>NC_080792.1:37329623-40166290 GCF_028018385.1 Neofelis nebulosa | reverse complement strand
CCTGTTTCCGATTCTGTGTCTCCCTCTCTCTGCCCCTCCCCCGTTCATGCTCTGTCTCTCTCTGTCCCAAAAATAAATAAACGTTGAAAAAAAAAATTAAAAAAAAAAAAAAAAAAAGAATAGGGCCAATTTTGAGCTAATAAATTTTGAAGGAATAAGATTTATATTGTGTGAGTGTTTGTATAAAATTTTGCATTTGGTCGTATTTTCAAAGTTACCTTTCATTAATTTTTATCAACTTTTTTTCTTTTGTGTCTTGCAAACTTCATAATGCAGACATTGTATCTAGTAATATTATTTGCTGATAGATACCAGAGACAAAGATCCTGAAAAATAGGATCCTATTTGTACATTAGTAACAGTTCCTATGAACTATTTTTAACAATCCATTAAAATGTATATAGGATTATAAAGAAATTCGGATTATCCCCATTCAAACCTTGATCAGAAAGAAATCAGAATAAACTTTCCTTTCTAAAACCTTTTGAATCTGCTTCATGCAGACAATGGTTTTCTGAAGTGTTCTTAGACAGATACTTGGGTGCTGTGGGTAGAAATAGAAAGTGGTGGACCTTCTTAGCAGCATCAAAAGTGGTAGATGGTAACAGGGAATGATAAAGAAAGGAAAACGAGGTGCATACCTCTCAGACCAAATAGAACTGTTGCAGTTTAATGATTTCTTTTGTACCCTAAAGACACTTCTAAAGTTGCTTTAGAACTCACAGTCCCAAGGACAAGACAGAACTTAACTCTGCAGATCTGTAATGTGACATGCAATTAATGCTCTATGAGCCGTTTGCCAGAAAAGAGTTCAATGGTCATCAGTTAAAATACTGTGATGATAACTTCAATTACTAGCTAATTTCTAGATTTGAGAATATACTTTATTTTTAAAGTATGATTACATTCCTTTCTGAGCTGAGCGTGAAAATCTTTGACACTTGGTTATTCAGTAGGAGCACTGTCACTGTAGGAAAACAGTAAAAATGGGGAACAACTGGACAGGAAAACATGATTTTTCAGGAGTGTTGTTTGGAAGGATAAGACCATTTTTAAAAGGGATATACTGGCAAATTAGCAAATAGCTGTCCTAATAATTTATTAGAGGCTTTATTGCATTTCATCAAAAAGGAATCACTAAGGTCACTTTTTAAATGAAGCAGTCAAGTTGGCTTTCAAAGAAATCCAACACGAATAAATCTAAAAGGCAGGGTATCTCATCTGTTTGATCCTTTAGACCAGAGCCTGAACAGCAATGAGGTGGGCAGGACGCATGTCGTAGAGGTAGAGAAAGTTAGGCCAAGTTACAGGACTTAACCAAAATTCATCATATTCCAAAACTTGTGAGCAATTAGGAAGATTTAAAGGACACATTATATTGTGTCAGCTTTGTTTCCTAATAGTATGTTTTTGTTTTGCTTGGTGTGATCACATTAATGAATGAATTTACCTTGGAAAAAAGACACCCTTCCTAAAGGCAAGGGCTGATTAACTTCGCTCCAAGAAACTAGTGACCTGAATATAGGTCCTCATTGGTGGTGATAAGCATTAATCCATTCAAAACAGGAAGATTTCTGTCGCAATTTCGGTTTCACCCAGTTGGGTGCACAGACAGAAAATGGGGGGATATTCAGGGATCAGTTCGGTAGCTATGGTGATATTTTCTGCTAAGGTAGTAAATGGGTTTAAAGTTCACAATTGTTTGAAGTCTTTTGCCCTGGAGTTTTCTGAGAGTGAGTCGTTGGCATATTCGGTGAGAACACAAAGACCAGAGTGACATACCAGAGCTTTCCCCTCCCACCTTTACTTCTTTTTGAATATTATGTTGTCCTGGGATTCACTCTGGAACTCGCTAAGATGAGAACTAGGCACAGAGGTTGACAAACATACCACATCCAGATCAATCTTCACAGCTCTCTAAGTGAGGTGTAATCACTGTAAATCTTTTTTTGCAGTTGATTTATATTGTAATTAAGGCAGAGAGGAAGCACATGCAAGGCCAAAAGTGGAAAAGTAGCACACATTTTTCATGGGAAGTTTTTTCCCCCCGTAAGTCAGAGCACAAGAGAGTATTAGAAAAAAAAAAATTACAAGGAACTAGTCACGCTCACTGGCATGATATGGGAGAATGCTAAGTCATCTGTGTTTTCTGTTTAAATGTATATATTTCAGTTGATTAAAAAAGCACATGGTGAATTGATCTTGCAGCTTATAAAAGCAATATTTCGGCTTCGGTGTTTTTTATTCTTTTTTTTAATCAAATTATCTCCCAAAGCATTTTGACTGAAGTTTATTAACAAGGCAATGCAGCTATTAGTGCTCTGTAGTGCACTCTTGCAAAGTTAAGTAAGAGACATGACTTTCCCTATGCATACTGATCATACCTTCTGAAGGTCTAAAAGAACTAAAGATTGCACAGCTGAGTGGTTTTGAAGAAAGAAAATTGTTACTTTGTCTTTTTTTTAATGCAATGTTATTAGATTTTTGGCGGGGGAGCATTCATAAGAAACATTATATTGCTAGATTTTAACTGGTATTTCAAATATTATCAGATTTCCAAAAAAGTAAGTTAGAAATTCAGAGAGACTAAAAGCAGGTACAGGCCTTCAGGCTGGGATAGAGGAGACCAGGAAAAGTTACCGTGAAGGTTTAGGTGGATAACCAGGCTGCCTTTCAGAAAATGTGGGGCAATGTGATTCATATTAAACAGGAGAATAGTCACATCTTTGGTAATGCGGCAAATGATAAAGAGAAAGCGATGCTTTAATTTTGCATTTAACGTTGTAATAGTTTAAAAAGAGGATGACTAATTCTAAACCAACATATTCTAAGGGAGAAAAATATTTTAAGAGTCCTATTCTAGTCATTAGTAAAAAAAAAAAAAAATTCCATGTGAATCCCCCACTGAAAGAATGATCAAGCTCTGTGATCTTGCTAGATTCTTGGGGAAAAAAAATCTGGCTAATAATGGCTCTGCTTTTCATTTAAGGAAACAAAAGCTTTTCTACCTAGAATTCAACATGAGAAGTAGCCTCTTCTCAGTTTATTCCTGTAAATAAAATTGAATTCTACTTCATTTTTTTTTCTGTTCCATATTTATTGCTAATTTAATTAGCATTTAATCCTACATTTGCTTTCCTTCTCAGAGGACAGTGTTTCTTCTGCGGAAGAACAAAATGTTCTATGGTCAAAATTTGGTAACCACTGGGGCACCTAGGTGGCTCAGTTGGTTAAGCTTCTGACTTCCGTTCAAGTCATGATTTCATGGTTGGTGAGTTTGAGCCCTGCATTGGGTTCTGTGCTGACAGTGCAGACCCTGCTTGGTATTCTCTCTCTCTTCCTCTCTCTCTGCCCCTCCCCCATGTGCTCTCTGTCTCTGTCAGTCTTTCCCTCTCTCAAAATAAATAAGGAAACTTAAAAAAATTTGGTAACTACTGAATATTCAACCCCACTCTTTCAAGAGTTATAAAGCACAGTAGCATATTAGTCTCAGATATTCTGAAATTAAAAAAAAAAAGAAAACTGACTCAGTGTTTTAATATCCAGTATTTCAAAAATTTATCGTCCACTTGATCTTTTACCTGGTAGTAGCCTATTAAGATCCCAAAGGATGTGTTGCAGAAAAATTGTATTGGTGTGAAGAAAATAAATAAGTTGAAATGAGACCTGGTGCTTAGATTTCAATCCTTGCATGGACAGTATAAATTACCTTTCTCTTTCATTTATTCACTTGACAAACACTTATTTTCATTTGTTATGCTTAAGCTCCCCCCTTTGGTACAATGGCGGATATTGTGGTCAGAACTGGAAAAGTAGCACCCCCTTCACCCCCATGTCCCCCCCACCCCTTAAATTGGAGTGCAAAATACAGTGTGGCCTCAAGGACTGTGGGAATAACAGTTTATCACAACACAGAATGTGATATGGTCACAGATAAGCTGTGGTTTTCAAAAGGAGGGAAATGCCACTTCTGGTTGTGAATTCAGTGAATTCTCATGAAGGAGATGTCTTGTTAACTCTACTTTCAAAGATGAGCCAGGAGAAAAACATGGGATCTTCTTAGAGACCATCAAATAAACAGGTGTTCCTGGGGGTACTGGATGATAAAACTAAAGGGTAAATTGGATCCATATTACTGTGGTCTTGAGCAGTACAATTGATCATTTCACTCATCATTCTTGACTCTGAATTTGTTTTGATTGTTCTAAAATCTAATCTACACAAATGAAAGAGACTTGACATTGCCATATGTGCTTCCAAGTGTATGCTGAGGGCTCTAAAGATGATTCCAATGCTGTTAGCAGTGTTTTATATACTTAGACCTCACAGTGATTGGTAAATGGTTTGCTCATAATATATAAAGTGGTAACAGTCATGTTACTTAAAAATCTCATGAGTTTTCTGATGTATACAATTTGTGAATATGAACATAGTCCCAAAGTTTGAAACTTTGTCAATTATTCTAATTAATTTTAGGTTGCTGACTAGATAAAATTTGACTTGGAAAACAGACTTATATAAACCAATTTAGCACTGCATTTTAATTTTGCTTCACAAGAATATTTATATTTTCTTACATATTGTATTTGAATTTCAACAATTTTTTTAATTCTGATTTTTAAATGTTTACTTATTTTTGAGAGAGAGAGAGAGAGAGTGAGCAGGGAAGGGCAGAGAGAGAGGGGGACAGAGAATTCAAGCAGGACCCCCACTGTCAGCACAGAGCTTGATGTGGATGCAGGACTTGAACTCAAGAACAGTGCGATCATAACCTGAGCCTAAATCAAGAGTTGGACGCTTAACCGACTGAGCCCCCAGGTGCCCTGAATTTCAATAATTTTTAAACCAATGTATTTCAGCTCAATATGAACTTCTGCTTTAGTAAAAACATGATTTGGAGACCATGCGGCATAAGATTCCACAGGCTTAATCAATAGAATATTTGCTAGAAAATGCCCTAATTATGAAGGGCCATGCATTCTAGAATTCTTACAAACTTGGATTTCTGTGTAGCAGGACCTGTAGCTTTGATGTGTGTGTGTGTGTGTGTGTGTGTGTGTGTGTGTGTGTACTCTACATTTTTTGACTTGACATTATGCAATTTGGGATGTCAAGAGCAAAAAAAGCTTAGTTTTCCTAGATATTAATTTACTTGGGTTCAATTTTAAATGGGCTTTAAGTATTCTCTTAGTTCTTGACTATTTTACACAGACCAAGATTAAATTATCTTTCTCTTGTTTTATTTAAAAAGCTTTAGGAAAACCATCTCTTGCACATAAAAGTAGCTTCATTCTGTGTCATTATGAACTACCTTTCTTTGTGTTAGACTTGGTGATTAGAATAAGTATCAACAAAGATCTTAGAATATTGTGTACCACCTTGTTTACACTGTTAGAAATCTCAGATAACCTATCCAGTGATCCTCCTGTGCTCTGAGCGACTTACTCCTTGAGTCTCTCAAATAATCCTTTTGAGGAGAGTTAACATGACACCGATGATGTGCTAACCTTGCAGGTGGTTAGGTTTGCCTCTAAATTAGTTATAATCTCTAGAATTAGCCCTAAAAATGAAACAAAACCATTCTTCTTGTGAATTTGGAATTCCCTATTATTTTAGCAAGCCTAAAATAAAAAATCTTTTTATGTACACCGTTCTCTTCACCCTGACTGCTTTCCAATGAATACTCAGAAGGAAAATATATTTGAAAAATATTAATTCAAAATATTAGGACTAAAATATCAAGACTGTGAATGGAGAATGCATTTATATAGAAAATACAATAGATGCCCAATTCACATTTTTTTCAGGTTTATTGAGGTTTAATTGACAACACTGTAAGATGTATATTTAAAGTGTACAATGTAATGACTTTACATATATCTATATATCTATACATATATATAGATATATAGTGAAAGGATTCCCACAATGGAGTTAATTAGCACATCCATTATCTCACAAATTTACTCTGTTTGGGGTATATATTTGAATACAGATGCAAATTGTATGCAAGTAAAATATTATCAAATATAGTCACTGTTTTACTCTAAGTCCCCAGACCTTATTATTCATCTTATACCTGAAAATTTGTGCCCTTTTACCAACCTCTCCCATTTCCCATGAGCAGGGGAGGGGCAAAGGGAGAGGGAGAGAGAATCTTAAGCAGACTCTGCACTGGGCATGGAGCCTGACACAGGGCTTGATCTCACGACTGTGAGATCATGACCTGAGGCAAAATCAAGAGTTGGACACTTAACATGAGCCACTCAGGCACCCTTCTAATGTGTATTCTATTATTTTTTTTAATGTTTTATTTAGTTATTTTGGGAGAGAGAGAGAGCAAGCACGAGCATAGGTGAGGTGGAGATGGGGCAGTGAGGAGAGAAAGAGAGAGGGAATGAGAATCCCAAGCAAGCTCTGCACTGAGAATGCAGAGCCTGACGTGGGGCTTGAACTCACGAACCATGAGATTGTGACCTGAGCTGAAATCAAGAGTTGGATGCTTAACGCACTCAGCCACCCAGGTGCCCCAATCTAATGTGTATTTTTAATCTAATGTTTCCTTATTGATTTTCTGTCTGAATAATCTATCAATTTGCCTCTTTTCTAGAAAAAAATTCTATATATGAATCCTTAAATTATTTATGGATTACATGCTCTTTGAGGGTATAAATAGTATCTATTCATCTTTACATCTTAGAACCTGACCCACTGCTTGATCTTTTATAGGCAGTATATACTTGCTGAATTGAGTGATCATTGTTAACTATCAAATATAACAGGCATAGTACTTTTGGATCTTGGTCTTTTGATTGTTTGTGTCTTTATTTACTTGTTTATTATAATGTCTCCATGGGAAGGAAAAGGAGGAGAATACTGTTTAGGGTAAGTCCTTAGAGGTGAAGAGTACATGGAAAGCCTGTGTCCTAGGCCAAGGCAAAAAGACAAAGTGAGGAGATGAGAAGTCTGATGCCCTCTAGGCTGTCATCCTCTTAAAGGGAGTAAATAGTTGAAATATCCAGATGGAGGTAACATAAGAAAAATGCTATTCTTCTTTGAGTGTAGCCTAGGGGAGACAGAAGTAAGAAGGTCTTTACAGAGCTATATACAACCAGTATCATAATAATAAGGTAGCCATGACCAGGAATTGGCAGGTCTGGGTAAATACCTAGGAGTGTAACAGTCAGATCATATGGTAGTCACATGTTACTTCCTTAAGAGATTGCCAAAATATTTTCTAAAGTGGTTGTACCATTTTACCTTCTACCAACAGTTTATGAGAATTCCACTTTCTCACCACCCCTGTCAAAACATAACATGATCAATTTAAAAACATTAGCCATTCTAATAGGTGTGGTGCTATCTTATTGTGGTTTTAACTTGTTTTTCATGAATGACTGACTAATGGTGTTGAGCACCTTTTCATCCGCTTATTTTCTATTTGCATATCTTTTTAGGTGAATTGCCCATTTAAATATTTTGTCCACTTTTTGTTGCGGTATTTATTTATCTGATATAGAGTTTAGAGATTTTTTTCAATGCATATTTTGGGTACAATTTGTTAAACATATTACTTTACAAATATTTTCTTCCTGTAGGTGGCTGGCATTTTGATTTTCTTAATAGTGTCCTTAGAAGAGCAGAAGTTTTACATTTTGATGAAGTCCAATCTATTTTTTTTTTCCTTGTACTTTTTGGTGCTGTGCTTGAAAAATAGTTGCCTATTCAAACTTCATGAAGATTTTTCTCCTCTGCTTTCTTCGAGAAGTTTTGTGGTTTTAGGTTCTATGTTTAGATTTATGATACATTTGCATTAATGTCTGCATATGGTCCAAGGTAAGAGTCAAATTTCATTTATTTGCATATGCCTATGTTGAAAAGACTATGTTGAATTGTCTTAGTAACTTTGTAAGAAAACAGTTGTTAGTTGGGGTGCCTGGGTGGCTCAGTCGGTTAAGCATCCAACTCTTGGTTTCAGCTCAGGTCATGATCTCAGGGTTCATGAGATCCAGTCTTGCATTTGGGCTCTGCGCTAACAGCACAGAGCCTGCTTGGGATTCTCCCTCTTTCTCTCTCTCTCTCTCTTTCGCTCTCTCTCTCTCTCTGCCCCTCCCTTGCTCATGTGCTCTCTCCTCAAATTATAAATAAATAAACTTTAAACAAACAAAAACAGTTGTCAATAAATGTGGGTCTATTTCTATAGTCCTTGCTCAGTTCCATTGATTTATTGGTATATCTTGATCCAATGCCGTACTACTTTGATTACTCAGGTATTATAAATCCTTCAACTGTAGTCTTTCTTTACAAAGTTGCTTTCGCTATTCTACGTCCTTTGCATTTTCTTGTGGATTTTAAAATATTTTTGCTAATTGTTTTAAAATGATTTGTATTGTGTTGAATCTTTCGATCAATTTGTCAAAACTGACACTTGTCAAAAATGACATCTTAACAATGTTGAGACTTCTGATCTCAAAATAAGGTACATCCCTTTCCTTATTCAGGACTTCCTTAATTTCTCTAAGCAATGTTTGGTAGTTTTCAGTATATAGGTCTTGCACTGAAGTTATTTAATAACTTTATGATATTGTACAGGCAATGTTTTCTTAACTTTGATATCCAATAATAGCTAGTATATAGAAATAGTTGTACACTAGTGTTGGATTATGCAAACTTACTAAGTTTACTTATTAGCTTTTTGTTGATTTCATTGGATTTTTCTATACAGATGATAATGTCTGCCAATGAAGACCATTTTACTTCTTTTCTAATCTGTATCATTTTTTTTTCTTTTTGTTGCATTATTACATTGGTTGGAACTTCTAAGACAATGTTGAAAATGTCTTCAAGTGATGTTACTTCATATATAGTATAAAGTCATATAATAATATATTTCTTCTTTTTTGGTTTTCACGATAATATGGTCATACATTCTACTGATAGATGTTTATAAACTATGCATTGTATTGCTATACATTGTTTGCTTAAAGAGTCACTTGTCATTTACAAATGTTTTAAAAATAAGAAAAAAAATCTCATATATTTTCTCAGGTAGTTACCATTTCTGTAAGTGTCCCTTTGAGTAGCTCCCTATTTCCAACTGCTATCACTTTTCCTCTGCCTAACAAACTTCCTTTAACATCTCTTATAGTGTAAGTCAACTTCTGTATGTCGGAAAAAGCCTTCACTTTGGACTCTTTTGAAAGACATAACTGTGTATAAGATTCTAGATTGGCTCCCCCCGGCCACATTGCTTTAAATATTTACTCCACTGTCTTTTGATTTGAATCTGCTGTCAACCTTAGTTTTGTTCCTTTGTATGTAACACGTTTTATCAATGTCTGGTGGATTTTAAGATTTTCTCTTTATCACTGGTTTTGTGCAATTTGATTTTGATATGTGTTGATGTAGGTTCCTGTTTCCTGAAGTTGTGGTCTTTTACTTTTTTGTTTGCAGTTTGCATTATATTTGGGAAAAAACGGCCATCATTTCTTTGAATATTTTTTCTGTTCTCTTTCTTCTCTTCTTCAGGGACTCACATGTGACGTATATGAGGCTGCTTGAAGACATCTCATAGCTTACTGAAACTCTTCATTTAAAAAAATTCTTTTTCTTTTTTTTTTTTAATTTTTTTAACGTTTATTTATTTTTGAGACAGAGACAGAGTATGAACGGGGGAGGGTCAGAGAGAGACGGAGACACAGAATCGGAAACAGGCCCCAGGCTCTGAGCTGTCAGTACAGAGCCCGACGCGGGGCTCGAACTCACAGACTGTGAGATCATGACCCGAGCTGAAGTCGGACGCTCAACCGACTGAGCCACCCAGGCGCCCCAAAAAATTCTTTTTCTCTGTCTCTCATTTTGGATGGTTTCTATTCCTATGAATTCTCATTCACTTTTTTTTTTTTTATTGTTTTTTAACGTTTATTTATTTTTGAGACAGAGAGAGACAGAGCATGAACGGGGGGGAAGGTCAGAGAGAGGGAGACACAGAATCTGAAACAGGCTCCAGGCTCTGAGCTGTCAGCAGAGTCTGACGCGGGGCTAGAACTCACAGACCGCAAGATCATGACCTGAGCCGAAGTCGGCCGCTTAACCGACTGAGCCATCCAGGCGCCTCTCATTCACTTTTCTTAATGCAGTTTCACATCTGCCATGAATCTTATCCTACGCATTTTTCATCTCAGGCATTGTAGTTTTTGTCTTTAGATGTCTGATTTGTGTCCTTTGATGCCACTACATAATTTATTAATGTATGGAACATAGTTATAATAATTGCTTAATGTACTTATCTGCTAATTCTAACCTCTGTGGCAGTTCCATGTCAATTTCAATTGATTACTTATCTCATTGTATTTTTCTGTTTTGCATGACTTGTGATATTTTATGGGATGTCCTACATTGTGAATTTTACCTTCTTTGGTGATCGATATTTTTGTATTCCTATAAATAGTCTTGAGATTTGTTCTAGTTACAGTTAAATTACTTGGAAACCAATCTGATCCTTTTGAGTCTCATTTTCAAGATATGTTAGGTAGAGCCAGGTCTGTGTTGATCTAGAGCTAATTAATTCCCTATTGAGATAAGACTTTTCTGAGTACTCTACCCAGCTCTCCATAAGTTATAAAGTTTTTCATTCTGTCTTGTAGGAACATGTCTTGTGTGAGAACTAGATACTATTGCCACTAATATTTGGAGTAATTTTTCTTGGCCTAAGGCAGTTTTCTTATAAGCATATATTGCTCAGCTAGTTATTCAAAAGGGAGTCTTTTGCAAATTTCCAGAGTTCTCTGCAGGATACTCTGTCCTGTGTACTACAGCTTCTTTTATCTCCTTGAACTCTGAGCTCCATCCACTCAACTGTTGGAGTCTACAGAAGTCTGCCTCTATTTACTTCCTCCCCACCCCCAGCTTGTACTATGAAATACAAACTCTCTCAAGGTAATAAGCTGAGACAATTGTAGGCTTTGCCTTTTGTGGTTCATGTCTTTCTGGATCCCTATCCTTTTCATTGCTTGATTTGTCAAATACCTTGAAAACTGTTGTTCCATATATTTTTTGTTTGGTATTTGGCTGTTTTAGGCAAAAGGGTAAATATGACTCCTGTAAGTTAATTCTGCCTGTAAGTAGAAGTATCTTTTGATTTCATGTACTTCTGATAATTTCTTCTGGTTTCCAACAGTTACAATTGAAACTGTTACCAAGAAACTGGGTGATGTGAGTGCATGTGACTCCATTGTGGTACCCCCTTACAATCTTGGCTAGTAGAGTTTAGAAATGTGACCAATTTAATAGATAAGGTTAAATCTTAGAAAAATTTGCTATTAGTAATTCCAGGAAAATTCTGAAGATATGCTACTTCAATGGAGGAACATTAAGAAGAAAAATTAATCTATAATACTTAGGCATATTTATGGTCAACACAGAGTTTTAGACTTGTATAGTTGATACCTGTTCCTTTGCTATAGTTGAATACTTTCCCCATAATTTCAGTTACCAGCAATATCCTTATGAGTTCTAAAATATTCTTGTTAGCCCAGGGGTCTTCCTGAGCTCAAGTCTCATCACCTTACTAGACTCTAGACTCTCCATTATCTAAATGATCCTCAATTCTCTTTAATTTCAAACATGAACTCAATCTCATCTAACATCCTTCCTTTCTTTCTGAATTACTTATCATGATGTTCTTGTGCCTTTGTGGATTTATACATGATTTTACATTCAATTAATTCAATTAAGATAATTTTCTTATTCTCAGCCCCCTACAAAATGCTTCCTTGTCCCCAGGAGTTCATAGAAATTTTGGCACATACATTGGTTTAATTAATTTGTGAAAAGTCCTATGCCTTTCTTAAAACTATGAATTCCTGGTGTGCTTATGTCCCCATTACCTCCTCTAGCTATAATGTACTGAATTGATTCTATTTGGGGGTCATTTCACCGTACTCATTTCCTTAATTTCCACAATAAAAACCAAACTGAAGTTTTTATGCATGGTAGCAGAAATTACCTGGGGTTTAGAGAAGATGAGTGGTGGTGGATCACATCATTACAATACACAATACTCACTAAACATCTCTGTTCCCAAAGTATACCTTAATTATTTCTGCCAACCTGAACTCTGGCCTTCCATCATATTGCTCTCACTCTGCCCTTGAGGAATTCTCTACTATTCCCTGCAAGTGAGAAATTATGAGAGTTTGCTTATTGCTTTCCCTTCTTGCACATTCTACCTCAAGTTGTCTATGAAGGTTTTTTTTTAAATATGAAATTTATTGTCAAATTGGTTTCCATACAACACCCAGTGTTCATCCCAACAGGTGCCCTCCTCAATACCCCTCACCCACCCTCCCTTCCCTCCCACCCCCCATCAACCCTCAGTTTGTTCTCAGTTTTTAAGAGTCTCTTATGTTTTGGCTCCCTCCCTCTCTAACCTTTTTTTTTTTTTTTCCCTCCCTTTCCCTCCCTCATGTTCTTCTGTTAAGTTTCTCAGGATCCACTTAGGAGTGAAAACATATGGTATCTGTCTTTCTCTGTATGACTTATTTCACTTAGCATAACACTCTCCCATTCCATCCATGTTGCTACAAAAGGCCATATTTCATTCTTTCTCATTGCCACATAGTATTCCATTGTGTATATAACCACAATTTCTTTATCCATTCATCAGTTGATGGACATTTAGGCTCTTTATGAAGATGTTTTTCTAATAAAATATGGTCTCTGCTCAGAGAAATTTGGTACTATCTCTTAGGCTAATTTTTCCTCTTTATAAGTTCAGAAAACTGGAAAGGAGAAATGTGTGTTTAAAATCATTGTGAATTTCTAAGTTATTGTTGATATTATGATGAAAATATATGAGAGACATTATTTGTTATCAAAAGAGGTTGAGGAAAATGAAAAGTACTTGAATTTACCTGAAACTCACAGCTGAAAATAATTTATTTAACTTATTTAAAACTTTTGTCTTAGAAAACTGTTTTCTTGGGAAGGGCAAGATAAGTCTATTTTTATCTATGAAGTAAAGAAAACATCAGAGTTGATGAAATATCAGATAATCATTGATAAACATGAAAATATAATTCAGCTTAATGATTTTGTGACTTGATTCCTTGGTAAATAAAAATCAAAATGAGAAGATAACTAAAATGTAGCTAGAATATGATGAATAAGACCAGTCAGTATTCATTAGTTTATTAAAAATATATGGTGGAACCATTGCAATGAAATTGAAAAACAATTGTTATATGGTGTAAGATATTTGAAGAAAATATGAAAGTCTTCCTAATTAAGGAATATTTCATAGGTTTAATACGCACTAAGAAAGATAACTGGTGCCATTTTGCACAAAATTGAGTTGATTTTAATAAAATAAATATGTAACATATTTAATTAAGTAAGCAGAAATTTAAAATTTGCTGCAAAACATATAGGAAAATAGTTAAAGATTTTAGGTACATACTGTCTGCATAATTTGTGAGTTTGGTGACATTTAAGTTTTTGTACAAGTAAAAGAACTAGAAAATGCACTCAGTACTATCAAATCTTTAAATAAAACTTCAGAGTTGCATGAAGAGTATCTTGTAAATTGAAAATAGACTTGAGGAGGTTCCATGTTTGGAGTTCTTAAAATTAATTGGATTTTATATGTATTAGCAACTATTAATAAATACATTTATTGGTTTCAACTCAATTTCTTCAGAGATTATTTATAAATATAATAAAACTCACTTTTGAAATATTATTTAAAATAATTTAAGTTTTAAAGTTAGCTGGCACAGTGTCATTTGAGACAAACAAGACTTATTAAATATATTAGAATTATCTATTATGGGAATAAAAATGCTTTGCTCTATGGCAAGCATCTGAAAGTATCATTTTCTGAATTGTTGCCAGAATATAATGGTTTCTCAGTTTTGAAAGATATACAACTAATGTACCTAAAAGCAGCCCTTAATAAAATGATTTACTGTACTTTGCTGTTTTTAATGCTTATTTTTGCTGTAGCACCTTTGTAAAACAAGCACATTCTTTTTCTTTTATAGATTTTTGTTGGTTCTATTGTGGGACAGTTATGCTTCTAAGAACTACAGCTTTATTTGTTTTATCAGAAGAAAAAAATAGTCTGTGAAACTAGATTTATTAATATGGCCAATAGCAATTGTTCTACAATCTAGTCATAGATTCATTCTTTTTTATTTCGTTAACACTTATGTAAACCTATGTCTGAAGGCAATTTGTTGGTATATAATCTTACTGAAATTATTCTGCCTTGTGGGATAATCTGCAGGAATCATGGGACCATATCCTAACAGTTTAACTAATCACATTCAATATTTTCTGTACCTATCAATTGGCTTAGCTGGTAAAGCCACAGTGGTAATGGGCTTTAGCTCAAAACTACAGGCTTGATATCTTTAGGCAGTAAATCATATTTCTTATAGAAAGAAAAAATATCTCATGTCTACAGATTTTATCAATATCTTGGGCCATTTGTCTTACAAATACAGTCGATGTGTGCCTTGTCACTGGCAAACTGTAACCTATCTTATTTAATAATAATATAGGATAGAGGTTTATCACATTACTGAACTTATCTTTGTTACTCAAAACAATAATTGCTCACCTCGTCCAACTTAAAAATCATGACCCGAATGCCCTTTTAGAAATGGTACATTTAATAAAAAAAGAATTAAGGAGTTCTTCATAGCTCATACATACCTAGATATTTTTCCTTCTCTTTTCTTGTAAAATAATCTAGTAACGTAATTTTTCATTGTTAATTTTTGCACCCTTGAAGTTCCTTTTCCAATGGACTTCCTTATTTTGATTGAACTTTTTGGTATATTTACTTGTAAATAGTGAACTCATAAATGCAAATCAGTAAGTTTTTTAACATTAAAATTTCTAGAAATCTTAATTCATAACCTTCCTTTTACATATCTCATCACTTTGGTTTTATACAATTGGTTCTATACAATTTGGCTTTATACACTTTCTTGATTTTCTTCTAGTCGTAAGGGTAGACTGGTACTAAGAAAATTAATACACAAGAGATCTTCCAAATATTATTTTAAAAATAAATTGTACTCTACCTGCCTTAAAATATCCACTGCCTCCAGGGTATATCTTGTAAAAAAAATAAAAATAAAAAGATTTCTTCAAGTATGAAAACATTGTATCATGTTGTTCTTAACACTGCCCTGATTTGCTGATTAATTAATTCAGTATCAGATTATTTCCTGGATACTATCTCAAATAATCCTTTGATGAAGCTGCCCATTTTCTTCATTAAACATTTATACAGAATCTATTAAAATGTATGCTCCCTAAACATGCTACAGGGTATGACGCTGAGTAAACCATAGCCCTGCCCACAAGGATTTTAAAGACTTTTGAAGAAGACAGGTATATATTATATATACATGTTGTAAGTATATATCAAATAAATGCCATATGTATATATTTGACATATATATCAAAACAAGATGAATCTACATTGTATTTGGCACTACTGGGAATATAAAGCTGAATATGGCATTGTTTTCAGGGTCCCAATCTATCTGGTGAAGGAAATTACAGAATGTTAAGTTGTAATAAAACAAGGGCCATGAAAGAGGTATGAAAAAACAATCTCTGAACTTATGGAAACAGGAAGGATGTTCATACTCTTTATATAAGACTTGACGGCATCAGAGAGAGGGAGGCAGTGATGGACATGACTTCAAAGGAACAGGAAGCAGTATCAGATGATGCCCAGAAGGGAAAGAGACATATCAAAGAATATTTGTTCTACAAAAGAAGAAAGAAGAAAAGAAGGAAAGGTGGAGGATGGCATTTTGCTGAATTCCCAAACCAAGAATCATAGAGAGGTAAAAAGATAACTATGCTAGAAATCAAGTGAGACATCCAGTTAAAGTGTTATTCTTTGCTGTCTTGTATTATCTCTCAAGTATCTTCTCTATCTCCAATGACATTACCTCATTTGAGGCTGCTAGCTATCTGAACTGAACTATTGCAGGACTGTCCTCGTCAGTCTCACTTCCAGTCATGAAACCTCTACTCCACCTTCCCCCTTCACTACCCACTTACCTTCTACTTTCCATATACCAACCTAAGAAATCTTTCTAAAACTCAAATGTTATCATTTCTCTCTCCTTACACTTATCAATCCCCTTTCCCTTCCGCCCACCCAATACCTTCAGGATCAAGTCCAAGATCTTTTCACGGCACAGAACTACTGGCAAGATTTGGCTACTGCTTATCTCTACACTCACCCGTAGCTCTAGTTCAACTGAATTCTATGTGATTCATATGCACATAGTGTAAGTAATTCCAGTAATATGCGAGGTTCTTTCAGGTATAGGTTTAGTCCTTTCTTTGTCTTTTGTCGGAAAAGCCTTCTCACCTCTGTCTTCTACCATCTTTGCATTTGTCACACGACATTGACAATGTCTCCTGCCTGGGTTTTTACCATAGACTAGATTTTTCATAAGAGCAGACACTGAATCTTCTTCATCTTTATAGGTATAATGCACCGATATTTAATATTTATTAAGTTAATGAAAAATTTCTCCCTCTCTCTCTCCACCCCCTACAGATTTTTGCTATGTCTCAGCATTTTCAGGATTTTTAGAAACAACTTGTCTGTCTATAATTTGGTAAATTCATTATCCATTTCACTTAGCTGTTATAATTTCTGTCATTTGAATTTGCTGTCGTTTCTGCTCATATTTTCTTAGTATTCCATGTTGTCTTTTGGTCAGAAATAATTTGTAGAAGTTTTCATTACTTCAAGGTATTCAGTAACAGGTGATACTCTATTCTCTTTTCTAACAAAAGACTTATATTACCATTTTTCCCTGAGTATCTTTCTTTTATCTATTTTGCTAGCCATGGACTCTTTCTTCATTTATTAGATGGTCTACTTCCTCTTCTAATGTATATTTATTTGTGTATATCTGATACTAATTTACAAATTTATCCCTTTTATTTTGCTTGAAAAGCAACTTAGATAAATTCTTCTACTTTCCTGTTTTTAAAATTTCTACAAACATTTTTAAATGAGAAAGATCAAGGAATAATCACAAATAGTTTCTATTTAATAAAGCCAGATGTGTGGAAGAGGACTTTAAAAGCTCAGATACTGGCCAGCTATATATTTCTTTTCATGCATGATATTTACATGTGTGCATGATAAGTTTAAATCCATTCTGGTGAATTTTTTTGGCAAATATGGAATCAATTATGTGAATGTTATACAAAACTCAGAAATACAGCAAAAACTGTTTCATGTTATAATGACTGAAGTCTGGATAATATGTCATATCATATAATATCAAGAGCCATTTAGCTTAACAGATGCCACGACTGTGGAATGTTTTCCACAATAAGTCAATAAGATACCAAACCAAATGCACAAACTCTCTCATCCTCTGTGTATGGGGGGCGGTTTCAAAATACACTTGGGATGCTCTTGAAGAGGCTGTGAATCAGTACCATTCCAGCCTAAATTTTCAAATGTCTAAGTAAAAAGCACATCATATTTGCAGGCAATTATGCACTCTACAGTGGAAAAAATAAACCTCAAAGATACATAATGTCTTGGCTATAATTGCAGCTGATGATCACCATCTCACAACCTTTTTCTCGTGGCTTTTGTTATATAGTATATTCTTAACTTTTCTAATTCCTGGTCTTCACTTCTTTCTGCTTTGATGTATGACATGCTTCTCTCCAGCTGAACCTGGAAATTTGCTAAGGTACTTGCCATTTTCCCTCCGATTATTTTTTATTCATAATTTCCTCAGAATTATAAGTATGCCTGGCTTTATGGCTTTACAATCTGACCACGAAAGGTGTTGTTATAGCTCCTCTTGGTCATCTACGTGCTAGTCAGTATTTCGATTGCTAAGAGGATATATCGATATGGGTCCCACGTTCTTATTAAGTTATGTATAAACTACACAGGACCCTTCACTTCACTAGAGGTTAGGGTCCTACCAACTCTCCTTTCTTTTTCTTATTATTTTGGTTATCCTTAACTTCTAAGTTTAGAGCAATAGCGGCTGTTCTTGTTTTCCTCTATTTCACCTGAGACCATTCTTTAATAGGTCAGTGTGTTTATGCCTCTGAAATGGCCATCATTTCCCCCTTCTTATTTCCTTCGCTGTTCAGGATCTTATCATTGTAGACCTACATTTTTTTTTAACAGTAGCTTCTCAGCTCTGTTTCTCAAATATTGTCACTGAAAATCTAGTCTGGATGAGTTAGTTTTTTAAGATGCCACCTGTGTACTATAACTCTCTTACCATGACCGTCCACTATTAGCTGCATCTAGTTTGCTCCTTTGCTTGACTTTCATTGTCTTCCACAACAGATTCACAGGATGTGGATGCATCTCTCTCTCTCAGTCAGAACACAGGCACCCTGCAGCAGTGGGTTTCATTTGCACAGTATGGACTGGGAATCAGGAAATACGGGATCTAAATGTGGTTCTACCACATGCGTGGTGTTCACAGGGATGTTCATGTAAGCTCTTTGAAAGCTTATTAATCTGTAAAACGGGCATAATAAAATGGGCAAAATAAAATAATGGGCAAAATAAAATAATAAAATGCCATAATAAAATGGGCAAAATAAAAAACCAGGGTTATTTGCGATAGTCAAATTAAAATAAACACGTTGAAAATATAAAGTGCCACAGAAACATCAGCTAAGGCAATGATGCTAGAACTCCCTAGCTACCCTCAGAAGCTAGCTGCATTGATACAGTGCTGCTGCCTCTACTTTTTCACAAACAGACTGTAGAATATTACTAACACAGTACTGTGTGATGACCAACTCTTTACTCATAATGTTTGGAAGAGTTTTTTCCCCCTAGCTTAACTTTTATGAGGTAAAAATAAAGAGGGCATGAGGAAGGTTTTCTGTAGGATCATTGTTATTTCGGATCTATCAGAATAAATATTTCTAAAGAAGAAAGGAAAGCTAAACGGGGAGAGAAGAGATGAAATAAGAGGAAGAAGTACTTTGATACAGTAAAGATAACATTTTATAATCCAACTTCACCCCTGGATTTTGCCTTTTGAGTGAATCAGCTGGCTGAGGACTTTTTGATCCAAAACAGGGAAAGATGCCAGCTGGCAACTCTAAAGGCTAAAAGCAGAGATCCTCCAACTTCTATCACAAGGTTTTAATCAGAAACACGCATTTAATTTATTACAGAAGAAGCAAGGAAAGATCTCATCGTGCAGTCTTGCCATATTTGCTAGAAATTATATGTTCGAAGGCCTAGGGCAGGAATATTTTGACATATATAAGGAATTTTTATTTCATGCTTTGCTCACTGCACTGCAGATGTTTTTATTTATTTATCTGTTTGTTTGCTTTTTGCGTCCCAAATGGTGTGATGTTAACCTATCAGCAGGATGTGGGATCAACTCTGGAAAATGAAACTCTAATTCAAAACAGTGTTGGCAACATCTAGAGGCATTTATATTTGGGGAGGTGTGTGTCATGGCAAGTGATGAGAAATTTAAACGTACTGGAGTCCAATTTGTGGATATTGGGGAGTCTTATGCTCATTATTAACTAATTCCAGCCTATTGACTTAATCCTCAAATCAATTTTAACAGCATTAGGATATTAGAATATTGGATGTCATATTATAGGTTTGGTAAGAAATATGCCCAATGGAGTAAATCGGGATATAGGAGAATGCTGCACATTTCATAATTTTATACTAAGCAGTCAAGTTTTCATTCTGGTAGGTCATTTGATTCTCTGCAGGTGGCTATGCCTGCCTCTGAAGAGAGAGCCCTGAGTCACATGTTACACAAATGAAATGCGATTATCTTTGTGGGTAGCATCGTATGATTTGGAACAAGTCTTTAGGTCTAATATAAAGATCCTTCAAATAAATCATCCAGCTAAGCTTCTGTGGCCCCAAACTCCTAATTTAAAAATGTTGATAAATGAAGTACCTCTTTAGTTAATAAATGAAGTATCTCTTTAGTTATCCTTTGTCAGCAACATTCATTTTAATGGAAAGTGAGTTTACAGGGTTACATGATTGAACTACTGAGCCAAGTCAGTGTTGGCAAATGATGGGCTAAATTATTGATGTTACACACTAATGAATTCTGATGAGAAATAAAACACAGACATTACGTTTCAAGTGGTTCATAATTATTTTTGTACTTTAAAAGCAATTTTATTCTTTTTCCAAATCATACTGGTTCTGTAAAACAAAAACATAGTTAGTGATTATACTAAAATTATTGAGTTTGTGGCAAAAAATGCTCTTGCAAGTTTTCATTTCTGTGAAGATAATGTTATTCACACTAGGTTTCTGATTTCTTTATATACTTCTGGGAAAAGATAATTAAATTAAATGTCTAAATTTTAAAACCAGTGTCTTTAAATAAGATAATCTGCTTTGCAACCATGGTTAGCATTTCAATAGATGCATTTATAATCTATGATATGTCTATCAACACATTTACTGGAGCTGTGTTGAAATATCATAATTATATCAGGTAATGACAAAAACAGAGGGACTTCCATGAAGCAGCTTTGTTTTAGTAAAGAAGCTATCTCCAAATGTGTGATACAGAATCAAGTGTGTACTATAAAATGATAGACATCTGACAAAGTCAGGGCCTGGTGGCAATGACTGAAGCAGGTTCATATTCAGTAAGCTCACAGAGGTTTATACATTCCATAATATAATTATAGTGCCCTGTAATATTTCCTCATGACTTTACTGTCCCAGATTGACTTTACTTGTGTGGGTCTGTGACTTTCCTTCTTTCCAGGAGACTGACTCAAACAAAGGCTCACTTTGAAGAGATCTTAAGTTGATTTTTAGTTAAGATGGAACCGGAAGTCGAAATCATAGACAAGGTATTAGTTCAAAGATTCATTACTTGCCAGTCATGAATCTTTGGACATGTCCCTCAGCTTCTCTACAGCTCAGTTACCAACCCCCCTAAATAGGGTAATAGGTGCTCCTGTCCTATCATAAAGGATTGTTGTAATTCATAAATCAGATATGCATGAAGAAATCTGCTTTGTAAATATAAGGTAAGTTTACTTCCTATATTTGCATAGAATCTAGTTCTTTTAGAAAAGTCATCAAAATTACTTAGGATGTATATATATATCCCAACTGAGGGATATGATGCAGAAGAAATGAATGTGAAGAGTTTTCAATTCAAGGTTTGGTCAACATGCAAGATTATTTTCCCCTTATGATAATATATGCAGATCCATACAAGAGTGAATATTCAAAGGTAAAATTTATTTCACTGTGTTGGATTGAGATAGGAGATGCGGCACGGCGTACTTTAGTTCTCATTTTGTGTACACTTTATATAAAATTAAAAAAATACTGAGAGTTTTTTTTTTTAATCTTAACTCTGTAGTATCCTGTTCCCACATTAAGGTTTACTAAGACACTTTCTACATCTTCATAATTTTCTCTTCATCTATGATAGACTTGGCACCATTTGTGAATAATGCTACTGCAAATCTTATCTCTTTTATATTTTAAAATCTCATCCTAATGTTTTCCTCTTGTTATAACTGCTCTGCTCATTGTTCTATAATATTGATACTCTTGGATGAAAAATCATGTGTCTGTATTAATCTCACATCAAAGCAGCATCATTATATAATGATGATGCTAAGTTGTATGAAAAATACCTACTGGATATGCTCCATTAGTCACTAATTTTCAAACTTAAAGTTCTGTCTTTGAAAAACTCCTCTCCCCCACACCACTGACATGGCTCCTCCACTTGAAAAATGTATTGTCTATATAATGTGAATTAAAAAAAAATTCTGGGTATTATTTTGTTTAAGTCCAAGGGAAAAAATCAGAATACATAGAAATTTATATCTTTCTAATAAATCCAATCATAAATATGCTTACTTTATTTCAAAATAAAAAGGACTACATTTTGGTTTTAACATGTTATTGAGCAGAATAAAGAGAAAAGGTAATTTAATTCATGGAATTTAATATTGACAAATGCTTTAATAACCTCCTAAATTTACACCATATTGATATATGTGTGAAATTAATGTGTTTCCATATCTTAGATATGTTTATCTTTGTTTATCTTTAAATGGAAGAAAGATAGGTGTTTCAACGTTACCAATGTTACCCACAGGCACTTACAGGTATTATCAGAGAGATTCTCCTGGATATTCTGAGAGGTGAAAGAGTGAGAAAACCAGTATCATATGTGACAAAGAATTAAAGAGTGAAAGGTTGTGAATAGAGTTAATGGAAACCATTTTGAGAGAAATATGGAATAGAACTATAGAGTCTAGTGGGGGAAGCTCTTTAACACACTCAATTCAATCATCTGGCAGCCAAGTCAACATATGAAATGAATAATATTAGGTTACCTTAACAGTTAAGAAGAACTTCATTTATTTATTTATTCCATATCTTTTATTAGGAGGTTCCTAGGTGCTATTCTAGGTTCTGTATGCTAAATGCTAGACTAAGTTAGGTGCTCACCAAAGACATGGCCCTCATCACTTCGTTGATGGTGTTTTGTACTCTTTTCTACCTTAGTCCCATGATCCACCCATAGAACCCCTCTAATTATACTGAAGGAAACTATTCAGTTTCATGTCCCTCAAATTGTCACTTCCATCACAGGGGGTTAATTCTGCATGAACTTCTTTAATTCTGTTTAAAGTACTTTCTAATTTCTCTTATAATTCCTTTCTTGACCTACATGGTTAGAAGTGTGTGGATTAATTTCCAAATATTTGGGAAATTTTTCAAATATCTTTTAATTATTGATTTCTAATAATTTCATTGTGGTAAGACAACATATTCTCCAGTACTTTGATTCTTTGAAATTTATTGAGACTTGTTTTATGCCCCAGGATCTGGTCTATATTTGGAAACGTTCCATATGTACTTTAAAATACTATATTCAGTTATTGTTGAATGGAATGTTCTATAAATGTCAATAGGGTCTATTCAATTCTTCCATGTTTTTATTGATTTTCTGTCTGCATGTTTTATTAATTCCTGACAGAGAGGAATATGAAAATCTCAAATTATAATTATGCATCTTTTTATTTCTACTGTAACTTTGTTCAGTATTTGCTATATGTATTTAGAAATTTTTATTAGATCCATACACATTTAGAATCATTTATGTGCTTGATAAAACTGATTCTTTGAAATGACCCTTGTGAACCTTGGTTATAGTTCTAGTTGTTAAGTTTAATTTGTCTGATATTAATATAATCTCACCAACTGTTTAATGCTTGGTGTTGCACGGTGTGTCTTTTTCTATCCTTATACTTTTAACCTATCAGTTTCTTCATATTTAAAGTGTATCATTTATTGACAGGTAAATTTGAGTCTTGTATGTTTATCTAATGCGACTATCTGTTTTTTAGTTGGGAGTTTTAGTCCATTTATATTTACTATAACTTTAGTATGATTGTATAGTCTATAGATTTGATATTCTTTGCTGGATAGAGAATTCTGAGTTCATTTTTTTCCAGGAATTTAAAGATATATATATATATATATATATACACACACACACACACACATATGTATTTTAAGTTTATTTATTTTGAGAGAGAGAGAGAGAATGCATGCACACACGCAAGGCAGGGACAGAAAGAGGGAGAGAGAGTCCCAAATAGGCTCTGTGCTGTCAGTGCAGAGCCCGACACAGGGCTTGATCTCACTAACTGTGAGATTGTGACCTGAGCTGAAATCAAGAGTCAGATGCTTAACTGATTAAGCCACCCAGGAGCCCCTTAAAGAGATTCTTCTATGTCTTCTGGTCTCCATAGTTTCTGATGAGATGTTAGAGGTAATTTTTTATTTCGTTTTGTCTGGATGTTTTTACATTTTATCTTAATTTTAATTTTCATTATCTTTAGCTTTCAGATGGTAACTACAATGTACGTAGGTATGATTTTTTTATGTAAATATCTTTTAGGGGGATTCTTTTGAGTTTATTTGGATCTGCATTTCATGTTTTTCATCAAAATAAACATATTATTTTTATGCTTTTTATGGTTTAAGTGCAATTCCCAGTGGTAGCTGATAACTTAAGCTAGGCTAATACAATGAGCAGAAATATGAGAAGAGCATGCCAAAATTTTAGCACTTGGTTTGATAAGTGAATGGTCAATAATTATTTACTGAATGTTCAATGCATTCCCTGAATACCAAACCTAAATTAGTCAGACTGTTATTTGTGACCTTGTTTAAGATATTACTTCACCTCTTGTCTTTCACTGTCTTCCTCTGAGACAATCTAATTTCAGTAACAGACGTATAGAAAATTGCCACAGTATGGTCATTAAAAGCAGGTAATCAGTAGCTAAATTGCTGGGGTTAAATCCTGTCTCTCCTATTAGTTCTGTGACCCTGGGCAAAATACGTAACCTCTATGTACTTCAGTTGCCTCTTCTGTAAAATGGGAACACTGTGATAACACCTCCTAGGGTTCTTTAAGAATTAAATGAATTAAAATTCACAAAACACAGAGGACAATGTCTGGCATTTAGTAAGGATAAGGTAAATGCCTTGTTAAAGAAAAAAAAGAAAATGAAACAATGTCTATTCCATAAACGTGGAATCTGTTTTCCAAGTCCTTTATACTTCTTCTGCTTTAAGGTGTTTCCCCCTCTTCTTCTCACACAATGTCCCTCTTTCTCTATTTATATTGAGTTACTTATTCCTGGAAGCTTGTTTCAAGTCCCATCTATTTTACAATGGAATTCAGGCCTAAGTAGGTTTCTCCACTGCTCAGCCATAAGGTTTATTATCTATACCTGGTAACACACAACCATACAACTAGTTATTCCCTAGTATTGTCTATATCTACATCTTTATTTCATTTCTGATGTTCCTTGTATTACATTCTATTCCCTAATAATATAAAATCAGTTGCTATTTCCCCTGTATCCCTGCACTATTCCATTTTATTCTCACATATCTTTGTTCCAGCCATTTCCTCTTTCTATACCCTCCTGCCCATCTTTTGTTGATATCCCTTCGCCTTTCAAGATTTTGGTTATAAGCTAACCTTTTAAGAAAACGGACCTTACATTCACAGGCTGTGCTAAGTGCCCTTCTCCTTGCCATCATTTATATTTTCACAATATACTGTGTCTTCCTCCTCTGAGATTGCAAGCTATTTGACGAAACAGATTATATCTTCCACCTTTGGACTCTCAGTGTCTAGCAAAGAAGGCACATAGAAGGCACACCCCAAGACGTGTCTTGAAATTAATTGATATTCTTCAATTTAACTGTAATTTGCTTAAGGTCAAAGATCACGATGTATATTGCCTACATTCTATTGGTGTTCAATAAGTACAGAGTGAAATCAGTGTTTCAATATGTTATGGAAATTTACCTCCTTCCCCACATCAATCAAAATAGAATTCTAATGGTGTACTTTCAGCATAGAAAGAGAAGGAAACAATCGGTCCTAAAGGTCGGGGTATAGAAGAAATCAGCTCAGGTTCTTAGGTGCTGTGATCCTAGTTTCTCGAATTCCCATGAGTTTGAAACGATGTCAGATACAGAGTTTCAAGTTCCAGGAGGTAAAAAGATTAGAATATATAAATGCTTCTTGGATTAATTAACTTTGGAAAATTTTGGCAAGAAGTGGTTTCATTTTCAGAATCATCTTACAACAGCATTAGGGGGGAAAAAGAGAAGAAAATGAGTTAAGGTTATAAATTATTTACCATGGCAGAGTGCATTGATAGCATACATCATCTCATCTAATTTTCGTAGCAACCCTTGGATAGGTGCTGTTTATACCTATTTCACATTCCAGATGATACCACCGAACAAGCAAGCAACCAACTTGCCAACCCACCTATCCCCAAACTCAAACTCGGGCATTCAAAGCCATTAAGTCTGTATCTTCAATTTAACACAGAGAGATGAAACAAAAATAACTGTACTCTTTAATCTATTTTGAACTATTTACACAAGTAATTAAGCAAAATGAATTGCTAAAATGCAGTTCAGTACCTCTCCTGCCATCTCATATACCCCTTAAAGCCTCATTTTTCTCCTTAGTACATAGCAATACTATATTTTTAACTTGTTTGTTTACTGTCTTGTTTTCCCCATTGAAATGTAAGTTCCATAAGAACAAGAATTTTTGTTTGGTTTGTTTATTATTGTGTCTTTTTTCATGGAAAGGTTTTTATTTTTCTCTAGTCCAATTTAACAATATTTTTCTTACGGTGTTCTCTCTTAAGAAGGACTTTCTTATCTCAATACGATTTAATATTCTATATTTTTAAAAAAAGATATTATAGGTTTTTAATGCTTATTATGTAATGTATGTAATGCTTATTATGCTTATGTATAAACTTTTACTTTATTCTTCAAATATTTGCTGTTATTATTCAGATAGGTGGCAAGATATTTCACGCTCATCATATACAATTTAAAATTCTACTCTCATTGTATTCTAAATTCCAAATGTTTCTGAGGCATTTCTGGATTCTCTATTTCAGTGCACATCCTCAGGCCTGCTGACTGCTTTGTTAATAAACTTTTATTGGAACACAGTTATATCCATTCATATACTATTTTCTAAAGCTGCTTCCTGTACAATGCGGAGATGATTACTTGCAACAGAGACTCTTTCTTCCAAAGCTAAAAATATTTACTATCTGGTCCTTTAAAGAAAAAGTTTACCAGTTGCTCTGTTCTACAGATCTTTTCCTGCATTAAAATTACGCTGTTTTAATTTAATTAATGTAGCTTTTTTGGTAAGTTTCCCCACACAGTGGCATAAGATCCTGACGCCAACTCCAACAAAAAAAATTTTTTTAAATGTCAGAGCTATTCTTGTGGATTTTTGTCTTCCAAATGCATTTAGAAAACTCAAGATTCATTGCAAAATCTTGTCTGGATGTTGAGTATGACTGTATTGAATTTATGGATTTTTCAAATATTGAGACTCAAAAATTGGCATCTTCCCAATATGTACAATCTTCTCATCCATGAAGACATATAGGGTTACTTTCATTTGGGTCTTTGCTTATGTCTTTTTAGTAGTGTTTTGTAGCTTTGCTAAAAGGATGAGCTAAGTTTGTTAGGTTTATTCTTAGAACTTTATACTTCAGGTTGCCATTTAAAATAACTGTCTTATTAATTCTAATGCTTTTCCAGTTGATCCTCTTTGGTTTTCTAAGAGAAATATCATATTGTGAGAAAATAATGACAGTTCTCTCTTTTCCCCACATAGTATCTGTACCTCTAGTTTATTTTTCTTGAGGTACTGCTAAAGGCTTTTTAGTGCAGTGATACACAGTAATAATGATAGAAGGAATCCTCACTTTTGGCCTAATTTTCGTAAAATGCTTCCAGTAATTTATCATATAGTACATTTTATCAAGTTAATAGGATTTTATTCTAAACTATTTAGTGACTTTTATTAGAGTTAGTATATGTTGCTCTTGTTAGCAAATGTTTTTATGTATATATTGAGTAATTATATATGTAATATTTCTCCTTTAATCTGTCATATTAAATTACATTAACATATTTTCTCAACTTAAAAACTCAGTTTTTTATGTGTGACGTTTTTATTTTCTTTTACAAGCACAACTTGGAGATACTGCAGTTCCAGACCAACCCAAAAAAGCGAATGCTGAAATAAAGCAAGTCAAATGAATGTTTTTGGTTTCCCGGTGCATATAAAAGTTATGTTTTGCACTACACTGTAGTTTATTAGGTATGCAATACCACTATGTCTAAAAAACTGTACATAACTTAGCTAAAAATACTTCATTGCTAAACAATGCTAACCATCATGTGAGCTTTCAGTGAGTCATAATCTCTGCTGGTGAAGGGTCTTGTCTTGAGTTGATGGCTGCTGACTCTGTAGAGTGGTGGTTGCTGAAGGTTGGGGTGGCTGTGGCACTTTTTAAAAATAACGCAACAGTGAAGTTTGCCATATTGATTGGCTCTTCTTCAACGTGAACAATTTCTCTGTAGCCAGTGCTGCTGTCTGATGGCATTTTGCCCACAGTACAACTTCTTTCAAAATTGGAGTCCATCTTCTCAAACTCTGCCACTACTTGATCGACTAAGTTTATATAATATTCTACATCTTTCATTGTCATTTCAACAATTTTCATAGCATTTTCACCAGGAGCAAATGCCACCTCAAGAAACCACTTTCTTTGCTCTTCCATAAGCAATTCCTCATTCGCTCAGTTGTTCAACAATTCATTGAAGTGTACCAGTTCAGTCACATCTTCAGGCTCCACTTCTAATTCTAGTTTTATTGCTATTTCCACCATATCTGCAATTACTTCCTCCACGGAAGTCTTGAACCTCTCAAGATCATCCATGAGGTTTGGAATCTATCACTTTCAAACTTCTACTAATGTTGATATTTTGACCTTGTCCCATGGATGGCATGTAGAATGGTGACTCTAGAGGAAAAAACTGTTGATAGCAGCTATAGCAGTACAAAATGTATTCCCTAAAAAATAAGACTTGAAAGTTGAAAGTACTCCTGATCCCTGGGCTGCAGAAAGATCATTACGTTAGCAGGCATGAAACCATCATTCATCTTGTACACGTGTATCAGAGATCTTGGGTGATCAGGTGTATTGTCAGTAAGCAGTAATATTTTGAGAGGAATTATTTTTTTTTCTGAGCAGTAGGTCTCACCTCAACAGTAGAATATTTACTGAAAATACTCAATAAACCATATTGTAAACAGATGTGAGTCATCCAAGCTTTGTTGTTCCATTTGTAGAGCACAGGCAGAGAGTTAGCTTGTCCTTTAAAATTTTGAAATGAGTCACTGACTTCTCTTTACCTATGAAAGTGCTAGATGGCATATTCTCTTAACAGAAGGCTGTTTTGTCCACATTGAAAATCTGTTGTTTATTGTGGTCATCTTCATTAATGATCTACTAGATCTTCTGGATAACTTGCTGCAGGTTCTACATCAGTAGTTTGCTGCTTCACCTTGCACTTTGATGTTATGGAGACAGTTTCTTTCCTTAAACTTGATGAACCGATCTCTGCTAGCTTCAGACTTTTCTTCTGCAGCCTTCTCACCTCTCTCAGCTTTTATACAATTGAAAAGAGTTAGGGCCCTGCTCTGGATTAGGTTTTGGTTTAAGGGAATTTTGTGGCTGGTTTGATCTTCTATATAGACCCCTAAAACTTTCTCTAATAAGGCCGTTTTCCCTTATTATCATTCACGTGTTCATTGGATTAGCAATTTTAATATCCTTCAAGAGCTTTTCCTTTGCATTCATAACTTGGCTATCTATGTGGTACAAGAGGCCTACTTTTTGGCCTATTTGGCTTTTGACACGCCTTCCTCACTAAGCGTAATCATTTGTAGCTTCTGATTTAAAGTGAGAGACATGGAACAATTTTTTTTTTTCCAACTGAACACTTAGAGGCATTATAGCATTATTAATTGGCCTAATTTCAATATTATTGTGTCTCAGGGAATAGGGAGGCCTGACGAGAGGGAGAGAGAGAAGGTAACAGCCAGTCAGTGGAGCAGTCAGGACACACACAATATTTATTGATTAAGTTCATATTCTATCCATATGCACATATATGTATTTTTTGTAGCACCCGCAAAAAATTATAATAGTATAATATATAATGGTAATATAATATATTATATTATAATATATAATATATAATGGTAATAATAGTATAATATATAATGGTAATAAATATAATAGTATAATATATAATGGTAATCACAGATCACCATAACAAGTATAACTGTAATGAAAAAGTCTGAAATATTGCGAGAATTATCAGAATGTGACATAGAGACACAAAGTGAGCAAAAGCTGCTGGAAAGCAGTGCCGATCAACTTGCTTGATGCTGTGTTGCCACAAACCTTCAATTCGCAGAAAACATAATTATCTGCAAAGTGCAATAAAGTGAAGTGTGATAAAATGAGGTGTGTCTGTATTTCAAAAAAATTTGAAGACAATGTGCTAATATTTCCCATTGCATTTATAAATTTTTACATTTTTCTCTGGATTTCAATCAGTTTTTGCTTTGTATGTTCTGAAGTTATGCTGTCATGTGCATTAAGGCCATGATTGAATTGTCTTAATAAGTTATATGTTATAAACATGAAATATCCACATGTCAGTGTTTTAATCCTTTTTGCCTCAAAGTCTCTCTCTTTGAAATTATGATTTCCTAACAAAATTAGAATTCCTTTTTCTTTTTGTCTATTCTATTCATTTGATAGTTACTTGTCTGAGGTGCATCTCTTCTATATGAGATGGGATTTGCTTTAAGACCAATCTCTAAATCTATAACTTTAAATGGTGCAAAAAAACCCCATTTGTAGTTATGATTACCAATGTGTTTGGAGTTACTGTGTACATTTTTATATTAATTCTGTTCTCCTTCTGGCATTTTGAATTTTTCAATATGTTATGGTATTTTTTTTTCTCTAGTTGTTTGGGAGTTACAAATTTTATTTCTTGACTTCTAATGGATAGTCTTAAATCACTGGAAAATATATTTGAATACCTTTTCTACTACTATCTAAAGTTAACCAGTAAGACACAGTAATTTAATGTTATTCCTCACTCATAATGTCTCTAAATGTATATATTTTAAAAGTCCAAGTTTCTATAATTTCTTTTGTCTTTAAAAAGATAACACAGGCTCAGTGATTTTCTCCTATATCACAGTGTTAAGTGATTTGAGTTTTTTAAATTAAGTTGTTAATTTTAATTCCAGTATAGTTAACATAGAGTGTTATATTAGTTTTAGGTGTATAATATAGTGGTTCAACAATTCTATACATTAGTGCTCATCCTGCTAAGTGTACTCTTTAATCTCTATCACCATGAATACCTGGGCTGTTTCCATAGTTTGTCTATTGTAAAAATTCTTCAATAAACGTAGGAGTGCATGTATCTCTTTGAATTAACATTTTTGCATTTTGGGGGTAAATAACCAGTGGTGTGATTACTGGGTTGTAGGGTAGTTCTATTTTTAATTTTTGAGTAACCTCCATGCTGTTTTTCACAGTGGTCGCACCAGTTTGCTTTCCCACCAACAGTGTCAGAGAGTTATTTTTTTCTCCGCATCCTCACCAACACTTGTTGTTTCTTGTCTTTTTGATTTTAGCCATCCTGACAGGTGTAAGGTGATATCTCATTGTAGTTTAGATTTGCATTTCCCTGATGATGAGTGATGTTGAGCATCTTTTTTATTTAAGGATTTATTTATTTATTTATTTATTTATTTATTGACAGAGACAGCGCAAGTGGGGGAGGGGCAGAGAGAGCGAAAGAATCCCAAACAGACTCTGCACTGCCAGCACAGAGCCCGATACGGGTCTCAAAATCATGAAACTGTGAGCTCATGACCTGAGAAGAAATCAAGAGTTGGACACTTAACCGACGAGCCACCCAGATGCCCCAATGTTGAGTATATTTTGATGTGTCTGTTGGCCATCTGTATGCCTTCTTTGGAGAAATGTCTGCTCATGTCTTCTACCCATTTTTAAATTGGATTATTTGTTTTTTGGGTGTTGAGTTATATCATGTCTTTATATATTTTGCATACTAGCCCATCGCATATATCATTTACAAATATCTCCTTCCATTAAATAGGTTGCCTTTTACTTTTATTGTTTCTTTGCTGTGCAGAAGCTTTTTATTTTGATGTAATAGTCTCAATAGCTTATTTTTGCTTTTGTTTCCCTTGCCTCAGGAGACGCATCTAGAAAAATGTTGTATGGCTGATGTCAGAGACCTTACTGCTTGTGCTCACTTCTGGAATTTTTATGGTTTCAGGTCTTAAGCCTTTAATCCATTTTGAGTATATTTTTGTGTGAATGGTGTAAGAACGTAGTTTCATTCTTTTTCATGTAGCTGTCCAGTTCTCCCAACAACTGGGACTATTGGATATTCTTTTCTCCTTTGACCATATAATTATTTTTTCCCCTGGGTTTCTATTCTGTTCTATTGATCTATGTGTCTATTTTTGTGCCAGTACCATACACTTTTGATCACTATAGCTTTGTAATACAACTTGAGGACTGAAATTACGATGCCTCCAGTTTTTTTCTCTTTTAAGATTGCTTTGGCAATTCGGGGTCTTTTGTGGTTCTATACAAATTTTAGGATTGCTTGTTCTAGTTCTGTGAGAAATGTTGGTGGTATTTTGATAGGGATTACATTAAATTTGTAGATTGCTTTGGGCAGTATAGACATTTTAACAATATTTGTTCTTTTAATCCATGAGCATGGAATGTTTTTCCATTTGTGTGTGTGTGTGTGTGTGTGTGTGCGCGCGCGCACATGCGCGCGGAGTCTTTATCTGGCTGTGGGTAATACTGGCCTCACAGAATCCATAGAATACATCTGAAAGTTCTCCATCTTGTGATTTTTGGAATAGTTTGGGAAAAATAAGTATTAACTCTTCTTTAATTGTTTGGTAGAATTTGTCTGTGGAGCCATCTGGTCCTGAACTTTTGGTTTTTGGGAATTTTTTGATTACTGGTTCTATTTCATTGCTATTTTCTATTTCTTCCTAATTCAGTTTTGGTAGGTTATATGCTTCTAGGAATTTATCCATTTCTTCTAAGTTGTCCAATTTGTTGGCACATAATTTTTCATAGTATTCTCTTACAATTGTTTGTATTTCTGTGATATTGGCTGTTATTTCCCCTCTTTCACTTGTGATGTTGCTTATTTGAATCATCTCTTTCTTTCTCTCCTTTTTTGAGGAGACTGGTTAGGGGTTCATCAATTTTGTTGATCTTTTAAAAGAACCAGCATCCTGATTTCACTGCTGATTTCTATTGCTTTTTGTTTCTATATCATTTATTTCTGCTTTAATCTTTATTATTCCTTCCTTCTGCTGGTCTTAGGTTTTCTTTGTTTTTCTTTTTCTAGCTCCTTTAGATGTAAGTTTATGTTGTTTGTTTGATATTTTTCTTGTTTCTTGAGGTAGCCCTATATTGCATGAACTTCCCTCTTAGAACTATTTTTGCTGCAAAAACTCCAAAGATTTTGAACAGTTATGTTTTCATTTTCATTTGTTTCCATGTAATTTTAAATTTTTTAATGTCTTATTTATTTTTGAGAGAGAGAGAGAGAGAGAGAGCGCCCAGGGAGGGGCAGAGAGAGGGAGACACAGAATCTGAAGCAGGCTTCAGACTCTGAGCTGTCAGCACAGAGCCCGATGCAGGGCTCAAACTTGTGAACTGTGAGATCATGACCTGAGCTGAAATCAGATGTCCAACCGACTGAGCCACCCAAGCGGCACCACCCCCCTACCCATGTAATTTTTAATTTTTTCTTTAATTTCTTGATTGATCCATTCATTGTTCAGTAGCAAGTTATATAGCCTTCACATATAGGTGTTCTTTTCAAGTTTGTTTTCCTGTGATTTCTAGTTTCATAGTGCTGTGGTCCGAAAGATACGGTATGACTTAGATCTTTTTGAATTTGTTTAGAGTTGTTTTGTGGCCTAATATATGGTCTATTCTGGAGAATGTTCCATAGGCACTTGAAAAGAATGCGTATTCTGCTGTTTTAGAATGGAATCTTCTGAATATATCTGTTAAGTCCATCTGGTTCAGTGTGCCATTCAAAGCTACTGTTTCCTTGCTGATTTTTCTGTTTGGATGATCTGTCCGTTGGTGTAAGTGAGGTGGTAAAGTCCCCTACTATTATTGTATTACTATTGATTAGTTCCTTTATGTTTGTTATTAACTGTCTTATATATTTGGGTGCCTTCATATTGGGTGCATAAAAATTTACGATTGTTATATCATCTTGTTGGATTTTCCCTTTTATTATTATACAGTGCCCTTCTTTGTCTCTTATTACACTCTTTGTTTTAAAATTTAGTCTGATATAAGTATTGCTACTCCCAGCTTTCTTTTGACGCATTTGCATGATTAATGTTTTTCCATCCCCTCAGTTTCAATCTGCATGTGTCTTTAGGTCTGGAATGAGTCTCTTGGGGCAGTATATAGAGGGGTCTTGTTTTTTTTTTTATCCACTCTGTCACCCTATGTCTTTTGATTGGAGCATTTAGGCCATTTACATTCAAAGCTGATAGATTTGTTTTTATTGCCATTTTGTTACTTGTTTTTTGGTTGTTTTTGTGGTTTTCCTCTCATCTTTTTTTCTCTTGCTCTCTTTCATGGTTTGTTGGCCTTCTTTAGTGATATATTTGGATTCCACTGTCTTCTCTGCATATCTATTACTGGTTTTTGATTTGTGATTACCATTAAGTTTGTATGTAACATCTACTGTATATAGCAGTCTATATTAAGTGGTTATATTAAGATGGGTGCTTAAGTTTGAACTCATTCTTTACTGCCCCCCCCAACGTTTTAGGCATATGGTGTCATATTTTACATCCTTTTATTTGTGAATTCCTTGACTGATTTTTTACAGATACACTTATTTTTAATGCTTCTGTGCATTCAACTTTTTATCCTCTTACTTATGGACTTTCCTTTCCATTCAAAGAGCCCTCTTTAATATTTCTTGTAGGGCTGGTTTAGTGGTTATAACAACTTTAGTTTTTGTTTGTGTTAGAAACTCTGTCTCTCCTTCTCTTCTGAATGGTTGCCTTACTGGATAGAGTATTCTTGGCTGCAGATTTTCCTTTTTAGCAATTGGAAAAAATCATGGCACTCCCTTCTGGCCTGCAAGGTTTCTGCTGAAAAATCTGCTGATAGCCTTATGGGGTTTCCTTCATTATAACTCTGCTTTTTTCTTGCTGTTTTAAAATTTTTTTATCACTACTTTTTTGCCATTTTAATTACCATGTGTCTTGGTATGGATCTCCTTGGTTGATTCTATTGGGGGATCTCTGTGCCTTTTGGATTTGGATATCTGTTTCCTTCCCCTGTTTTCACCTATTATTTAACCCATACATTTTCTGCCCCCTTTCTCTGTCTTCTTCTAGGATCACTATAATGTGAATGTTGTTAACACTTAATGGAGTCATGAAGTTCCCTAAGTCTATTCTTATTTTGCATAATTCTTTTTTCTCTCATTTGCTCAGCTTGATTACTTTCCATTCCTCTGTCTTCCAGGTCATTAATTTGTTCCCCTGCTTACTCTAGCCTGCAATTTATTCCATCAAGTATATTTTTAATTTCTTTTGTTGTGTTCTTCACCTCTAATTTTTTTTTTGAAATCTCTTTGTTAAGGGTCTCACTAATGTCCTCCACTCTTTCTCAAGTCCAGTGAATATGTTTATGATCATTATTTTATATTCTCTATCTGGCATATTACTTACCTCCATTTTGCTTTGTTCTCTTGATGTGGTTTTGTATTGTCCTTTCATTTGCGACATACTCCTTTGTCTCTTTATTTGGCCTTTCTCTCCGTGTCTGTTTCTTTGTGTTTGGAAAGTCAGCTACATCTCCTGCTCTTGAATGTAATGGCTTTATGAAGAAGACAGCCTATAGAGTCCTGTAGTGCAATGTCCCTTGTTCCCTAGGACCTGGCACTTTGGGTCTCCTATGTGAGTTACATGTGCCCTGCTGTTGTGTCCTAGCCACTTTTTCCTTCAGTCTAGCCATTTACAGATTCTCTTTGCTGTTGTGTGCAATGTTGGGTCCCTGGCCAGGTAGGGCGCATTTTTAAAAAGCATGTGCTAGTCTGCTTATGAAATGAGATCCACTGCTGCTGCCACTGCTACTGTGGCTGCCTCAATTGAGGTTCCACAAAATGGTCAAGTTGGGAGATGATGTATTGGTGGGATTTGTGCTGGTCTTCTCCGGGAGGGGGCCTGCAAGGCTGGGACTGAGGCAAGAGTGACTGGAAAGGTGAATCCACAGAAGTGCGGGGATGGGGGTTGGTGTAAGCTAATTAGTTAGCAAGTGCCAAGTGTAGGTGTCATGCTGGTCCCCACAGGTGGCCCTGTGCTTATTATTGGGGGCAGGGGAGGTAAATAGCACCTTCTAGCTTCTTTGTTGCTGGAGAGGTCTTCCCTTGATCATTGCCTCTCTGGTCATGCTCTAAAATGAGTAAATAATTCTCCCTTCTGTATGTCCCTGGTATTTTCCAAACCGCTGCTTCCATGCTGTATCTCTACTGGCTTTTGTTGGATTGTCTCCTTAAGGATGGGGACTCCCCTTCCTAATGGCCTCCAGTCTCTCACAGAGCTGAGTCCCCTGATTTTTAAAATCCCAGGTTTTAAGTCCTGGTAACTGTAAAAACTCATGAGATTTGGTCCCTCTTGCTTTCAAAGCCAATTATGGGGTTTCCTCTTCCCTTGAGGGCTGTCTGGTGTGATAGTCTGTGTTTCGGCCTTCTCTGCACCCTCCCCACTGCTGGCAGCCACGGTCTGGTCTGTTTTACTCCCAAACCTCGTCTTCACCCCTCCTACCTTCTTCAGTGTGGCCTCGTCCCTAATTTTAGTTGTGGAGCTTTTTCTGCCAGACTTCAGGTCATTTTCTGAGTTATTCAAGCTGATGTGAGTGTTATCTAGTTGTCTCTGTGGGAAAAGGCGAGCTTAGGGGTCCTCCCACTCCACCATCTTCCCAGCCTCTAACCAAGTGAATTTAGATTTTTATCCTGTTATTTTTTTTCTGGATTTTTAAAATTTGCAAAGTTCTCTTCCAAAAATAAGAAATTGGTCTGTCCCTATATGTATTGTGTTTGTGTGTGTCCATGCACATGCACATGCACATGTCTGAAATGATTAAACACCTTACTTCTGTGTCATCAAAATTCTTGGCAAAGTACCCAGAGAACGCTTTTGTTTATTACTATACAGAGTTCTAGGCATCTAAAGCTTGAAAGAACCTTTAAGGTTATCACATTGAATCTTAATAAACCACTTCACCACATAATAAACCACATAATAATCAACTCACTCAACAAATATTTTGAGTCATTATGTTTCAAGAACTATTGTTGGTGCTAAGAGGATAAAGATGAACAAACCAGACATGCTTTTCAATGGAGAAGGCTCATTCTAGTGGGTGAAGGGATACAGACCACACACAAAGGTTTGTGCAAGAAGGTCAGGTGAACATTCCAGGAGTACAGCCTGAGGAGGTGCTCTCTGGGCTGAATCTTGGCCAGTTTGCTCTCTCTCAATCACTGCACTGCTTTTGCTGGAGCACCAGCAGTGCATGCTTGGACAAAAATACTTCTGAAGAGTGTATTGCTCTTGAGCCCAAACTCACCATCCAACCTTTCCACTATGGGTCCAAGTACTGCCCTCTGGAGGTCAACAAAATATATATGTGCCAATGTTCACTTAATCCTTTAAATGTTTGTCTTTCTAAGGTCTTTTCCTTTTATAATTAAACATTCTAAATTTGTATATTTTTCCTTCTCCCTGATTTTTATTAGATCGCTGCTCTCTAGTGTATCAATATGGCCCTTAAACTATAGTTCCCAAACCTGTATAAAATACTGCAGATATACTCAACTTTTGGAAAAAGGCAATGGAACTATCATCTCCTTTAACAAGACAAAACATTTGTGCCTATGAAGTCTAAGATCACATGAACATTCTGTTACCACATCGTATTCTCATTTAAATAATGAGTTAATCTCCAGTCTTTTTTCCAAATGAGATACCAAAGAGGTATTAAATATCACTATATTAAATAAATCAAAAGTAAAAAGAGAAAAATAATGCAATAATAGTACTTTAAATGGGCTTAGATATGAGGTTAGGACTATAAAATATGCCCTACACTATCAGATTCAATAAGTCTCATATGCTTGTCAGAGTTGGAACATGGCATTGGTCTTAAGACTGTAATAGCTCACTTTGGATCATATTAAAATTGCAGTCAACTAAAATCCATATATATATATATATATGTATAAATATTTATGTATATTTAATAAATGTCTGTGATGTCAAATACACAAATTCTTTATTTCAGTTATAGTTCATCTTACTGGTTTCTGCTTGATCACTGTTATTCAAAAGCTTATCTGGCCCACCTGGTTTTCTGCCATCTACAGATTTACCAATTATGCTTTTTTTTTTTTCTGATAGTCCTGCAAGTAATTGTTCCAAGCCCAAGGGTGAAACAAAGTTTCTTTTTTATGCATCACTATTTTGAATTGCTTTTGCTCAATATCAGTTATATATAGTTTACTTTTCAAAAGATTCATCAGATGATTTTCTCATCAAATAATCTACTAATATCTTATGGCATCATTTTAATACTACCTTCGAAATATAAAATGTTAGGTTTCCTAGTATTGACATGCTACTAAATCATATGAAAACAGAGGGCAATAGCCTCTGGTTTGTTAAGCAATTTTAGCCATGTTGACTCAAACTGTAGAGACTGACACCAGCAGAATCACTCTACAAACATATTAAATCACTCTATCATGTTCCAATTTAAAGATTTTTGATATAATGAGTGAAAACAAGATAGCCATGGGATACTTTCAGAAAACCTCAATGGCTTGCTATCATACACACTAAAAAACAACTGAGCAAGAATTGAACTAATTTCACTGATGGTGTAAAGCTCTAAAGGAGCTTAGAATCTTCTAGGAAGAAAAGCACAGCAGTAGGAATAAACTGTGGTTTGGTGATATGTACAGAATACAGTAAGAGGTCAAAGAGGAAGAAGGTGGGGGAAGTGCTCAGAAAGGATTTTGTAGATGAGATGTTTGATTTGAATCAGGTGTTTGTTAACAGGTACAGTAAAGAGTATTGCAGAAAGAGGTAAAACATTAGGCACAGGAAAGGAAGAAGGAGTCAAGAGGTTTCACACTAGAGAAATTTTGAAGTGGCTGAAATAGACTTTTAAGGAACTAATGTGGAGAGGGATGAAGCTGGGGAGGTTAGCAGGGGTTGGGTCATGAAGGTCATTGTGTACCATGTTGACGGTTTAGGACTTGAGTTTTTCAGAGGATTGCCCATGTTTCTATAGTTTTATAGCAAGATTCTGAAAATTTTATTTTTTATATTCCTATTAAGAGCCAAGGTTGAAATATTCTAAATTAAAGGCATCTCCCTCAGATAAGAATCCACTAAGTTATGTTCCTCAGTTTCCCCATATACAATCCAGCCTTGCCAGTGTCTCTCTAAATGCAGAATAGTTGAGTTGTCCTACTGATACCAACCTATCATTTCTAACCTTTCATTTCCACTGTTGTATAACAACCATCAAAATAAGTAACTTAAAATCAAGTTTGGTAAAAAAAAAATGTATGGGTTAATTTTAATAAAAACTTAGAGTAAGGAGTATTATAGGTTATGATTTGAGAGTTCACTTTACCAATATTCAGAAAGTTTCTACTGACATTTTCAATATTTCAAAATACATCCTAATTCACAATGAGGGTTTATCATTTGTAAGATTTTTAAGAATGTTTACATTTAGGCAGTGGTATGAGATTTTCCTAAAATAATAATTAGAACATGCAAAATTACCTTTGAATATTTAAAAGGGAATCACAGATCACAGTCACTCCATAATTTTTAATGTACTGTCAACAGACTTTTAAGGAGAAAAAACACATGCCACTGTCTTCAGAAATACTGCAATTGTAATTTATACTCAAGTTTGTATATGAATATCTATTCAACCTACACGTTTAAGCTCTACCTTTCAAAACTCTAAATTTCTATTATTTAAATTTTTGTTATAATCCATTATCAGTGGAATCCTTATATACAGTATATGTATGCAAATAGAGTCTATATCCACCTTATATATGTACTTTGAATGGGATACACACACACACACACACACACACACACACACACCCTCAGAGGAAAATAGCAAAAATAGCCACCAGTAAAAATGAAGAAGACAAAAAAAAAGCCACCAGCTTTGGAAGTGTTATGAAAAATTCTTCAATTGTGGCAAAAGAATCATGAAATGCACACACAATTAAAATATTTAGAAAAAGGCTTGGTGTGTTTAGGTTCAGCATGCATTGTTTATGCTGCAAGTTTATGAAAATTGTGGTTTTAAAGCGTGTGTGCATTTTATTTTATAGAATAGATACTTCTTTTTTTTTTTTTCTTTTACTAGAACAAGGTGGTGTTTGTTTTCCTTTGGGAACTCACTTTTTATGCATAAAATGACATTTCAAATAGTAAAATATGAATTAAAAATTTAATTTTCCAGTAATAGCCTTCACATAGTTAATAGGGGTTTCTAAACAGATCAGAGTCTTGAAATAAAGACAAGTGATCCACCAAAATTTCTACAGAGACAAACAGTCAAATCTCACATGTATCTGGAACCATTGTTACATTCTAATCCCAAATTGCTTATTTTTCAAAGACAGTTATCTCCAAATCTGAAGAGGACGGGCCTCTTTCAAAATGGAAGGGGAAAGCAAACAGTTAAATAAAATAAACATAAGTGTCCTTTTCACTGAAGGAGGTTTCACACAAAAGCAACACAAGGCAACTGTTGACGGTATCTCTTAAACAGCTGAATGGCATCTGCAAAGCCTGAAGATTTGAAAATATATATTTACACCAAATATATTTATAAAAAATCTGTTTTGAGGTTTGTGAAAAATAAGCTCAATCTCCCTTTTCCCCCAAAGTATGCATGGTATATATGCTAACTTACTGAATTCATCCTTCATGCAATCCCAGTTTATTAAAGAGGTTAAAAATTTATAAAACTCTGATGGGATATGGTTTTAATGCTTCATCACACTACCCATCATTTGCTTTTCAATCTAGATCAGAATGATCTTTCCTACTTCCCTGCAATCACCTACCTGCACAGCTAATATTTTCTGAATACTCTCTTGAGAGTCTGTCTGGAACTTGGCCAGCCTCATCTGGCCGCAGAGGACCACCAGTTTGAAGTGATTCTGCCACACCTTGTGTATCCTTCTTTGCAGCTGACAGAGCTAAAGGGAAGAGGGAGGGGGCAAAAACACAAGTCAGAGTAGGAGAGGAAATTAATGGCAGTGTTCAAGAAGAATGATGGAGGGAAATATAGAAAGCAGTCAATAGCCCATTCTGCACTGTACGGACCTGACAGGAATTTCACAGTCTCCTGATTTTTCAGCCCACTCATGTGCATTCATCAGAAACCAGTCACATCTGGCCGCCAGGATGGGGGGTTAATTTTCTCTAAATGCCTCAGCAGTTTTGTTCTAGCTGAGGCAAACTCTGTGACTGCAAAGCTGATGAGTAAAATATTTCTACTTCACCCAGTTTAACTCAAAACCGATAGCCTCGGGACATATTGAACCTTTCTTTAAAAAAATAATCTTTTGAAGCTTTTTTGAATGGCACATCAGGTCGGGCCAAAGTTTAAAAATGCAACTTTAGGACTTTGATGGACACCATTGCTTCTTTTTTTCTCCTCATAAAGCTCACCATTGCTTGGCAATGTGTGCTGTAGAGCATGACAAAACTAAAGAGAATTAACTTAGCCATCAACTGCTGAGGGAGAACAATAACAGGGAAGAAATTTCCAGCTAGAACTCCCTATTAATCTGCCTCCCTCTGACTATGTGGCATGGAAACATCTCACTGCACTAAAGTACAGTGGACACAGTGGTTAGAGGTGACACGTTTAATACAACACAGAATTTACACAGGAAAAGATTTCTCCTATGAGGCATCCTATACTTTTTGGAAGTTTAATATAAAACCAAACAACAACTAACACAGTAGAAGTTTTACCAAGACAATGAACATTTGTCCCTCAACAGTTAACATAACCACACTACATAGAATTGCTACAATAAGGTTATTTTCAAAGAAATAAAGTTCATAAAAATAAATGATAAAAACCATATTAAAAACACTTTAATATATTGTCATTGAAACCTCTTTTTTTTTGGTTATGTGGATAATTGTTTATGTTGATTTCTTTTTAGTGTATTTTTCAGGGTGAAAAAATAAACACCACAAATTTCGTATCAAACATTTCTTCACGACAGAATAAAAACATGTCACAAATTATGGTTATTTTATGTTTCATTTATTGATCTGCATACTGGTTACATGTTAGGGATGCTTGCAAAATTTCATCAGACTGTGCATGGAGGGCTTGTGAACTCTTCTGGAGGCATATTTCAATTAAACAGTTTACTTGAAAACAATTTTTAACATAATCACCTGGTGTTGCATGTGAATTGGCTATAATCATTACCTTCATTATGCATTGTATTAAGCAACACACAGGTATTTATGCAGGTCCACAGAATAAAAAACCACTATTCTTTGTTAACTGATCAACTTGTGAAGAAAACATAACCTTGAAAACTATAGAATTTTCAGCTTGTTAAGTGCCGAAATACATTACTCCTGGAATTACATTAAGGGCATTTCACATAATTTATGCTATTGAATTAAAGATTAACATCACTTTTTGAAGAGAAAGTCTGTCAATATTAAATGGTTTTCTGTAATATTTAATAATTTTAATATAATATTAAAATAATTTTTCTGCCAACTCTGACAGCCATTGGGACGGCGTATGCTATATCTTAATGTACTCACTAAGACATTAAAGACACTTTAGTCTGTGGATTACCATTACTATGGTATCTGCAAATATGACAAAAGGCAAATAAGAGGAAGATAGATTTTAGAGGAATTCTTCAAACCGAAGGTAATATTTTTTACAAGTGGGAGCTCTCAACATGTGAAAGATTTTACAAGTGGGAACTCATTAACCAAAGTGAACGGAATGGTAATGTTTCCCATATCCACATCGTAAATGAAGAGAACAGCTGTATACATTAAATCTATTTTATTCAGTTTTCTGAATTTTGGCTTGAGGTAGCCACAAAGGTCTTAAATTAGTCCATATACAAATGCTAAACTACTTAATCTGAGAAGTTTCTTAAGTATCAACTAAGAAAGAGTAATATCTCAAGAGTGTTTTTTGTTTGTTTGTTTTTAATTTATAGCTAATAGGCCTCTGAAAAAAGAACTGGGACAGAATAAAAACTGAAGGAATTCTTACAAAGAGAGAATCAGCATCCAGTAATCGTCACATATCCACACTATATCCACACTAAAGAAAATGAGATGATCAACAATAATATATATGGAGAAATATTTAAGATGCTGGAAATGACACTTGATTTAATATAAGACTTGACTATGCTGACAACTATTTTAAGAAAATGGTTATGATGAAAGCCCACTTGTAAGATGTCAGTAGACAGTTATCACTCAATAAATACTGAAATTAACTCAATAAAACGAACTGGTAAAATTTTAGTGGTGAAGCAAAGAAGAAAGACTTTCACGAACTTACTAGTTAATAAGAGAAGAGAAAAATAAACAAAGTAAACATAAGAGACACAAAAATAGGTAAAAGGAAAATTAAAGAGAGAGAAGTAAGTTGTGAGTGGAAAAGTACTTTGGATAGACACAACTGAGGTTGGAAACCCAAAGGAACTGGAATGGTTTCTGACATCTCCACCTTCAATTAACCTTGTTTCTGTAATGAAAGTCTTCAATGATTATATCCTTGAAATGTAATCATTTATTCCTGATATGATTATATTCCTTCCTTCTCCTTCATATTTTAGGGAAGATGAAGTGGAATGAGAGAGGAAGTGGTAGAGAAACAAACAAACAAACAAACAAACAAACAAACAAAATGGTAAGGGACACAGACACACTGGAAGGGGTTATAGCAACGGCACAGTAAAGACTTGCCATGCACTTAGAAGAATGGAATTTAGAACCATTGACAGAGTAACTAGGTTGCTGCTTAGCCCCAAGTGCATACTACAAAAATTTTGGAAAAGAATGTATATATTCTCATAGCAAACTCAGAAGGAGCACACTGGAACAGGAAAAGAGTCATTTTGAAAAAAAAGATACTCAACTTCAGTGCCCTCAGTTTTGTATACAAAGAGAAAGGATATTCAATGGCATCAGGAAAGCTGAGTCAGGGAACAGTTGGTGTGTACTCTGAGACATTTAAAATGGCAAAAAAGGGGGCGCCTGGATGGCTCAGTCAGTTTCGAGTCCAACTCTTGATTTCAGCTCAGGTCATGATCTCATGGTTTGTGGGATTGAGCCCCACATTGGGCTCTGCACTGACAGCATGGAGCCTGCTTGTAATCCTCTCTCTCTGCCCCTCCCATGCTGGCGCACAGGTGCTTTCTCTCTCTCTCTCTCTCTCTCTCTCTCTCTCTCTCTCTCTCTCTCAAAATAAAAAATAAACTTGAAAAAAAAAGTTTAAATGGCAAAAAGGAATGTAGTTTTCTTTCTTTTTTTATCCCCAGCTTATTTATTTTAAATATAATTTATTGTCAAATGGGTTTCTATTCTGCAAATGGCTAGATTTCATTCTTTCTCATTACCAAGTACTATTGCATTGTATATATAAACCACATCTTCTTTACCCATTCATCACTTGATGGACATTTAGGTGCTTTCCATAGTTTGGCTATTGTTGAAAGTGCTGCTATAAACCTTGGGATATAAGTGCCCCTATGCATCAGCACTCCTGTGCTGTATCCTTTGGGTAGATTCCTAGCAGTGCTATTGCTGGGCCATAGGGTAGTTCTATTTTTAATTTTTTGAGGAACCTTCTCACTGTTTTCCAGAGAGGCTGCACCAGTTTGCATTCCCACCAGCAGTGCAAGAGGGTTCCCGTTTCTCCACATCCTCACCAGCATCTATAGTCTCCTGATTTGTTCATTTTAGCCACTCTGACTGGCATGAGGTGATATCTCACTGTAGTTTTGACTTGTATTTCCCTGATGAGGAGTGACGTTGAGCATCATTTCATGTGTCTGTTGGCCACCTGGATGTCTTCTTTGGAAGAGTGTCTATTCATGTCTTCTGCCCATTTCTTCACTGGATTATTTGTTTTTCGGGTGTGCAGTTTGATGAGTTCTTTACAGATTTTAGATACTAGCCTGTTATCCAATATGTCCTTTGCAAATATCTTCTCTCATTCTGTCAGTTGCCTTTTAGTTTTGTTGATTGTTTCCTTTGCAGTGCAGAAGCTTTTTATCGTGATAAGGTTCCAATAGTTCATTTTTAGGAATGTATTTTTCTAACAATGGTTTATGGACAGTTTGAATTTGTAGTAGATTTGGTAAGTTGGGCTCCAGTATTTGCTTTGTGAGTTCTTTGCTGAAGGAAGCCCAAAGACAGAATTCATTGATATTTCTTTTGAGATAATGATGACTATGTAGCTATTCAGAATGAAAAAAAAATCAATGTCCACATTGACGTGGTATTTCAGATACAAAGAGCTGGTGTCAATGTCAGCATTGCATACAATGTCCATTTGTATATAATATGCATTTATACATTTGGTAAAAATTCCTTCTGATTAAATTTTATTAGTCTTCTATGATATTTATTAAATTTAAAGCTTGATTTTCTCTGATAGTAAAGTAGAGTAAATTAAAGTTGTCACTTGCAAGAATGAAAGATTCTCCATTTTCCTATGTTATACAAAATTATATGGATTCTGCTTTTAACCCAAGTTATTTGATGACTTATATAAATTCATGAAAACTAGCAACTCCTATATATCACATAAATCTGGCCTTAATACTAAATATAATATATATATATGTAACAACACATAAACCCTCTAATTACATAGATTTAGATTTATATTATTTTATTGCTGTTATACATGTGAAAATTATAATATTTTAAGAATAATATAAACTATTTGATATTCCAGTCAAAGGTTTCAAAAACATTAGGCCCAGCCATAAACAAATCAGCACCAAAATACTGCCTTACACAATTCTCATATTCTCAGCATTGAAATTAGAAATTTCAAAGCATCACTTTTTTGGTTATTTTCCATGGCCAGGTTGGAGTATGCAGTTGTCTGGCTTACGTTATGGAGGAAACAAAAATAAAGTCCTCTTATCCTAACCCAAAGGGGACAATTGGGACACGTTGTGAAGAATGGGGCCATATAGAGGTGAATAATATTTGATATTTACTGTCAGAGAAAAACAGTGTTTGTAGGTGTGATTTTAAAAATAGGCCTTCAAATTATGAAAGCAGAATACACTCGTCTTTCTCCCTTTGAGTGTAGGCTGGATATAGGGCCTCTCTTCTAAAGAACAGAATATGGCAGAAGATAGGATGCACACACACACACACACACACACACACACACACACACACCAAGGTTTCTGTCTTAGATTTTCTCTCTCTCTCTAATTCTCGCAGATCTTTTGATCTGGGCTAGCCAACTCTCATGTTGTATAAGCAGCTCTATGAAAGACCCACATGGGGAGGAACTGAAGCTTCTTTTTGCCAACAGCCCCTTGTGAGTGATCTTGAAAGCAGATTCTCCAATCTATTCAGACGACTCCCATCCTGACCAACAACTTGACTGAGACCTTGTAGGAGGCCATGAGCCAAAATCACCCATCTAAGCTGCTCCGGGTTCTGGTCTCTTGGAAACTTTGTGAGAAAATAAATGTTTATTGGCTTAAGCTGCTAAATTTGGGGACAACTTATTGCAGCAATAGTTAATGATAGATTTTTAACTCTCTCTCTTCTCTCTTTGCCTAAGAAGAAAATAATTTACTATCTATATTTTCTGAATGGAAAGGAAAAGTGATCGCCTAATTTACTGTTTGGCTTAAGACTGAAACTGAAAATGATTTATTAGTAATAAGAGGGTGACTAATAAATACTTATTGATTGATAGAATGTAGTTTGTGCCATCTATGGAGCTCATTAATTGAAGACAGCATAAAGGAACTATAATTTAATAGTTCCAGAAATTTAAAAATGGTTCATTATCAGCAAATATTTTCGTGTAATACATCAACACATCAAAGAAAAGATAATCATCCCCAAAAGAAGTTGATATGAATAAACACAGAACAAAACCAATCAACAATGAAAAAAATTATCTTAGCAAAGTAGGGTGCTTAACCGACTGAGCCACCCAGGCACCCCACATTTAAATCAGTGGAGAAAAAGTGGCATAATTGGTTTTCTCTAAACAAGTATGTAAAATAAAATTAGATCCTTAACTTACAATAAACACTAACATAAAAGCAAGGTAGACTAAAATGAGAAAAAATTAAACTTCAACTGATCTTTAGAAGGGGAAGCAGTTTTAAACAAAATACTGATATAATAAATTCTAATGGAAAGAACTGAAACATTAAATCATACCAAATTTTTTTAAATTTAAATTTAAACAGAGTAACAAAATGAACCAGTGGTTTAGAGAAGATATTAACAACATTCACAGCTAGCAAGGATTGATTTTTTTAAAGTAGAAAGAGCCCCTATAAATTGATAAGGAAAAACACACATAATATACCAGAAAAATGGCCAAATACTACAAATAGGCAATTCATAGAAAAGGAAAGCTATTTTGTCTGTAAACATTTGAAAACATGTTCAACGTCAATGGTAGAGCACAAATAAATACCATTTACACTCATCTGATTGGCAATTATTACACAAAACTGTCCATATCAATTCTTGGTACAATGTGGAAAAAACTAAGCTCTCATACACTGTCCAAATTTGTGTATAATTTGACACAATGACTTTGGAGAGCAATTTGACGTTATGTATTAAACTTGGAGATGTAGCTCACCTTTGATCCAGTAATTATACTCCAATTCTAGACCAGCAATTCTCAAGATCAGCAGGATCAATATCACAACAGAACTTGTTAGAAATATAGTTATTCAGACCTACTGACTCAGAAACTCTGGAGCCCAACAACTGGTATTTCAACAAGACTTCCAGGTATCTAATGCATGTGAAAGTCAGAGGTACTGCTCTTGAAAGAGTCATAACATGTTCCCAAGGAAACATATAAAATAATGTTCATTTACAGCATTGCTTGCAATAGTGAAAATGTGGAAACAATCTAATTGTCTACACTTGAGTAATAACAAACAAACATTGTAATATGTTCATATCCTAAAGCCTAGAATTTAAAATAAATACAGTAATATCACAAGTAATGTGTACAGTATAACATTTAAAAGTAAAAAATGAAAACTAGGGTTGCCTGGGTGGCTCAGTTGGTTAAGCATGCAACTCTTGGTTTAGGCTTAGGTCATGATCTCACAGTTTCAGCAGTTCAAGCCTCCTTCAGGCTCCATGCTGACCATGCGGAACTTGTTTGAGATTCTGTCTCCCTCTCTCTCTGCCCCTCCCCCACTCTTTCTGTCTCTGTCTCTCAAATTTTTTTTTAATGTTTATTTATTTTTGAGAGAAAGAGCGTGAGGTGGGGGGTGGGGGGTGTGGTGCGGACAAAAGAAGAGGGAGACAGAGAATCCAAAGCAGGCTCCAGGCTCTGAGCTTCAGCACAGAGCCCAATGCAGGCCTCGAACCCACAAACCATGAGATCACAATCTGACCCGAAGTTGGACACTTAACTGGCTGAGCCACCAAGGTGCCCCTCAAAATAAAACTTAAAAAATGAAAACTGATCATTTACATTTTAAATTAATTACAATTAATAAAATTAAATAGTTAAAATTACAATTAATAAAAATATGGATGGAATTGATAAGCACCTAGTATTTAGGCAGGCAGAGGGTTTTAAGTGTATTTATACTGGTGTAAACATCCAAAGCAAATATGGCAAATGTCAGAATTTACAGAGCTGTGAGAGGTACATGGAAATTTATCATAAAACTTACATGTAACTCTGTAACTTACCATATGTTTAGTTGTTTCATTAAAAAAAAAACTGTAGGTTAAGCTTACATGTCTTCAAAAAGACATCCTGTATATTTTGTCCTTCAGGATTATTCCCTGTTAGAGAATTTACTATAATCTATTTTAAAAAATCCTATTATATTTGACCATCTGCTAAAATATAAAAAAGGCTTTTTTGTACAAAATTTTTATTATGTATCCACAAAGCATGATCTTACCTATAATGAAAGAGCTATCCAAAATATTAAAAGACTTTAAATCAATAAGGAATTAATTACTACTTCTAGTTCCTTCTTAAATTGCCTAAAAATGTTGGCATTTCCTCACATCTTGCTTACATAATTAAAACAGCTGTTGAACAGTAACATTGTAACTTATTTCATACTAAATGGAAGATATACACATGTGGCCTAGGTACATGACAATTTGAATTTGCTAGAATCAGGGGAGGATTGGTGGCATATCCATTGGAAAAAAACATAAAAATTTGTAAAATAATGAATAGAACTTTGGAGAAAGTTGTTTATAAACCTTCAACTTAGTCCTTAGATTAAAACTAATCCTTTTTTTGTTACTTAACTTTTCTAACATTCTCAAATCATAACATCAGGTCTCAAATAAGAATAATTGCAGTTAACATTTTTTATTAGTCATATTGATTTCATAAAGATGCTTTGCTAAGTCAAAGTTTTAAAGTTTTACTGATTTGTTTGTTTGTTTGTTTGTTTAGAGAGAAAGCACAAGTGGGGGAGGAAAAGAGAGAGAGGGAAAGAGAAAGAATCTCAAGCAGGCTCCACACTGTCAGCGCAGAGCCTGATGTGGGGCTCGAACTCATGAACCATGAGATCATGACCTGAGCCAAAATCAAGAGTCAGACACTTAACTGACTTGACTGAGCCACCCACATGCTCCTGCTAAGACAAAATTTGAAACACCACAATAGAGACCAGATATTAAAAATACATTAATCAAAATAAACAAAATTTTTTGTAAGCTTATACACACATTGCATGTTCTGTGTCGAAACAGTAGTAGACTAGTGTGTTTTTTCTTGAAAAAATTCCTTATATTGTCTCTGTGTTTTACATAACATAAATATCATTACAAACATGCTTTAGATAAAATTAAATCATTTTTAGAGACATATGGTGCCCAAAATTAACTCCCCAAAGCACATAATTTAACTGGCTTTTGCAATTTAAGAACCCTGGAAAAAAAGAAAGGGAACATTTCAAGGAAATGAGAAGTGTCCTTATAATGAATTTCTGCTTATAAGAATCAGACATAACAACAGTCTTTTTAATTAAAATACAAATACCATATGTATAGTTATCTGAAAATGAACTATAAATTGTTTTGCAGGAAAACAAAGACCAGTCAATACTGAAAACACAAAGTCCCTTAAAATTCAAAGGTAATACTGGCAGGACTGATAGTTCAAGAACAGCACTCAAGGTTCTTTGTCTAGGAATAATGATTTTCCATCACTGGAAAATGAAAACAATTGCTGAAGATTTTACTGTATGAGACAGATTTTAAAATAATACTTCATCTATACCTTTTTTGAGGAAAATATCTTTATAAAAACTGAATGATAGTTCAAAAGAACACAGAATTCCCCTGCATACAGGAAGATTCCATTGGATACAACATTCAAACAGGAAATTCATAGAATCACTGAAATAAACAACCCTCATCAAATTAACATGTAGGACAAATGTGAAAGATGTGCAACATTGCAAATTCTTGAAGTGAAAGCCATTTCCCAGTACACCGGAGTGGGAATTGGGAGTGGGTATATATGGTGGTGATGACACACGACAATTGTTAGATGTTACAGGATTTCTGAAGGAAGGACCAGAGTATGCATGGATTTACTCATCACAGGTGTCTGAAAACTTAAAAGTTCATCTGATGTGACCACTAGTGAGTTGGGAATTTCATAGGCGAGAAGCCTGCAGAGCAGAAATAGTATGGAGGACTTTTCCATGGGAGAAAATGAAAGCATTTCAGACAATCTACTTCTATTTTCTAGCTATAAACATAGTCAAGCAAATAGTCCCACTGTAGAAGCAGCTCTAAGAAAAAATTACACATATTTGACAAAGGAGAGAAAAAAGCATGCTGTATTCTGCAGATTTGCATTTGTACCTTCGGTAATCCAATTAAAATGATAAGCTTTGACAAAATATGATGAAGGCCACTTGGAAAAAATAACAGCATTTTCCTATAGGAATAGATTTTAAATGATAGATAATAGAAACATACATATAGTCATTCATTTGCACTAGAATCTTAAAATAATGATTATAATTTCTGATCTGCTTGTTATAAGGTTTTATATAGTGGAAGCATACTTCCTTTTTCTCTTTCTGACAGATAAATAAAACTGATAAGTGAAGATATGTGCATGCAATTTTAATTCAACAGAGTGATGTAAAGTGGGCGCAGCTCACAAGGCAAATAGCATAAGCCTTATCAGTTCTGTTTATCGTAATAACCCAAACAATGGCAATTACAAACTACTCCACAGATTTTTGGCACGGCAGGAATGACAGATATACAAAATCCAGTTAATTCTGATCTTTTTATAGTACTCAGTTACCAAGCTACACATGTACAATATACAAACCTCAAAAGTAATGAGGTATTTATTATCAAATCTGTTCCACAGACTGGTGTTAAAGATCAAATAACTCATTTCTGGAAACCCCTGGTGTCAATTGCTTAGGTATACTTAAAAAATAAAATAAGACTCTCATGCATTTCAAACCTAGATCTGGCCTTTAAAAAATTAATAAAGAACCACTCTTTTATTCTAATTATATAAAGAACAATACATTTCAAAATTCTCTGTTTGGACTTCTGCTAATATATAAAAACCCTAATGGCATGACAGAAAGCAAACTGAACTATAGCAAACACTACTAATTCTTGCAGTTAATAATGAAAGATCAAATCTGTCCCTTTATATGAATATACACATGCATTTCTATTATATATGTTATGATTTTACCACATACGATGACATACAGATAGCTAATTTAATATTTTATATATTTAATAGTAATAAGGTATAAAACTCACAGACTTCTTAGTTTCTCATGTGTCTGGTTCTGAAATAAATTACTATATTCTGATTAATATTTGATTTTAAAATGGTAAAGATAATTATTTTCTAATTTAAATGATAAATTTCACAGGCAAATTCTACGAAGGGCTCAAAACTCACTAAATATTCTTAATTCTAAAATTATAATTCCTTGTGATTTAAAACAAGAGGCTAGGTCAAGAATAAAACAACTTTTAAAATTCTGTAATAGAGGTTATTTTCATAAGAAAAAAAATAACATTGCTCAAATGAAAAACTAGCTGTTTTTAAGAAGTTGCAAATGATATTATTAGATAAAGACTAAAAACAAAGGTTATGTTGTCACTGCACTTAAGAGCCGAACATAATCTTAAAGTATCCACTTCCTTGCCTGCCTGTCCATCATTTTCCCGAGTAATTAAATCCCTTCATTTTAAGATGTGATTAAATGAAAGCCATAAACTGGCTTTTTTGTGTTCATTTATGAGTGGTGGTTGAATAATTTTCTTTCAAGATTATCCACAGTATATCTTTACAATCTTATAGGAGACCCACTTGTTCTGATGCAAGTGAATTAAAATAATACTTTAAAAATCACATTTAACTAAATTAATTCACAATAAAAACATTATATCAAAAATGATTAATTATAGAGCTCCCTGGTTTATTCACCGGGAGAAATATAGTATTCTTCTACTTTAAAGACATCAAGTCTATTATAAATATCCTCAGTATCTTAATTTCTTTTACACACAAGTAAACATAAAAGTTTCTGAAATTATTTGTTTTAAACTACTTGCAAAAATTAACTGAAAGTGTAAAGAAAATATGAAACACAATCATGCAATGAGGCAGAACCTGGGAGCAGAAATAAACTAGTCCACAGCTATAAGAAATCAGGGGTCGGGGTTCAAGTAAGTATGAGCTCTTTAAAAAATTACATCTAGAGTGCAGAAGTCTTATGACCTTAGTCTTGTCTTAGTTTCTTGTTACTGATCTAGTATTATTTTGGGGCTAGAAGGATTTTAACAAAAAGAAGAAAATCAGCAAAATAGTAGATTGTCATAGATGCCAAAATTTTACTAATCCATTTATTGGCTTGAACAAGAGTATCTAATTGAACACAGGTTACAAAAAATATTATCAAAACATGTAATAATAAAACAGTGCCTTTTATTTATTATGTATATATTTTATTTTTTATTTTTTAAAACTTACATCCAAATTAGCATATAGTACAACGATTTCAGGAGTAGATTCCTTAGTGCCCCTTACCCATTTAGCCCATCCCCCCTCCCGTAACCCCTCCATTAACCCTCAGTTTGTTCTCCATATTTATGAGTCTCTTCTGTTTTGTCCCCCTCCCTGTTTTTATATTATTTTTGCTTCCCTTCCCTTATGTTTATCTGTTTTGTCTCATAAAGTCTTCATACGAGTGAAGTCATATGATTTTTGTCTTTCTCTGACTAATTTCACTTAGCATAATACCCTCCAGTTCCATCCACGTAGTTGCAAATGGCAAAATTTCATTCCTTTTGATTGCTGAGTAATACTCCATCATATATATATATATATATATCACATCTTTATCCACTCATCCATCGATGGACATTTGGGCTCTTACCATACTTTGACTATTGTTGATAGTGCTGCTATAAACATGGGGGTGCATGTGTCCCTTTGAAACAGCACACCTGTATCCCATGGATAAATGCCTAGTAGTGCAATTGCTAAGTCATAGGGTAGTTCTATTTTTAGTTTTTTGAGGAACCTTCATACTGTTTTCCAGAGTGGCTGCACCAGCTTGCATTGCCACCAACAATGCAAAAGAGATTGTCTTTTTCGGCATCCTCGCCAACATCTGTTGTTGCCTGAGTTGTTAACGGTAGTTCTATGTTTAGTTTTTTGAGGAACTTCCATACTGTTTTCCAGAGTGGCTGCACCAGCTAGCATTCCCACCAACAATGCAAAAGAGATCCTCTTTCTCCGCATCATTGCCAACATCTGTTGTTGCCTGAGTTAAAACAGTGCCTTTTAAGAATCAGTTGCTAATCCCATTCTTACAGCAAACATTTTGAACTAAATTCCAAGATAGTCAAAGAACTGAAAAGAACAATGGTGACAATGATTAACATAAATGGAATGACAGTAACTCATAGTAAGAAAATTACGAACGTTCTGCTATATTCTGGAAATTTCTGATGATAGTGGATGAATCATTGGATATTTGAAAACGCAATGCCGATACTAGCATTCCATGTGACCTTGAGTAACCATGTCATTTGAACCTTAATTGACTCATTGAAGGAAGAAGTGTAATACTAAACAGGATTGACAGTAAAATATGTAGCCATGTGGCATTTCTGGTTCTCCAGAGGAATTTAGAAATCTCTTGTCTCCTTTTGTCTTTCCATTTCTTCAGCTCCTTCACTCTTCAGACCTCTCCTACCACTTCACTGAAATGGCTCTAGCAAAGATCATCTGCAACATCTTATATGGCTAAAGTTAAAAAAAACTATTTTTATTTGAGTATGGTTGACACACAATACTACATTAGTTTCAGATGTACAACATAGTGATTTACCATCTCTATACGCTAGGCTGTGCTCACCACATGTGCAGCTATCATCTGTCGCCATACAATGTTCTTACAATATCATTGACCTAATTCCCTTTGCTGTACCTTTTATTCCCATGACTTACTCATTCAATAACTAGAAGCCTGTACTTCCCACTTCCCTTCATCCATTTTGGCCTTCCCTCAGGCAACGATCAGTTTGTTCTCTATATTTATAGGTCTGATTCTGCTATGTGTTTGTTTATTCATTTGCTTTGTTTTTTAAATTTCATATATGAGTGAAATCATATGATATTTCACTGTGTCTTTCTCTGACTGACTTATTTCACTTAGCATAATACCTTCTAGGTCTATCCATGTTGTTGAAAATGGCAAGATCTCATCCTTTTTTTTATGGCTGCACAATATTCCATTGTGTATATATATCTTCTCTATCTGTTCATTTCTCAATGAAGAGTTAGGTTGCTTCTATATCTACTATGTATAATGCTGCAATAAATACAGGGGATGCATATATCTTCTCTAATTAGTGTTTTCATTGTCTTTCAGTAAATACCCAGTAGTGGAATTATTAGATCACATGGTAATTAAACTTTTAAGTTTCTGAAGAACCTCCATACTGTTTTCCACTGTTTTCCAAAGTACAGTCCCACCAACAGTGCACGAGACTTCCTTTTTCTCCACATCCTTGCCAACCCTGTTATTTCTTGTCTTTTTGATTGTAGCCATTCTGACAGGTGTAGGGGTGATATCTCATTGTGGTTTTGATTTGCACTTCCCTGGGATTAGTGATACTGAGTGTCTTTCCATGTGTCTACTAATCATCTGTACATCTTCTGTGAAAAAAGGTCTATTCGGGTACTCCGCCCATTTTTTAATTGGATTGTTTTTTGGTGTTGAGTTGTAGAAGTTCTTGATATATTTTGGATATTAATCCTTATTGGATATATTATTTGCAAATATCTTCTCCCATTCAGTAGGCTGCCTTCTCATTTTATTGGTTTCCTTTCTTGTACAGTTTTAATTTTTATGTAATAACAATAGTTTATTTTTGCTTTCATTTCTCTTGCCTTAAGAGATATATCTACAACTACAACTGTAGTTGCTACAGTTAATACCAAAAACATTATGGCCTGTGTTCTGTTCTAAGATTTTTATGATTTCAGGTCTCACATTTATGCCTTTAATCCATTTTGAGTTTATTTTTGTGTATGGTGTTAGAATGTAACTAACTTGGTATATTCTTGGTATATTCCTAACTTCTTTGTCATATATTAATTGACTGTATAAGTGTGGGTTTATTTCTGTGCTTTCCAACCTGTTCCACTGATGTGTCTATTTTTTTGCCTGTACCATACTGTTTTGATTATTACAGCTTTTTAAAAATCTGAAATTGTGATTCCTTCACCTTTGTTCTTCTTTCTTAAGATGGCTTTGGTTATTCAGGGTCTTTTGGAGTTCCACACAAATTTTAGTATTATTTGTTCTAGTTCTGTGAAAAACGTTGTTGGGTTTTGATAGGGGTTGTATTGAATCTGTAGACTGTTTTGGGCAATATAGACATTTTAACAGTATTAATGATTCCAATCAATGAATACAAAATATCTTTTTATCTATTTGTGTCATCTTAAATTTATTTCATCATTGCTTTATAGTTTTCAAAGTATGGGTCTTTTACTTCTTTGGTTAAGTTTAATCCTAGGTATTTTATTCTTTTTAGTGCAAGAGTAAATGGAATTGTTTTCTTAATTTCTCCTTCTGCTACTTTGTTATTAGTATATAGAAGTGCTACCAAATTCTGGGTATTAATTTCGTATCCTGAAACTTTACTAAATTCACTATTTCCAGAGTTTTCTGGTGGAGCCCTTAGGGCTTTCTATATATGGTATCATGCCATCTACAAATAATGACAGTTTATCTTTTTCCTTACCAATATGAATGTTTTTTATTTCTTTTTCTTAACTGATTGCTGTGGCAACAATTTCCAGTACTATGTTGAATAAAAGTGGTGAGAGTGGACATTCTTATCTTGTTCCTGATCTTAGAGGAAAAGCTCTCAGGCTTTTTCCCTATGGTTATGATGTTAGCTGTGGGTTTTTCATATAGCCTTATTACGTTGAGGTATGTTTCCTCTAAACACACTTTGTTGAGAGTTTTCATCACGAATGGATGTTGATTTTGTCAAATGCTTCTTCTGTATTTACTGAGATAATTATGATTTTTATTCTTTGTTTTGCTGATTGATTTGCAAATATTGAAACATTCTTGCATCTCCAGAATAAATGACACTTCATCATGGTGAATGATCCTTTTAACGTCTGTTGAATGTGTTCTGCTGATATTTTGTTGGGGATTTTTGCATCTGTGTTCATTAGGGATATTGGCCTGTAGGTGTGTATGTGTGTGTGTGTGGGGGGGGGGGCGGGTTCTGGCTTTGGTATCAAAACCTTACTATTTCTTGGACATCTTTCTTTCTCTGATTTTATTCTTGGTTTGCCTCTATTGTTCTAAACTTCCTTTGCAGTCTTTTTTGCTCCTTTCCTATCACAAAACATCATTAATTCCTAAGGTTCTGCCCTAATTCTCTTCTGTATAGTCTCCATAAGTGAATTCATGCACTCCCCTAACTTAAACTATAGCCCAAACAATAATGTCTCTTAAATTTTATCTGCAAAACAGACATCTCTAAGCCTGACTGGTTTTTATCATTAACTACTGGACATTTTCCTTATCTACCCAATGAAACCTCAAAGTCAAAGCCCAAAGATGAAATCACAAATCGTATATATATACACATATATATTTGAGACAATGCTATGTAAGAAACACACAAAAAATCCATGTTTTCTTTTTCTTCTAAGTGTCATTATAATGGGTGAATGATTACTTAAGCCCTTTAAGTGAAGAGTTTGGGGGCAGAAAATAATAGTATAAATAGAACTTAACACTTTTTCACACCCAGCGCAGAGCCCAACACAGGGCCTGAACTCAATGACCCTGATTCCAGATCTGAGCTAAGATCAAGAGTCAGATGCTTAACCAACTAAGCCCCTCAGGTGTCCCAGAACTTGTCACCTTTTTCTTTTTTTCTTTCTTTCTTTTTTTTTTTTTACACAGATGTCCATTTCCAAAATAGAAAATTTACTTCTAAAAGTCATACACTTGTGAATTCCTTTTGGGCTTTTTGGGAAGAACTTCAGAAACCACAGGCATGATTGAATCTGGGAAATGTGTCCCAGGAATTTTAAAATCAATATAAGCTACCAGTTCTGTTTTTTATTTTTTTTATTTTTTAATGTTTATTTATTTTTGAGAGAGAGAGAGAGAGAGAGAGAGAGAGAGAGAGAGAGAGAGACAAAGCGTGAGCAGGGGAGGGGCAGAGAGAAGGAGTCACAGAATCTGAAGCAGGATCCAGGCTCTGAGCTGTCAGCACAGAGCCTGACATGGGGCTTGAACCCACGGATCGTGAGATCATGACGTGAGCCGAAGTCAGACGTCTGACCAAGTGAGCCACCCAGATGCCCCAGCTACCCATTCTTAATATTAGAACTTCTTTTCCTTTTTTGGACTATAATATAACAACAGTTATAGCCAAAATATTTTAGACAGGATTTCGTCTTAGCATTTTTTGGTCCTAATTCATTTATTCCATGAATCTTGAAAATAGGCAAAATAAAAATTAAAAATATATGAGAAAGAGTATTATTTCACTAGACATTCTGAAGGGTGCTTTAATTTTAAAACAACTATATTCTTCATACAAGTATTTGTATTGCATTAATGGGTTTACATCACATAAGAAGTTCCCAAGGGAGGAGCAGGGGAAACCGTAAGGAAACCTGAGCAGTGACTAGTCACCAATGCGTTAGGTTGAGTGGGTGATATCTGTACTTAGACTTTTTGACTAAGCCTAGAATAAAGCTCAACTCATAAGTCTTTTGTTGTTCTATTGGCTATCAGGATAAAATAATGCAATTCTTTTCTTTCTTTTTTTTTTGAGAGCTTGATAGAAATATTTATTTTTGTAATAGCTGTTATTTAGAAAGTATAAACTATCACCTGCTTTAATAGATGTTTATGTTTGACGGCTCATTGATTTCTCACAATGATGCTCTTAATTCTTAAGGGAAGCAGTCTTATATTGGGATACAGGTTCACAGAGATGAAGATCTATGAGCTCACAATCAAAGATCACTAAACATATGCACTGGAAACAAAGGGTTTCAGAGACACAAACAAAAACTATTAAGTATGACCTTCAAGATTTTCAGATATCACATACAGTAAATGAAATACTATGTACAAAATGTTTAAAGATATAAAAGAAGGAATTACATGCAATATGATAATGAAATGACATCTCCAAATTTCTGGGTGAAGGTATACAGCAACGCATATGTTTAAGTCCAGGAAAATTATTGTTTCAGAACAACGGAAACTAAAAGACATTTTAGGTAACCAAAACGGAGTTTGTGTCCTATGTTCATACTAGAACAGATACAATTTGGGGAGAAGGAAAATGATCACAGAGAGAAAATCTAAGGTGCAAGGAAGAATGGTGAACAATAACGAAAAAGGTAAATATGTAGATAAAATAAACATTGTGGGGAGAGAAAACATAAGACCATCTTACTGGATAGAGAAAATGCATTTAGAAAAATCAAGACGCATGTGTGACAACAATTATCTTGTTTCTACCCACAAAGGTTAGAAAACTTTTAGGAAAGAATTAGATAATAAATATTCCATCTTTGTGGGCAAAACTGTCTGTTGCAACTACTCAATATTGATTTGGTGCAAAAGCAGCCATAGACAATATGTAAAAAAAGTTAGTGTGGCTGTATTACAGTAAAACTTTATTTATGGAATTTGAATGTTACATAATTTTATATGTCAATAAATACTCTTCCTTTGATTTTCCCCCAATATTTAATAACATATTGGGGCGCCTGGGTGGCTCAGTCAGTTAGGTGTCCAATTTCGGCTCAGGTCATGATCTTGCAGTTCAAGGTTTCAAGCCCCACACTGGGCTCTGTGCTGATAGCTCAGAGCCTGAAGCCTGTTTCAGATCCTGGGTCTCCCCCTCTCTCTGCCCCAGCCCTGCTCATACTCTCTCTCTCTCTCAAAAATAAATAAACATTACAGAAATTTAAAAAAATGATATAAAAACCATTTTTAGCTCGTGGGTAGTACCGAAGCAGGTGGGAGGCCACATTAGACCAGCAAAAGCTATAGTTTGTTGACCCTCTGTTACAAAACATTTTATTGGAGGGCCTAAGCAATGTAGGAAGAGTAGAAAAAATATGTATGTATCAAAATTAATTATCTTTGTAACAATGTAAGATAATTTACTAGGTTATAAGATAAAATAAGAAACTTTGCCAGTGGCTGAATATAAGGTCAATATTTAAAAAGCAATTACTGTTTTATTAACTGGAAATAAACTATTAGAAACTATAATTAAACATTTTTTTTTTACAAAACATCAAATTATAAAGTAACTTGAAACAAATATTTAAAGAGGAGTAGGATCTATATAGAATAAATTAGAAAATTCTTTAAAGGTACTGAATAAGACCTAAATAAATAAGAAACCATGCCCATGCATAAGAAGACTGAATGTCATAATAATGTCAATTCTGGATATTAACCCAGAGCTATGAGGCAATTCTCATGAACAGGGCATTTTGGGAAACTTAAAAAAGAAGTTGATTATAAAATTAGTTTTTAAGAGCAAATAACAAAAATAGCCAAGAAGATCAAGTTGGAGATACTTCAGCTGCAATATATCAAGGCTTGATGCAAAGACAGTAATTAAATCAGTATGTTTTGACATAGGAATAGACATATTAATCAATAGAACAAAACAGAGAGCTAGAAATCCACTCACATATTGAATCTGGAATTATAAAAGGTTTGGCATCATAAATCAGTGAGGAATGGACAAACGACTAAATTTTAGTTGATTTTGAATGTAAGAAAATTGATCCAATCTTCATACTAAATGTAAAAGTAAATTCTATATGTATTAAAAATTGAATGTGAAAGGCAAATTAAAAAAATAGAATTATAAGAAAATGTCTTTATATACATAAAGGAAAAGACTTTTAAATTGTACTTTGTCAGAACTTTGTTCATCATAAATCACCATAAATATGAAAAAAAAGTCATAATTGGGAGAAGATATGTGCCACATACATAACCAACAAAATATTAGCCTCTAGGATATATCTATATCTTAGATATATATGAGCAACACCAATATAAGAAAGGGAAAAAAGTCATAAAGCTCATAATGTTAAAATGGGCAACAGATATTTCTTCACAAAACACAAATAATTTATTAGTAATTATGAAAAGGAAAGTTAACAACAAAATGAGATACTCTTTATAGCCATTAGATTGTGAGTAATTATCAGCTTTAAGTAATAATAACAATAACACAGCTTATATTTATATTATCATTATTATGAACATTTGTTAAGTGACAGGCATTGTGAAAAAACACTTTACTTGCAATATCTTAAGTTTTTTGATATATAAAATGTGTACTATTCTCATTTTATAGGCTAGAAAAAAGGTATTCTGCAAGAGTAATAAATAACTTGGGGGGAGGGAGTTCAAGATAGCAGCATAGGAAGATCCTAAACTCACTTCCTCCCATGGACACACCAAATCTACAGCTACCTGTGGATCATTTTCCTCTGAAAAAGGTCTAAAAAACAGATGAACTGTTTCCACAACAAAGGATGAAAGGACCACACTGAGACAGATGGGGAGACGCAGGGGCTCTTGCAGAAAATCCCACATCCTGGAGAGCAGTACACAATAGAGACAGATCTCATCAAATAACTGCTTCTCCTGGGAGGAGTGAAAGATTAGCTCCCCATATTGGGCGCCCAGGCCACCGGGATCTCCACTGGTAAGAGGAGTCCCTAAAAGACCTGACTTGGAAAAGCAATGGGGCTGACATCCAGGGGTCCCAAATAGATTCCCCTCTCGGAGGACTTGTGTGGGCCCTTGCTCGCCTGGAGATCCACTGAAAAACTGGTTTGAAAAGCACCTGGACTATATGTGAAGGAGATTCGCTTGCTGAGCTGGGGGCATCGACTGGAGGGGCAAGGGATAGTTGAGATGCTATCTAAAGATGGAGGCAGAGCAGGTGCTATTGTCGCAGTCTCCACATAACATGCTGGTACAGGCAGGCAAGATGGGAGGCAGACCCTCCCACCGCCTTGCTGGGATGGGTGGGCGTGTGCTGTCATAGCATCTGCTGAGGCAGGAGAGCGTGGGCATTTATGGCACTCTCTCATCCCCTGGCTGGGGCTGTGAAGTCTGAGTGGTTGTGGGATTCTTTGGCTCCCAGCCTGAAGTGAACACATGCATGCAGACAAGGCACTTTCACACTGGCCTTCTGAAGCTGGTGACTTTGTGCCATCTCCAGCACTGCTGTCTTGCTGAAGCCAACAGGTGTACACAACCCACAAAGGAAATACCTCTTGACTGTCTGGCTCTGGTGGCCAAGAGGGCTAGCATTCCAGAGTTCCAGGAGACTGTGACAATTGGAAAGATGGTTCTTGGTGGATCACAACACCCAGGGCATAGAAAGCAGACTGAAATATACCACCAGCCTTCCTGTGAAAAACGTCTATTTACTTAAACTAGAGCTTCAACGTGAGGGCTAGGCCTCATGTTCCCCACACTCTAGAGCTAAGCAGGCAACTCCTAAGGAACATAAGCAGGGAGACGCCGTTCTTGAGCACACACCGTGGCCTTGTTACACCTTGATGAGACTTCACAGAAAAAAGCTTATACACTCATCTAAAACCCCAAGTTTTGCAACGGTTGCCCATAGTATACCTCCAGATCCTCTCGTCCAGAGGCCAGTAGGGATTACCACTGCAGTCCCACAGGACTACATATATTTGAATACTTTAAAGGCTGCTGGCTGAGGGTGCGGTTCCAATCAGCTAACTCTAGGTGCTAAATGAAATTCCTCCTCTTGGATTGCTGACAGATCTTGGCACAGCCTCTACAGTGGGGGAATTTGATGAATAAATCACGCAGTTAGACAATCACAAAGGTGAAAAAGAGACAAGAGCTAGGGCGAAGTTAAATAAGAAAGGCATCACTTACACAAGGCCACATACATAACCAACCAGGACTGAGAGATGTAGCTATTTCACACATAAATAGAAACAAAGAGAGTCAGGCAAAATGAGGAAAAAGAGAAATATGTTCCAAACAAAAACACAAAACAAAACCTCAGAAACAGACCTTAATGATATGGAGATAAGTAATATACATGATAAAGTAATGATAATAAAGATACTCAGTGAACTTGGGAAAAGAATGGATGAACACTCAACAAAGAACCAACAAAGAGACAGAATATATAAAAAAGTATCAAACAGAAGTTCCAGAACAGAAGAATACAATAATCAAAATAAAACATACACTAGAGGGGCTCAACAGGATACTTGATGAAGTAGAAGAAAAGATCATGAAGCTACAAGATACAGCAGAGGAACTCACCCAGAGGGAGCAGCAAAAAGAAAAAAGAATTTATTTTTTTTTAATTTTTATTTGTTTTAAATTTTTTTAACGTTTTTATTTATTTTTGAGACAGAGAGAGACAGAGCATGAACGGGGGAGGGTCAGAGAGAGGGAGACACAGAATCTGAAACAGGCTCCAGGCTCTGAGCTGTCAGCACAGAGCCCGACGCGGGGCTCGAACTCACAGACCGTGAGATCATGACCTGAGCCGAAGTTGGCCGCTTAACCGACTGAGCCACCCAGGCGCCCCGAAAAAAGAATTTAAAAAATGGTGCTAACCTAAGGGACTTGTGGAACAATACCAAGTGTAACAGCATTAGCATTATGGGGATCTTAGAAGGAAAAGAGAGGAAAAGGGATGGAAAAGAATATTTGAAGAAATAATGGCTGAAAACTTCCTTAACGTGGGGGTAGAAACAGAAACCCAGATTCAGGAAGCCCAGGGAATTTCAAATAAGTGGAACTCAAAGAAACCTACACCAAGTCACATCATAGCTAAACCGTCAAAATTAAAAGATAGAGAACCTGAAAAGCAGCAAGAGAAAAAGAAATTGTTACATACAAGGGAAACCCCAAACTCAGCAGGTTTCTCAGCAGAGTCTTTGCAAACCAGAAGGTAGTGGAATGACATATTCAGAGGGCTGAAAGGAAAAAAAAAAAAACACAAAAACTTCCAACCAAGAATACTTTGCCCAAGAAGATGATCATTCAGATTTGAAGGAGATATAATGAGTTTTCTCGACAAACAAAACTTAAAGGAGTTGGTCACTATGAAATGGGTCTTACAAGACATTAAAGGGACTTCTTTAAACTGAAAAAAATGGCACCAAGTAATAGCAGGAAAACATACGAAAGTAAAAATCTCACTGGAAAAGGTAAATATATAGTAAAGGTAGTGGATTAATCACTTACAAAGCTACTAAGAATGTTAAAAGATAAGGATAGTAAAATTAAAACTACAGTAATTAGTTAAGGGAGATACATAAAATACAAAGATGTAAAAAGTGAGATCAAAAACATAAAATGTGGAAGGAAGGGGTAAAAATATAAAATTTAGGAATGTGCTCAAATTAAGTTGCTATGAACTTAAAAGAGACGTATACATAGGATGATACAGGTAAACCTTACAGTAACTGCAGAACAAAACTTACAGCGTACACACAAAAGAAAATGAAAAAGGAATGTAACATAACACTAAAGAAAGTCATCAAACTACAAGAGAAGAGAGAAAGAGAAGAACAAATAACTACAAAAACAGCCAGAAAACAATCAACAAAATGGCAATAAGTACAATCCTATCAATAATTACTTTAAATGTAGATGGACTAAAGTCCCCAGTCAAAAAACAAAGAGTGGCTGAATGGATATAAAAAGGATACATCGAGGGGCGCCTGGGTGGCTCCATCGGTTGAGTGTCCGACTTTGGCTCAGGTCATGATTTCACAGCTCGTGAGTTTGAGCCCCGCGTCGGACTCTGTGCTGACAGCTCAGAGCCTGGAGCCTGCTTCGGATTCTGTGTCTCCCTCCCTCTCGGCCCCTAACCCACTCGCATTCTGTTTCTGTCTCTCTCAAAAATAAATAAACATTAAAAAAAAAAGGATACATCTATATGCTGCTCTTAAGAGACTTACCTTAGAAGTAAGGACACAAAGTGAAAGAGCAGAGATGGAAAAATATCCATCTCTTTTCATTTCCATTCAAATGAAAATGAAAAAAAAAAGGCTAGTGTAGCTATCCTCCTCCAGACAAAGAAGACTTTAAGATAAAACAAAGACTGTAAAAGAAGATAAAGAGAGTCTCCACATAATGATAAAGGGAGTCAATCCAGCAAGAAGTATAACATTTATAAATATATATGCACCCAACATAGAAACACCTAAAAATGTAAAGCAAATGTTAACAGACCGAAAGAGACAAATTAAAGTAATATCAATAATAAAAGGAGCTTTAAACACCCAACTTATATCAATGGACAAGTCATACAGACAAAAAAGTCAGTAAGGAAACATCAACTTTAAATGACACATTAGACCAGGACTTAATAGATATATTCTGAACATTCCATCCAAAAGCAGTAGAATATATGTTCTTCTCAGGTACACAAGAAACATTCTCCAGGATAAATCACATGCTAGACCACATGTGATATGTGACATGTGACCACATCATATAAAATATCTTTTCTGCTCACAATGGTATAAAACTAGAAATCAGTTACAAGAAGAAAACTGAGAAAACGAAACTAAATAACATGTTACCAAACAACTACTGGGTCATAGAGGAAATCAAAGGAGAAATTTAAAAAATACCTAGAAACAAATGAAAACAGAAATATGATATACCAAAATCTATGGAATGCAGCAAAAGCAGTTCTAAGAAGGAAGTTTATAGCAAGATAGGCCTACCTCTAGAAATAAGAGAAATCTCAAACAAATAACACCTAAAGAAATAAAAAAAGAAAAAAGAACAACAACAAAAGAAGTTCCAGGAGTAGTAGAAAGAAGGAAATAATAAAGATCAGAGTGGAAATAAATGAAATACATACCAAAAAGGTAACAGATCAATGAAATTAATAGCTGTTTTTTTTTTTAAAGATAAACAAAATTTACAAACCTTTAGCTAGACTCACCAAGAAAAAAACAGAGAGGGTTCAATATATAAAGTTAGAATTGAAAGAGAAGTTATAACTGATACCAGAGAAAAACAAAGGATCATAAGAGACTATATGAACAATTATATACCAATAAATTTGATAAGCTAGAAGAAATTAATAATTCTAGAAATTTACAGTCTTCCAAGACTAAATCACAAAGAAAGAGAAAATTGAATAGGCCAATTACCAGTAAGGGGATGGAATCAGTAATAAAAAACCTCCTAAATGAACAAAAGTCTAGTACCAAAAGACCTCATTGGTGAATTCTATCAAATATTCAAAGATTTAATACCTGTCCTCAAACTCTTCCAAATAACTGAAGAGGAAGGAAGGCTTCTAAACTCATTTTTATGAGGCTAGCATTGTTTTGATACCAAAACCCAGACAAAAACCCTATGAAAAAAGGAAAATAACACACCAATATCCCTGATGAACACAAATGCAAAAATCCTCGACAAAATAATTAGCAAATCAAATTTAATAATACATTAAAAGGATCATACACCATAATCAAGTGGGATTTATTCCAGGGATGCAAGGGTGGTTTGACATCCACAAATCAATGTGACACACCACATTAACAAGTGGAAAAAAAAACATACAATCATCTCAATAGATGCAGATAAAGCATATGACAAAATTCAACTACATTTATGATAAAAAAACTCTCAACAAAAGTGGGTATAGAGGGAATGTGCCTCAACATAATAAAGGCCATACATACAAACCTACAGCTAACATAATACTCAATAGTGAAAAGCTGAAAACGTTTCCTCTAATATCAGGAATGAGAAAGGATGCCCACTATTCTCACTTTTATTCAAAATCATATTTGAAGTCTTAGACCAATAGGTCAAGAAAAGAAATAAAAGGCATCCAAATGAGAAAAAAAGAGAAGAAGTAAAGTGTCACTATTTGCAGATGGAATGATACTTTATATAGAAAACCTAAAGACTATACCCAAAAAATGTTAGAATAGATGAATTCGGTAAAGTTTTAAAATCTGTTTTGTTTCTATGCACGAATAATGAACTATCAGAAAGAGGAAGCAAGAAAACATTCCTACTTATAATTGCATCAAAAAAAGCATACCTAAAAAATTTAACCAAGGAGATGAAAGGCCTGTGCCTGGAAAACTGTAAGACATTGATGAAAGAAACTGGATACAAGTGAATGGAAAGATATTCTGTGCTCATTGATTTGAATAATTAACATTGCTAAAATGTCCAAACTATCCAAAGCAGTCTACAGATGCAATACAATTCCTATCAAAATTCTAATGATATTTTTCACAGAACTATAACAAATAATTCTAAAATTTGTATGGAACCACAAAGAAACCTGAATAGCCAAAATACTTTCAAGAAAGAAAACAAAGTTAAAGGTATCACAATTCCCTGCTTGCAAGCAATTCAGGTTTACACTTAGAAGAATAAAAAAAAGAACACACAAAGCCCAAGGGTAGTAGAAAGAAGGCGATAATAAAGATCAGAGCGGAAATCAATGAAATAGAGACCAAAAATATAATAGAAAACATCAATGAAATTAATAGCTGTTTCTTTTTAACATAAAATTGACAAACCTGTGTCCATCAATGGCTGAATGGGCAAAGAAGATGTGAGATATTAAATATACAAACACATGTATGTTATATGTATAAACAATGCAATATATATTTTATATATAAACAATGTGATACACAATGGAATACTACTCAGCTATGAAAAAGAATGAAATCTATTTCCAACAACATGGATGGACTTTGACAGTACGCTACTAAGTGAAATAAGTCAGAGACAGACAAATACCATATGATTCACTTCTCTGTGGTACCTGAAAAACAAAACAAACAAAGAGATAAAACAAATCCTAGACTCACAGATACAGAGAACAGTTTAGTGGTTGTCAGAGGTAAAACAGGTTAGTAAAGGCAAAATGGGGGATGGGTACTAAGAAGTACAAACTTCCAGTTATAAAATAAATAAATAATGGAGATGTAATCTACAGCATAGGGAATACAGCCAATAATATTTTATTACCCTTGTAAAATAACAGATGGTAATTAGACTTATTGTGGTGACCATTTTGCAATTTATGCAAATGTTGAATCACTATGCTGTATCCCTGAAACCAAAATAACAACGTATGTCAATTGTACCTCAATTTAAAAAACATGCTATGTAATGATAAAGCCTGGATTAAAATCCATATCTGACTTCATATCCCATACTTTTAACTTGGTATTTGCTGGATAAATTAAGCAGTTAACTTAGGCAACTACTGTATGCCTATAAATGTTCAAGGCATTGGATACACAGTGATAAACAAGAGTCCAGGAAAATGAAGCTTAACAGTTTACAATCTATGGTTGAAAATGGACTTCATGAGTTAGCAACAAATAGCTATACATTTACAAAGTGTGATTTGTGTTATGAAAGATAAAACACATGGTGCCATAGGACTTATGAGACAAAACAGTAGTGGAAAGATTGAGGGAGGTAGCTTCGTGTAAGCTTGAGAATTTTTTTCTCTAAATTGCTAATAATCGAAATTTAATTTTGTTACCCTTTATTTCTTGGTTAAATGTCCCTCCTCTTCCAAATCTCCCATTGCATTTGCACCAGCCCCTTGTGTCTTCGTGCTGTCTCCTGGTGGTGTCCCAATTTGGTTCCTTAAAGCCTATGAGGAAAAGTCTGATCTTTTTTCTACACTCCAAGCAAAGCTTTTTTCTATGTTGGACTCTCTCTCTCTACCCTGATTCTCCATCTCCAGACACACTTTTATGTAAACCAATACAATTTAGGTGGTCCAATTAACCAATTTCTATTTTACATATCAATGCTCCCAGAGTTCTGTGTTATCCCATAATTAAAAAAAGGAATCTGCACACTGCCTTACCCAAGAGCATGTATCTACAGCTACTAATGCTTCATACCGGATTGTGGTTGTGGAAATAGTATAGAAATAATGGGAACTTCCAGGCTTTCTCAAATCATACCTCAAAAGTGGCGACATAAGCTGTAAATTCAACTTGTAGGCAGTCATAGTTCTTGGAATAAATGAAAGTGTAATAGTTGAACCAATTTTATTGTATTTTCTGTCATGTTAGTATAAGTACTGTCAAATCAAACAATTGTTTTTTTTTTTCTTTCACGTTGAGTAAATGAGCTTTGTGGAGATCTAGTCACTCCTTTATTCTTTTGACAGCTTGTTATGCTCATTACATGATATGTGGGATTACCAAATCAATAACATTTCACTGTTTCTGAAATACATTATAAAATGGGATAAACTTTCTGAATATTTCTAAATACAAGTTTCAAAAGTCAAACTTCAAATCAGAAGGTTAAATTTAAAACATAGATGCTGACACACAGAACTATTCATGACATTCCTAAACCACAGCTCATGGGCATTCAAAATTTGCTTTTGGAAGTAAAAAAAAAAAAAAAAAGGTCAAGATTATAGCTGAGAAAAATTCTAAGTCTTTGAGTAAATGGGGAAAAAAGGGTATATGGATATTGTGAAAATATTCGATTTCTGAAGGAAAGGAAAGACGGATTTTTTTTTTTTTTTTTATGAGACCAACCAATGGTAATTGGTTGTGTCTGCTTTCTCTGCCAGACCATTAGGTCCTTGAGGGCATGGTTGTGTGACAATCATTTTTGTGTTCCCTATACCTCATTCAGGGCCAGGTTATGGAAAGACCTCAACAAATATTATTTGATTAATTTAATTAATAAATATAAAGACTTTAATGAGTGCCAAGGAAGCTGGGCTCTTTTCACTTCAATTACAACAAATCGTACATTGTAAAATTTTATTAGCTATTATGTCTGTTGAACCATCACTACAGGTTAACTCTGTACAATATAGTCCTGTATTACAACAGAGATTACTACTCTATGAGGAACCCTTTCCTGAGGCATCTCCCTGCCCCAGGCAGAAAGAAAATTCTTCCTCCTCCATACTCCCATAGAGGTCTAATACTATCTTTAATAAAGCATGTGTTACATTGAATCATAAATCTTTTTATCATGCACATTTTATCAGTAGATTATGAGCATACTGGGCTGAAGATAATGTTTGTTTTGTTCCCAGTTATAGTAACATATTGCTTAGTACCATAGCAAGGTAAGAGAAAGCATATGGTGGAAGGGTCAGCCACATCCTCCCTTTGCCGAGATGTGCATTCTAAAACTCAGATCCTGTGACTATATTACCTTATATGGCCAAAGGGACATGCAGATGGAATTAAATTAAGAATGTTGAGATGAGGAGATTATTTTGGATGGTCTAGGTGAACCCAGATAATTGTAAGAGCCATTATAAGAGGGAGACAGGATCATCAAAGGCAGAGGAAGTTATATGAAGACAGAAAGGGTCAGTGAAGGTGTCATGATGCTATGTGGATGTCACTATGAGGAAGAGGCCATGAGCTAGTGAATTTTACAGAAAAGCAATTGTTATTTAAATATATGGACTGGTTTTTCAGTCCTGAATGTGATTCCTCAAAGAGTAATTTAAAAATATAATTTTATTATTAAAGATTGCCTTTGTTTCAATCATGGCATGAGCTTTCACTATTATTGTGATATTGAACAAGTTTGCTTAGTCTCACTGTTTCCCCTCACCAGTTTTTCTTATATTAAATCAGAGGTTCAACTCAATCCAAAACAAAATATCAATGGAACTTATCTGGGAGTGGTTATTTAACAGTGAATTTAAAATTTATCTGGCATATTAAAGATGTAGAAGTGCAAAGAATGAATATTTTTGTTATATATTTTGGGAAAATAAACAGTAAAATGGAAAATGCTGTCATATTATATATTATAAGATACCCCCCCAAAATAGTCAAAATCTGGAATTTCTGAAAGGATTAACAGGTAGACCAATGGATCTAAACTGGTAATTGTGAAATAAATATAATATGCTAATATTTAACACTAATGAGCTATTAAAATTACCAGGCACTGTTCTAAAGCACTTTATATGTATTAGTATTTTTTTTTTTTTTTAATTTTTTTTTTTTTCAACATTTTTTATTTATTTTTGGGACAGAGAGAGACAGAGCATGAACGGGGGAGGGGCAGAGAGAGAGGGAGACACAGAATCGGAAACAGGCTCCAGGCTCCGAGCCATCAGCCCAGAGCCTGACGCGGGGCTCGAACTCACGGACCGCGAGATCGTGACCTGGCTGAAGTCGGACGCTTAACCGACTGCGCCACCCAGGCGCCCCTGTATTAGTATTTTTTAATCTTCTCAACAAACCTGGGTTAGATACTATTAATATCCCTATATTATATACAAAGAAACTTAAGCCCAGAAATTTTAACTAATCTTAATTAAGGTCATTGACTTAAGAACAGTATGCAAGAAATTTAAGCTAAAGAAATCAGAACACATCAACAATGTTGAGAAAACTGGAAATTTGGAAAACTGCAAATCATATATCTTCAGCTCATTTCATACAGCAAATAATATTTTACGTTAAATCCTCAATATATAATGTTATATGAAGAAAGTAGGATATAAAACTGCAAATATAATATGATTTGATGATTTGAAACTGGTAAAATATGAATTGAAGAATTAAATACAAACAATTAAAACATATGAATAAGAAGAAAATCCATATAAATTTTAATTGATCATAGAACAGGCAAGTATTTTCTAAGTATAAAACAGTGTAATAAAAAAGAAAAATCTGGATGCATTTGACCAGAAACAAAATTTAAAATGCTGAATTTAAAAATGGAAAGTTTGGATCTAGAAAATATGGAAGCAAAGATTTGGAAAATTTGCTATAAATAGATGATACAAAGCAGTAAGAAAAAAATACCTCAACAGAATAATACCTCAACAGAAAAAATGAGCGAGAGCATGAAGAGAGCAGGAACATATTAAAAATGAATTAATACAAATGTTAAACTTACAGAAAATCCAAAGTTACGTGTATCAAAGGAGCATAAAATAACAATGAAATGGCAGAATTCACCCTCACTCCAAATGACAAAAATTTAAAAGCATAATTCAAATCTTTAATTTTGATTATAGGTTCTTCACCTTAGGAATCATATAAAATCTCTTTAATGGATCAAATTAACACTAATAATAGTTGTACTCATTATGAAAGGGTGGGTGTTACAGGGAAGGCAGGTGTCATGGTTAATTTTATATGTCAGTTTGGCTAGAACACGGTACTCAGATATTTGGTTAAACACATTTCTGTATGTTTTCATGGAAGTATTTTTTTGGATAGGATTAACATTTAAATCAGCAGACTTTGTGTAAAGCAACTTGCCCTCCATAATATGAGTGGATCTCATCCAATCAATTGAAGGCCTTGGAAAAAAAGACTCAGGTCTCCCAAGAGACAGAAAATTCAGCCTGCCTTCAGACTTGAACTGCTGAGTCTCCAGCCTGCCAGCCTACCCTGCAGATTTTGAATTCGCCAGCCTCCACAATCATGAGACAATTCCTTAAAATAGATTCTCTCTCTCTCTCTCTCTCTCTCTCTCTCTCTCTCTCTCTCTCTCGTTCTCTGGAGAATCCTGACTAATACAGCAGCAATCTAAGGAAGGTAAAATAGTTGTTTCACATATTAACAATTTGATACATGAGCCTATTGGAAAAAATCATCATCTCATTTTTCTTATACTATCCAAAATAAATAGATGCTACTTATTTCTACAGTTCTACTTTTGTGAATGAAAGAGAAAATAACCATCTTTTGCTATACAATTCCTACCACTAGTGAACATCCAGAGGTACTAGAAATAGAAATGAAGTATAATATTGAATATAAATATGCTATGTTCCCAAATGATTTGGTTGCCTTTCACTTATGTTTAGATAGAGTTATGTATTATTTTTTTAAAAGGTTATGTTTCAAAAGGAGAAATAAATGAGTTCATTATTCTTTTAATTTAAATTCAAGTTAGTTAACATACAGTGTAGTCTTGGTTTCAGGAGTAGAACCCAGTGATTCATCTCTTAGACATGATGCCCAGTGCTCATCCCGAAAAGTGCCCTCCTTAATGCTCACTGCCCATTTAGCCTGTTCCCTACCCACTTCCCCTCCAGCAGCCCTTAGCTTGTTCTCTGCATTTAAGAGTCTCTTATAGTTTGCCTCCCTCTCTGTTTTTACCTTATTTTTTCCTTCCCTTTGAGGTTGCTGCCTGTTTTCTCCTGTAGGATTTTGATGGTTTCCTGTCGCACATTTAGGTCTTTCATCCATTTTGAATTTATTTTTGAAGTACACTGCTCTTTAAACATGAGATTAATTTATAATCTAATTGCTAGTTATCAAATATAAGAATTTGTGAGATTCAACTGGTTGACTGCATTAATGTCATATTTTTAAAACAGGTCACCTTGGGATAAAATTGTTGACTATTTCCCAGCCATTGTAATAGGCTCAGATATCTAAACTTACTTAAGACTGAATTGCTTTGGTTTAATTTTTTACCTAAGAATTTTTTTTAAGTTTATTTATTTATGTTGATGGGGGGAGGGGCAGAGAGAGAGAGGGAGAGAGAGAATCCCAAGTAGGCTCTGCACTGTCAGCACGGAGCCCAATGGGGGGCTCCATCTCACAAACTGTGAGATCATGACCTGAGCTGAAATCAAGAGGCAGACACTTAACCGCTTAACCGACTGAGCCACCTAAATGTTTATTAAGAGGTACTGCTTTACGAGGGGGTAAAATCTTAATGCTTCAATGCATTGTGTGAGCTAATTTACCTATAAGGTCACAGTCCATTGGAGAGAAATGTACGAAGAAATGTCTAATGAATTCCCAAAGTTTAATCTTAAAGCTACAACTATGTCCTTGAGTTTAGATATTAAGTATACAATAGCAGTCATAACAGTTTACATTTAGCAAGTGCTTTTTATAAGTCAAGTGTTTTGGATTTAGATGCACTATCATAAGAAATCCTCCCTATACCACTGTGATAGCCGAATTCTAAGATGATTCCCAATGAGTCATGGCCTTGGAGAATCAATCCCTCCCTGTGAGTGCAAGCAGAACCTGTGACTTCTAGCCAGTAGAATATGGCAAAGGTGATAGGGTGCCACCCATGATTATGTTAGATTATATGGCTACATAACTCTGTCTTAGCAGACAGAGGGAGAGTGAACCCTAATGGCCTTGAAGAAGTAAGTACTATGTGGTAAGAGGCCTGGTGACAGGGCTACAATGTAGCTAGGATCTTTAGGGGCCTCAGGAACTGAGAGTGACCCCTGGCTGACAGTAAGCAAGAAGAAACTGAGTATGGGCAACAACATGTGACCTTGGAAGAGAATCAGGACCTTCAGAAAGGAACACGGCTTTGCTGACAACTAGAGTGCAATCTTGTGAGATCCTGAGCAGAGAACCCAGTTAAAAATATGCCTACACTTCTGTGATAATTGTGATAATAAATGTACAAGTTGCTATATTTGCAGTAATCTGTTACACAGCCATAGAAAACTATTGCAAGCACTAATACAAAAAAACTTCTACCAACTATTCCTATATAGGAGAAGTAGTAATTCATACATAGAAGTCATGTCAACATTCTATTTTCACAAAGCATATAAAAGATTCATTATTTTTTCTACCCAAAAGCAAGGCCTGTGATGGTAGGGTTAGGGTTAGGGTTAGGGTTAGGGTTACCTTCCCATTTCAGCTCAGAAAGTTATAGTTGTAAAAACAGGAGTTGTTCTTGTGGTTCTATGGTCACAATTTTGCAACATATACAATAAATGATATATAAAGCAAATATAATTTCTTACATGTGATTATGTGAGTTAAAAATTGCTTCTCTGACTTAAAAGCTTGTTCAAACTTGTTTTAACAGACTTCCTATAAATGGAAACTTCAAGCTATGGTTCATGTACTTACTGATGATTTCTGTGGCTACTCTGTCATTACTTAAACCATCTGCTCAAGAGCACTGTAACTCAAGATTAAGGAAATAGGACCCCTTAATCTTTATCCAGTGACTTAAATTATACTGCTGTCAAATAAGAGGTGGTGATAGATCCTGGCCAATTGAAAAAGAGTTTTCAGACAGTCCTTGGGTACATAAAAATATCATTTTCTTAGATGATTCCTCTCCTTGCCTAGACTGCTATTTTATACTTTCCTTTCTCTGTTTGGATCTCCAGCACCTCTTCCTATATCTTCATTCCCACCTGAACTTGCTTTCCAACTCACTGAAAAATATTTACGAAATCAAAAAAATTCCACAAACTTCCAATATCCATCTTTCACTTATCTTTGTGTCAGTATAGCCTGCTTTTCTCTCCTGTTACTCTGGATGCTCCCAGTGAACTTGAGCAATTGATCTCAACTTGAACTCAACTTGAGCAATTGATCTCACCCTCTCTCATCCACTCAAAGCATGGTGTCTCAACAATTCTTCAATATTCCCTGTCTCCTGAGACATCCATTCCCCATTCTCTACTTGATCATTTGTGTTACTAATATAGATCCTTCCTTGGTTACATTTCATTGTTTAGTATTTATTTTTCATCTTATGTTTACAAAAACTTCTTGAGCAAGGTGTCTATACTTATGTTTCCATAATTTCTCCCCTCATTTTTTCTCTTGAAACTACTCCAATCAGATGTTGTTAGTCCCTTATAATTCAGTAAAACTCTTAGCAAGGTAACCAACAACTTCCCTGTTCTGAGATTATTTCATTTGGTCTAATGTTTATAAACATCATATGTGTAATACTCTCAAGCCATTATCTCCAGCAAGAACATTTCTCCTGAACTTCAGAATTGTATGTCAACAGTCTGCCACCTATCTCCACTTGGATGTCTAAAATGCATCTCAAGTTATACATGATCAAAACTGAGCTCCTGGGGTGCTTGGGTGGCTCAGTTGGTTAAGGCTCTGACTCTCAGTTTCGGCTCAGGTCATGATCTTGCAGTTTCATGAGTTCGAGCCCCACATTAGGCTGTGTCCTGACGGTGCAAACACTGCTCGGGATTCTCTCTCTCTCTCCCTCTCTCTCTGCCCCTCCCCAACTCACATTGTCTCTGTCTCTCTCAAATAAATAAATAAACTTACACATAACGAACAAACGAACGAACAAGAAAAACTCAGCTCCTGACACTTTCCCCGAAACCTGCCTCCTCTGTAGCCTTCCCTTTGTCTGAAAGGGAATTCCAGTCTTCTGCTTGCTTAGGCAATCCATCCTGGTCATCCTTTATGCTCCTATTTTTCTTCTGCCCCTCATCTGGTCATCAGAAACTTCTACTGGCTCTATCTTTAAAATATATCCCAAATTGGACTGTTTCTCACCACTGCCACAGGTATGTACCATCTCTTATTGGGATTACTAAAATTGCCTCCCTACTTATGTCTGTAACACCTTTTAGTCTATTCTGAACTGAGAAAACAAAGTGGCCCAGTTGAACTATAATTTAGATTTTGTCATTACTTTAATATCCTCAGTGCTTTTCCATCTTCCTCTAAAAGCAAGCCAATAGCTTGCAAGACTCTAAATAATATGGCTCTTCAGAAATAAATGATATACAAACTTAAAAAAAATAGAACAGATCAATGAAACCAGGAACTGGTTCCTTGAAAAATTAATAAAACTGATAAACTTCTAGCCAGACATATCACAAAGAAAAGAGAGAGGTCCCAAATAAAAATCACAAATAATAGAGAAGAAATAACAACCAATACCACATAAATACACACAATTATAAGAGAATACTATGAAAAATTATATGCCAACAAATTGGACAAGCTGAAAGAAATGGATGCATTCCTAGAAACATATAAACCACCAAAACTAAAGCAGGAAGAAGTAGAAAACTTTAACAGATCAATAGCCGCTTCACAGGGGAATTCTATCAAACACTTAAAGAAGAGTTAATACCTAGTCTTCTCAAACTGTTCCAAAAAATAGAAAAGGAAGGAAACCTGCCAAATTCATTCTATGAGGCCAGCATTACCCTGATACCAAAACCAGATAAAGACTCCACTAAGAAAGAGAACTACAGGCCAATGTCTCTGATGAACACAGATGCAAAAACTCTCAACAAAATACTAGCCAACCAAATCCAACAATACATTAAAAGAATCATTCACCATGATCAAGTGGGATTTATTCCTGGGCTGCAAGAGAGGTTCAATATTTGCAAATCAATCAATGTGATATACTACATTAATAAAAGAAAGGATAAGAACCATATGATCCCTTCAATGGATGCAGAGAAAGCATTTGGCAAAGTACAACATCCATTCATGATAAAAACCCTCAACAAAGTCAGCTTAGAGGGAACATACCTCGACACCATAAAGACCATGTATGAAAAACCCACAGCTGATATCACCCTCAATGGGGAAAATCTGTGGTCTCCTCTATGGTCAGGAATAAGACAGGGATGTCCACTCTCACCCCTGTCCTTTAATATAGTACTAAAGTCCTAGCCACAGCAATCTGACAACAAGAAGAAATAAAAGGCATCCAAATCTGGGCCAGGAAGAAGTCAAACTTTCACTATTTGCAGATGACATGATACTCTATATAGAAAACCTGAAAGACTCCACCAAAAACCTGTTAGAACTAATACTCAAATTCAGTAAAGTTGCAGGATACAAAACCAACATACAGAAATCTGTTGCATTTCTATTCACCAATAATGAAGCAGCCCAAAGAGAAATTAAGGAATCAATCCCATTTATAATCACACCAAAACCAATAATATATCTAGGAATGAACCTAACCCAAGAGAACTATATGAATCTATACTCTGAGAGCTATAAAACACTAATGAAAGAAATTGAAGATGACACAAAGAAATGGAAAAACATTCCGTGCTCATGGGTTGGAAGAACAAATATTGTTAAAATGTCTATAGCACCCAAAGCAATTTATATATTAGAATGAATATCCAATGCAAGAAAGACAGTCTCTTCAACAAATAGTGTTGGGGAAACTGAACAATATCAAAAGAATGAAACTCGACCACTTTCTTATACCATATACAAAAATAAACAAATTCAAAATGGATGAAAGACATAAATGTGAGACCTGAACCCATCAAAATCCTAGAGGAGAACATAGGCAGTAACCTCTCTGACACTGACTGTAGCAACTTCTTATTAGATATGTCTCCTGAGGCAAGGGAAACAAAAGCAAAAGTAAACTATCAGGACTTCATCAGGATAAAAAGCTTCTGCACAGCAAAGGAAACAATCAATAAAACTAAAAAATAACCTATGGAATGGGGGAAAATACATGTGAATGATATATCTGATAAAGGGTTAGTGTCCAGAATCTATAAAGAACTTAACACCCGAGAAACAATAATTCAGTGAAGAAATGGGCAAAAGACATGAATAGATATTTTTCCAAAGAAGACACCCAGATGGCTAACAGACACATGAAAAGATGCTTAACATCACTTATCATCAGGGAACTACAAATCAAAACCACGAGGAGATATCACTTCCCACTAGTCAAAATGCTAAAATTAACAACACAGGAAACAACAGTTGTTGCCGAGGATGCAGAGAAAGGGAAGTCTCTTACACTGTTGGTGGGAATGCAAACTGGTGCAGCCACTCTGGAAAACAGTATGGGAGGGCCTCAAAAAGTTAAAAATAGAACTACCTCACGATTCAGCAATTGCACTACTAGGTATATGCCCAAAGTAGACAAAAATACTGATTTGAAGGGATACATGAACCTCAATGTTTATAGCAGCATCATCAATAATAGCCAAATTATGGAATGAGCTAAAATGTCCATTGGCTGATGAATGGATAAAGAAGTTGTGGTATATACATAAAATGGAATGTTAGCCATAAAAAAGAATGAAATCTTGTCATTTGCACTGACATAGATAGAGCAAGTGATTTTATGCTAAGTGAAATGAGTCAGTCAGAGAAAGACAAATACCATAATATTTCACTCTTATTTGGAATTTAAGAAACAAAACAAATGAACATGGCTGGGGGAGGGGGGGAGAGACAAACCAAGAAACAGACTCTTAACTATAGAGAACAAACTGACGGGATGTGGGTGGGATGACTGGTTAAACAAGTGATGGGTATTAAGAAGGGCATTTGTGATGAGCACTGTGTATTGTATGTAAGTGATGAATCACTAAATACTACACCTGAAACTAACTGCATGTTATACTGCATGTTAACTAGAATTAATGTAGGTATATATGTATGCATGCATGTATGTATGTATTCTTTTTAAAGTTTATTTATTTTGAGAGACAGAGCGAGAGAGCATGAGAATGCAAGCAGGGGAGGGGCAAAGACAGAGTGAAAGAGAGAATCCCAAGTAGGCTCCATGCTGTCAGCACCGAGCCCCACTCAAGAGCTCAATCCTATGCCCCTGGGATCATGACTTGAGCCGAAATCAAGAGCTGGATGCTCAATTGACAGTTACCCAACCCAGGTGCCCTTAACTAACTGGAATTTAAATAAAAATCTGGAGAAAAACAAACAACACAACACAGGACTAATAATAATAATAATAATAATAATAATAATAATAATAATATGGTTCTGTCCTCCTCTTCCTTTTTCCCTCCTTCATACTAGCCTTTTCTTTTCCCAGATATGCTCTTCTCTAGTAACTTTGTGCATAATAATTGCTATAGTTCTCTTCCTCTAAGTATCCACATGACTAGTTCTCAGTTCCTTCATATCTTTACTCAGAAGACCCTGTCTATCTCAGCTAATCCTTCTCTGATTGTCCTTTCTAGGACTCCACCCTCACACTCAAAATTTTCTATCCACATTCTGGATAAGATTCATATTTTGAATTCTTATTTGTATAAAGTGCAAAAATTGTTGGGAATTGATGCATACCCTGTCTCATGATCTCTTTTAGAGGCACTGATAGGAATTTTGAATCATCTCCCTGGGACTCCATATGAAGTAAACTCTTCCAAGAAACTATTCCATGACATTGGCCACATTGTCACTGTCTTCTAATCATCCAGATTAAACACTTCTTACTTCACACTATTCAGCGTTTTACGTTCCTGCTATTAGAAGAAGATAGGGTCTTGGAACTTCCTAAGAAAGGGTATTGGAGTTCTAAAAAGTACAGTATAAATTTAATATGCATGTAAAATTCCCAGTTTTGTAGTTTATTAATATATGATTGCTTTTAAGTTTTTTTTGCTTCTTTTCTATTGTAGACGTTCTATTTCATAATGGGCTACTGATCAGACCTGTTATTCTAATGGTAGAATCCCAAAGGAAAACATGTTTCAGATGTAAAGTATTCCCCTCAGATTCCCTGGCGGTCATGGAAAGCAGGAGAAATTCTTGATGTATGAAGTCACTGTCACCATTGTCAAAGCACTGTAGTGTGAGAAATGAACCGCAAATAAAATCAGAGAGTATTTCTTCCAAAGCACTGAATATTAGTGCACAAACAATTTTTTCGTTAAAGTACAAAATATTTCATATCAAATCTTAGTGTTCAGATGTCCAGAGAACACATCTCAGTTTAAGTGCTGGATGTGGCAAATTTCTGACACACTGGTAAACAGTAATATACGAGAAATTAAAGACTCTCCATCAAAGCACTGAAACGTACTTTATTTTTGGAAATATGAAATTCTGTATAGATCCAACTTAACTTCCATAGCAAATGGCACCATAAATGCAGTGCTCTTTCCTTGCTTTAAAGAATTAATTTTAAGGTGTGCATTTTTTTTCTTTAAGGGCTTCTTAAGCCTAAATTAAATCACCAAAAGCCTCAATAAAGTAATATTAAAGTTGAACTGAAATCCACAAGAGCAAGACAATCTGGAGGTAGGTTGAAATTCCTTTCTTGCTCTTCAACCCTAAATCAGACTGCTGTGTTAAGGTATTGTAATGATCTAAGACAGTGTGTCATCTTTCATGCCAGGCAGCATATGTTACAATTCCCGAATTAGAGAACAGCTATTCCCCCAAATTATTATTTTAACTACACAGTCATTCTCAGTTTAGATTTAGGTCAGGCACCAAAAGTTACTCTATAATCTTGGGAATGAATATCATAACCCTCAGCTCAAAGTATAATCACCAAAGCTTCACATCCAGAATTGCATTATAGGACATACAGAAAATTAAAAAAAGATTTTGATTATTGCTTAATATGGGGATACGAATGTGTTTATCTTTGTAAATAGCACTTCTGTACAAGTGGCTGAAATGTGGCAAAACAGCCACAGACAGTCCCAATATAAGTTGCAAAATCAAACATTCAGGCATGAAAAGTCTTTTCCTTAAGTTGTTTTCAAGCTTCATCCTTTTTTCTGCAATAACTAAAGCAAAGCCACAGTAGCTGCAGCCATTTGCATCTAAGGAAGAGATGTTTTGCTTTGGTGATATAGTTAATGAGTCTAAAAATATTCAGTATAATAATTCTGTCAAAGCCCCCACAGTCTCCTCAATGAGCAGGAGCCTGCAGGATTCCAATGGGGAGCCAAGTAATGAGCTCTCAGCGTTTGCTCCCACACCGTCCAGGCAAAATATACTCGGGCCTCTATGGTTCCACATCATTAGCAACATGAAACAAAGACACATGCTTGACTTTAATAAGCGACTAAAGTTGCTGGCTTACTAGTGTGTTACTGCATGTAAACTCTGTTTCAGTATTTCAAAAACAGCTCCTTGCAAAGAGAAAGCAGGGAGGGTTTTGGCAAACAGAGTTAGGTTTAATTTAATGTGGCAAATGATTGAGCAGAATGGGGGAAAAAAAGGACACAGGAAGTGATGAGTTTCTGACACTAAGTCTCCCGGGCTCACTGCAGACTGCAGTCTCGCTGTTGGAGATGATGGTTACGGTGGGCTGCAGTGATAGGGCTAGAGGCATATGTGACTGAGTTTTAGTTGATATTCTTGCAAGACAGGAAGTGAACAAGCTTATTTCCCACTGGGAAAGGTTCAGACATGATTAACTTGGGCATGACCAAATAGGTCAATAATATGACAATGAATTTCTAGCACAATAATTAAGTGGGAAAATTTGTGTGATTTGTTGTTCTTGTTCTGCACATACCAATAATGCATTAGCATGGATTCATTTAGTTTCTTTCATTAGGTGAAATCACATAGCTACAATTTAAGATAGTGATGGTTCAATTTGGATACTTAAAAGTTATTTCTGCAAAACAACATTAAATTATTTTTCTTTTATTTTTAGCATAGGCTTTTGCATGCCAGCATTGACGAAGCAATCTGAAATCTATCTACACATGCATGCTAATTGCTCCAAGAGTGATATTCCTATCCAATATGAGATCTTACTGATATCAGTCACCACAACCAAAGAAGAATTTTTGCAGAGAATGAAACAGGTGAAAAATAAATGCTTCACCTTAGGATAATAGAATTCAATATATTTTATGCTTATATGATTTCTGTCAGTTATTAAAACATTTTAACTTTTCTTCAAATAAAAAGTTCATGTACATAATCTCCAAATCTTAGCATTGGAAGGCAACTCAGAAATCATAAAATCTGTGGTTCCAGTCCATGCAATGCTTCATTCTATAGCGCCTGCAAAAAACTTTAATGTCAGCAATTAAAAAAAGATAGTATCCATCTTGATTCTATGTAATTTAAGATTGGGACCTAAATGTAGGGGGTTTATGTTGTCTGCTTTTGAATTTCATCTTTTTTAAAAATTTTTTTCTATGATCAAGATGATCTTCATCTTTTTCCTGCCATTTGTTACATGACTATTTTCCCCCATAATAATGCAAACTATGCATTTATAAGTATGCAAATAGAGGACAAAAATGACATAGTTCTGCAGAAGCCCAATGGAAATATCAAGGAAGACATTAGACCATTCATCAATTGTCTTTGGTTATAGTTATGTACAACTATCTTGTTCACCAGGATGCCATGAGATACTTTTTATATTTTGCAAAAATAAACATATTCTTTAAATGGTAGTTACAGTAAACTCCCAAGTAGCCAATCTGGAATATATATATTTTTTTAATGAGGTTTAGTTTCCTTCCCACCAAGCTTTAGTTTCTTCTCCTTTTGAAGAATGAGATTAATTTTCCGACTTCAGTTTTCTGGCATTTCTTCTACCTGTTTCACAGCTTCTCATCTGTAATTAACATTAATTCCTTGATCATATGGACACATTCTTTCAGGACCCAGAAATACTTTCCTGATAAGGGCCTAGATACTATCAGTCTTTTAATTAGATTTGGACTCTCCCATTACTATTTAGTTTACTCTTTATAAGTTTATGATTAATCTCTTCTTGGTGAATGAGATTATTTATTTTAGCTTGGTGCTTTCAAAGTTTTTGGATCATATGAATCATCACTTAATTGTAAACATAAATTGTTTTTTTATAAAATGGCTGTATTGGCACATATAATCTTACAATTAAAGAACATAGTTGGTTCTTTAAGTTATAAAGAACATTTTAAGTTATAAAAAGTATGCAAGTTACAAGATGAATCTCTGTTTATTGTAACTAAAACCCTGATATCGTTTGATCCTTTATCAGTGTGAAAACATTTTGGGCCTTGAAAGAAACAACTGCACTCTTGAGAAACAAGCTGTTTCCCTTAAGTGTCAATATTGTACTTTGCCAAGAAAAATGCAGGGAAGACTACTCATATGCATGCAAAGATCTCACCAATGATCTAACCACTCTTACTTATAGATGCTTATCTATATCGAGGTCATATTGTCTAAGGGAGCAGAATTTATTTTAAAAATTCATGTTGGTAGAGATGCAGTTCTGCACAGGTGGAATGTTTGTGGAGATGCAGTTGTGCAACCAAAAATATGCTCCTCTGTGAAAGCAAAATTTGTCAAAAATCACCTCTTACAAAACTCTGAAAACTAACTAAATCTTGCAATAAAATGAAGAGTATCACTCAAGGAAAATGGCCGAATTTCTGAAAGACTATCAAGCTTTCTGGCATTGCAACTTACCATATTCTTATTCTCCTATCTGTAGCTCCTCACAAACCTGGAAACCCAACAGTCTTGAAACTACAGTAAGTGTGAGAAACTTATTATAACACTTATAAGACACTGAATGCAACAGAATGAGTTTGAAACACCAAAATGTGTCATCCCCAGAGAATTGTCACTATTTGACCTGTTTGGTAACTCCTTGGAAATGTCCCATATTCAGGGCTTGCCTTTATTTAACACGACTCATAGCTTAATCAGTGTGAACAAGCCTATCCCCAAGCATATTTGTCTAAAATAATCAGTAGCAACTGTTTAATATCATAGTTGTCTGAGGTGATGTTACCTGTTGAGGCTAGCAGGAGACTGAGAAAAAAACTTTAAGGGAAAAAGTGGGAAATGAGCTATCTTTGGAGGGTCTGTGAAAATTTAGAATATAGTACTGAGAGTCTAAGATGCCACACCTATGTGAAGGGCTGTGCACACACCCAGAGACATGACAAGGCTCCAGTTTTCTTAACTCTGTCTTCTATCAAGGCTCTACAAAAGCAGAAAGTAAAGGTAAGGAAGAACTGTAAACTGCCAGATTGCCCAACACACACACAGAGTCCCTTGGCAATTATTGGTTCATTGGTTCAAGGCAGTTAAAGAAATCTCTGTCAAATCATTAGAGGACCACTAACTGAGCAGAGGCTTCAATGGCTGCTCATGACAAAGAATATAGACTTCACAGAATTAATCCAGGAAAATCACAAAATAAACAGCAGCAACAACAACAATAAATAGCAACAACAAACTCTGGGGGTGGGAGTGAATTTGATACTCAGAGTTGTCACATTATATTACTGAAAATATCAAGTTCTCAACAAAATATTACAAGATATGGAATAAAACAGTAAAGTTGGGCCCATAAGCAAAGAAGCAGGAAAAGAAAAAAAAGAAAAACCCAGATGTTGGATTTCCTAGGCAAATTTTAAAAATCAGTTATTATATTTGAAGAACTAAAATAAGTCATACTTAAATAATTAAATTAATATATGGGAATGATGTCAGACCAAATAAAGACTGTCAATAAAGAGGTAGAAATTATTAAAAAACAGAAATCCTGGAATTGAAATGAACAATAATAAAAGTAAAAAATCACTAGAGGTGCTCAACCTCAGATTTGAAGCAGCAGAAGTATAAGAACTGAGTAAACTTAAAGATAGGTCGGTTCAGATTATTCGGTCTGAAGAACAGAAAGAAAAGAATGAAGAAAAATGAACCAAATGTCAGAGACTTGTGGGAAACTACAAAGCATACCAACATATGTATAATAGAAGCCACAGAATGAAAGGAGAGTAAAAAATGGGCAGGAATACTATTTACAGAAATAATGGGTAAAAATTCCAAATTAAAAAATAAATCCAAATTTTCAGGTAAAATAACCTGTACATCCAAGCCTGGCAAAAATCCACGCAGGATACACTCAGATACCCACATCTAGATATATCACAGTCAAACTTCTGAAAGACAAAGAGAGGGATTTGAAAAAGAGAAAAGAACTCCTTACACACAAGGGATCCTCAAAAGCATTAATAGTTGATGTATCATCAGAAACCATGGAAGCAAGAAAGATGACATATTCAAAGTGGTAAAAGAAGACCATCAACCAAGAATAATATATCCAGAAAAGCTATCCTTCAAAAAATGAAGGAGTTTAAGTCCCCTACTATTATTGTGTTGCTATCAATTAGTTTCTTTATGTTATTGTTTTATATAGTTGGGTGCTTTCATGTTGAGTGCATAAATATTTACAATTGTTATATCTTCTTGGATTGTCTCCTTTATGATTATATAATACTCTTGTCTCTTTTTACAGTCTTTGTTTTAGTAGATATGCTGCCATAATGAGCACAACAGTCTTTGTTTTAATGTCCAGTTTGTCTGCTATAAGTATTGCTATGCTGGCTTTCTCTTGGCATCCAATTGTGTGAAAAATGTTTCTCTCTCCCCTCACTTTCAATATGCAGATGTCTTTGGTCTAAAATGAATCTACTGTGGGGACTTTGCACTCCATTTACATCAATGGAAAGATCATCTAAACAGAAAATAAACAAGGAAACACTGGCTTTGAATGACACATTGGATCAGATGGACTTAACAGATATATTCAGAACATTCCATCCAAAAACAGCAGAATATGCATTCTTTTCAAATGCGCGTGAAACATTCTCCAGAATAAATTCACATATTAGGTCACAAAACAGGCCTCAACAAATACAAAACGATTGAAATCATATCATGAACCTTTTTGGACCACAACGCTATGAAACTAGAAGTCAACCACAAGAAAAAATTGGGAAACACCACAAAGATATGGAGGCTAAACAACATGCTAGTAAACAATGAATGGGTCAACCAAAAAAATCAAAGAAGATATAAAAAAATGCATGGAAACAAATACAAATGGAAACACAATGGTCCAGCACTTTTGAGATGCAGCAAAAACATTCCCAAAAGGGAAGTACATAGCAATACAGGCCTTCATCAAGATGCAAGAAAAATCTCATAAACAAGCTAACTTTACATTTATAGTTGTTTACCCAAAGAAAACAAAAATACCAATTTAATGGGATACATGCACACTGATGTTTATGGCAGCATTATCTACAATAGCCAAGTTATGGAAACAGTGCAGGTGTCCATCATGTGAATAATGAATAAAGAAGATATGGTATATATCATATGTAATGGAATATTACTCAACCATAAAAAAGAAGAAAATCTTGCCATTTGCAACTACATGGATGGAGCTACAGAGCATTATGCTGAGTGAAAAAAGTCAGTCAGAGGAAGACAAATGTCATATGATTTCACTCATATGTGGAATTTAAATAACAATGCAAATGAACAAAGGGGTAAAAAAAGAGGAGGGAGCAAACCAAGAGACAGATTCTTAACTATAGAGAACAAACTGATGGTTACCAGAAGGGAGTTGGTGGGAGGATGGGTAAAATAGGTAACAGGGATTAAGGAATGCACTTGTTGTGATAAGCACAGGGTATTTATGGAAGTGTGGAATCAATATGGTATACCTGAAAGTAGTCTTACACTGTATGTTAACTAAGTGGAATTAAAATTAAAACTTATAAAAAGAAAACAAACAAAACAACAAAACAAAATGAAGAAGTTAAGACATTTCCAGATGGGCACAAACTGAGGTTTTTTTGTTTGTTTGTTTGTTTTTGTCTGTTTTGCTAGCTGACCTGCTCTAAAAAGTGTCTTTCAAACTGGAATAAAAGAACAACACTGCATAATAACTCAAACCCAAATGAAGCCACAAAGATTATTGCTGTAAAATGTGTTTTTGTTTGTAACACTTCTCACCGATTAAAACAAAACTATGTAAAGAAAGAATTATTAAATTGGGTTAATGGGTTTATAATGTAGAGAAATGTCATTTGTATGAAAATGAGCACAAAGGAGGGAGAAGGAACAGGGCTTTATTGGTGGATTTTTTTTTAAATATAAAAATAAAGTTAGTATTGCTAAGTGAAGTTAGTCAGTCAAAGAAGACAAAATTCATATGACTTCACTCATATGAGGACTTTAAGACACAGAACAGATGAACACAAGGGAAGGGAAGCAAAAATAATATATAAAAACAGGGAGGGGGACAAAACATAAGAGACTCTTAAATATGGAGAACAAACAGAGGGTTACTGGAGGAGTTGGGGGAGGGCAAATGGGCTAAATAGGTAAGGGGCATTAAGAAATCTATCCCTGAAACCATTGTTGCACTATATGCTAACTAACTTGGATGGAAATTTAAAAAAATACAAATACAAATAAAAATAGTATTAATTCAGATTAGATTTTCAGAAGTAAAGATATTAGTTGTAATCCTAGGGTAGCCACTAACAAAATTACTAAGAAAAAAAAAAAAGAAAAAAAGAAAAGAAAAAAAAGAAAGAAGGGAATTAAAATTGCATATTAGATAATATCTATCTACAAAGAAGAATGCAATAATAATAGAATAAAAAAGACACAAAGCCTTTTAAAAATTATGGCAAAATGACAGTTGCAAGTATAGCATTTGACAAAAACCAACATTCCTAATGTTTTCACAAATGCCCATGGCTAACATTACATTTAATGGTGAAAGACTGAATGTTTTTCTTCATGGTCAGAAAAAAGAGAAGAATGTCTGCACACCTATTGAACATTGTACTGAGGAAATTAGGCCAGAAAACAAATAAATGCTTTACTTTAGAGAAGAAGTTAAACTATCCCTATTCACAGGTGATGATGACATCTTTTTATATATAGATCCTAAAGAATCTGAAAAAATTTTTGTAGAACCAACAGATGAAGTTTCTAATAACCTACATCAGGTTGAAGGTAAATACATGTTCACACATAAACTTGTACATGAGTATTTGTGGCAACAGTATTAAACATCCCAAAGTGGAAACAACATAAATACCAACCAAGTGATGAATGGATAAATAAAATGTGGTATATCTATACAACAGGATATTATTCACCAATCAAAAGAATGAATTACTGATATGGTTACAACATCAATGAACCTCAAAAACATGCTCAGTAAAAGAAGCCAGTGACAAAAGGCCATACACTGTATGACGCCATTTATATAAAATGTTTAGGATAGGCAAACCCATAGAGACACAAAGTAGACTCATTGTTGTTAAGCCTGGATATGGGGGGGAATGTAGTGTGATTACTAATGGGTATGGATTTCTTTTTGGAGAGTTAAAATGTTCAAAATTAGATACTGGTGATGGATGCACAACCACTGAAATGAATACTTAATTTGAAAGGGCAAATTTTATGATATGTAAATTATATCTCAATAAAGCTATTATAAAAAGCCCATGTTTGCAATACAAATAGCTAGAATGTGTATAATGTCACATTTCTGATTTTATGAGTACTTTTATGCCAATAAAATATCTTGTTCATATATATGTCCTCCAGAGAATCCCTAGGGAACTGTTATGATAGAAAATTTCAATCCCACATTACTATATGTTTAACTATCTGTTCTCTCATATTCAGCTTTATGTGTATTGAGGGCGGAAATATTCCATCTTGCTTCCAAAGTGCTGGAAATAGGCATTTGATAAGCATTTCTTAAGTTCATGAGTAAATAAATGAATGGATGACTGAATGAACAATGAACGAAAGCTGAAAGTCAAATGTCATCAGAAAGTTAGTTGGCGTGCAAGAAATTTAAGGCAAAGACAATGAGAAGGAAAGACTGTCAGGTATACTCTATAAATAGCCTATATATCAGAAGGATCAGTTAAAAGAACCATTTCTAATACTTTTATATAAATACTTCCTAGTGTAGGGAAGAACATGTCAGGTTGCCACAGAGAAAATCCAATTAAAGAACAGATTTCTCTTTTCCCCTCCTAGGTTGTCCAAGACATCTGTGATTGCTAATTTAGTTTCCAGATAACCTTGTAGGTGGTGAACAACCAACCTGTGCCAACCGTGTGTAGGAGATACATTGCCTCTCAAATTTTAGAGTATATTTCCCACTACTGGTTAGTAAGTGAAAGAAAAAAAAAAACCCACTGAGTACTGACACTGTGTTAGGCAGTATGAATGAAATATGCTTTATTTATACTAATTAACTCAATAACTCTACTATGCCCCTCCCCCAACCATGTTATAGTAAAAAAAATCTCGAGATTGAAAGCTGATTTAATTTCCTTAAGGTGATAAAGCATATAAATCAAAAGACATGATTTTAACTCCTCTGTGTGACATCTAAACTCATGAGGACTCTTTGTCATAAAGTTAGTTTGGGATTAACATTAGTCCAATGTAAGCCTGAAAACAATGACCCAATAACCAGGGACCTAAAGAATCTGATAATCATGCATTTCATGATCTTCTAAAGTGAGAGATTATACTCTTAATATCTGGTGTTTCCAACCAACAAGTCTCCATTTTTCCTACTTTAAAAAACTATAGTGATACAAAGAAACCAAAATAATACTGCTTACATTTTCCTTACATGAAAAAGGATTTAATAAAAATAATCCAGCCATCGTATAAAAATTATTGAGATTCATACATCATTTTTTTTAATCTACTAGGTAGCACTACTTTGTGACTACTAAGAGTAACTGATTCCCTTTAAATACAAAGTTTGTATTTATAACACTACAACTCCAAGTTTTCTTTTGTTTTTAACGTCTAAAACAATTGTGAATGTATGGGGTGTGTCTTTATCTTCTTTTAAGCAATTGCTGATCATGATGAATGGGATCTTATCTGTTGAGAGGGTTTTCAGTTTTATAAATCAGAGAATGTTTAATATTAAAATCACATACTGAGTTTTTCCACTGTTACAGTACTTTGGTAGTGAAGTTGTAAAAATAAAATCTTATTCCTGCCTACAGAGTAACATATTACAAACAACCTTTTTTTATTATTATTTCCTAATTAAAACAACTCTAATTTAATTGACTTAAGTGAATTTTAGTTTATATTAACTAAGTATATGAAATCCTTGTACGTGTAGCCTGGTGCCAGGTGAACTCAGGATACCGTGCAGAGCATATGGAGAAATGGGACTTGAATGTTTGTGAGGCTCTGCGGCAAAGCAAGCAGTGTAAGAATGATTTTATGATTTCTTGCATTGCATTCTAAGACTGCTGGTGTCACAAAAGCGACTGCAATAAAGCCACTGCCACCTGGAGGCTCAAAAACAGCAACAAATATTAAAAGCACTCAATTCATAGGTTTATTAATTGAAGTGACGTGATAATAGAGAAATATATTCAGACACGACTGAAGAGAAAGGATATTGGTAGAACATCAACTCAAAACATTTTGATCTGATGTTATCTTCTTGCAGATGGACCTTCTGTATACCAGGCAGTTCTCAGAAGGCAAGATTATATCTTTCAATGGTGTTCTGAATCGTTTTTCTTTTCTTTTTAAATATTTTAATGTTTGTCTATTTTTGAGAGAGAGAGAGAGCGAGCACGAGTGTGGAGGGGACAGAGAGAGAGAGGGAGGCACAGAATCCGAAGCAGGCTCCAGGCTCCGAGCTGTCAGCACACAGCCTGATGCAGGACTTGAACTCACAAACCATGAGATCATGATCTGAGCCAAAGTTGGAAGCTTAACCAGCTGAGCTACTCAGGTGCCCCACACTCTTTTTCTATCCATTTGTTTTTCTTGGGTGTTTTTACTCTCTACTGCTTCTTTTTACTCTCTATATAAATATTTTAAGACTGAGTCTATGTTAAAAAACTAACGAAAACTCCTTCCTTGACAATTGGTTTGTGACAAAGTATCACTGTCTTACTTTCATTTCTTTTAAATCCAAACTTCTTGAAAGATTACCCCAGTTTTGACTTCACCTTCCTAATTACCACACCTCATGTTTACTCCTCAACCTGGTATAGTTGCTGTCATGAAAGTCCCTAATGATCTTGCCACTTCTCAGCATTTTAAACACCCACTGCCATTCAAACTGTTATAGTAATAAACAGCACCATCTTGAATTTTTCTTGCCTCTTAATAGTGGCTTCGTAAGTTTCTCAAAAGATCCTTTCTCTCTCTCTTTCTCTCTCTCTCTAATGTGTGTGTATGTGTGTGTATACACATACTTCCTCCGGGTCACCAAAAAAGTTCTAAAAGCAATAGGTATACAATTTTCTTTTAGTTTAAAACTAAAACATGGTCAATTCAGGAAATTTGGAAAACAAACATATTACTAAGAAACAAAATTTAAGGATATTCCATAAGAAGGCAGGAAGAAGAAAACAGAGAAATGAACAACAGAGAGAATAAACAGAAAACAAAACAAAACAAAAATAACATGGCAAACATAAGCCTCAGCTTATCAACACCTACGTTAAGTACAAATGGTCTAAATATACCAATTAGAATATAAAGATTTGAAGAGTGGGTTTAAAAAAAAACATGACTCAAGTATATGTTGTCTATAAGTGACTCATTTCAAATATAACAAAATAAGCAGGTTGGAAGAAAAAAAATGATGGAAAATGATACATAAATACTAATCAAAGATAAGAAGTGGCTATACTTATTAACAGCAGATAATATAGACTATATAGCAAGAAAATAGAGACAGAGGGATATTATATAATCATAAAAGACCATAATCCACCTATATATGTACGGACCAAAAAACAGAACTATGAAATATGTGAAGAAAAAACAAAAGGGAAAAGTAGAAAAATCCACAATTATGGTTGGAGATTTCAACACCTCTCTCTCTCAATAATTGATAGAACAACTAAAAAGAAAATCAGTAAGAACAGAGAGGAAATCAGCAATATCAACCAACAGGATTTAATTGACATTTACATAATACTCCACCCAACAATACACTTTTTTTTTTTTTTAAGTATCCAAGGAACATACATGATAGGTTGTATCCTGGGTCATAACCCAAATTTGAACAAATTTAAAAGAATTGAAATAATACAGAATATATTCTTCAACCACAGTCAGTTTGCTCTCAGCATTTACAAGCTATACTTAGATCCTAGCCACATGGCTCTCACACAAAATCACAACTAACTTTTTCAAAACCAGCAGGAGAATCTCTTGCCATGAAGGAGTCTTACATAGTATAATTTAATCAAAGGAGAGTATGTGGTCATAATCACGCATCCTGCCCACATTCGAGGTGGGATGATTATATAGGGTGTGTTCACAAGAGGGTGGGGTAGGGATCTTAGGGGCCATCTTACAGTTTGCTTACCAAGGAGCTGTACAATTATTTGTGGACTTTCTTACATGTATGCATACTTTAAAAATTTTATTTAAAATAGTACAAAAAGTGCTACTGCAGGTGGTAGTACAGATTGTTAGAGGGAACCTAAGAGATAACTAAAGGTAATCTGGGGCACTCACAGGTTTTTGAGAAGGCTGGATTTCCCAAGGAGAAGACCTTTATAGGGAAACAACCAGAGGAGAAAAGCATGGTGTCTTCAGTGAACTAAAAGTGCTTTAGTTTGGGTACAAAATTTGAGGTGGGAGTTAGCAGAAGATGACATAAACTGGAAGGATAAACACATCTTCCTTGTGTTTAATGCTTCAATACTCTCCTAGTGCATATTAAATAAAATCCAACATCCTTACTGAAGCTTCTAAATTCTTATCTTCCTTTCTCAGCTTAATTTGTATTAATCAACTGCAGTGGACTGAATGTGTCTCCCTAAAATCCACATGTTGAAGCCCCCTATCCCCAATGTAATAATATTTGGAGGTAAGGCCTTTGGGAGATAATTAAGTCATGAGGGTGGATCCCTCATGAATGGGATTAGTGCCCTCAGAAGGGGCCACAGAGCTACTTAGTTCTTTTTCCAACATGTGTGGATAAAAAGAAATAAGCTCTCTAAAACATGGAAGAAGTCCTTGTCAGAACCCAATCTTGCTGGCATCCTGAGCTCAGACTTCCAGCTTCTAGAACTGTAACAAATAAATTTATATTGTTGATAAACTACTCAGTTTGTCCTATTTTGTTATTGTAGATGAAACTGACTCAGACAGTTGGGTACTAGAAATCATCTTCTAGATGTCAACCTACACCTACAACAACAAATACCTAATTTCATCATCTTTTCTTACAGATTTTATTCTTTCTCTTGTTAAAGCTGTCATTGTGAACATCATCTGTGTCCCAAGTGGGAAACCTGGAAGTGTACTAGGCCCCATCTCCCATTCTTTGCATTTCCAGCCAAGTCTGGTGGATTTTATCCTGACTTATATCTCAACTCCTTCCTCTCCCATGCGCTCTTACCAAGACTTTTTTAGATTAGGCTCCCATTATTTATAGCCTGGAAAACTCCGCAAACTCTCTTGGAGGTCACCTTTCCTGTCTCACCCCTTTTAACACAGCCTTCACCGTCACCTCAAAGGGCTCTTCCTACAATAAAAGCATTATTTTGTCACTTCTCTGCTTAATATCTTTTTTATGGAAACCAGGAAATTTTCTGATAAAGTCACACTCTTCAGGGCAGCCCATAAAATCCTTCACAACTGAGTTCCTGACATTCTTGTAAATTCTTGGAAAGTATCATGATATGTTTTCATCTTTGACCTTTACATTTGTTTCCTCTTTTTAAAATACTTGTTCCAACTTAATGCATGTAACTAACCCTAACTAGTCCTTCAAGGCTTGGATAAGCTATCACCTTTTATAACCAGCCTTCATTGCCTTTTCAGACTGATTTAGACACTCCTTCTCTGCTCTCATAGCGTCTCCATTGTGTATAAAATTAATGCATAGTATTTAATGTCTGGATTCTCCACTAGCCTGAAATCTTGAGGAATTCTGTAATCCTTTTCCAAGACAGGATGACTGACATATAGTAGTTCCTCAATATGTACAAGTTGAATTAATTATGATTCATTTTATCTAATCAACCATTACTTATTTAACCATTTTGTACATTACACATTTAGTCATTCAACGTATATTATTTGAATAATACCTACATGTACAGGTATCTCCTGCTTTTAAAAAGTTCCCATTAATGCCACTTTGCTTTTAGGAAAGATCTGCCTTAGTACTTATTTTTGCTAAATGAAAGAAATCCGAAGAGGATTTCTGCTTTTACCAAAAAAGAAAAAAAAAAAAAAAGAAAAGAAAAGAAAAAAAAGCGTAAGTGAAAACAACATCTAGCGTTTGCTTTGCAGTGAGTTGAGAGTGGCAGCACCAAGTTCCTTCCCTGGGAGCTGCACTCAGCACCTCAGCATCCAGCTGCCATTGCTATGAACTGTGTCTGGGAGCATCTGTGCTTTATCTCCATTTATTTTGCGGATCCATTAAACAAGACGTGTCTTAAGGTATCAGGAAAGCCTAAGAGAGGTTATTTTTTGGGTCTGGGAACCCTAATAAATTTTGCATATAAATTAATGGTAATTGCTTCTTCACTTTATGCTAGTTTGGCTTACAAAAGGTGTCACAGAAAAGCTCTACTTTCAGACAGCAGGGGAAAACCTGTACTATAAAGGGCATACTGTTGTGTGTATGTGAATATAAAAATGAATAATATATTCTTCTTGCTAAAACTCAGGAAAAGGTCGTTACTTAAAAGAGGTTGTGGGGGGGCGCCTGGGTGGCGCAGTCGGTTAAGCGTCCGACTTCAGCCAGGTCACGATCTCGCGGTCCGTGAGTTCGAGCCCCGTGTCAGGCTCTGGGCTGATGGCTCGGAGCCTGGAGCCTGTTTCCGATTCTGTGTCTCCCTCTCTCTGCCCCTCCCCCGTTCATGCTCTGTCTCTCTCTGTCCCAAAAATAAATAAAAAATGTTGAAAAAAAAAAATTAAAAAAAAAAAAAAAGAGGTTGTGGGACATAATATGGCTTAATTTAAGGTCAACTGTTTGAGAATATACCAGTGATATACTAGGTAGAAGTACCGAGAGTTACAAATCAAAGTTTTGTGACTTTGGGAGAGATCACTTTTCCTAAAGGGCAGAGGAAAATATAATGGCAAAGGAAGTGACCTTTGACCTCTGTCCTGGTAAAAGGGCAAGAGTCTGGATATATGGAGGTGGAGGAAAACATCATCTGAAGAAGTATGAAGAAGCTGGCCTTAGGCAAGCAGATAGCACAAAGTGCAAAGTATGGTAAGTTTAATGGCTTGGCCAAAGAGAAGGGAGAGTAAGAAGAAAAAATGAGTGATTAAGCTACAGATTTAAGTTAGGCCATAATCTGTAGAAAAAAGTAAAGCAAGGGTTTTAAAAATAGGAAAAAATATTCTGTACATTTTCTTAGGTTGACCAAAAATAAAAATTTTCAATGATTCACTGAAGTTCATTTTGTTTACAAGCAGCATTGCAGCAATAACGGGAATTTCAAGAATCTTTACATGCTCTACAGATCTATTTCTTGAGTAAATAGTTATGTGGTATTTTATATTTATTTCCCACGTCACTGAACTTCATTCCAATTTGAAACAGGCACAAGAATGTCAAACATAGTAGAAATAAACCGAAACTCACCTAGCAACTTAAAGGATACACATATGATTGTCACATTTTTCATGATTACTATATGATTGATGTTTATTAAATACAGTAATATGTAGTATAAGTAAAGTCATGTATAAAGAAAAGATAACACTTTATAAAAAAGATAAAGTACTTGTAATTCTGCTTTACACCTTATTTTAAAATTTATTGTTCCTTTAGTTACTATACTCAATTATTTATTATTATACCACCATTTGGCAAACTTTGTACTAGGCAGAGAGTATAAAAATGTGACCAAGGCATGTACTATCATCAAGAAAGTTGATAGTTACATAACACATGGTAGTAAGACCATACACTGTGTGTGCATGTCAGAAGGAAGGAGAGAACCCGGAAAGGTTTTATGGAGGAGATGATATTTGCATTGAAACTCAAAGGACAATTAAGACTATAGAACTATGACTGGGGAAAAGTATTCCAGAAAGGGGATGGCATGAGCAAATGTCCAGAGTGAGAAACAGCACAGTTTAATAGTGCTGAAATATAAAGTATAAAGATAGATGATAATGGTCCAAAGTAAGGATGGGAATCTGGTAGGGTCAGATTATTGAAAGACTATGGACTTTGAAGAGTCATTGAACAGCTGTAATGGGGAATTTGAAAAAGTTAAGTCTAGCCGCAGAAAGACAAAATAGGAAGCTGTTAGGGTAATCCAGATGACAAACGATAAATGTATAAAACAGGACAATTATAACATATGTACAGTGAAAAAAACCCAGAGGTTCAAATTTTGTTTAGCATGTAAATTATAAAAAACTTGAAATTGGATGGGGCCCCAGAGAGAACAAAGAGTCGATGATGATAACCAGTTCTCTATTGTGATAACTGGGTCGATGCTGGTGCACGCAAATAAAAGAAAAAAAAAATAATAAATCACAAAAGCAAAAGAACTTAAGAGGAAAATTCAGGTTTGGACATTTTGTGTTTCAGGTACCTGCAGCAGAATTTCCAGTTGATATCCAGTGGTCAGGTAGATATAAGAGTCTAAAGTTCTTAGTTCATTCATTAGTAGACAATCACAGAACTTAGTGTTTTATTTTTCTACCATATTTGATTTAAAGTACCCCTTTCAAAATGCTTTTCTTGCCTCCCTGACAGTGGATAATTCTGAAATTACTCTTTTTTTTTTTTAATTTTTTTTTTTAATGTTTATTTATTTTTGAGACAGAGAGAGAGCATGAACAGGGGAGGGGCAGAGAGACAGAGAGAGACACAGACTCCAAAACAGGCTCCAGGCTCCGAGCCGTCGGCACAGAGCCCGACGCGGGGCTCGAACCCACGGACCGCGAGATCGTGACCTGAGCCGAAGTCGGCCGCTCAACCGACGGAGCCACCCAGGCGCCCCTGAAATTACTCTTAATGCTCCAGGTCCAGAGATGCGGTTGCCGTCTTCATCCTAAGGAAGTTTATGGATATGCTAAAACTATCTTGGATAAATCATATCTTCAATTCTCTTTGCTCCTTCATGGAACCATGTTAGGAACCAATAATACAGTTACAGTTTAAGTATAGTATAGTTTAATGATTAGTAATATTTGTATTGGATTTTAAAATATTTAATAAGAAGGCTCGTCTTGCTCCTTCATTAAACCACAAGTGATCATTAGTAGAAATTGTAAGTTTTACTCATTTTTAACTCATGTTTTAAAGATGCAGGACAATTATTTGAAGTAGACTAGAGATGAGTGCAAGAGGCAAAAACATTATCGCCATAATAGAAAAATATTTAATTAGAATGCAGGCTTTAAATAAATAGGAGTTGATGTTGTCTGCTTAATAATTTGAGTTTCTCTGACTTATCAGTTCACTGAAGGACAAGTGGCACTTTAATTTTATTGCAAACCACACAAATTATAATTGACAAGAAATAGCTATTTTTTCAACATTTCTTTCAAGTTTTTATTTAAATTCGACTTAGTTAACATATAGGGTAATAGGAGTTTCAGGAGTAGAATTAGTGATTCATCACCTACATATGACACCCAGTGCTCATCACAGTGAGTGCCTTCCTTAATACCCATCACTCATTTAGCTCATCCTCCCCCCAACTCCCCTCCAGCAACCCTCAGTTTGTTTTCTATAGTTAAGGGTCTGATTTATGGTTTGCCTCTCTCCTTTTTTCTCCCTTATGTTCATCTGTTTTGTTTCTTAAATTCCATATATAAGTGAAATAATATGGTATTTATCTTTCTCTAACTTATTTCGCTTAGCATAATACTGTCTAGCTCCACCTATGTCATTGCAAATGGCAGGATTTCATTCTTTATTATGGCTGAGTAATATTCCACTGTGTGTGTGTATATACCACAAATTCTTTATTCATTTATCAGTTGATTAACATTTGGGCTTTTTTCATAATTTGCCTATGGTTGATAATGCCCCTATAAACATCAGGGTGCATGGGCCCCTCTGAATCAGTAATTTTATATCCTTTTGGTAAATACCTAGTGGTGCAACTGCTGGATCATAGGGTAGTTCTATTTTTAACTTTTTCAGGAACCTCCATACTGTTTTCCAGAATGGTTGCACCAGTTTGCATTCCCACCAACAGTGTAAGAAGGTTCCCCTTTCTGTGAATCTTGGCCAACACCTGTTGCTTCCTGTGTTGTTAATTTTAGCCATTCTGACTAGTGTGAGGTGATATCTCATTGTGTTTTTTTTTTTAAGAAAAGCATAATCATTTGAAGTCCCTCTAGATGTCATAGAAAATATAGGTCAGAGAGAGTACCTTAAAAGTCAGATACAAAATTTGGTGAAGGAACAGCACAATGGATGAAGACATGACCCTACAAAAACAAAATATCAAATATTTGGAAGACATATTAGTAAGTTAGGCATCCACTGATTTTTAAATAAGTTTCTCCTTATTGCATGCTCAGAAGAGGGAGCAGCTGAATTGAGAATTTAAGAAAGACACCAATTTGCCTTTTTCATTGTACCCATCCTTAAGGTCATCTACTATTGTTGGCTTAGGAAACAGAGCACACAAATTAACAGCAACCGCAAGAATCCAGCATGCATATAAGATTACTGTAAGGAGAAAAAACACAAAAATTAGTGAAATTTTTGGTATAAAAAAGAAAACAGATATAACATTTCATGATTATAAGGAAGAGAGAAATGGAAAATATTGCTTCAATTTAAGTTAAATATAATTAAATGAGCAATGGTATACATGAAAACAGAACAAGTCAAACAACAGTATGATGTGAAACATGACAAAGCAATCAACATTATCATATAATAAGGGACATAAAGGATAGAAATAAAGATGGTCTAAAGTGAAGAAGCAAATGAGGTCTGAAAGAGAGACAGCTATAGAATGCAGGCAAAGAAGATAGAATGTAGGTATAATTGGAGTCTCTGAAGATGAAAACCCAATCAATTGAGCAAAACCAAAATGTAAAATTTCTAGATATATCTCATCTTACATATCTATGTCGGCAAAACTATTATACTTTACAGATAAGTAAATACTACTAAGGGCAAAAAAAAAATACAAGTCATTTAGAACGGAAAGAAAATTGGTAAGCTCCTCAATAACAGTATGTAAAGCAAGATAACAACAAAGTAATTCTTAAAAATGTACTGAAGAAAATAAAGTATGACCCAGGATGTTATTCAGGCAAACTGTCCTTCAACCATCAATCCATACATGCAAGGACTCAGAAAACAGCACATGGCAAGCCCTTCTTGAGGAAAATGTCAGAGGACAGGCTTCTTTTATCCAGGAATTGATTGGGAAATTTTGGCAAAGAAAATAGTGGTGAGCTTTGGATATAAGAAATGTAGATCTGAGGCTAAAATGTGGTAATAATAATGATGGAAGGATAGTATGAAAATGCTATGTGCTTTAAAGTGTTGGAATAACCTAATTGTAAAAGTAAAATTCAAAAGGAGAGAAAAGGGAAAGTATAATAATCACAAGAGTATTCATTGGTTTGGTGAAAGTAAAAGGATTTCATTTAAAATTGGTAAATGGAATTGTAGAAGGCCAAGTAAATTTTTTAGAACTATAATTCATCAAAAGTGAACTACGTACAGACAGAAAAATTTAAAATACCCATATCCATATAAGAAATGAGAAAGTTGTAAAAGATTATCACCCTAAAAAATAGCTGTCTTGTTGATATTTTGACAGAGGAATTCAACCAAACTTTTATATTCTAGATAATTCTAGAACTATTTAATCTTTTCAAAAGCACAGAAAAATTAGGCAAACTTACAAATCTTCTTTTGCAACAAGCATAACACTGATATATAAAAATTTAATGGTTGTAAAAATTGAACACTATAGAATAATCTTATGTATGTATATTAATGAGAACCCCCTCACCCCCCACAAAATCCTAGAGAACACAGGCAGTGACCTCTTTGACTTTGGCTGTAGCAACTTCTTACTAGATATGTCTCCTGAGGCAAGGGAAACAAAAGCAAAAATAAACTATCAGAAATTCATCAAGATAAAACCATCTGCACAGTGAAGGAAACAATCAACAGAACTAAAAGGCAACCTTCAGAATGAGAGAAGATATTTGCAAACTACATATCTGATAAAGGGTTAGTAACCAAAACATATAAAGAACTTATCAAACTTAACACCCTAAAAGCAAATAATCCAGTTAAGAAATGGGCAGAAGACACAAATAGACATTTTTACCAAGAAGACATACAGATGGCTAACAGGCACATGAAAAGATGCTCAGCATCACTCATCTTCAGGGAAACACAAATCAAACCATGATGAAAAATCATTTCACTTTAGTCAAAATGGCTAAAATTAACAACACAGGAAGCAACAGGTGTTGGCAAAGATTCAGAGAAAGGGGAGCACTCTTACACTGTTGGTGGGAATGCAAACTGGAGCAGCCACTGTAGAAAACAGTATGGAGGTTTCTCATAAAGCTAAAAATACAACTATCCTAGGGACGCCTGGGTGGCTCAGTCAGTTAAGCATCTGACTTTGGCTCAGGTCATGATCTCGCAGTCCATGAGTTTGAGTCCCATGTCGGGCTCTGTGCTGAGAGCTCAGAGCCTGGAGCCCACTTCAGCCCACTGTTTCCCTCTCTCTCTCTCTCTCTCTCTGCCCCTCCCTCCGCTCACACTCTCTCACTCTCTCTTTCAAAACTAAAGACACATTAAAAAAAATTAAAAAAAATAAAACTACCCTATGATCCACCAATTGTACTACTAGGTATTTACCCAAAAGGTACAAAAACTCAAAGGGACACAGGTACTCCAATATATCAACAATAGCCAAATTATGAAAAGAGACCAAACGTCCATTGACTGATGAATGGATAAAGAAGTTGTGGTGTATGTGTATGCAACTATATATATAGGAATATAAATCTTCCCATTTGCAATGATGTGGATGGGACTAGAGTATTATACTAAGTGAAATAAGTCAGTCAGAGAAAGACAAATACCATATAGTTTCACTCATATGTGGAATTTAAGAAACAAAATAGATGAACATAGGGAAAAAAGAAAACAAAGAGGAGCAAACAAGAAAACAGACCATAGAAAACAAACAAGTTTGCTAGAGCAGAGGTGGGCAGGGGAATGGGTTAAATAGGTGAGGGGCATTAAACAGGGCACCTGTGATGAGCACTAGGTGTTGTATGTAAGTGATGAATTGCTAAATTCTACACCTGAAAATAATATTATACTGTATGTTAATTAACTGGAATTTAAATAAAAACTTGATAAATAAAACAAAAAAAAATCAATGAAATTATGTGTTGAAATAATTGCACCTAGACTTCTAGAAAATAATAATAAGGATACATTAAATGATGTCTTAAAGGTGCTTTTGATTCCTTGTGAAAAAGCAATATGTAAAATGTGGAAGGTATTGTATTAAAATGCTTACAAGAGGGAAAAATATAGTATAGAATAAAAAATCTAATAGCATGATTTAAAAATGTATTATGATCAAGTGAAGTCTATTTTAGGATTTCAAAGATGACTGAAAATCCTTAATTCACTGATAGTATTTAACGTATTAACAGATCTAAGGAGAAAAATTATGTTATCCTTCTCATAGATTCTGGAAAAGCATACAATACTCGTTCCTGATTAAAAAAATAAATAAATGAAATGAGAATTGCTAGTTACTTCTTTAACTTGATAAATTGATTTCTTGTCCTCAAATCCAGAATTTTACTTGAGGAAGGAATACTAGACATATTTGCAGTAAAATCGAGGATAAGGCATCTATGACATGATCTGCCTTGAGGAAATAATTAGAAAGATAAAAATTATCAAGGAAGAGGTTAAACAGACTTGTAAATTAATGAGATTATACATAGAAAACCCATGAAATTCAGCAGAAAATGGCCAGAATATTAGTTAATGTGGTACGTATCACAGTAGAAATTTAACATACAACTATTCCAGAGTCTTCATTACCAAATATTAATAAGTTAGAAGCCATATGGAAAATAATACACAAATTATAAGAACAGTAAGAAATAAAAAATACTCAAGTATACTCTCTGAATACATGTATAAAACACATATAACAAAAATTTTCAAAGTTTTGAAAGGCAAAATTAAATAATATAAATGTAAATATAAAATAATATAAATATAAAGGTAAAAATATAAAGACCTCTTAGGTTCTTCAATAGGATGTCTCAGTATCATAAATACTTTAATATTCTTTAGTAAAAATATGAATGTAATGTCATCCAAATAAAAACAGCAATAAGCATATTTCTGAAACTACTCAAATAGATTCTACAGTTCATAAAGAAAAACAGAAAGAACAGCCAAGGATTTCTTAAATAATGAAACAGAAAAGAATAAAGAAAAGAGCTTGACCTATCAGAGTTTAAAAATATTATAAAATCTAAGTAATTGTTGATTTTAAAATTGTTGATTATAAAATTGTTGATTATAAAATCTAAGTAATTGAAATTGTGCATTATTGGTACTTGAAGAAGAAGACAGATCTTTGGAGTAAATTTGAAAGTCCAGAGACAGACTACATACACACACACCATATACATAGACATTTAGTATGTGAAAAAAATGGCATTTCAAATTAAAAGTGAGAACAAAACCATACAGAAACTAAAAGAAAACACGAATGAATTCATTTATAGTCTGGGAATGAAAAAAATACTTGCAACACAATTTCAAATTAAGAAGCAATAAAAGGAAAGATTGATATATTTGTTTACAAAAAATAGTAAACAAAACAATAGTTTATTTTTCATTGTATAAATTATTATTAGGAAAGCCAAAAGCTAAATATAATCTGGGGAAAAAAAAACTTTCAACATATATCGCTAAAAAAACGGCCAATCACTTTAATATGTCTTTAAAAAAGAGAAGAAAATGACACGATGTGAGCAGACACCTTAAAAGTGGTTTTTAAACATATAAAATATTTCCTAAACATATGAAAATACTTCTTAAACACATGAGGAAGTGTTCATAATAATGAAATCAATAAAAATAAAAATGCCACTAAGACAGTGTTTCTCAACTATCAGATTGTCAAAACTCCAAAATATTTATACCATGCTCTGTTAACAAAGCTGCAGAAAAGTAGATATTCTAATAAGTTGCAGGTTATATGCAAAATAGGACAACCCATATGGAAGGAAATTTAGCCATAACCAATGATATTCCAGATGCATTTACCCTTTAATTCAGCATTTCTAATACCAGGATCCTATGTTGAAGACATTCCTCAGTAAATACAAAACAAAGTTAATATTTATGGTATTATTTGTAATAGCAAAAGATTTGGACACAATCTAAATGCCCTTCAATCAGGGCTACTTGAATAAACTTCTATACAAAGAATGACAACAGGGGTGCCTGGGTGGCTCAGTCGGTTAAGCGGCCGACTTCGGCTCAGGTCATGATCTCGCGGTCTGTGAGTTCGAGCCCCACGTCAGGCTCTGTGCTGACGGCTCAGAGCCTGGAGCCTGTTTCAGATTCTGTGTCTCCCTCTCTCTGACCCTCCCCCGTTCATGCTCTGTCTCTCTCTGTCTCAAAAATAAATAAACATTAAAAAAAAATTAAAAAAAAAAAAAAAAAAGAATGACAACAGTGGCCATGTAGTTATATGAAGTGTTTACCAGGACATATTGGTAATTTAAACAAGCAAGCTGTACGCCAATCTTTTGGTACGCTATCTCCTACTAAGAAGGAAGAAGAAATAAGAATTTGTTTTACAAAATAAATCCTAGGAGAATAAATCATAAATGAATAAAAATGATTGCCAGTTGGGATAGGGAGAAACTGACAGAATGAGATATAAACGGAAGTTGAGATTTCTCTGAAAATACTTTCTATTATCCTTTTTTTAAACTGGATAAACATCTTACATATTAAAAAATTAACTGGAAAAAAAATCAGAAGTAAACCCTGAATTGAACACAAATGGAAACATATGAATCTAAGTGCTAATCAGATTGGCAACAGAAACCACAGAGAGAAAATAAATAATTCAAGAGATATCTGCAGAGGTTATCTCTACATTTGACCATACATCTATATTTAGTAGGAAATGCTCCAAGATTTAAAAAAACTACACACTAATCGTAAACTTCAGTCAATAATTTTCTGTTTTAGCAATAATATTGCTATTTTTCAATGATTTGATGAATAAAGCAAATAAGTAATTGTATCACTATTAGGAGTTAAGATCCACGCTGCAAGAGGAAAAGATAAAACTGCAGTTACAAGTTAGTAAAATCCTGTAATGCTAAATTTTAACTATAAATATCAATACAGACTTATGATTTTCATTTTTAAAATGTAAATATTTTCGGGGCGCCTGGGTGGCTCAGTCAGTTGAGCGTTCGACTTCGGCTCAGGTCATGATCTCATGGTTCATGAGTTCGAGCCCCGAGTCGGGCTCTGGGCTGACCGCTCGGAGCCTGGAGCCTGCTTCAGATTCTGTGTCTCCCTCTCTCTCTGCCCCTCACCGACTCATGCATTCTCTCTCTCTCTCTCTCTCTCTCTCTCTCTCTCACAAATAAACAATTAAAAAAGAAAAGAAAAAAGAAAAAAAGAAAATGTAAATATTTTCCTAGATATGTCCCAATGCAAGGGTCTAGAAACAATAATTTTCCAGCAACAATTAGCTATCACAACCCAGTTCTTCATGTCTAAATACCATTTTTGAATAAAAAGACCTAAGATATTGGGAGAAACGCATGGTTGAAGGTCTGAGGATGGAAAGTGTAGGGTGAGGCAGGGAGATTGTTATGCCATAAACAGTATGCTAATAGATCAAAAGGGGTATACCAAAAGACCAAAGGAGCTGGCTTCAGGGGGTTCCTACAAGACAGATTTGGAACAATACAATACGTGTGAAAAGAAAAATGCCTCAATGAAATCCACAACAAATCCATAGTGATACTCAAAACAACAAACAAACAAAAAGATCCTAACATTTCCACCAAATACTTATACTAAAATTAGTAAACGGAAAGAAATAAACCTCTATCTGTCTTTCATGCTCATTCGATGAGGAAAAGTTTTTGCTGTTATTGTTGCTGTTTTTGTTAGCTTGGTTTAGTTTAGTTTTGTTTGTTTTTAGATTGTTTTTAACAGAAAACTGCTGGCTTGTAAGTATAAAAGAAATACTAGAATTAGAAAATCACTATTTTGGCAGGGTATGAGATGCAGTGCAAACATCACCCTACAAATCATGTGCTAATCGTCTCTGGGAAGATATTCCTTAATAATGGAGAAAATTGTCAGTTACTACCATAAAGAAATGATCAAAGTTAGCATCATTAATACTGAAATTATAAGCCCTTAATGGGATGCATCATCTATGAGGTGCTCCTGCAAAAAATCTTTAATCTGATTATATCTAAGGCTTAGGATATATTTTTGAATATTACTGAAAATAAGCAAAAAGAAGAGCAAGTCAAATCACAAGAAAACAGAGAAGCTCAGAAGGCAGACATTCTATAATGTGCTTGATCATTTCAAAAAGTCTTTGTGTGAGGGTTCTGTGGGTGTATGTATTATGATATTTAAGATAATAGAGATATTTAAGAAACAAAAATGCAACAGATGCACCTTGGTTATATGCTAGTTGTAAAAAAACTGTAGAAAACATTTTGGGGACAATTGGGCAGATATTAATATTATCTGGAAATTGGTTTTACTTTTCCTTGGTGTGATAATGGTATTGTAGTGATTTAGGTGCATGTCGTTATTTTAAGCAGACAGAAGAAAACATGGTATCTGCTACTTATTTTCAAATGGTTTCATACAAATTGGCTTAAGAAAATTATGACTAGGGCCGCCTGGGTGGCTCCGTTGGTTGAGCATCTGCCTCTTAATTTTGGCTCAGGTCATGCCCAGGGTCATGGGATCCATCCCCATACCAGCTGCATTCTGGGCATGGAACCTAAGATTCTCTCTTTCTCCCCTTCTGCCTCTCTACCCTGCTTATGTGTACATGCTCTCTCTCTCAAATAGGTAACAGATAAATAAATAAAATACTTATTTTTGAATCAATGTGGAATCTGTATGCTCACTGTACTTTTTTGTACATTTAAAAAGTTAAAAAAAATAAAAATATAACGTTGGAGAATTTTATATAGTTAACGAAAAAACATGATTCACAGATTCATAAAAGAGTGAGTAATAATGGGTACAAAAGGAGCAACTTATGTAGGACTACAAAGAACCAGGTTTCATTAGTGAAACAGAAGACATAAAAGGATATGAAATGAAAACTAAAAAAAAAAGACAGAAAATAACTAAAGCACTAGCACTGATTTCTGTTTTTATTTTTTTTTAATTTTTTTTTAACGTTTATTTATTTTTGAGACAGAGAGAGACAGAGCATGAACGGGGAGGGGCAGAGAGAGAGGGAGACACAGAATCGGAAACAGGCTCCAGGCTCTGAGCCATCAGCCCAGAGCCCGACGCGGGGCTCGAACTCACGGACCGCGAGATCGTGACCTGAGCCGAAGTCGGAGGCTTAACCGACTGAGCCACCCAGGCGCCCCTGATTTCTGTTTTTAAAGCATAAAAATTTCATTTGGTGAAAATACTTAATGAATATTATAAAATAAACAGAAGAACAGTACAACCAAGTTATAAATACGTATGCACAGATATTACTCTTGTTTAAAAACATGGTATATATCAACAATTGTAAAAAGTACAAAAGATTATATGAAAAGGAAGATAAAGTAATAAATAGATGTCTTCTTTTTCATTAAACTGTATTCTCTGAAAAACCTGAATCTAGTAACTTTTCTCATATTAACATTATACAGAAACTAAAATTCTACCAAGAATTGTTATAGAATAATGTATTCAGTCTGCCAACCATGGGACGGCCTAAAGTAATGGTGAGGGGACATGAAGTCTGCAGCCAAGCTCCCTAGATTGCAATTTTTGTTTTATTATTCTATGCCTCTGAAAAAGGCATCTATACCACTTACTCTAAAGATTAAAGAAATTGGTCTTTGTAAAGTGGTTAGAATGGTGTGTGGCATATTTTAAGCCTATTTTAACATTTGTAAAATTAAGCTTAACATAATTGGGTCTCCAGGTTTGGATGCTAATTAGTACCTTAAAACCAAAATAATTAAATTGCCACAGTATAATTCAAAAGTCATATTATCCATTATATTTGCTTTATCCTATACCCAGAAAAGATTTCTGAGGAACAACTAAATGCCTGGAATCAGATTTTTAAAGAGAAATTATATCATAATACCAATGCTTAGATTTTCTAGCAGTTACATACATGTGATTTTTCTTGTTTTTAATGTTTATTTATTTTGAGAGACAGAGAGAGAGAGCAGGGGAGGGGCAGAGAGAGAGAGAGAGAGAATCCCAATCAGTGTGGAGCCCAACTTGATCACAACTGCGAGATCATGACCTGACCGACATCAAGAGTCGGAATTTCAACCTACTGAGCCACCCAGGAACCTTGTACATATATTTTTCTAAAGGCAAATTACACACTCCGGTCACATTCAGCATATTTTGTTCTTTCTCTCAATTTCTCACCATTATATTATTTCAGTTTAATTAAACATGTAACTATCAAAATCACTATACTATACAACATACTAGAAGAAAGCAAATAATATATATATATAAAGATGTTTAGGATAATAGTTAAGAGTTTGGAATTTGTACGCATAATTTTCTAGGTTGATCTGCTTTTAACTATATGTATTGCTTGGGAAAATAACAACCTCTCTGAGTCTAAATCTCCTTATCTGAAAAGTGGCAATAATAATACTTTTGCACAGAGTCACTATGAGGATTAAGTCATGTGTTTATATAATTTATATAATATACAGGGGGTGCCTGAAGCCTACATCACTTAATACATGACCTACCGTTGCTAATGTCATAGTAAATGATCAATAAATAATAACTTAAATCTTTGCCTACATTTTATCTTGTGTAGACTAGTGCTGAGCCTATAGTAGGTGCTTAGTAAATATTGCTAACTAACAACTCCAAGAATTATTGCAATCTAAAAAAAAAAATACTGAAATCTTTTTCACAGGTCCTGTGCAGAGTGCTTGAGGGAACAAATGATATATTCCATTTGTCTCTTATAAGAAATTTAGAGTCTACAATCACGAAAATCTGTCGAAAGTTTAATCTGATTTGATTTGGACTTCATCTCGATAAATTCTAAGGTATCTCCATAAAGTAATTCTATCAGATTTACATACATTAAAAATAGTTCAGTCTTTACACTTCCTCGAATGAACATGCACACATGATTTTAACTTACACAGCAACAGCATCATTGGCATAGCCCAAGAATCACTAGATTTCCAAATAAAGTTTTCAACATGTAGTCTGATAATAGATGATGTTAGCTTTAGCAAGCACGAAACAAGTGTGGACTAGAAAGAAACTAAATTCGGTTTAATTTCTAGCTGATTGTCAAAGAAGTGACTTGTTTTTAATATTTTAATGTCTTATAGTTAAATGTTGTTCTCCCCACACCTGGAAATCTTTGGCCAGGGACATACAACTACTACTTGGCATAGTATGATTTAAACAAAAATTCCATGATCCACCCCCTTTCAAAACCATTTTCAAATTCTGAGTGTCTTAGTAGCCCGAACTCATTTTTGATGGCCTGGAGAAAGACAAATTCTCATATCCTACTGTTCTAATATAAAATAACTACAGCATGAACTTATTAAAAGTAAAAACCTTTACCAGACAAAGCAAAACAGGATACAGTAATTTCAGAACCTAAATGATACTATTTAACATTTGAAATATTTTAGAAGAAAAAATTTGAGTGTTATCAATTTTATCATAATGCCACAATCCATAATCAATGAGAAATGAAACAATCAATGTGCTATTGAAGAGCTATTTCATATACTCATTCAAAGATAATTTAAATTTTTAGTACTAAAGATAAGACTGTAAGTACAGATACATAGAAATGTCTTATACAGCTAATATTTGACTGACTCTCATAAAGTAAATAATTCTTCACTTTAACTCAGCTCTGACATTTATTATCTATGGTAAAGACTTTGTATCAGAAATGGAGTTGTGCTACCTTTTGTATGTAGATACTTCTGGCAATTCCAAGCAATACATATATTTTGTAAGCATTGCATAATGACACAGGCAACTGTCTTCTGTCTTTATGTTACTTTAAAAAAATCAACTGAAAAAGCAAAGCTGTCACAACTTATTCTACTTTAGTTGCTTCAGTCAGCTAAATAATCAGAGCAGAATTAGGAGAAAAAATACAAACAGCACAATAAAGAAAAAAGTGAATTCAAACCTCAGGCTTATGATGTCCCAGGGCAGATATTAATGGTTCTGCTTTCTCTAAGTTCATTCTTTTCCTTCCGTAGCGTGTGTCTCATAGTTTTAAGCATTACGTTGCAAAGTGGTAGCCTACATTTCGGAACTTTCATTTCTGTGAAATGTATGCATTTTACTGGCTATGTTTGCTAAGTATGAAACTATCAGCTTCCCAATTGATGCTTCTAATTTTGTATATTTTAGGGCATAAAATATTCTTTATGGATGAAACTTTGTCTGCTTAATCCATCTGCCAGCAAGTTCTATTTTTTTTTTTTTCTGGCCAAATATTGCTCAAGGCCTTCTAGTGTTTCTTCATCTGTGAAATGAAAAGAGGTACTTTCAACCTAAAATGGCTTGATCTTCATGTCCCCTTGTAAGTTCAAAAATCTTTCTACAGACTTATAGACTAAGCAGCAAAGAATACAGCACTCTGGATGCACTCTTAGCTTTCTTTTACTGTCTATAGTGATAAGCTTGGTTTTGCTGTTTTCCAGTATTTATAATTCTTCAAGGGTACTCTAAGTCAAGGGATTTGTCGAGAAAAGCACTTGCTTAAATGCCAGCTATTAATTTGCTTTTTATTGAAAAGCACTTTAACACTTCTAAACGTAAAAGATCAACACTGACGCTTACACTACGTGAGAACGGTAGCTCACGTGTGTTCAGTTGAATTCTGTCCCCCTAGAAATATATGCTGAAGTCCTATCCCCAGTACCTCAGACTGTGATCTTATTTGGAAACAAGGTCTTTATAAAGGCAATCAAATTAAAGTTAAGTCATTAGTGCGGGCCCTAATCCAATACAACCAGTGTCCTTATTTTATTTATTTATTTTTCAAGCAGCATCCTTTAAAGGGGAGAAATTGGGACACAGAGACATATACAGAGAAAAGATGATATGAAGATGGCCATATACAAGTCAAGAAACGCCTGAAGTTACCAGAAGCTAAAAGAGAGGCCTGAGACAAATACTTCTCTAGAGACTTCAGAGACAGCATGGCTCAGCTGATACCTCAATCTTGGATTTCTATTCCCCAGAACTATAAGACAATTGATTTTTGTTTTGCGAAGCACCCAATTTGTGGTACTTTGTTATGGGAGCCTAGAATACTAAAATAATATGTTTTAAACATTCTGAGTCAGTTTTCCAGTAATAACTTGTGATACATTGTATGATGGCAGAATATTCCAGAAGTTTCTAGTACAGAGGGTCTCTCACTAGAATGATTTCTTTGCAATTTCTTGAAAAATTTTTTCACAAAATTATGAAGTGCACCATGATATAAAAATACTTGTAATGCAAATAGTAATTTTACAGCTTGTTTCATAATTGTATTTTTATTTACAGGTGATTTGAAACACACAAATATTTCTGGAGGCTTTAAAGTAAATCATTGTATACAAATCTCTGAGAATGTTTGTCCTATATCCTGCCTGTGTTATTTTGTCTATGAGTATCTTATAGGAAACCATCAAATAAAGATTTGAGGGTAGCTTCATTTTTTTCAAAGGAGCAGAAAAATAGGTAATGAAAAAGAATGAGACCAACAAATAATATATTACAATTTTAGAAATGTTCTTCCCATCCTTTACATAATCTCTAGTAAAACTGTCTGTTCAACATGAGGCATTTTCTAAAATATTATAAGAATTCCTAAACTTCACTTAGAAAATAACTCCCACCCCATCTCTCTACGACCACAGGATGATATCCAGACAAATTAGGTCAAGGACACTGTGTTATAATAAACTGACAAGAAAATAATTATTTGAGTAAGTATCCTTTACCACAAAATTAATAGCAATTTACAGCAATTGCTGTAGCAATTATACAATAAAACAGCAATAGCAATAAAACAGACCAAAAAAATTTAAGGGCTAACTAAATGCAAAGTTTATCACAGGATAAGACACCTGCTTCAAAGACAGTGTATTAATTTCTCTCATCACCTCATAAGATTTTTTAAAAAAATTAACATTTAGTGTGTTTTTTAATTCTGAAATCATACAAAGTTGAGAAACAATATTTAGAAAGTAGAAGGGATTATACAAATGTAAATAAAATGATCCTACAACTCAATGATAAACTTTATTTAGAATTTCTTGCATTTCCTATCAAATATGCAAACATATCAAACACATATGTGTTTGATTTGATTAACTTAAAATTAATGTATAATTAGGTACCCATATAAGTTAATCCAATTACTATCATACTTTTAAGTTGTGTATAAGCTTTTATCACTTTACATTATGTCAAGGTAATATCCATGACATTTGTTTACTTAGAATTTATAGTTTAAATCAGCTGTTTTTATATTTGATTTTGTAATTGCATTATACTTTATTTAACCATCTCCCAATTGTTTGGACACTTATTCTTAAAGATTCTGGAAGCCTCAGAGTACTTGACAGGGTGAATTCTTGATAAATACTGTTGAGAGACAAGTTTATTATTTTTAGCTTAAATATAGGGAACGCATTCTTTACTAAAGAACAAGAGAAGAATCAGAGAACTCCTAGGTCTGTTCATTCTTGGTAGAATTATTTTCCTGGAAGATTTTTTAATATAGTTTAAGAATAAATTTAAGATTATATTTTGTATTTATTTAATTCATACTTCATAGCGAATAGTTCTTAATGAAATAAAACCTGGATAGAAATATAAATATTTTATTCATTACAGTTTTTCAAACAAGTATAACTGGGCTCATTTTCCCACAAGTTTGTTATATTTTCCAAGGTATGTCTGAGAGGTCAAATGGCAAATGATCATAAACTTTAAATTTATAATAAAAATGTTCTTGAGTTTGAGATAGCTTATATAAATTTTTTAGTATTACTTTAGTCCTCTGAAGAGTTCTGAAATAAAAATGACAGACATCATTATTTTCATATCACAGATAATGAAATTATTAATCTAAGATCCTGTGAAGCAACTTGTGGCATCCAGTAGCCTGGGTAAAATGGCTCTCTAGATAATATAAAGGGCATGAGTAGGAAAAGAGGGCAGGGAACTAAAAACAATCAAAACAAAAAACCAAACGAAACCCAAACATTATACAGTGCGGAGTTAACTTGCAAACCTAATGAACATGGTTTATATCAGACAAATTTTTAGAAAATATAGTTAGCAATCTTGTGGAGTTAGGAAAGGAGCTAACACGTCTTCAGAAACAACATATCTTATTGTTAGAGAGTAATAAGGCATTTGGAAAATATGATCATTGATATATGAATTCACCAGGATGGTCATCAAGAAAGATCTGGAATTTCTTTTTCTGTATGCAGACCTTGCTTGTGGCTTACCTGTAAGATATGGAATAAGATTTCTAAAATCTCAGTCTATTTAATTGCATTGACTTCAGTAGCCTGGCTTATACCAATTATCAATGTTTTTAACCTTCACATTCATTATTAGAAACAAAGTTAAAGTCAGTTACTATATGGATAAATATTAACACCGGCTGAAAATTATCTCAAGAAAGAAATGAAGAAATAAAAGAAAAGATCCAGGATGAAAAATACCCTGATGAGAGCTGGAAATTCTTCTGACTTAATAAGATCCTAACAATAAGCCCTTCAAAAACTCCTTCCTGTAGAGACAGGAAAAATAAAGCCAGTTGTGAAAGTAGTCTTGCCACTTTTCTATAAATCCAAGTGGACCTGAATTTATGTGATGCTCACCCTTCAAATAAATGTTTTCTAGTGACATGAAGATTCAGAAAATGCTTCAACAGCAATAACTGGGATGGACGCTGTGTTGTAATAATTTGGATACACTTGACTAATGCAGTTATTTGCAATGAGGTTGGCTCAGTGCCCAAAGCAGTGAGCAAACAAATATAGCTCGACAATTGTTTCATGCCTTCCAAGACAGCCAGAAAGATTTTTGCTCGGTCCAGGGGGGCCAGTGGTCACTACTGCAGGCTCTGGTCATCAACATTGCCTCGGATATATTTTTAAAATAGTCTTTGTTAAATTCACCAATGTGCTTTATGTAAAAATGCTGGTGAGGCGCGAGCGTTTTTAATCAAATTAGTATGCAACATAAGGCAGCTGTGTATTCAAATGGGTTTTTTAGCAATTTGGTTGTTTTCCTTATAATAACAGGAAAGAACATTTTGATTTTGAAGGTGACAGAGGCAATATTACCAGAATTAAACAATCTGAATTAGCTTTTTCATGAAATGTAATATGTTTTATGCTTTTAGATGGGATGCTCCGCTGCTTTCAGATGAGCCTTCCACTGTCACAGTCAATGGCCAGGAACAGAATAAGCTCTGGAGGTAGGATTATCCTCAAATTTAATTTTTTTTTAGAAGAAGCTAATGGCAAATGTTTCTAGCAAACTTTAGGTTCATCTATGTTATAACTAGAGAACCAAGACAGGATATTAAAGGAACAGATAAGTATAAAATTAGTAAACAAAGTTTGACATTTTGCTTATTCTATGAATTTAATGCTGAAAATGAATATAATCCCTAAAATCATAAACAGCATGCATGTCAGACAAAAGCTGCAAAAATTTCATTTCTTTGTCAACTTAGGTAAATTCAGAACTCTAGTACATAAGAGGGTAACAGGATTACAAATTTAAGTTATATGATAATGATTTTTTTTACTGCAGAAAGTTTGCAACCAAAGCTGATTAAACAAGCAAAGAGAGCTTTTTTTAAAAAAATTATCTATATTTTGTATGGATTGGTATTCAAAAGAGAACTAGAGTCCAACCACCCCACTATACAGATCGGAAATTCTTGTTGGTATCAGTTAAGAGGAAACAAAAGCCCAGAGGAGGTTAAAAACACATGTGTAGTGTTTAAGGTATATTTGGAATTATTGAAATGATAGCTTCCATAAAACCATTTCTTACTATCCAAAGTTAGCCTGTGTGGTTTTGAAAATGACAGGTAAGTTTTTATCCTAGCTCCTCATAAACTAGTTTCATTGATCTTTAGAAAGCGGGATCTTTTGACTTCTTAGCAACTAGAACCGCCTGTTACTAACATGTATTTGGGCAGGGAGAGGTACTGCTTAATTTTTAAAAATTTAAATGGTGATTGTGGCAAATCATTGCTTTGTCTGATCTTTATGAACACGCCGTTGAAAAGTCCTTTCCTAGAAGATGCATATATAGGAACTTTACAGCCTAAGGCTGGAAAAATAGTGATTAATGTCAACTTAGCCCAGGAGTCACGTGATCTAGCTTCAAAAGGAATAATGTCTGCCTAATAGAATAATAAGTGCATGCACTGGGGACCACATAGATGCTCTACAAATATTAGCAAGAGCAATGTGACTAAAGCAGGCTGCTAGTGTTCTGGATGAGAGGATTTTAAAGCCATCTGGTGTCTGGACATCAGCCTGAAAATCACAGGCTTCAATCCATAAGATAATCCATTCACATAGTCCACATACTGAGATGGCTTTCCCGACGGATTTGTTCCATTATCCCAAACCAGTCCCTGTAACCTGTGGAAAGGTCTAATGTCTCCTAGATAATAATAAGAAGCACTTATTATTTCTTTTATGGGACACACTTATTATACACATTCAAATGGTTGAGGGCTCCATACTCAGAGAGAGAAACAGACTGCAAAAATAGACTAATATAGGTAATATATTGTGATTAAAACTGTATTTCTTCTTTATGAAAAAAAAAAAAACAAATTAAGAATATTGTCTTATGCCTTGTAAGAAAGGTAAGTAACTCCAAAATGATAGTTTTCAGAGATAAAAATAATATGCAAGGGGGATTTCAATTCAATTACCATTTATTGAAAATATATAAGAAGGAAGCAGAGACAAAAAGTAAGTTATTAGGGGTCTCTGTCTTCAGAGATTAAAAGAGTCAAAAAGAAAATTAAAAAAATACGCAAGTGATAAAACCTGTGTATACAGTCAAAGCAGGCCAAAAAAGTAAAATAATGCTTAATGTTCAAAAAGTATTTGTACTTCAAATTTTTTAACTACCTAAAATGTAATTTAATTTTTTAACTTATTTGGATAAAATTTTATAACAGCCCTTAATTTCAAAATTATATTTGTTTCTTTAGAAGAATATTTTGTCCACTGGTACATAAAATAATTAGTATATAAAATCTTTAAGATGTCATTATGAAAATGATTTTAAATTAAAATGCTAATTTTAATATACTACTTATTTTACAAAACTTAAACTATCATATGAGAATGTCTCCTTTAGAGCCAGATCATGAAAACAAGGCACCTGACGCTTTTCTTTGTCTTTTATATGTAATTATCACCTTCTCTATCCCAGTGAAATGAAAATACAGCCCTTTCCAAATTAGTACACACTTTTGTCTTCCCCACTTAGATGAGGCATCTTGAGCTGAATCCATTTTGTTCCTAATATCCCTATGACCTGTCTTCACATCAAATAGATACGACAATCACTGAATATTTTTCATGTGAAAAAAATCCAGTGTTATCTTTCACTTCCTATTCTTTGTGAGTGTTCTCTAATGCTTAACATGAAAAGGTTCTGCATACACAATGAGGCTTTAAGTTCAATGAAAGAAGGACACAGACTTCTAATTACCTTGGATTCCTCCTACCACCAATTTTTGAGAACCTACTGTAGAGATAGGTTTACCTATCTTGAGTTCAAGAACTCAAGTTAAATAAATGGAAAAAAGAAATTGCCTCCTTGGGCACATATGCTTGTGCTACTTATGTGTGATTGAAATGCCAATACTGCCATTACTTGGCTTCTGCCTTTATCTAGGTGGAGGGAGGAGGGATGAGAAGGGGCCAGTTCACTAATAATCAAGCAAAGATCTATGGAATATCACCTGTGTGCCAGGAAAGAGGTCGAGTTAAAAGTAATTCCTGTTCTCCAGGATTTATAATCCAAAATGCATGCAAGGATTTCTTAGCTTTTAAGAACTTCTACAAGCTATCTTTTGATTCTACTTCCCCTGTCTCAATATTTAGACTTTTTCTCATCTTGTCTCTGAGAGCATCATCAAATGCGGTTTCAAACTTAGGAACTGGAGTTGGCAAATTTACTTACCAACTAGCATTAGTGAAAAAATATTGCTAAGTGTAGCAGAGGCATAAAACTGTCCTTGTTAAAAAATATTTTTATATTGGAGCCTGCTTCGGATGTTGTGTCTCCCTCTCTCTCTGCCCCTCCCCTGATCTTTCTCTGTCTCACTTACTCTCTCAAAAATAAACATTATGTGTGTGTGTGTGTGTGTGTATTTATATATATAAAAATATATATATATATAAAATGTGTGTATATATACATACATGTATATATACATATATGTATACACACACACACACACATATACATTTACAGGAAACAAAAGAAGCCTGGAAAGTGGGAGTATAATTGGGAGATCATCAGAATCGACTTTGAGAGAATTAATATACTGACTAAAAATAAGATGATTAGGGAATTTTGAGTTTTTCCTGAGAGAAAACTGGCACAGATCCACAAATTCCCAATATTAAGAAGTTGGAAAATCTGTTCTCATTCTAATTTGGGAGCGGAAATAAGAGAGTTAAGCATAAAAGGTTGTTAACTTAGTAGTCAGGGGAGATCCATCAGGATAAAGGATATCCATCAGATGAAGGATAGAGTGAGGATAAAGTAAAAAGCAAATATGCTTAAATCATGTATTATGAATACTTTTCTAGTTTGTAGAACATTATGTGCAGGATGAGTCCAGTTTTGCTAAAAGAGAGACTGGAAAGGTATATATATATCATAAAGCAAAAATGTTATCTTCTATGTTGGAATTGCAGGTGTTGAGAAAGTCGTGGGGTTTTTGTTTTTTTGCTCTCACTATTTTCCATATTTTCTGTAATAAGCATAAGTATAGACAGAAAAAAAAAGAAAAAATGTAAACTTTACAGTAAATACATAAAGAAATAAATAAGCAAGCAGGCTAAAAGACATTTCTCATTCAGCCATGAAGTGAACCGCAGGAGCCAAGGGTATTCAAATGACTGACCTGAGGGACTATGAGAGGACTCACTAAGATTGAAAGGATCACTTGAATGTAGCTGGACTTTATTTCAATAAAGCGAACACAGCATGGGCCTTAGAGGCAAAGTTATTTCAGTTATTTGATTCTCAGTTTACACCTACATACATTGGGGCTATTTATGCCTGCTTCAAAGGGTTTGTTATAAATAAATACTAAATCAAAAGCTGTTTATGAAGCACGTAGAACAATAACGCTATGTAAAACACTATTGTGTTTAATCTGGAAAGACCCTTATGAATCACCCATCCCAGGGTTTTTCAAACTGTGGGTTGTAACTCATTTAGAGTGATATCAATTTAGAGGAACCTAACTACCATTTTAAAAATGAAACTGTAAAGAACAGAAGAGAAAATGGCATGCTGTACACGAACATCAGAGATTGTGAGCCGTACACAATATTATAAAGAACCATTTTGTCAATTTCCAGCCTTAGCTATGTATCCCACAGAAATGAAAACCTATGTTGACATGACCATCGACAGTAGCATTATGCAGACGGGTTGAAAAGTGGAAACAACTCAAATGTCCACCCATTGATGATTTGGTAAACAACACGTGATCTATCCATATAATGGAATATAATTCAGCAATAAAAAAGTATGAAGTGGCTAAGTTGGATACAACATGGATGATTCTTGAAAACATTATGCTAAGTCAAAGAAACTAGTCACAAAAAACCATGTATTGTACATTTTCATTTAAATTAAATGTCCAGAATAGGGAAATCTATAGAGACAGAAATTAGATTTGAGGTTGCCAGGGGCAGAGGCATTGTGAGCTTGGCACAATTATGTACACTTTTTAGAAACTTATAGGTAGGGGATTGCGGAGTAGTAAAATCTAGCAAAATATTTATGTATTTTAAAAAGGTAAAAGAATTGGATCTGGTTACCTGGGAAGATACTAGGGGAAATAGTAGATCAATTTTTAAACATCTGGAAAAGTGTGGATTCCATGAAACACCAACAGGGTTTTCTGAATAGCAAATCATGCCAGAGCCCTTTTGATCTCGCTCTGTGATAGCATGATAGACCACGGAACAAGGAAAAATGATAGTGACAATCCATCTTATTTTCAGGAGGTCTTAGAATCTGCTCTTTGTCACCTTTTCATTGACAAACTTGGGAAAATATGACTTTAATCACATTATTTTTAGTTAGGTAAATGTATAACATGTTTGAATGTTCAATTTAAAAATGATACAAGCTTCAATTTCAAGTTGCACTAATATTTGGGGGGAGCCCCCAGGAGCTGGTCCTGGGGGCCATCTAGTCAACTGCTATTAGATGAACAGCAGTAGGTAATTTAGAGTGTGCTCATCAACTCTCTAGGTAATTATAAATTTACTCAGTACAAGTAAGAAATAAAATTTAAAGGATGGAATAATATAGACACACAAAAAAATACCTGGAAGAAATCGGTCTTATTAGAATATTGATCAACAATGTGATGTTACTGTGAAAATTGCCAACAGTCCACAGGAAAATCTTAAAAGGAATAGGACATTCAAGGACTTAAAAAAAAATCATTTTTCCTTTTCTTTATTGTAGTTAACCAGCATCAAAATACTTGTTCCCAGTTTTGGTAACTAATACCATACATTTTAATGGGTTCAAAGATAAAGATTGGTCATTTTTGAGGTTTTCAAATGTTTTGCCTTGTGTATGTATTACTTTTGTAATTAGAGGATTCCAGCTACATTTTTAAACCATGGTTAAATAGCAAGTAAACAAATAACTTAGAAAAAAGTACCAGGATACCCCCCGCCCAAAAGTGTTTCAGGCAATAAAAAAAAAAGTGAAGATGGTACCCATAAGGAAAAGACAAGATGAAGAGAATTATTTAGCCCATACATATATAGGCGACAAATACTTAAGAGGCCAACAAGTATTCAGGAGGTATATTATGTGATAGTCCCTATACAAGGCTGCCACGTAAATCTTTCCACATTATCTTCACAGGCCCTCTATACAGTGAAAGAAGAAGGAGAATTGGAGGAAACAGACTGGCTGGGTTGCTTTCCTAAGGTCTTGTCAGAGACAGAAGTCACACTCGAATTTGTATTTATTTCAGGTGTCTTTATCTACATGAAATTTAAAATGTTTCTTATTTCTTAAGTGCATGTGTGGTAATCACCATAGAAAAATAAAAGAATTTAAAATTTAAAATTTATTAAGAGATGCTGTTGGGTTTTTCTTTTCAGCACTGATCCAAATTGTCATGTAGTGTCCACCTTATCCTTATATAAAGATAGGATAATTCCTATTAAGGGCGTAATCTTCAGACTGTAAAGATTACAAGCCCTATGACAGTAACTGAACCCACATTCTGTAATTAGAATTATATCTATTTTAAGTAAGCAAAGCAAATGAACTCTAGTAAAAAGAATTTATAGCAGGAGCTGGGAATATTTGGAATTTTTTCTGATTTGGATTTTTTTCTTGCGTGGGTGTCCTTCACTTTTCAGAATCACATGATAGCTACTTTGGGATGCCTCCTTCTTGTTTCAAGGGTCTTATTAATTTTTATTTTGTTTTTGTAACACAAAAAAGGTTTACATACTCAAATAAAATAAAATAAAATAAAATAAAATAAAATAAACAAAGGAATGAGGAAGACTGAAAATCATCCACAGTCTTAATATAGTCAACTTTTGGATTGCATCTTTTCCATATAGATCAATAGAAATATAATAAAATCTAATACCCATGAGAATACAAAATAGGAAACATACAGTACATGTTGAGTTATAACATGTTTTTAATTAAATATGTTCCCTGTTATTTATGTCTCCTTTTAAAGACTGTATAATACTCCACTGTATATCAATTCTACTATATACTTAAACAATTCAATATCACTGAATGCTGAATATGCTGACATTTTTCCTCTTTATAAACAGTGCTATAGCCAACATCATTATGTGTGTATCTTTGGAGACTCAGATTATTTTCAAATAATCCTATTTTCAAATTCCTAGAAGTAGAAACGTTGCCTCAGTAGGCATGCACAAACATTTTGTTACATACCCAACAAGGAACAGTCATCTAGTAATTGAAAAATATTTTCCAGGCACTCTTCTAGGTGCTAGAGTTGTGGTTGTGAATAATATAGTAAGTTCCTTGCCCTTATTAAGCTTATATTCATGAAATAGGTCATAAGTAAATGGACATAGAATAAAGTATCAGAGTGTTAACTGCTATGAAGAAAAGAAAATAGGGTGATATGAGAGTGGGTGGCTGGGGGAAACCTTCAGATTAGGGGCTCTGGGACTTTCAATATGCTTTTAGGGGGGAACTTTCAATATGATATTAAAGGGGAAGAAAGAGCCAAATATAGGAAATTTGGGAGGAAATTTATATCTGGAAGGACTGGAAATTTCAAGGATGCTATACTGAGAATGAGTAGTCAAGGATCAAAAAATAGCATGAGGCTAGAGCAAAATGGGGTTAACTTGTGAGTAACATGACTAGGAAAAGAATGGATTATGCACTCTGGAAGGCTACGACAAGAAATATGGATTCTATTCTGAACATGGTCACTGGATGATTTCAAGTTTGTTTTTTGAGAGAGAGAGCATGTATGTGCGTGTGCATGTGCATGGACGAGCAGGGGAAGGGCAGAGGGAGAGGGAAAAAGAGAATCTTGGGCAGGTTCCATGCTCAGCACAGTGCCCAACCAGGGGAGGGGGGAGGGGGGTCGGTAGGCTGGATCTCACAATTGTGAGATCATGACCTGAAACGAAATCAAGAGTTGGCCACTCAACCAACTGAGCCAACCAGGGGCCCTAAAGATGATTTCAAGTTTTAATTTAATTATGATAAACATATATTAAAGTATACACATGATAAGTAGGTAGTTCAATGAATTACTTACAAACTGAACACATCCCCAGATCAGGAAAGAAAACATTACTATGGTTCCCCAACCCCGCTTTATGTTTTCTTCCAGTCAGTACTTCCCACTAAGAATAAACACTCTCCTGATTTCTATCAGCACAGATTAATTCATCCTGTTTATATAAACAACAACACAAAAACATACAGTATGTACTCTTTGTCTTCTTTTCCTCAAAATAGGGCTTGCGCAATTCATCCATATTTAAGCATCCGTGTAATGAGAGAATGAAGATAAAAAAAGTAAATGAATGCTACTACTGAGCACCGGACTACCCTAACATTTGGAAGGTGTACAGAAAGAGTTGCTAATACAGGAGATATAGAGTGTCTAGTGAGGTGGGAGAAAAATTAGGAGACCACGGTATCATGACCAAGACTCATTCCAAAATCTTTAACAAAAATGAAGCACTCAATGGTATGTGGAATTAAAAGAGGGTTTCTGAGGTGGTAAGTATTCCAGCATGTTTGTATAATGATGGGAATAGTCCACTGGAGAGGGAAAGCCTGAGGATATAGAAGGACAGGAAAATCGTATGGATGATGGCTATGAGAAGGTAAAAGGGAACAGATTCAGGGCACAAGGAAAGGGCCTTATTTATATTAGGAGCTGAGTAAATAAATGTTTATCTAATTACTTTTAATAAGAAGGACACCAACTATGGAGTAAATACAGGTAGGCTGGCGAATTTGGTTATGGACAAATGAAAGTTCTCATCTTTTATGAATGCCTCTTTTCCCACTTCCCCTACCATCAGTGTATAATCAATCTTACTGATTTTCTAAAAATGGGGTTGCAAACTTGTACCTCATTTTAATTTGTATGTATACAATTTTTAGAGAGATAGAAACATTTTTTCCTTTGTTTATTGGCCATCTGGATTTTTTAAAACCTGCTGTATTTGTTTGTTTGCTCATTTGAAAATACCTTTCTGTTTCTAGCACATAAACAATAATTTGCCTGGATTCAGCATTCTTGGGCGTCTTAATCTGTTCTGTAATTTATGTAGATAGTCTTCAGTCTTCTGTCATAAAACATTGAGAATGTTAAGGCTGGCGTTAGTGTGATAATTTCCCTCTGTAGGCACTATGTTTCTTCTAAATGGATCCTTCCCAGAATTTTTTCTTTATCCTTGAAATTTAAAACTTGGTGAGGCATCTCTAGAGCTAAGACCCACAACCAGCTGGCCCCCACACACGCATGCCACACTGCTGTCAGTGCACAGTTCCAACTTCAGGTAGACTGTCCACAGATAACCAAGAGAAAGACCTCTAGTCCTTGCATCGCCAGGTAAGAAAGATCCCATCCAACTTAGGGGATATTGCTTCTAAGAAGTTCAGTCTTCAGGCTGAAAGGGGATAACTGGTAGTCCTTACCTTGGTCCACACATTTCCAATACAGGAAGATATCTGGAGAGGTGGTATTACCATAATTCCTTCTTTTGCTTACCGTCACATTCCAGTGCCCTCTTAGGAATGGGAGTTTCCATGTATCAGCACTCAGTATCTTTCTTAATTCTGTTCTAAAACTCTGTTGTGTTTGGGAGAAATTCTATTTGTGAAGTGTGTTTGTCAGCCACCTCTTTCAGCACTGATTATTATAATATCATTTCCTGGCACCATGGTGCATGTGTGCATGTGTGCATGCGTTTTGTGTGTGTGTGTGTGTGTGTGTGTGTGTGTGTGTGTGTGCGTCTAACCACTCCTGTGGCCAAGTTCCCCAGAATCTCAAGCTTGGTGCCCTATCATCAAATTTCCACAGAAAGCTTTGCTTCCTTCTTTATTCTTTGCTACGTGCTGCCTGCTGCTTGCAGCTGCTGCTCTCTCTTCCTGTTTTTTAACATGATAGGTCTGTGTCTTCATCCTAATTTCGATTGCAATCTCTATATGATTAGGTGCATCTGCATTGGCAAATACATGTTCTGCAGTTTGAGGCAATTGGAGAGGAATTTTAAAGTCTGTTTAAATAGAAAAAGAACTTCTCTGCTTGGATCTCTGACCACTGATTAGAAACCTTAATGATCTGCTATTTCCTGTATAAAACATAAAATCTCTCCATCAAAAACTATTTCATTACTAGGCACTGCTTGATCGTACACCCAGTGTCACAGATGTTACAAAGTCCTTATAATTCAAAGACCTTTGCATTTAAAGAGATATAATGAAGCACAGGTTGAATAATGGGTTGATCAGGTAGAGAAAAAGAATATAAGAGAAATTATGGAATAGTAGAAAGTCCATGTGGCTGAGTCCAGCAGCCCTGGGTTTCAATCCCAGCACTGTTTCCCACTGACAAGTAGTGTGGCCTTAAATTACAAAGCACCTGTTATGGGTTTTACTGTCCCTCTCCCCCCAAATTCTTATGTTGAAACCCTACCCCCAGGACCTCAGAAAGTGACTGTAATTAGAGATAAGCTCTTTACAGAGATAATTAACTTAAAATGAGGTCACTGGTTTAAGTCACCCAGTCTGTGGTACTTTGTTATACTAGCCCTTAGTTTCGTAAGAAAAAAAATGGGAGTATTTTCACTTGTCTTAAAGAGTTTTTACAAATTAAATAAGAAGAATAGCATAATAATGAGAACACTATCTATAACTGACGATGTTATAAGCAGGTGCAGGGTTCAATATTTTACACTTATAAATGCATAGCCTGGTGGCAGCCACATACAAGGTATGTAATGGAGAATTTATTTTCTCTTATTTACTGCAATGGAGAGATGCTTAAGTGAAAGTATCCTCCAATGGAGAAGGAGAGATGCAAAGATAGAAAGAAAGAAAGAAAGAAAGAAAGAAAGAAAGAAAGAAAGAAAGAAAGAAAGAAAGAAAGAAAGAAAGAAAGAAAAAGAAAAGGAGGGAAATAGAGACAGATAGGAAGGGAGGGACATCTCATAAAAGGTAGAACAAACTAACACACTGTTATGGAAAGAAGAGAAACATATCAGAGGCTCCTTACAGCTGAGGGTAACAGACTCTGAAGTAGTAAGGGACCAGTCAGTACCTAGTTCTCAGTGTGAACAGAGGGGAACATAGTTTTCTTGTAAAGTATTTTTTAGGTGTATTTGGCCAGAACTGTCACATGTCTAAGCTTTCACTTCCATATGATGCTGTAGTTTGCACAGTGTCTATGTTACAATTGTTCTAACAATATTAATAGTAAGAATGGAGAAAGGTTATCATGAAGTCATACATAGTACTGTATTGACTGTTTTTATTTCCTTTTTAGCTTTTTGAGTTACTGACATATTATTGCAGCAAAACATATGTAGGGTCAATTCATGCTGAATAGTTATTAGAAACCATGATAACAAAAGTCATTACACTGCAGTTCAGTTTTGACAGTAAAATTTCTGCAACATTATCACAAATCCTCATGCATTAGTGCAATGATCCTTACTATAGTTTCATATTAGAATCAAAAGATTGCTGTAGCATGCTTGATACAAAAAGTCAAGCAGGCCAAATTCTTTTCTGCTTTTACAGATAACATTTTGCTCTTTTTCTATGTACATCAATGCAGATAGTAGCTTTGTTTTATATACTTTTTTTCAATAACCTATGAGTACATTGCATATCTTCTTTAAAATGAGGGTTTTTTTTCTTGAAAGACCACACATTTCTGATTACCAGCACCAAAGGAAATAATTTGAAAATGATTTTATATCTGACATAACTTTACAGAATTTTAAAACTACATTTTTCACTGCATTATTATCTTTCCTCTTTTTAGATAATGTGTTGGCTGTGTGTACATTTTTTTTTTTAAATTGGTGATTTACTGTGATGGAACAAGATTTACAAAAGGAATCTGTCATATTTAGGATTACTTTGATAGGAAAGCTATCTGACAAAGGGAAAATGTTTTTAATGCCTATCTGTCCACAATATTTTTCCATACTCATTAATTAACAAACACCTAAAAGGTCAGATTGTACAGGTAAATTAAATATATTTTGTGGTAATGTTAATTTCCTCAGGTCCATTTTTCTCCTTTTTTTTAATGTTTATTTATTTTTGAGGGGGGGGAGGGAGGGGGAAGGGAGAAATAGGGAAGAGAGAGAGGGAGGAGACACTGAATCCGAAGCAGGCTCCAGGCTCTGAGCTGTCAGCAGAGAGTTTGACGCGGGGCTTGAACTCATGAGTCCTGAGATCGTGACCTGAGCCGAAGTCGGACGCCTTAACTGACTGAGCCATCCAGGCGCCCCTCCACAGGTTCATTTCAAAAAAACAAAAGAAATATAACCTATCAACCAGTGCCTAGTGAATTTATTAAGGAACCTGAAAAAGCTGAATAACGTCTTTCTTAGTTGGAAAATCAGGTATAGGTATAGGTATAGGCATAGGCATAGGCATAGGTATAGGTATAGGTATAGGTATAGGTATAGGTAGAATACGTAGAATACGTAAAATATAGGTATACGTAGAATATGGATAAGTAGAACACATTTCACTAGAAACAAAATATGTCCTCTGGAAATGTGGATATAAATAAAATCCTGCTTAGTTATGTCACATTTGAAGTGATTATAGATTGTGTGGAATTGTTTTACAATTGCAATGTGAAGATGCCAGATCGCATCAAATTAAAATATTGAGGACTGTCATGGTGTATGTTGCTTTTATTATTTTCTCCTCCATCTGTGAACTTTCACAGACTTCTTCACAATGGTTCTAATAACATATTTCCTGTTTGGGTTGTTTCTAGGAAACTTCTGGTTGTTACAGCTATTGTGAATGAGCTCTTTTCATAAATGTATATGTTCTGACGGTGTTTTTTAGTACAAGATTTGGATGTAACTCTGACTAACCCAAGTTGTTGCTAACCTTCTCATACAGGACTTTCTACTCTACAACCCTCTGTCAGTTTTACCTAACCAAGGTGGTGCCTGTCCATTGCTCTATGCCTTTCAGCACCTGCATGCGTTTTTAACTGATTATCATAACGTCACTATACCCTACCTTTCTGTCCTCTCTCTCCTTAATTCACACTATACTCTCAGGTTGTGTAAACTCTTTTTTATCTATCAGAGGCTAGAAGCTCTTCTATAATAGTATAGCTACACCAAGATTTTGTATAAGAGATAAGGGATATATGCTTATCTAAGGAATAATGACAATATCAGAACTCTTCTACAGAAAGTCGTATCTTTCACAAACATAAATACAGTTTGTGAAAAACTACTGTAGGTGCTTTCCACTTAAAATGTATATTTATATTCAATACGGTTGCTGAATAAATTAACTAAAATTACACATAAAAGCTTGCAAAGTGCCTCACGCATAGTAAGTGCTTCACAAATATTAACTATTATGAAATGCTTTTTACAATAATCCTGCTAGGCAGACATTAGTATTTCCATTTTTTTTTAGAGGCTCAGAGGGATTAAAGAAGTTGCCCATAGATATTCCTTCTTACCTTCAATAAGAGTAAAACTCTGAGAAAAGAACAAATGACCTACAGAAAACATTTAGTATATGAATATGCATTTCTTATATTAATATTCATGTTAATAAATGATTGTAAGATACAGCTCTGTAGACTTGGGGAGAGATGATTACAAGAGCAGTTTTTTTCAAATGTTTATGTCATTGTGATGCATATGTATAGTTCAAAAGTAAAAAAATCATTATACTGATACTCCCACAGAATTGCAAATCAGTTGCAGTTCTAAGTCCTACATTAGACAAGTGTAAGTAGAAAATATATCTATTTATAGGAGGTGCATATAATGAACATTTTACTTATGTTATTGTAATTTTTTAAATGGTCTTTGGGTGATTAAAAACTACTATATCATTTTATAGCTACACTATGACATTTAAAAAAGTCAAGTTCTAAGTCTGTATGGATTCCAAAGAACACAACCTATTTATTAGAAAATATTTCAAGTTTTTCTAGGGCCTTACACATAGCATAAAGAATACTTTATTTACTCCCTCTTACAAGTTATATATAAGCAAAATTTCCTGAATGTATGATTTTATGACATGAAATCTCCAATTCTCTACAGAATAATATTTTGCAAGGCTTAATCTATTAAATATTGTTAGTTGTAAATAGGTTTCCTAAGAAAGGATTCCAGGCACCACAGGAAATTCAGGGTTATTAGAATCAACAGGTTTATTAAAATGAGATTGTTCAGAATCTTTAATATGCAAATGTGGTTTAAGTATTTTAAAAGGAGATATAGTATGCAGTGTGCCATATACATATATATGTAAAATATTTTTATGATAAGCATATAATAAATCTATCTCTAGCTCTGTATCTGAAGTTCTTTATGTATATATTAGGGTTTCTTAACCTTAGCTCTATTGATATTTTAAGCTGAAAAAGGTTTTGGTGTGTGTGTGAAAGATATTAACAGTATCCTTGGCCTCTACTCATTATATACCACAAATACTCCTCCCAACATCCCCAGCTGTGATCATCAAAAATGTCTCCAGGCACTGCCAGATATCCATATATCCTGAGATCACTTTTTTAAGTTTATTTATTTATTTTAAGAGAGAGAGAGAGAGAACATGAGAGCAGGGGAGAAGGGGGGGGGGAGAGAGAGAGAGAGAGAGAGAGAGAGAAAGAGAGAGAGAGAGAAAATGAGTATCTCATGCAGGCTCCATACTGTCAGTGCAGAGCCTGACACTGGGCTTGAACTCATGGACCCTCAGATCATGACCTGAGCTGAAATCAAGAGTCAGATACTTAACTAACTGAGCCACCCAGGCACCCTGAAATCACTTTTACTACAATAGCAATTTGCTGCAGAGAGGAAATGCTCACACGGAGATGATGAGCATACACAGGGCCTTTCGAGTAGATACAACATCTGAGCATACCACAGTAGCAATAGGAGGTGGCTATGGAATCATTACGGTGATACGATATGTACTGCAGTTAATTTCATGAAGTTATGACTTAATACTGCATCTTGTTTCTTGTTTACATTTCTCTTGGCTGCAGATGGTGCCGTGTACGGTTTATAAGTTTGTGTGTGTAAGTTTTGATACAATTTAACATTTTAAAATAGATTAGTGTATATTTTATGGTAGCAAATGATAAACTAGGCTAGTATCTACATGTGGTTCATGCATACATGACATACCTAGCTTTTCTTTAATTTTTTTTGATATTTTTAGGCTACATGGTTCATCTGAGTTTTTTCAAATTGTCACAAATCTCAAAAAATGTTTCCCAATATATATATACTGAAAAAGGTCTATGGATAATTAGTCCCGTGAAGTTCAAACCAGTGTTGTTCAACAATCATCTCTATATATGAAAATTCTACCTTGAGTGTCTTTGATATATCAGGGATCCCGTCACATTCTAGAAATCACTTTTAAGCTTTTGCGAACATTAAAAACTGCTTGTTGCTGTGCAACTCCACTAGATCACCATCTCAAAATTGCTTGAAGGATACATAAGTCTACAATTCACTCAAAACTGGTGCTAGACTGAAAAGCTGGTTTGATTTAAGCTAAGATGACTTTTCTAAAGTACTGGCCAGAAATAAACATTTAATTTTTGTTGTTTTTCTTACAGAGTTTGGACAACAGAAGGGAGACTCAATGGGATAAAGCAATAGATGACCAACTGTCTACTCCTGTCTCAGGATCACAAAAGCTATTCAGAGATCTCTTGAGAGCTCTTCAGAGAAAGGGGCCAGTAGAAACTTAATACAAGCTTATCAGTGTATAAGGTACGGCAACTCCTCCGTGTGTGCCTGTGATGAAACTATTTAAGAAATTATGATTTTCTTGGCAAAGGAATGGATTTCCATCTACACTGAAACAAGCACTCAAAAATCACTACTCGAAACCCAATTTTATATATTTTAGTGTTCACAAAATAACAAGCAATACAAAATACTTATGAAAAGGAGAACTAAAATAGCTTTCATCCTTCCTTAAGAAAATAACTTTGTTTATTGCTGGAATTGACATTGATTCCTCATCAAATCGATGTAAGGTGAGTATTAGAGGAAACCTATGTTTGAAAACTGAAAGAGGGAAGAGAAAATGTGCTAATGAAATCTAGGGATGATATAATATTTTTGAGAGTTTAAAATGGAAACTTTGTCCATTGAGACCTAGGAGAAGGAGATTAGACAGGAAAAGTCCGTGATTCTTCCACTGGTGGGGTAAAGACAGGATGTTGTTGGGCTCGGATTGTATGCTGTCTTCTAGCAAAAAAGTCCCTTGGTCTCTGGAGATCACAGCATTCGCATGGTAGCTGAGATGAGGTGGCATATTCCTGTGTCTTTTATTGTATCAAAAGAAAGGATATAAGTACAATGGATGATTAATAATTTATTTTGAATAATTGAATGAATGAATGAATGAATGAATAGTGTTTGAATTCTGTGAGATGTAGAAGTGTCCCCTAGAGCTCCAAAGTAGTCCTCTGGTTTATGTTCCTACATGACTCCTTAATAAGGCCAGGTTATTAAAGGTGATTCCAATCTGAGCATATCTATTGTAGTTACTCTTACTACTTTTCAACTACTGGTCCACTCAAACCTTCAAAAAACATCACAGCACATGCTCATTTTACAGCTGGTTGGAGAGAATATTTGAATGTAAGTTAAGACAGCTGTGTCCTAGGCCAGCTTTTCTTCTAATTAACTGTATATGTGGTAAATCACTGAGCCACTGTGGCCCTACGGTTCCTCACTTGTGAAGTAATCTTTTATTTTACTTTCTATTTTTTTTTAATGTTTATTTATTTTTGAAAGAGAGAGAAGGAGAGAGAGAGCGTGAGCGAGCTCCATGTGAGTTGGGGAGGGGCAAAGAGAGAAGGAGAAAGAGAATTCCAAGCGGGCTTCAGGCACCATCCGTGCGCAGAGCCCAATGTAGTGCCGGAACTCACGAACCACGAGATCATGACTTGAGCTGAAGTCGGACACTTAACCCACTGAGCCACTCAGGAGCCACTATTTTTTATTTTTTTATTGTGTGGCGCCCCTGTGTTTTATTTTTTATTTTTTAGTGTGTATGTGTGTGTGTGTGAAATTATCTTTTAAACAATTGGGTAACATTTGTAAAGGCATATCCAGTTCAAAATTTTTACAATTTTAGAATTGCAAAAATTATCGATAATCCCTGTGAAAATTAAATAATTTATAATAAATAAGTAGTTTTTTCCCCATGAGAAAATCATCATTGAAAACACAGCTTCAATGAGATAAAATTACAAAAACAATTACTGAATCAAATAATCTGTTTCAGATGGATACTAGTGGCATAATGCATGACCGATGTGGCTTTTACATGCTTTATAGAGCCTGATGACACATATGTAGGATTGTTTAATAATGACACATTACAGAGGTATGCCACAGTTATGAAATGGGTTGGATTTCTGAAAATCCTGTTTGATTCCTATCTCAGTTAGTTCCTTTCACTCAGGTGACGCTGTGACACACTCAATCTCAGCCCTTATCTTAAACTGGAGATGACTATAACACCAATAATGACAAAAACTTTAGAGGATTACTGATGGACATTACAGAGACAATGTGTGCAAACTGGATGGTACGGATACCAAGTCCCTCTAAGTGCCAGTTATGTGCCGACTGATTCTCTAATGATTTGTATTCCCTTAGTCTGAAAGTCCTGAGAACTGGAGCAGGCAAAGGTGAGGCTTCACAAGTGGTTCACAAAAGAATTAAAAATATTTTTTAACCAGTTTTGAAAGGGATCGTGTTCTCAGCCAACAGAACACATCAACATTGGCTTACTTGCTTTTAGCTTACCTTTCTTGGCAGACTTAAAGAATTGGAGATGGCAATGAAAACAAACGTGATTTTACCAATCTATTCATGGGTTTAAATATTTTGAAATAGTTTGAAAATATTTTTGAAATCTTTTAATGAAAATGATGAACATGTCTATTTTTACACAGAAGTGCAACCTGTTTTTCAGATATTTTTCTTTTATTCCCCTTTAGTGTTATTTTAAATTTTGAGATCTTTAGATTGGATTCTATTCTATCGTTACCCATGAACAGGGAAGATTAGAATTTTGCACATTTTTGTTTGTTTCTGATTTTTATTTTTATTTTTTTCAACATTTTTTATTTATTTTTGGGACAGAGAGAGACAGAGCATGAATGGGGGAGGGGCAGAGAGAGAGGGAGACACAGAATCGGAAACAGGCTCCAGGCTCCGAGCCATCAGCCCAGAGCCTGACGCGGGGCTCGAACTCACGGACCGCGAGATCGTGACCTGGCTGAAGTCGGACGCTTAACCGACTGCGCCACCCAGGCGCCCCTGTTTCTGATTTTTAAAGGGGGAAATATTCACTGCAAAATTTTAAAGTACAGGAAAGTATCAAGAAGCATGCACAAAGGAAGCAGACCTAATTTTATCACCAAGAGTAATACTAGAACATTCTAACACTTGAAGGTTGGAAATAAAATTGTGTTAAGGAAGGGGACATCATTATTTTTTATATTTAATTTGTTTTGCTTCTCCATTAAGCTTCGCTACTTTTAGCCTAAAAATACAAAGTATGAAAATGTATAATTTGTGTAGAGAGAATAATACTCCTTAAGAAGCACAAGCATCAAAATACAATTTACCATGCCAAAAGGAATATATGTCTAGAAGCCATAAAGTTATTCTAAAAACAGGAAAATAATACACAAAATTCCTTAAAGTGAGATCCATTTTATATGACAAGAAAATTCATCAAGGGAATGAGAGGCTGAATGGTTTTTTTTGCATACCCAAAACTAAACTGGTCAAAGGACCAATACCTATAATATATATATGCAGGAAATGCTGCAATATCAAAGAAGGGAACTAAAATATTAAGGTTTTTTTTTTTTCAGTTTTGATGGCCAAATTCCATTCCGTAAGCAGTGCATTAGACGCTAATGACATACGATTTCTCACTGACAGATTTAACAGCATCAATAAGGCCTCTCTGTCCATTGCAGCAAATTGATCCTACATGACACTGACAAGGGCAGCCTGCACTTAATGACCTCCATCGCTGAAGGATGGAAATGAAAAATGATTGGAAGTACAAATAAATCTTTGAAAGTTTCCCTGAAACAGGTGTGCTAAAAGTGATTCGTTTGAGGGATCATCACAAATATAAACTCAATCTCCTAGCATACCTCACTGTCTGTTCACACCAGGGTCTCACTCCTTGGATCTTGAATCACAGTTTGCTCTAATTCCAACATCAAGATGATTTTATTCTTACTATGGAAGTAGTGTGTTAGGGACTCTCTTAAAGGCCTGGTTTCTTCACTATTTATGCAGTATCTATTAGTCATTTTCCACCAAAGGATTCTAAATAAACTGATAACAAGTATACATAAAATTTATTTTTTTTTCCCTTCTGGTTAGAAAAGGAAAAGGAAATACAATATATCCATTGATTATTTTCTCCTCCTCAATTATCAGGAACAAATAGAACATGTTTAGCCTCAATAACAACGTCAAATGCATGAAGTGATTGGACAAATGTTCCATTAAAGTCCTTTCTTTCAATCCGGCACATGGTTTGAGGACACCAAGCTTTTGGCATATAGTTGTACTATCGATTTGTTCACAAACACATTTATTTCTTAATCTGCCTTCATCGTGCTACTAATTTTTAAGAGAAAAATACACATACACACACACACACTCTCTCTCTCAATATATTCAGAAGCTTTAACTCTCAGGAGAGCAGATAGATGGCAAACATAAGCAGCATACCAGATGAATGCAATAGTTACTTATAGCTGCATAGTATCTCTTTATTTTCAAAAATAACTATGGATGTCTCCTTCTTATTACTTATCAGTTTTCCTCTGAGGTAAATCTTATTTCACAGATGAGAAAACCGAGGCCAGAAAGGATACATAACTTGCCAAGATCACTGAGCTAGTAACTGGTAGAGATGCACTCAAATCCTGGCCTCTGTCTTTCCAATATTCCACCATACGGAGGGATAAATACAGCACTGGAATTTTAAACTACTAATTTACAGTAGAGTAATATGGGAGATGACTGTACGAGAAAGGATTCATTAGCAGCCTACCGGTTCTTATGACTAGGTGAATTGTTAAAAAAACAAGCATAACTCCAAATTTTGAAATTTAAATTCTGGGAAGATACAGAAATTCAAAGGGAAATAATTGTTTTTGTCAATGAGTATCTGGAGAAGAATACAGAGGAAGTGGCTGTATCTTAACACTCAAAGTGGAGCCTTTTCTTTCCTCTTCCATTTGCGGTGTATTGTGTACTTTACTTTTCTATTTTTATTATTACAGAATCTTTTACAAAATATGTGAGAATTTCTAGTGATTTCCATTAAACACAGAGGGTCATATACTCTCTAAGTTTATAATTAATACCCCTATTTATTAAGAAAATAGAAACAAACATTTGGAGCCCGTACATCATGAAGAGGATTTTGAGGCATATCATGGAAACTTACCTATAGATAGAATTGAAATTTGAAATCTATGATAATATATTTAAATCTTTAACTACAAAAACTTGGTATTCCAGATCATAATAGAACAAATTAGTATAAAATGGTGGATTAGAAACTAAGTTTTTTCATTTCTCAAATATCCATTCAAAATTTCATTTCAAAGGTTGATAAAAATATTCACCAAAAATTTACAAGGAGGGAATATGCCATTTGGTGGCATACAAAGGACCACCGTCGGTCATATAAAAGCCCATGACTGACCGCTTGTTACTTTCTGCAGCATGCATGTCAAATAAATCATTATTAGGAAAAAAATATGAAAACCTACCTGTTTCTTAGCTTGAATTGAAGCATCAAGTGATAACTGTCTATCATACAGATTGAAATAATTGTCCTTTTCTGTTAAGAAAGTAGTCTGTAATTCCTGATATTCTTGAGCTAAACGCAAATTTTCTTCGAGTGAATCATCTTGTATTTTCTAGAAGATAAATAAATATATATATTTAATTAAAGTCCTTTCAATTTCCTTGAATTTTTTCAACATCATTTGAATCATCTACAAAGATTACATTATATATTGTAGAAAAATATTAAAGTTAAAAAGGTGCTTCCTCTGATACCAACATCCTCCTTGGACTTAATAATTTTCTTTCTTGACGTACCTGGTTTCTTTCTTTCTTTCTTTTTTTTTTTTGAACACTGATTTACCAGAGTCTGTCTGATTTTTGTTCTCCCTCTTTCCCACACTTCCCTCCATAATGCCTTGGGGAGGATCAGTCCTGAGATGCTCTTCCTGGCTTCCTAGAGGTTTTCTTCCAGTTTCCTACCCCCTTTCCCTTTCCCCAGTGCTCAAATAGGTAGAACACCCTTGGAAGCTTAGAATCCCATTTTCAAGAGGTTCAGAGTGGTGGCACTCACTGAAAATAGAGAATTAAAGAGTGAAGACAAAGACAAGGAACTCAATATTTAGAAGCACCATGAGAGAGCCATTATTTGCTCCTAGTATACTTTAGCTATATTAAAGGTTAAATCTGTGAGCACCTGAGGACCTTATAGTATCCCCTCATGACTAAAGAAATATATGTTAAATCTAATACAAACCCCTTAGAATATAACTTTGGTAATATTACCAATTGGCAAACTAGGAGCTACCTATCATTTTAAATGAGATGTATGAATTCAAGTTCAGTTGTTGATTCTTTTTTACATTTCTAGCACATATAATTTTTTCTGGTGCTTCAAGAAATGTGGAATTTATCAACAGCCTTAAATATTTTCAAACTTGTTAGTCTAGTAATTCATTTTATGTAAATTTATTTAAGCAAAAGCCTTATTCATTACAACAATTTTTACAGTAGCAAAAAGTTTCAAAACACGTAAATGTAGATTAATCATGATGATGATAATGATGATTAAATAACTAGATACAGGGGCGCCTGGGTGGCGCAGTCGGTTGAGCGTCTGACTTCAGCCAGGTCACGATCTCGCGGTCCGTGAGTTCGAGCCCCGCGTCAGGCTCTGGGCTGATGGCTCGGAGCCTGGAGCCTGTTTCCGATTCTGTGTCTCCCTCTCTCTCTGCCCCTCCCCCGTTCATGCTCTGTCTCTCTCTGTCCCAAAAAAAATAAATAAAAAACGTTGAAAAAAAATTAAAAAAAAAAATAACTAGATACAAAAACAACCATTGTGAAGCCATTAAAAATGTTTCTTTGGGAAAACTGCCATCACATCAAACCTTTAGTATAAGTTGTTAAAAAATATACTGCGGTATGAGAATGTGCATAGATGAAATGTAATTCAGCAGAAAATTGCCTGTACAAATATTTCTGTATTTGCACAGCTAAAGATTTATTAAGGTCAACAAACATATTTCTCATGAAAGCCTTGTATCCATATTGATCTCTAATGATGAATAGTATGCCACAGCTGTTCTTCAAAAAGCCAAAATGATGAACTGAGAACCATTTTAAATGTCCTTGTCCTAATTCTGGCACAGCAATTTCAAACTTTAGAAACATTTATCTAATAAACTTATCTGAAATCACATAGAATTATCTTTTGGTAGGAGGACCAAGTATCCAGGAATCTTTTACTTTGATGGGGATGCTTTGGGGGAAAAAATGGTTACAGTTCTTTCTGATATGGTAACAACTTATTAAAATGTAAGCCTCAAGTGATGATGATGGATGATTGATCAATATTCTACTGAAAGTGGGACGACGAATCACGTTGAGTGTTTTTGTTTATTCGGTTTAGCATAAACACAACCCTGATATCTGAAGTATTCTACTTCTCAATTACATTTCTTTCAAGCCCTAGATAGCTCCTATAAATAAACCTTGCATTAGAGAGGAGTGCTACAAAAGTTGTGGGATTTGCACTGAACGTATTAAATGGCACTTTATTGAGGGTATATTTGGTACTTCATGCTTTGCTAACTGTGTAATATGCAGTTTACATACTGCTTTGTATGCCTTAATTAGATACCAATAAATCAAATTGTACAGTTACATCGATGAATCTTCAAAAAATTGTTACATCAGTCATGATATTTTACATGATCATTTCTCAGTAATGAATTTACAGAAGTATTTGCCAATGTACTACCTATTCCTGACGATCTGTGACCTTCACATGTGCAATGAAGTTTCAGGTTTTTAAAATTTTTAAATAATGATATTCTACTGACACTTTTTGAAAATGTTTCTTTTTTTTGTTCCACCTTACAACTGTGGGTCCACCTTACAACTTTGACTTGCTTAATTTTAACCAATATTATCACTACATGTGAATGAAACAAAGAGGAAATGATACCAGTGGACATATGTCCAAGGGAAATAATGAACCACTACTGGCATTGAAAAGCTTATAATTGGTTAGCGGTAGAAGATATTTAATAAGGGCAAAAAGTTGGGGGTCAGCAATATAATAAAAAGTGAGAAGAAAGCAGAAACTAATAAGAGAAGTAAGATGACTCATACTTTTAAATTCAAATCCAGCTGAATCTTACCTATAGAATCTTTCTACTTAAGGTCTTGGCTAAATGTGAACTTGAAAAACAATTTGTTCCTAAAGCCATTAAAGAAAAACGTGATTACAACTGGTGCATGTTAAAATAATTGTGCTCTGAGTTTATAGTGTTACTTCATTCATTCATTCATTCATTCATTTTCATTAATTACCTATTCAAAACTTCGAATTTAATTACTACTATATGATAACTTCTGGGATATAATGGTGAACCATAAGAATTTGTGGTCTTGTGTGAAGGATTTATACTACAAATCACACAAATATACAATTAGAACACAGAACTTGTATTACTTGGTACGCCGCTTGAGAGGTGAAGATTTGAAAGAAGTCTATAAAGAGCACTCACACAACATTTTTTGTAATGAACATCATTCTAAGGACACACTACATTGTCCAGCCTCAGCAAGAGTTTTTTCTCTGGGTCCATCATTGATGTTCACAAGGTATGTGAACCCTTTGAGACTGTACACAGCGTTTTTCTGGGATTACCTAATTAGACCATGATTCCCAAAGTATTGAGAAACCATAGTTTCTGTCACCAAAAATGCTGAATATTGAAGGAGATTGAGACCCCAAGGTATGCAAATAGTAGTTCTCCATATTCTTTTTCACTTGAAATTTCTTATTCGTTAAGACATGGATTTCATATTCGACATTTGCTCCATTTTCTCCATTTTTAGTTTATTTTTCTCTCTTCCCCTTCTCTTTCCCTCTCATAGTAGGCAACTAAGGAATAGGGAATTATAATTAGAGAACTGAGTTCTCTTTGCAGAAAACTATAGATCATCTATTTTAATGTTTCACCCTGTGATACAAAGACAATAACTTAGAAATAGGGCTGAACTTGAATGTTAATTTATAAATTCCACACACAATGGAAAGAACTGAGACAATAGCAATCGTCTCAGTTGTTACATTATTATCCTCATTTTACAGACAGGAAAACAAAGGCAAGAAAAGTCAGGTAATGCAAATTGTATTTTCCCAAAAAAGGCCACAGAAATAGTTCATTCTCACAAGTTGTTCCAGAACCCTGTTACTTCCTATCAAGAAGCATAGTCTATTTATCTTTCCCTTGAACCTGGCTAGACTTGTGTTTTCACCAGCCGATAAAGTATGGTGGAAAGGATGCTATGTGACTTTCCAGGCTAGTTCATTAAAAAAGCTAGTTTTAAAGAGGCCAGTTTATTTCAAACACGCACACACACACACAGACATAGACACACACACACACACACACACACAGCTTCTGCCTGGACCTCTGGACCTCTTCTGGGGGACATTCATCCCTGGAACCAGACACCATATTGTAAGGAATTGAGACCACATGGAGAAATATGCGTAGGTGTTCCAGCAAACAACACTAGCTCAGGTGTCAGAAAACAGTATCCATCATTAGTAAATGAGTCATTTGAAGATGATTCCAATTCCTAGTTTCTAAGTCATCCAGCTGCTAGTTCAGAAAGTGAATCATGAGACAAGCAGGCTCTGCTATGTCCTGTCCAAATTTCTGACACACAGAATTGTGAGCCATCATGTTTGGGGGTATCTGTTATGCAACCATGGCAACTGAAACATCAGGTATCTTGTGCAAGATTTCACACATAGTAAGTGGAGGACTTGGGTTTTGTATCCAGGCAGACTGGCTCCAGATTCCATACTCTTCACCATCCAATATATTTCCTTTGTAAACATGAGCCAGCACTCAACACTATTCAGTGCTGTCTTTATAAAAGCTAATGATGTTAAAGAATCAAAACAATTAACAGAATCACCTTGTTCTAAGCCTACTTCCACCGGGTAACTGTCTTTTTATAATCTAACTAACACATAGCTTGTTGACATAGATAAAATGGACTGCTGAGGGAAATTAGAACTTGGTCCCCTTGGAAGGTACCTCTTATTGTAATATGGGTGTGTGGGTTACATATCATCAGCCTCTTGTCTTTTGTTTTTTTGCTTTTGTTTTTGTTGTTCATTTACCCACATGATTCCATATTCCAGGATTTGATTAGACCTGATGCATCCACTGACAAGACCAAAAGCCCAAGTGCACAGACTTTTACAGCTGAGGCCGGCACAATTCTGGATTATGGTTGATGTAGCAGAGTAATGCTGCATTGAGTCCTATGGAGGTCCTGCCATATACACTTATCCTAGAGAAAGTCTAAATACATTTGAGTTTTTTAAAAAAAATTAAGATGGATTAATCACAAAAGAGATTATACAAGTTGTATTATAATGCAAGTTATATTATAAGAAACTTGATCCAAATATTCTAGAAAGATGGTTATGGTTTAAGGTACTTGCACTGTACATGTATGTGTAAAAGACCTACATAGCTATTTACAAACACTTTAATGTTATTAAAAAAGTCCTAGTGTCTATATCTACATTTATAGTAATGTGTAGTTTATACCCTCAGTTACTCTTAATATGGGCATTTGGATCCAGTTTGTCAGGCAGAGGGGCTAAATCCTTCTTTCAATCATGTATTGTAAGAGAGTTGTCATCTTTTGACCCAGGTCTAATTCTAAATGTCCCATCCTGATATGATTATGTGTGGCTACCTCCAATGATCTTTTCCGATGATCTGTCTGTCATCTCCTGATTCTTGGCTATTAATAGCTTACTCCTTACTTTTTCGCAGCCTGCTGGGGCTTTGCTGACTGTTAGTGCCAGGAGTATCCATGTTGGCACACAGATTGTATCACACTCGCTGTGGTCTCATGGCTGGAAAGGATCGACTTCCTGCCAGAACCACCAGAAAACACAAGTTGTATTGTGGTATTTATTGATCAATTTACTGCAGAGTGTCCTCATGCTTAGCTTTTCATTCATTTACTTATTTGTTCATTCAATCATTTGTTTAGCAAACCCTTAGTAAGTTTATTCTCTGGATCCAGCTTCACAGCTACCCCAAGGATTAATGAGAATAGAATGTGACCCCTTTTCACCAGGGATTAGAGGGTAGAGTCAGAGGAGGCAAAAGGGTAAACACATCTATCGGAAGTGTTTCTTGGAGTACCTGGCATTGATTCTACCAGGTGGAATTCATTCCACTAGATGGGGGAGTAGGCCAGAAAAGACTTCACAGGAAAAATAATCAGTGATCTGAGTCTTAGAGCAGTCTTTTATTTGGCAGGGATCAAAACTTTTCCTGCTACATGAGGTCAATATATGTTTGAGCAAAGTTGGGTGAGTCAGTCCAGAGGAATGGTTTTATAGTCCCTTTAGGTCTATTAGATTGTTGTTACCTATGACTTGTGAGTAAGGCTTTCATAGATTGTGTTAAATGTTCTGTTATCTCTAGGCTTTAACATATTACTATGCAAACAATGAAATATACCCGTATATTTAGAATCCCACCGATGCAGAGCATCATAAATAATGCTCCGTTCCAAGCACCAACGTTTCAGTAGCATATGACCTTGCACATATGCTCTTGCACAAAACTATTGATAGCGTACTATTAAATCCCCACACATGCCTTTGGCACATATCTGCCAGTTTAGGGCACTGGATTGATAGTTTTTCATGCAGTGACACTTTGATATTATTAAATTAGGCAATAGAACTGATACTGATTCATGGAATGTGCAGGGGATGGACTTTAGAATAAAGGAGATCTAGAGGTTTGAAGTCTCTTTGTGAACACTGTCACTTCAAAAGCATTCCCTTTGATTCATGGGAATTAACGTGGTGAACATAAATGCTGAAAATACATGCCGATTCTGTTACAATATAACAGACGTGGAGAAAGCATATACTCTATTAGTTACATCACCTACTATGTGCATAGAAGCATTATTGTATTGCTGTTCCCTTAAAATCTATACACCAATTACTACAGAAAATGAGAGTTCTCCCCAGTGTTTCCAAGAAGCAAGTCTGTAAGAATGATATGTGTCGATACCCTGAAGCCTCAAAGGAGCAAATAACTGTTTTAACTCTCCTAGGACCCACTTCCTTGTCTGTGCTGCCATGGAAACCAGTCTCTTGTCCAACAGGAGTTCTCTGATAATTAGTCTTGAACATTCTTGATTTTTAAATGAACAAATCAGTCCTCTGCATCAAGGTTGTTACATGCCTCAAACTGTACGCATTATCCTGTTTGACAAAATACTCTCTATTCACTAATTTATTCAGAAATGCTTACCAAGCAACTGGTATATGCACTATGCGGGACACTATGAGAGGTCAAATAGCACCTGCCCCTGACAGAGTCCAGGGGAATACTTTTTTAGCCACCCCACCTTACTACCCACATATATGACTATATACAAGATTCCTTATCTTAGCTTCTTGATGGGGTCACAAATGTAGCTACTGTTGATTTACTCTAAGTTTAACAATGGATACTACAACATTGCCTCTTAGAATTCAGAAGTATCCATTGAGTGTCTATTAATACTCTGTATTAACCCTGTTTGTTCCTTATTATTTTTAGATGCTATTCATTATACACATTTGATGCAGAATTATTGATACTAGCCTGAAAAAAATACACAATTTCAGGGCTGAAGAAACTTGCAATCAGATAAGGGAATTGAGGCATTCACAAAGCTAACTACATCAGAATACATTATACATGAAGAAGGATAAAAGACATATCCAAATAATGATAGTAGTTCTATGAGAGATCAGTTCCAGTGAAAGTCATGAGCAAAGTTCCAAGGAAGAGTCATTTTTTTAACAGATTCTGAAAATATTTCATATACAGGGCCCTGTATGTATTTTCAGCAGAGAAAACTCTGTCCTAGAAACACAAATGCTCATTAAATATTAAAAGCCCATGATTAATGTGAGTGTATGTTAAAAAAAGGAACATTTACCTCCATGTTGACTGTAGCGTTTCTCCTATAACTACTCAGTGGCTTTAAGAAATGCTATACAAATGCCACTTACATTTGTTAGTGAATTTCTAATCTGACCAGCTGTCTTCCATGTAATCGTATGCCCCTCAAGTATCTAATATAACTGAGTAAAAAAAAAAAATATGTAATAAGAAAAAGACTAGATAGATGATAGGTATTAAGGAGTACACATGTTATGATGAGCACTGGGTGTTATATACAAGTGATGAATCACTGAATTTTACTCCTGAAACCAATATTGCACTGTATGTTAACTAACTAGAATTTAAATAAAAATTAAAGAAAAGAAAAAGAGTAAAAGTTGGTGTCACATAATCTATATACCCCAATGAATTTTTCCAAGTTAAAATACATGATTTAAATAATTACACTACATATACGTCCTCTGTAATTGATAATCCACAGTAATAATAATTCCTGTAAGTCTATTTATAACTTATTAAATAAACTTGAAATTTTAACCTTGAATATATACTTGAGTTTAATGTGTCCCCTAATATTAAGATTGTTAAACAGAAACATTTGCATAAAACTTCCTTCTTAAATATTTCTATGCATTTTCATAAATTAATTTCATAATTTATATTTCAATTTGTCACTATTTAAAAATATATAAAGTCTGCTACTCTTGTCACCATATCATGTGAAGGACTGAACAATTTCCTCTTCATATGCACCTACTGATTTGAATAGTTTAAGACTTAGAAAGGTTTCCTATTTACTCACATTTTAATGATATACATTTCTACTTCACTGGTGGAAAAGGCTGATCAGTCACAGAAAGGTCAGTTAACACTAAATAGACCCTTTCTTTATGTAATTACAAAGAATAATATCTTTGCGCTGATGGCATTGCACATGGAGTGGGTGATGCAGAGAATTAATGTGCTGCCTTGTTGGCCCATGGGATAGAGATTCCAATACAATAACCACAACTTATTCTAATTATGCAGCTTTTAAAAGGTCATCAGCAAAAAGAGTTAAGGAATTATCAACTAACTTTATCATAAAGTAATAATGCACTACATAAATGCAGAAACTGTAAGAGCAGTATCTAGACATTTTATTACAAATGAAAGACTGATCTAAGAAGTTTAAATACATACGTTATAGCATAAATGAAGTAAACTCATTAAAAATGAAAATATCTGATATTTTATAACCTCCTATTGATATCATCAAGTAACCTGATCTCACCTTATGTTTGTAGAAAACGTTTAATTTTGAAAATGTTTATGCCAATGTCATTGTCACATCCATGATATACCAGGATTTGAATATTTCTTTTAAAAATAGATTTATTATCAAATAATGCATGCTGATTAAATTACATACAAATAATAGAGAGATACATGAAGTAGAAAATCAAAGCCCCTCTTCACAACTACAGCCATTTTTATACTGCAAACAGACAGTATTAACAATGCGTTGCAAGTCTTTAAAGAACAAAAACTTTTAAAACATGCTTACATTGTCAATGAGGAAATGGGGGCTAGGAAAATCAATTTCTTATTTGAGGTCACACAGGAAGAGAACAGCATTAAGGCTAGAATACAATCTGATTTCAGCCTAATACCTTTTCTGGGACTACATCACTTCCTAGTCTTGAATGTGAATTATAGGGCCTTTAAGATTCCAGATTGGTATGTGTGAATGCTCTAATTTTGAAATATAGAAATATATTTCAGCTCTATAGAAATATATAAGTATTTCAAAAATAAACTGGATGCTCACAGAGAAAAGAGTTTTGGAAATTAAAAATATATATACATATGCTTCAGTGTCTCAGTGTCTTTTCCTTGGGAACGTGGGGACAGAAAACATTAGGCCCATTTTCAAAGGTGCCAAGTATGAAAAGTACAATAAATCATTAGCACTCTAGTAAAATATCTTTATGGATAGAATTATTACTAATGCTTTTTCTCTTTTACTTCTCTCAGTTAGATATTCAATTAGATATTCCCCTTACTGATGAATAAAAGATCATGAGCATCTCTAATCACCCGATGTTGTTATTCATATTAGGGCACTGTCCAAACCTTAGTGATGTATCTCAAGTAGAAATAAGATTAATTTTTTAAATGTTTATTTATTTTTGAGAGAGAGACAGAGAGGGCAGGGGAGGGGCAGGGAGAGAGGGAGACACAGAATCTGAAGTAGGCTCCAGGCTCTGAGCTGTCATTACAGAGCCCAATGTGGGGCTCGAACCTATGAACTGTGAGATCATGACCTGAGCCGAAGTGAGATGCTCAACCGACTGACCCACCCAGGTACCCCTCAGGTAGAAATAAGATTAAAGGCAATTTTCTATAGATACTCATCTTGAGACACATCACATCTACTCCCCCGAATAACTTAATCCCAGTATGGAAAAAAATCACTTTCTAAAACAGGTCTCAGCAAACTACGGCTCTCCAGCCAAACCTAGCCCACTGCCTGTGTTTGTAAATCAATGTTAGTGGAACACTATCACTTCATTCCCTTACATACTGTCTATGATTGCTTTTGTTCTGTGGTGGAAGAATAGAGTAATTGCAACAGAGACTGAGTGGACTGCAAAGCCTAAAATATTCACTATCTTTTCCCTTATACAAAAAGTTTATTGACCCTGGCTCTGACCCTTAATTAATATACTCGTATCATGCAAAACAAAGTTTCAATTTAGATCTCTCATTCAAGATCTATTTTGGCTATGCATATACCTGCCCAAAGAGAAAGACTGCTGAAAAGCATTTGCTCTATATTTTTCCAACAGAGGTACATACTAAGGAGACATAGCCCATTAATAATTCAAAAATGTCTCCAAGTCCTTTAAAATAATGACATGCTTGTGAGCTTTTAAAGTGCTCTCAAAATGGACACAATAACTTTGCACAGAGTTGTCAGAGCTGTTAAGATACCATAAATAATGCCCGAATGTATCTACTCCACACCTTCTTCAATTAAATGTGGTTCGTGTAGGTCCTGAATTATAGGAAGCTAGAGTCTGTTCATTTTTCTACTGCAATTTCTGATTTGGGGGTCTATAATTAACGTTATGTTGGTAAGTTAAAGTTAATTTTGCAGGTGACATAGATGTCCATTCATTTGCAGAATGGCTAAGTAAAATGTGGTGGTCACCTACCATGAAAGACCATAAAGTGATAAGAAGAGATGCACTAGCTATATATTATAGCAACACAGAATGATTTTAAAATATAGTATTGAGTGGACAAGATAGAAACAGATTGATAAATATTGCATAATTCAGCACATGAAGAAAAGTACCGATGAGACTTGGAAAGATACAATAACTAGGAATTAAAGTTATGGGGAGGCAAACTAAATTCAAATGGGAAGATATGTAGATTCCATATAGTCATCAATGATAAAGTTCTCTCTTAAAATGATTAAATGGATGGGTTCCTAGATCTTACACATTTTCCAGGGTTTTAATGAAAACCCTTGAAATAAGTCAAACATCAAACAACTGTAGAGGAACATCTCTATAACATTAGGTCCCCCATGGCCACAACCCTAAGATTTATTCTGCATATCAACAAGGCATGGTGGGGCAAATGAGAGCCTAAAGAAATCTGTCATTATAATTATTTACTAAATTCATGGTTATTTCCCTCTATGTCTTATTGTCTCTTCTCATCTTTGCTCTTCTTCAACTTACTTCTTTTTTTCCCTCTTCTCTCTTTTCTTCCTTTTGCTTCATCCTTGTTATGTTTGTCAAACATGAGTTCATTCAACTAAACTCCCCTTATTATCATGGTTCTCCTGATGATACTAACTTCCCTTCCCATCATTTCTCAAACTATTGTTCTTTCCAAGTCACCTTTTCCTACATTATGGCATAGAAATAGAAGTGTCTCAAAGAATGAAAAACATTTTGGATATAATGAGTGGTCCATGTATTTTTCCTCACAGTATAGGTCACTTAATGGAAATCCAATACCATGAAAGGAGGATGAGATGTATATTGCACAATTCACTTGATGGCTGCCTTCTTTTTGATGTTGGCCAGATACTAATCTGGATAGTGGTGGTAAAAAAAAAATGAATGAAACTGAAAATGTTTGGTCTATCTGGTCAGGCTGATTAGAGACATTTTATGTTTCTTTATTGATACGCCATGCCAGCCTACTAGAAAGGCAAAAGAGTGCTAATATAATAAGTTTGTTGAAGTAAGTAAAGTACATAAAAGCCTGGATTGTTCTGCAAGCGTCCTGCAAGATGAGCAAACATTTCTAATAAAAACTTTAACTTGATAAATGAGCGACGTCTTGCAATGCAAGTAGTACGGGACACTGAATGCCATGTGATCACAACTGAGCCAATGGTTTCTCTCTCTCTCTCTTGCTGTGAGATTGTGAGTGATTGTCTCCCATGCTCAGATGCTCAGTCTTAGGCCGCAGTGTTTGGCAGAAGTCAGTAACATTTCAGAACATTGGTAGGTGCCCACAACTGGCACTAGTGTATTTTTTGTCACTTCAAAAAATGGACAGTCCTTTGCTTTTCCATACAAGAGTGAGCTTAGGAATGCTTTGCTTCATTCTAAGTCAGGCTTCCTGCAGAAATAGACTCCTTCCTCTGATGCCTTATTGCCAGTTACATTAAATACAATATATGACAAGAGTTTATTATTAATACTGGAGTAGAGTCAACATCCGTGTGAGCACATATAATGGCTCCCATGTAGAAAAAGGTTGAAAAGAAAGGTGGTAAAGAAGAAGGAGATGATTATGGTGGAAGTTAAGAAGGAAATCATCAAGAAGTATGAGCAAGGTATGCGAGTGGCCAAAACTGCAAGATTTTACAAGAAGTCTATGTCTGCATCTCATCTGCAGAGAAGGAGGACAAAAAGGTGGAGGAATCCCTCACTTCAAATGAGATTAGGGAGATGTGTAGAATGTGGGGAAACAGTGCAAAATTTTGTAGAAAAGCACCACCCGAATAAGGCTGTAGCAGTGCGAGCTATGAATCTGTTTCAAGACAACGCAATATCGCATTTCCGCAAAACCCTCAAAAGGAAGCAAAAGCAAGAGTCATTGGATAGTTTTCTTATTAAGTTGCATGAAAAGAAAAAGATTCCATTGAGCCAACAGAAAGCAGTGATTCTGTTAGTGATAGTGAAAGTCATCCTACATAATAACCCTCCTCTCTCGTTTCCCTCACAGCAGCCATGAAGGTTTTCAAAAGTAAGTGCAGGTTAATTTATTTTTTTCTTTATATTCTGTATTTTATTATTTTATTATATTACATTATTTTAATCATTTTATATGAATATTTTTGGGTTGTGGAATGAATCATCAGAGTTTCCATTATTTGTTATGGAGAAATTCGCTGTGATGTATATCAAAGTGCTTTGGATTACAAGCATGTTTCTGGAACAAATAACGCTCACAAACCAAGGTTTTATGGTATATGACAAATAAAGTGTATGACAAAATATTTTTATACAGAGATTATATGTTTAATCTATTTAAAGCTGTGAAGAAAAGGGTGCCTGGGTGGCTCAGTGGGTTAAGTGTCCGACATCAGCCCAAGTCATGATCTCTTCATGCGTTTGAGCCCCGCACTGGGCTCTCTGCTGTCAGCACAGAGCCTGCTCTGGATCCTCCGTCCCCCCCTCTCTCTTCCCCTCCTCTGCTCTCTTTCTCTCAAAAACAAATAAATATTAAAAAAATAAAGATATGAAGGAAGCTGAAGAATGAATAACACGTAGAACAAGCTGAAATCTTAGGAGGGATGCATGACACAAAAGCAATAAACTTGGCATTTATAATGTTATTCTGAAATAATTCCTAATTCATTGATAGTAAATACTGTATGTATGTATTGATACATAGTGAAAGGTGTAAAGATTAGCATTTTTAATTTTTCTCGGAAGACTGGTACTGGGTAATGCACAGTCAGTACTGTAATACTGTACTATGTTTATATCTGTCACTGCAATCACCATTTTTTAGTATAGTTAATATCTCTATATTAATTTCCTCACTTCTGTGAACTTTTCGTGCCTTATTGGTTTTCTTGCCCCAGTACATAGTAGTCTCTCAGTAAACATTATTGAATGAATCAACAGGTGAATGAAGCTACATAATACTCATGCCTGGTTGACACAGGACAGAGGAAATGGGTGGGTTTAAATTTAATAATTTTTACTTCCATTAAAGTATCTACTTGTGTCAAAAGTTCTTAAATAAGTGGACTTTCAGAGTATTACAGTTGAATGGCATTTTAGGGACTTTTTTGGTTTTCATTCTGTAGAGAAACATTTCACAATTTGTTTTTACAACATAAAAACATAAAAATTTATCCATTTACATTTTGACTGAGAAAAATAATAAGGTTTCCAGTTCTTTAAATCCTAGTTTGCAAAAGCATTTTAGTGTTTAATCTCTCTGTGTTATATTCCAGTTTACCTGTAGGTTTTCCTTGGAAGACTAACAGAAATCTAAACTACCTGCTTTGCTGCCTTTATACACTTTGCTAAGCTGTGTTCTCACAACTCGGGAGATTAAAATAAAAAAAAATAGTAAGACAGCTTCACAAGAAATAACTATAAGTTGATTTTTAAAAATTACAGAAGATCTTCATGGTTGCAGATGGATATGAGCACTTTAAAAGAAAACTTAAAGTAGTAAATAAGAATACAATAGCAGCATTCAAATTACTTATCCCAAAGATTTTTGAACAAAGCAGTAATAAATTTCCCATGTATTTAAATGAATTAATTATGGAGAAGTACAGTATTTTTTAAATTGAAACAACACTTTATATACTGCTCTCTCTTCAGATAAGAAAGGCAATGCTAGTCGGTTTCACAATGTTCATCCTTTCTTTGTCCCAGGTCCCAAGTGCCACTCTTACCCCTAAACCCTTGCCAATGTCAGACCAATTTTCCTCCATCATAAATGTTTTTTTCTCTCAATTTTTCCTGAAAGAAAGAAAGAAAGAAAGAAAGAAAGAAAGAAAGAAAGAAAGAAAAGAAAAGAAAAGGAAAGGAAAGGAAAGGAAAGGAAAGGAAAGGAAAGGAAAGGAAAGGAAAGGAAAGGAAAGGAAAGGAAAGGAAAGGAAAGGAAAGGAAAGAAAAGAAAGATGGAAGGAAGGAAGGAAGGAAGAGAGGGAGGGAGGGAGGGAGGGCGGGCAAGCCTCCCAGAATGAAATGTTACATTCACTTAAATCTTCGGTGTCGACCAGTTTTTGCCTTTCTTTGATCTTGGAGCAATCATTAGTCTGAGGATAGCCCTCATGTGGAAATCTATTTGTTCATATGTAGCTAGGTGCTGAAACCTGGACTCCCCCAAATGAAGAAACCATGAGTTTGAATTTGAATAAAATGACATTCACAGAAGCTATCTGAAGTCTGTGCAGGCTATCCATTCTTCCAGGCATCTGTGATCAAGTCGGCCCCTCAGAAGTGATGGATTACTATTAGAGTTATCATTTTGGGAAAGAATGAATATGCTACTCTTCATGGCAAAAGAGACTTTGCAAATATGATTTGATGGCACAGAACTTGAGCTGAAGAGACGATTCTGGATTATCTAGATGAGACAATCTAATCACATAAATTCTTAAAACTGGAGAATTTTTCCTGGCTGAAGTTCAGAGGATGTGAAAGAAGACACAGGAAAAATTTAAAGTGAGAGCAAGACTTGAGACCCATCATCTCCTTTTCCCCATTTGAAGACGGAAGGAGGCTACACGTCAAGGAATGCAAGCAGCCTGTGGAAGGTAGAAATGACCCTCTGCCTGCCAGAAAGAAAACAGGGACCCAGTTCCCACAACCACAAGAAACTGAATTCTACCAACAATTTGAAAAAGATGCTTCCCTGGAGCCTCCAGAGAACACAGCCCTGCCAATACCTTGATTTTAACCCGGTGAGACTCACTTAAGACTTCTAACATTCAGAGGTGTGAGATAAGAACTTAACGTTATTTTAAGCTTCTAGGTTCACACTAATTTCTTATGGCAGCAATATAAAATTACCACGGTGACTCAGGTATTGTGTTAGGTACTAGATTTATAAAAGTTAATAGTATATTGCACAGAAACTAACAGTTTAATGATGGAGAGTCAAGCATTGAAGCTTCTTTGCAACACGTTCATTAATAAATGAATTTTTAAAACTATTAAATAATTCATTTACTTTGTATAAAACATTTGATTTCTGTCAGTATGTGAAGTAACTTATAACACGTCAATATCCACTGAAAAATCAATTCTAATGTGAGATAAGATATGCCATGAGCTCCCAACTAAATTTCTGCGTATGTTAACTGTTCCAGATGTATTAAACCATCATCTCTATTTTGAAATACATTTATTCATTCACTTGACAATTTATTGATTATATTTTAAAGGCCTATTATTAAAATAGTGAAAAAATTTGATAGTTGCATGCTTCTCTATAATGATTAAATATAAACTTAAGTATATTATGAATGTCCTATTCTGTTAAGTACAAAACTTTCCTAGTTAATAACTTTTAAACGAGGAACTCGTCTGCTGTTAGCTGATTATGCAAGTGATTTTGAAAAAAATGTTCACTTTGAAAAATTCTATTTGAATTAGTAGGAATTCAACTGACCAAAAAAAAAAAAAAAAAAAAGCTCTTCTGTTAGAGACATTATTTGTGTGAGATAAATTAGCAAAACACAGAACAAAACACAGCAAATAAAAAAAGACATCTCTGACTGTTACCAAGTTCTTTTTTCTTTTTTCCTTCTTAAAGCTGTTCTGGTTCTATTTCTGCACAATTATTTCTGAGCTGTCAGTCGGTGTGGTAATGGCACAGTAATGTTTGTTCTTCATGACAGTGGCTGCCGGGTCCTGCTTGCCTCCTCTTTTCACATCAGAGGCAGTCACTACAAGATTCACGTATGGCGACTGATTCAACAACAACCACTGGAACTTCTGATAGGCTAAGAAATTGTTGGATGGATGATTTTTTAAGCTTTCAGAAATGTTAACCAATTATTACAAATATAAATAGATTGCTGGATTTCTGAGATAATTACACAGCTTTACATCTATATACATAATACAAGGAGAACAAGCTTGTCAAAATTGCTAAAACATCTGAATGGCAAAATATGTTTAAAGAAATATTACTGTATTTGTTTAAATCTGGAATATACATTCAACACTCACCTTAAGTCTATTTGATTGAAAAATACAAAATTTTCATAATTAGTATATATCCTTTGTAAAATGGTAGCAAATGTGTTTTCTGTTCATTAAAGTCTATTAATTCCATTGGTTTTAAATTTTTTATTAAGGTGCAATTTATATACATAGTTATAAGAGTTGATAGTTCTTTATAAATGAACACCCTACATAACCAGCACCTAGACGAGAATATAGAAAAAATAACCATCACCTCAGAAGCTTCCCTCATGTCCACTCTAAGTTAACAACAAACCGCATACAAGTTTTGCTTATTTTCAATCTTCAGATAATTACAATCCCACACTATATATACCCCTGAGTCTGGCATCTTTTGCATAATATTAATTCATTTAGATTCATCCATATTTTTTGTGTGCAACACTTCATTCGTTATATTGCCATATATCATTCCACCATATGAATAAACTACAATTTATTCATTCCACTGTTAATGAATTTTTGTGGGGGAGCTATTATGAATAAAGCTGTTATTAACATTTTATATAAAATATTAACATATTTTGGTGCACATATGCACTAATTCTTGACATCTAGAAGTGAAATCATATATTCAATATGTTCAACTCCAGTTGACAGTGTCAGCATTTAAAAAAAAATTTTTTAACGTTTTATTTATTTTTGAGACAGGGAGAGATGGAGCATGAACGGGGGAGGGTCAGAGAGAGAGGGAGACACAGAATCTGAAACAGGATCCAGGTTCTGAGCAGTCAGCACAGAGCCCGACGCCGGGCTTGAACTCACGGGACAGTGAGATCACGACCTGAGCCCATGTCAGACGCTTAACCGACTGAGCCACCAAGGTGCCCCAGTATCAACATTTTTTAAATGGCTGTACCAATTTACCTTCCCAACAGAGGTATTTGAGAGTTCCTGTTCCTCTACATTCTTACCTATATTTTTAAATTTTAGCCATTTAAATAAGTATTTAGAGACAAATCAAGGTGGTTTTAATTTGCATTTCTATGATTATTATATTGTTGCCTTTTCATATGTTTATTGCCCATTTGTATAGCCCTCTTTGTGAAGTGGATTTTTCAAGTCTTATGCCATTTTTTTTTTTCTTAATTAGGCTGCCTGCCTTTATTGTTTTGTTAGGGGTTCCTCATTTATTATGGATGACAGAACTTGGCTGGATATGTGTATCCTAAGTATTTTTCCCTAAGCTATGGCTTATTTTTTCATTCTTTAATGGTGTCTTGATCAATGGAAGTTCTTAATTTTAAAAGAGTACAGTTTATGAACTCTTTCTTTCATGGTTGGTACTTGCATCTTATTTAAAACATCTCTGTTGGGGCGCCTGAGTGGCTCAGTCGGTTAAGCGGCTGACTTCAGCTCAGGTCACGATCTCGCCCTCCGTGAGTTCGAGCCCCGAGTTGGGCTCTGGGCTGATGGCTCAGAGCCTGGAGCCTGCTTCCGATTCTGTGTCTCCCTCTCTCTCTGCCCCTGCCCCGTTCATGCTCTGTCTCTCTCTGTCTCAAAAATAAATAAAAAGTTAAAAAAAATTAAAAAAAAATAAAACATCTCTGTCAATTCCAGAATAAATCGGGTGTTCTCATATGTTCTTCTCTAAAAGCTTTATATTCCTTTCGCAATTACATCTATAATACAGTGGAACTGATTTCTATATATGCTGTAAATAGAAGATCATTTTTTAGTATAGATATCCAATCACTGACGTATCATTTTTTGACTTAGTACCAAGTATTTTCCAATACATTCTCTTATCCTATTCCAAGAGGACATGTTTATATTCTGGGTCTGTTTCTGGAACCTGTATTCTACCATATTGTTCTTTTACCTTTGCACCAATAGGACACTTTCTTCTAATGTGGCCTTACAGTAAATCTGGATACCTCGTAGTGTAAGCCTTTAACTTTGTCCTTCTTCAAGTTCATCTTCATCACACTATACATTCAGAATATTCATGCATCAATTTCCAAAAATTCACCTAATTTTTAAATTTTGATTCCATTGTAAATTAACTTGGGAAGAACTCACATTCTTAAAATTTGAAATTTCTAATTCATAAACATAGTAGATCATTCCAATTATTTAGAATGTCTGATTTTTCTGAGAAATGTTTTGTAGTTTTCTGTGGAGAATACTTAACACACCTTTTGGTAGAAATATACCTAGGCATTTGATGTTTAGTTATTCAATTGTAAATAGTATCCATTTTAAGAGTTTATTTTCTAGTTATTTATGACTAGTGTATGGACACACAATAAATTTTTATTTATTCTCTATCCACTGACTCCTCCAAATTCATGGGTTAATTTTAGCATTAGTCTGTAGAGTCCCTTGGACTTGTGATGTATAAATAATGTTTTCACACAGCTGCAGCTTCTAAAGCCATTTGTTCTCATGTTAAACACACTGTTTTCTATTTCTAGTTTGCTAGTTATCATGAATGGCTTTACAGTTTCACAAAGCTATTTAGGTTATTATTTGATCCTTTTCTTCCTTTTACTGCTAATGTGATAATTTACACTTATTGAAATTTTTAAGGCTGGAAATTGCTTGCTTTGATCTTGGGTAGGTCAAACACTCCCCTACCCAATTTTGCATGTTGTTATTTACATTTTCACATTCTATTTTCCTTCATGGATTATATATAAAAATTTATTTAAATGCAATTAATATGAGGACAACCATAAGATATAATGGGAACAGCAGGCCTCAAAATCTACTGCATATTAGCTGTGTATTACTATTATTCTCCATTCATGAGAATAATAAAATTTGCCCTGCTGCCTAACATGGTGGTTATAAAAATAAAATAACTGACTAGAAGTGAAAATGTATGGTAAATCACATAGAAGGGCTACTAATATAAAGTTCAAATGGTCAATTATTATTATGTAGTTCATTATAGTTCTATTTAATAAAATTATAATGAGATATGTAACTTGAATCTTCTTCACAAGTAATTTTGTTTTTCTTGAACACTAAAGCAAGGTTTGTCTACCAATTTTCTTCCCTAGAGCTATCCAAATTGCCAAAACTGGCAAATGAGAAAGTTTCAAATCCATAACTCTTTACCAAACTGTTGTATTAAGCATATCAAATGCTTAAGCTTTCATAAATTCATAAATTATATATCAAAATTTAAGATGCACAATAAGCCTAGTCTTTCTTATATTTTGATAAGACAAAAAAAAACCCCCACAATTTGCATATAGCTTTGGTCTAAATACAACTTCCTAAAATGAGCTCTCTGTGGCACTTGGGTGGCTCAGTTGGTGAAGCATCCAACTTCAGCTCAGGTCATGATCTCACAGTTCCGGGGTTCGAGCCCGAGCCCGGCGTCTGGCTGTGCTGACAGCTCAGAGCCTGGAGCCTGCTTAGGTTCTGTGTCTCCCTCTCTCTCTGCCCCTCCCTCACTCATGCTCTCTCTCTTTCACTCTCTCAAAAATAAGTAAACATAAAAAAAATTTAAATGAGCTCTCTGGCCTTTACATACTCAGATCAGTAGAAGCAGAGTCTAAGTTTCTCTCCAGTTTCTCATATAGGGAAAATGGACTGCTAAACAAATTCTCAGCTCCACTTGGTTAGATAATGTCATGTGCTAAATTTCTTCTCCTCATTTTCAACATTCGTGCTATTGAGGAAGAATAAGTGAAATAAAATTCAATATAGAAGCTAGATGATCATGTCCAATTTAAACCTGCTAATTGTGTTCAAAAGTCAGGTTTCCCCTGAAACAAGTTAGTAACAAATTTCTTTTTGGAGTTTTCTTTCTCCTTTATTTTTCAGGTATATAACTTTTATTTATTTATTACGTAGCCTGGCTATGGATTCTGGACCAGATGATGTTTTCCTTAAAGATAAAGTGAAGAACTCAGTAGAAGAGTGTACAACAGCAGAGTCACACTGGCTATCTCCTGCAAGTTTCACTTTGTTAGCTTTCATAGCCAGTTAGCTTTAATGTCGGGTTCATCATATGAATTGGGGGAACAAGATCAGCACTTGGGCTCCAAACATCTTCCCTATTACTATCGCTCCATTTGTTTTGGTGATTATTCTATACCCTACCACAAGTACTCACGGCCAGGACAAACAGAAGATGATGGGAGAATTCTTGCATTTCCACCGAGAAAAAAACATGAACATCAAGGAAAATCCACGGTGATTAAAAGGTACAGCTATTATAATGAAATAACTACGCCGTGGCCATAAGTTAACTGTGACAAACACTGTGATTTCTATTCTTAAAAACCAAGGGTTTAAAAAAGTTTATTTATTCATTTCTACAAAAATAAGATCATGATCTTTGATGAGAGGCCTCTCTTTAGAAGACAATTCCTACAACCGAACCCTACCTAAGCAATTCTTTTCAATTCTCCATAGCATATCAAAATACAAAAGAAAACCCACACTCAACAAGATTAAAAGTCTGCTGAGAGTAAACCAAAATCAATTAAATTATAACTTAGTTTTCCCAGATATTAAATTCAAGAAAATTATTTTATACTCTTGCGTACATTGATTATTTTGTGCTATTTATCTGTTAAAAATCAATAACCTTTAATAATAGTAAAACACATTTACCTTTACAGTAACAAGGTATATATTTCTTTGTTGGATTTTGATGTTTTGGGAAAGAGACTTAATGACTTGTCAGTGGCATGACATTTCTTAAATAATTTTAGAATAAGCTGGGGTAAAATTCTTATGTAAATAAAAACTCCAAAACTGATAAGACAATAATTTTCAAGGGTAATAGCTATCTTAAAATGACCACAACTACCTACCAGATCTTACCCAGATGAAATTCATTACCTTGAAATTCGACATCTTGACAAAGTCTTCATCACTAATTAAAATAATAGCAATGGAAGAGCATCTGCAATTACTCTGTTTAGGATAAAATTACAAGGGCTATAAATCTCCAAGCTTCAGGGCATAAACTGATCACCAGCTGGGGTGAGAAAGAAATGTCTACCTATTGTGTAGTTTTGCAAAATTAGGTACATTGTATGTTTTACTTCCTAAGAAACATCTGGCACAGGCTACTATTTGAAAGGCTTTTGGGCTGAATGCAAGGGACACTACTTGGCTAAGTTATAGAAATTGCATGATTCCACATAGATATAATTATAACTTAAAATTCAATGGCTTGCTAAAGGAATGCTGAATTCTTCAACTTAATGTCATTGGTTAAACTTCTTCCCTGGCTGGTGATTACTGATGTTAGGTAGAATGTGAGAAATTCAAAAGTATTCCAATTTTGGTATTAGTCCCTTGGTCATAAAACAGAGCCAACATCAATATAGACAATAGTTGGTAGTCTCCACAGGGAAAAACATTTTTTTTTAATTTTTTTAAATGTTTATTTATTTTTAAGAGAGAGAGAGTGCACACAAGCAGGAGAGGGGCAGAGTGAGAGGAGACACAGAATCCAAAGCAGGCTCCAAGCTGTGAGCTGTCAGCACAGAGCCCGACACGGGGTTTGAACTCACAAACCTTGAGACTATGACCTGAGCCAATGCTTAACCAATTGAGCCACCCAGGCGCCCCACAGGGAAAAAAATGTAAAAATAGAATGCACTTTGACTTTGAACTATTAGGGGAGATTGGCAAAGGAGAAAAATGAGTGCAGCAAATGATGCTCTAGGATAGCTCCTCTCCCAGCCCCATCTTTGCTACTTAAATGAAGAGGTTGGTTTATTTCCTGGCAAAACAGATGCAAACCCACACGAGAAAAGAACTAGAAGGCCCCTTCTCTTTTTTAATAGGTAAGGTGAAAAGAAGGAAGAGGGAGAAAAAGTCCAGATGCCAGAGAATGTCTGCAGCACAGGGTTCTGCCTCTGTCCTGAGAATGTTGTCCAGGACAAACCCTAGTGGTCCAGGTCACCACATAAAAGCCCAAGAATATGGGAGAAAGTAGTTTGGGGGCTGGAAGGGAGAGAGCCCAACAGTAAGGACACTGCAATGAAAATTGGGCACTGTGAATTTTGAAATGGTTACTAATAGTTAATAACCACTTACTGGTTATTAATTGGTTAAAATTAATAGTTAATAACTAAGTTTACTGATCTGTCCCTAAGTGAAAGGAGACCTCAGAAAAATCCAGAAGCAGAATTTGAGGCAAATGGCTCTTCACCACATTCATCTGTCTTCCATTAACATTTCTAAATCACAAACTTGGCAATTGTGGGCTAAATGGAACACAGCTGCAGTTGTGTGTGTGTGTGTGTGTGTGTGTGTGTGTGTGTGTGTGTGTGTGTGTGTAATTTAAATGCCTTTAGGATAGATCTTTCCAAAACATCCTAGTCTCTGATACTCCTTAATGACTTAGTCCAAGTGTTTTCATATCTGGAAATTGCACTCACGGACGGACGGCAAAAGCACTAATGCTTACAAATATTAGTATAAAAGTATCATGTTTCAATATAGTTCTAACTATTTTATATAATTTGCTTTTTTTTGCAATGTACTATACACAGAATTTGTTTCAGCTTTATTGAAAGAAAATCCTATGAAAAAGTTAGTTTTCAACATCCTTTTTTTTTCATTAGAAACAATAGTAATAGCAAGTTTTAAAGCTCCTGTTTCTCATACTCTGATCACCTTAATATTCTGTGAAAAACTCCCCAAATTTTGAGTTTTTCTTCAGCCACAGAGCCTACAATAGAATTCTGACTCAAATGTAAGTAGCCACTGGACAGAGACAGTATTTCTCTCCATACAGTATCTCGGCAAGGCTACATTTGTATAGTTTGGCTACACAAACTGACTGATGGTCAGTTCATTGCTCATTATAGACCTCAGATGGGTTCCTGCTGCACTTTTACGTACTTTCAAGGAATTAGTGGTTCTGTATCAGTCCAGGAACTTTCTCAATTTCCTTTGAGAGAAATCTGCTAACAGCTATTCTTTAGGATAAGTGCATTCTAAGAAGTCATAGTATAAATGATAGCCATAGTACTGCAAATGAGGTGATTTCTAAAACTTGTAGTTTATTTTGACAAATTAATGCCAACTGAAGTTTGAGATCATTTCCAGCTTGAAAGTTTTATTGAAAGTTTTACTTAAACTCCAGTTAGTTAACAGTGTAATATTAATTTCAGGTGTACAATATAGTGATTCAATACTTGCATACAACACCCAGTGCTAACCACAAGTTCATGCCTTAATCCCTGTTACCTATTTAACCCATCCCCCGACCCACTCCCCTCCAGTAACCATCAGAGTCTGTTTCTTGGCTTGAAATAGAAAACGTGACCATACAATTTTCCTAATATTTTCTGACACTTACTATTCAAGGAATGGTCACAGTTAGTTAGTCATCACTGTGACTATTAGGATTTGTGAACCATTAACCTAGGGTCTGCTAGGCAGATTTCAAAGTCAGGGTGTGTCTGCAAAGCTGAGTTATTACAGAAGTAATAGGTAAGGTTTCTAAATCTCAACTTACCTCCAGGGGATTCTAGGAAATTTGGGAGCTTAGGGTTGTAACTCTGATGCCAAACCTATTCCAATCTAATGCTGTTAAGAACATATGCTTTAGAAGGAAAATCAAGGATCCGGAGATTACTTGAAAAATTCAAGGCAGGAATTTGTGTAAGTTGTGGATAGCTAATGGAGTGGCTATGTATTAGTTCTGTATTGCTGCATAACAAATCACCACAAAGAGCCATGTATTATTTCCCAGTTCTGATGGCCAGAAGTCCAGGCATGGCCAATTCAGAACGTTTGTTCAATGTTTCACATTCAAGATGTCATCTAGTCTTGAGTTCTCATCTGGAGACTCCACTAGAGCAATATTCACTTCCCAGCTCCCTCAGGTTATTGGTAGAAATTATTTCCTGTAGCTTTATGACTGAACTCCCTGTTTTCTTGTTGGCAGTTAGCCAGGCATTGCTGTTGGCTCCTGGAGACTCATTCAGGTCCTTACCATGTGGCCCCCTACAGCATCCAGTAGGCAATGAAGAATTTCCTGTCCAATTCTTTCCTATACTTAAAATCTCCTTTTCCAGGAAAAGCCTGGTGCCTTTCAAGAGCTCACTTAATTAGGTCAAACTCATCAAGGATAATCTCCTTTTCTTAAGATCAACTGATTTGAGACCTTAATTACATCTGCAGAATTCCTTCACAACAGCACCTAGACTAGTGTTAACTGAATAATGAGAGAAGGTGTGTGTGGTGTGAATCTTGAGTTCAATCAGGAAAACAGAAACAGTAGGATAGCTGGATAGGCAGACAGGTATAGATTTATTACGAGTAATTGGCTTACACTGTTGTGGAGGTTGGCCAAGCAAGTCCAAAATCTGTAGTCAGGAAGGGACAGAAAATATGGGCGTGGGCTAAAACTGCTGTTCTCACGTAGAATTTCTTCTCCCTTTCAAGTCACACCCATGGTCTCATGGGAAATACTGGGCTTCAAGACACAGTACTCCCAAATACGGCAGCTTGGCATACTGAGTAATTTTAAGCTGAGGAAGTTTCAGAAAACAGCAGAAGCAGGAAGTTCACTCTAATCTTCCTCCTACCTTTCTCCCCTGAAATAGGGGGAGAGGTGAGAGGTGTCCTCTCTATACCCGGAGAAAAGAAGCATCCTTATCTCTAAAGACAAAGAGACACTGAGAAGAATATGAATAAACAGGGCTTTCTAAGATTTCCTCTGTTTACTATACTTATACTCTTTGATCTATCATATTTCTACATCACTATCAACTCTACATTAAATGTAGCATACTCAGATTTAACTGTTTATGGGGGTTTTCTTTTCCTTATGGGAGGCTCCTGTGTAAGTTTATATTAGATAAATTTGTATGTTTTTCTCCTGTTGATGTCTGCTAATTTTCAGACTCATCCAGGGACTCTAAGAAGATCAAGCAACAGTTTTTCCTCCCCGAACAGGGGTTCCTACAACCAGTTGATTGAGGGAAAACGACAACAACAACTTAGGCCTGGTTTATAAATGATTCTTGCCATGTAGGCACCACCTGAAAGTGCATTGCTGCAGCCCTAGAGTACCTTTCCGGGCTGGCCATGGAGAAGAGTGGTGAAAGAACATTCTCCTTTTAGGAAAAACTTCCTTTTGAGTAGTGGACTTAGTTGTGCATTTTGTCTGAAAGGAGAAATTGCCAGAGTCTATATCAATAGCACGAGCCTATACCAATTCATGGGCTGTGGCTACTGGTTTGGCTGGATGGTCATGGACTCAGAAAGGATATGATTGGAAAACTGGTAGAAAGAATGTCTGGAGGAAGAGGTTGTATAGATATACCTCTCTGGGTAAAAAAAAAAAAAAGACATGAAAGATAGGAATATTTGTGAATGCTCACCAAAGGGTGACCTTGGCAGAGGAGGATTTTAAAATTCAAGTGGCTAGGATGAACTGTGGCTAGGATGAACTCTTCAATGGATTATGAGTTTGCCTCTTTCCTCAGTCACTCCTATTAAGTGTCCATTGGGTTCATGGACAGAGTGGCCATGGTTATGATAATTAATGGAATAGAGATTATACATGGGCTCAGTAACATTGCTTACACTCACCAAGGCTAACCTGTTTGCCACCAGCACAGACCAACGGTGAGCCTCCACTATGGCACTATTCACAAGGTGAATAGTTACCTGGTGGCAAGTTGATTACATTAGACTGCTTTATTTGTATGTAATAGACACTTACTCTGATTATAAATTTGCCTTCTCTGTCTGCAAAGCACCTCAGCCGTGGTTGTGGTTCTTTGCCCGGTAGAGTGATCCAAACCTTTCATTCCTGACATGTGTGGGCCATTCATTCCTAAGTGAATTAGGCTTCTGTAGTTTTCCATTGACTTTAATCACAGGAAATTATAATACTAAGAGATACCCTAAAAGATTTCCTGTATTACAGATATATTCTTTATTGTGTAGTAGAACCCAATTTTCCTTGATAGTCAGGGTCAATCATCCCAACCACAGTAGTAAGCTTGTCTGATATCAGAGACTTTCAGAATGCCTTATACACTGTCAAGACATTCTACACAGCATTGTTTCTTACCCATGAACTCATTTCACAGCAAATGAAATTGACTAATGGGCTCAGGCCTATGGAATTCAATGGTGTTATCATGGTCCCCAACATTCTGCATCAGCCACTTGATAAAATGGTAGAGTGGCCTTTTGAATACTCAGTTATGACACCAAGTTGGTGGCAGTGTGTTATAGGGGTGAGGCAATGTCCCTCAGGATGCAGTATCTGCTCTAACTCAGCATTCAATATGCAGTGCTATTTCTCCCAAACTCAGGATCCATTGGTGCATGAGTCGAAGGATGAAAATGTAAGTTGCTCCACTCACCGCTACTCCTAATGCTCTACTAACCAAAGCCCTGCTTTCCGTCACCAAATTTTTGGCTCTGCTGCTCTAGAGGTCTTAGATCCAAAGGCCAGAATCTTCTACCAGTGAAAATAAAAATTATTCCACCAATCTAGAATTGAGACTTCTGTTAGGCCACTTTGGACCCCTCATGCCTCTAAATCAACATGCAAAAATGGGGGTTAATGTTCTGGTTGGGTGATTTATTCAGACTTGCTACTACATAATGGGAGTAATGAAGAGCATGTCTGAACTACAGGCAATCCTCTAGGCATCTTTTATTACTCCCATGTCCTATGATTAAAGTCAATTGAAAATTATCACAACTCAATTTAGGCAGGACTGCTGATGGCCCACACTTTTCAAGAATGAAGGTTAGGGTCCACCCACTAGGCAAAAAAACCATGACCAGCTGAGGTGCTTGCTGAGGCCAAAAGGAATATGAAATGGGTAGCGGAGGAAGGTAGTTATGAATATCATATGACCATGAGGCCAGTTGTAGACATAAAGACTGCAATAGTTATGAGCATGTCCTTTTTATTTGATATAAATATGTTTGTGCATGCTTTACCCTAGTATTTTTGCTTTCTTCCTTTTCTTATCCTCTAATCATTTAACATCATTTAATCATTTAACATACATAACTTTGTTATCCTAGTATTTAAATTATAGTATGTCAAGGGAGAAGAGTGAATATCACCCAACAGCTTTGTATCCTTTTCTGAGAAAAAGGTTATGCTTTCAGATGTATGTAGGAGAGTTGTATCATGATAAGTGTAAATAAAACTTTGTTTTCAACTTTCTTTGGAGATTAAGTGTGATCTAGAAAGATATGTTAAGTATCTAGTCCATAAAGGGTGGCCTGTGTTGGCTTTTCTTGATGTGTCAACTTGGCTAAGCTTCATTCCCCACTTATTCATTCAGACACTAATCTAGGTGTTGCTGTGAAGGGATTTTGCAGATGTGATTAAATCCTTTAATCAGTTGATTTTGAGTAACGCAATTATCCTAGATAATCTGGGTGAGTCTGACTTAATCATTTGGAAGGGCTTGGAAAAAGGGCTGGGCCTTTCCAAGGAGTACAGTTGGGGAGTGGCAGGCAGAGGGCAAATAGACAGATGCAGAGACAAGCAGAGAAGAAATTCCACCTGTGTACAACCAGCTTCAGCCTGTGTCCTACGGTTCCAGTCTGCCTATATTCTATCATTCCTGATTACCTGCCCTACAAATTCTGGATTTACTCAGCTAGTCCCCACCATAGTAGAAGACAAGTCCTCATAATAAATGAATGAATAAATGCATATACATAGGAAGATAGATGATACATAGGTATAGATATATATAGATATGAAAACAGACATGGACACAGACATAGATACAGATACCCTAGTGGTTCTGCTTTTCTGGTTAAACCCCAACTAATACAGGAGCCATTTTAGAATTCTGCCTACCATGGGCTTTTTTGGAATGCAACAAGATACTGTAGCAATCACCAGAATCAGAATAGAAAGGCCCCAGGCTCGAGCCTAGGTGCTACCACTAAAAGTATCATAATGTTGAGAAAATCTCTTAACCTATCTATATTTATCTCTTCTATATTTCAAGGACCTATATCACAAAATTGTGAGCAACACAGATGAGAAAAAAATGTGAATATCTTGTATACTTTAAAATACTATACAGATTTTGCTATATTGGCTAAGAATGCCTGCATTATCTGTGTTACTCTGCTCGCTGGGGACAACCGAGATGGAAGTTGGTTTGAATTTGGAGGAGGTCTCTAGCATGGGCAGTTCTGAGGCATGGGCTTCTCAGAAATGCTCCATATTGATTAACTGTTGCTCTGGAGTTTAGAATATAAGACGAGAAACACTGATATCTCTCCCTGTGGGGAAACAAAAGGTATGACAGCCTTGAAATTACTGGTGCAGAATTTTTATGATTTTCATTACATTTCATATTTATTTTACCTTTCATAGCATACATAATGCTGTGTTAGTAAAATGAGATCATCTATGTAAGGGTAAGAAACATACAAGAAAAAAAATCTCTTATACTCACATCACCTAGAGAAGCTACATAAAGATGACCTTCCATTCCTTCATATGTGAGATTATATTCTTCTGAGGAATTAAAAACTAATGGCCATAGGACAATAAATGAGCAACAAGGCAACTAGTACTGAATTTTATTTCTAGAGTCTGTTATTGACCCAGAAAAGCTGAGTGAACCCATTCTGAGTTCTATTGATGGAATATGATAGCTAATGATGGTATATGTCTGGCTCTTTAACAAGCCTCATTATGTTATTATTTTAGGTGACTTTACTATTTTCTTCCAGGTGAGTTTCTTTTTTTTTTTTTTTTAAATCTAAATTCCAGTTAGCTAACATACAGTGTAATATTAGTTTCAGGTGTAGAATTTAGGGATTCATCACTTACATACAACACCCAGCGCTCATCACAAGTGCAGGTGAGTTTCAGTGTACTCTGAAATAGTCCTTCAAACAAACTAACACATTCTTAATTAAATTTCTCATAGACTTGGTCTGTGGAAAGAACTTCCATTTTTGGGTTTACTGCAACACAAAGAACTAAGAGCACACGCTAAAGTCTGAGCTCTGTGGCAGAGAATAAATATCCTACTCTCTAAAACTTTAGCCATAAATGCACAGGGCATCACTGGGTATCAATTTGATTTTAGCATTACTTTGAGTATAGTTCTGAAGTTTCACTTTTATCATAGGTGGCACTTAGAAGGCTTAATTAAGCAAATTCACTGTAATTAAAATTAAAATTTTATTTTGATCACTAGAACAAAACTTTCCAAATAATCATCGGAATTATGTTCAGGAAGCCTTATCTTTTTAATTGCTGTATCTGTGTGGAATTTTAATTCAATTCTCACTCAAAACCTTTGGTAACAGAGTCCTTAGGAAAAATGATATATTACTAAAAAAAATCGGAACTAAATATGCTGGGGAAAAATAATTAATTTCTTAAAGGTACCAGAGAATTGCTGACCAGGACAAGTTCCTAGCAAATACATTCCCTCTTTCGAGATGTGCTTTTGAAATTGCTGAATTATGATACAACATAGGATCCTATGTAGGAGACAGAGGTTGGCCCTCATGATGTAGGATTTCTGATATATGACAAAAATAGGCAAGATCTAGAAATAGGTAACATGGTCTCAAGGACATTCCATGTCTGACCAAAAGATAAAAAAATATAGGTTTTCTAGACTCTGCCCCATGTACACAACCCTCAAATGACTGCTACATAGCCTTTAGGAAGCCACAAACATTCCACCTTCACAACTGTTTGAAGATAATTTATATAATAACTCTAAACATTAGACTGCTGTGATTCATATACTTACTTATTTAGTTACTGTGCTTACCAAAAATATGGATTCCTATATAGATCTGGAGTTCCGCTTATTTTATTTATTTATTTTTTTAAACTGTTTTAGAGAGTGTGCCTGAGTGGGGGAGAGGGGCAAAGGGAGACAGAGAATCCCAAGCAGGCTCCATGCTCATTGCAGAGCCTGAAGTAGGACTCGATCCCACGGCCCTGAGATGACCTGAGCTGAAATCAAGAGTAGGATGCTCAACCCACCAAACCACCCATCTGCCTATTTTAAATGACTAGAACTCTACATGACAATCTGACATACAGAAACTTGAAATTACCATATTTAAGTCCCTTCCAACTCAAATATCAATTCATTATGTTTACACTGTCTAGAGATCAAAATGATTTTCGGGGGGCCTGGGTGGCTCAGTAGGTTGAGCGGCCGACTTCGGCTCAGGTCACGATCTCACGGTTCGTGAGTTCGAGCCCCGCGTCAGGCTCTGGGCTGATGGCTCAGAGCCTGGAGCCTGCTTCCGATCCTGTGTCTCCCTCTCTCTCTGCCCCTCCCCCATTCATACTCTGTCTCTGTCTCAAAAATGAATAAACATTAAAAAAAATTAAAAAAAAATGATTTTAGTAAAATTAGTTGCATGATTTTTTAAAAGTTAGCATAAAATATGTAATCGGTCCACCTGTATATAACTTCAATAAACACATTTGAAAAAAGAGTTGTGTATTTAAGTATTAAAAAATAATGCAGAAAGCATAACATTACAATGGCTTCTTTTATAACCAACTAATTAGCATAAGATTCATTCTTACAATAATCCTGTTTGCTTGGGTATGCCAAGACAAAAGTACCAAATGCAGAAGTAAGATGTTTAGATTTATTTGTATAATATGAAGGATAAGAGGATCTTTATTAAGTGACTTGAAATGTTCTAAATGTACACTTTCAGCTTCCTTCAAACATGTATGTCAAATTCAAATTTACCACTGTAAATTATTCTACTGTTAAAACCAGCATGCTCTAACCACATTATTTAAAAGATTAAGAAATAGAGGGAAAAATAGTAAAGCAACATAAAGAAGGGTGGAGATTTTAAAAACTGACATAAAAGAACAGTTCTGAAGAATTCCTTATTGAAAGTGGAAAAGACCGATTTTCCAAAAAGACCATATAAGACAACTTGGAATCTTAGATGTTCTTCACTCTTTTCAAATAACATGTCTCAATCCTTGCATATAGTTATAGGTGGTGTCAAATTCTATCAGGTTTGAGATGAGACTTTGCCAGTTTGGAAGCTAAGGGAATATATTATCTCAGGCCGCAAAGGGTTTCATAAAAAGGTTGAAGGAAATGGAAATCCAACACTGGTTAAGAAAATCAGCAAATAAATTACAAAAACTGTCCATTTGCCTGTCCCTTTTAATCTTAATGTCGTATTCAAACTATTGGGCATGTAACTGAATATCTCAACTATACCTGAAGAAATAATGGAGCGTGTCTCTGCAGTAAAACAGAACGGCACTAAACTGATGAGTTTAACCCAGCAGAAAGAGCGGCTGTAAACATGACAAATGCCTGCTATTGATTTCAGGTTTAATTACTCTGTGCAGCACTGACAAAGCCCATCAGATGTTGTTGTGAAGTGTAAATGGAACAGACTACACTTCACTGCCCATAGGAAACTGATGGTGTCTGCAGTTTGCATTGTTTACTTTATCCTCCGTAAACTTCAGCCTTGATCAAATTAACAAGTGCTACTAACCTCCAACAAACTACAATGCACTATGGTTTTACAGCAACAGCCTTGGAACAACAGTTCAGCAGCGTCTCATTGATAACAACTGTCAGTCTAATGGCTGCTGGTGAACCTTACAGCCCAGGACCTGCAAGTCCTGACTCTGGGGCCATTGGGATCTCTTTCTACAGGTCTAATGTGAAAAGGAATGGAAAGTTTTTCCACTGCTCATCACTGTGGTGCCAATGAACAGCTGGTGCCATACAGTTTTTCCCAATGAGCTCCTACATTATTTAGTTTCTGGTTTCCAATATTAGTTTTTCAAGAACATTTGTGACTAATTATAACTAACTTTAGGTTAATTGCTTTCTAGCTTTTCCTTTCCCATCTCTCTTTTCAGATACATAAATCACTTGTATCTTTTTTCACTCAATTCAGCTCTTTACAAGTAGCGATATACTGAAAGATACTTATGAAAAAATTAATAATTCATAATACTTGCAAAGAACATTTTCCTTAAGTTGGAGATTACTCAATAGACCTAATTATTTGCTTTTCTCTACAAAAGCTGTGTCAGAATTTCTTATGCTATCATCAAAGTAGCAACGGACTACACTAAATGTTTGTTTTCAAAGCTTCATGCAAATAGGTAAAACATTAAAATAGGATATCTGTAAGCATTTGCATTGGGTTCAGGATCTACCAAAGTCAGAAGTAGATCTCGGAGACATCCTCCTCACGGTCGCCTTACTTCATACCTCATAGTCAGCTGAACGCTGATTGCCTGCACACTACGTCCACCTGCGCACATTTGCTTGATACTGGTGTTGGTGTTCAGCACCTGTTGCCAAGATCTTTTCCCCAGTTCTTGGCAATGCCCAGAACAGTGGCGGGCATCCATTTTCCAGTTTACATTCCCAGGCTGGCAGGCTTCAATTTCTCATCCTATATTTGTATTCTACAGACTCATTGCAATCTCTCATTTTGTCCTGCGGCTTTGCATGGTACCATGTACTTCAGACAAGGATAAAACTAGGAGTGATGACATATAAGGGTTATTTGAAATAAATTCTAAAACATTTGATGCTAATCAAGCAAAATTCTTAATAAATGCTAGATTTCTAGCAGAAGAAAGACAACGCAATAATTAGTTACCTAACTGGCTTTAAAGGATAGTTTAACAGTAATAAAAGAATGTTGACTATAAAAAATACCTAAATTACCCCTTAAGTGCCTGATCATTTATCCAAAAATCAAGTGGTGCAAATTCTTTTCCTAAAAATGTATTTTTATGTCCTTAAGTTAGAGAAAACTAGAGTTCAATCATTTATTTGAAAATATTTATTGAGTGCTTCCTCTGGCTGCTAGGTGCTAATGGTGAAGAAAATAGATCCTACCTCCTCCAATGGGGAAAAAAAATAAAAATAAATTACTCAAATAGTTGTATAGTTGGTGTTGTAATGAGTACTATAGAGGAAAGCTAAAAGGAGCAATAAGAGTCTGAAAAGAGGCACCTGCTTTAGACTGGGAGGCCAGGAAGGCTTCTCTGAGCACAAGACATTAAAGAGACCTGAGGCTGAGTAGAGGGACGCAGGAGAGGGAGTGCCATGTGTAAAAGCTACCAGACGACAGCCTGACACAACTGAGGCTGAAAGAAGCTTAATATGCCTGGAATCCAGTGAACTACATGGATAATGGCTAAGATATGGATGCGGAGGTAGACAGTAGCTGGGACAGACAGGCCACATTAAGTATTTTAGGCTCCACACCATCAGGAGCCTAGGGAAGCCACTGATACATGTTAAGCACTAAGTGATCAGATAGGAGTTTTTTTGTTTTGGGTGCATTTGGCGGGGGGTGGGGGGAGGGGAGGGGGTTTAGGTTCATGTAGACTGCTTGTAAGGAACAGCCCCAGGTCAACAGAGGACAAGTGCAGATGCAGGAACCAAGTGGGAGGGTAATGCAATAGTTCAAGCAAATTATGATGGTGGCTGGTTTGGATAGTAGCTGTAGAGATGGGAGTCCAGATAGTGGTGACAGAGATTCAGAATACTGACAACAAAACAAAATCTTCTCCTTGGCATTGTTTATTATAAATATATATATATATTATATATATATAATATAATATATATATTATATATACTATATGTAGTATTTATAAATACTACATATAGTATATATACTATACTATATATATATTTATAAATACTACATATAGTATATATACTACATATAGTATATGTGTACATATATACATATATACATGTAATGTTAACATTTCATGTATGCATATATATACTAGTTTATTTGGGGTTTTTGTTTTTTTGTTTTGTTTTGTTTTGTTTTGTTTTAGATTTCTTTAGCACTACAGGCTGAAATCTTCCTTTTCAGCTATTTAAAAAATAATGCTTCTGGACATTCATTTCTCTGAATATATGGATTTTCTGTAGACTCTTTAAATATTAGTGGAGATCCCTCTCACAGTGATGCTACAAATGGCAGAATATTTAAGCAGTGCTAGAGATTCTGGTTTAGTTAAAATTATACTAACTGTTGAGTTCTGAAGCACTTCTAGATTTTATTCTTAAGGACCAAATCTCTACAATAGCTTGATATTTTTAACTGATTATTTGGCAGTTTTCACAGTAGTGAGAAAAAGGAAATCTCTGATGCGGTCTACAAATTTAGTAGTCAAGGTTGGGGAGGACACCTCAAACCATCCTGTCTGCTTCAAACGTTATCTGAGCTGCCCTCAGTCACAGGCACTGGATGAAGGACTTGGAAGAAAGGAACTGATGCCTACAGAGATATCCTGAGGCAAAATGGAGGAGCAACAGGGCATTTGCAAAAGGTGCCCTACAACTTGCAACATGGATAAAAAATAGGGCAGTTATGAATTCCAAGCCAACTCAGACTCGTGTAGAAACAACTTCAGGCCTGGAATCCTGTACTCATTAAGTCTGTCCCAAACTTAACACAGGAAAAATGTTTCTGGTGATTAATAGGAAAAGAGAGTTTTCTACTTCTCTTTGCAAACCACTCTTATTCATTTACCCATTTCTTTCAGGTAATACACAACAGCATCTTATCTAGACTTTGAAAACTGTTGACCTGTGGCATTTGAAATGATAAAAAAAATATGATTAAAATAGTAAAATTATATGTCTCCCTTTAAAACCCGTTAATGCTTTCTAACTGATTACCAAACACCTGTGGACCGAATTCATCAATCAAAGATCCACAGACTCTGAAGAGAAAATTCAAATAATTGAAGGTCAAATTATAGGATGTTTTGTAGGAAACCTAGAAGAGGATTACCAACAGGTAAAAAGTTCTTAATGAAAGCATCCAACCATTCTCCCCCAGATACTGAGCACTTACTGAACAGAAGGCCGTGAATTAGGTGGGGCGTCAACTGGGCACCAGAGTAGGTTTGAATCAAGAATCCTGTCCTCATGCTGCTTATTTACAATACTAGACACATTAATTTAAAATCGCCCTTTTATTTAATTACTTTGCCTCAAACTACTGAATCAAGATGTACGTGACCATGATCGAATACAAAGTAAAGTGTCAAATGAAGCCTTGGAAGCCATGCTCTCTCTCTCTATGGAGAAAATCAGTGACTAACATTTTGCTCTGCACCAGGGACTGCATCACATAATTTGTCACTGTCCAAATACAATTTTCTTTTTTTGTAAATGAGTCAGTCACAAACCTCTGATTGCGCCATTTCAAATGCAAATAATTCTGTTCCAACTGCCTCTTTACATTAGCTAAATGAAGTCATCAGTAACCAAAATTGGAGAAAATCTTAACACAACTGCCGTAAACAACTTTTAAAGTTTTATATCCCATAAGAATGAAACCGTTATGAGATAGTGAAGATTCATTAGAGATACCCAACCCTGATATGACTCATATTCAAAAACAATAATACTTTCCCCCATAACCAGTAGTGGCCAGAGCAAATTATAATCAAAGATAGATTTCTTGGAGGGTGATGATACCATTAGATTTAAGGAATTAAAAATACATGAAACTTTTGAGTTAATGAACAGGGTCCTTAACTGCTCATTTAATTCAAACAGCTGTTTGTTAATGCCCTAAGCAGTGTCATAAACTGTGAAAATACTGTTGAGTGCAAGACACTAGTTAATGCTATAAAGCAACACATGCTCTAATATTAAAAGGATTTAATGGGATTAATAGAGAATAAAACATTAACTCCCTATTATGATGTTTTAGAACCCAAGGGCAAATTCTGGCTAAAAAGGACTCTGGTTCTAAAACCACAAAAAGTAAACTCCAGCACTGTACAGCAAATCATGGCAATTTTATGCCCTTGAAAAAAAGTGGAACCCTGATAAGATCACATCTGTTCCAATCACATACTGGATAAAATCACTGTTTACTAAAGTCCTAAATAACTAAAAATGTGGAACCCCAACAGGATCCCATCTGTTAATGCTACAACTTGGATATGGTCCCATTAGAAAAATTCCATATAATAATGTTCCAGCATAAAATAGTGAAGAATTTGGATTTCATTTCATCAATTTTGCCTATAGACTTATATGCCGATTTTCTGCAAATATACAATTACATGCTTTATAATGCATTTTTCCTATGGGTAGTTGCTATAATTTTAATAGATGAAACCAAAACTGATTTGGAATAATAAATTTCTAAGTCTTTCTCCATGAATTTCAGGAATTTTAGCCAATTTCTGCTCATTACTTCATTCCTTGCACTGTACTACAGAGTATTTTCATAGGAAACTTATTATAAATGGTTGTAATATAAATCATAACAAAATTTACAACAATGTCCTTTTCTAAATTCTAGCTATTTGCAAGTACCATGAATAATTTTAATTCTGGATTAAATATATGACTTCACAACTCAGAGAGAAATGTTTTTATATTTAATACTCTCTTGGTAGTGTCATATTTAACTCTATAACATAGCTAAATTTCCTTTTAGACTTAAGTGTTAAATGTACAGTTAATATTTAAGAATAAGAACTGGCGTCTAAAGGAAAAATTAAAATAGTTTTGATGAGGTTGGTGAGATTAAGTAATTCAAAATGTCTAAAAATATAACAGATTGTGATTGTTGGAATATACCTTTATCTTTTAACCATTGTAACATTTAGTTTTCTTAGAGTATTATGAAAATGGACTTTCTCTCAGATTTTTGTTATAAGCAAACAGGAAAAAAAATTGGTCACTGTTTTATTGCAACCTTCTGTGCTAGGCACTATACTAAATCATAAATATAGTTTAATGCTCACCAAAAAAAAAAAATCCATGAATATGCAATATTGTAATACCCATTTTACAGATGAGTAAATGGAGTCTAAAAGAGGTAAATCAAATTCCTAGGGTTAAATTCTCAGGATCAGAAACCAGGAGTGTCTGGTTGCAAAGCTCATGTTTATACCCACTGTGCTGTACTGCCCCAACAGGCATTCTCCTTGCATAGCATAGAATATTAAGAAAGTAAGACGAATAAAAGTAAGCAGGTTAATTAATAACCATGGCTGGGAATAATGCACATATTTTAGCTGGATCAGTTTTGGAAATTTTTACCTGTGAGAAATATATTAACTTCCTGTTCAGGGCTTCATAATGGACATGTGGGTGCCCCGGGCAGATTAATATTTTGTTATCCTTTCAATCCATTTGATAGATGAATCATTTGTTTCTTTTCATTGGACAGAAATGAATTATACAATTCATCAAAATTTTCCTTTGCCCTGGCTGCCAGCAAATTTGAAACAAAATTCATTTAAATATTTATTCAACATTGATTTAGCTGGAATGAGGAATGCATCAGCGGTAGTCAGGTTGTTTTATTTCCACTTCAGCATGCTATATCCTTTGATAGATGAAATTAAAATTTGTCTATTATGTAAGGGGTTGAGTGTGGAGCTCTGAGCTAATGAGAGCCATATTTCCAAATTATTCCATTGATGTTTTATTGAATGGCATTTTAATGATTGAATTCATGATGATTAATTTTCTATCTGAAAATATTCAAGAGAAAGTTATAAAGGTCATTTAAACTATGGATTACTGTGGGTTCTCTCAACTCTATTCCCATATTAAGTCAGTCTTCTACAATGTAGCACAGTTAAATTATATTAACGTAATTTCTTGCAAATATAACTTGACTAGCTAGAAAAAGAAAGTTCTATTTAAAAATACTTGAAGACTTGTTAGTTTTGAAGCCATGAAAACATTAAAAAAATGGTAAAAAAGAAATTAGTATCTAAAGAAAATTATGAAAGTTACAAAAGTCAGAGCAATGAAAATAATAATTTCAAAATTACAAGGGGGATATTATTCTTTCATGGACAGAAGTTATACTTTTATTAGAAGTAAAACTTTGACTAGCATATAGGCTAATATACTTATCTTAGAATTATAAAGATAATAATTTCCAAAATAATAATTAAAGGTATGGTTCTCTATCTTAAATGATATGCTAATTCACTCACATGATGTATTTCTCATGCGAGGAAAATATTTATTGCACTGGATGACTGTTTTAGAGAAATGATTATGAACTTGAGAGACGGGCACTAGCTCCATAAACCTAAAGGAATTACTTAAATTCACAGAGCTTAAGTTTCTGTAACTATAAATGAGAATATAATATGAAACACATTGAATTGAATGATATAACTACAACAAATACTACTTTTTTCTTTTTATTTCTAGTATATTCTCTGCTTCCTTTTTGAGCAAAAGAGAATAATCTAATTCTTCATTTAACTTTTTGGTTAAAGTCGCAACAAAATTCAAAACTATATTTGTTTTTTGTGCTATTCATGTTACTAGGGCAGTTTTCTCCTTTTTAAAATTGTTTCTGCTCTCATTTTCTAAATAACTATTTTAACTGCCTGGATTTCATCTATGCTTTAATTGTGTAAATTGTCTCTGACACATTTACAAAAATGTTGGAGTGTGTGTAAAGCAACTATGATTTTACTGAATTACTATAAATTGCTTTCTGTGGAAACACCTTCAAAATTAAAAGAGGAAGGGGGGCGCCTGGGTGGCGCAGTCGGTTAAGCGTCCGACTTCAGCCAGGTCACGATCTCGCGGTCCGTGAGTTCGAGCCCCGTGTCAGGCTCTGGGCTGATGGCTCGGAGCCTGGAGCCTGTTTCCGATTCTGTGTCTCCCTCTCTCTGCCCCTCCCCCGTTCATGCTCTGTCTCTCTCTGTCCCAAAAATAAATAAAAAACGTTGAAAAAAAAATAAAAAAAATAAAAAATAAAAGAGGAAGGAAATTTAAGGCGAAATTAAATTTGCTATACATCCTATTTGAAATGTTTGAGCTATAGACAACTTTTTAAAAAATGTATTAGAAAAAGAAATGTCTTCCTATAATCTGGGGAGAGGATGAAAGCAAGTTAATTGGTTTCTTATTAATTAGTCCTTTTTTATTGAAAAGCATCTATTTCTTAAGGTATCTTTTGGTAAAGTAAACATGTATCAAGTATTTAAAAAACAGCTGGTTTCCAATATTTGAAACAATTCAAGAATATCTGCACATATAAAATTGTTGATAGTTTAAATGCCTATTATTTGTTAACAAAATCTAAAGAGATAATAAAAAGAATCAGTAATTTATTTAAGGCAGCATTTATGAAAAAAAAGAAGTGTGATGTTTTCTTTCAGTTTGAAAACTATACTTTCCTCTCAATAAATAGTATCTATTTCTTTCTCTTTATTGTTAAGAACAACAAACACAATTTTTCTAAATAGTGTTAATAATATACCATTAACAGAGTAATTCCACAAATAAAACTACAAATAGTATGTAAACAGTGGTGGCTTGCTGGAAAAAATGCTTTTATATTACTGTCCTGTTTCTTTCATTACCAATTGTAATTTGTAATGATGATGTAGTAATGTAGCAGAATTAAAATAAGAAAGAAAAGTTTGCAACAGATTTAAATTCTCTAACCCTAAAAGTTGTTAAAGGCATTTTAATTTCCCAAAGCAAAAGAGACAATTGTATACAAGATTCTATTTTGAGTCTAACCTTATTAAAAAATAAAAACAACATTAAAGAAACCTATTCTCCATTTGGAGCAAGTGGAATTTATGTTAGTAACTCCAATTAACTCTAATGGGAGTTACATGAATAAATTTCAAAAGCACTGAGAAGAAAGGAGTTTTGCTATTATAAGGAATTCAGAGAGAGAGCCTAGATATGATTTCATGCAAACTGTTGAAATGTCATTGAAAACATCTGTGAAAATTGGTCAATAAGCAGAAAAATATTTAAAATTATGATACAATGAATTTGTATGTCATCACAGAATCAAATATATGGAAAACGATTAACCTTTTAATAGAATTTTTAAAGAAGTTTATTATTATTTTTTTTTCTATTTCTAGTCCGAATTGAGGAATGAAGCCTGGTTTAAGAGAAAATATATAAATTTGATTGCCCCTAACTTTTAATGCCCTCTATAAAAGTAACTTTTCTGACTATTGTAAATATACCTATCTCTTAGGGCCTGTTGTGGTATGTGCTTTAACTTTTATTTATTTATTTTTTTTTTTCAACATTTTTTTTTTATTTATTTTTGGGACAGAGAGAGACAGAGCATGAACGGGGGAGGGGCAGAGAGAGAGGGAGACACAGAATCGGAAACAGGCTCCAGGCTCCGAGCCATCAGCCCAGAGCCTGACGCGGGGCTCGAACTCACGGACCGCGAGATCGTGACCTGGCTGAAGTCGGACGCTTAACCGACTGCGCCACCCAGGCGCCCCGAGTGCTTTAACTTTTAAACATCAATTTAGACAACAAGCATGTGAGGTGTCTGTTACTGTTTTACAAATTTTAAATATTTTAATGACTGGAGAGTCTATTAATAATTTGCCCAGGTTGCTTATGTAAGCTTTAGAGATGCCGCTCCATCTTTGGACCCCTAATCCTAGAGTCTGAGAAGCAACACTACACAGTGTCCTTTGAACATAGTCTACTTCAATATGTGCCTATTTATGAATGGCAATTTTAAAATGGTGACTAAAAGCCTACATTATTTAATTGTCTCAAAATTTTGAGAATTCTTCTATAATGATCAGAAGATATTGATTCAATAATATTTGAATAAAAAATAAGTAGATACATAATAAACTATTAACAACAGCTTCAAAATGTTGAGGTGTATTTCTAAAAGAAGAGCATTTCATAAGATGCAGGCCAAGATGAAAATCATTAAATGTGCTGAAATGGTGAGGACTGTGCCTCCATTATGTGCTTGTTAGACTTGAGTCAACCAACTCTTCATACAATTACAAAAGAAGAGAAAAAAAAATTAAATAACATGTACAAAGTGCTAGAAACTCATGGACTGAAGTTTGCATCTAAAAGATAAGTTCTGGGGCACCTGGGTGGCTCAGTTCGTTGTGTCTGACTTTGGCTCAGGTCATGATCTCGTGATCCGTGAGTTCGAGCCCATGTCGGGCTCTGTGCTGACAGCTCAGAGCCTGGAGCCTGCTTCGGATTCTGTGTCTACCCCTCTTTCTCTGCCCCTCCCCTGCTCATGATCTGTCTCTCTCTCTCAAAAATAAATATTAAAAAATTTAAAAAATAAAAGATAAGTTCTTTTTTTTTTTTTTTTTTTTTTTTTTTTTTTTGGGACAGAGAGAGACAGAGCATGAACGGGGGAGGGGCAGAGAGAGAGGGAGACACAGAATCGGAAACAGGCTCCAGGCTCCGAGCCGTCAGCCCAGAGCCTGACGCGGGGCTCGAACTCACGGACCGCGAGATCGTGACCTGGCTGAAGTCGGACGCTCAACCGACTGCGCCACCCAGGCGCCCCAAAATAAAAGATAAGTTCTAATTAAGGATTTTATAATTATTTTAGGTCTCTAGAAATAGTCTTCTTTGAACATGTAAATCTACTTTTCTACTTATTTACATTTTACACATATATGTGGCTTTAGGGAAATATTCCCATTACACTTAGGGAGTGTCTTTTGTATGTTTTATGAAAGTTCATAGTGCAGAGTTATGATAATTGAAAAGAATTTACCAAGAGATGGTGTCCAACAACTGCTTTGATCTCAGGCCCATATCAACATGTATCTACTTACAACTGGCAGTTTATAATATAGTGATTACAAGCCTGGGTGCTTAATTATCTCAAATGTTTTCAGAAATTTTCTAATAATGATCAGAAAATTTTAATGCAATTGAGGAGTATTAATGATAGCCACAAAACATTAGCTACCAGTTACTGAAACACGTAATTTATTCTATCCACACATAAGGGTTACATTCTCACAGCTGAATTTTAAGAAAACGGACGCTGACTTCAAAATAAGAATCGTGTTTTTGAACACTGTATTAGGAAACAACGAAAACATTCCTTTGCTTCCCCACCCCTCCCATTTTTCCTCCCTTTTTCCATTCTCTTCTTCCTATCTCTCTTCTTCCCTTCTTCTAATATTTATTAAGCAGCTAATAAGTGTCAGATGCTCTAGCTCAGCTAATACGCAGGAGAAAAACTTGCTAATAGAGCGTACGTGTGAAACATTGAATTTGCACACTTGTTTCTCTCTCGTTAGCAAGAAGGCAGACATGAGCATGGGTAGACTAATGAAATCTTGGTGCCAAGCCAAACAGCCAACAAAAGATATACACATCTACAGTTCATAACTTGTAGAGATCTAACGGAGTATTTTGTTAGACCTAAAACTAAATTGTTATTCCATTAAAATGGAATATTAAAAAATGGTAAGATATTTTAGGAAAAATGAAATTAAAATACATTTTTATCACTGAGATATTTATATAGTATGTAAATTACATATATTTATATTATATGTATATTATATATTTAGCTCCCCTTAAGATGCTGAATATTATGTGATAATCTTTAAATAATATAAAATATAAATTGAACTTAGGATGAAGGGCACAATATCTAAAATATTCATTAATTTTGTCACTAGTAATGAAGAAGAATCCCTTGGATTTATTGCTGTAACAAAATTTAACCCTAGAAAGGGCAACTTATATGGGTAATGTTAAATTTCAAACTTTCATTTTCATTAAAAAATAGAGTGGTCAAGGTGTTGGTAAAGAAATATGTAAATCTTAGTAGGACCAATTGCATGGCATACATAAAATACTTTCTTCACATTTTTTGTAAAACATAAAAATATAAATTAAAAACATTTTTAAACATCATGGAAAAGCATATCAAAAGTCTATCTAATCTAGCAGATGTTTAAAAAACCTCCAGATTCTGTTGAAAAAAATAACTTCACCCCAGAATTACATAGAAATAAATACAATCCAAGAAAAAAATAAAAATCATGAAGTAATAACTATCTATATGTGCCCTACCCTATTTAATGAGAACCCTTTCATTTTTCAGATATAAGGTATCTTTTTGGATATGCATATGTCTGATTGCTTGGGCAATCTCATCAATGCTATCAAATGAACTGATTTTGAACTTTGCATGATTTGTTTTTTGAATTTACCTAACTTTGACAATATTTGAAGATTTCATCTAGTTTACTAGGAGGAAGAGCAGGGAACTGATAACATTTACCCTGTGTGATAGATTGGTTCTTGGTTTGCCCTGCTAGCTTTCCCACCCTCCTTTTCTGGTAAAAGACCTTGACTCTTATCTATAGATGTGGATTTGTGATCAAATGCAATTGACTTTAGTTGCCAAATTCATAGAAAAGATGAAAGGTCTTTTCAGAATTCATTTATCAGTTTGTAAAAGGAGCTACAAAAAATCTAGCAAATAAGACCTATACATGTTCAGAAAACTCACCATGAAAAAGGGGGAAATCTGATTCTTGGCTGTCATGATGAAGACCAAGTTTAAGGTAGAATCTGACCCTGTCTCCCTGAAACTGAGAGCAGGCAGAGTGGGCATGACTGTGTAGAGCTTAAACTGAAAGAGCTGAGAAGTCAGAGAACTGAACCACTGGCCACCCCCACCTACTAGGGTGTGGAACAAATGTAGCTGGGCTTAATACTGTCCCTTTCTCCCCATACACCTTGGTAAACTACTACACGACTAGCAGATAGGTCATCCAACCAGGAGTAATGGTGACTGTCTTGATCAATACAGAGGCAGAGTATGTCTACCTCTGACTTCAGGGGCACTCATTTCCTACAATAACAGCAGAAGCATGGGAAAGCTCTTTAAGGGACCAATCAGATTTTTACTTCTCTGAAGGGTGAGAATAGCTAGAGTTGATCCCTTTGCATGAATAATAGCCTGAGGGCTCTTGGGTAATGGGAGGGGGCACTGGAGGGTGGGAGGGGTGAGTGTAGAGGGGTGCTGGTAATAGTATTGGATTTAGCAATGGAGCAAGAGGGAACTAAGGACAGAATAATAATATATGTGTGGCTTACAGGATTGAGGTTTGGAGTAACTGAATTAATTATTAAAAGAAAGAAAACCTCATTTTGGAAGACATGTGTAATTCATTTAACAAATTTCAAGGTCAGTAAAATTTCATCGTATATTTTTACCTTAGTATATTAGTGTTCTAAAAGTACTCTCAATAAACTTAAAGACATATTAGTAAAGAATTTTATAGCCCATTTCATATAATTATAGAAGAATCAAGAAGCAAATGAAGAAATTTGATCAATGTATAAAAAGCTATATGTATTTATTCATTCATTTAATATATATTTCTTGAGCACCTATTATGAGTCAAGCTATCTTTTAGGCATTGAGGCCAAAGCAGTGAGCACTTATTAATTAAAATAATGCACTTTTGCATGGGGCTCATTTTTTTAAAGTAGGTTCTATGCCCAACGTGGGGCTTGAAATCATGATCATTGGATCAAGAGTTGGACATTTCACCTACTGAGCCAGCCAGACTCCCCTCATGGGGCTCATTTTTTATTTGAGTATAGCTGATATACAATGTTACATAAGTTTCAGGTGCACAGCATAGTGATTTGATAACTCTATACATCATGCTATGCTCACCACAAGTATAGCTACCATTTGTTACCATGCAACACTATTACAATACCATTGACCATATTCCCTATGCTAGGCTTCCAGTTATGAAACAAATATGGCACAGGAATAAAAGGTACCATGTAGGGCTGATTTGAATTAGAGAATTGAGAGAAAGAGCCAGAGAGATGGAGAAAGAGAGAAGATCAATGTTGAAGTGTGAAATATCCCATCTGCTATTAAAAAAAATGTTGAAATACATTAAAGTGTTAATATCTCAATAGATTCCATTAACTCATTCAGTTCATTTGGAAACATTCATTGAGCATCTATTATGCAATATCATTATCATATGCAAATATATTTTATAGCAAATAATATATTAGCATTCTAGAATTTCAACTCATTTCATAAAATACAGTCTTAGGTGAAACAAATGATTTTACAAGAAATTAAGTAAAAAGAGAAAAAGACTACCCTTAAATGAGTTAATATTACTACTAATGTAAACCTCTAATTCAGCATTTGTGTAATTCACATCTACTACTACTAATTTAACTTCTTCAAGAGAACCTCATCTATTTGAACTGATATTTGTTCTATGTATACAAAGATTCAAAACCTTTCCATCTTTTAACTAGGTAACTTTGTTTTATGTTCTATTTATACTTCATAAATCCATTATAAGCCCATCTGGAAAAGCAATTATTTCCAGGCATCAACTAATTTACTAGACTTCCTTCTCAATGGATATGTGGTTTCTACTTTAGACAACCAATTTCCATAGCAAATCAGGTGGATTTAGTTTCTGCATCCCTGTTTATACATAAGCTAAATTAAGAATGTTATCATAGATGTAGCTACTGGCCAAATAGGAGGTGTAAGACTTGGGAGTCAGAATCACACGGGCAATTAGTGGAAGCTAGGTCTGCAGCATTTCGCTCCAAGGCCCTTTCTCCCACTGAAGGCTACAACTGAACAGCTCAGTAATTCAACAGAATAATGGAAAGTGGACAGGGTGTACACTTAGAAGCTACTGTTTATCCATTTGCTTTCTTGTACAAGTCACTTAATCTCAAGGTATTTGAAGTTACACATCTATAATTTGAAAATAATAATACTCAGCTCACATGAATTCACATGGGGGAAATTTATGGGAAAGGTATTGTCATTCATATCAACCAAATATTATCGATAAATGCAAAATCTTGCTATATGAATATTATGCTATGCTAATATTCTACTTCCGGGAGATACCCAGGTGCTGAAGATCACTTATTCATTTGGGTGTCAACTACTTTTTGATGTTTATCTCTATCAACATGATAAAATAAAGAAGTCCTTGCCTGTTTTTTAAATACAAACAGAACTTATATTTTCTCTGCATTGCAAGACTCAGGAACTTATTTTATACTTAATAAGAATAAGGAAAATTAGATATAAAGTTTGACAGAGGTATCCTTACCATACTAGCAATAAAGCACCATAAAAAAACCAAAAGGCAACTTACTGAATTCATATATATATGTAGATGCACAAATATATACTTATATGCGTATTTATGTTTGTATGTATAAATATATGTGTGTAATATACATATATGATGAAATATCCAGTATTTAGATAGTATATCGAAAGAAAACCAAAGCATTGGATGAAATCATTCAGATTAGTCTCCACTCAACTAACTTCTTTCATTTTAACACCAAATTACAGAAGATATGTCAATCAAAAATAGCACATTTCATGCAAACTTTTCCAGAAGATTTATATAGATTCACCTGATGTGATTACTTACCATTCATTTACTCAGAGTTACAAGACTCTGGCTTCCAGCCTAGCACAAGCTTCCCGTTCTGGAAGTCATGGTGCTAAAAGGTACAGCATAGGGAATATAGTCGATGGTAGCTACGCTTGTTGTGGTGAGCACAGCATCATATACAGAGTTGTCAAATCACTATGTTGTACACTTGAAACTAATGCAACACTGTGTGGCAACTATACTTCAATTAAAATAAATATAATTTTTTTTTTTTTTTTAAATCACAAGACTCTGGAGGAAAGTCTTTATCTCTCTACCACCAGTATCTGTGATCACCTATATATAGGAATAATTAGTGTTTTAGAAATATATGTATCACCGTTTTTCTGATAAAACAAAAATTTTAGGGGCGCCTGGCTGGCTCAGTCAGTTAAGCGTTCAACTTTGGCTCAGGTCATGATCTCACAGTTCACAAGTTTGAGCCCGGCATTGGGCTCTGTGCTGACAGCTCAGAGCCTGGAGCCTGCTTCAGATTCTGTGTCTCCCTCTCTCTCTCTGCCTCCTCCCCCACCCATACTCTGTCTCTCTCCCAAAAGTAAATAAATATTTAAAAAATTTAAAAAAAACAAAAATTTTATATTTAATATTCAGAAACTCATATATTTTCACAAATTGTTTTCACATGGTCTTCATGTATGTATACTTGTATATATATATATGTATATATATATGTATTTAATGGAGAATTTAAAGTAATGTAATCATAATAACAATACATTGTAACTTTTCTTCAATGATTTTAAAAACACTATTGAAATTACATAAAAATATGGGGCACCTGGCTGGCTCCTTTGGAAGAGCACATGACTCTTTATCTCAAGGTTGTGAGTTCGAGCCCCATGTGGGGTGTAGAGATTATGTAAATAAATAAAACTTTAAAAAATTACATAAAAATGCAACTCCTCCATTAGGTATCAATATAAAATACAAGTAAAATATGTAAGTCAGATAAAAATTAAAAATGGTAGATATGTAAGAGTCTAAGAAAACAGAATTTTGCAGAACATTTTCTTGGAACTTACATGGTATGCATAAACATAAATTTTAACTCTGAGGTTTTATAAAAATTCATACTAATAATAATTATTAATGGTTTTAGTACTTAATGATAACATCTTATAGTAGAAAGCTTCAAATTATTGTATTTTAATAGAGCAACAAGAATATGAAAAAGGAATCAGTAAATATTTGTAGATGAAATTTGTGAGGTTGCATGAAAGAATAAAAATCTATTTTTTTACTTATTTATGAACCTCAAAAACCATGCAAATTAACTGCTTTTAATTAAACATCTGCAAAATGGAAAATTGTTTAAACAAAGACCCAAACTCATCATACAGTATTTTCTACTTTCTTTCTATTCATATATTTAATAGCATTCAACAAGGGATATAAACAGAGATAAAACTCATATCCTGAGAATTATAATTTCCATGTTATAGAATTGGATAAGGCCAAGAAAAACCACTGTGTTCAGTCTCCTCTAAAAACCTAGATTGGAAGCCTCTAGCATTAGAGTTATCTAAGTCTCTTCTTAGCATAAGCAACAAGGGCTTGTGTCATCTGTCAATGCTTACTGTAATTGCCCACATCCCTCCCCGCATGGCAAAGTGCTCTTCTGCAAATTCTGTCCTATAGTAAATTTCTGATGGACCCTCTCTCTGAACTGCCCCGTGGAGGCAAAGAGAATTCTGCATAACCTTCAACAGATGAAAGTAAGGAAAGATTACCTTCCGGCCATGAAGGCTGGTGGCATATATAAATTTAAGGACAAAGTATATTCTCAATGTCCAAAACCAGATTTTTCACGTAAGAGAATTTCCAGCAAGGCTTCTGTGTATGTACTTACTTACTTGGTTATCCATATTCATGCCTCTGTTTGTAGGAAGGTGACAGTGCAGAGCCTCCAGTATCATAAAAGCCTCAACACTCTGTACATTTTATGTATTTCAGCCTACTCTTTATATAGAACTTGAGGGCTCAAAAGCAAAGAATCTACTAAGGCCAACTGCTCTTTGGATAGGAATATCAGGCAAGTTTTTCGAAGGAGTGCCATTTAAACTGATACCTGAACGGTAAGAAGGGGTGAATCATGTCAACATGAGAAGCAGGAATGATTCTGGCAGAGAGAAACAGCAGTTCTAAGACCATTAGACAACTAGGAGATTGGAAAGTTCAAGACATTGAGAGAAGGCCGATGTAGCCGGGCAAGCTAAGTTGCCGAGCGATGGGGGATAAAATCAGAGAGGTAAGAACCAATCACGTGTGACTTTGCATGCCCGGGCAATACATTTAGGTTTTACTTTGAGGGTCACGGGAGCCACTAGAGGGTTTAAGCAGGGGCATGACCTGATTTACATTTTGAAAAAGAGCACAGCTCTGTGGAGAATTGATTACAGAGGCAGGCACCAGTGAAAACAGGATCTGGAGTGGCAGTAGAGGAGAGCTGCTTTGATTAATGAAATGTGCTGGTGGACACCAGTTGTGACTCAGAAAATGTGCATTTCCTTAAAATGCATACATTTTAAATAACTGGGTCCCTTTGTGGGTTTTATGTGAATCAATTGATATTAAGTATGCAGACGTTATCACGTTACGGCTTTTCAATTTTTGAGTCAGGGAAGGGCCCCTCAGCCTCTTGAGGCATAGGAATCAGTGGTATGGCTCCCAGCAGGTCGTTGGCCTGCACTCAGGGACAAGGTAACAAAGAAACTTCAGCTTCCCCTTCCTCAGTGCCTCCTCCAATAATACAAGTAAGATAGACACTGACTGAAGGTGTGCTGCTTTAGTGGCTTAGGGAAATATTGAATTAAGCACAAAAGAAAAATGTGTTATGCAGCAAGGTACCCAATAAGTAGCATAAGCAGTAACTAATCTGGAAGATAAAATTATAAAAATAATCTTTATTTGGTTACTTATTATATGTTAAGTGCTCTGTTAAGGAAATTATTTCATTTAATCTCTACCTTAATATTGCCCCAGTTTGAAACCTGAGAAATCTAAGAGTCACAGAAGTTAAACAGTGGGTAAGTTTACAAAACTAGTGAATTTTGTTACTTAACCCCACTTTTGTGACCCCACATCTTCTCTTTCAATCACGATATTGCACCAGCTTTCAAAGGAAGAAGTGGTTGCTTTGAAATGTTATAGTCAAAGAAGACGTCAGTAGGACACGCTGAAGAGTTATGGTTTTCAGAGACAAGAAACCAAAGGCAGGGCATTCCGGAAAAGAGCAAGGCAGGAGTGATGGAAAGGTGTGAAAGCACACAGAGGGGCAGACATGGAAGATAGTATTTTCTTTGGGGTAAGTGATGGAGACTGGCTACCTGCAGTTAGCTATTATCTTAGCCATGTTCTGGCCATTAAGATGTCACTGGAAATGGCATAAGTCAATTCCCGGCCTCGGCCAAAACACCTGCAAAATCCTTTACAATCCTTTTGCTCTTCTATCCACAGGTCAGAGGTCGAGGATGGCAGGGGGAACCAGGACCTTGGGAATGGCAAAGCCATAAGCTAAAAGCTGCCTGGGTCTCTGAGAGACAGCACGAAAAGGTTGCTCAGTAATCAAGGATATCCACATTGGACTTTTTGAGCAAGAAATAAACACTCAATAGGTTTAAAAGTTGTGACATTTTGTTTTAGCTTCTAGAATCATTTATTCCAAATAATACATAGTGGACAGTTCATCTGGTGAATATGTGGAGCTAGGACATGTGAAGTTAGACTCTTGCAATATCTGTTTCCGATCCTCTTCTCGTTTTCCTGGACTACAGACTCAGGTTCCCTTGGAATTAATGCAGATCATAAGACATTATTCTGGTCAATGAGTTGCAAATGCAAATTTCATGAGTATGTCCCGTACCTAACTCCCCAATTCACTTCTTTTTGTTTGAGAGAGGATGTGATAGCTGAATTTGTACCAGCTGTACTGTAATCATGAGGGAAAAGGCCAAGAGAATCTCAGAGATAGGGAGTCCTAACATAATTAAGCTACTGTACCAATTTCAGAAACTGCTCACCTACAGATTCCTTTAAATACATAAACAAATAATTTTCCACTTCTTCAAACTACAGTTATTCAGGTTGTTTGGCTACAGCTAGAACATAATTCTAATCAATACAAAAAAAGTTAAGTGGATGTAAAACAGTGTTTCTCAGCTGGGGGTGCTTATAACCTCCCTGCTCCATCCCCTGGGATGTTTGAGAATGTCTGGAGACATTTTTGGTGGTCACCACTGCAGGGATGTAACTGTTATCTAATGGATAGAGGCCTACAATGCACAGGACAGCCTCACACAACAAAAGATTATCCGGTCCAAATGCCAATAGTGCTAAGGTTGAGAAACTCTGTGCTGGAACATGGACAGCCCCTCTGTAGCATTAAAAAGTATTAATACTTCTTTATAGAAAATCATATGCCACTGCAGGATTTTGAAAAAGAGTATCATGAATAAAATGAGGAAGAGCGAGGAATAACCTGGGGCTTTATGTAGAAAAGGAGTGTCGGAAAGCACAAGTCTAGAGTTCAGAAGCTCAGCTAAGAGACGGGTTATTAGAACCTGAATGTTAGTGGTAGGGAAACATAAAGGGAGGGGCAAACTCATGATTTATTAGGAAAAAGGAGTTTGATGATTGAATGACAGAAGTAGGTGATGGACAGTTGAAATAAATTATTTCAAGACTGGGTATTGGGCTAACAGAATGACATTAAATATTTACTTGGACAAGTTAGATATTTAATCACTTATTTTAATTTTTGCAAATGTATAACCCTCCCAAAACAGTGAAAGTAAAATATCTAAATAGGAGACCTTCCTTTCCCCTTCTTCCCTGAGCTGGTCGAAGTGTTAGAGGGTGTTACAAATGAAATATCAAGGTATCCATGTTTTGAACAAAGGCGTAATACATTTACTACTTAAAACTAGCAAAGAAGTTATTCTCTCTACTAAAACATCACCATAGTTTTTTCATAGGTTACAGAAAATGTGGCACAAAGGAAAAGAAACAGTACTGAGATGGGAGAAGGACAAGCAGAGTTGTCAAAGGATCACATAGGAATATAGAAATTTTTCCTAGTTAAGAAGCAAAGCAGGCAGCTAGCAGAGTGCAAATATTACTGTGCAAAACAGCTATCACAATCCGTTTTAATTGACTTTTGAGGATGAGGATAAATATAGAGTTTGAGACCATGAAACTAGAAAGTGTCTTTTCATGAAGAAGAGTATGAAACAAGATTTGTCTTGAAGACACAGACAGAAGTGTCATAGGACCTAGAAGGAGAAGAAAGTAAATTAGGGCCAAAGACTATTTCATGGTTACATTTCGCTACATGTTCTCATCACATCCTGAGTCAGAAGGAAATGAAAGTTTATAAATGTACTCACTAAATATTCTATGCCATCTCCATGTATTTCATTATAAATGGACAATGGCTAAAAAATATTATGGAAAATGTATACAGCTATCACTCATAGTGCAGTTTCAGACAGGTTTCAGTCATCTCTGGTAAAATCCCACTGTTTGCATAAACCTCTAGTTAGAAAGTGCTCCCCAGTATTATTATATAGAGATACCTGAAGTGAGTAAACCTTCCATGAACTAAAGAAGAGATGATGATTACAAGCATATTACAAGACCAGGTTTTAGCAAAGTAGCAGCCTATGGAATATTGTATAAGTTTCATGACTTTCTGAATGTGCCCTATTTGTTCATGAACTTTATAAAACTGAAGTACTTAACCTATTTATCAGGATTTCTCTCATTCCTTATGTTCTCCACAAAGAAAAACCTTACATTCTTTCCCCAAAGGCATATGCTAGGTTTTGTATTAAGTCCAGTAGAAAGGATGTCCACTTACAAAAGTTCCTGAGGTAATTTCATTGACTAAAATAAATACCAGTGACTCATATACAATACCCATGCTAGGAGTTTAAAGTTTTAAGTTACCTTTGTTTTTTCTCTTGTTGCTGATGTGTAACAAACTCCAGTAGATTATCACACTTCATAGATTATATTTTTTTCCTAATAAAGTTACACTTTATGGAGGATAGCATTTTATTCAATAAGATAGGGGATTCAAGTTGCTCCCTGAGTACCCGCAAGCATCCTGAAAGTTAAATAGCTTGTTTCTCCCCAAATGAAAGACTTAACTAAAATAAGCAGTATGAACAATCTCCAACTGTGAACTAATTAAAGACAATTCCCTTTCAAGGTTTCTTCACTAGATGTCATTTGTGATTTTATTTTGCTTTCCTTAAATTTGTCCTATTTTACATGCCTGCTCTTTCTAAGATTTATCCTTGAATGGCATGATATTTTAATATTGGATGGAAGTCAGTGACATTCTAATGGGTCACACTTAAATTAATATTAAACTATTTATAAACTGTAAAACAAGAAAGGAAGATATTATAATACTATGAAGGTAGTAGAAGCAGCTTGATTTAATGACCAGGTGACTTTCTATTTTTCAAGACCATTGTCATTATGTCCGAAAAGGCATAAGTAAGTGACCCCAGTTAGAGCCTCAAACCTATATGTGTAATTCTCAACATAATCTCAGTTCCTTATGCCTTACTTCAACTTACATTACCAAATTTCTAATACTCAAAGGTTAGGGGAATTAATTGTAAAATTATTGTAGGACAAAATCAAATCTGAAATCATATCTGGTTAAAAATGTCTAAATAAAAAAAGCCAAGAGATTAAAAATAATGTGTAAAGAAACGTAACAAAAGGACTCAAAGAAAAATATTAGAACCCAACAAAGGAGTATTTTATCCTCTTAGAGTAACAGTGCGATGGCCCTGCTGGCCAACTGACCAAGATCACCATTTTCTTACCCCTTCCCACTAAATTTCTTTCAAAGGATATTAATAATTTATTGAGAAGTCAGGTACCAGGCACTATGTGTCCATTATTTTACATATAAAACCCATAGCAAATAAATATTATTTTTATTTCTATGTTCATAGGAAAGGATGTTAAATGACCAGTAGAGGTTAAACCCGGGATGAATGAAATCAGTGTGGTAAAAAAAAAGCCACACACCAAACTACTGCCTCTGTTTTCTCTTTGAATAGCATCAACATTCTCTGGCCTAGTTGTCCAAAGAACCTCCTTATTTTGATGACCATGATTATCAATTTAGTCTCTGATAATCTTGAACCTAACTTCCAGATGTCTGTTCTTTTCTTTTCTTTTTAAAAATGTTTTATTACTTATTTTTGAGAGTGAGAGAGACAGAGCACAAGTGGGGAAAGGGCAGAGAGAGAGGGAGACATAGAATCTGAAGCAGGTTCCAGGCTCCAAACTGTCAGCACAGAGCCCGACGTGGGGCCCAAACCCACGAACTGTGAGATCATGACCTGAGCCGAAGTCAGAAGCTTAACAACTGAGCCACCCTGGCACCCTATTCTTTTCTTTAATGTTTATTTATTTTGAGAGAGAGAGAGGGAGATAGAGGGTGAGCAGGGGAGGGGCAGAGAGAGAAGGAGGCAGAGGATCCAAAGCGGGCTCTGCTCAGACAGCCCAGAGCCTGATGCAGGGCTCAAACTCACAAACCTGTGAGATCATGACCTGAGCTGAAGTCAGATGCTTAACAGACTGAGCCACCCAGGTACCCCCCAGATGTCTATTCTTGATATGGATTATTTTTTAAATTGCTTCAAGAATTAGTTTGAACTGGTCAGTTTTATAGTCTCTGTCATCTGTTCTTCTCTACTAATCAAAAAATATTTCTCACAATTCCATTCATAAACCTTATAATCTTTCCAACTTGGTGTTACTTATTATTTCTTAAATTCCTGTTTTTTTTAAAGGTATGTTTTTAAGAGTTTGAGCTTATACCCTTTCCCTGACTTGCGCCTTATTAATCCTTGTCATCATCAATTTTGAATATGATTTACAGTTTATAACATACTTGAAATATTACTTAGTCTATCAAAAAGGATAATGTAGATCCAGCACTCTGGACACTTTTTAGAATTTTAATAACATTTGTGAGAGACACTGACTTACCAACTGTCCATGGGATGCCCTACATTTCTCAAAACTACTGTAACTTGGAAGAGCCATGAGTGTAGTTCTCACCTACACTCAGAATACAGAAAACATGAATCAGTCTGAGGCCAAGACATTTATTTAACAGGAAGTATGTGTCCCTCCAGCTTTCTCTTCCACTGCAAGGAGACCACAGAGGCCTTTGGTTGAGATGGTGGAGCCAAAGGAAATGAACTGGAGCCCTTTGTTACTCTGTGGAAGCGAACTACCCTGGAGAGTCACAGAGCCTCAGTGAACTTTTGTGAGTAAGAAATAAACCTTGGTAGTTGTAAGTCACAGAGATTTATAAACTGTTACTAGAGGATAGCCTAATCTTTCCTGATCAATACTGAGAACTGATATAAGAAGTTGGTGACTATTATTAGAAACAAATGAAAAACAAAACTAAACTAAAAATATGTGACATTTGATGAGTATTCTGGTACTAGCTGGAAAAATCGTGATACAGTAAGTGGCACACATTTAAAAAAATTTTTTTTAACTTTTTTATTTATTTTTGAGACAGAGAGAGACAGAGCATGAATGGGGGAGGGTCAGAGAGAGAGGGAGACACAGAATCAGAAGCAGGCTCCAGGCTCTGAGCCGTCAGCCCAGAGCCCGACGCGGGGCTCGAACCCACAGACCACGAGATCGTGACCTGAGCTGAAGTCAGACGCCCAACTGACTGAGCCACCCAGGCGCCCCAAGTGGCACACATTTAATACTGCTGTTGCCTCTTTTGACTTACAGTGCTGACCATGTTAGGCAATGAGCTTTAGGGGAGCGCTAAACATTAAAAAATGGAAACTTAGGTGTGTATGCTCATTACCATTGGCTGTATTTGGCAAAGTGTTATTAAAAAAGAAATGATTGGAGCACCTGGGTGGCTCAGTCGGTTGAGTTCTGACTTTGGCTCAGGTCAGGATCTCACGGCTCGTGAGTTCAAGCCCCGCATCAGGCTCTGTGCTGTAGGAGCCTGCTTCAGATTCTGCGTCTCCCTCCCTCCCTGCTCCTCCCCCACTCATGCTCTGTCTTTCTCTGTCTCTCAAAAATAAATAAACATTAAAAAAAATTAAAAATAAAAATACAGGCAAGGTGGGTAGCTTTAAAAAAATGATTACAATATTTTGCATTTTCTCCAAACAAGATATGGCATCTGTTTCCACACCCCCTGAAACTGGGTTTGGTTATGTGACTTGCTTTGAATTTTGAGACATGAGCAAACATGACGCAATAACAGAGGCTCAAAAGTGGTTGTGCACTTGGGCTTGCCTTCTCATGCTACTGTAAACCCAGAGATCACCATGAAGAAGCCAAAGATAGTCTCCAAAGATGAGAGACCACATACATGGAATGAGGCCTCAGCCCTATCAACCATCCCAACTGAAGTCACAAATAAGGAAGAGAGGCCATTCTAGACTCTCCAGCCCTGAAGCCGGTAGATCTGAAGAACTAAAACAGCTGACTCCATAGAACTGAACAAACAACTGCTTTAAGCCACCAAGTTTTCGGGTGGATTGTTACCCAGCAAAAGTTAATGGGTAGACCCTCAAATTTTATTCCCAGGAAGCCTCTAGAGAATGTATACCCGTAAACAAACAAACAGAAGCAGATACGGTTGATTCCAGGAAGTAGTAAATCCAACACAAGGAAGTGGCAAAGAGAAGTCCCAAGATGACTTTGAAAGGCAGACACAGGACAATAGCTAAGCAGCAAAAGCAAGGGGCAACCAGTCAGACTGGGGCAAGAGAGGAACTGCAGGAAGGCATCATCAAAGAAAAAACAATCCCAGATTTGAATTCATTTTAGGTGTCTAAAAAACGAGACAAAGAAACATAAAAAGGGGCAAATATCAACTCCAAGATAGAGAAAAAGTTGTATGAAAAGTTTTCATGATACATACTTTGAATGAGTTGTCAACAATAAATATAGGCATAATAATTTAACACAGAAACAAAAACAAGAAAGTAAAAAGCTGTTACTTATATATAATATGATGCTAATACCAGAAAAGACTTTAAAGTATCTGCATTAGGGAGGGGCAATGAGAGATACAGAAGAGTAGGACAAGAGAGGCTTGTTATTCAAGTACAGGTAAAATTTTTGGTTTATGTAAATATATTACTTTAAAAAAAGAATTTAAATTAAAAAAATAGGTTAGGAGCCAAAGAAACATATACCAAGAAAAAGAGCTCTCACTAAATTTCATGTCTTCTGTGTCTCTTTTATTTTATGGCTATGTTTAATGTATATGAATCTTATTATATCTATGCTTATTTAAAACATCCTGGCCTAATGTTTATCAATAAACTAAAGGTTTAAACATTTTGAACCTATAATTCCCTTGCTAACAATAAACAATGAAGAAATAAATAGATGCAAAATAGATGTCTACAAAAAACTTTTATCATTGCACTTTTTAAGAACAAAACAATTTGGAAATCACATAAAAATTTAAAAAATTAGAAAAAAGTTAATATCACATATGTATATATTAAACATTATGTAATTCAAAAAATTATGCTTTTCAAAACTAATGACATAAAGATAGGTGAGTTTAAATTACAATGCAGCAAAATTGAGAATATATCCAGTATTATACATAATTTGTAAATAATATATATGTATATAAAACAGATGAAAAAATGATTTTAATTATGCTCTTTGGTTTATATTTTCTTTTTTTAAGTAAATTTTGAGAGACAGGGAGAAAGAGAGAGAGAGAGAGCGCAAGTGTGGGAAGGGCAGAGAGAGAGAGAGAGAGAGAGAGAGAGAGAGAGAGAATCCCAAGCAGGCTCCACACTGTCAGCACAGAGACTGATGTGGTGTCCGAGCCCATGAACTACGAGATCATGACCTAAGCCAAAGTCACTCTCGTAACCAACTGAGCCACCCAGGTGCCTCTCTTTGGTTTATACTTCCATATGATCTAAAATGAGTTTGTACCATCATATATAATAAGAAAACATGTGAAATTTATAAACTCTATTATAATTTCACAGAAAAACCTAAATACATAATGGAAACTAGTTTTGTTTCTGGTAATGGCAGCAAAGTTTCCTGTAGATAGCAATTATAATCTGTGGGTGCAATATGAAAATCAAATATTTGAAGGCACTACAGAGTGACCAAAAGTGGGCAAAAACTGGAGGATATGAAAAGAGATCCTTTTGACGGATTTTTCTTATACCCTGTAGTCAGGCAAAACAAAAATTAACACACTTAAAAGAAAGATGAGAGTATCCAGAGTCTGTACAAAGTCCAACAAACAATAAAAAATTGTGGCTCACAGAGAAGATAAAAGTTAGTCCATAGAAAAAGACCCCAAGATGACCTGGGTAATGAAATTTCTGAGACTTGAAAGCAGCTGCTATAAATATATTCAAGCAATTAAGGAAAAGATGGAAATGATCAGTAAAAGAAATGGGAAACTTCAGTAAAGAACAACAATAAAAATATGAAAATATGAATAACTTGGATGTATACTCCAAATAAAAAGTAGAGTTTGTTAGATTCAACTACATGTTGCCTATGAGATAACCTTTAACTATAAAGATACAGACAGACAAAGTGAAAGGAAAGAAGAAAATACACCATGTTGATGTAAGCCATCAGGAAATCAGTATGGCTTTTATTATCAAACAAGATCCACATTAAAACAAGGGATTATCAGTGATAAAAAAAGGACATTTCTTAAAGATAGAAGGATCAATTGATTAGAAATATATAACCATCACAAATGTGTATGAAGCTCTAACAGAGCTTCAAAATACATACTGCAAAAGCTGACAAAAATAAAAGTGGAAAATAATTAGAAAAATATAGTCATCATTGGAAATTTTAAGACTCTTCTATCAGTAATTGATAGATAAAAAGCTAGGCAAAAACCATTAAATTTACAGACATTTTGCACAGCAGCACTGAAATTTATAAAATGCTACCTCTAATAACTGAAGAATATACACTCTTTTCAAATGCAAAAGTAATTTCCACCAAAACAGGCAATATGCAGTAATGTAATGTTAAGTCTCAGTAATTAAAAAAGTGAGTTTGTACAGAATATGTTCTCTGATTATTATAGACTTCATTATAAACCAATGACACTAAGAAATCTAGAAAATTCTGACACATTTATGAATTAAACAACACACTTCTTTTTTTATTATTTTTCAGGATAAACAACACACTTTTAAATATCTTATGGGTCAAAAGACTAATCAGATGAAAATTATGAAAATATTTAGGTTAGAATAAAAAGAAAAAGAAAAAATATCAAAATCTGTGTGATGTACCTAAAGCTATGCTTAGAAAAAACTTTATAACACCACATGCTTGTATTAAAAAAAGAAAGAAAGATTTAAAATCAATGATCTAGGTTTTCATTTTAAGTAGCTAGAAAAATGAAGAGAAATTTAACCCAAAGTAGAAGAAGGAAATCAATCAAGGAGGATGAGTAGAAGTCAATCAAATTGAAAACAGTGATCTAGGAATTCCAAGTGTATTGCTTTCCAGTGGTCTAATTAAAAAAAAAAAATATATATATATATATACACACACATATATATATACATATATATATATATATACATATATGTATATATATATATTAGGAAAACCAGAGTAACAAATACCTAGCATTCTTTTTTTTTTTTTTTAATTTTTTTTTTTTAACGTTTATTTACTTTTGAGACAGAGAGAGACAGAGCATGAATGGTGGAGGGTCAGAGAGAGGGAGACACAGAATCTGAAACAGGCTCCAGGCTCTGAGCTGTCAGCACAGAGCCCGATGCGGGGCTCGAACTCACGAACCGTGAGATCATGACCCGAGCCGAAGTCGGCCGCTTAACCGACTGAGCCACCCAGGCGCCCCATATCTAGCATTCTTTAAACCGAGTCTCTCAAATATTAGATATGTCAAGCAAGTTTCTGTCAAACATTTTGTGGGAGAAACTTGATGACTGACTTCTCTTATGAGAGCCTGACAACAGCATAATTTGTACTGTGGATTCAAAATGAAGGGATAGAGCCTGTGGACAGAGCTAGTGTCTACATGAACACCAGGAACAGGGACTAGCAGTCCAGGTGTGGAAAGGATACAGATGCATAAAGTTCCCCAAGCAAAGGGTAGATTTCATGGGGGTTAACTGATTCGAAAAGCTGATGACCTGTGTGCTTCCTGGTCCATACAATGAAGCATTTGAAATGTATTTTATTAGGGACTATTTATATGTAAGACAGGAAAGTTTTGCATAAAAATGGTCATAATATTTCAAGAGAAATCTTGAAAAAGAAGCAAATGACTATGGCTATCATTGGAGACAACAGAACATTTGAAAATGTTGATGATGCTCGGTCATCTAGAAACCCTTATCCTTTTAAATAATCTGTAATATATGTGGAAATATAACTCATACAGGGGAAAAAATCTCTCAGACAGCAAAACTACTGAGCATGTAAAAGCAAAGAAGTAGTGTTGACTATCCTGTTCTGCTTCACCATTTCTGGGCTCTTCCAAAGTATCCCTAAAGTTAATTCTCTTCCTCTCTCTCTCTCTCTCTCTCTCACCCCTTCCTTATTTCCTTCCTTCCCTTCCCTCTTTTCTTTTTCTTTTTTTTAATTTCTTTCTTCTCTTTCTTTCTTACAAAATCCCTTATTTCCTTAATTTTCTATTATTTCTGCTTTCTTCCCCAAAACAAAACAAAGCAAAGCGAAACCCAAAGTAGTGAATTGTTTAGTGTGGTATATCAGAGGTGAAAGAGTCTGTCAGGAACTGGAATTGTGGGCAAGGATGAAGGTCCGTACAACAGCAGTTTGTGATCTAGCTTTCTAAAAGAAGGACCAGACACAGGGATAAACTGGACAAGATTTCTCAGATTCCCTGAATCTTCTATAATACTTGGGCACAATATGAAAATCAAATATTTGGCACCTGGTACAAAGTTGGCAACACAGTTTTCAGGCCTCAGCTCATAAAATCTAATTCTAAGGAAAAATTATAAACATCTTATCCCTATATTCATGCTAGAAATGAGGAAGATATTTTTTAATTTTTTTTCTTTTTTTTAATGTTTATTTATTTATTTTGAGAGAGGGAGAGGGAGAGACTGAGTGAGCATGAGAGGAGAAGGTGCAGAGAGAATCTCAAGCAGGCTCTGCACTGCACTGTCAGCACAGAGCCCAACGTGGGGCCTGAACTCAGGAACCATGAGATCATGAGCAGAGCAAACACCAAGAGTTGGACCCTTAACCGACTAAGCCACCCAGGCGTCCCAGTTGTTTTTTTTTTTCCCCCTTTCTCTCTAGAATACATTTGATTCACAGCAGTCTACATAGAATTTTAAAAAAAAGAAAAAGAAAGAAAGCAAGCTTGGTTGGAGAAATGAACATGATGGTCAGTTCAGTTCTTTGGTTTTAAACATGTTTAGAAATGGTCCTGTCTTTATTAAAAAAAAGGACTACCAGAATACAACATTCTTTCTTTCCTCTCAGACTTATTTCTAATTTCTGTGGTTGATCTTCCAGTTTAAACCAAGAAATACTTCTGCTTTTTGACTTTCCAGTCAAACACCTTGACAAATGTGATTTACTGCCTCTGAGTTTCCTAGATGCAAGCAATTACATTCCTTGCATCTAGGAATATTTTAAGTGAAGTACTAATAAAACCAATTTAAATCTCTTCATCCTAAGCAGTTATAGGGTTCTATGCTCTCTGCCACTTTGCTTTCTTAAGGACTAATATGGTTTTATTCTCATCAAAATAGTTCAGGATCATCTTGAATACAGACCAAAATTCTAGAAAACACCGTCTTTTAAATCACTTGTAATATTATAAAATATCATATAATTCTTGTTCTTGTAATAAACGCAATTTAATAATTATGTTTCCTTTTTAAAATACACATGCATAGTTATTTTACAAAACCTTTCTGGGAACAGTATAACATTCCCATTCTTGAGTCATTGCTCTGTCTTTCAGCAGCATTCTATATTGATTTTAAGATCTCGCTTATGGCTTTTTAGGCATTTCATGGTTTAAATATTCTATACCTTTCAGATTGATTACTTCCATATTATCTGTCACTTTTTTTATTGTCAGAGCAGGGGCTGCTTTCTGCTCTGTTGTCACAAATGGATTCCCATGAGGCTAACACTTTTCATGCATCTTCTAACAGAAATTGCTACTTCTTGAAGTAGGTAATTCTGAGCCTCTTACAGCTTTATAAAAATAGGTGTAACATTTTTCCCCCCCACTGGATTTGAAATGCTGACTTATCTGAAGGTTTGTTCTTAGACTAACTGAAATGATTTTGTAAACATTGGATGTATTTGCTTCTTGATAATAGTGCTGCTTTTATCTACTTCCCTTTCCAAAAAGTATGTCAAACAAGCAGACACATTTTCTGTAATGCAACACCTGTTTAAATTGCTTTCTTACCACTGATTTCAAGACTTTTCTGATATTATTTGTGTACTTTCCCAAAGTGGGTGACTATATTTCCATGATGCCATCTGATTTGCCTAGGTTCTCAATAATTTTACTTGTGTTTTCTTTCTTCCTAGGAAAACTATGAAGATGCTGATAGTCCCAGAATTTCCTCAACAAATATCTGCTTTCAATCCAAGGTAGTGAAAAATTCGTTAATTTTGAATTTGATATTTTGTTCTTTAGTTCCATAAAATGACCTAAGATAACTGAAATTTAAATTTCGTGTTAATAGCAGTTTAAAATGAGTTTTAACTTAGGGATTTTAAAAGGGACTAATATTTTCATAAACAGTAAGCATTACAATTTAAGAAGGAAAATATTAGGCCTACTGATATTTTAGTTCCAGATATTATTCTTATAAATTAAACATCACCAGTATCAAGGGAATTTCACAAGATTACAAAATGTGGGATCTGAAGGGCCTTTCAAAATCATTTAGTCCAAATTCTTTATTTAAAAGTCAAGCAATGATGTTTTTAAGGTCAAGTATTTCATAAAAGGAGTAGAAACTTCAAAAGCTATATTTTGTTCTAAGATTAATGAATTTCTCTAAAGTGTCTGTACCAGAATTTTTTCCAAGTTATTGCCAGAATAAAGACAAGAAATTGGAGATGACTATAGATAATAATACTGTATTGTATATTTGAAAGTTGCTAAAAGAGTAGATATTAAGTGTTCTCATCACAAGGAAAAATATTTGGAACTATAGGAGGTGATGGATATTAACTAAACTTATTATGGTAATAATTCCACAATATATACATATATCAAATCATTATGTTGTAAACCTTAAACTTACACAATGTTATAAGTCAATTATATATCAATAAAACTGAAAAAAATAGAAAAAAGTTCTAAAATAAAACTTGTATTTATGGAAGCCCCACCCTTACCTCCAGTTTAAAAGATAGTTTAGTTACTAAAAATGCATTAATTGAATGAAGTATGTTTTAAGGACTGACAACCTGATAGTATTTCCCTTTTTGTAACTGGATAATGATAGCTAATTGTCATACAATTTCTAATAATGAGTATGCACTAATAGAAGTAACTCACTTTTTCATAAGTACAAAGTTCTTCTGGATAAATGACATGCAGATATTGCAACATGAAATGACAGAGGCCAGATGACTGATTTATGATGGGTCACAGTTACACATTTGTGGGCTGTGACTCCTTGATAATGAAGGGCAAAAGTGTAGAAATTGATTGTAACAATAATTTGCCAGGTGTATGCATTTCTGTTATAGAAGATTGTGTCATCTAACTCCTCTGTTAGGAAAACTACTGGAAGGGGGCACTTGGGAGGCTCAGTTGGTTGAGCCTCCAACACTTGACTTCAGCTCAGGTCAAGATCCCATCATAGAACTGAGCTTCCCTTTAGGCTCTGCACTGAGTGTGAATCCTGCTTAAGATCCTCTGCCCCTCTCCCCCACTTGATCTCTGTCTTAAAAAAATTATATATATATACACATACACACACACACACACACACATATATGTATGTATATAATATACACACACATACTTCCTTCCTTCTGGAGGGAAAGAATTTCTTGCTTTGTCTTTTAAGGTTTTTAGAGGCCACCTGCGTTCCTTGGATTGTGGCCTGGCGTCACACCAAGTTTTCTCCTTCTGCTTCTGTTGTCACATTACCTTTCACTTCTATGGTCAATTCTCCCTCTGCCCCTCTCTTATAATGACTTGTGATTACATTCAGGATCCAGTCAGATAATCCAAGATAATCTCTCTGTCTCAAAGTCCTTAACTTAATCACATCTGCAAAATCCCTTCTGTCATGTAAGATTACATTCAAAGGTTTTACTGATTAGGTCATGACCTTTGGGGGCCATTATTTAGTCTATCACAATTAACATTAACTTAAGATATATGTTCTCATTTAAACAGTATCTATTTGGGAGTGAGAATAAGTTTAAATACCTATATTATCTTTCTGGGTGGTTATTTAACTCTTATCTATCCAGAAAGCCTCTAACAAATGACCCTTGACTCAGGAAATAAATCTGCAGGAAATAGTGATAGTATTTCTATCATCAGAGTACAACAGTGGCTATGTTACAACAAATGCCTTTAACTCTTTTGAAAGTTGTCAGGGTTTAGATTTCCTTAAAGTAGAAATACAGTCCAAAGAAATGATTCAAGAGAGGAAAACCTTAGAATATAGTCTGCAGGAAAGCTACCAATCCCCATTTTTCTGTACAAGTGAGCTAATCCTGGCATATCATTTATATCAGATTCAAATTTCTCACTCATCTTTATCACTCACCCCTAGCACAGTGCTTAGCACATACAAGGTACTGAATTATATTTTCTGAAATTGAAATAAATTCTTGAACTGAGTTCACTGATATTTTTATTTCTCATGGTGTGAATGTTTTCTCAGTCACTTTGCTGATAAATAGAAAAGCTGTACCATTCGATTAAAAAATGCCTATACAGCAAAACATTACACATATTACTAATTTTGTCTTGTAACTTTATATATATATATATATATATATATATATATATATATAAAATTATATAAATACATACATATTGTCATGTAACTATATACATTATCATTATATACACAGATATATGATATCTATATGATTTGACTCTCAATCTTGCTTTAGATAAGTAGAACTTTCATAGTCTAAAACTTTAGTTAATATTATCTTATCCTGACGGTCTGCTCTAATAAGAGAACTCAGGTCAATAACAAAGTTGTTTCTCTCAACTCCTTGTCCATCAAGAAAGCAAGATGCTTTGATTCTGGACTCGGGATTTATACCCTAGTTGATGGTCAGCATCATTTGCTCACAAAACATAATCCCGATTTAGTACCTCTCCCTGAGTCTGGTTCCAGTTATAGAAGCACATTGGATCTCTTTTACAAGAAGCCTGAGTCTTCAGCTATCATACTGGGTTTTAGGAACTTAGATGACAATTCCAAGACTTCTGTAAGTAACCATAATATTTCCTCTCCCTATACCTCATGGTTTTCTAAATTCTCATTTGTTTGGTTCTTCATCACATCCTCCACAAAATCATTCTGAGTAATCCTACCTTTTCTAGATTGCCCCATGGCCCAAAGGAAAGAGAACAGTCACAATATTCTCAGAATATAGAACTCTGGTAATACTATTTTATTTCCTAGATATGTCAAAATCCCCCCAAAACTAAAATTAAAAAAATATGCCAATTGTTCTAGTCCTGACCTAGAAGAGCAGTCTTTCAATCACAAGCTACTGAGAGGTTTAAGAGAATAGGGAGTAAAAATAATAGAATTCCAGGAAGATAATAGTGGAGTTAGAGGCACCTGGGTGGCTCAGTCAGTTACGTGTTAGCCTCTTGATTTCACCTCAGGTCATGATATCCAGGTTCCTCAGATCTAGCCCAACTTTGGGCTAACAGGGCGAGGGCTGCTTGGGATCTCTCTTTCTCTGCCCTTCCCCTGCACACCCACTCTCTCTCTCTCCCTCTCTTTCAAAATAAAAACATTAACAAACAAACAAACAAAAAACAGTGGAGTTAAACATCAACAACTATAGACCCTGGAAAAGCAAACTTCTTCTAAGGAAAGCCCTTAGAACACGGGAAGCCTGTTTGTGAAAAGTATACAAAACATTTTACCCATTTCCTGTGACCAACTTCCACTTCATACTCATGCGATCACATGGGCACTGGGACAAACAAAAATTACATGTGTGGAAGGGTAGAGAATATTGGTGACACATTTAAAAAGGATTTAGCTCTATACAATAAATTGAAAGTCTATTCCCTGTCCTATAATTTTCCAACTTTTTACAAGACATATGACCTCTCATCTACTAGCAGCTTTCCTACTTATATGAGGCACATATAACATTGAGTTTTCGTTGAGATGCACCTGAAGTGCCTCAAAATGTCCTACGGGGAGAAGAATCATTTTTTGATTTCATGAAAAAAGAAAGGTACAGAATTATCCTAAGATTTTCACTCACAATTACTTTGGATATTCTAGAGATTTACTATAAATAAGAATTTGTCAAACCTTATTTGCAATAACAATCAATCTGAACTATGAATTTAATTTAAATAATATTCTCAATATGATTTTTAATAAAACCTATTCAATGTTAAACTTTCAGAAGTCAAGTTAAAAAAAAATCCGTGTGGGTAGCCTGTGTGTGTGTGTGTGTGTGTGTGTGTGTGTGTGTGTATAGCCAGTACTCAATCACTAAGCTAGAATACATGTGATCCATACACATAATCTCAAACCCTAGAATACTGGTTTCATTTCAATATATATGTTTTACACTATTTTTAAAGCAATTATGATAATAGAAAATATGGAACTGCTGCCCTACCACATATGATGGAACTAGCATTTACTTTTTTTATTAAATTATGATCTGTATACTTGCTTATCAGTTATCACTAAAAATTGGAGTACTTGGTAAAAAGTAGAAAAGAGTCAATTGCTTTGGATGATAAGATTTCATCTGCTATAAATTAATTCTGCTATCTGGTACCCTTTTTTCAAGAATTTTGAATCTCTTGATTTGCTACAGCTATTATTCAACAAAATAATTTGCATTTGACATGAAAATATTAAAATGAACTATTCATGGAAGTTTGGTAGTAAAAACTAACCACTTGAAATAAAAAGTACTAAACAAATAAAATACTTTCTTTGGTGGCACAATTTTGTTTCACCAAGTGCTGGTTAAGTCTTGTCCAGTTTTTGTTTTGTTTTGTTTTGTTTTGTTTTGTGTTTTAAGTAGGCTTCACACCAGTGTGGAGCCCAACACAGGGCCCAAACTCATGACTCTGAGATCAAGACCTGAGCTGAGATTAAGACTGAGATGCCTAACTGACTGAGCCGTGCAGGAGCCAAAGTCTTGCCCAGTTTTAAAGCATGTAACTGTGCAGCCGTGATTTTCCCAAACTTATTGCATAAAAACAACAGCATTGGTGGAAAATCAAGTGTGAATCTCTTAGAAATAATAAGGAAGTAACTGAATATCAGAACATATTTTTGTATAACTGCAACTGAATACACAGCTGATCTCTACCATACACCATCAAAACCCTGCCTGGATCAGTTTATAGAAAGATCTGTGATCTTAAGTGTTTCCTATAAGTGAAATTGGATCAATCATTCTCAAAATTTTTTTATTCCCAGGATCCACTTATAACACTTAACTATCAAGGAACTCAAAGGGCGTTTGATTATGTAGGTTATATTTATAAATATTTACCATTTTGGAAATAAAAGCTGAGAAACTTAAAAAAACATTAATCCATGAAAAATAGCAATAAATAATTTTCATGAAAAATGATTATTTTCCACAATAAATTAGTGATGGTGGTACTATTTTACATATTTTCACATTTCTTTAATATCTGGCTTAATGAAAAAGAAATGCATTCTCAAACTGTTTCCACATTGAGTATATTGCCAAATGTTTTGCTATAGTATGTGGAGAAAAATCCAGCCTCATGTACATCCATAGTTCAAAATGGGAGGGGCATTTTCACAGACTTTTCAGATAACTGTGGATATTTCTCTTTGATACTATACCAAAACTTAACCAGTGGTAATTTCTTAAATATTATTTGCAATTTGGATCCTGAAACCATATCAATAGTTTTTCATACTCTGTTAAATTAAGATCCATTGATAACCTCATGCATTGATCATTTAAAAAATATTAGTTCATTGAGTTATGCAGATCTTCTACACATTGATATGTTCATTATGCCATATCAAAAAACACATTTTTAAATATCACTACCTATATCACTGGAAAACTCTTTAAATTTTGGGAAGCTGTCAAGCTCACAATAGCATATATAAGCTTTCCAAAATTCCAATTTTCATTTGAAAGCTCAAATTATTTATTGGCAACAAATACCGTATCTTGTTTTCTTTGAAGTGACTGGTCATTTTGTTCATTTTTAAGAAAATGTATCTCAAATAGTTGAGTCTGAAAAGCCACAGTCTGCCTGTCAATTGTTCTTTTAAGCAAAAATGATGTTCCATTAAAAAGTGGCTAGGTCTGGGGCACCTGGGTGGCTCAGTCAGTTGGGCATCTGACTTCAGGTCACATGATCTTACAGCTTGTGAGTTCTAGCCCTGTGTCAGGCTCTGTGCTGACAGCTCGGAGTCTGGAGCCTGCTTTGGGTTCTGTGTCTTCCTCTCTCTCTGCCTCGCCTGTGCTCATGCTCTCTGTCTCTGTCTCTCTCTCAAAAAATGAATAAATGTTAAAAAAAAATTGTTTTTTTAAGTGGCTAGGTCAAGTCACAACTCCAAAAATGACACAAGTGCTCTTCCTGGAGACAGTCTGCTTTGGTGTTCAGCCTAAGTTTTTTATTTCATCACAAAGAATATTAAAAAGCCATGTACTCACATGTTGAGATTAACATAACTAATAGGTATTAATTACATCACCAAATAAACTCTTAGTTCAAGCTGGCCATGCAAGTGCCTGGCAATGAGGAGTAAGTGAGTATTAGCACTGTCTATCCCACTGCCTTCACTCAGACCTAGGAACTAGCAGTTTTACCCTCAACTGCTTTTACACTCTGAGCGCAAATGCCAATTCCATCAAAAAGACAATATGTTAGTATCAGAAAATAGTTTTGCTCTTACACAACCTGCCTTCCACCCCCCTAAAGGGTCTTATAGACCACACTTTGAGAACTACTACTCTAGACAATGAGAGGTCTTGAACAACATAGAAGAAATACTTGCTAACAAGTTATTTTTTTTTCAAAACTAAAAATATCCAGTAATTTTCCACACATTGGAATAAGTGTATTTATAACAAATCTAATAAAACATAGTTATTAAAATAGATATTAGAAAAACCCCACAAACATATTAAAACAGTTCAATATTTCATCCTAAGCAAGAGCATGTGAAAGAGGCATTAGAAATCCTGCTAGAACATTTATTGACTTGAGATGTTTGGTAAAACATATCGTGTTTTGTTGTTTCACCTTAAAAAGCTATAAAAGCTTAGAACACAAAGCTCCAATATTATTTAGAAGTGAATATTCCTTAGTTTGTAAAATTTTTGAGTGGGTAGGATTTACTTGGACCCAAAGTGTTTTGATGAATGCAGAAAATAAAATGAGTCTGGTTAAAAATTCTGTATGCAATTCAGTTATTCAAATCTTTACATGGTCCTGATCTGGTTTCTCAGCCTATCATGCAGTTGTGGCTGTTGACAACTATTATTCGGTGTATTTAGAACACATGGTCATATTACGTTTTAAGGGTAAACTGGTTGCTTATATCAGGATAAATAGACAGTGGCCATTGCCCCAAAGGTCATGGCTTTTATTTAAACCACTGCATCAAGAGTTAGATCATTATGTCCACATATCTAAAATTTGGGGTAAGTTAAGAAAATTTAAAATGAGAAAATACACTTTTTTTTTTTTTTAGCTATTCAAGTTTCTTTTTCTATCGGGCATTAAAATCTAAGAAAAATGTGCATTCAAATCACACCTGTTTCAGTTTCTCAAAAGTGCAATTTCAGCTAATTTAACAATTCATTCCTCTTAGGGATACATTTTACTGGGAGATTTAAGCTAGTGAGATCAGTCTGAGTAAATCATGCAGTTAACTGATTTTTGATAATAGAAAAATTTGGCTGGTTGGAAATGCTTAGAGACTGTGCAAGTGCAGAATGCAGGTGGGTCACTAGAAAGAATTCTGCTTCTATAACCAGGAGGCAAAGGCCCCAGTCTCATGTCACTAACTTCAAGTGTCATTCTCTAACTACCTATCCTCGGTCTATTACCCAAAACCAAGAATTAGAAAGTTAACAGAAATAATAAATCCAGGGTTACACTGAAATATAATGCAGAGGGGTGGTTGAATAGAACAAGCTTTTATATTTCTTTTGTCAGAATCCAACTGTTAGCTTAAAATTCTTATAAAAATGACATTTGTTTGAGAGGCCGGATAGCAGTGTGCTGTTTCCTGTCTACACATGTCAGATTTTAAGCTTCAGAATAGCTAAACAAAGCTCTGTCTCTCTCTAGTATGGGAATGCATAATGACAAAATCATTTTACTTTGTGGAGGAAAAAAAGCCAATATTATCACTTTCAATTCAATTGTTAAATACCATCGCGTTTCCTTTGGTGATCACTTTAGGGAACACGACTGTTGTGCATTATTGTGTAAAGATAATATTCATCACCACCTTGAAATAACAAGCAAGACCTTCCTCAACCTCTGCAGCTGCATACACCAGCTGATCTCTCTATCCCTAAAACAAACCCCGGCTATGAAATTCAGTAAGTTCAAAGATGTCTTGTTTTGAGGGACATCCTAGGCATTTGTTTTGTGAAGTGGCTTCTCGACTTTGGAGACAGATGTGGTAAGGAAGACCATGAAATGTTTCCTGGGGAAAATGCCCTGCTTCACATACTCTCACAAGCCATGAATGAAAGATGATTTCAGGGAGCTTGACGGTTTCCGTAACCCAAGGTCACCTGTGTTAAGTCCCTGTTTGTGACATTTTTTTTTTTTTTTTTTTTTTTTTTATTTTTGGGACAGAGAGAGGCAGAGCATGAACGGGGGAGGGGCAGAGAGAGAGGGAGACACAGAATCGGAAACAGGCTCCAGGCTCTGAGCCATCAGCCCAGAGCCTGACGCGGGGCTCGAACTTGCGGACCGCGAGATCGTGACCTGGCTGAAGTCGGACGCTTAACCGACTGCGCCACCCAGGTGCCCCTGTTTGTGACATTTTGAAAGAGGCTAACAAGAAAGTCTGTGAAATCTGTAAGTATAAATGTTTCTTGTTCTGTATTCACAGGGCTGTATCTCTTCTAGAGCTCTTTCTGGTTTCTCAGTTTTAATAATCACAGAGTGAAATAATTACTCTTGAAAGTACAATTTAAAATCTGTAACTATGGCTTTGGAAATATTTGGGTCTTATACAACATAAATACAAAGATATTAGCTCTGGAAGAAATTCCAGCACTCTATACAGATTGTGCAAAGTATTTGTTGACATAAAATAATAAGCATCATCCTCATAATAATAACATATAATAACTACCTGTTAAAATTACAAATATAATTTTAATCTATATAAATATGGATTGATGGAAATGGAGAAAATATTCATACTGTTACAAAACTGATACCCATTTTATGTCGTATATAGATACTGTACTAAATATAGCTCAAGTTTTTTCTATCATGCAAGTAGATTTGTATATCTTAACTTGGCCAGAGAACCAACTAAATCTATGTTTTAGTGTATTAATAAAGCACAACATACTCTGACCATTCTTACTATAACTTCATTCATCTTATCATGGCATATTATTTTCTAGAAAAAAAATACCGTTTCTCCATTATGTTATGTGTTTCTATGTATTGCCTATCCATTCTAGACTGTAAGTTAACTGAAGGCAGATTCTTTTTTCCCTCGTCGAGTATGGTATTTTGCATATAGTATAATCTCCTTTTCTCTCCTTTTTGTCCTACTCCATCTGGAGGAATCCCATCTAACTACAAGCACAGACACAACAGAAACAATAAACGGAAACTAGCTGAGGAAAAAGAAAATAAAGGAATAAATAAGTGTGGTGCATAAAATAGAACCTATACACTTCCTACAAGCAAGTCACAGACATAATTCTAAGCTTTCTAGCAGACACTATTAAAAAGGAAACCTGGTCAATTCAATGCCCTGAAGATCAAACAAACAGAATCTGCAGGATAAATACTATTCTCTCTTCCTGATACTTACACCTGACAGAAATTTCTGGTCTTAAAGTAGATATTGTGAATTTAATGGACAACATCCTCTTTATAGTGATCACAACAATGGGTTTCATTGGAGCCATTTCTTATAGTGACCCTCAAGGTAGTAATTCTATAGAGAAGAGGTAATACATGGTCACGAACAGCTCTCTGCTGGTTTAATTCAAAAAGAGATTTTATAATATCTAAAAGAATGGATTACTGAATAGCAATTCTGACCAAAGACTATTTCTTTCAGTCAAGGTTTTGTAGCTACAGAGAGTCTGAGCTTGTATTCTTGACAATATCTGTAATTGCCCATGTTGCTAATTATAGAGAAGCCAAATACCTCAGCACCTAGCGAGGCTGGGCTTATAGCTGACATGTTCACGGGTAAAATGCTGAGAGGAACGACCTGTCTCTGAATGGAGTAGAGCTGAGGGAATACTTCTGAGGAAGGCTCAAGATTTCCACAGCATCCTGTATCCCTAGTGTCGAGGATAATGGCTGGCGATGAACTGAATTTTTTACACTATCAATTTTATTTGTGATATTCAAACTCTTCTATTTACTCATGCAATGATCCTCTCTTTAAAGCAATAGAGCATAATTCTTCCTTAATGAAAATGACAACACATTTCTATATATGCCACTCTTTGACCTCTGAGCCATTCATATTTATTCAAGTAGCTGACAAAAATGTGTTGTCCCTGGAAAATTCATGATCACTGTTTCGATTCAAATTGCATACAAATATATTTATTATATATTTATATTATATATGTAGTTAAATACTTATATATTTTATACTTATATTTATATATATTTAACCACATATATAATATAAATATGGAATATATGAATATATAAATTAAGCTTAAATGTGGTTTGAATCAAACTGAATAATAACTACACATATTATAGTTATATATAACTATATTTATAGGTTTTGAAACATATAGGCCTACTATTTCCTAATCACTAAAACTTTATTAGGGGTATTCCACTTTGAACGAATCTCATGGTCTTTCTATGCTAAGAAACATTTCATATAATCCTGACGTTTTAGGTAGTCTTTTACTTTACTATCCTATATCTTTTCAATTGCATCTCATTTCTGTTTTTGTCTTCTAGAATACTTATGGCTTCTTGTGGGGGACAAAATTATTTGTATCTTGAAACATTTTGCTTTATCACGTACATCTGGATTCTTTCCAAATTGTTGAGGTTTTTGTTTGTTTCCCATGAAGGATGCGTAACTCTTACACTTTCAGATAGGCATTTTTGCTGTCCCTTACTGCTTTTTCCACCCCACCCTTCTGCAGCCTCTGGTGAGTCACTTCATTTAAAGATCAAGCCATCAGCTGTAACACCCGTTCTCCCTTCTTTTAACTTTTAGTTGTTGTCATTCTCCTACTTTAGCTGAAGGTTTCAGCAGGTGGAGCAAACTTCCTTACGACTCAAATACTGAAATTATCTTTGACGATTTCCACAACCATGGAGTCATCCCACCCATCACTGTAGCTTACAATTCTCCAACTTCCTTGTAGCTTACAGTTCTCCAACTTCCTTGTAGCTTACAGTTCTCCAACTTCCTTCAAGATCATATCCACAGCTCTGTAATCCAAACTCTTTGGTGTACCCTACATTCTTGTCACCCAAACGTGTACCTTTTCTGAAATCTTAAACCGCATTATTCTATTTTCTAACTACATTTTTTCCTCCTTTCACTACTTTATTTTGTAATCTCTTTTCTGCTCTCAGTTAAGAGAACTGCTTTCTATATTTCAATGGGTAAATAAAAACTTTAAGGTGAGAACTGTCTTAACTCTTCCTGTCCATGACCTGCATACTCTGTTTTCACAGCCATTTCCCATTTTCTCTCACTGGAAGAGGTAGGTTTCTTCTTTCCTGAATATAAGTTCTCTAATGCTTTTACACTTACGTTTTTCCATTCACCAGCAAACTTTGTTTTCTTTTCCTTTCTATCCTCCAAATATACCAAGAACATCATTTCAATTATTTTCTGTCTTTAATATACGTTTGGTCTCTCTTGTGTCCAGGTCTCATGCAACCCACAAAACTCCAGCTCCAAATTAAAAACAAAATCATAAGAGACTTCCACCTCAAATTTGAGCTGGAAGAAATTCTCCTGCTGCTACCATTACAAATGGAAGGACTGTAAGTGAATCTGTTTGCTTAATAATTCCTCAATATCCTTAGCCAGCTACATCCTGGCTCAAATTTGTCAACACTAAACCTCTTCATAAACCTCCAGCCTCACTCTATAGTATTTTCTTTTTAAATGAAGGCTCAAACTTACCCATTCAAAAATGTACCTACTTTCACAGCCCTCTTCCTCTCTCGTGGAAGATGGCCATTCTCTCTAGGGCTAGCGCTGCCAACAAGGCTCTGGGTTTCAATTTCGTTCCACATCCTTGGGGACTTGCTTTGTGAATCATCAGCTTTACTCTTATGAAAGCATTAACATTTCTTCTCCTATTAGTTTTTCCTGATCAGCAAATACGTGTGCTCAAAAGCCCTCAGTGGAAAAAAAATCTTCTCTTTATGCTATTTTTGTCTACTAACTAATTTACCACTTTCTGACATAACCTATGTTTTTGAAAGAATAATCTACACTGAATTTTGCTACTCCTCATTTTCTGCTTACTCTTCAGCCCACTGAAATTGACTTCTGCCTCCTCCATTCCATTCAACTTATTAAAGCAGCTATGATCTATTAATTTATCTTTTGCTTCTTTTACTTTTATGTAATATTTGACATGTTTGACTCCTTGCTGTTGAAAACATTCATTGTGGCTCTTTCATATTACTTGACTCTTAGTTTTCCTCATCGCTTTGATCACAACTTCTCATATGGGTTTCTCAATATTCATGCTCATGAAATTCCCATGTTCTCATGAAATACTAGTGCTGCCCAACTATTGCACACCCTTAGTTACTTGATCTTACCTCTCACTGCACATTTCTGTTGATACTTCAATAATACATTCACAGATGCTTCCCCAGACCTCAGCACAACTCTTGCTGCTAGGATCCAGAGATGTATATCAACTTCTTACATCTCCATTTGGATGGCACAGGCAACCTAAGCTCAGTATCTTCAGAACTGAATTCATGATCCCCTTTCCCCAACCTGCTCTTCCTTTTCCTTTGTTCTTGGTAAAACACACTGCCATTTACATAGTTTTACAAGCTAGACACCGAGATCTATCCTGAACTCTTCTTGCCCACTGATTCCTACATCTAATTAGTGACCTACATTTTACCATGTCCCATGATTTTTTCCTCCAAAATTTCTTTCTTTTATTCATCCCCATTTTCACTTCTCTTGAAATCTTTATCACTTGAGGACTGGATTCATTTCAGAACCACCTTCCCTGTATTTCTGCCTCCAAATGTGTTCCTGCCAAAAAACCAATCTTCATACTGCTACCAAAGTCACCTTCTTTATAAAAAGTCACAGCTACTATACCCATTAGCACCTACAAACCTCTCTCTGGCTCCCCTTTTCTTCTAAGATAGTATTCAGACACAGCTCACGGTGCCATGTGCAGTTCTCCCCTCAGTAGCCTCCTTCCCCACTGCCATGCACACCTTTCACTTTCGCTAACCTAATCAAGTCAGGAATACATCCTGTTTTCAACAATGCTGGTTTTTTGGTTTTTCGTGTTTTTTTTTTCTGTCAAGAAATAGTATCCAACTTTCTAACATACACTGTTTTCATTGAGGTAGTTCCTACCAATTACAAATGTAGATTAAAATTTGACTCAAATTGATCTTCTTAGGGAAAGTCTCCATGGCCCCTATTTTGATATAGATGCCTCTCCTTGAATTGTTCAATGCTCCCCACATTTATCACCTTATATTTGTTGGTTTTCCTCATTCTACTTTTGTGTCCAGACCGTAAGCTCAAGGCAGAGATATAGTCATAAAAACGTTATATCCAAGTTTCAACACAATGTCTGGCACATGTTTGCCATTCAAGACATGTTTAATGAATGTACTACTTGATGGAATACAAAAGTGCTAAAGAAAAAAAATGCTTTGAGAAATACATAGCAGCATGGAAAACAATCTACTGCTGAGTGAAAAAAAAAGTGTAAGATTGTAAGTGCATAATCACTGTAGCTTTGTAAAACTAAAGACGTAGAGGGAAAAGAGCATAAACATTTATTCAAATATGTTAGTGGCTGAATTGTGGATCTGGGTTCATTGATGTATTTTCTTTTTTCAGAGTAATTTCAGTAAATAATTTTATTAAATAGTCTTAATTAAAATAATAATAATAAACTAGGCTTTGTCCCCTTGTTGGCATTATTTGCTTCATAAAATTTCATCTGTATATCACTCCTCTTTGTCTTCTGTCAAATACAGAGAAAATATACCCCAAGTATGGGTAACAAAAAACAACAAAATAGTCCCTATTCCTCCAGAAGTTTTCAACACAGAGGTATAGAGCAATGTTTACCAATCAAATTGTTTATGCAAATAACTGCATCCAGATTGGCTTGTAACCAAGTACAGTGAAACTATCATTCACCTCTGATGAGCCAAGCAGATAGCATATGCAAATCTTAAAGCTGCATAATAGCTTTTTCTGGACTTCTAACTTCAGTTTCCTTTCAGAATATTAGTTTTAACACCACTAGTCTACACACTTCATAGGCATTAACTGGACAGATTTTGTTTTTCTTTGTTTGTTTATTTATTTATATTAAGTTAGTTTTTCTGGCAGAGATTTTCAGGATATAAATGCTAAATATATTATATGTGACTACTTGTTCTTTATAACAGCAAATTATGGCACTTATAGACATTTGCTTAGAGACTATTCAAATTAGTCAATTATTTCTTTTTTGTTAGACTATGTATCAGATGACTTTTGTACAAAACATTTAAGAATATAACCAAAAAAGTTTGCATTAAAATTTCATCAATTGAGTACACTATTTACCATAAAACATCACCTTTTCCAAATTGAGTTTCAAAAATTAGTAAAATCTTTTATGTATTACTTCATTCTGCTGATTTGCTACCAATAGTCTAGATATAAAAACTTTAGTCCATATCATACACTGGCATTTTGTTTTTCCTATTCATGTATAACAAAACCTGTTTATTTTCCTTTATTCTTAAAGAAGAAAATCTCCCATACTATTATTTTTTCTATTAACTGCACTATGATAATTCATGATTTTTCATTAACTCAATAGATCAGTAATTTCTATACACTTAATTAGACCCAGTATAATGCATCATAATGTAAAAAGCTATGTCAATAATAAAATATAATTTACTCGGGCATACCAAGTTTCTCAAAGTCCATTTGGAAAAAAAATAGGTTTAAAATTAGAAATTACATCTTTTGCATATTGTATTGCTAGAATTTTTTTAAGGCGCTATTGTTATTATCCAGAATCATGCAATTCAATCTTAAATATGTGTCACAGAATGTGACCTACTTCAATCTTTCCTTATATATCAATTACAGAAGCTAAATTAATAATACTCTTAAGCATGCCATGCAATCACAATACAGTTGGTATATGCAATTCAGGTACAATTTATATTCTTGTACATAGTTGACTTGCAAATTTCCTTTAACTGTATGAAACAGAGTGAAAACTTTAATGTATTGCTTAAATTGTGAGAGTGCAGTGGGGTAATTTGCTTCTACTGTTGGCCAATGCCACTTGTCTATGACAATAGCTTGCTATCAAATTTAAGACCCTTATTCAGGAGGTTAATGCGAGGTAGGAACTCCATTCAGTGTTATTTTGGCTTAAGGGCATAATGTCACAATTTGGTGCATCCTCTAATGACTTTTTTTTTCTAAAGGCAGCTTACAGCTTAGACCTAGTTCAGCGAATTTCCTTGTAAGGTCCTTGGAAGACTGGAGGAAAAAAGTACAATTGATTGCGTGGCCAAATTTCTGTTCATGCCTGCTTACTGATTTTTGTTCATTTCACAAATAAACAAGGCATGAATACATCAACCCACAAACCATAAACAATAAAGAACTTCATCCTGTAAGTTTGCTACGGCCAGCAGTTTGTGGCTGAATCTGCTATTTGTCATAAGATAAATGATAAAGTGATTGCCATTTGTCACTGAATACACAAGAGGAGTGCTCAGCTGTGAACCACTCAAATGCAGACAACAGTAAATATTGCCATTCTTATTACTAACTTCCTTTAAAAGGGCCCCCCTAACACTATGAAAATAAAAGTACATTAGTGCTCTGGGTAAAAATTTGTATTCTTTTAAGCTAAAGAGAAAAATCATAGGGTAAGTACTAAGTATCTGAACACTCCCAGTTAAAACCTTGTATTTACTGCAACATGAAACGCATGCAAACATAGGCCATCTTTTATAAAGAAAGGTGTTTTATAAAGTTGAGTGTTGAATTTAATTTATATGTATTGTTCCCATTTTTGTACTGTTCAGTGATTTTTAATACAAACTTTTTTATGTTTCTGAGAATCACTGGTGCTTGACGGCTTTCAACTATATTAATAGAGGTTATAACAGCGCCCATACATTAATGTAGTCTGTGTTTTATCTAAACTCTGATTGAATTTAGGGAGTGCCTAAATTCTGTGTTGCTATACTTGCTGCCAACTACGTGAACTTTATTAATTTCTTTGAAAGGCTACCCAACAACAAAATAGAAAAACATAAAATGCAAATGACATATCATGAAAAAGAAGTGACTACTCATGAAATCCCTAAGCTATAATATTCCTTAGTGGCAAATATCACACCAGATAAGGAGGGGGCATTATATTTACGGTACCTTATACTATAATAAAAATGTTCAAGACTTGAAGCTTATATGTAAAAGAAGTATAAAAAGTACACAATTTTTGGGTTTGTGTCATTGTGACTTGCCAGAAAAAAAGCAAAAACGCAAATAGCTGACACGTATTGTCTGAGATTTTTAAAAATGTTTATAACTCTGTTTTATCATGGAATATATCACTTTTCACAAGAGAACTCAGGTTAAATAACACATAACCTGAAATATCTTTACACCATTAGACACAGTTCTTTCAAGATTAAGGTTGAAATACACTGGTGAAGAAATGTAGGGAAGTATGCACTTTATAGTATCTTTAAATCCAAGCTGAATAACAAGTAGAAAAATACCTATTTGGTGATAGATACTTCCAGAAGTCAATCTTTTAAATTCAAGTTATTGTAATATTTGTAAAGTACCACAATAAGATCATTTTTTAAATCAAATTATCACTTTGTCTTTTTAAGTACAGCCCAATATAACAAATTTCAAAATCTTTACTAACAATGTATTTGAAGTAACACTTTTAAAACATTACTCTTATACCTTGTGCTAAAGCACACTGGAAATCTTTCAAATCTTTGGAGCTTTGAGATTTCCTGACATAAGCTAATACATTTTTCATCAAGTGTTAATGGATGAAAATGATTAGTTAGATCACAGGAATGTATGCGTAAAGTCTCTCACTCTAAGTGTCAACACTATGTATCAAATTAATTATATAAATATTGGTTTAAATAGTTATTGTTCTATTATATATTACTGTAATGTATAAAAAGTGTAATTCCAAAATCATTTAATATTGCTATATATTATAATGTAAAATTATTAACATCTGTGGTAGATATATATATGAATCATAAGTATATACTAATGCCTTTTCAGATAGCATATTTGCAATGTGAACCTTTGGTTTAATGATCAATTCTCAAATAGGAAGAGCTAATACTATTGTTTTCAAAACTCAGATACAAACCACATAAATCCCAGTTTACATTACATCATACAAACACTTGTTTCTCATATTTTTTCTCTAAAGAATTCATTTCTGCTTATTTCTGCATTATCTACCAGCCACTTTATTTTTCTATCTTGATAAATCCATCTTTTAATGGATTAGGTTATTTCACTGATATATGCATTTTATTGCCTCTATAACATTCAAAATATTGTTTCAGGGGCATTTTTTTTTTCGGTATACAAACAGAAAACAGAAAAAGGAAAGGCTGACTTTTAGGCTTTTGACAGGAGTCTTGTATAAGTGGAAGACTTTTAATTCTCAAATTGTTTCACTTCAATAACTCTTTTAAAGTTGTTGCGCCAAGATGCCTGGCGGATTAAGCTCCATTGCCTTTTCTTGTTTTGAACTAATGTATTCTTGATCACCGTTTAATGAAACTATATACCACATGGAGATTTCACATTAGATAAGCCATGTGAAACCCTCATCAGACAAGTAGCTCTGGCTGGTGGTAATCCTTCAGATGAAAATTTCAGACTAGCAGGTTTTCCAATTTAAATGAGCCCCTTTAACTATAAAAAATTGGCACGGTATGATTGCTAAAAATTATTTTTAAATTTTTATGTTGCCAAAGTGCCCTGGTGGCTGTGAAAAACAGAAATACTGCCGTAAATACAGAAAACATTAACTGGTCACTGAGGGGATCCAATTTACAACCCATAGAGACAACTCACACAGCTCACTGACACTGGCACTATTGGGTTTGTGATCGGGCATTCAGCTCTGCTCCCCCCACACAGAGGCGAAACTCATCTTAAATATGCAATTAAATAGATTTATTCTACAAGTTTCTCTAGTCAGTGGTTATTACTCACTCTTACTTCATTGCACTCTGATCTATAGAATTTTCATGATGTGCTCAGGTAGCCTTTAGGAAGTAACATAACTTGTTATGAATTTTCAGTGAAAAATTACTTTTTTGGTAGTAGCATGTGCTGTTTAATTTTTTATTAAAGTGATTCAGTTTATATTAAAAGAGTTATTTGTTCTCTATTTTTATCCTAATCTAGAACCATTATGCCTATTATTATTCCTACAGCTTTAATTATAACTAGCAGATAAGATATTCTCAGCTCGAGTTTGATTTGTTGGTTTAGGTTTCAAACAAGAAGGAAATGGAATTAAGTTCGTTTTAGTGTATACTTTTTTTTCAGTCTGTCACAAATGTCAATGGCTTATGCAACAAGCATGGAATATGTCCAGCATTATTCTCTTTTGTTCTTAGTACATAATATTAGAAGATATCAGTTTGAAAAGAATACTAATGATGTATTTATTTTAGAAGACCATTGTAATCTAATCATGAAATACAGTAAAATGTTGCTTTAGAGGGTAAAAGGAAAAGTGTTACTCAAAAAAACAAAGGTGGCTACTTATGAGGGACCAAAAGCTATGACTACATGTTTCAAATATGAGGAATAACCAATAAAATCAATAATTCTATGAAAGCAGTGAAGAAAGAACAAGAGATTGCATAAAAAGCCAGCTGAATGAATATGTATGCATTACTTTCATTAATACTGTTATACATTAATCAGAAAGTGAAAAATATGGTACCTTTAAAATAGAAATCTGCTGTATTCAAAGGAGTTTCATTGTTTCCCTCTTCAAATACTAGTCTGTATTTTGCGGGGGAGTACATTTCACAGACTCAGAATCATATAGGATTCTGTCTTATCAATCAATGGCTTCCAGTTAGATTTCCAATACAGATGAGCTAGATATAATCAGAGTATATTCTGCAATAGTACATTATTTTATAATTTACTAAACAAATGATGGAAAATGTATACAGTTATTAGCATCAAGTACTACAAACTTTAAAAAAAAAATTCTTTTAAGGAGCAGTGTGGCCATCATTCAGGTTTACTTAACCTGCTCACAGTTACTTAATGAAATCAGGTCACTGCGGTGTTACTGCCTCTCGTAACTAGTTGCACTCAAGTGAGGCAGAACAGAAAGGTTGATTTGCATCTATGCCAGACTGCAAAAAACCCAAGAAAAGAGCTGGACACAGTCCTTCCTTCCTAGAGTAAGATAACAACTTGTAAAGATAGCCACTAAGTCTTCTGGGCTAAATGTGCAGGATGTATGACTCCTTAGCACCCTCCTTGCCAGAAAGGCACACTGCAGCTTGAAGAAATCATTTGAGAGGGAGTTGAGAAAGAGTGATATGCTCATCCTCCATCACAATTACTGCAGGAAGGGGAGAGTAGGAAATACAAAGGGAAGCCTGCAAGGATGAATGAGTAGGGAATACCCCAATCTCTTCCAGAGAAAGCAGTGTGATAGGAAAAATCTTGCTTAAAAGAACAAATAAAGAAGTCTTTCCATGACACATAAGGGAATGCAGAAAAGAGATATAAATGAAAGGCGTAAGAGTATATTGTACTGACTTGAATCTCTGCAAACAGGAAAAAAAAATCCCAAATATTATATTCTAAAATGTGTTATTTTTCTAATATCTGGCTTATTTTTTTAATTTTTTTTTAAAAATTTTAAATGTTTATTTACTTTTGAGAGAGAGAGGGAGGGAGAGACAGAGTGTAAGCAGGGGAGGGGCAGAGAGAGAGGGAGACACAGCATCCGAAAAAGGCTCCAGGCTCTGAGCTGTCAGCATAGGACCCTACGCGGGACTCAAACTCATGAGCCCTGAGATCATGACCTGAACTGAAGTCAGATGTTTAACCAACTGAGTTAGCCAGGTACCCCATCTATCTGGCGTATATTAACTATAGTATAAAAACACTGTCTGTGGGGAAAATAAGTCCACCTCCCTTAGAAATTAAAAAAAAAACAACAACAAAACAAATCCAACTTTTGAAAATAATAATAAAGCCCAAAAGGGAAAGTTATTACAAAGGGAGATCACAGTAAGCAAATATTGAAAAGATTCATTATAAATTATAATAAGCTTCATTATAAATATTTCCAACAAGGAGAAATTTACATATACTTAGTACAGGAAGAAGTTCTGAATCAGTAACCACTTAATTTAAGGAGATCATGAATACCCTCAAGAAGAAGAGTGAGAACTCAGTTGGCTTCATATTGTGAATTCTGAGGATAATCGTACATAGAAGTTATCATCTTAAAATAACTATGAATCAGTAGTTCTCAACTTTATTTTCCTGCCCTGATGGTTCACCAGAATGAGCATTCCTGTATGGAAAAAGTGATTACAGTCTGAAAGAATAAAACCACTACCACTAAGACTGCTATCACCACCGATAACAACGAAAAAAATAACAAGAACAACAACAACAAAAATCCAGGTTTATAGAGTTCATCTTTGACCTTCCACAATGATCCCATCTTTCACATATTCAGTCATGCCTCTAACAAGTATTGATTGCCTAATATGTGTCAAGCACTGTACTAAGTACAGGTTAAATACATCTATTGTAATTGATGAAACCTGTTTCCAAATGCTTAGTATTCTCACATTCACGGGTATGCAGTAAAACTTGATTTGCCATTCAAAATGTTTATTTAGAATTACATATCACCCTATCTTTCCAATAAGAAATTATCCTGATCTTCAATCCAAGAGTTGTTTTAGACAAAGTAAAAGAGCAAATATATATGTATTTTTGCTGGCTATTTTAATCTTAAATAGCAACTTATTTTCATTTAATTAATTTGACTAAATTTCAATTTAGTCATCATATATAGTGACAACCCATCCTAGGCTACTCTTCTGTAGTTCAGATGTAGTTAACCTCACTAACCACAGCATGTGTGTTAGCAATCTGAGAAAGTTTTTTCTTACCTGTGTAGTGGCCAAACATGATCATTTTTTTTTAAGTGACAATGTTCTAATTCTGCTTAAAAAATAAAAGAGAAACAAGAACATAGTGGAGATTAAAGACTATAGATCCATATCCTACTTCATCAGTAGAAAACCTCTCCCCGAGTTTCCCTGCTTACCTTCACCCTGGGGTAGTCAGATTATTATTTTTTCTTTCCACAAACTCTCAGAAGGGCAAGTGAATCCACCTTGCTACAAAGGAGGAAAATTGCTCAGACACTAAGAATTGAACCTTCTGCAGGACTATGTTATTTACAATCTTGTCAAACTGGAAATTGTTCCCCAGAACTCCCTTCCTTGCATAACTCCAGGTTAGGAGTGACTGAAAGAATGAGTTACAGATTCGGATGGTGGAAGTGAAGCACTAATTATAACTTTTAGAAGGCTACTGCAGCCAGATGGAAAGAGGCAGTGAGAGACACAGCCTGTCATTCCTCTCCACTGTTCTACATCTAACTTATCTTCACTAGCAGCCTTCTCTGTCAATAGAAGCAGTCCTCAGAGCACTTAGGTGACTCAGTCAGTTAAGCATCCAACTTCGACTCAGGTCATGATCTCGCAGTTTGTGAGTTGGAGACCCATGTCAGGCTCTGTACTGACAGCTCAGAGACTGGAGCCTGCTTCAGATTCTCTCTCTCTCTCTGCCCCTCCCCTGCTCGTACTCCCTCTCCCTCCCTCCTTCCCTCTCTCTCAACAATAAAACATTTAAAAAATTCAAAAAATAGAAGCAGTCCTTCCTCTCCTGTCCAGAAAGTTTACTTTCTTCTTGTATGTAGAACCTGTAGCGACCTCTCTTAATTATCAGTGCCTTTCAGAGGAATGCTGACCTCCTTAAGACCTACTCCCAACATAGCTCATTGCTTCTAGAATTAAAAACAGATTCAAGTTCTGGGTTGACTCAGGGGTCAGATACAAAGTACGACCTGTGAGTATGTACTACACACATCAAGAAGATTGTACAATTTGGGCAATATTATAAACAAATACATGAGGACCATATATAGGAATGCATTCTAAAGGTGTTGGATGAAGGTGGTATAAACTAGGTTGGATTGGGCCAAATTTATTTACACAGTTGTACCAACAAGCAATTGTGAATTCAAAGCGTTAGCTTGAGTAGACGGAGGAAACTATTTGCTTGGTGGGTCAACTAAAAACAGGACGCAAATTGCCTATACTAAATAAAGTTGAAATTCCATAACTTCCTTGGAATATTGAGAAAGGCAGCCAAAGTCTTAGAGTAAATTTATTGTGTGACACCTACTTATCAATTTCTACCTATGTTCTCTGGGAGGGTCCAGAGGACATTCCCTTCCCCAGGCTTTGAGAAAATGTTAACATTTTTTAAAAGCTCTGGAGTGGTTATCCCTGGCAAGCCAGGATCACTATGGAAAATAATGCTACCAAAATCAGTTATCTAAATTCACTGGGGATGAAGGCATGTTGAAGTGGTAGGAACCAAATAATAGCACTAAACTCACAGAGAAAATAGTAAAAGTGGTGGGCTCAGGTACCACTTGAGTATAAACATCATGCAGGATAGGGTGACGTCTTCTAGGATATAGTATATGCTCTAAATGAGCAATCAGTATATCGTACCAGATTCATGGCTACGGTAGGCAAAATCTCAAAGACGTTTCTACAGTATTCCCATCTCCTGGTCACTCACTCAAACATGAATCTAGGTACTACTGAGAAAGGACTTTGCAAATGGAATTAAGGATACTAATCAGCCGCTCTTACAATACAGAGATTATTCTGGATTGTCCGAGCAAGTCCAGGGTAATCACATGATACGTTAAAGGAGCGGAAGGCAGAAAAGGAAAGCAAGAGTGATGACTCAGAAGGGGAGGTCAGAGAGACTCCAAAGGTGAAAAGGTTTTAGCCCACCTGCTGGCTCTGAGATGAGGGTCATGTGCAAGGACCAGAGCAAAGGCTCTAAGAGCTAAGAGGGGACTCGGTTGATAGCCAGCAACTAAAGACTCAGTCGTAATCACAAGAAACTGAATTCACCCCCAACATACACACAAACTGAATGAGCTTGGAGGTAGATTATCCCTCAGAGTCTCCAGTAAAGAACGCTATCCTGCCAGCACCTTGGCGTCAGCAGAATCTGCCAGACATTACATCTACAGAACTGTGAGAAAATAAATGGATGCTATTTTAAGTATCTTGACTTTTGGTAGTTTGTTATGACAGTAATAAAAAAATAATATGATGTGCAAGTATTAAGAGATAGAAATAAGAGAAATGATTTCCCAGAGGATACAGTAATGGTTCTGTGAAACTGGAGGATGAAACTTTCATGTGGTCACAATGAAATCTTCATGTCAGTGAATTAATAGGCAAAGACTGTGACACTGTATTGGCCAGGATAATTATCATGACTCTCAAAAAAGAAAAAACAAAACCAAACCCGAGTCACTACTGTACAATGCAAGCAAGCAGGTATAGAGAGAATGCAGGAGTTTCCTTGGGGTGTCACTTAGTACTTCCATGTCCTGTGATAGAAGTAAGTGGAAAATTACAACCAACATAGGCAGAACAACTAATGATACAAATCCTATAGGAACAAAGATTTGGGACCTCCCAATAAACAAGGAACCACAAGGTGGGATGCTTCCTGAGGATGAAGAATATAAGTAGCAGAAGGACAAAGTTATAAATATCAGTTACCATCATGCTGCAGAAACAAGGAACAAAGTAATTTTAACTACTTCGTCTTTTTATGAATAAAATTACTGTATCTATATATATCTTCTTTTATACACACACACACTTCTTTTTTCTTCCGTATTCATTTCCCTTACTATTTACCGTAAGATGTATTAATAGTAGTTAACCCTTTATCTTGGTATTTAAATAATAGGATATTACATGGGGAGTGTTACTTAGCTAAACATACCAAAAAAAAAAGGTATAAAGTGATACAGACTTTGTGTATCCTGTTTTGGCTAAATTATTGGCATGTTTTGATTATATGGGGAATAGTTGTACCATGAAAATCAGAAGCATGATTTGTAATTAACTTTGTTTTTTACTATCTTTATTGAGATGTAGTTTATGTGTCAAATAATTCACCCATTTAAAATGAGTAATTCAGGGGGCGCCTGGGTGGCTCAGTCAGTTAAGTGTCCAACCGGCTCAGGTCATGATCTCACAGTTCGTGAGTTTGGGCCCCGTGTTGGGCTCAGTGCTGACAGCTCAGGGCCTTGAACCTGCTTCTGATTTTGTGTCTCCCTCCCCTCAGCTCCTCCCCTGCTCATACTCTGTCTCTCTCTCAAAAATAAATAAAGATTTAAAAAAATTTAAATGAATAATTCGGTGGCTTAGGGTATATTTACAGAGTTGTTCATCCATCATCACAATTAATTTTAGAATATTCTCACTACCCTCCCCAAAACCACCCCCTTTAGCCATCACACCCTCATCCCCTCACTCCAATCCTACCCCCAGCCCTAGATAACCAGTAATTTACTCTCTGCTTCTATAAAGTTGCCTATTTTGGATATTTTGTAAAATTGGAATCACAATTATGTGGTCATCTATGACTGGCTTATTTTACTTGGGATGATATTTTCAGGCTTCATCCATGTTGTAACATGTGTCTGTATTTCATTCTTTTTATTGCTGATAAAAGAACTCTGGTTGCATCAATAGAAAGGGCCAGTAAGTCTATGGCTAGAGAATGAGTGTAGAGAACTCATTTGGGAGTAATGATCATGAATTATAGTGGCATTAAGTTTCTTTGTTATGTGACTTTACCCAATATCCTTATGTTTTTTGTTTTGTCTGAACAAATAAACCTGTTTCCTTTCACTTCTGCATCAAGGGAGTTATTTTATTTTATTGGAAGTATGATTGAGATACATTATATTAATTTTAGGCATACAACAATGATTTGACATTTGTATACATTGCAAAATGATCACATTTTCTATTTACTATTTGTCACCATGCAACTTTACATTTTTTTCTTGTGATGAGAACGTTTAAGATTTACTTTTTTAGCAACTTTAAAATTTGCAGTACATTATTGACTATAGTATCCATGCTGAACACTACATCCCCATGACTACTCTAGATTTGAAAGTTTGTACCTCTTGACTCCCTTTACCCACTTTGCCCACCCCGCAACATCCTTCCCCTCTGACAACCTCCAATCTGTTCTCGGTATCTATGAGTTCTGTTCATTATTTTTTTTTTTTTAGATTCCAGATATAAGTACAATCATATGATAGGTCTTTCCCTGACTTATTTCACTTATCATAACACTCAAAGTCCATCCATGCTGTTGCAAATAGCAAGATAACATGTCTTCTTTATCCATTCATCCATTGATAGACATTTAGGTTGTTTCCATATCTTGGCTACTGCAAGTAATGTTGCAATGATGACAGCAGTGCATACATTTATCATTTCAAATTAGTGTTTTCGTTTACTCTGAATAAATACCTAGAAGTGGAATTGCTGGGTCATATATGGTATTCTATTATTATTATTTCAAATGTTTATCTGTTCGTTTTGAGGTGGGGAGGAGCAGAGAGAGAGGGAGACAGAATCCCAAGAGGACTCCATTCTGTCAGAGCAGAGCACAATGCGGGGCTCGAACTCATGAACCATGAGATCATGACCTGAGCCAAAATCAAGAGTCATACACTGAACCAATTAAGCCACCCATGTGCTCCTCTATTATTATTTTTTTCAGGAATTTCCAGACTGTTTTCCATAGTGAACAGACCAATTTATATTCCCACCAAAAGTGCACAAGGATTCTCCACATCCTTACCAACACTTGTTATTTTTTGTCTTTTTGATAATAGCTGTCTTCACAGGTGTGAAGTGGTATCTCATTGTGGTTTTGATTTGTATTTCCCTGATGATTAGTGATCTTGAACATCTTTTTATGTGTCTGTTAGCCATGTGTATGACTTTTTTTTAAGTTTGTTTATTTATTTCTTGGAGAGAGAGAGAGAATCCCAAGCAGGCTATGTGCTCTCAGCACAAACCCCAACATGGGGCTGGATCTCACCAACTGAGCCAAAAATAAGTCAGATGCTCAATCACTGATCCACCCAGGTGCCCAGAGCATCTATATGTCTTCTTTGGAAAAATGTTTATTCATGTCCTCTGACCATTTTTTATTGGATTGTTTGGTATTTTTCTACGGAGTTTTATGAGTTATTTATATATTTTGTATATTAACCCCTTACTGGATATATGATTTGCAAATATCTTCTCCTGTTCAGTAGGTGTTCTTTTTATTTTTTGTTGATGGCTTCCTTCACTATGCAGAAGCTTTTTAGTTTGATAAAATTCCATTTTTGCTCTAGTTGCCTTTGCTCTGGAGTCAAAAAAAGATGCTGCTAAGACCAATGTCAAGGAGCTTATCACCTATGTTTTCTTGTAGAAGTTTTATGGATTCTGGTCTTACATTCAAGTCTTCAATCCATTTTGAGTTAATTTTTGTGAATGGTGTAAGATAGTGGTCCAATTTCAATCTTTTGCATATGGCTGTCTGGTTTTCCCCAGACTGTCAATCTGCTAATATTTTGCTTATGAATTTTCCATGTTTATCAGGGATATTAGCCTGTAATTTCTTTTTTTTCCATGGTTTTGGTACCTGAGTAATACAGTATTCTTTTTTTTAAATTTTTTAAATGTTTATTTACTTTTGAGAGAGAAAGAGAAACAGAGTGCAAGTAAGGGAGGGGCAGAGAGGGAAGGAGACACAGAATTGGAAACAGGCTCCAGGCTCTGATCTGTCAGCACAGAGCCCGACGCGTGGGGCTCAAAATCACAAACCTTGAGATCATGACCCGAGCCGAAGTCAGACGCTTACCTGACTGAACCACCCAGGCACCACAGAGGTCTTCTTAAAATGACTTTGGAAGCTTTCCCTCCTTTCAGTTTTTTGGAAGAGTTTGATGTTTGCTGGAAACCACTGGTTCTGGACTTTTATTTGTTCAGAGATTTTGATTACGGATTCAATCTCCTTACTAGTCTATTTAGATTTTTCATTTTTTCATGATTCAGTCTTCTAAGATTGTTTATGTCTAGGAATTTATCTATTTCTTCTTAAGTTGTTGAGTTTGTTGTTACATAATTGTTGGTAGCAACCTTTTACAATCCTTTGTACTTCTGTGGTGTCAGTTGCAATTTCTCCTTTTTCATTCTTTATTTTATTTGCCCCTCTCTTTTTTCTTGAGTCTAGCTAAAGGTTTGTCAATTTGTTAATCTTTTCAAAGAAAAACCTTTAGTTTCACTGACCTTTTCTATTGCCTTTTCAGTCTCCATTTCATTTATTTCCACTCTGTTCTTTATTATTTCCTTACTTCTACTAATTTTTTGCTTGCTTTGTTCTTTTTCTATTTCCTTTAGGTGCAAAGTTAGATTGTTTATTTGCGATTTTTGTTTCCTAAGGTAGGCCTGTATCACTAAGACCTTGCCTCTTTTGGGTGCTTTTGCTACATCTTATAGATTTTGGTTTGCTGAATTTTTATTTGTCTCAGGTACTTTTTAATTTATTTGCTGGTCCATTGGTGTTTCAGTGGCATGTGTATTTCCACATTGTTGTAATTTTTCCAATTTTTTTCTTGTAATTTTCTACTTTCATACCATTGTGTTAAAAAATCAATTCGATTCAATTCAATTCAATTCAATTCAAGTCAAGTCAATTCAATCTTCTTAAATTTATTGAGGCTTATTTTGTGGCCTAGCATACGGTCTATCCTAGAGAATGTTGTATATGCACTTAAGACGAATGTCTATCCTGCTGCTTTGGGACAAGATGTCCTGTGTGTATCTATTAAGTCCACCTAATCTAATGTGTTATTTAAGGCTAAAGTTTCCTTACTAATTTTCTGTCTGAATGATCTATCCATTGATTTATGTGAGGTTTCTAAGTCCCCAACTATTATTGTATTGCTGTCAATTTCTCCCTTTAGGTCTGATGGTGTTTGCTTTATGTACTTAGGTGCTGCTAGGTTGGGTGCATAAATATTTATAAATGTGCTATCTTCTTGCTAGACTGACCCCTTTATCACTATGTAATGCTTATCTTGTCTTTTATTAAAGTCTTTGTTTTAGAATCTATTTTGTCTAATATCAGTATAGATATCCATACTTTCTCTTGGTTTCCATTTTTATGAAAAATCTTTTTCCATCCCTTCACTTTCAGTCTGTGTGTGTCTATACATCTGAAGTAAATTTCTTGGATGCAGCACATATCAGGGTTTTTGTTTTGTTTTGTTTTTTTAATGCATTCAGTCACTCTAAGTCTTTTGATTGGAGAATTTAGATTATATTTGAAGTAATTATTGACAGGTATGTACTTATTGCCATTCTGTTCATTGTTTTTCTATTTTGTAATCCTCTCTGCTAGCTTGATGACATTCTATAGTGTTATGCTTAGATTTATTTCTCATTATCTTTTGCATATCTGCTATGGGTTTTTGTTTTGTGGTTGGTTACCATGAGGCCAATATTTTAAGGTCCTAGCAGATTAAATTCAAATGCATTCTAAAACTCTACATTTTCACTCCCCACCCCAATATTTTATCTTTTTTTATCTTTCTGTGTGTCCTTTAACTAATTATTGCAGTTATGGTTACTTTTTACTAATTTTTTCTTTAACCTTCATACTAGCTTCATAAGTGATTAACCATTACTTATACTACATATTTACCTTTACTAGTGAAGATTTTTACTTTCACATTTTGTTTTAATACTAATTAGTACCCTTTATTTTCAGCAAAAGAAGTCCTTTTACATTTCTTGCAAGGTCAATTTAGTTAGTGTTGATGAACTGCTTTAACTTTCATTTGTAAAACTCTTTATCTCTCCTTCAACTGTGAATGATAACCTTGGCAGGTAGAGTATTCTTGATTGGATTTTTTTTTTCTTTCAGCACTTCAAATACATCATGCCTTGCCTTCTGGCCTGTAAAATTTCTACTGAGAAAACTGCTGATAACCTTACAGGGGTCCTCCTGTATATAATAAGTTGTTTTTCTCTTGTTGCTTTTAAGATTCTTTTTTTTAATTCTTAACTTTAACATTTTAATTTTAATGTGTCTTGGCACGGGTCTCTCTGAGTTCTTCTTGTTTAGAACTCTAATGGCTTCCTGGATCTGAATGTCTATTTCCAATGCCAGATGAGGGAAGTTTTTAGCCATTGCTTCTTCAAATAAGCTTTCTGCCCCTCTCTCTTGTTCTCTGTCAGGGACCCCTATAATGTGAATGTTATTCTGCTTAATGTTGTCTAATTGGCCTTGGGCTATCTTGACTTTTAATTCCTTTTTTTCTCTTTTTGCTGAACTTTGTGGGTGAGTTCTCCTGCCCTGTCTTGGGGTTTATGGATCCTTTCTTCAGTTTCTCTAATCTGCTATTGAACCCTTTTAGTGTATTTCTCAGTTAGATTATTATATTCTTCAGTTCTGGGATTTCTGTTTGGTACTTTCTCATATTTGCTATCTATTAGTTTTAAAGGTCTCTACCCTCTATGCTTCTCCTGAGTTTGGTGAGCATCTTTATGTCCATGACTTTGAGCTCTTTATCAGGTAAATTACTTATACCCATTTCATTAAGATTTTTTTTTCTGGGGTTCTGTCACTTGCAACAATTCCTCTCTCATTTTTTTCCAGTCTCTGTATTTGTTTCTACATATTTAGCAAAACACCTACCTCTCCTAGTTTTGCATGAGTGGCTTTGAGTAGGAGATAGACCTCATCATTTAACACTGTCCTAGTTCTTGGTCCTCTCTCAAAACTTTGTGGTTGTCTGAGCAGTCTTATTTTTTTCTTGGTAGGTCCTAGTTGTAGAGGGTGTGCCAAGACCTAGGAGTATTCCAGAGGGAGGGATCTCAGTCAACACCTAGTTTCAGGGTGACTGAAAACTATACCCTCAGGTAGCAGCTTTTAAGCTATACAAATATATACAGTCTTGTGGGACCACAAAGACCATGGACGCTGCTGGCTTCTAAGACCAAGTGATCTGGAAGTGTTCCATTACTGACAGTTGCAACATTCAGGGCTCCAGATGGGTATATGAGCTCCTTTCTAGGATGTACCAATAAGCTGTGGCAAGGCCAAGTAAGAGCCCTGGCCTACATTCTCTGAGAGCACTTTCATAGCTTCTGAATGTGTGGTAGCCTGAAGCCTGTCCCTCAGGTTGAAACTCCAGGTAAAGTAGATGGACCTTTTTCATAGGAAGACTGGGGGTATGTTTCAGTCCCTTGTCTGTGCAGTGGCCTGGAGGTGGGAGCCTGGAAAGAATTCTCTCTCCAATTGTTTCAGACCCATAGGGTCCCTGTAACATAATCTCCCTTGGCCACCAAAGCCAGAGGCATCTTGTGTGAGCTGTGCACTCTGGCCAGCTCTGGTGTGCTCACAGTGGAGAAGCATGTGGAGGCAGAACACTCACCCTGCTGGCTTAGTAGGGTCCTGAGAAGTGATACACAAGGGTAGGGGGCATCCACTGACATTAGGTAGGTTGGAGGAAAAGTAAATTAAAAAAAAAAATACTGCTATTAGGGTAAAAGGCAGGGTATGAGAAATATGCCAAAAATGGTGCCCACTAGTGTCTCTAACTCCAGAGATAGTTTCAATAGGCTCCTGCTCTTACAGGAGATGCTGCAAGGATAGCAAATGAATCTCCTTCACTTACAATCCAGACTCTTTTCAGACAGTTGCTTCTGTACTAGATCCTGGAGTGAGTGAATGAGTCTATGAGCAAACCCTTTAGGAGTAGAATCTCTCTCTCTCTAGCCCTATAGCTTTCACAGGCATACACCCTGTTGTTTTTCAAAGCCAGGCATTTGGGGGCTTGTCTCTCCAAGGCAGGTCCTAAGGGTTGGGGTGTCTGATGTGTAGGGTGTCCTTGCTCCTCAGGTAGAAGTTAGGTATCTGTGAGATCCCTCCTGACTGTGAGTCAGGTCACCACACTGGATGTGGAATGGGGAATGGGGAAATGGTAGAGACCATGTCTCTGCCTCTTCTACTTGTTTCAACGTGGCCCTTTCATTCTCTGTTGTGCAGGAGCTTATTCAGGTAGTTTTCAGGGTTTTGTTTTTGTTTTTGTTTTTTCCAGAGGGAATTTTCCACATGTAGGTGTAGCTTTGTTGTCTCCATGGAAAGAGGTGAACTCAGGATGTTCCTATGTTGCCATCTTAAACCATTTCTGTAACTGACTTTATCTGTAAGTTAAATATACTTTTTCTTGCTTTATTGATGTATTACTGACAAATAAAAGATGTATATATTTAAGTTACATGACATGATGTTTTTTTTTTTTTTTTTTTTTTTTTTAAATTTTTTTTTCAACATTTTTTATTTATTTTTGGGACAGAGAGAGACAGAGCATGAACGGGGGAGGGGCAGAGAGAGAGGAAGACACAGAATCGGAAACAGGCTCCAGGCTCCGAGCCATCAGCCCAGAGCCTGACGCGGGGCTCGAACTCACGGACCGCGAGATCGTGACCTGGCTGAAGTCGGACGCTTAACCGACTGCGCCACCCAGGCGCCCCGACATGATGTTTTTAAGGTGTACAATGTGACAATTCAATATACATACACACTGTGAAATGATTACCACAATCAAGTTAATTAATACAGCTATCACTTCACTGTTAGCATTTTGTATGTATGTGTGTGGAGGGTGGGGGAGTGAAACACTTAGGATCTACTCTCTTATCCAATTTCAAGTATGCAATACAGTATTTTAACTATACTTTCAAAAAGTATGTATGTATATCAATTATCAAGCTTACAAGGGACAGACTATACTGGATTATGTTATTACTAACTTGCTTAAGTTGGGAACTACATCTCCCAGAAACCCTTTCTCCATTTTTGAGTTGGCCAAAGAGGAAGATATGTAACATTTGTATGGGAATTGGAAGGCATAAATGAAGCATTGGCCATAATCTTGGATCATCACCATGGTCACATATGGTGACAGACAGATGCAAACTTGCCCAGTGGATACAGTGGATAAGTACGCTAATTCCCTTCTGCTGTCCACCCTGACCATATTCCTGACTGCTGGCCCTAGACCAACCAACAGACACTTGGCTGTAGCCCTACAAAAGTAGCTGATACTCAGAAGCAGCAGCTTCCCATAAACCTCTCCATGGACTCCCTTTTATAGCTGGATTTGCCTGAATTCTTACAATTCCAGGGAAGTGTGGACTTTTCCACTATTCTAGTACTTTGCAAGACTGGTTAGTGACTCTCTAATCTTCCAACTCCCCTTTCTAGATCTTGAATTCCAAGCTTTTCCCACTTATGTGTTAGGTTGAATAACCCTTATTCTCACACTACTCATTAAAGGCTCTGCTTCTCTAATTAAATCCTGATTGATACAGACTGAATTCCTTTGCAGCTAGGCAAAATTTGAGAAATGAAGTCCGTGTATGAACAAAAACTCTTATATAACAACAAATATATATAATTTCAGAATTTTCTTTTTCTGATTTTGTTTCCTGGGTAAATATTTTAAATGATTATTTTCTCTAAGTACAATTATTTAGCACAAAATCAGTCAATGACGAAAGCTTATAATTCTAAATGTCATCCAAACTTGAGAGCTTATGCATTTCTGAGGTAGGCATGTGATACAAGAGTAAGCAAAGCTGGCTCCCTACGAAAACATTCTAGAACTGAAAAAAATACTACAAAATTTCCTTTCATACTTTCATCCTGGAGAAACTGGGTACAGAGGATATCTTTCACACCTGCAGATTGGTGTCCCTTGTAAATACTTGTTCTCAAACATCAGCTGTAACCTCAGTGTCTCTTTCCTTTTACTTTAGATCCTTTTCACTTACTCTTGGTCATGTCTTTCATTTACTTTCAATGATATCCCAATAGTTCAGCAATACTCAGTCCTTCTACTCAAACGCACTTTGCCCCTCATGCAGCAATTTACTTTTCATGTCCAAAATATTTCAATCCTTTAAGGCTTAATATTCAGCCATCTCAGACATGATTATCTCAAGCATGTCACTCTCAAACTTACAAATTAATTTACCATTCTTTTGTTTATGATCTACTCATTAAGCTTGGCTATTTCTTATATATCTCTAAGGAATCATGTGTTACATCTTAAATTCCTTCTTTCACTGGTCTCCCCAAGTTGGGTTGGAGGCTCTCATAACACTACTCTGTGCATATACTTATTAAAGATTTACCATGTTATATTGTTATTATATATTTTTGTGTCTGGCTTCCCCACTGTATGGTGAGTTCATTGGAGTCAGGATCTATATCTAAGTTAATAGTGTTAGTTCATATTCGAGGTTCAAAAAATGTTTATTTAAAATGCTTGTTTAGGATATTTTGTCCTAAAAACTGTCCTGTATGTTTTATATGAAGTCACTGATGATACTTTCCACTTTGAATACACTGTCAGATATAAGAATGAATTGTTGTCTCTGTTCTGCACTACAAGAATTGGGCTCAGAGAAGGCAATGTAAGTCTTTTCTTGAGATTCTGTAAGTGGACTGAATCATATAAAGATAATATTTGATACATTATCCTTCCTAGTATTATTTGGAAACTTCATTCATTTGGTCATTGGATTTTTAATAGGTATTCATTGAAGAGTTTTCATATACATAGGGAGTTAAAGTTTTAAATTTCTAGCTTTCAAATATTTATTGGATATATATGCCTCAGCACCTACATTTCTGAACTATTTCAAGAATAAGATGAGATAGGAGTAAATAAAATTAAATTTAGGCTAAAATAGAGGCTAAAAATAGGTTAAAATATACACTAAAATTTCATGGTCAGGGCAAAAATTATAGTGAGATAAATATCCATATACTGGTAGTTCACACCCTAACACTCAAAAGTGGTATCAGTAGATGGTTAAGTCATTAGATTTGCTTAAGTCATGAAAGTGGAACCCTCATGATTGGGACTAGTGCCCTTATTAAGAAAGGATCCTAGGAAAACCCTAGTAAAGATATAAGATACACGTAAAGATAAAAGAAGTCTGGGGCTTAGAAGAGGGCCCTCCCTCACCCAACCATGTTAGCACCTTCATCTTCTAGAACTGTGAGAAGTAAATTTCTGTTATTGGTAAGCTACTTAGTGTATGGTATTTTGTTATAGCACCACAAATAGATGGAGGCAAGTGCTTTCTGAGTTCTGTGAGCTTTCTACAAAATTTCTGAACCTGAGGGAGGCTGGGGGACCCCCAAATTTGTAGACAGCAGGTCTGAGGTGAAGGCAGTCCCATGGGCCCCCAAACTTATGGATGGTGTCTGAAGTGAGGGCAATCTATGAGGACTGTGCCCTCTAACTATACAGTTTTGTTTTGTTTTAAACTCCTGGGTATTATAGGTACAGTGTCACCACATGCCAAAATGTCAAAAGTTGAGCACACAAATGTCTTCAAATTAAGGGCCCAAATTACGGTGCTATATTCTTTTACCTCATCACTTCTAACAATATCCCCTCCCCAACATACACAAGTTGCCTGTCTCCCATCACACAAATAGTGGTTATGATGTTGTAACAGGAAAGAGCTAAAATTAGGAGATACTTATGTTCTGAATGCCTGAGGCAAAAGTTCCTGGTGAACATAAACCTTATTTAGAGAAAGCCTTCATATCTTGTTTGCATTCTGCCTACCTTTTGACTTCAGAAAGACACTGTTATTCAAGTTATTGAAAGCACAATTGAACTTTAACTTTACTTGTTTGATCCTGGTACCCAAAGAACAATGACCAGTGTAAGGCTACCCAGCACTAGTGATAAATAGTAATGATATCCTACTGCTTTACTGTTTACTGAGGGCTTTCCGTGTTTTTGGGAGGAAGGGTACTAGAAACTAGGTTAACCATTTTAAACTCCTTAAAGCTAGGTGATCATGAGAAAGTCTTGTTTAATGTCTCTATATTTAAGTTCCCCAAATGTAATTGTAAAATTAAAAAACAAAACAAAGCACACCTTTGTTGCCTATCACACTGGACTGCTCCGTCAATGAGATAATGCTTGTACTTGAACCCTGAAAGAGCAACTTAAGAGTTGCCAAAGTTGGAAATTAACACATTTAACTTAAAGCTGTTCTATTTCCGAATTCAACTCTAATCTAAATTTATGGAAAAGAATGCATAAATTTGAGCCAAAAGCTAAAAATACTTTTACTAATTTTTTTTTTATTTTGTTCATTGTCTTTTTCCATAAAGGGTGTTTCACATTATAAAAATCAACAAAGGTTATTGAAAAACATTTTCATTATTTTATATGGTACTGAAAATGAACATGACACTGTACACTAGTTTATCTATTCCATTTCCTTTCTCTTTATAGCCTATTTCATTTTCTCTCAAACTGTTATTATTATCATGGCACCCAAATTTGAGATATGCAGCTCCCTCAGGAGGTCAGGTACACACGTTTTCTAAAAGCAAATAAATCAGACAGTGGGAGGGCTATTTGGGTAATGTTAACAATGCTCCCCACAGGACACTGTGCAACTCACGTCTGTGATATTTGTCAGAACACCACCTAAATTTAAGAGAGAGTTCATGGTGTTAATACTTAACACAGAAAGCTACTAATAACTCATTAAAGACAGAGTGATAGCTAGTCTCATTCTCTTTCTTCCCCACTCCCTCGTCCCACATCCTCTATCTTCCTGTCTCTCTCTCTCTCTCTCTCTCTCTCTCTCTCTCTCTCTCATCTTTATCTCTCCTGAAAAACTCAGAGAAACGGAGACAGATGAGAAACTCTTAGTAACTGAAAAAAATTTCCAGGCTGTGGTGCAGTACTTTAGGCTAAGATCTATTCTTATGAATATCACAACCCTGTAGATACCTAATTTATGCAACATTGAATTCTTCTTTTTTTTCTGAAAGCAAGGTGAGGTGACCTTCCTGAAGGTAACAACTGAAGTAAAATTCATACAATTTAAAAGAAAATGGACAGGGAAGTTGGAGGTTCTTTTAATTATATGTACAACCAAAATAAAACTAATTATGTGTTATGCTATTCAGCATTGCTTAGTCATTTTATAAGTGACACTTTCACAAATATTCTTGATTATAGGCACTAATATACAATTGTATTTATAATAATTTATAAGATATAATGTATTTTTGTTGATGCCTTATTGATGCTATAGGTGAAGCAATACCATATCAAGTCTTAGTGGTCTTGGCAATTCACTTTCTCTCTTTGAAAACATTTTGGTAGGTACAGGAAAGGTGACAATATTTACAGGTTGTATTTTAACAGTCTCTCTCTGTTCCTTTGATTCTGTCTCTAATTATCAAAACCTGTTAAAATAAAGCTATGATTCCTTCCTCTGTATAGTAAACTTCTCAGAGTTGAAGACTATCCTTTATTCCAGTAATCCTCAGCATCTAGACTAGCGTATTTTATGTAATAGGCACTCAATATACACTTATTAATTGCACCTAACCATTATCCCAGCTTAAACATTTCCAAAGTGAACTCTGGAAGTGCTACTCATTGGTAAACAAGTTCAGATTGCATTTACACAACACTGAATAAAACTGTTTGCATTAACTAAACTTGGGACTGAATTAAAGAATATTAATTTCACAAGGCCTTACATATTACAGGGTCTAGTTGAAACTAGCATAATCCTAGGTCTCCATTATTGCTTTCAAACCGTTATTTCTCCATGCTCATGTAAAAATACTCTTTGAGTTTTATACTAATTAAAGAACATAATCATTTGGGGGCACCTGGGTGGCTCAGTCGGTTAAGCAACTGACTTTGGTTCAGGTCATGATCTCATGGTTTGTGGGTTCGAGCCCCGTGTTGGTCTCTGTGCTGACAGCTCAGAGCCTGGAGCCTGCTTCAGAATCTGTGTCTCCCTCTCTCTCTGTTCCTCCCCTGCTCGTTCTCTGTCTCTCAAAAATAAATAAATGTTAAAAAATTTTTTTTATAAAAGAACATAATCATTTGTCATAAAGAATATAATCTTATGTCCTTAAGAATATAAACCTTCCTTCACCCTTTTGCACTGTCATTTAATGATTTTCTAGTCATTTTCTCACACTGGGGAAAGAACTTTGGCCTGTGGGACTCAATCTTCTCTTCCTGTCTTTCCTATGTTCCATCCTCATTCTGTTTTACTTCAATATCTATCTGGATAACTTATCCAACACTTTAATCTTAGAGTTTATGGACTTACTCAAATCTAGTTAACTTCAATTCTACGTCCCATTAACAATTCATACCCATGGACACCCTTCTGACTTTGTTATCATCTAGAATGGCACCACCGATATAAACTCTTATATCTCTCTTTCTGACTATAGCCTCTGCCCTTGCTTCTTCTATTCTTGCTACTTTTTCCATGTCATAATCATCCAACCAGGAGTGTGTCTTCATCTTTCTTCTCAATATTCTTAGCATTACTAAATATTTCCTGAAGCTTCTGATGCAATGTATATGCTTATACCTTATACAACTGTATCTTTGTTCAAACTCTTGTTCCTTTAGTTCCAGATTCTTACATTCACTGACACTGGATTCCATGTAGCTCCTATATCTCAAATTTGACTAACCTAGTTTCCAAACCATTCCTCAGTCCATATTTTTGGATGCTGACATCACCATTCTGTTGTCAGAGTCAGAACTTGATACATATTTAAATTATTTTTCTCGCCATCTAGCCAAATAGTCATTAAGTTCTGCCTATATTAGCTCAAAAAATCATCTGAAATTCCTAACCCTAGCTCTAAACCTAATCCTAACTGAAACCCTAACCCCTAACCTATAACCACTAACCCCTAACCATAACCATAACCATAAACTTCTGTCTCTGGAGAGGTCTCTGAACTGCAGGATAATAAGCATATACCCTTGCCCTGGCCCTAAACCTAACCCTAACTCTTCTTCTGGCTCTAAACTGAACCCTAATCCTATATCTGAGGATTATAAAATAGAATGAGATTTTATAATTAGATTATAAAAATATTATAAAATAGAATGTTACTCAGCCATATAAAAAAATGAATTCCTGCCATTTGCAGTGACATGGATGGAGCTAGAGAGTATTATTCTAAGTGAAGAAAGTCCATCAGAGAAAGACAGATACCATATGTTTTTACTCATATGAGGAATTTAAGAAACAAAACAAATAAGCAAAGAAAGAGACAGAGAGAGAGAAACCAAGAAACTCACTCTTAACTATAGAGAACAAACTGATGGTGGCCAGAGGGGAGGTGGTGGGAGATGAGTTAAAGAGGTGACGGGCATTAAAGAGCGCACTTGTGATGAGCATTGGGTGATATATGGAAGTGTTGAATCACTACAGTGTACACCAGATATTACACTGTATGTTAGCTAACCGGAATCGAAATAAAAACTTAAAAAAAAGAAACAATTATCGGGAATTCATCCTTCCATCTTACTAGAGCCTTATCATTTCACGACTAAATTCTTAGTTGGTATCACTGCATCCAAAGTCACTTGTTCCTCTCTAATTTATTATATGTAATCAATTATTTCCAACCTTGCTATACATCAAGGAATACAAAAAGAAACATTCACTTCATCACACTGGGATAAAAAGACAAGGCTCTTTGGCAGCACAGTCTTCTGAGCCCAGTTTCATAAGCACCTTAAGTCCTTCTCAACTCTAACTGCTGACAGGAATAATATCTGAATCCAACTTTGGTCCATTAGCACCACACCAAGGTAGACCAGTGGACAGCAGACCAATGGAAATCTCTGCTAATTTTAGTGGAATTTTCCTCAGCTGCTATGGTAGCTTTGTTATTCTTTTGAAAATTATTCATGACCTAAAACCTAAACTCCATAGTGTGACATTCACAACTTTGGTTATGTGGCTCATACCAGTATGATCTTCATCTGACCTTCAAGCATAGTAAAATACACGCCATTCCCTAAATGCATGGTTATTTTGTGATACCTGTCTTTTTTTCCAATTGTTTTTACTACTTGAAGTATTCTTTCTTTGACTAATTGTTACCACTGTCCAAGACTTAGTTCTGTTATTATCACTTTTGCAAGCTGTCTTAAGATTTCCTTCAAGCTCTTCTTTCTGGGTTCTAAAGAATTCTGTGCTTAATTCAAGAAAAGAAGTTGCTGTACCTAATTTTAACTTGGACCTGTTTCTTCACCATTGGTCAGTGAAATTAATTGGGAACAAGTGTTACCTTTCATTCAAGATGCTCAGAATCTCACCCAGATTCTGACACTTGATATATATGTAACTTTGAAAGAAAAGAAAAGAAAAGAAAAGAAAAGAAAAGAAAAGAAAAGAAAAGAAAAGAAAAGAAAAGAAAAAGAAAGAAGGAGGTAACAGTTTTCTTTATCCTTGTCAAAGTAAACTGAAATATAAATCTCACTCTTTATACTTACCCTTTTAGGAGCCACATCACTTCATCTGTATTTCAACCAAACAAATGTTGAGCACTTATTATGTCCTAGACATCTGATGGACTCTGGAAGTACTCATTTGAGTGAAATATCGTTCTCTCCCTCAAAAGCATCCGCAGTTGGAATGGGAACCAAATATTTGAGTAAAACTGCCTAATACAACATATAATACAATCTCTCCCTCAATCTTCTCTCTTTCCCCTTTGCTAGAAAATATACCTGGGCCTTGCAATTTGCAAAAAAATAAATAGAAATATACAAATTATTTTATTACCAAAGCTCTTGAAAGAGTATTATAAAATTGCCTTTTCCAATTTCTTTCAATGCTCTTGCTCCGTTCACTATTATTACATTTAATCTTCTGCCTTTACCAATCTGATACTACTCTTTCTGTCACTGATGCTTTCCTAACAGCCAAGTTGTATTCAGGCATAGCCATCTATGGACATGAACTACTAATTTCAGGTGAATATGCATTTCTAGGATAAAGCTGACAGGACGTGCAAGATGACAGAAAGCCCTCAAGAAGCAGGCAGGAAAAGAACACATTTCTTCCTCCTTCAACCTTTTAATCTCCCTCTAGTGCCCCATACTGGCAGAACCTAATTAAGAGGCATGTAACAAAGGAAAAATGTAGTCTGAAGAGCCCTAGCCCCAGTGGTCACCAAGCAGAATATAAAAATGCTGAGAGATAATCATTTAACAACTTGCATGCCCAGGTTCTGCTCTCAGATATTCTCCAACACTTTTCTTCAAAGCTTGCATGAGCTCCCATGGCTTCAATGATTAATACAGTAGCTGATTCACTGATCTACTCAATCCATTTCTACTCTTTCTCTCAAACTCTATCCCACATGGTGATTAGGTATACATGCTTCCACTTACATAGTCTCTACCACGTCCAAGACAGATTACTTCTCAGCAAAGCCAGTCATCAACAGTTCTTTTTATATAAATGCCACCATATTTTTTTCTAGTCAACCAGTATCATCCCACCTTCTATATATTCTGTTCTTTTTTTGTGTGTATCATACGCAATTTGACATCAGTCTCTGTGAAGTCTATAATCCTCATTCCTGCTCCATCAGTGTTTCATTACTTCTCTTTAATTGCAAAAGTATTTTCTTACAATTTATATCTGTAACTTATGTTTTCATTTCACTTCAGTTCATCTTATATAATGCTGTTTAATTGATCTTGCTATAGCCTATCTCTGAGCACACTGTATTCCTGGAAAATTCCCCATGCCTCCTACTGCTTTACAAATTAAGTGTAAACTTTTCAAGTCGGTCTTCATGATTTATCCCCGGACCTACATTCTTAGCTTTTTCCCTGTTTATCTGCATTACTAATCTATGAGCACATTTAGATGGAATTTTGAAACAGTGATATAATTAAAAGTAGAATGTTTCCATTTTATATTATTAAAAGCAATAAAATCAAACCACAATAGTCAATATGCCAAAAAAATAATAATGACGAAAGGAGAAAGGTAGTATCACCACGGAAAACATTAAGCAAGATGGCAGAAGCAAGAACCAATAAAACTATCATATAAATTAAATTACTAAAGCAGAATGGATTGAAAAGCAAAATTATCCTAAATATTGCTCTATAAATATTACAAATGAACATCTAAAACATAAGTCAGAATACTGAATAATAAAATGCAAAATTAAGTTGGTCTAACAAAAAGAGGTGTTGAGAATATTAACTGCATAGCGATACATAAGAGAAAGATATCATTACATTAAAAAATAACAAAATGGTCATTTAATAATTGTGAGTCTCTATGCACTGAATAACATAATCTAGAAAATATATAAACCAAAATCCACAAATTAATTCACATTGAACTAAACATTTCATTTAATTTATTTGCTCATAAATAATCTGTGAAGCAAAAGTTGCAGTGATCTTGTCTGATGGTCCCATGCAGATTAAACAAAAGCTTTTAACAGAATTTTATTTTTCCCTAGCTCTGTTAATGTTTAATTGATAAATAAACCTGTATATATTTAAAATGAGCAATATGATGATTTGATATATGCATACATAGTGAAATGATTACCATCATCAGGTTGATTAAAACAACCATCATCTCATGTAATTACCTTTTTGTGTGTATATATGGTAAGAATGCTTAAGATCTACTCTCTTAGCTGATTTCAAGTATATAATTCAGTACTATTACCTCTAGTTACCATTCAATACATTAGATCTCCAAAATTTATTCATCTTATAAGGCTTGTAGCCTTTGACCAGCATCTTCCCCATTTTACCCCCACCCTGACCCCAGATAACCACCATTCTATTCTCCGTGTTCAACTTTTTTAAGATTCCACAAACAAGTGAGATCATATCTGGCTGGCTTATTTCTCTGTCTGGCTTATTTCACTTAGCATAATATCTCCTAGATTTATCTATCTTATTGCGAATGGCAGGATTTCATTCTTTCTCATGACTGAAAAATATTGCACTATCTATGGAATGGTTACCATTATATCTATCTATCTAGATCACTGATACATAAATACAACGTGTTTTTATCTGTTCATCCATTGACAGACACTCAGATTGTTTCCATATGTTGATTATTATGAATAATGCTGCAATAAACATGACAGTGCAGCTATCTCTTTTAGATACTGATTGTTTCCTTCAGATATTTACTTAGAAATGACATTGCAGAATTAATGGATTTGTATTTTTAATTTTTAAAACAATCTCCACAATGTTTTCCATAATGGCTGCACCACTAATAATTTCCACTAATTTCCAATAATTTCCACATTTCCACTAATAATATATAGGGTTCCCTTCTCTCCACCTCCTTACCAATACTTGCTATCTCTCCTAATTTTTCTAAATGACATCCTAACAGGCAAGAGATGACATCTCACTGTGGTTTTAACTTGCATTTCCCTGATGTTTAGTGATGTTGAGCACATTTTCATTTATCTGTTGACTATCTATATACTTCTTTGGGAAGATGTCTACTCAGGTCCTTTGCCCATTTTTAATTGGATTACTTCTGTTTTTTCTTTATTTATTATTTTGTTTGTTTGTTGCCACTGAGTTATATGAGTTACTTATGTGTTTTGGATATTAATTCCATATCAGAGATATAGTTTGCAAATATTTTCTCATATTTAGTAGGCTGTCTTTTCAATTTATGTATTATTTCTTTTGCTGTGGAGAAGCTTATCAGTTTGAAGTAGTCCTAGCTTATTTTTGCATTTGTTTCCTGTGCTTTTGGTGTTCATATGCAAAAAAATCATTGCCAAGACCAATGTCAAGGAGCACAATATATTAAAATTGCCATAATTGCATTCAGGAAATACTTGATCATTTTTCAAGTTTGTTCTTCACTGCAAGTGAGAAAGAAAACACTAAAGTATTCAATTCAACTTGCTAGAAAAAAAAAAGAAACAAAATTACAAAAATCAATCAAAAAGAGTAACAAAGAAAAAAGCTAAAATTAATGATTTGGAAAACAAAAATAATTAATCATCATGAATAAATCAGAATTTGGGTGGGAAAACAATCATAAGGCAAAAATTTAACAAGGTCAATCAAGGAAAAGAAAAAAAAAGAAAAGCCTAATGCATGAGAAAAGAACATAACTACAGAAGCAGAAGAAATGAAAAAATACATATTTCATACAACTTAATAAATTTGAAAACCTCATTAAAATGATTTTTTTCTAGAAAAACATAACTTTCAAATATTGGCTCAAGAATTAGAAAACATTAATCATGCAAAAAGCAAAAAAATGGACTGAATAAATTTTAAAATGTTTTTCTCCAGAAAAGAGTTAAGCTCAGATAATATGTACTGGGGGGCGCTCACCATCATGTTTATTTATGTACTTCTTCTGACAGTTTTTATCCAGAACCGCCTTTTCAAGATTGTCTGCATGGCAAATGGAATGCCTTCCTCTGGGGCAAAGGCTGGACACGTTTGTTAGAAGCTCCCTTATAAAAATGGGGCTTTCCTACATTCCAAGTTCATCAGCTGTGATAAAGATTCCTTGTGTATGCAGCATCCACCTGGACCACTTTCCCATTATCCCATGAGACTTGGAGCCAAGGTGAACCTATTTAAACATGAAGCTCACACTGCTGCTGTGTAGCAAGTAATAAAATCTTTGCTTCTCACCTAGAAGTTTCATGCCTTCTGCATCATTTGTGAAACTATGGCAGGCTAACTTGTTAGTTTGCAAGTGAAGTAAAATCTCTAACTCTTCACATATCTTGATAGTATCATAGTAAAATTCTTCAAAATTTTAAGGAACTGAAATGTTTTATGCTATTTAACATAGAAAGAAGAGAAAACCTTCTTATTTCATTCGAACAACTCTACTAAATCTCTGACATTAATATCTTGAACAGAGTACAAAACAGAAGAACTATAGACCAATTAGATGTTCAGCATTAAATGGCTGCAAATTGAATCCAGTAATGAATTACAGTTTTAATAAAGCATAACCAATTAGGTATACTTAAGTATGTAATCGGATATTTGGAAACTCATACTATAATTACTTTAATTGATCAAAAGGGAAAAACATATATTTATGCTATTACTCTGCAGTGGGGGAAAGGTATTTCAAAAGTGGCAGCCCCACCAGGAAATTAATGTTACTTGGAAAAATCATAACATCCAACGCGTGTTCATAGAGTATTATCACAACCATGTAAAGAAAAAAACAATGCATAGAAAAACTGAGGTGGATTATGGCCAAGTGATTTTAATAGATGCCTCTAGGTAGTTGGGGAGAAAAAAGCCTATTCAAACTTCATGTATAGTCCTTTAACGAACTGTTAGTAGAAATTCTGGGACATATCTGCAAGATGTAACATGATGTTGGAGAGATGCAAAAAGAAGAGAGGCTTCTGCCTTGTTTAATGGATCATGCCCTGAGCAAACATTCAAAACACATTAAATTTATATTTGGGAGTTACTTATACCCATGCTACGTCTTTCCTTTACATTATAGTGTTATTCTCTCCTGATTTCTAAGTACCTACGATCATTGCCGCACTGGGTCTGTGCTTGAACACTTGAAGTGTTCCCCAGTATAAAATTAGTACTCTTTTGCTACCAGTCCTCAAATTAAAATGTTCATACCTCAAGAGAGCATGGATTTGAACAAGCAGCTTTAAAAAAGCAATATGATGAACCTAATTAATATGATTACATGTGACTGATGCTTAATCCTACCAGAATTATTAAAAATATTAATTATGCAAACCATGTTTCCAACTTTTAAAACTTTCATGTTAATTTAAAATCTTTTGGTAGCAAGAAAATTAACATTAAGGCAAATTATTCTTGCTTATGAGGTCCATTGGTCAGTTCTTCTAAATGTTTCCAGGTTTTTCACACATTCATTTCCCACTATTAAGACCACAGAATATGTAATTTGTTTTTATTTTATTTTAATCATACCTAATGTATCAGGTCAGTGGGCCAGGGACACAATTTATTGTTTGTAATTTGAATGTTGTTACTATATTCAAGTTTGTTTTTTACATCTTCCCTCTTTCTGCTGATTGAATCTTTAAAATTGAGGCTAGGGTTGTAGTCACCCAACACTGAATGCCCTGAACACAGTACTCATAAACTAGTGTGTGAATGAAGAAATGATGAGTGGAAACTAGGAGAATAATTTTTTAAACTGTAGTAATCTTTAAAATTATCTCAGAGATTAAATTTGCTTCTTATTTGTACTATTTCTGTACCTGGCTGTCTAATGAGGCAATGAATCACTGCCTCTGTATTAAGCTGAGAATTTTCCACATGAAAGTGTCAAGAAGTGATTTAATAGCCAAATATGGGACTGCTGTAAATATTTCCTGAGAGTAAAAAATATGAGGCGAAATAAAAACTGATAAACTCTACAAAGTATTAGGGGATTGTGTCTTATAGAATTCAATTTGGAAACTGGTCTCTCTGCCAATGATCCAATATAGACCATTATACCCTTCTCATATCATACCCTAAATTATAGAAAGGAGAGCAAGATTATAGAAAAATCACTAGAGAAAGGCACTGACATAGAAAAGCAGTGGGACTTCTGAGGACGGCTAATAATAGATTAAAATTAAAATTAAAGATTAAAATAACCTGAAACTCCAGTTTTGTTTGGATCTTTCTAGTAACAAAAAGGAAGATCAGTAGCAAGAGCTATAGTACTTTGATGGGTATGGTATAGTGACAATTTCATCTTAATTGTATTTGCAAACTATAGGCAGTTAAAACTCCATTTAACATGAAAATATCTTTCATTTAACTATATCTGATATGGAACTATATAAACCAAAAAAGGTTGAATTTAACTCCAGAACCACATTGTATTCTATCTAAAGTTTGTATATAATTTTTTTCTTAAACCATTTTATTGTCTGTTTGTAGTTCTAATTCTATGGCATGTTTTCTTACATCCCCAGTTAATTCTACTGTGGATTTTATATGCTTTTATTAAATGATTTCTTCAGGTGATCCATAATTGTGATCAGTTCTTTTGCCCAGAGGGGACACCCCAGATTAGTAATACCGTGTTTATAATGATGCCTAATAAAACTTGTTTCTTTTTAGGAATGCTTCATATTACATATATGTTTACAAATTTTTACTTCATCCAATTTCTAAATAGGGATGAGAATAGTTTTCTGTGAAGAATTACATTCTTTCCACAATTTAATGCCAATAACTGATCAGAATCATAGTGTCACTAATGTAAGATATATCAATTTCTAAACTAGGCACATTCAAACTCTATGCTTCTGATCATATATGGCAAATGCATAACAAAGAACTATCCGAGAGTTGATAAGAGGCAATTTCATATAAATTTAAGATTATTTAAGAAGTATTATTCAGATATTTATCAGAATCCTTAATTGCTAGAAAGCAATAGAGAATTTAACAATTTCACCTACAAGGAAAGACTAGATGACAAATGTCTATGAATTATCAAGGAGAAAGAGAGAGAATGAGAAAGAGAAAGAGAAAGAGAAAGAAAGGGAGAAATCAGCTCTTGCATGCAGCATGAGTATTCAACTAAAGTATCAGGCTGGCGCAGTATGGAAAATGTCCCTGAAATGCTCCTGCTTTCAGGCATTATCATGCATGTGGACAGCAAAATTACCAAAAAAGCATATGTTCATCCATTTATTCATTCAGTCATTCAATGAGTATTCATTGAGTGCCTCCCTTGTGCCTGGCATAATTCTGAGCTTATAGGATACAGAGAAGAATGTGGCAGAAAATCTCACTGACAATACATTAGTATTGCAAGATGCAGGCAGACGACAAACAAAAATGAATGAACAAAACAAGGTCAGAGAAAGACTGGTGCTAAGAACAAAACACAATGCTAGGTGATGTGACAAGTGGGTGGAGGTAGGTGCATTTCGGAATGCGAAGGCAGAGACAAGATTTTGGATGAAAAAAAAATACAAATCTCAATTTCTGAGAGGCTAGTTATACAGGATTTTTTTCTTTGTCTCTCTCCTGCTGACCATATTTTGCCATTTCACTAATTATTATTGTTCCATTAAAGTGCTGAAATGCCAGTCAATAAATGATTATTGAGATCCCACTGTGTTCTCAGCACTAGGACGATTGGAAAATGTGGTTGAATTCAAACAGCTAATTCTACTGCTGTGATAAAATATGAGGTGGAGAATGATGCTTAAATCAGTAAATAACTTAAAGGCTTCTCTTTTTGAGGGGTGCATTTACATCTAAGCCTCCCCAGTCCATTCATACATCACAAATCTTGAGATTTAGCCATCAATGTTTCAGGAACTTCTCCAGAAGGAGGCATCATTTATTGCCACTAGATGGCACCAATTATTTTCATATTGTTAGGCCCCCTCCCCCTAAAATACCCGTTTTCTATGTAAAGGTCATTATTTAAAATGGAAGAATATTACCTAACACTATTGTTAATAAAACTATTATTCTTTTTTTAAGCTTACTTATTTATTTTCAGAGAGAGAAAGAGTGAGTGGGGGAGAGGGAGGGGCAGAGAGAGAAAGTATCCCAAGCAGGCTCCGTGCTGCCAGCACAGAGCCTGACATGGGGCTCAATCCCACGAACAGTGAGATCCTGACCTGAGCCGCAAACAAGAGTTGGTCACTCAACCGACTGAGCCACCCAGGCACCTCTATTGTCCTTTTATTTTTTATTTTTTTTAAAATGTTTTTATTTTTAAAAGAGAGAGACAGAGTACAAGCAGGGGAGGGGCAGAGAGAAAGGGAAACCCAGAATCCCAAGCAGGCTCCACGCTGTCAGCACAGAGCTTGATGCCGGGCTTGAACCCAAAAACCGCGAGATCATGACCTGAGCTGAAGTCAGATGCTCAACTGACTGAGCCACTCAGGTGCCCTGTATTGTTCTTTTATTAATACTTTTCTACAGGGAGGATCACAGAAATAACATGAAAGATGGTATGTGCATTCACTGACATACTTGCTTAATGTATATTTGCTCTAATTTTTAAAAATGGTTTAGATCATTTCTTTGAAATGTAAAAAGTAATTGAGTATATGGATATATATAATAATTGGATATATTAATAGCAGGACCAAAAATAGCTTTAAAAAGTATATTATGATATTAAATATATCTTTAAAAGTTTTGCAGAAATAGTTGTAATAAGATGCAGTAGAATGATTTTTCAGAAGTAATTTACCATTTGGCCTCTTAAAAATAAGCCATGTTTATAAATATATTGAAAAAGTCATGGCATTCATTATTATAATTAAATGTATCAGAAACTAATCCAAAATATAAAATAGGAGAGGAATCCCTTAAATGTGTACCATTTACTCATATTCTATATAAAAAATTTAGTATGAATAGCTTTAGAAAACTTAAACTTCAGATCCAAAAATATGTATCATATGATTTCTGTTTCCAAGTTTACAGGGCAATTAAAATCTATGGAAAACTTTTCTAAAGGAAAAGAGCATGAAATATTCTCCTTTTTCAAAAAAGTGGTTGGTAAACAAAGTGTGTTCATTCAGAAATAAAATGTAACTATCCCCACATCTCCCATTAAAGGCGTAATAATGGCTCTAGAATAAATATAAATTGTACTTTTATACCAGTAGACTTCAAAATAAAGTGAAGTACAGAAGGTCCCTGACTTATAATGGTTCCACTTATAATTTTTTTAATTTTACATTGGTGCAAAAGCAATATGCATTCAGTAAAAACCATACTGAGAATTTTGAATTTTGATTGTTTCCCAGGCTAGTGATTTGGGGTAGGATACTGTCTCGTGATATTGGGCAGGGACAGCAAACCCCAGCCCCCAGTCAGCCATGTGATCCTGAGAGTAAACAACTGATACACTTAGCAGTCAGTCTAAGTGTATCACTTAGTATCACTGTCAGTACCGTATTCAATAAATTACATGAGATATCCAACACTTTACTATAAAATAGGCTTTGTGTTAGATGATTCTGCCCAACTATAAGCTAATGTAAGGGTTCTGAGCACATTTCAGGTAGGCTAGGCTAAGGTATGATGTTGGGAGGTTAGGTATATTAAATGCATTTTTGACAACAATATTTTCAACTCACGATGAGTTTATCAGAATATAACCTACTCGCAAGTCAAGGAAGATTTGTACAATGACACAATGAGAGTGCACATAAAATGCATTAAAAAGCACAATATGGTATATGAATATATTATAATTACTTAGAAGAAAAAATAAGAAATTACATTGATTACACTAACGGATTCATTTTTAAAATTTGAACATCATTACCACTTCAATATGAAAAACGAGTGCCTCAAACTAGCTGCTAGTTTAACTATCACTACATTTCCTTCATTTTAAGACAGTCCAAAAATAATACTCACTTTAATATCTGCCAGAGTTTTTTGCCTCATGGTAATGAGTGTTCTGTATCTCTGTTCTTCTTCATAGAGTCTCTCTTCACAGGTTTTTTTCTCACTTACAAGCTGATCAAACACAGCTTGTGCATATTCCTTTTTATATTTTATAGTTATATAGTGGTTCCTATGAAGAAAGAATTGTATTTGCCACTGACCAATTCATATTTTATTTTCTGAAATACATTTGTGATACAGTTTTAAAGAGCCAGTATTTAAAAGTCTTAGAACTGAAGGGCTTTGGAAAGTTCCCTAATCTTTTCCATAGGCCTATCTCCATAGAGCTACTTCTAAACGATCCAGTTGGGAGAAAATCTCTAGAGAAATGTAGTGGATTTTCTTGGTTGCCTACCCAGCATGCCTCTCCAAAAGAACCCCTCCTCCATGCAGCACATAACCCCAAAAATACATTCTAATTAGATTAAGTATAATTAGATTAGACTAGCATGTGGCTGATTATTCAGGAATGAAGGCTATTAATATAATTATATATATAATATATATATATAATATATTATATATAATATATATAAAATATACATAATATATATAATATATAATATATATAAAATATATAATATATAATATATATACTATATATATAATAATTATATATACATATATATAATAATTATTCAGGAATGAAGGCTATTAATATAGCCTCATAAGACAAAAGGCAAGGACCTAATTCCACGTACAAAAGGCTCCCATCCACTAAATATGAGTGAGTCATGTTTTCAAACCTGAAGACAATGGGCATAGAGGAGAGAGAAAAAACTGAGTACCTAGTGTTGATCTCCTGGATCACCAACGCTGCAGCTGACCCTGCCTAAGAGCCCCTGTTCTATAATATGACACATTTCCCTATTGTTTAGTTTAAGCTGTTGTGAGAATGTGTTCTGTGTGTGTGTGTGTGTGTGTGTGTGCATTTTGTCCTTTGCAACTAAGTATATACTGACACAGAGATTAAGTGATTTTTCTTTAAATAAGGAAGAATATAAGTAGAAAAAACATCAAAAAGTGGTTAATACAATACTGCAAAACAAATATGCTTTAGAAATAATTGCCAGAGTTGATCAGTAACGCAGAATACAGAATAAGCAGCTGCAAAAGCTCCACACAGTCTTACGTTACCCACAGTTGTTTTTATCTCTGCTGGTATAGAAAACTGAATCCTCTGCACAGTTAGCTAAAACAGCAGCAGGACTAAAGTTTTTGAGGGACTGAAATGTTAAAGTGCTTTGAATATAATACCTCATTTAATACAACAACAACCCTTGACATTATAGAACATAGAATACTGGGGAAATTCACACAGGAAAGAGCTAGTATGACCAGAACCAAAATACTCCCACAGTTGCTCCCGGCAAATATCACTATATATTGACCACATATACTTTGTTCCCTACACTAAGTATTTTGAGACTGGATTATATTCAACAGAGCATTTAGTTAATTATAAATATACATATACATATATATATATATATACATATATACATATATACATACATATATATACATATATACATATATATACATATATACATGTATACATACATGTATATACACACATACATATGTATACATATGTATATACATACATATATACATGTATGTATATACATGTATATACATACATATATACATGTATGTATATACATGTATATATGTATGTACATATATATATATGTATATATACATATATAGGTGTATATATATACATATATACACATACACATATAGGCACATACACAAATGCATACATTACATAGGCTATATGATTATATGTATATCTATGCATGAAAATAGTGTTTCCTTTCTCCCAGTGATAAAAGGAATAAACTCTGAGGTCCTATGGGTCTGGTTTAAATCCTTTCACATCCTAATTAAGAAACAGGTGTAAAAATTAGAGCCAAGGATAGCTTTGTTATTATTCTTATCACCATATTTTAATAGTTTTGCACATGCAAGCTTGTGTTGCTAAAATTATCTTTAGATACTTGAAGGTTCTCTTTCTCATTTGTCATTTCTTTGTCCTTCTCGGTGTCTGGCACTAGGCACACTGTAAGTTCTCAACAAAGAATGATTAGCTTGATACAGTCACCTACTGAAAGTTGCTAATACAGTTTATCTGCAATAATCTTCCTTTCCAATCCTAGTTTAGGGAGTCAACGTGCACAGCCTTAAGAGCACCACTTTGGAATAAGATGGACCTAAACCAGAGCTGGTTCTACCACTAATTAGCTGTACAATGTTACGGCAGTCAACTAATTTCCCTCAGCTTGTTTCCTCAGTATTCTTTTAAGAATGCTATTATATAATCTAAAGATTTATTGTGAGAACTGGATCAGATAAAGAACACAGACTGCCCACAGAGTATCTGGTACGTTGAGAGGTCAATTAATGGTAACTTTAAATATACTTGACATTATCCATCATTATTGTTAATTAATAGACCTGTCAATAATGTCACAGCTTCAGCTATTCTTTTTCTCCTTTTCCTGTGAGAAGGCAGACTTTTGTCAAGTTTAGAGAGGGAACTGATTCACTGGGACATGGTGACCAATCTTGTCCCAAGGGCAATATAATCTAGCCACAGAACAGACGAAAATGTTAGGACTGAAATGGTAAGAATTCTGAAGAAAGGAAATTCACCAGCTCTAAACTAAATCTTTACAAGTTTAATGAGAATTTAAAAAATTTAAGCTTACACCATTGAACCTCAGCATTTTTGTACAGATGTTAAATGATGTGGATAAATATCTTTCAAAATAAACAGCATATTTCCTTGCCTTCTTACATGATATACTGAATATGATTTAATGTTTTTCAGATAAATCTGTATGATCATTTTGAATATGTTTTTACCCTATAGTAATAGCTAAATAAATCCTTGTTGAGAGCATGCCCTGATTCTATTAGAGTGTATGATAATCAAGCTGTGCACAACTGTTTTCATGACATTTTATCCCTCAAGGGCTGTGATTTTGCTAATGCTATTAGCCTTATTATACTTAAATCAAACTATAATTCCTAAACGTGACTAATGTATATTCTTCCAGTAGTCCTGCAAGCTCTGTTCTCAATGTATTATAAAATAGAAAATAAGAACAAAAAGGAATAAAGGAAGAGTATGCAAGTTCTAAGTAAGGGTCTATGGAAACACTGAAGGATCTTAGACTATGGTCATTCTCTAAGTGAAAGACCTTACTAACCCTTGTCATGTATGCCCCTGACTAATGAAGGGACTGCATAAGAGGTTTTTATAATAAATATGAAAAAAATTACATGAGGTTTTGTAGAATATCTATTTCTAAAGGCTTACCTTAAAACTTACCAAAAGAGTTGGGTGAAAAACCATATATTATTAACCATGTCATGTGAGTGAGAAATATTGAAATTAGTGGGAAAGATTAATTTCATAATTAAGAAAAGTTCTTCTACTTGGAAAGAATAAATATTTGCAGTTACTCAAATAAGAATAAACCCATCAGAGTAATAAAAAATGAATGCAATTTATGTTCTTAAGCCAAAATTATCAAATATTACATGTTTATTCCACATCAAATAATGATGGCAAATTATGGATCATTTTAAGAACAAATCTTAAATATGGAAATCTGATCATATCTCTTTTATAAATAATATATTGAACATTTAATATTTTATAACACTTTAAATACTTACTTTAATTGCTCAAGTGTCTGAGCCAAAATATTCTTTTCCTTCTCTTTTTCTTCTAAGTCCTTATTCAATTGATCTATTTTTGCATGATAAATAACTGTTTTACTTTTAGTGGTCTTTATTTCTTTAAAAATCATTGAGCGTTTTTCCTGAAAAACAAATTCAAGAATGTTTTATTTTATTTTATTATTATTATTTTTTTAATGTTTATTGATCTTTGAGAGAGAGAGAGAGAGAGACAGAGTGTTAGCGGGCAAGGGGCAGAGAGAGAGAGAGAGAGAGAGAGAGAGAGAGAGAGAGAGAGAGAGAGAGAGACACACACAGAATCTGAAACAGGCTCCAGGCTCCGAGCTGTCAGCACAGAGCCTGATGAGGGGCTCAAATCCACAAACCATGAGATCATGATCTGAGCCAAAGTCAGAGGCTTAACTGACTGAGCCACCCAGGCACCCCAGGAATGTTTTATTTTAAATACTAGAATTTTCATATCCTGGCAACTTAAGGATACAATTACATTTGGCCATGTGAACAATCAAAAGCAAACAGTAACTTCTTATCAACATAATCAACAACTTAGATTTACCTTCCCTTCTTCATAGTTAACACCTGATGTGATTTTCTAAAAGATGGGTTAGAAGTATACAGTCTCTCTCCCCCCATCTCTTTTCCTCTCTCTCCATTTTCCCCTCTCTCCCTTGCACTAACTTGTCTGTCCCTCTACACGCCCACATACATGCACACCTTAAAGGCACATCCTTTCAAAATGCAAACATGTGGTTACTGTTTTTCAAACGTGTACACTGAAGGTAGGCAAGAATATACATTGTCCTGATCATTCAAACACAAGAAGTTGGTATTTAATACATTTCCCCAAGGCTGGCTTGTACAATTCCAGACTGAAGATTTTATTTTCCATCTATTTTTCGCATGATCCCTTTATGACTATTGATGTTTATATTGACTTAATGATTTACTGACTGGATGACTGACTTACAGAATGTTGTTCCCTACATCTGGCATTGCTTCTAATTAGTGCTACTCTCCCCCAACTGATTTCACAGATTTCAACTGCTCCCTTTGCTCCTATTTTCCTCCATTTTTCCCCATATGCTCCCTGATTCTTTCTCTGCTCTTACAGATTTCAAGAAGAAAGGCTAATCTTTTATATTTATTTTCCTACCCACTATTTGTCCACGACTTTCAACACTGGGTACTGTGTTTGAATTTCCATATCCTCCCTTTTTTTTCTTTTTCTGAAAGTTCTGGAATGAGGGTGTTTGTTTGTTGGTTGGTTTGTTTTTGGTTTATTTTCAATACCTGAATATGGTTGAAAGATGAATGACTAGGATTCTTCAATGAGACCCAACAGGATATTATATTATTACTAGGAGAAAAGTCAACACCTCAAAAAAAGTGTGAAGAGATACGTAAGTATGGAGTAAATTAAGTATTCAGAAGCTGAAGAGGATGGGCAACTGTGAGTACAGCATGCTATCACTAAACTTGATTTTTAAGTCAGATTCCATAATTCATGCCTTAATCTTGAATGAAGATTCTTGTAGGAAACTAAGAAGATCTCAGAAGCAATGGTATCTACAACTGAGACCAAACCAGCCAATTCAGCAATGCTGAAAGCGGTGTCAGAGGATTCTATACTAAAGGAAAGCAAGAGTGTGTTTCCTGCAGAGAGCAGTGAAAAGCAAAACCAGTATTTTGGCATTTTAATAGGTACCATCAGTGAGGCTTTGGTACATGTGAACAGCATATCCCCCTCCACGGCATCAAAAAATAGCAGAAACAGCACTATAATGAGCTGAGTAGAAGGAAGCTTTTAGATGCTCTATGTCAATCAGGGGTACAAATTTGAGCATCTCCAGTTCAAAAAAGGTTGGGGACTCCATGAGCCATTTGTAAGTCTATTGATAAATGCTGAAGTGCCACCAGAGTAAATGGGAATAGAGGCATAAAAAAAGTACATTTAGAATCTGACCATCCTTTGGCTTATTTTTCTCAAATACTGTCATTTCCAGCCACGTATTTAAAAAATATCAGGTAATAAATATTATAGAGGCGTCTGGGTGGCTCAGACACTTGAGAGTCCAACTTTGGCTCAGGTCATGATCTCACAGTTTATGAGTTCAAGCCTCACACTGGGGTCTGTGCTGAGTGCAGAGAGCCTGTTTGGGATTCTCTCTCTGCCCTTCCCCCACTCGCACTTCCTCTCTCTCTCTCTCAAAATACGTAAACTTAAAAATTAAATAAAGATTATATTCAGATTCTAAATTATTAATTTCAGATTATATTTTAAGTAAGATTTAATAAATGTATTTTTAAATTATCTAAATGTAATAAGTGTATATTCTATGTCTATGATTTAAATGGGGGTGAAAATAGTAAAAATTCAGTAATGGCCCATGTTTAGCTTGGCCATGATTGAAATGCTTATGCACAGTAAAAGATAAGATTATTTGTCTTAGAATTTAAGTTCTTAGAAGATAAAAATAGGGTTGGGGCGCCTGGGTGGCGCAGTCGGTTAAGCGTCCGACTTCAGCCAGGTCACGATCTCGCGGTCCGTGAGTTCGAGCCCCGCGTCAGGCTCTGGGCTGATGGCTCAGAGCCTGGAGCCTGTTTCCGATTCTGTGTCTCCCTCTCTCTCTGCCCCTCCCCCGTTCATGCTCTGTCTCTCTCTGTCCCAAAAATAAATAGAAAACGTTGAAAAAAAAAATTAAAAAAAAAAAAAAAAGAAGATAAAAATAGGGTCTACAGTATGTTTTGTATACCTATCAGCATAAGAGTACTTAATAAATGCTATTAAATGTTTGAATTACAGCAGTCTGGGGTTCCACAGCAGCATGGTACAGAAGGTGTTTCTTCATCCAGGGATCGCCCATCTCACTGGCTTCATCTCTTTTCATTCTTATAATAGGTACCCTACTTTCTGGTCATACCAAACTACCTACAATTTCACAAACACACAGCACTATTCCATGATATCTTTGCTTTGCAAACATAGCATCTGTTTCTAAAATGCCTTACCTCATTTCTTCATCCATTTAAAAATTATATAATAATAATAATAGAAACCATTTGTTGAATACCCCCACTGCCAATCGTTCTTCATTCTTTTAGGCTTTGTGTGTATATCATCTCTGTTCTCTACAACATATGGCAATGCAAGTACTTAACCTCCATTTGCTCTGTGAGTAATAACCTCCCCTGAAAAACTTTCCCCAGATCCCTCAGTTCACAGCTCAATTTCCTCCTCCATGACACTCTCCCACCTCATTATACTGCTGTCATAGCTTTGCTCGCAGAGTATTAATGCTCTCTGCGTCCTTGTCTACTCCCCAAAAAGATGATGTGCTTCTTGAGTGAACAAAGTTCTCCTTTTACCTCCTCAACTCCAGCAAATTCCAACAATGTTTAATATATCTCAAGTGTTCAATAATAACTGGGAAGGCAAACTAAGTTGAAGGACAAATAAAAGAAAATTAACCCTTCTTCTCTAGCACTTGAACTCCTAGTACTTTGGATAATACTGAGCACAAAGAAAGTGTTCAGCCATATTCTTCATTGAAATCTGTTATTTGTAAGACATACCACTTTTGGCAATTTTTAGTTAATATTTTTGAAACTAATATTCAGATGTGGACATGAGAACTGTGGTAGCTTTCAACTGTACTGCTCAACACATAGGTTTTAGGTTTCGTGATGTGTTACAAGTAACTTGTGATCAGTAACAGAAGTGTGCTGAGTAGTAGGAGCTTATTGGAATGTTTTTGATCCTGAGTTTAAAGGAAATACTTTTAATATTCCATCATTGAGTATAACATTTTCTAAAAAATACTGGTAGACACACTATAACACACAATCAAGGTCAGAATGTTTTCATTCTGTTTCTAGGTAGTTGAAGGTCTTTTTGAAAATCATTGGTGGCTATGGTGTTTTATCAAATATTTTGGGTTGTCTTTCATTTCTGTAAATGTACTGAATTATATTAGTACAGCTGATCCTTGAACAGCACAGGTTTGAACTCTGCAGACCCACTTACATGCAGAGTTTTAACAGCACACTATTGTAAATATATTTTTTCTTCCTTATGATTTTCTTTAGTCTATTCTACTTTAATATAATAATATAGAATATAATATCTGTAGCATACAAAATATATGTTAATCAACTGTTTGTTATCTTTAAAGCCTCCAGTCAACAGTAGGCTATTAGTAGTTAAGTTCTGGGGGAGTCAAAAGTTACATGTGGATTTTCAACTATGTGGGGGCCGGCACCGCTAAATCCCGCACTGTTCAAGTATCAGCTGTACATTTCTTTATGCTGACTCATCTTCACATTCTTCAAAAGAATCTTAACTTGCATAATACATGCTTTTAAATCACACTGTAAAACCTCAACGCACTGATATATTTAAGGTTTTGTCATCTGTGTTCATAAATGAGATCACCTATAGAATTCTTTTTCATGCTAATCTTTTTCAGTTACAGTTTCAGAATTATATTATTACAGAATGAATTCAGAAGCTCTCCATACTTTGTTATGGTCTGTATCCGGTCTTTGTAGGGATACCTGTAAAGTACCTGGGCTTGTTCTTGCCACTAGTGGTCTAGACAAATGACATTTATTCTATAATTATCATTCTACTCTTGTTGTGATTCTTCCTCTTGACTCAGTTTTCATTATTTGCATTTTATAAATTATATACTTCATCCAAATTTTAAAACAAACTGCTATGCAAAGCAGCATTCTTTCTTTCATTACTATATATAATTATTTCTCTGTTAGTTTTTCCCATGGCTGTTTTTATCCTCTTTTTGTTCACATAGATATGCTAAAAGTAAGCACTTTAAGTTTTTCTTACCAAAATAATTTATTGGTAATACTAAAGTATTACCCTGACCTGCTCCATAAATTTTGCTCTATGGTTTATCATCAGTCATTTATAAATAAATGGTAAGTTATATTTCTGAATATTCCTTAACACAGAAGCAAATAATGGAAAAAATGTAATTTAAAAAATATGCCCAGAGGGGTACCTGGGTGACTCAGTCAGTTAAGTGTCTGACTCTTGATTTCAGCTCAGGTAATGATCTCACTGTTTGTGAACTCAAGTCCTGCATGATCTCACAGTTTGTGAACTTGAGTCCTGCATGGGGTTCTGAGCTGACAGGGTGGAGCCTGCTTGGGATTCTCTCTCCCTCTCTCTTCTCTCTGCTCCTCCCCCACTTGTTTTCTCTCTCTCTCTAAAAATAAACTTAAAAAATTTTTCTAAAAACATATTTCCAGTGATCTATACGAATGTTTTCTTTTTGATGTAATTTTTTTTTTGTTAGAGTTCTAATTTTACTTCACTATATTCAACAAAAGTAACCTGTATGAGCAGATCAGAATAATGTAATGGTTAAGAGCATAGATTCTGGTGCCAATGCCAGATTTAGTGAATCTCGACTGCACCATTAATGAGCTGTGTGAAACTGAACAAGTTCGTTAAAAAACAAGGCATTGGATTCTTCAACTGTAGAATGGAGATAATAATAGCATAATCTTTGTGGAGTTATTATGAAGTTGAAGTGAGTTAATATATCTGAGCATTTTAAATAACGTCTGGATCTAGAGAACTGAAAAATATCAGTATCTGTTGTTGGAGTTATTGTTGCTAGTATTATTATATTCCTTGGTAAATTTTTAATATTTATTTTGTGGCCTAGTACAAGCATTTTAAAAATGATATGATTACACAGGGGTGCCTGGGTGGCCCAGTCGGTTATGTGTCCAACTTCAGCTCAGGCCATGATCTCATGGTTTGGTTTGTGGGTTCGAGCCCCGCATCGGGCTCCATGCTGACAGCTCAGAGCCTGAGCCTGCTTCAGATTCTGTGTCTCCTTCTCTCTCTGTCTCTCCCTGCTCTCATTCTGTCTCTCTCAAAAATGAATAAATGTTACAAAATTTTTTTTAAAAAGATATGATTACACCTCTATCTAATAGCCAACATGCTGTCCACCAACAAATCCAATTGGTGCTACCTTTAAAATATATTCAGAGGATAGCAAGTTGAAGATAGTGGACTATCTCCACTTCCCCATATCCAGTGATTTTATAAAGACAGAATACTGGAGATGAGGATTTTCAGGGAGCAAATATTTCTTTAATTTTTTTAATGCTTATTTATTTTTGAGAGAGACAGAGAGAGTGTGAGCGGGATAGGGGCAGAGCAAGAGCTGGAGACAGAATCCAGAGCAGATTTCAGGCTCTGAGCAAGCTGTCAGCACAGAGCCTGATGCGGGGCTCGAACTCACAAACTGCAGGATCAAGACCTGAGCCGAAATCAGATGCATAACCAACTGAATCACCCAGGTGCCCAGGGAGCAAATATTTCTAATTTGGAAAAAGCCCTGAAGCCTTTTGATATATGACCATGCTGCCTTTACAATGGTGTGAGGGTAAAATTGAGTTGTCAGATATTAACAAATGTTTCAGTCTGTAGATTGGTCTCATCTCTAGAAACATGGTACTATCTGGTACAATACAGAAATCCCTACCTCTACTTTGTAGGAAAGGTTAACAGGAGGGTGCACTAGTACAGTGGGAAAAACACTATAAAAGAGAAAAAATGAAGATACACTCTGTGTGTGTATGTGTGAGTGTGTGTGTGTGTATGCGTATAGAAACTTAGTGCAACTAATTAGAAATGAGAGGTATCCACCTAAAATAAATTGCTTGAATAGTTTTCATTGACATAAAGAGGTTGGAAATTCATAAATTTTTTTAGTATTAAATTTCTTACAATTTACAATACAATACAGAATACAGAAATCCCTACCTCTACTTTGTAGGAAAGGTTAACAGGAGGGTGCACTAGTACAGTGGGAAAAACACTATAAAAGAGAAAAAATGAAGATACACTCTGTGTGTGTATGTGTGAGTGTGTGTGTGTATGCGTATAGAAACTTAGTGCAACCAATTAGAAATGAGAGGTATCCACCTAAAATAAATTGCTTGAATAGTTTTCATTGACATAAAGAGGTTGGAAATTCATAAATTTTTTTAGTATTAAATTTCTTACCTCAGTTTCTATTATTGCATCACGAGTTTTCTTCCCCTTTTTTCTCAAATTTTTCTTTGTTCTTTCCACATTTCTTTTAACATGTTCTCTTTTCTCAATTATATCATTTAATGTCTAGAAGACATTCAGAAATTAAGATATGCAGCAGTTACAATCTAACTACCCTGGTTTAGACCAAGTAGTTCCCAAATGACCATTTTAATAGTAACAATATGTATTTTGGTAGAAAGGGAAAGGACCACCACACACGAATAACAAAAATATACTATGATATCCACATCCCAATATTCCACTTGAATTAGCAGATAAAACCAAAAATCTAATAAATTTTAGCTAAATAACAAAAACTAATAAACTCACATAGAAATTATAAGTTTTCACCATATTTGAAAATTTTAACCAAAATTAAAACTCCAAATACCAATTATCAGCGATCATTACCAAAAGGGCATAAAAACTTGCTATTTCCAAGGGTCTGTGTTAAATTCATAGTTCTTATAGTTTATAAACTATTAAAATATAATAAAAACAAAAATGATTACTGAACTATAAGATGAGGAAAAAAAAACAATGGCTATTATAAAATAAGGGGGAATAAAAGTCATTAATCTTTTTAGGAATTCATTATGCTCAGATGATTATACTGAGGCTTTGGAAGCAATTAATAAATTTCCATCACTAATGTAAGGAGGAGCCATTATTAAAATCATTTATCTCACTAGGTGTTAGTACTGGTTATATATTCATTACATGAGCTCTAGGATAAGCAATTAAGAGCCCTGAATATAGTAGTATACTCAGAATTTGTTGTTGCCATGTTTTATGGCCTTGTACAAGCTGCTTCGTGCATTTAGGCCCTAGTTTTCTCAAGTCCACAACACAGGTAAGCTCTGTCTTGGCTATTTCACAGGGAGGCTTTGAAGATCGAAATAAACTTTCAAAATGGGAACATTTTATAAATCATAAAGTTTTTTTTAATTAAAAAAATTGAAAATAATTAAAGGCCACTTTAATAAATTATTAAATTACATCATCATTTGCAAAGAAAAAAATTTTGTTGCTAAAATGGCCCAAACGAATGTATGTCTGTCCTCCCTGCACCTAAGGACAAGAATATATAACTCTCACCACACCCTCTACTTCTCCAAAAGACTAATGACAGGATGCATACATATTTTTCTACTAAATTTTTCTTTGGGAAGGGCTAGTAGTATCAGTAACTGCCATAAACTTGTTGTTTTGAAAATATTTTATCGACATTTGCTTTATTTTTCATCCTGTGTGTCTCAACTTCTTCCACATACATCAAAAACTTACCATAAAAATGTCAAGATGCATTAGATTTTATATTTGAGTAAACATAGCTTCAGCATTTTATTAACAGGCAGTGAAGACTTTGAATTAAATTTAACATAGTGGGCAATCACAAAAGAAAAATCACTACTCATCTGTTTGAAAACTGCTTTTCCTAGGTACACTCTAAGATAGAGTATGGGGGCCCAGGTAATAGCATCAATAGTCTTGCCATTTGGTTCCACTATAGATCAGCTGTGTGGTCATAAAATACTCATTTTGTTCATGCTTTTATGTCTTCCTATGTGAAATCATAATATTCCAAATAATAATGTAAGATCACATATACGATTTATCGACCTCAACACTCCTGGAAATTAGCTTCTGGATTAATTGTAAGTGCTTACGTCAGCATGCTCTTTGTGGGCAGTTCTGATTTTTGCGGCGTCTTCTTCTAGTTCAAGCAGCGGTGTCTCTAGTTCCGCCAGAGCTAGGGTGTACATTGCTTTCTTTTCCAGAAGATCCTGTCTGTCAAGGATCTGTTCTTCTTGAATGGAATACAGTTTTTTCTGCCAGCAAAAATTTTAAAGAATTCATTAAGTTATCAATTACCTAAACATGGGATAAGGAGTGCACTTGTTGTGATGAGCACCAGGTGATGTATGGAATTGTTGAGTCACTATATTGCACACCTGAAACTAATATAACACTGCCTGCTAACTGGAATTAAAAACTTAAAAAAAGTAAACATTGATTGAGTCTCAGTCTTGTGTCAGGCAATAATATTTGTTATTTGAAAATTAAAAAAAATTATGCCACCACAAAAAATAGGTATGAATATACCATATTTAAACAATGTAGTTATTATTCAAAAATGAGAGACACTTAATATAGATAATAAAAATCCAACATTCTTATGTAAGTATTGGAAGATAATAAGGTTAAAAAGCACACTAACAACAAATATTGAAATATATGTAACTCTGGCAAACTAAAACCCAGTAAAACCAATGGACAAGAAGTTAATGACAAAATACTAAGCTAAAAGGGCTAGAAAATTATGGAATTATTGAACATACATATACATAGAAAGAAAAATAAATCAGGAAATTTGGCATTTTCAGCATAGAGAAGCAGAGAAACACTGCTTTTATATGTTTGAAAATGCCAAATTTCCTAACAGAAGAAATCACAAAATTTGTGTTCATTTCAAAGAAGACCAGAGGTGCAGATAATCTCAAATAAGTGTATACAATAACACTGTTTTGGACTGTTTTGCCTCTTGATTTTATTTTTAGAACTTCAAGTATTCATGCATTTCTGAAGAGGAGCCATTCTAGAAACATGTCAAAGATCAAAACAGACAACCTGGGTTCCAAAGGATATGCAGGTGGTAGACGAAGATAAAGACATTTTAAATTGACTTTGCTAGCTATATTAATTTGATTTGAAAATCTTTATATAGAAATAACATATGTTTTTTCAGTGTTAAATACAGAAATTCAATTGAAAGACACTAAAAGTAAAGAAAACATAACATCATCACAAAGCAAACTAAGGAAACACTTAGGAATAAGATCTCACTGCCAGTCTTTTACTAGACTGGCAGAAATTCCCATTAAGCCACAAAATGAGATATGTGTATGGGAGGTCAGTTTCTTTATGCATGATCAGGCTCTGCTAGTCGTACACAGAGGGCAACTGTCATCAGCTAAGGAGAGAAAACTGCTGGCTTGCAAACCAAGTAGGGAAAAGATGCCTCATTACAGGCAAATTTAAAATGCTAAGTACAATGCAAATTAAAGGAATAATAAAATATTGAAACCGAATTAGGATTACCTGAATCATCATTCCATTAGTCACTTCACTTCGAATAAGTCTTTTCAAGAATTCTTCTCTACCCTATATATTATCAAATTTAAAAAAGGTTTTATTTATAGAATATCAGAAAATATTATTGAAGACAACTGATAACACAAGCAACATTTTACTTACATTATAATAAAGAATAAGATATTTATTAAAAATTGAGTATTATAAAAAAACAACAGCCAACCAACCAAACATACAACCAAAAAATCCGATGTTATTTGAAACAAAATAAGTGATACAAGACCAAGAAAAAGAATTTCAGTTCAGTTCAGGTTACTTTATAATCCTGAACTAAAAGATCAAAGTAATCAAAAAGGAGAGACTAAACAGTCTTCAATTCCTCTTTTAAAAAACTATCAGTTTGCTTTTAATAACATCTTCCAGAAGGAACACATTCAATTTTGAAAATTGATAGTCTGAAGTTTGTAAAATGTAATCAGATTCTCCATTTGGCCAGAATATTTTTTTTCTTTTTTCTTAAAAAAAAAAAAATCATTCTTTGGAATTTAGTAGGCAAAAAATGTGTAGAAAAACATTTTTTTTTTCTGTTACTTGGATAGATTTAAACTCTCCATAGTTGTAATTGACATTACCACACAACACCAGAGATGCTGCCTTTTAATTATGCAGTATGGATTACGTAGCTACTGAGAACAGTATTGGGAAAATGAATCCATATTACTGTAGATTTAACACAAGAGATAGACTATGGTCTTAGTAAAGTACTTATTAAACTATCATTGAAAATGTTTAAGAAGAGAAGATGGAGAATGACAAAGAGTTATAGTAGCTGTAAAAACATCTAAATAACTTATTGAACAAATGAATTAACAAATAACAAACAAAACTTTTGGTCCCTACGTTGGGTAATCAAGCTATCAAAGTTTAAGGTTCTTTCAAACTCAAAAATAGGTTTTTAAAAAAATCTCTTCATATAATGAGAAACTCCAGATCCATTAAAATATCATAATCACACAGATTCTTACTCATGAACAGCATGTGAAGGATGGAGAGTGAAACCAGGCCGACAAGGTGTTTCCCTGAGACTTAAAGGAAATAGGGGCAGTGGTAGGAAATGCAGAGGTAAGTGCCTGAATAAGAACTAAAAGAAGAAACCATTTTCAGGAGGATGGCCTGCAACCCAGCCTGTGCCAAACTTTTCAGTTCTAATTGTCGATGGATTGTAAAAGGAATGGAAGTCCAGAAAATTCACCATTTCACACCTCTGACAAAAATGGATTCAACCAAGACTTACCAGTGGATGCTAAATTTGGATAAAAAAAATTTTTTGGAAACAAAGATAATTTCATGTTCTTAACATATCACTCAATTGGGTCAATACTACAACAGGAGAATAAATAAATGTATTAGTCATAACTTTAACCAAATGACCAAACTTACTATCACTAATAACGAGACAAACTTGCACCATGTGCTTTGTGATGTTTCATTGACACAATATGATAACTATGTAATAGTCCTGCCAAAAGTGTTTAACCTGAATTTAACAATGAGAACAAAAAAATAAACCCATTGTGAGAGATGTTCTGGAAAGTAAATGGCTTAGACTCTTCAACAAATGTTAATGCAATAAAAGGCAATTTTCTTTTAATGTAGGAGACTCTAAAGATTAAAAGAGACTCTAGAGTTATGAGATAAATGGAAGACATGGTGCTCAGTTACATATAGAAACCAACTGAATTAGAGAAGTTTGCATGTGGACTGTATATTTGTGCCATTTATCTAATCATTGCCTTTTAGCTTTAAATCCACTCTCAACTAATTTGAGATACTAGGGCTGGATATGTAAACTATTTTCTTCTGCCAGCTGGCTTCAAGTGAGGCTTTATCAATAGAGGGCAATGGTGGGGATTACAAGGCTGCAGCAAGGCCCTTGACAACCTTGTTCTGTTTCCAATGGTTTCCCCCTTCTTCCTGTAGAATTGCTGCCAGCTGGTGTGTGGAAAACCAATGGTGCCTACCCTCCAGGTTCTCTACCCAGAAACTCCATTCAAACTCCATTTAACCTTCATCAAATTCTCTGGCACCTGGCAGATAGCTGCTTAAGGTCATCGACTGAGACACAGCCACTCTCTCTCCAGTAAGACCTTACTCTGCTTTGGAGGAAGGTAGCCTCTTTCACGCTCTTTGGGTACTTATCCCTAAAGGCTGTGGATGCTCCCTATATTTGCTATTCTTGTATTCTTTAGAGGTCAACAGCTTTCTCTGTAAAAAAAAAAAAAAAAAAAAAAAAAAAAAAAGTAAAAAAATATAGGCTTTGGGGACATAAAGTCTCCATAAAAAATAAGTCAATTCTGGTTTTGGAGAATAAAATATATCAAAAGATCACTTTGAAGAGCTTCAAAGAAGTCAAAGAAAAGGCGGAGCATTCTCAGATGCTGAGAAGAGCCCAAATTGAAACAGTCACCTTTGACCTGCTGCCTGGCTTTAGCAGACAAAAACCAGAAGGTGGCAGCAAAGAGCTATTCTACTGGAAGAGACTTCTACTAGGACAAAGAACTGAAGAGCAATGCAACACTTAATGCTATGTGTCCGGAAATCCACTTTCAAAGAGAAAAGAGAAGTAAACACCAAATATAAATAGATATAAGCTCAGAATCAAGGAAGCAGCATCAGTTTGCTTTCCAGTGATGGAGGGGAGTTAAGACAAAAGTTGGAGAACTCAAATTATTATATAAGATTTTAGACCAGGAACAGAGAAAACAAGAACTAAAAATTAAGAGTTATAACGAAAATTGAGTATTTCTGCAAATAACTGAGCTGTACTGAATCAGTGGGGCACAGCAGCTCTGACTTGCATTCTCAGGGCACTCTTTTGTGGCCAGGAACGTAACAAAAAGTACAGGTAGCAGCCCAAATGGATTCTTTCTAAAAATAAACACAAGGGTGCTTGTGTTTTTACCTTTCTTTCTTTATGAAAATAAATGGGTTTTTTTTGAGAAACATTTTTAAATTACAAAAATAAAATTAAAATAACCTGAATCTCCAAACCCAGGGATGTGCATTGTGACTTTTTGGTGTATTGCTTTTTAGGTCCAGGGATTCAAGTTGTTATCGTTGGTAGAGTCAGCCTAGATAGATAGATAGTCTATCTTTCTCAGCCACTAAAAAAAGCAAAAGCCCCATTTTTAAAAATTTAGAACTGAATGAATTTACAATTTATCCTTGTACTCATATTACACAACAAATCTATTACTGAAAAATTTGTGTTTTTAAAATTTTCCCACTATATGTTAGCTATGTATTTATGATTTCCATAAACACGTATTGAGTACCTACTTTGTTCTCAGCACTGGTCTAGGCACTGAGATGCAGTTGTACAAAACAAACAATTCTTGTCCTCCTGGAGTATATTTTCTAGTTGGTATTATATAACTAATCATAAACATCCTTAACACCCATCTTTGTAGCCTTTGTTCATCTTTATTATCTGGTGATTTTCTTTAAGTCTTATTTTTAGAAATAATTAACTATAGATTGCAAATGTATTTAGTATTTAAAGTTCTTTACATGGGGCGCCTGGGTGGCTCAGCTGGCTGAACTTCCGACTTCGGATCAGGTCATAATCTTGCAGACTGTGAGTTCGAGCCCCACATCGGGCTCTGTGCTGACAGCTGAGAGCCTGGAGCCTACTTCAGATTCTGTGTCTCCCTCTCTCTCTGCCCTTCCCCCATGCATGCTCTGTCTCTGTCTCTCAAAAATAAACATTAAAAAATAATAAAAATAAAGTCTTTACATATATTGGTTTAATATCTACAAATCAATGTGACACATGACATTAACAAAATGAAAGATAAAAACCATATGATCATCTCAACAGATGCAGAAAAAAAAAAACAATAGAAAAAACCCCAAATCAGTTCATGATTAAAAACTCTCAACAAAGTCGGTTTAGAAGGAACATAACTCAACATAAAAACGCCATACATGACAAACCAATAGCTAACATATTACTCAATGGTGAACAAATGAAAGCTTTTCCTTTAATATCAGGAACAAGACAAGGATGTCCACTCTTACCACTTTTATTCAAAATAGTAATATAAATCTTAGCTGTAGCAAAGAGACAAGAAAAACTAATGAAAAGCATTCAAATTTAAAGAAGTAAAACTGTCACTATTTGCAGATGACATATTAATATATAGAGAGAACCCTAATACTCTACCAAAAAATTATTAGAACTAATAAATGAATTCATTAAAGTTGCAGGATACAAAATAATAGAGAGAGAGATGTTGTATTTTTATACATTAATAATAAAGTAGCAGAAGAAGAAATTAAGAAAATAATCCCATTTAAAATTAAGCAAAAAGAATAAAATACCTAGGAATAAATTTAACCAAGGAAGTGAAAGATCTATAACCTGAAAACTGCATGACACTGATGAAAGAAGGTGAAAACAACACAAACAAATGAAATCATATACCATGCTCATGACACAGAAAAATTAATATTGTTAAAATATTTAGGCTACCCAAAGTTACTAATCTACAGTTTCAATACAATCCTTATCAAAATATCAACACTGTTTTTCACAGAACTAGAACAAATAATCCTAAATTTGTATGGAATCATAAAAGCGCTCAGTAGCCAAAGCAATCTTGACAAAGAACAAAGCTGGAGGTATCATAATCCCAGATTTCAAAACACAACACAATGCTACAGTAATCAAAACAGTTTGGTACTGACACAAAAATAGACACATAGATCCGTAGAACAGAATACAGAGTGCAGTGCATAAATAAACCTATGCTTCTATATGGTCAATTAATACCTGACAAAGGAGTCAAGAATATACAATGAGGAAAAGGCAGTCTCCTCAATAAACGGTTGTTGGGAAAAACTGGACAACTACATGCAAAAGAATGAGCCTGAACCACTATCTTACATCAGACACAAAAAATAAACGAAAATGGATTAAAGACCTAAATGTGAGACCTAAAACAATAAAACTCTGAAAGAAAACATAGGAAGGGATCTTCTGTACACCAGCCTTAGCGACATATTTTATAGACATGTTTCCTCAAGATTCTCACCCTCACTAATCATCAGTGAAATGCAAGTCAAAACCACAAGATGAGACCCCCTACCAGTCAGAATGGTTATTATCAAAAAGATAAGAAATAACAAGTATTGGCAAGGATATGGAGAAAAGGGAAACCTCATATGCTGTCAGTTAGAATGTGAATTGGTGCAACCACTATGGAAAACAGTATGGAGGTTCCTCGATAAATTAAAAATAGAAATATCATATGATTTATTAGTTCTACCCTAACCCTAACCCTAGCCAAATAAAACAAAAACACTAATTAAAGAGATATATAAGCCCCTATGTTCACTGAAGCATTATTTACAATAGACAATAAATGGAAGCAACCTCAGTGTCCTTCAATAGATGAAATGGATAAAGATGTGGTATACATATACACAACTGAATATTACTCAGCCATAAAAATGATGAGAGCTTGCCATTTGCACCAACATGCATGGACCTAGAGAACATTATGCTAAGTGAAATAAGTCAGAGAAAGACAAATACCATATGATTTTACTTACATGTATAATTTAAAACAAGCAAGCAAACAGGCAAAAAGAAACAGATGAATAAATATAGGGAACAAATTGATGGCTTCCAAAGTGGACCAGCGGCGGGGGGGGGGGGGGGGGGGGGGTGGGAATGTGAGAAACAGGTGAAAGGGATTAAGAGGTACAAACTTCCAGTTGTAAAATAAGTCACATAGATGAAAAGTGCAGCATAGGGAATATAGTTAATCATATTGTAATAATGTTGTATGGTGGCAGATGGTAACTACACTTCTTGTGGTCAGCACTGCATAATGTATAGAACTGTTGAATCACTATGTTGTGTATATAATATAATGCACATAATATTGTATGTTGACTAATATAATATTGTATAATGACTATATTTCAATAATAAACATTTTTTATTAAATTTTTTTAATGTTTATTTTTTAGGGAGAGAGACAGAGTGTGAGCAGGGGAGGGGCAGAGAGAGAGGGAGACACAGAATCCGAAGCAGGATCCAGGCTCTGAGCTGTCAGCACACAGCCCGACATGGGGCTCGAACCCACAAACTGTGAGATCATAACCTAAGCTGAAGCTGGAGGCTCAACCGACTGAGCCACCCAGATGCCGCTAACATTTTTTAAAATAGATAAAAAACATTATTTACAGATATTGATAAATTACTTCCCAGAAAGGTTCTACCAACTTACAGAGTACAGGTTATCAGAGTTGCTATATCAATATGTCTTAACACTTATCAAATATTAGTTTTCACATAAGTAAAACTGGGATAACATTTCTTTTCCACAAAATTATTGTGGAAGTACAAGAATTATATATGCATATATAAACTATTATATACATTAAACTATTATACATATATAATAGTTTACCTGAGGCAACATTGGCATCAAGCATTCAAAAAATAGCTATTACTACTTTCAATGTGTTATTTAGAATCTATATATTTATTAGGAAATAGACTCCAGAGTTAAATGTAAGTCAGTTATCAAAGAGTTTAGGAAGCCCCATTTTATGGAATACTCTTTATGTTGTTTATCCCTAATACTTGTGAGAGTATATTATTTGTCAGGCTCCAAGTTAAATGTTTTATATACAATATTATCACACACAGGTATAATACATGTATTATTATACTCATTTACGGGATCACAATATTCTCAATATTCTCAGAATAAAGAACCAGAATTCAAATTAAGAAACATGTGACTCCAAAATCCATACCCTTTCAACAAAATCACATTTCATTTAGAAAAGGGAGGAAAAAATAGAAACAAAAATCACAGATTTATTCTTTTTAGTTTATTTATTTATTCTGAGAGACAGAGAGCGAGCCAGAGAGGGAGAGAGAGAATCCCAAGCAGGCTCTGTGCAGTCGGTGCAGAGCCCGATCCAGGGCTTGTCCTCGTGAACAGTGAGATCATGACCTGAGCCAAAACCAAGAGTCGGACACAACCGATTTGAGCCATCCAGTTGCCCCCAAAATTCATAGATTTAAATGAAAATTCTAAAGAGCCAATATACTACATTTTTTTCTGACAAGGCTCTAAACTAGTAGAATGAGGAAGGAAGTTATGTTCCCAGCAAGGCAAATAAAGTTTTATTTTGTCCTCAACTGTTTTATATCATCAAGAATACTGAGTGTCTAATTCTTTGTTTTTATCACATTTTTAGGTGTATTTACTCCCTCAAATATGTGTTAGAAAAATTAACTCTTCTGAAGCTTGACACAACATTTGAAGAACTTAAATCCTACTATAGCTTCACACGATTTCTGTTTTGTCTGTACCTTCCTTCCCTCTTTTCCCCAGCAAACATTTATCATTAATGTGGACACTCCCAATATTACAGTTAATGGCTTCCTTGACCTTCACGTTGGCAAAGTATTTTATCTCTGAATAGAGTAGGGAAGAATCTTAGTAACTTAAAAACAATGAACCAAAAGTAAAAGAGTACATGACCAAAGTTGTAAATCTGGAACACAGAAAGGAGTAACGAAGAGTGACGGTGCTAGCGATGTATAGTGTAAATGATTCTGAGCTTCTGGACCATTTAAAGCAGAAGGAAACACGAAACATTGAAGACTGCCCAATTATCATTAAGAAAAGGAATATAATTTTATCAAGAAAGTTAATCCTAATTCTGAATTCTAACATAACTTAAGTGTATAGGTTTTTAACCATCTTGAACAATAGGACTACCTCTTTCATTAATTTAAAAAACCAAGTAGCAGTAGTCAGTTTTGGCCATTACTTTTAGGAACTTTTTAAAAAAATTTTTGTAAATGTTTATTTAGTTTTGAAAGAGAGAGAAAGAGAACAAGTGGGGAAGGTGCAGACAGAGAGGGAGACATGGAATCCAAAGCAGACTCCTGGCTGCAAGCTGTCAGGACAGAGCCTGACACGGAGCTTGAACTCATGAATTGTGAGATCATGACCTGAGCTGAAATTGGATGCTTAACTAACTGAGCCACAGAGGTGCCCCTTACCAAGATTTGTTAAAAGTCCAGGATGTAGTATCAACTCCTAATTCAATAAAAATTATTGTATATAAGTCAAGAGTAATACACTTTAGATTTGACTGATAGGCAAAAATCCTCAAGAATCAAAATAAATAAATAATCAGAATGTCCATTTTCTAACCATTTTAAAATACCACCAGTCTCACCTGAAATTGTGATAGAAGCTGTATAGTGTACAAACCAAATTTGTATTAAATTTGGTTATTAAATCTATTTTATTCTGTTAATTGAACTGGACATTATCTAAATAGGCCTGAAGTGGTAAAAGTTATGACCCCCAAGAAAGTGTTTTAGAAGGTTTTTTTTTTTTTATTTTTTTTTAATGTTTTTATTTATTTTTGAAGGAGAGAGAGAGAGACAGAGCATGAGCGGGGGAGGAGCAGAGAGAGAGGGAGACACAGAATTTGAAGCAGGCTCCAGGCTCTAAGCAGCCAGCACAGAGCCTGATGCGGGGCTTGAACCCACAAACTGTGAGATCATGACCTGAGCCGAAGTCGGACGCTTAACTGACTGAGCCACCCAGGCACCCCAAGAAGGTTTTAATTTTTACTTTACTCAGATGAAGGTCCTTTATAAACTTTGTCTTAGATATTAACAAATAGTATTTGAAGGAAAGGCTAAGATTTTTCTCTAAAGAAGAGTTAAGGGTTGTTATAAATATGTGAAAAAGAATCCAAGCAGTAACATAACCTTCTAAACTATAAAGTTATAGACCAGATGACTGTGGCCTAGAACATTATGAAGACATAACAGAGTGTCTTTTTCTAGGATTAAAAATGATCCCTGAACTGCTAAACAAACTTAAAAAACTAGAAAAACCAGAAATCATACAATGTTTACTGTCAGACCACAATGGAATTAAACTAGAAATCAGTAACAGAAAGTTAATTGGAAAATACCCAAATATGTACACACTAAACAACATATTTCTTAAAAATGTATAGCCAAGGAATAAATCTGAAGAAAAATTTTGAAATAGTTTGAACTAAATAAAAACAAAACGCAATTTATCAAAATTTGTGTGATGCAGCAAAAGCATTGCTTAAAAGGAAATTTATAGTACTGAGTGTGTATATTAGAAAAGAAGAAAGATCTAACATAAATAATATAGGTTTAAATCTTAGAAAACTGGAAGGAGAGAAAATTAAATTAAAACTAAGCAGAAGAAGAGAAATAATAAGAATTAGAGCAGAAATCAATGAAATTTAAAACAGAAAATCATAGAAAAAAAATCAATGAAACTAAAATCTGGTTCTTTCAAAAGACCAATAAAACTTGATAAGCCTGAAGCCAGGCAAACTAAGAAAAAAAGATAGAGGACACAAATTACTAATATCAGAAATGAAAGCAGTGATGTAACTAGATCTTATGGATATTGAAAGAAAATAAAGGAATACTATGAAAAACTCTATTTTCAAGAATTAGGTAACCTAGATGAAATAGAACAATTTCTTGAAAGACATAATCTGCCAAAACTCATACAAGAAGAAACATATCATCTAAATATGCTGACATCTATAAAGGAAATGGAATTAATAATTAATTACTTTCCAAAACAGAAAGCACAAGGCCCCCATGGGTTCCCCAGTGAATAATTCTACAAACATTTAAGTAAGAAATTATACTAAATTTCTACAATCTCTTTCAGAGGATAGAAACAGATGGATACTCCTAACTCATTCTATGAGACAGCATTACTGTAAGACCCTCAATAAGTTAAAATGGGGGGAGGGGATGGGGTCTTCCTTGACTTGGTAAAGAATGTTTACAAAAACCTACAGCTAACACAAAAGTTTATGGTGAGAAACGAAAGCTCTCCCACTAGGATCAGGTACAAGGCAAGGATAATCTATCTCAACATTCTTTTTCAATGTTGTACTGGAAGTTCTTGAAAATGCATTGACCAAAATAATAATAATAATAATAATAATAATAATAATAATAATAATAAGTAAAAAACATACAGATTTGGAAGGAATAAATAAATTTGCTCTTGTTTTCAGATGACATGATTGTACATGTGAAAATCTAAAAGAATTAACAAAAATACTCCTAGAAATAATAAGCAATTATAGAACAGTTGCAAGACACAATGTGAATCCCCAATCTTCAATTGTTTTCCTATATGCCAGTTTATAAGGAGAAAAAGACCCAGCAGAGCCAAAACAATATTGAAAAACAAAAAAAAGCAACAGACATGAACACACTCAACATCAAGATATACTAGAAAGCTATATTATTCAAGACAGTATAGCACTGGCAAAAGAATAGACAAATAGAAAACTGGAACAAAAAAGAGTCCACAAATAGTCAGCTGCTCTTCCACAAAAAAGCAAAGACAACACAATGGAGCAAAGACAATCTCTTCAATAAATGGTGCTAGAACAAGTGGACATCCACATGCAAAAAGAAACAAAGCTAGATACACTTTACACCTTTCATAAAAATTAACTCACAATGGATCATAAACCTAAAGGTATAACAAAAAAAAAACACTAGAAAATAACCAAAAATCTTAGATGTTCTTGGGTATGACAATGACTTATTTTTATTTGTTTTTTAATTTTTATTTTTTTAATTTACATCCAAGTTAGTTAGCATATAGTGCAACAGTGATTTCAAGAGTAGATTCTTTACCCATTTAGCCCATCCCCCCTCCCACAACCCCTCCAGTAACCCTGTTTGTTCTCCATATTTAAGAGTCTCTTAGGTTTTGTCCCCCTCCCTGTTTTTATATTATTTTTGCTTCCCTTCCCTTGTGTTCACCTGTTTTGTCTATTAAAGTCCTCAGATAAGTGAAGTCATATGATTTTTGTCTTTCTCTGACTAATTTCACTTAGCATAATACCCTTCAGTTCCATCCATGTAGTTGCAAATGGCAAGATTTCATTCTTTTTGATTGCCCAGTAATACTCCATTGTGTATATATATACCACATCTTCTTTATCCATTCATCCATCGATGGACATTGGGCTCTTTCCATACTTTGGCTATTGTTGATAGTGCTGCCGTAAACATGGGGGTGCATGTGTCCCTTCGAAACAGCACACCTGTATCCCTTGGATAAATGCCTAGTAGTGCAATTGCTGGGTCACAGGTTGTTCTGTTTTTAGTTTTTTGAGGAACCTCCATACTGTTTTCCAGAGTAACTGCACCAGCTTGCATTCCCACCAACAGTGCAAAAGAGATCCTTGTTCTCTGCATCCTCGTCAACATCTGTTGTTCCCTGAGTTGTTAATGTTAGCCATTCTGACAGGTGCAAGGTGGTATCTCATTGTGGTTTTGATTTGTATTTCCCTGATGATGAGTGATGTTGAGCATTTTTCATGTGTTGGTTGGCCATCTGGATGTCTTCTTTGGAGAAGTGTCTATTCATGTCTTTTGCCCATTTCTTCACTGGATTATTTGTTTTTGGGGTGTTGAGTTTGATAAGTTCTTTATAGACTTGGGATACTAACCCTTTATCTGATATGTCATTTGTAAATATCTTCTCCCATTCCATCGGCTGCCTTTTATTTCTTTGTGTTGTCTGATGGCTGAGGCTAAGACTTCCAATACTATGTTGAATAACAGTGGCAAGAGTGAACATCCCTGTCTTGTTCCAGACCTCAGGGGGAAAACTCTCAGTTTTGCCCCATTGAGGATGATATCAGCATGGGATCTTTGATATATGGCTTTTATGATCTCCAGGTATGATCCTTCTATCCCAACTTTCTTGAGGGTTTTTATCAAGAAAGGATGCTGTATTTCGTCAAATGCTTTCTCTGCATCTATTGAGAGGATCTTATGGTTCTTGTCCTTTCTTTTACTGATGTGATGAATCACATTGATTGTTTTGCAGATATTGAACCAGCCCTGCATCCCAGGTATAAGTCCCACTTGGTCGTGGTGAATAATTTTTTTAATGTATTGTTGGATCCAGTTGGCTAATATCTTGTTGAGGATTTTTGCATCCACAGTCATCAGGGAAATTGGTCTATAGTTCTCATTTTCAGTGGGGTCTCTGGTTTTGGAATGAAGGTAATGCTGGCTTCACAGAGAGAGTTTGGAAGGTTTCCGTCCATTTATATCTTTTGGAACAGCTTCAAGAGAATAGGTGTTAACTCTTCCTTAAACGTTCAGTAGAATTTCCCTGGAAAGCCATCTGGCCATGGACTCTTGTTTTTTGGCAGATTTTTTTATTACAATTTCGGTTTCTTTACTGGTCATGGGTCTCTTCAAATTTTCTATTTCTTCCTGTTTCAGTTTTGGTAGTGTATTTGTTTCTAGGAATTTGTCCATTTCTTCCAGATTGCCCATTTCATTGGCGTATAATTTCTCATAGTATTCTCTTATTATTGCTTTTATCTCTGCTGTGTTGGTGGTGATCTCTCCTCTCTCATTCTTGATTTTATTTATTTGGGTCCCTTCCTTTTTCTTTTTGATCAAACTGGCCAGTGGCTTATCAATTTTGTAATTCTTTCAAAGAACCAGCTTTTGGTTTCACTGGTCTACTGTTTTTTTTCGTTTCAATAGCATTAATTTCTGCTCTAATCTTCATTATTTCCTGTCTTCTGTTAGTTTTGGGTTTTATTTGCTGTTCTTTTTCCAGCTCTTTAAGGTGTAAGATTAGGTTGTGTAGCTGAGATCTTTCTTCCTTCTTTAGGAAGGCCTGGATTGCTAAATACATTCCTCTTATGACTGCTTTTGCTGCATCTGAGGCTTTGGGCTGTGGTGTTATCATTTTTGTTGGCTTCCATGTACTTTTTAATTTCCTCTTTAACTTGTTGGTTAGCCCATTCATTCTTTAGTAGGATGTTCTTCAGTCTCCAAGTATTTGTTACCTTTCCAACTTTTTTTTTTCTTGTGGTTGATTTTGAGTTTGATAGCTTTGTGGTCTGAAAATATGCATGGTATGATCTCGATCTTTTTATACTTGCTGAGGGGTGATTTGTGTCCCAGTATGTGGTCTATTCTGGAGAACGTTCCATGTGCACTGGAGAAGAATGCATATTCTGCTGCTTTAGGATGAAATGTTCTGAATATACATGGTAAGTCCACCTGGTCCAGTGTGACAATGACTTTTTAGATACAACACCAAAGCATGATCCATGAAAGAAATAATTGATAAGTTGGGTTTCATTAAAACTAAAGCCTTTAGCTCTGTGAAAGCCAAGGTCAAAAGAATGAGAAGTCACAAACTGGGAGCAAATATTTGCAGAAGACAAATCTGATAAAGATCTGTTATCCAAAATTACAAAATACTCTGGAAACTCAACAGTAAGAAAACAACCCAATAAAATAAGCATCAGAGATGTTGGGATGCCTGGCTGGTTCTGTTGGTAGAACATGGGACACTTGATCTTGGGACTGTTAGTTCGAGCCCCATATTGGATGTAGAGATTACTTAAAAGAGGAGGTCAAAGACCTTAACATGCAACTCACCAAAGAAGATATACAATGGCAAGTAAGTATATACTTCATATGTCATCACAGAAATGCAAATTAAAGCAACAGTGAAATATCACTACACAGCTATTACAATGGCCAAAATCCTGATTACTGACAACATCAACTATTGGCAAGGCTTTGGAATAACAGGAACTCCCATGCATTGCTGGTAGGAATGAAAAATGGTACAGCCACTTTGTAAGACAGTTTGGCAGTTTTTTACAAAACTAAACATATACTGGGGTGCCTAGGTGGTTCAGTCAGTTAAGCATCTGACTCTTGGTTTTGGCTCAGGTTATGATCTCACAGTTCATGAGACTGAGCCTTCTGTTGGGTTATGTGCTGACAGTGCAGGTCCTGCTTGGATTCCCTCTCTTTCTCTCTCTCTCTCTCTGTTCCTCCCCCACTCACACCCTCTCTCCCTCTCAAAATAAACATTTTTTAAAAACACACAAAAAAGTAAATATATACTAATTATAATATCCAGCAATTATGTTCCTTATTTCATACTCAAAGGGGTTGAAAACTTATTTCCACATAAAAACCTGCACATGGATGTTTCTAGTAGCTTTCTTTATAACTGCCCAGACTTGGAAGCAACCAAGATGTTCTTCAATAAGTGAATGCTTAAATAAATTGTGGTATATCCAGATATAGAATACTATTCAGTGCTAAAAAGAAATGAGCTATCAAGCCAAGAAAAGACATGAAGGAACCTTGAATGCATATGAATAAGTGAAAGAATCCAATATGAAAAGGCTATATATACTGTAGGATTCCAACTATATGGTATTTTGGAAAAGACAAAACTATGGAATAAAAGATCAGTGGTTGCCATGGTTGCCATCAGTGGGAGAAAGGCTGTATAGGGACAGCACCGAAAGGGTTTGAGATATATGGGAAATCTCTGTACTTTCTCCCAATTTTGCTGTGACCCTAATGGTTCTCTAAAATATAAAGGCTAAAAGGTGATCCCTAATATTGTCATTGTGAAATTTTGAGCCTGAATGAATTTTTTTTTGGTTGGAGTATATGCCTACCTAGTGTCTGACTAGTTTATACCAAACCCAGCATCAGAAAACCTTGTGTACAAATTCTACACAGCTACCTAAAAGCAATGTTACTTTGGGCAAACCACTTCACCCCAAAATGTACATACTAGTAACAACTTCACAGTATTGTGACCACGAATTAATTAACATGTATAAAGAGTCTAGCCTATAATAGATCTGCAGAAAACTCTATTTCCTTTTTTCTTTTCTACTAAGTTTCCACTTAGTTCTAGTACTAGGATTTTTACCTGGAACCAGAGGATCCTGATATTCTACTTTTCCAGCAAAACTCCAGTATGTTCAAGCAAAAACCCTCCACATTCCTGCAGCTTGCACAAAATCCTTCTATTTAAATGTTGAGAAGTACTTAATATCTGATAAAAGCTTTCGAGATTTTCCTTGTTACAATATATTACATTCTTCAGACAACACTGAATGATTTTCTGTTCATTCCATCAATACCATAATTGAATACATATTACCCTTTTATTGATTTATCTCCCATCACTGTGGATAATTTTATCCTGCGACTTAGCTAATCACGTCTTTTCTGAATAGGTCAGTCACTGGGATTGAAGGTATGAAAAAATTGGGACAAGTCATCTGTAATAGCTGGAAAACTTCAGAACCTGACAAATATCTTGATTGTTCAGGGTGGTTTCTAGTGTAAAACTTATTAGGAATTGTACAGGTGCATCAATTTGAGGAAACATAATTCAGAAATTCCACCTCTAAGGTTTCAAAAGGTTATTTCTCAGAGTTAGGTCAGAGGTGGTAATGCTATAATTTCTAGAAGACCTGAATTAAGGACTAATGTTAGGCCAAGATCAACAAATACATAAAGTTACCTGCAAGAAAAACATGATGCCAAGACTCAGAAAACTTTATAGATATTTATTACTTAGTCAATGAAAGACAGTGGAAGTCATTACAAAGGCAGAAACTACAAACTTAAATTATTCCCAACCTGATTTATCTAAGGACTATCTAGAAATTCATTTTTAGTTCGTTACCATTCTGACACAGATACACATGTGTATATCACAGAAATTTAGTGCCCTATATATTCAGCTCAGAGATCAGTAGAAGTGTCTAGCAATGTGGAATTATTTCCTAAACTGAGTAATATCTTTCTGTTGCTTCTTTCTGGTTGTGTCTCAGCTACTAGAGGGTAGGGAAAGGACTTGATTAACAATGCCTCAATGCTTTCAATTTCACTTGCATCAAACAAGGGGGACACTTACACTTTGCCTTAGGTTGGCAAAGCAAGTACAGAAGAGTTACCTCAAATTTGCATTTAACCTATAAATTGCATTTTATGGCATCAGGAAAACTTAGAAAAAATAATTTAATGTAACATCCTTCTTAATAATTGAATGACTCAGGCTAGTGAAGCCGTATAGCTGAACTATTGAAGGTAGGTTGTGACAGCTCTGAGATAAGTATGTGAACAAAGGTTTCCTGTCCAGTGAAAAAATTAAAACACATTGTTAAGTAGCCAAATCAGTGGTTTATGTATTCATTGATATCCTCAATGAAAAAAATTAATTATTGGCCATAGACAAATGCATATTAATGAAAAATGTTTTAAAATTATAAACGACATCCACAGTGTTATATATGCTAAACTATATGGAAAATAACATGATTTATATTTTTAAAACAACTTTGAGGTTAATTTTTACTATACGTGATTTCTATCATATTAACTTTGGCACATATATGGTATGAAAAAACCCACTGAACAACCCATGAGAAGGGATATGCGTACAATAAGCCAACTCTGTTGAACAGGTGGATTCAATGCAGGAACAAAATCTCAGTTTCTCAGTAAAGAAACATTTACTGGAAGACAATCTAAGTATCCTAAATTTAGAAAGCACATGAGAAAGTCTTCACTGAATAAAGTGCTAGTGAAAGGCTTGAACACAGAATACAGATTCTATATTTTACACATAACTATATGATAATAAGTCTTTGATAAGTAAATGCCAAAGATGGGAGAAGTGTGTGTGTGAGGTGTGATGGACAAAAGTAGCCTGTTAAAGTGGTCCCTTACAGGGGCACCTGGGTGGCTCAGTCAGTTAAGCGACCGACTTCAGCTGCGGTGATAATCTCACAGTTCGTGGGCTTGAGCCCCACATCAGGCTCTGTGCTGACAGCTCAGAGCCTGGAGCCTACTTCTGATTCTGTGTCTTCCTCTCTCTATGCCCCTCCCCCACTCACACTCTGCATGTGTCTCTCCCTCTCACTCTCAAAGATAGAGGAGGAGCCACGATGGCGGAACAGCATGGAAGTTTTTTGTGTGTCTTGCGTCTATGAAATACAGCCAGACCAACACTAAACCATCCTACACACCTAGAAAACTGATTGGAGGATTAGCACAACAATCTGCACAACCTGAACCACAGAATTCAGCAGGTATGCAGCATGGGGAGGTGAACTTGGGGAGAGAGGAGCTGGCAGCAGGCAGAGAACCACGTTTGCAGGTAGAGAGAGGATGGAGACTGGGGCAGGGGAGAATACGGGAAAAGTACCCCTCCCCAAAAGCAGCTGGAGAGAAGGTGGAAAATTGGAAACAGCCGCAGGGACTAAACTAAAAAGGGAGAAAGGACAAAGGAGAGGGTTTAAATTCCATTAAGACTGTAAACAAGGGGGCGCCTGGGTGGCGCAGTCGGTTAAGCGTCCGACTTCAGCCAGGTCACGATCTCGCAGTCCGTGAGTTCGAGCCCCGTGTCAGGCTCTGGGCTGATGGCTCGGAGCCTGGAGCCTGTTTCCGATTCTGTGTCTCCCTCTCTCTCTGCCCCTCCCCCGTTCATGCTCTGTCTCTCTCTGTCCCAAAAATAAATAAAAAATGTTAATAAAAAAAAAAAATTTATAAAAAAAAGACTGTAAACAAGGGGATCGCAAAGGCTGCAACTCCGCAGCTCCATACCTGGTGGTGCTCTGGTGGAAGGGCGAATCCCCAGGAACAGAGTGGGGTCTGGGAGGTTCTCAGCCCACATGGGGAAAAGTGGTTCCAATGCTGGAAGGACATTTGGTGGAGACTGTTGAAGCCACCTGGTCCCAGCAGACCCCAGAAAATGGCCACGTTCGCTCATGCTGGAACAAGGTCATTAAGTGTGAAGCCTGGTGCCAGATGTGTGTTGTGATTTTCCATAATCCCTGAAAAGCTGCTGTTACACTATCTCATGAACTTTTTCTGGGGTGGGCTGGCACTTGGCCAGTCTCGGGGCACTCGCAACAGCAGGGTCCAGCAGGCATTCCTGGGTGCAGCTGGCATTCAGCCACTGCTCAGTGAGACCCTCCCACAGAGGGGCAGAACGGGTCAAAGCTGCAGTCCTTCAGAAGTAAGGGATAGGGAAAACAGCCACATCTGAGACAAAACTCGGGAGAGAGGTACTGCCTGGGGCTTGGTCATGAATAGTGAAGAAGCGGGGAGTGGACGAAAGCTGAAGACAGAGGACGGGTGCACGACTGCTGATAGGAGAGAACAGAGTTCCCATACTAGAGACTGGGTAGCTGGGTGATGCCATTTTCACTGCTCCCGCGCATACACACCTACGAGCACCCCAACAATCCACCCCAGTAGGCTAGCTGTGCCATCTAGAGAAGAACGGAGCCATTACACGGAGCCCTGCCCAACTGGGCCAACCTCACTCTTCACGAACACAAGGCTCACCGCCTACTTTACTTTATGGACTATGAAGTGCTACATAATCTGACTTCTAGGGGAAAACGAAGTAATTTCACCCCTATTTCAATCTATTAGCAGGTCTATCTATTCAATTTTCTTTTTTTTTCTCTCTTTACACTATTCTTTTTCTTGAATACAGAAAGAGAAAAAAATTCATTTTTTATTTTCAATTTTTATTAAAAATATTTTTCTTTAATTTTTTTACTATATTTTTTCCTTTTGTGTAAATTTTTTCAAATTCTATCTTACTTCCATCATTCAATTTTAGTCTACTTCAGTGTATTCTCACCTTTTCAAATTTTCAAATGATTTCCTTGTTTTTCTTTCTTTTTTCTTTTTTGTTTCTTGTCTTTACTTGAATGCAGAAAGTGAAAAACTTCATTTTTCCCTTCAATTTCTATTAAAAATATTTTTCTTTAATTTTTAATATACTTTTTGCTTTTACGTAAATTTTTTCAAATTCTGTTTTACTTCCATCATTTTATTTTAGTCTACTACAGTGTATTCACTTTTTCAAATTTTCAAACGATTTCTTTTTTTTCTCTTTTTTCTCTTGTTTCTTTTTCTTGAATAAAGAGAAAAAAATTCATTTTTATTTTTAATTTTTATTAAAAATATTTTTCTTTAATATTTTTCCTCCTATATTCCTTACTTTTGTGTAAATTCTTTTCAAATTCTATTTTGCTCCCATCATCTCATTTTAGTCTACTTCAGTGTATTCATTTTTTCAAATTCTCAAACGATTTCCTTTTTTCCCCCATTTTTTTCTCTAATCTTTCAAACCACATTCAATACCCAGACCAAAACACACCTAAGATCTAGCATCATTTATTAGATTTTGTGTGTGTAATTTTTTAATTTTAATATTTTTTTTAATTTTAATTATTTTTTATCTTAACTTTTCTACCTCATTAATTTCTTTTCTCCCTTCAAAATGACAAAATGAAGGAATTCACCCCAAAAGAAAGAGCACAAATAAACAACATCCAGGGATTTAACCAACACAGATACAAGCAAGATGTCTGAACCAGAATTTAGAATCACGATAATAAGAATACTAGCTGGAGCTGAAAATAGATTAGAATCCCTTTCTGCAGAGATAAAAGCAGAAAAAAATAGAATGAAATTAAAAATGCTATAACTGAGCTTCAACCATGGATGGATGGAGCAGCAGCAAGGATGGATGAGGCAGAACAGAATCAGCAATATAGAGGACAAACTTACAGAGAATAATGAAGCAGAAAAAAGAGGGAGATTAAGACAAAAGAGCACAATTTAAGAATTAGAGAAATCAGTGACTCATTAAAAAGGAACAACATCAGAATCACAGGGGTCCCAGAAGAGGAAGAGAGAGAAATAGGGCTAGAAGGGTTATGTGAGTAAATCATAGTGGAAAACTTTCCTAACCTGGGGAAAGACACAGACATCAAAATCCAGGAAGCACAAAGGACCCCCATGAGATTCAACAAAAACCGACCATCAACAAGGCATACCATAGTCAAATTCACAAAATACTCAGTCAAGGAGAGAATCATGAAAGCAGCAAGGGAAAAAAAGTCCCTAACCTACAGGGAAAGACTGATCAGGGTAGCAGCAGACCTATCCACAGAAATATGGCAGGCCAGAAAGGAGTGGCAGGATATATTCAATGTGCTAAATCAGAAAAATAAGTAGCCAAGGATTCTTTATCCAGCAAGACTGTCATTCAAAATAGAAGGAGAGATAAAAAGTTTCCCAAACAAATATTAAAGGAGTTTGTGACCACTAAACCAGCCCTGCAAGAAATTTTAAGGGGGACTCTCTGAGGGGAGAAAAGATGAATATGTATATATGTATGTATGTGTATGTATATATAAATATATATATATATAGAGAGAGAAATAAATAAATAAATAAATACCAAAAGCAACAAAGATTAGAAAGGACCAGAGAACACCACCAGAAACTCCAACTCTACAAGCATGATAATGGCAATAAATTCATATCTTTCAGTACTCACTCTAAATGTCAATGGACTCAATGCTCCAATCAAAAGACATAGGGTAGCAGAATGGATAAGAAAACAAGATCCATCTATATGCTGTCTACAAAAACCCACTTTAGACCTAAAGACACCTTCAGATTGAAAATAAGGGGATGGAGAACCAACTATCATACCAATGGTCAACAAAAGAAAGCTGGAGTAGCCACACTCATATCAGACAATGTAGACTTTACAATAAAGACTGTATCAAGAGATGCAGAAGGGCATTATATCATAATGAAGGGGTCTATCCGCCAAGAAGACCTAATTGTAAACATTTATGTGCCAAAGGTGGGAGCACCCAAATATATCAATCAATTAATCACAAACATCAAGAAACTCATCGATAGTAATACCATAATAGTAGGAGACTTCAACACCACACTCACAGCACTGGACAGATCATCTAATCAAAAAATCAACAAGGAAACAATGGCTTTGAATGACACACTGGACCAGATGGACTTAACACATATATTCAGAACATTTCATCCTAAAGCAGCAGAATATACATTCTTCTCCAGTGCACATAGAACATTCTCCAGAATAGACCATATACTGGGACACAAATCAGCCCTAAGTAAGTACAAAAAGACTGAGATCAAACCGTGCATATTTTCAGACCACAAAGCTATGAAACTCAAAATCAACCACAAGAAAAATTTTGGAAAGGTAACAAATACTTGCAGACTAAAGAACATCCTACTAAAGAATGAATGGGCTAATCAAGAAGTTAAAGAGGAAATTAACAAGTTTATGGAAGTCAATGAGAATGATAGCACCACAACCCAAAACCTCTGGGACACAGCAAAGGCAGTCATAAGAGGAATGTATTTAGCAATCCAGGCCTTCCTAAAGAAGGAAGAAAGATCTCAGATACACAACCTAATCTTACACCTTAAAGACCTGGAAAAAGAACAGCAAATAAAACCCAAAACTAGCAGGGGCGCCTGGGTGGCTCAGTCCGTTAAGCAGCCGACTTCGGCTCAGGTCATGATCTCACGGTCCGTGAGTTCAAGCCCCGCGTCGGGCTCTGTGCTGACAGCTCAGAGTCTGGAGCCTGTTTCAGATTCTGTGTCTCCCTCTCTCTGACCCTCCCCTGTTCATGCTCTGTCTCTCCCTGTCTCAAAAATAAATAAAAACATTTAAAAAATTTAAAAAAAAACCCAAAACTAGCAAAATACAGGAAATAATGAAGATTAGAGCAGAAATTAATGCTATTGAAATGAAAAAAAACAGTAGACCAGTGAAACCAGAAGCTGGTTCTTTGAAAGAATTACAAAATTGATAAGCCACTGGCCAGTTTGATCAAAAAGAAAAAGGAAGGGACCCAAATAAATAAAATCAAGAATGAGAGAGGAGAGATCACCACCAACACAGCAGAGATAAAAGCAATAATAAGAGAATACTATGAGAAATTATACGCCAATGAAATGGGCAATCTGGAAGAAATGGACAAATTCCTAGAAACAAATACACTACCAAAACTGAAACAGGAAGAAATAGAAAATTTGAAGAGACCCATGACCAGTAAAGAAACCGAAATTGTAATAAAAAAATCTGCCAAAAAACAAGAGTCCATGGCCAGATGGCTTTCCAGGGAAATTCTACTGAACGTTTAAGGAAGAGTTAACACCTATTCTCTTGAAGCTGTTCCAAAAGATATAAATGGACGGAAACCTTCCAAACTCTCTCTGTGAAGCCAGCATTACCTTCATTCCAAAACCAGAGACCCCACTGAAAATGAGAACTATAGACCAATTTCCCTGATGACTGTGGATGCAAAAATCCTCAACAAGATATTAGCCAACTGGATCCAACAATACATTAAAAAAAACAGTATGGAGGTTCCTCAAAAAACTAAAAACAGAACAACCTGTGACCCAGCAATTGCACTACTAGGCATTTATCCAAGGGATACAGGTGTGCTGTTTTGAAGGGACACATGCACCCCCATGTTTATGGCAGCACTATCAACAATAGCCAAAGTATGGAAAGAGCCCAAATGTCCATCGATGGATGAATGGATAAAGAAGATGTGGTATATATATACACAATGGAGTATTACTGGGCAATCAAAAAGAATGAAATCTTGCCATTTGCAACTACATGGATGGAACTGGAGGGTATCATGCTAAGTGAAATTAGTCAGTCAGAGAAAGATAAAAATCATATACCTTACTCATATGAAGACTTTAATAGACAAAACAGGTGAACACAAGGGAAGGGAAGCAAAAATAATATAAAAACAGGGAGGGGGACAAAACAGAAGAGACTCATAAATATGGAGAACAAACTGAGAGTTACGGGAGGGGGTGTAGGAGGGGGATGGACTAAACGGGTAAGCGGCACTAAGTATCTACTCCTGAAATCACTGTTGCTCTATATGCTAATTTGGATGTAAATTTTAAAAATAAAAAATAAAACAATAAAAATAAACAAAACAAACATATTTCATTTAGCATAATACCCTCCAGTTCCATCCATGTTGCTGCAAGTGGCAGGATTTCTTTTTTTTTTTTTTTTAATGTTTTTATTTATTTTTGAGACAGAGAGAGAGAGTGAGTGGGGGAGGGGCAGAGAGAGAGGGAGACACAGAATCCGAAGCAGGCTCCAGGCTCTGAGCTGTCAGCACAGAGCTCAACACAGGGCTCAAACCCACAAACTGTGAGATCATAACCTGAGCTGAAGTCGGACGCTCAACTGACTGAGCCACCCAGGCGCCCCCATAAGAGACTCTTTAATACAGAGACCAAACTGAGGGTTGATGGGGGGGGGGCAGAGAGGGGAAAATTGGTGAAGGGCACTTGGTGGGATGAGCACTAGGTGTTGTATGTAAGTGATGAATCACGGGAATCTAGCCCCCAAACCAAGAGCACAGGGTATACACTGTATGTTAGCCAACTGGATAACAAATTAAATTAAAAATAAATAAATAAATAAATAAATAAATAAACAAACAAACATAAAGTGGCCCCTTACACGTGGCAAAATGAGTAGCCTTTGCCAGTGTCTATGCCAAATGGCATGGAGTGGCTATTTATCATATTTCCCACTTAGGAATAGGTTTGAGGCCTATGAGCAGTTCTTTCCACAGCACTGTGGTCTACTAATTATGTGGTACTCAGGAATTCAGTAACTTTTTTTTTTTTTTTGGGGGACAGAGAGAGACAGAGCATGAACGGGGGAGGGGCAGAGAGAGAGGGAGACACAGAATCGGAAAACAGGCTCCAGGCTCCGAGCCATCAGCCCAGAGCCTGACGCGGGGCTCGAACTCACGGACCGCAAGATCGTGACCTGGCTGAAGTCGGACGCTTAACCGACTGTGCCACCCAGGCGCCCCAGGAAATCAGTAACTTGCAGGCCTCCCTTTTCTTATATTACGCAGGGTGCAAGGGCACTTCCCAGCATCCCTTCTTCCAACCATAGGCAAGAACTCTTATACAGTATATATACAGGATGAGTTTAAACCAAGCACCACTATTCTGGTGACCAAGGTAGTTTAAAGTCAGTAAGAGCAAAAAGCAGACGTAAGTGTTGGTTAGCTACACTGAGCCTCATTTCTCTTCTATTTATTCTGGGCCTCTGAAGACAAATGATTTTATTCAGATTTACCAGAAGGAGGAATTTGTTTTAAAAGACTAGTATAGTTTAAATTAAAATCAAATTATCATCAATAAATCAATAAAATTCAGGTTAATCACCCCCCCCTTTTTTTTACAACTTAGAAGAACACAAAGATACAAACCTTGAAGTTTCTTCTCACTTCTGCTATTTTGTCCTCTAATTCCTCTGTTTTAAATTTGGTTAGGTGGAAAATAGCACCAAGGTGATAAGCTTGCCTGTAGAGTTGCTTAATAAATTCATCATTTTTTCCCCTTAGTTTCATCAAAGATTGGATTTCAGACTCAAACTCTGATTTTTTTCTTATACTATAAAAAACAAAGCAAAAGGATTGACAAGATTATTCCAAGAAGGTATATATTGAGGCAAATATATTTAATAGTAGTAAAAAAGCAACAAAGTCATATTTTTTGTTGCCTAAAATATAAAATAACCAGATACTTAACTAAATCTTGAATATAAAAAATATGACCCAAAATTCCATTTATTTTCCTGCTTTTCCTGTTGGCTGCTCTTAATTGTCAGGCTGTGCTCAATCTCAGAAGGATAAGTGTATCAATAAGAAAGGCAGGTACCTCAAATGCTCAGTTTTCAGAACATTCATCCCTTCCTTCACAAACAATCTATTCTTTCTAATCTTATATAAATTAGTATTAATAATAATCAAGTATGAGAAAAATCCAGTCCATGAAAAAGAGAAACAAAAGAAAACCAAAAACTAAAAGCATTCAAAAAGAAAACCCCCAGCTAAGGAAAAGAGTCAATAGAAGAAAAGAGTGAAGACATTAATATCATTTTAAGATTGGATATCAACTTTTTCAGATACACACACTGAGGCATACAATGTAAAAAACATACATTCACAAATGAGGTAACCAAGAAACTAGCCAAAGGTATTCCACCAGATGTGCTACCTGGGCAAGGTCCACTGCATCACAGCAGGGGTTTTTGAGTTGTACTTGTTTGTGAAAGCACCAACTTACTATTGAAGTCTATAGGTTTATAGAAAGGTACGAACTATGATTGGGAAGAAAAGACAAGAGACTGAGAACTCAACCAGTAGGAAAAGAAGAAATTTTTTTAAAAATGAAATGAATGAAAATAGAAACACAACATACAAAAAGCAGTTCTAAAGGGAAGTTGATAATAACGAATGCCTCCATTAAGAAAAAGGAAAGATTTCAAACCACATAACTTTACATCTCAAAGACCTAGAAAAATAAGAACAAACTAAGCCCAAAGTTAGGAGAAGAGAAGCAATAACAACAATCAGAACTGAAACAATTGCATTAAACCAAAAACTATAGAAGAGATCAACAACAAAAAAGCATGGTTTTTAAAACATATGTAAACAAAGCTGAAAAAACTTTACACGAAAAAAAGAAAGAGAAAACTCACATAAATAAAATCAGAAATAAAAACCATTGTTTTGTAATGGCCACATTACAACTGACAACTTAGAAATACAAACTACTAGGAATAATTATATGCCAACAAATTGGATACCCTAGAAGAAATACATTCCTAGAAACACACAATCTACCAAGACTGAATCATGAAAAATTAGACAATCTGAACAGGCCAATAATGAATAGGAAAACTGAACCAGTAATCAAAAACTCCTAATTAAAAAAACACTCAACCTGATAGATTTATTGATGAGTTCTACCAAACATTTAAAGAATAATTAATGCCAATTGTTCTCAAACTCTTCTAAAAAACTGAAGAGGATGGAAAGCTTCCAAACTCAATTTAAGAGACCAGTATTACCTTGATACCAAAGCCAGATGAAGACATTATAAGAAAAGAAAATTATAGACCAATATCCCTGATCAATATAGATGCAACAAAATATAGATCTTCAACAAAATCCTATCAATCTGAATTCAACAACAAATTAGGTTCAAATACATAAATCAATAAATGTGATACACCACTTTAGTAGAATCAAGGATAAAAATGTGATAATCTCAATAGATGCAGAAAAAGTATTTGACAAAATTCAACATCAATTCATGATAAAAACTCTCAAAAATTGTATATAGAGGGAGTGTACTTTAACATAATAAAGGCCATGTATGAATAACAAGTCCACAGTTAACATCATACTCTATAAAAAGCTGAAGATTTTTCTTGTAACATGAGAAAAAAGCCAAAGGTGCCCACTCTTAACCATGTCTATTCAACATAGTACTAGAAGTCTCAGAGTATTTAGGCAAGAAAAAGAAGTAAAAGGTACCCAAATCAGAAAGGAATAGCTAAAATTTCCTGATTGCAGATGACATGATCTTATATAGAAAGAACCTTAGGGGCGCCTGGGTGGCTCAGTTGGTTGAGCGGCCGGCTTCGGCTCAGGTCACGATCTCGCGGTCTGTGAGTTCAAGCTCCGCGTCGGGCTCTGTGCTGACAGCTCAGAGCCTGAAGCCTGTTTCAGATTCTGTGTCTCCCTCTCTCTGCCCCTCTCCCATTCATGCTCTGTCTCTCTCTGTCTCAAAAATAAATAAACGTTAAAATTAAAAAAAAAAAAGAAAGAACCTTAAAACCTCCATCAAAAAAAAAAAACTATTAGAACTAATACATAAATTCAGTAAAGCTGCAGAAAACAAAATCTATATACAAAAATCTGCTGCCTTTCTATATACTAACAATGAACTATATAAAAAAATTAAAACAATCTCATTTACAATAGCATCAAAAATAATAAAATATGTAGGAATAAATTTAATCAAGGATGTGAAAGAAAGATCCATACACTGACACTAAACATAAAACATTGATGAAAGAGATTCAGGAAGGCAAAGCTATGGAAGGATATCCTGTGTTCATGGATTGGTATAATTAATAATGTTAAAATGTCTATGCTGCCCAAAGCAATCTAGAGATTCAATGCAATCTCTATGAAAATTCCAGAGGCATTTTTCACAGAGACAGAAAAAAAATCCTAATATTTGTATAGAGCCACAAAATACCCCAAAAATCCAAAGCAATCTTGAGAAAAGAAGAACAAAGCTGGAGGTATCACCCTTCCTTATTTCAAATAGTATTACAAACTATAGTAATCAAAGCAGTATGGTACTGGCATGACAAACAGACACACAAACCAGTAGAACACAATGAAGAACCCAGAAAAAAAAAAAAAAAAACTTTGACAAGGATGCCAACAACACACAATGGAGAAAGAATCATCTCTTCAGTAAATGGTGTTGGGAAAACTGGGTAGCTACATGCAAAAAAATGAAACTGGACCCTTATCTTATACCACTGACAAAAATTAAATTGAAAACGATTAAGGAATTAAATGCAAAAGCTAAAACTATAAAACTCCCAGAAGAAACATAGCGAAAAGTCTCCTTGACATTTGTCTTGGCAATTATGTTTTGCCTTTTGACACCAAAAGCACAGGAAACAAAGTAAAAAATCAACAAGTGGGATAACATCGAATTAAAAACCTACTGCACAGAAAAAAAAATCAACAAATTGAAAAGGCAACCTACTTAATGAAAGAAAATATATTTCAAACCATATGTGGTAAGACATTAATATCCCAAATATATAAGGAAATTATATAGCTCAGTAGGTAAAATCTAAAATACTCAACTAAAGAATGGGCAAAGGACCTGAATAGACATTTTTCCCAAAGACATAAAAATGGCAACTACGTGAAAAAGATGCTCAACATCACTATCTCCAAGGAAATGCAATTCAAAAGCAATGAGATACCACCTCCCATCAGTTAGGATGGCTTTTATCAAAAAGACAGAAAATGCTCCAAGGATGTGGAGAAAGGGAACTCTTGTATACTGTTGGTGGGAATGTAAAATGGTATACCCATTATGGGTCACAGTCTAGGGGTTCTCCAAAAAATTGAAAACAAAACTGCCATATTGATCCAACATTCACTTCTACATATATAGCTGAAGAAACAAAATCACAAAATCAATTTCTTGAAGAGATATCTGCACTCCTATGTTCATTGCAGCATGATTCATAATAGCCAGTATATGGAAACAAACTATCAATGGATAAATAAAGAAAATTCCACATATATACGGGATACTATTCAGTTACAAGGAACAATGAATGAATCCCGTCATTTGCAACAAGATGGATGGACTTACAGGACAGTTATGTCCAGTGATATAAGCCAGATAGAGAAAGATAAATGCTATGTAATCTCACTTACATGTGGAATCTGAAATCATTAACAACAAAAATGAATTCATAAAAACAGTGGAATGATGTTTAACAAGGGCTGAGTGGTGATGGAAATGGGAAGGACAGTGGTCAAGGTGTAAGCCTTCAGTTGTAAGATAAATAATCTCTGAGGACCTAGTGTATAATATGGCAACTACAGTTAATAATATTGTGTTGCTTACTTGAAATGTGCTAAGTGTATAGACCTTAATCATATTCACCACAAGAGAGTAACACAGTAATTACAGAAAATTATTGATGGGTGGTAATTATATCACAAAGTACATGTGTATCAAATCATCACATTTTATACCTCAAATATATAGAATTATGTCAAACATTTTCAATAAAGCTGAAAAATTTTTTTTTAAATAGACAGGAAGGGGAGCCTGGGTGGCTGGGACAGTTGAGCGTCTGACTTCAGCTTGGGTCATGATCCCACAGTTTGTGAGTTTGAGCCCCGCATCAGGCTCTCTGCTGTCAGTGCAGAGCCCGCTTCAAATCCTCTGTCCCTCTCTCTCCCTTCCTCTACCCTATTCATGCACGCTCTCTCAAAAATAAATAAACAAAAAAATAGAAAGGAAGTATATATAACAAAATTATATCTGAAAAATTTCCAGTACTAAAAGCCAACATGGGTCACTAAAATGAAAAGTCTTACATAATGTTAAACTAGATATATTAAACGCAGAGAAGTACACACACGCCCAGACATGGAATTGTAAAGTTTCAGTACTCTGAAATAGGAAGAGAAAATTCATAAGTTTTCCAAGAGAAAAAACAGATTACCTACATTAAATGATACCCAAATGCCATCAGATATATTATCAAGCAAAACTCAATAAATGGTTGATAAATTTAGAGATCTAATGTATGAGATGATGACTACATAAATTATGGTATCAAACACTTGGAGTTTGATAAAAGAGCAGATTTCAGGTGCTCTCATTACACACACACACACAAACACACACGTTAACTATGTGAGAAGATGGTATGCTAATTAGCTTGACTCTAGTAATCATTTCACTATGTATATCAAATCATCATGAGGTAAACTTTAAGTACATATAATTTTTAAAAAACTAAATAAAACATGAAAGTACCTTTAAATTAACTTTAAAATATGACTTTAGATCTAGAATAGGGTCCTTTGAGAAATTTCTTATTTGAATGGATTGAATAGAAAACAGAATGTGAGTTTATGGGAACAGGAATGTTCACTTCAATTAAGATTTGCTATAAAGAACAGAAGGGTAGAGCTGGGATTTAGAGCTCTATTTTATCTTGAGTTTGCTTCTTTCCTAAGATGAGCAATATTATGTAATGTTCGTATGCTATTAGAGAGAAGTAATAATAGCTCACAGGAAAGAGGAAATAACTGTAGCTACAAAGCCCGAGTGTGTAAAAGCGAATGGCATCCGCCTGGAAAGTGTGTGGGTGATGGGAACTCCACTGTAAGAGCTGCTTCCATTATTAGATTTAATACAGGAGAATATAGAGTATGTAAAGACAGATGCAAATAGCCTGGCAAGAAAAAGAGGTTAATTCTCATTTGACTGCATCTGTATTCTCTATTAAGTTTTGAAAAGATTATTAGTGTTAAAATGAGAATAAGGAGGGCACTACTGATAAACTCTGGGTGTTGTAGTTAGTGATGAATCATTAGATTCTACTCCTGAAACCAGTATTACACTGTATGTTAACTAACTAGAATTTAAATAAAAACTTGAAAGAATGAATGAATGAATAAATGAATGAATAAATAAATAAATAAATAAATAAAATGAGGGTGATGTGGATATTAGGAGTGAAGAGCGTGAGAAGATGTGAAATAGGGGTCAGGAAAACTGGACACTCTAAAAATTTTTTGGTAGTGCTGAATGTCACTTGAGATTCATAGTCACATACTTTAAATTCTACTCGGCAGCAAATTTATTGCAGTGCTAATGAAGCTTAAATATGAGGGCCTCTAACTGACCCCAACCCCTTGTGAAGTCCTTTGAGTGTGTAACGGCATTTCACATGGTTGTACATTTTTGAATAAAGTTTGTGAAAATAATATATTCTAACCAAAATTTATTATTTTCTTTTTCTAATATAATTTACCCTTTGTCAAGTGGCATTGAATTGGTTGTGGGAATTCGGTATTCATAAGCTTATATTTTTTTTCAGAAAGAGATCTCACATTCTATAACATTTAGGGCCCACCAAAACAGGATCCACCCATGGTGAGATTAATTAATCTCAGCTGTGTCTTACTGTAGCCACATGCCGCTGTTTGGATCCTGCTTCAGTTCAATGATAGGGCTTTTCAAGTCACAGAAATAAAACTTGAAGGTGATTTAAATGAAGGGTTATTTTTAGTCAGATATAACTAGGTTCTGTGAGAAGAGAAGGAAGGACAAGAAGGTAGGATATACACATCTAGTAGGGATAACAGACTGATCATCTTAAAGTGTCAAATAATGGAGTGAGGGTACTCGTAGAGTAAGTAAGCTGGAAAGAGAGGTGTCAGCTGTGAGAGAGTAGATTCTTAAAACTGAAACCAGGAGGTGACTCTGTTATTGGAAATGAGAAGATGTAGGGGTAAAATTGTATGAGAAGGTGGTTGATATGATATGGAATAAAAGACTGTTGGGAATACGGAGGTCTAAAAATTGAGAATCCAAGTTCTTACACATAGTGAACACAGACAAACTTGGGTTTTGATTGCCTCTGAAGAGAAAGAGAGAGAGAGAGAGAGAGAGAGAGAGAGAGAGAGAGAGAGAGAGAGAACAGAAATGGGAAGAGTAATTTATTTGTGAAATTTTAATTTCTTACAAATAGGTCTAAAGTAGGCTAAAACATTGGTAGTTAATTTTGAATGGTGCATACAGCTTTTTGTCTTTCAATAGCTGAAAAAGTAAAAGCAAAATAGTTTAAGAATATTCATTGGAAAGCATGCTGTTAAATGCTGAAAAAAATCATATTCTATACTCCTGCAAAGTAACTCAAATTAATAGGCTGGTAAGATACAGCTAAGCGAGTATGAAAGACACAGTACCCTGTGGATTCATTCTAAGTATTCCAGGCTATTTAACAACTTCAATAATATTCTAATTGCTATCTCCACAAATAAATCACTACCCTGTTAACTCTTGATAAACACATTCTATAAAATATACCAGTAAATCTTTATGGTGTTCAATAGCTTTTTTGCTCATTTCCCTCGATTATCAACCCCATCTTTGGATCAGTGCAGTTACAATGGCACTGTCTTGCTTGAGGAACAGTAGAGCATTAGGAGTAGATATTCTGAATATTTTACAGAGCTTGGATGTAAGAAAATAGCTATACAGAAATTCATACCACACAGTTAACTTCAAGCAAACTAAATACAAATTAATCAATTTCAAATCATCTTAAGTTCATTTTCTTTGATTTACGTTGCTGAAGCCTGCCTATCACATGAATAAGTAATCAAGTGAAGTTGTTTGCTCAAGTCAAATGTCCCATTTGTAAAAGGTTTTTTACATTTCTAAAGGATGCTGGCTCATTTGAAAGACAAAATTACTAATTACACACTGTACTACAAGGTAAACAATTATGCATCATTATCACCAAAAGCTCTTGCAAATATTTGTATGCACAGAGTCATGAACAAAGTCTGTTAACAAATATGGCATCTACCTTTCAGTGTTGCCATTTTTAAAATGAACCATATACGAGCAATAGATCATATATTGAATTAATTATGTAACTTATTCAAATAGTGTAACAGTTGGAAATGACATCAAATAGTGAGATGGTATTCTAAAGGAATCTTAGAATATATGTATCAGTCCAAATTTGGAAATTTTTGATGACAATATTCAAAAGATGTATGAGTGTCAGTGATTTGCTTTAAAAGTTTTTATTAATTATTTTTAGACTTAAGGAAAAAAGAAGCTGGGATTAAGGGAAAGTGATTTGGGTAATGGAAGAATAAAAAAGAAAAAAATTAAAAGACTAAGAACAGAGCTCTTTGGAGAAAGCAGTGGGTATACCCAAATACAGATGGAGAATTAAATAAAGTAATACACTTTTGACATATTTTCTAAGTTGTAAATGTAATGTCCATAGTCTGCTGTAACATGCCAGATACAGGAATCAAGACTTACCAATGAAGGTAAAGAGGCATTATTTCTGAGAAAGAATACAAATTTTGGATTCAGACAGACCTACATTCAAATCCTGATTGTCCTTAATGTAATTGGGGGGTGGTGCTTTCATACACTATTTACTTATATGTAAAATTTGCTTAATAATACCTGCCATTAAGGTTGTTATCAAGATTAAGCTTAAATAAATTGAGAATAATATATACATTGTACTTATATATGTTGAGCAATATATACAAGTGATTTAATAAATAGTTTTTTGCTAATTAAAAAGTATGTAACAGCATGGATCTTCATTACAGTGACATCTGGTTTAATGAAATGGAAGACAATGAGAAAAAAGAGACAAAAAAGGTAAATAACCATTAATATTGCTTTGGAGCAAAATAAGATATCACAAATGACATTAGAATTAAACATACAGCAAGGAGATTAGGAGCACAGAGATACTGAAGCAAAGCAAGAAATAAGGATAACAAATTTTTATATTCAGCTTTCATTAGTTCATTATGTGATTTATTTAACACCTACTGAGAAAAACACAGACAAGTACACAGACACATACAAGCACAGACAATGCCTAAAGCCAGGAGCTTAGCTAAGAGGAAACACAAATAAACAAACCAACAGTAACTGTACATAGTGTGACAAGTCCTAGGAGAAAAGTATATGCAATCAGTGAGGGTTAGTTAAATGAATACTTATGAGAACTGACTGCATACCAAGTGCTACCCTAGGTGACTGGGATATAAAGATGAATTAAAACTAAACTCACGATTTATATTCTCGTGAAGGAAAAAAGACACACACACACACACACACACACACACACACACACATCTCTGTGCGATCATCAGGATCATAAGTACAATAATAAACAGAAGTACTTAATACCACCATATTTTGGGGATAGGGGAAGTTACTAAGAGGGAAAGCATCTGGGAAGAGTTAATGTCTGAGCTATTGTATGAATGATCACTTCATCATGTTTTTTTTTTTTTAAAGCCAGAAAAAAGAGGAGGAGGAAGAGAAGGAAAAGGAAGAGAATTTCAATCAGAGGAATACCAGAGACAAAGATTAAAGTTTAAAATAATATGAGTTTGGATATATTAGTATTTCACTAAGCTACAACATTGAGATCACACAAAGGAGTGGTGCAAGATGAGTCTGAAGTTGTACAGGTAACAGGTTAAAGTGTCTAATCCATCAGTCTGGGAGACAAGACTTTATCCTATAGTTGGTAGAGAGACTCAAACTTTTTTAAGATGCTGAAAAGAAATAACATTTCATCCTTTGTAGATAATTTGCACCAGTAATGCTGTGAGGGTGAGGCCTCAGAGTACCTTGGAGTAAGGTAGACTAATTGGAAGCCCATTTTAATATTCCAATTAAGGGGCAATTAGCACATGATTTAGGTCATTGGTAATTAAAACAGGCAGAAAGGAAAGATCATTTAAAAGACAGACTTGGGGCACCTGGGTGGCTCAGTCAGTCAAGGGTCCGACTTCGGCTCAGGTCATGATCTCGTGTTCATGGGTTCAAGCCCTGCATAGGGTTCTGTGCTGACAGCTCAGAGCCTGGAGCTTGCTTCCAATTCTGTGTCTGCCCTTCTCCTGCTCACACTGTGTGTGTGTCTCTCTCTCAAAAATAAATAAATATTAAAAAATAATTAAAAGAAAGACTTAAAGAAGTTGGCAGGATGCTGGCTATAAGCAGATAGAGAGGCATATAGGATGATGCCTGAAGTAAGTAACTTGGTGGATAACGGTGTCAAGATGTGATATTGCAGGAGAGAGGAGGTATCCAAAACAATTCTATCAGGAGAAATAAAAGACGTGGATAGAGATTAAGAAGTGAAGAAAAATATGACATATGTTAAAATAATGAGAGTAGATACAATTTCTGGAATTGAGAGCAGACCAAGGATGTACAAGGGCTGCAGTTAGGACTCTGAGCTCATCTATGAGAGACAAGCAGAGATAAATGAGCTGCTGTCGAATTCCTAGAGAGAACAGCTTCATAGAGTTAAAGGCAGAACCAAGAGAGTGACATGCTGAATCTCAAAAAGAGATAGCATCAGAGAGGGCATTAGACACAAATGCTTGGTTCACATAGGGGGGAAAAAGATATTGCAATAACATGAAAAAAACACTCCGTGAATTTAGAAAGGGAGATGTTCATTGTTGTAGTTGTCTTTAAATTAAGTAAGAAAATTTTGGTAGCATTGGAGTTTCAAAAGCCAGACTGCTGTGTGTCAAAAAGTGATTAACAGTCAAGCAAATACTGTTAATAATCTAGCAAATATTGCTAACTACGTGAAAATTTTAATGAGAATGTAAGGGAACTACTGTGTGATTGCCAAAGATAAAACTAGAATGAAGACAAGGCCTTCACTTTAGGCTGGAAGAGGGTTAATGGTGAATATAGCCTGAAGGAAGAAAGTAATGAACAAAGATGTCAGAAATAGAAGCTATAAGGATAAACTATGTCCTGTACAGGGCAAAAGGTATTAAGATCAAGAGCACCGATGGACGTGCTAGCCTTAAAGAGGAAGTACCATTTGCCACTTAAATTTAAGGAGGCAGGAGAGCTGTTTGCAGATACTAGCACTGTAGAATACATTTGACAAAATGCATCATATCTTCAACTGTTCCTTCCAATATGGGTAACCTATAGTATAAAGAAGATTAACGTTTTCTGAGTTTATCTTCTTGGGATTTATCATGATGCCTGAATCTAAGGATTCACGTTCAAAAGACTGTTATCTGCCATTGTCTTTTTGAATATTGCTTTCCCATTCTCTATTTCTCATTCTATTCTCCGTAATACTTAATATTTATTCCATATTTTTGTCTCTTTTGCTCTCTGTACTGCATTCCGGGTTCCTCTTCATGTTTCCAAGGGCACTGATTCTTTTTTTCCCCCAGCTGCATTTGGTATTTAATTAATACAATATTTAATCAAAATGAATCCACTTTTAAGCTTTACAAGTTTTGGTGAATTCATTTTCAAACCTCCCTGAACTGTTTTGATAATGTTCTATTAGTTTGTTTTGTTCCCTTTAATCATTTTAAACTTACTTAGGCAGATTTAATCTAATACTATCATTTGAAATTATTGTGGGTGTAAATATACTGCTGATTATTTCTGCTCTCATTCATGTTCTATTTTCCCTTATTGTTTCATATTTTGTGAGGTCATCTTCATTTAATGTTTATTTATTGAGAGAGAGAGAGAGAGAGAGAGAGAGAGAGAGAATGTGTGCGAGTGGGTGAGGGGCAGAGAGAGAGAATCCCAAGCAGGCTCAACGCTGTCAGCGTGAAGCGAGAGGCAGGGATCAATCTCACAAACTCAAGGGATCATGACTTGAGCGGAAAACAAGAGTGGGATGTTTAACCGACTGAGCCACCCAGGCACCCCTGTCAGATTTAAAAGCTTTATTTGAGAAAATCTTGTGTGGCCTCTGCCTGTTTATTTCTCTAGAGAATATTTATCAAGGTAAGATCACTTTTTAAAATGATAATTTCTTGGTTGGGGCCTTACAAGATCACCTAGATGGTATAAATGAAAACATCAAACAAGTGTCAAAAATAGCCACACCATTCTCTTGTTTCCTACCCAGGTTCCAGGCTTAGACAGACACACTTTCTTATCTCTGCCTTTGCTTGTGGGTATATGTTTTCTGCTCTGCCCATTCAAATGGTCTTACTTTGCCCAGTTCCCTTACTTGCACAGATCCATGGCCCATGGCCTATTATTTGAAGGCACTAAAATTTAACCACCCTGTTTGCCAAGATCAGCAAAGTCATTTTTCAATTCATATTTTTAGAGAAGCCAAATATCAACTAAAAATTTAACTTACAGGTTTTCCATTATTATTATTATTATTATTATTATATTATTATTATTATTACTATTATTATTATTTTGCATTGCCCTCTGAGGATTTCCTTTACTTTTTCATCAGCACAATGCGGCATTTAAAGGATGTATATCCTATTTATGCTCCATTTATAAGTGTCTTACAGTCTTTATTATCAATGTTGCAGGAAAAGTAAACTCTGATTACTTTTTTATCTACATACTCTTTTTTAGACATAGTATCCTGTCCTTTTGTTTAACTTTATGACTCAAAATTTATGTCCTCCTCATTTCTGTGCTATAGATCTATCTAATTTTTACTTCTCATTTCTATTTGAAGAGCTGATAAGAATCTGAAATTTAATATGGCCCGAAGACACATAATTATATCTTCTCCAAAATCCCCCTCAGACTTTCCGCAAGCCCTTGTTACCTCAGCAAGTAGCCTGACGATTTTCCCCCCTCACATTTTATATTCCATCTGTCAAAAGATCCCATTGGTACTTCCTCTAAAATATATCTGAATTCAGCTATTACCATTTTTATTGAAAAAAAACCCTTGATCTATATCATCATTATAATTTTTCTGAGTGACCAAAAGAGCCGGCATCCTTCTATATGCACCAAAGTCCGTCCTTCAGTAAGCTGCCCACAGATCTAAAATAAGATGTAAGATGCTTTAAATGCATTAGATGTTTCACCCACATTCCTTTATCACAACCCACTTACAGGCTTGCAGTATCTGGGCCCTGTCTGCCTTGCAACATTCGTCTCCTTGAATTACTCTGCCCACATACAATTTTCCAGAAACAGTGGCCTCCATTCTGTTTCCAGAACACACGAAATTTTTATCCATCATAGGACTTTTGTGTGTTCCATTACTTCTATTTGGCAACTTCTTTCCTGGAACAGCTCAAGGCTGGCAAAGCTTCTTCATTAAAGTCTCAATTCAAGAGACAGCAGTGTCCTTGGAGGTCATTGCTAAAGCAGAGGTCCCAATTCTTCACTGGCCCGGTCACTCTAGCACATTATCCATTTTTTTTCTTCCTCCCAAGAGTATCGGTGACTGAATTTTTGAAAATTTATCAAATATTTAGTATCTATGTAGCAGAATGTAAGTTTAAATGATATCCCCAGCATTTAAACAGTATTTCATATAAAGCAGGTGTTCAGGACACTCAAACACACACACATGGACAAACACATGCACACACTTGCAAACATACATTTGATTTTTAGGTCTACATTTTCTTTAAGTACAAATATTGATTATAAAGGCAGTCATAAGCATATGGTTATATTATTAGTCTACTAGTCATAAACAAGAGACTATAAAATCACTGCATAAAGTAAAAATAAAGATACACGACGCTATTTCTGTTAACCATTAAATAATAAAAACAATTGACCTTTATATTATTGTCTGTATCTCTTATAATGTATCGTGTATAACCCACAGAAATGGAGCCAAATGATGTTTGACAAAGAAGCAAAGGCAATACAGTGGGGCAAAGATCATATTTTCAACAAATGGTGTTGGAACAACAGGACATCCACAGACAAAAAAAATAAAGCTAAACAGGGACCTTACCTCTTTCATAAAAATTAACTCAAAATGGATCATAGACCTAAATGTAAAATGCAAACTATAAAATCCCTGAAGATAACATAGGATAAAACTTAGGTGAGGTTGGATATGGCAATAGTTTGTTAGACACAATACCAAAGCACAACCCATGGAAAAATTAATTGATAAGCTGGACTTTGTTAAAATTAAAACCTTTGGCTCTGTGAAAGCCAAGGTCAAAAAATCGAGAAGGCACAAACTGGGAGAAACTATTTATAAATGACACATCTAATGAAGACCTGTTGTACAAAGCATATGAAATACTCTGAAAAGTCAACAGAGGGAAAAAAAAATCCAATTTAAAAATGGGTCAAAGACCTTAATGGACACCTCATCAAAGAAGATGAGTATATGAACAATATCAAATAAGTATATGAAAAGATTCTTCAAATCATATGCCATTAAAGGAAATGCAAATCAAAACAACAAGAAGATATCACTACACACCTATTAGAATGGTCAAATGTAGAACACTGACAACACCAAATGCTGGTGAGGATGTGAATCAACAGGAACTCTCATTCATTGCTACTGGGATTGCAAAATAATACAGCCCCTATGGAAGGCAGTTTGGCAGTTTCCTACAAAACTAAACATATTCTTATCATATGATCCAGCAATTGTTTGTTGGTATTTACCCAAAGGAGTTGAAGACTTTTGCCCATGCAAAAACCTACACGCAAATATTTATAGTGGCTTTATTTATAACTGCCAAAACTTGGAAGCAACCAAGATGCTCTTCAGTAGGTGAATGCTTAAACTGTGGTATACCCAGATACAGAATATTATTTGGTGCTATAAAAAATGAGCCATGAATGACATAAAGGAACTTTAAATGGATATTAGTTAGTGAAAGAATCCAATTGAAAAGGCTACATACTATATGATTACAACTATATGACATTCTGAAAAAAAGGCAAAACTATGAAGACAATAAAAAACTAGTGGCTGTCACAGTTTGGATGGGAGGAATGGAAGAATGAGTAGACAGAGCATAGAGGACCTCAGGACAATGAAAATACTCTGTATAATACCATTATTACTGCATTACTAGGGTATTACTGCATAATACCCTAGAATCTACAACACCAAGAGTTAACACTGATGTAAATTACGGACTTTGGGTAATATGTTCTGTCAGTGTAGGCTCATCAATTGTACTAAATATACCACTGTGGTGAAGGATGTTGATCATGGGGGAGGCCGTGCATGTACAGGGACCAGGGGTATATGAGAAATATCTATATATTCTCCTCAATTTTCCTGTGACCCTATCTGCTCTTAAAAAAATAAAACCTTAATTAAAAATCTATCATTTTGCACAACTTAAATATATATACATTATATTTCTCAGTTATACTTCAATAAATCTGGAAAAGTTTTAAAAATAAGTAAGATAAATTTTAATAAATGTCAAACATATTTGGTACTTTCTTCATTTTTGTTGAATTTAGATTTCGTTTTCTAATTAATGGGAAAGCAGTTTTTGTTAGTTGATAAGAGTTTACAGAGGCCATTAATATTTCTTGATTCTCCCCTATCAGATACGGAGGAAACTCTACCTTATACTGATAGAAAACTTGGTGTTATAATTTATCCCACAAAATTTCTACCTCATAAAAATTCTAATTTTCAAGCAGTAAATGGAGTAGACGTAGAAAAATTTCCTTGCCAATTTAAAGCACTTCTACATTTAACATGGAACTTCCATCTCCATGAACATCTTCCCTCAATTTCAGACCCATCCGTCAGAGTGATATCTAGACACGTACACTTGAATCATGCCATACGCAATTCCAAACCAAACATATCAACATCTTCCCTCCAACCTTTCTGTTTTTCCTCCGTATATTTCCCAAGTTACTGTCTGGTACCACCATCAAACCAGTTATTCAAAGCTTAACCCATTCAATTACCACCAAAGTGATATCTTTAAAAGAGAATCTGACCATACAGCTTCTTTGGTGCATTTCCATGGTCTTCACCAGAGTCGAAACTTAGTTCCCTACCCTCAGTGTTTGTCCCTACCTGCCTGCCACATAAAAATGTGTGTTCATGTGCACACACACACACGCACACACATGCACACAGAGACAGACACACAAGTCAGATCAAGCACTTGCTCTAAGCTCTAGCCACAAAGTCAAAGTGCAATTCAGCACAATCTTACCTGTACCCTAAGACAACTGCATTTTAATGTTAAGGCTGCTATTTGGGATTGTTATTACTGGAGTAATATGTCAAGCATATTTGAACATTTATTAAACATCAGTTAAATTGAAATCACATTAAATTTCAAAAAAAAAAAATAAGAGAAGGTAAAAAAATCCTGAATCTGAATACAGAAAATCAAGTTTCAAATGCCAGTGGTATTAAGCTGTGAGAACTTCAAAAAGGCACTTTGCCTTTCTGAATCCCAAGTTCTTTATTTCTTCCTTGGAAGCACACAAGAATTCTCTAGAAAAAGCAGAATTCAATAGAGGATATATAAATATTCCACCTCATTAGTGATCAAAGAAATGGGAGTTTGAAACAACATTGAGGATGTATTTTTTCACTTATCAAGTTGGAAAAAACACAGCGCTCAATGTTAGCACAAGTACATCACAGAACAAGCTTATGTACTGCTCAGCTTCAATAAATGACATAGTCTTTCTGGAAAGTAGGTTTAGAAAGGTATTAGAAATTTATTTTTTTAAAGGTATTAGGAATTTAAAAGCATTATAGCTAATCTACTTCCAGAAATCTACTTGGAATTTTAAAAAGCTTAGATATCTGAAAAATAATTGCCACAATGTTTATGTCATGAAAATAAAAACAACCTAAAAGTAAATATTAGAGTAATTATGAAAAAATCATGACACACCCATATAATAGAGTTTTTTACAGATATCCAAAGCTCCATTTTACCAAAACTTCCAGTGCTTTCAAAATGAAAGAATCTTGTATGATCTTTTTGCACTATTGTTATAATGTGTATTTTTTGTAGAAAAGAAAATACAAAAAGGTGCAAAAACAGATTGAAAACCTAAAATCATTTCAGTAAATAGAGAAAATAACTACTAATATATTACTGAGTTTTTTCATCCATAATGACACTAATTGTATGTCCTTTTATTCCCAACATAATATAATAGAATTCTTGTTACATTGTTATACAAACCTCAAATACATTATTTGAATATCTGTAAAAATTATTTGAATATCATGGTTTGGTAAATGAAAAAAGTCTTGGGCATATACAAGGGCAAAATTGAAAAAAAGAATCCCTCTCATAAATATAAGGTTGCAAATGGTTAACTCAATTTTATCCTAGGACTCAAAGATTTTCCACAAATAGTTTCCAGAAGAAAGTGGAAAACACACAATAAAAATAGCCAAGAGCACAAGGGAAAAAGATAGCAAAAGCATGAGTTAGGAGAATAAGATGCAAAAATAAATGACAAAGACTACAGATATTTAAATTATTAGATTTAGATAAAATAATAACTAACTATTCACACTATGTTGAAACAGCAAAAGATAAGCTGTAAATATCTATATCAAACAGGGAATTATAAAATTACTTAGAAGATTTGGAAGTAAAACAAACTGTGGGGAAACAGGTTCTACTTACATAAATGGGTTAGAAAGCTTAGGGCCGACAGCCGCCACCGGGCAAAAGCGCCTGAGGTTAGGTAGCAAGATATTGTAATGGATCACGAATAACTTATTATATCACTTGTTATATCATGGAAATTACTTTCCATCTGATGCCAATATACTATTTTATTTGGATCAAAAACTCCACTTGTCCCCCCCAGACCCTTTGCTTCTTACACACACAAGTTAATGATTACTATCTGATTGTTTTCTTCACTTTTGCCAAGTGTGTAAGATCTTGTTTTCTTCACGTTCACCACGTGGGGAATACCTTGTGAGCTCAATAAAGTCAAACCCTTTATTTGGGTTTGACTTATGAAACCCCTGTTCAGGCCCTTGTCTCCTCCCATTACATTAGCCTCTCTCGTATTCAATTTTGTGTCCGCTCTCTTACTGGACAAGACAGAACTCCAGACTCATAGTTTGTGACAGCAAATAAAGTTTCGAAATGAATAATTATTTTTGCATCTATCTATCTACCTACCTACCTATCTACCTTGCTAGCTAGCTACCTACCTACCTATCGACTATTAAGAGTGAGAGATTCACCAGTGAAACACGAATGTAAGAAATGTTTGCCATATATGAACTGATATTATCTCCTCATATATTATCTCTGTCCTTTTTTTATCTTCTCATCTTTTGGAACATCACTTAAACATGTGGTAGACCTGACTCTTACCTGACTATCTCTTAATTTCTTTGATTTCACTAATCTTTCGCTAATTCTTTGTTGACTAATCTGCTGTTAAAATCATCATTTATTTTTTTAATTTCAAGTGAAAATCTGAAAGAAAATTTAAGTAATTAAGTGATATCTAAAATATTAACTGGACAAGCACAATGTATACACTGGAAATCCTTTACAATAACCAAGGCTACATTTCCACTACATGTGATAGACTGTATCACTATTCTCAATTATGTACTGTCTCTCTTTTTAAGAGGATTAGACTTCCCACCCTGTTGACATCAGGCTTGGCCATATGACTTGCTTTGTTCAATGGAGTGTGAGCAAAAGAAACACTTATCATCTTCCTGTGGAAACTGTAAGGGTCATCAAGTGATCTCACTAATGAATCTGTGCTTACCAGGGCAATGTGCCCTAGCAGGATCTGATTCTTCACCCTGAATCTAAGAAGTAGAAATAACAAGAAACGCAGACACAGCTAAGTTGCAATGCAAGTGAGAAATAAACCTTTCTACTTGTATACCACTAAGATGAGATGGACGCTTGTTGGCAAGATAATCTCATAAATGCTAACTCTCACACTTCCTTTCTTCCAGAGGGGTCTTCTCATTAGCTTCAGAATTTTTATTTTTTCTCCTATGGCTCTCTTAATAAAATGTAGTAACATTAACAAGTACAATTTTAAGTAATCTTTTGGAAAACAATGTTCCTTTTGCTGTCTTTTAAAAATTCTTTTCAACACATAGATAAATCTTATAGTTTCATTCTAGCATTTCCAAAGATAAAACGATCACTAAGAAATTTTAACAACTTCCTATACAATCATCAAATATCATCATTACCCCTTTCCCTTCTTTGTTCCTTCTTTCCCTTCAATGATTAACTTTGGATAGCACAGTATGTCATGTACCATGCTTGATGATGCAGATTCAGTGATGAAGAGAATACAGACATGGCCTATGTCTGCCCTCACAGATCACGTTTTTTGAGGGAGATGAACAAGAGTCAAATATGTGCACATAAAAATTGCAAATATGGCAAGAGATCTGAAGGAGAAAAGTATGTGTGCCATATATACACATAATATATGAATTGGATTTAACTTGGATTTCATTGATTTAACAATCAATGAAAAAGCTTCTCAGAACTCACTCCAAAACTGTCTTAAGGATAAAGAGTAATTTGCTGGGTAAAAGGAACGGGAAAAATACTATAGGAAAAGGAAATAGCACACAAATGCCATATGGGCTGGCAAACACGTGGCAAATAGGAGAAGATGAAGCAAGGCTATAGTATTTGAACCAAATGTGATATGAGACAACAGAGGCAGGTATGTCTGCCTATTCAGGGACCTTGTCGGAGATGTTAAGGAGGGGATTTTCCCTTCATTCCTGTTAAAATTAATGCAGGTGTGGAGAGGAACTGATCATACTTATGTCAAAAAAGACAAAAAAAAACAAAAAACAGAAAAAAGAATGAACCCACCACAGTGTAGATAATGGATTAGAAAGGAAGCATAATGACTGCAGGTAAACTAGCTTTGGAAGTCACTATAAGCTCTTGCTAGACATGATGATAGCTTGTTCCAGGGTGCTGATCGAGCAGTGTAACAGATAAAAAGATATTTAGTGTGTGAAACATTTCTTCTTAATATGTTGAATATGAGGGTTGAAATAGAAACAGAAAGCAAGAAAACCTGTAGGTTTCTGAGCTAAGGAAACTAGTAGTTGCTGGGAAGAATTGAGGGTTGACTGAAGGATAGCAGGAGCTTGATTAAACATACTGTACGTTTAAAGTGTCTTTGAGTGTAAGAGGACATGTCAAAAGGAGATGATATGAGTGAGCAAAAACTCCTCGTAAGATCATTTTTTCACTACTTGATATCTCTAAAGGGATTCAGACTGCTTTAAAGAGCAACATTTAGAATAGAAATAAACAACATTTAAGCTGATGATAAACACAAACACCACCAAACCACCCCAGAGATGTATCCATGTAAAATGAGGAGATACATTATATTTAACATATTTAATATATTATATCAAAATAAAAATTATATTTGCAAAATTACCTGCCATTGATAAGACCTGCCATGGTTTCAATATCAATTCCAAGCTTTCTGTTTTCTTCTGCCGAATGAGTATATGCAATTGAAATATCTGAAAGGTCTTTTGCAACATTAGAAAGCTCAATATCCCATGTTTGTTTCTTTAAGATAAGAATAAGAGAATCATTTATACATGTTATGTATCTCAAAAAGAAAAAAAATGTGTAATAATGTCATCACTTTTAGTTGCAGGAGTTAATATTTAGGAACAGAGAACAGAGCTCTAGGGGGAAGTAGAAAAAGGTCAACTTACTGTTGCATAATAATTATTGAATGCTTCCAGATATTCCTTTTCATAACCTTTTCTCTTCCAGGCTAGTTGATCATAATTTTTTTTCAAATTGTCTAGCTAAGAAAAAATATACAGAAAAAAATGAATTATGAAGCTTCCTCCATTTTTTTGTAAATTAAGAAATATATTTCAAATTGTGTCGGTACCATCACTTAATAAATATTGATTAAATAGTATAAAATAACACCATAAGTGGTTGCCATTTATAAAAATTGATACAAGATTCTGAATATAATGTAGCAAATCAATTTAACAGTGCTCAAATAATTAACCATGAAAAACAGATTATATTTTAGTTATAAGTTGATAAATATTAGAAAATTCAAATCATAATTCATCACATTAACAACTTAAAGGAAAAAAAAAACAACATAAATATGGTCAATACTCCAGACAATAGCCGTGATAAATTCACTATCTAGTTTTGAAAAATTTTAAACTAGTACAAGGAAAAACTACACAAATATAAAGAACAACAATGCTTATTTAAGAGTTTCAATCAAGACCCACGTGAAAAGAAGCCATGCAAAGGTTTAATAGAATATATTATGAGTTATCTTAAAATTATAGTTGCATCAACTTGCCAATATACTAAAAATCATTGAATTATACAATTTTAGAAAACATATTTAAGAGGCAACAGATCTAAACATTAATGACAAAGGAAATAATTCAACAGGACATTGTTTCCCAAACCATTTCAGAACACTTTTTTATTTTATTCATACTAAACACCATACTATTTGTACTAGTATGCATTTAATAATTTTCTTAAGGCAATTCACATGTTTATTTAAATAATTTTTTCAAAAAGAAAACTGTTATTATAAGTTACAAATCCAGTATTATATGCCATAAAGGAAAGCAACTTTGAAAACAAAAACAATTTAGGAAACAAACAATATAAAAATAAAAGTAGTATTAAATGTATTCAATTTACCAAAATAATACTAAATATATTTCTCTTAGAATTATGATCAGTAATTAAAGAAATATTTGGATTGATGTTATAACTTTAAGATGAGAATTTCAATGAATTATGATTTACCTGTATATTTAATAAATTTCCCAAGTAACTGGACAGTGTATTTCTAACCAGTACACTGATAGTGTAGATAAATTTCCCAGTACACTGGACAGTGTATTTCTAACCCAAATAAAAATGGTTTTTTTTTTAATAATTTCTAGTTTCAAGAATTCCTTTGAAATATCTTCCAGAATTGTTCTTCAGAAACTGTCCAATTACTAAGTGATGTACAAGCTTTCTTATTCACTCATTACTACCATGGTTTGGGAAGTAATTCTGAAGAAGACTATTAGTCAAGCTTTTTAGATAGTGCAATATATTTTGAATGTATTCCTCAGATAAAGTTGTAGCCAAATCACTCAATGAAACACATCCTCCTTGACATGATTAAAAGGTATACTCTGTGGCTTCAGTTTTGCTGGATTTATTTTCTTCAATGTGGAACACCTATTAGATTTGCATTTTAGTTTTTTGGCATTTTAGGTTTTTGAGTGAAATTAAAAATATCCTTTGTAAAATATCCTAATTTTTAATGGAGCTTTATCATAAAAGTCATCTAGAAGCCCAAGGTTTTTACTGAGGAACACCTGAACCTCTTTTTCTAAATAGGGAACGAGTTTTTTTAAAAAGCACATATTAAATAATGGTTGATCATCCATTTACAAATCTGACAGCACATAGTATTTGGTGGTGAAGCACTTCTCTTAAAATGCCTACATCGTTTTGCAATGGCTTCCCTATGAATATAACAGTGGGTAGATTTGCCTGTCTTGGCAATTGTTTGAATATGTGTAATGAATTATTTTCTTTTATCTGGCTATGGCATTAGCATCAGATGTGCTTAATCAAAAGCATGGATTCCAGGACTTACTGCTGTTTCTCAAGAAGTGTCAATAAGTTTAAATTTTCTTTATTTGTACACATTAGCAAAGAATTCCCAGTGTAAATGAATTCATCCCTTTGCAGTGAATTATAACAACTTTTATACTAGATAATAATTACTTCTTTATATATTTGGTTATCTTCTCTAAGAGATGGACTGTTGTTTGACAAGGGCATTTAATGAATCATTTTGTTAGCTATATCCCTGAATCTCCCTGTCACCATTTCTTTGGTAACAGGCTTGATAAATGTCTTGCTAACTGCTTCAGCAGATCTGGACTGTGAAGTTAATTGTAATGCTAAAAACATAATTGTAGAGTCTCAGCGTTTTCATTCTGTGTCAGTCTGCACACACACTGGAGTATCCTTCTATTTTAAAATTTTGATGGGCTTTATAAAATACTTTTTGCGCTTCAACATGACAACTGTGGATTGTTTAATAATTGTGCCCATTGTGACTAATCTTAGAACACATAATAAAGATTTGTTTTCTTCACTTGTTCATAAAATCCAGAATTCTAATAAAATGCAAGTTCATGCCACACTAATCTTTCTTTGCTGCCTGTACTTTTGCAACATTAGTAAGGGATTTTTAGGAAATACTTTTATTTGGTCTTCACATCTATCTAAAGACATGTAACTGTGTCTTCACTAGTGTTCTTCACTAGCGTCTTTATGTCTACACGTAAATATCTTTATTTGTAACCATTTTTCTAGGACTGAGTCTACATAAGTACAAAAATCATAAACAGACCCCAAACCAGTTTCCAATGTACTTTCCAGATCAGACGTGGTAGCTCTGATACCTAAAATTATACACATTTCATATACCAAACAATTGTAAATCTTTAGAAGTAGATTCTCCCATGTGTTTTCCAATAAAAAGAATAAAAAATAAACATGAGAATTCAGTGCCTTAATAATCTGTACTGCCATGTGACTGACAGGTGTTTGTTGAAAGGCTTAGGAAATGGAGTTATAAAACATTCATGAATACACCTTAAGTACTATACGTATAATTCTTAAAATCTGCAATGTTTAAGAAGTACGATTACTTTAGCCCTGCCCTAAGCAATAAAACCCAGGCAATCACACATATTGTTGTGTGCTAATTGCTTTCCTAATACAAACGATAATAAACATAACTTCGAAAATGTTCATCATTGGAATATCTAAAATCATGTAGGATGTCATGAATAGTAATCTTTGCAAGCAAAAAAAAAAAAAAAAAGAGGAAATCTGAATGGCTGAATGGCTAAAAAAAGAAATGAAATGAATTTACTTCACTACCAGGAAGGAAAATGAAAATTAATCCAACACTTCTTTACCCAACAATTAAGTTGGTATAATTTTAAAATACCTACAGTGTTGAGTAAAGTGAGAAATCAGACATCTGTATTGCTCATATACTCATACATATGTACAAATATACAAACAAAACTTTTTGGAACATATTTCAGTAATATCTGTCTTGAAAAATACAGTTAGTTCTGACACAACAATCCAACTTTTGAGATTCTATCACATACAAAGAACCAGGACATAAAAACAACAGATATAAAGTTATTAATTTTAATATTGTTAGTAGTGGTTAATAACTGTATTCATTCTGAATTTATTCAAAAGACAAGTAATTGACTAAGTTATCTGACGTGAATAAAGTGTAATTAATGGCTCAGTGAACCTCCTTTGCAACTTCCTTCTAAAGTGTTTTCTTGTGCATCAGAGCCCAGGAAAGAAAAAGAACAGAAAGGAAGCCAGGGAGGCAGGCAGGAAGGAAGGCAGGCAGTTTCTATTTTTATTTGTGAAAGTGTTCAGGATGCACATTAGTTTCAACCAATAGGAGATAACAGGCATATTATGGAAAGTAGAACTGAGGTAAAAGGCATCTTCCTGATTATTGGTTGCTTTTGTTTTGTTTGTTTTGTTTTGTTTTCTCTCTATTGGCAAATAAGGCCATAGAGATATACACATAGAGATGTGTATAGCTGAATGTTGTAGAGTTGAGTGTCTGTCTACCAGCTGTGGGTACCGAGGCCCTGTGGCAGCGGAAGCAGTGGCTACAGCTCCCATATCCCCAGCCTTCTGATCCAAGGAGCAGGCATACGCCCAACACAGGTCCAGAGGCAGCCTCAGATGTCATAGTGCCTATACTACTGGTCAACTGGGGAAACACTCCTGGAAGCCCAGCCTACAGTTCTCTCTCTCTGCCAGTTTTGCAAACTTGTTGAAATCTCTAAACCCCTTTCTGCCTAAAACAGAGGGATTTCTGTTTTCTGCACTGTACTCTGACTGATAGGATGGCAATTTACAGTGGGAAAGATCTGTACCACTAAAAAAGTACATTAGGCTTATATCTAATAACCTTGAGCAATGACAACGTATTTATAAGTAAAAGAGTAACTTTACTAAATGCGTACATAGAGAAGACCCTTTTGTGATTAAAAATAAAATAGCAAATCATACATATATACAATCATATCCTTATAGAAGCACAGAAAAATATGTGCAAGGTAACACACTGTGTTGGTAACATAGGGTATTTCATGTGACATCAGGAAATACAATGGGGAGAAAATAGGTGTTAATATAAATAGCTAAATCTTTGTGTCTTTTTATTTGTACCATTAGCCTCAGTGAACACGTTACTTAATAACACTAAGGAGAAATTTAACCTCAGAAAGACAGCACTTAGTCTACACCATTTCACTGTTTTATAAATTAAGTGAGTCATTAATAGAATGGAAATTACTGAGGATAGTTGTGAATAAAAATAATGAAAACACTGAGGTGGGAAAACATAGTTTGATAACTCCATCACTGAAAAGAGGATATATACAACATTTTAAGTAATTAGTTTGTAATATAAGAAATTCATAATTCATAATGTTTTAGACATATACATATTGAATGAAAGATTACATTTTAATATAAAATATCAATAAATATTTTAAATATTAAAATCATATTAAGAATAAAATGTTTTTCTTTTTTTTAATTTTTTTTAATGTTTGTTTATTTTTGAGAGAGAGAGACAGAGTGTGAGCGGGGGAGGCACAGAGAGAGAGGGAGACACAGAATCCAAAGCAGGCTCCAGGCTCTGATCTGTCAGCACAGAACCCAACACAAGGCTCTAACCCACGAACCACAAGATCATGACCTGAGCTGAAGTCAGATGCTTAACCAACTGAGCCACCCAGGCACCCCATAAAATGTTTTTCTAAATGAATATGACATCCTTTATATATATTCCTTTTAATCAATGCATTAACCCCTAAATCCCTCTTTTGCAGATTGTTAGGATATTAAATTAACACACATCTCGTTGTTCAAGTGAGAAGACTGAAGCTCAGAAGGGTGTAATGTGCAGGTCACAACTGGAATATGGAGAGGAAATCTGAGTCTGATTCTGACTCTGTGTGACAATCTCTAAAACAACATTCTAAATAAAGTGCTTTAAAAGTTCTCAATCTTATCAATCATGAGAGAAAAGAAAATTTAAAACCACAGTGGGATATATCTTCCTAAAGAATTGTAATTAAAGGGGCGCCTGGGTGGCTCAGTCGGTTAAGCGTCCGACTTCAGCTCAGGTCACGATCTCGCGGTCCGCGAGTTCGAGCCCCGCGTCGGGCTCTGGGCTGACGGCTCAGAGCCTGGAGCCTGCTTCCGATTCTGTGTCTCCCTCTCTCTCGGCCCCTCCCCCGTTCATGCTGTGTCTCTCTCTGTCTCAAAAATAAATAAACGTTAAAAAAAAAAATTAAAAAAAAAAAAAGAATTGTAATTAAAAATAAATAAAAGACAATATTAGATGATGGTGTTAATCTGAGGCCGGAACGCTCATACATGATGGTCTGAGAGAAAAATGTATATCATAGCTATCTTGGAAAAATATTTTGGCATTATCTACTAAAACTGAAAATATGGGTTTTTTGGCCTAGCAATTTCCAACATAAATTAATACATAATTCCAAAGCAGTTTTCAACTGCCTTAGTCTAAAAAATGAGAAGGATTGAATGTCATAAACTGGAATAGGGAAGACTGCAGGTTTATAGAGAGAGTGGATATCTTAGGTTCTGTTTTGGAATAGGTCAGCTTGAGATACCAACTAGGCATCTAAGTGGAGCCTGAGTTGGCAGATACGGTGTTCTCAGATGTTCGTGCAATTTAGGGAAATATAGAGAAACCAGTGAAGAAAAACTGAAAAAAATCTTCCAGAAGAGTAAGAAGAAATAAGAGCAGTGTGTGTTAGAAGCCAAGAAAAAAATTTTCCAGAGATAAGGGTATAATCAACTTGGTTAAGTGCTACATATAATGAAAATAAGGACAAAGAAAAAGTGATTAGATTTAGCAACATGGAAATCAATGTTGACCTAAATCAGAGATATTTTGGTTGAATGGTGAGGGCAAAAAAGAAAACTGGAATGTGCTTAAGAAAGGATGGAAGGTACTACAACCAAATAAGATTTATTACAATAACTTAAGGTTCAACATTAGGAAACCCATCAATATAAATCACTATTGTTATAGATACAAGAGAAAATATTTCAGGAGCATCTCCCTAGATGCAAAAATGACTACAGACAAAATTCAACACCCATTACCAATTTAAAAAAATACTCAATAAATTGAAAGTGATATTTTCTTAACTAGATAAATGAAATGCACACTGAATCCTAAAGTCAGACTCTTATTTAAGGGAAAAAACTAACACCAATCCCATCAAGAGAAGAACAGAGCAAATATGCCAGTGATCTCTACTACCATTTAACATTGTACTTTGATGTATTACCCAAAGTAATCAGATAAGAGAAACAACTAAAAGACATAAAAACAGTGAAGTACTAATAATACCTCCATTTGCAATTGAAACAATAGCACGTTTGGAAAATCCAAAATAAACAATATAAAACTATAATAAATAGTTTTATAGTTATTTATGAGCACGTGGTGGCTCCAATTAAGTGTGTGACTCTGATTTAGGCTCAGGTCATGATCTCATGGTTCGTGGGATCAAGCCCCACATCAGGCTCTGCACCAACAGTGTGCAATCTGCTTGAGATTCTCTCTAACCACACTGCCCCCACCCCTTTAATGTAATTAAAATCATACAGTTATATATCATGCTTTTTTACACACCATGAATATTTACCATTTCAAAGTCCCGAAACTTTGAGTATTTTTATAACCAGAAATACACTACACCAACTCAATCGGAAGAAAAAAAAATGTAATCCTGTCTTTCTTAGCAACAAAAATTTCCTAAAAGACGAAAATAACAGGCTTCTACATAACAATATTGGCAACATTACAATTAAAATATTGCATTCCAAAAAAAATAAAATACTACATTCCCTTAATGTTCAATTAAAAAATTAGGCATAAAGTAACAGAATACACAAAGTATAATGCTTCTAAAAGAATTCATTATCCAATGTATACCATTCAAATATTAGCAAGGAAGTACATTTCCATTGAATCACAATGCATTTCCATAATCTTGCCAAAAGAGATGCACACATTAACTGTTATCATTAAAATGCAAATATGAACACATCCGCATACACCTCTCCCTCTATAGTTCCTTCTGCACCTCTGCTGCCAGCCTAATAAGTCCTGATGTACATTTCTCAGAGACAACAATTACATGTTCAAGATGCTTCCTCCCTTCAATTATAACAACAACAACAACAACAAAAACAACAAACTTAATAAACTGGCTAATTCACTAGCTGTACATTTTATCATACATGGCACCTAAGGATATCCAAAAAGCCTAGATGTTACAAAATAATGAAACTTGGCCACAATAAACATAGATACTTGACAAAAACACACATACAGACCTATGGTTATAACCTAAAACTGTCTTCTAGATATGGAAATAGTAGCTAAAAGTCCTTCCCTTCCCTCCTCTGTCCCCTCTGCCATTTCAATGACTAAGTAGAGGACTACATCTAGCTCCAAGAGGTGGATTAACAGACACTTCCAGAACAGTCCTTCCTAAAAACTAACAAAAGGACATTTAGAAAGGGATTATTTTACTGCCTATACTTTTAGTAGACTTTGGGCATTAGGATTTGTTTATCCTTTAATACACAGCAATATTAACTAAAATGCACACACAGAACAATGGTTAGACAATCTGAACTCGTGTAAAGACTCATGGGCACAGAACCCTGCTCTCCTCACCTCCTTCCCTGCCCCCCCCCGCCGCCCCATCCCCATGCTACCCAGTAAACAGTCAGCACACTCTCTCCAAAACAACAAGTTTAACAATCCCATTCCCCAAATACAACCATTCGTATGAATTAACAGAATACTTAAAGGGTGTGGCTTTAACTCTCTATTTTGAACATGTTGTGCACTTCTAAACATCTAGAAGACTAGACCCTTTGCCCACTATATACATAGTAACATTGAAGGGACATTCTGGCCTAGAGCCCTTCCTCCCCTCTATCAACCTAGTAAAAAGTATGAGCACCTGTAATGCTTAAAGGGGATTTTAACAATTTCACTTCCTCTAGTTGTTTTTTGAGAACAGTCTTTCCTATGAATTTAAACACAAAGTGCATATGATGTATTTGTTTACTAACTACTTTTTCATACACTGGCAACCTTTTTAACATCTAGAAAGATTAGATGTTGTAAATTAGGACTCCTTTATCCTTTATATACACTATATACACAGCTAAAACAAAATGCAGATTGTCCAGGACAATGATTAATCCTGCCTAACTACAAGCATACTGGGTATAAAGTACTTTCTTCTCTTTTCTCCTGAACCCAGCAAAAATATCATAGAATGTGTACTGCTCTGAGAGGTGGTTTATGTTTAAAGTGATGTTCAAAAATTCTTTTAGATTTAAAGAAACAATATGTAATATCAATATCATTTAAAGTTTTAACAAAGTAAAAAGTAAAAAGTTTTACTTATCAGGTAAAAAGTAAAAATAGTATAAACCCAGATCTTAAATTGTGAATAGCTGCCATACAAGATCCTGTGGACAGTAACAATAACTACAGGATTAATGAATGATATGAAAGCCAAGAAATTCAACTAATGGAAAAAGTGAGCTAATTTTGGAAAATGTAAAAAGGCAGGCAAACCATTCAAGCCCTCTGAGAAAAGAAGGCATATGAATCTTGCTTTAACTTCTTATACCATTATCCAACTTTTGTTATTTTTCCATCACAATATTATTTTGTTAAAATGAGTAGTTATGTTAATATTTAAGTTTTAGAGATACTTATCATAGCTTTGATTATAATACTTAAAAACTAAAAACATCCTGGGGCGCCTGGCTCAGTCAGTTAAGCATCCGACTTTGACTTAGGTCATGATCTCACAGTTTGTGAGTTTGAGCACCACGTCGGGCTCTGTTCTGACAGCTCAGAGCCTGGAGCCTGCTTCGGATTCTGTGTTTCATTCTCTCTCTGCCCCTACCCCACTTGTGCTGTCTTTCAAAAATAAATAAATGTAAAAAAAAATATTTTTTTAATTGAAAACATCCTAAGCACCCAATAATAAAAGTCTAAGAAATTCTCAATCATTAAAGTTACATTGTAAAATAAAAGATGATTTGAATACATTTCTATATAAGGAGAAACATGTTATCAATTATTATATGCATATGATAACGTAGTTTTTAAAAATAGCACAAAGCCTGTTTATGCACAAAATATGAACAGTGACCTCATCTGGATGGTGAAGTCATAGATCAATATTTTCTTCTACTCACATTATTCTAAACTCACATATTCTAAAGTATATTCTAAACTTTGAGGTATACACATTAAGTATTTGTGCCATTCAAAAAGGGCCTTAAAATAATTTTAGATAATAGTTTGTATAATGAATCCTACCAGATTTCATGAAGGTTGTAAGGAAGAAAACAGGATACCTCACTAGCAATTTCAGCGTAGTGTGGTGGTGAAAGCCTGACTGGAAATTATCTTAAGTGGGAATGCAAGGAGAGAAATCAGAGACAGTGAATACAGAAAATCCTTTCAAGAAGGTTTGCTTCAAAGTGTAACAAGATGCAACTGTAGCTCTTGGAGAAAGATTTAAAAACAAAACATTAAGCATTCAAAACAAGGATGTAATAAGTAAAAAGGGACAAATAAGCCTAAAGAAATAAGAAGAAAATAAATCGTAACTATAAAAGCACACATTAACATTTCAGAAGTTGGAAGTGTAGAATTATTCAGTCTAAGGCCCACCCCCTATTTTTTAAAGTCCATTTTAAAAAAATTTGAAAATCGAATTTAAAAAGTGAAAAATACATGTACAATGAATTAGAAATAAGAGATAAACAAAAGTATAAGAGAGCATTCTATATCATATTATGATAATAATTTCAAAATCTTCGTCCACTTGGATTATTTCTAGGGCCATTAAAAATTATAAACTAACCTAAAGAAGACATATATAGCCTGATAAGACCAATCATGTGATGATATAAAGCAACTGTCCATGACAAATAAAATAATAATTTGAACAATTAAAAAATGTAAAAACATCAGTTATAGTTTCACTAATGTGCTTTATCAAACTTTCAAGAAAAAGTTATTTAAATCTATATTAATTCTTTCGATAGTAAGAAAGGAAGAAAGCTTCACAATTCATTTTTTAAAGCTAGCATAATCCTGATAAGAAAATCTATCAAATATGGCACAAATTAAGAACACTGGAATACAGACTAACTTATGAATATGGATGCAAAATCTTAAATAAAATACTTGCAAATCAAACTCAGCAGTAAATTAAAGGAACAATAAACCATAACCAAGCAGAGTCATCTCAAGAATTTAAAAAAGGTTTAATATTAATATAATACATCATTTCAATAGGTCAACTGAGAAACTCTTTAAAATATTCACAGATTGCTCACAAAGCAATATCTATTCCTGGAAATAATTTTTATAACCTGAGTACGTTTTTTAAATCTTTAACATGATAATGAGCATATACTGATATCAATACTTACAAAACATTAAGTACTTCTTTAAAATGAAAAATGAGATAGTCAATTTCATAGGTATTTAAAATATTGTATAAATATGCCACACAATAAAATATATACATAATAAGAGATTTGAGTCTTATGAAAAAATTAACATATACTTTTACATATATTGTCACATGTTATACATATTATTATATTGAATATTCTATAATGAAACAATGTCAAAAAATCACATTGGAGTTTGGCCCTACTACTTAACAGCTTTGTGTGCATGAGAAAGTTTACTCTGCCTCTTTAGACTGGTTTCCCATTTGTAAACTGATAGTAATAATTATTGGCTTATCTATTTTTAAGAAATAAATTGCTTAATTCAAAAGACTTTAAGGTAAAAATATGAAACAAAATGTATAATTTGCTGGATGTTTTCTGGTGTTTGTATTTATACTATACAGTATATAGACCAATAAAGTAGTAATAAGTAATAAATTTCTACTAACAAAAGCAACATCCAAAAATGACAACATAAGTGTATATACAAAAGAAATTCACTTATTTACAATCTTTATCTGCAAACTAATTCATAAAAAATATTTGTGTACCTGTGTTCAGTAAAACAGAAAATCACAGAGGATCTCTAAATATGTAAAGTCATTTTTTTACTATCTAATGAAATGACTGGATAAAATGAAATGTATATGGATGTTTCTTTAATAACACAAAACACTAAGAGTTGCAGATAATGAAATTGTGTTCCAAAAAAATCTGAATTATGGGAGAAATAGACTTCAAAGAAAACAGGAGAAAAGAATTTACAGAAAATCTGTACTTTTACATCTAAAAAGAATTCAATCTTGACAATATTTTTCAAAGTACTTAACCAATTTCAAGATGTTTTCTGGCTTACAAAAGGCTTTTTTCGTAGAAATGAGAAGGGAAAATGTGTTTTCATAGATACAGTGACAACACAAATTAGAGAAAAGTGTATGATAATGAGGTAGAGACTAAATTGGAAGCATGATATGCCTTGAAATTTTAAAAAATCAGTTAGGTTGTATGTGCAATTAGGCAGCACAAATCTTTTACTTTTCTCTTGAACTAGAAGTTTCAATTGCATACCAAAAAATAATGCATGGAAGTGATGCACATCATTGCTTTTAATTGAGTGTTTAACATGCGCTCATTGAAAACCTAGCTTAAAGGTTTTTATAATGAGCAAAATGTAGGAAAAAAATTAATATATCTAAACTTCATCATGTTCTCATCTTCCCCAGAAAGTATGATAATCCCCAAATGATTTCTATAATTGAAATATATTACTACCTTTATAAAATATGTTCATAATATCTTATCAAGAATAATATTTAGCTATGAAGAGCCACACTTGCCATTTTAAAGATGATCAAAGAAGTAAAAAAACTGATTGTAGGCTTAGTGAATAAATTTTCCATTTTGAAAATATTTTGTGAACAGTGATATTCTTAAAGATGACAAATTTCAGCATGATTAGAAAACTGAGGTCATAGCTACTTGACAATACTATTTAATGTTTTAAAATTTTTTTATTGGTTGTGCTATACTTCTCTGATGCTTATAGTAGTCCCTGGAAAGAAATTATATGAAAGAAAGTTACATGCTTACATGCATTATTTTAAAGCTCCATGGATTATTTGAATGTATACACTATACACTCCATACCTCAAGAAGTTCTTTCTAGGCTCACAAGGTAAAGTGTTTGTTTCTTTCTCCCCATTTATTCTTCCTTCATTCCTTCCTTCCCTTCTTCCTTCCTCTGATCCTCCCTCCTTTCCCTCTTTCCTTCCCTCTTTCTTCTCTTTCCTTTATTCACTGGTTAACTTACTCATTGAAAAACCATGAAATGCCTTTTCTTGAATGCCTAATATATAGCATTTTTTGAGTACCTAATATTGGAGAGACACTGTACATGTTACACAGAGAAAACAGAAATCACAACGCGTCTCCTATCCTTAAAAACCTTACAGTCTACAAAGAAGTAGACAGGTAATCACCGACTTCAATAGTGTTGTAAGTACTGGTATGGAGGTAAATATAGAGTGAGTGCAATTAGAATTCAAAGCAGATAGAAGAAAGTGAAGAGACCGTTTGGCCAAGGATTTTCCCCCTCCCAAGCTGAAGTATAAAACGAGAGGACTCAGCCAGGCAATGGTAGGACTGAGAGACTGAGCGAGTTGAATGCTGACTTTATAATCAGAAGGAACTGTATTTATGAGAAGATAGAAGAAAGAAAGCACCTGGCATATTCTGTCCTCCTGAGTTTTTCCAGGGAGCTAGAGAACAGAGTTAGAGGGAGAGGGTAGCTAGAGAGAAGCTCCAGAGACAAACAAGGGCAAACTGAAGACATACTTGTTTTACCATCTGTCTAGGATCAGTTTCTTCCAATTCACTGATCCCATGTTATCCCTTCTGGCACTTCGGCCCAGTGTTTTTGCCTCTTTCTGGATTCTTCTACATTGCCTATGTAGTGGTGTAAATTGTGCCCATACTAATTCAGGCGCACATCCCCTACACTGCATGAATGAGAACAAAATAAAGACATCTTCAGGGAAACAAAATTTTGAAAATATCAAATCTAGCTCACTAAAAAAGCTAGTAAAACATACACTTTAGTAACAAGAAAAAATAATGCAATTAGGAATGTCTGATAAATGAGAGCTGTGTGTGAAATGTTACCCTGGGAAAAAAATAAAATAAAACATTTATTGTGCAAATTAATAAAACTATCTTAATACAGGGATTATTAAGTAAGACAGACATAACATGCTTGAAAATAAACTATAAATCAAGAAATGTCATAAGCTCCTCAAACTGCTCAGGAAGAAGTTAATTAAAGATGTTCATTACGCATCATAATCAGTAAGTGAAGTATGTGTTTCAAAAATTCTAACAACTTATAGGTTAAAATGTAAACATAAAATATATCAAAAGCAAAACTCAATTCTAAGCATTCTAGATTTAGTGTCATCTAACCACCTGGCTACAAATTATAGAAAACAAAAATGACAGAAAAACAGAAAAATAAGAAATCTATTACTATACTGAAATATTTTAATATAGCTTTCAGTAAATAAATATTTTCAGTCAGAAAATAAATCAAAAATGGGGCACCTGGGTACCTCAGTCAGTTAAGCGTCTGACTTCGGCTCAGGTCATGATCTCACAGTCTGTGAGTTTGAGCCCCGCATCGGGCTCTGTGCTGACCGCTCAAAGCTTGGAGCCTGCTTCAGATTCTGTGTCTCCTCTCTTTGCCCCTTCCCCACTCACACTCTGTCTCTGTCTCTCAATAATAAATAAACATAAAACATTTTTTGAAAATCAGAAATATAAAAGATTTGAATAACAGAATTATCACAGTTTACAAAATGAACCTATTTAGAACTGTATCCCACAATCAGAGACAAGGTTTTCCCCCCCAAAAATACTTATGCAAATAACTCATGTAGTAGGACAAAAATTAAGCCTCCACAAATTTTAAGTACTACCTAACATACAGACTATAGAATTTAGAAACAAATCAGAATTACATTAAATATTTATTTTTTTTAATGTTTATTTATATTTGAGAGAGAGCAAGAGTATGGGGTAGGGGGAATGACAGAGAGATGGAGACAGAATCTGAAGCAGGCTCCAGGCTCTGAGCTGTCAACACAGAGCCCCAATGCAGGGATTGAACTCACAAACCGTGAGATCATAATCTGAGCCAGAGTCAGACACTTAACTGACTGAGCCACCCAGATGCCCCTAAAACTGAATTTTTAAAAAATAACTTTAAAATTCAGTGGTGATATAAGGGTTAATTTGTCCAAGACTAATCTCAGGCTGATTTTCAGAGTTTGCCTTCTACAAAGTTCCAAGGAAACTGGTTAAGTTTCAATTTAGAAAAACTACCCAAATAAATGGACAGATAGATCATGTTTATGTTTAGGTATCCCCATCATAAAAATTTCATTTTTCCATTACATAATCTATAAACGAATAGGATTCCAATCATAATTCCAATAAAACTTCTGAAGAAAATGAGTAAGATAACACTGAAATTTATATTATGGTGCAAAGGTCAAAACAGCCTAAAACTCATAAACCTAAGACTGATTCACCATAATAATCAAAACCCATTATAGAAGTTTAGTATGTAGACATGAGGTATTGAGGTAAAGATGGTTAAGTACCAAACAAATTAAAAAGAGAATGGAAAAACAGATCCACACAAATATGGAAGCCTCTCATTTGACAGAGATGGCACTTTCTGAATAGTAACACACAAATATAATAAATTATATTGCAACAACCTGACTTCTCTTTAAGAAAGAAAATGTAATTGGAAACTCAGTTTCATACCATACCCATATATGAATTTCATATTGATTATGCTTCAGATGTGGCAAGTGAAATGTGCATTCCTAAAATTCTAGATAGTTTATTACTTCCAAACTTATAAATGAGAGACAGGAGAAATAATATCAGTTTTGAAGATTTTAAACATAATTTAATCTGAAAGCATCACATAAATGTGAAAAGCAAAATTTCAAAACACTTAGAATAAAATACCCGAGAATATTTTTTATTTCAAATTAGAAAAAAAATCTTAAATTCAGAAAAGCACAAAGGTCATAGGAAAATATTTATAACTTTCACTACATTAAAATTGAAGTTTCTGTTCATCAGAAGATACCATAAAGAAAGGAAAGACTGGATAAAAATATTTTTAATATATATAACTTTAAAATATGCAGTATCAATAATATACCAACAAATTCTTATAAATCAGTCAAAATATAATCACTCAACAGATGAGGAAAAAATCATAAGCAGCTTTTAACACAAAAAAGGAAATACAAATGATCTCCAAAAAGCCATTAAAACATGCCTAGTCTCACTCTTAATTATGGATTAATTTAAAAAGTTTAATGAGACACAATTAAAGAGTATATAGAAAGAAATACACTATAATATTATAATAGAAATATAATAGAAAGAGGCAATTAAAAAAAACATGTAGTTTTAACACTAAGTAGGAATGCCAACTGGTACAGAATGTGTATATTATTGTCTTGGACTATACTATTATATGTTTTACATTTCATCATTTCCCTTTACTACTATTTTCTTTTACTATAGTGAATGAGATGTAGAAGAACAGGAAGGCAGGCAAATGAGTCATAAGGGAGAGTCAGAGTAACACTATGTCTGAGAGGACTCAATCCCCCATTCCTGATTTAAAGATGAAGGGAGCAGGACGCCTGTGTGGCTCAGTCGGTTGAGAGTATAATTCTTGATTAGAGCTCAGGTCATAATCCCACAGTTCGTGAGATCAAGCCCTGTGTTGGGCTCTGTGCTGACATTGCGGAAGCTGCTTGGGATTCTCTCTCTCTTCCTGTCTGCCCCTCCCCCACTCTGGCATGTGCATGGCCTCTCTCTCTTTCAAAATAAATAAATAAACATTAAAAAAAAGATGAAGGGAAGCACCAGCCTGGGATGCAGGCAGCCTGCTTTGTGATGAGCACTGGGTGCTGTAAGTAAGTGATAAATCACCTGAAATCAATGCTGCACTGTATGTTAACTAACTAAATAAATACACAAAAATAAATAAATAAATACATAAATAAATAAATAAATGAATGCTGAGAACAATCCCAGTCTGACAGCCACCAAAGAAACAATGACCTCAGTTCTAAAAGCACAAACAGAGTCTTGCCAAAACTGAAAAGACCCTGACAGCAGATTCATTCTAGGGTCTCCAAAAAGAAACACAGGGCTGCTGATAACCTCGATTCCACTGTTAGAAGACGTCGAGCACAGGAACCAGCTGAGACTTGATCCAGAGAAACTCTAAGATAATAAATGGGTGTTGTTTCAAGCTGCTAAAATTCTGGTAATTTTTTATGTACTAATAGAAAACAAATATAGGGGTGCCTGGGGGGCTCAGTTGGTTGGTTAAGCGTCCGACTTGGCTCAGGTCATGATCTCACAGTTCATGAGTTAAGCCCTGCGTCAGGCTCTGTGCTGACGGCTCACAGCCTGGAGCCTGCTTCAGATTCTGTGTCTCCCTCTTTCTCTCTCTCTCTGCCCCTTCCCCACTTGTACTCTGTGTCTCTTTCTCTCAAAAATAAACATTAAAATTAAAACAAAAAAAAAGGAAAATGAATATAAACAAAAAAATGGCTAACTGCTATTTAATTACTCACCATAAGTTTCAACAACTATAGCTCAAAACTAAAATCAGTATATTTTTTATTTTCAAAAATGAAAACTCACCATTTTTGATAAAGCAGATAATTCATTTCTTGATGTCTTTGTTTCCCTCAATACTTCAGTCACTACCTCTTCATTCTCCTCGATACTAACATTAACATTTTCTATTGCTGTATCATAGTGACTATGTAGAGAATTAAGTTTATCTATCTCTCTCCTAGGAGAAAAAACACAGATGATTTTATCTACAATAAAAGGAAAATCATGTTTAAAATTGTATGTAAACTAGTTTTTGACTTAACAATGTAAATCAATGGAATTTACCTATTCCTAAAATGACTCCCATCTCAGAGCAACTTCTGAAAAGTGCCACTTAGGATCGAGAAGTGAGAAAAGTGGTGAGAAAAATTCACCAGGTGTATTTATGTTTCCAATGTAAAAACCTGAGAGAAAAGCAATTTCTAAATTATTTAAAATAATCATCTTTCAATTTGATTTCAGATGATAGACCTAAGAACTTTTGATTCAGAAGCTGGGTAGCAAAGCTACGGGAAGGTTAGAAAAAAAAAAGAGAGAAAAAAATGATGAGAAGATGTAGAAGTGAAAAGACCACACATCATTAAAGACCCAGTTTACTGTTTTATCTGTTCCCCAGCTATCTCAGCTAAGACTTTTCTACATCAGCAGAAAGCTAGCCAAACCTCACAAAAGTAAACAAACAAACAAATAAATAAAGGGGTTTGCAACATGTATTAAGAAAATAACGATCAGATTTACATAAAAGCACAGAAATCAGTTATAGGTGACCAGGAAGAATCAACCTAAACTAAAACATGACAGAAATATTCTAAATAACTAAATAAAATGAGATTTGCCAATGAATTCTAAGGAGGAATCTTTCAGAATATCAGTATCAAGTAAAAATATATTTTAAAAAGTGAAATATTAAATTAAATAAAGCATGCATATATGCAGAAATACATATATATGCAAATCCACTATGAAGATAGAAAAGCTAAAAACTCATATGCACTTAATACAGCCTAGAAATACATAAAGAAAGCACTGACAGCATTATAAAAATAAACTGACTAGCATAAGATTTTAAAATATTTCTGTCAGAAAATGATAGATCAAGTAGAACAAAATAAGTAAAAGACTCCTTGTTATCACACTCCTGGTTGTTAGCAGGTTGACTCTCAAGGGTCATTGGACTGAGGCCTAGACTGTTTCCTTGCTATGTAGGCTTCTCTATAGAGCACCTCAAAACATGGCAGCTAAATTCATCAGAGCAAAAAAACAATTGAGGACTAAATAGTCCTAGCAGGACAAAAGTCACAGTTTTTACAACCTAATCATAAATGATATTCCATGACTTTTGCTTTACTCTTTTATTAGAAGGCACTCACTGGATCTACCCCACATGCAAGAGGAGGTGATTTTAGAAGAAAATATCAAACGGAAGATGTCCCTGAAAGTCATGTCAGAAGCTGCTAATCAACCATGGAGCTCTTTGGCAATTTACATTTTTCATAGTTGGGAGGCTGGTGAGGTGATACTTATGGCTTTCACATTAGAACGAGAATATAAGAGAAATATATGGATAAGATGCTAGAAGAAACTCTTTAGGAGGTTTGAAAATGTAGAAAATGTGAAAAAATGATCAAGAGGCATGGAAGATACAGTAAGAAAAACTAACATGCGTTTGAGTCCTAAAAGAAACAGAAAATGAGACCAAAGCATTGTTTAAAGAGATCATGACTGAAAATGGCCAGAGAAAATGATAATTATAATACACATGTTCAGTAAGACTAGAAGACTAACAAATCCCAACAGAATAAACATTGATCCACACCAAATGTATCTTAATGAAATCAAACTGACAAACTTTGAAAATCAAGAGATGATCTTAAAAACAGGCAATGGAAAAAATATGGAATGGTTTCAAAGCATTCAGTCAAAAGGCCAATATGCTTTTTAACAGCAAAAATTAAAATTAGTTTATAGAATGATATATTTAATACATTAAGAGTCAATAAATAATCAAGAAATCTATGAAAACAGAAAATATCCTTCAAACAAAATCTCAGAAAATTTGGAATCAGCAGAATCTCACTTAAGTTTATATAAGTTATATAATGGTTATATAGTATAACCAAGGACTACTCCAACTGTAAAGTACTTCCTGATAGAGTCTATGATGAAAAAGTCTATGAAGGAAAGAAGAACAAAGAAATAAGTTATTATGAGGGTAAATCCAAAAACCTTGATTGTTTAAAACAATAAAAATATTCTCATGGATTATAAAAATGAAATATCCCATAGTAACAGTTACAAATATTTAATTCAGTGGCAATGTGATTAACCACAGTAAAAATTTCCCTAACTCCTTTTCTTATCTAGCATGTTAACAATGTCTTTGGAGTCTGATAATCTAAGTGTGCATGTGGTAATTAATAGGATTTCCTACAAAAAAAACCAAAAAACCAAAAAACAAAAAACACAGGAATAAAATTGTAATTGCCAAACTAAAAAAGGAAAAACAACAACAACAACAAAAAAAACTAATGTGAAAGAAAGCAAAAAAAGAATAAGAAAAAAACATATGGGGCAAATACACAGTGTTTTAAATCCAACTGTATTAGTGATTTGTGAATACATTTAATGGTCCACCATTAAAAATGTTTGCAACTGACAAGAACATCTACCTAGATAATGTTTACAAGAGATGTGCATAAAGTATAAAGACTCAAAAATATTGAAATTTAAAAAATGAAAATATCTTCTAGATAAATATCAAAAAACAAAACTGATCAGACTATGTTGATATCTTACTTGAGTTTAAGGCAAAAAGTATTCCAGGAATCGATTCACAATGATAAATAAGGTTCATCATCTCCCAGAAAGATATAATAGCTTTGAACTTGTATGAAACCTGAGAGAGCCTCAAGCTATACAAAGAAAAAAACTTATGGTATTAAAAAACATAGAAATGTGTGGAGATACACCATCATAGTAGGTGATTTTACCACACTTTTCTCAATAAAAGAAAAGGTAAACTTAACCTAATGAAACAGTAATGGATAGTACATTCAATAAATAAAGCACATAAGGAATATCTACCAAATAAATAAATAAATAAGTAAATAACAACCCAAGTCACTGAGCCAGAAATAAAGACTCAATAATTTTCAATAGGTTGAAACTATTTTACCTGGCTAAAACACAATTCTGCTGAAAAGCAATAATAAAAAATACTTATAAATTAGAAATACATCATGAAAAATTTTAATATATATGTTTTTAATAACCTATGGATTTCAGAAGAAATCAACATGAAAATCAGAAATGTAACTGAATGAAAACAAAGATATAACAAACCAGATGAACCACAAAAGTTATTTGTTTAGTAAAAAGAGACAATATTTAAGCACATGTTGAAATAGACATTGAATGTGAAGAAATATAAACATCTTAATAAATGGATGTTATATAGATCATATAATGTGGGGAATAAGCTTAGGAATTACCTGAATTTGCACTGATGGGTTAACAAGGCATAAAGAGTTAGAAAGCCATGGGATGAAAACATACAAGTTAGGTAAATAAGACTAGGTAAATGGGGCAAAGGCCTCCAGCACGGGACAAGGTATAGGAATAGGAAATCTCAGGATGAAACATCCAAGATGAGGTAAACAAAATTAGGTATTCAGGGTGGAAATGTCCCCCAACTTAGTACAAAAGCAGAAAACTGCTTACACAGGAAGGAAGGACCAAACCAAGTAAACAGGAAAACAGGACTTGAGACCACAGCACAGTAAAGTTGCCTAGAACGGAACTAATTAGCAAGAGAAAGGTGCCTTGTTGACCCTCAGGTAATGTGCTTAGTCTTCCTTACCCCTAGATAAGTTTAGGTAAACAGAGGTGGGGCCTCATGTCTGCTGTAAACAACTTTCAGCTCAGTGCCAGAATTCTGTTTTGTATTGACCCAACCCCCTAACACTGCCAGTCTTCAAAACCCCTTTTCCCCCATGCCTGTGAGTTATCGTTCACAGTTTCATTGTCTCTATCAAGAGACACTTCAATCAAGCTAGTAAGCCTTCTGATCCTAATAAAAGCAGAGCAAGGACCCTTACTCAGTCCTCCTGTCTCCTCTGGGACATTAGCCTCTCTCGCATTTTAATCCTGCGTTCTGCTCTTTTGCTGGACAAGACAAAACTCCAGACCCAGAGTCTATGACGATATAACTGTTTAAAATTTTGTTTTTCATTTTGATTATATTTAATTGATTCCATCTCCATAATGAATATGAATTTGCCTTTCTAAATCATTAACCACTCTGAACAAATAAAAATTGTATTATGTCACACTAAACCATAAAGAATTTACAGCCAACAAGAGGAATTAGAAGAATATCATACAACACAAATATACCAGAAACATAAAAAAAAACATTCCAATTACTAAAATGCAAAATATAGTCAACATATAATTCAAAATATTCCATTTTATTAGAAATCAAATAAGTGCAAGTTGAAATACTTGGATGTTATTTATAATTAATGCAAGGCTACATAAGTTGTTTTTAATACTATCCCATGCTGGAGATTTTAAAAAACATTTTTTTTAATGTTTAATTTTGAGAGAGAGATAGACAGAGGGTGCATGGGGTAGCAGGGAGAGAGGGGGAGACACAGAATCCGAAGCAGGCTCCAGGTTCTGAGCTGTCAGCACAGAGCCTGACATGGAGCTTGATCTCACAAACCATGAGATCATGACCTAAGCCGAGGTAGGATGCTCAAGTGACTGAGCCACACAGGCACCCCTGGAGATTTTGTTTTAAATAGTCATTTATGCACAAAGGTACCAGTTATATATATTTGTTATACCATATGTATAGACAATTTGATAATATGTATGAAGAGCTTTAAAATGACACAGACAAAGGCTGGGAAAATGACAGAGTAGGAGAACACCAAGCTTGCCTCCTCCCATGGATACAACTAGATAACATTCCTACCAGTGTAAATAACCCAGAAAAGACCTGAAAACTGGCAGAATAAACTCCACAACAAAAAGTAGAAAAAAGGTCACATCCAAGAAGGTAGGAAGGGAAGTGATGCATATTTAGAGCAAAACAGACCATGGCCATCCACGATGGCGAGGGAGCCAATGGTGTGGAAAAGGGCAAGAAACAGACTATCACACTGGGGAGCCCCCAAGGGGAACACAAATCCCCATAAATTTGGCTTTAAAAGCAAGAGGAGCCAGGGTTGCCTGGGTGGCTCAGTCAGCTAAGAGACGGACTCTTGGTTTCGGCTCAGGTCATGTTCTCCCATTTCGTGAGTTCAAGCTCCGCATCAGGCTCCACTAATAGTGTGGAGCCTGCTTGGGGTTCTCTCTCTCTCCCTCTCTCTCTGACCCTTCAGTGCTCTCTCTCTCTCCCTTTCTCTCTCTCTCTCTCAAAATAAATAAATAAACAAAAACAACAACAAAAACAAAAACAAAAAAGCAAGAGGCTGAATCCTGTGAGTTCTTACAACTGCTGGGATCTAAAGTCTGAAATTTTAAAAATCAACAGGCTCTGCTATGGGAGAGCTTGGAGGGTGATAGGAATCTGAGTCCCTGCCCTTAAAGAACAGCAAGACAACTACCTGAGATACAGCATGGAAATAGCAGCTTGAAAAATGTCTGGTACATGCAGGAGGGAGAATTATTACTCCTATCACAGCAGGTACCACAGAGGCAGGGATTACAGGAAAACATCTCCAGAAACAAAGGAGCCATTTCCCTCCCCTGCCTCACAGCATAAACACATGGCCACCTATAGGATACAGCACAGCAACAACATTCCCTCCCTAACTTGTCTATACCAAGCCCTGACCCCCCCTGTCTTTAGTGGATCTGTTCTTTCTAGTCATACCTACCATGTCCCTACACTGTGGGGCTCTTCCCCCAGAAGACAGGTGCAAACCCCACGGAAACCAGGTCACTTACCAAAGCATTTTGCAGGGCCTAGGTTCTGGCAGCAAGGTTGGCAGGCCTCATTTTGCAAGCAGACCAGCACACATTTTGTTAAAATGCGCTCTGCCTAGACCCAACTAAACAGTGCCCATAACAAGCAAAGAAACCCTGTGAAAATGCCTGGACTGAAGGAAAAAGTGGTCAGAATACAAAAACCACCACAGGATACACACATAGGAGACACTCCCTGAAGTGCCAGGTTCTGGGAACTGCACTTCAGGACTTCTTCTTTATAAGGCCATTACCTTCAAGAGCAGGAGACATCACTTACTTTCCTAATACAGAAACAAGCACAGAGAGTTAGACAAAATGTAGAGACAGAGGAATATGTCCCAAATGAAAGAACAAGACAAAACCACCGCAAGAAACCTAAGTGAAACTATATAAGTAATATGGCTAATAGAGAATTTAAAGTAATGATCATAAAGATACCCACTGGACTTGAGAAAAGAGTGGAGAACATCAGTGAGACCCTTAATGAAGAGATAAAAAAGAACCAATCAAAGATGAAGAACACAATAACAAATTAAAAGTATACTTGATAGAATAAATAGCAGGCTAGAGGAAGCATAGGAACAAATTAATGACCCAGAAGACAGAGTAATGGAAAGGAATCAAGCTGAGAAAGTGACAGAAAAAAGAATTATACGAATTGAGAATAGTCTTAGAGAACTCAATGACTCCATCAAATATAGTAACATTTGCATTAAGGAGATCCCAGAAGAACAAAGAGAGAAAAGGGGGAAGAAGATTTATTTGAAGAAATAAAAGCTGAAAACTTCTCTGGTCTGGGGAAGGAAACAGATACCTAGATCCAGAAGGCACAGAGATGCCCCCCTAAAATATCAACCCAAGGAGATCCACACCAAGACACAGAGTAATTAAAAAGGCAAAAAAAAAAAAAAAATAGTGATAAAGACAGAATTTTAAAATCAGCAAGAGAAAAGTAGACAGTTATATACAAGTGAAACCCCATAGAGCTATTAGTGAACTTCTCAGTATAAACTGTGCAGGTCAGAAGGGAGTGGCATGATATATTAAGGGAAACATCTGCAGCCAAGAATACTCTATCCAGAAAGGCTATCATTCCAAATAGCAGTAGAGACAAAGAGTTTCTCAGACAAACAAAAACTAAAGGAGTCATGACCACTAAACCAGCCTTACAAGAAATACTAAAGAGGACTCTCTGAGTGGAAAGGAAAGACCATAAGTAAGAGTATGTAAAATAGTAATCACAAAATCAGTAAAAACAAGTGTTTCCATAAAAAACAGTCCAGGGATTCACAAAATAAAAATATAAAATATGACACTATACACACAACTAAAACATGGATGGGAGAGGAGTTAAGAATGAGTTCAAACTTAAGCAACCATAAATTTGATATACACTGCAATATGCATAAGATGTTATATACAAACCTCATGGTAACCACAAGTCAAAAACCAGTAATAGATACACAAAGAATAAAGAGAAAGGAATCCAATAGATATGCGAAGAATAAAGAGAAAGGAATATCATTAAAGAAAGATAACAAGGTATGAAAGAAGCAAGAAAAGGACCAGGGAAAATCTACAATAGAAATCATAAAACAAGTACCAAAATGGCAATTTGTACATATCTATCAATAATTACTTTCAATGTAAATGGACTAAACACTCCAAACAACAACACAGGGTAACAGAGTAGATTAAACACCAAGACCCATCTATATGCTGTTTACAAGAGACTCATTTCAGACCTAAAGACACATGCAGATTGAAAATGAGGTGATAAAGAAATATTTATCATGCAAATGGATGTCAAAAGAAAGCTGGGGTAGCAATACTTGTATTAGACAAAATAGATTTTAAAACCAAGACTGTAACAAGAGACAAAGAAGGGCACTATATAATAATAAAGGGGACAATCTAACAAGAAGATAAAACAATTGTAAATATTTATGCACCCAACATGGAAGTACCCAAACACATAAAGCAGTTAATAGAAAACATAATTGAACTAATATATATTAATACAGTAATAGTAGGGGACTTTAACACTCCTCTTACGGTGGCAGACAGATCAAACAGAAAATCAACAAGGAAACAGTACCTTTGAATGACACACTGGAATAGATGGATTTAACAGATATATTCAGAACATTCCATCCTCAAAAGCAGAATACACATTCTTTTCAAGTGCACACAAATACTCTCCAAAACAGATCACTTTTAGGCAACAAACCAAGTCTCAACAAATTAAAAAAGATCAAAGTCATACCATACATCTTTTCTGACCAAACACTAGGAAACTAGAAACCAACCACAGGAAAAAATCTGGAAAGACCACAAATACACAGAGGTTAAATAACATGTTACTAAACAATGAATGCGTTGACTGAGAAATCAAAACAGAAATAAATTACATGGAAACAAATGAAAATGAAAACAAAAGGATCCAAAATCTTTGGGATGCAGCAAAAGTGGTTTCAAGCAGGAAATACACAGCAATGCAGGCCTACTCAAGAACCAAGGAAAAAATCAAATAGACAATCTAACTCTACACATAAAGCATCTATAAAAGAGCCACAAACAATATTTAAAACCAGGAGAAAGAAGGAAATAAGAAAGACTAGAGCAAAAATAAATGATACAGAAACTAAAGGAAAAAAAAAATGAACAAACAAACAAAAACAGTTGAACAGATCAATGAAACCAGGAGTTGGCTTTTCAAAAGATCAACAAAATTGATAAATCTCCATCCAGGCTCATCAAAACAAAGAAAAAAGGAAGAGAGGACTCAAATAAACAAATCACAAATTAAAGAGGAGAAGTAACAACCAACACCACAGAAATACAAATAATTTTAAGAGAATATTATGAAAAATCATATGCCAACAAATCACATATATCCTAGAAGAAATGGATACATTTCTAGAAACATATTACCTGCCAAACTCAAAACAGGAAGAAATAAAAAAATTTGAACATCTCAATGACCATCAAGGAAACTGAATCAGTAACCAAAAACTCCCTCTGCCCCTCTCCCACTCACACACGTGCACTCTCTCTCTCATAAATAAATAAACATTAAAAAATATATTTAAAAAACCTCCCAACAAACAAAGTCCAGGACCAGACTGCTTCAGAGGTGAATTCTACCAAACATAAAAAGAAGAGTTAATACCTAATCTTCTTGAACTATTCCAAAAAATAGAATATGAAGGAAAACTTCCAAATCCATTCTATGAGGCCAGCATCACCCTGATACCAATATCAGACAGCACAAAAATAGAGAGAGAGAGAGAGAGAGAGAGAGAGAATTACAAGCCAGTATCTCCAATAAACACAGACGCAAAAATTCTCAACAAAATACTAGCAAAGCAAATCCAACAATACAGTAAAAAAAATAATTCACCACACCAAGTGGGATTTATTCTTGGAATGCAAGGTGTTTAATATTCAAAATCAATCAACGTGATACATCACATCAATAAGAGAAAGGGTAAAAACAATTTCAAGAGATGAAGAAAAAGCATTTGACAAAGTACAACATTCATTCATGATAAAAATCCTCAACAAAGTAAATTTAGAGGGAACATACCTCAACATAATTAGGCCTTATATGAAAAATGCACAGTGAACATCATACCCAATTGGGAAAAACTGAGAGCTCTTCTCCTATGGTCAGGAACAAGACAAGGATGTCCACTCTCACCACTTTTATTCAGCACAGTACAGCAATCAGACAACAAAAGGTCAGAGCAATCAGAAAACAAAAAGAAATAAAGGACATCCAAAATTTTAAGAAAGAAGTAAAACTCTCACTATTTGCAGATGACATGATACAATATACAGAAAACGCTGAAATTTCACCAAAACAACACTAGTTCTGATAAATGAGTTCAGTAAAGTCACAACATACAACAACAATGGGCAGAAATTCTATATAGTAATAATGAAGCAGCAGAAAGAGAAATTAATAATCCCATTTACAACTGCACCAATGGTAAGATAACTAAGAATAAACTTAACTAAAGTGGTGAAAGACCTGTACTCTGAAAAGTATAAAACACTGATAAAAGAAATTGAAGATGAAACAAAGAAATGGACAAACCATACTCATGGATTGGAAGACCAAATATTGTTAAAATGTCTATACCACCCAAAACAATCTATACATTTAATGCAATTCCCATCAAAATACTAAGAGCAGTTTTCACAGGACTGTAACAAGAAATTCTAAAACTTGGGGGCGCCTGGGTGGCGCAGTCGGTTAAGCGTCTGACTTCAGCCAGGTCACGATCTCGCGGTCCGTGAGTTCGAGCCCCGCGTCAGGCTCTGGGCTGATGGCTCGGAGCCTGGAGCCTGTTTCTGATTCTGTGTCTCCCTCTCTCTCTGCCCCTCCCCCGTTCATGCTATGTCTCTCTCTGTCCCAAAAATAAATAAAAAAAAAAAAAAGTTGAAAAAAAAATTTTTAATAAAAAAAAAAAAAAAGAAATTCTAAAACTTGTATGGAGCCACAAAAGACTCCAAAAAAGCCAAAGCAATCTTGAAAAGGAAAAGCAACACTACAGGTATCACAGTTCCAGACTTCAAGTTATATTACAAAGCTGTAGTAATCAAAACAGTATGGTACTGGTACAAAAATAAACACATAAATCAATGGAACAGAGTAGAAAACCCAGAAATCAACCTGCCAATTATATGATCATTACTTTTCAACAAAGAAGGAATAAATATACAAAAAGTCTCTTTAACAAATGGTGTTGGGAAAACTGGTCAGCTACATGCAAAAGAATGAAACTGAGTCATCCTTACACCATACACAAAAGAAACTCAAATGGTTTAAAGACCTAACTGTGAGACCTGAATCCATAAAAATCCTAGAAGATGGCATAGGCAGTAATTTCTCTGACATTGGCCATACCAACATTCTTCTAGATAGGTCTCCCAAGGCAAGGTAAATAAAAACAAAAATAAACTACTGGAATTACATCAAAATAAAAGCTTTCGCACAGTAAAGGAAACAATCAACAAAACTAAAAGGCAATCTACTGAATGGGAGAAGATATTTGCAAATGGCATATGATAAAGGGTTAGTATTGCAAAATATATGAACTGATAGAACTCAACACCCAAAAAAACAAATAATCCAATTAAAAATGGACAAAAGACATGAACAGACATGTCTGCAAAGAAGACATAAAGATGACCAACAGACACATGAAAAGATGCTCAACATCATTCATCATCAGAGAAATGAAAATCAAAACAACAAATAAGATATCACCTTACACCTATCAAAATGGCTAAAATAAAAAACACAAGAAACAACAGGTGTTGGCGAGGATGTGGAGAAAAAGGAACCCTCTTACACTGCTGGTGGGAATGCAAAATGGTATAGCCACTATGGACAATAGTATGGAGGTTCCTCAAAAAGTTAAAAATAGAACTACTCTACAGTCCAGTAATTGCACTACTGGGTATTTACTACCAAAATACAAAAGCACTAATTCAAAGGGATACATGCACCCCTATGTTTATTGCAACATCATTCATAGACAAATTACGGAAGGAGCCCAAGTATCCATTGATAGATGAATGGATAAAGATGTAGTGTGTGTGTGTGTATATATATATATATATATATATATATACACACACACACAGTGGAATATTATTCAGTCATAAAAGGGAATGAAGTCTTGCCATTAGCAACAACATGGATGGAGCTAGAGAGTATCATACTAAGCAAAATAAGTCAGAAAGACAAATACAATAATTTTACTCTTATGTGGAATTTAAGAAACAAATGAGTAAAGGAAGAAAAAAGAGAGAGAGAAACCAGGAAACAGACTCTTAACTACAGAGAACAAACTAATGATTAACATAGGGTGTGTGTATGGGGGGGGATAGGTAAAACGGGGGATTAAAAAACATACTTATCATAATGAGCACCAAGTAATGTACAGAATTGTTGAATCACTATAATGTATGCCTAAAAATAATATAATACTATATATTAATAGTGTAATTAAAATAAAAAACCTAATATAAAATAAAATAAATTGACAGAAAAATAGTGCTTAGGAATTCATACACATATATTTACATATGTAAAAAACATGTCTTAATTTACATATAAACATAGTGATAAGATAAATATGGGTGATTTAGATTCTTTCCTTTCTCTTTATCTGATATTTTATACAGGAATATAAATTAAATTTTAATCAATATTTTTGTTCAAAATGCTGTAAGCAGCATTTGTGAAAAATTCTTACTTGTAGGCTTCTAGGCTTGCTTCATCATTATGAATATCTTTTTCCATGTCTTGTTTCATTTGTTTAGCCTTCAATTTGGCATTCTTATAGTTTTCTATAGCTTCTGCAAGTTCTTCCTGAACTTGTTTGTATAATTCCATTACCTAGAAATGAAAAATATTATTGTTAATATATACACTTAGTAATTAAAAGAATCAAGCAAGAGTAAGATCAGAGAAAAGACTTAAATTTAGAGTTGTTCTGATTTTTTTTTAAAGTTCTTTACATCAGTTTCCTCCCATATGTAGTCTATTGAGCACAGTAAAGTTTCAGGTTTGCATTAGCCTGAAAGACATCAATGCTAGAAATGTATAAAAGTTACTGAAGAAAATAACTTCAATATCCCAGGTAACATGAGCAAAATAAAAGAATTATCTTTTCACCTATAGGAGAATTGCTACTTTTTGCTATTTTTATCACTGAGACAATATTACTTCATTGTAGAAAAACCAGAAAACACAGATGGAAAAATAAATAAAATCACCTGTAATTCTCTCAGGAATAACCACTATTAATGAAAGGGTCCAAAATATTCCATTGTTATTGTTTTTATTAATTATCAAATATAAACAATCTCCCTTCTCTCTCCATTTCTCCCCCCCCCCTTTTTTTTTTGTCACTGCTGGAAAGTTAGAGGGAGAGGAAGAGAAAGCACTAGGGAGTGAACAATCCTTTCCCCAGTGGGTAAAGTGGTGGACTGAAATGAAGCAAGTGCCTCCCGGAAAAAGCAATAATGTTCATTAATTTCTAGAATAGCACCGATGGCAGTAACCTCTACAAGACTCCCCTTTAGGCACAGGAGTGTGGGCATATGTATCTTAGCAGAGAGCAAGGAGTATGCAGGGACGATGAGCTAAGCAAACAAGAGGTCAGGAAACATAACAGAATTCCTAATATCAAATATCCCATGTCCAACCTGTCAGTACCTTTAGAAGAGGTAACCTGTAGGCATTGCCGGGGTGGTGGGCTCCCTGTCGGGAACGAGACAAATTCATCTCAAGGGCAAGCTCTGGATTGGGCCCATGTGGCACTGGCATATCCTTCCCCCATTGATACTCCAGCCGATTGTGCAGAATACTCTTGTGGCTCTATGGTGTTATGGGGCCAAGCTGCTTGATGAATTTGAAGGCAACAATGAGGCTTTTAGCTTGATTTGCAAGTAGCTATGCACTAGGGCTCAAGTACATTGGCTAGAGGTCTTGCATCATTTAAGCAATTGGTTATTTCAGCAGGCCTCTAGCCAGGACCTCAAAACCGAGTCAAGACAGGGGCACCTGGGTGGCTCAGTCAGTTGGGTGTCCGACCTCAGCTCAGGTCATGATCTCAAGGTCCGTGAGTTCAAGCCCCACATTGGGCTTTGTGCTGACAGCTCAGAGCCTGGAGCCTGCTTCAGATTCTGTCTCCCTCTCTCTCTGCTTCTCTGCCCCTCCCCCACTTGTGCTGTCTCTCTGTGTCTCAAAAATAAATAAATGTAAAAAAAAAAAAAGTTTTTTTCTAAAAACTGAGTCAAGACAGCAGAATAAAACAAAACAAATTTATATGATAAATGACTATAAACAAAACGCTACATTATACTCTCCCCTAGCAATCACAATCTGTTTTCTTTCTTACAGATTTACGTATTCTGGATTTTCCATACCAATAAAATCATAAAGCATGTGATCTTTTGTATTTGGCTTCTTTATTTAGCATAATCCTTCAAAGTTGATTTATGTTGTGACACGTATCAGTATTTCATTTCCTTTTATTTCTTCCTATGGTATAGATATATCACATTTTGTTTGGTCGTTAATCCGACAATGAACACTGGGCCGTTTCCACCTTTTGGCTAATATAAACAGTGCTGCTATGAATATTTATGTAAAAACTTTTGGCTTTGTTCTTTAAATATCAGTTTTCAATTCTTTGTGGTATATAATCCTCAAGAGCAGAACTGCTGCTAGAGCATATAGTAATTCTACGTTAACCCTTTTGAAGAAATGCCAAAGTCTTTTCCACAGCATCTGCAACCATTTTACTTTCTCACCAGCAAAGTATCACAGTTCCAATTTCTCCACACAGACACCAAAACTTGTTATTTTGTTGTGAGTGGTATCACATTGGGGTTTTTGTTTGTATCTCCGTAGTGACTAATGATGTTGAGCCTCTATCGTTTCATACATTTGCTGCCCATTTGTATGTATGTCTTTTGGAGATAATCTATTCAAGTCCTTTGCCCACTCTAATTGGGCTGTATGCCCTGATTTGTTGCATTTAAAAAGTTCTTTATATATTTTAGATACTATGTCCTTTCTGAATGTATAATTTACAATTGTTTCTCTCTCATTGTTTTTGTTTTTGTTTTTTTTACTTTTTTGATAGTACCCTTTATCTTTTTTGCTTTTTTAATTGATATATAGTTGACACCCAAAGTTAAATTACTTTCAGGTGTATGACATAGTGATTCAACAAGTCTATACGTTATCCTATGCTCACAAGTGTAGCTGTCACCATACAATGCTTTTACAATATCATTGACTCTACAACCTATGCTGTACCTTGTTTCTCAGCGACTTATTTATTCTGTAAATGGAAGCCTGTACCTCCCATTCTTCATCATCCACTTGCCTATCCCTCTACCCCCACCCCTCTGGCAGCCATCAGTTTGTTCCCTGTATTTACAGGTCTGTTCCTGCTTTCTGTTTGTTGTATTTCTCGGATTCCACATAGAAGTGAAATAATACAGGATTTGTCTTTCTCTGACTGGTTAATTTCACTTAGCATAATATCTTCTAGAGGTCCATCTATGTTGGTGCAAATGGCAAGATCTCATCATTTTTATGGCTGATATTCTATTGTATATACATGTACCACATCTTCTTTATCCATTGATCTATCAATGGACACTGAGGTTATTTCCATATCTTGGCTAATGTAAATAATGTTGCTATAAACACAGGGGTGCATATATCTTTTTATAGGGTTTTGTTTTCTTGGGGTAAATACTCAGTAGTGGAGCTACTGGATCATACGGTATTTCTATTTTTAATGTTTTGAGTAACTTCCATATTGTTTTCCACAGTGGTGTCCCAATTTATATTCCTACCAACAGGGCATGAGGGTTCCTTTTTCTCCATATCCTTGTCAACACTTGCTCCTTTTTGTCTTTTTTATTCTAGCCATTCTGACAACTATAAGGTGATAACTTATTGCAGTTTTTTCACTCCCCTGATAATTAGAGATGTGAAGCATCTTTTCATGCATCTATCGACCATCAGGATGTCTTCTTTGGAAAAATGTCTATTCAAGTCTTCTGACCACCTTTCAATTGTATTACTTGTTTTTCTGGTGTTGAGTTATGAAAGGTCTTCACATATTTTGAATATTGACCTTTTATCAGATACTGATGGTGCCCCTTAAGCACAAACGTTTTTCATTTTTTAAATAAGATACAATTAACATATACGTTTCAAGTATAAAACATAATTATTCAATGTTTCTCTATATTGTGAGATGATCATCACAGTAAGTCCAGTTAACATCCATCACCACACATAGATGTTTTTTGTGATGAGAACTTTTAAGATGTACTCTCAGCAACTTATAAATATGCGGTACAATATTATAACTATAGTCACCATTGCTACACATTAAATCCCTCTGATTTATGTATGTTATAACTAGAAGTTTATCTATTGACTCCTTTTTCATTCATCTTCTAACCCCTGCTGCCTGTGGCAACCACCAATCTGTTGTCTACGACTATGAAATTGTATTTTATTTTGTTTCTTTTGATTCCACATATAAATGAGATCATATGATATTTGTCTTTCTCTGTCTGACTTATTTCGCTCAACATAATGTCCTCAAGGTCCTGTTGTTGCAAATGGCAAGATCTCATTCTTTTTTGGCTGAGTAAAAATCCACTGTGTGTATATACCACATCTTCTTTATCCAGCCATCCACTGATAGACACTTAGATTGTTTCAATATCTTGGTTATTATAAACAACGCAGCAATGTACCAGGGGGTGCACATATGTTTTCAAGTTAGTGTTTTTTTCTTCTAACAAATATCCGGAAGTGAAATGGTTGAGTTATATGACAGTTCCATTCTTAATTTTCTGAGAAACTTCCATACTGTTTTCCACAGCGGTTGCACAAATTTACATTCCCACCAACAGTACACAAGGGTTCCCTTTTCTCCACATCTTTACCAACACTTATTATTTCGTGTCTTTCTGATAATAGCCATTCTGACAAGTATGAAATGATATCTTACTGTGGTTTTGATCTGCATTTCCCTGATGATTAGTGATGCTGAGAATCTTTTCATGTACTTGTTGGCTATCTGTATGTCTTCTTTGGAAAAATATTTATTCAGGTCTTCTGCCCAATTTTTTTTCAGGTTGTCTCTGCTAAGTTCTTTATTTCAGATATTAACCCCTTATCAGATTTGTGACTTGCAAATATTTTCTCCCATTCAGCAGACTGTCTTTTCATTTTGCTGGTGGTTCCTCTTGCCGTGCAAAAGCTTTTCATGGTGATTTAGCCCCACTTGCTTGTTTTTGCCTTTGTTAGCTTTGCTTTAGGTGTCAAATCCAAGACAGCAAGTAAAAGGAATAAACTAGATATCTCTGTATCAACAATAGTTTGATATCTTAAAAAAATCAGATTAAAAAACAACTTGCAGAAAGTTATACGTTTGATACTATTTAAAGAATGAAGAAGAAACCATGTATTGTGCTAAAATACATATATATGTATAAAAATATACAACTTTCACCTAGAAACAGAATTTCATGATAAGGTTGTCTTCAGAGAGTGAGGGAGGAAAATGGACTGGTTGAGGAAAATACAGAGCACATTTAGCAACTCTAAATAATCAAAAGTAATGGCAGGTATAAATGTGCTCATTTAATGGCAGGTATAAATACTTTATTTTTCTATACTTGCTCATTTAATGGAAGGTATAAATACTTTATTTTTCTATAACACAATCCCACAATAAGAGTGTTAAATATTAACTAATCATTGAAAATATTTTATACTTTATTATCATAAACAATGAAAGTGACTGATATATATTTGCCTTCTTCTGCAGTTCAATTTACAACTTCAAATATTACCATGTTGTTTTAAATCTCCAAAATTTTATTAATAAGTTGACTATTACCCCTAAGTATAAAAGTATACTTATACCCCTAAGTATAAAAGGAAAGAAGACACAGTTTAAATGAATATCAAATGACTGTATTGCGTGTAGTGTAATATTCCTTTGGGAAATAAGTAGCAGGTCAATTTTCAATGAAAATGAAACATTTAAAGATGCTAATTTCTTTTAGCTGAAACATTTTTTATAACTATCTATAAATCTATAAGATACATATCCATTAATTTACCTCAAATTTTTTTAGATACAATTCTTTCAGAGCTTCAAGTTCTTGGTTCTGCTTTGAGTTAATTAGAGGACCGCGTGCATTCATGTAGTCTGTGTCTGCTTGAAGCTTTGCATTAGCTTCTTCCAATTTCACCTTTTGTTCCTCAAAATGTTTTAGCTGATAAGCTCTATCTTCAAGATGCCATCGTAATTCTACAATATCTCTCAAATAGGCCTCATGTTCTAGACATACAATAACAAAAGAAAATCTGATTTTAAAATAAAAGCTCCAGAAGGCAATCTTTATTTGTAAAAGAGAAATATGAAATACTTTAGATTCCAAAATTACTTATCTGTGAAGCTTCCTAAATTTAATATGAATTATTTTAGTATTGCCTTATAAAATATATTGCTTTCATCATTTATCATCAAAGGGATTAAAATATATGTATTGTAAGATAATAATTGTTTGTACAAATCCTGCTTATAACAACCAATGTATATACAGGGTTACATACAACCACTCTATGTAATTACAAAATGAGAAAAACTGCAAGAGTAGAGGCCTTTAAAATCATCTAGAAGTAAAACGATAAGATAGGAGTTATAAATATCAGAAAGAAAAAGGAAAAAAATAAGTACGATTTTCTGTTGATACAATTATATATCAAAACACAAAAGAATCAACTAAAACTTACAGGTCAGTAATATGAGCTATTAAAAAAGTGGCTTTAAGGGGCGCCTGGGTGGCGCAGTCGGTTAAGCGTCCGACTTCAGCCAGGTCACGATCTCGCGGTCCGTGAGTTCGAGCCCCGCGTCAGGCTCTGGGCTGATGGCTCGGAGCCTGGAGCCTGTTTCCGATTCTGTGTCTCCCTCTCTCTCTGCCCCTCCCCCGTTCATGCTCTGTCTCTCTCTGTCCCAAAAATAAATTAAAAATGTTGAAAAAAAAAATTAAAAAAAAAAAAAGTGGCTATAAGCCATATTTAAAAAGTGGCAGTAAGTCACTGAGTTCCAAAGCATTTGTTACAAAGAATTATTATGGTAATATCTGACTAATTCACATGACAAAACAATGCAAAACAAAATTAGAAGATTTAACATTGTGTTATTACTGAGGTCTTCTTCCACAGTAGAAGCATTCTTGTGAGCATTTATATGGGACACAATTATCTTCCTATTCCATCCTTTCTCCAATCATAGGGAAGTACCCATGGAGCCAGGAATGTAGGTTAAGGGAAAGACAGAGAATCTAAAGAAACAGATACAATGAGAGTACCAGGGGAATCTGAGTCATTAGTTCATTTGTGCTTTCAGACGCTGCTTGAGTATAATAAATATAGTATATGTACTCTCCTTTATTTTTTTTAAATTTTTTTAATGTTTATTTATTTTTGAGAGAGAGAGAGAGAGAGAGAGAGAGCAGGAGAGGGGCAGAGAGCAAGGGAAACACAGAATCTGAAGCAGGCTACAGGCTTCTGGCTGTCAGCACAGAGCCCAATGAGGGGCTCGAACTTGTGAACTGCAACTTATTTCTGGTTATCTTTTTTGATAGGAAAATGAAAAGACATTTGCTAGATTATTGGCTGCATAGTGCCAGTGGCTGTCATTCTGGGGAGGGGGATGCAGTGACCAAGTAGGGTTATAAATACCACACCCTCATTCTTCTCCATTATCTCCCTTGGTCTCTTACCACTGAACCCGTTGGTTGCACTAGCAGGAAGCCAGAGTACCAAAAATATCTTTGATGCAGTCTATTATGAATAAGCTTCATGGACCAAAACACAAAAGATACAAGCGTGAGCAGGCTGGTTAGGGGGATGGATGGATCTGGAGGAGTTACCACAAGATATCTAGAAAAATTGAATGTCCTTAATTTTCTTAAAATTGTAAGTAGAATTTTTTATAATAAATTATCCAAAATTCTTTAAACATCATATTTAATATTAAGGCTGTTAAGGAGATTAAAAGTTTTTCCTGTCACATAAATTGGAGATTTTGAGAATTTAAAGACTACATGAATATATAATTCTAGAACCTGTAAAAAAAATTCATAAAATTTAGAAATTATATCCTAAATATATCAATATGAAGGCAATATATTCCTGAAAGCACATAGTTTTTCAGGAATACTTCATAAATAGGAGGTACTTAAAAACTACATAGTAATAATGAATTTAAATTTCATTGCATATGTTAGCCACTTAAATAAAATAAAGCAGAAGAACATAAATTTGTTTTTTAAGTAGATTTTTAATAGTTTTTAAAAGATCTTTAAGTAGCTCTTTAAATAAAAGACAGCCCAAGCAATAAATTATCACCAATGGCAGGAATATATTCCATCACTGAATGCATTTATAAAGTTTCTAGAATGTCCACACATGTATCTCAATTTAGTTTTATTTTGGCAATTCCTTAAGTAGAACTTCATATAAACCACAAACTACAGTATGCACTCTTATAAAGGCTATATGAGATTATACAGAAATCAGCAAAATATTAAACAAAACCAGCTCCCACTGATTTTTCTACTACTAATGACAAGGAAGGGCTTCCAAAACATTTTCAAAAATTGCAGATGACTCCCTGCGGATGTGAATATGAATCTGCTCAAGACCCTACTGGAATCCAGAATTTCCCAGAATTCCCATTCCATTCCGACCATATTGTACTTTTGGTTGTCTCTAACATACCAATATATATGCATGTATGGATTTACAAATTACATAGCTATGCTATTTTATTAGTAGAGTATGCACATTTTAAATTCTATTCAAAAACCTTGTTAATCAGAACAAACTAACTCCAAGCCATCTGTAGAAACTAAATATATTGTAAAATGTATTACTTTAAATGCATGGGTAGAAAAATGTCTATCTGAGTTTAGAGCAATTTTGCATAATTTTTGGAATTAACTCTTTAGTAAAGGGTAGCAAAGTGCATAGACAAAGGCTAAGTTAAATTCATCCAGTCTAGGCTCTGGGAAATTTCCTGCTTCTTGAGTTCTGCTCCAGAAGGGAGTAAACAAATGGTGAGGTCAATCCGTGAGCTCAGTATTACTTTAAAAGGAGGAAATACTCATTAAACCTACATTTTATTTTATTTTATTTTATTTTATTTTATTTTATTTTATTTTATTTAAATAACATAATTTAGGAACCACTGGATACTGTATTTTATTTGGTGCAATAAAAGCAAAATTAAAAACCCAAATAATCAAGAAAGAAAATAAAAAGAATAAAATTTTAAAATATAAGTAAAAGTTCTGGGGTGCCTGGCTGGCTCACAGTAAAGCATGCAACTCTTGATCTCAGGGTTGTAAGTTTGAGCCCGACATTGGGTGTAGATATTACTTAAAAACAAAATCTAAACAATGTGTTACTGGAGTACCTGGCTGACTCACTTGATAAAGCACGCGACTCTTGATCTTGGGGTTGTGAGCTCAAGCCCCACACTGGGTGTACACATTACTTAAAAAAAATGTTTTAACTATATATAAATATATATGTATATTCATATATATGTATGTGCACACACACATATGTGTGTGTGTCTATATACATATATATATATACATATATATAATATACATATATATATACATGTATATATATATATATATATATGAATATATAAGTTCTTTATTTTGAGAGAGAGAGGAAGAAATAGCAAGCAGGGGAGAGGCAGAGAGAGAAAGAATCCCAAGCAGTCTCCTCGCTGCCAGACAAAGCCCAACGCAGGGCTCAAACCCTCAAACTGCAAGATCATGACCTGAGCTAAGATCAGGAGCCAGACACTTAGGGGTGCCTGGGTGGCTCAGGTGGTTGAGCATCCAACTTCTGCTCTGGTCATGATCTCACAGTTGGTGAGTTTGAGCCCCGTGTCAGGCTCTATGCTGACAGCTCAGAGCCTGGAGCCTGCTTCAGATTCTGTGTCTCCCTCTCTCTCTGCCCCTCCCCTGTTCGTGCTCTACCTCTCTCAAAAATAAACATTAAAAAAAATTTTTTTTTAAAAAGACAGGCATTTAACTGACTGAGCCACACAGTCACCCCTATAAATAAAAGTTCTAACCCTTTCTCGCAACTCCCTAAAATGTATACACCCTACTATAGAAACTATAATTTTAGAAGACATATAACAAAGGTGTACGTAAGTATTCTTTTTGACACATAATATTATGTCTCAGGATGATAATGGCCCCCTTTTCCGCTCAAAAGTGCCTTAACTTAAATGATAGGTTTTTGAGTACCCTAATATAATCTACTTATAAAGCATGTAAATACTGAATTAAAAATTTTAACTGAATTAAAATTCATTTATAAACAAATTCCAGTCTCAGAAATTGTGTAGTCAGGCATGTTTGACAGGCATGTTTGGAGAATTAAAAAATCAAATGCCTTTAGATTATTTAATACTTTGCCACAGGTCTTTTACTCTTTAGTCTAAAAAGACAGTGTTTCCTTTCTACATATTTGTTACTTACCCCTTGGAATCATCTCAAGTCTTACTGCCTGTTAAAAGTTCTAAGTGAAATATACTACTGAATTGTCAAAAGCATATTCATGTTGCTAAAATATCACTTTAAAACTCTTTTATTTTCCCAGATTTAAATATGTGGCCAATGACAATAACTGGAAATCACTCAAATTTCTAAATTTCAAGTACTCAAACAATGTAGTCATCATAGGAAATGTGCCAAATGTCTGAATGCCACCCTTGAGTACCATAAATACTATGGAATTTCCAACAAACACCAAACCAGGGAAGGCCCAGGTTTGCTCAGTGCAGTACCAGTTATATACTTGAATTCAGCATTATCAATAGCATCTATCAAAATTGCACTAATTTAGATACAAAACAATGTGGTCACTGTTGATTTTTTTCCCCAAGTTTCAACTGATTATGCCTCTTCAACAAAGTAAATAGCAACATGAAAAAAATCCTTATTATTACCTTTCTGCACAGCTAGTGGGATTTCTTGAAGTCTCCAAATTGACCAAGAATCAATTTTCATGTGAATCTTTTTCTTTCTTGACTTTTGTCGTTTTAAAGCTTCTTCAGCTTCTGCACGGTCAGTTTCTAGACTTTTAATGAGATGAATGGCCTCTGATAGCAATATTTCCATTTCCTGCTTTAATTGTGGACACCTTTCATCTTAAAATAGAAATATGTACTCACATATGTTAATGAATAAGGTTATAAACTAGGTGGTGGGAACATAGGTACTATCATATTATTACTGTTTTTTAATATTTATATGTTTAATAAGAGAATTTTAGAAAAATGAATTGGCCTTTTAAAGACAGCTCTATTATAACAGAATCCTAACATTAATTAAAACCTTTGAAGAAAGATTTTTAAGTGAACATTTTATAAAATAATTAGAATAGCTAAATCTCAAGCAATAGCTTTATGTATAATATTTTACCTAAAGAAAAACTGCTTTATTCACAAGCTATATTATAGAGCTTTATTTTTAAATTATGCTTGTGTTTCGTTTCCTCTCATTCTATGACAAAAGCAAATAACAATAATTACATCAGATAAAGACTGAAAATCCTCAGATGGTTCCTAGAAATAAGACACTTTATTCCTTATCAGATAATAGCATCCCTAGTTAGCCTTGCCAGGAATTCATTGCTTCCAAATTCTGTTTATTCAGTTATAACACAAATTAACTCCTGTAATGAGATATATTTGTGATGCCTGGTTCACAGCTCTGAAATGCTATGGTTTAATGTTAACGGAATGATTAACATGGGTATTCATTCATCTATTTATACTAGAAACATGTAGAGAGCCTGTTATGTTCTAGGCAATATGTTCTCTCCCCAGAGATAGAGCAGTAAGGAAGATGGATACGGGTTCCACTCTGGTGAGATTTATACTTGTAAACAGTGACTTTTGCCAAAATGTGACATGACAAGAAGACATAAACAAACACAAAGTGTCAAGAAAGGCAAAGCCTCAAAGAGCTGAGGCTAGAGGAAAAACAGTAAAACTGGAAAAAGAAAAAAGACAACTAATAGACCTCTGTTTTATTTTGTTTTACTTTGGACAATAAAGCAATAATTTTCTGCTAGAAGATTGTATTAGACATTGGTTTTAAGTGTGAGCTCAGTAGCCACACAGTTTCTACTTCTAACCTAGTAGGCCTGTCAAAGAAATTCAGCATGCTGGCTGAAAAGAATTCTTGAGAAACAGGATTCTCTACTGTAATGCATAAAAATTATCTTTTCAATGGATTGGCCCTTTGTCTGGTCCCTACTTTGGTTTATTGTCCTCTGTTTTCAAATTCTACCACCTCCTGGATACGTTATATTCTTTTTTTATTTAAAAAAAATTTTTTTAACGTTTATTTATTTTTGAGACAGAGGGAGACAGAGCATGAACGGGGGAGGGGCAGAGGGAGAGGGAGACACAGAATCGGAAGCAGGCTCCAGGCCCTGAGCCATCAGCCCAGAGCCCGACGTGGGGCTCGAACTCGCGGACTGCGAGATCGTGACCTGAGCCGAAGTCGGACGCTCAACCGACTGAGCCACCCAGGCGCCCCTGGATACGTTATATTCTTAAGTGTCTGGGTATTTTTACGACAACATACACAGTAAACACTGTATTCTCCAGCCCACTTATGATATATTCAATTCCTATAACGAGATTTCAGTCTGAAATGTGTGATGAAATTAATGCCACGTAAAATTAGAGCACATCTCATGCAATATAAATATGTTTTGGCAAACATGTCTATCATGTTTGCACAAGATGTCTTTTGTACTGTTTCTATGATAGCATCCTAAAATAAACGCTGTTTATAACTTGAGATGCCTCCAATTCATTGTATTTAATCTACCTCTCAATTTTTTTTCAGAATACCATTTCAATTAGTTTTACTGTTTCATACTAAGTGAGCAACCACTTGCAATTTTTTTTAGCACAAACACCTAATTACAATAAATCTTCCTCAACTTGACACTGTGTTATACTCTGGGAAAAAAATGTGTGAGTTCACAATAAACATAGCTGTTTCACTGGTATGTTGTGGTCCTTAATATATTAATCTTTTCTTACAACATTTGTCATGTGCAAAACTAAGAAGTAATACATGAGCTTTTTTTCCCTTCAGTGTAGATATAAATATATGAAATGTAAACAGTAAACACAGATCTTCACTATGAATGAGAGTTTTGAAAAACAAAGTATTAGTGCTTTTAAAAAGTCCTGAATTCATGAGGCGTTTGGGTGGCTCAGTCCATTAAGCGGCCAAGTCTTGATTTCAGCCCAGGTCATGATATCATAGTTCGTGGGTTCAAGTCCCATGTCTGGCTATGCACTGAAAGCATGGAACCTGCTTGGGATTCTCTCTCTCTCTCTCTCTCTCTCTCTCTCTCTGCTCCTCCCCTGCTTTCATGTTCTCTCTCAAAATAAATAAACATTTTTTTTAAAGTCCTGAAAGCAGGGGTGCCTGGGTGGCTCAGTCAGTTAAGCCTCGGACTGTGGCTCAGGTCATGATCTCACAGTTCTTGAGTTCGAGCCCGTATTGGGCTCTGTGCTGACAGCACTGAGCCTGCTTTCGATTCTGTGTCTCCCTCTCCCTCTCTCTGCCCCTTCTCTGCTCACACTCTATCTCTCTCTCAAAAATAAATAAACATTTAAAAAAAAAGTCCTGAATTCATTAGTTATCTCTCATGAAAGGAAAATGTTTAATAAATCTTTATGGTGAAGGTAGGAAGAGGTGTTTAATATAATATTAAAACTATAGAGGTGCCTGGGTGGCTCAGTCCATTAACTGTTCAACTCTTTTTTTTTTTTTTTTTAATTTTTTTTTTCAACATTTTTTATTTATTTTTGGGACAGAGAGAGACAGAGCATGAACGGGGGAGGGGCAGAGAGAGAGGGAGACACAGAATCGGAAACAGGCTCCAGTCTCCGAGCATCAGCCCAGAGCCTGACGCGGGGCTCGAACTCACGGGCCGCGAGATCGTGACCTGGCTGAAGTCGGACGCTTAACCGACTGCGCCACCCAGGCGCCCCAACTGTTCAACTCTTGATTTCAGTTCAGGTCATGATCTCACGGTCATAAGATCGAGCCCACCTAGGGCTCTTGGTTGTACATGGAGCTTGCTTAAGATTCTCCATCTCTCTCTCTCTCTCTCTCTCTCTCTCTCCCTCTGTCCCTCCATTGCTCACGTGCGCATGCACTTGCATGCACATTCTCTCTCTCTCTCTCTCTCAAAAAAATACATTCAGGGGCGCCTGGGTGGCGCAGTCGGTTAAGCGTCCGACTTCAGCCAGGTCACGATCTCGCGGTCCGTGAGTTCGAGCCCCACGTCAGGCTCTGGGCTGATGGCTCGGAGCCTGGAGCCTGTTTCCGATTCTGTGTCTCCCTCTCTCTCTGCCCCTCCCCCGTTCATGCTCTGTCTCTCTCTGTCCCAAAAATAAATAAAAAACGTTGAAAAAAAAATTAAAAAAAAAAAAAATACATTCAAATATGGTGAAGTATTTTTAACAAAATTTTATTCCAGCATACAAATTGTTGTACATTTTGTAAACTGTGATAAGATATTAATCTTAATATAATCTTGACACACACACACACACATAGCAGAGCCTCTATGTCCAGTATGGTAGCCATGAACCATATGTGACTATTTACATTTAATGTAACTTAAAATTAAACTGAAAAGTTAAATTCTTCAGTCTCCCTAGCTACATTTCAGGTGGTTAACAGCTATATGTGGCTAGTAGCTACTTTACCGGATTGTGGAAATAGAGAACACTTTGATTATCCCAGAAAGTTCTACTGGACGGCCTTGAATTACAGTTAGCTTCTTGAGAGGTAGGAAGGGATCATTATTTACTTAGGATCCAGTATATGGTATAGCAAATATTTGTTGAATTTTGTTGTTTAATCAAATGACATAGAAGGCTCTTTATTAGATATGCACAAGAATTATAAAACTTTTAAAAATGATTATGGTGATAATTAAAAATATTTAATTTTTAAACATAATTTCATTTATCTAAGTATGGGGTATAATTTTACCTCTTTCTTCTTCTGGTTTGACCTCTTTCATTGGTGTAGCAATACTCCAATCTTCCTTCCACTCTTTTGTGGAAGAAGTTCTGCTCCTATATAAAGGGAAAGAAGCAACTAATTAATAAAGAACTGTTGTACTTAAACTCACTAAGCAAATTTTAGGTGATTCTCTTACATTAGCTTTTAAATGTTTGTGGGGAAACTTACTATGCATGCTAATGCTACTATATAGGAGAGCAATACAGCAAAGGTCTGATACATAATGGGCTTGATAATTCATGGTAAATTAATAGACATTTAAAATCTGTCACAAATGACCTGAAAATATTTCAGGGGTTATTAAAACAGTTCTTTTTTAAAAATGAAATTGGTAAGGCACTTGGGTGGCTCAGTCGGTTAAGCATCTGACTCTTGATTTCAGCACAGGTCACGGTCTCATGGTTCATAAGATCGAAACCCTGCATCAGACTCTGTGCTGACAGCCCAGAGCCTGCTTAGGATTCTCTCTCTTCCTCTCTCTCGGCACCACCCCAGCCTGTGTTCTTGATCTCTCTCAAAACAAAGACATAAACTTGAAAAAAAAAAAAAAAAAGAGAGAAATTGGTGTTTCCTGTAGAGTGTTTTATCAGAAAAAAAGGGGAGTTTATTGAGAATAATTTGAGAGCTCTTTCTCTAACTTCAGTTTAGCAGTTTCTGGGACACCAATATAAATTCCAAAACCAAAATTGCTACTTCAGATTTGAAATTATAAGGTGTTTGCAAAATGTCCAAATTAGTATGTTATTTCTTTTCCAAAGAATTTTTCTAGGCAAAGTTCTCTATATTGGATAATACAGAGAGAATATATAGAGAATTTGATCCAATTCTAGAATCCAAACTAGTTTTCATTGTATTTAAAAAGAAGTATTTTTCCTTTGATAAAAGTTATAAGAAAAACAGTTATCAACAACAAACAAGGGAGTTATTTTCATGAAATTATTGTCTTATTAAATAAGTATCACAAATTAAAGGAAGTTCATACACACCAAAAATCATAATATAAAATAACACATATTAATTTTTAAATATAACAGAATATAATATTGTAATATTTCAATTTTTATACAATTAGAATCATAAAATATTACATGCTGCTTTAGTTACATGACATTGTTACAGACACTGTAACATTCTTAGTCACATGACGACATATTTCCAATGACTGCATATTATGTATTTCCTTGTTCCACAATTTATTTAAGAAAGCCTGTTTGGCTTCTCAAAAAGAAAAGGGAGATGACCCAAATAGATAAAATTATGAATGAAAATGGAATTATTACAACCAATCCCTCAGAGATACAAACAATTATCAGGGAATACTATGAAAAATTATATGCCAACAAATTGGACAACCTGGAAGAAATGGACAAATTCCTAAACACCCACACTCTTCCAAAACTCAATCAGGAGGAAATAGAAAGCTTGAACAGACCCATAACCAGCGAAGAAATTGAATCGGTTATCAAAAATCTCCCAACAAATAAAAAGCCCAGGACCAGATGGCTTCCCAGGGGAGTTCTACCAGACGTTTAAAGCAGAGATAGTACCTATCATTCTCAAGCTATTCCAAAAAATAGAAAGGGAAGGAAAACTTCCAGACTCATTCTATGAAGCCAGTATTACTTTGATTCCTAAACCAGAGACCCAGTAAAAAAAAGAGAACTACAGGCCAATATCTCTGACGAATATGGATGCAAAAATTCTCAATAAGATACTAGCAAATCGAATTCAACAGCATATAAAAAGAATTATTCACCATGATCAAGTGGGATTCATTCCTGGGATGCAGGGCTGGTTCAACATTCGCTAATCAATCAACGTGATACATCACATTAACAAAAAAAAAAGAGAAGAACCATATGATCCTGTCAATCGATGCAGAAAAGGCCTTTGACAAAATCCAGCACCCTTTCTTAATAAAAACCCTTGAGAAAGTCGGGATAGAGGGAACATACTTAAACATCATAAAAGCCATTTATGAAAAGCCCACAGCTAACATCATCCTCAATGGAGAAAAACTGAGGGCTTTTTCCCTGAGATCGGGAACACGACAGGGATGCCCACTCTCACCGCTGTTGTTTAACATAGTGTTGGGAGTTCTAGCATCAGCAATCAGACAACACAAGGAAATCAAAGGCATCAAAATTGGCAAAGATGAAGTCAAGCTTTCGCTTTTTGCAGATGACATGATACCATACATGGAAAATCCGATAGACTCCACCAAAAGTCTGCTAGAACTGACACATGAATTCAGCAAAGTTGCAGGATACAAAATCAATGTACAGAAGTCAGTTGCATTCTTATACACTAACAATGAAGCAACAGAAAGACAAATAAAGAAACTGATCCCATTCACAACTGCACCAAGAAGCATAAAATACCTAGGAATAAATCTAAACAAAGATATAAAAGATCTGTATGCTGAAAACTATAGAAAGCTGATGAAGGTAATTGAAGAAGATATAAAGAAATGGAAAGACATTCCCTGCTCATGGATTGGAAGAATAAATATTGTCAAAATGTCAATACTACCCAAAACTATCTACACATTCAATGCAATCCCAATCAAAAATTGCACCAGCATTCTTCTCGAAACTAGAACAAGCAATCCTAAAATTCATATGGAACCACAAAAGGCCCCGAATAGCCAAAGTAATTTTGAAGAAGAAGACCAAAGCAGGAGGCATCACAATCCCAGACTTTAGCCTCTACTACAAAGCTGTCATCATCAAGACAGCATGGTATTGGCATAAAAACAGACACATAGACCAATGGAATAGAATAGAAACCCCAGAACTAGACCCACAAACGTATGGCCAACTCATCTTTGACAAAGCAGGGAAGAACATCCAATGGAAAAAAGATAGTCTCTTTAACAAATGGTGCTGGGAGAACTGGATAGCAACATGCAGAAGGTTGAAACTAGGCCACTTTCTTACACCATTCACAAAAATAAACTCAAAATGGATAAAAGACCTGAATGTGAGACAGGAAACCATCAAAACCCTAGAGGAGAAAGCAGGAAAAGACCTCTCTGACCTCAGCCGTAGCAATCTCTTACTCGACACATCCCCAAAGGCAAGGGAATTAAAAGCAAAAGTGAATTACTGGGACCTTATGAAGATAAAAAGCTTCTGCACTGCAAAGGAAACAACCAACAAAACTAAAAGGCAACCAACGGAATGGGAAAAGATATTTGCAAATGACATATCGGACAAAGGGCTAGTATCCAAAATCTATAAAGAGCTCACCAAACTCCACACCCGAAAAACAAATAACCCAGTGAAGAAATGGGCAGAAAACATGAATAGACACTTCTCTAAAGAAGACATCCGGATGGCCAACAGGCACATGAAAAGATGCTCAACGTCGCTCCTTATCAGGGAAATACAAATCAAAACCACACTCAGATATCACCTCACGCCAGTCAGAGTGGCCAAAATGAAGAAATCAGGAGACTACAGATGCTGGAGAGGATGTGGAGAAACGGGAACCCTCTTGCACTGTTGGTGGGAATGCAAATTGGTGCAGCCACTCTGGAAAACAGTGTGGAGGTTCCTCAGAAAATTAAAAATAGACCTACCCTATGACCCAGCAATAGCACTGCTAGGAATTTACCCAAGGGATACAGGAGTACTGATGCATAGGGGCACTTGTACCCAATGTTTATAGCAGCACTCTCAACAATAGCCAAATTATGGAAAGAGCCTAAATGTCCAACAACTGATGAATGGATAAAGAAATTGTGGTTTCTGTACACAATGGAGTACTACATGGCAATGAGAAAGAACGAAATATGGCCCTTTGTAGCAACGTGGATGGAACTGGAGAGTGTGATGCTAAGTGAAATAAGCCATACAGAGAAAGACAGATACCATATGGTCTCACTCTTATGTGGATCCTGAGAAACTTAACAGAAACCCATGGGGGAGGGGAAGGAAAAAAAAAAAAAGAGGTTAGAGTGGGAGAGAGCCAAAGCATAAGAGACTGTTAAAAACTGAGAACAAACTGAGGGTTGATGGGGGGTGGGAGAGAGGGGAGGCTGGGTGATGGGTATTGAGGAGGGCACCTTTTGGGATGAGCACTGGGTGTTGTATGGAAACCAATTTGACAATAAATTTCATATATTGAAAAAAAAAAGAAAGCCTGTTTAATATGAGGTCAGTTAAATATTCATTATATTTTCCCCTATAGTTTTAATTTCATTTTTAAATATATGTTTTAAATAATGTATTTTTTCTTGCTTTTCTTTAAAAAATGTTGAATCAATACATTGTACACTTGAAACTAATGTAACACTGTGTGTCAACTATACTCAAATAAAAAAAGTTAATTAAAGAGAGAAAAATAATTGTCCCAGCATCTATTATTAAATAATGCTCTCCCTACTGGCTTGTAATACCAATTACATGATATATTAAATTATTACATATAATTGAATCTATTTTTGTGTATTTTATTCTAAAATTCAGTTAACTTGGGGGCCAGCAAAATTTTAATTCTTATAATTTTTTTTAATTGAGGCAAAAGTCAAATAACATAAAATTAACCATTTGGAAGTATAAACTTCAATGGCATTTACTACATTCCATGCTGTGCAGTCATCATCCCTATCTAGTGGTAAAACATTCTCTTCACCTCAGAAGAACAGCCTCTTATTTATTAAGCAGTCTCCTGCCTTGCCCTTTCTCACCAGCCCCTGTCAGCGACTAGTGTGCTTCCCATGTGTATGGGTTTACCTGTTATGGATATTTCATATAAATGGAATCATACAGTAGGTCACTTTCTGTGTCTGGCTTCTTTAACTTAGCATGACGGTTTAGAAGTTTATCCATGTTGCGGCATGTATCAAAACTTTTATTACTTTTTGTGGTTGAATAATATTCCATTGTATAGATATACCACACTTTATTTATATAGTAGTCCATTGAAAAATCTGAGGTTGTTTCCACCTTTTGGCTATTGTGAATACTGATGATATGAACATCTGCACACAATATATTGTTTGAATACCTGTCCTCTTGAAATCTTTTCTGTACATACCTCAGAGTGGAATTGCTGGGTTGTATGATAATTCTAGGTTTAACTTTTTGAGGAACCACCAAAACTGTTCTTTCAAAGTGGCTAAACCATTTGACATTTCCATCAGCAATGTCTGAGATTTTCAGTGTCGAATATAAGTGGCAAGAGCAGCCATCCTTGCGTGGTTCCTGATCTTAGGTTGAAAATTTTCGATCTTAAACATTAAGTATAATGTGAGTTGAGGGTTTTTCAGAAATGTCCTCTATCATGTTTTCTGATCTGTTTTTTGAGTATTTCCATCATGAAAAGGTGCTGGATTTTGCCACATACTTTCCACATCAATTGAGATGTTCACATGGGTTTGCCCCCTTTATTACCGTGGATATATTACACATTGATTAGTTTTGTTATTTTGAACCACGCTTACACTACCTAGGGGAAATCTCACTTTATCATGATGTATAATTCTGTTATTATGTTGCTGGGTTCAGGTTGCTAGTATTTTGTGGAAGATTTTTGCATATCTATTCATGAAGTCATTGGTCTATATACTGCCCTCATAGAATGGGTTGAAAAGTGTTCCATTCTCTTCCATTTTTTGAAAGAGTTAGTGAAGCACTGGTATTAATTCTTCTTTCAATGCTTAGCAGAATTCACCAGTGAAGCCATTTGGTTCTGGGTTGGAATATTTTTGATTACTGGTTTATTTACTTGTTACAAATCTGTTTAGATTTTCCACTTCTTCTGAATCAGTTTTGGTAGTCTATGTGTTCCTAGGAATGTGTCTTTTTCATCTTGGTTATCTAAATTTGTTGTTCATAGTATTGCCAATTGTTTATAGTATCGTAGCCCCTTTTATTTATGTGAGGTCTGTAGCAATATCCTTGATTCTCATAAATCAAGTCTTCTTTCTTTGTCAGTCTCATCAGAGGTTTGTGAATTTGGCTGATCCTTTCAAAGAAGCAACTTTTTAGTGATAGTTTATTTTTTATTCCTGACATCACTGCACTAATCTTTATTATTTCCTTTCTTTTGCTAGCTTTAGCACATTCATTCTTTCCTAGTTCTGTAAGATACAGAATTAGGTTATTGGATTCGGATCTTCATTTTTAACATTAGCACTTAAGCCTAGAAAGTGCCCTCTGAGCACTGCTTTTGCTGCATCTCACAGGTTTCGGTACTGTGTTTTCATTTTCATTCTATTCAAAGTATTTCCTAATTTCCTCTGTGATCACAGCCTTGAGTCACTGAGCTGTTTTGTTGTTGTTGTGGAGCATGCTGTTAAATATCTACATGTATACGGATTTCCTGGATTTCTTTCTGTTATTGATTTCTAGTTTCACTCCAAGTGGCCAGAAAGGACACTCTGTATGATTTCAGTCATTTTTTATTCTATCAAGATTTGTTATGTGGCCTAACACATGATCTATACTGAGTAGTGTTCAATAACAACATGAAAAGAACGTGTTTTCTACTGCTATTGGGTAGTACATACTGTATAAACCTGTTTGGCCAACACTGTTCTAGTGCCGTGCAAGTCTGTATCATTACTGATTTCTTCTTTTTAGTTCTTTTAACCATTATTGAAAGTAGGGATACTAAATTCTCAAACTCTTACTACAGAACTGTATACTTCTCACTTTAATTCTGTCCAGTTATACTTCAGGAATTTTGAGGTTATGTTTTGGGTATGTATATAATTTTTATCCCTTCTTCATGAAATGACTCTTATCAAGATGTCAATTATTCTTTGTCTTATAAGTTTTACATGGAAGTCTATTTTGTGCAATTAGTTTTAGCTACCCCAGCTCTCATTTTGTTATTTTCATGGAATATGTTTTACATTCTTTTACTTTCAACATACTATATCTCTGGATCTCAAGTGAGTTTCTTATACATAATGTATAATTGAATCATGTATATTTACCCATTCTACCACTCTCTTTTAACATTTTAATCCATTTTTGTGAAAAGCAATTACTGTTAAGAAAGGACTTGACTTCTTTGTCTGATATTTCATTTGCAAATATCTTTTCCCATTCCGTCGGTTGCCTTTCAGTTTTGTTGGTTGTTTCCTTTGCAGTGCAGAAGCTTTTTATCTTCATCAGGTCCCAATAGTTCATTTTTGCTTTTAATCCCCTTGCCTTTGGAGATGTGTCGAGTAAGAAATTGCTGCGGCTGAGATCAGAGAGGTTTTTTCCTGCTTTCTCCTCTAGGGTTTTGATGGTTTCCTGTCTCACATTCAGGTCCTTTATCCATTTTGAGTTTATTTTTATGAATGGTGTAAGAAAGTGGTCTAGTTTTATTCTTCTGCATGTTGCTGTCCAGTTCTCCCAGCACCATTTGTCAGAGACTGACTTTTTTCCATTGCATATTCTTTCCTGCTTTGTCAAAGATTAGTTGGCCATACATTTGTGGGTCCAATTCTGGAGTCTCTATTCTATTCCATTGGTCTATGTGTCTGTTTTTGTGCCAATACCATGCTGTCTTGATGATTACAGCTTTGTAGTAAAGGCTAAAGTCTGGGATTGTGATGCCTCCCGCTTTGGTCTTTCCTCAATATTACTTCAGCTATTCGGGGTCTTTTGTGGTTCCATACAGAGAGGGAAGGAGGCAAGCCATAAGAGACTCTTAGAAACCGAGAATAAACTGAGAGTTGATGGGGGGTGGGAGGGAGAGGAAAGTGGGTGATGGGCATTGAGGAGGGCACCTGTTGGGATGAGCACTGGGTATTGTATGGAAACCAATTTGACAATAAAATTTCGTTAAAAAAAAAAAAAAAAAGAAAGGACTTACTTCTGAGGTACCTGGGTGGCTCAGTCATTTAAGCATCAGACTTCATTTTGAACATTTTTTTTAATGTTTATTTGCTTTTGAGAGAGAGACAGAGCATGAGCAGGGGAGGAGGAGGGAGAGAGAGAGAGAGAGAGAGAGAGAGAGAGAGAGAGACAGAATCTGAAGCTGGCTCCAGGCTCTGAGCTGTCAGCACAGAACCCGACACAGAGCTCGAACCCACAAACTGTGAGATCATGACCTGAACTGACGTCAAACAGTCAAACTGACTGAGCCACCCAAGCACCCCATCAGACTCTAGATTTTGGCTCAGGTCATGATCTTATGGTTCATGAGTTTAAGCCCTATATGGGGTTTTGCTCTGGAAGTGTGGTGCCTGCTTGGGATACTTTCTAAGTAAATAAAAAAAGAAAAAGAAAGGAACTACTATTTTTGCCATTTTGCTATGTGTTTTCTATAATACTTAAATATTTTTCATTCTTTAATTTCTCCATAATTGCCTTATTTTGTGGTTAGTTGATTTTTTTCTAGTGTGTTTAGTTTCTTTATTGGATTTATGTTGGTGTTTTTTTGTTTTGTTTGGTTTTGTTTTAGAATTTTTCTTAGTGGTTCACTGGCGATTACAATTAACATCTTAACTTCATAAAAATTAAGTTTGGATTAAAATCAATGTAGGTTCAGTAGTATTAAAAAACCTCTGTTCCTTTGTAGTTATGCTCCCTGCCTTTATGTTGTCATTTTTACAAATTACACAGTTATACATTGTGTGCCCGTACACACACACACACACACACACACACACACACACACACAAACACTTTAATTTGAAAGAGAGTGGGAGCAGGAGAGAGGGACAGAGGGAAAGAGAGAGAGAATCTTAAGCAGGCTCCATACTCAGTGTGGAGTTTAATGCAGGACATGATCCCAAGACCCTGGAATCATGACCTGAGCTGAGATCAAGAGTCCGATGCTCAACTGAATGAGCCACCCACATTCCCCTATGTGCCTATTAATATAGATTTATAATTTTATCCATTTATCTTAAAAATTATATAGGAAAATGAAAGACATGCAAAATTAAAATGGCTTCATGTTGACTTTTATATCTATCTTTGTAGCTACCTCACTGTTCTTTACTTCTTCATATGGCTTCAAGTTACTGTCTAGTGTCCTTTGATTCCTGCCTAAAAGACTACCTTTAGTATTTCTAATAGAAAGTTCTGCTAGAGATGGAGTCCCTCAAATTTTTGTTTATTTGGAAATATCTTACTTTCTCCTTTATTTTTGAAGGACACTTTTGCAAGATTCATAATTCTTGTTTGGCAGTTTTATTTTTTCTTCCATCACTTTAAATGTATCATGCTCTTGGGGCGCCTGGGTGGCTCAGTCGGTTAAGCGTCCGACTTCGGCTCAGGTCATGATCTCACGGTTGGTGGGTTCGAGCCCCGCATCAGGCTCTGTGCTGACAGCTCGGAGCCTGGAGCCTGTTTCGGATTCTGTGTCTCCCTCTCTCTCTCTGCCCCTCCCCCACTTGCATTCTGTCTCAAAAATAAACAAACATTAAAAAATAAAAAAATAAAATAAATAAATGTATCATGCTCTGGCCTCCATAATTTCTGATGAAAAACTGACTGTTATTTTTATTAAGGATCTCTTACTCATGATGAGTCACTTCTCTCATGCTATTATCAAGATACTCTTTGTCCCAGGCTTCCAATGATTTGATTGTAATGTGTGGATCTCTGAGTATATCCTGCTTAGAGTCTGCTAAATTTAGTAAAAGTATACATTCATGTTTTTCTTAATTTGGGGATTTTTAGCCAAAATTCTTCAAATATTCTTTCTCCCCCTTTTTCTCTTCCCTGTTACTCTTGTACTCTCATTATGCGTATATTTGTATCTGTGGTAGTGTCCCTCACATCAGTTAGGCTCTGTTCATTTTACTTCATTCTTTCGTCTTTCTGCTTCTCAGCCTGAATAATTTCAATGGATCTATTTTCAAGTTCACTGATTCTTTCCTCTGACTGCTCAAATCTTGATGTTGATGAACAGCTCTAATTAATTTTTCATTTCAGTTATTGTACTTTTCAGCTCCACAATATCTACTCGGTTCTTTTTTCTAATTTCTATTTCTTCATTGATAATCTTAATTTGTTGAGACATTAGTCTCCTGGTTTTAATTCGTTGTTCATAGTTTCCTTTATCTGTTTCAGAATATTTAAGATAGTTCATTTAGCTATTGTCCAATAAGTCCAATGTTTAAGCTTTCTCGGGGCCATTTTTTAAAACTTCTTTTTCCCCCCTTGTTAATTGCACAAACTTTCTTTTCTTTTTTTTTTTTTTTTTTTTTTTTTGCTTTGCCTGCTTCATAATTTTTGTAGGAAACTGGACATTTTAAATAGTTTGATTTGAAATGTAAATAAGATAACCTTCCCTCTGTTGAGTTTGTTGTTGCTATTTGATGTGGGTTGTTGTTCTTTCTTTGGTTAGTAGTAGTTCTTCGAAAAACATTTTGTAATATCTGTATTCTTTGTCATGTGTGGCCACTGAACTAGATGTTTCATTAGCTTACCGGTAAACTTATGTTCTGTACAAATTATCTTCAATATCGTGAGTCAAAAAAAAAAAAAGGAAAGGAAAGAAAAAGAAGATGAAAAAAGAAAGAAAAAAGGAAAAAAGAAAGTAAAAAGAAAAAGAAAAAAAAATACTCTCCCAATCTTAGCAGACTGAATCTATGTATTCCTTCAATGCTCATCCAGGCTGTTTACAACTCTACCTTCAGTTATCGCCTGCACAGATCTTAAAGGTCAGCCAGAGATAAATGGTCAGGGTCTTCTTGGATCTTCCCTGAACATATGTCTGGCAATGGTCATATGCATGCACTTCTGGATGCTCCAGTATATATGACAGCTTTGAAGAACCCTATTTCCCCCATCTATCTCTTTTGCTGACCTCTTCTTTCCCAGGCAGTGTTCCCACTGTTATTCACAGCCTCAGACAGTGGTTGTGAGTATATGCCTTTAAATGCTTCCAGTAAAGACTGCCTGTACGCGGTTCCAGCTGAGTGATTGCTCCAAGTCAGGCAAAACAAAGACAAGTCTTTGTGCTGGTTCTTCAAGGAGTCATCAGACAGGTCAAAACGCTGAAACACAATTCTTTGAGAATAAGGTCCATATTGTTTGCTCTGACACTCGCAATCTACACCACAAGTACAGGCTGCTCTCTTCATGGCCACTACTGACCTGGGGACTAGAATGGCAAGTGGGCAATTAAAGTGCCCCAGTGCTCTCTTAATGCAATGCAACGGATGCTTCATTAACTCTTCTCCTGGCTGTTGTTTTTGACTAAATTCAGATTTCTACAAAAGTCGATTCTGACCAATTTTTACCAGCATTTCTTTGTGGTGGGACAGAGCCCCGGAGGTCCCTATTCTGCCATGTGCAGTGACATCCAAATTCTTATGTTTTCAAAAATACATTGTAATAGCAAATACAAAAAACTCTGCTTTTAACTTCCTGTTTCTTTTGAAGTAAAACTCATCTGCAGCATATTAATCATTAAAATTTAAACATAAAAACAATTTAAAATGAACGGAGCTTACCATTCTTCAAGAGAAGTTTCAAACTGTCAAAATAAAAGATCTCAATAAAAATCAAATTTTACATATTTCAAAAAGTAACAGTAAACTTATACTTGAACTCACAGATAAAACTATAAGTGCTCCACTTCACATGTCCCATCATATGAGGTCAAACGATACTCTGTTATTTCTAAACCAGGTATTCTACATCCACTCCATAGTCCTTTCATTATTACTGCCACCTAATTATTCTTACCTTTCATCTTCTAAATCTTACTCCTTCATCAAAGGCCAGTTCAATGCCACTTACTCCCAGAAGACTTTGCGTAATGAGAAGTGCATTATACCCATTGAGTTGTAATATATTACCAAAGAGTAGAAAACACATTAACTATAGGTAAGTTCACAAATATCTCGTTTTCTATAGTGTCCCTCTTTTAGACTATAACCCCAGGCTAGGAGTCATGCTCTACAGATATATTCTAAGAATATCTTGGGCTGTAACACAAATTACCAAAAACACAAGAGAATACATAGTCATAATTTTATGGGTTTCTTAGATAATCTCTAATTCCAGATGTTAGGTTGGGCATACATGATTACTTCTCTTCAATTCCCATGTTGTACAATATTTCTGGAGAAAAATATATATGTTTGCCAATAAAAGCACTGGAACATATACTTCAGAATAATTCCCAGAAATAGAAAGAAATCAGAAGGGACTGCTAGTGAAAACAGAGCAAAGAAAAATATAACTCAGAAGAGGAAAATGAAGACCATTTCAGGGGAGGTGAAAGGCTTCTCTGTGGAGCTCATAAAAAATTCCCAGCATGTGAGAAGAAGCATGTGAGAAGCAGGTGATAATCAAAGTAAACAACTGAAGGCCAGCCTATGGTGAAGCAGACTAGTCTTATTGCTTTTCGTTCTAAGAACCCAGTATACATGGCTGAAAAGATTCCTTCTAGTCACTGACATGAGAAGAACTCTCTAGCCACACAAGATCTGCCTGAGATGGAGAGGCTGTCTAAGAATGGAAGTTGTGGTTCTAGGGAAAAACAAAACAGAGCCCACATAACTAGCAGAATCTCACATAGAAACAAACAGATGGGTAAGGAAAAACAAAGGCTGATTCATCAATGAGTGAAAATACTCTAAAGTGCTACAACAAATTCAAACGCATGCTTATTTAAGTAAACAAAAAAAAGAGTCCCTCAACTTTCTTGCCTAAACATATTACTTCCCATTTATAAGGAGCTCCAGTATAATTTTGTATATACTGGATAAAAGCCTTTGATGTAAGCAGACTTTGACAGCTGCTAAAAAGCAAACAAGTAACAGCAATAGCAGCAAAAACAACAAGAAAAACCAGCCAAAAATGTATGCTCACAACAAGTAATCAGTCTGGTCTATTATTTATAAATACAGAAGAACAAAAAAGACTATACAAATAATTAAGGAAATATTAGAGCATAACAAATAAGAAAATTTACTTAAGACATAACAGAAACACTGGGAGGAACAAAAGGGAATACAATAATAAATTCAAGGCATATGTATATTTCTCCACAATATTAAAAAAAATAGAAAGATGAAATCTAGTATAGGAATGTTGCTATCCAAGGGGTGCCTGGGTGGCTCAGTTGGTTGAGGATCTGACTTCAGGTCATAATCTCATGGTTTGTGAGTTTGAGCCCCATGTTGGGCTCTGTGCTGACAGTTCAGAGCCTGAAACCTGCTTCAGATTCTGTATCTCCCTCTGTCTCTGCCCCTCCCCTGCTTATGCCTGTCTCTCTCTCAAAAATAAATAAACATAAAAAAAAAAACTTTTTTAAGAAAAAGAATGTTGTTATCCAAATATGAAAAAGACTAAAATAAGTAATCATTTCATCACCTATATACATGAGAATTTAGTTTTTTATAAAATTTACATTTCAAATCAAGGGAGATGAACAAGTCAATAAATGATATTAGGATAATTTAAAAATTATTTGGAAGAGAAAAAGTATGTCTCATGCTATACCATAAGGTAATAAACTTCAGATCTGAAGAAGTCAAATGTAAAAAAAATAAGGTTAACTGAAATAATAAAACATTTTAATAATCTTGATATGAGGCAAATTTTGTTAAACAATACAAAATTTGTCAGAAAATGGATTGGTTTTACATATAAATTTCTCTATGAAAAAGTACTGCAAATAAGTTAAAAATACTACAAGCAGAAAAAAATTGTAACTAACATAAAAGAAAATAGATATTTATCAATACTTCTGCACGTATGTAAAAAATAACAAACAAAAAAACTGGGAAAACTATATGAACAGCAATTAACAGAAAATTAAATACAAATGGGAAGAAAGCTTAGGATGTTCTATTTATGTGTACTAAATGATCTATATATATTTAGCCATATCTATGTACATGTACATATAATTATATACACACAGATATATGTTAAATGAATACTATATGTATATTAATATGTTAAAGAACTAATAATTTAACATCAGGTTTTCATCAATTTGCCCACCTTCCTCATTATCTCCTACTTAATCCTCTCCTCTAAATTAGTTTCAGTATTTGCTAAACTGCTGAAATTTTCTTGTGCTAACAGTATAATAGATTTAATGGAATCTAAAAAAACTTCTGAAGAGACTAAATTCATCTACATAATAAAAAAAACTGATGAATGCAGTTGTTTGAAATCCCAATGGGTTTAGCATGTAATATGACAAGCTTATTCTAAAATCCATATGTACTAAGAACAGCCAAAGAAGTATAAGAAAGGAAAAAAGAGGGAACTACCATACCAAATATTAAAACATATTATGGAGGGGCAGGCACCTGGGTGGCTCAGTTGGTTGAGCGGCCAACTTCGGCTCAGGTCATGATCTCACAGTTTGTGAGTTTGAGCCCTACGTCCGGCTCTGTGCTGATGGCTCAGAGCCTGGAGCCTGCTTCAAATTCTGTCTCCATCTCTCGGCCCCTCCCCTACTCATGCTCTGTGTCTCACTGTCTCTCAATAATAAATAAACGTTAAAAAAAAATTTAATATATTATGGGGATGTCTAGATGGCTCAGTAGGTTTAGTGTCCCACTCTTGATTTCGGCTCAGGTCATGATCTCACAATTGGTGAGATGGAGTCCCATCTGCTTGGGATTCTCTCTCTCCCTCTCTCTCTATCTCTTCCTACACACTCATGCACTCTCTTTCTCTCTCTCAAAATAAATAAATAGACTTTAAAAAAACCATATTATGAAGCATATTTAGTAAAATGAGGTACTATAATAGAGATAAAATTAACCAGTGGAATGATGGGAGTCAGAAATAGATATAATCATATATGAACACTTGATATGACAGAATATAACTGATTTCTAAGAAATGACTGGATTTTGCAAAAAACTGATGTTGAGAAAAATAATTTTCTCTATTTTTACAAATGAAAATAACTACCTATTCCATTCTTTGTATCTGCACACACACAAAAACACAATTTCACGTTGTTTAACAATTAAATCTCAAGCAAACATTTTAAAATTTTAGAAGAAATAAAAGAAAAATTTTCAGGGGCGCCTGGGTGGCGCAGTCGGTTAAGCGTCCGACTTCAGCCAGGTCACGATCTCGCGGTCCGTGAGTTCGAGCCCCGCGTCAGGCTCTGGGCTGATGGCCCAGAGCCTGGAGCCTGCTTCCGATTCTGTGTCTCCCTCTCTCTCTGCCCCTCCCTCGTTCATGCTCTGTCTCTCTCTGTCCCAAAAATAAATAAAAAACGTTGAAAAAAAAATTAAAAAAAAAAAAATTTTTCATGACTGCACTATGGAGAGAGTTCTTAAACAATATGCAAAGCACTTAAAGGGAAAATGAAAGATGTAAGTGTATTAAAATTAAAAACTTATTTTAACTAAAAGATATCATAAAGTAAAAAGACAGGTCAAACAGAGAGTAAGTTTAAAACATATATAACAAATTAAAGATAGCAACTTGTTCCTACAGGTCAATAAGAAAATCCAAATAAACCCAAAAGACAATGGCAAATGACAAATGTACAGAGAAGAGAATGAGCATTCAATGAGTGTATTATTAGACCTTAAACTAATCAATAATTAGGAAAATAATTATCCCTCAGTTTAACTGGTAACTCACAGTCCTGCATACTGCAGAAACCTACCAACAGGCTGATTTATATAATAGTCCTGAGAAACCATTTGAAGTATCACAAGAAAGTCAGAAAGAAATTGGTTAAGAGGCTCTTTAATAATTGTGACATAATTACCCAAAAATGTTAAATTCCTCAACAAGTATGCAATGCTTAATACTATAGGTTTAATCCCTTTTGTAGCACAACAGAACATGATGTATTTTATAATGATAAAGATAGGTTAACTACATTTTTCAAAATAGAGTTAAATTTGGTATAAACATTTTAGGATCATTTATCAAAACCTTACCACAGCAACATTTTTGTAGATGTTAAGTGATGAAGCAATAAAGAAAAACTATTTTAATCAGTCTTTGATCTGATATGAGAAGGCAAAACTTGACATACCTAGTATTCAAATAACATTGATAGCAATGGTTAACAAAGGGAAGGCCTACAATACCACAGAAAACTTTGGAGTTTTATATTCATAATTACTTATCTGAAATATTTATAAAAGTTTTAGAAACTGCTTGAAGTTGCTAAATTATTTTTAATAAAATTCCGTTAAAATTAAGCTTAGAATTTCACTTACTGCCATAAATGTTTTAGATATTTAGAAACACTGATTATAATTCGCAGTTAACCAATTTTACCCAACTAACCACAAAATTCCGTACATTTTTTTATTTCTTTCTCTTTCAAAAAGCAAGAGAAACAAAAGTGGGAGGGTACTAAAAATATCACATTGGACACACTTTTAAAAATTAACACGTTATGGGGAAATCAAAAACTTTGTCTTTAGCTCTAAACTACATTGCTCACAAACTTCTACTTGATATGTGTAACATTCTAAATGACCTGGTTATTTAGCTTCATATTTCTATTAAAAAGTATTCCCTAATGTTTTATATATTTAAATTATATTTATATATTTGATATTATATAAATTATATATATATTTATATTTATATATATTATATACTTATATGTATATAATATATATTAAATATGTATATTTAAATATATATTAAAATATGTATTAAACATAAATTAAATATAAATATATATAAATATAAATTATAATTTACACATTTAAATTAAATATAAATTAAATTTATATATTTAAATTTAAATATTTAAATTAATTGTCACATTTAAATGCTATTTACTTTTTAAGACAATGTATTCATATACACTTCTATTTTCCATTCTAAAAATTAATAAAAAAATAACTTTAGGGGCGCCTGGGTGGCTCAGTCGGTTGAGCATCCGACTTCAGCTCAGGTCATGATCTTGCGGTCTGTGAGTTCGAGCCCCGCGTCAGGCTCTGGGCTGATGGCCCAGAGCCTGGAGCCTGCTTCCGATTCTGTGTCTCCCTCTCTCTCTGCCCCTCCCCTGTTCATGCTCTGTCTCTCTCTGTCTCAAAAATAAATAAATGTTAAAAAAAATAAAAAATAAATAAATAAAAAAAAATAACTTTATGGTGGGAATCTCCTTTTTATTATAAAATATTTGTAGATGTGAAATACTAATACTGAATACTATCTCCCACAACTGTGAACAACTTTCATCTGGAACAAATACCCATACCATTGAATCTGCAATCAATTTGGAGTTTCCTATAGTCAACCTACACAAAGGTCCAAATCTGCTTGAAAACATAGGCAATGTTTATCAAACAATATGCCAAATTCAAAGTTTTTTTTTTAAAAGAACAAGTACATCCTCCCCATGTTTTAAAAAGCAGCTTCATGCAAAATTTGAAATAATTTTAAAAATTATTCCTGAGCCCATTCATTAAAGTGTATTTATTTAAAGAACTGACTCATAAATTCAGCAAAGTCACCAGATACAAATTCAACATACAGAAATCTGTGCCAGGTTTATACACCGATAGCGCAGCAGCAGAAAAAGAAATCAAGGAATCAATCCTATTTACAGTTGCAACAAAAACCAAAAGACACATAAGAATAAATCCAACCAAAAAGGTAAAAGATCTGTACTCTGAAAAGTATAGAACACTGATGAAAGAAATGGAAGAGTACACAAAGAAATGGAAAAACATTTCACGCTCATGGATTAAAAGAACAAATATCATTAAAATGTCTATACTGAGGAGAGGGAGGGAAGTGGCGGCGTAGGAGGACGCTGGGCTCACCACGCATCCTGCTGATCACTTAGATTCCACCTACACCTACCTAAATAACCCAGAAAACTGCCAGAGGATTAACAGAACGGAGTCTCCAGAGCCAAGCACAGACGAGAGGCCCACGGAAGAGGGTAGGAAGGGCTGCGAGGTGGTGCGCGCTCCACGGACTGGCGGGAGGGAGCCAGGGCGGAGGGGCGGATCGCCGGCCAAGCAGAGCCCCCGAGTCTGGCTGGCAAAAGCGGAGGGGCCGGACGGACTGTGTTCCGACAGCAAGCGTGACTTAGCATCGGGGAGGTCAGAAGTTAACAGCTCTGCTCAGAAAGCGGGAAGGCTGGAGGACAAAGGGAGGGAGAGCTGCTGAGCCCCCCGGACGGCAGAGCTCAGTTTGGTGGGGAACAAAGGCGCTCGCCAGCGCCATCTCCCCCACCCATCCCCCAGCCAAAATCCCAAAGAGAACCAGTTCCTGCCAGGGAACTTTCTCGCTCCCCGCAAACACCCAACTCTGTGCTTCTGCGGAGCCAAACCTTCGGCAGCAGATCTGACTCCTTCCGCTGCCACAGGGCCCTTCCTGAAGTGGATCACCTAAGTAGAAGCGAGCTAAGCCTGCCCCTCCTGCCCCCGTGCACCTTGCCTACCCACCCCAACTAATACGCCAGATCCCCAGCACCACAAGCCTGGCAGTGTGCAAGTAGCCCAGACGGGCCACGCCACCCCACAGTGAATCCCGCCCCTAGGAGAGGGGAAGAGAAGGCACACACCAGTCTGACTGTGGCCCCAGCGGTGGGCGGGGGGCAGACATCAGGTCGGACTGCGGCCCCGCCCACCAACTCCAGTTATACACCACAGCACGGGGGAAGTGCCCTGCAGGTCCTCACCACTCCAGGGACTATCCAAAATGACCAAACGGAAGAATTCCCCTCAGAAGCATCTGCAGGAAATAACACCAGCTAATGAACTGATCAAAAAGGATTTAAATAATATAACAGAAAGTGAATTTAGAATAATAGTCATAAAATTAATCGCTGGGCTTGAAAACAGTATAGAGGACAGCAGAGAATCTCTTGCCACAGAGATCAAGGGACTAAGGAACAGTCACGAGGAGCTGAAAAGCGCTTTAAATGAAATGCAAAACAAAATGGAAATGACGACGGCTCGGATTGAAGAGGCAGAGGAGAGAATAGGTGAACTAGAAGATAAAGTTATGGAAAAAGAGGAAGCTGAGAGAAAGAGAGATAAAAAAATCCAGGAATATGAGGGAAAAATTAGAGAACTAAGTGATACACTAAAAAGAAATAATATACGCATAATTGGTATCCCAGAGGAGGAAGAGAGAGGGAAAGGTGCTGAAGGGGTACTTGAAGAAATTATAGCTGAGAACTTCCCTGAACTGGGGAAGGAAAAAGGCATTGAAATCCAAGAGGCAGAGAGAACTCCCTTCAGACGTAACTTGAATCAATCTTCTGCATGACATATCATAGTGAAACTGGCAAAAAACAAGGATAAAGAGAAAATTCTGGAAGCAGCAAGGGATAAACGTGCCCTCACATATAAAGGGAGACCTATAAGACTCGTGACTGATCTCTCTTTTGAAACTTGGCAGGCCAGAAAGGATTGGCACGGTATCTTCAGTGTGCTAAACAGAAAAAATATGCAGCCGAGAATCCTTTATCCAGCAAGTCTGTCATTTAGAATAGAAGGAGAGATAAAGGTCTTCCCAAACAAACAAAAACTGAAGGAATTTGTCACCACGAAACCAGCCCTACAAGAGATCCTAAGGGGGACCCTGTGAGACAAAGTACCAGAGACATCACTACAAGCATAAAACATACAGACATCACAATGACTCTAAACCCGTATCTTTCTATAATAACACTGAATGTAAATGGATTAAATGCGCCAACCAAAAGACATAGGGTATCAGAATGGATAAAAAAACGAGACCCATCTATTTGCTGTCTACAAGAGACTCATTTTAGATCTGAGGACAGCTTTAGATTGAGAGTGAGGGGATGGAGAACTATTTATCATGCTACTGGAAGCCAAAAGAAAGCTGGAGTAGACATACTTATATCAGACAAACTAGACTTTAAATTAAAGGCTGTAACAAGAGATGAAGAAGGGCATTATATAATAATTACAGGGTCTATCCATCAGGAAGAGCTAACAATTATAAATGTCTATGCGCCGAATACCGAAGCCCCCATATATATAAAACAATTACTCATAAACATAAGCAACCTTATTGATAAGAATGTGGTAATTGCAGGGGACTTTAACACCCCACTTACAGAAATGGATAGATCATCTAGACACACAGTCAATAAAGAAACAAGGGCCCTGAATGATACATTGGATCAGATGGACTTGACAGATATATTTAGAACTCTGCATCCTAAAGCAACAGAATATACTTTCTTCTCAAGTGCACATGGAACATTCTCCAAGATAGATCATATACTGGGTCACAAAACAGCCCTTCATAAATTTACAAGAATTAAAATTATACCATGCATACTTTCAGACCACAATGCTATGAAGCTTGAAATCAACCACAGGAAAAAGTCTGGAAAACCTCCAAAAGCATGGAGGTTAAAGAACACCCTACTGACGAATGAGTGGGTCAACCAGGCAATTAGAGAAGAAATTAAAAAATATATGGAAACAAACAAAAATGAAAATACAACAATCCAAACGCTTTGGGATGCAGCGAAGGCAGTCCTGAGAGGAAAATACATTGCAATCCAGGCCTATCTCAAGAAACAAGAAAAATCCCAAATACAAAATCTAACAGCACACCTAAAGGAAATAGAAGCAGAAGAGCAAAGGCAGCCTAAACCCAGCAGAAGAAGAGAAATAATAAACAGCAGAGCAGAAATAAACAATATAGAATCTAAAAAAACTGTAGAGCAGATCAACGAAACCAAGAATTGGTTTTTTGAAAAAATAAACAAAATTGACAAACCTCTAGCCAGGCTTCTCAAAAAGAAAAGGGAGATGACCCAAATAATTAAAATCATGAATGAAAATGGAATTATTACAACCAATCCCTCAGAGATACAATTATCAGGGTATACTATGAAAAATTATGTGCCAACAAATTGGACAACCTGGAAGAAATGGACACATTCCTAAACACCCACACTCTTCCAAAACTCAATCAGGAGGAAATAGAAAGCTTGAACAGACCCATAACCAGCGAAGAAATTGAATCGGTCATCAAAAATCTCCCAACAAATAAGAGTCCAGGACCAGATGGCTTCCCAAGGGAGTTCTACCAGACGTTTAAAGCAGAGATAATACCTATCCTTCTCAAGCTATTCCAAGAAATAGAAAGGGAAGGAAAACTTCCAGACTCATTCTATGAAGCCAGTATTACTTTGATTCCTAAACCAGACAGAGACCCAGTAAAAAAAGAGAACTACAGGCCAATATCCCTGATGAATATGGATGCAAAAATTCTCAATAAGATACTAGCAAATCGAATTCAACAGCATATAAAAAGAATTATTCACCATGATCAGGTGGGATTCATTCCTGGGATGCAGGGCTGGTTCAACATTCGCAAATCAATCAACGTGATACATCACATAAAAAAAAAGAAAGGAGAAGAACCATATGATCCTGTCAATCGATGCAGAAAAGGCCTTTGACAAAATCCAGCACCCTTTCTTAATAAAAACCCTTGAGAAAGTCGGGATAGAGGGAACATACTTAAACATCATAAAAGCCATTTATGAAAAGCCCACAGCTAACATCATCCTCAACGGGGAAAAACTGAGAGCTTTTTCCCTGAGATCAGGAACACGACAGATATGCCCACTCTCACCGCTGTTGTTTAACATAGTGCTGGAAGTTCTAGCATCAGCAATCAGACAACACAAGGAAATCAAAGGCATCAAAATTGGCAAAGATGAAGTCAAGCTTTCGCTTTTTGCAGATGACATGATACCATACATGGAAAATCCGATAGACTCCACCAAAAGTCTGCTAGAACTGATACATGAATTCAGCAAAGTTGTAGGATACAAATCAATGTACAGAAATCAGTTGCATTCTTATACACTAACAATGAAGCAACAGAAAGACAAATAAAGAAACTGATCCCATTCACAATTGTACCGAGAAGCATAAAATACCTAGGAATAAATCTAACCAAAGATGTAAAAGATCTGTATGCTGAAAACTATAGAAAGCTTATGCAGGTAATTGAAGAAGATATAAAGAAATGGAAAGATATTCCCTGCTCATGGATTGGAAGAATAAATATTGTCAAAATGTCAATACTACCCAAAGCTATCTACACATTCAATGCAATCCCAATCAAAATTGCACCAGCATTCTTTTCGAAACTAGAACAAGCAATCCTAAAATTCATATGGAACCACAAAAGGCCCCGAATAGCCAAAGTAATTTTGAAGAAGAAGACCAAAGCAGGAGGCATCACAATCCCAGACTTTAGCCTCTACTACAAAGCTGTCATCATCAAGACAGCATGGTATTGGCATAAAAACAGACACATAGACCAATGGAATAGAATAGAAACCCCAGAACTAGACCCACAAACGTATGGCCAACTCATCTTTGACAAAGCAGGAAAGAATATCCAATGGAAAAAAGACAGTCTCTTTAACAAATGGTGCTGGGAGAACTGGATAGCAACATGCAGAAGGTTGAAACTGGACCACTTTCTCACACCATTCACAAAAATAAACTCAAAATGGATAAAGGACCTGAATGTGAGACAGGAAACCATCAAAACCTTAGAGGAGAAAGCAGGAAAAGACCTCTCTGACCTCAGCCGTAGCAATCTCTTACTCGACACATCCCCAAAGGCAAGGGAATTAAAAGCAAAAGTGAATTACTGGGACCTTATGAAGATAAAAAGCTTCTGCACAGCAAAGGAAACAACCAACAAAACTAAAAGGCAACCAACGGAATGGGAAAAGATATTTGCAAATGACATATCGGACAAAGGGCTAGTATCCAAAATCTATAAAGAGCTCACCAAACTCCACACCCGAAAAACAAATAACCCAGTGAAGAAATGGGCAGAAAACATGAATAGACACTTCTCTAAAGAAGACATCCGGATGGCCAACAGGCACATGAAAAGATGTTCAACGTCGCTCCTTATCAGGGAAATACAAATCAAAACCACACTCAGATATCACCTCACGCCAGTCAGAGTGACCAAAATGAAGAAATCAGGAGACTATAGATGCTGGAGAGGATGTGGAGAAATGGGAACCCTCTTGCACTGTTGGTGGGAATGCAAATTGGTGCAGCCGCTCTGGAAAGCAGTGTGGAGGTTCCTCAGAAAATTAAAAATAGACCTACCCTATGACCCAGCAATAGCACTGCTAGGAATTTATCCAAGGGATACAGGAGTACTGATGCATAGGGGCACTTGTACCCCAATGTTTATAGCAGCACTCTCAACAATAGCCAAATTATGGAAAGAGCCTAAATGTCCATCAACTGATGAATGGATAAAGAAATTGTGGTTTATATACACAATGGAATACTACGTGGCAATGAGAAAAAATGAAATATGGCCTTTTGTAGCAACGTGGATGGAACTGGAGAGTGTGATGCTAAGTGAAATAAGCCATACAGAGAAAGACAGATACCATATGGTTTCACTCTTATGTGGATCCTGAGAAACATAACAGAGACCCATGGGGGAGGGGAAGGAAAAAAAAAAAAAAAGAGGTTAGAGTGGGAGAGAGCCAAAGTATAAGAGACTGTTAAAAACTGAGAACAAACTGAGGGTTGATGGGGGGTGGGAGGGAGGGGAGGCTGGGTGATGGGTATTGAGGAGGGCACCTTTTGGGATGAGCACTGGGTGTTGTATGGAAACCAATTTGACAGTAAATTTCATATATTAAATAAATAAATAAATAAACATTAAAAAAATAAATAAATAAATAAATAAATAAATAAATAAAAATAAATAAATTTAAAAAAATAAAAATAAATAAAATGTCTATACTGCCCAAAGTAATCTACACATTTAATGCCATCCCTATCAAAATACCATCAGCATTTTAACACAGCTAGAAATGCAGTCCTAAAATTTGTATGGAACCAGAAAAGACCTGAACAGCCAAAGCAATCTTGTAGAAAATAAAGCTGGAGGCATCACAATCCCTGACTTCAAGGTATACTACAAAGCTGTAGTCATCAAGATAGTATGGTACTAGGACAAAAACAGACACATAGAACAATGAAACAGAATAGAAAACCCAGAAATGGTTCCGCAACTGTGGGTCAACTAATTTTCAACAAAGCAGGAAAGAGTATCCAATGGAAAAAAGACAGTCTCTTCAACAAATGGTGTTGAGAAAACTGGATAGCAACATGCAGGAGAATGAGGCTGGACCATTTTCTTACAGCATATACAAAAATAAATTCACAGTGGATAGAAGACCAAATGTGAGACAGGAAACCATCAAAATCCTAGAGAAGAACGCAGGTAGCAACCTCTTTGACTTTGACCATAGCAACTTCTTATTGGACATATCTTTGGACGCAAGAGAAACAAAAGCAAAAATTAACAACTGGGACTTCATTAAGATAAAAAGCTTTTGCACAGAGAAAGAAACAATCAACAAAACTAAAAGGCAACCTACAGAATGGGAGAATGTGCAAACATGTGATAAAAGGTTAGTGTCCAAAACCTATAATGAACTTATCAAACTCAACACCCAAAAAAACATAAAATCCAGTTAAGAAATGGGCAGAAGACATGAGAAGAGATTTCTCCAAAGAAGACATCGAGATGGCTAACAGACACATGAAAAGATGCTCAGCATTACTCATCAGCAGGGAAAAACAAATCAAAACCATGGTGAGATACCACCTCACACCTACCCGAATGGCTGAAAGTAACAACATGGGAATAACAAGTGTTAGGATGTGGAGAGGGGGAACCCTCTTACTCTGTTGATGGGAATGAAACTTTGTGCACTGACTTTGGAAAACAGTTTGGAGATTCTTTAAAAGTTAAGAATAGAACTACCCCACGACCCAGCAATTCCACTACCAGGATTTCCCAAAGGATACTAACATACTGATTTAAAGAGGCACATGCACCCTGATTTACTTATCAACAATAGCCAAATTATGCAAAGAGCCCAAATGTCCATCAACTGATGATGAATGGATAAAGAAGTTGTGTATATAGATACAATGGAATATCACTCAGCCATCAAAAATAATGAAATTTTGACATTGATGGAGCTAGAGTGTATTATGCTACGCAAAATAAGTCAGAGAAAAATAAATACCACATGATTTCACTCCTATGTGGAATTTAAGAAACAAAATAGATGAACACAGGGGATGGGGGAAAAAAAGAGAGAGAGAGAGGCAAACCATAATAGACTGTCAACTATAGAGAACAAACTGAGGGTCCCTGGAGGGGAGGTAGGCAGGGGATACGCTAAATGGGTAATGGGTATTAAGGAAGCCACTTGTAACGAGAACTGGGTGTTGCATGTTAGTGACAAATCACTAAATTGTACTCCTAAAACCAATTATTACACTATATGTTAACTTACAATGTAAATTAAAAAATTATATAAAATAGGGGCGCCTGGGTGGCGCAGTCGGTTAAGCGTCCGACTTCAGCCAGGTCACGATCTCACGGTCCGTGAGTTCGAGCCCCGCGTCAGGCTCTGGGCTGATGGCTCGGAGCCTGGAGCCTGTTTCCGATTCTGTGTCTCCCTCTCTCTCTGTCCCTCCCCCGTTCATGCTCTGTCTCTCTCTGTCCCAAAAATAAATAAACGTTGAAAAAAAAATTATATAAAATAAATACATTTGAACAAAAAAAGGCATTTAGTTAATGCCTATAATGTGCCAAGTAATGGTAGCACTATTGTGACTGATGACTTACATACAGACTCTAACTTCCAAAATCTTACAATTCTGTAGGAGACAAACATAAAGTAACAACTAAAACACAATGTGTTAATTGTCACAGTAGTGGGCAGTAAAATGTCTTATCAGATTTCAAGGGAAGACAGTTATCCTTAGCTGTGGAGAGCAAAGATGGTTTTGTGGGAGTAAGAGGGCAAAACAGAGATAACAGAAATTTCATAGGTTAAGGCCCAGAGATTAGAGGTCATCAAAGCTAGAACAGAATATATGAAGGGACATGAAGCTTAAGAGTAAATATTATTTTATAAAGGGACTTTGATGTTATGCCTAGGAATAGGAATTAATCATTATTAATTGACTGAAATGACTCTTCTAGTATCCAGGCAAAAATGAGAGTGGTCCGAATGAAGATACTATAGTATAGATAGAATTGTTTGGATTTGAGACACATTCCAGAGGTGGAATCAAAACAAATCACTGACTGTATATAAAGGGTGAGGAAAGGTGAGTAGTCAATATAATTAATCAACCTCCTGACTTATGGTCCTGGGTGAATAACTGGTGCCATTAACTGAACCTAGGAGCACAGAAGAAAGAAGAAATGACTAGTTCAATTTTGTATGTTTCAAATTTGAGAGGCTCCAATGACATATATAAAAAGGTGTTCGATGGGCACCTAGAAAAAAAAGAAAAATTTGAGCTGGAAATCCCAATTTAATCTAAGAATACAATGTATAAATAATATCAATTCAAATGGGATCACCCACGAGGAGAATAGAGTCAGAAGGGGACATAGTTCGGGAGCACCAGTATTTCCAACATGGACAGAGGAAGTAAACACGGAGAGAGCCATAAAAACTGGCTAAAGTATCCACCAAAGTGGGAAGAAAGCCTGTTGATGGTCAAGTTAGCAAAACAAAACAAAACACCCCAACAACACAGGAAAAGTATTTTTCCAACAGATGAAGGTGAACAAAACTTTCATTTCCAACACTATACAGAGTGGAGTTTTCCATTTTATTTACTTATTTGTGATCTAAATGTATATGTGTAATTTCAATGTTATATTCAACAATGTATCAATTATTCCTGCATAATCAACCACTCTTAAACTTAGTGGCTAAAAACAATCCCCATTTTATTTGCTCATAATTATGAGTCACCATGTAAACTGGGTGTAGCAGGATGGGTTCTTGGTCTTGTCTGAAGGCAACCAATGTGAGCACAAACTCATTAGTCATCTGACAGCTTGACTAGGATAGGTAGTTCTAGACAGCCTCACTCACAAGTCTGGTGGTTTCTGCTGACTGCACAATGGGCGCCTCTCTCTACTTGGTCATTCATCCTCAAGGAGGCTATATTAATTAAGCCTATTTACATGGGAAGCTTATGGGAGCAAGAGAGTGACAGCAGAGGCTTCAAGGCCTCTCGACAAGAGACTTTGCTTAGAAGTTGTCTGATATTTCTTCTGACATGTCTGTTGTTCAACCCAAATCCCAAATCCAGTCTATGCTTAAAGGCTGGGAGAATAGGGATTGCCTGTTAATGGAAGGGGGTGTAAAGGATGAGGGGAGCCATTTTAATCCTCCATTTTCTTACCTTTCACCCAAGAATATACATGCCTCCTATGTGCAAAATGTATCAAAGGCTTAAATGTAAGTGCTAAAACCATAAAACTCATACAAGAAAACAAAGAGGTAAATCTTCATGACCTGTGATGTTGCAATGAATTCTTAAATATGACAGTAAAAGCATAAAGAAAAACGACAAAAGGATAAACTGAAATTTATCAAAATTAAAAACGTTTGTACATCAAGGGACATTATCAAGAAAGTGAAACACAACCTATATAATGGGGGGAAATGCTTGAAAATCATATATTTGATTAGGGTCCAGGATCCAAATATATAAAGAAATTTTACAACTCAACAACAAAATTGTTGAGCTATGAAAAATGGTTTGTTAGTTCCTCAATAAGTTAAACATAGAATTACCATTCCATTTGATAAAGCAATTCCACCCATAGGTGGAACTGAAAAAAGAACTGAAAAGAACCAAAAGAACTGAAAAAAAGGTATTTACAATAGACAAAAGGTGGAAACAATCCAAAGGCCCACCAACAGATGAACAGTTAAACATAGTGGTATATACATATAATGGAATATTGCTCAGCCATAAAAAGTAATAAAGTACTGATACATGGTGCAATGTGGATGAACTTTAAAATGTTATGCTAAGAAAGAGGAGCCAGACAAAAAAGATCATATTGCATGATTTAATTTATATGAAAAAAATTCAGAATACGTAAATCCATAGAAATTGTGGTTGCCACACCAGGGTAGAGGTGAACAGATATTAAATCCTTAATGTGAATGGGGTGGTGAAAATGTTCTGGGACTAGACAGAAGTGGTGACTGTACAACATTGTGAATGTATTAAATGCCACTGAGTTGTTCACTTTAAAATGGTTAATTTTACGGTACGTGAACTGTGTCTCAAATAAAAAAAATGTTTAACTAGAACAAAGTATGGGCTTTAGTTAATAATAATGTATCAATATTGATTCATTAATTATAATAAATGTACTATTCTAATGTAAGATATTAGGCTAGGGAAAACATGGTCCAGAGTATATATGAAATCTCTATATTATCTTCCCTATCTTTCTATAAGTCTTAAACTGTTTTAAAATAAAGTTTAATAAAACAATACTATTTAGAAGACATAAAAATTAATTAAATGAAAGGAAATAATACTAAAGCAAAAAATATGACCATGGCTTTTGAATTATGAGGTTTGAACCCCATCAGATTAATTATGAAGCCCCAAAGTTCTTATGGGAATTGTAACATTTTGGACTAAAATACAAAAGATTAAAAATGCAGAGAAACTTCCAATTTATATCAGTGTTATGAACAAAACTGTGTTCTACTAAAATTCATATGTTGAAGCCCTAATCTCCAATGTGACTATATTTGAAGATAGGGCCTTTAAGGAGATAATTAAAGTTAAAAGATGTCATAGAATGGAGTCCTAATCCAATAAAACTAGTATTCTTATTAGAAGACAAAAAAAAAAAAAATAACCTACCAGAGCTCACTCTCTCTCAACATGTGGGCACAGAAGAAAGGCCATGTAAGAACACAGTGTGAAGGAGGCTGTTTACAAGCCAGGAAGAAATCCTCAATAGAAACCAACTGTGACAACACCTTGATTTTGGACTTCTAGCCTCCAGCGCTGTGAGAAAATAAACTTCTGTTGTTTAATTCTTCCAGCCTGTGGTATTTTTTATGGCAGCCTGAACTAATACAGGAAAAAAGTTTCAGAGTAACTACTCAGGTCTACTTCTTATGGAATTCTAAATATCTCTCAGAACCAAGAGCTCAGAGAGTAATGCAAAGAGACAAAGAGAACCACAAATTAGGAAACTATCCCCAGGAAGCAGAACTGGGTCTTGGCAGCATTGTTTAGACTCAGAAGTGACAGACATAACACCATGTGCCCTCATAAATTTCAGAATTACAGGCATCAGTGAAAGTTATGTGTCTTTCATTTCTCTCCTTTTGAGTAACACTGTTCATTGTGACAATTTTGTCCCTGCTTCACCACTGTTTGCTAAGTGTGCAGGAGCAGTATTTAACATCATTTTAATTCACAGATATCTAGACCAAAAGAAGCTGCACCCAGAGAACATCATCCACATCATATCTGTTGTGGAACATATAATCATGGACCTCTGCATGATACCATCATGGAATGAAACTTTTGGGGGGTTGGTGATTACAGTCTCCAATTGGATGGGTTGTGGACCATGATGTCAATGAACCAACAGATTGACTGCTACATAAAGTGTCCCCACAAATTCATTTCTCGTGTCATCCACATCTTGTCTAATATTCTACTGCATTAACAAAGGGATTGATTATGTGCTTTGCTTTGGCCAGTGGGACTTGAACAATCATAATACACGCAAATAGTTTAAGCTTTTGCCCACTGAGATCTGTCCTCCTAGAACACTGTCCCAGACATGGGTGTGAGGCCATCTTAGTCACTATTTCCAGTTGAGTTAGCAGGTGTTTACATCCACATAACTGGCCCCAGGCAAGAACTAACAAAATTGTCCAGCTGAGCCCAGAACAAATTGCTCAACGGTAACAAAATAAATGCTTGTTCTAGCCACAAAGTTTGAGAGAGAGACAGAGACAGAGAGAGAATGTGTGTGTATGTGTATACCAATAGATGGGAAAAAAAATGTTTACTTTTCTGAAGTTATTTTCATGAAAACAATAAAAACCAAATCCAGATTCCAATGAATAAGTGAGTAATTTGTAGGAAACAAATGTTTAATTTATGCAATCCTTTTCAGATGTTAGTTACGTAAAACATGAAGAAAGAGAAAAAGATATGTTTAAAGGTGTATGGGATAAAAAATATTTTCTTGAAAACAAGAGAAACATCAATATTTTAAATATTGATAGGAGTGAGTTAGGGGGAAAAAAAGTAAATTTGGAAGAGAGATGTGAACACCTGATGGAACAAGATCCTTGAAAAAGATGGAATGCAGATGAGGGGAGTAGCTACTGAGGAGGGAAGAGATTTCCCATGGAAGGACAAAAGGAATAATATTTGTGGAATTCAAGAATGTTAAGTGGGATAACAAGAGTTTGAAGCATTTCTATTGTCATACCTCCTATTTTCTTTGTAAAGTAAGAGATGAATGAGTAGTGAATTAGAGGATTTGGAGGCCTGAACCAAAGAGAGGACGGGAATAGCCACTGGAGAATACTAGAGAAAGTTCTGGTTAAGAAACAGAATAATTTCAGAGCACTGCTAAAGGCCCCACTGAGGTTGGACACCACGAATGTGTAACATCTCAAATTGGGATTTCTGTGTAATGTTTTCTGGCACTATTCAGCAGCCTGGGGTGTAGGAATGGAGATGGCAGCTCATGAGAGGGAACTCATCAGGGCTTGCAGAGTTCCGTCAGACTAGAAGGATGGTGAGATAAAAAAGTGAAGAACCAGATATACCAAATAGTGAGTGTTTTAAGAGATGAAATCATTAGTCAAGAAAGTAAATAATGGAAAACGGGAATGATAGAATGGCAAATAGTGAACACTTTAGGATTTGAAGTGTCCTTAAGTTTCAAATGAAATAGAATTAACAGAATAAGAGAACTCAAAGTATTAGAGATTTGGTCAGTAGGATCAGATGATTAAATATTATTTTTCAGAATTTGAAAACACATGTGAAATGGTATAAGCACAGCAAAATTTTCTAACTGGAATTGCAGGCATTTCAACATTCATATTTTTTTGATCCTCATAGCTGACCTACTTTCAGGGATACTCTCAGTATGGGGGAGAATAGGATGTTCTTAGATCTCAGACACACCTGCCTGGATGCTAACTCTGACATTGACTGTGTGATCTTGGGGGAAGTCGTTATCTCCGGAATCTGTTTCCCCACCTGTAACTGGGGATAATGGCAGTTTCTACCTCACAAGTTTTTTGTAAGGTTTCAATGAAATCATACATATTAAGTGTTTAATACGGCTTATGATATATAGTAAGCGCTTAGTATTACCATTACAACACTTGTACTGCTAATAATGTTATCATTTTTGTATAACACATTCTTTATATTTTAAAGAATGATTTCTAAATACTTTCTATGCCATTCTTTCAAATCATGGTAACATTTTAATGATTTGTATTGATCAAATGAAGAAAAAAATTTCAGTTCAGTAGAAATGACTCCAAAGTAAATAAAGCTATCTCTAGTCTAGGTCATCTAGAAAAATACAGTGGAAAAAAAATAAAACAAAATCTTGTACTTGTATGGGAAGTTATCCAGGTAATTACTTCTATCATATTGCCATGTTTTCTCATTCTTCGCAAAAATAAAATATAGAGAAAAGGTTCACAGTAACTCTACTTTGAAGAATTTCCTTTTCAAAATTCAGAATTGCAATTAAACTATTAGGAATGCATGGACAGACTTATGGCAGATTCATCTCTGCTAATCACAGGCTCTACAGCATTCATTCTGACTATAACGGAAACCACTGCGATTCAGTGTGCAAACAAACTGTAATGGTTGATCCAAAGAAGACTGACCTTAGGGCACCTGGGTAGCTCAGTCGATTGACTGTCCAGCTCTTGATTTTGGCTCAGGTCATGATATCACAGTGCATGGGTTCAAGCCCACATTTGGCTCTACACTGACAGGGCGGAGCCTGCATGGGATTCTGTCTCTCTTCTCTCTCTGCCCCTTCCCTGCTTGCTTTCTTTCTCTCAAAATTAAAAAAAAAAATTTTTAATTTAAAAAAAGATTGATCTTTTCACTTACTTAATGTAGTCCATACCCAAAGTAGATGATGGCTTTATAATTATTTATAGAGCTTTATCTAATAAAAGATTAAGACGATTCTGATTAAAAATAAACAAGCACTGTTTCCATAAGAAACCCCACAACCATCAGCAGTAGCCCCCAGCCCTAGAAAACTAATCTGCTGTCTCTACAGACTGGCCTATTTTGGACATTCCACATTAACGGGATCATACGATACGTGGCCTTTTGTGATTATGGTAATGGTTGCACAACTCTGCAAATACACTAAAAAATGCTGAATTGTACACTTTAAATGACAAACTTTATGATATTTAAATTATCTCAATAAAGCTGTTTTAAAAATCAAGCACTTTATAGAGAAACACAATTGGTAAGTTAGACAAATGTGAAAATGGTGTAATTAAAAGAAGATGAACTGCAGGCCTAGAGAGAACATCACTTTCTTTTTCTCTGTCCTTGACCCCAACCCAATCCCAGCATAAATGTACTCCTTACAGTCCCAAGAAAAACCCAATTTCAATGGGAAGAAATGTCACTGTGAATTGAACAAAGTCAAGAATGTTACTTGGGCCATACTTTCAGATTTGCAGGCCTTAGCAGAAGAAATGTACTTATTTGGGCAAAACACCCCTTTCTCTTTTGCTGGCTGGCAGATCCTTCATGAACCAGCCTGCCTTCATCATTAGGCCATTTTTTTTCCCCAACAATTGGAGTAATAAAACACGAAGTTTGGGTAATGTGGAGACATAATTAACCAGTTACCTGCTTTGACTCCTAACCCCCAAATCCAGAGGAATCACATAATCTGCAACTCAAAATAGGACTTATTTTTTGCCCTTCACGTTGGGGATTGCAATGGAATTTGGGGTGGAGGTTCCAGCTGGTATCACCAAGTTGTTTCTCTGCGTTATTTTGCCCTCTGCACACATAATCCCTTGGAAACTGGTAAAGGGGTGAGCCCTGTTGCTCCCCCAGAACTAGACAGGTAAAGACAGTGCCTGGGACTATAGGCAATGAATGAATAAAACTGAATAATGTTAAACTCCTCCCAAGGGTACAATCAGCTGACGACTTTTATTGGATAAAATATTTTCAAGTGGTAAAAATGTTGAGAAGAAATGTCCTGCAATTTTAAGGACTACACTCATATGCCTCTTGAAGAAGACAACACCCTATATCAAGCATGAAGACTGGTCCATCAGAACTTTCTCAGAGCCAGATCCAACAACAGTGGTGAGGGAAGAGATACAGCACAAACCTATCCTCTTGTTTGCACAATCTATTTGTGCAGTGTTTGCACAGAATAATCTTAATGAAAGGTATGGGAAGGTTTTTATCATTCTTGTCATCTTTTGAAAATAACCAGAAGTTACAGTGTTTTCAGAATTGAACTCCCTTCAGAATAATAAAGGCAAACAGGTTAAAAAGACAGAATCATTACATTCTCTTTCAACAGACCTATTAAGTATTTCTTTAGAACAAAATAACTCATTAAGAAGGGCACGCCGTCCTTTCACACACCAATTTACTCATCTAATCATCTAATCAGTTTAGTGTCCCTAAAAATGATGTAAATACTATTTAATTTACTAGTCAAGTTGGCTTATGGAAATTACTACTTAGCATGATTGCCTCTGGATAACGAACAGACAGGTAGGGGGAAAAAAAATCTATTTAATAAGGTCGTTTCACCCTTCTGAAGTGAGACTATCAAAAACATGTCTAGATTAGTAAATTATACAACTAAGCAAAGATTCTATAAAATATTCCAAGTATCATTAAAAAAAATAACTCCCTGGGATGAGTAACAGCCCTTACAGGTTCTATCAAGCTTCCAAAAAATGTTAGCATTTTAAATCTTACCCGTTTCAAATGCTCTTGTATTTTAGATTCCACATTTTCAATGTGTGAAATCATTTTGTTGACACATGGTGCTGGGATGTTTACTAAAGCACAGCTTTGACGTCGACATGGGTAACTAAAGTAAATGCCTTCATTCACCCCTTAAAGATAAAGCAGACAGAAATTAGTTAATAGTTACATACAAAATAGTAAACTGTGATATTCAGAATATGCAAAAAATATTCTGCTTTATTAATACTAAAACTTTTTAAATTTCTTTAATAAACACATTGACAAAGAGTTTAGAAAATTATAGAATGGTATGATATTAGGTGATATTAATTGTATGTAATTATTAAAGTATCCTATAACATCATGAACTAAACATTAAAAAAAACACTAAAGAAAAAAGGCAAAAAACCAGTTAATCCAGTAGTTTCTAAATAGTTCCTGAATCACTTAAAAAATGCCTTTGAAATATATTTCAAATTCTCCCTTCAAAGAGAGTCCACATCTCCCAGTGTAAATAATATCCAACCATTCATGCATTGAAAAAGTTCTTTAAATCCAGCATGAGTTTCTCTTGCTGAAAAAAAATAAAAGCAGGTCCCCTTCATCCTTATAATAACCTCATTTTCTACCTTCCATTTCTGAAAATTGGAGTCTCATGCAAAGAGTGATTGATGTTCCCACTATAGCATTCAAGTTGTACTCATCATAAAATCCACTCAGTCGGATGTGCCTCAGTGATTCTAATCCTGGCATGTCCCGAGTCGACTGAAGGTTGCAGAAGCACAGCAAAGTTGTCCATGAAACTCCACCAAAGTGCTTACTTGCAGTCCTTTTGCCTCTAAGGACTCTATTGGGCTGGATGATAGCTGCAGTCACTGATCTTAAATGCAAGACACAAAATAGGCTCGGTGCCTCAGTGAGAACAGTGTGATGTCCTCATTTCGGCTGACCTTGAAGAACACAGAAGTTATGCCGTTGCCTCCAGACTGTGCTTTTTGTCTCCATGCCAACTCAGAGAGTAAATATCTTCATTTAAACAGCAATGTTTTAAATATCTTTTAAATAACATCTCCTCCAAAAACATAATGTCCATGAAAACAGCATACCTGTTTCATTTACAAATGTTTACACTATCCCATATGTTACATATATGTATAAACACATATACGTGTATACGTATACACACATATATGCACACTAACACTTTTTGAGAACTAAAAATATGTGCCAAACATGGAACTATGCTAAGTACTTTTGATTCCATATTTTATTTAATCTTCACCACAATCTTATGAAATGGATTATCTCGATTTCAAAGGTGAGAAAACAAAGGCTTAGTGAAATTATATAATGTGTCCATTTCCACAGAACTGGTAGGTGGGAGAACTGAAATTTGAACTATATCTCCTTGGCTTTGGAGTATAAGCCATACTTTAAGGTTGTTCTTATATTTTTACAAAGGTGGCAAAAAAAGTGAAGCAGTCCTAAAAATATATTTCAGGGCATCTCAAATGTTTCACATATCACTCATTTTTGAGTTTTGCTTGTTCCTTCAAGGTATCAGTGCTGATATTCCAATGTAGCTTAGTTTGCTTTGACTATACTCAACACATATACTTGCTATGAACATTTCGTGTGTTATATTCCATCTCTCATCTATAGTTCATACACAGATATATATTTTCATCTCCGTAACAGTCATAGGGCTAAAGAACAAGCTGGTGAAAATTACATATTGATCTCCTATCCAAATATCTTGATAAGGGCATGTTGCCCTTCCCTCTAGAAATAAAGTTTTAATACACATTTAACAACCAGGCAGTTGTCCTTAGACTCAAAACATTTGTTTTGCTTCATTAAATGTAGAGAAAACAAGGATAGCAATGACTCATTTAACATTTTTTTGTATGTACCACTCTCACCCTATTATGTGAATACTAATTAATTTCCATTACACCCCTATGGTTTGGGATTAACATTTTGCATACAGTAAAGTGAAGAAATACTACGAAGTTAAAATTTGCAATAAAAGTCTGTAGAAGACATGGCATCTTGAGCAGCGCAATGTAAACCCAGAATCCAGGAGTTATTATCACTGTTTTTATTCTAGTACAGGCATAATACAAGTTACAACTTTCCTTTACATTTCTTTTCAATTTAGAGACACCCTAGATCACTACACTAGGTGTCCACGTTCATTCTTTTTTTGACTGGAATGATAACTAACTGTGCTTAAGTTAAAGCTATCCAGTCTCTAACCTCAGATTTCTGACTTAATAAATGAATGGGTTGGTAGGGTGTTGTACAAAATCTTTTTCACCTTAAATTCCATGATACAGCTAATTAATGATTTTAGTCAAACATACTGATAGAACTCCTCGCAAAGCCTGTGCACAAATTGTCAGAGTGAGTGTTTAAAGACAAGCTCAGGCAAGACTTATAACCTCTCTAAACATCTGCCCAACTTTAATTCCCTTACTCAGAACCAATGCCTAAGAGGTAAGTAAGATCTTCCTGGATCTAGGCTACAGTTGAGGTTTGTTGGCTCTATAACCTGAAACTCCCATTTAAAAAAATACAGACTGGTTGATTTTATGGGCAAATGAAATAAAATGCAGTGTTCATAAACTGCCAACTCTCTTTGCAGTGAATGTAATCCTTTCATAATTTATTCACCCAACCCATCCTCCCTTCTCTCCTGCTTTTAATATGTGGTTCCTTTATGTCCATTACCCGAATTACTGTATTGTCCCTTTATCTGAACTCAGCACTCAGGAGAAAACTTATCGAAACACAGATTTGCTTTTCACATTCTGTTATCCCTTTTAACATCTTTTCTTTCCCAGATGTAGAAAAAGTCAGTGTTCTCAAGTTTAGAAATAACTTCTCCTCCTTGGAAAGCCTCTGTGTGATTAACAGAAAGTACCTTTAATTTTTTTTTTTTTTTATAGACACAAAGTTCCCTTTAGTTTTTGTTACATACAGGAGGAATCGGGGTACAGGGAACCTTTCTCTGACTTTAGAATTACTTTCTTTTTATTGAACCTTACAATGTAGAAGACATTTATCACTGAATATATAAAATAGTATGCATAGACTCTCAGAGTTGGAGATGACTAAAGACTGCATCTACTCTAACCACTTTCTTTTTATTTTTTTTTTTAACATTTATTTATTATTGAGAGACAGAGAGAGACAGAGCATGAGTATGGGAGGGGCCGAGAGACAGGGAGACACAGAACCTGAAACAGGCTCCAGGCTCTGACTGTCAGCACAGAGCCCAATGCAGGGCTCGAACTCACAAACTGTGAGATCATGACCTGAGCCGAAGTCGGACGCTTAACAGACTGAGCCACCCAGCAACCCCAAACCACTTTTAATATATAAATGGCCCTGTTCAGTGTTCACTTATCACCAGTCCCTTCAGTCTTTTAAAACTCTGCAATTTCAGTATATTTAGTTTTGCTTCCCTTAAGTAATCACAGGTCTATTTCTGTGTCTGACTACTTCCTATAGCTATTATCTTATACTAAATCTTGCTTTGACTAGCAATTTTTTCAAATGAGCATTCTATACCAACAGTCACAATACCCTCACTTCCTGTTCTCTTCTTTAAATTGCAATTTCTATGCAAATATTAACAGCCTTCTTACATGGTCCTTTCCCTATGAGGAATTCTTGAATCTTTCAGACATTTGGATCTACCTGTATAATTTCTATTTCTTTATTAGAACTTAACACATTGCATTCTAACTGTGTCACATCTATCTGCTTCCCATCTATCTTCCCATGAAGCTTTGCATTCTTTATGGAGAGAAATTATATTTAGTGGCTTAAAAGCTATTGAATAAATAAGTGAAAGAATAAATCACTTTTTGAAAAATGTTATCATGCTGAAACCTGGCTTCTGTTCTCTCCTCTCTAAGAAATCTTCATACAACAATCCCACCAATCAATATTTCTACTACTATCTGTGAAGGAGTAACTGATATAGATTTAGTCTTCCAAGTATGAAAAAAAAAACGCAAGACAACTATTTTCAGACATTGGAAAATAGGAATTCCAGCCTTTGACTCCTGAGAAAGGAAAATTCATAAGGCTGAGTCCCACAATAATCATGCTCTCTGCCAAGGGACAATTCTTCAATTGCAATATAGAGATCTGGGGGAAGAAAAGAACATGGAAATCCTGTTGAGATAAGGGGCAAAGATTAGTATCATAGGTAGTGGAGACAGAATCTTCAGGGCAGGAAACTGAAAAAGACACAGTCATGCAGAGAAGGACCCCAAAAAATCCATGTGAGAGTGCTCTCTGAATCTGTAGATAAGGGCTAGACTCTGTGTGTGTGTGTGTGTGTGTGTGTGTGTGTGTGTGTGTGTGTAGAGTGAAATTCCCTGAATATTTTTTGCAGAAAACCAAGCATACACCACTTTTTTAAAATGTATATTTATTCATTGTGAGAAACACAGGGAAAGAGAGAGACATAGCAGGCAGAGGAAGGACAGAGAGAGAGAGAGAGGGAGAGAGAGAATCCCAAGCAGGGTCCACACTGTCAGCACAGAGCCCAGTGTGGGGCTCAATCCCATGAACCGTGGGATCATGACCTAAGCAGATATCAAAAATTGGTGCTTAACTGACTGAGCCACAGACATTCCCAAGCATATACCACTTTTAAGTTAATCAAATGATTAACTGAGCTGACTACTAGAAAAAGAATCAATTCTCTTCAGAAAAAAATAACAGAATCCAGAATCTTCACAATGTACTACACAAATATCCATTATTAAATCATACAAAGAAACAGAAGAATGTGTTTTAAAAGTCTAGAAAAAAAATCAGTAGAAACTGAACCCAAGATAGCCCAGAAGTTGTAGATAGCAAAGATTTTAAAGTAAATTATAAATACGTTCTAAAAGGTAAAGAAAAAAATATGTTCACGTAATTAAAGGAAAATCTGGTCTTTACAACTGAACACATATTTAGCATCAACATAAACATAAAAATAAAAACTATGAAAAAAAAACAAATGGAAATTCTATAACTGAAAAGTATGAAAATTTAAATTAAAAAATATATTGGTTGGACTTAGCAACAAATTGAATATGGTAAGGACTCAGTGAATGTGTACACAAATCAATAGAAAATATCTACTCTAAAGAACAGAAAGGAAAATGAAAAGAACAGAACTGTGGGACAAAAATCAAACAATCTAACATGTGAAGTTGAGGTTCTTGAAAAAAAAAAAGAAATTTGGAGTGAAAAATATTTGTGGAATAACGGCCACATTATTTCAAAATTTGATGAAAAAACACTGACTTATACATCTAAGAATCTCAGCAAATCCCAAACAACTAAAATATAAAGAGAACAAACTACATCTGGGAATATCATAGTCAAATTGCTGAAAAACAATAATACATAAATAGTCTTTAAAATAGCCAGAAAACATGACTATGAAGGTAATAGGATATGAATAAGAGCTACATTTCTCATAAGAAAAAAATGCAGGCCAGAATATAATAGAAAAATATATTTAAAGTGCAAGCAGGCAGGAGGCAGAAAGGAAAGAAGGAAGGATGGAGAGAGAGAAACATTAAAGAAAAAATAAATTAGACTTCACCAAACAAAACATTCAGCTCCTCAAAAAAAAAAAAAAATTACAACAAATGAAAAGACAAACAAGAGAATGGGAGATAATATGATTGGAAAGTTGGAGCATGATCAGAGAATTACAACTTTCACTCCCGTTCCAGACCTCCAGGGAAGGGAGAGGGGCTGGAGGGAATCAATTGCCAATGGCCAATGATTTAATCAGCCATACCTAGGTAAAGAAGCCTTCATAAAAACCCAAAAGGAGAGGGATTGGGACGCTTCCAGGCTGGTGAACACATGAAGATTTGAGGAGAGTGCAAACTCAAAGAGGGCATGGAAGATCGGCACCATCTGCCCTACTTTACTCTATACCGCTCTTCCACCTGGCTGCTCCTGCGTTATATCCTCTTACAATAAACCCATAATCCAGTAAGGAAAATGTTTCTCTGAGTTCTGTGGGTCATTCTAGCAAACTCAAGGGGGGGGGGGTTCACCGGAACTGCCAGTCTATAGTAGTTGGTCAGAAGCGTAGGTGATATCTGGGCTTTGGATTGGCCTCTGTGGTGGGGGGAAGGGCAATTTTGTACAACTAAACTCTTAACCTGTGGGATCTGACTCTAGTTCTAGGGAGATGGTGTCAGAATTGAGTTGCCTTTTAGGATCCTAGATGGTGTCCAAGAATTGCTGGTAGTCCGGAAACCCTACACTCACACACTGGAATTGGGTGCAGAACCTTTAATTACCTTGTGCCACCTCTGCTATTACTCTATACAGCCATTCTTTTCTGCTGTGTTGTACTAATTGCTTGACAATTATATTTTACCTGGCCTGCAAGATTATACATTTCAGATAAGGGTATTTTCTGAAATACCTCTATATCCTAATAGCACACGTATATTTCAGTGTCTTGAATTAACTGTTTCATAAACCAATCATTGGTATTTTACAAAGGTTGTCCCAAACTGTAACAATAAACCCTAAGTCTGGAGATTAAAACTCTCTTCAACATTTCTACTAGAGAAAAATAGGTAAAGAATCAGAATGCCACCTTATCCCAATTTTATCTTGTCAAACTGAAAATCTCCAGAGCAGAAGTTTATCAAAATCAAGAGTAAACATTTTTTATTAATATAGAGTTCTCCTCCAAAATAATCTGAAGTACGAACCCTCATACATGAAATGTATGCATTTTGTCATCTCTTTCTACCTCTTTCGACATACAATATCAGAAATACCTTCAAGAGCTAATATTTTATGGACTCTTAATTCTGGATTTCACACCACAAAAACATGAGTCCTGCTTCTTTTTCTTCTAAGAAACATATCCTCAATGAACTGGAAAGGCTCTAGCACCTGCTAGTCTTGGCATAAGCAATAAAGAAAATGTTCATTTTAAAAATTCAACATTTCTGAAATTATAAACAATTCTTATAACCAACTGTAATATATTATTAATAAAATAGGTAATAATATTGTGTTCTTAATATTATATATCATTATGCTAAATAGTACTGATATTTAGGATGTATTTCTTAATAAAAATATAATATGGACATCACAAACTAATGAGAAAATACAGCTTACATGGATTATTATATAACTTATTTTTTGTCCTTACCTTCAGTATTTGTCATTTTATTTTCATGAAAAATCTCAATGGCTTCCTTAGGGGCACCAAATAGAACCAAAGCTTGTGATGTGGCATTGTCTTTGAAAAAGAAAACAAAAATTTCAGTGGGCAGTTAATATAAATTTATTTAAATAAGGACAATAATATGTAAAACTATGCTGTAAAAGTGTTATCCTTGCAAAAGCAACTATAGTTCAAATATTAACCAAAACCCACAGTAGAATATATTTGGATGTTTTCTCTGGTACTTCAACTGGGTTAACTCTCACAAGAAGGTATTCCAAATAGCATCCAGCTATTAAAAGCAAACACTGAGAGACTGTTCAGAGTGACATCACCAAAACAATGGAGTAGGAGACCCAGCCTCCATTGTACAACAAAGTTCAACAGTTAGATGGTTATGAACAAACAAAAATAGTTCTGGGAGAGCTCAGGAACCCATTCAACAAACTTTAGCAACACAGTAGAACAAAAAAACAAAAAGATGCCTGTGAATAATCTCACAAAAAGGGAAGGAAAACAGCTTCATTTTGACTGCATCATCCCATCCACCAGGCCAACATTGCTTAGCACCAAGAGGGAACGCTCCAGCTTGAAATAGTTCCCCGCACTGGGAAATGGAGGACAGGGTAGGAGACCAGCTCCCCTACCCTTCTGGTGCACTGTACAAAAGATCTACTTTGGTTTCACCCCACTCAGAGACTGGCAAAGCCAAGACTTATGGAGAGGGTTTCAAACAAGGAAGAAGGGCAGAAGCTACCAATATCAGTATCAATATACAGAAAAAGCGATCACATTTCCCAGTGGCCTCCTCTGCAGAGGACCCCAGCAGGTTTGCTGGAGAAGGTGTCCTAAAATGAAAGAGAGGGTTAAGTGTTTCCCAAACATAAGGTGAGGGAGTTCACCACCACCAGACCTGCCTTACAAGATATTCTGAAAGGAGTTCTGAAAGCTAAAATGAAAAGACTTTAATCAGTAACATGAAAACATTTGAAAAAATAAAATACATTGGTAAAAATAATTACATAGTCAAATTCAGGATACTCCGATAGTATAGTATAGTGGTATGCTAATTGCTTAACTCAAATATAAAGATTAAAGAAGTATTAAAAATAGCTATAGCAGTAATAACTTACTAATGGATACACAATATAAAAAGATGTAAATTGTGACATCAGAAACATAAAAAGGAAGCCATAAAAGGGTAGAGTTTTTGTATGTAATTAAAGTTGTTAATCAACTTAAAATATACTACGATAGCAGGGTGCCTGGGTGGCTCAGTCAGTTAGGTGTCCAACTCTTGGTTTCAGCTCAGGTCATGATCTCATGGTTTTCTGAGTTTGAGCCCACATCAGGCTCAGTGCTGACAGGGTGGAGCCTGCTTGGGATTCTGTGTCTCCCTCTCTCTGTCCCTCCCCACTCTCATAGCTATCTCTGGTTCTTTCTCAAAATAAATAAATAAACTTTAAAATATTAAAATATACATATATATACACACACATATGTGTGTATACACATATATATGTATGTATACATATGTATACATACATATATATGTGTATACATATGTATACATACATATATATGTATATATATGTATATATATGTGTATATATGTATACGTACATGCATACGTATATATGTATGCATATATACATATATATATGTATGCATATATATGTATATATGTGTGTGTATATATGTATACATACGTGTATACATATATATGTATGCATATATATACATATATATGTATGCATATATATGTATACACGTATGTATATATATACATACATATATATGTATACACACATGTATGTGTGTATATATATATATGTATATTTTAATATTTTAAAGTTTATTTATTTTGAGAAACATATATATGTATGTATACTACTATACTATAGTAGTATACTATACTATACTACTATATATGTATATATACGTATATATATGTATGTACGTATATATACATATACGTATATATGTATGTGTATATATATATATGTATGTGTATATATATATATATATATATATATACATGTATGTATACTACTATACTCTAAAATGTTTTATGTAAGCCTTAAGGTAACCACAAAGCAAAAACCTATAGTAGATACACAAGAGAAAAAGAAGGGAATCAGAGTACACCACTATGGAAAATTACCAATGCATAAAGGAAAACAGCAAGAGAAGAAATGAATAAAAGAAGTATAAAATAGGCAGCAAACAATCAGTTTTAGGAGAATAGATCTAGGAAACTCAGTGACTCCATCAAACATAGTAATATCTGTATCATGTGTCCCAGAAAAAGAAAGAAAAGGGGTCAGAAAATTTATTTGAGGAAATAATAGCAGAAAACTTCCCTAATCTCGGAAAGGAAACAGATAATCAGATTCAGGAGGCACAGAGAACTCCTGTCAAGATCAACAAAAGCAGACACACACCAAGACAAAATGTAATTAAACTTGCAAAATACAGTGATACAGAAAAAAATCTTAAGAGCAGCAAAACAAAAGAAGTCCTTAACCTCCAAGAGCAAACCCCTAAGGCCAGCAGAACTTTAAATACAAATGTTGCAAGCCAGAAGGGAGTGGCATGATATATTCAACATGCTGAATGGGAAAAATATGCAGCCAAGAATACCCTATCCAGCAAGGCTGTCATTCAGAATACAAGGAGAGATAAAGAGCTTCCCAAACAAACAAAAACTAAAGCAGTTCATGACCGCTAAACCAGCCCTGCAAGATATATCAAAGGAGACTCTTTTAGTGGAAAGCAAAGACCAAAAGTATAAAGGAGGAAAGCAAAGGCAGGAATAATGAATATTTCTGTAAAAAAATCAGTCAAGGAACTCACACACACGCACACAAAGGATATAAAATATGACACCACATACCTAAAATGTGGGGAGGAGAGGAAAAAAGAATGGGTTCAAACTGAAAAGAACATCAACTTCATATAGACCGCTATATGCAAAAAAAGGTTATATAAAAACCTAGGAGCATCTGGGTTACTCAGTAGGTTGAGGGTCCAACTCTTGATTTCAGCTTTGGTCATGATCCTGAGGTCACGGGATTAAGCCCTGCATCAGGCTCTATGCTCACAGCATGGAACCTGGTTGGGATTCTCTCTTCCTCAATCTCTCTCTCTCTCTCTCTCATTCAAAATTATTAAATAAGCTTAGAAAAAAAGAGTAAAGGTTATTTACAAGCCCAATGTAACAACATATCCAAAACCAATAATAAAAAGGCAAAGAATAAAGATAAAGAAATCCAAATAAATCACTAAAGAAAATCACCAAAACGTGAAAGAGAAAAAGACAAGAAAGAAACAGAGTAAATCTTCAAAAACAAAAAACGAGAGTGACAGAATGGCAATAAGTACATATCTATCAATAATTACTTTGAATGTAAATGGAATAAACACTCCAATCAAAAAAAAAAAGGTGAAAAAAATAAGACCCATTTATATTCTGCCTATGAGAGATTCATTTTAGACCTAAAGATATCTGCAGATTGAAAGTTAGATGATGGAGAAACATTTATCATTCAAACGGATGTCAAAACAAAGCTGGAGTAGCAATACTTATTTCAACAAAATAGACCTTTAAACAAAGAGACAAAGAAGACACTATATAATACTAAAGGTGACAATCCAACAAGATATAATAATTGTAAATATCTATGCACGCAATGCAGAAGTACTCAATTACATAAAATAACCAATATAAAGGAATTAATAATAACACAGTAACACTAAGGCACATTAACACTCTACTTACATCAATGGACAGATCATCTCAACAGAAAATCAGCAAGAAAACAATGACTTTGAATGACACACTGGAACAGATGGGTTTTAACAGATATATTCAGAACATTCCATCCTAAAACTGCAGAATACACATTCTTTTCAAGTGCATATGGAACATTCTCCAGAAAATATCACATATTAGTTCACAAAACCAGCCTCAATAAATTCAAGAAGACTGAAATAATACTATGCATCTTTTCTGACCACAACAGTATGAAACTAAAAGTCACCCACAAGAAAAAATCTGGGAAGACCATAAATACATGGAGGTTAAAAAACATGCTACTGAACAATGAATACGTCAACCAGGAAATAAAAGAAATTAAAAAGTACATGGAAACAAATGAAAATGAAAACACAACAGTCCACAACCATTGAGATGCAGCAAAAGCAGTTCTAAGAGGAAAGTTTATAGCAATACAGGTCTATCCTAAGAAGCAAGTAAAATATATGGTAAACAACCTAATTTTACACCTAAAGGAGCTAGAAAAAGAACAATAAAACTTAAAACCAGCAAATGGCAGGAAATCATGAAGATTAGAGACGAAATAAGTAATACAGATACTAAGAAAACAATAGAACAAATCAATGAAACCAGGAGCTGATTCCTTACAAAAATTAGTAAAAGTGATAAACTTCTAGCCAGACTTAGCAAAAAGAAAAGAAAAAAAGACTTAATAAAATCACAAATTAAGGAGGAGAAATAACAACACTATAAAAATATTAGAAATTATAATAAAATATTATGAAAATATGTATACCAACAAATTGGACAACCTAGAAGAAATAGATAAATTCTTAGAAATAAACTACCCAAACTGAGACAGGAAGAAAATAGAAAATTTAAACAGACCCATTACCAGCAAAGAAATTGAATCAGTATCAAAAAATCTACCAACAACAAAAGTCCAGGAACAGACAGCTTCACAGGCAAATTCTACCAAACATTTAAAGAACAGCTAATACCTATTCTTAAACTATTATAAACAATAGAAAAGGAAAGAACACTTCTAAATTCATTCTATGAGGCCAGTATTATCCTGATACCAACACCAGACAAAGATACCACTAAAAAAGAGAACTACATCATATCCCTGATGAATAAAGATGCAAAAATCATCAATAAAATATTAGCAAATGAAATCCAACTGTATATTTTTAAACGATTTTTTAAAAATCATTCACCACAATCAAGTGGGATTTATTCCTGCATTGCAAGGGTGGTTCAATATTCTCAAATCAATCAACCGTGATACATCACATCAATAAGAAAAAGGATAAAAACCACATGATCATTTCAATACATACAGAAAAAGCATTTGACAAAGTACAGGATCCATTCATGACAAAAGCTCTCAATAAAGTAGGTTTAGAGGAAACATACCTCAACATAAATAAAGTCCACACACGAAAAATCCACAGTGAACATCATCCTCAATGGGGAAAAACTGAGAACTTTTCCCCTAAGGTCAGGAGTAAGACAAAGATGTCCACTATCACCACTTTTATTCAACACAATACTGAAGTCCTAGCCACAGCAATTCAATAAAGTTGCAGGAAAAAATCAAAATGGATGTACAAAATCAATGTACAGATATCTGTTGCATTTCTATACATCAATAATTAAGCAGAAAGAGAATAATTAAGAAAATAATCCCATTTACAATTGTACCAAAAACACAGGCAGTACCTTCTTTGACATCAGCTGTATCAACTTTTTTCTAGATGTTTCTCCCAAGGCAAGGGAAATAAAAGCAAAAACAAACTATTGGGACTACACCAAGACAAAAAGCTTCTGCATAGCAAAGGAAACAATCAACAAAACTAAAAGGTAGCCTAAAGAATGGGAGAAGATATTTGCAAATGACATTTATGAAAAAGGGTTAGCAACCAAAATATATAAAGATCTAATGAAACTCAACACCCAAAAAAGTAAATAATCCAGTCAAAATATGGACAGAAGACATGAATAGACATTTCTCCAAAGAAGACACAGATGGTAACAAATACATGAAAAAACAGACTCATCATCAGGGAAATGCAAATAAAAACTACAATGAGATATCATCTCACACCTGTCAGAACGGCTGAAATCAAAAACACAAGAAACAATGGGTGTTGGTGGGAACGTGGAGAAAAACAAACACTGGTGCACTGTTGGTGGGAATGTAGCCACTGGAAAACAGTATACAGTCCAGCAACTGCACTATGGGGAAAATACCCAAAGAATACGTGAACAGTGAATTTTGAGGGATACATACACCCCTATGTTTATAGCAGCATTAGTCACAATGTCAAGATATGGAAACAGTCCAAGTGTCCATGGATTGATGAACGGATAAAGAAGATGTGACATATATAGGAATACTATTCAGCCACAAAAAATAATGAAATCTTGCATTTGCAATGACATGGATGTGGAGCTAAAAAGTATAATGTTAAGAGAAAGAAGTCAGACAAAGACAAATACCATATAATTTCCCTCATTTGTGGAATTTAAGGAACAAAACAAATAAGCAAAGGGAAAAAGTGAGAGAGAGAGAGAGAGAGAGAGAGAAGAAAAACCAAGAAACAGACTCTTAATTATAAAGAACAAACCGGTTACCAGAGAAGATAGGGGGATGGGAAATTGGGTTAAATAGGTGATGGAGATTAAGGAGTACACTTGTTCTGATGATGAGCACCAGTTGATATATGGAATTATCAAGTCACCATATTGTATACCTGAAACTAATATAAAATTGTAAATAAAATGAAAATAATGTTATGCTTAAAAATAATAAAAATAAATCAAACAATGTTTAGCACTTTAAAAAAATAAATAAATGTTGTTGGGAAAACTGGATATTCACATGCAAAGGAATGAAACTAGATCCCTATCTTACACCATTCACAAAAATTAACTTGGAATGGATTAAACACTTAAATGTAACATCTGAAGCCACTAACCTACTAAAAGAAAACATAGGGAAAAAATGCCATGACATATGGATTATTTCAATACGACACTAATAATCAAAAACAAAACCAACTAAAACTAAAATCAATTAAGATGGATTGCATCAAGCTAAAAAGCTTCTGAATAGCAAAAGAAACAATCAACATAATGAAAAGGCAACCTACAGAATGACAGAAAATATTTGCAAAACATCTCTCTGGCAAATCATTAATATCCAAAATATATAAGGAACTCACACAACTCAATAGCACAAAAACAAATAATCCAATTTTAAAATGGCAAAGGGCCTGAGTAGATATTTTTCCAAAGAAGACATACAAATGGACAAGGACATGACAAGGTATTCAACAACACTAACCATCAGGGAAATACAAATCAAAACCACCATGAGATATCACCTCATACCTGTTGCAATGGTTATTTTCAAAAAGACAAAAGGTATCAAATGTAAAGATGAGGGAAATCCTCATGCGCTGCTGGTGTAAATATAAATTTTTATAGCTATTTCAGAAAACAATCCCAAGGTTCCTCAAGAAATGAAAAACAAAACTTCCATGTGATGTAGCAATTCCATTTCTGGGTATATATCTAAGGGAAATGAAATTACTATCTCAAATTTCAGCACCCTCATGTTCACTGCAGCATTATCAACTTGTGCTCATGTACAGATATATGTACAAACACACACACACACCACACACACACACACATAAACACAATGGGATTTTGTTCCACCATAAAAAAGAAAATCCTGTCATCTGAAACTACATGAATGGACCTAAAGGACATTATGCTGAGTGAAATAAGACAGAGAAAGAAAAAAAAAATCATATGATCTCACTTATATTTAGTACCTAAAAAGCCAAATTCCTAGAAGCAGAGCATAGAACGGTGGTGTTTGCCAGGGGCTGGAAAGTGGGGAGAATGAGATGTTGAGTCAAAGGGAACAAACTTCCAGTTATAAGAAGAGTAAGTTTTGGGGATAAAATATACAGCATGGTGATTTTAGATAACTAAGTTGCAATGAGAGATTCTAAATGTTCTTGCCATAACAATAACAAAGGATGTGTTCAATTATCTTACTGCAGTAATAAGCACCTCACAATATATACCTGTATCAAATAATTACATGGTACATGATACACTTATACAATGTTATATGCCAATTCTATCTCAGTACAGCTGGAAATAAAACTAATAAAAGCAAACAGCAAACAGATACATATATGATGGTATAGAAACTACTTTAAGGTACACTATTCAGTGAAGAATAGTAAGACAAAAATTTGTAGGTAAGTTTTGTCATCACTTGTTTTCTAAAGAGATGTACAGGTTGATAGGTATTTGTCAATTCATATAAAATGTACATGTCAAGAAACAATTAGACTGGTTAACTTTGGAAAGAGGGAATGTAGAGACAAAGGAGAAATTTTGTATTTTATTTTACAAACTCTCAAATGTTTAAAAATTCTCAAAGGTAAGAGGATATTATTTGACAGTTTCTTATAAAGTTAAAATTGTCTACTCTATAATGCAGCAACACCAGTTCTAAACTTTAACCCATGATAAATCAAAGTGTAGGTCCACAAAAAGATTATCCAAGATTATTTGTGGTGATAGTTTTACTCCTAAGAGCAGAAATTGGAAACAACCTAAGTGTCCATCACTAGAAAATTACATTTCAAAAAATACAGTGTAGTCATGCAGCCGTATAATGCTAAGTAGGAAAAAAAAAAGATGAACTAATACACAAAATAACATCAGTGAAACTCAAAAGTACATTGAACAAAAATAATCAAAGACAACAAAATGGGTATTTTATATTTCCATTATTATGAGATTCAAACAAAAAAAACAAAGCTAAACTATTGTGATATCAAAATAGTGGTTGCCTATGGTTGGTGAGAAACTTTCTTTTTTTTTTTTTTTTTTTACCCAGAAAAGGTCAGTGGTTCTACATTTGTCATGTATACATTTATCAAAATACATTAAATTATAAATTGAAGCTTGAGCATTTCACTATATGTAAATTATGAAATAGAAAATACAATGTTTACTCTAGTGGCATTAAAATATTTTGATAGAGGGGGACGCCTGGGTGGCTCAGTCGGTTGAACGTCCGACTTAGGCTCAGGTCATGATCTCACAGTCTGTGGGTTCAAGCGTTGGACTCTGTGCTGACAGCTCAGAGCCTGGAGCCTGCTTGGGATTCTGTGCCTCCCTCTCTCTCTGCCCCTCCCCCACTCATGCTCTGTCTCTCTCTCTCTCTCTCTCTCTCTCTCTCTCTCTCTCTCTCTCTCAAAAATAAATAAATATTTAAAATTTTTTTTTTATTATTTTGATAGAGGAACACCTGGGTGGCTCAGTCGGTTAAGTGTCCGACTTTGGTTCAGGTCATGATCTCACAGTTTGTGAGTTCAAGCCCCATGTCAGGCTCTGTGCTGACAGCTCAGAGCCTGGAGCCTGCGTCAGATTCTGTGTCTCCCTCTCTCTCTGCCCCTCCCCTGCTCACACTCTGTCTCTCTCTGTCTCAAAAATAAATAAACATTAAAAAAAATTAAAAACAAATATTTTGATACATTGGGGTGCCCAGGTGACTGACTTTAAGCATCTGACTTCAGCTCTCAGGTCATGATCTCAAAGTTCATGGGTTCGAGCCCCATGCCAAGTTCTGTGCTGACAGTTCAGAGCCTGGAGCCTGGAGCCTGCTTTGGATTCTGTGTCTCCCTCTCTGCCCCTTCCCCACTCACTCTCTGCTGTGTGTGTGTGTCCCTCTTTCTCAAAAATAAATAAACATTTAAAAAACTTAAAAAAATATTTTGATATATTTTACAGATATAAATATAAGATTTAAATACTTGTAGAATATCTTATGCTAATATTTAATGACCATTACAAAGATATTTATCTCCTAAAACCCCATTACAGAATAAAATGAGACAAAAGTAAATTCATAATAAAAATATGCAAAACAAAAGAAATGAAGGTTGTAAAAGTAAAAATATGATAGAAGATACTGCCAGTCAAATAACTATAATATGTATGAATGATATAAATTTATCCAAAAAGAGTAACCAAATAAAAATTATACAGAAGAACTGTAAATAAAATATATACTTTGTTTTTTTACTGAGAAAGTTTTTGTGATAAAATTATAAAGGAATATTTCTGCACAGTACCACATATGATGACTTTAAGACAAAATTACTAGAGATAAAGGACACTTCATAATGGGAAGAGGGTCAATCCTTTAAGAAGCTGTAATAATTATAAACATATACAATCTTAAAAGAGCTTCAAGTTGAAGTAAAAGCTGACATAACTGAAGGGAAAAAAAAGACAATTCAACAACATTAGTGGAAGTGTTTAACTGCCCAATGTAAATAATGGATGGGGGTGCCTGGGTGGCTCAGTCTGTTGAGTGACTGACTCATGGGATTGAACCCCATGTCAGCCTCACTCTGAGAATGCAGGCTGCTTAGGATTCTCTCTCTTTCTCTCTCTCTGTCTCTCTCTGTCTCTCTCCCCCACTGCTCCTCTCCCCTGCTCATGCTCTCTATCTCTCTCTAAAAAAAATAAATAATAAATAAATAAACAATAAATAATGAATAAATAATAATGGATGAAACATCTAGAAAGAATAAAGACAAGTAAACAGTAGTTTTGAAAACACCATAAACCACTTAGACCTAAGAAACAACTAATAGAATATTCCATCAAGAGTAGAAAACACATTTTTCTCAAGTACACACTGAACGTTCTCCATATTAGACCACATATTATGCCCTAAATAGGATTCAATACACTTAAATAAGTGTTGAAATCACATAAAGTATCTTCTTTGACTACAATGCTAAAAACAGAAATCGGTGACCAAAGGAAATTTGGGAAATTTTCAAATATGTGAACTTTAAACACAATCCTAAATAAATAATGGATCAAGAAAGGAATCACAAGGGAAACCAGAAAATACTTTGAGATGAATAAAAACAAAAAGACAACACAACTAAACATATATGAAGTTTAGTGATATCAATGATCAGAGGGAAGTAGGTAGTTGTGTACGCCTACATGAAGAAAATTAGAACTTGAATCAATAGCCTTATATCTTATCTAGGAAGACGCAACTAAATCCAAGGAGAAGGGAAAAAAATTAGGAGATAAATCCCCACAAAATATGAGCAAACTAAATACAATAGTATATAAAAAGGATTATATACCACATCCAAGAGAGATTTGTCCCAGAAATGTTTCAATATATGAAAATCAATGAATGTAATATACCATATTAACAGAATAAAGGGAAGAAACCACAAAAGCATTTCAATAGATGCAGAAAAAATATCTGACAAAATTTAATCCCATTTATGGTAAAAACACAGAAACAAAATAGGAATAGAGAGAAACTTCTTCAACAGAATAAAGAATGTTTGTGAAAAATTCCCTAGCGTCAGAAAAAAGACAAGCATATCCACACTTTGCCATTTCCACTCAATATTGTTCCAGAGATTCTAGCCATAGCAGTTGGGGCAGGAAAGAAAAGAAAAGAAAAGAAAAGAAAAGAAAAGAAAAGAAAAGAAAAGAAAAGAAAAGAGAAGAGAAGAGAAGAGAAGAGAAGAGAAGAGAAGAGAAGAGAAGAGAAGAGAAGAGAAGAGAAGAGAAAGAGAAAGAGAAAGGAAGAAAGAAAGGAAGAAAGAAAGGAAGAAAGAGAAAGAAAGGAAGGAAGAAAGAGAAAGAAAGGAAGAAAGAACAAGCATCAAAAAGAATATTAAAATATTTGGGAATAAAACTAACAGAAATGCAAGACTTCTTCAACTAAAATCTACAAAACATTGTTGAAAAAAACAATTAAGACCTAAGTAAATACAAAGACATCCTGTATTAGTATTCTGGAAGACATGATCTGATTAAGATGCCAAAACCCTTAAAATTGATCCACAGATTCAATGCAATTCTTATCAAATTCCAATGGCCTTTTTTTTCCCCCAGAAAATATCAAACTGATCCTAAGAATTCAGATGGAAATTCAAGGGACTCAGATTACCCAAAATAATTTCTAAAAAGAATAGTGTTGGAGAAATCACACTTCTAGTTTTAAAAATTACTACAAAGCTATAATACACAGTGTGGTACTGGCATAAGAATGGACAGGTAGATCAGTGGAGTAGAACTGAAATTCCTGAAATAAACCCATATTTATGGTCTGTTGATTTTTACAAAGGTGCCAAGACTATTCTATGAAAAAAAAAGTCTTTTTTTTTCAACAGATGGTACTAGGGCAACTGGAGATACAAACATAAAAGAATAAATTTTGACTCCAAATCATATATATACATACACACACACATATATATACACGTATATATATACATATATACGTGTATATATATATACGTATATATATATATATATACGTGTATATACGTATATATATATATATATATAAATTAACTCAAAAATCATCAGACTTAAATGCAAAAGCTAATACTATAAAACTCTTGGAAGAAAACAGAGGTGTAAATATTTGTGACCTTGGATTAGGCAATAGTTTCTTTGATGTGACATCAAAGGAACAAGCAATTTTAAACATTATTTAAATATTACATCAATCAGATTCATACAGTAATGTTTTTTTTTTTTTTTTTTTGGTTCAAAAGACATTGTCAAGAATATGCAAATACAACCCCTGCCATGGGCGAAAACATTTGCAAATCATATATCTGATAAAGATCCAGTTTCTGAAATATATAAAGAATTCTTACAACTCAAAGATAAAAAGACAACCCAATTGAAGAACGGCAAAAGATTTAAACAGACATTACTCCAAAGATAAACAAATGGCCAGTAAGCACATTTAAAGATCATCTCATGACCAGTCATCAGAGAAATGCAAATCAAAACCACAATGAGGGTACCTGGGTGGCTCAGTCCCTTAAGTCTCTAAATTTAGGCTCAGGTCATGATCTCAGGGTTTCTGGATTTGAGTCCAGCTCTGTGCTGACAGCTCGGAGCCTGGACCCTGCTTCGGATTCTGTGTCTCCCTACTCTCTCTGTCCCTCCCCTACTCTGTCCCTCCCCTCCTGTCTGTTAAAAATGAATTAACCATAAAAAAAAAGTAAAAAAACTCACGAGATGTCAATTCACACCTGCTAAAGATGGCTATAATAGCTAAAAAGCAAACAAACAAAAACCCAAAAAGGAAAAGCAGAATCTAACAAGCCCTGACAAGGGTATGGAAAAACTGGAATCCTCATATACTGTTATTTGGAATGCAAAATTTGCAACTGCTATGGAAAAAAAAAAATTTTTTCAATTACTCAGAAAGTTAAACATCAAGTTACCAAATGACCCAGCAATTCCAGACTTAAATGTATACCCAGCAGAAATAAAAACATACGTCCCCATAAAAACTTGCATTCAAATATTCATAAGAACATTATTCCTAATAGCCGCAAAGTGGAAACAATACAAATACCCATCTACTGATGAATGTATAAACGATACGTGGAATATTCATACAATTATTAACAGTATCCAGCCATAAAACGGACCCATGACAAAATTCTAGTTTAAAAGAAGGCAGATACACAAAGCCAACTATTTTACAAATTCATATGGAATGTCCAGAAGGTTGTCCCATCCGGCCTCCCCAACTCCTACCGGCCAAGTAAGGTCTGGGCTGTGAGGGCACTTCTGTCACCTTTGAAATCTTGAAATACTGAAGAAAAAGGGCGTCAGGGCTTATGCTGAGCGACCGCACCGAGTGAGCCCCACAAGGCCGTGAGGCACCGCCTCACCGTTCGGGAACAGTCTATAGGTACCCGGAGGGGAACGCAAACGCTGGGGGCTGCAGTAGATCAAAGACGGAGCGCGGGTGCCGCTGCGAGGTCCGCCCACAATTTGTCCAGGAAATTGTCCAGGGCTGGGACGCCTCGGTGCAGGCCTTTGCACTTGCGCGTCTCCGCCACGACCTGGCTGGGGCGGCTGCTGTGGTCCAAGGGCTCCGAGGGCAGGATCTGCCAGTGGCCAAACAAGCAGTGGGGGAAGGCCTGGTCGCCCTGCGGGACCTCAGGTCGGCGCTGAGGCCAAAGGACTCCTTGAGGAGCCGTAGGCCTTCAGCATAAACAGGGATTTGCCGGCCACCTGGGACTCGACGCGGCCCTCCTTCCTACGGAGGACATTGTAGATGGCGCCAACCACTTCTTCCGGCCCCTGGAGCTCCCTCCACAGGGTGGGCGGGGTGGGCGGGCTCCCTGAGCTGGGGCTGGTACTGAGCAGTCCGCGGTTAAAGGCGGTGCCACGTGGTGGGGTGGGGGGGTCTGAATGGCTTCCCTGCGTGACGTCGCGTCGCAGACGTCAAGGCTCAGGCCTCGCAGTCTCCTGGCCCGGCGGCCTGGCTGGAAACCGGCCACGAAGCTGTCCTTGATTTTGTTGAGGTACCGTACAGTCCGGGTGTTGTCGTTGAAGGTATTGAGTCCGGGGCGAGCAGGCTCAAAGTGATAGGAGAAGATAGGATTCAGTAGGCAGAGAGGGAACGATTAGAACCTGAGGTCCCTGGGTATGGAAAAACATATTTTAGAACAATACTGAATTGTGTCGGACCAGGCAAACCCCTCAGGCGTAAGATTCCTCTTAAGAATGTGACAGATGCCACCTCCTCCCCTTCTGGTTTCCCTCGGGACTTTGACAAAAAAAACCTAACTAGAAATAAGTAGTAGACCACAAAGGGTATGGCCCACAATGACATGGCCATGGGCCACCCCTCACACAATGGAACTGAGCCAATCAGGAAGGGGCCACCCAGCACCTAGAGAGCTAGGGAGCCTAGGGTAGGACCCGGGAGGGAGCGAGGGGGAGGGCAAGGGAAGGCTGCCCAGAACCTTACAAATCAAGGACCCTTGCTTGTAGTCCCGGGCATTCACTTTCAAATGTACCGCTTTGTAAAGAGAGCAGGCTTCACACTATTCTTCGCCTCTGGTCTTATACTCGAGTAAACTTTAGCGTGCTTCTTCTTTTGTGTCCACCTCTTCACCCTTCGGAAGCTGGGAGAAAACGAACCCCGGGTATTGAGGTAAAAAATCCTGCAACGAGAGCACCGGATCTTTTGGGTCTAGGCCAGGTCCCACAGGTACTCTTCGGCCAGACAGCGGCCTGCCGCTTCAGTTCCCGGCAGGCCCACATCTAGCGATGGCCGGTGTCCTCCACCAGGTGGTCTGCGAGGGGCTGCACCTTCATGGACTGCATTTTGTGCTTGTTTGGGGATTTGGACAGGCAGAGCCCTTTCGACTCCCCGTCGGATTTCTTGAGAGGGATGCAGGTGTGGTCCTCTTCCAGGTTCTTCAGGCAGGTCTCCAGGTGCTGCTCATTGGCACCTGCGATGATGGGCACCCAGGATGCACTGCTTAATGATGCACTGCTCCACGGGGTCTGACTTGGCCAGCTGCTTCAGCCCCTTTACCAGCTTGGGTAGGTCGGCATGGTTCTTGGCCTCCACTGCAAAGGTGATGACAGTCCTTACGCTGAACTTCATCACCTGCATGTTGTGGGTGTGCTCCCAGATGCTGATGGTACCCGTCTTCGCCGGGAATTAGTTCACACCAGACCCCTGATATTCCCACCAAGGCACGTAGGTTTGTGGTTGCCAGGGCGGGGCTGAGGGGGAACGGGGAGTGGCTGCTAATGATATTGGGCTTCTTTGGGAGGTTATGAAAGTATTATAGAATTAAGTAATGATGATGGTTATACAACCTTGTGATTATACTAAAAACACTGAACTGTACACTTTGAAGAGGTGAATTTTCTGGTTCGTGAATACAAAAAAAATTTTAAAGTTAAACAATATTACCCAGAACAGCGCTTAATAAACTGCATGCTGACTAAATCTCTGCTTCAAATGAATTGGATTTCATAATCAAATCCTTTTTATCGTATCTATGATATCTCAAGAGAAATGTGTAACTTTAAATAGTTATATTTGAAAAGAAAAAGGGTCTAAAAACTAGTGATCTAAGTATCCAAATTAAGAATATGTGGAAAAACAAAGTAGAAGGAAAATAAGGGGTAATAATTAACAAAATAGAAAATAGACCACCGCCAATGAAAAAAAAAAAAAAAACCTAGAGATAATTTAAAAGATCAGAAATTACCACTTTGAAAAGTTTAGCACAAATGGACACATCTGGCAAAACTGATCAAGACAAACCAGAAGAAAGAGAAGAAACAAATCCAATATTATGAATATAAATGAGAACTGCATGTAGAAAGATATAAAAGTAAAAAAATATTAGCTATGTGGTCTCAGTATGCTTAAAATTTAACCAAATGAACAAAATTTTAAAAGAAACATAACTTGCCAATAGTGAATTAAGAATAAACAGAAAGTCTAAATAACCCTATTGCCAATAAATAATTTATATCAACAGTGTCTCTCTGAAAATTAACACATAAGTTTAGCTAAACATTCAAGAAACATTAATTAAAATATTTTGTTTTTCAGAGAACAGAAAATGAAGAAACATTCCCCCAATTCAATTGTGAAGTTATAAATACCTTGCTAACAAAATTAGATTAAAGTAAGTAAAAAATTCCATCATGTTTAATGATGAAACATTAAAAGTCTCATTTTAAAAATCAGGAACAAGAAGATAAATGTGCATATTTTTAACAGGGTTCTAAAGGATCTGGTCTAAGCAATAGGGGAGGGAAAGTGGTAAAATTATAATGGGAGGAAAGTAAAAACCAAACCTCGTTTTCAGATGATCAAACTGATATTAGTGAATTAATAAAATAAAGTAATATAAGATGAAATGTATTAAGACTATATGTGTATTGTATTAGCATGTTGACATATAATAATATAAAGCTAAATGTGATTTGAGAGAGGTGAGAAGACTCAGGGTTCTATTTCTTAATGTGGGTTATGATTGCACAGATATTCTATCAGTATTCTTCATACTTTAATATATATTTTTACATGTATGAAATATTTACCATTTCAACAGATAAGACACTAATCTGTTAAAAAATAGTACAGCCTCTGCCTGTTACATTGAAAAAATACATTATGAAATATAATAAACAGAAAAACTCATGCAGTATCAGTATCATAATTCAAATATATGATACTGCTGTGAAATTCAGTTTTATATTTAATGAAAATATTACCTAACAGGCAAAATATTACAGGTAGTAAGTTTGTAGAAAGGTATTGTTAAATGTAATAGAAATTATTCCAGAGCTAACCATTTGTAAGCATGAGTCACCTGAAAATACTGTTGATCAGCATGTTTTAAGATATGGCTGTGACTCTATAGACCAATTTGGAAGAGCTTAATAATGTATTTTATTATTTATATCAGCTAAGAGAAAAGAATAATCATCCAATTCTGTATGTTTGTTTATAATACAATAAGAATTTTTATATGGCCACAATAGTTTCATGATGATTGATGCAACATAAGGAAAGGATTTGTTTTTGATGTTAAGAAAAGTACCATGTTGAATATCATCTGGTAGAAGTTAATAAATAAGACCTCACACTGTGTTCTTGTGATGTTAATGACAGAGTTAATGACAGACATTTTCAAAGGTTGGTACATAATTAGGTTCAGTACATCATCCAGCAAAGATTGCTTTGGGCTTAAAAGTTTGAAATCTGCCAAGACATAGTAATAAACACTGCAAGTCTCATAAATTTCCATAGTTTGAACATGGACATCTCAATGCTTTGCTTGATGAGCTGAATGTTCTCTGTAGTGGTTGGTTGGTTTACACAGAGGATAGGAAGCTTGATGATGGTATGATGCCAAAGAGATAGAAATTAATTTTAACTGATAATCAATATTTATGCCAACATTTCAAATATTGGTTCTAATGTCATTTAAATACAAATATTGTAAACTTACCCAAAGCAAATACCAAGCAAATACCAAAAGACAATTTATTAACCATATTATTTTCCAAAGAGTTAGCCAGCCAGACATATTCCATTCCATATGCACATACAGAACTAATCTATATCATAAAACACTCATATTCCATTAAATAATGTGGAATGTGATTATATTCATGTATATCTCTCCATCACATAGACTAAATACAAGTGGTCTGCCTTTTTAAATATGATTAACTTTCTCCTGATGTACCACACAAAGGAGTTTTTGCTTGCAAACTGGTCAGTTTCTACTGCAATACAAAACAAATAGACCTTGTGAGGTCATTCAAAGGGAAACCATCAGCTTAGCCCTCAAAAGTGTTGGAACAAACTACTAGTTTTTAATTAACATTGTAATCAATCCAAAAAGTTTGAAAAGTTCTTTTCAAGTATTTAAACAAGAGATATGTGCAAGTATGATTTGAGTATCTTCTTTCCAAATTTTGTCCTTGGGAAAGTTGTTTTAAGTGAATAACCTGGTTCATATTGCTAATCTGAAATTGAAATCAGTTTCCAGAAATCAAAAATTTTTGCTTAAATTTCACTATATAAACTCTATGACAATGAAATTGCATGTTTTTTTTCAATTAATATTGGTAGCGTGAATAAAGAGCTAAAAACCAAGGTTATTGAAATATTGTGAAAGTGAATATAGTAACAAGTACTAAAATCCTACCCAAGATTGGTAATCCTCCATGAAATCTATTGTGCAATATTCTCAACCATGTTTTCAATTACTATATGATTGCTTTCTTTTGTAATCCCTAATAAGATTGTGGCAGCTGGATTGCAATAGTAGTCCCAATAAGTTTTCCTCCTAGTGTTTTCACCTTCCTCCTTTCCACTGTAACTTTGGAGCATCCATCATCAAAAGAATGATTTTAACCGCTTGTCCCTTGAGTCTGGGCTGGTCCTATGACTTGCTTTGGCCAATAAAATACATCAAATGATAATTGCCAGTTCTGAGCCTTGGCCTGAAAAGGCCTTACGAGCTTCTATTTCTCCTCTCAAGCCTTGAGATCAAAGCTGCTGGATGAATATGAGAGACAACATAGTACAGCCAAGGCTATAGGCCTATGAAAGATCAAACCCCAAATAAATAACATCAATGCTTAGTTGACCTATGGCTTAGTGCGGATGTATGAGTGAGCCATCCTGAGCCCACCTGAAATTAATAGAACCACTCAGCACACTTATGCATAAGTGAACTAAAATGAATATTTATGATGTTGTATGCACCTGCATTTTTTGGTTGGTTTTTATGTAGCATTAGTGCAACAATGGATAACTTGACTGTCAATGGACTACAAAGTATTCAAGGCAAAATTCTATACCAAGGATTGGCAAACTTATTCTGTAGAGGACCAGATAGTAAAAATTTTAGGTTTTGTAGGCCACATGCATTCTCTGTTGCATATTCCTCTTTGTTCTTTTTTCTTTTCTTTTCTTTTCTTTTTAACAACACTTTACAAATGTAAAACCATTTTTAGCATTTGGGCTGTAGAAAAGGGCTACTGTCCAGATTTGGCCCATCAGCTGTAATGTGCTGACCTCTGTCCTATATGATGCAAAGACATATTACTAACACAATGCAGAATAAAAGATGTTGGGGCTCAGAATGCAAAGTAATATAATAAAAGCTAATACAATTTTAAAAATAGAAGTACCAAGTATTTTTCATTTTTAATTTTGTGTTTGTCTTCAATGGGTGCTGGTAAAATTTTAATAACCAGCTGTTATTAACCAGCCAATTTCAAGCAATCAGAGGAGTAGCGCTGAGATATATGCAATTGGCTCACGTGAGCCAGTAAGAGCTGGCTCTGTTGTACTACCTATATGTTTTATTGCCTATACTTTTGTTCAATAGTAAATATAAAAGAAATTGATTATAATCCAGATAGTGGGTTTTCCTTAAACTGATTTACTCCTTTCATTCACCTCACCTTCCTGATCCCAGTAAGGTTTGATTGTGTGGCCCTTTGTCCTGGAGAAGACTACTATCTTTGCAGCTGCCTTCTATGATTGACTTAATTGCATTTACCTATGACCTAGTTTCAAAGAAAATCATTTAATGATAAACTTACTTTTCTTGGCTTGATCACCTCCAATGAAAGAACAGGAAATTGTTTTGTTTTCAGGCATGGTTATTTACAGTATTTTGAAACCTAATTAGAAAGAAAAATCTTTACATATCATGAATCAAAAGTAGCATATATTTAATTTCACTAAAAGTTGTCAATTTAAGAACTAATGTCAGAAATAGGTTTCTAATACTTGATATAGATATATAAAAATCAATACTAAATTATGTTAAAAATGTAAGGAAATGCAACAATATGCTCTTCTTCCTTTGAGAACTATTATGATCCTATTTGGGAACACCAAAGATAAAAATCCTCATTAAAAAGGGATCTTTGATCCTCTGCTTTGCAGATAGCTTTGAAACAGACAACGGCCTGCCGACTAGATTTTTTTTTAGCATTTTCACTGTAACTGTGGACTCAGCCCTGTGGAGATTCTGGAACCTATGATGCTTCATTTCCTATGATCAAGTTAAACTTTACTATCATCTCTAGTTTCCATCCATTCCTTTTTTAAACATTTTGTTATGGATAAAATCAAATACATACAAAGGTAAAGAGAAAGTTTAATGGATCTGTATGTGTCCTTCAACCAATTTCAACTAGTAGCCCATATGAATTCTATATACCTACCTACCAACCTGTCTAACCTACCTACCCTTGGTCATATTTAAGCAAATCTCAAGTATAGTATTGCATTCATAAATATTTCAAGAATTTTTTAAATATAGCAATAATACCAATAATATAATTAAGACAGCTAACAATATGGTCTTAATATCGCTAAACATATAGTCAGTATTTACATTTCTTTCATTGTATTATTTTTTCTCCTGTTTTTAAAGCTTCTGGAGTAATAACACAAGCATAACATTAAACTGAAATGTCTTTTTCTCTTCATAAGTTCTCCTTTTAATTCTCTTTATGATGTTTCTTTCCTCTATAATTTATCAATATGGAAATCAAATATTTTGTCCTATAGAGTTTTCATATTACTGACAACATCCCTGTTCTATACTAAGTTACTCAACTGTAATTCCTATAAGTTAGTATTTATTAGAAATTTAAATTACTGAATGAAAAGACAGTAATTCTGTAACATAGAACTAATCACTACCTCTTTTAATTTGTAGACCTAAAACATCATTGAGTTTAGAGATTAGAAATCAACTAGTTCAATTTTTTTTTTTTTTTTTTTTTTTACTAATAAGGAAATTGGCAAATTGGTACTAAAATTGGTAAATTCATTCAACGTAAAAAGACAGCTTAGGAAAGAGTGCTCTGAAAGAAAACCCTGAATTCCAAGTCTTGTGCCCCTTTGAATAAGCCAATCTACTGCATCAAGACCAACTTATTACTGGAAAGGAAGCTATAGAAAATTACATAATTAAATTTTACTTTATATCAAGATTACTTTTTTAATTCAATGAAGATTGTAGTTAAAATATAGAATCCTATTTTCTCTTCTACACAATAGTACTGGAAAAATATAAGAAAATTAATTATTCCAGTAATGAGTTCCTGGGTAACTTGGAAAAATGCTCTTACAAATTACAGAAATACGGTTAAAATGTATTTTTTTAATGTTTATTTATTTTTGAGAGACAGCATGAGCAGGAGAGGCAGAGAGAGAGGGAGACACAGAATCTGAAGCAGTCTCCAGGCTCTGAGCTGTCAGCACAGAGCTGGACGCAGGGCTTGAACCCACAGGCTGCGAGATCATGACCTGAGCTGAAGTAGGCCGCTTAACTGACTGAGCCACCCGGGTGCCCCATGTACTTTTTAAATCTTCACTGAAATATCTGACAACTAGCAAGGTAATAATAAATACCTGGGCCAAATTCTGGTAGAAGACAGAAACCCACAGAGGCGAGACCAACATGTAAGGTTGCTTTTCCCAAGGGCAATATCTAATGTGGGAGAGGCAGCTGGAGAGCTGGGCAGTACTTGTAACAGCCACACAAAACTTTGGAAACAAAAGATAGAATCCAAATTCTACCAAGTGTAGCTGGAAAACTACCCATTCCTACTAATGGAAACTACTGGAAAACTAACCCATTCCTAGGATTGAGACCCCAGAAGTCTGTATCTTAAGGAACAGAATGAAATCGAACTAAAGGCAATGCGAAGACTGCCCATAGACTGAAGTCCAACCACAGATCATCTGGGTAACCCAGAATATCACAGAAGTAAAGTGAATTAAGGTGATTCTTGCCCAGCACAAGGTGAAAGGTAACCCCACACACAAAGAGCCTGAATAATAGAAATCACCAGAAAAGGAAAGATAACAGAAACTAACCCAAAGCTACTCAAGATAGTAAGGTTACCAGATATAAACCACCTAACTATGCTTAACATGTTTATTTTTATTTTATTTTTAATATGAAATTTATTGTCAAATTGGTGTCCATACAACACCCAGTGCTCATCCCAACAGGTGCCCTCCTCAATACCCATCACCCACCCTCCCCCCGTCCGACCCCCCCATCAACCCTCAGTTTGTTCTCAGTTTTTAAAAGTCTCTTATGTTTTGGCTCCTTCCTTCTCTAACCTTTTTTTTTTCTTTTCCTTCCCCTCCCCCATGGTCTTCTGTTAAGTTTCTCAGGATCCACATAAGAGTGAAAACATATGGTATCTGTCTTTCTCTGTAGGACTTATTTCACTTAGCATAACACTCTCCAGTTCCATCCACGTTGCTATAAAAAGCCATATTTCATTCTTTCTCATTGCCACATAGTACTCCATTGTGTATATAAACCACAATTTCTTTATCCATTCATCAGTTGATGGACATTTAGGCTCTTTCCATAGTTTGGCTATTGTTGAAAGTGCTGCTATAAACATTGGGGTACAAGTGCCCCTGTGCATCAGCACTCCTGTATCCCTGGGGTAAATTCCTAGCAGTGTTCTTGCTGGGTCATAGGGTAGGTCTATTTTTAATTTTTTGAGGAAATTTTTCCAGAGCGGCTGCACCAGTTTGCATTCCCACCAACAGTGCAAGAGGGTTCCTGTTTCTCCACATCCTCACCAGCATCTATAGTCTCCTGATTTGTTCATTTTAGCCACTCTGACTGGCATGAGATGGTATCTGAGTGTGGTTTTGATTTGTATTTCCCTGATGAGGAGCGACATTGACCATCTTTTCATGTGCCTGTTGGCCATCTGGATGTCTTCTTTAGAGAAGTGTCTAATCATGTTTTCTGCCCATTTCTTCACTGGGTTATTTATTTTTCGGGTGTGGAGTTTGGTGAGTTCTTTAAAGATTTTGGATACTAGTCCTTTGTCTGATATGACATTAGAAAATATTTTTTCCCATTCCGTTGGTTGCCTTTTAGTTTTGTTGATTGTTTCCTTTTCAGTGCAGAAGCTTTTTATCTTCATGACATCCCAATAATTCATTTTTGCTTTTAATTTCCTTGCCTTTGGGGATGTGTCAAGTAAGAAATTGCTGCGGCTGAGGTCAGAGAGGTTTTTTCCTGCTTTCTCCTCTAGGGTTTTGATGGTTTCCTGTCTCACATTCAGGTCCTTTCTCCATTTTAAGTTTATTTTTTTGTGAATGGTGTGAGAAAGTGGTCTAGTTTCAACCTCCTGCATGTTGCTGTCCAGTTCTCCCAGCACCATTTGCTAAAGAGACTGTCTTTTTTCCATTGGATATTCTTTCCTGCTTTGTCAAAGATTAGCTGGCCATACCTTTGTGAGTCTAGTTCTGGGATTTCTGTTCTATTTCATTGGTCTATGTGTCTGTTTTTGTGCCAATACCATGCTGTCTTGATGATTACAGCTTTGTAGTAGAGGCTAAAGTCTGGGATTGTGATGCCTCCCGCTTTGATCTTCTTCTTCAGTATTACTTTGGCTATTCTGGGTCTTTTGTGGTTCCATACAAATTTTAGGATTGCTTGTTCTAGCTTCAAGAAGATTGCTGGTGCAATTTTGATTGGGATTGCATTGAATGTGTAGATTGCTTCGGGTAGTATTGACATTTGAACAATATTTATTCTTCCAATCCATGAGCATGGAATATTTTTCCATTTCTTTATATCTTCTTCAATTTCCTTCATAAGCTTTCTATAGTTTTCAGCATACAGATCTTTTACATCTTTGGTTAGATTTATTCCTAGGTATTTTATGCTTCTTGGTACAATTGTGAATGGGATCAGTTTCTCTATTTGTCTTTCTGTTGCTTCATTGTTAGTGTATAAGAATGCAACTGATTTCTGTACATTGATTTTGTATCCTGCGACTTTGCTAAATTCATTTATCAGTTCTAGCAGACTTTTGGTGGAGTCTATCGGATTTCCCATGTATAGTATCATGTCATCTGCAAAAAGTGAAAGCTTGACTTCATCTTTGCCAATTTTGATGCCTTTGATTTCCTTGTGTTGTCTGCTGATGCTAGAACTTCCAACACTATGTTAAACAACAGTGGTGAGTGTGGACATCCCTGTCATGTTCCTGATCTCAGGGAGAAAGCTCTCAGTTCTTCCCCATTGAGGATGATATTAGCTGTGGGCTTTTCATAAATGGCTTTTATGATGTTTAAGTATGTTCCTTCTATCCTGACTTTCTCGAGGGTTTTTATTAAGAAAAGATGCTGAATTTTGTCAAATGCTTTTTCTGCATCGATTGACAGGATCATATGGTTCTTACCTTTTCTTTACTAATGTGATGTATCACGTTGATCGATTTGCGAATGTTGAACCAGCCCTGCAGCCCAGGAATGAATCCCACTTGATCGTGGTGAATAATTCTTTTTATATGTTGTCGAATTCGATTTGAGTATCTTATTGAGAATTTTTGCATCCATATTCATCAGGGATATTGGCCTGTAGTTCTCTTTTTTTGCTGGGTCTCTGTCTGGTTTAGAAATCAAAGTAATGCTGGCTTCATAGAGTAAGTCTGGAAGTTTTCCTTCCCTTTCTATTTTTTGGAATAACTTGAGGAGGAGAGGTAATATCTCTGCTTTAAATGTCTGGTAGAATTCGCCTGGGAAGCCATCTGGTCTTGGACTCTTATTTGTTGGGAGATTTTTGATAACTGATTCAAGTTCTTCACTGGTTATGGGTTTGTTCAAGTTTTCTATTTCTTCCTGTTTGAGTTTTGTAAGTGTCTGGGTGCTTAGGAATTTGTCCATTTCTTCCAGGCTGTCCAGTTTGTTGGCATATAATCTTTCATAGTATTCCCTGATAATTGCTTGTATTGCTGAGGGATTGGTTGTAATAATTCCATTTTCATTCATGATTTTATCTATTTGGGTCATCTCCCTTTTCTTTTTGAGAAGCCTGGCTAGAGGTTTATCAATTTTGTTTATTTTTTCAAAAAACCAACTCTTGGTTTCATTGATCTGCTCTACAGTTTTTTTTTTTTAGATTAATATTGTTTATTTCTGCTCTGATATTTATTATTTTTCTTCTTATGCTGGGCTTAGTGTGTCTTTGCTGTTCTGCTTCTATTTCCTTTAAGTGTACTGTTAGATTTTGTATTTGGGATTTTTCTTGTTTCTTGAGATAAGCCTGGATTGCAATGTATTTTCCTCTCAGGACTGCCTTTGCTGCATCCCAAAGCGTTTGGATTGTTGTATTTTCATCTTCATTTGTTTTCATATATTTTTAAATTTCTTCTCTAATTGCCTGGTTGACCCACTCATTCTTTAGTAGGGTGTTCCTTAACCTCCATGCTTTTGGAGGTTTTCCAGACTTTTTCCTGTGGTTGATTTCAAGTTTCATAGCATTGTGGTCTGAAAGCGTGCATTGTATGATCTCAATTCTTTTATACTTATGAAGAGCTGTTTTGTGACCCAGTATGTGATCTATCTTGGAGAATATTCCATGTACACTCTAGAAGAAAGTATATTCTGTTGCTTTGGGATGCAGAGTTCTAAATACATCTGTCAAGTCCATCTGATCCAACGTATCATTCAGGGCCCTTGTTTCTTTGTTGATCCTGTGTCTACATGATCTATGCATTGTTGTAAGTGGAGTATTAAAGTCCCCTGCAACTATCACATTCTTATCCATAAGGTTGCTTATGTTTGTGATTAATTGTTTTATATATTTGGGGCCTCCCGTATCCAGCACATAGGCATTTATAATTGTTAGCTCTTCCTGATGCATAGACCCTCTAATTATTATATAATGCCCTTCTTCATCTCTTGTTATAGCCTTTAATTTAAAGTCTAGCTTGTCTGATATAAGTATGGCTACTCCAGCTTTCTTTTGACTTCCAGTAGCATGATACATAGTTTCCGTCCCCTTACTTTCAATCTGAAGGTGTCCTCAGGTCTAAAATGAGTCACTCGTAAACAGTAAATAGATGGGTCTTGTTTTTTATCCATTCTGATACTGTATGTCTTTTGATTGGAGCATTTAGTCCATTTACATTCAGTGTTATTATTGAAAGATATGGGTTTAGAGTCATTGTGATGTCTGTAGGTTTCATGCTTGTAGTGATGTCTCTGGTACTTTGTGGTCCTTGCAACATTTCACTCACAGAATCCCCCTGAGGATCTCTTGTAGTGCTGGTTTAGTGGTGATGAATTACTTCAGTTTTTGTTTGTTTGGGAAGACCTTTATCTCTCCTTCTATTCTGAATGACAGACTTGCTGGATAAAGGATTCTCGGCTGCATGTTTTTCCTCTTCATCACATTGAAGATTTCCTGCCATTCCTTTCTGGCCTGCCAAGTTTCAGTAGATAGGTCTGCCACTACTCTTATGGGTCTCCCTTTATAAGTTAGAGCGTGTTTATCCCTAGCTGCTTTCAGAATTTTCTCTTTATCCTTGTATTTTGCCAGTTTCACTATGATACATCGTGCAGAAGATCGATTCAAATTACGTCTGAAGGGAGTTCTCTGTGCCTCTTGCATTTCAATGCTTTTTTCCTTCCCCAGATCAGGGAAGTTCTCAACTATGATTTGTTCAAGTACATCTTCAGCCCCTTTCTCTCTCTCTTCCTCTTCTGGAATTCCTATGATATGGATATTGTTCTGTTTGATTGCATCACCTAGTTCTCTAATTCTCCCCTCATACTCCTGGATTTTTTTTATCTTTTTCTCAGCTTCCTCTTTTTCCATAATTTTATCTTCTAATTCACCTATTCTCTCCTATGCTTCTTCAATCCGAGCTGTGGTCACCTCCACTTTATTTTGCACCTCATTTATAGCATTTTTTAGCTCCTCATGACTATTTCTTAGTCCCTTGATCTCTGTAGCAATAGATTCTCTGCTGTCCTCTATACTTTTTCTCAAGCCCAGCAATTAATTTTATGACTATTATTCTAAATTCTTGTTCTGTTATATTGCTTAAATCGTTTTTGATCAATTCGTTAGCTGCCGCTACTTCCTGGAGTTTCTTTTGAGGAGAGTTCTTCCATTTCGTCATTTTGGGTAGTCCCTGGGGTGGCTCCCAACTGCAGGGCACTTGCCTTGTGCTGTCCAGAGTAACTTGTGTTGGTGGGTGGGGCTGCAGTCAGACCTGATGTCTGCCCCCAGCCCACTGCTGGGGCCACAGTCAGACTGGTGTGTACCTTATCTTCCCCTCTCCCCGGGGCAGGGCTCACTGGGGAGTGGTGTGGCCCCTGTCTGGGCTACTTGCACACCGCCAGGCTTGTGGTGTTGCTTCAATGGGATCTGGCATATTAGCTGGGGTGGATCCGCAAGGTGCACAGGGGTTGGAGGGGCAGGCTTAGCTCTTTGCCATTGGTGGTCCCCTGCGGGAGGGGCCCTGCAGCACCGGGAGGGAGGCTGACCCGTCGGAGGGTTGGATCCACAGAAGCACAGCGTTGGGTGTTTGTGTGGTGCAAGCAGGTTCGGTGAACTGGTTCCCTTCGGGGTTTCGGCTGGGGGATGTGAGAGGGAGATGGCACTGGCCAGCACCTTTGTTCCCCACCGAGCTGAGCTCTGTCTTCCAGGGCTCAACACCTCTCCCTCCTGGTGTCCTCTCTCCCTCCCGCTCTCCTTCCGAGCAGAGCTGTTGCCTTTTAACATTCCAGATGTTAAGTCCCACTGGCTGTCAGAACTTGCAGAGTCCGGCCCCTCCGCTTTTGCAAGCCAGACTTCAGGGGCTCTGCCTTGCCAGGCAGGCTGTCCCTCCACCACCCCGGCTCCCTCCCACCAGTCCGTGTAGCATGTGCTGCCTCTCCGCCCTTCCTACCGTAGCTCTTCCATGGGCCTCTTGTCTATGCTTGGCTCCAGAGAGTCCATTCTGCTAGTCTTCTGGTGGTTTTCTGGGTTATTTAGGCAGATATGGGTGGAATCTAAGTGATCAGCAGGACGCGCGGTGAGCCCAGCGTCCTCCTATGCCACCATCTTCCCTCAATCCCTGAATTACTATCAACATGCTTATAAATATAACATTAAATTTTTAAATTTCAGAAGTAAAGATTATGAAAGTTGACAACTGCAGATTTGAACTATGAACTGTGATTCTAAACCCACTGGTAAACTTAAAAGCAGATATGACAAAGGTGAAGAATTAGTAAAACAGATTCAGAAAAAAAATGATCTTGAAGGAAGCATGCAGTAATAAAAAGATGGAAAGTACAGAGGCAAGCATAATAGTCAGTGCTCTCAACCTCGCTTCCAGAAAGATGGAGTGGATGTACTTATTCCTATTCCCTCTCCTGAGTACAACAAAAACTCTAGTTGTTATCTCTAAAACAAACCTGAGATGACTTTGAAAGGTGGAGAGACTGTAGGCAGCCTGGATAGGCACCTTGGAACCAGAGAAACAATGAGGTGGTGAGTTTCCAAGATTTTGTTTTAGTCTTATATATCCTTGACTTGAAGCTGAAGAAACCAGCAACCCAGAAATACCAGTGGGTGCAGATCAAATAAATCTCCAACAGAAGCCCTCTCTAGCAAAGGGACTGGGAAAAGGGAGCTTAGCAAGAAAGAAAACATTTAGATACTAACCGCTCTACTCTAGCCAAACACCAGAGACAAAACTGTGGCCCCTTAAAGGTTAAGTAAGAAGCCACCCTTGCTAGGTGGTTTTGAGGCACCCCAATCTTCCTGCTGGGGTGATGTCAGAGGAAGCCAAGTAGGAATATAGGACTTCCCCCCCACTGGTTAGAGTCAAGCCTCTCCCCTTTCATTGTCAATGAACACTGAGTGGGGACCCTGGACTTCATACCTCCCAGCAGCAATAACAAAGGACTGGGACAGTGTCAACGCAGGCTTAATGGTGAATCACATCTTCCACCACAACCCAGCAGGAGTGAGGCTGCACCCTCTACATGGGTTCGGTGGAGCCCATATAGGAAGGAGTAGCTAGGCACTCCTACCTCTCCCAGCTAAAAGTCAGTGGAGGCCTAATGGGGAGCTGGAACCCCCACCCCTGCCCAGCAATAAGAAGTGCAATGTAAACCACAGTGACATATCTATATACCTAGCAGAATGGCTAAAACAAGAAATAGTTTTAACACCCAGTAGTGGCAAGGATGTGGAAGAACTGCATCATCCATACATTGCTGGTTAGAATGTAAAACGAGAAAGTGACTTTGGAAGATAGTTCAGCAATTCTTTTTAAAACTAAAAGTGGGCCTTCCAATATAACCTAGCGACTGTACTCTTGAACATTTCCCAGAGAAATGAAACTTATTTTCACTCAGAAACTTCTGCATAATATTCATGGGAGCTTTGTTTAAACTCGCCAAAACCTACAGGACATCAGCATTCAAAAGAATGAAACTGAACCACTTTCTTATACCATACACAAAAATAAATTCTAAATGGATTAAAGACCTAAATGTGAGACATGAAACCATAAAAATCCTAGAGGAGAACACAGGCAGTACCTTCTTTGACACTGGCTGTAGCAACTACTTTCTTTCCAGATAGGTCTCCTCAGGCAAGGGAAACAAAAGCAAAAACACACTAGCCAAAGCCTGCACACTACCCAAATGTCCTTCAGTGGGTGAGTGGTGAAACAAATTGTGGTACATCTATAACATGGAATATAACCCTGCAATAAAAAGGAAAAGACGCTTTATTGATATATGCAACAATCTGGATGAACCCCAGATTAGTTATGCTGACTGAAAAAAAACCAACCTCAAAAGGTTATATATTGCAGGATTTCATTTTTTAAGTTTTTTTTTTTTATTTCTTTTGAGAGAGAGAAAGTACAAGTGGGGGAGGGCCAGAGAGAGAATCCCAAGCAGGCTCCTCACTGTCAGCACAGAGCCTGATGCAGGGCTCGAACTCACAAACTGTGAAATCATGACCTGAGCCAAAACCAAGAGTTAGACACTTAACAGGCTGAGGCACCTAGGTGCCCCGCAGGATTTCATTGCTATCCATTAAATAATGTAATAGTGATTGAGAACAGATCAGCAGTTGCCTGGGGATGGAGATCAGGGAAATGTTGTGATGATGCACAAGTAAGTGTCTTGATTGTAGTGGTGCTTACACAAAGCTACACATGTGACAAAATTTCATAGAGTTATATACCTATACAGAAAAAGAATGCAGGTATTGCTGGTGAATCAATGAGCTTTACAGTTTGTGCTTTTGATGTTGTACTATCGTTCCCTATGATGTTAACACCAGGGGATGATGGCTGAAACGGGCACAAAACCTTCCTGTATGTTTCCTTGCAACTTCCTGTGATTTTATAATTATTTTGAAGTAAAAGGCTTGAAATAAATAAAACCATAAAGGGAAAGAAAAGTAGGATACCTAGAAAATCTCCATGCTTGTGGAAATTAAGAAATAAATTATAAATGAACTATATGGAAGAACACATCACAATGGAACTTAGGAAAAAATCTGGACAAATATAAACATACTGCAACATGTAGGACACAACTAGAGCAGTCCCTGGAGGAGGTGTGAGGGTGGAAGAATGTCTATTTTAAGCAGTATTCCAAGGGGAAGTCCTTTTTGAGAAAGTGATGTCTGATTATAATGAATGGAGAGAATGTGCCAAAAGCTTTCAGGGAAGCACTATCCAGGAAGAGCTACAGAGGTCCTAGAGTCAGGAATGATTTAGAATGACCCAGAAACAGTACCTGTAGGTAGTAATTAACTCTAGAACCAATCCTAATGCAAAAGGGTAAATTAACAACCACAAAAAGTCTATATAGTGTCTCAGCTAACTTTTATCCGAAACATTCAATCCTTGGACCCGGTCACTGCTTGGAACCCTCAAGCTGTTTTCATCACCATGGCAGGCTAGCTTCTTCTTAACTTGCCAATAGAGCAAAATTGCAGGTCCTTCACAGGTCTTGCCATAAATCTGGCTGCTAAATTTTCAATACTTTTGCAAGCCAGTTAGGGACTTGTAGTAGCTTAAAATCAACCATGGTGACGAGATCTATACCATGGAATCAGCAAACACCAGAAATGAGGTTTTGTTTTTGTGTTTGTTCTGAGAGGTGGTTGTCAAACATTTATCAGTATACTACTACCAAAGAAAGATTCCTGAAAAGATAGGACATGAGCTGTGTCACTAGATAGAATATAAGGTTACTGGAAGAGAGGATGAGAGAATTATAGATGTGGTGACTGAAATGAGCTAGGTTATCAAAGCTGGAGTGGGTTCCACTTAGAGAAAAATGAATAGAGAATTTGATTCTATCAATTGGGTTATGAAGAGGAATAGAGTCATAAGAATGGGAGAGTAGGTAAGAAGAAATATTAATTTCGGGCTAAAAAAGTTTAGACATCAGTTGTTTCAAACATATTCATTCTTAAGCTCTTATTTCCAACCTCTCTCTTTTTAAAGATATCACCTCCTACTTCAGAGAGAAAATAGAAGGAATAGGATCTAAATTTTAATATCCTCTCACCAAACCTACAAACCCAAACACATCTGTGCTTTCATGGCCTCCTTCTGTTCTGACAATGTAGGGGTAGCCCTCTACTGGTTTGTCTTATCCCTCTACTTGTGCTAGAGAGCTCGTAATATCCTCCCTCTTGACTTATTATTTCTGATTACAAATCAAAACTCTTATCTTACTAAAGCTCTCTGTTGTGCTGTCATCTTAAAACGATTGTTTATCTTGGCATTCATGAAGCCACACATTTCTTGGTTCAACCCCCTCCCAATAAATAGAAATGCCTTTCTTTCCATAGTTATGATTCCTTATGAAAACCACTTCATCAAGCATACCCTTTACTGTATATCCACTTACTGTGCTTTATTTTTTCTAATGACTCATTATTATTTAACCTGATAATACATTTTTATAATCTCTTCCTTTGTTTCCTCTTTTCTGTTAGAAGGCAAAATCTGGGGGCACCTGCGTGGTTCAGATGGTTAAGTATCGACTTTGACTCAGGTCATGATCTCACGGTTCGTGTGTTTGAGTTGTCCATGCTGACAGTGCAGAGCCTGCTTGAGATTCTCTCTTTCCCTTTCTCTCTCTTTCTCTATCTCGTACTTTCTCTCTCTCTCAAAAATAAATTAATTAATCTTTTTAAAAAATTTAAAAAAGAAGGCAAAATCTGTGTTGTTCACTGCTGTACTCCTACCATCGGTTAACAGCAGCATTAAATAGAAGTTTCTACAGTGATGAAAATGTTCTAAATCCATGCTATCCAAAATGGCAGGCATTATACTAGCCAAGCCATATGATCATGTGGAATCATTATTAATCGTTTGAAATCTGGCTACATAACCCAGGAGTTGCTTCTCTGTTTGTTACATTTTAATTAATTTAAATGTAAATAGCCACATATGGCTAGGTGCTACTATATTGGACAGCACAGATCTACTACAGTGCCTTCCACATAGGAGGATTCAGCAGAGTCTTGTTGAAAATGAAAGAACGCATGAATGAAAAATACATGTATGAAAGAATGAAATACCTGCAATCAGTTTACAGTTTATAGATTTGGCATGGAACTGTCCCCTTCCCCTCCATCTATTCAAGATTTCTGGCATCAGTTCTGTTATTAAGATTTTGATTAGAATTTTTACTTGTTTCCATACTTGCCCAGCATATTACACAAGGCTTTTGTTTCACCACATTAGGCTGGCATCTTAGCAAATCACCATATTCCTCAAAATTTGTTTACTTCCTCATTGCTAAAGCAAGATTTCTGAGCTATTTCTCTTTCTGGACAGAAAACCCTCTCACTTTACTTATTTCCTCTCATAATTTTATTTGTACTTGTTTTAAATATTCTTAATGTGAAATATTACATGGCAACATAAAAGTAAACACCTTGTATTCTACAATGTGGACTGAGATATAAGTGGTTAACAATATCATTCAAATTTCATTGTATTTCTCAGGGGTCACATTTCACCTCTTCCTCACCAAAAATTACAACCATCAAAATTATAATCCCCATAGCTCCAGTTTATTTTTATTACCTATGTATCTCAAAACAATATACTGTATCATATTTATTCAGAGTTTTACAACTTTAAATTAATGATATTATACTCTATAAATCATTCTACATCTTATTTTTATTGTTAGGAAATTTTTGAGATTTATCTATGTTTTTATACCTAGGTGTCTTTTGTTCTTTTTCACTGCTGTATAGAATACTACTGTTTTAGTACACTGTTCTATTGATGATCATTTCAGTTGTTTTCAAATATTTTCACTATTATAACCGAGTCTACTATAAGGTTTTTAAAGTTTATTTATTTATTTTGAGAGAGAGAGAAGGGGGGGGGGAGAGAGAGAGAGAGAGAGAGAGAGAGAGAGAGAGAGAGAGAGAGAGAATCCCAAGCAGGCTCTGTGCTGTCTGGACAAAGCCCAATGTGGGACCTGAATTCAAACCTTGAGATCATGACCTGAACTGAAGTTGGACACTTAACCCACTGAGCCACCCAAGTGCCCCCCCTACTGTAGGTTTCTTACATACTTGTCTTTGTGTCCTATGTTAGAGTATCTCTGGTGTATACACATGGTAAAGTACATTCTGGGTTGTAGGTTATTTTTTTTTAACCTTCAATAGTTCTAGATATAGTCCTTTGTTATTAATGCATTACAAGGATCTTCTCCCAGTTTATTTCAGTGTTCCTATTTGAAAACATATTTATTTTTAATAGAAATAAGCATATAAATCAGTTTGGATCACCTGCTGCTCAAATCCACAAACAATAGCAAAAGTCATTAGTTAGACAATTTAGAAACTCATCCTAAACACTCAGAAAAATTAAAGCCTTAAAGCCAATGATTGTACCATATACTCTTCTAAAAGCTAATAAATATATTTATATACTTCATCTTTGTAAGATGTTTCTTTTCATCTATGTTATTTTCATGGTTTTGATAAGGCTATGAAATTAATGTGCTATTTTCCTATTCTTTCATATCCTCATGAAAATATTAAGCAACTTTAGAGTATCTTAAGTCATCTTAGTAGCCATGATTACCTCACACATTCTTTTCAGTAATCAGTGCAAACATATGGATAGCCTTCCAGTAATTGTGGAAAACATATTTATTTGTTTATTCTTACTGGATTTATCTTTAATTCAGCTGATTTATTTTATAATAATTTAAATATACACAATAATGGTTAGAAGTCAACATTCTTTTTACAAAGAAGATTTTAAAAGGCTTGACAACAGGAAATACTACGTAAATTGTTGAAATGTTAAAAAAGAAATAAGGGTACCTCAGTGGCTCAGGTCATGATCTCACGGTTCATGGGTTCGAGCCCCCATCGGGCTTTGCACCAAAAGTGCAGAGTCTGCTTTGGATTCTGTCTCCCTCTCTCTCTCTCTGCCCCTCCCCCGTGCATGCACATGCTCGCCCACTCTCTCTCTCATTCTCTCTCTAAAAATAAATAAACATTAAAAAAATTTGGATGCTTTTTCCAATTTTTAAACCCATAATATAACTGACATTTCAGATGGAAACCATAACAAGGAAGCAAACAGGAATCAGAGTCAGCATCCTGGCCAAAGTCAGTAATCAGAGATTTGATCTTGACTGAGGAGAGGACTGACCAACTCAGTAGTGACTGAGACTAAAGATCTAAAATGTCTAAACCAGATTGCCAATTATATTAATTCTTCTTTAGTTGCATATAAGAAAACTCAATTTAAGCAAAACAAAAAACAAAAACCCCACAAAAAGCAAACAATACAACATAAAAAAATATTTATGGAAAAGATACTGGATAATTAGTGGGGAGTATCGGCAGTCCATCCGTAACATAGGCAGGAATACAGATACTCAGATGCCATCAGCATTCTGTCTTGGCCTCCAACACTCTTTTCATACTCATTCTAGTTTTCTTTCTACAACTTGACTTTTCCGTGTTTCAGAAATCTTCTCTGATAACATTTCCTGAGACTGTTACTGTTACTGTGACTGAGAACTTCAGCCACCGAAGTGAAGCTGACTCTTTCTCAAATTCGATTCCAGTTATGTTTGGAGGGATTTTAATTAGCCTTGCTTGGGCCAAGTGCCTATCAATTGTTGCTGGGAGGTCAGGTACTATTATTGTGCTAGCTTAAGTCTGTTCTCCATTCCTGGCCACTGTTATGGCCAAGGATGAGGCTACTGTCAGCATAGCTGCCCTCACTATAATGTTGCAGATGGTAGGGTGAGGGAAAGGATAGGGAGATAAGTCTAAACAGACATTCCCAGGGGCTCTATTCCAAAAATGGCAGGCAGACTAACAAGCTGTGCTTCTACACAGAATATTTTGGCAATCATGCAGAGATGTTTCTAACAATTTGAGTTTTTCCAACAGTGAACAGAGCTATATTATGAGGTAGAAAGCATTATGTAAATAAAAGAGATTATGGATAAACTATAAAATCATTTATTAAGTGTTATATAGGAAAGATTTGGAAAAGTCTAAGAGATTGGACTGCATTATCTTCTAAGATATTCTTACTCTGATGGTTGATAATGCTTGATTTATTTCACTTTAGCCATTTATTGATTCGTTTAGCAATTTTTAGAGTATGTATTGTTTATGTCACTGTGCTACTTGTTTAGGATACAAAAGAATGAGCATCTTCTGTGCCATCAAGGTACTCACCAATTTGATTATATGTATTTTAGTTAATACCAACAAATTTTAACACAAGGTCTAAAAGTTACATGTCCACGAGACAATAAAAATCTTCCTTGGTGTATTCCTCACACCCCTTGCCCCTTTACCACACGTTCCGTATTCTAGCCATAACATAAGTCATCAAAACAAGCCATATACTTCCAGGCTGCCATTCCCTTACACACTTTTTTTTTTTTACTCTACCTTCCTTGGGTGTCTAATATGATGTCTCCTTTTACTTCTTACCACAAAACAAATTTACTTACTCCTCCATGTACTTTATTATTACTTCAGTAACATATTGTACTTATAGAATTTCTTAAATAATTATGCACGTGTTTTTTTCCCACTGAATTATGAGATGTAAGAGGACAAGGATGTTGTCTTATTTAGTTTTTATAGTCAAAGTGCAACACAGTAAAAACTCAAAAACACTGATTGTAACAAGATAAGGATAGTGAACAGTGGGAAATTTCTGAATGAAATGTGACTATAAAAATTAAAGTTAGAGTTATTGTTAATAACAGAAAACAAAATAATTGTCATTTATATATATTTATAAAAACCCTACAGATGACATTTGCTCATGAAGTAGCATAATCTTACCTTAAACATAGAAAAGATTCATATTTATAATAAAGTATAGGTCAATATTCCAATCACATATTCAAGGAAAAACATTTCAGTTTTCAATATGCAATCATTATGATCATTCTTTTTTTTACTGAAGTATAATTAACATACAATGTAATATTAGTTTCAGGTGAACAACATATTGATTCAGCTGTTCTATACATTACTCATTGCTTACCACGGTAAGTGTAGTCACCATCTGTCATCAAATAAGGTAATTACAGTATTATTGACTATATTCCCTATGCTGTACCTTTCATCTCTGTGACTTATTTATATGTGGGATCTAAAAAACAAAATGAACAAACGGAAACAAAAACAAACACAAAGCCAGACTCTCAAATACGAAGAACAAACTGGTGCTTGCCACAGGAGAGGTGGGTAAGGTAATGGGTGAAATTGGTAAGGGGGATTAAGAGGTACAAACTTTCAGTTTTGGAATAAATAAATCATGAAGATGCAATCATTATAATCATTCCTGACAACTATTTTCAAAGTTATTTCAAGAAACAATGAAAAAAAGTTTGCCAAACAAAGCTCAACCATTAAAAACAGATAATCTTACTCGATATGCATTTATCAAATATTGACTTCCATTTTAAGCCGAGTTCCAAAATTTTTATTATCCTAGAAAATTTATAATGCCACAACAGTGATAGAAGAAAGAATAACTCCTGCCTTGTGTGTTGCTTTCACAAAGACCATCTTTTTTCTAATCTTTTATTCTTTATTATATAACATATAGATCACATGTATTATATATTATAATATGTATATATTATATTATATTACATACTTTATACATTATATATTATATTAAATCATATATATTATAACATATATCTTATAATATGTATATATAATATATGATATATAGACTATCTAGATTATTTTGTGGAAATGTGGAAGGATTGTAAAATGGCAAAGAAAATTGCAAAAAAATGCATATTTTCCACATCTTTCCCACACATATAGATAATAATTTCATTATAAATCTTTAAACTCTATTCATCTGATTCCTAATCTCTTCTCTCTTTTTTTGAAGTTCTGTTGACTTTATATTATGTTTGTATTACATCCAACAGATTAAAGATGCATTAAATATTACATCTCATGGTTTTACTAAAGCCAAATACATTTTCAGAAAGATTAGATATCATCTTTCTCTACAAATCAAATTAGAACTGAAAAAGTCAGTTTCCACACATATATTCACAAAGAAATCATATGTCATACTCTGAATTTGTCTAAGAGATGAACCTTTCACCTTCTGATAATTACTTGAGACATAAAGAATGACAACTCAACTTTTACAGTGTTAAATTATTTCATAGGTCAATATCACGTATTAAGTTGCTATTTCACATCAAACAGTTTTACATTTTACATTTGCAGACAAAATATAAAGTACTAATTCATTCATATTCAAGGACTACATTATGTCTAAAATGTAAAAAAGCAAATACTTATACATTTGAAGCCTCAAAACTCTTATGGAAGAAATACTTTAATTAGAAAATACTATTTCATTTTACTATAAGACAGCTTTTGCTCCTGAAGGAATGTACCTTTCATTTTACTTTTTTTAGACTGTCAATAACTATTGAATACTTCCGCCTATTTCTGATAGAGATTTTAAAGAATATAAGAAAATCTTGAGACACAACTCCTGCACTCCAAAAGTTTCAATTTATTGGGAGATATTATTACTAACTTTCTGAAATAGCTAGAGAAGTCTTGATGCAAAGAAAGCAAAAATGATAGCTTGAACTTAAAACATACTTTATATGCTCTTACTCTCACTACCACCTATGACGTAGGTAGAATTACTGGCCCTGTTTTGCCAATGTCTTAGAGCTGAGCCGTGTAGAACTGGATTTAGCCCTGCAGTCTATCACCATGCTATTCTCTAGGCAAGTATTATAACCAGTGTTCATCGGGTAAAACAAAAGTAAGAAAAGAGTTCTCAGGACACTTCAGTGTGCTATAATGTACAGTAACTTTAAAACAAGAATGAAATGTGCAGTATTTCCCAATCATTGGTAAAATGTAAATCTGATTTTAGCAGAATCAGGGGAAATGATTACAAAGTCTCTGAGACTATAGAATTAGGCTCAAAATCAAATAGATTAAAAGCTAGATGTAAACGAAAAAACAAACAGCCAGAGGAAACTTTATTTAAAAATGAGATGAAAAAGGTGTCTGAGTTCTAGAGTTATGAATCCATAAAAATTTAAAGCCATCCAGCTATATTAAAAAATCTCCCATATCAGGAAGAAATTCTTAAAATGTGAGTAACAAAAAGTTTCTGGCTTAATATATAAATAGAAAAAATTGGTGAGAAAAAAATGAAATAGTCAAACAGAAAAAATGAGCAAAGAACTTGGAACTAACGACCTCTAGACACACACACATGCACACTGGGGAAAAAAGAACAAATTAATATAGAAAAAGTATTTAGTCTTCATGAATTAATATAAAACTTTTCTGCAGAAGTTATAGTAAAGTAAGAAGAATCAATTTATCATATAGCAAAAGGTAATATAGACATGCTAACTGAAAAAAGAATGTCTATATTGTGAATGGATATATTAGCTGAATCCTATAGGGGAGAAAAATAATATATAATAGAAATAATATACATTTCTCTTTGATAAAGGAAACCATAATTTTTTAAAAAGGAACCTCTTTTAATCAGGGAACCATACTTAATGAAATAGGAAATGTAAAGAAAAATCACTTTTACCTAGAAATTCTTTTAATTCAGGTAACCATGTTATGCATCATTTATCTTCATTAGTCACTAAACTAGAGGATGTAGAATATTTGTAACCCACGGACACAAAGAACCTATTTGTTAACCAAAGTAAGCTTAAACTTGAAATTGCCTCACTGTTACAGTTAGATTATATGTGCTATTTTGCTGTAATTCCATATAAAAAGATAAGCACTTTCTTATAAATATTTTTTCTTTCCCACCTAGAATGTAAACTTTGTTTTCAACAATTTTGGTATATGTACAGATAATGATGCATGGATAATCACATTAATGTATATTATGAATAATGGTAAATTTCTTGCTGAACTGATGGGATTCCACCAAGTTGGAATTCAGTTAATTTAGAGGAAAATTTTAAGTGTGGTATTCTTTACACAACTCAGTTTGTATCTACATCAATAGTATATTACTAGTGGAAAAAGTTGTTCTAATGGAACCATAGGTTTCACTTAGGAATGGCAGTAATGTATTTCTTCAGCCCTAATGTTAGTATTACCCTTTCATACCTTCTCCCCATACACACACACACACACCAATACAACATCCGTAGGTATACATACCAATAAGAGCTCTTCTTCCTAATTTTACACACTCTAGGATCCTCAGCAACAAAGAAACAAACTTCTTTTGAAAAACAATTCTAGTAACTTACCTAAAGAAGGACTGAACATAGCAATAAGGAACACATTATCTCCATGCTGTTTCTATCTATAACTAATTCATTTATTGTGTTTTACTAAGAGAAACTGTAAAAAATATTTTGGAAAATTGTTTGCCTTTTCCAATTGATTTAATTGCTTTTTAAAAGATATCAACAAGCAGCTGCCTTGAAATTTTTCAAGTCTTTTGTCTATTAACGAACTAAATGTTAAGACAACTCAGTTACATTGATTAATGTAGTATTAAGGTACATAAAATATGACCTTCCTACAGGTTTATTTATTGCCTTTGTAAGAAAGCCTTTGATATTATCAACTATTCTGAGGTTATATTTGAATAATGAAGAAACTACTCTGTTCACTAACCTTCATTTAGAAATTTTAACAACACTCATCAAGATCTGTTTTGTTTATTCTTCTAATGCAAGACTGTTCATTCTGCCTGTCATTGTGATGAACTTTGTAGGGTTTAAAGGCTGAATAATCTTAGAGGAATCCTGAGCTTTCTCACAGGAGATACTTTTTCCATGGGAGATACTTTTAAAATTCTATTGAGAGCTGTTACTTAGTGCTGATATTTCTGCTTTTGCAAAAGAATTATCCATACTTTGGCATGGAGCCTCCAGAGTGTATCTGATTTTTATTCATCCAGATTCCCTAAATGATCTTCCCCACAATGCAACTACTGGATTAATGCAAAGCATATGTTGCTAAATAAGAAAGAATTCTAGTTCATATGAGCTACCAAGTTAAAATTTAATAAAAACCGAAAGACTAACTCTTCCTTGAATATGGCCTCGGCAAAAGGTCATGCATTTTTTCCCCTCCCTCCTATAGGTCTTCAAACACTAAATTGAAAACAGGTAATGTACTGCTGCCACTCACCCCTTCATCCACCATTCACTCAGTTTTCCTCTTCTTAGGTTCTTTCCCAGAGCCCACTAAGTCATCTGAGGGAAAGGAAAATATGAGACTACAACTAACCAGAAAATAAAGAAGAATAGGGTGAAACTTGACAATGAAGCTTTATTTCCCTCTAACTACAGCTTTAAGCTGTTAGTTGAAAAAATTTAATAAAATACTGAGGTTTCCTATTACATGTTTCATTCTACACAAAAATGTACCTTAATAGCTTCCCACTCCATGACTGGCCAATAATTCAACACAAGAGATTTCTTTGTATGGGAAGGTATACTTTCCTATACTTTTGAAAAAGAAAATGAAAATGGACGTCACTGTGAGGTTATCATTTTGCCATGGGGGAGAAAGTAAGTCTTCTATTCATGAGTCCACTTTTGAAAGATTTTAAAATACAAACATTTGGGTTTTTTAAATTACTGTGATTTAGCCAAGATCTCAATGCAAGCATTACTTAGTTATGTTTTCTAGGAATTATATGATTTTCACTGCTAAATGATTTAAATTGTTAATATTCAGTATAGAAATCAAAATTCATCCAGTGGTATAGCTCTTGAGAAATGTTAAGTCACACTGGAAAATTAAGCTTTCCAGTAATTTCCTTTCTTATTCTTAAATTATCAGTTAAGAGAAACAGTTTTTGTTTGCTACAAGACAAACCAAAGATGTAAATAAAAATAAATAAATAAAAGCACCCAGGAAGAAATCTGTGCTTAGTGAAATAACAGACAAATAGAGAGCAAATGTGTAACCATCTGGAGAATAAGAAAATCAAAAGTAATAGGCGGCACTCAGAATTTATTACAAAGAAATTATGCCAAGAGCTTCTTACTGCAGTTTTCTATGGAAATGTTGAAATCAGTGGATAAAGAAATACATTATATACAACATATTTGGGCCCTACTGATATAATTTTGTACATGATCTCATGGCATAATATTTGCTAAGTAATCTAAATTAGCTTGGCTATAAATGCTGTCACACTGATTGAAAACTTGCTATCACACCACAAACAGCCAGTCATAATAAATGATACGATTTGGTGGAATTGTCTAGAGCCAGAGGGATATGATATTGGGTCATCTTTGGCAGTGTATTATTATAAAATGCAAAGAAATTAATAAATCTAAAAGCAATTGAGACACCAAACAGATACAAAATAGAGGGTAGAAAAGAGAGGAGACTTAATGAAAACTAAATAGGTCAAACCAGCAAAAGTTCATCATCACCTTAACGAGGGCTATAAGGTGGGATCCACAATGGTTCCCATCATCAGAAGTATAATTTTGACAATTCCACTTCCATTTGCTACTTCAGAATCTAGATGGAGAAGGAGGAGAAAGAGGAGAAAAAAATAAAATGTTCTTTCCCACTGTCTAAATCAACCCTTCAGAATGTACCCTGATATCAGCATTTCAGAAATCAAATCCAGTTACCAGTTGGCATTTTACTCCTGCATCTTTGGATGCAGAAATTATTTGTTTTCTCTTTGAAGCCACAGTGCTTGGCATGTGTTAAATGGCCAAAAAAAAAAAAAATTCTTGCATGGAATTGTTGGACTCTGTGTGAGAGAACAGAATCTTAGTTTGAAGGGCAATGATGAAATTTCTGAGCCTGTTTTCTAGAGCTGTGCTGTCCTAGTGTCTTAAAGACACTACCCATGTTAAATTTTAAAATTAAAAATCCCATTCCTTGACTCTACTGGCCATGAAGGACTCACTGACCACAGGTAGCTAGTGGCCACTGCATTCTGGAACAGTACTATCATTGTAGAAAAGTGTTTCAGATCAGACAACACTGTTCTAGAGCAAGTCAGTAGCATATGATAATTTTCCACACATATTTTCTAAAATCTATATTCATTTATTCATTCAGAAAATATTCATTGAATATACATTATATGCTAGGCACTAAAGACACAAAAATAAACAAGACCCCTTTTTAACCATTTGGAACCTTTTGGGGAAAGACATTAGTGAATAGATAGTCACAATCCAGTGCCATCCCAGAGGGTTAATTGGAGGAGAGCATGATTTGGGGCAAAAAGTAATCAAGAAGAAGACTACTAGTCAAGGTGAATATTTTTAAAATTAAGCCAGATGGAAGTAGAAATGGAGAGGAGAAGAAAGTACCAAAAGGTACTTAAGAGGCACAAACAGCATGATTTGATAAGAAATTGGATGTGGTAATAGAAGGAGGAGTCTAGAGTAACTCCCAAGTTTCTGCCATGAGGGAACGAATAGAAGGCAATGCCATTAACTTCATTTGGGTCTATGTGAGGAATAACTGGTAGGATTTAGAGGAAAGATGACTATTTTAAGTTTATAAATGGGTGCTTTATAATGCTATATGGGTGTCCAATATTCTTGAGAAGATCTGAGATGAGCTCAGAGGTTTTGGTACTATCATTGTGGAGCTGGCAGTTTGATGAGATCACACAATGACAAAGAAAGGAATGCTGGCAGTGAGTGCCAAAAAAACAACATTATCAATTTCTTAAAAATCTGCAGGGAAAACAGAATAAATGGGATCATAGAAACAAAGGGAAAAGAATTGAATAAATGGGATCATAGAAACAAAGGGAAAAGAATTTTCAGGAGGAGCCAACAACCTAAAGAGCTTCAAAAACTTACATAATAAGATAAAAACTAGAAAGAAAAAGTCCATTTAATGTGGCAACAGGTCATAAATGACCTTAAATGACAGTAGCAAAAGTTAGGTAGCAGGAATCCCAGGAGTGAAGGAATGAGAAAGAAGAAAAGGCACGGACAGACCACTCTTTCCAGAAAATGTACTGATACAGGATGTAAAGAGCTGTACACAAATTGATAGGTAGATATAAGCAGGGATGTTTATTTTGTTTCTGGTTCTATTGTGGAAAAGCCTTGTGCATTTAGTTTAAAAGTTGCCATGTCTATAGGCTATGCATATAATGGGTTCATCTTAGCTTGTTTGGATTAATTGCAGCTTATCTCCAGAGCTACTGACCCTTGGCCAACACTATGGAATGCATTAAACTAAAGATAAATGATGTTTTGAAACCATGGGTCTGTGAGTTGTTTCAGAGCAGGATATATCAGCCTGCCAGCACTGTTTAGTAATAATAATTGGATTTATAATTACATCTAATTTCGATAGAGCCTGGGGGAGGGGAACTTTCAAAGTTAAAACTGGAAACATAGCTAGAATATATCTACATGAGGAGTTCATTACAAAAGATCTCCACCGTGAGCAGATTTGGGTTTCCTGCTACAGAGTGTTTCAGATGCACACCAATAGTGCTTACAGACCTGTCTGTACAGACTAAGAGCACCTGTATGACCCAGAGGTGGGAGAATAAAGAAATATGTGCCTGTGATCTCTGGACACCTTTCCATGCATATCTTCTGTTGTTTCTATGCTATATCCTTTGCCTATAATAAAGTTGTTCTGAGAGCACAGACAGTAAACAGAGTTCCCTAAGCAGTGGAACACTAAAGGTAATTAACACTGGCTAGCATAATGTTACTAGCAAAAATACCCTGCTCTTTGTCAGTCTGTCAAAGAATTTGTCAAAACTGTGATCTGGGGGCTCAACAATTACAATTCCTGAGGATAGTTTTCTCTTCAGGAAAAAATTTATAAAGTCTTATTTCCACAAAACAAATTTAAAAGAGAAATATTATCCAGTTTGTCTGTGAAACATCTTACTAACCATCAGTGATATCTGACTGACTGATTTCCCATGCAAAGTATTTCATTAGTTTATTAAGAGAAGCAGTCCATTTTAGGTACTCATACCCTCTTGGTTGTATTCTTCCACTGCCTTTTCAACCATTTCATCATCCCTCCACCTTCACCATGTGATTTCATATGCCCAGGCACCTCATCCATTTCATTGGCTTGTGCTTACATCCAAAGTTTTTCCGGCATCCTAATGATGGATTAAATCCCCTCAGTTCACACTGAAAGGTCTTTTAATTATCTCTGCTCACATAAACATCCTATAAGTACCCAGGAAAAGAGGCCAGATGGTAATGTTCATAGATACAGACTAAGGTGAAACAGAGGGATAGAGTGATGAAAGTAGATTATCAGACCGTTTAATCAAGTGCCAAGGAACGTATCTTTTAAATCTGTAAGATGTGGAATTAAATTCCAGATGGGCTCCTTATCCGCTATATGACCTTGAGAAGACTACTTCATGTATGTGAGCATCAGTCTCCTCCTCTGGAAAATGGTAAAAACAGTAATGTCTCAAAGTGTTGTGTGAGGATTAATATAACATACATATGCAAACTTTTTAGTCCACTGACCAGCATATAATAAGCGTTTAATAAGCCGTGATTTAAATTCAGTGAATGAGGGGCGCCTGGGTGGCTCAGTCGGTTAAGCGTCCAACTTCGGCTCAGGTCATGATCTCACAGTTCGTGAGTTCAAGTCCCGCGTCAGGCTGTGTGCTGACTGCTCAGAGCCTGGAGCCTGCTTTGGATTCTGTGTCTCCATCTCTCTCTGCCCCTTCCCTGCTCGCTCGCTCGCTCTCTCTCTCTCAAAAATAAACATTAAAAAAATAATAATAATAAAATAAATTCAGTGAATGGGAGTTCACTAACAAATTATATATTCATGAATACAATCTTAACCTGTCCAAATCTCTCCATACCTCAGTTTTCTAATAGGAGGGTAAAATTAAATTGACCTAAGTGAATTTCGATGAACACTGAGAGACTGAATACACAGAGGAACGAAGGCCAGACCATATGTAAAAACAGAATGCTAACCCACAACCTCTACACCAACCAGCCTAGGAAGCCAAACCACCACCTGTGCAGTAATCAGCCAGGAACAGTCAGGACTTTGTCAATTACTGCCAGCTTCTCTAATACCTGCCAGCACTTACAACTCAGGACCAACAAGAGAAAGCCAGATAAACCCTTCAAACCAATCACGTAGGATATCTTTCTCCTGGTTAGCCCACCTCCAGCTTCCCCATGCAACAGCCTCTAGTCAGAGCATACCTAAAGTCTTCTCTTTTTTCCCATTAGAAAACGTTCCCACTCCCTTGTCTCCCTTGGAGTTTCTGCCCTTCACAAATGATAGTGGCGACTCCCTTGCTATTGTAAGCGCTGAATAAATAGCCTCTGTTTATTTTCTTTGGGTGGTTTTTGTATCCACAGCATTATAACTGAGGCTAAAAGTTCAGCACCAATTTTGAAATTCCATATATTTTTATTAGTGTTATTATTGTGCAGAAAAAACAGACATCATGATCATTAAGGCTCACCCATGCGACCATCTGCTTGTGGATATACTACTTTTCCACCGGACATATAATCCAGAAGCTTGTGATCAATCCAATTCTCTCCCTTACATCATTACCACAACACAGATTCTTTGACTACTACAGTATTCCAGCTGCTTAATCTCTCTTATTTTCCCTTCTTGCCATACATTTTTCCACTTTCCATTTTGTCTGAATTCCAATGTCTAGCATTTTAGTAATTCTTTAGTCAATATTCTCATTAACCTTAAGTTTCATATACCTAGATAAACTCAGGGTAGACAAGTACCGTTTTTGTTTTTTTCCCAGAAACTCTCCTTCCTTTAAAAAGAAAGAGGGTTCCTTTCTTTTGAGAACTAGTTTGCCTACTCCATCCACGTTTCAATAGATTGCAGACAACTCTAGTGGTCCTAACCCCAACGTGAATGCTGTAGGAACAGGCAGGTGAACCAACTGGGATCCAGGAGATTCATCCCAGGGCATTTTTAGATTTTCTTGTTAGCTACAAGGTTGGGAATTTATGAGTCCAGAGCTCTTGGCAATCATAGTTCTAGCCTAGTGGAATAAGCCAGTGTGAGAATGAAGTCCATAACTGGAAGGAAAAAGAAAGAGTGTATGCAGATTCCATTCACTGCTATCGGGAATAGAGAAGAAAGAACAAACTCTGAGGATTTAGTGACAAGTTAGTTGAGTCTGAGGTTATGTCCAATCTGAGGCAAGAGCAGAAGAGAAAAGGCTGGGTTGTGTATAAGAACTGTGACAGTTACCAACATAATGGGACTTAACCCAGGTAAATCGGTAGATTAATGTTCAGACTCATAGTTTTGATAGTTCTGGAAATTAGCTGGATATGGTTAATAATAAAAACCTTAATAGTGCAATAATAAAGTGAGAAGTATGTATTCAGGATTAAGAAGTATTATACATTCAAGATAGAACTGCACTAGTCTCACATATAAAGTCTAGAGTATAATTTAACATAAACTAAAAGCTCAAAATCCTTCAGGTTGTTGGATGTGTCTCACAATTGGCCATTCATTTGTCTTTGAGTTTTTAACTTTGGTAAATGATGTCCTAAAATCTATTTGCCACAGTAGGACTAAGAAATGACTGGGGGGGGATGGGGGGGGGATGGATATCGCTTAGAATGCTACATTTGGGTCAAGATGCCCAGACAGATCGTGCAATAGTAAGTAGGCCTGGGTGGTTACCAGGTCAATTCACAAATATTTACTGAGCATTCAAGAATGTCGAGAAAGCAATTGAAAATGCTTTGAATTGGAAGTGAGGACACCCTTAGTCTCCTGGATTTTAAGCTTCCTAATTTTCAGGCCTTGGCCAAGTCATCTATCAGCTAGCTGTGTGCCTCATTTTCCTCATCTGTAGAAAGGAAGTGTTATTGTGGAGCATCTTATTTGAGGTGCTGCAGGACAAAAAAATTCCCAGCCCTAAATAGGGTGTGCAGTATTTGGGCAGACACTGGACAGATAAAATATCAAAAGAAGAAAAACAAATAGCAATTCAAAATAATACTACATGAGCCACCACAAGGAGGCCTTATAAGCAAAATAAAAGGTAGAAATAATTACTTTAAAAGAATAAGAGCCTAGGGATGCAGTTCTAGACAGTGTGAAGTACAGCTGGGTGGCCAGTGGAGGGAGACTTTACACCCCCTTCCCCACGCCACGGGGATTTTTCTCAAACTCACCGAGTGTCAGCCTTACCACACTGATTAAGGATTGACCCGAATGGGGTGTAACTTGAGGCGCAGGCCTAGATGCTGCCGGGGGAGCCGTGCAGGCGGCCAGGAGGAGCGCGCAGCGCCGACTCACCGACTCCGCCCGTCTCCGCCCGTCTCCGCCCGTCTCCGCCCGTCTCCCAGCGCCGCCCCTGCCCACCCCGCCGCCTCAGCGGCGCCGGCCGAGGCCCTCCGGGTCTGTTACCCGGTGTCCGGGCAACCGCGGGCGGGAGGCGGCCCGCTCCGGATCTCCGGGCGCGCGCTCCCTGGGCCTCCCGGGCGGGTGGTGTGCCAGCGCTGCGTTTCCGCCGCAGACCAGCCCACGTGGGGGCTCCGAGCGCCTGGCCCCCCGCGTGCGGCCACCTCCGCGCGCTTTTCCTTTCATAACCTACTTGCCCGGCCAAACTGCTTCTCTTTACTGAAGAGGGAGGTGTGGGCCCGAGTCAATACCTTTCCTACAGTACTTATTGCGAGAATCAAGGGATCACAGCCTTCAACTCGAAGATAGGAGGACTTTGTTTCTTACTCTCCAAAGGCGGTTTCTGGTATCCTCGTTATCATTTCTATCAAAGGGAAGCCTTCCAGCGTGTTTCCTTGCCCCTTGGTACAAAACAAGAAAGACTCTAAGTGGTAAGCTCCGTTTGCTTTGGTTGTTGCTTCTAAGGTGACTTTACTATTGAAAAACCTGAACAAACTATTAGGGACGAAAGGAAAACTTTGTGTGACCGGAGCTTGAGGTGGGGAAAGCAATGAATTCAAGCCATTTGTGTAAGGGTCTATTTCTAATAAAAACCAATTTTTAAGCACGGTCCGTCTCACAAAGCATAAAATATTTGTTTCGTCTTCAGGGAATATAAATACTGTGACCTGAAATACCCCTTAAAAACACTAGGGCGTCACCAGCTAGCCTTCTTGGATGAAACCAACCGCTAGATGATAAACTAAAGATAGTTTAAAATATAGCATCAGGATAAGAATTAGCATTCTTACACAGACAAATCATATTTCCAGGCAACACTGAGAACAGGCAAAGGCCTGCCAAGGTTAAGTGATCAAAATCTATTACTTTAAGAGGCAATTCAATTAGTAATCCTTTACAGTGGTGGGAAATCTGCAAGGCCATACCTGGAATAAGATTATTCCAGCCATAGATGTAAAAGAGGAAGCAATAACAAGCAAATTAGAGAGAGGTCTTAATCTTAAATTAATATATGCAGAAGCAGAGCTCTTTTTGTAATTAAAAAAAAAAATAGATTCCAGAATGCACCCTCCACTTCCCCATCTCCTTCCATTAATTATTTAAATTTGACATGTTAGCAATACAATGTTAAATTTAAATCAAATGAGTCATTTGCATGCCAGTAAATATATATTCATGAGGGTTCAAAGTATTTATGTGAATATATTAAAACAATACCTAGATTTTTCCCCCAGAACAAAACTTTACCTACTAGAAACTTCATTCTTGACAGTTTTCTCTTAATTGATTAGAACTCATTGATAATTGCTATATACATATTATGATAGGCAGAATTCTGAGATGAATCCCAAGGACCCTACCACCTGGTATATATGACCTGCCTAGTCCTCTGGACTTTGAATATGATGGATTTTATTCTTTTCATTAGCTTGCTATATGATACAATTGACTTTAACAAGGGAGCTGATCCAGAGTGGCTTGAACCTAATTGGGTGAACTATTAAAAGGAACTGGCCTCGGGTCACCTGGGTGGCTCAGTCAGTTAAGTGTCCCACTTTGGCTCAGGTCATGAACTCATGATCTGTGAGTTCGAGCCTCGCGTCAGGCTCTATGCAGACACCTCAGATCCTAGAGCCTGCTTCGGATTCTGTGTCTCCCTTTCTCTCGGCCCTATCCCACTCATGCTCTGTCTGTCTGTCTGTCTGTCTCTCTCTCAAAAATAAATAAACATTTAAAAATATTAAAATAAAATAAAATAAAAGGAACTGGCCTCTTCCTGGGGTCAGAGATTTAAAACATCAGAAGGATCTGACACCAGGCATATTCTCCATTGTCAGCTTTGAAGATTGAGGGACCATGTGGCAAGGAGCGCAGGCAGCCTCTCAGACCTGAGAATGACCCCAGCTGACAGTCAGCAAGAAAATGGAGACCTCAGTCCTACAACCTCAAGGGACTGCATTCTACCAACAATCTGCATAGACTTGGAGGAGGACTGTGCTCCAAATGAGAATGCATCCTGCCAACAGGTTTACAGATTTACAGATTTTATTTTGGCCTGTAAATCTCTGAGCAGTCAACCTCTCTTGGGCTTCAGACCTACAGAATTATGAGCTAATAAATGGTTTTGCATTTGGGGTAATTTGAAATAGAAAACTAAAACACCTATTAACTTTGAATAAATGAAAGTGAGATTTTTAAATACAGGAATATCTCAGTAATTCAGGGAAGGATTGGAGCCAAAGTTCAAATAAGACAGAAATCAGACACTGTAAAATTAAATCAATACCAGATCAATTATAAAAAATAACAGATAGATAAGGTCATCTTATTAGCAAATAGAAAAACAGATTTTCTACAAAAATAGAACAGAAATAGCAGGTTTTTCTATAGCAACAAGAAAAGATAAAGACCAGCATGACATATCAACAGTACACAGAGGAAATAGATCAAATAAAAATACATTCCCTGCAAAACTATCATTCAAGAATGAGAGCAAAGAAAACCGTATTTTGAAATAGCAAAAGTTTATCATTAGCGGACCCATGCTGGATGATGTACTTTAGGAAGAAAGAAAATAGTAAAGATATTGTGAAGATATATGGTTAAATCTAAACAGTCTTCCATTGTATGAGAACATGTCAAGTATAAACTTGTTCTCCAATTGTTCATGGCTTTCTCTTCCTAATAAGCCTTTATCCGATTAGTCTTTAAGATCTGTGCATGAAACTGTTTTAATTTATCTCTGACCCTATTAGACCATTTCAAGAATTAGATTTAACAAGAGTGTTTGGGCCCCCTTTTTAACTTACACCAGAACTATTTAGAGCTGCTTTTATATTAAATAAATGCATTACCACACCTGCCATAGAGAATTAGCTGGATTCTTCTATTTATTGATAATAATGATGTATTAACATGATCCAGCAGGGTCCTCAATAGACAGTTGGAACCAGTATTTAATTATATCTGAAAAAGTGGCATGATATCAATTTCTCTAAATTAAACATTATTGTGTTTGGCAAGACATTCTCCAAAATTCAATTTGCTTATATCAAATTACTTTTTACAGCAGCTTGATTCAGGTTTATATTGTAAGTAATTCACACTGATGTACAATGAGAAAGTAAGAAGTTCAAAGAGAGCATTACTAATGTTTCTCTATAATGACATATAATTTAAAATATTTTAAGACCAAAACCATTTTGCTCCATCATCAATGGTGTAGAATTTGGAGACAATCTTATACCTATTCATGTGCTAAAGACTACCGTTACAGCTTTCTAAAGTAAATCTTCAATGATTCTAAATACTAAACATTCCTACAGATCCCCTGGTTGTCACCCTGTGTGAGGTTGTGGTCATTTATTCAGGCAAGCTGTCCCTGCATTTTCATCACAAGATTCCACTCATCTCATCTACTTGTCATAACGCATATGGATCTGCTTTCAATCCATGTACTTTATAGAATACATACAACCCAGTACTTCATCAGAGAATATAACCTCAAACTCTTTCTGGGCAGTTTTATCAAAGTTTGCTTGAAAGGACACTATTTACAAAGTGTATGTTGTTTTAAAGAGGCAGAATTTGGAGCCTTTTCTGTGTGGTTTCAGATATTTTCCTGAATCAGGTGCAACCAACATCAAGTTACCTATTTGAAAATTATTAGCTTCCCATGTAATGCGGTCATTTTTACAGTTAACATTACTCTTTCAACTTTTATCAAAGGGAGCTTTGATTAAAAGATATATGAAATGTACCACTACGTTAATGGTAGATAATACTGTCCATCATATCACTCAATGGATCTATACAAAATGATGGGTAGAAAATTAATGTGTGTATGCAAGAGAGAGAGAGAGCGAGGTTTAGTGGGGTATCAGGAGAGATCTGACAGGCAGTTGTTTAACCCAAGGAATGAGTGCAAACCATGTATAAATTATGAGATGTATATAGCTATTCAGTTTCTCTTTTTATCCTAATAGACATTAAGCCTAATTGTAGCAACCTTGTTAGCCCTTTGGTCTTTATTTTCTACTGTCATTTATATTACATTAGCTTTCATTATATATTGTGTTGCACATGACTTTAAATTTGTTGTGAGAAAAAGTTAGTTATGTAAACGTAAAGCAAAAGCGAATATGAAGGGAATGCTTAATAAAGATATAGCCTGTAAATTTCATGTAATTTAATAAGCTTGATTATCAACACTAATTTCTTCAGTATTGGGGGAAAATTAAGTTATAATTTTATTTTTTAAATATTTTAATTTTTTAAACATTTATTTTGAGAGGGAGGGAGAGAGAGAGAGAGAGACAGCGTGTGGGCACAAGCGGGGGAGGGGCAGAGAGAGAGGAGGGGAGAGAGAATCCCAAGCAGGCTCCACATGGTCAGTATGCAACCAATGTGGGGCTTGAGCTCAAGAATCCTCAGATCATGACCTGAACTGAAATCAAGAGTCAGCTGCTTGACCGACTGAGCCACCCAGGTACACTTTAAATTGCTGTTTTGTAAGACAGCCATGATTTCATATGATCCATAGCACTGTCTTAGCACATTTAGATATTGTCTGTAAGATAGCATTGACTATGGCATTGAATCTAGTGCTCTAGAATTGATAATAATAGTGAAAAGTACCAGACTTGCAATCTGCTAAAGGCATAGTTCTCACATCTCCAACCTCTCATGGAAACAGACCTAAGTAGTATAGTAAAGAATTAATCTGGTGGTTTTGGCATATTACCTATGCCAGGATCTGTGTCCCAGCTGGCCACACATAGCAGCCCTTTCAGTGGCAGCCACCAATCTAGGTTTGATCATCTTTACTTCTTTTGAGTTGTTCTTTCCTCTCCCACAGGGTAACTTCTAGTCAGTCTTCTGCTGAGAAACTTTGTTCCATTGCCAAAGCAAGTCACTTAAACATGGGATGGATGGTTGGATGGATAGGTAGATAGATAGGCAGATACATACATATATACATATCATGAGCAGGTATCATGAATTACCTTTCACCGGAAAAAACTGAGAGGGGGAAAAAATCTCTTTGCTCATGGCTTTGTCTATGATCAGTGGAATCATCACTTGCTAATCTCTTGGACAGATACTATCCTCTCTTTTTTAAATGAAACTGTGGGGGCATCTGGCTGGCTCAGTCGGTAGAGCACACAACTCTTGATCTCTGGGTCATGAGTTCAAGCCCCACATTGCGCATGGAACCTACTTAAAAAAAAAAAAAAAGTCAACAACAACAACAAACAACAGGAGTGCCTGTGTGGCTCAGTCAGTTAAGCGTCCAGGTCTTGATTTAAGCTCAGGTCATGATCCTGGGATCGTGGGATGGAGCCCCACGTCAGGCAGGCTCAATGCTGCACGTGGAGTCTGCTTAGGATTCTCTCTCTTTCTCTCTCTCTGCTCCTCTACCCTGCTCAGGCACTTCCTCTCTCTCTTTAAAATAAAATAAAATGTAAAACAAAACAAAACAAAGAGCTGCTATTTGGAACAGGTTATATGACTTGCCCAGAGGCACAATTAGTAATTGGTGGAATAATACTCAAACAAAATTGTGACTAAAATCAGTGCTCTTCACAACACACGACTGAGGGAGTCCATTTTATAGGAATATATAAAACTCATCCCCAAATAGGTAATTAATTATTGTTTCTTCTACATATTTACTTGTGAATATTTCACATATTTCACAGTAAATTATCTGGTCATGATAATCACCAGGAGATGGAGGAAGAGAGTCGGAAAAAAGAGGACTTGTTTTCCTTAGTTGGTAACCTGTCAGGCAGTTGATGGAATACTCAAATGAGGACACTGAGGAGAACTTAATAAAGGCACTGTCTACACAGGGCTCTACCCAGGAAGCAGTGTAGAATTATTTGAAAGTAAATTTAGATTAGTCACAAATGTATACTAAAAACTCTAGGGTGACCTTTAAAAATGTTTTTAAGAATTATATTTGATATCATAAAAGAGAAAACAGAATCATACAAAATGCTCAATTAAAACCAAAAAATGAAAAAAATAAAAAATAAAAAAAAAAACCCAAAAAGTGATAGAAACAAAGGGGAACTTAAAAAAAAAAAAGAAATGAAGAACAAAGTAAACAAACTGAAAGCTGACACTCCCTGACTTTAAGGACATAATAATTATAATAATCAGGACAGCATCGTATTAGTGAAAGAATGAAAGAATAGATCAAGGTACAGAATAGAGAATATACACATAGACCCAAACAAATAGAGTCAATTAATTTTTGACAGAGGAACAAAAGCAGCTCAGTGGAGAAAGCTAGTCTTTTCAACAAATGGTCCCTGGAACTGCTAGACATCCACATGCAAAAATAAATAAATAAATCCAATTACTTGCCTTAGACTCTCACGATAAATTAGCTTAAAATTTATCACAGACCAAAATGACGATTTATTTTTATTTTTTAATTTTTGGGGTTGATGACTTTTTAGATACAACACAAAAGTATGATCCATGAAAGACAAAATTGGTAAGTTGTACTTCATTAAAATTAAAACCATCTGCTCTTCATAAGATTCTGTTGAAAGAATGAAAAGTCAAGACACAGACTGGAAGAAAATACTTTCAAAACATATCTGATAAAGGGCTTACATCCAAAATATACAAAGAACTGTGAAAACTCAAAAACAAGAAAACAAGCAACTCATTCAAAAAAAGCAAAAAAAGGCCAAAAGATGTAGGTGTGATACCTGTGAAAGGAGAGTGGTAGGACAAGCTCCGGGGGGTGGGGGGGGGGGGGAGAATTTGTCCATTTTTTGGCACAATGTTGGGCAGAAATGGCCTGACTCTAGTGTCAATGCCAATCTACCGCTTTCATGCTCAGTCATTGACTGGGAGCAGCCCCAATGTGAATGCTATGAGGCATCCTTAAGTTGCCTCTGCCAGAGGCTGCCTGCTCATTACTTATAGTATGTCCTTTCTCACAGGGACATCTCTATCATAAGGACAGAGATGAAGATTTGACACATTGTTATGGAAGGACGTGAAAGCATACTGCTATCTTCCAAGTGAATCTAACTTGTTTCTGATTATACTTACTGATAGGAATTGAAAACAAGGAGGATTTGTTAAGTCTATAGTTGTATATCATGGACTAGGGGATCTACTGGTTTGTTTCAGTAAAGATTCCACATCTGGAACCACAGCTGCAGAGCACCAGCTGACTTTTCAGCAGCCCTACAATCATTCTCAGGACCTGGGTGACTTTGCACAAAAGTGGTGATGGGATAGGGATCAGTACCTTATTTTCTTCAGGTCTTTGATCACGGCACTACTCATTAAAATTCCCCAAGACGTGGCATTATTACTTTTGGTTTACTTTCTCAGAAAGAGAATTAGCAACAGGGACTTCTACTTGGCTTTTATACCATAGTAACCCCCACTTCATTGGTCACAGTGCCAATGTGGAGATTCCACTAAATGTTAAGTATATCCATTTGCACTGTACTTTCTAGAATTAGGGTAATAATCATACGATTGGCATATGATTTCAATGAATCCAGCAGGAAGCATTTCCATAATCTTCATTCTAACTAGTGAACTGTGGTGGCATTTTGGGTCTCTAGAGATTAGCATCATTTCAGAAGCAAGACCTAATAATGCCCGGAAGTTCTGGGTAAATTCCTTAATACATGTGGTCATGCCTCTTGGTCCTTCTGGGCAAGGTCTGGAGGAAGAGTCACATACTATATTAGCGGTTCCTCATCTAAGGTATTTTATGTTTGGGAAGTGGCTGAGTTCTAAAAGTAGGTACAAGTGTATGCATTCCTTAAGGAGACCTGATTTGGTTTTTTGCCCACTAGATCTAGAGACTTTCTGCCTATATATGTCAAGAAGTATGTCATAGGCTGCCCAACTGTTTTATTCCTAGATACCTCACAAGCAACTGGACATCATCACAGTTGCCCATGGGACATCTCCTGTGATTGTCACTCTGCTGGTGCTGCTCATTGTGATCACTGTCCTTACCTTGTACCTGACAGTAAAGTGCATCTACCTGGCTTCTACAAAAGAAAAATGGCTCTGACATGAAGGGAAATTCATTGGGATTTGGGGGCTCAAATTCCATAGCTTTGTCTGTGTCTGTCCAATGTTTCTCTTTTTACTGCACAGTCTCTGCTTCTCCATCAATGCCCTTAACTTAGCATGAGACATTTAGAAATGTTAAGCACTTAATTGGTACTGGATCCCTGCCTTCATTAGAGTCAAGCTGTGGGCTTGATTTTTGTCATATTTTCCCTGACTTTAGGAGATAAGGAGTTCCTTGAAAGCTAACATAGGAGCTTTCTCATTTTCCATTAATGTTCTGAATTAGCATTGGGTCAACCGAAAAGTCAACAGACCATCCAGCCTTTGTATTCATTATTATTGCCACAGTGGCTAGTTAACAAAGACAGTTTATTTCCAAACACCTTACTTTCCATATCAACCTCATCCCATGCCACTGGTAATAACTTGAATTAGGATAATGCCATCACATGACTCAGATTACTATGTTACATTTCTGTCTAGTGAGCAGTGCTCACTAGTGCTCTCTAGTTATGTGAGAATGCCAATTTCAGAATCCCAGTTCGAAGTTATGTTTCCTGGTGCCATTATGCTATCAAACACTGTAACAATCAAAGTATCAGCAAAAAGAAGGCATTCTAAAGTGGCAATGTGGAGAGCTAAATAAAAGGACAATTTACAACATGTAATTAAAGGTTTAAGGGAAACCAAATGACTGGTGAAAAATCCTAGGAATAACATAAAAGGTAGTTGTTGCCACCACAGTCTAATGATGTAAGGGGAAATAGAAACTAGCAGAACCACGCAAAGCCCTAAAAGAGGATCATCTAACAAGAATTCTCACCTTCGGCAACCTAGTAGGAGTGGAAGTAGAAGAATAAATGCCTTAATATCACTCTCTTCCTACCCTCCAGTCTCTTGCTGGTGTCTCCCATGAAGACCTAAAATCCAGAGAGCAAGGGTTCCAAGTGACTTAATCCAAATAACTCACCCTTCTCAAATACAGAGCAGGGTGGTGAATGGTGCAGAAATGGGTGCAGAGGAGCAAATGAAAAGTATCCAGTAAAGTGTTACATGCTCTTATAGATATCTAAGAAGGCACCCTGAACCAAACTGGCCCAGTGTGGACCTAGCCTCAGGATAAGGGATAATAGAAAATAGCAAAATTTTAAGAGATTTTGGGTAAAGATATAAACGTAGAAGGATATATAAGCTTCACTTTCTGGTTGAAACTCAGGAAGATGCTGAGCCTCAAAGAGAAGCCTCTTAAACCAACATGGTATAATGTCATATTAGAAATTGTGACACAGCTATTTCATATGGAGATAATCTGAGACAGCCCCCTAAATGTCACAACTCCAGTCTGTCACACCAACAGCAAAAGGAGGAAGTGCAACCGAAATGTTTCTATATTCACCACCCTCCTTGAGAAGATTGTGGGAAGTCTGAGATGGCCGAAAGAAATGAAAAAGCCCTCCAAATAATCACAAGTGTCCACAGCCAACCAATAAAAGCCACAATGAGACCTTAAATGTGGCCTCAGATGCCAGTGGGACCAAGTGCTGAGAATCAAAGACCTGATGCACTCTGTCTCAGTTGGGGAGCATAGAAGAGAAGATAAGCCACACCCCTCAATGACAAATTGTTCCATGAACCACAGTGGGAAGAAGAGTCTTTGGTCTACTCTGCTTTGATAGAGTACAATTGAAATGAAAAATATTGGAATGTCAGCTAACTTGAAATCAGTTAGATTCAGTTATTAACCATCAATAAAAATCGGTGTCCAAAGTAAAGGTTGTTCAGTTGACAACTAAAAGTTACATTCGCCACCTGACTATATGATTGGAGAATTCCTACCAGAAAGCTTTAAACACACATACATATGTAGTATATCCACGTAATGTGCTCCACTAAACATAATTTGAGCAAAATTTTAGATCGAGATGAACAGATAATTTTCTATATCCACAGTTCTGTTGTGATTATCATCAGACATTTCATTTGAATTCCAACAAAATATTTTACCCATATGGCCCGCTGGGCTAATCAGCACCACTCAGCTTAAAGTGTTCCAAGTTTTCTTTTCACATATTTCTGTAACTCAATATCATTAAAAAGTTATATTTCTAAAGCAGCAAGCACATTTGTAGTTATTTTCTTTTACTTGAATCTGAGATTAATTCTGATTGTATACTTCAAATTTATAAATTTTACAAGAGAAATAGCACAGTCATCCTTAATGAAGCCCCTGTGGTGTGTCAGCCCAACCAGTGACTATTACCACATGTCTTATTTGGCCTTCATGGTTTCCCTCTGTCACGACATGCTACTGTTAATTATTATCTAGAATTCCCATGAAGTTTATGTGTGTGCATTGCCTTGAAGTCTTCAGAATTTAGTCATGACTATTAAAACAAAAACGTCCATTTTAAGAGAACTCTACCTTCTGTTAGAGCTTAATAAGTGAGAAATATAAAACTAATATTCTTCCTGCTTTTCAAGATATAATGATGACAGTTTCTAACCAATAGCCATTTATGCTTCAAATGAACACAACATATGCCAGGTTTCAGTCTCAAGACAATTTTTTATGACCAAGTCACCAGATCCTAAGGAGAAATTTTTATAGTTGAAATGTTGTTACTTCTTTAGTGCACAAACAACAGTTGCAAGGCTTTTGTCAAATTATTTTCATTAATAATTTAGAAACTCAAAAATGATTCTTGATTTTAATGTCATAAAACCTATTAAAATGTTCTTTTATAGTTTCTATCTTATTAAATTTATCTGCTTCAAGATCTAGTTTTCATTGTAAAATTGATGCACCTAGCTAGAAATACACACTAATGAAAACTAGTGCTTCCAAAGCCACATGGCCTAATGGCTTCATCGTGGTAAACGTGACATAACACACAGAGTTGTCAAATCACTATGTTGTACACGTGAAGCTAACATAACATCGTGTGTCAACTACAATAAAAAAAACAGTTACATCAAAAAAGATTAATATTCTCCTTGTTTTAATGTAAAAAAAATAAAGGCTCTCTCCATTTACTTAAGTAACTTGTATTTAGCTCTTGCTCTTTGGGCATTCTTAAATTCTTTGCTGTTCATTTCGTTGATTAGCAACCTCGTTCAGGAGGAAGAATGAAATATAGCAAACACCACACTGAAAATTTATTACATACTAGACACTGTTCTAAATGCTTTACATCATTAATTTATTTAATTATCACAATAATTCTTTGGAGCAGTTACTTTTACAGGTGACTAAACAAAGGTAAACTTCCCCAAGATATCACAACCAGTAGGTGGTAAAGAAAGCAGTCAAGTCCAGGCAGCCAAGTTATAGAGATACACTCTTAGCCGCTTTGCTGGGCCACCTCACATATGAGAAAACACAGGAAAGTTACACACAGACCATCACACACTCTCCTATTTTTTAAGTATAATTTATGTAATCATAAATTATCATAAATCCCATGACCACTCTCACCTACCTCTACTTTCTTCCCACTGCACACCTACATGCGTCTCCACTCCCACCACTTTCCATAGAGGTCTTTCTAGCCCCAGGAATATATAAACAGTATAGTAAATTCCGGGATGACTCTAATTCTGCTTGATAAGGGTCAAGCCTTTTCCCCTACAGAGTTTTTACCACTGGGAAATGAGAGCCCCGTTCCACCTGACATTTGAAAAATAAGGAAGATTAATAGGTTAACAAAAACAGGTTGTGAAATCCAATCTCGAAAAGAAGAGCTGAGGAGATTAGATGTTTGTATCACCTAGTACTTACCTTTCAAATATACCGTTGGAAAATAAAAGAATGTAACTAAACAAATATATACATGCTGCTATACTCAGACTTAACTTTTCTTATTCAGAGATCTTGAATTTCTACCATGCCACAGAGCTTTAATTTACTCTCTTGAAATTATTAATGACAACATTAAACGTCCTAAAGCAATTCTTTTTAGTTAAAAGAGTTTTAGCAATTATATTTAAGTCATTAGCATTGGTTTATAGCTAAATGTATTAACTCATGAAATTAACTCTTAGTCTTAAAATGATTTATTTAATATGTAGTTGAAAATGAGAAATAATTTTCACAAAGTAGTCTGCATCAAAGACTGTGGAAAAGTGTTTATTAGAAGAGGAAACTATCCACTCATTGAGCCATTTATTCATTAATTCAGCAAATGTTTATTGAGCACCAAGTATTTGACAAATATTTTTATTGCAGTAAACAAAACATAAAATTCCTGCCCTGATAGAGCTTACATTCTAGTGTGGGAAGCAGACAATTCGTCCATATACAAATGAATATATAATTATCAGGAGCTAAGAAGGAAGTGAAGAGAGGTTAAAGGGATAGAGTACTGAGGGTGGGTGTTATTTTAGGTGTGTTGCATTGAAACGCCTTGTGGGTAAGGTGTCATTGAGAAAGCAAATCAATGAAGCTGTTTGGGGTAGAGTGTCCTTGACAAAATAAACGATAAATGCCAAGGCTCATGGGCAGAAGAATGAGGTGTTTCTGCTATGTTTTGTATATTTATAATAGTGGTGGAGGGTAAAACTTTTTTCTGCAAAAATATGGGCTTAAAGGGGAGTTAAGATTAGGAGCAGCTCACATGGTATCTGTCCAACTGTGAAACCAGAGAATTTAACAGTCATTGGTACCCCAAACTGGGTGATCCAGGCAACTAGTCAAGCATGACTGGAGGCCACCACCATGAATATTTAAAGTGTGCAGAAGCAATAAATTGGAGATCATTGGCAATGCTTAATATCAGAACAGAGCTGGCAAGAGCTGAAAGAGTGCTGGATGAAACAAAGTTCTAAGAGCATGGGGCAGCCATTAAGTGGGCTTGGGAGACAGTGCAACCCACATAGGTGCGAGCTACAGAAGGTTGGGGGTGTACCTGGTTGGGTGGGGGTTGCTGGTACAGGAGCCTTGCTTATTCATACCCCCAGTGCAGCGGCTGAGTGAAGGGAAACTTTCTCTCTGGCTAAATAGTTATAATGCATCTCTTGCTTATTTTGGTTCCCCTTGCCTAGGAAAAGATCACATATAGACCCAGTGCAACTTAGCATTGTGCTGGCATCATTACCTTGTTCACCAATCAAATAGAAGCAAATATGCATTGCTAAAACATGGATTGTAGAGAAAAGTCAAAACTTGGTGCGTTTGTGGAAGAAAGATTAGAGCAGTGTGTCTGGAAGTCACTGGGAATGAGCAGGAGTGCTAGGAAATAACATAAAATAAGTAGCTAAGTAGCCAGGACCAAATCCTATAGATCTTAGATAGGGCAGCCAGGGGCAAATCATACAGGCTTTAGGACTTTAGATTCTTGTGTAAATGTGATAAGAAGCAATTGGAAGGTTCTATCAGGGGAATACAGTAATCTGCCTTCTATTTTAGAAGGAACACTCTGGCAGTTGTGTAGAGACTAGTTAGCATCTAGGTATCAAAAAATAAAAACTTAAACTGAGTTAAGTAGCTATTCAGGTAAGAGATTATGGCAGATTAAACATCACTGAGCCATGGTTGTTATAATAAAAGGTCAGAATGTGAATTTGTTTTTAAAGATAGAGCCAACAGGATTTTCTGATGGACTAGATGTGGGTTGTGAGAAAAAAGGAGAAGTCAAGGATGATTACAAGCTTTTTGTTGTTGTTTGCTTGATCCCACTGAATATAGATGCAATTGTCTGAAATGGAACACACACAGTGAGGGATAATTTTAACAGGGATTCAGAAAGGAATCAACAATCCCATTTTGGACAAATTAAGATTGAAATACCTAATAGAAATGCAAGAGGGATTGTGGAGTCCCATATCAAGAAGAAAGTTTGAGCTAGAATTATAAATAATTGCATGGGGAATATATAGCTAGCGTATGAAAGTATGGGGCTGGGTGAGATCACCTGGGGAGTAAGTATAAACACAGAAGATGTCGGAGTCTGATTCTTGGGGAACAGGTATTAATTTTAAAAAGTCAAGAAACTTGACAAAGATCCAGAAAGACTTCAGGAGTGAGTCAAAGTGAGGCAATGGATGTTCACAAGAGTGGGGGTGTCACCAAATTGATGTATAGCAACTGTTTTAAGAAGGGAAAAACGGTCAGTCATGTCAAATACTTTTGATGAGTCAGGTGAGCTGGGGACTGACAAACAATTGGTGAATTTGGGCTGCATGGGTCATTGGGACCTTGACCTGCATGGCTTCAGTGAAGGCCATAGAGTACATGGAGGACAGAATTGGAAAAGACATAGAGTTGGCCAGTATAGACGACTGTGAGGTGTGCGGTGTAAAGCAAAATAAGAGTATGAGCTTTAGCTGGAGGGAGAGGTGAGGTAAAGGGGGAGTTTTAGTAAGATGGGAAGTATTACAGCATTCTTTCCATGGTAATGGAAATGGTCCAGCATAGAGGGCACTTAATGATGCAAGAGAGGGGTGAGATAAATGTGGATGGAAAACAAATAAGTGAAAGTAAAGAATAAGGGGGAAATGCATGATCTTTTTACACATTGAAGAAACTATGAGGATAAAATCCACAGAAGATAAAAAGAGAAAAAAAAATACAGATAGCTGATCTCACAGCAAGCTAGACATTCCTATGAGATGAAACAGAACAAGATACCAAATTGTTCCAGGAGCAGAAGTTGTGAGCTTCCCACCTCCAGAAACCAACAGAAGCATCTGGAAATTAAGTTATATTAAGTAATAATGATTAAAGTACTTTTTAAGAATCAGTGACCAAAACCAGGCTTACTTCTAAAACTCCTTTTCCTGTCTCTTACCCAACTTTCGAACAGATGCTGAAAAAAAAAACTGCTGACCACTGGTTGGTTCTATGGCTTATATGAAACTGGGAATAGAACTCATAAAGCAAAACACACAAAAATCATAACCTTCATGGAGCTTAAATTTCAGTGAGTGAGATAATTGAAGACATTATACCCATAAAAGTGTGCAAGAAACTGAAATAGAACAAAAAGAAATGAGCCTTTTTGAGAGTAATCAATTGAAATACTGGAACTAAGAAAATAGTCACTGAAATTTTTTACCTGCAAAAAAATGAGTAAACTCTGAACTGGAAACTTTAAAATAATTGATAAATGGGAAAACCAAAAACTAGTACAGAAATGCAACATCATTTTGAAAATAAGAAGAGTCAGTCAAGAGTTAGACTAAGTGCTGCTTCAATACACATCTACTAGGAGCCCTAGAACAGAGGTCAGCAAACTTTTTCAATAAAGAGCCAAATGGTAAATATTTTAGACTTTGCAGGCTAGTCTCCACTCTGTCACTATAGTGCAACAGCAGCTATAGATAATTTGTAAACAAACAGGTGGCTGTGTTCCAACCAAAGTTTATTTGCAAAAACAGACAATAGGCCAGTTAGGCCCTTGTGGTTCATTTGCGAATCTCTCTTTTAGAAGAACAAAAAGGAATTGGTGAGGAAGCAATATTTTGGTAAGTAAAGGTAAAGAGTTTGCGGGAATAAAGAAATTCATTTAGTACTCCATTCAAAAAGATTCTCAGAGACCTAAGCAGGACTAAAAATAAATCAACACGTAGGTACATTATGGTATAACTGCAAAATATCAAAGGTAGAATACTCTTAAAAGCCCTCTGAAGAACTGATGACTTACAAAGGAACAATAAATAGACCTACGGCAGTTTTCTTATCACCTCATTCATGCCAGGAGAAAATGGGATGATATATGCAAATTGTCAACCTAAACCTAAAATTGATACCCTATTAATTATTATTCTAGAAGGAGAACAAATTAAGTCACCTTATGATGGGAAAGATTAATATAGATTGCTACTCTCAGATCCACACTAAAATCTATAAAACATGAACTTCAGCAAGAAGACAATCCAACACAAAATGGAGGAATGAGATAAAAATGCATACAGCTGATACTCATCATTCACAGTAATTATATTCTATAAAGTCACGGGAACACGAAATTCGGAAATACTGAACCACTGCCCCCAAGGGAAATACATACATATACATCTCACATGGATTATAACCTTTAAATCCTAAAAATAGCTTATTCTGCTAAATTCTATTTATCTTACAAAAAAGAAAACGTTCAAAAGTGGCAAGTGACCTGCCTGGGGCCACTTCACTAAGTGGGGCCAGAGTTGGAAATCTCACCCCATCCAGCTGACTCTGAGCCAGAGTTTTGGTACTTGACTGCCCTGACCCCTCTTATCTCTAGCCTCTAGTCATTTTGCATGAGAACTGAAACAAGAAGACAGAGGCTAGCCTTGTCTGACCTCAGCCATGAATGTGCATGTTGATGGACTCAAATTTCTCACCACTTTGAACAAGTCCACAAATAAGCACGAAAATGGGAGTATGAATTTTGGGGTCACAGTAAACTTTAGTGAGTAGATGAATTTGCAGACACAGAATCTGAGAATGATGAGGATTAACTGTATATCCATCTATTTATATTCAATTATATCAGTATAGTTTACTGCTACTTGAAAAATAAGTATTTAGTTTGTTCTGTAAAAACAAACTTAAAATTTCAGGGAAGAAAAACAAGATGGAGGGACATTGTTCATAAATTAAGCAGATCATGTTAAGTTCTGTATCTCATTGGGGGCTTAAATTAGAGATACCGCATTGTGCAGGAAAAGGGTTCACATAGTAAGCCTGAGACTTTTATTCTTAGTTACTTGCAAGGTTGGCCTTTGGCTGGTATCTGAAAGCTAACACGTCAGGAGTGTTTCCATTATTCCTTGAATAATAGGGTGGCTCACTGGCCCAAAGCATTTGTGCAAGTAGTGTGGTTTATGCTGAACACATCCTTTCCTTCTGGGAGTCTGGATCTTTGATACATGCTAGGCAGAGGGCATTGAGTTTCTAATGTGTCTCCCTGATAGACATTTCACTCATGTTATTGCCACTCATTGCTGGAGAAATTAAGTGATCCTTTGTAATTGTACCAGGAGAGGACTCCTGGAAGCTTGTGGCTGGTTTTAGGAGAGTTTGCCCCACATGCCTTTTCCCTGTGATTCTGCTTTGTATCCTTTTACTTTAACGTCGATAAATCATAGCCATCATATGACTATATAATAAGTCTTCCTAGAGAATCGCCGAATATGCAGGTGGTCTCAGCGACCACAACACACAAATGAATTTGGATATTTTAGAAGCATTTATTTGTTAAAATTTTACAGCTTCAGGAAGTGTTGCTTTCAGCCATGATGGCACATTTACTAAAGGAATTTCCTTCCCACCATAAGCAAATATAAACTGGACAAAATGTAAAGGGCATCTCACTTTTTGAGAATTAGAAAATAGGCAAAGAAGAATCATAATCAATGAAGGAAGGAAAAAATAAGAGATGAGCTGCACGTTTGCCCAGTTCTCTGCCTAACAGATCAGTCCCTCCCAGCACAGAAAGCTGAAGCTCAAATGTGGTGGCAGTCTTATTGGGCTAAGCAGGAACTTGTCCAAGGCTACTGAAGCAATTAATTTATGGATCAAGATAGCAGAAAACAGAGAGCAGCATGGAATGGGCAGAAGTCTGGTCTGTACCTCCACAAGGGAATTGATAGGTGTTGGACATACTGGGAAAATCTAGAAAGAGAGGTTATTGTAATGTATGTAACAGACAATGAAGAATCATTACCAAACACAAAACTCACTATTGTGAGGTCACTGAGTAGAGATACTCGTGGTCCCTAAGCAGTAAGGGCTTAGCCAGGAAAGAACTAGAAAAAGTATAGGGTAGAAGAAAGAGAGTAACAGATTAACCCTGGTAGACCCTGATAGAAAGTTCCTAGATATTGAAAATACCTACTTTTAAGGATAAATAGTAACCAGCGTGAAAGAAAGGCCTGCATTTGATATGGGGAGAGAATACATTAAAAGATGCCATGCTTTGATTACATTTTCTGTATGACTTCCTATTCTGACACTAATGTTTCTGTGTCCCCTTTATGGTATTTCACTGATTATTTACTGCATTATTTATACCATCCAGACAGCATATCATCTTAATATTTATTGCAAATATACCAGTTTATGAAGTTCAGTGAAGGATCTCTCCTACACTGTGCCCAGCTTCCCTCTTGAACTAAATTCCAAACTTTCTAATACTCTGAATATCTTCACACATTCTTAAATTGATTATATTAAAAACTATTAAGTCTCTTCCCCCAAAGTCTCTGATATTCATCTCTGATACTCTTCTCCTTCTTTTTGTGATTAATACAAACTAATATTCATAGTGCCTACAACTCAAGACCTTGGAATCACATTTGAAGACTCCAAAAAGAGTCAGATTCCAAAAGAATTGGAGACACATTTGGAGATTCCTGGCTTCACCACCTCACATCCTACTCTGCTCAGCATCCAATTGGTTGCCAAGTCATGTAGATGCCATTCTGTACTCTATAATCCTGACAGATTAATGTTCCTAAAGCACAGCTCTAACCACATCATTTCCCTGCTCCCAAACCACTCTTCACCTGCTGCACATTACTTTAATTGAAGAAGGGCTATGAAAAAATAAATAGTCTCATATACTAAATTTATAATCCTAAATATAGTAAGAACAGTAATGTTGCAAGAACCCTGAATCATCACGGCACTAAAGGTTCAGGAAAGCGTTGTACTATTAAGCCACTAATGAAGTACAGTAGACAAATTCAGTTATAACACAAAATGACAGTAGTATAAATAATGGCAGCCTATTTAAAAATGTAAATAGTAAATATTTCCCCCAGCACACTTTGGTTTCTATTTGTTGATTCTCAAAATCATCAAAGATATATGCAAATTGTGTGAGCATCTGTGTGTGTGTGTGTGTGTGTGTGTGTGTGTGTGTGTGTGCGCGTGCGCGCGCGCATGTGCGTGTATGTGTATGTGGAGAAAGAAGAATTTCATTTCTTTTTAGTGATCAGTTTTGTTCACAGCAATGCCCACTGGCAGAAATGCTTTGACATGAGAGGACAAAACATATATCAACAGGCAAATCCATTTGGGATAAAAGAATTGCTCTATGTATAATAAAAACATTAATTCACCAGAAATATAATATATATTCTCCATATTATAGCTATAAAGCCATCCTGCATTAGTGTTCCATGTTAAATAAAAGTAGAGGGAGAGGAAAATCAGATAGTGAAAAAGCTACATTTTGATTTAAGTTTTTTGGAATAATGTAAAGAAATAGAAATCTCTTTAGGAGCAAATTATATTTGGATTTTTTGCTGATTCCTGTCGTGGTTTTTCATGTCAGCTGAGCACTCCACACCCCTCAGAGATTACTTTGTCCCTTTCATCTCCCTTTCTCACTCACACCACCACTACTCACCTAAAACTATCTATATAACCTATAATCCTTAACTTCCTTACTAATTACTTGGGGGGGGGGGGAGATTATATTTAACATTCTCAAATTTCTGCCACCCCTCTTCCAGGAAATTATGTCTGCACTTTTTTTTCTTCTTCCTTCCTATATATGAGCATGAGGTATTCTTCCTATTCTAGATCAATTCCTCCACTTGAATTCCTTCCTTTTCATAAATAAGCCTTCAAGAAATTTAATAACTTTTTACACAAATGAGGACATACCTTTGTGTCCCTGTTCATCCAATATACTCATATCTTCCTTCTATAGCTTCAGCCTCTCCATGCCTTTTTTTTCATAGCCTCCTCTACTTGACCCTTAAATTTTTATGTTCTGCAGTCTTCTGTTCTGCCACTACCTTTCCTTCAAATCTAACAGGCTCTCACTGAAATATATGCATTATCTTGGTTTTCACAACCATCTATTGTTCGACATTTACAAAATTCTATCTTTCAGCAAGTTTGAGCTCATGGAAAAGTAGCAATCCAGCTCTTGCCAGATATGAACACTTATGATATACCTAAGTTCTTCAAACTCCTCCTGTCCAAAACTGAACCATCTTTAAGAAAACCATTAGCTCTTAATAGTCACAGGCTGTTGCTAGCCTTGCCTGGTAATTTGGGCAATCCAGTAATCCATTCTCCTTCAGAAATTACTAGACTTCCATTTTCTTTATACTGTGTCATTTTCAAGTACCTGCAAACATGGATGTGTTCCTAAATATAGTCAATAAACCTGAAGAATCTTATCTATTACCTGCAGACCATTATATCTATCTATCTATCTATCTATCTATCTATCTATCTATCATCTGATTCTTTTGCTTAATGGCCATTAACTAGATGCATATTAAAAGTCTAGGATATAGTGGGAAGGCAATCCATTAATCTTATTTTTTGCTGCTTAGGACCCCAGCCTAATATCCTTCTCAGGCTGAGACTTTGCTGCCTCTGCTGGTATCACTTTCACCCTGGAGTAGGAAATTTGGGTTTTTTTCTTTTCTTTCTTTCTTTTTCTTTTCTTTTCTTTCTTTCTTTTTTTTTTTTTTTTTTAACATTTATGGCTTCAATTTACCAGTTCAGGAAGCTTTTAAAAGCTGTGTTTTCTGACCTTTCTGGCTTTTAGACAGGTTATCTCTAGTCTGAGTTTATCCCCTTCTTGTAGTGCATTGCTAAAAATCATTAAGAGATAACCATTATCTGCCAATCATTTTAATTTTTCTATAATTAAGCTAATGAAGCATAATAAGCTTCACCCAGCATCAAGTTCACTTGACTTTGTAAAAAGATAAAGGGCAGTAAATGATACACTGTGCACAGCAGGAGCAGAGCAGGAGTGTCCTGACATCCAGACATAGCTTCCAGTTTCCCAGGCATTCCACTCTCAGGATATGTGTGATTGTGAGAGGTGAGGCTGAGTGTGGGTGGAAAAATCTAAGCTAAGAGATGCAAGTGGCTTTAGCGTACTTCGTCCTGGACAGTCCTGCCTCAGGTTTACATGACTAGCTAGTCACACTGTTTCCCCAAGTGTTCTTGATTACCTGGTAACATAGCTTGTGAGCTGTACTGCACTGGTCCCAATTCTCTGAGCTGCATCTCAATGTCAATGCTCACTACTCAATGTCAACGAGGAAGTAAAAAGGCTTGTTCCAAAATACAGAACTTGACTCAATTATAATTTGTCTTGGATCAAGTATAGTAATCAACTAACAATTTCTTGAGTTGATGTGAGAGATTTACCAGACATCATCAGATGAGTCTTGAGGAAAGACTACAAGACCAACCATTAACTTTCCTCTTCCCATATATTTCTTAACTCTCTAGTCCAGATTCGCACACAGTCCATGTCCAGGATGCAAGAGGAAGATCCACTATTCAATCAATACATTTAAAAAGGATCACATATTTTTGAATTTCAAATACCAGAGTCTTTCTGCCCGCTTTCCTATCACTTCCAACCAGTCAGAGCAATATTCATGCTGTGAATGCTTTTTCTGTACTTTCCAAATTTCTATCAATAAAAATATTACCATTGAACTATATCTTGTAACAGAATTATATAGAATTTTATAGGTAAATGTGTGAGGATGTCAAGAAGTCATTAGATACAGAGATAGAAATATTCTGGGGAGAGGGGGAGATATGTTTAATGAGAAACTATTTCTCTTGTGTATATGTATACAGAATATACAGGTATTTGTACATAAACAGAATATATATACATGTAACATATATACATATATAAATAAAAATAGTTTCCATTTAATATATATTTAACATCTATAAACATATATAAATGCATATAAATATATATGCTCTCAATTTTCTCAACTCTTGAAATAATAATTAATTTAAGACTTTCTGTCCTTTATTAAAACCAGAATTATCATCCCTCAGATTTTATTTCTACAGTTACCAAAATTATGACCTCATAATTACTTTTATGCACACATGAAATATCTATTATCTTTTTTCATTGTGATTTAACATTTACTATAATTTTTGTGTTTCTCCCACTCCACTAAACTTATCACTTGAGCTGCTCTTATTAATTAGCCAATAGTATTGTGATTGGCTCATAGGCATGTATTTTTCTTTTACTATACATGAAAGACAATGACACTTCCTTATGTTAGCTATGATTTGATGTGGGAAATAGAGAAATATACCAAAAATTAGAATGCAGAGGGATACATGTGGTAAATGAAAGAAGAGCATGCGCCTAAGACCAGATGAAGAGTAACTCTAGAAGGAGGAAAGAGGGGTAGAAAAAAGGGTGATCTCTAATGTGATGTTCGGAATTTTATTAAACAAAATGTATGCTGAGCCCATTATAATAAAGAACACTGTCAATATTGTTCTATATTGAAATCCTCCAATGTAGAATATTTTGTAATTTCCTCTTAGGGAAAGAGAAATGCCACTTGCATATCACTTTTAGCTTCTGTCAACAGAAGTGCTAAAGTCTAGGTGCTTTGCTAATCAGATTATGACCAATACAAGCCCATGAATAAATCAATTTTTGAGCTTTTTGATTTTTGATTTTTGATTATGTCAGAAAACATTAAAATATTGCAGTCTTAGATTCCTAATTTTTGGAATGGTTACTGAATTTGCAAGCAGCAGTGATTAAATTGTACTTTTTAATTTTACTTTGAATGTTGATAATATAATTAGGTTTCAGTTAAGATCCAAGTCTATTCAGATAGTACTTAATTAGAAGGATGAGAAAGAACTGGAGGCTATATTCTCTTCATTCACAGGAAAAAAAAAATTGTTTTCACAGCCAAATCACAAAGACACTGTGGGTGACAAGTAAAAGCTCCTACATTTAACATATAAAATATTGGGTTATAGATTACTTATTTAGCTTTCTCTTAATATCCTACTCATATATTGAATAAGGAATGTAGAATCCAAAATATGATCTGAGACAGAGCATGTAGAGCATAACTTAATTTTTGAGTGATTTCACTGGAGAAAATTAATGAGTGGGATAGAAGGAGGCATTTTTATTCTAGGTTGCTGCTCTTGCCTGCATTCTGCAGATGATTGCACATTATCTCATATGGGCTTAGATGTGTACCAACAGAAACTTTTGGGGGAAGAAGGAAGAAAATACCTTTCTCTGGCTCAAAATGTCAGAGAACTCTGGCATTTGACCTCTGGACAATGGCTTCACAAAGTCATGGAGAAAGGAACCACAGAAAAAGCTTATCAGGAGCAATAAACTGTGTCAAGATAAATCTTTGAATGTGGTTAACATCTTTGCCCATCTGTTTAAATTACTTGAAAATGTTTTTGTAGGTGAAAGTGACCTTGATGAATTAGATCTTGAAAAAACTCAGTTGTGAAGTTTTTTTTTTCTTTTAAGGAGGAAGTTTCATATTAACTCAAGTGTGCCCTATTTAAATTGTAACAAGTTACTAAGGAAAAGAAGACTATAGTTAAGTCAGTTACCTAAAGTCTTTAGTTAAAAACAAACATTATGAAATATCCTAAGTAACTCTTGAAAATGAATCATTTTCTTTTTCTCTTTCAAAGGGGTTCCCATATTTAGGGGGGAGAACAGGATGCTGAATAAGATGTAAATATCAGAGAAATAAGGAATACGTTTTTAAAAATTTACTTATTTATTTAGAGAGAGAGAGGGAGGGACAGTGAGAGAGGGAGAGAGAGAATCCCAAGCAGGCTCTGGGCTGTCAGCACAGAGGCCAATGTGGAGCTGGATCCCAGGAACCGCTAGATCATGACCTGAGCCGAAATCAAGAGTCAGAGATTCAACTGACTGAGCCACCCAGGCCCGCAGGTATATATTTTAATATAAGTATGTTCAGTGCAATATTTGGGAAATACGTATACTAAAGTGTTGCTTGTTGTTTATCTGAAATTCAGATTTAAGTAGTGTATTTTATCTGGCAACTCTATTTTTAGGGAGAAAAAAACCCAAAACCTTTATTTTGGTTGTACATGTATTTAAAACTATAAATGTTATTGGGGTGCCTGGGTGGCTCAGTCACTTAAGTGTCCGACTTAGGCTCAGGTCATGATCTCACGGTTTGTGAGTTCAAGCCCCTCATCAGGCTCTATGCTGACAGCTGGGAGCCTACTTCAGATTCTGTTTCTCCCTCTCTCTCTCTGCCCCTCCCCTGCTCTCTCACTCTCTCTCTCTCTCTCTCTCTCTCTCTCTCTCTCTCTCTCTCTCTCTTCTCTATCTCTCTCTCTCAAAAATAAACATTAAGGGGCGCCTGGGTGGCGCAGTCGGTTAAGCGTCCGACTTCAGCCAGGTCACGATCTCGCGGTCCGTGAGTTCGAGCCCCGCGTCAGGCTCTGGGCTGATGGCCCAGAGCCTGGAGCCTGTTTCCGATTCTGTGTCTCCCTCTCTCTCTGCCCCTCCCCCGTTCATGCTCTGTCTCTCTCTGTCCCAAAAATAAATAAAAAACATTGAAAAAAAAAATAAAAAAAAAAATATATTATAAAAAAAAAAATAAACATTAAAAAAGTTTTTAAAAGCTATAAATATTATAATATATACACTGTTCTCATGTATATTTTTAATCCTCAATTTCATTTGTCCTTATTATCAAAACTAATTGAGATTCATATGACTATGGGAAGTAAGAGAGTAAACATTTAAAAATTCACTTCCAACACATTTGTGTGTATTCTACAAGTAATTTAATATAGATATGTTCACCTACCTATGATGAATTCAATAGAAGTATCACTAATTATAATGCAAACTGGGGCATTACTTATTAAAATACTATGTTTGCTATCTAAGTTATAAGCAATAACTCTAACATATAGTTTTTAGAATATAATAGTGTCAAAAGGCTTGCCAGATAAAGTGTGGCCCGAAGGAAATTCATCTTAGAGGTGTACTGTACTATGTACTATGATGTCTTCTCCTAGGAAAAGTTGGTAAGGGAGGTTCATTCAGAGGTTCTATCTGGGTCACTCTAAGATTAGTGTGGGTCTTCCATTTGGCTTACTAGCTTCTTGGTGAATAGGAATCAATATTCTGAAATAGTGCTGGATCAGACCCCTTGTGTTAGATTAGCCAATTTTGTGCCACTTCTAAATCTTGGGTCCAGTCTCATTCATATATATAATAGTGCATACTATTTAAAAAACCCTAAAGGAATAAATATTGTTAATAAATTATAATAGCTTATAGCACATATAACATAATTCACCTCATGCATAGAATAACTTTTTAACTAATTGGGCAGATTCTTTTCCAGGGGAGCATATTACACTCATTAGATATAAATATACATGCCAGGAGCTCACCCCCTCCCTTAAATTTTTTTATTTAGCAGATGGGAATTGAATGGCAGGCATCAGATTAAAACCTTCTAAATTGAGCTTGATACCCTGATTTGGCTAAGAACCATTTTCTCCCCTAGCTATCTCCATGTGAGAATAGAAATTCTAAATTGTTTCACATAGGCAGGTAGGATAACCAATGCATCATTAACACTTTATATATTTTATGCTCTAAGAAAATAAATGGTAGATAATGTCAGGGCAGAGTCATGATTTTTCTCTTATTTTGCTTTTTCATACTGAGTCATGAACTACAATGATAATTGCTAAAGATGTGAATTCTGTAAACTAAAATGAAGCCATCCTAGACCTATTCCAAAAATTAGAGTATCTATGGGTGGCTTAGTCAGTTAAGCATCCAACTTCGGCTCAGGTGGTGATCTCACAGTTAGTGGGTTTCAAGCACTCCATTGGGCTCTGTGCTGACAACTCAGAGCCTGGAGCCTGCTTTGGATTCTGTGTCTCCCTCTCTGCCCCTCCCGCACTCATGCTCTGTCTCTCTCTTTCTCTCTCTCTCTCTCTCTCTCAAAAACTAAATAAGCATTTAAAAAAATTCAAAAATAAGATTATCTAGCATAATTATACTGTAAATAAAAAGTACAGAGCTGCAGTTTTTGCAACTAAAGTCTAATTGAGACGTAGGAAATCTCATAAAGAAATGAAAAGAGACCAGGCTTTAGAGTCAAAAAGAATTGTGTCCGAATCTCTATACCTTCAGTTTACTACTTCACATTTACATGATTTTGGCAAACCTTAATTTCTTTATCTGTAAAGAAGCAGAAGTTACTATAAATCAAACAATAAATTTAACAAAACCAAAATTTGTTCTGAAATTTATGAATCCCTAGCAAATCTGATCAAGAAAAAAAGAGAAAATACAAATTATTGGTATCAGAATTGAAAAGATTATAATATTAGACATCCTATAGATATTAATAGGATAATTTTAGATCATATCATCTATATGTTAGATGATAATATATATAACAACATGGATCAAATGGGAAAATTAGCAGGGGGGAGAAAAGCCTTACCAAAAGAAGTTAACAGATAGTCTGAATAGGTTTAAATGTATTTTAAAAGCTGACTTTGTAATAAAAACCTTCCCCAAAGAAAGCCTGAAGTCCAGATGATTTCACTGGTGAATTCTATAAGACTTTAAAAAAGAAAAATAATAGCAATTTTCACAAATAGTTTTAGAAAGTAGAAGAAACAGGAATACTTTCGACTCATTTTATGAGGACCTCACTAACCTATCAAAAACAGACAAATATGGGGCACCTGGGTGGCTCATTCTGTTGAACGTCTAAGTCTTGATTTCAGCTCAGGTCATGATCTCGCAGTTCCTGGGATCCAGCTCCACATTGGCCTCTGTGCTGACAGCACAGAGTCTGCTTGGGATTCTCTTTCTCCCTCTCTCTGCTCCTCCTCTGTTCATGTGCACTCTCTCTGTCTCTCTGTCTCTCAAAATAAATAAATAAATAAACTTAAAAAAAAAAGAAAAATTTAAATGTAAACCCCATATTCCAAAAGAATATTTACCATATATGTTTGAGCAGAGGAGATGGAAAGAAAGTAGTAATAATGAGATGGAGTTAAGAAGCTTTGAAATCTGAGGCCTGGAAAAAGTTTAAGCCAAACTAACATGATTTAATCAGAGGAAAAAGAAATATTTATCAGAAACAGTTGAAGATAATGAAGCATGCAGAGTAAGTCATGATTGTTCTGGATTTATATACTTGAGAGTTCTGCATCAGATCCTGCACTGGTTTTAAAACCACAAAGAAAGGGGAAAATTCTAAAGTCAGAGAAGGACTAGGAAACAACCAATTAAAGAGAAAAAAACTGTTTATGAGTGCCCCTTATCTGTCTCCTCAACTGGGTATGTGCTGCTGATTCAATCCCTTCACAGAGGTCTAGTGGTTAGCCCAGCCTACCCAGCTACACTGGACAGAAAATTCAAATTTCAGAATCCTGGCAGAGTTCTTTCAAGAATGGACTTCACAGTATATTTGTAACAGAGGCACTAATGTCAGGGAAAGAGGAACGTGAATGAAACATCAGGTAGACAGCAGCATTGCCTATTCTGTAAGATTGCAAATATTTCCCACTATTTCAACCATACTTTTGGCCATTAACAATTACCTGTACTTAATGTGTATGTAATCCAAACACACACACACACACACACACACACACACACACACACACACACAAAACAAACAAAAAACCTCCCCTTTAGAATCATTCAAATGCTGACCATTTTATTCATAAAACATAAGACATATTAGTGAATAATTTGCTACAATTTATTTTAATATATTTCTGTTACTGTAACTTTTTAAATAACATAAGCAATTCTTTCTTACCAGATTAAAGCAAAGAGAAGAAATTAAAAAACAAAACAAAAATTAGAATCACATCCCCATTCAGATAGTAAATGTTAGCCTAGTATGTATTTTCACCAACTTTTTACACACACACACACACACACACACACACACACACACACGTAGAATTTTAGTGTGTTATTGCTGTTCATTAGATTTTAGCAAAATAGAATCATATATTTCTCAACTACTATGCTTAACACTACAGCAAGGACCTTCCTTCAGGTAAATGAACATAAATATATCTCACTCTTTTTAAATAACTGCTTAATAGTCCATACTGTACATATGCCACAATTTATCCAGCCTGCCTGTTGTATTAAACATTTAGATATTGGGGCATGTGACTGGCTGGAGTCAATTAAGTATCTGACTTCTGCTCAGGTCATGATCTCATGGTTTATGAGTTTGAGCCCTATGTTGGGCTGTGTGCTGATAGCATGGAGCGTGCTTTGGATTTTGTGTCTGCCTCTCTCTCTGCCCCTCCCCTGCTCTCTCTCTGTCTCTCTCTCTCTCTCAAGAATAAATAAACATTAAAAAAATAAAATGAAAAAATAAACCTTTAGGTGTTTGTTTATAATGTTTGCTACTAAAAATAATGCTAGAATAAACATCCTTGTATATCTGTACCTCTATTGTGTGTGTGTGTGTGTGTGTATTTTCATTTTAAAAGAAAAATGATCTCTCAGTGCTAAACAGTTTTCCAATCTCCCTATTGTTTAGCACTTAGATATCATTTTTCTTTTAAATCATAACCAGTCTGAAAGATGAAATTATCTAATTTTTGCTTCCATTAAAATTTTCCTAAAAACTTTTGAGGTTAAGCAGCTTTCTTTTATTTGGGCCATTATACTTTCTTGTGTGTGAATTGCTAATTTGTAGCCTCTATTTTTCTAACAAGTATTTGGACATTTTGTTATCTTAAGTATATTTTTAAGTACCTATTTTTATTTTAAGTATATTTATTAAGTATTTAAGTATATTTTTCTGTTGGTACATAATATGAAATGTCATTTTTTTTCTTAGTTCATTATTGGTCTTTGGGCTTTTTTATGATAGCTTTTCATACCTAAATTTACAATTCTTATCTCTGATAAGTCTTTCCTTTTTAAGTATAGTTTATGGGGTTCCAGTCTTGCTAAGGAATGTCATCCCCAACCAAATTTATACAAATGTTTTCTGAAATTTAATTTTAAAGTTATCGTATTGAATTATATCTGAACCCTTCACCCATCTGGAATATTTGTTTGAATATAATGTATGATAGAGGTTTTGATTGATGTATATTCACATGGGTGACCAATTGCAAAACTACAGTTTACTGACTAAATATTATCTTTCCAGTGAATTAAAATGTCATCTTGTCATACATTAAAATTCTATTTATACTTAGATCTATTCATGGCTAGTCTTGGGTAAAAATTTTTACATTACAATGGCTTTATAACAAATGCTTAATCCCATTGAAACAGTCTACCATCACTCTATTCTTCATTATTTTTTGGCAATTCCCAGATTTTTAGTTCTCCACATGAAATTTGAAATCCATTTACCCATTCAAACCCCATAAAATTTATGGGGGTTCTGTTTAAAAAAATAATTAGGGGTACCCCGGTGGCTCAGTCAGTTGAGCTCAGGACTTTGGCTCAGGTCACGATCTTATGGTTTGTGAGTTCGAGCCCCATATCTGGCTCCGTGCTGACAGCTTGGAGCCTGAAGGCTGCTTCAGATTCTGTGTCTCCCTCTCTCTCTGCCCCTCCCCCACTTGTGTGTGCGCATTCTCTCTCTCTCTCTCTCTCTTTCTCTCTCATTCAGAAATAACAAATGAATAATTTTATTAAAAGATGAATAATTAATTAATTAGATTTATATATCTATCTTTTTAGATTTGGTTTTATGCAGCTCAATTGTATTTTGTAAATGACTTTATGTATGTCATACACAATTCCCTTTAAGTTATCCTAAGCATTTTGTAACTTTTGCTCCAATACTACATGAATTATTTTTGCCATTTGCTTTACTGGGTGCTTATTTGTTGTATAGAGAAAACATATTGATTTTATATATTTACTTTATATCTAGCCAGGATACTGATTTTTTTCTTTTCTTTTAATTTATTTCATTTTATTTATTTTAATTTTTTTAATGTTTACTTTTGAGAGAGAGAGAGAAAGAGAGAGAGAGAGAGAGAAAGAGCATGAGCAGGGGAGGGGCAGAGAGAGAGGGAGACACAGAATCCCAAGCAGGCTCCAGGCTCTGAGCTGTCAGCACAGAGCCTGACATGGGGCTCAAACTCACGAACCACAAGATCATGATCTGAGCCAAAGTCGGATGTTTAACCAACTGAGCCACCCAGGTGCCGCAGGATACCGATTTTTTTTTTAAATCAATTCTAGGAATTTTATTAATCTTTTGTTTTTTTAAGTATGGAATCAGAGCATTGCAACTGGAGATAGTTTGGTCACTTCTCACGTAGATTTTCTTCTCTAATTGTATTAGCTAAGACCACCAAACAATATTGAGTCATAGAGGTGGTGGTGAGTCATGGATGTTCTGATCTTTAAAATTTAGCTTATGTTTCTTACTGACTTTTTGAATACGGTTTTTATAATTTTTTTAAATTTTTTAATGTTTATTTATTTTTGAGAGAGACAGAGCACAAGCAGGGAAGGAGCAGAAAGAGAGGGAGACACAGAATCCGAAGCAGGCTCCAGGCTCCGAGCTGTCAGCACAGAGCCCGATGTGGGGCTGGAACTCACAGACCAGGAGATCATAACCTGAGCCGAAGCTGGACGCTCAACCAACTGAGCCACCCAAGCGCCCCGGTTTTTATAAATTTAATAGATTTTTTATTCATATTTCAACATTTTATTAAAAATAATTACTACATTATAACAAATTCATTTTTAGTATCTCATGACATAATCAAGAAATATAGAAATCATAAAGTCTGATGAAAGATTTCTTAGTATTTAATCATATTTGTTTGCAGAATAAATTTTATTTTATTCTTATTGTTTTTATATGCACTGTCCTAGTTTTAATTTATAAACATTTAATATAGAACTTTTGTATCTATATTCAGAATTGAAACAATTTCGTGTTTGGATGTGGGGAATTGGCATTATATCACCTCCATAGACTGAACTGAAAAATATTTTCATTTTTATATATTGTCTGATCTTAGTTAAAACACAGGGATTATTTTCAATAGAAATAAACATATATGGGAATTTATTATGTAATATGGGTGATATTTATTACTGGGAAAATAAATATTATTCAATAAATAATGTTGCAATGAGAGGGTAGTCATCAGGGAAACAATTTCACTGCTTATGCATTTTAGTGGATCAAAGATTTAAATGCCCAATAAATAAACATAAACATGAGAGATAGATATGGAAGAAAGGTAACAATTTTTGTTACATCCTCTTTATCTGAAAGAAGAGAAAGCCTTTCAAAATATGACAATAAAAAAGAAACAAAATAATCAAAATTGGCAAATTTGATCCCATAAAAACAAAGACTTCTTCATGGCAAAAATTGTCTTCATGAGAATTCCAGCAAAAAGTAGAATTGTACTCAGATGAATTTAGAAGAGTTTTTAATGAATGAACCTTGTATAAAAGAGGGTAGGTTTAAGAGAAACAATGGAAGGGCTTTAGCAACTAGAGTCTACCCATGATAGCAAAACATTCACCCCTTGGTTTGAAGGGCGAGGGAAGGAAATAATGTTCCTAGAGACCAGTAAGAGCTAGAACCACGAAGTAGTGACAGGCCACGAGTAGAGATGCAACTAATGCAGGGATGTGTTTCAAAGCAGAGAAGGAGTAACAAGAACAACAAAAAATACTCCAACCTTCTGTCTTCCTGACTCCTTGTGATAGGCAGACTTCTAAGAGAACCTTCAATGGTCCACATATCCTGGATTCCACATCCTTGGGTAACCACCTCCCTTTCAGTGTGGGCTAAACCTAATAACTTGTTTCTAACCAACAATACCACAAAAATGTAATGATTAAGTTACAAAACATTTTAACTTCTTTGTTGCTGGTTGACTCTCCCATTGCATTCTCAACTTGCAAACCTTGATGAAGCTAGCTGCCATGTCGGAAAAGCCCACATGGAAAGGCACCGAGGGATTCCTCCAGACAAGTGCCAGTGAGAACCTGAAGTGCTCAGTACAACAGCTCTCAAAGAACTGAATCCTACCAATGACCACATGGGCTTGGAATTGGATCCTTCTCAGTAGAGCTTCAGTCCTGTGGCCGACACTCTGATTTCAGTGTTGCTAATGACAATAAAACGGAGGACCCAGTTAAGTCATGTCCAGAATTTCGTGTGTTTTGGTAACTGCCAAATTTTGAGGTAAATGTTAAATTATTACAAATAGTTTATAAAGATTTTGGTACCTGGGAATGGAGTGTTCCCATAACAAATACATGAAAATGTGGGAGTGACTTAGGAACCTCACAGTGATAACTAGATGGATTTTAATGAACATGATAGAGAAAGCATAAACTGCCCTGAACTGATTGTTAGAATGAAGCATGCTGCCAGTGAGAGCTCAAAAGAAAGTTAAAAATATGCCTTGGAAATTAGAGGATGGAGGACCCCAGCCACAAAGGACAAATGCCTTTTAAGCCTCTGTTTGGTGTGTTTGTTAATGTTCCAGTGGCTAAAACAGATTCACTGAGTGGTAAATATATTCTACTTATGATGGGGGAAAGGAATGTGTGGCCATTTTCTATTCAGTCACAGTGGCTCTCTAACCACAAATTTCACATCTCTCCCGGTTGCAAAACATGTTCATCTCAATCCAGGATCCTCACTGTCTCATCTTGTCCAGTATGGCATTAGTGTAGTAGTTCAGGATCATATGACCTGCATCAAATCTACATACAGCTCTCTGGATGTGGCTCTTGATCCAGAGACCTGTGAAACAAAAAGTAAAGCTCTCTGTCTCCATACATCCAAAATTCAATAGTAAGATAGGAACAGAATACCCACTGTAAAGTCTCCTTTCAAAACGAGAGGAGGGGCGCCTGGGTAGCTCAGTCAGATAAACAACTGACGCTTGATTTTGGCTCAGGTCATGATCTCATGGTTCTTGGGTTCAAGCTCTGCATTGGGCTCTGCACTGACAGTGTGGCACCTGCTTGGGATTCTCTCTCTCCCTCTCTCTCTGCTTCTTCCTCATGCTCTTGCTCTCTCTCTCTCTCTCTCTCTCTCTCTCTCTCTCTCTCAAAATAAATAAACAAACTTTAAAAAAATATAAGAGGAATGGGAGGTATTATGTAATCCCTGGTCCATAACAATTCTGAAATCCACCTGGAAAAATACTGCAAGGTTCCCTTACTCTGGGGATATAGAATGCACCCTGATTAAGGCCTGGTTCTTCTCTCTAGAAATGCCTCTAGTCTTTGGTAGTTTTGCCCTCTGTACTTTAAGTCAGCCCTCCGAGCTGCCCTCCTTCCTATGAACAATTGCACCTGTTTGCTTATGAGAAGTTTTAAGTTCATTTTAGTCCAAGTTCGTAACCTTCTTGTGGAAACAGTTGCCTAAAAAACTTTGTAAGCTTCCTATGTATTAGATTATTTTCAGATTAAATTCCTCTCAATCAGACAAAAGCTGTACCTTTAAAGACAAGCTTTAAAGACATATCTTTAAAATGTAAATTTTAAATTATCTTTCTGATATAATAGAAGCAACTGATTTAATCAGATTTTATCTTGGGCTTACTTATTTTTTAAATCAGCTTTATGGAAGTATAATTTACATACAATCAAATGCATTTCCTACTTGCCCTGTTAATGGACAGAGCACACTCTGCAGCTGGAAGAAGCCGTCAGGCAGAGATAGGAAACTTGTGTTTGTGAGAAAAGACAAGCATTTTTCCTGTTGGCTTCTCCTTTGCCACTGACCCCTGAGTTCAGGTCAGGTACTGGAAAAAACTAAGTCCCACACTTGCCCTCCCTTCAGATCTGGCAGCATCATATGAAATAATTGACTAACCCAGCAGTTCCCGAGCCGGTTGTGATAGTTCTTTAGATAGTGGTTAAGAAAGAGATTACTGGATAGGGTGTAGACTTGTTTCTCTCTGCGCCTCTCTGCCAAGTACAACTACAAACTCTGAAAATTATTCAAGAGGCAACCAACAGAGAACTATGACAGGTGTGAAGATAAAGACAAACTGACTAGGGACCCCTAGACTTAAGGAACAAGGCAGCAGCACAGCATCATAGGGACTGCCCCCCCCCCCCCGCCCCATTCAACAAAATAAGACATCTCAGTTCTAACATTTGTGACTCTTACTCGTACAACAGCATGTGGCCCAGAGAGGCCGACTCCTCCCCTAAATCAAACCAATACCAACACCAGGTAAGCCCAACAGCACTGGCAAGAGTGATAGATGGAGAGCCCTCCTGACAATAGCAGACAGGGGAAGTACAGTTGTTCTCCTAAGATTCCCTCCCCCACCATAAAACAACCAGGTGGCCATGTAGCACTGGAAATGGGGACCTAGCCCAGAAGTGCTCTCCATCTCTCATCTCTCACAGGCAGGTAAGTCCACCAAAGCAAATGTCAGATCCAGGAAGGGCTCTCCTTCCCCACTAGGCTGAGAATTCTCTGTCCAACAAGAGACCTTGGGACAGTGGGGTAGGGGCAGGTAAAGAGGAGTCCCTCTACAAAAAGCACCCAACCCGGAAAGCACCCAGCTTGGGAAGACACCAACGAGCCTAGTCTGGAAACTCCTTCCACTCCCTCAAATAGCGCTAACAAAGGCCAGGAGAGCCTCTGCAATACCAGATAAATCCAACACACCAAACTAGCACTGCAAAAGCTCTAAAATTAAACTTCCTTTGGGACCACAGCCCAAGAAATTAACCAGGACATGCATGCCAAACATAAACCAGGTGACTATGTGCCATTATACCGAAAACTAAGACAATCACAACTTGAATGAGAAAATACAACAAACTGATATCAATGCTCAGATGAGTCAGATGTTGGGATTATTGGAGAAGGATTTTAGAGTGACCATTATGAAAAGTTTTCAATAAACAAAATATCTTGGGGCGCCTGGGTGGCGCAGTCGGTTGAGCGTCCGACTTCAGCCAGGTCACGATCTCGCAGTCCGTGAGTTCGAGCCCCGCGTCAGGCTCTGGGCTGATGGCTCGGAGCCTGGAGCCTGTTTCCGATTCTGTGTCTCCCTCTCTCTCTGCCCCTCTCCCATTCATGCTCTGTCTCTCTCTGTCCCAAAAATAAATAAAAAATGTTGAAAAAAAAACTTAAAAAAAATAAACAAAATATCTTGAAACATTTAAAAAATTGAAAACCTCAACAAAGAAATAGGCATTATGTTTAAAATGGAAATTATAGAACTGAAAAATACAACGGAAATTAAAAACTAGCTAGATGGGCCAATAATAGAGTGAAAATAAAAAGACAGAATCAGTGAACTTGAAGGTAGATCAATAGAAGTTACTCTTTCTGCACAAGAGAGAGAAAATCAACAGAACCTTAGGGACTTGAGGGACAAAAGCAAAAAATACAGTGTTTGAATCATTGCAGTTCCAGAGGGAAGGAGAAGGTGAGTGAGAATAAAAGAAGATTTAAAAGTAATCATGGCTGAAAACTTCCCAGATTTGTCAATAGACCTACACATTCAAAAAGCAGAGTAAAACCAAATAAGAGAACCAAAAGAAATCCACATGAAGACACTATATAATTAAACTTTGAAACACTCCGTCAGTGGAGCGCCTGGGTAGCTCAGTTGGTTAAGCATCTGACTTCAGCTCAGGTATAATCTCCCCGTTAGTGGGTTCCAGCCCCACATGGGGCTCTGTACTGACAGCCTGGAGCCTGGAACCTGCTTTGGATTCTGTGCCTTCCTCTCTCTCTGCCCCTCCCCTGCCCGTGCTCTGTCTCTCTCTCAAAAATAAATAAACGTTAAAAAAAAACAACAACAACACTACATCTGAGAAAAAAAAAATATTGCAAGTATCCAGATCAGATTGACACATTAACGACAGAACACCCATTCGAATGACAGTGGATTTCCCATCTGAAACTGTGAAAGACATAAGGAAGGAACATACCTGTTAAGTGTGAATTCCATATGCAGCATAATTACCCTTCAGGAGTAAAGGGAAAAAAAAGACATTCTCAGACAAAGAAAGACTAAAGAATTTGTCACAAGCAGACCTATCATTAAAGAATGGCAAAAGGAAAATCTTTGAAATGAAAAGAAATGATAAAAGAAGGAATCTTGGGGCAATAAGAACAAAAAGGAAGAAAGAACACTGGAAAGAGCAGTAATATAGGCACAGACAGTTCTTCTCATGAGTTTTATAAATCATAACTGATGTCTGAAACAAATATTATACCAGCTGATAGTCAAGACAATGATATTTAAAAGTGGAAAACATACAAACTGATGGTTGCAGAGGGGAGGGCAGTGGGAAAGGGGCAAAATGGGCGAAGGGGAGAGGGAGGTACAGGCTTCCGGTTACAGAATGAAGAAGTCACAGGGAGGAAAAGGTACAGCATAGGGAATACAGTCAATGATACAGTAATAGCGTGGTATGGTGACAGATGGAAGCTGCTCTTGTGGTGAGCAAGCGTAACAAATAGAGTTGTCGAATTACCATGTTGTACTCCTGAAACTAATGTAACATCGTGTGTCAACTATACCTCAATAAAAAATAAAGTAAAATAATAATATAAGTGGGGAAGGTAAAGAGACCCAAAAGGAAGTAAGGTTTCCATACCTTACTGGAAGTGGTAGTAAGGCAGTGTGGTGATAAGAAGGCAGTAAGTGGTGATAAAAAGGCAATAGGAAGGATCCTGGTGGTGGTGTAGCTGTTCTGTGTCTTGATTGTGATGGTGGATACACGAACCTACATATGTGATAAAACAACACACACAAACACACAAAGGAATATAAACAAAACTGCAGGTGTCTGAATAAGATGTGTGAATTGTATCCTTGTCACTATACTGGTTGTGATTTTATACCAGAGTTTTGCAAGATGTTACCATTGGGGTAAAGGATACATGGGATCTCTCTATTATTTCTTACATGTTAACCTATAATTATCTCAAAATAAACAGTTAAATATAAAAATATTACCCTGTCATGGCCCTAAAAATCTTATAAATACCCTTCCATAGTTTCCTCCTTTTTAAGACACCACTAAAACTGTCAAGACAGTGTTCTTGGTGCATTAAGTTTAATAAACTCTGTTTTGCTTAATTAAAATGAAAAGAGGAAGTCACTGATGTGTACACATTCCTAAGTTTCCAGAATTGCTCAAATTTTTATTAAATTATTTCTTATTTTCTACTAGTTACCAGCCACAGAAAGACTTCACATGTTCAACTAAGTTAACATTCTTCTGGAAAAGTTGTGTCACAAACATCTTGGAACCTCGGCTGAGTCTTGGAGGTTTTAAGTAAATCAGTTTTAACTTTTCTTCTCAAAAGTGGGAGCTTCTTGATCGTCAAAGCAATGCTTTCTTGAACCTACTCACAATGTAAAGTATTTGGTTCTGCATCTACACATAGAATCACAGAAACCACTCTTATATCAAAGGATATGGTGGATAATCAAAAAATATATAGCTTTCCTAGTTAGGCCAACAGATAGTCTAGAATATGTATACAGCATTTTTTTATTCAGTTTTGCTTTATTTCCCAAACTAAATATAATCTATGAGGTGGGAGAAAGATGCGGAGGACCTGAAATATGTTTTGATCATTCCAACTTCTAGTCCAGTTTCTTAGCATGTGAAGGTTCTTCACTGTAGGCTGTAGGTACTATGAGACCATCTCATTAGAGTCACTGGAGAGAGTCATTGGAACCCCATTCTCTTCTCTTTTTACCCTGTGGTTTCTATATCCCTTTTACCACCTTTGTCCTTAAGAAGGGAGGAGGAAGCAGAAAAAAAAGTGTCATTTTCTAGTTATATGTATTGGTTTGTCCTTTATTTTTTTTAAGTTTTATTTATTTATTTTGAGAGAGAGCATGCAAGGAAGAATGGCAGAGAGACAGGGAGAGAGAGAGAGAGAGAGAGAGAGAGAGAGAGAGTCACAAGCAGGCTCTACATAATCAGCACAGAGCCCGACATGGGGCTCCATCTCACTAACTGTGAGATCATGACCTGAGTTGAAATCAAGAGTCAGATGCTTAACCAACTGAGCCACCCATGCGCCCCCAGTGTGTCCTTTAAGTAATCAGAATTTGTCTGAAGAATGTTTCATGATCAAACAAAACATCAGTTATGTCTCACTCTCTTAACTAGAAATTTAAATGATCACAGGGTGCCTGGGTAGCTCAGTCAGTTGAACATCAGACTTGATTTAGGCCCAGGTCATGATCCCAGGATCTTGGGACCAAGCCTCGAGTTGGACTTCATGTGGAGTGTGGAGCCTGCTTAACATTTTCTCTCTCTCCACCTCCTGCTGTGCACGCTCTATCTCTCTAAAAAATTAAGATTAAAAAAAATAAATAAAAGAAATTTAAATGATTACAACTATGAATTTTAAAGCAAATACATAAAATTTGGATTTTCCAACAACAACAAAAAGAAAGTAATTAAATAATGATGAATTCTGCTATATATAACTTTGAGTTTGGGTACCAAATATAAATATAGCTCCATGAATTTCATTTTACAAATACAGTAGAAAAGAAGCAAGACCAAAATGTTTGTATTGATCTTACATACTTATAGCAATTTATATAAATCAAGTTAGGAGTGAAACCTTGTGAATCTACAGGAACTAGAATTGAGTGTTGCTCTGATATGAAATGTCAAATTAATTAAACACGGAGGCTTTAGATTGAAGTGCCTTAGTAGCCTACATAAGCAAACCAAAACCTGAGATTCTAATGCATCAAGGTTAAGAAGTCAAAACCCGAGGACAACCCATCATAAACAGCCAAATAGGCTTCCTCAAATGAGGTGACCACTTTTAAGCAGCCAAGCAAATGATTTCCTTGCTTTAATTCCACCTCTTCTCTGAAAATTTTTCCCTTAGCTCCTCTCAGTGGAGTGCTCCTGAACACTTTGGAACCAGATTCCAAACCAGATTTTTACAAAAATACACTCTTAATATTTTTATATGCCTCAGTTTATCTTTTAACAGAAGTGTTTGTAGTTCTTAAGAGTCCCACGGAAGTGTGACTATAGGGTGTTTTCAATGGCGCCAAGTTTTAATGGCGTCACACAGTAAACAAATAACAGAGATAGAATGAGCTCCAATAATACTCAAAGTCAAAACAAGTTCTTTCAATGGACAACGAGGGAAGAGCTCAGTTTCTGAGTTAGGCACGCCTGGGTTTGAATCTAGTTTGGCCAGAGCCTCTATGACCTTTGCCAAATTATGTAACTTCTCAGAACCCCAGGTTTCTTACCTATAAAATGTATAATTACCATATCCCCCTAATATGGTTGTGAGTAATCAGTTATTTAATACATGCAGAACACTTATGAAATTCCTAGCAGATAGTATTTCATAAGTGTTAGCTCATATTTTGTTAGGATTCCTATTTCTACTTCCCTCCTCCTATTTCTCCTCTTCCCTTCTAATAGAGCTGCTAACACTTTATATATGGCTCTCCTCTTCCTTACTATTGCCTTCCTAAACCCTGACCTTCTACCTCACAAGGTATCTGGAGGCTGTCATCCCCAGACAGGTATATCGCCTACCAGCACAGTGTTTACACAGCTGGAAAACTTGGTTCTGCAGCCAATCTGCCTCGCTCAGAGATCTCCCTTTTTTAATATGGGGCAAATATGGTTCATGACATTTTGCCTTTAAGATCCTACTACTTTCTCCTATGCTTAACTTCATGCCAACAGCCTACCTAGACTCTGCTGGATCGAATTCCTTGCTTGGCAGGAAAATCTTTCACTCAATGTTCAATGTTTAGTCTCTAATAGTTTTTATTTTTTTCTTTTACAGTTTGTGTATTACTACCAGATTCTTAATGTATGTGATTTATTTTTCTCCTTGAAAGCTGTTTTAGATCGGTATTGCTACCATAACAAATTTTCACAAATTTAGTAGCTTAAAATGACACAAACTTATATTCTTACAGTTCTGGAGATCATAAGTCTGAAATTAATTTCGCTGGGCAAGGTGTTGGCAGAGCTGGTTCTTTCTGGAAACTCTGAGGCCAGAATCAATTTCCTTGCCTTTTTCAGCTTCTAGTAACTGAGTGTATTCCTTGTCTTGTGGTCCTTTCCTCCATCTTCAAAATGCATTTCTCTGTTTCCATCATCACCTGTCTTCTCCTCTAGCTCTCACTACTGCATGGCTCTTATATGGAATATTATAATCACATTGGACCTAGCTGGACAATCCAGGTATATCTCTGAATCCCAAGAGTTTTAAATCAGAGGCACCTGGATGGCTCAGTCAGCTAAGCATCGGACTCTTGATTTCAGCTCAGGTCATGATCTCAAGTTTTGTGAGTTCTAGCCCCAAGTCAGGCTCTGTGCTGGCAGGGCTTGGGATTTTTTTTCCCTCTCCTTCTCTCTCCTCCTCTCTCGTTCTCTCTCTCTCTCTCTCTCTCAAAAATAAATGAACATTAAAAATTTTAAGTAAAAAAGAGATGTCATTTGTAGATAAATTACTGGGACCACATCAAAATAAAAAGCTTCTGCACAGCAAAGGAAACAATCAAAACTAAAAGGCAATCTATGGAATGGGAAAAGATATTTGCAAATGACATATCTGTTAGAGTTTGTATCTAAAACATATAAAGAACTTATAAAACTCGACACCCCAAAAATAATCTAATAAAAATGGGCAGAAGACATGAACAGACATTTTTCCAAAGAAGACATACAGATGGCCAACAAACACATGAAAAGACATTCATCATCACTTGACCATCAGGGAAATGCAAATCAAAACTACAATGAAATATCACCTTTATACCTGTCAAAATGGCTAAAATCAACAACACAAGAAACAACAGGTATTGGCAAGGATGTAGAGAAAAAGGAACACTTATGCACTGAGGGTGGGAGTGGAAAACTCATGCAGCCACTCTGGAAAACAGTATCAAGGTTCAAAAAGCTAACAATAGGGGTGCCTGGGTGATTCAGTCAGTCAAGTGTCTGATTTCAGCTCAGCTCATGATCTTACTGTTCCTGAGTCTGAGCCCTGTGTGTTCGAGCTCTGTGCTGATAACAATAGCTGGGAGCCTGGAGCCTGCTTCGGATTCAGTCTCCCTCTGTCTCTCTCTCCACCCCTCCCCCATTCACACTCTGTCTCTGTCTCAAAAATAAACATTAAAATTTTTTTTCGTTAAAAATAGAACTACCTTATGGTCAATCAATCACACTACTGGGTATTTACCCAAAAGAATACAAAAATACTAATTCAAAGGGATACATGCAACCCTATGTTTATAACAGCACTATCTACAATACCCAAGATATGGAAGCAGCCCAAGTATACATCGATTGATAAATGGATAAAGATGTGATACATAAAATGGAATATTATTCAGTCATTAAAAAACCATAAAAAGTAATGAAATCTTGCAGTTTGCAATGACATGGATGGAGCTAGAGTATGATGCTGAATGAAATATGTCAGAGAAAGGCAAATACCATATGGTTTCACTTATATGTGGAATTTAAACAAAACAAATGAGCAGAGGGGAAAAAAGAGAGAGAGAAATCAAGAAACAGACTCTCAGTTGTAGAGAATAAACTGATGGTTACCAGACAGGAGGTGGTGGGGGAATGGGTTAAATAGGTGATGGGTATTAAGGAGTGCACTTGTGGTGATGAGCACTGGGCGATGTATGGAATTGTTGAATCACTATATTGTCCACCTGAAACTAATATAACACTGTATATTAACTAACTGGAATTAGAATAAAAACTTAAAAATCCAAAGAGAGAGAGAGAGAGAGATGTGATTTGCTGATATAAAAGAAGAGGGAGGAAAGTAACACAGGTAACCACACAAAACCTGTCCAATTCAAGAACCACAATCAAAAAGACTGCGAATTACTTAGAGAAGAATTTTGCAATGACCCCACTTCAGAATGAAGGGGAAAATAACAAGTCCGTTTTATTATAACTGAAGTGAAACCCTGAATGGCAACAGCCCACCATGTAATCCTTTTCATCTCTGTTCCTGCGGCTCACAAACAGCCCTCTGGAGCAAGCCTGATTGATCACATTGAGAGAGTTTGGTGGAGAAGAGTGCCACCCTCTGCTTGCTTTCAGCAACAGCAAATCCAACGGGATGCTAGGGAGAAGGATCCTGTTCTATTGTGTTCCAGCTATGTCAACAGTGGGTTGTTTGATAACAGCCAATTCTAAGAGATAGAAAGGGGTATCAAATCAGTGGGTAGATTCACATTCTGGGGATAATTTCCTTATAAAAGATCCATTCCTTTTTATATGGTCAGGCAGAGACAAAAAAATAAGCTCAACAAAAGTAATTACAGCATATTAATTTACTCACTATAAATCGTGGCTAGAAATTATTTTTGTTAAACTTGTGTTTTTAATAGAGCAACAGTGTTAATTATTCATCATACATAGGTATCTGATTTGGATTATCTTGCGATGTCATTAAATTAATCATGAATATGTATTTGTGAAACATTCTCATCATATCTCATGATTTACAGATGCTTCTGCAAATGCCCGTAATGCAGTCTTTCATTAACATTGCTGAGCTAAATAAATGCACTTTCAAGAAAGAAGTCTTAAAAATAACATAGGATGTAAGTGAAATAACTAAACCAAATTTTAACGTGGAAATTTCTTTAATAAGGATTATGAGAAAAGTATTCATGAAGCACAACCTAATATGACTATTATTCAAATAAAACAGAAAGAGCTTCTATTTTTTGTATACAAATGCCATGAAAAGAAAAATAAAACATTTGAAAAGGGAAATGAAACTGCTTCAGGTTTTCCCTCCCAATATAAGCTATAGTGTAACGAGGAGAGTTTTTAGTATTTAATGCAAGTGATAGTCACATTTATTAATAGAATGGAAGTAGGAATTGGGTAGTTGGAATTCACACACACACACACACACACACACACACGCACGCACACACACACACAGTGTTATAAATCTCAGTTAACTTAATAGTATTTGAAAAATGGACAGAATGAATAATTAGAATGTGTACTAAACTCGTTCTGAAGCATTTGGCTTAGATAGCATGTCCTTCATGTAAATTTATTTCCAGGAGCCAATAAAAGGAACAAACAAGATAAAGAAGACATTTTTCAAATATTTTACTAATGAAAACCTCAAAATGTGTGAGGTTTTTCTTGCCTTGCCTTTTCTTCTCATTTTCTTTTTTTCTTTTCTTTTCTTTTCTTTTCTTTTCTTTTCTTTTCTTTTCTTTTCTTTTTCCTTTCTTTTCCTTTCCTTTCCTTTCCTTTCTTTTCTTCTCTTTCTTTTCTTCATTCCTCAGTCAAGTGCTTCTTGAGAATCCATTCTATGAATAACTACTAGATGAGATATTTCGTTAGGTCCTGCTCAGTGCAATCATACAGTGCACCACGGGGAAGCCATCTGCTCTGGATCATCTTTAGACAAAACTATAAAATATATTAAACTGAAATGTTATGAGTACTATCTCTCACTACCCAGAGACCCAAATCCTGGGGTCTCTTCATCCCTTTCACCACTCAGGTCAGGCCACAGGCTCAGGAACTTTCCTGAAGGCCCTTCCCAAATCCAGCATTTGTGAATTTGTCCCATTTTGTTCAGGGTCTTCCTATGTCACTGGCTGGTTAACTGGGAAGATTAATTCCAGCTGTGAGGTGGTAAAGATAGATAATACCATGCTTGTTAAATTGCAGTTTGGGCTGGGAGCACAGCCAAAGCCACAGGACAAATACAGAGCATTAGCATTGATTTTGAGCACTCTCCACATACTTCCATATACAGAATCTCAATTTTTGCCCCAGAAAAATCTTGTTAAAGGCTATGATTTATCTTTTTGAAAACCTGAGTTCAAATTGTATTACCTTAAATACAATGCATTGATATTTGTCTTTGTAATATTCATGTATTACCAGCTGAGAAACCAAAATTGTTTCAAGAAATTGTAGAATTATTATTTAGTATAAAGTTCCTCTTTTTCATTTATTTATTTTGAGAGAGAGCACGTGCGAGCAGGGGACAGGCAGGGAGAGAAGTAGAGAGAGAATGCCAAGCAGGCTCCATGCTGATAGATGTGAGGTTCTCACAGGACTCATTCTCACAAACTGTGAGATCATGACCTGAGCCTATCAAGAGTCAGACGCTTAACCAATTGAGCCACCCAGGGGTCCCTAAATTTCCCATTATTTTAAAAAATAAGAGGTGGGGTCACCTGGGTGGCTCAGTTGGTTAAGCGTCCAACTCTTGGTTTCGGCTCAGGTCATGATCTCATGGTTCATGGGTTCAAGCCCTACGTCAGGCTCTGTGCTGACAGCATGGAGCCTGCCTGGGATTCTGTCTCCCTCTCTCTCTGCCCCTCCCCTGCTCTCTCTCTCTCTCTCTCTCTCTCAAAAATAAATAAACATTAAAAAAAAGTTTAAAAAAAAAATAAGAGGTGATGTAATGAAGTACCTATGAATTATGAAAATAAGGTTTTGTTCTAAGAATATCAGGAATGACTGCTGAATTATATCCTATAGGAAGCCATCAATTGAGCGGTTAATCAATTGAGTCATCAGTTGAGCGGTTGACTGGGTCAAAATCCCAGTCAGAGCAAAAAAATACTAGAATATGCTATTCAATGAAGATGGATAAATAATTATAAAGTAGAATAATTTCATAAATATTTCATAAATATATTTGACAGAATTGTTGTGCTCCAAAAGTACAGATACTTTAAAGTTTTGTAGAAAAAAATTGTCAACTAACTTTTCCTCACATGCCAATGAGAAAGACCTAAGATCCAAATTCGGACAGTTTGGGGCCGTCTTAATGGTCCATTCAGTCACAGCATGGTTCATTAATTAGATTATGCCACGTTAAGATGGACTTACAAGCTAAATCAACTGAAAAACAGCTAATGTGTTGGTATGGCCAGGCACTTAGAAAGTGTGGCAATTTCCGCAGATTTTACAGGACTGTTTCACTTAATAGAAGCTTTGCTAGGCCAAATATAAGATATTTTTACTAAAACTCAGGTTTTGTATTATTTATGAAGAAAGGACGGGCTAAACAAATTGACAGGTAAGGAAGATCCTAGGAATGTTTAATCTGTTTGCAATTGTTTTCAAATACTGTGGTATTCACCATTTGTACTAAAGCAATTAATGTGCTAATTACAGATAGATGTGCCCTTATTCTATTCCTTAGAGTCAGCAAGGCCTCTGTTTGGCAGAGCTTTTCACTTAGTTTGAAGAACTGACTGTTCTTAGAAATAAGATTGCATTTTTTAAAAAACAAGAAAAACTTCCAGTTTCATATGGCTGATTACTCCCCAGATTTGGGTATCTCACTCATCAAAATCATCCTGTGAAACAGAACAGCTGCCTCGCATAAAGCCCTGTTGCAATATAATTAATTTATAAAACAAGTGTAACTCCTACTTCTTCCATTCCTCAGCCTCACTGTTAAATAAGAGGGCCATATGATCTATAATTCAAATATTATGCCAATTCCTTAATTGTGTAAAATTTACCAAGCTTTACTATATGAGGGGAAATTGGTCTATGGAATATTTGGGAGTGATAAGTTATTCATTTTTTAATTTGGAAGTGATAAGTTATTTAATTTTTATTGATTTAGGCACCCCAAAGCAGCCTATAAGAAAGAAGAATCCAGGAGGGACAGTTTTTGGTTTTTTAATACTGCCTGCCATTTCTCTGTTTACTGTTTTTGGAAATCTACATGGTTTTCTTCCAGTAATACAACACTTTATTCTAAAATTCATAATTGCAATGCCAACTTCTATAGGACCCAGGTACTTGGTAGTAATGGATTTAGATGAGCAACTAGCATTACTCTGATAGTGGCATAACTTTGCACTATATTCCCTTTGCTGTAATAGTTCTCTATTTCATATCTATTCTTCTTTAGATTTGTCCAAATTTATTAAAGGTAATGGAAGAAAACATGTAGAGAACTCATGGTAGCCAAGAATAAAGGAAGTAAGGGAGGGATTAGGAGGAGGGAGAAAAAAGGAGGTGAGAAGGAGGGGGGGGGAAAGGGAGAGATGAAAAAAGACAAAATAGAATTTGATATTGTTGGTAGTACAATGGACTCCTGAGAGACACCTGCAGATAATCTAAATATGAAAACCTATATTCGATTGGGGGAGGGAGGGAGCTCATAACTGGAAGGGAACTGAAGAGGGCTTCTGGGGCACTGGTGATATACTGTTTCTTGAACTGCTTACTGGTTACATTGATAGGTTCAATTTGTAATAATTCATCAAACTGTACTCACACGATATTTGTGCTTTTGAGTGTGTATATTATATTTCATTAATATATATTTTTTGTATTTTACTAAAATATTTTAAAATAAAACATGTGCTACAGGGGAACATGTATTATTTTTCATGTGTTTTAAGTTTACCTGGATGAAGTGATCTTGAAAGTGACTTAAGGCCATCTATCAACTTCATAGTTAGACATGATCCTTTCTTATCAAAGATAGCATTGGACTGCTAAACTTAGCTTTCCATTGTGGCTACAGCTCTTTATTAACTTAGTGGTTATAAATAAGGATAGCCTCACTGCTCTCAAGTCTCAGCTTTCTATTTGGAAACTGTGATAGGATCACTTAATGGGATATTAATTCCAATCTTGTTTTTCCTGAAGTAGGATGGACAGCCAATCTGTTGTTTTCTGGGCTTCCTTTACAAAAGTAACTACCTGCTTTGAGTTTCAAGATCCATTTTTAAGAAGATCTCCAACCTATCTTTGTTTGCAAGAACCAAACTTGTATTTGTTTGAAAGGAACCCACAATTTTAGCAGAGTTGTGAGGAGGAGGGGAAGCGTTGGAGCCCTATCTGAAGCAGGTGGAGGCTTAGCAGATTCTGGGACCAGTTTAGTTCTGGTCATACTCCTTGGTTCTCAGCAAACAGAAACACTCCCATGAGTCTGTCTATAGTACCAGTGGTACCTGAGAGCAGTCTCTCAATTTTGGCCCTATTAATACATTGGGCAGGATAATTCTTGTTGTCAGGAGCTACCCATTGTAAGACATTTAGCAGGTTCCTACCCACTAGATGCCATTAGCATCTCCCCTCCAAGTTGTGACAACCCAAAATCTCTGCCATCATTGCCAAATGTCTCCTGGAGGACCACATTCCCCTCACCCACACTGAGAACTACTGGCTTACAGCAAAGCGCTAATTGCTGAATTGGATAGGGAGGAATGGAAGGAATAAATGTCAAGAGCTGCAAAGCCTTGAGCCTTTAAATGGGCCTTTAAAACTGAATAACAAGCACATTAAATGATACACATACAGACTAAGTCCAACTTCTCTGGACTTCTCTGTGGAAACCTAAAGTTCATACTAATTCCACAAATGAGAGGTGGAGGATTATTCAGAATGTTTTTTCTGAATAAACATATTCAGAAAACATATTTTCTGAATAAACAATAAACCTGGTAGGTGGGAATTAAGCTAGATTTGATTTGATTTAAAAAACCAAAGAAATGTAACAAGTATTTTATGTGTCATGGTATCAATTTGTACCTGTTATGTGATTTAAAATAATTTAACAAAAAAATATTCCAAGCATACAGCAGTCAATGAAATTAAATACATTATCACCCCTACTTTATAGATGATGAAAATGAGTCACAAGGAAAGTAAACAACCTTCCTAAGAACCAGAGCTAAGTAATAAACAGAATGGATGCTAAAATGAATTACTCCTTGTGCCCTTACCCTTTGTAGCACTATTGCCTATAATAATGGTTAATTTTGTTAATGTTTGTTTATTTTTGAGGGGGGAGGGGGGAGGGGCAGAAAGAGAGGGAGACACAGAATCCGAAGCAGGCTCCATGCTCTGAGCTGTCAGCACAGAGGCTGACACTGGGACCAAACTCACGAAGCATGAGATCATGACCTGAGCTGAAGTCAAACGCTTAACCAACTGAGCCACCCAGGCACCCTAATAATGGTTAATTTTGTTGGAGCGCCTAGAAAGTACACTTCATCTCCTCTCAATTCAGCTTAGAAAATACAGGAATCTATTATGTTCCCAACACCCATTTTAATTATTTCAGGATACAAGAAAATTACATAACCCAATTTATTTATTTTTTTATAATCAAGACACCTGAAACAATATAAGAACCTGCCAGAATGAAGGTGCTTAAGTGTCAAAAGGATGGATACAGACTATAGGCACTAAAAACATTTTGAAAAAGAAAGTTCAGAATGAATTGAGGTAGATGAGGAAAGCATCATGGTATCCGAACTCGAAATTTGAGAATAGGTAGAAACAGTAGAAAATGGTGGGAAGAACTTGGAGATCAGGAAAATAACATAGGTATTTCCACCGCAGAAAGGCCCCACAGTCTGGCACCAATTTTTATTCTCCAGTCTCTGTTCTCCTTACGGTGTTTTGGCCTTTTCCTCTACATATAAGCTTAAGCCTTCAATCATACTATTTTCAAACATGTCAGACCCTCTCAGGACTTGCATCCTCCATACACGCTGCTCCTCTGGCCTGGAATTACTCAGCTCACTCTGGCCCTCTTCACTGAAAATTCTTGTTTCTCTCAAATTCCGACTTAAATTTACTTCCTCGTATTTCCTAAGAGAAAACCAACAACTTCCTCTTTTCTATTCCCAATACTGTCATAGCACTTACTACATTATTTGGTGACTTATGTCTATTGGTGCCCCCACCTGTGTCAGATGCAAATCTCTGACAAATATACCAGTATTAATTCAGCATGATCCAAAATGTTCTACCCTTTAACTGAGCACCATCACAATCCACTAACACAAATATTCACCAGACCCTTTAATTTCAATTTTAATTGCACAACTAATGCATAATTCCAATTCCTGTTTACATTTTTTTAAAAAAAATTTTAAATGTTTATTTATTTTTGAGAGAGAGAGCATGAGCAGGGGAGGGACAGAGAGAGAGGGAAACACAGAATCCAAAGCAGGCTCCAGGCTCTGAGCTGTCAGCACAGAGCCCCACATGGGGCTTGAACTCATAAACCATGAGACCATGACCTGAGCCAAAGTCAGATACTTAACCGATTGAGCCACCCAGGTGCCCCTCCTGTTTACATTTTCAAAAAAATTAGACCTAAATGTAAAATCCCCTTTGACCTTTAGTCTCAATTCCAGTATCCTCTCACATTTCCCTAAAGTAATCAATAGTATGTCTTTGGTGCACATTTCTAATTTTTTTCTTTTTACCTTTAGTTAGTGTATATGTGTGGATTTCCAATCATTTAATGTATTTGTTTTTATTTTGGTTGTATCATATGCTATGAATTGTACAATATGTACCTTTTAGAGTAATCTGTGTTGATACCTGTGAATTATTTATTTCAATTCGTAGGCAGTATTCCACAAAATGTATGTTCCTTATTTGACTTAAACTTCTTTAGCAAAGACATTAAGTTTGTTTTCAATGTCTTGATAATTCAAATAAAGCTGCAGTGAACATTCTTTTGCCCTCAGGCACAGATATCTAGAAATAGAACTGCAAGGTCACAGGCTCAGAAAATTTAGTTTTAATTGTACTTTCAAATTTCTGCCTCAGTGAGTAAATCAATGTATTCATACCCTAAAAATAGCATAGAAAGGGAGCTGTTTTCCACATTTTTACTGACACTTTATATTGCAAGACTTTTAAAAAATATTTTGCAGAAAATCATCTCATTTTTTTATATACATTTCTCCAATTAGACTCGTTGGGGGTAGGAGGAAGGCTGATATTTTCCTAACATAGAATATTGACACTTATGAACATAGCATGGTTCTCTGTTTATTTAGATCTATTTATATAATTGAATAAAGTTTTATTATTTTCTTCATTAACATCTTGCATTTTTCAGGGTTTTTAAAAATTTTTTTTTAAGTTTTTTTTTATTTTTGAGACAGAGAGAGACAGAGCATGAACGGGGGAGGGTCAGAGAGAGAGAGGGAGACACAGAATCTGAAACAGGCTCCAGGCTCTGAGCAGTCAGCACAGAGCCCTACACGGGGCTCGAACTCACGGACCACGAGATCGTGACCTGAGCTGAAGTCGGATGCTTAACTGACTGAGCCACCCAGGCGTCCCTTTTCAGGTTTTTTAAACTAGGTATCTTATATTTCGGATACTATTATAAACAGTTCCTTATTCTCTATTTTACTTTTAAGTCTCCCAACTTAATATAGAAAAATGACTTTTGCATAGGGAGTTTTACCCAATCAACTCGCTAAGTTCTTTTATTAGTTCTACTATTTTTTAGTTGATTCTCTTAAATGTTCTAGGAAAGCCACCATCTTTCCAATCTTTGAACCATTTTTTTCTTTGATTATTTTAGCTTGACACTTTCACATAATGATCAATAATAGTAATGATAGTATTCTGTTCTTATTTCTGACATTACTGAGCATGTTTCTAATATTTCATTATTAAATGTGTTTGCATAGGTTTTTATCAGATAGCTTTTAATAGATTAAGAAAATATCTTTCTACTTGTCATTTTTAAGAATTGTTATCATGAATGTTTATTGTATTCGATTTTATAAAACTCTTAATCAGCATCCATTAAAATATATGATTTTCTCCTTTAGTCTCTAAACAAAGAGAATTCCTTTGAAACAATTTCTCATGTTGATCCATTTTTACAATACATGGATAAGCCTTGATTATTGTATCAATTAAGAATTGCACTCAGCTGCTAGCTAGTAAGAGAGACGTGACTAGAGTAAGCACATTGAGGACCATATTTCTGAAGTAATCACATCTAGAGGAAAGTAGTTGCTGGCATTGTTTGAGCAACTTAAGGATATAAAGGAGCAAGTCTCTGTCTTCTCTTGGTTTTTCCTCATAGACCCAGATTACCACTGGAGATGTGGGCAACTTGTCCTCACTAGACGCAAGGAAAAAAGAGAGAGAGAGAGCACTAGACGCAAGGAAAAAGAGAGAGAGAGAGAGAGAGAGAGAGAGAAGTAGCATAACAATTTCTCAGAAGTCCTAAACCACAATTTCTTCTTGAATTTCATTAGCTATCCAACCTCCAAAAAAATTGAGAGGAATATACTTTTTTTTTTGAGAGGGCAGGGGAATGAGCAGGTGAGGGGCAGAGAGAGATGGAGACACAGAACCCAAAGCAGGATCCAGGCTCTGAGCTGTCAGCACAGATCCCTATGCAGGGCTCAAAATCATGAAAGGTGAGATCATGACCTGAGCCAAAGTCAGACACTAAACCAACTGAGCCACCCAGGTGCTCAAAAGGGCTATATTAAAATTAGGGTTTTGTTACTAGAGAAAAAAGAGTCCAAGTATTTAGTAGATAACTAATTATCTTCTTATCTTCATCAAACATTGTTCTTTTGACACATTGCTTGATATGAACAGCTAATATTTAATTTGTAATTCTGCAATCATCATTGGCACAACTGATAGAACATATTCACACTTCCCCAGTTATATATGCACCCGTTTGTTGGTGAGGGTTGGGATTATAGCACTATGCAATTCTGTCACATGCATAGCTTTAAGTAACCACTACCATAATGAAGATACTTAACTGTGCCATTGCCACAAGACTCCCCCATTCTACATTTTTATAGCCACACTAACTCTTGTTCCCCATCCTAGCCCTCAGCAATTGATGATTTATTTTCCATCTCCGTAACTATGTTATTTCACCAATGTTATATGAATGGAACCATGGATTTTGTCCTTTTGATAGTAGCTTTTCTTTTCTTCACCCACTGGAATACATTTGGATAGTTTCTAATTTGGGGTTACTGTAATAAAGCTGCTAAGAATACTCATGTACAAGGTTCTGCATAAAATAAGTTTTCATTAATTTGGCAGGTATATATAAGAGTGTAATTTCTGGGTCATATGGTAAGTCCATTTTTAATTTTAAAAGAAAATACCTGACTGTTTTTCCAGAGCACCTATAATATTCATATTCCCACCAGTGATGTAGGGGGAATCTGGTTTTCTACATCCTTATCAACTTTTGGTATTACCACTATTTTTTCTTTGGCCATTCTAGTAGTTGTGTAGTGATGTCCTACTAAGGTTTTAATTTGAATTTATCTAGTGGCTAATAATGTTGAACATATTTTTATGTGCCTGTTTTCCATCTGTATATTCTCTTTGTTAAAATCTTGTTCAAGTCTTTGTTCAAATCTTTGTTCAAGTCTATTGCCCACTTTCTAATTTGATAGTTTTTTTAATACTGAAATTTGAGAGTTCTTTATGTATTCTAGATACAAGTCCTTTTTCATATATATGATTTGCAGAAACTTCTCTCACTGTGTGACTGGTTTTGCTACCCTTTAGCAGTCTTTTGCAGAGGAAGGATTTAATGTCAACAAAGTCCAACATATTAATTTTTTCACTGTATGGATTGTGCTTTTTGGTGTCAAATGTAAGAACTTTTTTCTTGATGTCAGTAGAAAGGGCGCAGTAAGGACTTCCAACAATCTTTTTGTCCATAGAAGCGGTGATAATATAAAGAATTGTCAAAATCATCATTTTCAGAACCATGAAAATTAACCAAAGACATCAACAACCTATGGAGGGTTTATTCAAGAAAATTGGTTGAATCTTGGTTAAAACAAAACAAAACTTTTGTTTTTGTGTGATTTTTTGCTTTTCTTAGTCTCCAAGACTCTCTCATCAGCCCTATGGTAACCTTGAAAAATATTGCTTCCACAATTGTGCCAGAAAGATAAGCCTAATAGCCTCTGGAGGTGAAAGAATAGGGTTAGATCTTCTCAAAAGCCCAGTTCCTAGAGAAGGGTTATTACTTGACCTGTCTGGACGTTTCCTCAGCAATCCCACTAGCAAGGCTTGTCTTTATTTGGCCTGATACAGAGCTGAACCAATGAAAACAGCCTTTTGTCTTGGGAGTGTTTGTCAAAAAACAATCAGCCACAATAGTTTAATATCCCAGATGCCTGAGATGGCAATCACAAATAGGAAAAATATCAAACAGATCCAAAATCTTAAAAGCTTCTGAATGAGATGTACATAGGTGACTTTGAAAAGTTCTGACATATTTCCAGTAATCTGGAAGGTCACATGCTTTGGGCATGGCCATGAAGTACCTGAGAGGGCCCTAACCTCTCACTTCTGGATGAACTTGAAGTTCTGCACCAATGGGGAATAAAAGTTAAGGTGGACTTGTAAACTGACTGCCTGAACAATAAAGTAATACTCCCCAAATGGCACAGAGACCTTTCATAAAATCTCAGAGACTCGTTGCTTCAGGCATTTAAAGAAATCTCTGTGCAATCACTAGCTAACCATTAAGATAACTGAGCAAAGACTTCTTTGACCGTATATTAAAATAATACAGACTTTAAAGAGTTTATCCAGGAAAGCTACCACACAACAACATAACAACAAACAGCAGCAACAAACCTATTTTAAATGTCCAGTTTTCAAAAGAAATTATAAGACATGTAGGGAAATAAGAAAATATGGCCATACTCAGGAAGAAAGAGCAATAAATAGAAACTTTCCCTGAGGATACCCAGGCATTGAACTTACTAGACAAAGACTTAAAATTTGCTATTTTAAATATATTCAAAGAACAAAAGGAAACCATATCTGAAGCACTAAAGGCAAATATGCACCTATGCATGTGTCATAAATTTTTATTCTAGTTCAGACATTGTGGATACAAAAACAATGGAGATCAAAGTGTAACATTTTGTAGGCTTATTTTCCTCAGAGACTGTGCACATCTTTTCCTCTGTAGCAGCCAAGATGAAAGACCGATTATTTAGATTCCTCTTAGAGTCAAGATAAGCTGATGCTCTTCTTTAGTTTTAATTAGTTTGGTGTCTCCAGTTATGTCGTGAATACCCAGCCTCTCACATCTGCCTCTGTAATGTAGTCACTATTTGAACTGGGAGAGGGTAGCTGCATACTTGAGTCACTCAGTTTACCAGTGGATTCAGCTTAGGGCCTTAGAATTCAACCACAACAGAATGCACATGACTAAGCAAGTTCCCTCTGGTTTGATCCCACTTTCCACTCCTGTTTTCTTTGTAGAATTTGGGAAGGGAAGCCATCTGTTGTGAAAGAATTGTTGGATTGATCGATTCAATTTGGTTTGGGGGTTCTTCCAGATCTTGACAGGCTTCCCCAACCCAGTTGATGCCTTCCTATTCTTGCAGTCTATCCATCTAAAGCGGATTGAGTCTCCACTTGTCTGAACTCAGACTTGATGTTCACCTCCGTCTGTAGAACTTGCCACAGACCTGTGTTCACCTATGCAGGGTTTGTTCCTCACCTGGCAGTGGCTATAGCTGTTGGTATTACCATGGAAGCAAAATCGTATTACTACCATCCTACATGACATCAGAAACAAAGTCTCAATTTACTTACTATTTATCTTTTTGTTTTCTAATAATACCATTAAGTTCTATATTTTCTCTGAGCTACAGTTTTGCACACATTTTATGTATAGGTAGTTAGCTGTCATTTATTTTAAATCTAAATTTTGCAATTTCCATTAAGATGTTTTCTTTAGCCCGTGACTTCTTCTTTTTTCGTAAGTTCACTGGACAACATTGTTATCAGGCAAGATGTAGGCTTTCATTTTGTGGTTTGTTTTTATATTTATTGCTAACTGGTCAATATCTATAATGCATAGGCTATTTCTCAATTATTTTGTAATTTGTTCAAGATGATTACGATGCTACTACAGTTACTTTTATCTTTTAAAACTCTTGAGTGCTTACAAAACTATAGCATCTATTTTGTGTGCAAATAATTCTACAAGTAGCTATCAATTAGATCAAATTTATGATATCCAAAACTTTTAGTGTTTTAATATATTTCATGTCTACTAATAAAATATTTTTAAATCTCCAATATGACTGAATTTGTACTGTTTTTCACTGAATTTTGTAAGTTTAGTTATTCTGTAGGGATCGTGACCACTATATTATTTTGAAGAGGATAGGGGTGTCTGGGTGGCTCAGTCGGTTAAGCGTCTGACTTTGCTCAGGTCATGATTTCACGGCTCATGAGTTTGAGCCCCATGTCAGGCTCTGTGCTGACAGCTCAGAGCCTGGAGCCCGCTTCAGATTCTGTCTCCATCTCTTTCTGCCCCTACCCTACTCGCACACTATCTCTCTGTCTTTCCCAAATATAAGTAAGCATTAAAAATAATAATAAATTGGGGCACCTGGGTGGCTCAGTCAGTTGGGCATCTGATTTCATCTCAGGTCATGATCTCACGGTTTGTGAGTTCGAGCCCCACATCAGGTTCTGTGCTGACAGCTCGGAGCCTGGAACCTGCTTCAGATTCTGTGTCTCCCTCTCTCTCTGCCCCTCCTCTGCTTGTGCTCTGTCTCTCTCTCTCCCTCAAAAATAAACATTAAAAATATTTTTAATAATAATAAATTAAAAATTATTTTGAGGAGAGTTCCTTTTATAAAAAAAGGTGTCTCTCTTTGATCCTTTTAATAAGCTTTTTGCCTTGAATTACCTTGAATAAGTAAACTATTTTCTTTTTGTTAGTATTTGCTAGGATATTTTTCCTATTTCTGTATGTTCCACCAGCCTGTGTCATTTTGTTTTAGACATGAGTCCAGTAAACAAAATGTAGTTGTATTTTTAGTACAAAGAACTGACATGCTTTAACCAAACTCTATTTATTGTTATTGTTAATTTGAACTTATTCCTGCTGTCTTATTTGGTGGTTCATATTTATGATACTCTCTTTTTCTTTTGTTTTTTAACATTCTATTATTGGCCTGATTGCATTTTTTGTTTTATTTACTTCTCTCTATATATAGAAGTTTTACAGTCTATTTCTAGAATAGTGGTTTGCTTTAAATTTTTATATACATGCAGGATCGGATTTTTTAATAGCATCAAGATTTAATCTGTACTCAGTCTTTTTCATTTATTTAGACTGCCATCTTGAAGCCAGATGTCTTTCCCAGATATGTGGGGTAATACTTAGCTGAACTTTTGGGGGAGATACAATTTTATTCATATGTCAGCAGTCATTTATGCCTTTAAATTTTCTCTTCTCCAAATCTGCATTTCAGTTCCCAATGCTTTGCTGAGTTCATACTTTGGTTCCTGAACTAGTAAAAATAGCAGTGAGATAAGAGAGAAATTTCCCACCATCCTTTTGAGATAGATACACAGTGCCAAAATCATGGCAATTAATAAACAGGAAAGAAAATGAGTAAGTACTTTGTTTTACACACAAGCTTTTGGGTAAAGATAATTAGTTGCTACATGCTTAAAATTCAGCAGGAAAATATTTCAAGGAAAATATACCTTGCTGTAGGTTATATATAGGGATGACAGTGTAATATCTCTAAAACTGTAAGAAGTAACCCAAACTTCAAAGATTCAAGATGTATTTACTGAGTACCTATCATGGTCTAAGGACTGTACTAATGGCTAGTTGTAAAGAGGTGAACAAAACAGGCATGGTCTGAAGACTTTAAGCGAATAAGCACACACATAATGCATTTGTAGCAGGATGTCCCAGCAGAGATGAAATGTTTAGTTGTTGTTTTTTAATCTTTTGCTTAGACAGAGATATCAAAAACCACAAGAGAATCATGGAAGAAATCCCTTTGCTTTCTAAGGAATAAGTTTAGGGACTTTGGAAGCAATGAACTATTCAATTCACTTTTCCAGGGAAAGTTAAAGTAATTAGGCTTTTTTGTTGTTGTTCTAAGGGTTGAGGGAAAAAAAAATAGTTTTTGCCTCTGAGGAGAGGATTCCATATGAAGAATATAATTCCACATTCTCCACCCCATCTGTTAAGAAATGTGTGTTCATCTGAGTTACTATAGGTGCTCATTTTCACTGGTGGAGTCAATGATTGTGCGTACTTAGGCAAATTTACTAGATATAAGTCCTTTGGATATGTTTAGACTGAAAATTTTCCAAATAAAATGTTGAAGATAGAAATGAATAAAGCACTATTCAGATAGTATCAAATTAGTAAGTCAGTGCAATATAAATTGGTGACAGGTGGGCCATGCCTTTCAGTGATAAAAGATCTGCTTTCTGGATGGGATTATGAAAAGCTGTGAAACAGGAATCATATATTTGTCGACATGAACAATTAATTAAACTAGTGTCATTAGCAAACAATTAAACCGGGAAAACTAAAGCCATGTTCATTAATCATTTTAAATTAATTATGACAATGATGTTAATAACAATTTGGCATTTGCATTTGTATGAACACTTTAGAAAAGAAATATGTGTATATTGGGGATTAAGGATTAGTGGCTCTTAAGATGTAATACGAAACGGAATATCCTTGAGAGAGAAGACTTGTTAAAAATGTAAATTTTGGGGTCCCATCCTCCAGAAATTTAAATTCATTAGATGTGAAAAGTGCCCATGAACGTGGGTTTAACAACCTCCTCCCTCTTTGCACACACACATACACATGTACACACACTCATATACACAGAGAAATGTACATTATGACGCAGGAGACTGGGTAAAGAACACTTAAAAAACATTGCTTAGATAAGTAAAAACATTGATAAGAATAAGAATTGTTATCTATTGAAGAGTTAACATTTATTTGAATATTTTCTTCATATATATTTTATTTTAAAATAGTTATTTCATTGTTAGGTAGGGAGGTTTAATTATCTATAGATAGTAATACACATAAATTTATAAACTTATCACATTATTACAAAAAATAAACTAATATAGTGAACTTAGTTCTTGATCGGTTTTGTTTTAATATTTCTTTTTTTAAGTTTATTTATTTTGAGAGAAAAAGCACGAGTAGGGGAGGGGTGGAGAGAGAGGGAGAGAGAGAGAATCCCAAGCAGGCTTCACACTGTCAGCACAGGGCCCAGTGCAGGGTTCTAACTCACGAACCATGAGATAATGACCTTAGCCAAAGTCAGATGCTTAACCGACTGAACTACCCAGGCATCCCTTGATCTGTTTTCTTATAAGATGTTAAAATGTTATAATAGTTTGCTCCCTCTTCCAAGAGTAACCACACACAAACTAGATAGGGAAAATACCAAGGAAAGAGAAGTGTAAAAGTCCTCTAGGGTAGTAAGGGGATTGTTTTGCAATTGTGTGTTTAGGAGGCTGTTGACTCTAGACTTTAGCCAGGACAGAGTTGGCAGCCTGGGATTGTGGTGGGAGAAAAAAGTAAGAATAGTGTAGCTGGAGTTCTGCTTTTGCTTCCTCGCCACCGTTGCCCCACCATTGTCACAGTAGGGTTGATGCAGAGTTCTGGTACAGGTGTCTGCAGGAGGCAGTTCCCACAGGGAAATAGTAGAACTTTGGGTCATTAAATTAGCCAGAAGTGGAAAAAAATGTAGTCTCAATAGATGACACATTTGCTAAAGTTTGAAGCTATCTGGGGTAGGAAGTGAACAAGCTGTAATAGAAACCAGAGCTCAATTGTATGCAATCTCACAAAAACAAAGAACATTCAGGGAAGTGGCTCTGGTGAATATACCAGGACCAGTGAACTGATGATCAGAAGCCAGTTTTACCAAGGGAAGATTTTACTGATATGGGGGAGTTGGTGCTATAGGCTGACTCTTGGCTTCACAGGACAGAGGGCCTTTGCAGGGAAAGCTAAGCGTTCAGCAAGCACACAAGATTGGAGAGACAAAGGCAAAAAAATGTGGGGTCTTGATGTCTTAAACACGTAATTCTGAAGCTCTTCAGTGCAGAAAATTAAAAAGTTAAGCCAAAAACCTCTCAAAGAGATACAGAATTATCTGTCATCTTGCAGTGCTAAGAGGGCAAAGATTAAACAGCAAAAGGAGTCCTGATAAACACAAGCATGCTCTCACTGAAAAGCCCCAGAAGGCTAGGCTCTTGTGTCAGGACAAACCAGAGGTAGACTGCACCCAACTTCTGCTGCCTAGCATTAGAAAAGGTAAAATACTCTGGATATGATAACATCATCAGAAAGAGTCAATAAAAAATTATTAGCTATGCCAAGAGATAAGACAATATGACCAAGCCATGGAAAAATGAATATAAAATAATAAAAGAATCAAATGTAGCCCAGATGTTGGAGTCAGCAGACAAAGACTTTCAAATAATTATAATTAACCTATTCTGGAGAATGGAGAACAAGTTGTAGAAAATACATGAAAATGTTGGGAGTTTCACCAGACACTTGAACTAAATAAGAAAAAATACATAACTGAGATTCTAGAACATAAAACATAATGCCTAAGCCTAAAGTCTATTAAATATGTAATAAGAATCTTAGAAGAAAAGAAGAGAGAGAATGGACCAGAAGCAGTACTAGAAAAAATTCACAACTAAACATCCTCAAAAACCTCTAAGAATCCCTGAAAGCATAAATTAAAAGGTAACCTATTCTAGGCATAGCATAGTAAAACTGCTGGACACCAGTGACAAGGAGAAAATGCTAAAAGCAGCAAGAAGGGGGAAAGAGGGGTGCCTGGGTGGCTCGGTAGGTTGAACATCCAGACTCTTGATTTCAACTCATGTTATGATCCCAGGGGGTGTCAGGCTCTATACTGGATGTGTAGCATATTCTTTCTAAAGAAGAAGAAGAAGGAGAAGGAGGAGGAGGAGGGGGAGGGGGAGGGGGAGGAGGGGGAGGAGGAGGAGGGGGAGGTGGAGGAGGGGAAAGGAAAAACATATTACTTTCAAAGAAGGAATAGTAATAGTGATGATGGGCCCTGGAACACAGTGAAGTGACACAACTGAAGAACTGAGAAGAAAAGTTGCCAACCTAGAATTTTTTACCCAGTGAGAATATTCTTCAGTATACCTTTATGAAGGTTAAAAAAAAAAAATAGAGACTGCAACTATATGTTGCCTGCAAACCTTCACTAAAAATATAAAACAATTAAACTTATAAAGCTCTGCTGTGTAAAGAGTTTAGAAGTCATCAGTTCTGTCCCTACAATAAGACAAAAGCTGAACATACTGAGGACCAATGACTTTTCATAGACTCAAGGTAGAAATGGGGACACAGAGCAAAACACCACCCAGAAAACTAGAGAGAGACGTGGATACAGAGAGTCACAATTCAGAACTGCTTACCTGGAGCTGAAGATACTAGAGCCCAATCTGGTGGAAACACTTAAATGGAAATTTTAATGAATTGCTGGAGGCTGAGGTTTCACTAGCTTTAGGGTGAGACACTCCTGGGGACCCCCACACTTTCATATGTTTTCCCTCCATGGATCCTGCCAGATCGCAGCCCAGAGACTTAGGCCCACTTAAAGATCAATTTTAATTAAAAGATTATAGAAGGCTTCCCTTCCTCCTCACCTTACTACTACATCAACAGGCCTACGGTATAAGAACAGTGAATTGCAGCTAAAATTGCTGCAAGATCCAGAATCTGTTCAAGAAAGAATTCTTAGAGAAACCCAAAGACAACAGTGAAGAAAACACAAAAACACTAGAGAAAACTGAAGTCTCTGTGTATACAGCTACAAGAAACATTAAACACAGCCCAACTTTTTAAAATTTACTTAGTATCTATCTATATCTATATCTATATCTATATCTATATCTATATCTATATCTATATATTATTTGGAGAGAGAGAGCATGAGTGAGGGAAGGACAGAGAGGGAGAGAAAGCATCCTAAGCAGGCTCCATGCTCAGTGCAGAGTCCGATGGGGGACTCAGCCTTACAACCCTGAGTCATGACCTGAGCAGAAATCAAGAGTAGGACACTTAGCCAACTGAGCCGTCCAGGTGCACACCTAAACATAGTGCAACTTTGAGCTAGATTAATATATTATCTAGATTAATATAAATCCTCAAACTAAAGGCTTATGTACCTCAGATCCTATTACTCAATATACCATGTTCAACTTTCAACAAAAAGTTACAAGTTATGCTGAAGAGCAAGACACAACAATCTAAAGATATAAAGCAAGCATCAGAACCATACTCAGATATGACACAGATTTTGAAAATATTAGGGATTTTAAAATACCTATGATTAATATGTTAAAGGCTTTAGTGAGAAAGGAAATAACATGCATAGTAGATGAATAATTAAGGCAGAAAGATGGAAGCTCTAAGAGTCAAAAGGATATTCTAGAAATCAATACTGTAAAAGAATGAAGTGAGCCTTTGCTAGGCTCATCAGTAGGTTGCACAAAAAGGAAACCAGCAGTTTGAAGATACATCAGTGGAAACTTCCCAAAGTGAAATGCAAAGAAAATAATAATAATAATAATAATTATTATTATTATTATTATTATGAATATGCAACTATGAGATTGTGGGGCATTTACAAAAGGTACAATATACATGTAATTGAAATACCAGAGGAGGAAAACAAAAAAAAACAAAACAAAACGAAATATTTGAAGTAATAATCTTTGTGAATTTTCCAAAATTAATGTCAGACACCAAATTAGAGATCTGACAGATCTGGGAATTGCAGAGAACATCAAGCAGGATAACTACTCTATATCTCTATCTCTATCTCTATCTCTATCTCTATCTCTATCTCTATCTCTAAAACCTGGGCCTATCATCTACAAACTTCCAAAAATTAAAGAAAAAGAAAATATTGAAAACAGCTGGGAGAGAAGGGGGCATACTATATATAGGGGAAAAGATGATGATTTCATCAGAAACAATGGAAGGAGTAAGAGAGTAGAGTGGTATATTTAAAATACCAACCTAAAATTCTATATCCGGCTAAAGTATCCTTCAGAAATGAAGAGAAATAAGGACTCCCTCAGACAAACAAAAATGAGTGGATTCATTGCCAGTAGAATTTCCTTGTAAGAGAGAAGTTCTTCCAAGAGAAGAGAAATGATGTAGGTCAGAAACCCAGAGAAACCCAGATCTACATGAAGAAAGAAAAAGTGTTATAGAAGGCATAAGTCAAAGTAAAATAAAACCTTTTATTTCTCCTATTCTTAGCTATTAAATAAGTGTTCAAAGTAATAATAGTAGCAATGTATTGGGTGATTATAGTTAATGGATAAACAACATGAATGTCAGAGATGTTGTAAGGGTGGGAAAGAGAAATTGGGACTACTCCGTTATAGTAGATTAGAATATATTTAGTATTACAGTATTCAAGTGGTCTAGGACCTATTTTGAGGTATCTATACTACTCAGGAAGTGATAGACTGTCATTTGAAAGTGGACTTATATTAGTTAAAAAAGTATATTGCAAATTCTAATGCAACAACAAAAAATTTTTGGAAGTATAATCAATGTCAAGAGAAAATATGGGGTGCCTGGGTGGCTCAGTCAGTTAGGCGTCCTACTTCGGCTCAGGTCGTGATCTCACAGTTTGTGAGTTCGAGCCCCATGTCAGGCTCTGTGCTGACAGCTCAGAGCCTGGAGCCTACCTCTGATTCTGTGTCTCTCTCTGTCTCTGCCCCTCTCCTGCTCATGCTCTGTCTCTCTCTGTCTCTCAATAATAAATAAATAAATGTCAAAAAAAAAGAGAAGATAGAAAATGGAAAAATATAAAATAGTTAAAACCAGGGAAGGAAGAGGATGAGGAGAAGATTTTAAAAAAAAGAAGGAAGAGGGGCACGTAGGTGGCTTGGTCAGTTAAATGTCCAACTTTGGCTCAGGTCATGATCTTGTGGTTTGTGAGTTCAAGCCCCACATTGGGCTCTGTGCTGACAGTTAAGAGCCTGGAGCCTGCTTCGGATTCTGTGTCTCCGTTTCTTTCTCTGTCCCTCACCCATTCACACTCTGTCTCTTTCTCCCTCTCTCTCTCAAAAATAAATAAACATTTAAAAAAATAAAAAAAGAAAGAAAGAAAACTTGTAATGAATTGGAAATGCTTACAAACGTGGTACATATTAATCCAACTATATCAATAATAACATTAAATGTGAGTGGCCTAAATGTGCAATTTAAAGACAGAGACTGTCAGAGGAAAAAGAAACAAGACCCAACTACCTGTTATCCCCCAAAAGCTGTTTTAATATAAAGTCGCAGACAGATTAAAAGTTAAGGAATGTAGAAAGATAAAGACACTCCATGCTAACACTAATCAAAAGCAAATGGGCATAGCTGTGTTAATTTCACCCAAAGCCGACTTCAGAACAAGGAAAATTAATCAGGGACAATCAGAAGAATTATACAATGATGAAAGGGTCAATTCTGCAAGAAGATGTGACAATATTTAACCTGTATGTATCTAAAAGTAGAATGTCAAAATACACAATACAAAAAATGATAGAACTGCAAGGAGACATAGACAAATCCACCCTTATAGTTGGAGATTTCAACACTCCCTTATCAGTAATTCCAACAGTGAAAAAAATCAATAAATATATATAGTTGAATTGAACAGCACCATTAATCAACTCAGTCTATAAACTGACATTTATAGAATAATACATCCAACGATGGCAGAATACCCATTCTTTTCAAGCTCACATGGAATAGTCAACAAGATAGACCACATTCTAGGCCACAAAACACAGCTTCACAAATTTAATACAATAGTAATTGTTCAAATTGTATTCTTAGATCCCAGTGAAATTAAACTAGAAATCGGTAACAGAAAAACAAATATATAGTGGAGATCAAATAATACTGTCCTAAATAACATGGGGATCAAAGAAGTCTCAAGAGAAATTTTTAAATATTTTGAGTTAAATTACAATGAAGATACAACTTAAATCTGTGGGATGCAGCAAAAGTGATGCTTACAGGGAAATCTATAGTATTGAATGCACATATTAGAGAAGAAAAATACCTAAAATAGAAAATCTGAACTTCTACCTTAGGAAATTACAGAAAGGAAAACAGTTTCAGCTATGGCAAGCAAATTAAGTCAAAAGTGAGCAGAAGAAAAGAAAAATCAAGGCACAAATCAATGAAATCAAAAGCAAAGAAATCAATAGACAGAATCAATGAAACCAAAAAGCTGGTTCTTTGAAAAGATCAATTAAATGTGTAAACCTCTAGCCAGACTAACCAAGAAAAAAATGTTTAGCAAAGGGAAAATGATTCTAAACAGCTACTTGGAAATGGATGACGATGAAGAGCAATAAAATGGTAAGTAGGTGGGTGGGTACTTGTAAAAGTATACTGACTATACAAAATAATAATAGTAATGTGTTGTGGAATTCAAAATGCATGCAGAATTAACCTGTGTGACAATATTCGGGCCAACGGCAAGAGATCGGTAAATAGAATTCAAGTGTCCCAGAATCCAGCATTATCAGGGAAATGATAAAGTTAGTCATTTTTTTGGATGCATTAAGTTGCCTATCTGCTCTCTAAGATATCTCTAAAAGAATAGTGAAAGAATGCATAGCCAGTTAAGGATGGAAAAATAAAATGATTTAAAATGTTTTATTAATTTAAAGAAAGACCAGAAAGGATAGAGAAAGGAACATAAGGAGATCAGTCACATGTAAAGCAGATTGCAGGGTGGTAGGTATTGCTCCATGTATACGAATTATTAAATTTAAATGAAGCAAAGATTTCATTTAAGGAAGGTATCAGACTGCACTTTTAAAAATAACATGGTAATTAGAAGAGATACATCATAAATGCTGTGACACAGAACATTTGAGAATAAAGGAATGAGAAGCATTAGCAGTTGCTTGGAGACCTTTGATAATGATAAAAAGATAATCCAGCAGATAGACATAAAAATCCTAAGTTTATGTGTGCACAATTATGTAGCAAAACAAAACCTGACAAAACTAAATGGTGACCCAAACATATTTCAATGAACTTTCTTTAATAGCTACTGGAACAATGTAATGCAGATTTTAATGCACCTTCTTTAACAGTTAATTGAACAACATAAGGAGTCATCCCTCTTAATTTGACTTCTATCCAAAAGACAAAATTTGAAACTCTAGTAAGAAAATTTTTCACAAATGAAGACTAATTATTTGTGGTTTTCTGGTGTCTGGACCCTCTGTAATCACAGACCATATCCTTCTCCTCCCTTGGAACGTGCAGGGTTTTATAACCTGAGGTCTGACCTTTCATACTCATTATCACACAGGAAAACTGATACCTCCCAGAGGAAATGTCCTCACAAAATGAAACAAGATATTTGAAGAGAACAACTTTTGCAATGCAAAAGAATGCACTGCATGAAAGTCTTTCAGAAACAAAAGCATTGCAATGAACAAAGCAAAAATTTTAAACAAATCTAATAAACTAAGGTGTATTAAAAGATAAGGTATTTTAAATGTGAAATATAATAAGCGTACATTTAAAAAGCAAACAGGAAAAACTGTCTGAAAACAAGATGGTTGATATAAAGGGCAAAATGACTATACAGGTTGAAGTTATATAAGTGAGAGAGAAATTAGTAATCGGAAAGCTCACTTGAATATCCAGAAGGAAGAAGTAAAAGATAAAGAAAAAGGAAATATTTATACATGCTTATGGATATGGAAAATAGAATAAAAGGATTTTAAAATATATGGAAAATGAAACCCAAGAAAGAGAGCATAATAGAAACTGAAAGGAGGCATTTTGTTTAATAATGGAGAAAGATTCCTGGAATTGAAAAATAAATGAAACAATTCATACTGCAAGCATTCACAGATAATTTAAAGAAGAAAATAGGGGCGCCTGGGTGGCTCAGTCGGTTAAGTGTCTGACTTCGGCTCAGGTCATGATCTCATGGTTTGTGAGTTTAAGTCCCGTGTCAGGCTCTGTGCTGACAGCTCAGAGCCTGAAGCCTGCTTTGGATTCTGTGTCTCCCTCTCTCTCTGCCCCTCCCCTGTTCATGTTCTCTCTCTCAAAAATAAATAAACATTAAAAAATTAAAATAAAATAAATAAAGGAAGAAAATAATGGCAGGCGGGCGGGGGGGGGGGAACCCTGGGAATTAAAGAATATATCAGAGACAAGAAACTTCTAAAAGTTTTAAAAAGAGGGAGCATACCAAGGGAAAAGATCAGATCAACAACACATTTTTCAATGTCAGTGGAAGCAAGAAGATGGAAGAGTATTTTGAAGGTATCAAAAGAAAGAAATTTGAACACAGGTTCTTAGACTCAACCAAATGAATTCAAATATGAAGACCTGGTAAAAAATATTCACATGAATTCAAAACTTTGGCTTTTCCCAAAAAAGACTTGCATTTAAAATAGCTTTGGTGTGCAGCAGCATTATCAACAATAGCAAAATTATAGAAAGAGCCCAAGTGTTTATAGACTAAGTGGATAAAGAAAGAAGATATATATATATATATATATATATATATATATATATATATATATATATATATATATATATAAAATCTTCATACACTCAATGGAACATTATTCAGCCATCAAAAATGAAATCTTGCCATTTGCAGTGATGTAGATGAAGCTAGAGTATATTATACTAAGCAAAATAAGTCACAGAAGGACAAATGCCATATGAATTCACTCATATGTGGGATTTAAGAAATGAAACAGATGAACACAGGGGAGAAAAATAAAGAGAGATGCAAACCATAAAACAGACTCAATAGAGAACTGAGGATTGATAAAGAGGACTGGGTGGGGGATGGGCTAATGGGTGATGGGCATTAAGGAAGGTACTTGTGATGAGTATGAGCTGTTATATGAAAATGTTGAATCATCAAATTCTACTCCTGAAACCAATATTACACTCTATGGTAACTAACTGAAATTTGAATTAAATTTGAAGAAAAATAAAATGGGAATGGGATAAAAAAATAAATAAAAGAGTTTTGGATAATATTTTTGGTAGCATTTTAAATCATATTCTTATCCTTCAATAAATCTATGAGATATTATAAGAAATATGAAAAGAAATTAAATATGTCAGTCAGTAAAATTTGTTTTCTTTAAAAACACAAGTGAGCATCAGAGAAAAGAAAATGTATACGTATTAACCCAAAATTAGATGACATCAAACTCAAAAGGAAGGAGGGAAGGCATGGCAGAGGGATGAGAAAATATGGTAAATAGATCATCTTGTCAGAAATGAGAGACACAGATAACAGTTGAAGACAATACATAAAATAAATTTAAAGTAGACATAGAAAACATAGAATAAGGTAATAAACCAAAATATTAGAGTTAGATAAAGTATCTTAAGAAATAAACTAATTGTCTGTTAAAGACATTTTCAAATTGGAGTAAGAAGATAACAAAATCAAGGTATGTGGTGTATATAAGAGAAATATCTAAAGAATAAAGACATCCAAAAGTAAAAACTTTTTAAAAAGGGAAAACATTCCATTGAGTAGCAATCAAAAGAAATCTGATTTAGGTAAACCTACTATTAGAAAATTGTACTTAAAACCTAGTAATATATACACACAGGGTATAAACTACTTTGTTAGGTACCACTATCTCTCCAGCTTTTTGCCTAAAGGCATTTCTGCTATGTGATACTGGGAAGGGGAGCTAAAACCATGGCAGGCAGTATTACTGAGTGGAGGAGAGAGAGATCAAAATCCTAGGAGAAATTGGAACAAAGTCATTGGAACAAAGAGGAGGGAACCATGCAGGAAAAGGGCTCCAGATGTCAAGTCTGTCCAAAGAATAACCAAGAAGGTGTAAGCTGGGGGATGCCTGGGTGACTCAGTCAGTTAAGCATCTGACTCTTGATTTCTGCTCAGGTCATGATCTCATGGTGAGATTGGGATTCTCTCTCTCTCTCTCTCTCTCTCTCTCTCTCTCTCTCTCTCTCCCTCTCTCTCCCTCTCTCTCTGCCCCTTCTCCACTTTGTGTCTCTGTGTCTCTGTCTGTCTCTCTGTCTCTTAAAATAAATTAGCCTAAAAAATAAAGTAAGCTGGATATTTCACAGAGCTCATCCAGAACTAGACACATGCATATTCTAGTCAGTCAGAAAACAGAATCTGTGAACACCTAAGGCATTCGGTAGAGACCCTGAAGGGGTGTGTGGTAGTAGATGGCTAACTTCTAGAGAAGGCACTATCAATGTGCCATAAAAATCTTTAAAACACGTTTCCAATGAAAAAATAGAAAATCTAAATAGCCCCATGTCTCTTTAAAAAACTGAATTTATAGGGCACCTGGGTGGCTCAGCCGGTTGAGCGTCTGATTTCGGCTCAGGTCATGATCTGGAAGTTTGTGAGTTCGAGCCCTGCATCGGGCTCTGTGCTGACAGCTCAGAGCCTGGAGCCTGCTTCACATTCTGTGTCTCCCTCTCTCTCTGCCCCTCCCCGCTCGTACTCTGTTTCTCTCTCTCTCAAAAATGAATAAACATTTTTTTAAAAACCTTGAATTTATAAGTAAAAAGCTTTTCATAAGAAGACTGCCTCAAGTGGCTTCAATAGTAAATTCTGTGAGACAGTTCATAAGGGATAATACCATTCCTATACAAAATCTTTCAGACCATGGAGAAAAGGGGACTATGTGCCTTAATGAGAAAGCATTGCCCTGATATCGAGACCAGAAAACTGTATTACAAAAAAAGAAGAAAAAAAAAAGAACGTTATAGGCAAATGTCCCTGTTGAAATTAAAAGGACACTTTGTCAAAACAATATTTTATATTGTCCTTTTGTTAAACATTCAGCTTTGATCTTCTCAGGACAATGCACCAAAGTTAAGTTTCTGAGTGGATGAAGAGCACATGAGAAAGAAAAATCGATATGGTTTTAGGAAATGGTCTTTATGCAAGTTCATGATTAGGAAACTGATACTGTTAAAATTCTTGTTACCCCGATGTACTAATTTTGTCATCAAACTGAATTGTTAGTAATATTGTACGAGTGTCTGCCCTGTTGCCTGAACACGGCTTAAAGATTCTTCAGAAAGGAGATCAAGTCTCCTAGGACTCTGTTCTGCTCTGCCTGTTACTTGGTGTACACTTGTGTTTTATTTACCTTTCATTTCAACTAGAATTTTACTCCCCAACATAATAAGCACAGAGATAATTTCATTTAAAAATCTCCAATATAATGTTATCTTGAAATATTTATAATAGCTGTTATTGTTAGTTCATTTAGGCATGAGGATCCTGTACCCACCCAACTGGCTAGATGATGATCTTATCGTGTTGTTAGAATATTGGAGCATCTGCCTCCAATAAAAGTTTCATGCAAAGTACTTATCACAGTTCCTTAAGGAGAGAGAGGTGGGACTTCACCAAGTCAAAAAGAATAGTTGCTTAGTATTTTTATACTTGCCCACTAATAAATATTTAATTGTGGCAGAATTTGTCTGAGAACTGCTTTTATTGCAGCATACAACATAGTAGAAGATTTGTGGGGAAGCTCTCTAAAGCTCTCACCTACCTGGGATTATTGAAGAAGGTCATGATTCTAGATGGACACCCTGGCTTGGGTCAGATCAGAGGACAACATCGCTTTTAAATCGGTAATAAAAAATCTGATTTCTTCTTATTCCTCTGCTTTCTTCCCCCTTCTATTCCTTCACTTCTCTTCCCATAAGACAGATTTCCAATGTATGTGTCTAGATATTCCAATGTATTTCATCTCCATTAAATAGGTTCTTAATGCTTTTTCCAGTTCTAAACAACCTCCTAAAAATTACAGCAGTGTGATCATTCGTAGCTGGAGCACCTCTTACGGCAATGCTACAGTGGCCTAAAAAATGTACTGATATTTTAAAATAACATAATTTAAATTTTAAAATATTTAAGCACTAGCAAAATCAATTTTTAAATGTTGATGAATTGCATTGACTTTTCCACACCTGCTGCACAGCGATTCTGCTTCTTCAAGTAGAAATCAAGAACATTTTTCTACGTAAAAACACATACTACATCTACTTCGTCTTTGAAACTGCAACCTTAGCTGCCAGCAGAAGTTCCTTGAGGGTTTTAAAAACATCAATCCATTTCATAGCTAGGGAGAAAGCACTTTTTCTTCGTGAACAATCTTAGCTGAAAGAAGAATAGGCTTTGTCATTTTCAAAGGCATACAGTGGGTTAACTTCAAGAAATTGCGAGAAACAACTTTTTGCTCACAAAGTACTTTGTGTGAGAGAGAAAAAAAGTAGAGTAGGCAAATTGACTAAATACTCTATATCCGAGTTACATCTTAAGACTGCAGACAGTGAGTGAGCTGTGATGAGGAACACGGGGCAGGCTGGGCCTGGAGACACTGTCATTTCAATCCTGCCGAAAAGCCTTGATGTAACAGCACTGAAGACAAAGTGCTTCTTTGTATGTGTAGGTCTGATTCTGCTTTTTGTTTGTTTGTGTATTTGTTGGTTTTGGTTTTTAGATTCTACAGTTATAGAATGAATAAATCATGAGAATAAAAGGTACAGTATAGGGATTATGGTCGATGGTATTGTAATAGAGTTGTATGGCGACAGATGGTGCTACATTTGTGGAGAGCCCAGCACAAACGTTGTTGAATCGCTATGTTGAACCCCTGAAACTAAGGTAACATTCTGTGTCAACTATACTCAGGAAAAAAAAAAGAAACAAAGGAAAAAAAAACCAGCCAGATCACTTTATGATTCCTACTTCTCTCTGAGATGATAGGTGTTTCAGCCTCAGATTTGAATCCTGAAAGAAAAGGAAATCTAAAATTTCAGGTGAAAGCATTGCCCTTTACTTAGTTTGCAACTTGTGTTTTATTTACCTTTCACTTGAATTAGAGTGTTTTTACTCACAGATAAAATAAGTACACAAAGATAATTTCATACAAATCTCCATTATAATTTTATCTTCTCATATTTAATGCAGTATTATTAGTTCATTTAGGCAGGATGTGGTGGTGAATTCACTGTATCTTCTTGGCATTTTAAAAGAAAACAGGTTTTTTTTAAAGGATAATTATTTGACATATCCATTAAAGCTTGGTGCAGAGTAACTATGTTTTTGCCAGTATTTTAAGCAGGATAATTTCCTTCTCTACGTCATTGTCACAATATTTTGATCAATATACAGAAGAATCAAGGGGATACTTTTAGTCAATGAAGATAAATGTAGAAAGGTACTATTGAATAAAACTTGTTCATTTTTCATTGGTTCATACATATGAAAGACAAATACCCTGTTGTATAACAATTGAGCCATTGCTCATTGAAAAGTTTATAAATCTGTGTCAAAAATGTATTCATCGAGGGGCGCCTGGGTGGCGCAGTCGGTTAAGCGTCCGACTTCAGCCAGGTCACGATCTCACGGTCCGTGAGTTCGAGCCCCGCGTCAGGCTCTGGGCTGATGGCTCGGAGCCTGGAGCCTGTTTCCGTTCTGTGTCTCCCTCTCTCTCTGTCCCTCCCCCGTTCATGCTCTGTCTCTCTCTGTCCCAAAAAATAAATAAAAGTTGAAAAAAAAAAAAATTAAAGCAGAGTTAATCCTTTAACTCTTTCAAAAAAAAAAAAATGTATTCATCGATGTGGCTAAAATGTGAACTAATAATTTGGTAATTAACATTTAATTTCACCTGAAGAATTGTTTTAAATAAATCACAGAGATTTCCCTCAGAAAAATCAATCAAACTTAGATGCAAAGAAGAATGTTTTATTTCTTTTATAATTTAACTAACTTTTATGTCTGAAAATGGAAAAAAAATAGCATCAATTGTGAAGATGGATTAATGTTAATGAAATCATTTGAAACCCTCATTTTTACATTTATTATGTAAATATAAGTTTATGACTGATAAGAACTGAGGGTTCTTTGAAAGAACAACTTGAGACTTTCAGTTCTTTATTACAGATGTTTGCTCATATTATTTGTCTTCTGTTATTGGTTCTGACTGGCTCTAGTCTTTGAAATTACACATTTTATTTGGAATTTATTTGTCAGAATTCTCTTTAAAATTCAAATGTGCTATTATTGCTATCATTTATTTAAATAGCTTACTTTTACCATCAACAAAGAAAATATGAGCTGAGTTGGAAATAAAATAGCCTGATGATGAGTGGGGAGCCAGTGGGGAAGGGCAGGAGGGACACGGAGCCTTGTAAAGAAGGAAAACACTAGTTGGCATTTATATGGAATGATTCTGGGCACTTCATTTTTAGCCCTCACAGATATGTTGGCAGGTAATTATTGTTTTCCAGCTTTTACAAATAAAGGAGCTGGGGATCAAGAAGATGAGGTAACTTGCCCCAGAACAATTAATAAAAGCAGAGCTATGGCATGCAAAGCCAGGATTGGCTGACTCCAAAGCCTGCAAGATGACTAAATACAGTGTTTTGATCCTTCTGAGAACTCCTTCAGAGTTCTGTAAAGGTGAGCAAGGACCATCTCCAAGAGAAACTGAAGTGGACAAAGTTTCGGTTTCATGTTTCAAGGCTCTTTAATGCTTCATTTCCTATAACATGCCCCAAATGCAAACAAAGGTACTCTCGAGTTCACCCCAAGAGCCATCGGTAATGCCTTTCCAGTCCCTCCTGTTTCTCCCTGCCCTGACTTTCACTATTCACTTATTTAATTGTTTGTTCATTTATGCATGCATTCATTCATTAAATATTGTTTACTATGTGTGAGGCACTGTTTTGGCACGGAGGCTACAAACATGAATAAAAGGGACCCCATCCTTGCCTTTCTTTGCAGAATTACCGTCTAATGGGATCTGAGAACAACCTTAGGGAAATATTCTAATTATACAAATAGCAAATATTTAAATTACAATCATTTCAACCTACCTATCTCCATCATCAGCCCCTGTCAATGTTGTTCCTCAGAAACCAATCTGAAAACTCAAGTAAAATGTAAATCTGTGCATTTTATCCCATAAGAGTCCCAACTACCAACCGAAAGGTGCCAAGGGTAAGGACTGGGGGGGCACATATGAAGGGGAGCCTCTAGAGTAGGACAAGAAAGGCAGTACTAATCAAAAAAAGTAAAAGGAGATGGAAAATGCATAGATGATGGGTCAGGGCTAAAAAAAAAAAAGGCAGAAATAGAGATGGTCCAGAGAAAGTGATTAAGGAGAGTCCTGATTGGTAGAATGAGCTGTGTACCATCTCTCTCTGCAAGGTTCTGAGCACCTTGAGGGAAGGACTGGGTCTTACTTACTATTTACTTGTGTATCATCATCATGGCACCTAGCATTCTGTCTGTCTTATACACAGTATACATACTCTAATGAATGAAAGAAGAAAGGAGGGGAGAAACCCAACATATTAGCTTAATATTACTTATTAATATTAAATGCGAGTGATAATTGATAGGCAAGTTGTTAAGTACATAAAACCCCATGCCTTCTGACTCCCACAGTAATGGTGACTTGAGGAATCTGCTTTTGCCTTTTAGCTCTTTGGCCTATTTTCTGTGATAATCACAAAATCCATGAATTAGCCAGTGCTAAAGATTTTTTAGCTGTGGATTTAGCAGAGGAACATGAATGCCTATAATGTGCAAATTTCCTAACCACCATGACTGGCAAAGTAGTCTCTTAGCTCTTTACTCTGATCCCTCAAACTTTCCAAATGACTAGCTGGATATTGTACATTTAAATCAGGCTCACCCAGGGCACCTGGGTGGCTCAGTTTATCAACTGACTTCAGCTCAGGTCACGACCTTGCTGTTCATAAGTTCGAGCCCTGCATTGGGCTCTGTGCTGATAGCTTGGAGCCTGGAGCCTGCTTCAGATTCTGTGTCTCCTCTCTCTCTCTAACCCTCCCCTGCTCATGCTCTGTCTCTCTCTCAAAAAAAAAAAATTAAGAAAAATTAAGAAAAAATAATAAAATAACTAAATCAGGCTGACCCTCTCAGAGGCACACTAGCCCTGTTGGGAGTGATGCCTTCGGTATGCTCATCTTTCCAACAGTCTACTTCTCTGCGCCAATCTGGCTTCTGACCTTTTGATTTGGTCTCTTGAATCTAGCCTCATGCTCAGGAGAGAATTCATTTCTCATCCTTGCACCTCAATACTCTCCAAGTCATAGCTTGAGCTCACCTTTCAGCTCGTCCTACACTTGGATACTTTAGGTAACCATAACATGTAATGCTAATGGAATTGCATTTCAACCAGTGTTACCTGACATCTTGGTCAGACCTACTCCTCAGGAAGAAGAATTAAACCGTGACATGCCTAGGCCTGTCTGAATTTCCTGCCTATATGGGTGAACAGCTTGAATCTTGAATTTTGCTTGATACTATTGTTGGATCCTCTCACTAGGAGCAAGCTCATCCTTGCCTGTGTACTCATATGCTCACTTTATTTTTTTTAATCTTGCCTCCTTTATCTCCTCAGGTGTGGCTGAACTATAAGGTCAGCAGAGGAACAGGTGTCCAGTGTTTCTTAGCCAGAATTTTTTTTTTTATCACCATGGAGTCCTTCTGCTTCTTAAACTCTATGCCTTAATATCCTGTGAAAATATCTGGAAAACCAATTGACCCTCAAATTGGGTAGACTGTAGTTGGCCATTAGGATTTCCTATACCAAAGAATTTCAGACTTCCCTCATCTTTCTAGAATTATTCAAGAAAACTCTATATCATCCAGAACAACACCATCATTAGAATATTTCTTAGATCTTGACAATTCAACCTGATCCTCCCAAGAAAAATCTAGCAAAAGAGACAGAGTAGGTTCTACCATTTTAAAAGGATATGAATATAAGGCTTTAGCCCTAGAAAATACCTTACTACTAGAGGGAATAATAGAAGCCCTATGCTGTCTCTTCTCTCAGCTGGTATCCTATAATTCTCAGATTTAAAAAAAGATATAGAAGAAATACCAAAAAAAAAATCTCTTTCATGCCTCTCAGTATTAGTGAGTCGAATGTTGGCCTGAATATCTCTATGCATCTTTGTTACCGCTTTTCTCTTTCCAGAGGTACAGGAAATAGGAAAGAATTGATCGAGTTCAACTGTTACTTATTTCATTGAGGCCAATACAGATTTATCAAGGTGCAAAAATGTTTTCTGGTTACAATTGGCACCCAAATTAAAATATCTGAATACTTACCAAGAGGACTTTATCAATTAAGACATTTGCTTAAAAGAAAAAAAACAATTATCTAAGTCTACCCATAGGAATATTCTATTTCAAATTCCAGAATATCATTGTACCAACAGCACAAATTACCATTTTTTCGATATATTTACAAATATATATGTTTCTTTATTGCCTAAGGGGAATGTTATGTCTCCTTTTCTATTGAATAAATGCATATTTAGTTGTGTTTGTAGAAGAATAGAAGAACATTTGGGCAGAAAAAAAGGAAGGCACTCAAGGGCAAGTGTGACTTTCTGACCTGAGATTTATGGTCTCTCCTTGATGTGGAGACAGTTCTGCACGTAAATCTTTGTGCACTAAGAAGTGAATCTATTCCCTAAGCTCTGTGTTAGGTGGGGGAAAAGAGAGCTCAGGAAGAACAGATGTGGCCATTCGCTCAGTTACCCAATGAAAACGAGTAATTGCCATGGCAACTGGAGAATATCATGTGAGACACAAATGGACCTCTAAGACTCGAAGTGCTTTATGGTATAGAGATTGCATATGCATACTTGATTGTCATGTAGATTTCCTTCCTATGTGAGCCTACTACAGCGTTAAGATAATTCTTTTTTTTTTCTTTCTCCTTCTAATACCCTCTAGTTTTATTTTGATCGAAAATGAACAAATTGGAAAGGGTGTATAGTCCTTGATGTAAGAACAATAAAATATAGCATTAAAAAATGTAAATAAATGGTGAACCGGCATAAAAAGATGAAAGGACTCTTTCTTACAAACTGCTCAGGAGATAAAAACCTCAGATTATGTTTGAGAGTATTTCAACTACTCTTCAAAACAGCTGCACACTGACCCAAAGCTGTATTCTTAGTCTTATTTGTTTAATTCCTATACTAACCACAGGTTCTTTCGACTGGAAAAGTAACAACAAGACTGAATGGATAAATTGAGTCCTGAATGGATGTGTATCTGTAATGTGGATACTCTAAAGGAAAAAGTAAGTAGTTAAAACAGGACAATTACATTGCAATTACTCCGTGGTTAACATTCTCCATGTTATGAACAACATCCAAAACTTAACTTTTGCATGTGGAAAACTGAATTAATTCAGCCTTTGCAAGAGAATTTCTCTAAATGTGAAAACAGTTTTCTAGGGGCTGAATTAGGGAAAACTTCTTCAAGTTAGAGTCATTTCTGTTCCTTGCCCCCTGCTGAGTGGAGTCACCAGGAAGAGCAGTGTGTGTGGAGGAATGTGCGTACTTGTCCTTCCTTTTAACTCACTGTTTTAAAGGGCCTAATATTAATCATGTTCTCTTCTTCCCTCATTACAAAGAAGGTTGGTGTTACCTAAAATCAGAGTCCTAACTGTCCAGTGTTACTCATTACCAGAAAGAAAGGAAGCCCACTAGTTAGAAATACCATACACTTGGATTCTAAAAAGTGAAATACATCCATTGGCTTTTGGAGCTGTTTTGGTTGTGATTTAATGGAAACTGACCTGAACTAGGAATAAACAGACATTGGTTTTGCCCATATACCTCCATGGATACTGGCTCTATGGCTACAACGTTCTCTGGACTTTAGTTCTATCATGTGCAAAGGGAGAAAGATGATCTCTAAAGGGTCCTTTCAGTGCTAAAATGTCGCAAGTTTGTGAATATAATTTTTAAAGTTCTGTATCTTTTAACAATTCAAAGCTCACTGATGTCATTATTCACAGAAGCATAATAACTATATTCCCCAATAAGGTCATTCTTTCAAATACATTTTCCCTAAAAGTTAAAGTACTTCTTTTCAACCTGAATATTAAGCTGGAATTTTAAGTCAAGAACTGAAGCAGGAATCATTGATAATTATGCTTTCATGATCAATCAGAAGAGACATTATAGTCTATATTTTTAATAATTAAAAATAAGTCATGTATATTACTCAGCCCATAAAAAAGAAAGAAATCTTGCCATTTGCAATGATGTGGTTGGATCTATAGAGTATAATGCAAAGTGAGATAAGTCATTCAGAGAAAAACAAATGCCATATGATTTATGTAGAATTTATGAAATGAAACAAATGAACAAAGCAAAAAGGAGGCAAGCTGAAAAAAACAGACTCTTAATTATAGAGAACAAATTGATGGTTACCAAGGGGTAGTTGGGTGGAGGCATGGGTGGCATAGATAATGGGTAAGAGTATACTCACCATGATGAGCACTGAGTAATGTATAGAATTGCTGAATCGCTATATTGTACACCAGAAACTAATATAACACTGTATATTAACTATACTGGAGTTAGATTTTTTTTTTAAGTCATGTATATAAAATCCTATAATCAAATTTGAAAGATAAGCAGCACACTAACAAAGATATTATACCTAGGATATATAGAGACTTCCTATAGATAGATTTTAAAAAGATTAAAAATGCAATGAAACAAAGTATTTGAGTAGGGAATGCAGAAAGCAAAAAGTCTGAGGATCAGAAAAAGTGCAAATAACATCATAATGAAATCTCTCACTCGGTTTTGACCCATGGTAAATGTCTGACACCATTATGTGTTGGCAAATAAGTAAGGAAACTGGAACTATTCATGTAGAAATGTACATTGGCACTTCATTCAACACACCTTGTTCAGCTTGGTATTGTGTCTCTATTACCATGTAGGAAGTATTTTTCCATTAGGGTAGGTATCTTGAAAATTGTTGGGTCATAGGGTAATACATATACAGGATTGTTCACTGTAAAATTGTTTATAAGAGCAAAACCTGGCTGCCAATGAGTAAATAAGTAAAAAAAAAAAAAATAGGAGAAGATTAGCGAAATGGAATAGTATATAGCAGTAAATTAAATAAGGTAGTTTGGGGCACCTGGATGGTATGTCAGTTAAGCAACTATCTGACTCTTGATTTTGGCTCAGGCAATGATCTCACGGTTCACGAGTTCCAGCCCTGTGCTGGTTTATGATGTCTGTGCTGACAGCACCAAGCCTGCTTGGGATTACCTCTCTGCTCCTCCCCTGTTCACTCTCTCTCCCAAAAATAAATAAATAGACTTAATTTAAATAAGGTAGTTCTATACATTGGCAAGAATACAGTTTTTATTTTGTTTTATTTAAAAAATTTTTTGAGAGAGAGAGAGAGAAAGACAGAGTACAAGCAGGGGAAAGGCAGAGAGAGAGGGAGATCCAGAATTCAAAGCCGTCTCCAGGCTCTGAGCTGTCGGCACAGAGTCCAACGCTGGCCTCGAATCCACGAACAGCGAGATCGTGACCTGAGCCACAGTTGGATGCTTAACTGACTGAGCCACCCAGGCGCCCCAAGAATAAAGTTTTTAAAAGCCAGTTGCAGAAGGACTGAATAATATGCTATCTATATAAAACGTTAAAATACCTACAAGTTATATTTTATTTATGGATGCACATAAATATGTGAAAATATAAAATAAGAACTGATAGAACTTACGTCAAATTCATAACAATGAAGAAAGGAAGGGAAGGAAGTGGTGGACAATGGAAACGTTTTTGTTCTTGTTTTGTTTTTTGACAATGGAAATTTTAACTGTACCTATAATTTCTGTTTTGTTCAGGTTTGTGAAGCAAATAACATGGGATGCTAATGCTTATTAATTTTAGTATGTGCACAGTTGCTTTTCTCCTTTTTAATTTTTTCAATAATAATTTTAGATTTATTTGATTTATAATTATACTTAAGTACTTATATTCTTCAAAGTATACATGTGCAGAAACCTGAAAATCTATTTAATTGGGTCGGTCATAGAATCTGTAACTAAATCCTTTTATATTTGAAACTATTATCTTCTCATCCCTACAGGTGAGAGTAAAAACCAAAATGAACACATTGCCTCTTTACTTAATGTAGAATAGAATGACTTTATTCAACAAAATTGATGAGAAGGAAGCATAATCTGGAGACACAAAATCTACAGGGTGCCAAGAAAGTGTCTTGGAATTGTCAACTCCGCCGACAGGAGAGGGGAGCTGTAGGATAATCCTCCACATATTTGCATATTAAAAGAGCACCTACAAACTGAAGGACCAAAGAACTGATGGTCTGATAAATGAATATTTCATATTAAATAGTATTTCCACCTTAAAGCACTGTTAGATTAGGACACTGACGTGCTTCACCTAACTGGAAGACTCAAATTAAGGACCTTTAAAATAAACATTCCATATGTTGCATGCAAATGAGATGGCAGGTTTTACTGATAGAGGGTGATATACATCAGCCCAGTACTTCATCATAGTAACTCAGCAGAAGGGTAAGTAGACCTAGGTTCTAGGAACTTCAGGCAGAACGCAAAACAATCTCCAGGGATATGTGCCATTTATGTGGCCGAAGAAAATGTAGAGCAAAATATTGTGATTTTATGTAGGATATTCAGATATTAAAATAACAAATTAAAAATGTCTTAATTCAGATACTAAAACACTGCAAATTACAGTGTTTCCTGGATTCCAGGCCCTTCAAGTAATCTGAATAACGTCTTTTAAGGAAGCAAGGAAAACATTATCTGTGCTTTGTAAAGAATGGTAAACGAAATGATGAGAAGTGAGTAGAAATCCATTAGAGGATAGTATTAAAGCTTTCTGTTTTTGAGAACTTACCCTCAAAAAGTTACAATCCATCGAGCAAGCAAGGGGAAAAAACTCCAGGAGGCTAGTTCCCAACAGGGCAAAGTTTTTTCCTTTCCTGTTTGTCTGAAACCAGAACCAATAATCTCGTTATTGTTGAAGTCAGTGTTTGTCTGAGTGGGATTTGTCTAGTTATGAAACTTCTCTGTCAAAGAGCTTGTTTTCAAGTATGGATCTCAAAAGAGTAAATATAAGGCTTCCTGGAGCCAGCCAGTGCCTGACAAAGAGACCAGGATAAAACCTGGAGAGCAAAAAGTAGAGTCAGAAAAAGAGAGAAGGAGTAAATAAAAATTAAGTTGGGAGTGAAAAAAAGAGAGAGGTAGTTTGGGAAAGAATCCAAGCAGGGAAGAAAGAAGCAAATACATCTGAAAAAAGAGGAGAAAAATGCCTCCTAAGCCAGGATTTTGTTGACTTTTTAAGTAGTTAAAAAAAAAACCTGGCTTCTCTTAAATGGGTGCAGCTAACAATGTCAGGAAGGAGCCAGGTCTCCAGGTAAACACACATGCGGTAAAGCACTTTCTTCTAAAATAATTTCCAAATACCTGGGAGCCAGCAAGTTAAACCACATTCTGAAGATCAGGAAAGAGAGGATTTCACATACATTTTAGTACTTAAATTTAGTCTAATGAGCCCCCTCACATAAAAGTGTTAGACTAGAAATTCAGGCAGAAATTTCTGGAAGGATTCCCCTCACCCTTTATTAGCTACAAAATAAAACCCTCTCTAAAACTCCCTTGCTGCGTTTTATTCAAGTCTACTTGTGCTGTGTTTAAAGTGGGATGAAATCTATTTAAACTGGTTCAGAAGTCTTAGAGGATTCAGGTAACTTTCTCTCAATAAAATGAGTTTATCCTGACGTACTCATAGAAGTTAAAAGCTAACAGGTAGATAGCATTTGAAGATTTTCATTAATATAGGAGAAAAAAGAATCAGGGGGAAAAATCTGTCATGATACGGAAAGAACATCAAGAAAATTTTTGTCTATAGTGTTTTCTCAAATTTGACTCAATAAACCAATGGTGGAAGAAAACCTATGGGATGGGGGGTGGAGACCTTCCACATTAAAGATCATTATTCTAAGACAGTGACATTCAAGCTTAAGCCTGCATCAGCATCACCTGGACAGTTTATTGAAACATAGATTTCTGGTTGTACCTCTAAAATTTCTAATTCAGCAAATATCAGATGGGGCTGAGACTCTGTTCCCATGTGCTGATGTTTCTGCTCTGAGGTTTCCACTTTGAAAATCATTGATATATGGGAAGCCCATAGTTAAACAATGACAATTTTATAATGGAAATTCTGAGTTTCACCTAGCTATTTTAACAGAGTTTATCTTGTCTACTTTCAGCCTTCACTTTTGTTGATAGAAACTCAGGAGGTCACCCAGACAGAGGAGAAGGATAATTTCTCCTCACTGAAGGACATTTCCCAATATTTAGACATAAAGCACTCAGAGGTCAAGGGGATATTCTCAGGATGATATGTTCATCAGATCCTCCAGGAAGATCTTCAGAAAACCATTTGGAATTGCCGTGGATTATCATCACATAAGACCATCCAGGTATAGCAAGGTCAGTTTTGGGGAGAATGTGTGAGTTTAAGGAGGATAGTTCTGGTTAATACAGTTAGAGTTATCATTTAGAAGCAATGTGCCAGCTTCCTCCAATGTTGGTGTTAGTAGAACATGTTGAACATATCAAACCAGAGAAAAATCTAAATTAATCACGATTCTAACCACCACAAATAATTTATTGATCTGTGTGAAGAGAAAGGACAAGAAACAGGAGATCTCAAAAATGGATGTCCAGTGGGTAAGCACTTAGACATTTATTACATCAAAGCTATACTTCAAATGCCTCCTCTTAAGACATGTCTTATTGCTACTTGTGTTTGAGTCCTTCTCCCAGCTAGATTGTAGATCCCGGAAGGACAGAGCATGCCAAACTTGTCTAATATTTTGCCATGACCATAACTAAGCTATGAGTTTTTGAGAGGGAAGTCCTATTTGTGCAGTACAAGGAAGATCTCTTGTACTCAAACTCTGTTACACTGGAGCTCTGTGGGCTGTCATATTTTCTGTGGCACAGGCAAACTAAATTCCTCTTTTTTTTTTTTTAAATGCTTACTTATTTTGGAGAGAGAGAGAGAGCACAAGCAGGGGAGGGACAGAGAGAAAGGGGGACAGAGGATCCGAAGCAGGCTCTGTACTGACAGCAGAGAGCCCAAATGTGGGGCTCGAACTAATGAACCATGAGATCATGACCTGAGCTGAAGTAGGACACTTAACTGACTGAGCCACCCAGGTGCCTCCAGGAGGACTAAATTCTTAGCTTCCTGATTACTTCAGAGCTCTACTTCTGAAAGTCTTCTGGTGAAGTGGGAGTAGGAAGTAATCATCTTTGTATTTTTATATTTGTCTGGTCTTACATTGGTTGTGGATCAGGTGGAAATATCAAGTGACCCAAGCAAGATACAAAAGCTAATCTAAATCCAAAAGGATATGCTCCACTACTTCTCCAAATATTACCTTCAGACTCTTTGAAATTGGTGGCAATTTCCAACCAGTGATATGCTGGGGCTGGATCGCACTAACCCACAAGAGCCAATAGTTCACATCTTTTTCCAACTCTGCCTTCAGTGACAACCATGCCAGAAATTAGAAATCAGACATGGTGAGAAGATTTACAGAACAGAACTGTCAAACCCCACAAATCAGGACTTCTGATTTTCTGGAGAGCCAATGGTTAAACACACTGCTTCCAATACAACACAATAGTACAGCATGTGTGTGTGGCAAGTCGACAAGTTTTGGGACTGAGTGTATCACTGTGTCTTTCCTATTTTAAAAATAGATTGTAGTGTTTGGTGAAAGTATATATGCACTTCAATTAAAGTACTGCTGACGCTTACTCAGGCAGACTACTTAAAGAAATATCAGGAAATCTTTCCTGTGAAGCATTTGTCGATTCCACAAAGGGATAGTGGACGGTCTATATTAAATAGGCAATGTCAGCTGTTTGTTTTATGCCTGTAGCAATAATTTATCCCCAGACCATTTAATGAATAAACTTTATTTGACATGAAAGCACTCTATTTTATAGGAAAAGTTCAGCAATACCAGCAATATAATCTCATGCCCTCTAATCTCTTAGATCCTTTGTTTTCTCATTTAAAACAGAAAAGAAAATTACTTCTTTGTCTCAACTTTGTTGTAAGAATCAGAAAAGGTAATGGACATGAAAGTGCTATGTAAACTTTAAATTAATATGCAAATACAGTGTGTGAAAGGCATTTCTTAGAAGTAGGACAGATAGCCAAGCAATTTCTCTTATCTCTAACTCACATTTTGAAAATAACACATGTATTCCTATTGGTAAAATAAATTAAAAATGCAACCTTTTCTACTTCAGGATACTATTTGGATACATCTATTAAGGTTACATGGCGACATCATATACTATTAATATATGATTTAAAGGAATTACTAAAATCATCCTAGATCAAAATAGCAATAGACAAATTTGTCAACTTAATATTCAGGGAGATAAGACAAAGAAGTGATTAATGTCAGCAGTATACATTTTCACTTGAAGGATTTCAAAATACTTTGTAGACAATAAAAGCACTCACACCTTACAGTATTTATTGTGTTTATTCTCTTCCAATTTGCCTCATTTAATGAAAAAAGCCACTTACTTAACTTCCTAGTGCACTTCATTAAATTAACTCCAAAATGTCTTGTTAGAGGTAATTTAGCTAAGAAAGGGCTCAATATTGTTTTCATTAACATCCATTTAGTCAAAGAGACTGTGGTGGATTTACCCAGAGACTAGTCCAGAATGTGTAGAAGAACTTCAAAGACAGAGCAATGAATTGATTAGGGGATGAGGCAAAGGAGTTTACTTTTAAAACCTGAATCACCTGGCCAATTAACATCAAATCAGGCTGTGCTTATGACTTTTGCAAGCAAATGATTCTCAGTTCAATTTTCCAAAAGACAATTTTGCCTAAGGTACAGTCCTTAGCATAGCTACACCCAACTGTAAGTCAAATCGTGGAAGTGCATGTTTTCTTTAAAACTACCACACGGGGCGCCTGGGTGGCTCAGTCGATTAAGCGGCCGACTTCAGCTCAGGTCATGATCTCGCGGTCCGTGAGTTCGAGCCCTGCGTCGGGCTCTGTGCTGGCAGCTCAGAGCCTGGAGCCTGTTTCAGATTCTGTGTCTCCCTCTCTCTGACCCTCTCCCGTTCATGCTCTGTCTCTCTCTCTCTGTGTCAAAAATAAATAAACGTTAAAAAAAAATTAAAACTACCACATGGATGATTCCATATAAAAGACACAATTAATGCAAGGAAGTTTCAGAAACGAATGAATAATTACCCCAACACTTCTAGTTTAATACAGTCACTATGAAGCCAATCACAGTTCTTCATGTAGGGATACTAGCCTTTTGGCTGTGCTGTAAATTGTAAATTTTTCTCTAGTTTATCACTTGTCTTTAGACTTGCCTTACTGTTTTTTGTCATGCCAATGTTTTCTTTAATATGGTGAAGTTTACTAATTTTTCAATATGTCATCTGTTTTTTGAATCCTATTTAGGATGCCCTTTCTATACCCACGTTATTGGGGAACTTAAGCATATTTCCTTCACTACTCATATGTACGTATGTTTTGTATTTAGGTTCCGGATCCATTTGGAGTTTTTTTCTGATATATGGTCTGTGACATGTATCTTCATCTTTTTCAAAATGGCTAGCCAGTTATCTCAGCACCATTTATTAAAAATCCTATCTTTGCCCAGTGATTTGTGATCCCATCTTTATTATGTACTTATTTTCATATGTACTCTGGTCTGTTTCTGAAATTTCTATTATCCACTAGTCTATTTATGGGCCAATACTCTACTGCTTTCATTATAGAAGCTATCTCATATGTTTTAATGTCTTGTGAGCCAAGTTCCTTAGAGTTGATCTCTGTCATTGTTTTTCTAGCTATTCTTCCATGATTGTTTTTCCACATGAAATTTAGTATCAAGTTTTCTAGCTGTATAAAACTAGTTTATTGGTACCTTATTGAACTGTATAAAATTTACAAATTACTTTTGGGAGAACTGACATCTTTATGATGTTGACTGGCTCTGTTTTGATTCCCTTGCACAAACCTATATTTGTGATGTTAGAAATATTTGAAGCCCCTCTTCATATTGGTTTCACTCATTTCCTATTAAATTTATTTTTAAGTCTTTAATTTTCTTCAATGACTGAAAATGGGGTTTCCACTAACATTTTATCTTCTGGCTGGTTATTTATATATATGGAGATTATTGACTTTTGTATACTATTTGTGCATCCCGCTACCTTACTCTTTTTTTTATTGTTTGACAATATGATAATTGATTCAGGTTTTCTAGGTAGACTATCGTATCTTTTGCTACTAGAGAATTCTTTACTTCTTTCCTAGCTCATAGTTCTCTGATTTCTTCTAACTGCCTTGAGCAACACCTGCTGTACAGAGATGAGTAATAGAAAGGAGAGTGGGAATATTTCCCTTTTCCTGATTATGAATATGGATACCATGAGAGGGTGATAGCCAACCTTGCATTCTTGAAATAAATGCCGCTTTGTTGTCATTACATAATGGATTTGTCTTCATGAATTTTTTATTCACTGGTTTGTAACTTTCTTTTTTGTGCTATTTTTATTTGGTTCAATTATCAATTTTAAACCAGCTTCAAAAAATTCGAGGGCATTTTTTGTTTGTTTACTCCACTTAATACATTCTATGCAGCATTTCAAATATCTGTTCTTTAGATATTTGGCAGATTTCTCCTGGGGAGCTAACTGGACCTGGTGCTTTATTGTAGAGTGGTTCCTTATTAACTTTTTAAAAATTTCTACAGAAATTAATGTTTTTAAAGATTCTGTCTCTAGTGGGACCAATTTTGATGTTATTTTCCTATATTTATTAATTTAAACTAGGTTTTCAAATTTATTTGCATAGAGGTTTTCCAAGTAGCCTCTTCCATGATTTTTTAAAATAGTTCTTCTGTTTCAGTGTCTTTATCTTTATGTCATTTCTTATTTTGTAAGTCAGTGTTTTCTTCACCTATTAAGTTAGCTTCAAGTTTGAATATTGTGTTGTTTTTCAAAGAACAAAGTTTATTTACCTACTAGAGCTTTCACTTTTCCTGCTTTCCCTCATTAATCTCTTCTTTTAAAACCACTTTACTGAATTATGATTGACATGCAAAAGGCTGTACATATTTAAGGCATACAACTTTATGAGTTTCATATACTCCATGAAACCATCCCAAACAATGCCATAAACATATCTATCACCTAAAAAAGTTTCTTCCTGCCATCTTTATTATTATTGTTATCATTATTTTTGTTGTAAGAGCACTCAACATAAGATTTGTCTTCTTGGAAAATTTTTAGGTATTCAATATAGTATCGTTAACTCTGGGTACTATCCTGTACAGTAGATCTCTAGGACTTTTCATCTTGCATAACTGAAGCTTTATACCCTACTTCCCTACTTCCCATCCACCTAGCCCCTTGCAAACGCCATGCATGGTTGTATTGCATGACAGTATTGTTTATGACACTTCTCTGTGAAAATCGATGATACCTTTTTTGCAAACTATGATTAATTTTTGCAAAATGTATGTTTAATATGTTTTAAGACAGAAAAACTGAGGAGCGGTCATCGACTGGAAAAGACTAATGAGATGCAGCTACTAAATGCAACGTGGGATCCTTACTTGGATACTGGAACAGAAATTATATGATTTATTTTCAAAGTTAAGGATTTTGTAATGCATGCCATTCTGTGTCTTTGATATAGAAAATACATACTTTAGCTTTAGTCTTTATTTGCAATGCTGCAATTGTATTATATATATATTTCTTATTTTTTAATGTGTTATTTACTTTTGAGAGAGACAGAGAGATAGAGTGTGAGTGGCGGAGGGGCAGAGAGAGAGGGAGACACAGAATCAGTGGCAGGCTCCAGGCTCTGAGGTGTCAGCACAGAGCCTGACACAGGGCTTGAACTCACAAGCTGAAGTCAGATGCTTAACCGACTGAGCCACCTAGGATACCCTCATATTTTACATCAACTCTATATCTAGCTGTTCAAACTCATCCTATTTTATATTCATTATTTTTCTAATGTATTTTTTAAGTCTTTATAGTGTGATACTAGACACAATAAGTTCTTTCAGGTTGAAGATAGATAAATAAATAGTCTTGAATATTAAAAAAGAAGACATAGAAACAGTGTAAACATCATTACTTCATATCATGATAATTACTTTTATTTTCTTTTGTTTATCAGACATCCTCTCAGATCTGATCTAAAACAAGTTTTAATCTCTATTATCATGGTGTCAAATTTGATGTTTAGGTCTTCTGCGCACGGACTTATATTTTGTTCTTGTATTAAAAGTGGTATGTTAAAAATCTTTTATTACTAGCATTTATGTCTATTTCTCTTTCCATCTTTTGCTTTTTATTTATTTTTTTTTAAATTTTTTTTTTAACGTTTATTTTTAAGACAGAGAGAGAGCATGAACGGGGGAGGGTCAGAGAGAGGGAGACACAGAATCTGAAACAGGTTCCAGGCTCTGAGCTGTCAGCACAGAGCCCGACACGGGGCTCGAACTCACGGACCATGAGATCATAACCTGAGTCGAAGTCGGCCGCTTAACCGACTGAGCCACCCAGGCGCCCCATCTTTTGCTTTTTAAAGGTGAATACTGTGTTATTTGGAGCATAAATATTCATAAAAGCTATATTGATGTTGTAAAATGTGGGTTTTAGACTTAAAATATGTCTTTTATTCTCATGGCTTAATGCTTTTTTATTTGAATTCTACTTTATTTTATATCAGAACTGCAAGCTCTGTTTTTATTTTGTTTTATTGTTTTACTCCTGTCCCCACCTTTGTTTTAGTTTTAGATCTACAACTATCTACATGAAATGCTCGCCATTCTTAGCAAATTTCATACAAGGTGTGAGCTTCGAGGCTGATTTTCCTGCCTATGAATATCCAATTGGCCCAGCACCATTTGTTGAAAACACTATTCTTCTTCCATTGAGTTACATTTAAAGCTTTGTCAAAAACAACGTAGCTGTATTTATTTGGGTTATTTCCTAACCCTCTATTCTGTTCCATCTATGGATCTATCCCTCTGTCAATAGCACCCAGACTTATTAGTGTAGCTGTAAAATTTGTGAAATAGAGTAAACTAATTCCTCATACTTTATTCCTTTTTTTAAAACAAAATTTAGTATGTTAGTTAGACATAAATGCTAATAATAAAAGATTTTTAACATACCACTTTTAATAAAAGAACAAAATATATGTAATTCCTTTGCCTTTCCATACAAATTTTAGAATAATCTTATATATGTCTACAAAAAGACATGTTTTTCCTGCCTTTCTGGGGATATTGGAACATTTTTTAGAGTTCCATTTTTATTTATGCATAGTGTTTTTAGTGTCTTTGTATAGCCTTTTTTTAGTGGTTACTCTGGGTATCACATTACTGTATTTATCCATATTTTTGCTTACTGTGTTTTTTCTTCCTTCCTAATATTCAAAGATTCCATCTTTTATCATTTCCTTTCTGTTTAGAGAACATCCTTTAGCCATTCATTTTTGTTAGGTCTGTTGGCAACAAATTCTCTTAGTTTTTGTTTATCTGAGAATGTCTTATGTATTTTTGCCAGGTAGAGGATTCTGGAGGATTCTTTTCTTTCAGCACATTAAAAATGTGTTATTTCCCTCCAGCCTCCATGGTTCTTGATGAGAAATTTGTTGTTCATTCAAAGCAGTGTTCCCTTGTAAGTAATGCATTAGTTCTCTGGCTGCTTTCAAGATTTTATTCTTTTTGTCTTTAATTTTCAGAAGTTAGGCTATGATGTGCATAATTAGCATGGATTACTTTGGGTTTGGTGTTCACACAGCTTGAATCTGTAGATTTTTTTCTTTTGCCAAGTATGGGAAGTTTTCAGCCATTATTTCTTTGAGTTTTGTTTTGTTTTGTTTACAGCTCTACCCTACTTCTTCTCTCCTAGAATACCAAATACTAAATGTTAGATCTTTTGTTAAAGTCCCACATATCCTTAGTCTCTGTTCATCTCAATTTAGTCTATTTATTCTCTGTTATTTAGATTGTGTAATTTCTAATGTTTTATTCTCAAGTTCACTGTTTCTTCTGTCCTCCCCATTCTGCTGTTTAACTCGTCCCTTTATTTTTTTAATTACAGTTACATATTTTTGGTCTAGCATTTCCATTTTGTTCTTACTTATATTTCCTATTTCTTGCTGAGACTATTTTTTTCATTTGTTCAAAGTGTGCTTATAATTGTTCATTGAAGCATTTTTATGATGACTGATTTAAATTCCTTGCTAAATAATCCTGACATCTGTTTCATCTCTGCATTGGTATCTATTAATTACATTTACTTATTCAAGTTGAGATGTCTTGAGTCTTGGTATGAGTGAATTTTTTTAATGTTTATTTATTTTTGACAGAGAGAGAAAGACAGAGCATGAGCGGGGGAGGGGCAGAGAGAGAGGGAGACACAGAATCCGAAGCAGGCGCCAGGCTCTGAGCTGTCAGCACAGAGCCCGAAGCAAGGCTTGAACTCACAGACCTCGAGATCATGACCGGAGCCGAAGTCAGACGCTCAACCGACTGAGCCACCCAGGCGCCCCAGTATGAATGATTTTTGATGTATACCTGAACATTTTGGGTATTGTAAGACACAAACTTATTTGAATGTAATTTTTTTATTAATTTTTTAATGTTTATTTTTATTTTTTTAGAGAGAGACTGACAGACCATGAACGGGGTAGGAGCAGAGAGAGAGGAAGACACAGAATCTGAAGCAGACTCCAGACTCAGCTGTCAGCACAGAGCCGGAGGCGGGGTTCGAACCCACGAACCGTTAAGATCATGACCCGAGCGGAAGTCAGATGCTTAACCAACTAAGCCACCCAGGCACCCCAAAAAGTATTTAAATCTTGTGTTTTATCAGGTCTCCTCTGACATTGCTCCCATTGGGGAAATAAAGACTCAGCCTCTTTACTGCCACATGATTCTGGAAGCTCTAGATTCTTCACTCAGCCTCCTGGTGGAGGGGAGGAGTTCCTTGTTACTGTTGGACAGGGTGAGAGTACAGGCTCTCCATATAGCCTCTGCAATGAGAGTGTGGCTGTTAACTCTGAGCCCTGGTGAAAGTCCTGACTGTCCCTTAGGCCTCTTCTGACACCACCCGAACAGGGAAGGAAAAGAGTAACTTGTTACGACCAGTTAGGGGAGAAGGTCTGGGCTCCCTCTATGGTTTTTACTAATATTGCAGAAGTAGGGAAACTCTTTAATACTTGGAATGATTGAAAGTCCCAGATTCCCACTCAGCTTTCTGACACAACCTTGTCTTGAGACAGGGGAGATAAGAGACAAGGGGGTTTGGGGCACTTCATTATAATTAGGTAAGAGTAAGTATAGACTCCCTATGTGGCCTTTGCTAGCATGGATAGTGATGCAGCCAACAGCTTTTTTCTTGGGGTATTTGAATGGAATAGCACAGTAATTCTCTTAAAGTAGTCTGTCTTACTAGACTGTCCCTTTTCTGGCCTAGCTTGACCTTCTCTTGACCTTGATGGTTTTGTTGTTTGTTTGTTTTGTTGTTGTTTGTTTGTTTCCCTGTTGCCTTTGGTGTTTCTGGGTAGTTTACTTCTCCGATACCCTGTTTGGAATAGATGAGGCAAAAACAAAACTGAAGGAATTCATTGCTTTGGGATTTGGGTGCCAAAGTTTCTTACCAATCTTTCTCCTTCTCTCTACCTTTTAGAGTCTTCTTATGTTGATTTTTATGTAATGCCCACGGTTTTTAGCTGTAGTTTGCAAGAGGAATGGGGAAAAATATACCTTATCTATTGTATCTTGCCTGAATCTGCAGTCCCCATAACTACCCTCTTTATTTTATAGATCAGTTCAGTGTAAGCCTACATAGTTTTAAAAATATGAACATTTGAAATTAGATATACTCACTCTTTTATTTATTGAATATTGAGATCTTAAAAGTAACACTAAGGATAGCTACCAGTTATTAAGCACTTATTACCTGCCAAACACTGTGTTAAGAATTTTAAAATATTTTATTTAATCTTCAGAAGAAACCTGTGAGGTAGGGATTAAAGAAATGGAAACTCACAATGGCTATACAAATTCCTTAGTTCGCACAGTTGTATATGGTGGGATTTTCTTCCAAACCTAGGTCAGAATCTGAAGTTCTTTTTATTCAGTAGTCCCTGCAGGAAATCATAATGCAATAGATAAAGATAAGCACATAAAGTAACTTGACAATTACACTGAATGTGAAGTTTGGCTGAGTTTCACCATACTACTTTTCAAAGGCTTCACAAATATTTTAAATAATATCTTATGGGATATTATAGCATTTTCTTCTACATTGTTATCAGTCTCTTTCTTGGCTCTTTCTCAGAAGTGCTACAGGTGCAATCTCCTTAAAATTTGGAGCCAATCCTGACCAAGGGAAAAAGTACATAGCATAGCATTTATTATAACACCCAATGTGTTATAATTGGAATAGTCAAACTCATATGTGTGATCTAATAGCCCACCATGGCTACTATGTTCTGTCAGTCCTTCCCACTCCTTTCCTATCCAACTTCTCCACTGTGAGCTAAAGATCTATCAGGTATGCCGGGGCAAGCCCTTCAGGCACACTTGGCTTCTGTTTTCTGCATGCTCTATCTGATTGCTATCATCTTGATTTTTAATCTGTGAGCTGCATGGTACAATACTCTGTTACAGCATAAATGACAGTTTGTTTGAAGTATTATCATGCTCTTTCTTGCCAACCTTCTTTCCAAAGGGCTAGATCTGGTGGGTTACTCCTATCAGATCTCCTTGAAAGATGCCTTCTTGAACCCTGATCCAAGGTAAGACTTCATGAAATAGATGTTCTTCAAGACTTATTGTACTTCCTGATACTAAAGATTGCCTGAATCACATCCAAGTTTGAAATATCCTTTATAGCTGTGGTCTTTACAAAAGGATGCACATGTCGCAGGGAACCTGTAAGATCATGGTATGGAGGAGCTGGAAACAATTAGGTTGTCCTTATTTATAACTTTTTTTCTGATCAAAGAAAGACAATGGAAAAAATAATACACATACCTATTTTTAATACATAGGGTGATGCTGGTGTATGTATGAAAAGAAATGAAGGAAAAGAAGAAAAATAGTTATATTACATGAAGGGCCTGATAGGGGCCCTGTAAATCATTTATTTAGTTTTAAGTTATTTAGTGTACTGTGACGTAATGGACTGAAAGCATACACGATCTTAAATAGTAAAATCTTTATAACACCTTATAAAGTTATCAGGGCTGACCATGATACCATACAGGAAGATTATCCAAGAGATAATCCATAGAGAAGTACTTAAAAGAATCACTGAGCTTAAAGATGAGCTATGTATTTCCTTTTTTAATAAAAATATGTACCAATACCATACTGTCTTGATGATTACAGCTTTGTAGTAGAGGCTAAACTCTGGGATTGTGATGCCTCCCACTTTGGTTTTCTTCTTCAATATTGCTTTGGCTATTTGGGGTCTTTTGTGGTTCCATACAAATTTTAGGATTGTTTGTTCTAGCTTTGAGAATAATACTGGTGCAATTTTGATTGGGATTGCATCGAATGTGCAGATTGTTTTGGGTAATATTGACATTTTAACAATATTTATGGTATTGACACAAAAACAGACACATAGCCCAATGGAATAGAATAGAGAACCCAGAATTGGACCCACAAATGTATGGCCAGCTAATTTTTGACAAAGCAGGAAAGAGTATCCAATGGAAAAAAGACAGTCTCTTTAACAAATGGTGCTGGGAGAACTGGACAGCAACATGCAAAAGAATGAAACTAGACCACTTTCTTACACCATACACAAAAATAACTTTGAAATGGATGAAAGACCTGAATGTGAGACAGGAAACCATCCAAATCCTAGAGGAGAAAGCAGGCAACAACCTCTTTGACCTCAGCTGCAGCAATTTCTTGCTCGACACATCTCCAAAGGCAAGGGAATTAAAAGAAAAATGAACTATTGGGACCTCATCAAGATAAAAAGCTTCTCCACTGCAAAGGAAACAATCAACAAAACTAAAAGGCAACTGACGAAATGGGAAAAGATATTCGCAAATGACATAGTTGATAAAGAGCTAGTATCCAAAATCTATAAAGATCTTACAAAACTCAACACCCAAAAAACAAATAATCCAGTGAAGAAATGGGCAGAAGACATGAACAGACCCTTTTCCAAAGAAGACATTCAGATTGCCAACAGACACATGAAATGATGCTCAATGTCACTCATCATCAGGAAAATACAAATCAAAGCCACGCTGAGATACCAAGTCACACAGGTCAGAGTGGCTAAAATGAACAAATCAGTAGACTATAGATGCTGGCGAGGATGTGGAGAAACAGGAACCCTCTTGCACTGTTGGTGGGAATGCAAACTGGTGCAGCCACTCTGGAAAATAGTGTGGAGGTTCCTCAAAAAATTAAAATAGAACTACCATATGACCCAACAATAGCACTGCTAGGAATTTATCCACGGGATACGGGAGTGCTGATGCATAGGGGCACATGTACCCCAATGTTTATAGCAGTGCTTTCAACAATAGCCAAATTATGGAAAGAGCCTAAATGTCCATCAATGATGAATGGATAAAGAAGATGTGGTTTATATATACAATGGAATACTACTTGGCAAGGAGAAAGAATGAAATCCTGCCATCTGCAGCAATGTGGATGGAACTGGAGGGTATTATGCTAAGTGAAATAAGTCAGTCAGAGAAAGACAGATACCATTTGTTTTCACTCATATGTAGATCTTGAGAAACTTAACAGAAGACCATGGGGGAAGGGAAGGGGGAAAAAAGTTACAAACAGAGAGGGAGGGAGCCAAACCATAAGGGACTCTTAAATACAGAGAACAAACTGAGGGTTGATGGGGAGTGGGGGAGAGAGAAAAGTGGGTGATGGGCCTTGAGGAGGGCACTTGTTGGGATGAGCACTGGGTGTTGTATGGAAGCCAAATTGACAGTAAATTATATTTTGTAAAAAAAGCAAAGGTTCTGAGAGCATAAACAAGTCGTTGATGGTCAAGGTGACTTTATTATGGACTCTTCTTGGCTTGAAGCAGCCATCGACAAAGAAAATAGGGAGGTGTTTAAGATCACTCAACTGCCCTTAGTGTCTCTCCTCCCTGCAGTTCTAAGGAGGGAGTGCATCAGGCACAACATACATTTAGAACCTTGGCTTATAGTAAATTTTCTAACTCCTTGTGAAAAAAAAATATGTTCCAATTTTGTAGATTTTTTATATGATAAAACATGGCTGTCAAAAGTATGCTATCTACAGGGGAGCCAGGGTGGCTCAGTTGGTTGGGTGTCCGGCTTCAGCTCAGGTCATGATCTCACAGTTAGTGAGTTCACGCCCCACCACGTTGGTCTCTGTGCTGACAGCCCAGAGTCTGGAGGCTGCTTCAGATTCTGTCTCTCTCTCTCTCTCTCTCTCTCTCTCTCTGCCCCTCCCCTACATGTGTGCGCTCTCTCTCAAAAATAAATAAGTAAACTTAAAATAAAAATTTTAAAGTATACTATCTACAGAGATTAAAACATAAAAAATATACGTACTTAGTTATATTGCTCTAAGGTACTATCTTAACAATAATTGATAAAATAGCTACTTTTCAAAAGAATCTCATAGAATAAAAGAGAATGTTGAAAATAGATGTTTGAAAATATTATCATTAAGTGAATTTTTTGCTGGAATAATATTAAATACTTCAATTCTAAAGAAAAGATGTTCATATCTGGTCAAATTAAAAACAAAGCAAAGCTTGGAAACAGAATTTTCTAACCTGTTAATCTTCCAAGTGAAAAATTTTAGGAATTTATTTTTAACCACCCTGCTAAAATGATTAAAATCCAACAACTTCCAATTAGTTTGCTAAGGCAACTAATTGGCATTGAAGAAAATGGAAATATGTTAGGTGAACTTCAGCAAAAACCTTTTCATTACTGGTAAATGTAGTTGAAAGATGTGTATCATAATTTAGTAAATGCAGCCAATGAAATCTTTCTTCCATTAGTTTTATGCATTTTTGTGAAGTACTTTTTTCAGTTCTATAGCCATTAAAAATAGGGCTTGAAGTAAACCTAATTTAGAACTAATCTAGCCTTATTTCTAATTCAATTAGTTAATTAAGAAGTTAGCTTAGAATTAAACTGTTTTGTTAAAAATAATATAATATTCTTAATTGTTGTGCTCTCACTACAAACTAATATTGATTATTTGATATTCGATGACAGCAAAAATATTTGGTATCATTAAATTGAAAATAAAATAATAAGTTGCTGTTTTGTTCAGGTATTTGTGGTTTAAATTTTTTATTTAATTCTCATTTTTTATTTATTTAATCTTTAGAAATTTCTTTTAATTTTGTAATTTATGTATGTTTAGTAATACATAGATTTGCTATTATATAAATATTGCATATAGTGGTATAGTGGCACATATAGTGGATTTCGATTTTTTTTTAAACTCTTTGGGACGTATGCTTAGCAAAATGTATTGCGAAACTCCTGCATTTGACCCTGTAAGTCCCCACTGGGTCTTGCCTAAAGCTAATTGTACTCGAAGACTCCACACCAATGTGTACAGGAGACAAGACAGTTTCCTCATCACAAACTCACAAATTCATGCTAAAGCTATTTACACGTAAAGAGACAAACACACATAGAGCAAGTGCAAAAATAACAATATGTTAGTTTTAATTATTGAAGCTAAGTGGACTATGTACGTGTATTCATTCAGCTTTTAGCTTTGTTTAAACACTTTTAAGGTAAAAAAGGTGAAGACTAAAGCTCTTTATGCATACATCTAGCATGAAAAAATTAATTTTTAATAGTAATTTATTTCCTAAATATCACTTCTATTCCATTAGTAATTACTGGACCCCTGCTATATGAAAACGTGTATTTGAAAGGAAATTTCTCTACTATTTACCTAAATTTCCCACTTTAATCTATATTTCTCTGTATATATAGACAATCCTGTTTCAACTACAGCTAGAGTGGATTCTACACTAAGAAATGTCATAAAAAGTATTTTTTCCCCTATAAAACAGTTCTAATACATTAGCAATTCTAACAGGGGATGTATTCTTGGCAGAATACATTCTACAGCTGCTATTTATATTCATTCCATTTTAATATTTTCTTTATCAATTTGTAAACAGGAGGCCAGATAAAAAAGATGAAAAACTCAAGAGGCTTGAAGTTGCCTGAAAAAGGTGCTGAATACCTTTTGCCATGGGAACCATGCAGAAGACAAAAATGTACACACATTTCCAGAACAGCCTTCCAAACCTTCAGTTGCATTAAAGTTGAATTTTATAGGTTTTCTCACTTCTGCATATGTATAAACTGAGAATAGAAACTATTCCCTATAAGGAGGCTTCTATACATATATCAAAGGATTGTGATGACATTATAATAACCAATAGCGTGGAGCTGGGGCAGATTGTGATGATTCTGGAATCTCAAGACATTTACTTTCTGTTATAAAATATTAATGAAACAGCTGACAAGCCAACAAAATTCTAAAGGAGCACATCTCACAGGAGAGAAATTTGTTGACATTGACTTGGGCTCCGAAGTGGGTTTTATGAACTCACCGTTATGGATGTACCTATTGCCTTTGTGTTAATTGTGTATTCAAGGAAGAGACGCTGCACTTTCAGAGATAGACATCATCATAACCTCTTTTATTATTCAATTGTATTTCAAAGCTATGGGGCAGGACAGAGCTTGGGCTGATGCTATTTTTATTTGCTTTTAAATAGAAGTGACTTATCTTGCAAAAATGAATGTGAATAGGGTTTTTGTTGTTTTGTTTAGGCATTTGTGGTTTAATTTTTTTTTTTATTGCTGCAAGAATTCCAAGGCATGGTGTTTCTTTTATTAGGAGGAAAAAGATACCTGATGATGATCAGAAACATTTTCATCCGTTGGTGGGGTGTGGTAGCGTAAGTTACTGTAGCCATAAAGTTTAGGGCAAGAGGCTGACTCCTCACTGCTGGGAGCTGAGAAGCACTGGGATAATAATGCACCCCAGCAGCAGAATATATATATTTTTTCCTTCAGTTTTTCATGGCACCCTTCCCCCTAGCTCCAGGAGCCAGGATGATGTGCTGCAGTATGAAAAGCAGCCTGCGATTCTGCTGCATACTGGGAAAGAACAACTGACTTCGAGTACTCAACATTTATTTGGCTGCTAATTCAGCACATACTTACCTATCCCCTGGTTATCTTTGTTTTGTTTTGATTTACACCCAGCAAGGCAATAAAAACCCACCATCTTCACAATATATATTTGGTGGTACTGGGTTTACCTGAGTAAACTACTTACAATATTTTCTCTTTATAAGCAAGAATGTACATCGGCGCATCAGCAGGCAGAGTTAGAAGACTAGAAAACTTGGGGCGCCTGGGTGGCTTGGTCGGTTAAGCGTCCGACTTCAGCTCAGGTCATGATCTCACGGTCCGTGAGTTCGAGCCCCGCATTGGGCTCTGTGCTGACAGCTCAGAGCCTGGAGCCTGCTTCCGATTCTGTGTCTCCCTCTCTCTCTGACCCTCCCCCGCTCATGCTCTGTCTCTCTCTGTCTCAAAAATAAATAAACGTTAAAAAAAATTAAAAAAAAAAAAAAAGAAGACTAGAAAACTCCCAGCATACAGAGGCACATATATTCCGCTTTGTATGAATCCAAATTGCTTTGTCTAAGACTTCAATATTGACCTCATGGCACCATCTTTTAAACAACCAAGTTAACTACAAACAAATAATTGTGTCTCAAATGATCTTTGATAAAGTTGCAAAGATACGTCAATGGAAAAGGAATAGTCTTTTTCAGCAAATTATACTGGAACAATTGGACATCCACGTGCAAAAAAAGAAAAAAAAAAGCACCTAGACATAGACCTTACACCTTTCATGATAATTAACTCAAACTGGGTCATGCATCTAAATGTAAAATGTAATACTCTAAAACTTCAGCAAAAAAAAAAAAAAAGAAAAAGAAAATGTATGTGACCTTAGGTTTGGTGGTGAATTTTTAGCTGCAACACACGCAAAAAAACACAATCTATGAAAGAAAAAAATTGGTAGAATAGACTTAATTAAAAATTTAAAACTTCTGCCCCAAGAAAGACTCTATTAAGAGAATGAAGAAACAAGTTACAGACTGGGAGAACCTAGCTACAAAATAATATCCGATCAAGAACTTCTATTTAAAATATACAAAGAACTCTTGGGGCGCCTGGGTGGCTCAGTTGGTTAAGTGTCCGACTTCAACTCAGGTCATGATCTCACGGTTCATGTGTTCGAGCTCCACGTTGGGCTCTGTGTTGACAGCTCAGAGTCTGGACCCTGCTTCAGATTCTGTGTCTCCCTCTCTCTCTGCCCCTCCCCTACTCATGCTCTGTCTCTCTCTCTCTCTCTCTCTCTCTCTCTCTCTCAAAAATAAATCAACATTAAAAAAATTAAAATAAAAAAATATATACAAAGAACTCTTAAAACTCAACAGTAAAAAAAATGGACAAAAATTGGCCAAAAGATATGTATGAACAATTCACCAAATGAGGCATACAAATGGCAAATAAGCATATGAAAAGATGCTCAATATTGTCTGTCCTTAGAGGAATGCAAATTTAATCAACAATGAGATATGACTACACCCCTATTAGAATGCCTAAAACCCAGAAAAACAACTGGTGAGGATTTAGAGCAACAAGGAACTTTCATTCCTTGCAGGAGGGAATGTAAAATCTTACAGCCATTCTGGCACACAGTTTTTGGCAGTTTCTTACAAAGTGAAATAATAGTTTCACTGTATGATCTATCGATTGCACTCCTGGTATTTACCCAAATGTGTTGATAACTTATGTCCACACAAAACCCAAGTGTTTACGGTAGCATTATTCATAATTACCCCAAACTAGAAGCAGCCAAGATGCCCTTTGAATGATGATTGGATAAACTGTCATACATCTATATAATGGAACAGTATTCAGAATATACAAAAAGGAATGAGTCATCAAGCCAATTAAAGATATGGATGAAGTATAAATGCATATTGTTATGTGAAAGAAGTCAGTATAAATAGGCTATATACTGTACAATTCCCATTACATGACATTTTAAAAAGGCAAAACTATGGAGACAGTAAACTGATCAGTGTTTGCCAGGGATTCAGGGGGATGAGCCAGTGGTTTGAATACATGAAGCACAGAGAATTCTTTCAAGAATTTTACAGTATGATCCCATAATGGTGGATACATGACATTATAGAATAACAAAGTGGAATGCAGAATACGACAAAGGAATCTAGCTTTATTACAAATGTATGAAACAATGTCATTAAAGGGGTAGAGGGCAACATTATTATGTTTTTGTTGAAGGTTCCCCCCCCCCCCCATGGCAGTGCTTGGTAATAGTTCTAATATAGCTTTGCATGTATACTGGAATTGAACAATTAAATAAATACATGGCAGATGGTGGGAACAAGGTTTCTCACTGTCGTAGTGGAAGGTTATAAATAGCCAAGGAGAGGAGGCTAGAATGATCCATGTGGTAATTAATTTCTTGAAGACTAATTATATGAATTCATGTTTAGCTTAACATACATACAGATGGTTACATTCAGATACAGAGATACATGTATGTACCTAGGTTAGTATTCACACATATATTTCCTTACTCTGTCAGTTGAGAAGGGCTAGAAAAAACACCTCAGGTGTTTTCACACCTGGCACTCAAATCTTGGTTTCTAATACCATTCTCTCATACAAGAATGAGGATTTCTTAGAGAAGTGGCTGATTCTATGACCAGGACAGGAAATATACAAGATGAGACTAAAACATCCTACAGTGCTAGAAAGTAGAGATATGATTTAAAAAAAAATACAATAATAGGGGTATATCAAAAAGATATAGAGGTCATTTGAAAGAGCTCCCAATGGCCAATTTGGAACATTTTGAATACAAAAATAAATAAATTTCCTTTGGTTTATAAACTTTAATGATATTCATAATGATCAAATAAATAAAATGTGGAGGATATACAATTTGTTATGCAGAAATATCCAGTAATGTACCTATCTCTCCTTAAGTGTGGGTTGCACATACTAACAACCTTTCAAAAAGTATAGTATGGAAAAGAGAGGAAAAAGAAACTTCACAGTGCAAAAATCCGACAAATTCCATCTCAGATGATCAAGGCCAACAACAGTGATAAATCACATTGATAGCATGTACTCTTGTAACAATGTGATGAAAATGGTGGTTAACCTCTGTGATCTTCCTCACAAAAATCCCATAACTCCAATCTAAGCATGAGAAAAATATTGGACAAATTCCAGGAGAGGAGCATCCTACAAAATACCTGAAAATATATCTGTCCAGAAGTCCTCAAAAGTCTGAAGCTTATCAAAAACAAGGAAAGTCTGAGAAACTGTCACAGCCCAAAGGAGCCAAGGAAAACTTGATGGCTATATGTAAGGTCAAATCTTTGATGAGTTCCTAGAACAGAAAAAGGATGTGAGGAGAAAACTATGGAAATATGAAAGAAGTATGGACTTTCATTAATAACAATATATCAATATTAATTCATCACTTGTGACAAATGAAAATGGGTGTGGGGCATGGGGAGACTGTTTATCATTGGTTTTTCTATAAATCTAAAACTATTCTAAAATGCTAAGTTTATTAAAAAGTAATTGTCTCAAAGATCCTAAGAAAGTTAAGTACGTGTTGGGTATTTTTTTTAATTTTATGTAGTTTTATTTAATTTTTTTTCCTTGAATATATTTTTATTGTGGATGATTATTAGTCACAATAATTATTAAATACCTAAGGAAAGTATTGTGCTTCCCAGTTTTCAAAGCTCTTTCCCATATTACCTTATCTGGTCCTTTATCATAAGTAACAAATTATTAGTCTCATTTTATAGCCAATGAATTTGAGGCTCAGAAACGGGAAGAGAGTTGCCTGTGGTCACACAGCTAGGAGGGGCAGAGCTGACAATTTTCCACGCCGATGCAGCAAAGCCCATGTATATTAAAGGACTTTTACATGTGCACACATTTATATAATGCAACCTTATTAAGAATTATACTTTCTTCAGCAATTAACCTAATTTTACTTATTAGTATCTATTTATATCTTGTTGCTATGCTGGAAAATAAAACTACTGTAATTTCCTTACATTATGGAATGCACTTTCATTAAGTTGCACATATGTTATTTTAAATAAACATACCTACTCACACAAAATGAAGAAAACAGGGAAGCACATGCTTCTTTTACTAATGTATATGGATAAGTTATCTAAATAATTTAACTGACTCAGTATCTTTTTTTGTGGCATATATACTGCAGCAGAATCCTAGATATCCTAAAAATATGTAGCCTTATTTTCACTATTAAACAGAAGAGGCAAATATTTTATAGTAGAAAAAATGCACACTGACATGTTGAGGTGCACTTAACTGGAGAAAATTTTGACTCATTGCATAAAGTTTTCATCTCAGCTCTGTCACTCGCAAGTTGTATGAACTCTTGCAAGATTTACTTAATCTCTCCGCAATCTCACTCTCTCATTTTAAAAGGGGTATAATAATGTTGTATAACTCATAACATTCTTGCAAATTACAAGACAAGACCTTATAATAGCCCCTATGGCATAAGTGCTCAATAAACGGTGACTATTGTTACAATTGGAACAACCCCAAGAACCATCCATTTCCACATATGTATAGTCTTTAACATGGACAAATATTTGACTATATTTATCCATAAAAATAAATCAATAAAAGTCCTCTTAATGTAGCTTTGTAGATGTGATGGTCCGAAAATTCCGTATTGGTCATTAAGGCATCGAAAAGGAAAGACCAAATCTATCTCCTTTCTTCTCTTCCCTTTCCACAACTTTCTCTCTCACTTTTTCCTTGTCTTTTTCTTGTTCTTTTCAAATGTGAGAATGACAGCATTTACAAAAAAAAAAAAAAAAAAAAAAAGGCAAGGGAAAATGGTGAGGTCTTATTAGAGTGTCCTCGCTTGATGGTTGCATTTAATTTTGCAACCCTAGATCCACCTGATGGTATATGATCCCACTAATGTGATGTTCGGAGACACACTACTTAATCAAAACAAGTGAGTAGAACAAATGCTGTCTTTGTTGTGCTTAGCAGTTCGTGTATTAGTTCATTCAGATATTGCTTAACAGCTGATATGTACTGAACCCTGGGCTAATCATAATGCTACGATGCTGGCAATAAAGACATCACCCCTTTCTTTAGAAAACGTGCAGTTAGGGTGCCTGGGTGGCGCAGTCGGTTAAGCGTCCGACTTCAGCCAGGTCATGATCTCGCGGTCCGTGAGTTCGAGCCCGGCGTCAGGCTCTGGGCTGATGGCTCCGAGCCTGGAGCCTGTTTCCGGTTCTGTGTCTCCCTCTCTCTCTGCCCCTCCCCCGTTCATGCTCTGTCTCTCTCTGTCCCAAAAATAAATAAAAAACGTTGAAGAAGAAAAAATTAAAAAAAAAAAAAAGAAAACGTGCAGTTAGTGGGGAGGGTGGGGAGCGTTAAATACTCACTAGAAAAACCATTTGAAGATATAATGGCTGACACATTCCTAAATTTGGTGAAAACTGTGAATTCAGATGCAAGAAGCTCAATGAACCTCACACAAGAAACACAAAGCAAACTACCCAAAAACTTTATTTTTTTTTTTATTTTTTTTTTTCAAAAACTTTATACTAAAGTTGCTCAAGATCAAAGATGAGGGCTACTGCAGATTTCTCATCAAAAGTGACACAAGGGAGAAAACAGAGGAGAGCTTTGATAGGGGCTGCATACCAGCAGCTTCCTTCCACCTCTTTTTTTGGCAGAAACTGACAAGCTGATTCTCACATTTAGGTGAAATTTGAGGAATTTTGAATAGGTTAAACAACTTCAAAAGGGGAATAAAACTGAAGATTTTATACAACCTGATTTCAAAATTTATAATGCTATCATAATCAAAATGTGATATTGGTATAAAAATATATATATTAAATACAATATGTGTATAGAGAGAATATCTAGATCTCGATCTCTCTCAACAGAGAGATAAAGAATACATATATATGTAACATAATAGCCCAGAAGAATATCTACATAATTATGGTCAATTGATTTTCAACCAATGTGCCAATACACTTCAATGGAGGAAAGGATATTCTTTTCAACAAACGGTACTGAAATGATTGGATATCCATATGTCACAACCAATGAACTGATAACTTTACCTCATACCATACACAAAATCTACACTAAAACTCATAATCATATACAAACATTTACATGCTGAAATTAGAAAACTAGAAGAAAACATAAGAGCAATATTTGTGATCTTAGGTTAGGCAAAGATTTCTCCCCCCACCCCCGAAATGTTTATTTATTTAGAGACAGAGAGAGGGAGAGCATAATGGGGGGAGGCAGAGTGAGGGTGAAAGAGAGCATCCCAAGCAGGTTCTGTGCCGTCAGCATAGAGCCTGATGCGAGGCTCGATCTTATGAACTGTAAGATCATAACCTGAGCCGAAATCAAAGGTCAGATGTTTAACTGATGAGCCACCCAGGTGCCCCAGGTTAGGCAAAGATTTCTTAGATATGATACCATATAGCTACTACATAAAAGAAAAAAAAAAACTGATTAATTGGATTTGATCAAAGTCAAAATATTTTGCTTTTCAAAAGATACCATTAAGAAATTAAGAAAAGTCATAGACTGGGAGAAAATACCATAAATCACATAATTGATAAATGACTCATATAAAGAATACATAAGAACTCTTTTTAAAAAAATTTTAATGTTTATTTATTTTTGAGAGAGAGAGAGAGAGCACGCAAATGGGAGAGGGACAGAGAGAGAGAGGGAGACACAGACTCTGAAGCAGGCTCCAGGCTCTGAGCTGTCAGCACGGAGCCCAACGCGGGGCTTAAACTCACAAACAGTGAGATCATGACCTGAGCCAAAGTTGGAGGCTTAATTGACTGAGCCACCCAGGCACCCCAAATATATGAAGAACTCTTAAAACTCATAATAACATAAATGACACAATAAAAATGGGAAAAATATTTGGATATTCATTTCATCAAAGAATGAATGTCATTTTGGACACTGGTTTGACAGTTTCTTAAAAATGTAAACATAGGGGCGCCTGGGTGGCTCAGTCCGTTAAGCATCCGACTTCGGCTCAGGTCATGATCTCATGGTCTGTGAGTTCGAGCCCCGCGTCAGGCTCTGTGCTGACAGCTCAGAGCCTGGAGCCTGTTTCAGATTCTGTGTCTCCCTCTCTCTCTGCCCCTCCCCTGTTCACACTCTGTCTCTCTCTGTCTCAAAAATAAATAAACGTTAAAAAATTTTTTTTAAAAAATAAATGAAAAAAATGTAAACATATATTTAAACTAAGATATAGCAATTTAAAAGTTTATATACTTATGAGAAGATACAGTAGCTCTACTTGTAGGTATTTATAAAGAAAAAATGAAAATATAGGTCCACATAAAAATTTCCATACAAAATATTCATAGGAGTAGTATTTACAATAGTCAAAACTGGAAACATTCCAGAAGTCCTTTAACTGGTGAATGGACAAACAAAAATGTATGTCCATGCAGTGGAATACCAGGTGGAAATAAAAAGAAACAAAGTACTGACACATGCAACAAAATGGACATATGTAAAATAGATTATGCTAAGTGAGAGAAGCCAGACCATTAAAGACTACACATTGTGTGATTACATGCCCTAGAGGTAAGAGCAGGGTTTGACTTCATCTGGGCATGAGGGTACTTTGAGGGGGTGATCAAAAGTTTCTAAAAATAGATTAAGTTTATGGTTGCACAGCCATATAAATTTACAAAAGTAAAAGCATCCGTCTTTATAATTACATTGGGTAACTTTGTGGTGTGTAAATTAGACCTCAATAAAATTGATAAAACTTTAATAAAATGGATTCAGAGAAACAGTAGGGTGAATTAATAGCTTTGCATGTACTACAGAAAGCAAGAAAAAATAAAATGCATTAAATCAGAAAAGCAGTATAACTTCTGTTATTTGTAAACAACATAATTATGGACATAGAAATTTTCCTTGAATCTATGATAACGCCAATGAGTGAATTTAGCAAGATGACACTATGAGATCAACATTCAAAAACCAGTTTTATTTCTATATATCATCAGTAAATAGCTCCCAAATAAAATTCAAATACGATTTCTGAAAATATAAGAAAATATCAAAACTTGGGTATAAAAATAGAAGAATATCTTCTTGAAGCTGGGGTCAGCAAAGATTTCTTGGACAATATTCAAAAGCCCTAATCATAAAAGAAACAAATCAGGAATTGGACCTCATTAAATACCAGACACCATTACAAAAATGAATAGACAAGCTACAGGCAGGGGGAAATATTAACAGGCTATTAACAGGCCAAACTCATCTATGGTGATTGAAGTCTGAAAGTGGTTATTTCTCTGAGGTGTGAGGAATGACTGAAAATAGCGTAAGGAAACATTCTAGAAGTGATGGAAATGTTCTGCATTTGCTGTGAATGATAGTTACTGAGGTGTATACAATTATCAGAAGTCATTAAAACACTAGAGAGCTGTGCATTTTATTATATGTTAATTATACCTCAAGTAAAAAAAAAGAACAGAAATAAAAAGACTTAAAAAAATTTTTTTACAAGAGCAAAACACTCCTTACCTGAATGCAGTAATAAGCCCACAAATAGAAAGGGAGAAGGAATTAGTTTTATGAGATGGAAATTAAATAAATGTTTATGGGTTAGGCAGAGGAGTTGTGATCTAAACATTTCGGATCTTTACTACAGAGTTAATCACCTCTTGGTCTAAAAAGGAGGAAAGTCTCCAGAGAAAAGAATTTTCTGCTAAAAAAATGCGCATTGATCAAAGTTCTTACCAGCAACTCAATCCAGATATTGTTCAAATGCATGATTCATTATTTTGACATCTAAATGTCATAACTATCTTTGATCCTTTTCCTTGGGGATACCTTGCCTAAATGTGATAGAGAAAGTCAGGGGGAGTGGGTGAACAAGAATCTCTTTTTCTGGATCTCTCTATTCTCACATAAAAGGCAAATATGTTTAGCTCCACCCCCCACCCCAAGCGTCACTGGGGCAATGAAAATCCTGGGCAGATTTCAGACACTGCAGGGTCATTGTTCCCTCTTCTGAACTACCATTCCGCTGCCTTTCCTCACTGCTAGGTGAGACTCTGAGTGGAGGTGGCAATTTCTGTGCAACTCCCCACCCCCACCCCCCAACTTCTTTTCTCTCATCACATAAACCAGTAGACAATTGGATGGCATTTCCTTGGCTACAATGGGCTCCTAAGAGATCTTCCAGTTATTCCCGCTATTTGGCTAATCAATCATGTCACCCCATGGTTACTGGAAGTGTGTTGGCTAAGATGATCAGCCATGTCCCCTGCAATAAAACTCAACGGGAAAGCAATAAGAATTCTTCAGTTACAAAAGGAACTCTATTTCCCCACTTCACTCCATCCTTGTAAAAGTTGCAGAATGGCCTTGTATCTTCCTTTGAGTTTTCAGTGCTAGGCACAAATGAAGAGGAAGTTCCGCTACTAGATTAATACCTATGGTGTATACTTTATATACCTTACGGTAAAACCTACCATAGCAGGTAGGTGAAAAATTACTGGAAGAAATTACTGGAAGAAATTGGAGCCTCCAAAATTCTGTTTTGGGTGTCTCAACCACAAAAGTCACCCTTTGGTAAGTCACCCATTGTTCAAATGCATGATTCATTATTTTGTTATCTAAATGTCATAACTATCTTTGATCCTTTTCCCTGGGGATACCTTGCCTAAATGTGAATTTGAATCATTTGAATCAGCTGGTAAGAACTTTGATCAATGCGCATTATTTAGCAGAAAATTCTTTTCTCTGGAGACTCTCCTCCTTTTTAGACCAAGAGGTGATTAACTCTGTAGTAAAGATCCAAAATGTCTAGATCACAAGTGGAAACTGAGGCAAGCAGAATATCAGTAACACGGCCATTTTTCCTGTGAATTAGAGTCTGAGACAACAGTTGTAATCAGAATTCTAGTCTTTTCCTTTGTGAACTAAAAACATTCTTTCCACACAAAGATGAATTTAGCAGCATGTAATTTTCCTTCTTATCCACTGAATGTAGGATTGAATTAGAGTTTACCTAGAGAAATCTAATTTGTAGTTTTGAAAATAAGCAAAAAGCTGTTAGACCGTAATGTTGATATTCTGATCACGTTACATATGCATAAGAAGATAGTATCGAGCAAAGCTTTATTTACATTTCCTAAGTGTTTTTTCATTTTGTATAAACTAATGAGTGGTGCTGTTGGGGAATATGTGTATCCCTCTTTGTGTAATGGATTAAGCGTGAGTCCTGTTAAACACTAGGCCATAAATCAGACTGTGTTCTCTATGCCTAATTAAGGGTTTAAAGGGGGAAAAGGTAAATTCTTGAATGAAGGGCTCTACTCAGAAGCAGTGTGTGATTTCACAAAGGAAGTAGATAAAGCAGAAAAAAAAGAGCAATTTAAGTGAAAAAGAAGAAAACTATGAAAATATGTGAGCCACTTTATTCTACTTCTCCTCAGATTTAAGAATGCCTAAATCTCCACATAAAACATGAAAATGTTTATTTTTTAATCAGTGCGATGAAATGTAATAATAATACAGATTGACCAGAGAATTTAAAATGAGTGTCAAAATAGTGCTAATCAACTAAAAAAAAAATTACATGCATTGAGAATTCAAACAAAATCAGCTACAGAAAAGTTTTGAAGAAAATTCACAAGTGGTTTTTTTCTTTTTAGCTACATGTATATAATTATAGTGCACTAAAATCTCAGCATATTGAACTATTGTAGATTTCGAGTAAAGAAACAAAATAATCACAGTTAATCCACTTATTTCCTAGTGGAAGAATTGCCATGAGTTTTGATAAAATTAGTCTCAGATAATAGTGTTAAAACACTTCTGTATGTTCCTGGAGTGCAGCTAATGTTTATATTCATAGTATAAACTGACTTTGAATATATTGAGAGCCTTGAAAAGTGCATTACATCGCATATGCAGGATTAGAAAAGGAGAAACAAGGTCATAATTCATTAGCCTTTAGGAGCTCCAGTCAGTAATATCTGACTATACATAATTAATAATGCTGATATTTGGCTTTATTTCACCTCGCTTTGTATTACTCCTGATCTGCTCAGTGAAATATAGGAGAGGGACAGAAAAAGAAAACATTTTGCTATGATGAGGAAAAGAAATAGATTTTGATTGACTGGACTTGTATTTACAATAAAAGGGATCAATTTACTAAATTCCCACTTATTTTTTTTATTCAGTAAATATTTATTCTGGACCAGATGATGACAAGTAATTTGTTTCGTGCTAGAAATTCAATGAATTGGGTAGCAGACAAAGTGGACAAGGTGTCAACCTTCATGGAATTTCCAGACAAGTGAGATCCTGATTGATCATTAACAATAGATGTTTAGGAAAAATAAGTTTATTAAATGTTCTTATTTGAAGAATTCAGAGATTCTCAGCTTATACATAATAAATATATTTCAGAAACAAAACTCAGGTTACATGGTTATCAAGACCACTGAAGAACTCTTCCATCCCCCTGGCAACCCTTGCCTCCGTTCTCTCCTCTCAACTTTTGTTATTACTTTCCCACCCCACCTTCTGTTCCATATTGTGCTGCTGGCTGGCATGTGTGTGTGGGGGGGGGAAGGGTGGAAGAGACTTCCATTAATTCTAGACTTCCACATGCAATGGGTGTGTGGGTTGGCAATGAAGGCAAACCCTGCCTCTTATTCCTGACTGCAACACGCCTCAACTCCCTCATATTTGGTCAACACTTTGATGAAGATTCATAGTAAAACCTTGTATTTCCTGAGACCAGTCCTGATACTTCCATCCCCATATTCTCAGGTCTCTCTTCTCTTAGTATTGGAGTCTCATATGACCGTTAACCCTTATCCAGCACAGCATCACCTGTATTTTGTCTTATATAAATTGATATTTATTACTGTTTGGGTTTGGTTGGTATTGAGTCTTTATCAATTGTTACACATCTCGTAATATAAAAATAACGTTCCTGGAGATGAAAAGGTCTGCTGGGATTGGTGAAGGTAGACATGCACAACGGGAGTGTGAATTGTTGAATTTTGAACCTAAAAGCAGGAATGGGAATAAAGAAAGCTGGGCAATGCAGAGAAGGAGCTGTTACATGCCAAATGAACTTTGGAGCTATCCCTATTCTGTCTAATTGGATGGAGAGCTCAGAAAAGGAAGAATCTATAGGGCAGTTCTCACTGGAACCTCTGTTCTTTGTGTTATTCCTCCTCATTTTAAGGAAGGGTTCTTAAAATACAAGTGATCTTATATGAAATTGAAATGAATGCCAGCAGCACTTGGTATATTTCATCTACCCATTTGAGCATTTTTCTAGTTCTAAATTGTTCTTTTACTGCACTTTATTTGGAAAAGCTTCTCCTCTGGCCTACAAACGTGAATGTTCAAATCCTTCCCATCTTTCAAATCCCACTCTAAAGGACATCTCTTTCTGAAAGCCTTCTTTAATGTCCACAGCGGAGAGTTATTTTTCTTAATTTTCACATAATTTTACTTGTACGTTTGTGACATTCACTATTTTCTACCTTTTAAAAAGATACTCATATAAGTTACTAAACTGTAAAAGAACTGTAATGGATTCATATGCTCCTTCCTTCCACTACATTTATTGAGAGATTGTCATAAGGAAAAGTAGGGCCTGATGTGCAAATGTAAATGTAGAAGAAAGGAATATAACAACAGCAACAACTTCTAGACAATGGTGGCCCACCTCTGTTCTGGTGCTCTGTGAAATAAATTATTTTGGCATAGAACACAAGTCTTTAAGTGGACATACCTACCACAGACTATTTATACTCAAATATCCAAAAGTAGAGATAGAATCTAAGAGTCTTCAGAATATTGATTATTTATATTTAGCTCATGTCAAAGAACAGGTACACGAATAATAGCATTTAGTTTTAGGTTTTTTTTTTTTTTAACGTATAATCAATTTACATCGCTTAAGGGGGATGATATATGTTCTCTTCTGTGATAACCAGAATTGTTTATTAAAGAATAATAAGTTACCGCAAAGCAAGCGAAGAAGTATTTTCCTTTAGCTGGCTGCAAAACTTTTTATTAAGCACTATTTCACTGAAAATAACAAATTATATGCTATGGTCTGATTGCTTAAAATAGGTATTTCTGAATAGAAGAAAAAACATTAGTATGAGAGTACTTTGAAATGTATCAATTACTTTAGTTATAAAGAGAATTGTTGAAAATAAAAGCAGATGTGAACGTGATTCAAATTTAATATATTTGAAATGTAAAGTAAAAATATAATACACCTGGATAGAGTTATGCAAATTGCATGGGTAAATTCTTCCCCTAGGGATAACTTCAGTGTGTTCTCTAAATCCTTTTAAAAAAAGAAAGTAGGAAACTGGAGGTAATTTTGAGATGTTTCCTTCAAAGGATGCATAGCTTTTTCCTATTATAATGAATTAATAAAGTAAATCTTTTAAAAGAATTAAAATAATCAGCTCTTTATGGTTGTGAACGGCCTCTGCTTAATTTTTAGTAATTGAACATTTCTATTACTTCAGTCATTTGACACTATTCTCAAAGGAATCACCTTACTAGTATCGTTCTCATTCTTGGGCATACGTTTTTTCAGTAGATGTAGATGTTCATTTCTAGTTAGGGGTATTTATTTTTAAGTATTGCAGTTTAGAGTAATAGAAACAGCATGGGAGTAGGGTCAAAAGATTTGGGTTCGGTTCTTAAAACTGATTTAGCAAGAGATCTCACGTGCAATGTAATGTTTTTGAGTTTCACTTCCTCCGTGCAGTAGACATAAAGATCTATGTTTGAGCGCCTTGTTTTGAAAGGGTCAAATGAGATAATGTATATGAAAAAATGTCAAGTACTATTTACATACCATTATTATCACATTTAGGAAATAACCTTACATAAATAATCCAGTATGAGTGCCCTCTTTGTTTTTTAGATACTTAAGATAAATGCACGCAAAATTAATGTGTAGGTCATAGGACCCCTTCTTTTCTTTGCTTAACAGTAATTTTCTTGACCTAAACAATTTACCAGTGGTCTAAGAAGTTGGAAAGGTTATAGTAAACTTTCAAGTCTTAACATAACATTTTGTAGTTCGCTAACCAGGTTAACAACCCAACTCTTCATGCATCCCAAACCCGGCAATTATAAATAATTTAAAAAACACGCAAGCGTTAGCTGTGCCGTTGTTTACATATGCCTCACGTTTTACGCTACGGGATGATGACCGTACGATATTTAAACATAATTAGCGCTTAGGCACAGCAAGGCACCGCTCCACGGCCACATCTCTCTGGTCTTGCATTGTTTAAGACGATGTAGATGGTTAATGTTGAGTCAAGTTGCACATTCGATACGAGTTCTGTTAAGAGGCTGGTTTTGTACCCTTGCAGCAAGGCTCTGGGAATCCACCCAGCCAAGCAGAAAAGGGTTAAGAGTCCAGCAGAGGGAAGTAGTGCGGAGTGACTATGTGAGAATGTGTGTGTGTGTGTGTGAGTGTGAGCGCACAGGACAGAAGCCTCGAGTTGCGGAACGGACTTGTACACAAGTTCCAAAGGCTACCGTGTCTCCGGTTCTCCGCCCTCGCGGGCCCCGGGGCCACGGCCTGCACCCAGCGGGCAGCGCCCCGTGGACTTGGGGGGCTGGGCTGGAGGGAGAGGGGTCTCGCGAGGGTTTCAGGGCGTGGCTGGAGTGGGGGGCGCGCGGCGAGTGTGCGCGGGTGTGCGCGCGCGAGAGGGCGAGTGTGAGCGCGGCGAGTGTGAGCGCGGCGAGTGTGCGGCCGCGTCGCCATTCCCCGTGACGTCAGAGTGTATTGTTGTGAGCGGGGCCGAGCGGAGCATCCCCGGAGCTGTCACCGCGGCGGCCGCGGCGGCGGCGCAGCGCGAGCCCCGCACGAGCGAGCCCGGCCGGCGCCGCCCCCGCCCCTGTCCCCGGCCCCGCCGCCGCCGCCCAAGCCCCCGCCCCCGACCCGCCCGCCCGCCGCGCGCCGCCGCCGCCGCCGCCGCCGCCGCCGCCGCCGCCCGCGCGCCCCCACCCACCCCACCCCACCCCCTCGCTCCATCCCTCCCACCCGCCGCCGCCGCCGCCCGCGCGCCTCCCCCCGCGGAGCGAGTGCGGGTCACCGGGTCACTGGGTCATTGTCTCCGCGCCCGAACCCCGAGCACCCCGTGGAATCCCCCACGTCATCATCAGAACCATCAATGAGATGCAAACATGAAAGACAAGAGGAAGAAGAAGGACCGCACCTGGGCCGAGGCTGCCCGCCTGGTACGTACCGCCCCCCGCCCGCCGCCCGCGCGTCCCGCCGGCCCCGCCGCTCGCCCCGCGCCGGCCCGCGGCGGCGGAGACGGCCACTTCCAGCCCGAGCCGCCGCCCGCTCGCCGGGCTCCTGCTCTTTGTTATTCTGCGGGAGTGGGCTCGCCCAGGGGCCCCTGTGTGTGTGTGTGTGTGTGTGTGTGTGTGTGTGCGTGCGCGCGCGGAGGGGCGCAGCGATTATCTCGGGGAGCCCCGCGCCAGCGGCGCCCGGGACCGCCCGGGACACTTCTCCCGGTACTTCGCTCTCCGGGCTCGGCTGTGCCTTCGCCACGGGTGAATTTCCGAGCGCTCGGCCCGCTCGACTTCCCTCTCTGCCGCTCCGGAGACCTTTGTGTGGCAATTACCACTCCCTCCCGGCCCCTCCACCTCCCGGAATTTCATCAATAACTCTCTGTGCACGGTCTGTGTGTGTGTTCGGCGTTTGTGAGTTCATACATTTTACACGTGCATGCACGGTGTGTGTCCGACACGGACTTGTGGGGCGTGTGCATGTGGGCTAGGTCGTGCGTGTCCGTGTGCCGCGTCGTGTGCATTATGCATGCACACTGATACGTGCATGTTTTGTGTGGATCAAGTTCGTTTGTGTTTTGTAGGTATTGTGTTCTGCTCGATGTTTGTGTGTACATTCTGTGCACGTGTGTGCAATTTGTGTGTGTGTGTGTCGGGGCGAGTGTGTGTGTGTTTGGTGAAGTTGGGTCAGTGTCATTTGTAGTGGGAGGTTATTAAGAGTGTACAGCTAGGTGTGTTTTAATGCTGGCTTCCTGGGCGGTGTTACTTGGCTGCTTTTCTTTAACCTTTCGGAGCTTACGTTTTAATCATCGAAAGAATGTCTCTATAGAAATGCTGGTTGGCAGAGGGGCGTCGGCGTCTTTGGTTTGATGCATGTGTATGTGTGGGTTTCTTTCTTTCTTTTTTCTTTTTCTCTCTTCTTTTTCTTCTTTTAAAGGACAGCTGTAAACGGATTTTTAAAAAGGATATTTCTGTACTGTGTGCCTCACGGGAATGCAAAGCATTACATTTGAAGCTCAGCCTTTCAGGGTTTCGGCTGCATAAATTAAATATTTACTTAGCAACTTACTATCTTTTATAAATTGGCTGAAAGAAGGCAGACTGCATGCAATTTGGGGGGGGGCAGTAGGGGGGGCGAGACCAAAGAACATGTTATTGGGTTGACTTTGTAAAGATTGTTTTACTATGACTGTGGGTTGTTTTTTGTTTTGTTTGTTTGGTTTTTTTTTTTTTTAAGCTTTTGAGTAACTACATCATGCTCAAGGAGAACATTTGTCAAAAGTAATTATCTGAGTTTGGTTGAAGGGCCTTACTGGTTTGTCTCTGGATTGGAGCAAGGGGTTTTAAATAATTGACCCTATTACCCTAGGAAGAAGTGACAAAAGTCCTTTTTAATTGCAATCTAGTTATTGGAAGCTGGAGTGGCTGGGCCCCTTTACCTCATCTCTTAATTTGCAGTAGTGTATGTTATGATTTCTCCCCTTATCTGTGATTGTGTTAATTACTGAATCACTCACTGTCTGTGGATGAATGGGCAGGTGATAGTCATTGTCTAATGAACTGCATCTGGGAAAGGAAACTTATGTGTGAGGAATATGTGAAAAGTAAGCAGTACGTGTTAAGTAGATGCCAGATTGATGTTATCACTGAATTTTTGCTAGAGCATAGTACATTACTTATTGTTTGCTCAGCCATTAATTCAGAATTGTGTGGGGGTGTGCAGGGCTTCTGAAAATGCATTATTCAGTTTCCTTGGAGTGGCAATCAAGTATTATTATAGAGCTTCAGTGTATGTGTTTTAAACAAGCGAAAGAGTTGACTTATAAATATTTTAAAATAATGATTCATGAATTACCTATATCTGCTTGCAGAGAATTATTTAATAAATAACATTATTCTGATGGAATTTAAAGCTAACCATTTGTATTCAACAGTATTTGTTACTGTTCCTGAAAGTACTGTGCTTTATTTGATCTAATCATAATAGATCTGTATTGATAAATCTTGAGATGGATTTTTGAGTCGCATCTTTTTGTTAAAAGTTGCCTTTTCCTCTTGCAAAAGTTCATTGATGGGAAAAGACACACTAAGAGTCATCAACACAAAAGAATTAATGATAGACCAGATGTCTCTATTTTAACCAGACATATTGAACTAGTAGTTATGGTAATTTTTCAATTTGGTTCAAGTTATTTTTCCCCTGGTAGTTGCACAAATGTGTATGTATTCAAAATGTGACAGTTGAAATAAAATACTGAATGAAATAGCAAGTAATTGTACTGGAAATATCTTTCTCAGGAATTTGTGATTTGTAATTGTGGCTTTATGATCATTCTTGGCTTACTTCGTGAATAAAAGAGAAAAGGATCCATTTGGGCAATTGTGACTTTTAAGTATTTTCTTTATGATTATATGAATACATATAGACTTAAACTCTCTTACCAACTTGCATGAAAACCATTTTTACTCTTATAATTATAGTTTTAATTTACACGCATTTAAAAAGTAATGCCTTTTGGGAGGGCATTTCTGTGATATAAAAATACTGTCGTTACATATTTTACACTGCCCCTGCTGCTTTTGCTGTGGTTGTTGTTATTAAGGACTTTTAGCCTTTTCTTGAGACATCAAGTGTTAAACCAGGTGTCTGATTTTAAAAGTAGAGACTAAGGATGAACGGAAAATATGCATGTGGTTCTTGCAATATGGGAACTGAAAGGAGAGAGTATCCAAATTAATATTAAGAATAACCTTCCAATCATACAGTATATAATATATATCTCCTACTGGAGTGTGTGTGTGAGAGAGAGATTATCTTGAAAGAGAGGGTTTCGGGAGAGGAAATGCAAAATACATTTTTTGAACTGTGACCAAAAGCTTATGTTTAAATGTAGTTTTGCATTCATTTTTAAGAAAAAAAATGTGGAAGAAGAATGGTTCTCTGTAGAGTAAGAACTTCCAGTCGACAACAGAAATTTTGTTTTCTTTCTTTGTGAGAAAAGTGTGTGGTTCGTAAATCTGCAAACTCTGAGTGGCAACTCCAGGGATTTTGCTTTAGATAGAGATGCAGCTATCAAGCCCTACCAGTTTTCTTGCAGAAGTATGGAGTGTTTGTATGTGGTGAGCTTGCTTAGCTCAGGAAAGAAGGAATGGTAGTATAATTTTTCTGTATTTTCAGGAATGTCGTGATTATTAACAGGGTGCCATTTTAAAGCAGTAATACCACATCTTTTTTTTTCTTTCTCTTTTTCTTTTCTTTCTTTTCATTTTTTTTTTCTGCCCTGCATCAGTTGCAGAAATTTCAGCCTTCAGCCTCCCCACTCCCCCTCAGCCTTCTGCAGTTGTGGTGGTTACTTTGCGCATTGCCATTTAATATGGAGGCTGCTCCCAAACCAGATGCATTTTCATTCGTTTTATCTGCTCTTCTAAGGTTATAGAGTCTCAGAGGATCCCACAATCACATGGAAGTATCTTCTGTCTTAATATTTGTAGACCACAATAAGAATAAAAATCAAAACCATAACTCATGTCGAGCTGGGGCTTTGACTTTAATCCTTTTGACTTTTATCTCAAGTCTTCACTCTGTTACTATAAATACAGTTTAAACCATTGTGAAAGGATCTTCATGCTTCTTTGTAAAAAATGGGGATTTGACAAGACTTTGTTTTACTGCACTAAGGGGTTTCTTTGTTACTGGCTTAACACAGAACATACTGTTATTTATATATTTATTCTAGGTTAATTCTTTTTTTTTTTTGATATGCGAAAATGTTGTTGCTTTGAGAAGTGCTTTTTGATAGTTTCATCACTTTGTTCTATAGGGAATGCTGCTGGTAAGATAATGATTCAATGTATTAATTTGTTCCCTGGGTTTTTTCTGTTTGTTTCATTCCTTACAATCTTTGTTTAGTCTCACTGGCACCTGAAAATAAATCTTAACAATCTTAAATAGCTTTGTGCTTGGTAACATGGCTGATTTATTTGCTTGTAGTTTAGGTACATTCCCAAAGATAATGACTATTAGTAGGGCTTTTTTTTTTTTTTTGTAGTTCAAGGTGACCTTTGGGGAAAAAAATTTAATGGCAAATTTGCCTCATTCTTAGGAGAAAACAGATACATATCTCTTTATGCCATAGCAGAGTTACTGAAGGTTTTAAGTAAATTGAAATTTTGTAAATCATATTCTATTAAAAATTAAGTGGGGCTTATTAATTAAAGGAAATCTGTGTGAATCTTTAGCACAGACATTCTTTTGCATAATGCATTATATGCTAAATAAACTCTTAGGGTTTCTGTGAAATAAAGCCAAATGGCATTGGTAGCTGTTAAAATAGAAAACAATTCATAATTGTTAACTTAACTGGTTGCCTTGTCTTTTGTCTTTGTGTTTTAGAAATAAATATAATTATTCAGGAATGATGAACATGGGATGGAGGAGAGAGCATTGGTACTGGTTTTGGCATTTTCTCACTGTGCTGCTGGTGCTTAGATTTCAGGTTTTGATCAGGCCTTCACAGTTGAGAACGTTTTGACTTGTGATCTGAGGTAAGCCCCAAAGGTGCACATGAGCATAATCGTGACGGTGATTATTGGCTTATGAACCTGGCTAACGTATTTGGCAAATGGAGTTTTATTTTCATTCGCTTACATTTCCATTGGTTTGATTCAGCTGTTTTCTATCATCTGTACATGTAACATCATCTCTTTATGTTTGCATCTCATCATCTCTTCTTTCAGATGTGGAACCTAAATTTTCGTTTTGCAATTTGAAAGATGGAAAAGAGTTTAGCAGTCTCTCTGCCTGTTTTGAGTTTCCAGTTGGGAAAAACGTGTTTGAAATAAATGAGAAATGTGAACTTAGGCCTAGTGTTTAGGTTGTTAATTTTTTATTTCCTGCTGACATGAAAGGGAATTTTAAGAATTGATTGTTTCTTAAGTTTTTCTCTTCTTCAAGAAATTCTTTGGTAGCAGATGATTCCTCGGATGTCAGAAATGGACTCTTGGCATGCTGTCACTTTTAGACTTGTAGAGTCATACCTGTAAAGGAATTTCACCACCGAAAAGCAAACTTACAAAGTAATGAAGTTTAATGTTTAATTATGTAATAATGTCAACTTTCACTGAAATGTACTGGGAATGTGCGGTATGGTCCCTAACCTTTTTGAGGGTTTCTCCATAGACAGCTCAAATGCTAGGGAGGATATGAAGATACACATCTTCAAGGAGTGTTGAGTTCAGTAGAGGAGACGAGGAACACTGGAGGAAGACTGAGCAGACACCATCTGTAGGTGTCACATGAATGATCAAGCAGGTGCTAGTTTACAGATTCACAGAAGGGAGAAGCCGTGTGGTATGAGGTGACTGCAGAAGGCTTAGTGGATTAGGTGAAATTGGGCTTGTCCTTGAAATATGAGTAAGATTGAACAGGTCATGAGAGGAGCACATTCTAAGAAGAGAGCCCCGCAGGCCAGAGGACGGGTTCAGGAGGCAATGCGCAGACAAGTCTAGAAATATCTGAAGACTTGAGAGGGTAGGCACCTCAATAAAGTTGAAAATTACATTGTGGCCAGATTGGGGGGAGGGGATTTACAAGTGATTTTAGGACAGTTGGACCGTGTAAGTTGTTGCATGGGGCTGGTGCGATAGGTGCTAGTACAAGTAGGATTTTTTTTTTTCAAAAACACAAAATAGAATGACTGTCTCTTGTACAGAGAGGGGACACCAGTGGTCTGGGGATGTCTCTGAATGCTTCCGTTACTTGGTAATAGAGTCTGAAAACAAAATTGATGTTAGAAATATTTTATTTCAAATAACACAACTTTATTCTGTCCATTGCCTTGGCCAAATGATGCAAAGTAAACATCAGTGAGTAATATGCATTCCGTTTGTAGAAAACATACACAGGGCACTGTCTCTGGAGATCAGTAGGTAGCTAGGGTTATTTCAGTAACTCAGTCTCCAAATGTGTGGTTTAATGATATGCCCAATATCATCACCCTGTCTATAAGGAGCAAGGCTGGCACAGGATTAAAAAAAAATACTGTGTCGTGTCTCTCTGATTTGTAGAAACTAACACAGGCACTTTAAATGATGTGAATTTAGCTGATTTGTTGCATGGAGACATAGGGAGGATCCAAGCCTACATCAGACTTATTATTTCCTGCTTTTCAGATTGCCTGCTTTTCATTTCTCTCTCTCTCTCTTTCCTTTTCATTAAGTATCTGCACGAAATTATTATTATCATTAATTTATAATTTAAAATCCTCCCGGCACCCCTCCTGCAAAGGTTGTCCATAGCAGATCCTGGCTCCTTTCTGATAGGGCAAGGAGGAGGGGCATCTGTATAGAACCACTTTCAGCTATTTGCCAGCACTGAGTGCCTTGATTGTTCTGCTTTTGTCCCTGCACAGTTGGTAGCTGTGGAAATCTAGCCCGGATTGAAACTTTCCCTGAAGAGCCCTTGGGGAACAAATAGAAACATTATATGATTAGCCACATTGTTTTCATTATTAAACAAATCTACATAAAAGGGTAGCAATTAACAGCTTTATCAGCCTGAACTTAGACACCTACCTCTCTTCTCCCCTCAGTATTCCCACTTGAAGGGGTAACAATTAACTGTTGCTGGTTTTAATGTCAGCAACTGACAACATTAAATTGGGAATAGGCACTTCTCCTGGTTGATTGACATATAGCCCTCTGACACGTTCTTATGTGGTTTAAGGCAAATGCATGCCCTGGGGTTAGAGCCAAAGGGCTTGTCAGAACATTGGCTTTAATAGCTAAAATGTATAACTTAAGTGACATCCAAGACCTTAGTCTTTGGTGGAACTTTTAGAACCTCAGGAATCTTGCAAGGCAGTGCAAGGCAGTTAGAACTTGCAAAAAATTTTTCTAGGTATATAGATGTATAATTTATTTTATAATAGTTATTTATCATGGGTTTATTTTGCATGTCTTTAGCATAAGTTAGTCCATGAAAAACTACGTAATGATGTTTAAAAGAATTCCAAAATTGCTATTTGACAAGGGTTCTATTCTTCAGTTATGTGGTTGTTGATTTCTGAATATATTATTTATGACTTAAGGGAGGGAAAATAGGATGGACCCTCTTCACCTTATTCAGAAGACATGACATTTCAAAGATTTTGTTAACTATAAGGCATTAGAACCTATTTTACAGTTTCAAAGAGTTAGAAATTGAAGTAGGATCTTTGGGCTTATTTTCCAGATCAGTCATAGAGAATGCATGATATAGTGAAGCCGTTGGTTATTCTTAGTTTCTTTTTAATGTCAAAGGTAAATGACTGACTGCATATATAATTTGTACATATATGAAGACCTTTTTTTAAAAACAAAATTAATGCTTATTTATTTTAGAGAGAGAGTGTGTGAGCATGAGTGGGGGAGGAGCAGAGAGAGAGGGAGACACAGAATCTGAAGTAGGCTCCAGGCTTAGAGCTGTCAGCACAGAGCCCCACATGGAGCTCAAACTCACAAACCATGAGATCATGACCTGAGCCAAAGTCGGATGCTTAACTGACTGAGTTAACCAGGCACTCCTGTCAAGACCTTGTTGACAAGGCTGAATAACTGAGTTGTTGTCTGGACCATCAGGACCCTGTATGATGCCCTTTCAGTGCTCTGAAACTCAGTTTCAGTGAGGGAAGGGATCCTCACACATTCAACAAGCAGTTCTCAGACACTATCAGGGTATCCGAGTTTTCAACTCAGTTCTGGCATTGTCTATCTAGAGACAGCATCAGATTCAACAGGTTAAGGGTTCAGTCCTGTAAGCGTGGTCCCCTACCCCCTTCAGAAGTCAAGAGCAAGTCCTGGTGGCTGTTACTTGTGCTTCTGACTGACCTACCGACTATAGACTGGAAGTTCCAATGACTCCATGGACGTCAGAGGCCAGTTGCAAGTCTACGTTGCTACCTGTACTTATAACCAGCTGTAAATCAGAGCTTCCCATGACCTGTTTCTCAGGTTAGATTAATTTGCTAGAACAGTTCACAGAACTCAGAGAAACATTTTAATTACTAGATCACTGGTTTATTATAAAGGATATAAGTCAGGAACAGCCAGATGAAAGAAATGCATAGGCTAAGATATGGGGAAAGAGCTTGGGGCTTCCATGCCTCTCCAGGTGAGGCACTCTCCGTCTCCACGTGCTCACCAACCCAGAAGCTCTCCGAACTCTGCCCCTTTGGGTTTTCCTGGAGGCTTCAGTACATAGTCACGATTGGTTAAGTCATTGGTCATTGGCACTTGATTCGACTTCCAGCCCCTGTTCCCTTCCCCAAGGTCAGGGGGTGGGACTGAAAGTTCCAACCTTCTAATCATACGGTTGGCTCTATTGCCAACCAGACCCCATCCTTAGGTGCTTTCCAGGAGTCACCTCATTAGCGTCGTGAAAGATTCTTTTATCATTCTCAACACAAGAAATTCCAAGGTTTTGGGAGCTCTCTGCCAAAACAGGACAAAGACCAAATCACCCCTTCCAGCCTAAACTTCCCTCCACCAGGCACACACAATAGATGATCTTACTTTAAAAAGTATTTATAAGAAAATCTCTTTACTTGAAAATATGTTATATCTTCAAATTCTTGCAACCAGAAGCAGTCTTTTCCTAAATCCTTTCTGTTTAATTTCTTGTCTCTTTTAAAACAATCCAAGAAATTAAATTAAGTCATTTTGCAACAAACGTCTCTGATATTCTCCTTGTTCTCTTTCCATCACTATTCTTAGGCTTGCTTGCTTCTCCTTCTCTCAGTTTCCGCTTTAGTGTTGGTGTATCTCAGAATGCTGTCTTCCCTCTCCTTTTTATTTTCATTTTCCTCCTCTCCTTTGGCCATCTAACCCTTCCTCGGTGGCAATTCTCTCATGATGAGAGCTCAATCTTTGAGCTTTCCCTGTATTTTGGACTTATATTAACAAATCCTTTGTGTATCTCCACATATTCTGGAGATTTTAGATGAAATGTATCTAGTACAAACATTTATTAGATACTCCCCACAAAAGTGTACGTTGGGCACACAAAGAGAAATGTGACCGCATTCTTGTCTGGGATGGGGGAAACTTATCTATGTGTACCTAAACATATGGTGTCTGCGGGGAGTTGTAAATTCTGTCTTAATTATAGCTCACATTTAGCTCTTCCTCTTTTCATTCACTAAATTTTACATAGTTCTGACCTTCCAACTAATTTTGTCTCTACTTTTAAAAATCTTACAGAGGCTGTATTTCTCTTTCTAGTAGATCTGATCTTACTGAATCATTCCTCTGCTTAAAAACTCTTGTGATTATCTTCATGTTAAAGAACAACAGGTCATAGGAAGCCCTTTTCAATATTGGAAACAATTGTGATTGCTTTTCCTCATAACATGAAGAATTTCCCATGTCCATTATACATCACAACAAATATTCTAACTTCTACTGCCTTATGTAGATTTATTTTGTATTCTTTTAAAACACAACAGAGGTAGTTAATTAAATTTATCAAGAGGAAGTGAATTTTCAACATTTTATCTGCCTCTGTGCTCAACTCTATTTCTTGAATCGTACTTTCTCTCTCTCTTTTTTTTTTTTTTTTTTTGGTAAATTGCCTCCTGTAACAGCCTTTTTTTAAATTAAAAAAAAAATTAATGTTTATTTACTTTTGAGAGAGAGAGAGAGAGTGAGACAGAGTACGAGTGGGGGAGATGCAGAGAGAGAAGGAGACACAGAATCTGAAGCAGGCTCCAGGCTCTGAGTTGTCAGCACAGAGCCCTATGTGGGGCTGGAACTCACAAGCTGTGAGATCATGACCTGAGCTGAAGTTGGACGCTCAACCGACTGAGCCACCCAGGCACCCCCCCCCTTTTTTTTAATGAGGGGCTCTGGGTTTGTTAACAGTCTTTGTATATCTGAAATGTTTTTGTTTTGCCCACCCCTTAAGAGATCTTTTTTTTATTATACTTTAACATTTTGAAGAAATTATAGACTCCCATGAAGTTATAAGAATTAAAAAAGAGAACCATGAGCAAATTGCTACATTCTCTCCCTGTAATTCATACTCTTACCCTAAATCTTTCCTATCCTCATAAATTTAATCTGAGCACAGTCCAGATTGGGTGTATAAAAGTGGCCAAGAGCAGCCTTTAGGAAGATTATCCCCCAAATATGTAGATTACAGTTCAAAAAGCGATCTCTAACACAGCTCAGCACATCTTTTTTCTTTTAAACTTAAGTATTTATTTATTTTGAGAGAGAGAGAGTAGGGAAGGTGCAGAGAGAGAGGGAAAAAGAAAGGGGGAAGGGTAAAGAGAGAGGGAGAGACAGAGAATCCCCAATGCGGGGGCTTGAACCCATGGACCTGAGATCATGACCTGAGCGGAAATCAAGAATCAGACACTTAACCAACTCAGCCACCCAGGTGCCCCTCAGCACATCTTTTATTAAAATAAAAGTAGAGAACTTGATAGGAAAAAACTAAAAGGTACAATGTTATCACCTTTGAGTGATAATTTAGCTAGTTACAAAAGTCTTAACTGACAGTTTTTACCCTTAATATTTTGGAAATGTTTCTTCATTATGTTTTTGTGTCAATGGTTGTGATACTGTGGCTGAGGTGAGTTTGTTAGTTTTTAAGAGGTGATATGCTTTTGTGTCTGGGAGTTCTTGCAAGTTCTCTTAATCCTTGAAGTTCTGTAGTTTTAATACTCTATCTTAAGTGTTTTTGGATAGATTTATTTATTTTCCATGATACTGTGTGTGTTTGTGTGTGTGTGTATTTTAGAGTATACTTGTGCTTTTTTATGTTTTAAAATTTTAATCATGTTGTAGTACAGAAACTTAATTTTTGCATTGCATCCCCACCAGATCATGAATTCTTTGAAATCTTTGAGAGTTGACTCAACATCTAATAGTTTAGTATATTCAGCTTATGGTTTGGAAGTGCTTTAAGAACAAAGCAAAAAGGACCTCCATAATACTGAACAGGATACAGCAATGAATGTGTTAGCTTTATCAGTCAGAATTACAGGTTGAGGGGCGCCTGGGTGGCGCAGTCGGTTAAGCGGCCGACTTCAGCCAGGTCACGATCTCGCGGTCTGTGAGTTCGAGCCCCGCGTCGGGCTCTGTGCTGACAGCTCGGAGCCTGGAGCCTGTTTCCAAATCTGTGTCTCCCTTTCTCTCTGCCCCTCCCCCGTTCATGCTCTGTGTCTCTCTGTCCCAAAAATAAATAAAAAAAAAAAAAAAAAAAAAACGTTGAAAAAAAAAGAATTACAGGTTGAAAGCAACAGAAACAAAAAACAAGTCTTAGTAACTTAAGTAGAAAAGAGTCTTTTGGAAACCATAAAGTAGTTCATATAATTATTCAGAAAGATCCAAACACCAGGCTGGAAAAATAGGCAAGGATCAATAGAGGCTGGGTAGCAGACACACACACAGTCATGCTACAAGAATAGTCTAGTTGAGATATTGCTATGGGCATCATTAATGGTCACCATTGTGACTTAGCATTGTCATAGGACACTGCCATTGCTGCCAGTGCATCCAGGTTCAAGATTCAAATCACAGGCATATGCATTTAATTGTCAGATTCTGGCTCCTGTACCTACACCTCAGTTATTAGGCACTGATGAAAAGGTGTATATGGCCTCTTCAGTACCATAGTGGAAACCTCTCCATCTGTGTCTTCATAGCAGTGATAAAGTCAACAAGATTAAAACCAAATGCCTCATTTCTTCACCACCTCCTACTCCCAGCAAGTCTGCTCTTCCTCTCATCTCTCAGGGAAAGCCATCCTCACAGTTGTTCAAGACAGAAACATTCTTGTCATCATTAATTCCTTTTTGTATTTTTTCCCTTTTATCCAGTAATCACTGAGTTCCACAGTTCTACCTCCTTTTCTTCAAATCTTCAAATCCTTGTTCTTACATCCTACACTTATATCCGTTTCCACTGTAATTTACTTTGATACAGGCATATATAGGTTAGGAAAAGAATATAGAGTAATGACAGGCCTGAAAGTCAGGCAGATAATGTTTCAGTCTCAATTCTGCCACTTACTATGTATTTGACTTAGGGCAAATTATTTAACATTTCTCAATTTTTCCATTGTGTATTAAAAGGGAATAACATAAAAGAGTGGTTGGAATATTTAAATACGGTAATGTGTATAACGTACTTAGTATAGTTTTGACATTAGAAGATGCCAGTTAATGTTCATGCCTGGTCGTTTTCCTTTTCTCATTAAGTGGCTGTAACAACCTTGTAACTGATTTCACTGACTACGGGCGTGCCTCCACTCAGAATTATTCTTATTGCATCCATAACCGCTTCTTTAAAGGTGAAACTGGTTTATGGTACCCCTTGAGGCTGACTTAGTTTCTGTAGGAAACAGATGGCATTATCTTAAAGGGGTGATTAAGCAAAGTTAGGGCACAGTTAAAGAAAAGAACAAATCAGGGTGAGGCAAATCAGGGATATCACCAGCAAGAGGCTGTCACTCCCCTTAGTCTTGAGGGACCAAAAAGAGTAGGGAGTGGGTACTGCAGTGATGTGGGCTGTGATTATAGGAGAGTGGTGCCTGACACAAACTGTGACCAGAGGTAGTGGGATATCAGCACTGCCAGCTTTCACCCCTACTGGGGGCACTCATCACATCAGTACGCCGACTTCTCTCCCTTCTATTTGCTGATCTCCACTTGACCTCCTGTTGGCTGAACCCATCCAGAAGTCAGAGGACAGGGATCTCTGTTGAGAAAATGTATAGATGTCAGTCTGCTGGGTCACAGAGCTGGGTGGAGGAAGGCAGAGAGTGAATCTGGAGTTGCCACATGGGCATATACAATATATACAAAGTACGACTTTTTCAAAAACCTTTGTTAGCTTTCCTTTATTTAGGAGTATAGCCCACTTGTGTCAACATCTTATAGGCTTGTTTCATTCATACTTCTCCAGTTTCACTGCTTGATTTTCTTCTCTAGTCATATAAAAGTACTGCGAATTTATCACACATTCCCTTAACTTTGTTCACGTTGTTTCTTCTCTGTGTAACATCCTCCACCCACCCCTTCTTCTTTTTATCTGGTAAATTCCTGTGCTTTCTTCAGATTTCAGTCTCCCGTGAGAAGCTTTTATGTGTTCTGAAAGCACTTTGTAGTTGTGACAGTGTATTATAATTAGTTGTGTACTTGTTTATAATTGTTTCCTGAGTGCCTAATGCACTACCTTATTTTAAGATGTTGCTGATTATAGTTGAATAAAATGAAGAAGTCAAAGAGGGTTGTTCAGGGGAGCTGTTAGAGCTAAGTCTAAAAGTTTGCAACAGATTTGTAGAACTATAAAACTTACGTCTCTTTGATTTATTTCTGTGCCATGCTAAATTGGCACTGTACAATCTAGAGAAGGGATCAAATTTCCCAAGAATCAACTGGACAGCTGATGGATTTTGAAAGCCTGTGTCTACTTTCAGCTCACTAGCACCTTTACTACTTTGGGATAATAATTTGATAGTCATCATGCTTAATGGCACTGGAAAATATTCAGTTCCTGCCATTAATATGTTAGGTGCCTTGGGAATGTAATGAGATATGGACCCTGACCTTTGGGAAATTAACTTTAAAAAAAAAACCCTCTTAGGGCCCAAGAGATACTTTGCTATAAATTTAAAGTTATGTAGTGTAGTAGGAATTCAATAGCCTAAAAGTAACCTTCTTCTGTATTTGATTTTAATAAGGTACAATGATGATTTATAAAGGCTTGCTATGACTTCCAAACCAACAGAAGAATTTTCTAGTACATTGATTAACAGTGAAGATTGGAAATGTTTGCAGAGTAAATAACCTCCTTTTACATATAAGTAAAATATTTATAAGCTTGGTGTCATAGCTTCCTTTTAAGAGTATAAGAATCTTGTATAACAAAGGAATGAGCCTTAGTATGTCAATTGTCATAAAATATTGCTGTTACTAAAGTGACACTAATTAATAATAATGGCTAGTAAGAAATAATGCTTATTGGGTACTGATAGGCCTGACACTGCCCTAACTTGTTATATGTGTTATATTGTTTAATCTTGAGAGCAAACCTACAAAGACACATTATAATATTAACCACATTTTTTTAAGTGAAGAAATTTAGACTTAGAATGTTTCTTAGTTGAATTTCTCTCAGTTGAAAGTGAAATAAATTTAACTCAAGCTAGTTTAAGTAAAAAGGCTCACATAACTGAGAAATCCAAGGGTAGGCTTCAGTTCTAAGTGGATGGAGACATTTAGAGAATGCCATCAAAATATTTGCTTTCTCTACACTTTTGTTTTTCTTTTTGCTTGTCTTCATACACAGAGTTTAAGACAAGTTTTGGGCAAGAGAAGGTGGTACCTGGCACCCCAGACCTGCCTCCTCTAAGCTTAGCACACCAGTATAAAAGGAATCAATCTTTCTCTCATTATTAATTGTATTATTATTATTATTATTATTATTATTATTATTATTTCAATGCTAATCCCAGGGAAGTCTTCACCATGCCCTACTTGGCTGATGTACTCATCCCTCCCAGCAGTGGTCGGGATCAGATAACATGATTGATTGCCACACAAGGATCACATGGAGCAGAGGAAAATTGCACAAAAGCACCAATAAAAAGCAGATGGAAAGTATACTGGGAAAACAAATTATAAATGCTCTTGTCTTTACTACAGAGAGGGTGAGTTAACTTGCTGAGCTAGTAAGTAGTGGAGCAGTGATTCAAATCCACATCTGCCCAGTTTTGGGGCTCTGGTCCTTAAGTGTGTTAATGTAAATACTTCCTCATTCATTTGTCCTGGTATTATTTTTATGACATTCATTTCATATTTAAAAAATATTAAAGCCAAGGCAGCTTTTGCAAAGGTTCTAAAGATTTCTTTCATCTGTTTCCTCAGAAATTTATTTTCTTGACTTAGAGGCTAAAAACTACCATAGATGGTTTCTGTTCTATTTTCCCTCACAGACCAGTTTTAGCATTCGATATGAATAGTCTATATACAACATTTATAACATAGTTTAATGCAATTTAGGATCTGAATTCACAAAATATATAATTCTGGATGAAGCTTCCAGGTACTTTCTGGATGTAAGTAATTATTTTTATTCACCAACTAAATTCCAACTTTTCTTTATGGTGTTGACCATGACCCTTGGAGGATCTGAGCTTAGCAAAAGAGAGCGAACTTCTCTGTAGTGTAAATCCTCATTTATTTCTCTATTGAGATGAGAGCAGCAGAATGAGCCTTATTTCACGTAGAATTATATGGGCATCACAATCTTATTGCTGTCACTTCTTGTTTATTCATCTAATGCTATTTCTCTTCTTCTAGAGCTTAAGTGAAACAAAGATAGTACTTCAGGAAATATCTTCTTTTCCTTTGCTCCCACGTCCTCCATTCCCCCCTCAGTCTTGTGGAAATTTGGCCATACTTTCTCATTTTGGATGAAGGTGATGGTCCTGAGTGTTAATGTTTGTGTGGTCTGCTCTAGGCAGAGATGGTACTATGTATAAAGAGAAGAACACCTTTAATCCACCAGGATGTTTGATGAGGGAATGAGAAGAACGAAAGACACTACTAAACAAATGCAAAAGTGTTCTCCAGTTCTTATCCTTTCTCCAATTTTTACACGTGTATCTTGTCACTTTTTGGCTAATGCTGTCTTTACAAGCCAACTTCCAGTAACTGAATAAGAAAAACTGCTAGCGGGAGGTGGGGGGAATGAACAAATACAGATACTGCATTTTTAAAAATCTTCCAGTGACTCTGCCTTTTTTTTCCCCAGACTTCACTGTTTACTGAGTTCAGCTTCATAGTAGGAAATGCAAGATGCATGAAAGTTAAACATTTTTTTCCCATTGTTAAAAGCTGCAGTGAAGAATGAGGTTTTTTCTTAATTCGTCCCATCTTCCCACTCTATCTTCTCGTGACATTTTATCTCATTCTCTTTGGTGCTGGGTGATAGTGGTAGGCAGTTTGAGGGAAAAGAGCAACCCCAAGCCATGAGAGGTGTCATCCAGAAAAATGGATGATGAAGAAACAAACAATAGGACTTTAATAAACTTTAGTGTTTTGTTACAGTTTTTTCTGTGTGTTTGTTCATATATCTTTAATTGTGTTGGATAGAGTCTACAGGGAAGAAAAAAGATGGTCTTCTAAGTTATTTGAAACAATCTTTCTCTGTCTTTAATGAATGGTTGACTGGCTATTTTGTTAGTCTGTAGACTGCTACACAGTTCTTTCATTTTTCCTCCTTGGGGACAAATGGTAGGGTTGCACTTCTTGCCCCCTTGAAGTTAGGCATTAACCATGTGAGTTGTTTTGTCCCCTCTAGCTAGTGTTTTATTCCCCTTCTTTTTTGCTCGGTTGTGTTGATCACAGAAGCTGGTGACAAGATGGAATTTCAGTCATCCCGGTTCTTGGTTGGACATAGAAATGTTGAGTGAGAAATCAGCATTTGTTTTAATCCACTGAGATTTCAGGGTTCTTTTTTTTTCTTTTCTTTCGTTTCTTTTGTTTTTTCTTCCTGTTTTGTATCCTTGCCTATCCTGACAGATACAGCCTGTATAGCAAAATGGGTGTTTTTGTTGCAGGGCACCTTTTACCTTTGTTTATGAGACACTAAATGCATAATTACATGCTTAAGAGGCAAGTGAGGCAAAGAAGGTTAAATCCCTTTTTTCTTCTCCATTACATGAAATTGCTTTGTAAAATCATCCTCCCTAGTATGTACTCTTTGATATTTTTAAACCAGTAAACAATAGGGAATTTTCATTACAAGGGAAACTCTTTTATATTCTATCTTAAGATAATTCTGTTCATATTTTTGCTTTATAAAATAATTGCTTTTCATTTTATCAGTCTGCTGAGGAGGAAAACTTTCTAACCAGAAGGAGTAGAACAATTATTGTTAATAGAGAATTGAATTCCAAGATAGTTGAAAAGATAGAAAAAGGGCACCTGGACATTTTAAGTTAGTTCAAGTTTCCAATTGCAGACAAATTGTGCTTCATTGAAAAGGTATGACCAGATTTCCAAACCATTGAGAAGAGGAAAGCAGACACTGTAATAACACCTCTTTCTTTCTCTTTCTCTCTGTCTCTCTCTCTTTCTCTCTCTCTTTTGGCCTAGGGCAATGCTGGTAGAGGGAGCACCCCCACTAAGGGATTATATTTCCCAGTCTGTCTCAGAGATTCCTGTCTACATTTCCCTTCCATTGAGGGCTCATTCACCCTCGGGCTGTTCCCACTGGTTTCCACTGTCCTCTAGATGTAGCATACAGAAACTCCTGACAGCTGACAGACTCCCCATTGAGCCCTACTCCTTCATGTAGGAAAAGGGGGGGAAATGAAGAAAACTTGTCTTGAAAGCCTGCGGCCATTCACACCACAAGGAATGTGTTGACCATATGCATCTTAAAACCAGATGAACGATGTTTGTCCAGCCCTTCCGGCTCACCAGTGCACAACCATATCTGCTCCATGCTCTAAAGCAAAAACTCAAAACCAGATTTCCTACCAATTTTCCACCAATCTTATGCTCAAATAGGGATGGGGTTATTAGTGCATAGTCCCATACATATTAAATTATATTGTTCATTAAGAAACAATTTATCTGCAGGACACATTGATTTGCACAGTGTATTCCTTATCTTTCATTTTTTTTGGCCTTTTATATGGGGGCATGTTAATTATAATTATCGTAGGCAAGGCCACCTCTGAATTGCTGTGGTCACAAAACAGACTTTCATTTTCCTGTTTTAATTGCAGTGATATGGAGATAATGTGTTTTATGTTTATTTCCCCTTTGCACTAGGATACCTACAGAGTATCCCAATGTTTGTTCTCTTGTATGTTCTTTGTACCTGATGGCAGACTTAGTTATCTCGTAAAACCTGAATGTCAGAGTAGTTAATAGAACTCTCAACACTTTTCCTACAGATAGCTTCTGCGGGGAGGATTTGATTCTTTGTGGGGCTAATGCCTCCTGTTGTAGTTGAGTGAATCTAAGAGAAAAACATCTGGCCTAATTTATCTTCAGGCATAATTTAATAATGCTGAATGGCAACCTCTGGGAAAAATCTAAGTACGACTTTATGTAACCACTAATTTAGAGTTGGTTAATAGGTAATTCTTATTTGTGTTTCTTTCGAAGGAATAGATATTTTGATCACATCAGAGCTAATCGCTTTTCTTCATTCTGACATCTAAATGTGGTATTATAGTATAATGAGCTCCCAGCCTACTAGTTTGCAGAACCCAACTGGTAAAATCAGGACTGAGGAAGTCTCAAAAGCAATAGGGACTATCTGATTTCATAAAGAGTCTTTTGTTGGCAAAGGTAAGTTTTAATGCTCCATTACCTCCTTAAAGAGACTCAGCCCATATTTCATATCAACAAATATCGGCTGATTGAAACCAGTTCTGTTTCCTTTGTGCCCTGATAAATATGGCCTTTATTCCTCCAGCACATAGTTTAAGAAACAGGACAGAAAGGGAGGTAGGATGGAGAGGGTTGGAAAACTTGGCTAATACTGAGGTGGGTAGTACATCAAGTGGAATATAAAAGTAATTGCCCCACGAATGTATTTACATAAATCTTTGTGCAGATACTCAAATTATGTCTTCATTACTTGAGTGCAGTGAATCTGGTGGGAGATCTTTGACTTGGTTTCTGTATAAACAGTTATGCTGGATTTTTCTGCATGATTCCAGTTAGAAACAGGGACGCACATATCACATAAGCCTTTTGGCCTTCAGAAGGCCTCTAGGTTGTATCGCTAAAATATTAGGATACCTGCTTCATATTTTTAAAATGTTGGCCCTTTTGCTGAAGCCTGGGATTGAGGAATGTTTTTTTAGCTATTGCTCATCAAAGTTGTGTTCTAGATAAAAATCTCTTACTGATAGAATTATGTCTAGCTTTGCCTGGTGAGTTCCCACTTTTATACAGTTGTCTTAAATTTTTAACTGTGTCTCTGGATGGTTCAAAGTGCGTATTTCACAAAGCGCTAAACATTCTGCATTCCTAAGTTTCATTTCACTAAGAATTTGGGTTTCCGATGATGAAGAAGTAAGTTTTAGCAGTAGGTACTGTTTTATTTATCTTCTAAGGGAATAAAAAATTAATGTCAGGCTTACAGACATATATTTTGTACTTTAAAAAAATATCCTGTGAAAGGAACTAACTAAGGGCTTAGTAATTAGTATAACACACAGATTGGTCATGAACATTTGGTCATGAACAGTGACTAAAATCCAACTCTAACCAATTTAGTGAGAAGAATTTATTGGATGACGTGTATAAACCTACACCGGTATAGGAGAACCGAAGGTCCTTAGCAACATCTGAAAAGAAGGCGTGAACATGTCCAGGGCTCCCTCATCTCTGTTTCTGTGCAGAAGCCTTCTTTTCTGAGCCTGGTTTCTTTCACATAGATAGAAACTTGGCTTCTACCAAATCTGAGGTGCTCATCACATAGGGTTAATATCAGAAAGGAACTGAGATTTGTTTTCTCGAATTTTTAGGTAATGTGTCCTGGGGAAGATCAATGATTGGCCCTCCTTGTGTGCCTGACCCCTGCCATCCCACCACCCCATCATTAAGTATCTACAGGAATATGCATTTAAATCAAAGTAGGAGGGGCGCCTGGGTGGCGCAGTCGGTTAAGCGTCCGACTTCAGCCAGGTCACGATCTCGCGGTCCGTGAGTTCGAGCCCCGCGTCAGGCTCTGGGCCGATGGCTCGGAGCCTGGAGCCTGTTTCTGATTCTGTGTCTCCCTCTCTCTCTGCCCCTCCCCCGTTCATGCTCTGTCTCTCTCTGTCCCAAAAATAAATAAAAAACGTTGAAAAAAAAATTAAAAAAAAAAAAAAAATAAATAAATCAAAGTAGGAAAAGTTATTTTTCAGGAGAATAAGGAGTTGTGTCTACAAGACAATAAATTCAGTACATCAATTCTTCCTTGTCATTTGTTCATCTTGTTTTCATTCATTAGGCAAGTTTTTTGAGTGCCTACTGTGTGCCAGGTACTAGAAATAAAACAGTGACCAAAGAGAAAAAAAAATACCATGATGATTATCATTACTTCCATGTAATACCACCACTGGAAATAGGGTAGGCAAGGGTCCTTTCTATATAGACTAAATTAGCATTTTGAATGAATATGAAAGAAGGCATATGGCTTGGTCTCCTTACTTTTATTTTAAATCCATTTCTAAATAAATTAGCTGTTTGCCACCCTCCCCTCCCTAACTGTAGTAAACCAGAAGATGGGTGTCTCTAGAGGTGGTGGTGACACGTTTTATTGTGTTTCATTTTGGTGTATGTGTGTGCTTGGTAAATATTTGTTAAATCAATGAATTATTGAAGAGGTGATGTTGTTTTGTAACTATAGTCAGGAGAAAAAGGTTACTATTAACTGGGACAAAGAAAGCATCATTGTCTTTGTCATTCTTCAACATTTAAGTGGTCAGAATCAAATCATTCCATATAACAAAGTCATTTTCTACAATTATCTCAAGATATATTTTGCAACTAATTCCTTCTGGCAGCTACATCTGGATGCTGTGTCATTTCAAAACAGTCTGTGAGTATAACACTGAAGAATTTTCCTGACTCCTATTGAATGATGAGTAATATTTGCTTTAGAAAAAATTCAATATACCTAGATTTTATTTTCTCCACTGTGCTTTTCAGTATAAGGTGCATAATGGTTTTTGTTGCTGTTTGAGTATTCATTTTTATTATGTTTGGAACTGATTTTTAAATTATTGATTAGGTATATGTTATTTTATATGGTATATAGATTATATAAGTTATGTAACTTATATTATGTAATATTGACATAAATTAGCTAAATGACACACTGTATTAATATACAATTTAAGGATTATAAAAGGCACTTATGCTTCTACATACACAAATATAAATAAAAGTATGCCATTTCCTCCTTGTACTTTTCTACCACTCTCCAGAGTAATATTTAACTGCTAGAATATTTTAATGTGTGGAGGCGTGTGTGCGCATGTGTATGTGTGTAAGGACACCACATAATTTGAATACATGCTTTGTCTATACATCCTGTTCTTCGGCTTGTTTATTTTTACTCATCGCTTTCTCATGGACATCTTTCTATGTCAGTGCGTATTTTCTTTGCAATGGCAGTATATTATTTTATGGTATGTATGTGCCTTCATTTATTTACTTATCTCCCTCTTAGATTATGTCTTGTGCTTTAAAAAATTCAAACAATACTTCATTGAACCTGCAGAATGGGCTGTGGATTTCTGTAAGAAAAATTCCTAAAAGTGAACAAATGGGACCACCTACCTTTTACATTTTAGCAGTCTTGCTGAATTACCCTCCAAGTAAGTTGGCACCATTTGCTGTAAGATAGTATATTTTAATGGTGAAACACTTGGAGTCTGAGGGCATGGGTTGGAATCCCAGGCTGACTTCTTACTTGGGAATAGCTTGGTGTAAATGAACTAATACATCTGTGTCTCAGTTCTCTTCTCTGTAACACCAGTACCTACCTTGAGAGGTGGTCGTAAGAATGAAATATGTTAACATAATTCAGGTTCTTGCAAAAGTACCTAGCATGTTTCTATTACAGAATGCTTTCTAGCATTACATTATTACTACCCTCTGTTACTAACACAAACACCCTGTAAGAATTCCGAAAATAAGGAAATTTGGGGTCTCAGCCGATTGCTCCTTTAGAATGTTATCTTGAGGAGAATGCTGGCTTTGTCCATAGGTTTCCATGTAGACAATATTTAGCTTCCCATGTGTGGGCAAAAATACACATTAATATCCTTAATTTTCATAATGTTGTATTCTCCTCTCTGCAAACCAGGTTTTTAGAGTTATTATGTCTATAGTAATAAAAAAAAAATAAACTCCCAACTTATTAGAGTATATAATCTTAATCATATTGAACCTTGGGAAGACTACTTGGATTACTTTACCTAATTATGCTCAATTATATTATTATGTTTAGATTTTTATGAGAGGTTCTACAACAAAACCTATGTATGTTCTATGCTTGCTTTTGTGAAACTCATTGAAGATCTTCACTACCAACTGATGCGACTATATGAATTTCCATAGGAGACAATTCTCTTAGTTTAGAAATAGTAAAACCTTAACACCTTTGACAAGTGAATATTTCCTTCATTCAACTAACAGGAGTTAACTGACTGCCTGTGCGTTTTAACTGCCATGAAATTAGTCTGATGTTCACGGTCAGAGTGGTAGCACCTTTACTACTGGGCATGATTTCTCAGCTTTGAAATATTTCATTATGTTTTTCCCCTTTAAAATAGTGCAGAAAAAAATAATAAAGTGGTGCAAATTTCTTTTAAAGAAGATGTGATAAAGTCACATAGAAATTATATTCATCGAATCTAGATGAGATATGAAATGATGACATATGAGCTTGGGGACGAGACACCTAAAGCATCTGCACATATACTCAGGACTGCTGATGATGATGATCATGGGGAAAATCACCGAGAATGGGGGAGGAATTGTCCAAGAACTGAACCACCGCCCTTCAAATCTTGGCTTTACTACTTTGTAGCTGTGTGACTTTGGGAGAGCTAAATAACCTCCATTGCACCTTAGTTACCTCATCTGTCATAAAATGAGGGTGATAACAGTCCCTCCACAGTAAGAGGGTTGGTATGAGGATTAAGTGAGTTTATATACATGTTGGAATAATGCCTAATGCAGAGTCACCGCTGTGTAAGTATTTGCTGTTGTGATGATTATAAAAAGAGATATAAGAAAGTGTTTGAAGTCACAGATTATTGAGCTTTATCTCAAATCTCAGGAAAATTCTAGACTGTATTATTAAATAGATGACTGTAAGCATTTGCAAATGGAAGTAGTGATCCCTGGAAGGCATTATAGATTCTCCAAGTTAATTCATGTCAAACTAAATTAATTTATTTTTGATAGGATTATTAGACTTACATATCAAGAGGATGCTCCTGTTGGAGCTGAGTTTCAGCTGGTCATTTGGGGTATAATTAAATGAATTTCTAGAAGATTGAACATCTATAGCCAAGTATGTTGATTGGCTAATTGGGATGAGTCTGAAAGGAGATTCCAACAGCAGCTGCATGGTTGTGGCTTTGTTTTCCATTGCTTGGTTCAGCTCTATCATGAGTGACTTGAAGGAATACATCAGAGTGATGCTTGTCAAATGTGTGGGATATCACAAAATAGATAGGGGGAATCAGACAGTTGAACAAGAGAATGATGATTCCCAAAGAACTTTATAAGGTTGAACAAACAACCTTCATCTAAAGAGATGAAATTTGAGGTAAATACTTTTAAAATGTGTGGATACCATAAAGTTTAACTGGAACCTGGAATAATCAGAAATCTGGGAATAGTAAGATTTCAGAGCCTGTAAAAATTAATTGAAACAAACACTAGTGCATAAAGCAAGCATTTATGTCCAGCATGTTTGGAAATACATGCCATAGAATTATACGTGTGATTGCAGAAACAAATGTTGAAAGATCTGGAAGTTTTAGTTGGTTGACAGCATGAGGCCTGCTAAAAAAGAGTGAGTGTCCTATTAGGTTGTATTAATGTAATTAAACGAGTTAGGGAAAGGGAAGTCATAGTTTCAGTATATTATGTTTCACTCAAACTACATTTGGAACATTTATTAATGGTATTTAGCTGATTTATTTCAATTAGTAGAATTCTTCAGGCACATAAATTAGAAGTGACATCGGCAGACTCAATGTTCAAAGAAGAGTGATGTGCGAGACAGTGTCTGCAAACTATTTTATGTGAGGATTGGTGGAAGAAACTGAGGATCCATTAGCCTAGAGATAAAAGAAGACGGGTCTCTTAGCAGTGTATTCAAACAGGTGGCAGTGTATCATGAGTAAATGATTGGGCCCCATTTTGCAAATCACATAACACAGTCACCTGACTTTAAGCTTTCATGTTAGGAAAGCGTTTGTAATTTAACCTTAAATAATTGTGACATTCAAAGGCAAAGGCCAGGACTATTGTAGAAGTCATAGGAAAGCAGAAGTTTTACTTGATTCACAGAAAAAGCATTTTAATAATTGGTGGGTTTGAATAGAGTACCCTGCCTGGAGATTTCTGTGGGAGAAGTATTTCGTTTTCATTAAAGAGATGTTTTACTTTTAAAACAGGTTTCATGCACATCATTTAAGTAGTTTTTAATATTTTTCTTTTACATTTTTGAGAACATTGTAGAAATTCTGGGTATCTCTCACTTTGTTTTCTCTCTGTGTTAAAAGTAATGGTAATTGTTTCAAAAGATTACAGACTTAATGAGGCAGAACAAAGTTACCAAAATCCCACAGAAAATTAGAAGTCACCTCTCCGTTGCATAGAATTTTATCTGTAAATTCAGGCAGTGATCACGCTTTGAACTCTTTTAGGCCTTAGAAAGCCATCTTTCTACTCTCAGTTGTGCTCAGTTTTATGAGGCTGGTCAAGTAAAATCATTTGACAGATTTTTTTTCCTCATGGATATTGTATGATACTACTTATAGTTACTTGAAAGTTTGTCTTTAAGTGCCTGTGGTTGGAAGTAAGTTGTTACTGTTGGTATTCAGTATTTTTGCTTGATTTGTAATACAAACATAACAGGATAATTTGTCCCTGTAGCGTGCTTTTCTTTCCAGGTAACAGAGCAGTGTCTGAAAGAGTACCATATTGTATAACCCCTCTTGTTAAACACAGAAAGACTGTTGGATGATGAAACCGGACACAGCGTGTGCAGGTTTACCTGTGAATCTGTTGTGGGACAAGTTTGGCTGTGGTCACACGATGAGGAATGGCGCTGTGTAGCTAGCCTTATTTGCAGAAGCTCAAGTGCAGTTGATGCAGGAAATCTCAAAGAGAGACAATATCTAACGTCCATCATTTTTTTAATAGCTCTCCTCATGTTAGGACGTTCTCAGAGCTCTCCCTGCCAAACCAATAGTATTAACTAATGTTTATTAGCACATATTGCCACAGGCAGTCATTTGGCGTATTGGAATCATAAGCACTTTATATTCATTATCTCGTTTTGTCCTCAGAGCATTTTTATAAATGAGCAAGTGAAGAAACTGGGATTCAGGGAGGTTAGATATCTAAGATCAGATAGCTAGTGAGTAGGGGTTCTTGGTTCATCTGACACCAAAGCCCATAACCTTCTTTATTATTCTATAATCATTCCAAATATAGGTCGACTGAGAACATCTCCCCAAATTACCTTGGTCTCTGTATAAGCTTACTTAGTAGTGCTGCAATCAGCCGGGGTCGGGGGGCGGAGGGTGGACCTGAATGAGAACCAATGCTTGCAGTGTAGCAGGAAGAATATCATTAAACAGGCAGTTCTAATTAATGACTGCTTGACAAGTGCTCCAAGGGAAGGTGCAATTTAAACCATTATCTGAGAGTTTAAAGAAATACTCAATGTTTCTTAAGTGATAGATTGCAAAAGTGGGTATTATGAGGTGGATACTGTGTGTAATATCTTGACTGGAGGTCCTCAGTTTCTGTAAAACCCCTGTGCTCATGAAGAGAAACAGTTTAACTTAGTAGAAGAAGCAGACTTCAGTGTCAGATGGGCCAGACCCATCATTTACTGGCTGCTGAACCTGGGGGCACTTGATCTTCTTGGAGGCTGCTTTCTTCTGAGTGAAGTGATCCCGATTCTCAAGGGTATTAACACCAAATTTCTGTATCTTTTAAGTCACACATTCATAAATGCTATTGAAGCATGTACTTTCCCCCATAAAATGCATGCAAGTAGAATAGAAAAACTGGATCATCTTTAAACCCTTAACTGGTAACCACATACGTTACGGTTAGAGAACAAGCTGACTGAGCTGCAGATACTGGGCAGTTGGGAAAGGTGCTGTCACTTTTTATGTGAGTGATTTCCTCATCTGAATCCTACCAGTGATCCAGATTCATGTTTCATCAGAATGACACGGACCTTTGAGGCTTCTCAAGAAGAGTGGAAGTAGGGAATGTTAAATATATGAATCCCAGAGTCTATTGCAATATATGTAAAGCTCCTACAGACTTAGCACAGAATTATCTAATAAGTGTTAACTGTTCTTATTCCATTTAAACATTGTCATCATCAGGGTTACAATGTGTACAAGTCCTGTCCTTCCACTTACTTCCACTCCATTCCACTTTGTGCATCTCCGAGAAAGTTAATCCTACCTCCTTTATGTATCTCACCGAGTTGATGTAAGGGTCAAATAAAATAATATACGTTGAATGACATCAAGTAAAATACATTCTGTGAAAGCACTCTTTAATCATATAGAGAACTACATAATGGTTATTGTTATAACCCCTAAACCATTTACCTAAGACATGAGACCATAGGCAGCTAAACATTTAAATGAACTGCCTGCATGGATTAAGGGAAGATGCAATAATGTTAGAAAAAGGGAGAGAGCTTGGTGCTGGATACTCACTTAGGATTCTACAAATCTCACCATGTATCAATGACATGATTTTAAATTGTAGAAATCTTTTTATTTTGCAATTAAATAAGTAAGCTCAGAGGACATCTCAGTGGCTTCGCTGGTTGAGCGTCTGACTTTGGCTCAGGTCATGATCTCGTGGTCCATGGGTTCAAGCCCCGTGTCAGTCTCTGTGTTGATAGCTCAGAGCCTGGAGCCTGCTTTTTGGATTCTGTGTCTCTCTTTCTCTTTCTCTTGGTCCCTCCCCTCTCTGTCTCTGTCTCTGTCTCTCACTCTCAAAAACAAATAGAAACATTTAAAAAATTAAAAATAAGTAAATTCAGAAATTTTTATTTAGGGTCTGAAGGATCGAGATTTTAACCATCAGATGAACATTGGTCTAATGTGTTTATCTAAGGGATACTTGAGATGACTTTTGTGTTTTGAGAGACACCCAGGAAATCTTGAGTAATCCTTAAAATGTTCAAAACATTTTATTTATTAGATAAAAATATTTGAACCTAAAACATAGAAAAATCCATTCCTAGGTTGGTCTGTGCCCTTAATGATAATGGCAAGCCATCTCTCTCTTCTTAACTGTATTACCACCCTTTCTTTGCAGTTTTTTTTTCCCTCTTCCTGGGACATGTAGATGTCTGGAGGAGGAGGTTTCTGGGATGTCTGTCTTGTCTGACAGTAGCATGCATCTAGATATTCTTGAGATAGGCTCTGAGATAGTCACATAAGTAGAGAGGGTGAAATCCAGAAGTGTAGTCCTACACATATGTTCAGGTCCTCTGAAAAATACAAGAGGATCCCCTGCTCTGAAGGTAGCTGATTGTATACAGACTTGTGTCCCGAGCCATGGAAATCCCCCTTTCTGGAGAGCAGTGCTGAATCTGAAACCTACTGCAGACCAGCCCTGTGGAAGAAAGGAGGTTATGGAGATTGAAAGGAGTTTAGTGTTTAGGGCAGGGGCACGAGAGTTGCAAGACCCAGCTCTTAGACCGTGAGCTTGAAGTGGACTCACAAACACAGCTCTAACACTGGAGGACAGTTTGTTTTACAAAGAAAGAAAGGGCATTTTATGTAAAGATTGAACACTGTGGCAGACTGATTTGTATAGGAGAGACCTTGATATCTGGCCAGAGGTTTCTGATAGATCCAGCTAAGGGTATTCTTTGGGAAACTCTGAGGTTTTGGGGGCCTGCTTTTGAGGAGGTAAATTCCAAAACAGCTCAGTTTTCAGCAGATTTTTTTTTTTGAATGGGACTAGAAAGGATCAGTTTTTATCCAAAGTAAATAATATAGGAAAGAGAAAACATAGAAGTATTAGAAAGGAGACCCAATTCACATTATTTGTAGAAAATATGATTCTGTATTTCTGTACTGTGAGAACTAGTAAGAATTCAATTAGCTCTTTATATAGATAATAATTATCACAATTCAGTGGCTTTTGTATGTCTTAGCAATAAAATGCAAGAATATTATATGAAAAAGTGTATTCATAGTTGCAGCTAAAAATATAAACAATAAAATGCTTATTACAGTTTATAAAACAAAACTTAAACACATGGAACACTGTGTAAATTGCTTGAAAATTTAATTAGATGTCTCATTTAATTCCAATCTAAATTTCATCTGGAAATATAAAGAAGTGAACAATTAAAAATTTAAGAAGGAATAATGAGAGCAGTGGCCGATCCAGATAGTAAAGTATATTATAATATCAGAGCAATTTGAAACAGTGTGGTGTTGGCACAGCAGTTGATTGAAAGATCAGGGGATCTGACAGGCCCCCAGACAGGCCCCAGGGACAGTGGTTTATAGTTTGGCCATTAGAGGGAATACGTATAGGGGCTCTGAGCATTCTCATCTCTACCTTAGCAAGAATAGCTCTGCTTTTGTGGATATTATATATTGGATGCCAACATTTATTTGGTTTCACATCCAAAAGAGTTTTCATTGTCCTAATATTAGTATACAGTAGAGGGTGACTCAATAACCAAGATTGACTTATGAAACAAATTATGGTGGAGAATCTTATTTATAGGTGGTGGGGCGTAAGTTAGTGTTTCACCATGCTACAAAATGGTAAAATCCAGGTAAATTAACAAGTAAAACCAGGGGCTCCTGGGTGGCTCAATCGGTTAAGTGTCTAACTCTTGATTTCGGCTCAGATCGTTGATCTCACAGTTTGTGGGATCGAGCCCCGTGTTGATCTCTGCACTGACAGCACAGAGCCTGCTTGGGATTCTCTCTCTCCCTGTCTCTCTGCCCCTCCCCTGCTCACATGAGCACATGTGTGCATGCTCTCTCTCTCCCCCCCTCCAAAATAAATAGACATACATTAAAAAAAAGTGAAACCATAAAAATATGAAAACCATATTTGTAGATATTTGCATGCTCTCTGGGTAAAAGGAATTTCTAAACATAAGACACGAGTCACGATGGAAACAACTGATGGAATTGTTCATGTGAAAATAGAAAACTTTACATATGTCCCTAAAATATCCCCAAAAGCAACAAAAATAATAGCTATTGTTAATATTGTTATATTGAATATTGTTAATATTCAATATGTGAATATTGTTAATATTCAAAACAACAAATATTACTTAACTATATAAAGAACTTTTTATACATTAATAAGGAAAAAAACAAATATCTGGTGTCTATCCCATATGATACTCATTTGGGGAAAAAAAACCCTTTGTCCTCATTAGTATTTACAGAAATATAATTAGAATAACAATAAGCCATTACTTTTCTGACCTACTAAGTTGTCAAACACTACTCAAAGATAACGCTGAATACTGGCAAAGTTATGAGAGGCAGATTTAGTTCTGCTTGGTGAGAGTATAAATTGTTAAAATCTTTCTGGAAGCAATTGGCAGTGTATCAAGAGACATGACAGAGCTCACATCCTTTGACTCAATAATACTCTAAGAGTGTTACATTCAATATATTCTTTATTGAATTTTGAAAACAGCATAAATGCCTGTCCTTGGTGAAGTGTTAATTATGATGCCCATTTTGAAGAATTCATATTATATGGAGATAAGATAGGTAATGATATATGCACATATTTTTTTATAATTATATTAAATTGCTATGTGTGGATAGAAAAAAAATAGAAGGAAAACAAATATTAGGAATGGTTAGTATTCTTGTTTGTAGGTTTATGGGTGCATTTTGTTTTCTAGAATATAGGTATGAGTTTGCATTTTTCTAATTTTTACTATCTGAAAATAAGGTCATTTTAATGTATTTATTTTTGAGAGAGGGAGAGAGCACAAGCGTGAGCAGGAGAGGGTCAGGGAGAGAGGAAGACACAGAATCTGAAATAGGCTTCAGGATGTCAGCACAGAGCCCAATGTGGGGCTCAAACTCATGAACTGTGAGATCATGACCTGAGCCAAAGTCGGATGCTTAATCCACTGAGCCACCCAAGTGCCCCAAATAAGGTCATTTTAAATGATTATTATCCATAGAAAACTTCAGAATTATATTTTCTGTTTTGTCACAATTAACATCATTATTGCCCTAGCCAGTTTCAACCTGTCATGATAATCTGAAATATTTATTGGCCTTATATAATCTATTATGATTGTCTTAAAAATTGTGAGTAATCTTACTCTCTTCCCTGCTCTAATGCATCCTTGACCCCTGTTTCTAAAGAGGTAGGCACAAGATGGGAAACAAATTGGAGGAACGTGGTAAAACCAAAACAAGTGTTACATAACCATGAAGACATATTCAGATATTAGCTGTGCTTGAAAATGTCAGGAAGGATAATTCAGAAAGTTGAATTTTGCAGGGTGTAGGGAACGTAACACCTCATAGCCAAGAGAGTGTTGGGGCAACGGGCAGTTACTCAGTCTGCTGATAGCCTAGGGTGCTGGTTCACTCTGACTGTGGCTTCTTCCCACTGTAGTGTTTGAGTATGGCTGCCTGTGAGTCTGATTCGTGTCTCCACCATGTGTCACATTATTTTGATGGTATCAATGTTTTGTTCTGTGAAGGTAATTTCTCTCTCTCCTTTGTTAATGTTCACACAGCTAGTTCAGTGAAGCTTGTTCACAACCAGGAACTCTCCTTCTCTGTCTCCTTTCTCTGTCTTGCAGGAACGGAGGGTGGCTTCTGGTGTTTTGTGGCTTCATCATTTCCTTCCTGCCTCTCATCCACTTCATGATGTAATTCTTGGCACTTTTACTTCCTTTGTAGAGTAGGATGTGATGTCATAGAGAAGGGGACAGGGCTATCCAAATTCTCTCAATTGCTGGGAGGAGCTGCCCAGGTGTGCTGAGGGGCCTGTACTCAGGAAGAGAAACAGGGAATCCTCCACAGTGAGTAACCCCACTTTTGAGTGCACCCAAATTTCCGTTAAAACGTTGCCCAGTACACTAGAGTTTCCTCTTCGGCCCTTTCTAGATTTAATCAGTTTGCCTTTTGGACATTCCCAGTTCAGCTCAATTTTCCTCCTTTCTCTCCTTTGTCCCCTCTCCCCCTCTTTCTGCCATCCTGTGCCTCTCCCCGTCAGTTTCCCTCTTCCTTGCTTGCTTACTTGTGTATGTCTGTGTCTATCGACCTTCTGCCCGTATCTTTTATGAGAGCCCGTGAGTGTCCCCAGCATCGCCTATCATTTGGGTTGATGCCCACCCTATATATAGTCCATGTGACCACAGCATCGCCTTTCAGTAATTCATAAGTATGCACTGTTCTACTTATAGTTCTCATTTTACAAATTTTGTCAGCTGTTTTGTTTTCACGTCTATTTCTTTCCCGCCTTTCTTTGTGATCTAATCTTCCCCCTTTTCAGCTCTATGATGCAGTTTCCTTCTTGCCTTTTTTTAATGAACATTTTTACACGTTAGTCCTCTTCCCTATACAGCTATGCCTATGTTTCTTTATCCCCCTTCCCAGTTTTCAGTTCAGCTCTCCAGCGGCCTCCTCTGTGAGGACAGGTTTCCTTCTTTCCTACTGACATACTTGTCGCCGTCCCCTCTTTCTAGTGTAGCTCACATTTCTGTATTCTTTCAAGGACATACCACAACGGCTAAGGGATTGATCTGGACTGGGAAAGATGGGGACATTTCCTGGGAACGAGAGAGGGGAGAACAGGAAAGGGGCCCTAATAGTGAAGTGGGGCAGGCTGTATGTCAATCACCAGAGAACCTTGGTGAATAGAACCTTTGCTAGTGACCTGGTTGAAATTTGGCCATGGTAGTAGGAGAGACCACAGAGCTGTTTTGAACAGATTCAGAAGCCTTTTTAGTTGTTAAGGTGGCTCTGTTAATTCTTAATAATTAGGATCATTCCAGTAAATAATCATAAATTAGAACTCTACAATGTGCAGAAGCTTCTGTACAGCATCTTTAAGTGGGTATTGTCTACCCTTGGAGGAAGTCATTGTGAAGATGTGTGTAGACCTGTTTCTTATACCCAGAGGTGGCCCCTGTAGTCTGTGCTGGTGACAGCGTGGGCACTGTTGTTTACTGCTTTCCCAGCATGTAGTTAAACCCCTGGGTAAATAAAGGAACTTGATTTCCGGGTCTGATGGTCTAATGACAATGGAAATAATTAGCCATGTCCCATGTATCCCTCACACTTTGTTTAAAACAAGTCCCTTTCACTCAAAAATAAGGAGGCCAGAAGGGGAGAGGAAGAAAAATGGGACTCAGTTCATAAAACTGAGATGGGCTGAATGGGAAGAGGAAGGGGTTTACTTGAAATTAATTGGAAAAGGCAGAAGAAAGGAAACTGAGCTGAACTGGAAAACACACACTGTAATGACTTACTTGGGTTTCTGTATGCTTTTTTCCATTTTGGCCATGAAGGAATTTTTTCCCTCTTTTTTTTTTCCCTAATACAAAAGAGGTTGATCGAAATGTGAATCCAGTGAGGTTATTTCTAACCAGCACTTTGTTCTCTGCTGTTAGTATTGTCCAGGCTCCGTGTTTCCAAGGTCCTGGAAATTTAGGACACATTTTAATGACCTGAAAATCTGTCTTTAAGTATAAATATTAGCAACTTTTAATAAAGGAAATTATATACATTTATTAACTTGCTTTTTTTCTGTTTTCACATTTCTTTTTTTGGTGTGTATGCCTTTGTGACAATTTTTTGAGGAATGACCCCCCCCCCCCATGTTGCGGAAATTGCCATAAATGTCCAGAAAAGAATTACATTCTCTCTTTGGACACCTGAACTGTAAAATTGGAACTTATTTTGATACAACAGCCCCTTCCCCTTTAAAATTTTAAAGAAGCATTGCATGATTCACATACATTTTCATTTTGTACATTTCCATATGATAATCTAGGAATTTTATGTTTATTTTTATTTTTCAGGCACTAGAAAAACACCCCAACTCACCAATGACAGCGAAGCAGATATTAGAAGTCATTCAGAAAGAAGGGTTAAAAGAAACAAGGTCAGTATTCATATTTACATTTTCTATTTTCATTGATTAGTAATTGCTATTAATTGCAAAGCAATAGATGTATCTAGATTTTGATACTGTAGTTGACTGTGAATTAAGTAATTACCTGCAGATTCTTTTGTGATTGCCAAATATTTAGATGACCCAAGATTTCCTTGGAACTGCCTGTTGGCTTAATAAATTACATTCGGCAGGTTAATATAGAATGTACTTTGTTCACAAAGAGCCCTGCTGCATGAATTAGCCCTTCACTGGAGTTACTCCTTGTTCTCTGTCTCCTGTAAGAGGAGATTTTGTTTCTGAAAATGAATAAGAGGACCGCTTTTACAGGCTTAAGAGATAGATTCCAGGATCACTCTGATAAAACCTGAAGTGGCAATAAATGTGGTTACAAATTTAGCCCTCTTATATGTAGAATTCTCCTACTTTGAGTGTCATTGATCAGCTATTGCGAGTCTTTAAAAAAAATAACAGTTTTATTGAGATATAACTCATATACCATAAAATTCACCCTTTTAAAAGGTACAATTCAGTGGTTTTTTAGTGTATTCACAAAGTTGTGCAGTCAGCACCACTATCTAATTTTAGGACATTTTCATCACCTTAAATGAAACCTCATCCCCATCAAGTAATCATTGCCCATTCCCTACTCCCTCTGGCCCCTGGTAACCACGATTTGACTTTCTGTGTCTGGTTTTGACTATTCTGGACATTTCATAGAAATGGAATTATACAGTATGTGTGTAGCCTTCTGCGTCTGGCTTCTTTCATTTAGCAAAATGTCCTCAAGGTCCATCCATGTGGTAGCATGAATCAGTACTTCATTCCTTTTTGTTACAAATAATACTCCATTGTATGGATGCATACTGCATTTTGTTTATCTGTGATTGTTCTCTATTTAGGAGAGTCTTTGATTGTCCAAATTTGACAATTTGGGCTTTAGCCATCAGTTTAGGGCCATGTTGATGATACCACTCAAGGAGAAAAAAGAAGTTGGTTACAAAGTAAAATAAACATTGAGCTGTCATCTGAGTGTGTAATCATCCATGTTACATAGAGTGAATGTTTTTTTGTATGAACTTGTCTACCTACAAGCCATTGGCAGACAGTATTTGCAGCTTGGTGAAAATAAAGCTGCTGAGCTACCTTTCGGATGTTTTTACTGAGACTGAGATAGAACTGAGAGAAATGAGTATCCTCCTGAGGCCAAGTTTTCCTAAAAACAAATCGGTATTACCTGTAACTCTTACTACTGGAAAGGGTGAGTAACAACAGCTTTTAGGTGTTTAAAATGGATCCTTTGCAAGTTCGATCCATGAACATCACAATTTAGAGGGTTGTAGGACATCTAGGCTCAAACTTTCATCTCTATGTTGGAGGCCTTTCCTGCCCGTTCTGAAGACAGAAGCTGAGATAATGTAATGACACCATTTTCAATCATTGTTCCCCCAACAAACTGGAGGCAACAGTGGGGAGAGAAGTTGCTGACCGAGCTGAACAGCTCTGGTAAGGGTAATCCTGTTCTTCAGAGCCGGACGTCAGTGTGAGGAGTTAGGGAACAAAATGGGAACACCTGGAAATTAATTTTCTCCTTGTTGCTGTCAAAAACCCTGAAAATATTTATGCCATTTAGAAGGCACTGAAAGTGTTTGTGCAGCAGCCAAAAGAAAAGAGGAGGTAAAAATCTAAGGATATCAACTCCTCTTGAATGTGGGCTCTATGCCAGTGGAATCTGCCAACGTAGACATAAAAAGCATCTCCTAGAAGTAGGCTTTTGAAATTTGTTCATTATGGTATCCTTCTCAACAGGAGTGACTACTCTGTGATCAGTTGTTATGCACCTTGAGATATAAAATTCCTGTACCGTGCCTCTGAACAGCATTTTAATTACACTGACTATTGTAACAGCATTATTTCCTATTTTTCAAAATGCTGGTCTTCCCGGAATGGTATATTAAAGGGCTGTAAGCATATGTAGTTAACAAAACGCAAGGCAGCGTCTTTAAAGAGTGAAGAACACTGAAATGGAAGACGTAACCTGCTATTTCTCAGAATACATAGCCCTCCCTCTGCCCCCTCCACCCGGTTATTGTGTCCTTCCGTAAAGAAAAAAAAAAAATTGTTGTTACAAATACTGATAAACCAGTATGGTAGTAGTGAAAGTACCTGCAACGAATTCACAAGTTAAATAGGCAAGGGCACAGGCAAAGAAAGAGACCAGAGTTCTATTAAAGTTCTGTTCTGTAAAATCAGTTCTGCATTGAAGGGCCTCCAATCATACATTTTATGTTCATTTCTTTCTACTTTCTTTGACTCTCCTCTCTCCTGCCAATTGTGACCGGTTACTTACGGCCAGTGTGTCTGTGACCACTCTTACCTCGTTTTCTAGTTTGCTTATTGGAATCATCTCAAAAATAAAAGTACATGATTTCAGTGAGTTTTGGGCTTTCCTGCCTGTTATGTGTGTTGTTTTAGGGAGCAGATTCTGACATTTATTTTCCCTACTTAATGTACTGTTTTGCTACCTCCCAAGTTCTTAAATGTTTTCCAAATATTTATGGTAGCTGAGTAAACAAAGTATAACTGTATTTATTTTTCTTAAGTTACATTTAGAAATTCCCTCATCATAAGGTCATACATAGCTGCTTAATTTCTAGGTATTTATTAATGTGTTTTCCAAGAAATGCAGATTTGTGATATACCTGATAACATGGAGGGGAGTTATTGTGAATGGTACCAAGGTGGCCATGACCTTCTGGTGGTCTCTGTGGGTGGGAGGTGATGGTAGTGGTCCTCCCCCAAACAGTTCACCCTTGTACCTAGCATTTCCAGAAAAGAGAGATTGGGTCTTTATCCATCATCATTGTGAACCTGGATTTAAAGTAATGCCATTTGTTTCAAGTACCATGGGGGGTGGGGCTTCATTCTGTGTGCCAGACAGCTCTCCTGTAGGGCTGACCTCACCGTCCTGTAATTTTGTCCTTGTTTGTCTACTTGCGCCCACCTGTGGGCTCTCCAGGGGCAGGGTATGTAGCACTCCCAACACTCAGCAGATAGTCAATAAATATCTGTTGAGTAAACAATCTTTCTCAAGATGTTAATTTTCTGGGGGCACCTGGGTGGCTCATTCGGTTAAATGCCGACTTCGGCTCAGGTCATGATCTCATGGTTCACAAGTTCAAGCCTTGCGTCGGGCTCTGGACTGACAGCTCGCAGCCTGGAGCCTGCTTTGGATCCTGTGCCTCCCTCTCTCTCTCTCTCTCTCCGCAACCCCCCACCCCCACCCCTGCTCGTGCTCTGTCTCTCTCTCAAAACTAGAATAGGCATTAAAACAATTAAAAAATGTTAGTTTTCTGATGCTTGGTGATGACTTGGCTTCCATTTAGAGTCAGAAGCTTCTTTTTAACATTATGTGTTGTATTTTTTCATCTTATTTAATAGTTTGTGTGTTTTAATCAAAACAAACTTAACAGTTTTGTGGGAACCCCATTAAATATATGCACGCTAATAGTCTTTGGCAGATTATATGTGAGCAAGTAAGGTTATTGTATGGTTGCCTGTGTTCAAACGCTGTTAAGTGCCTCTGGTTTAAACTTGTAATTTACAAAAAATACACCAATAATTTTGGCAAAGCTGATACGAGTATTTGAATGTGTTCAGTATATGTGATATTGTTAATTTATTTGACTGTGATGAAATTCTTGACGTTTTATGCTATCTTTTCCTCTTTTCAAGTGACACTTTAAATTGCATACTTTTCAAGTAGACATGATAAAAAGACGACAGCTTTTCTATATCATGCTCTGTGTATCTTTTTCATGTTATTGATGAACTGTGTAGTGTGTGATTAAATTCTATTTGGAAAAGCCAGACTGAAATAAGTTCTTTCCATGTGGCTAAAAAAGGTCAGAAGGACATATGGTTTTTGTTGAAAAAAATAACATCATGGCATGGTTGCCTAGAATTTTTAATGAAAATGTATTTGGTAGGTTTTAATTCCCTTCTGTATAATAACATAGAAGATTTTTATCAATACAGTTTTCCTCTGGTCCATCTATGTTTGCTTTGCTGATTCTGAGTATTTCCAGGCTTTTATCACTTTGTGTTTCTGAGTTGTGAACAATTGATAAGGCATAGCTGTTTGGAATGCTTTTTAGATGATCAGAATCTCAGAGTCAATCAAATAGCCATGTTGCTTGTATAGAGGGGATTAAAATGTGCATATTCCAATCTGCTTTTGTGGATGGATATTTGATACGCCTGTTTGGACTGCTTGGCTAAACATTCCCACCTCCTCACGGAGTTAGGGTTCTTCTGTAGAATACGGTCTTGTCTGCAGTGATTTTAGTATGTACTGCCAAAGCGAGCACCTGTCTCCAGTAATTAGAAATATGTTTGTAGAAATAGAGGAGTAACTTTAGTTACCATGTTGGTTTGGATGACATTTGGGGTTGTCCTAATTCTGCTTTTCTGTTTATGGTTTGCTTTTTCAGAAGTTATAATTCCTTTACAAAGAGGACTGAGGGATTTTTAATGCCTCAGGATATATTTTTCTCTGCACATGTAATTTTTAAAGTGATGTTTCCCAAGAAGTATGTGCTTTCAAGTAGCGACATATCCAGGGGCCACAAAGTCAGGGAGTAAGGCTTGCAGCCCTTACGTCATGAGAGCAGAACAGTCACTCATCAGTGAGGGATAATTTCTTAGGTGCTGGGTGTTATCATTACAAGATAGCTGTTATTAATATAACATGAACTTTGATTTGGTTTTCATATTATTTGCTAATAGGCAAATAGTTTTCTAATGGAGGTGGAGGTATGGCAGTCATAAAACACACACACACACACACACACACACACACACACACACACAATACAAAAAAACCCTCTGTTGGGTGGGGGCAGGGTGATATTTATGAGGTACATTTTGCAAGATTATAGATGTCTTACTTAAATCTGTTAGATTTCATCAGCCATTTGCAGAGCAACAGTCTATAATCACATACCACAGTAGGGACATTTGAAAAGCTTTACAAACAGTCTCTGTTGTGTTTAGTGTTACTCAGAATATGGACATAGTTTTGATTTTGCAATGTGGAACATGCAATTGACAACCCAAGATTTTGTAATTATTCTGGTATCAATGAGAACTTTTTATTCCTACTGATAATTCTTAGAATAAATTTGTTTTGAGCTAGTAGCCTTAAGGTTTTGCATGTTTTCTGTTTTGCAATCTCTGTTATGATATGCTGAAATTAGAATCTCCACTTCATACTGTTGTTTATTAAAGATGTTTCATTTTTCTAGGGGGATAAATGTCAGAAAATTCTATTACCATGTATAGTGACAAACAATAAAATTTCTTGGCATTTCTCTTGGTGAGATTTACGTTTCTAATTAGTACTATAGGAGATGATTCTTTGTTGCTGCTGAAATGTTTTGTCTAGAGATAAGAAAGAAACACAAATAATTTCTACTGCAAAATCAATTCTTATCTCCAGACTCCATGTTGGCATCCCTCCTTTCACACTGAAATGGTGGTCTAGTTTGTGCTGAGGCATTTTAGAATTATAGTGTGAACTCACAGTGTTACCCCTGCCATTTGCTAACATCTAATCCTCTCATTGTGTAAATGGTGTGCACAGTCAGCTACTTAGCGGGGCAAATGAGACAATGGTGTTATTAAACAGAAACATAGGGCAATCTGCATTTATTTACGTATGTGTATAGGTGTGTGAATGTGAGTGTGTAAGCAAGCCTTGAGAATAATTTACCTCTTAGCTGACATAAAATTTTACTCTTCATCATAACTCAGATTAGAAGTCTCAATCAGTCAGTCCCAACTCCCTTCATCATGCCCCCATTGCCAGTTCGTTCTTAGGTAGTGTTAGTTTTACTGCCTAACTACATCTTTCCTTCTTTGTATCCCTACTTTTTGCCATTCATTCTGCAGTTAGAGTTTCTTAACTTCTTTTAAGAAATTTGCACTTATAATTTCTTAACTAGTTTTAGTGTAGTATCTTCTTATCTGGTCTCTTCAAATCCAGTCTCCCCCTTTTTAAATACTTTTTTCCCCCTGAAACAAACACTGCCATTTATGGTAGATTTCTTAACTGACAATCCATAATACTCCAGAGAATATATTGCACCTAGTAAACTGTGAATCAAAAGATATTGTCAGTTGTATGTTTGGTGATAATTAGATGAAATTGGGTATGGTACTTTTTTCTAGTCACATGTTATCTGAATAAATGCATGATATTCCAGTAACGTAGGCTTTATGATGCGAATGATGAAAACATACATTACATTTTATAGCTGGGATTTTGAATTTCCAATCCAGTCATTTATATGTATGTTTGGTTTTTCCCAAAATATGTCACTTAAAATGTCAGTCATTGGCATTGTGCATAATTAACTTGTTTCAAATTAAATGGTATAAAACTGAATAAAAAAAGAATTTAACATTTATACATGGATATCACTAATTGTTTAAAAATAGCTTTGCAATCTGTCATAAATTAAACTTTCTTTAACTTTTTTTTTTAGTCTCAGGTGCACAACATAGTGATATGATAGTTCTCTACATTACTCAGTGTTCATCATAAGTGCAGTCACCATCTGTCACCATACGTTATGACAGTATTATTGACTCTATTCCCTATGCTGTACTTGTAACCTCCATGACGTAATTTTTTTAAGACAGGAAATTTATAACTCTTGATCCTATTCTTCTATTCCATCCTACTTTTTTTTTTCTTGTTGTGAAAACGTGATTCAGGGGAATAAGATTGTATATTACTTTGGAAGCATTTCCCAGGTTAAAAAATAATTGTGTGAAACATTACCCTACAAGGTTCCGGCTCCTGGCACTACCTAATCAAACTGGGCTTCGGCAGCTTTAAAGCCTTAACAGCCAAGCATCTGATGTTGCAGCCACAGGTGACTACGTGCCTTTGGCTCTCACATTTCCCCCGTTAGCTTCTCGTGATTTTGGAAGTTAGAAGCAGAGCCCCATGAGGCGTTCATGAGCTGTGTCATGGGTGTGTGCATGCACATTTGTGTGCATTTCTACTGGTTGTCACGTTATTTCGTAAGAGGCTGTAAGATCAGGTCGCTGAATGGAGAGGTTGCACTTTTCAGATCGAATGCCTCACGCTAATGTAATAAATTCGGAACAGGCCTCTTCCTAGTTCCCTGACTGAAGTCATATTAATAGTGATTGGCTTAATCTGCTCAGGCTGTCGTCACAAAATATCTTAGACTGGGTGGCTTAAACAATAGCAATTTATTTTTCGAAATTCTGTAGACTCAAGGTCCCAGGTCAGGGTCCAGCGTTGTAGGTTTCTGGTGTTGGCTTTTTTCCTGGCTTGCAGATGGTCCCCTTTTCAAGGTCCTCACATGTCCTCTCCTGGGTGTGTGTGTGTGTGTGTGTGTAGAGAGAGAGGGTGAGCTCTTTGCTGTCTCTTCTTGTAAGGACACTACTCCTATCAGATCAAGGTTCTATCCTTCTTAGACCTCATTCAACATTAATCACTTCCTTAGAGGCTCCATCTCCAAATACAACCACACTGGGGGCTAGGGCTTCACCATATGAATTTGGGGGACACAAAATTTCAGTTCATAATAGTGATTCAGAATTTGGAACTTTAGATTGCCAGAATTTATGGCATAACATAAGAATTATGTTCTAGAACTTTGAGTATCTGATTAATCTTGGAGGGTATTCATAACAATATGCTTAACACTGTACCGTGCTTCTGTTTTTATATACTCCTAATAATGTGTTTTCATATATTAGTCTTAATGTATAAACCAATAGAATACCTGGCTTAAATTTTGTGTTCAAATATAATGTGTATATTCATATAACATAAATTGATTTGGATTTTATTTGCAACCTTTGGTAAAAATAGCTCTGGTGACTACATATAACCCTCAAGGCATCAATATTCACTAAGGAATGCAATTATAGCTTTGAAATAGCCATTTCTTAATACATCTTTTTATTCTGTCAAGCTTTCTTTCTCCATTCTTCCAAATAATTGAACAAAAAAAGGTAATTTAGGTGATTTCAGCCTTATCAAGATCTAGGTATAATTTACTCCAGAAATACTGAGCTCTCTATAAATATTTCAGTACAGAAATAGAAGCAGAAATGGATGTAAAATTACATTGTATGTGAGTCTAAGTATCCTATGCAGATGAAAACCTTTGGAAAGGAATAGACATTAAACTGGGGTGATTTTATTTGATTTTTTTCTAAGTGGTATTTTTCTCTTTATCTCTTAATTTCATTGCTTGTGCTCTTAATTGCCACATGCCTAAATGATTTTAGTTTTGCTTTGTTGTTTTGAAGTTGACAACATAATTCAAATGCAAAACAGTTGATATGCTGACATGGGGACTTCTTTTTATAGTTCATTTGTTTTCAGAAGAATAAAAATTATGACGTTTTGTTAAGCCAGGTTTTCTAAAAGCTACAGTGTGTAATTCCTAAGAACAAGCCTTAGTTCTTTCAGGACAATTAGAGACTGTTTATCCTACAACTCCTGAGATGCCTGTGCAGAATCAAATTGACAATTGTGGACTGGGATTCTGCCAGCACTTCGGGTGATTTCTATCAATGTGTTTGTGTGTGTGTGCGTGTGCGTGTGTTTAAAGAAGTTAAGATCTGTTGTAGGTGCTGCGCGAGGCTTGTACGCACTCTTCAGTCTGACCAGGTTCACAGTACTCAGGTGTGTAGGTGAGACCTTTGTCTGGAAATCGGTGGTCAAATTAGGACATCAGAGAAATAAAAATAAAGTTGTGGAGATGTAGATATCATAACATGATGTTAATCAACTCAGCACCTACTAAGTGCCTACTCAGCAGACAGTGTTAGGTCCTGAGGTTTTGTGGAAGCTTTAAGGCATGTATTCATGCTATCAACATTTATTAAGCTCATGCAATGTTCTTGGGACTGTAGAAGTTGCTGGATTAATCGATGAATAAAATGTAGTCCCTGTTTTTGAGGATTTAACAAGCTGGTTCCAGACCATTTTTCTGTGTCATTTTTCAGTTAGGTCTTTTAATCTCTTCTCTGTGACGCATGTCTTCATCCTAGTGCATGATGATCAAATGCATGTGTATATATATATATATATATATATATACACACACACACACACATGTATATATACACACGCATACTTATATATGTATATGTATAGATGCACACACATATATTTTTTAAATTTAGGGATTTCTAATTCTCTCTTGGATTCTTCATAAAACATATGATATTCCAACATATCAAGAAGTGTTGTCTTTCCATCACAAATATAAGGCCATTATGGTAAGGAATACACATCTATGTGTTCATTAATTTGTTTGGCATAGAATTGAGACACCATGCTTTGTGGAGTATGCCAGGCAAATTAATGAGTAGGGGCTTGATGATTAAAAAAATTCCTAATGAAAAAAAATCATTTGTTTATATTAAGCCCAATGCTAAGGACTTTACATGAATTATCTTTTTAAAAACTTTGCGGTGCATTGTATTTCCCATTTCACTGATAGGAAAATTGAGGCAGGTGAAGTTAAGTAACTTGAGACAATTCATCCAGCTAGCAAGTGGCAGATCTGGGATTTGATGCCTGATTCAGAACCACTTGCATTTAACCTTTTACAATACTTGCAGCCTGAGCCTAAAACAATTTTGATGCAGGAAAGTACTGGTTGTGTGATTCTATTAAGTAAATACCCTCCCCCCTCATGACATACATATCCCCATTAGAAGCTTTTTGGGCTAATTATTGAGTGTCTTATATGTTACTTGCTGAGGTTAAAGTCTAGCCTATAGATAGGTGTATTGAGACTCTTCTAGCTTATAACCTAATTATAAATAGGATCGAAGGGTGAAAAAGACATTTCCATAACCCATTTACATTTGGAGAATGCAAAGCGGCAGATGAATTTTTACCTCTTATGCTTGTCCAGTGTGAGGAGGATGACTATGAGTGAAGATTTGGGCTCACAGACTGGACCGGGGCATATTTGGATGCGCCCTCTTCCTGTTTGTTTTCCAAGGTAATGTTGTGAATGGGAAACCTGCCTCAGGGAAGGGGTGGATCAAAGGCTTCATAGGATTCTCACTCTGTTGTTGATATTGGACTTACAGATTGAAACTTGTTTCTGGGGAGCTTCCTAACTGTGACCAGTCAAAGCATAATTGCTAACAAAATGTAGATAACCCGAAAGGCAATCTTAGAGGGTGCCGCCTATTCCATTTGTAAAACAACTGAATGGAAATAGATGGGATTGAGTAAACTATGCTTCCATGGGGGTAGGCTAAATTAGGAACATCATCATTCTCCTTCTAAGAGATGGATCTAGGGGAAGAAAAGGAGGCTCAAAAGGATAAGTGAGTATGGTTTCAGAAGCAGCGGGAAATTATCTTAAGCAAAGAATGATCAGATATCCTTTACTGTCATAGGTAATCTGTATCATAACCATTTCTCCGTCCTTCTTCATCTCATCCATCCATTGTATTTCCACTGGGAGGGGTAAAAATGCTACTCGTTCCTTTTTGTTCTTATTTTTCATTTTTCAAAAGGCAGATGTAAGATTTCCAAGCAGAGCACGTTCTCCGTCAGGCCACTACAGCTAACCTGAATTCATTACTTAGTGCTTTTCTAGCACGTCTGCATGAAATACAACAATTTGTACAATGATTATTCAATTTGTTGCTTAATTAGTGTTTATTGAAGGTGACCTGCTGGTTCTAGATACAGAAAAAAAATAACATTCATGAAGATGTATTGGAACAGGTTGTTGCTAGTGGGAAAATCTAAATGGCTCACATCTTAAATTCTGAAGCATTAGGATTAGCAAAGATTACTTTGGAATCCCCCTACACCTCCACCCTAAGAAGGAAAGTGCTGAATCAGGAATGCAGAAAGTACTATTTGGAATTACTTAGAACAGATTTTACTGCTCACTTATTTTATCCAGCCTTAATGTTAGAAGTGCTAACTTTTTTTAAATTAGAATTTATTTAGTTTGCTATTTTTAGATACCACCCTTTTGAGTCAGCCACCTACAACTTAATTTTCAAAGTTTTTTTTTTAATTTAAAAAAAAAATTTTTTAAGTTTATTTATTTTTGAAATAGGGAGAGACAGAGCATGAACGGGGGAGGGTCAGAGAGAGAGGGAGACACAGAATCGGAAGCAGGCTCCAGGCTCTGAGCTGTTAGCACAGAGCCCGACGCGGGGCTCGAACTCACAGACTGCGAGATCGTGACCTGAGCTGAAGTCGGACGCTTAACCGACTGAGCCACCCAGGCGCCCCTCAAAGTTTTATAAATTAGTATTTATGTTGGATACAATGGTATATTCTTCTTTTCTCATAAAAGTGTGATGAAAAATCGTGAAATAGTGTCTATAGAAGTTTGAGTAGGAGCAGATAATTAACTAAATTTTAAATCTAGTCTTTCCCTTAGCCCAGTTTTGAACCACCTGGTCACTCTAGCAAGTTTCTAGTCTTACCTAGAAGAGTTTCTTGTGATAGAAGAATAGGGGGCTGAATAATTCCTAACAGTTGAAGAATTACAGCCTTTGGTAACATCAGGGCTATTTTACACAAGGGGTCATTTGCTGTTGTCTTTACTATCCCAACTTTAAGCATTTCTTTTGAGAATTTATTTGGAAGCAAGCTTCCTTAAAAATAGTGCATTCAGAGCAGTCTCTACTGCATTAAGATGCAATGTAAGATGAGATGAAGCTTAACTCAGTACTATAACATTTTCTTTCTGGTAAGGACTTTGCAGATCGTATAGTCTTAAACTTTTATTTCGCAGATCAATAAACTAAGGCTTAGAGAAAATGAGTGGTCCATTATAATAAAACTAATAGATATTTGACTCATCTTAAAACTTAGAAGAGACCAATCAGTTTTGAATTTGAGAAGAAGGTGCAAAAGCCTAGTAGTAAGTGAAGGTAAGTCTGTGTAAAGAAAAGATAAATCTTCCATTCTAAGGTACTATTAGAAGGGACATGTCTTTCAATTGATTTTCCTGAAGCAATGGGTTTTCATTGATCCAGTCACCCTCTATTACCTGATTTTATTTGCCTCCTATAGTACATATTTGTAACACTGTTGGCAGGAGTTAGGGGTGCAAGAGAGATTGTACTGTCATTTATACTTCTGCTAGTGATCTAAGATTCTTGAATCTGGCCTCAGTGGCTCCTTGTTGCCATCAAGACCTTGCCCAAAGGACTACGGGAAGAACAGGGGAAGAGGTTGCAATCACCTTACATTCCTTCCTCTGTAGGCTGATGTAGGCAGCCAGTGAGCTCAGCAAATGCCTTAGATCATTTTATTGAATATTCTTATTCTAGTTCTTCTTTGGAATGGCTGTCAGAGGTGGTAATATGTGAAACAAGGGCGAATGGATTTGCGTGTGGACAAGTTGATGCAAACAGGTCATCCAGCACCCATTGTTCTCTGTTGCTATTTTCCCTCTGGGCTCTTACAGCTTGCTCTGCTTTTTCATTCACACTGTGATAATATATTTTTGTTTACGTATTAAATTTTCCTCTGTTCTCTATTTTAAAAATGGACAGCAATTAAATATTTAGATGTAATCACAATAAAATTGAGTGGACTGAGAAGTCCAATGGGTAAATTGTAAACTAATGTGAACTTAAAGTAAAAATCTGGTTTTCACTTATTGATTCTTTTTTCTGGCATTGACAGATCATTTGACATTCTTTATAAATGGATTTTTAGTATATCAGTGCAGTATGGAATATATGTAATGATTATTTTATGGATTAAGTGAGGTTAAACTCAATACAATTTGGAGCTATCAAATTCTTTTTGTAATGAATTCATGATATTCTTCACTTACAATATGATAATATTGATTTCTGACTTTTACTCTGCCTAGGGTTGTTATATAGATTAAAATGTAAAAATATATTTGAAAGCCTATTAAAATTGTATGTTGCTAATTATATTAAACCCTTTGCAATTAATTTAAATATGTTCAGATTATTTTTCTTAGGTTTTGAGAATTGAGATCCAAGAAACTACTTTTAATTTGTGTTTACAGCACAGCCTGTTTATATAAGCTAGTGTATAAGTTTGCCTGGGTATCATGGAATGTTGAAATAAGGGATTAAGAAAAATAAAAGTTAATTTCTCACATGACATTCTAAAGGTAGGTAGTCCAGGAATGCTGAGTTCAGGTACATCAGGATATCCAGGAAGTCAGGTCCTTCTGTCTTATTGCTCCCTTATCATTAGGATTTTGTCCTCATCCTGATGGTCTTAACATGGCTTGCCACCAAATCTATGTTCCAAGAGGCAGCTGGGAGAAGGGGCACATGCAGTCCCTTTACTGATATCTTTGGAAAGTTGAGTGCATCAGTTTTTCTCTTGTCCCTTGGCCAGATACAGAGTTTCACTTAGCTGAATGGGAAGCTGGAGAATAGTCTGTTGCAAGGAGGCATGTTCCCAGCTAAAATCTAAGAGCCTTAACTATAGGGAAAGGTAGTTTTTGAGGAAAATCGACCAACTTCTGTTATATTTATTTATTTATTTTTATTTATTTATTTTTTAACATTTTAAATTTATTTTGGGACAGAGAGACACAGAGCATGAACGGGGGAGGGGCAGAGAGAGAGGGAGACACAGAATCGGAAACAGGCTCCAGGCTCCGAGCCATCAGCCCAGAGCCCGACGCGGGGCTCGAACTCACGGACCGTGAGATCGTGACCTGGCTGAAGTCGGACGCTTAACCGACTGCGCCACCCAGGCGCCCCTGTTATATTTATTTTTAAATTAAATCTCATTCTTGGGCTTGATTTAGGTTAAATATGTAGTATCATTTTTGACATTTGAAAAAGTAATTACCTACACTTGACTTTATGCAAACATTCCATATATTTTCAAGTCTCTGCTCAGCCTGCAATGACCTCCAATTGCTTGTCCTCCATCCCCCACCTCCAAAGCCCAATTCCAGTTTCCTATACCACTTCCTCAGTAAAGGATTGTTTAATTCTGGCTCTAATTCATTATTTTATCTACCCTATTCCATCATAACATAATGTGTGTGTTCCTTTGTCGTAGCATCTAATAAACTCGCTCAGATTTTCTCTTGTTATAATAGGACTGCAATTTCCTTAATGGTAGGGTTCATGTCTCATTGATTTGTCTCTTCCCCATGGTGCCCTTCATATAATAGGCTCATGATATTTTCTGATTGAGTGAATGGAAATTTTAATTCTCCATTTCTGCTTCTAACATAATGCGTTCTCCTGGATAAGTCATTCAGTCATTTTTTAATCTTTCCAGTAAATGGGGGGAAAATTGTAACTCTTTATCTGCATCTTAAGATTGTTATGAAAATAATGTAATTTGGAAAATGTGCTGTCAATTGTAAGATATTTGATTAATGAGATTTTACTGTTTGCTGCCTTATTAAGAATTTGGAGAAATTAATCAAGATTAGATGGGTTTCAAGTCAAATTTGTATTCTAAGATACTTCACAGTAATGTTTTGGCACACTGGTGCCAAAAAAGTGCTGTTTTCAATAAGAAACATGTAATGTTATTTAATACCCAAGTTTTTATTTAAAATTTCATGAGAAGTTAGAAATGGTATTTTAGTTTATGTTCTTAACTCAGACTCAGTGATAAGATTGAAAGCCATTGTTACTTGATTAAGCAGATCCTGAGTCGTTTTTAACATATCTGCCAGTGCCAGTGACCAATGCTGGAACTTTAGGCAAGGGTTTTCCCATTTTACAATATACCAGCAAGTAAATAATTTTTAGTCAAATGAGGTGCTTTGGGGAGGTCCTGTTTGTAACTGAGAAACTGTATTTCTTTAGTTAGCTTTCATACTTGGAACACTTTAGCCCTTTGAGCAAATGATATCAATGTGATATTTCTTCTGCTTTCCCACGTTCTAAGTTTCCCTGTTTTAACATGTGGTGTCCTAACAGTACCTCCTCCTGAGTATCTAATTGGTATGTTTGGAGGGGAAAGGTGTCTCAGAGTCCTGTGTTTTTGCACTGTCATCCAAATTTGGTTTGAAATGTGACTGTGAAGCCTCAAATACACCAAATGAAATTTTGGAGAATAGACTTTACTGAAAAATCCACTTTGCTATCTCTGAGGAGGTCTCCATTTGAACATGTAGGAAATGATTAATTTTATGAAAAAAATCTGTGTGATTATTTGTGTGCTTCTGTCATTAAGGTTCTTACAGTTTCATTTAATATTTATTGAATGTTCATAGTATACTAGGAGTTTTCCATTACACTGAAATAGTTTGACTGTCTGTTACACTAAATATAGGACAGAATATATTTTACTTTTGAGTAGTGATCTGATTTCCAGGATTCTACTAAATTACATGTATGCTGATGCCTTAGCTTCTGTTGATTATTAACCATTACTGCTGCCCTGCTACCTGCTTATCATTTAAGATGCAAATTGTCATCTCCCCTGGGAAACTTTCCCCATGATTCCCAGGCAGAAATATGGTTCCTTCTTCTGTATTTAAAGGGGGGTTTTAAATGTATCTTTACCAGTTCTTTTTGTTTATATGTCTCTCTCCCATCTAAACTATGAATTGCAAGATAGCTAGTGACCTGTCTCACTCATGTTTGTATATCCTGTGTAGTTCCTACATCATAGTGCATACCTCAGCACATGTTTATTCTATAGAACATATTTAATTATACACATCTTCAGCTGACATCTGTATAAGGGATGGTTTGAGAAGACTATTATACTTACTGCATTTGGTCAGCCTCTCAAGTTATACAACAGAGGGTCGATGTGTCAAACAAGAGGACTTAAAATTTTAGGAGGAGAAGCATAGTATATTGCTGAGCACCGAGTGGACTGTAAGTTTGAGCTATCAACCAGCTGGTCTCCTTTTCGGTATGGTATTTTGTAAGTCCTTTGCCTAGGTGATCCATTTAGGTTTTGCATTTTCCTTCTGAGAGCTATGTCACTTTTTATGAGATGCAGTGAAATTAGTGGGAGAGTGTCCAGGAAAAAACATAGTGAGTATTATGTTTGATAGGAACCTCAGATCCAAACCTATCTAACAACAGGTTTCTGGATATTTGATGTCAATGGAATAGTTGGCTTTGGAACCAAAGTAAATATTGAGTGGGTAGAGGAGGCAGTGCACTGGATGGACATTACCAAGATTTTTCATTTTAGTGTCTACTGTATGCAGCTGACAAGGATGGGATTAGTCTGGCCCGTAGAGCAAGTGAAATGGAGATTAGAAGACAGAATTCTATTAATTTTAAATGGAATTATATATGACAAACAGATAGCCATTTGCTTAATGCAAATAATAATTGAGGGTAAGTACATAGAAAATAATGCTGCAGTGATTTAACCCATTTAATTGTATTCCAGACACATTCTGGAAATAGAGAAACTTAGTAAGATTTTGTGCTGCAATTGAAAGTTTTAGTTTTCAGCATTAGTTTGAGAGAAGGGTACCAAAAGGAAATATATAGTCTTTAATATTGTAATAAAGGTCTCAAGAAGATAAAAATAGTGAATTCTCTGGTTTAATTTTGAAAACTCTATATAATATCTATCTCTTTGTTTCTTAAGAGCCTATTCATTGAGAAGTGAGAGGGGAAATTGATATTTTAAATAAGTTGGTTTTTTCTTGCTCTTTAACATATAATAGCTCTTGGGGCTCCACTGATTTTATTATTATTATTATTATTATTATTATTATTATTATTATTCTTCCTACCATTTGAAGTTGATATTCATTGAAAGTTTTCTGGTTCTGTCTGCATGATGAGCAAGTAGAGGGTTCCGTGATCAGTAGAGATTCTGATAATGCAGTCAAGGCAGTGGTAGCCAGGATTATGAAAGTGGTGTCCACTTTGGGATTCAGGAGTAAGAAGGCACATGTTTGGTAATATGAAACAGTGTCAAGAGTTAATCTGGCATTACTCTCTCATCTCTCGAAAAAGCCAAGGTTTTTTGTTTTGTTTTGTTGTTTTTTTAAGCCTCAGAATAGTGTGATCCTATATACCAAGCCTAGAAGATTAGCCTCAGAAACCAATACTGTGTTTTCTCTCTCCCCTTCAGGACAGAGTATATTCCATTTGGGACCACCTCAACTACCTTGCCAGGCAGCACCAGCTCTTCATATGCTTTCAGTTTACCTTCTACTATGAAAAGGATCTTTCCTTGAATGTTCATATTTCACCTTGAGAAGGCAATATGTGTGTGTATGTATGTATATATATACACATATATACATATACATACATATATTTATATATATAGGATGGATTAAGCAGCTATAAATAAATATGACATAGTAGAAGAGTGGTTTGTGGGAGTTTTACTATATATACACATATATAATATTTTCCAGTCTGGTTTCAGACCCCGGCATGGCTTGGAGACAGCGTTGGTGTGTATGAAGGATCTTCCTCGAATGAAGGATTTGGGACAACTTTCCATGATGATTATATTAGAGCCTCAGCTGCTTTCGTGTTGGTCATGAGGTGATGCTGAACCGAATGCTTGAACTAGCAGGAGTGGCTGGGATTGCATTGGAGTGGTTCCGTTCATTCCTTCCGGGTAGGTACCAGCTAGTGACGGGTGAAAATGGACATTGAGGGTCTTCCTGTATGGAACCGCGTAGTTGTCACTCATTCCCCTGTTCATGTTGAGTGGGTTTGAGAAGACAACTGGACGCCTGAAGGCCAGGCAGTGTGATTCGAATGACTGTGTAGAAGGTTATGAGGGTGATTCCCAGATGGATGTCGCTCACATACGTTTTTTCTGTTTTGTCAGTGTGCTAGTGCAGACTAGAATTGAAACTGAGAAGTGTGACTTGTTGGAAAGGGAAAATTCGGGAGGCCCTGGTGTGCTTTCTAATTCCTCTGTCTGAGTTACAGTTTGTGTAAACTGTGGCCATATTTTGACTACCAATTTATCTGTACATGCAAATCCTACCGCAACGTTAGATAGAAATGTTTTATTTTGCTTTTCGTTATATATCTGACCCTTCTTCCCTGTGAACGTTGACTGCATCTCCGTGATCTTTCTTGCTGAAGTTGTAGTCTGATTGTTCACCCTTGTCCTTGGGGTTCTTCTAAGCGAAGTCGCCTGACTACATTAATAAATATTCTGGAGGGTGATGGCTGGGCTTTCCCAGTAAATGTTTTGCTTTATCTTCACTGAGAGCACTTCGTTATTCTAACCCTGTTTTCCTAAGAATCAAATTGGGTTGTACTTTTAAGGAGTTTTGCAGCACAAATACTGTCTCTGTTTCTCTTTAAATTGCCTAGGCATTTAAAGTTTTTACAGAGAATATGCTAGAGTTTCTTCAATTTTTGAGCATGTGCTTTAGAAACTTGGTGCCTTTTCTTGGCTATTGCTTATTTATGAAATATTACTTCAGTTATTTTCCTTCAGGGCAATGAAAAGCTTGGAGGAAGTTTATTAAGCCTAATAGTAGAATACAGGTAAAAAACTGAAAAGAAGAAACACAGATGTGTGTGTCTGTAAATATCATTAGAACTGTCTGTTGAATGTCATTTTGGCAAAAGGGCAGGAAACTAACATTTATGCAGTAACTGATCAGTGTCAGGCACTAAGCCAAGCAGTTTCTATTTTTTAGTTCACTTAATCCACACAGTAACATTGAGAAGTAGGTGATGTTTGTTCCTTTTACAGATGAGGAAACTGATGCTAGAGAAGTTAGGTATTTTTGCCTAACTTCACACAGTTATAGGTGGAAGATCTGGTATTTCAGTCTGGGTCTTGCTGATTCCAAAGCTCATTCTTTCCATCACAGTGAAATGTTAAGCCACAGGCAAATGTTAGACTTGAAGTGGGGGTCCCAAAGGGGGAAAAAAAGAAGAAAAAGAATGCCTATCACACGGCCTGAGCAAACCAAGGAGGAAATGAAAGACAGGAATGTACTAGCATCAGGATTGTTTTGAAAATTTCTAGGGTTTTCTTGAAACTCAGTTTAACAAGCTAGGCGACAAATGAACAAGTTTAGAATTACCAAAGGTTTGCCACTTAAGGGATAAATAGGTTTAGAACATTAGATTTTTATCTGTTTGGACATTTGTTCATTCTCTCTTTTGTTTTGAAAATGAAGTTGGGATACCCCACATTGGATCCCAGAATATTATAAAGATCAGTGCAAGGAGGCCAGTCAGGTAGTTAGTAATTATCTGAAAAGAGACAGCATTTGAAGACCAATTCCAGGTGTTTACTGTTTACAAAAGTTTTTTTTTTAATGTGTCTACAAAACTTTTCTATGTGGAACCCCAGCTTACCATTGCCTTTCATGTGTAATGTGCTTATGACTAAAGATGTGAATATTTGTTTTCTGCTTAAATAGTAATATATCTGGGTTTCGGTAAATACTTGTTTTCATCTTTGAATGAAGTGTGAATCAATGCTATCAGTTTTCCTTTTCATATTGACAGGCAGCTTCTTCCCACATCACAATAGATTTATTTCAGGCATAGCCAGAGAGAATGTTGTTTCTGTGCTTATTATCTGGCATTTGGCAATAGGAAAGTACTGTATCATATATTAAAGTTGTTATTGTTATCCTAACGTGATATACTGTTATTAATTATGTTAATGGTACCTAATAAAACACCCCCCCAAAGGAGGTAAAGCTCTTTAACTGTAATGATTTTCAATTTCAATATATGTTTTATCTACTAGTGGCTCATGAAGTAACAGTCATAATTGAATTCAGCACCTTAAGATTTCCTGACTTAGCTCTAGTGAAATATTGATTTCATGGAATTAGGTGGCAGGTGCATCGAGGAACTATTTCCTGAAAGCTTTAAATGGCTATATAAAACCTCAAGAATATTAATTCAGGTTAAATGAGTGGGTTGGAGTTGTGCTTACTTAAGATGTTTGCCAAATGGCCAGAAGCCATGATATCTCAAGTTTTGTTTTTTGAAACATTGAAAAATGAAGGAAGGCAGATGACTATTTCCTTTATTGTTGCATAAACATAGATAGTTCTCTATAATTCTAACAACCGCTTAATCAGTTACCATTTAGTTAGTTGATTAAATAGGGCTCCAGGTTGAAAATAATTTTTCTTGAATTACTGTGGCTCGCCAATTCTCTTCCTTTCTACTCCTATTACATTTACATATTTTTCTCCCTTTTTGTCACTGGAATTGTTGTCTGGAGGGTCTCTGTGTGTCTGGCTAGAACATTGATATTGCGGTAAAATAATGTACAGGAAATCTTCTTTTGTCTAAAGATACATTTCTCCCCATGGGTCATCAAAATGCGCATTTTTTCCTAAGGAAGATGTTTATTTCTGTAAAACAGAGGTAACGCATATATAACGTATTAGTACCATTACTTTTGGAATTTATTAATATGTATGTGTGTATAATTTTATAGTTTTCCAAAACCATTAGCCTGAAACAGCATTGTTTATTCTCTTTTTACATTTGCATTGATCTTGGGTATTCTTAACTTTATCTTACTGTTTTTTTTTTTTTTTCCTATATGGATGAGTATCAATATGGCTTGTAGGGAACATAAGCCTTTCTGCCATCCCTGCTCCCAACTTCTGCCTCTCATGAATTATATTTTCCTGAGGGTGAAATTAAAGAACTAGGTGTATTAAATTTCTTTTAGGCTTACTGCCAGATTCTTAGATGTATTTTTAAGTGTCAAAACTAAGTCTGGGGAAGGGAAGGATGCTTAACTTCACTGGTCTTTGTATTTACTCTTCCTTTCTCAAAGCATATTGTTTCCATAAGAGATCTTGCCTAGAAGTTAGGCCCTTTGTAAAGTTTGTTTTTACTTTATAATTCGATATGAATTCTATGGATGTGTTTCGTGCCCTTCCAAGTAACTATGATAGCTGAATTTTACAAATCTTCTATTTTATAGCAGAAAGCTGTGCTTATTTAACACCTTTCTATGGTAATAGTTCTAATTAAAGCAGATAACTACCACTGAACAAATTGTCTTGAGAATATAAGTGGACAAAGAAAGAGGAAAAGGAGGAAGGAGGAGAGAACACAACTAAGTTAAGTTGACATTTGTTCTGTGGTGTGAATGGCAATCTTAACAGTAGTGGTGGGTGTAGTTAATTTTAGACATTTCCTTTATCAAACATTTAAAGGTAAAAATTTCCCCAGAGCCAGCAAAACTCTGAGCTGAATTCTTTTGACATTCTGCTGACCAAGGAATTTCCCATGACTAGTACCAGATTCTTCCGCAGAGAAGGAATAGGAACATGAATCAGATATGGGCAGGAAAACTCTGCTCTTCTTTCTGAACCATAGAAAGCCATGAAAAGTGAGAAATGTTTATTGAACATGTAATGGCGGTAGTTGTATTTTATGTTGAGGAAGATACATACGTGGTTGAAAACCTACCAACGAAAAGTCATACAATTGGGAGAAGGTTAGAAAAATTCAAATCTCATGTGTGAATCCACCTTTGATGAAGAAGTGACTTTCACAGTTAAAAGCTATAGAACAAAGTGCAAAGGAAAAGAAGATGGGCATAAGTGACTACATAAATTTTTATGTGCTCATATCAAAAATATTAAGTGACAGTGGGGAAAACATTTTCAATTAATATGCTGAAGGTATGATACAAAGAGACTATTAAAACAGTTAAGAAAAAAAAATGACCTCAGAGCATCATGGTAAAAGGACATGAACAAAAGAGCTCCAATGTAGAAAACTAAGGAATAAACAAGTATGTGGATAAGCATTTGATCTTACCAATAATCATAGAAATGCAAGGTAAAGTAACCACTGGAGATTGTTTCTTCATTTGCCTAATGAATTAATCAGTCCACACACTTCACCTTGACTCTGAATGATGTTTCCCGCTCTATGTTACTGGTGAGAGTGTAAACCAAAATAACTCATTTGAAAAGCCAGTTGGCTTTGCAAAAGGTCATTACATAACTTAAACATCCCTAATTAATAATGCCACTTCTGCAAGCCTATCTTAAAATATTTTTGAAAATAAGAAAAAAACATGTGCTAAGAGATTCATATTAATGCTGTCTCAGTTACAAAGGACATAATTTAAATGCCTACCAGTGATATCAGTGGTTCTCAAACTCGGCCATAAATTAGAATCATTTGGAAAGATATAAGAAAATGCTGATACCTGGGTGCCACCCAGAGATCTTTACTTAATAATTAGTTTGGAGTTGCCTAAAGATTTGCATTAAAAGAATTGCCCTAAAAATTCTAAGATATAGCCAGATTGAAAACCATGGTTTGAAACAAGTTGATAGAATATGTTTAACATTTGATGTATTTACAATGGTTTTATAGTGTGGAGAGGGTATCATCTAAAATGAAATATTGTAATTCAATGCTTAGTCAAATTATAACTTGAAAATAGAAGCACACCAGTAAAATAGGCTAGAAGAAAATTTATAAAATGCTCAGAGTTGTTTTAAGGAGATTTTGAGTGATTGTTTTTCATCTTTTTATCCATTGACAGATAATTTTGTAATGTTCTTATATTACCTTTTAAAGAAAAACTGTATTTAAAAGAAAAATTCCTGCTGGTGAGCTCTTATTTATAAGTTATTTCTACCTATGAATACAGGTAATTTCCTATTTATAAGTTATTTCTACCTATGAATACAGAGATTTATTCTGACTTCTAAAATCATCATGTCCTGAGGTTAGAGTTACACTTCATTATTATAATGAAATCCTTCATAAGATTCTTTTTTTTTTCCTTTTTGTCATCTCAGAAATATCTTCTCATGTAGTTTTCTGACTGTTGGAATATAATAATCTCAAGTCAGTCATTTTTCTCTTTTTTTATTACTCTACATCTGTGCCTATCAGTTTTCACCTTTCTAAATATCACCTATATGCTGATGGTTCCCCAGTGTTTAGCTCTAACCCCAGCATTAACTCTGTGATGCATGTATGTATCTGAATTTGGATGCATACCTTTAAATTAGCAAGTCCAGCACTAAATTCACCATAGTTTCTTTCCCAAACCAATCTCTTCTCTGTTATCTGTCTTAACTAATTGTACCACTGTCCTCCCCCACCCCCGCCGCAGCAGCTACAGCAATCCCAAGTTCCTTCTCCTGCCTTATCTCACACATCTAGTTAGTGTTTATGTCTCACTGATCCCTCCTCACACTGTATTTCTTCTCATGCATTTCTTCACTCTTTATCCCCATCTCTGCCCTACCATCCTTGCTCTGGTGACGTTCTTGTCATCCTCCCTGCAGTCTAGTATTGAGGCTCCTACTTGATCTGTCTCTAGGCATGTCTCATTCTAGATCTATCCTCATGGTAACAAAGGGACAAGGCCATTTCCCTCCTTAGAGTCCTCTGAGGCTCTTTATCATGTCTCGCATGAAGTCTAAGCTCTTGGCCATGGGATTTAAAGTGTGGTATAAATGTCGTGTGCATGGCATGGTGTGTACATCTTCCCTCCGGAAGCTGATCCCAACCCTACTCTCCCTTCCATTTGCTCTCTGGAAATATCAAAGAACTAATCATGTTTCTGCGCACCACATTCAGTTTTGTCTACCTGTGCCTTCTTCATGCTGCTCCTTCTACCTGGAATCACCTCTTCACCTCCATTTTGGATAGATTAACAAAAATTTAAGGATTAATACTGTCCACCATTTACCAGGGTGAGGAAAATAGTTATTCTCAGTGGAAGGTAGTTTGGAAGTAACTATCAAAATTTTTAAATCATCCTTTTAATCTAAAAATTCTTTTGGGAATCTATTCTAGGAAATAGCTATACATATTTTCTCAGTCTGTTTGGGCTGCTTTAACAGAATACCATAGACTGGGTGGCTTATAAACAACAGAAATTTGATTCTCTCAGTTATGGAGGCTGCAGCAGAGTCTAAGATCAAGGTGCCTGCAGATTTGGAGTCTTGGGAGGGCCTGCTTTCTGGCCCACTGGACATCCTACTTCACATTGAGTCCTTATGTGGGAAAGGGGCAGAAAACTGTCTAGAGTCTCTTCTATAAGGACACAAGTCCCATTCACGAGGGCTCTATTCTCATGACCAATGACCTCCTAAAGGCCTCCACCTCCCCATGCCATTACTTTGGATACTAGGTTTCAACATACAAATTTTGGAGGTTGGGGACAAACATTCAATCTATACCTCATATATAAAGAAGTATATACCAGATTATTTAGTGCAGAACTATTTTAATGGGTAAAATTAGATACAAACCAAATATTAAATAAGGGAATACTTTAAAAATTTATGATATGCCCACTCTATGGGGTATTAAAAGTACTATATGAATATTAAGAATATTCAGTAATCTGTACAATGTTAAGAGGAGAAGATATTCTGTGAGAAAATCTCCTGGTTGCGTTAATAAGTAAAAAGCATGTACCTATCAGTATGCACTGACTGCTCTCATTTGTATTGAAAATAAAATTAAAAATTTCAAAAATAAATTTAAAATATATTAATACAGGCGTATATGAATGCAAATAGGAAAAGCTCTGGAAGAAAACATGATAGATCCTTAATAGTCATTATTTTAAGTAGGAGGTACAGTTGGAGGAAGTTGGGAAGGACTCATTACTTTTATTTTTTTATTTTTTTATTTTTTATTTTTTAAAAAAATTTTTTTTTCAACGCTTTTTATTTATTTTTGGGACAGAGAGAGACAGAGCATGAATGGGGGAGGGGCAGAGAGAGAGGGACACACAGAATCGGAAACAGGCTCCAGGCTCCGAGCCATCAGCCCAGAGCCTGACGCGGGGCTTGAACTCACGGACCGCGAGATCGTGACCTGGCTGAAGTCGGACGCTTAACCGACTGCGCCACCCAGGCGCCCCAGGACTCATTACTTTTAAAGATTTTATGTTTTTAAAGTAATCTCTACACCCAACATGGGGTGCGAACCTAGACCCTGAGATCAAAGGTTACATGCTCTAGTGACAGGAGCCCTAAGAGGAACTCGTTACTTTGAATTCTGTGTGATAATGTACCTTTACACTTCCCATATAATTTCCATGTGTTTATTTGCTTGCATAAAAATCTGTAAACAATAACGTAAGTGGACACAAGGGAAGAATCTGATAGATTTAGAGAGAAGCCAAATTTCAGATAGAAGAACAAAATCATCAGTGATTTTCTGTTTTGAAAAATGTTGAAAATGCAATAAAATGCCACAGACCAACAACCAGTGGCTGGAGTTCACTGTTGTGGACATGTTGTCGTAGTTGCTTTGGATTTCTTTTAAATTAAGTCTAGCAGAAAGAACTGGAGCTTCTTTGATTTCCTTCTTTTTCTCAGAGGCAATCTGTGTCAGAGATTTTCTGTATACTATTGTAGCTCAGAAATTTATAGCTTTACTATGAATATATAGGTAAAAGTATATCTGTGTCTATAGCTGTAATCCATCGCTGAATATTCAGTTTATTGACATTTTTTTCCTCTTAAAAAAATCATGTCTCTTTGTGAACGTGCATGAGTTTTTCTAGGACCTATACCAAAAAGTAGAATTGCTGGTCTGTAGAGCATGCATACTTATGTTTTGTTTTGTTTTTCACTAGATATTGCCAGATGTCTTTCCAAATTGGTTGTGTCAATTTATATTCTCACCAGGGTATTTCATAGTTTCTATTTCTGGACATTTTCAAGCAGTACTTGGTATTGCCAAGGTTTAAATTTTGTTCTACTCTGTAAATTGTGAAATGTTACTTTATCAGCAGCCCCTGAACGTTTCGTGAGTGTCCCAGCCTGGTAGGGCCCTGTGAGAGGAACACAGAAAACCCTAAGGAAGTTGGTTGCCATTGAAAGGAGCTGGTTGCCATCAAGTAAGGTGATCAGTTAGATGCGCAGAGCTAAATGCTGCGATTGTGAGACTGGCTATGAAGCCTTTGGAAATTCAGAGATGATCTTGGACTGGAGAAGTGGCTAGAGGTTTTTAGGAGATGAAGGCAAGGGGACCTTGACAAATGGATAGGAAGAGAGGAGAATGGAAGGCACTGAAGGTGAAGAGAGCAGGAAATAGCATGGCTGGAATGAATAGTAAGCAGTCACACCATTATGTGTTGTCCTTAGAACCTTAGCCAGAAAGGAATTAGCAGAGTTTTAAAAGCATACCTATTTTCAACTCATCATTTTACAGGTGAGAAAATTGAAGCCTAGAAAAATGTGATCAGCTTGTAGAAATCATTTAGCCTATTAGACAAGTGTCCCCCCCCCCAAAAAAAAAAAAAAACAGGGGATTTATTGGCTTATTTAACTTGGACATCTGATGGGTTGATCTTCAACATGATTAGATAATGCAGGAATCGAAGTGGTACCACCTTTCCTCACTCTTTTCTTTGCATGTTTTGTTCTGCTTTTCTTTGGTTAGCTTTATTCTCGGCAGGCTCTACTTCTGGAGGCAGAGGTAGACACCAGCTAATCTTTTTTTTGTACCTTTTGTATTTCTATGGAAAATAATGTATGCTCTTTCCTCTTTCTTTCTCTATCAGTTCCCCAAACTCCCACCATTTGACCATTTAGTTCAGTCTGGCTAGCCTTTCCTAGTGGGGAAATTAGGACCATTTCACTAATAAGAAACCTGGAATCACATTACTGAGGCGGGAGAGTCACTAAGAGAAAGGAATGCATGGTATGCATGTATAAGATGGCCAGTGTGGCTGAGTGGAGTGTAGGGTATTTGACACCCATGATTATAGTCATAAATTAAAATAGACTGTGGATGATATTCATTGCTGGTCCACAAATGCATGATTGTAGCAACCTTTATAGCAGTGATCGTCTCAACAAACATGTTCTGAGTGCATTGGTATTGCTTGTCAGATAGTACAAAGATAAATATATGCCTATCCCCTATGGAGTTCCCAAACTTGTAAGTAGTAGGGGCAGGAAAGTTATAAGCTTAAAAGTGTTGATGCACAAGAAACTATGAGATATTCAAAGTGTTGAGATTGTAATACACAGATGTCCTGGGATCACAAATGGTGTCACCATACAGGTGGTAGTTAAAGGTTTTATTTTTATTTATTTTTAATATTATTTTTTATTTCAGAGAGAGAGAGGGAGAGAAAACGTGAGCTGGAAAGAGGGGCAAAGGGAGAGAGAGATAAAGTGAAAGAGAGAGGGAGGCAGGGAGAGAGAGAGGGAGAGAATCCCAAGCAGGTTCCATGGTCAGTGCAGAGCCCAACGCAGGGCTGTATCCATGTATGTCCCTGGGATCATGACCTGAGCCGAAATCAAGAGTTAGACGCTCAACTGACTGAGCCACCCAGGCACCCCTAAACATTTTATTTTGAGTGATAAACGGAGCAAGGAGTGGGATGCAGACAGAGGGTTTCATTCGAAGCAAACGAGAGATGGGAGACTGTGGAGGCCCATGATTTACCGGGTTGGATCAGATTATAGGAGAGTGGTCTGAGAGTAATCCGAGAGGCGGAGAAGGTAGGACTGTGATTTCAGCCTGGGAGTTTGTGCTTCTGAAACCACTGTTTTTAAAATTAAATAAATAAAATCCAGTGTATGGCCTTGCCTGAGGAGTCTAAGCAGTGTTTTTGTTTGTTAACTGAATAGAAGCATTGCTTTGGCACCAGTGGGTAGGCTGCGTTGGAGCAGGGAGATGTTGAAGGCAGAGTTAGGGGAGCTGTAGCACTGTCCACCGGTGACGCAAACACTGCATGAATTAGGATGCGAGGAAGTGAAAAGGGAAATTGAGAGATGAACTTTGTTGAGGCACAATAATTTGAGGGGTCTGAGAAATGCTTCAGTCCTGTGTGATGAGAAGGAGGATAGTGAGAGAAATAGAGGATCAGGAGGAAGATCTCCAGTGGGAGGATGAATAAGATGATATTTATGTTGGGTAATACTGCAAATATATAGTACTTTCCGTTATATTATTCAATGCTATTTCAAGTCCTTGGATATGTTTTTCAATTTTACAAATATACACAGTGAAAAATACTCATCACAGTGCATTGTTTTTTCCACAGAGTCACGCATGCTTTGTATACCTTTAAAATAAGATTTTAAGCATTCAGCTAATAAAATTAAACATTCCTGGGAGTTACAACTGCTAGGTAGATTTTTCTAATGATCCTAGTCATAAATATAGTATAGCATTTTCCCAAGTATATTTCCTGGCATACTAAAATAGGGTATGTTGCTAAATACTATGGTGGGAAAGATTTTTTTTTTTTAATTGCTTATGCTTAGGCAACACTGAGTTAAGGAGGTTTCTTGAGTTAAGGAGGATTTTTTTTCACAGACTTTATTATATAATAATGTATTTGGTGAGTTTGCAAAGCATACAGTATGCTGCTTTTCCAAAATTCATATGACAGTCTTTGGGTGCGGCACTTGGGACTAATATCCTATAGAACACATTCAGAAATGCTGTAGTATTAGCCATTGCTAACGAGTTGGGAGAGGAGGAAGAGTACACGTAGAATGTAGAAATTTAAATCATTATTTAAACTAATTTATCATACCAAATAGAAGTAATGTCTGTTTTTTAATGTATGAAGTTCACCATTTTGTTTTGAAAGATATATTTTTTGGCCTAATTGAAAATATTCTCTTTGAGATTGTGGTAACGGAGAAATAGTATAAAGTCTTGAAGAGCCACCAGTGCCCATGGGTTGGTTGCCCCTGCATTAGAGTTGGTGACATAAGAAATTGGCACATGAACCCATCTCAGTCATCTTCTTGGAATAAACTAAGGATAACATTTAAATTTAAAATGATTTTCCTCCTGTCGTGCCACATGCCTCAAGGCTCCTTTCTCCTAAATCCCTTGTCATTTTGTATGTATTCAGAGAATTCAGCTGAGCTCAGTCTGCATTTCTTTCATGTGCAAAGCGCTGTCAGAGTGCAAATTTATTTCAAGATTAACTTGACATATATAACGTGCTCAATAAATGTTTATTCAATTAACGGATCGTGTTATTCTTTAATGATCCAATTCTACAGAGTCCTCTCAGTCATGGGCCTGAATTCTCTACCATATTCTCTCAAAGTTCTTTCTTCTTTAATTTGCAGAGGTAGCATTACCTAAGGAAGATGAACGGTGATGTCCTCTTCGGCAGCCTAGTTCTTAGAATAATGGAATCTACCCAGAGGGCGTCATTGCTATAGGTGGCATTGAGTGAGGATGGAACCAACCACGTTTATCATTTGCCAGCATCTGGCTTCTCTTTGTGTGTTTCCTTCAAGTGCTACATTTTCTTTTTTAGTATCCAGGGTTAATTAAGTGGAGGAGGCAACTGTGGGGAGAAGAATGTGGGAGAGTGGAAAAAGCATGGGCTTTGGAATCAGAATAGAATTTGGATTTCGGCTGTATCACTTAGTTGTTATTTGACTGCAGTAAGATTTTTCACATCTCAGCCTCAGTTATATCTGCGAAACTGGAAATCATGCTTACCTCTCATGGTGGCTACACGGAATATAAATAATAGTTGTGAAAGCCCAGTCACATTCAAAATGCTCGGTAAATGGGAACTGTAATAACAGATATTTATTATTATTGTTCTTTCCCTACTACCTTTATTGAATATCTTATTTTCACTGTTATTCACATGTGAAAGGCGATGGGGTTGGAGTTTATGCATTCCACGTCTTCACTTATTTTTGCTGATGAAATGAAAATGAAATTAGACCAAATCTTAACCTGAACCAGTTCTTCAGACAAGTTACAAAACAGTTAAATTCTTTCCACTAGCCATCTTGTGTACCTCTCGATGTTGGTCTCTTTGAGGAGGAGGAGTATTCATAAAAATGATAGTTCACAATATTTTGAACACTTACAGTATGCCAGACACATTTCTAAGTGTTTTACATGTTTTAAGTCATTGCTCCTTCAGAATAATCCCCTATGAAATAGTGACTCCTGTTACCACATTCTGTAGTTGAGGAACCCGAGACCCAGAGGGGTCAATTCTGAAGTCACACAGCTAGTAAATGGTGTAGCCTCCATTGAATTCAAGCTGACAGGCTCCAGAAGCCCCAGCCTTACTCCTTGTGCTCTGTTGTCTCTCCTGGTATAGCAGTGGTAACATGGCATGGGGAGAGACAGTTGTCAACGTCCAGCTATAGTGTGCTGTGTTGTTATTCAGTGTCTGGATTTATAGATGCCTCACCTCAGATTTTAGTTGGGGGCCTTTAAAAATTATAATTTGGATTATAGGCTTTAACTGACACTTGTAGAGGCCTATTTTTTTCTCCTTATAGGTACTATTTTAAAATAATCCTGGGCATACTTTTGTCCTGTATTAATGTTTTGGGAACCCTGCCTCCTAAAACAAAAGGTCACTTTAATGAACATGGTTGTATGAACCACTGTAGTCTACCTGGTGGTAGCTGGGTAAGGTCTCCAAAGTGAATAAAAGATCTAAGTTCAAATTCCTGTTTATCCTAAGAAGAGTATCTTTTTGTATTGTTCAGGCCAATCAGAGACATGCTTAGGTTTGGAAATTGTTTCTCTAGATTTGAGAATTGCATGACATATGTCACTTGGTAATGATTTCATTCCTCAATATATCTACCTCCTGAGAGTACCAGTGCTGCATTTCTAATTTTACCGTAGAGACATGTTGAATTTTGAAAATCATGTGGATATTCTTCACATGGAAATATGCAAAATATCTTCCTTTTATGACACATCTCTCGAGTTAATTGGTTATTCCTATTTATTTTTATATTTTTAAGACTTATATCTCATGTCTGTGCTGGTTAAAACTGTTCATTAGTGATTTTCTTAGAGGCACTATAAGAGTTTGGAACACTGTTTTTGTCTTCAAAATCAAATTTCAAGGTTGCGTTAGGTCATTCTTTGGCTAAATTTTATGTGCTGGGATTATTTAGGTAATGTATATAGCTTTTAAGTTTTTATTTTCAGTCATTTTCAAGAGTTCCAGGCTGGTGGTAATTTTTCTCAAGAGTAAGAAGTTAGTTTGGCCTTGACTTTCTAGAATTTTTTTAATCATGTAGGTTACTGATTTATCAGGTGTACAGTGTGCCTGTATGTGTTAAGGAGTCATCAACACTCCCTGTTTATTCTTCTCCACTAGTAATGACTTGCCCATTGAATATGTAAATGAATAGACAAATCCAAAAATGAACTGTTCATTTTTATGATTTTAAAAACATTTTGGTGAAGTATAACTATAGTTAGATGCACAAATCCTAAGTAAACAATTTAATTTTCACATAGTGAACACAAAGATCCTGTATCAAGAGCTAAAATATTACTTGCACCCCAGAGGCCCACATAATTTCCTCTTAAAAATATAGCCTTTACAGTTAAGATATTTTCTTTAAGCCATCAATACTGGAAGTACTTGAAAGGAGCTATTAAGAATTTTTTTGAAAGGAGAGTGAACGTATAATTGTTTCTATTAATTTATATTAATAGCACTTAGCACATAACTGTTAGTAACACAAAAAATGCTGTTAACAGCTGCTTCTTGAATTTGTTGAGTTTTTAGACTTATGTTGTTCAGGGTTAATTTTTTGATGATCCCATATTTGAAAAATTAGATTAAAAATGTTTTTTGGGAATAGCTTTTATCTGACATTTTTAAGAGATACTTAGTAAAATAGTCTAAAAGTTGTGTTACTTAAATATTGTATAGCATTATTATTTTATACATAAAGGAATGGAGTACCACAATTATGATATTTTCTTTGTCATGTCTATAAATATTCTTCCAATTGTGTTCCCTGGGTATATGTTTCTTCCAGTTGTATTCCCTGGGTGTGTGTGTGTGTGTGTGTGTGTGTGTGTGTGTGTGTGTGGTTTTTAAAATTAATAAAATAGATAGGCTATCCATTCCCTTCACTAAGTGTGCACTATTAGTAAAATTTTATGTGTTCTGTCAGCAATTTGATGTGATAAAGCAATGGGTTTTCTGTAGTTCACACAGCACCAGGGCTCTGCAAAGCATCTCTGGGGGTTCTTTGATGTCTAGACAGTTTAAATTATGCCTGCTCCCCTGCCTCCAAATTCCACCCCTGTTCTGCTTCAGGGGTTGTGGGAAATGAAAACAAACCAGAAGGGTTCCACAACCCTACAGTCTAGGGAGAAAAACAAACAAGGAGAATAAGCTGTATATCTACCCTGGCAGGTGTATAGGAAAGGGCCCAATTAAAGGGAATGGCAGAAAGAAAAGAACGGGGGACAAATACTGTCCTTCTTATTTATTTCTAATTATATTTATGATACAGAAATACATGTGCATTGTGGACAGAATGAAAACGTTGTGGAGGCATTAGGGAAGGAAGTATGAGTCACCTTCTACCCCAGCTCCCCAGGTTTTCCTCCCCCTTGGCAGCCAAAACTACAAGTTCAGTGTGTGTCTTGTATATTGCCCTGTTTATTGAAATGGTAAGATGCAGAATTGTATTTAAAGTTGGAAAACTAACTTTCTTTTCTTCCTTTTTTCCTGGTTTTCCTTTTATAATTGGGGATATCACGATTCTTCCAACTCATCTTTTTAGAAAGTAAGTAACTTTTGAAAGTTCAGAGTTTTTTTTGTTGTTAAAATGTTGTTTTGTTATTTCAGATCATATACACACATGCATATTTTATTATAGAGTTTTTAACTTTTAAAGTTCCAACTGAGGTAATTAACGCTTGCCTTAACTGTGAACGAAATGTGTTTTTTTGTTAATTACAAATATGAAATGCTATGTAAAAGTTGCTCATGCTATCTAAGAATACATTTCTAACATATATTTGTCTTATCTTCTTTCATGCCCACAGTAAGTCATTGTAATATATATTAATACATAAACATATATAAATATATTTTCTTCAAAGCAGGCCAAGGCATGCCTGCTAGATTTATTTTTTTAATACGAAATTAATAAAAACATATAAATAAGACTTTATTTACTACTGTTCAGTAATAGTTCGTGAAGACATTCATTTCTTCAGGAAAAGCAATCCAAATTTCTAGACTGTATGGGGTTGTTGAGGCTAATAGCAATAAATAAATAGTATGAAGGATTTTTTAAAAATGCATTTTCCTATGTCTGTTCTGCACTGGATGAAACAGTTGATGCTAATGTTTTATTGTTTTTTAAAAAAATAGACCTACTATAGGGTTTGTTTTTTTTTCTGTAAAGAAATGCAGGTTGTAAGCTTAAAACTAAGTGACTAATCAGCCAGTGATTTGAGTTGTAAAATTTGCATTTCATTGCAAAATATTTTCTAATTCTTCTAAAATGCAAATGTTGTTTAGTTTTGAAATAAAACAGATTTCGTATGTTTATTTTGGGAATGATTTGGGAGAATGACGGTAGTCATTGAGACTTGGGGATACACTGTCATGTGATTGTGAAGTACATATTTTTAAATATTTCCATAGTAAATCTTTACTTTATGGAATTAATAAACAGTATAATTTAATAATATATTCATGCTTCACAGAGCTTATTATTTATATGAAACTGGGTGCTTATCACTTACATTTGCAGCAAGCATAGCATTAAACTGCTACTTAGTAGTCAATTTATCTTCTACAATTATCTTCATTTACTGCACCTTAGAAAGAAAATGTAAATTGTAGTGATGTTAAATTGCATTTGTTTAGCACTTTTTGTCTTTAAATTTGTAGTATTCTTTCATATTCTAAATCTGTGTTAGGACTTTAGGAAAAAGCAAGAAGAATGTGTGTGAGGTTTGCTGTTAGGTGGGCAATTTTATTGTTACATTTTTAAAAGTCTGCATTTTTTTCATTTCTATGTATTGGATTCTATTTTACTTATAGTGTTAACATTTTCTTGCCAAGTCCCTACAGAAAGTCTGTGTTTCTGACAGTTTCACTAAATTAAAACTCCACAAATCTGGCATAATAATTTCCCAGCTTCAATTTGTCTGTGCTTTTATCTAAAGAGAAAATGACAAAAATAGGTATTTTGGAGTGTTCAGTATAACATGTACAGCATTATTTATCTGGAATTTGTTCATGAACAGAGATATTTCTGGGAGAGATGAATATATTTTACTGTATAAGGTATGCCTAGCCCACTTGAAATATGAGCAAAAAATCTTTTGTGAGGAAAAATAATGAAATGAGGTCTGTAAACTTGGAGAAGCCTCCCAAGGAAAGATATTACATAAATGCACACAGTAGAATTACCACGTATACTTTAGTGTTATCACTGCATTGTTCTATGACCAAATTTATGTTAGGGCTCTTGCTTCCTGTCAGATCCAATGGGATCATACTGACATGTTGGCAAAGAGAAGCCTCTTCCTAAAATGAGAGTGTTCTTCTTATTGTAATTCTCATAAACCTTTATGACTATGATGTATATATATACAATATATGCAATATACACACACACACACACACACACACGTGTGTGTGTGTGTGTGTGTGTGTGTGTATACACACACACACACATGCTGTTGCAACTTGGCAAATTTAGCCTTTTAATTTTATTGTGAGTTTTCATAGTAGGTAAGAGATTTAATAGTCTTCGTTTTTAGAAACTTTTAGTAAGCAAAACTATGTTTCTGTCATAAAAATTCAAATTTCAAAACCTTAATATCCTAGAGGTTCTCTTCTCTGAGAATATTTTGGATTAAATACCCAGAACCCATATGACACAAATGGGGTGGAGTAGGGCTTCTGATCAATATTGGCTCAATCAAATATCAATCTTTTAGCATATTAGGAAGTAAAATGTAAATGGAAACATTAGCAAATGAAAGTAATGATACTAGCTCTAACTTCTGGTTTGCAAAAATACTAGTTTGCAAACAAAAAAAAAAGTTCTAAAGTCTACTCCAGAAAATACACACATATACATTTCATAAACATCTTTCTAAGTATAATGAATGCATTTCAATGTTTGTACATCTGTGCATTGATATTTTTAATTATTAGTTTAATTCTGTTTGATTTCTTTAAAAAATCTGTTTTCATAATTCAGTCACTTGCAGTTTTACTACAGAACATAATTATTAACTGGGTAGAATTCCCAAACACATACTTTTTTATTGACGAATCTGAGCAACTGATGTCATTGTAGAAGCTGTATCAGAGGTATAAACACAGATAGACATTTTTATTTGGCCATGTGAGAAATGCAGTCCTGTGAGTAACTTAAATACTTGTAATTTCAAATCAGTTCTTCCCTGGTTTCTTATTATTCTTTTGTTGCTTTTCAACCTATAGGATGGAGCTGTCCTTGAACTTGGTTTATTTGATCATTCAAGTGCAACCATCAAGTTGCCTGTAATATTTAAAAACTGAGGCTTCGTGGTATTATTTGTAAAATAACAGCACATTAACGTTTGGGCTTTGGTTTCTTGGAAATAGAGTGTTGGTTGCTTTATGAATAATAGCATAATTTCAATTCAGGAGACTTTTTGCCTGAAGCCTATAAGACAGATGCATCTGATTAACTTTGGCAAAACTGGACTGGCCTGTTATTGTAATGTAGATGTTTTCAGGGTTGGAAGGATATTTTAAAAAGGCATGTGAGAAGGTCTTTTTTTGAGAGACTGAGAACAGTTTTGCCACAGAAACTGCATCTCAGACTGCTTCATTTTTGCACACTTTTATTTTCTAGTGGAACTTCTCCATTAGCCTGTCTGAATGCAATGCTTCACACTAACACTCGAATAGGGGATGGAACATTCTTCAAAATCCCTGGAAAGTCAGGCCTCTATGCTCTCAAAGTAAGTTGGATTGTTCTGCGTATTATGTCTGTTATTACTGCGTATCATGCGTTTTCTCAGACATGTGAAGGTAAACAAAATTAGATTTGGGTGAAGGGTAGAAAAGTGACCCCTATGCCTTTTAAATGTTTTCAGATGTCTTAAAAGTGACTTCATATTAAGAATAAACAATGACATTTTTCTTCAAGGAAAGCATATCTGTGGTTTCAGTCTAACATATGGTAACGGAAAATAGTTGTGGCTTCCTTAAAATTCTTGATTCTTAAAAATTTACATGGAGGAGTGCCATGAGGCATCAGCCAGGAGCTTAAGATGATCACAGTTGCCGTAAACTATTTGACTTAATGACCATCAGTTGATATACAGACTTCACACCTGTGTGCCTTTCTGTCTTTTATAAAAATAAGTTTATCCATCCTTCTTGAAAAGTTGCTGATTTAAATTAATCGTTCAGTTTTAATACAGCAAGGGAATTTTAAATAATGCATTCTTGTTGTGTGAGAAGAATAGAGAAATGACATAAAAAGACTCAGATGATTGAGTCTTAATTATTTTAGTGTAATCCCCTTCCCAACTAGAATGAGAAGTGTTATCTAAGATGCAAAGTTCCAGAGGATAAAAGCCGATGGTCTCCAAATGGTTGTGTAACTTGGAACAATAATAAGTCAATGTATTTTTCTTATATTTTAAAAATAAGTCACTCATTTTAATAAATGATGGATTACCTTTAAAGGTCATTAATTTCCTTTGAGAAGGCTGTTTTTAATGCTAAACGTTATACCTAGCAAAGAAGCAAAGGTTCTTTCTCAGCCATTAAGCATTAGGCCCTCATCACTGTGTGCGTTTCACAAAATAACCCAGGTTAATCAAAAAGACTTGTATTATTTCAGTTGCTTTTTGTAGGTACCTGGGTATTTAATGTACTGGTAAAATTCTGAGTTGTTAAACCATTTCCTAATATAAGGAGGAATGTAGAATTGAAAAAAAAATGGAAGCAGCATATGTCACTTTTGTATAGATTTTAAAAGGTTATCTACAAAAAATCATCTGTGGCAGCGTACTTTTCCTAGTTTTTTTTTTTTTTTGAAGGACTGATTTTACATTAAGTAAATCTGTTGAAATTCCAAGTTATAAGTAACAGTAGTAATACTTTAGGACTCTGAAAGTATTTTAAATGTTTTCAGTTGCCAGTACATCTCCATAAATCATCATTTTTTAAAAATAATATAGAAAGAGGAGTCGTCATGCCCAGCTGATGGAACATTGGATTTAGGCTGTGAGTCTGAACTGGATGGCGCAGAAATGGCAGAGGCCAATGCCAGTGGAGAAGGAAATGGAGGTAAGTGTGATGAACTTTAAGATATAAACCTTACTCTTAGAAATTACATAGAATTCCAATAATTCACAGATTGAATTCCTGACCGTTATAGATATAATTTCTTCTCTACGTTTTTACCACTTGCTTAGATTCAGCATCAAGTAATTTTTATTCAAAAGATTATCACCTAAGAAAAATATGCATTTATTTGCTTTTTGTTTTAGTTATTTTTTAAAGTATGGACTTTTCTGGGTAATATTCTCTAGTGCTCTCAGTATATTTCTCCTGTAAGATGAGGGTGTTACTGGGGGTATCCGGTGGTTTTATTCTTATGTGAGACAGAGAATGCTGTTTTGTCTCTGATTGTGTTTCTTTTTTCCTGTGATCACAAGTAGTTTGATGATCTTAGTATTCCTAACAATGAAACAAGGACCAAATAAGTTATGTTCTTGTGAAACCCTTTTGAAAAGTGAGCAACCCTTCCAGAATTCTAAGGGGGCATTTTCTGCCTCTGAATTCTGCCCATGTTAATTCATTTTTATCTTTCTCAAGACATGTGCATTATGATTGCATTAGTGTATATAATTCCTGTACTGCAGTTTTAGCGAATCTTTGTTCCACAAATGCTGCTGTACTTTTTCCTACCCTACCCACTAGTCTCACAAAGTGGACCCAGATCATGATTCAGGAGGAAGACTGTGTCATTAAAGCCTCTGTTGGTGGACTCATAGAAATCAGTAAATTATCTTTACACAAACAAATCTTAAAGGATCCTTGCAGAAATATCGTATTTCAGTAATAGCCCAAAGCCATTCATTTTATTAACGGCCACACATAGTCCCTTTGTATTCTGACTGGACACTCCTGCCCTGTAAGTTGGTATGATTTCTGATAGTCCCCAGGAGACTGATTTTGCTTCAGTGCCTCTCTGATCTGCAATAGAGGTTGTGAATTAAAGTAGGAAACACAGATTCTTAATAAAAGGGCTGAAGTTAGCTTTGTGGACTTTTTTTTTTTTTTTTGAAAACCAACTCTCACTGAATTTGAGGTCCCTATTCTTACACCTTTTGAAAACTCACCTCACCCCCATGCTATCGTTGTGGTAGTACTGTGAATTTTGACGGGGCCTTGTGGTTACAGAGAGAACAAGGCAGAGATGCACAGCAACTTTTGGCCTTCTGGAAGGGCTGCTAAATGGAGCAAACTGTTCTCCTTCAGAAAGATGAAGGGGAATCTTACTGGATTATCCCTCTTGTTGCACTACTGGCTTCAATGGGCACTTGTGTTTCCCTCTCTCCCTCTCTCTCAAACTATTGAGCTTCTATGTGTCCTGTACTATTTTCAACACCGCAGTTACAGCAGTAAAAACAAGAACAAAAAGAGACCTCCCCTGGGTCTTAGATGGGTAGAGATACAGACATTAAGCAAAATAAATATGTAAAATGTATAGCTTCTTCAGTTCCAAAAAAGTGATATGGGGCAAAATAAATGAGATAAGAGTCAAAGAAAGGGGCACATTTGAGAAAGATCTGAGGGGAATAAGGAAGGCAGCAGGTATCTAAGGATGAAGAGTTCTAGGTGAAGAAGCAGCAATTATAGAGGCCTTGAAGCAGGAGAGTTCCTGGAATATTCCAAAAACATCAAGAGCCTAGTGTGGTTGGAGGCCAGGGTGAGCAAAGGAGAGGATGGTAAGATACAAAGTTAGAGAAGTTATGGGGCCAGATATTATGGTGCCTTGATCTTGCCTTTTGCTTTGAATTAGATGTTCAACTCTTGTAGGGTTTTGAGCTAGAGAGACAAGGAGCTCACATAGATTTTAGCAGAAGCTAAAGTATAGCAGGAGCACTAATTACAAATATATATATATATAGGGGAACAAGGACAAAAACCAGAGACCAGTTAGAAAGCTTTTGCCATAATCAGATAAGAGTTTGAATAAAAAGAGTAGCAGTGGATATGCTGGAAAGTGATTGGATTCTGGATATATACGAAGCTAGATCTAACAGCAGCTGCTAAAATTAGTATGGCTGTGACATAAAGAAAGGAGCTGGAGATAACCCCCAAATTTGAGTGTGAGCAGGTAGAAGAATTAGCGTTATCTTTAACTTAGATGGAAAATCTGCAAGAGAATTAGTTTAGGAGACAGAATTGTTGATAGGGAACTCAGTTTGGGACATATTAAGTATGACCTTCATTTTCAACACCCAGGTGGATGTGTTAAATAATTGGATTTATCAGTCGTGGATTCATGGGGAAGATCTTGCTGGAGATACACGTGTAAAAGTGGTCAGTTTACAGATGATATTCAGAGATCATAAACGGATGAGATCACCAAAGAACTGAAGGCAGATAGAAGAGAGAAGAAGCCCAAAGACTGAGCTCACGGGCACTTGAATTTTAAGAACTTGGAGAAATTATAGGAAATAATTACAACAAATGCGACTAAAGATAAATGGATAGAAGAACATGTCTGTCCTGGAAACCAAGAGAAGAAAGTGTTTCTGGGGAGGAAGCACCTTAAATGTGCCAAATGCTTTTGATGGATCAGCTTATAGTGAAGACTGAGAATAACCATTGGATTTAGCTTTGTGAGGTTGGTGATGAACTTGGCAATGACAATTTCTGTCCACTGCTGAGACTGCAAGCCTGAGTGGAGTGGTTTCAAGAGAATAGGAGGACAGAAATTGGAGTCCCCAAAAGATGATTCTTTCAAGGATTTTTGAGATAAAGGGAAGGTGTGAAATGGGAAAATGGCTAGAAGGGAAAGTGGAATCAAAAGAACGTTGTTTTGGGGCACCTGGGTGACTCAGCCAGTTGAATGTCCAGCTCTTGGTTTTGGCGCGGGTCATGATCCCACAGTTTGTGAGTTTGAGCCCTGCAGTGCAGAGCCTGCTGGGATTTACTCTCCCTTTCTCTCTGCCCTTTCCCCCTTCTCTCAAAATAAATAAATACATTTTTTTAAAAAATAAAGTTTTTTTTAATATGAGAGATAAATATTAGAATAATTCTAATTATTCTAGATAATGAGGATATTGAGTTGATATCCTCAACTGGATGAGGATGAGGAGAATCCAGTTGAGGAGAATTTGATAATGAGGAAGGTGACCTGTGGCCGTGTGCTTGATTAGATGAGAGGAAATGGGATCTATTAAATGGATGAAGAGATTGGCCTTATAAGATTGTTTGATTTGGTGTTCTAGAGAAAATGAGTTAGGAGGATAGGTGATGTGAGTGGAATGCACGAAATTGAGGTTAGGACGATATTATGGAATTTATGTCTGAGATGAGAGGAAAGAAAGAAGGGAGCTGGGTTTAAGGCTGTCATGAATGGTTAGGCAGTGTGCGCCCTCTTCAGAGTGGCCTGACTGAAGGGACCATTATCAGTGGCTGAAATTCAGCAGCCCTCTGTTTGCTCAGCCTAGTGCTATGGGATGGAGCTGGGTCTCCTTGGAGGAAATGTTGCTTTTTCTTATTTGCACAAAGACGTAGAGGCTGGTGGTAGCCCAGGTGTAAAGTATTAGAGAATCATCTGTGTGGATATTGAAACAGGCAATTATGTTAGAACTAGCACTGAAAGGGTGTGACATTTAGGAGTTAAAATCTTCAAAACATGAAGAGGGGTAACCCAGGAGTTGGTAGATGAGTGCAGGAAGGAGCGGTAGTTGTTACTATGGTCTCATGGAGTGAGATAGCATGCTGGAGGCGTCTAATAAGCAGCAAGGGGAAACAGAGACCACCTATCCCATCTCCAGTCCCAGTAGTACAAGATGTATGGAAAAGTGAGGGACTTCTGCCTGAGAGGCTTCCAGGGAAAGTGGCAGTGTTCACTGGAGAGAGTCGGGTTTTGTTGTAGATCCAAGATGTGAGTGGAATATTCTGAGAAGAGATGGAGGTTAATGGGAGATTTTGCTAAATGACTAATTCGGAATTTCAGAAGAAACAGTGGGAGGGTTTTAGCGGCTGGAAAGGGGTGGAGACAGGGTGAGAGCACTCAGCCAATAACCAAAACAAAGCAGGATGAGTCAATTCCCCTAATTTGAAATGTGGATAGGTACTTCACACAATAACACATACCCACACATCTCCAGCTAATGTGACCGAGACTAGATTTTCTGGTTTCTCCTTTGAAGTTGCATTAGAGAAATTGCTTTGGGGAATCACTGAACGGACAGTAAACAGCTTATTTCCTTGAATATTCCTTGACTTTTACACTTTTGCATCTTATGGCAAACCACAAATGCTTCTTTTAGGATAACTATATTTCCTATCCACGTAAATACCATATTCTTCTGTTTATAGCCCACGAACCTTGCCAGACTTAGATATTGAAAATATGAATGCCTCTAAGACCCAGCCTCTGTAAGTTGTTTACATGTATATGGTTTAACCCTCAACAACATTCTTAGGAGATAATTAGTCTTTTAGGCTCTGTTACTTTTATTTTTCTCTTCCTTCCTTCCTTGCTTGGAAGGAAAGGAATCTTTCTTTCTTTCTTTCTTGGAAGGAAAGGAATCTTTCTCTCTCTCTCTCTCTCTCTCTCTCTTTCACCTGTGAGAAGACAAACTTAGGTATGTTAAATATCTCATCCAAGTGGTAAGCCAGGTAGATGTATGTGACACCAAAAGCCAGGCTGTAACCACTGTGAACTCTCCTGGAATCACAAGGAACACTAATGGCCAGGAGTCATTGCTACAGTTTGCTTTTCCAACATTTGTTTAAATCTATTCTGATTATAGACTTGAGAATTTGACAAAGAGGAACCCCTGGCTTATCCAAATTAAGGAGTAGGGTATCACTTGATTTCTTACAAATTGATAGTAAAGTCCTGAGCCAGCTCAGGTGGTTTCCTTGCTGAATCTGTTTCTAATACATATTTGAACCAGAAGTTAGAATGGATGCAAGTTCTGCACTTCTTACAGCTGTACAAATATACTTTGAAAATATAATCAGAGAGTGAAGGTGGGGATGTGTGGACCTCGGAGCCAGGGCAGAGGGGAGAGGGGGAGGGAAAGGGGAGGGTCCCACCATCTGGTTTTTTTCTTCTCCTCTCTCATTCCTCCTTTGGGATGAAAGAGCCGGAAGTGTTGATGTGAATAATAACTATCAATCGGTAACATCGCCTTGTGGCAATCCAGAGAATAAGCCATTATAGAGTTATTTCAAATGAATAAAGATCAACTGACATCCACTGCACCATTAAAGGGGGTAAGCAGAGAAATATTTTTTAAGTATTTTTAATATATTTTAAATTTGTATTTGTTTTAAAAAGCCCTTACAAAAAGTGGTAATAAGAAATCTTAGCAGCTTGATTCCAGTCAGTAATATTTGAATCTTTAGATTTGAGATAATAACAGTAATGCTTTAGTCCTCCTCTTGCAGTCAGTTGGCCAGAGAAACATTCTTATTAAATGGGTGATCTTTTGCCAAGGTATTTTGTTTTAAAGTTCTGTTGAAAATTTTACAGAGTGGCGAAAGTGGTATATTATCGATTATAGAATTTACAAGACACAGAACTATAGTTACGTTTCTTTGACTCCTACTAAACAGTTTGTCAAGTTAATAAGAATTAGACATGCAGACTCAAGAAGGTAAACTCTTCAGATTTTACAGGCTTTAGCTATAGAGATTGAAGAGTGATTTAGGTGAATCACTTGATATATCTTTGTTGACAACCCATGACCATTTATGCCAATATAAGTATAGATCTATGTCACCCAAAGAAAATATTTTGAATTTTATGGGCTATTTTAGTCAGAGATTTATGGGTATATTTGTGTCTGAGTTGTTTTCTGAGGATAATACATTGGTATATCATGAGTTTGCTCACACATATTAAGTTGACTTACAGTGCATTGCTGGCTGCAGAACCCATACATATTTTATATGAAATGATCGTATCACTGCAGAGCCTTCACTCTCTTCACCTTCTATTTATAACTTGTTATTAACAAGAAAAAAATGAATTTCTCTTTTCGTGGCCCTAATTTATATTGCATGTTTAAAATCAAAAGCAACCATCCTACTATTTAAAAGGAAAAAACTGGAGAATGTACAATTTTCATCCACAGAGATCAAAAAAGGTTCTGCTTGTTATTAACCCTAATGGCTTTCAGGGAGGAAGCAGCACTCTAGCAGGGGAATTAGTATTTTAAAAGTCTCTATTTAGGGGAAAAATTATAGAGAACATATATCCTATGTTTTAGCCCTTAGATCCCAGGGTAAATAATGATTCCAACATTTGAAGAATTTTATATGGTCTTTTTTCATTATTCTTTATGGCCAGCTTTATAAGTGGGTTTCTGATTGTATGATTCTTGGCAGAGTTGTGTTAACTTAATGAAACATTATTCAGCTCACTCTTTGTTTTCGTTGGCTCAGAGGCCACAGTTTAAGGGGTCTTTTTTCAGAAGTGAAAAGTGCTTTAAGATGGCCTGAAGTGTGTGGATAGGATCTCTGTTGAGACATCAATTACATACAGATGAGGAGCTTCCTGGAGGAAGTGAGAAGTGTACTAATGAAGCTGTAGGTGCCCTCAGGGGCAGTCACACTGACAGTTTATCAGTGGCAATTTTATATAAGGGGTTGGGGAGAAGAAAATGAGGGGACGGTGGAGCTGTGAAGGCAGTGTCTTGAGCAACTTTGGAAGATTTTGCTAATGTAGGCGGTGTCTTTTTCCTTGTGGTGGTATTGGTCTGGTCTTGCTGGAGATTTTTCAGTAGCTAGTCTGTGATTGCTCCTGTGTGGTTTTACATAGGATAGCCTCTGTGTTCATGATTAATTTCTACCTGACAGCCATTCCTAGAATGAATCTGGCAGATGAGGGAATCTTGCAGATGACGCTTTCAATGACTGGACCAGGTCTCCTGCTTTTCTTAGGTTAAGCTAATTGGTCTTCTCTTTCACATTTCTTTTTCCTCAACAGCTTTGTTAGCTCTTAGAGACACCTGTTCTACATTGGTGGCCTAGAGAAACTTAAGTATATGAAAATTATATTGTTTTAGTTACGTATGGAAGGAAATACGGGGGAAAGAGAATACTCTTCACAGTCAGAAATGACCATTGGCAGGATATCAAGGCTCCTCTGCCTCCTCTTTCTTATTCTTCCCTCTCTCATCCCAACCCACAGCATTCATGACTTCGAGTTCATGCAGCCTGGCTCTCAAGCCAGCATTTGACTTAAACCAGTCAATTCAATTAGACATTATTCTAATAGTAAGTGTCCAGAGGGATAGGAATCTCTCAGTCTCCTTTATATTTGTCTCTGTGTTGATAAGCTTTAGAGTCAAGAATTTTTTCCTTATGCTGATTTTTTTTTTTTTTTTTGCTTTTAATTAAACTCATTCCCTGTTGTTTTTTTTTAACTCTCTGGTGATGGAGAACAGCTGAGCATCATCTAGACCCCACCCCCTTCATCTCCTCCAAATAACTTATCCCAGCTCTTTTAAACATTACTTATGGATACTATTTTTCATTTCTTTTACCCATTAGGGACTTCTTTTTGTTACATACTTCCCCTTGAACTGTGGACTTTGTTCCTGTATAAATGGATTTTGGTCACTTTTAATAGCCTAGAGTCATGGAAGAAAAGGAAGTTTTCTAAGTGCAGATAAAATGACCCATTTAAGTGTACTTTTCCCTTCTTTTCTCATGCTATGAGAAAAGTATTTCATAATATAAAGATTGGAAAGAGAGTATGATCTCATAATAAAAGCAAACTCCCTCTCAAATAAAACCAGAATTAAAGGTATTCCCTCAGTTACTCATATTAACTAGTGAAGCTTCTATCTGATTTATTAGTTTATAATTAGTATATAGGAACAAAGCACCTATTCTTTAAAGAGTAAAGCACTTTTTTTCATTGATGCCAGATTATCCATTCTCTCCTTTTTAAAGCAACAGTGTATAACCATTTCTCAGCAAACCACCTCGGTGCCTTATCTAGCTCCCTTTTTATTGTGTACTGGAGTTATCTTTTATGTGTCAAAGTATAAAGTACTTAGTCGTGATGCCCACGAATGAAGGAAACATTTACCCTTGACCTGTACCAACATTTTAATGATATTCTCCCTGCCTGCTTCTTGATATTTCTCATTTCCTAGGTGGATTTTGCTGTATTTCTGTGTAGATGTTTCAAGAACCTTATACAGTGTAGAAGATCACAGGTGTTGTGTAGTGTAAAAGAAATAGCTTCTACTGTTTTCCCCCCATTCAGGCAGCTCATTGTGTTATTATTCTCCCTAATTCTGAGAAAGGAATTTATATTGGTTCTGTGGTAGGAATGGATTAGGTGGTGAAAGGCTAGTACCTATAGGAAGTGCTTTTCCTATTAAATCCTTACTTCTGGTTTCAGTTTCTCTTTTGACTATAAAGGGATATTTTTTTATGGATATCCAGAGATATTAGTGTAACTGAAAGGCTCTGGTGATAAATTGAGTGCCCATAGAAGGGATTCCCATAGTTGTACCTTCAGTGCGCAAATGTTCCTCCTAGTTACCTGTGGAGCTTCAGTGTCGTGTCCAGGGCAAACCGAAATATCTGTGAACCATTTACAGACATTGCAATGAAATTGCTGTCTGTCCAGTTCCATAATATCAGAGGAGCATCACTTACAGCCTATGATATCAGCCTGATTACATCTTGTTGGAGCGTGTTGTCACTGATAGACATTGCTAGCGTTATTATCATATGATTCACCATTCCCTTTGTTTTATTTTGCTCCCTTTTCTGCAAACCTCTTCTGACTAAAGAGAGGGCATTTTTGAGCTAATGATACAGTAAAAATTTCAGTTATATTAGCTATATCTTACTCATAGATGATAGTGCAAATATTATCAAGTATCAATACCTACAGTGTTTAGTAGACAATTTCTCCCTTGAAATTTTCTTAGGGAAAAATTGCTGTTTCCTTTGTTTTATTGCTAGTGTTTCTCTATCTAATTGCTGGCCTTTCTTGGCAACTCATACACTTTGAGTTTTGTCTTTTATTGCAATGAGGGAAGTTGTTTAAATCCAGATATCTATACCCATCTTGCAATAAGGAATGCTTTTAGAGAGGGGAGTTCTCCTTAGTCTGGATCCAAAAATAATTAAGGAATTACCTCTTCTCTGAAAGAAATGGAGTCAAATGGATGTGATTTGGGGGTCAAATGGATTTGCCTGGTCCTCATTAAGTCATTTAAAAGTTTTTGGCATGTATTTTGTTGCCATGTATATCTGGAACGTCTGATGTGAACAATTTCAAATGTAAGTACGATACATAAAACACACATAATCCAAACATAAGCTTTTTTTATTATTTGTCATGTGGGGATACTTTTGAATTATTTACTTACCGATCTTTCAGAACAAATTTTAGTTATCACTGGTAGGTTTTCGTACACTTGGTTTTCCTCACATAGAATTAATATTTTTATATCCTTGTTCTTAGAAAAAATACATTTTTAAAAAGCTTTATCATCTCAAAGTCAGGTGTTGGGTTTTATTCACTGCTTTCCCCCTGCATTTTAAACAGCGCTTGGCGTGAAGGTGTTCAATAAAAGTTTTGCGACCAAATGAATGATTCATAAATAAGCTTCCTCTAAGACTTCGTTCTCTTTTGAAATGTGATTGAATTCTAACCATGTGTCACTGTGTTATCCCTAACATACTCTGTGCTCTTCAATTTAAATTGTTTATTTATAAAACCTGTATTAAGCTTATAGTGTATAGCAGGATTATTTCTACAGAAAACTGTTTTGATTTGAGAGCATCTAGTTTGATCAGAAAATTGAAAGGGAGTAATTGGAGGGAGAACTGATAGAAATGGAATGGATCAAAGGCTGCTCTTCTTCCTGCCTGAGTTAGACCTTCAAACACCAGTTACCTCTGATAGCCTATTACTTACTGTGTGGTTTAGTGGGATACAGCAATTAATATCTTTGTTGCAGTGACTGTATTGTGCACAGATCCTGGTCTGTGTTGTAGTTCTGCCCTCCTATAGCTCCTGCCATTTTAAGTAAGCATTGTGATTTCTAATTTTGACTTTTAAATTATCTTTATTTTTATTCCACTATGCAAAACCTCCAAACTGTGACTTTCCTTTTAAAATAAGGCAACAAGTAAGGATGGCAGAAGGGAGTTTATCTGCACTGAATGGCAGGTCATGTGACTTTCCACTGACCTTCATAGGATGTTTTGTGGTTTGGTTTTCATAGTTTCCCTAATTGACTTTAGGATAATTACAAACAATTTCCTAAGATAAAAAAAAAAAAATTCACTTCTTGTATATGCTTTTCCATAACAATAAACTGTACTTTGCTGACATCCCCATTCACGAATTCTTATTAAAAGCCATAATTGGGGGTGCCTGGGTGGCTCGGTCGGTTGAGCGTCCGACTTCGGCTCAGGTCATGATCTCACGGTCTGTGAGTTCGAGCCCCACGTTGGGCTCTGTGCTGACAGCTCGGAGCCTGGAGCCTGCTTCACATTCTGTGTCTCCCTCTCTCTCTCTCTGCCCCTCCCCCGCTCATGCTCTGTCTGTCTCTCTGTCAAAAATAAACAAACATTAAAAATTTAAAAAGCCGTAATTGAAAGTTAACATTAAAAATAGAGACTTTAGATAAATATACTGAAAATCAAATTTCACAGTTTAGTGTAATAAACTTTTATAGATCAACTGCTCTGTGCCTGTCTTTGCACATAAGTAAGTCCTGAGTTGCTGAAGCTGTGGGTGGTGAGGCAGGCAGAAGCACCAGTTGCGGTGAATGCCATGAATTCATACACTAAGTTCCAAGGAAACATGGAGGAAGGAGGAGTAAGCCTACCTGGGAGACTGGCACAGTCAGGAAGGCTTTGGGGGAAGCTGTTTGAGTTTGGTCTGCCAAGGTGAATTTGCTAGGCGAAGAGATGGAGAAGGGGATTCGAATGACGAATGATTAGAGCAAGCACAGTAAATACAGCAAGTCACTGTGTTCAGGAAATACCACAGGGTCTCAGTTGGCTGGATCCGAGACGATGGGAGTTGGGGAGGCAGACAAGATGTGAAACTAGAAAGAGAGACAAAGTCAAGGTTGCATTCTGTTTTCTCCCTTCTTTAGGTCTCGGTTTAAAGGTCGAAGCCCTCCTGTACCCTTTTCAGTGGATTAGTAATTACATTGTGGGGAGAATGTCCTATACCTTCTCTCTGTCACGCAGCTTTAAAAATAGGAGCCCTAACCCATATTTTCTATTCAATTTCATTTTCAAGTTGAATGGTGAATGACAAAGGGGAGAGAGGAGGACAGCATGGAGACTCTAGAGTCAGAAATCCAGTCTTGCTCCAGTCTTGGTCCAGCCTTCAGGACTGTTTCATGACGACCTGTAATCCTCCCTTTCTCTTTGCTCCTGAGCCTTCTAAGTAGAATATTTTGAATGAGGGCTTTGGGAATGTGAGTGTTAGTGAGATTGGAAGTGGTTGACAAACAAATACTGATAATCTCATTACCTGTTTGAATTTAAAGCTAGCAGATGAGCATTTAAGTATGTCTTTGGCTTTGCCTAGTTTTGGCAGCCAAGCAAATCGTAGACAGAAATAATACTTCTGTACCGTTTAAAAAAATGTCTTCTTGTCTTTGGTTTTTCCACCTATGGGAAGGGCAGGCAGTCTTGGAGGGTTTTGAGGTATAAATCCTGACATTCATTTTGTGATCATGCCAGTGAAGTTAGGGGGGAAAAAATCTGCATTCGTTTTTGAATACCAAGAACATATCACTTTCTAAGCTGCTTGTCAGTGTTTGATATTTATTGGATAAAACATCTGCCCTAATTCTTCAGTTTCCTGGTTTCTGTTATAATTTCACATACAAGGGATTTCCCCTGGTCCTTCCTTTAACATTAGTTTTTCTTTGGCTTGTATTTCATAGGCCAGGCTCAGTCCCTTACATAAATATTCAGGCAACTGTTTAAAATGAGCCCTGTATTATTTATTTATCACATCTGTTATTAAGAAAGCTGCAAGAATTAAATAAAAGTGAAAACCGTGTGTTTTGTCAGAATATGAATCTGCGTGAACCTCCACAATCCAGCTACTTAGTGAGTGTTTTTCGATTCAGCCACCCTCACCAGATACATGGCAGAAGAATGAATAAAATCCTCATAGGCGCGTGCTAAGGGTCTATTTTTGTCAGTGCACACATATACACACACAGCACACACAGGCACGTACACACCACACATGCAGGTGCATTGTTTGGAGCTTATGGATGCACTGCATTGGGCATTTTAGTCTTTCCTGTCTTTGTTCATTTTATTCTTGATGTTTTTCCTTAAAAATAAGGTATTTGGTTTTTTTAACCCAAAGGAACACTCACTTAGAGATTTTATTTTCTATTTTATTTACTTAAAAAAATTTTTTTTAAATGTTTATTCATTTTTTCAGAGACAGAGACAGCGTGAGCAGGGGAGGGTCAGAAAGAGAGAGGGAGACACAGAATCTGGAGCAGGCTCCAGGCTCTGAGTTGTCAGCATAGAGCCCAAAGTGGGGCTCAAACTCACGGACCATGAGATCATGACCTGAGCTGATGCTTAACCGACTGAGCCACCCAGGTGCCCCCACTGTTGTATTTACTTTTTTAAAGATTCTATAATTATGTTACTAGAAATAAATAATTAGGGGAAAAAATGGTTTTGTCCCAGGAGATAGGAGCAAGTTGCAGAAGAGGGGATCAGGGAGGAAATAAACTATATAGGAAGGAGTCCCATGATGCTTCTCTCGAGTGTAGGATGGACTGGAAGATAGAGCAAAATAGAATTTAGCGGAAGGAAAATGAGTCATTTTGAGAAAAAAACTTCATAGGATTCCTTGATGCTGTTTCGTTTTATCGCCCTGCCCTCCATCTGAAATTCTGGGCTCTAAGTTGAACAGAATCTTCCTTTTGGAAGCACAAAATACATGTGAATCACTATTGACATAGTGCAGTAGTGAATTTAAATCCAACAATGCAATATATTTTCTGATACTGAAATAGGTATCATGATATTCAGTGACTTTCTAGGTCAGAGAGAAATAGAGTGAGTTGTAAGGTACTTGTCATCCTCAGGAAGGAGAGCTGTGTACTGCTTATTGCTGCAGTCAGAAGAATATGAGGGGAATAGCAGGCTTCAATTACATATGTACTAATTCGGTATTTGTCATTTAAAAAAAATTAAAAATTTTTATTGGGAGGGACAGAGAGAGAGGGAGAGAGAGAATTCCAAGCAGGCTGCATGCTCAGTGTAGAGCTGCATGTGGGGCTCGATCCTATGACCGAGAGATCAGGACCTGAGCTGAAATCAAGAGTTGGACACTTAATCAACTGAGCCACCCAGGTGCCCCAGCATTTGTCATTTTTTGATCCTGCTTCACTGGAGTTTACCTTTGAAAGACTTAGGAATGAAAGTACTTCCTAATAAGCAAATTGGTAAATTTGTGTAGATGTTCAATATGCAGAAGCATTCTCCTGTTTTCCATAAATTCCCTAAAATCCAATTCCCTAAAATCCAAAATCTGCGTTTTGTTCTCCTTTTTAACTAATCAGTAAGTTTCCATTTGTCTAGGTAGAAATACTACTCTAAGAACGTGAAGTAATGAAACGCATTTGTTAATGCCCACTTTGCTTGTGGCTCGGCTTTGAGGCCCGTGTAGTTGGCATCATTTGACCTGTTGGCCACATTCCTCTCACTTCCCGGTTTGTTACACTTCATAGAGACCTCAGAACATCGAAAAGACCATGTGTATAATCACCATAAAAGTCAGTTTATCTTTGGAATGTAAACCGATGATTGATTTCTAATCTTTCTTGAGTAAGATTTGGCAGTGTGTTAAGATTTAAGTGATCATTTCAGGGAGAAAAACCTAGGAGCCATAGTTCATGCAAGCAGTGTTATAAAATGTTTCTTAACTACAACGTTTAGAGTGTTTTAAGGAAAAATGTCGTATGGTATCACCTGATCTTTAATTCAGGGGCTTCTCTGACTCCATCCATGGGCAAATACTTTTGCGTCTTCAACCCTAGTACTCTCTGGGCCGTTCGCTCTCATGTTTTTTCATGTCGGTGACTAAATGACTTGATCTCCCTGCCCTTATTAACTTCCTGTTACAGCACTTTCAACAGGATGCAACTAAATTAAACTTCTTTAGACACGAAGTTTTTGCATCAGTTGTGGGGCTTTGAGGCCGAATATTTTAAGTGGGAAACTATGGGTCTGGCCCAGGCTCCCATCTCTGCTATTTTGTTGGCTGTGATACTATTGACAAGTAGTTGAGCCTCTCTAAGCTCTAGTTTTCTCTCTCAAAAACAGAGACAATGCCTTTCCATCTTGCAAGGAAGCAGCAAGGAAGTGGCAAGGGTGAAATGAGATCACATATGTAAAGTGCTTGGCATTAATAACTAACAATTATTTCATGGTCCGAAACTTGTTCATTTTGTTTAGTAATCAGTACCTTGATTAATTTCTGTATTAAAAAAAAACTTGACTAATTCTTTTTTTTCCTAACATTCTCTTTCATGAACCACATTTTTAATTTCTAGGCAGCATGTGCTTGAGTCTATCTAAAGCAGCTTTAGTGTTCTCAACACCATGCACGTGCATATGCTTCCATTTTTGACTAGAACAATTTTTACTCCTCCACCTGCCTCTAGAGCTCAGGTCAGAATCCTCTCAAGTTACTGTTCCTTGGAAATTTTCTTGGATTAATGTTAACCCTGGTGCCCTTAAGAAGTCATATTTTGAGCTTTTCCAAAATGTTCTCAAGTTATTTTTTTCCATCTAACTTCCTCTTGCCTCCTGCCTTTGACATATGCCTCCATTCTGCCACTAATTACAGTGCTTCCTTACTTTGATTTTCCAAATAGCTCTTTCCCCTCTGTTGTGCATAGAAACGGGCCAGCGTCCGCGCTGCTGCTGAAGTTACTCAGTGGTTGACCTTTTCTCTCGGGTGGAAGGTTTGAGGACTGAAGAAGAGTTCTAGCTATAATCCAGGCATCATAGAGAAGAAAGTGAGTGTGGGCCTTTGTCACCCATGACAGCAAGACATTGGCTCTTCTGCAGCCTTTTTGAAGAAAATGTCCTCTGTAGAATAGGTGACAGGAAAGCTTGACTGTGGTACAAGTGGGCAGAGTACGTGGTAATCTAAAGAGGGCACGATTTCCTTGAACACAGTTGTCTTAAATTGACATCCAGAATCTCGGATTTTATTTTTTCTTCTCCATGGTAGATGTCTTGGCCCATAGGAGAAGATAAACGTGTCACAGTAGGCCGTAGAGTCTGTAGAAGGAGGGCTGGTAAATTGAAGAACAACATGGAGGTTGGTAGATTTGAAACAGTTTCATTAATTTACAGTGTTTCTTCAAAAATACTATGCATTGCCCAAGTCTTGAGGCACATGTTATGTTTTTCTTTTTTATGTCCACACAACAGCCCCATGACATAGAAATTATCATCAATTAGTGGGTAAGGAAATGGAGGTGTAGAGAGGTTACATGAAACTGTGGCCACACGGTTGTTAACCGATCTCTTCTCTCAAATCTAGATACTCTTCTTTTTACTGTGCTATTTGGCTTTATTTTAGGTATCCATTCTCAATTGGAGAGAAGCTCCAAGTGAGTTAATTACAGTGGGTATAAAAAAAGGAATTCAAATTAGTAATATCATTATCTCTCTGTGTCTCTAGTTTGTGCAAAGCAGGTAACTGATGAAGCATCTTCCACTCGAGATTCAAGCCTTGCTAACACAGCAGTGCAGAGCAAGTTAGTGTCTTCCTTTCAACAACACACCAAAAAGGCTCTTAAACAGGTAAGAGAGCTGGCATTTGTTCTTTGTTCTACCTTCTTAAGGTGTTATGTGGAGAAAGCAAAGTAGATAAGAACACAGCAATCAGAAAGCAACAGACGTGTCCTACGTTCAACCACTTCCATAATATTCTCACACTAATTTTACTCTATGCTGAAAACTAGGAGAGGCTTGGCTGAGAACTTTGATGTAAAAAAGAAGAGGGAAAATGTCCTTGGAATCATAAAAACTTATATTTTCTTGAGTAAGGTTTATAGTAAACATACTGGGTTCATAAATGCATTGCATATGTTGAGAATAATGCCTCTGTGGTCTCATGTCTAACTGATAGCTGATGTAAAAAAATAGATAATTTCTTTCTTGTTACTGAGATGCATTAAGTTACAAATAAGAAAAACAGAAATTGTGGCTTACTTTGAGCAAGAATGTCCATCAGTGCGTATTTGGTTAATTTTGCAGTATCATCTTGATATTACATAAGCAGTCTTGAATTCTGCATCCTTGCCCTGAGATGCTGATGGGAGGGAATGGTTGTAAGATTGGCCTCCAGGCTTTGAGATACCCTGGCTTGAATGCTTGCAACTCTTGGCAAGACACTTTTCTTCCCTGAATCTCGACTTTCTTCTCTAGAAAATGTGGAAAATAATAGTACCTTTCACATGGGAATGACCTGAGGATTAAGTGAGGTGAGAAGTTGAAAGCACATGGTACAATGAGTGACCCGTTATAGTCACTCAGTAAATGTTAGCTATTGCTGCCACACTGGCAGATTCTGAATTGTGTGTGCAAGAGGAAAGGAGATGCCATGGTTAGATGGGGACACTGCAGGATGGTAATACTGTCAGTAAGTGGAAAGCTTATGTATGTGGCTGTTCATGTGAAAATTCATGGCTTTCCCTTGTTTAACTGCTTTTCTCTTACATCTCTTACATATTTTATTTTGATCCTTTTTTTTTTTTTTTTTTTTTGAGAAGGAGAGAGAGCCTGAGCAGGGCAGAGGGAGGGAGGGGGAGAGAGAGAGAGAGAGAGAGAGAGAGAGAGAGAGAGAGAGGAGAGAGAGAGAGAGAGAGAGAGGGAGAGAGAGGGAGAGAGAGAGAGAGAGAGAGAGGGAGAGAGAGGGAGAGAGGGGAGAGAGAGAATCTTAAGCAGACTCCATGTTCATTGTGGATCCCTACATGAGGTTCGATCCCATGACCCTTGGATCATGACCTTAGCTGAAATCAAGAGTTGGACACTTAACTGACTGAGTCACCCAGGCACTCCTGTTTTGATCCTTCTGTGACAGCCCCCTCAATCTCACCTCCTTCAGGCCCTTACCAAGTCTAGGAAGAGAAATATCATTCTAGTGATAAATTTATAACAAGGAAAGAGAAGTCATGTTTGTTTGTTTTTTATTTTTTTTAATGTTTATTTATTTTTGAGATAGAGAGAGACAGAGCATGAATGGGGGAGGGTCAAAGAGAGAGGGAGACACATAATCCGAAGCAGGCTCCAGGCTCTGAGCTGTCAGCACAGATCCCGACGCGGGGCTAAAACTCACGGACCGTGAGATCATGACCTGAGCTAGCTGAAGTCGGACGCCCAACTGACTGAGCCACCCAGGCGCCCCGAGAAATCATGTTTTTTAAATAAAGTTAATTTTTTTTAAGTCTCACTAACCAGTAAAGTTCTTAATAGTCATATCCAATCTCCTAGACTTAGAATGTCTCCATGTACCTTCTCCTCTACTTCAAACAAGGACACTTAGGAAAGAAACTCAACATTTTTGTACTGAATTAAAATTACTTTTCTATTCTCTACTAATTATCGAAATTGCAGTATTTCCTTTCATTGATATTGTATTTAAGGTAATTAGTGTTGCATCAAATAATCTTTGGTGAGCTTGCCATTTCTGTCTTGGGAAGTGTTTTAAATCAAAGAACAAAATTGAATTCAGTGTTGAGATCCCTTTTTAATTGATGAAATAAAGGACGGATGACAGGGAAGTCTGGGAAAAGGCTCATTCAGGCGGCAAATAGGATGCAGATAATAAAATACTAACCGGGATAGAACAAAGGATGTAAAGCTGGATACTGGTACTTGTAGCACTTAAGAAACATAGATACAATCATAAATGAAAGTCATACTTTTGAAGGGCAGTGATTTAAAAACTATGTACATTATGAAACATCCCTGTGTATGAATGTAAAGATAGAGATTCAAATCCATGTATTGTTATGTCCCATTATTTTTTACTTTCTTCATTTAGGTTTCATATTACTGGAACATGTTTCATATTACTGGAACATGTTTTGCCATTACTAAAACATTTTTTAACTTTGAGTTAGTGTTTTTGTTTTGCTGTAGAGCATGTGCTAATGGGAGCTGCCACTTGCTTGCTTAGGATTTAAGCCTTGTTTTAAGAAACCTGTCCTGTAAGCTTCTTCATGTCCTAGAAGAGTATTAATTTCTTAAGATTTCACATTATATAACCAAATAGCAAATTAGCTACAGTGAGAATATGGCACAATATGTAAAAGATATGCTAATGTTAGATTAATAATCAAATTCATATTGGAAATACATTTAGAAAAAAGCTGTTCTTGCAGAATTTTGCCCAGATTCCCTGTAATTGCTGAATTTCTTAAGACAGCATTTCAAAAATTGACTGAACATGAAGCATTTTAAATTGTAGCAGCCTCAGCAAATTTGCAGCTTTCTTTTCTTTTGGATAGTTGGATGGCTATGACCAAATAGAATTCGCTCTAAGTGTATGTATGTGTATGTGTGTGTGTGTGTGTATATATATATATATATATATATATATATATATGTGTGTGTGTGTGTGTGTTTTCTCTACTTGTGAATATGTTCTTGTGTGTATAAATGCATGTATAAATCATAATCTCATGAATGCAGGGCCAGCTGAATGACCCTAATAATAATTACATTAGCTGATATTTACTGCTCTGAATTCTAGACATTATGCTCTGCATTTTATATATACTATGTCATTGAATCCTTATAGAAATCCTTTAATGTGTGTACTAGTATTCCCATTTTTCAAATGAGGAAAATAAGGCCCAGAGACTTTAGCTAACTTGCCCACAATTGTCCAGCTAGTGAGTTTGGGAGATGATATTTGAACCCGGAATCATAGTTTTAGATTCTTCCCTCTTAACGAATACTGCCTTTTAGCATATGGTATGTAGTATGTAGTATGATATCCAAGGACATTTACATTCTTCAGTATTTGTATAATGTAAGGAAAGCAAGACAGCAAAGTCATTAATATTATTTTCGAACACAGACTGCTTATGCTCAGCGTCAACACTTATAATGGTAGACACTCAACTATATCAAATATATAGCTCTTTTTTTACTAGAAGTATATTCTGAGTCAGTAGGACTCTAGTAATATAAGTGTATATTGGCCCATGTAGAATCTTAGAAAGAAGTAGGTGGAAAAAAAGAAAATAAACAAAACCCAGTAGCTTTGCAAGACTAAATGTAGCAAAAAAAAATAATAATAATTTAAAATAAGCCTTCATGCAAACTAAGCCAGACATGATTTCTCAGATCTGAGGCCCTGTCTCCGCCCCCACCACCACTCCCACCTGAAGCATGTTGCCATAGAGAGTGGCTCTTGTACTTCGCAGCACTCCGGATTGCAGTGTAATTATAGGCTGGACGATAGGGAGGCTAGAATGTCCCTTGCCTGTTGATACAGAATATTGTCATTGCTCCTAAATATTTGGGTCCCTTTTACTTTCTAATCATCAAAATGTTAGTTAGCATCATATGTTAGATACAATTACCTGAATAATATATTGTCATCTCAGTAGATTATTTTTTTCTGAATAAGCATATTCCAAATAAAACATATTCAGAAGCCTCTGGAGAGTAGCAGATTGCTGATTATTACCTTGTTCCCTGTCTTCTTTCCACCTTGTTTTTTTTTTAGTTGTAATGATCTTAAAAAGTATGAAATGATTAGATTTTGAATTTTAAAGAAGGATAATTAAGAGAGATTAAATTTTGGAAGTTTTTAAACAGCAGAATCAAATGTAACATTAAGGAAGGATGAGTCTGTTATGGGATGTAACATGGTGCAGAGTAGAACCTTTCTATGCTGTTGCTGTTGTTTTATTTGAGTTCCTTCATTATTTACTTAGGGTGGTAGAATTTTTTCATAAAGTGGCAGTTTTAGGCAGTTTTTCCCTCTTCATATCACAAAGCAGATATGGTCTTGGTATTTTGCTTTAGCTTTATATGTTTGACCACTACTGTGAAATTCCAAAGGTTATGTTGCGTGATGGCAGTTTCTGAACATGGGCGTTGACATTTATCATACTAGCAACAATGCAAGTTGGTGGTGCCTGACACAGCCAGCTGTTTTGTATGTGTGTATTTCTAATTATTTTAGCATTCACAGTGTGTGGTATTTTCACATTTTTCAGTAAAGGACTTATTGCATTCAGTGCATTCTTAAGTTACATTGTTAGTGTTGTTTCTCTATTAAAATAAAGCAGGCATTACTGGTTTATGCAAATTCCAAGTGAGCGCAGAGCCTGTGATTTTAGGTTTTATTTTATTTTTCATTAGAGTAAAAACGAGAACCATTCAATTTTTTTTAGAGTTATCTGACAAGCCTTTCTGTTTACAAAATGAAATGTTTATTTAAAGGCTTTTTTTGGGTCTCTTTTTACAAGAGAATATCACAATACATCTCTAGAGAAAAGGATGCTCAGTCAGCATATTTTGATTTCTTTCCTTTTGCTTAAAGCCAGAATTGTAATTGATGTATGATAGGATCTTTACTTTTCCCTGACTGGTTTAGCTCTGTTTGTTTCCTGTTATGTTTTCCTTTAGAACTTACTTAGAAAGTGAGTTCATTTCCAAGTTGAAGCCTGTTTTTTGTTTTTTTCCATACTGAATAGTACCTGGAAGTATTAAACTTGGTTGGTGCCATATACTCTGTGTAGCTTGGGTGTGTTGGACATTATATACGTGGACAGCTGAAAGGTATATTCCTTCATAGTAGACTCATTTTCACTTGCCATCTTCTTACGTTTTGATAACGTGTGTTCCTGGCTTTGAAGTTAACAGGGTTTAAACTTGTTCAATGAGATATTCCATTAGCATTTCAAAGTATAGCTAAGACTTGGTTAGTTGAAAGTACCTCAATGATATCATCCCCCTAAAATGAATCAAGACTAATACGTTAAGACATTACAGAATGTCAGTGTCAAAATAATGCAATGTTATAGATTGATCAACAGGGCTGCCTCTAGCTAATTGAGACCTTTGGTGTGAAGTAGAAAAAGCCACCTTTTGTAATTTATCACAACGAAATAAAATCTCCCTTTTAGGGTACCCTTGTGAAGAACAAACCTCCCACCACCATCTAAAGTGACTCTCCTAGTCTCATTTTCTTAATCTATTATGTGGCTTTCTATTGTCCAGGCCTTGGGATATCCAAATTTAGATAATGATAAACTAAGTTACATTTATATTTGTAGCAGAGTATAAAACAGGAATTTTCTTGTTCCTCTGGAATTTTAGCTAAAGCTCAAAACTGAGGACAATGGGGGGCGCCTGGGTGGCTCAGTCGGTTGAGTGTCCGACTTCAGCTCAGGTCACGATCTCACGGTCCGTGAGTTCGAGCCCCGCGTCGGGGTCTGGGCTGATGGCCCAGAGCCTGGAGCCCGCTTCCGATTCTGTGTCTCTCTCTCTCTCTGCTCCTCCCCCGTTCATGCTCTGTCTCTGTCTCAAAAATAAATAAACGTTAAAAAATTAAAAAAAAAAAAAAAACAACCTGAGGACAATGGGATACACGTATACCTGTTGTAAAGAGAGGTTCCAGACACAACCTCAAAGGACTTAGTGAAAGAAGCCTAGACGGCCCTTGATCATGGATCAATAGTTGATATAAAAAAATAGCTCAAGATTTATTTGGAGGAATATTAACCAAGGAGATTTTATTAAAGTGTATAGAGCTCTGCTACATCCTCTCTCTTGGTGAAAGGAGGCACAGTCTAAGTGAGAGAAAGACTCGGACAGAAACATTCATGAAGGATGGGATTTTATATGTATGTATGTATATATGTATGTATATGTATGTATGTATGTGTATATACATATATATGTATATATGTATACATATATATATATTTCTCATTTATATTTTATATGTTTATTTTTATTTGTATTCACACACCTACATATATGCATATGTACATACACACTTTTACATGTGTGTGTATATATATATGTGTGTATGTGTGTGTATATATATATACATATATAGTTATAACTAGATGATAAGTACATAGGTAACGTTATCTATATAACTAGATAATGTATGCCATCCAAATCTAGCAGTTGGCCTCCTGCCTCCCCAAAGATTGTAATTCTGTGACTGTGGTAATACTGGATGAGACAACTTTGACCTATTATTCACCTCCTTTTCAACTCCCAATCCTGGGGAGCCCAGATATAGAGGAAGAAAATGGAGGAAGAGTAAAATCAGGAATCTGTTAACTAATGTAGTTTTTGACCCGAAGCATTGGTGTGATCTGGGAGAGCAGAAAGAAGGCTTTATAGTCAAACTCATGTTTTTAAGCCTGAAAAATGAGACTGTGTAAATACTTGAAGATGACCCGAAAAGCTGTATGTTGTATGTAAAGTATTGTCCAGAAATGGAAAAGGGAAATTGGTCAGAACACATGTGAAGGCAGCATTAGGAGAATAAAGTTATTTCTTGATTGTTCCATGCCAATCTCTGCCTTTTGAATAAACCAGTAATATAATTTACAGAGAAATAGATGAGAGCTTTTCTATTTTTATTAAAATTATTTTTATGAGTTTTTTATTTACACTTAGTAAATATTTACTGAGCACCTAGTATAGCCCATATCATCTTCTAGTCACTGGGAATATGTTAGTGAACAAAAAAAAGATGAAAATCCTTGTCTTTCATAGAGTCTGTATTCTAGGTTGGGGAAGAGAAGAGAAAATGACATTACACAGTATAATATACTTTCCATGGGAGGAGAATAAGGCATAGTGGGTGTTGGGGATGGAGAATATGGTGGGAAATGCAGTGTAAGAGTTTGTGACCTGAGTGTTTGTGTCCCCCACATTTCATAAATTGAAATCTTCGATTTGATGGTATTTGAAGATGAGGTCTTTGGAAGTGTTAGGCCAATAGGGCCGTGCTCTCCTAAACGCGGTTAGTGTTCTTACAAAAGAGACCCTACCACAGTTCCCTAGCCCCTGTCTGCCTCGAGAGGATACAAAGAGAAGCCCATAGTCTAAAGGAGGGGCCCTCACAGGTTCACACTGGCACTGTGATCTCAGGCCTCCAGCCTCCAGACTGTGTAGAATGAATTTCTGTTGTTTACAGGTCACCCAGTCTGTGTTACCTTGTTCTAGCAGCCCAGATGGGCAAAGGCAATGAGTAGCCTCAAGTATGTGAGGAAATGAACCATTCAGATGCCTGAGGGAAGAGCGTACATGCACAGAAAAGAATTCATGCAGAGGCTCTGAGGCAGAAGTGTTACTGGAGTGTTAAAGGACCCTTCCCTACAGGGCTCAAAATGCTCAGAACTGCTGGGAAGCTTGTCCAAGGTGTGGGGTGCAATGTACTGCATGCAGTGGAGCCTTATAGATGTATGCCGAAGAAGTGTGTAAAGACAGAGTACACTTATTTCTTGGAAGACACCCAGTGCTTTCTCTTTGCGAGGCCTCTTTCACATCTCCAGTGCACAAGTACCAGTGTGGTCACTGTAGGCTGTGGGAAGAGACTGGGGTTGTACAGCTGCCTTTTGCTTTGGCCATAAATCCCCTGTTCCTAATAAACCCTTGGCAATCGTTTCGGGGAATTCTTTTCCATTTCTGTAATCTTCCTAGTCTTTTTTTCCAGCTACCCTGGCTATTTATTCCTTGAACCGCCAAAGAATTTTCCTGATAGGGGTCTCAATACTGTTTTTTAAACTGATTGGAGATTCTGCCATCTTCACGTGGCTGGTTCCTCTTGTCATTTGGATTTCCTCTCCACTGTCACCCCCCAAGAGGTTTTCCTTCCCACCCCAGTTATTCTCCCTCATCCTCCTGGCATAATTTTCTTAGTACTTGTGTGTGTGTGTAAAACTATGATGTTTATTTTCTGTGATTCCTTGTCAGTCTTTTGCTAAAATGTGAAATAATGAAGACAAAGATGTTTTTGTCTTATTCATTGCTATGGGTCAGCAGTGCGTATACCGGACTACAACAGTAAGTGCTCAAAAAATGCATTCGTTACAGAATGAGTAAATTAGATAGATATAATTAACATTTATTGAATATTTACTATGTGCTACAAATAGTGTTCAATATTGTTCCGTGATTTCGTATTTAAAACATCTTACCAACACTGTTGTCTCTGTTTTACAGGGACATTTTGCCCAAGTAGTTTACCCAGCCTTACTCAGCTGGTTAGTTGATTCTTACTCTGCCTCTGCAACCTTGCCCTTACCCAGTGCAACACACAGTCAGTAAGATGGCTCCGCGCCAGTCCCTGTTCCTCTACAGATCCTCACATTATAAGCCCTCTGCTGGGCAGTGGTTAGACTCATTTATCTGGTGAGGTGAGGAACATTGGGATCGGTGCGTCGTAGGTCTCGAAGGTTGCTGCCCTCAGCCTGAGTTTAGCTCAGTCATCTTTGTTTTGTCTGGCACATTGTTTAAAAACAGGAAGACTCACCTAAAAATCTAGTTGTGTCGCATCTGTTGAGTACTTACTGCCTCTTCCAACGGGATATGTGCTTTCCTACTCACTTCCGCGTCCCACTGTCATTGTCTCACCCCAGCCGATGTGCTCCAAAAAAGTACTGCACATTTTTCAAGGGATTGTGAGGAGACATGCAGCATATGTGTGAGTGGTGGATGTGCCCGCCGTTGTGGAAATAGAGTTATGTAACCAAACAACCCATGAACGACTAGCTTCGTTACTTGCAGGACGAACACCCTACAACAAGAAAACAGGGATCGCTATTAATACAGGAACCATTGTACTACAGCCAGCCTCACGGACATGACAAGTGCCAGAGTTTTCTTGTTTGGAGCCCACACGATCCCAAGTCCCTCACTTAGCACGGTTTGCCTCTACCTCCATCCACATTTTGATCTGCTTGGAAGGTGTCCTTAGTGTCCAGAGTCAAATAAATCCTGCTTTCTGGGAAGTGAATTGGAATCTGCAAGTTAGCCTAAAGTGACCATGAATCTAGTAAATGTGATCAAGATGCTCCTTCTAATAACTGAACTGTGGTACTCCTTGAGTTTGCCTCATAGCCTGCTGCTTCACTGCTGTCACTGGCCTTGCAGTAAACAAAGACTTCCCAATTTTTGTTTATCTGCCCATAGAAATGTTACTTGGGGTCAAATATAATGCATGTTTTTCAGAAGTAAAACAGGAAAGTGTGCATATTTTAAATACACTTAAAATAATTTTTTTTAATTGGGGACATTTAGTTTTGGTCACCGAGAGACATTGTTTCATTTCAGTATTTAAAAATACTGCGTTAAGAAATATTCATTCAAATTTCTGTGTACGTATTTATTTTAAAAAATCATTGAAATGGTCTCAATACTGATTAGTATTCCTTTTTCCCTACCTTGGCTGCACCTTGACGCTCTGGGTGGTGCTGGCATGGCCGGTGGTGGTGGTTCTCTTCCTCCTGCCTCCCCCTCCCCGTCGTCGTCGTCGTCCTCCTCCTCCTCCTCCTCCTCCTCCTCCTCCTCCTCCCCCTCCTCCTCCCCCTCCTCCTCCCCCTCCTCCTCCCCCTCCTCCTCCATCTCTGTCATGTGTGCTGTCTGTCCAGCTGCTAATTTTTCTATAGTAGAGTCCTCTCAGGACAAAATGTTTATTACTTTAGTTATTATTATCTACCAAAAATGCTATGAAAAGACATGGCATCTTTAACTTTATGATTCCAGTTTCTAGGTAGCACCTGTGTTTAATCTCTTTTTCTTAAGCGGTATTTTCAAATATATACCTATCCACCCTAACATAAAATGAATATTTTTTAAAATACTCACTTGGATTGCGAAGGGAAATAGTCGAAATCTATGATGTATAGACTCCTAAAAATTAATCATTCTTTGTACACAGGTTATTGTTTTGTGAAGTCTTACGTAGTAGGCAAAAATGGTCTTAATTGTAATTTGAGGCACTGTGTTGCCTCATTCTGTTTTGTTATTGGATTGATAGGTTAATGTCTATAAAGGGCTTTGAGCTTTTACACCAGGCTATAGACATTTATGCAGTTATGTACACCTTGATGAAAAAAAGTAGTAGATGTCCTAAATATTTTATGGCACACATGTTCTCATTAAATATATTATTGACAGCAAGCAAAAGGTGAGGAGGAGGGCATTTTATTCGGGTTTGATCTCTTGTCCCCACATGGTGCCTCGTATTTGACAAAAGCCCAGGAGATGTAGGAATTGAAGGGAAGTTGCTTGTGTTACTAATAGCCAACAGTATCGTTTGTAATAGACTCCCCCAGCCACTCGCTTTGCCATCTGGTTCTAAATCTCATCTGAATCTGCTTTCTCTCATTTAAGTGGTGTTTAATTTTTCACTTCTGTAATTATTTGATTGCTAAATCTTATGGTCTACAAGTTGGACATTCAACTAATACCCTTTGCAAATACAGTGACATTGTTTCTGACAGCAGGGGATATATAGTCAGTGCAGTATTTTAGGAGGTTGTGACAACTTCTGGTCGAAGAACATTAATCAAGTAACTGAGTTGTTATAAAATTGGTAGAAATGACACAGAAGCCAGGAATAAAAATGTTTGAGACTGTCTGTGGTCAGCCTTTTAACCTTTTGAGGAATTTTAGCCTCCCTGTAACTGGGAATTTAATGTCTCTTCAGTTTCGTGTGCTGAATACCCTTTTTATTACAGGTAATTTTCTGTGTAAAGCGATCCACTGGATAAGCTGTATTTCAGAACTTTTAAATGTCTTTTATTACATTATCATCGCTGTGGTTGATTCATTTATGAAACACAAAGCACTCCCATTTGGAGAGATTTATTCTCGTATCAATTTTTTTCTTTCCTGGATTTGCCAGAACGCCGTCATGTTCGTGTTCTGAAGGTTAATGCCCAAAGTCAAGCAGACAGAAGCCGAGTGCTGCAAGGTTTCCAAGATTAGGACTGATTCCCTTCACAGAAATAAATGATTCCTGCCATGTTCAGTGATTTTGTGCAGCGCTCCCCACGGCTGAGTGAGTGCATCAATACTGTGGTCCTTACCTGCTGTACATACTGATGACACTCGGTGTTAACTTGATTGACTGAGCAGTGCACTGGAGAGGACGCACCTGCAAGAGAAGCGCAGACACGTATATTTTTATCCTGGTCTTGAAACATTTATTTTGCATTTATTTTACTTGGGAGCCATGGCTTCAAGTTCCATGGGCTCCCAAGCCATGCTGCCGAGGTAGAACAAACCTTTAAGTGCTGCTTTGTTTTCAGAATTATACCCCAAAACGCTCTCAGGTTGATACCCTTTGCCAAAGCCTGATTTTATGCTTTTGAGGGAAAATGACATGAAAATGACATTAAGAATCAGGATAAATTAGTGACTCTGTGGAATTTAAGTCTCTTAAGAGGTGGTATCTAGTGGTGGGCAAATGGACCGTTTAATTCAATCATGAGAAATCATTTTGGCTATATTTTTATGTTATATTTTATTATCATGTTTTGTAGGCTTTGAGGCAGCAGCAGAAAAGAAGAAATGGAGTCTCAATGATGGTAAACAAGACTGTTCCTCGTGTTGTTTTGACACCATTAAAGGTGTCTGATGAGCAGTCGGATTCGCCTTCAGGTAAAGAGCTCAAATATCGTGTGCTTGGCCAGTTTCTGCCCGAAGGAGACTTCCTCACTGTGAGAGATGTCACAGATTTGCTCTGCAACTGAATAATATTTCTACTTGAGGTTTCATTTTAATTTTTTTATACTTTTGACTCTTTCAGTGATTCAAACCTAACAGGGCATTTTGTTCTTAAGAAAATAAAAGGCACCAGCTCGTTCATCATCAAAGGACTTCATTTGCTGATGTCAATAGGTGTAAGAAAATGTGTGGGACTGCTAGGTGGATTTTTTTGTTGTGGCTTTGGCTTTTGTTTGAATGTTGAACTTTAATGGTGGACCCCATGCTGGTGTGTAATGCCATCAAAAGCAGTTCTTCCGTGAGTGTGAATTTGTTTTTCAGTCTTCTGCAAAATCGGGCATCCTTTATTAGTTTCTGTGTTCTGGGAACATTCTTCTCACCTCAGCGCAGCCCTGACCTTTTCTTCTAATTTACCTTCTGTCACTTTATCAGCTATGTACCATTCTATTTATTATAGGTCGATGTGTGTATTTTCTGTTCCTGTTTCAGCATAAAGTTATTTCTAGAGGTTTGCTCTCTCCTTCTCTTCAAGCCTCTCTTCTGCCTTCATGTTTCTGTCTCTGTCTTGCATGGTCTCTAAATGGTATAGTATTGTTGAAGCTTATTCGTGTGTTTTTACAAAAGATCTGAGTGTTTCTTTTAAAAGCTATCAGATCAGAGAACGTGTTTTTGACTCCACTATTAGGCCATCTGTTCCTGCTTTTTGTTCTGTTTGATTGATTTATTGGGCTTTTCTCTTTATATCCAGTAGAGGAATCAGATTGTGGCCAAAGGTAGTGAATTAACTTATAGAAAAGGAGATTATATCTATGGTTTTTGAAACAATTTTAGATTTTTCTTTTCAAGGACAGCAAGAGGAAGATAATGACATAATAACTATTTCCTTTTTTAGGCTCCGAATCTAAAAATGGTGAAGCAGACAGTTCAGATAAAGAAATGAAACATGGGCAAAAATCTCCCACTGGAAAACAAACAAGTCAGCACTTAAAACGATTAAAAAAGTCTGGTTTGGGTGAGTGTTCAATAGCCTATGACATTTCACGTTTTAGAGATTTGTATCTTTTTCAGTGAAATTACAGAAAATTCTTAGGACATTTTTTTAATGGATAAACAAGGAAACTTAAAATTCTTTCTAGTTTATTTAAACCAAAAAAGATACTAAATAAGAAAATACAGTTCCAACAGATTGGTCTTAAGTGTATTGCTGAATCTGTACACGATATTATTGGGTGAAGCAGAGGCTAAAGGTTGGAGATTTAAAACGATCTGTGTATTCAAGAAATTATCTGCCAAGTCATGATTTTATCTCCTATGCCATGTTTTGTTCCTGCAGCCGGGTTTCAGTTTATTGGGATATACTGTATTGGGGGAAAAAAACAACTTTCTGTAAAGAGTTCATTGAACCATAGAGGACATTGTCAGTGGGGTCCTGCTGCAGTAAAACTGCTCTGCCTCGCTTGTCATCTGTGCTGCTTGAAATATTCAGCAGTGCCTGTCGGAAAAACAGTGTAAAACTGCCGACAAGTGTGGGAGACACAGTCCCTGGGTCCTGAGACTCAGCACCAGGTTTTCCTCTGCAGATTTCCTTCCTGATAACTTTCACCAGGAATTCAACAGCAGCATTCAGGGAAAACGTAATATGAGAATGAAAAAGATGAAAAAGAAAACACATCTGGGGCTGAACATTGTAATTCTCTACCGAATCTGCCTTGTTGGATGTCTGGACCTAATGGCTTCTTTCTTTCAGTTATTTCACCTCTGAGCAAGGGTAACGATAATGACCTGGATCTTTGTAATGTTTTGTAAAATGGTTGGTAGAAACTACAAAGTTACTGACCTGAACTTTTTTATTGGTTCTGCCACTTACTTTCTTGGCAACTTAGGGTAATTCTTATTTGCAGTTCATGTGTTTATAGAATTCAAGCAAGTGTTTAACTTTATAACTTGATTCTATATTTACATATAGAATAAAGTTCAGGTTAGTAACTTTGTAGGAAAGGTTTATTGATCTGGGTTTATTGATTGCCTATCAATCATATATACCAGGAATTTTGCTAAATCCTGGGAGCGAGCTTGCTTTCTCCCTCTCTCTCTCCCTCTCTTTCTTTCTTTCTTTCTTTCTTTCTTTTTCCTTCTTTCTTTCTTTTTAACTTTTTAAAGTAATCTCTCCGCCCAACATGGGGCTCAAACTCATGACCCCAAGATCAAGAGTCTCATGCTCTACCAACTGAGCCAGCCTGGCACCCTGTTGCTTTCAATAAAAAGTCTTTGAATAGGATTTATATATCTTCAGATAAGATCTCTTTGGGGAAGCAGAATTTATTTTTGTTTTACATTCTTGGCATGTAGTATAATTACCTCTTTTGCATTATTTCCAAGGCTAAATAATTGTATAATTTTTGTGTAGCCCTAATGCATGAATATGTGTTTGTGTATAACCTCAGTTACGTATATACTGATGGGATTTTTGTTTGTTTGTTTGTTTGTTTGTTTGTTTTCTAGTCTTTTGGGTATTGTAAAGTTTGTAATTTAATAGAAGTAGTTTCTAAAATAGAACACTATACTGGGAGAGTGACATGTAAAGAATGTACTAAAAAAAAAAAAAGTCATGTTATTGTATCGTAAGTAATTTAAAAGTCAGTGACCTTCAGTTAAAAATGGCCTGCTACCAACCTCAGTAAAGCCAATGCCATATCATGAGTTTAAGAAAATTCAAGGCACAGGGGCCACCCTATTTAATTACTTAGCTAACTTCAGTACTGGAAGTCAAGTGGAGTGTGTATTAGGTGATCAGGATCCTGTCAGGTGTTCAGGTCTTTAGTCAGGATCTCTTGTATTCCGGCTATTGTTACCTAGAAGCCCTACATGGCAGTAAACATCTTACATGTTAAAAATTGTGTTGTCAGAATATTTCAGCTGGCTTGTTAGCAAATTACAAAGGTGATAAAGAAGACCACCGAGTTCTTTTTAACCTTTTTTTTTAAGATTGCAAAATAGTAGAATAATGAAGCTACATCATTGAAAGAATGTAGAAGTGAAATAATATTCACTGCCCATATTTAATGCCATGGTCTAGGTATTTTGACAGAAGTTATCTCATTCAATACTGCTTTCAGTTATGTACAGTGGAATTATGTTCATTTTTCAGCTGAAGAAGCTGAGGCCCCAAGGGTTAAGGAGGCTTCTCGTAAATGACATGGCTAAGATAAAAGCCAAGACATAGCTAACTCCAGAGTCTAAACCGTTATGTTGGGTATCTGAATGTCAAATCATCTAGCCCGTACTCTGGACTTGACCATTATGTTGGGTATCTGAATATCAAATCATCTAGCCCGTGCCCTGGACTTGACCATTATGTTGGGTATCTGAATGTCAAATCATCTAGCCCGTGCCCTGGACTTGACCATTATGTTGGGTATCTGAATGTCAAATCATCTAGCCTGTACTCTGGACTTGACCATTATGTTGGCTATCTATGTCAAATCATCTAGCCCGTGCCCTGGACTTGACCATTATGTTGGCTATCTATGTCAAATCATCTAGCCCGTGCCCTGGACTTGACCATTATGTTGGCTATCTATGTCAAATCATCTAGCCCGTGCCCTGGACTTGACCATTATGTTGGGTATCTGAATCTCAAATCATGTAGCCCGTACTCTGGACTTGACCATTATGTTGGCTATCTATGTCAAATCATCTAGCCCATGCCCTGGACCTGTAGGCCCCACTGAGGAGCAGCAGGACACTCTGTGACAGGATGAGTCTGCTGTCAGTGTTCAAATGCAGCTACACTAGTTACACATGAAGCGAAAGCTAGCCACTCTTAAGACATCCTGGCTGATCCTGTAAAATCAAGCAGATGGAGGAAGAAGATAGCACTTAAAATTAAGTCAATTAAGGTAAAAAACTGTCAAAAATAAGCTGATTACAGGGAAAGAAAGGTGACTGATGACTAACCAGCAAACAGGGTGAAATAGCTTATCCTGTGCAAGTGAAGTCAGCAGTGCTATGAAGCCTCCTGTAAAATAAACAGTGAAAAAATGTAAATGAAATAAAAGAAAGAGCCTTAATGTAACCATTTCTAGACAATGACCCACGTCTTTTTAAGAAAGTAATGTTTTGGGGGCGCCTAGGGTGCTCAGTCAGTTGTCGATTAAGTGTCTGGCTTTGGCTCCGGTCATGATCTCACAGTTCATGAGTTCAAGCCCGGCACCAGGCTCTGCCCTGACACCATGGAGCCTGCTTGGGACTCTTCCTCTCCCTCTCTCTCTGCCCCTTCCCAGCTCTCATGCATGCTGGCTCTCCCTCAAAATAAATAAAAACTTTAAAAAATATTTTTGATGTTCTGTGACTTTAGGAATCTTACAGAGTAAAAGATTCTCCATGCTGTGAAGCATTTTAGAATCAGGATGGTATTGAATAGTTCTTCAGGCATATTTATTTGCATTTTGCTCTTCCCTCTTTGCCACTAAGTTGTTAATTCCTTGGGAATAGGGACCTTCATGTCTGTCTTTGAGGTCCTCACACACCCATTATATGCCTCTGGTTTAGCAGGTGCTGGATAAGGTTTGAGTGGATTATTTATAAGTAGCTGAATGGGTTTGTAAGTTTGGATGAATGAGGCATCCTACAGGCTTCAGCATACTTACATATCCTTCAATAAAAATGGTCCTGTGCTCCTGGGGTTCCGGTCATTCTTGTAGAGTTGCAGAACCAGTGCAAGGAAAGATGAACCCAGCCAACACCCAGGAGCCAGCCAGACAGGAAGAGCGTTTTCCCCATCAGAGCTAGACCTCTAATTCATACAGTTTTAGACATTTAGTTTTAACTATCTTTGCCTTCTCTAGGTGGCAGTAAATGTATAAAACTCCTGTTGCTATCATTCTGAATTAAAACAAATGGTGTAAGTCTGTCCTAACTTAAAGTAAATCCAGTCCAAATCCAGCCTCAATTGTCATCCTTATCGTGAGATTTCCTTAGCAGGATATACAGTTCTTCTGATTGTCCCCTAGGTGCTTCCTTTTGCTGTCTAGCAATTACTTAACTAGTCAAACTACAAGATAGTCACCCTATTCAGGTATAGATGTCTCCTGGGTCTTGGAAGCTCATGCATGTAGCCCCGGGCACAAGGGATTCTGGTGTGCTTCCCTGAGGACACGGCAGTAAGAAAGCACCATAGACCTCTGTCAGGTCCCTTCATATGCCAGTTTCCCTGGAGACAGTTAGGAGCCCACAATAAAAAATAATTGAGCTTTAGTATCCCTCAGTCATTCTAGTTCTTCTGATAGTGAGGTTGAAGGTTTTTTGTTTTAAATGTTTTTTTTTTTTTAGTGTTTGTTTTTGAGGGAGAGCATACGTAAGCTAGCAGGGAAAGGGCAGAGAGGGAGGGAGACAGAGAATCCGAAGCAGGCTCCAGGCTGTCAGCACAGCGTCCAGTGGCAGGGCGTGAACTCATGAACGGTGACATCATGACCTGAACTGAAGTCAGATGCTCAAACCAACTGAGCCACCCAGGCACCCCAGTGTTGAAACTTTTATGAGAAATTTATCATGGGGCACCCAGTGGCTCAGTCAGTTAAGTGTCTGAGTCTTGATTTGGGCTCAGGTCATGACCTCACAGTTGTGAGATCAATCCCCACTTCAAGCTCTGTGCTGACAGCACAGAGCCTGCTTGGGATTCATTTTCTCTCTCTCCCTTTCTCTCTCTCTCTCTCTCTCTCTCTCTCTCTCTCTTTCTCTGTCTCTCTCTCTTTCCCTCCCTCCCCCCCGCCTCTTTCTGTTTCTCTCATGCACTCTCTCTCAGAATAAATAAGTAAACTTAAAAGAAATGCATCACTCAGAATGGGAGGCCATTACTTGCGACTTAGGGTTTTTTTTTTTTTTTTTGTCTTCTCTTGGTTATTTTTTGTTCTTGACCATGGTTATGTATGGAAATTTTGAGAATATTTCCCTGAGTATCTCTCTGATGGAATAGATGCGATAACATGGTGAGTTGGCACAGGTAGAAAAAATATTGGCACTTTGTCTAGGCCTTTGTCCTCTTCGCTGTGTTGGGAGAGCCTGTGTTTCCTGCTCCCGGGAGTAATGGCTTCATTAAGAAGAGGTCATATACTTCTTAAGGCCTGGTGCTTTAGGAGATGTTTCTGGTGTATGCTATGTTCCGTGGTTGGGCTGCTGTTTCTCTGAGGTCAGTCCTTTGGAGAACGTCTCCTTGCCTGCAGTGGGCAGTGTTTGGACCTTGTCTAGAATGTGCCAGATCTTAACTAGGTGTGTTCTGGTCTGCCTGTTAAGAGGCCTAATCTGTTGCCACTAGAGTTGAAGCTTTACAGCAGTCTGTGGTGAGCAGGCTTGGTAGGAGTTTGTGCTGGTCTTCTGGGGGGAGGAACCTGCTGCTCTGTGTCTCACACTCATTTGCCCTAGTAAAGAAGCACCTGCAGAGTGCAGGGGGACAGGGCTTGGTTTAAGTGGCTCTGGCCTCCACTGTGGGTGCTGGGCTGGTCGCTATCATTCGGTCATGCTGATGGGCAGGGGAGAAGAATGGCACCAGCCCTCTCCATTGTCCCCGGTGCGTTCACACCCGCCACTGTCTGAAAAGTCCTCACTGGAGAGCAGACGGTCTCCCCTCGTGAGTCCCAGGGATCTGAGACATTTGTGTCAGGGCCGTCTGCTCGCTTAGCAGCACAGTAAACCCATGTTTTATCAGACCTGCTGGTGAGTTTCAAAACTCCAAACTTTAGGGATCCAGCGTGGCTCAGACCGTGCTGGTCCTCTGGGGGAAGGTCATGCCACTGCGGAGCTGATGCTGGTTTCTCCTAGAAGGGCAGTCACACCAACACGCAGGAGCTTGGAGTTCAGAGGAAAGCACAGCAAAAAGCCCGAGTCCAGCTTAGCCACCCTCAGCGGGTATCACTATGCCTGTGCCAATGAATGGGGCAGCACGATGGTGCCTGCCAGTTCTTTTGCCCCCTGTGTGGCAATGCACTCCAAGAAGGGGAAACATCTCGCCCAGTGTGCCCCAGGGGATCCTCAGACCGCATCATCTACTTCTGGGCTTCTGCCTGCCTTCTCCACAGAAGCACTGCAGTGCCTGCTGGCTCCATACCATCCATGGTGCAGAACTCTGAAACTCCAGTCTTGGAGCTCTGCTGGTTGTAAACACTGAAGATAAGCAGCCCCTCTCATTTTCCAGTCAGTGGCATTGGAGAAGAGTTTTCCTTGTGTGAGCCCCTGTGCGATGCTCCCTCTGTCTTTTTCTCTGTCTCCTCTCTCTGTGATCAGGGCTCCCTCCTCTCCGCAGTACCCATGATCCTTTTCTCCCCCAAATCACATCTCCTCACCACCTACCCTCCACTATGTGGCCTCTTCTCTCCTCCTGGTCATGCAGCTTGTTCTGTAGGTCCTTAGACAGATTTCCTGGCTGTTCAGAATGATCCAGTTATTTATCTAGCAGTGTTCAAGTTATGAGGCAAGCATAGAGTCCTCCTACTACTCTGGCATCTTAACTCGAGTTCTAGAGGCTGAAAGTCAGAGATCAAGGTGCCAGCAGAGTGGGATGAAGGACCTCTTCTAACTCAGATTTCTCTTATCCTCACCTGGTGGAAGAAGGTGATTTTACATTGCTTAATGTGTATCTACAGCCAGAGATCATCTTAGAAAAACTGTATTAAGCATTTTAATTAAAAGTGCTAAATTTAATTAATTTTAGCTGAATAATAAAAAGAACAGAAATAAAACCAAAAAAACAAAATTGCTAAACATCGCCACAAGATACGTTCATTGCTACAAGTTGTCTCCAAAGATATTAAACTATGAAAAACTGATTTTTTTGATTACTCGTTATAATTTCGGACAGTATAGTATAAAGGACAGGGGAATAATTATAGTCCCTCCTACTCCATATTTTTGTTAGCTTTATTATTTTTAAACATCAACATTGTTAACATTTATATTCTGTTTTTTAGCAATAATCCCCATAGTTTTTTAATGTCGGTACTATATTTTAATAGATTCAGTGCTACTCGATAGACTTTTTTATACAATTGCCTCATTTGTGAAGTTTACATTGCATCACATTGTAGATGATTAGCTTTTGTCCTCTGATAATTTCTCTCCATCCCCTCTACCTTACACTGACTCTTTGAACGGCTGTTTTTATTCTCTGCGCTCTTTTAGAATCATTCCTCTCTTATTTCTTTGCGACAATAAAGAACTCTTTCATTTTGAACTTTTTGTATTTCTTTGGGCAGTGCCTCTTCTAACGAAAGACCCTGGTCTGCTTCTTGCATGTGCCTCTTCCCTCTGGGTTAGTGTTATGTCTGTGTCTCTGTGCATTTTATGCATAAGTTCTCTGTGGGTTCCCTTCTTCGAAATAGGAGTCTTTAAGCCAACAGACTACCCATTGATCAACTGCTCCAGTCAGCAGCCTTTACTCAGATTGGTGGTCTTTGAACTCCCCTTGGGCAAAATTAATAGAGAATTTCCCTGACCCGACTGGATGTATTTCCCCATGATTTTTATCATGTGGCCAGCCTAGTGTCTTTGTGTATGTCATAGACTCTCACTTTGGCAGTTTGGCGACTGATGCTTCTCATCCCTCCTTCTCCAGACTGCAGCTATTTTATAGTCTCTAGTGTCCAGGAATTAGACACTAAAATGACATCTTTTTCTTCCTCTGAATGCTGTAGGGAGATGAGGTACCAGCTTTAATGAGATAAGACAATCAGATATAATTGGATTGTTCTTAAGCCAATTAAGAGTAAGTGTGTAAGGATAATTAAAATGGAATTAAACATCCTGTATGGCTACAAATTTAGCAAGAAGTTTCTCTGCTCTGTCTTTGTTCCAAAATTATAGAACATATTCTTGCTTAGTTGGACATCTTTGAAATAGATCTTTTGGGTTTGTCATAAAAGATTATATACCTCTCTGAATCTTCCTTCATCAATGATATTCTTAAAGATTTTGAACCATACTAAATAGTAACCAACCACAAAGGTCCTGCTTCTCATATTGCTTATAGCATGGTTCAAAGTCTTATAATTCTCTCATTTCCCCAACCTTCCTCCCAGTCAGAATCACTCTTGGTAAATGACCTCAATTCCTTCGTATGAGAATATGTAGGCCATAAATGGGAATTAAGTAGACTCCTTTCCTATATTTGTCGCCCTTTTTGTCTCTAGGTTTTAGTTTTGCCTCTGTTGCTGACAACAGAAACTTCTCCCTAATTCTTTTCTCCTTGTGGACTTTTTTTTTTGTTTTAATTGTAAAAGACCAAACATACAGAAAAATACAGATACAGTACGAATAAAGCAGACACCTATATACCTATCTCCTTGACTAAATAAATGTCAGATTTGCTTTAGATTTTTTTAAATGATAAAACTTTTGTACCTTTTTTGTGTCTTTGTAAGTGGGGTTGGCTGAATATTTGTTCTCTTATACTGGCCTTGTTCTTTTTTTTTTTTTTTTAATGTTCGTTTATTTTTGAGAGAGACAGAGACAGAATTCGAGTGGGTTAGAGGCAGAGAGAGAGGGAGACACAGAATCTGAGGCAGGCTCCAGGCTCTGAGCTGTCAGCACAGAGCCCGACGCGGGGCTCGAACTCACGAGCTGTGAGATCATGACCTGTGAGATCATGACCTGAGCCAAAGTCAGACACTCAACTGACTGAGCCACCCCTGCGCCCAGTTATTTTTTTAAGTTTATTATTTTGAGAGAGAGAGAGAGTGCGCGAGAGCGAGAGAGCGAGCAAGCAGGGGAGGGGCACAGAGAGGGAGAGAGAGAATCCCAAGCAGATTCCACACTGTCAGCGTGGAGTCTGACACAGGGCTCAGACTCACGAACCATGAGATCATGAGCTGAGCTGAAACCAAGAGTCAGATGCTTAACTGACAGAGCCATCTAGGCAGCCCTGTCCTTATTTTGGAATAAAGCTTATATTAACTTCATGAAGTGAATTGGAAATCTTTGTTTCTTTACCTATTCCCTGGAATATGTACAAAATGAAGTGCTAAGGGAGCTCCTTAATGTTTTGGTAAAAGTCATCTTTAGAGCTGTTTATGTGTTTTGTGTGTATGTGGGGTAGGGGAGGTTGCCTAATTATCCATTTTTTTAAAGGGTTTTGCAAATTTATTCAGGATTTCTATTTTGAATTGGAGTATTTATAAACTTAAAAATAGTTAGTCTTCAAAGATATTGGATAAAGTCATAGTATTATACTACTTAACACCTCTTTTTCATTATATCTTCCTTGTATGTTATATCTAGATTTATGGCCCTACCTTTCATTCCTCTTTATTTGATCTCTCACCAGAAGTATATCTATTTTATTAGCCTAAAAAAAAAAAAAAACGACACATAAAACCCTTTTTTGGTTGTTTATGGTCTTCATTGTCCTTCTGTTTCATGAATGTATACTCTTATTTTTGTAATCCTTTTTTTTCAAGTTTTTGCATAGTTCATTTGTACACTTAACTTTGAATTTTCAATTCTTTTTCTATTCTATAATTGGTAAAATTTACCTTTAAATCGAGCTGTGTTTCACAAATTTTGGCATTGTCATTTAGAATCCAAATTTTTTCTAATTTCCATTGAATTGTTTTTCTTTTACTTATGAAATACTTAAAAGTATGCTTTTGAATGTCCAAATAATGGGTATGGAAGGATTGGAGAGTTGCTGTTTGTGTTATTGCTACCTAATTAGATGAAGTTTTATATTGTTCATCAGTATTTGTGGAGACTCATAGGTCAGGTTTGTTTGTTTTACTGTTCCTTGAGTGCTGACAAAACATTGCTTTCTCTAACAGCTCAGTGCAGTGACCTATGTTAAATTCATTAGTTCAATATTGATTATTGAGTTGTTAAAGTTCTCTGTATTAAGACAAGTTTTTTTGTCTGATGTCTCAGTTTCTGGTAGGAGATGTTAAGACTTCTCACTAGCATTGTGTAATGGCACTTTCTCTTTTTAATTCTCTCAGTTTTAATTTTTGAATGATGTGCTGCTTAAATGGATGCAGATTTAAGGTCATTATATCTTCTCAGTGAATTATTCCTTTTATACTTAAGGAGTGATCTTTCTCATCCCCAATAAGGTTTTCTACCTTTGTGTATCTTGTCTGATGTTAATATTGTTGTATTATTTTGTTGTTTTGAGTCTCTGGCTAGTATGTCTTTATTTCATTTTCATCCATTCCTCATGATCATTAAGTATATTTCTTGTAAGCATCACATAGGTGGATTGCATTACTTTGTAAATCAAGTATGAAAATCCATTTATATTATTTTGATTTTGTTGGACTTAATTGGACTTAATTTTTATTGTTTTTCTACTTTTATGCCTTCCATTTGATTCATTGAGATTTCCTTCCATGCATTTATTTGGAAGTTATAATTCTTTTTAATTGCCTCTAGTCGTTACCTATAGAGGTTTTCTTTTTTCTTTTCTTTTCTTTACTTTTCTTTTCTTTTCTTTTTTTTTTTTTTTTTTTTTTTTTTTTTTTACAGTTTATTTATTTTTGAAAGAGAGGGACAGAGCGTGAGAGGGGGAAGGAGACACAGAATCTGAAACTAGCTCCAGGTTCTGACCTGTCAGCACTGAGCCCGATGCGGGGCTCATACTTGTGAACTGTGAGATCTATACAATTTTAACCAAGTAAAGAACTAGGCTATTGTCCTCTTCCTTCTCAAATAATGCCAGGGTTTGATAGCGCTCTTATTTCAATCACATCTTCACATCTTGCATGCAGTTATTTTCCAATTTATTTCCTCTTTAACTTATTTATTTTCTTTACTTAACTCTTACTAATTATTAGTATTATTTTTCACTATTTATATTTACTTGGAGTTGCTCTGATCTATTAGTCTTTTAGTTTACCATTGTTTCTGCAACCCATTCATTCCTTCTTCGATTTAATTTTTCATTTGTTGAGAATATCCACTACTGATTATTTAGTGAGATTCTCTAAAGGATAGTTTCCATTTTGGATACAAAAATGTTCTTTTCTCATTGCCATCATTGCCATTTTTGAGAGACTTTCTTATTAATGAAATTCTAGATTATAGCTCACATTCTCTTGCCCCTTTGAAGATATTCCACTGCCATCTGTTATTTAGTGATAAGATTTCTGTGTTCTTATTGTCATCTCTTTGGACATAATTTATTTTTGTTAAAATTGTTTTATAATATCCTTTTTTTGTTGATGTTTTATAATGTCAACACATCAGACGAAAGTGGGTATTTGTCCTTCTTGAGATTTGATGTATCACTTTACCTGAGAACTCTTGCCATTTTTTCAGTTCTAAAAACTTTGGTCATTAGCTCTTCAAATATTGCCGGTCTTCTGTCCACTGTTCTGAAACTCCTATAGATGTTCATTCTGACTGTTTATGCTATCCCCATATTTCTTCACTATCCTGTTTTTTGACTCATCATTTTTTTATGCTCCATTCTAGCTATTTTCATTAACTCTGTATTTTAATTATTTAGTAATTCTTTATTGTGTCCATTACATTTTTTAACTGAAGAACTAAATTTTCATTTCTAGACGTTCTGTCTGATTCTGTTTATCATGTTCTTTTATCATGGTTTCCTGTTTATTAATAATGGCTTTATTCTGTCTTTTGTCTCTAATTATTTAAAACAAGAGTTGACAGTTTTTTTTCTGTTAAGGGCTAGAGAGTAAATACAGGTCATGCTATTTCTGGCACAGCTCTTCAATTCTGCATTGTAGTGCAAAGGCAGACCTCGACAGTAGCTAAACAATTGGGCATTTACTGTGTTCCAGTAAAACTTTATTTACCAAAACAAAAATTGGACTGGATATAGCTCATGGACCGTAATTTGCTGGCCCTTGATTTAAAACATACCCTGATAAAACAACTCACATGCAAGGTGTTCTTTTAACTCACGTAACTGAAAGTGACAATTCTTCTGTTTGATGCATCAACTGACTATTCCTTACAGTGGATTATTTTCTTGTATGTTATAATTTTGAGTTGTGAACTCTACACACAGCCTTCTGTTGGAGGTCAGTGTACCTTGAGTTGTAAAATTATCCTTCAAAATGCATTGGTGTTTTAGACCTTGAAGCTAGTATTTTTTACAAAGAATCACTTTTTAAATTGTTACCCTCCAACTGCCCTGAATAGGAATCTTTTGAAACAACCCAGTGCTTAGCGTTCCACCTGATACATGGGGAATCACACAGCTATCAGCTAGCTATCAGTATCTCTGTTAAAATGAATAGAACCGTTCTTAATCCTAGGTCTTAACAGGATTTATAAAAATTGTAGTTGTTACCATTTATGCTCCCACAGTATTTTACACTTCTGATTAATTGGAAGACCATAATTAAAATACTTCCTTTTCTAGACCTGGTGCTACTTTGGGTAGCATCTGTAAAAACTATGTGGACGGTATGGAGTGAAGTATACATTGTGAAAATAAAAGACAACTAAGACAAGACAGGAACCCAAAGAAGCTTTGGAGAGTTTTTCTGAAATGCCACTTTTAAAAGTGACAGAATTAAACATACTATCGAATATGGTTGATATGTACATATATGTGTATGTACATGTGCATGTCTTTCCCAATCTACAGGGAATTAATGCTCTTGCTTGTTTATCACAGGACACTTGAAATGGACCAAAGCTGAGGACATTGACATAGAAACCCCAGGATCTATTCTTGTCAACACTAACTTGAGGGCATTAATAAATAAACATACGTTTGCTTCCTTACCTCAGCATTTTCAACAATACCTCCTGCTTTTGCTCCCAGAAGTGGATAGGCAGGTAAGTAGGAGTTTTAGACATTTGATATTAGTCACTAGATATATTATTGTGAAATGGCAGTTCTGTTATCAAAGATGACTGATACATGGATGGACCGTTTTATAAAAATATAGTGTATTTATAATATATATATTCATTGCTAGCGTTGGTGTGTTTCTTTAATTTACCAAAACAGAGCCATTTTTATTATCAGTAGAGAGCCAGTTCAAATTTTAAAATACAGCACATTGCTGTAGAGAGAAAACAACAGACCTTTCCACATTGGAAGGGGGAAACAAAGAAATCAAACATTCCATTATCAAATAAATCTTTGAAGTAGCTGCTCCTTTGCCTGGAGGGAATATTGAAGTGCAGCAATAAAAAGCCAGGGTTTCTAAGAAATTATGTAAATGTTTTTATTCTCAACTCTTTCCAAAAAGCATTTAAAATTTATGTTTGCAGTTGCCTTCTGAGAGTCTATCATCATGAATATGATTGCCTATAAATAATCACCTTTTATCTTTTTCTTTTTAGTATAACTGGAAATGCTTTAACTTTATTTTTGTATTTTGAAAAGCCTCTAAAATAAGGAAATACAAATATAGACCCATAATAGCAGGCATCAATCATCTAAAGCTGTTTCCTTAGAGAAGAAAAGGAAAAAATATTTCATCACATAAACTTTTATTAAATTTCACAAAAGTTATTAAATGGCAACTAGGAAAAATTTCTTTGTGATTCTTACTTCAATTAATTTTGACACCATGTGTAGTTTCCAGTTGATGGACATAGTGTGTGTGTGTGTGTGTGTGTGTGTGTGTGTGTGTGTTTATGTATTTGCATCGCAAAATGAGAGATACATCCGTATACTGAAATGGGTGAGATTGATTCAATATTTCCATATTACTTTGAATAAATTTTCTTAGCTTTTTATTTGATTCTATTTTCTTCTGACTGAGCTGTCTCCTTTCATATATATTTAAAATGTGATGGGCTATGGTTTTCTACCACTCGAATGTATCTTTTTGGTGGAGATTATTGTTCATATTTAGGAAAAGATTATTTTGATTTTGGGTACATTTCTGTTTGAGAGTTTGCTTTCATTCCATGGAAATTTGTTTAATATTTACTATCAATATGGTATGTTTTAGGTGCTTTGGAGTAATGGAAAGTTAGTAAGTGCCTGTGAAGTATTTATTAATGATTAAATATGCTTTGGTTGGATACATAGGCTGTATTTGTGAATAATCAAAATATGAGGTAGAAGCAGGTGTGCTTAGAGGGGAAAGCACAAAGTATATTGAGCTTTCCTATGTGGAAGGGAAAAATCAGAGACAAAGTTAAGGTCCTTGAATTGGGCCTTGAGATGTAGGCAGAATTTGAATAAGGTGGATGGAAATGTACCAGGTGAAAGGTTCAAAGATATAAAATCAAAAGCTAATTTTGTGGGAGTCTAGATTGTTGGAAGAACAGTGCGAAAGAATCTGGACAGACAAATTGGAAGTCAGTTTTGGAAGATTCCTTGAGTATGAGGCTAAAGAGTCTGAACAGTGTTCTCCCTGTGTTTGCAAAGCCATTGAGGGCTTTTGAGCACAGCTATAATATAGTAAGATTGTTGCTTTTTAAGAAAATTGTTCTGGTAGTATTGAAAGGAAATTTAGAGATGGGAAGCATAAAAGTGGAAAGAGTTGTTAGGAAGTAATTTTAGTTGTTCCAAAAAGGCAAAATGAGGGCTTGGATTTGGAGAATAGCACTGAAATTAAAGAGGAAGATCATGTGATCATCACCATCACCACCATCATCCAGTGGTAGCAGTTTTACATTTTGTCAAATAACACTTGATAAAATAGGGAGGAGGCACTAATGACTCAGAGGTTTCAAATTTGTGTGGCTGAGAACTGAGCTCAGGAGGTAAGGAAAACTTTATTTTGGGGAGGTGGGAGAGCCTGATCTCTAAGCTGCAGAACTGTTCCCTCTGCCTCAATGTGCATGTGGTTTCTCGTGCTTACCATTCTATCCCCAGCTCCTGGAATAAGATTTAGCGTGTAAAAGATACTCAGTAAATCTTTTTGAATGAAGAAATGACAAATTGTCCTCGACTTAGCTGAGTATTTTGGTAACCCGGAAGGCCATTCTAAGCCCAGTATTTTATTCAGCTTGTAACAGCAGTTGCTGTTCCTCATTTTTTTCTAGTCACTATAAGAAGTGTCAATGAATAAGGCACAATACCTGTCCTCATATCACATTTAGTCCACTGGTAAATTATTCCAGCAGTCCTGACAGAGCATGTATTATGTACTATATACACTTTGCTAAATACAGAGGATATTAGAATAAATCTTGTGGGGAAATAACAGCTAACTTCATGCTGAAATACAGTTGACTTGGCTCATTGCTAGGTAAGAAGTCTAGTAACTGGGTAAACCTGGCCCAGATGATGTAGCAGAACAACTTAAACATCAAGATAGTAGTATAAAGAAAGCCTTCTGAAGGCACAGAGGATGATGACATTTAATCTGAAACTAGTATTGGAGAAGAGTTTATGGTGGATATAGGATACTTAAGTTGAGCCTTGAAAAACTAATAGGTGTTTTGTAAGTATAGCCAAAGGAAAGTGAATTTTGTAGAGGAAGAGCCTATCATTTATAAAGATTTGCTGCTTTTGTGTTCGAGAACATTGAGTAGTTCAGTGTGACTGGACCGCCCTGTGGGGGCAGAGGGGTGAGATATTCCTCTAAAGGGGAGTATGGTTTACAATGTCTCATGATGTGGTTGCATATTAAGTTCTTTGAACTTCTTCTGAAAACTGGGTACCGTCAGAGATTTTTTTCAAATGAGAAATGGGATGCATAGAATAATTTAAGCAAATATTTCTGTGCCTGGACATAGGGGAGAAAAAAGGGGTAAATAAAATGCATTCCATATTTTCTCTTAGGAGCTAGTAGCCCTGTAAATGATGGATAGGACAGGCAGAAAGATAAGACAAGAGAGACTGGGTAAGAAACAATTGCAGTAGTTGAGATGTGAGATAAGGGTCTGGCCTTGGGCATTGGCCTTGGAAATGAAAAGAAAGGACTGAATTCCAGACATAGTTTCAACCTACAAAAGTAGGAATATATGACAGATTGCCTGAGGGATAAGGTTGTAAAAGGTCCAGAAGGCAACTGGAGATTTTATCTAGGGCGACTTGGGAGGACAGAAAGGCTCTGTGGGCCTATCAACATTTGATACTGAGAAATTTAGAGTTCTGTGTCTGTGTGCCTTGTTGGAGGTGAGCTGAGCCCTCTCTCCTATCAGAAAGGGGCAGGCGACCTGATGCAGCAAGCTCCCAAAAGTGCTGTTTCGTGACAGCTTAGAAATATCCGAATGGGGATGAATCCCACCATTTTCTGGGCCAGAATGAGTAGAAAAGGAACGTGAATAGAATCTGATTACATATATTTATTTGAACTCAGTAGAAAGTACTATAATTACGTGAAATACCTCACAATTTTGCTTGTACGAAAGCTTGTCTTTACATATTTTTACAGAATTTGAAAGCCCCAGGTTTCTCGTTTCCTTCCTTTGCCAGATTTCTACCAGATTTCTCCCCTGAAGCAGCCCCTACCAGCCTCTGACTCTGGACTGTAGAGAGCTGGGGATCATTCACTTATTATGGTCTCCAAAATATGGAAGCTAGGTTTCCCATTTATCTTGCTTGCCAGTGCCTACTGTCATTATGCCAATGTGTCTGGTATTTTGTTTTTCCATATTTCTAGGTTTTTTTTTTTTTTTCTTTTACAGAGGCCTGCTTATCCTAGAACACACACACACACACACGTGTGTGTGTGTGTGTATATATATATATATATATATATATATATATATACACACACATTATATCATATCTAAATTACACATGTATATTTTTTAACTTCTAGTTGTTGTATACCATTTTCACATCTAGTTTTATATTTAATTTTACTCTCCTTCACACATTAGACTGCAAGTAACAAAATCAAACTCAAACTGACTTAAATATAAAGGGATTTATTGACTGAGGTAATTGGAAGATAGAAGTTAGAGTGGGTTTCTGGTTGTTGGTCCTGGGATCCACTTATTGTCCAGAACCCATTTCATTATTAATGAATTAATTTTAAAAATAGTCTTTTTTTGTTGTTGGTACTATTCTAATCCCTTTGTGGTAGGATGGTTACCTGAATCAAAAAATGGGTACTTGACTCTTGGTTCATATTCATGGGGAAAATACTTCTGTCCCAGTGTTTAAAGGAAAAGATCTAAGATTCACTCTAATGGTACTACTTAGATAACATGAACACTTGTTAACACTTCTAGCTAAGGAAATGTAATATGCAAAGTGGTTTAAAGCAGCTAGATCTATTCTTGAACCTCGTGTGCTCACTGTCTCCTCAAGTAAAATGGTGTACTGTGAGAGAGGTTAAGGACACTTTAGAAATCTAGTTTTTAGGAAGTTGTGTTAGAGGATATGCAGTTGGGGGTGAGGGAGAGTCTTGGTAGTCCATTAACAATGCCCACTGTAGTGGGATAAGTGTTGAGTTTGGTTTTAACATGTTGGGTTGAGATGCTTCTACATAAGAAATGTCGAGAAGCAATTACATATTCAAGTTTTAAAACTGAAGAAGTTGGAGTTAGATTATAGCTACATAGAACATCTACGTAGATTATGGTGTCAACTATGGGATTTGATAAGACTGCGAGATATAGTCTTATATAAAAGACATATTCATGAAAGGATGTGGGTAAGAAAGAGTGTGGGAAAGAACCAGGGAACGGACAGAAAATAGCAAATTCTTAAGAGATCATCACATGCAGGTTGTATACAGGCAACAGTGTCAAATGGACATTAGGAGGTCACTGGGGAGTAACTGGGGTATCTTTCCCTTGTCCACCTAGATCCACCTTTCAGCCTTCTTCACCCGCTTTGTTCCAGGAAGCTAAACCATGTATGAACTACTGCATCAGGAGGACCTATGCCTCCCATATTGTTTTTTAGTTTTAAACAATCATAAACTTTTTAGAAAATTGGAAGATACATTAGAGAATTAGTTTGCATCTGATGATCCATCCAGGATCCCCTTCCTTGAATATTTTATAATGGTAAGGTTCTATTTTCTACAAACGGGGACATTTCTCTTACATAAGCAAAATCCACACAATCAAGATCAGATTAACAGTGATCATTTTTACCATGTGATTGATTCTTAGGCTGTATTCATATTTAGCCAGTTGTCCCAAAAATGTCGTTTATAGCAGCAAGATCCAGTACAGAATCTATCAGTGCATTTAGTTGTCATGTTTCTTTAGTCTCATTTCTAGAATAGTTATTCAGTCTTCCTTTGACTTCATGATTTTGACACTTTTGGAGATTATAAGCCAATTTGAGTTTGTGTGCTATGATTACATTCAGAATACCTCTGGAATAGGATAAATGATGATGTATACTTCTCCTTGAACTTCTTAGTTGGCACATATTTTTGATTTGTCCCAATATTGATGATGCTCATTTGATCATTTGATTAAAATTTGTCTGCAGTCTTCTCCAGTCCAAAATTACTTCTTCTTTCTTTGTAATTAAATAATATTTTGTGAAGAGGCTCTTTTAAATTATGTAACTATCCTTTCTCCTCAGACTCTCAATGTATTCATTTATTGGTATATGTACGAGTTCAGCCTTTTCTATTTTTTCAGTAGATGACTACGCTTGAATTGTCCCACACTTGGTCACTGGGAGCCTGTTCAAGCCGAGTCCTGTGTCTTCTGACATGTCTCCATTCCCTCTGATCACTCCATTACTTTGAAGCACATCACATTGTTCCAGTCTTATACTTTTCTTGCCCAGACACTGGAATAACCCTTTCTTAAAGGAGCCATGGTTCCCTTTAGTGGACGATGGTATTTAGGAATCAGGATCTCACAGCATGTGTACGGTTTGTGCATGTGTGTGTGTACATGTGTGTGTGTGAATACTCCTGTGTCTTGGAGACAAGGATCATCATACAGAAGAAAGAGGATGAGTCTTTTGGAATATATAAACATAGCATAATTTACATCGACATTTATTTCTATATGTATGTGTACGTCTTGTAAACCATGAGTTTACACTAATACCTCCAGTCCTAATCTAATACCCATGGTTTATTCTAGTGTTCTCCCTTTCCGTAGCTGACACAGTGAGAAACCCAGTTTTTATTACCCTTAATATATCTAAATATGTGACTAATCCCTTTATAGGTAGTAGCCATGCTTCTATACAGCTCCATGTGGTTGGTCTCCTTCACTATACTCAGGCTCAGACTCCATGACAGGCCACCTATCCACTCATCCAGCTTGGGCACCTTCCCCTTCCTGCTTGACCTCTGACATTGTAGATTGGGCCCCTTCTCCATGCAGGTGTTCCTCACTGTGCAATGCCTCTGCACCTCGTCTCCAGGCTTTCCTCCGTGGATACCTCCCTCACCAAATAGGCTCTGTGATCCCACTTTGGAGCATCATGGCTCCCTCTGCTTTTCTGGCACAGAGGCCTATATTGTTTTAAGTTTCAGGCCTGAATGACTTGTAAGGGGGGAGGAGAAGGCCCCATGGATTCTAATTGGGTTCAGCTATTAGGGAGCCTCAACAGGAGTTTGGGTGAAGGAAGAAGAGTGAGATTGAGCCCTATACCTGCTCTGTGTGGTCAGCACAGTCTGAAAACATCAACCAGCTCCTATCAGAAGGTCTTCTCCGTACAACCCTCTGTCTGTCCAAGTTCTGATAAACTCTTTCTCCTGTTACCCTTCAGGTCAAACACAGCTCCCTATTATTAGGTTTCGTTTACTGCACTATCCTTGGTGGTTTGCACCTTGACCATATCTTTCTTTGTAAGTAGTCTCTTTAATCTACTGTCTTCAAATGATGCTAACTTGAATTAGCCATCTGTGCCTGCTGGGACTCCTCACTGACAGATTTATTGAAGAAGTAGAATATTATGTATATAGGCAAATCGTAGTGGTTTGGGGGAAGGAATGGAATATATAGTTTATGCATTCATTCATCCAACCAATGTTTACTTAACACCTATTATGTGCCAGGTAAGCACTGATAATACAAACGTACAATAAGTCACAGTTCCAACCCTGAGAGAAGTGATGGTTATAGAAGTGAGAGAGAGATGTAAAAGCCTGTGTTGTTATAGAACTGTGTCATGGTGGAAATATATGCATTGTGTTATGGGAACAATGAAGAGATAATTTTATGGGCGTTGCAGAATGCTTCAAAGAGTATGTGTCCTCTAAACTGCATCTGGAAAGATGGAGGAAGTTTACCAGGAAAAGAAGTGTGGTGGGCCTTCCAAATAGAGGAAACAGTATGTGCCAGTAGTAATATTGATTACTTATAGTGCTAAGCCTCCTACGTAAATTATCAGTAATCCTTACTATAACTCTCCAAAGAATTCGTATTTTTAACCCCACTTTATCTATGTGAAAATAAGGATCAGGGAGGGGGGAAAAAAAAAAGATTTACCCAACTTCTTCCACGTAAAAACATGAGAGCCAAATTCTGAACACAGATTTGTCTGACTGTCCCAAGTTCATGCTCTTTCTTCTACCGGGTGTTCCTTGCCCCCCACCCAGACACAGGCAGAAAAGTATATGCTATCTGTCAGCATGTATTTTGAGATGGTGGGTACGGGGTGGGTAAGTTGAGGTTAGAAGGGAAGGTTGGAACAAATTTTTTAAAAAGGCCTCCTGTGTTAGTAAGCAATGTAGGACATACCAAGGTTTTATGTTTGGAGCATGACATTATTAGATGTATACTGTAAAAGAGGACTCCATTGAAGGAATAAAGCATGAAGTAGAGGAGAGAGATCTGGCACTCCCCACCCGACCGTGCTTTAGCCATTCTGTCTTCCTTCCTGACCCTCACATCTAAACCTCCTGTTCCTAACCCCTGTACTTCCTAAGAGCTCTGCTAGGAATGCTTTACAGCATCTTTCAGCAAGGCCAGCTAATTCTTATCTACCCAGTTGGTGTCCTCTCTTCATAGAGGCTTTTTTCATCCTCCCTCCCATCCAAAGTGTCCTCTTCAGTTGTTCTCTGACTTATTTTCCTGATTATTTCTCTCCCAGAACTTAACCATAGTCAATAATTACTTGCTTATGTAGTTGTTCATTTGTCTTCCCTCATGAGAATAAAAGCCCCAGGACAGTGGCTTTCTTCTATTCACTGTGCCTGGCATATAGTAAGTGTTCAGTAAATGTTTTTTGAATGAATGAATGAAAATAGGCTGCGAATCCACTTATAAGCTGGTGTAACATGGCTGATAACAATGGCTTTAGCCAAAGCCATTAAAGAATGAAAAAGAAAGGCCTACTTCCTGAGACACTGCATTAGTTTGCTATTGTTACCATAACAAGATACCACAGACTGGGTGGCTCAAAAAACGAAATTTATTTTCTCACAATTCTGGAGGCTGTAAGTCCAGGATCAAGGTGCTGACATGGTTGGTTTTCCCTGAGGCCTTAGCTTGCAGAGAGGCTCCTTTTTGCTATCTCCTCACATGGCCTTTTCTCTATGTGCCCACATCCCTAGCGTCCCTTCCTCTTTTTATAAAGACATTGGCCATATTGGATTAGGGCCTTGCCCTGTGACCTCGTTTATGCTTAATTTCATCTTTAAAGGCCTGTCTCCAAGTACAGACACATTGGAGGTTAGGGCTTTGACACAGGAATTGGGGGGTGGGGTGGGGTGCACAAGTCAATCCAACACAGACATTTTAGAAATAAAATCATCATGACTTGGTAATTGGATTTGGATGAGAAGGAGGAATTGAATATATATATATTTTAGGCAGTAAGTATTTATTGTGCATTGGAGAATAGCAAAAGATTGTTATGTCTTAAAAGCCAGGGTAGGCTTAAACATGTTTTTGTCCTAAAAATTGAGGCAGTTGATAGGAGAAATTGAAGATAGAAGAAAGTGAATTTGATTTATTGACCAAGTTTTAGAATGGATGGGATGGGATGGACTATATTGGGGAAGAGGCTGGTTTAAGGGGGGAAAAAGTACTGATTTCTGAGATCAGAGAGAAGAGAAGCAGGAAGAAAGGAGAGGAGAAATAGCTAAATGTGAAGGGTACAGTGGGAAGTGAGGGGTTTTCAGCCGGTGGTGGTATGTTTGCCTGCTCAGACACTAGAGGGTTAGGGGTCTCGGGAGAGCTTTTGGCAAGCAGCCTGAAGGGTTGTACTGTGGATCCGTCCTGGGGCAAAAGTGTTTGCTGAACAGCATTGAGACCCCATTTTAGGTTAGATGGCAGTGGAAATCCAAGTGGTCTACTCAGGATCTTCAATCCAGCAATGCTAAATATTTATGCATTTAGTTTGGTAATAGATGTGCCAGGAGTTGCGTTTTGCCGAGATTAGAGATTTTCAAAGGCTCACATGGAAAGAGCTGAGAGATTTTAGAAGACATATGATATGCTTGTTGGAGTGGTGATGATGGGGTCCAGGCTGTAGGGAGAGAAGCTAAGGTCAGAGGAGCTGGAGCCAGTTGGGAGGTCTCAGGGGGAGAAAAATAAGGCTTTAAAGGAAGAAAGATATATTGTTGAATGAAGTGGTGTAGGATCTCAAAATAACACATTTCCAATATGATCAGGTTTTGGCAAACACATAGGTCAAAAGCTATTTTTGGCCATAGCATTTTGGTCAGAGATCAACTGCAGAGAAACCAAGAGGCGAGGGCAGCATTAGTTAGTGCTAGTAAACAGGTAGAATTGTAGCTAATTCTTTATTCAGTTCCCATGTAGGAATATTACCTGAATAAGTTCAGTGATTGTGTTTGCAGCCAGACATGGCTTTGTGCATACTTCTCTGCAAAATATGGTTGGGGAATTTTTAGAACCTCCTCGACCACACATAGCAGATCCCTCCTTTCTTTAAGAATTTGTACTTCCTAAACTATACCTACATAGAACCATTCTGTGACCTTTTAAAAATATATAGCAGCTGGCAGAATAAATGTCAACTAAAGTGGAGTCATATTTAGGTTTTTATTACACTTTCAAATTGCACATCACTGATGAATAGGTTGTTGTCATTTCTGTCATCTGTATCATTTGTAAGTGGTGTTCATCTCTGCCTCCATTTGGTGGTTTTGGGGCTATTAGGGCTGTCTCTCCAAATACTTACAAGACCATTCCCCAACTGCTTCTAAATAAATTATGCCTATTATTTTTCTCCAAATGGTAATTGCAGCATTTCAATCCATCCTTACTAATCTCCCAATTTTGTTCTGCATTCATATCTGTGTCTCTATGGTCTGTTAAATGACTAGCCACTGAAGGATATGTACTGTGTAGGCTCTTTAAAATCCTATCTAGCTTTGTGCTCTTCAGGTTTTTGCACTCACTGGCAATAATGCACGTAATTTTAACTGTGGAGAATGTCATTAAACTAAAATGGAACATTTACACAGTTCCTTTTGCAGAGAATTTTGGACTAGGAAAATGAATGTGTGTGTCAGACATTTTACAGCACATGAGAATGTGATTTATTGATTTCTGATGGCTCTGTTGGCATCAGTGTATATATTTAAAGAAGTCACGCAGCCTTTATAAATGCAAATGGGAAAGGGCTTTCCATCTTTTTCCTCCATGGAAATAGCTCATACATTTGCAATAACTCAGGCTCCTCTTAGAGATTGCTCTATGTACTGTATATATTGATTTAAAAATTATACCGTTATTTTATTCTACAAATAGCGTTTATAATGAAATGTCAATTTACCTAACAGATTATAAAAATTCAGAAGTATTAAAGATATGAAAAAATACTAGTATCTTTAGCCTTTAGGTTAAAGTAAGTGTGTACTTGAGATGTAATTATTTTAATGGAACTGACACTGGCTTTTTCCCTGCTTCTGAAAGCATATCTTAAAGTACTTAGGAAATCCAATATTCCTTCTAGTCCAAGTCACTTACTGGTGATAGTAAATCATACATGGCCAAAGATATCCTTGCAGGCCACTCCTGATATTTCCATGCTCGCCATTTGAGCTTTATGCTTATGGAGGGAAGTAATTCCATCTGGATATTATCCATTTCTTAGCTAACTGGAGAGTTAACATCAAATCCTGTTTATCAGTGTCGGCTTCAAAGTATGTCAAATAATGTGCAAACTGGATTGAAGTACCTATGTACAAGCGATTGCATGCAATAGGAAATTTGACAAATGGAGTTTCTTTCAATCCTGTGCATAAGGAAGTTGAGGAACACACTCATTTAACCAGGAGAACATCCTACTCTATGCATTCAACCACTTTCTTCCTCCTTTGTATAAGATACTGAGTGGCACCCTCATGGCCTGAGAGGGTATCTTTGGCCACGTGTGATCAATTACCACTGGCATACTGGATGATCAAGTATTAGATTCTGTAATCTAATGTTACAAAATTACTTTTTTGTTATGTAAAATTTAAAGTAATATGTGTACGTGTAACACTTAATTCAGTTTATATGAGAACAAAGAGTAAAAAAGTTTACCTTTGTTTTATCATACAAGGGAGTAGAGTTTGAGAAAGGGAGTCATGCAGATGGCAGATTACACATTAGTGCCTGTCTTTTTAATAAGGGACATCCTAATACCTGGATCACCACACACTGTGATAAATGGTTGTCCTCCAGTGACTCACCCCTAAATTAGGCTCAAGGGTAGAAAGGAGAAAACGGATTTCACTCATTAAATCACCTTTAGAACTCCTGGTAGTTATTAAGCCCTATTCAAAAAATGCAGTTGCCTGAGATACTGGCGCCTTCTGGAAAACTTATTAAAGATCGTTGTAACGAAGTAAAGAATCAATTATAAGCAGGAAGTGAACAGTGTAGTAATGTTTGAGGCTCTAGATTAAGGTGGCAACATTATATAATTCCCTCAGCTGCTTCTGAATTCTCACTAAAATGACCCTGGCTTTTCCCAGTATATTTCTTTATCAGTCCAAAACCTAGAGGAAGAATGCCATCCAGATGCCAAAACCCGGGAGTAAGTTCTGCAGGAGGTAAGGAAGGTGAGACAAGATTGGGCTAAGAGATTACTAAAATGAAAGTGGTTGCCTGGGGAAGAACACTCTGTGGGGTCTCACTGAAAGGGGCTGTAGATTTCTCTCAGACACAACCAGCAGCGAGTGGTCAGGCAAGAGGAAAGGGTGAGTGGAGCCTTCCAGTGGCAAAGATCTCTATACTCACGCCTGCTCTCTGAGTATGTTTGCTAGCATTTAGTCTCTGAACAGCAACCTACCACTGCAGATGATGTTTCCGGTCTGTACTTGCTGGGGGGTTGCCTTGTGTTCTCTGTCCAAAAGCTAGATGTTTTGCTAGCTAAAGGGAGCCCTAGCTTCATTGATGTATCCTTAAATATATGGTTAAGACGTTCTTTATTAAAGAATCAATCCCTACTCCTCACATCTGCCAAACCTCTACTTGAGCAAGCATCAATCGGGTAAACATGTCCTTTTCCCTGATCCCTTATCTGAGCCTGAAGGATTTGTACCAAGTCCAACAAAGTTTCTTCTAGAAACCATCTCAGCAGCTAATACTGATCCGACACCTGCTGACCAAGAGGTCAGGATGGAAAGATAGGGATCAGTAATGCGGCACAGGAAAGATTCAGCCATTCAAAAAAGAGCCCCAGTGTGACAATTCAGAGAACAAGAATAAGTGTTACTAAAAGAGGGTAAAAATGATCTTGACAACATCTGTTAATAAACTCAAGGAGATTTATGAGAATCCAGTAATTTTTACAAGTATTAATTGAAGATTTACAGTGGGCCATGCAATGTGATGGCCATTTGGGCTATCATATTATATGAGACTGCTGTGTATCTGCCTTCATCAAGCTTAGCATCTAGCATTGGAAGTAGTGCACGTTCACGGAGCCCCTGGGAATATAATTTTGTAGACAAAGCTTCTGAGGAGGCATCTGAGGGAGCTTCATCTGTTGGGTTACATGGAAACAGTTTGATGCCTTAAAACCTTAAGATACCTTCGGTGGAACCAGAACAGTGTTCAATCTTTGGCAAATTCCTCTCCTAGCTGAGGCATGTGTTTTTCCAGACTGACAGGTGGGAACAGACACTGTGAGCACTGGGCCCTGTCACCTCTATTCATTTCAAGTAGTTCTTGCCTAGCCTCTGGTAGCTTCCTCACATTTTCACACTGATAAACACTCCGCGGAAGAACGCCAGAATTTTCTCTCTGTTGTGCTCTGGTTCACTTCCTGTGAACAGTAACTGCCTTGGTTTCTTATCTCAGCTTCAGTGTCTTGTTAGCCCAACAGTTGGATGGTGAGTTTTACTGAAGTAGGCAAGGCTGGAGGAGCATGTTTTCAGTTGTGGAGCATGTTGTATCAGGTGCATTTGAAAGATCTATGTGGAAATTTCGAATAAGAAGTTGGTTGTATAAAGGTGAAGGTTAAAATAGAGTTCAAAGTTGGAGTTAAAAAAAAATTGAGAGCCACCAACATCTAGATGTTAATTAAAACCATGGATATAAGTGATACGTACTATAGAATAGAATGAGAAGAGAGCCCAAGATTAAGGCTTGTGATTTCCACATCTTAATGGCTGAATAAAAGAGATTAAGGTAGCAAAGGCGACTGAAAAGTAATAGCCAGTGAAGTAAGGGACCTGAACACTAAGTGTGTGTCACTGAAGTCAAGGGAGTGAGTATTTAAGAAGGAGGATGGGATTTATTAATACTTAAGTATTGAATACGATGAGGATTGAAAGTTAACTAACTTATTTCATCCATGAAGTTCACTGATAATCTTGACAGGAGCAATTTTGGAGGCATGGTAGGGAGGATATACCAGTTTGGAGGGGCTTCCAAAGAGAATGGAAGGAGAGAATTTGGATAGAACACCCATCTTCCCCTTATACGTAAAGTGAATAGAGAAATGGAGCAGTAGATCTTAGAATTTCTTGTTGAGTACATTGAGGCCAATGTGTTTCTAAAAGATTGCTATTGAAAACAAGGTCTTTTCTTCCATAATACAGTTGTTTAGTTTGGTATATAAGAAAGCTGTATGTTTCTTAGCCATCCTATTACTCAGTATTTGATAACTTTCAATTGTTTTTTGTTTTATGCTCATGAGTTTCCCAGCTAATCATATCACTTACTAAGAATGGTGATTATATCTCCATTCTAATTAGTATACCTTTTAGAACCAGTTTCATTTATTTGATAGTAAGAAGGCCAGTTCAGTGTTCAATGAGGATTGAGTTAAAGAAGCAAAGGAGAAAATATAGACACATGCCTTTTAAAAAATTTGGTTATGAAGCAGAATAATCATGAGGATAATGGAAACAGCATAATTTAAAGATAAAGGTGGAGTTTTGTTTATTTGATTTATTTGTTCAGTTGGGAGAGGAGTTAGCATGTTTAGTTATCAAGGGAATAGAGATCCTGTTGAGAGGGAGCTGTTAAATAATCAAGATGAAAATGGAAGTTGGTTACTTACTATAGTGATCCCTTAAAAGGCAGGGGAAGAGAAGGTAGTGATTAAAGTACCAGTGGAGAGATTTTCCTTAGAAAGGAGGCAGTGCACCATTTCCCAGAAAACTGGAAGAGACGAAGAAAGTGGGTGAAGAAGATGGGTGTTTCCTATATGATCAGTATGGGTTCTTTATTTCCTCTACAAAAGTAGAAATCAAAAGCATGGACAGGTAGTGATGGGTAGGATGAGGACAGGGAGGAAGGTAAAAAGCTTGAGGAGAATGGAGTTTGGAAAAGTCACTGAAGAGTGAGAAAGTGAGTTCACTGAAAAAGCACTGTAGGCTAGCTGGAGAGTGATAAGTGACCGAGAGTTGAAGACCTAAGTTTCAAACCTGATTTCTTAGAAGAGTGAATTTTTACCACAAGTAGATGTAGAATGGTAAGGTCCGCCAAGGATTGGACCTTTGTCATATGTGTATCCAAATGATAAGAGTAAGAATCTTAACACAAGAGATCAGAAAATCTCAACTGGAAAAGGAAGGGAATGATGCAAGAAGAGGAAAAATAGACTGAGTGGAAGCAAAGGGATGAGTGGATAGCAGGTCATAAGGAGTCAAGAATGGTCCGAGTAGGGCCGTGTGAACAAGCAAGCCAGAAGGAGGGAGGTGGGTCTGCATAGTATTCATATAATTAAATGCTATAGTGACAGAGCAGTTTGAAAGATTTTCCTATTTTCCCACAAACGTCTGTAGTCTTTTTAATTTTTTTTTAGTTATTAGTATCTCTGCAAAACATTTACATTTTCATTTGTAATTATGGAGTTTGGTGTCTAGCTTAAGAATATATTCTTGGGGCGCCTGGGTGGCTCAGTCAGTTAAGCGGCCGACTTCGGCTCAGGTCATGATCTCGCGGTCCGTGAGTTCAAGCCCTGCGTCGGGCTCTGTGCTGACAGCTCAGAGCCTAGAGCCTGTTTCAGATTCTGTGTCTCCCTCTCTCTGACCTTCCCCCGTTCATGCTCTGTCTCTCTCTGTCTCAAAAATAAATAAACGTTAAAAAAAATTTAAAAAAAAAAAAAAAAAAAAAAGAATATATTCTTTACATCAATATGAAAAGAACAAATATTCTCCAAAGTATTTTAATCTTTTTTTTTTTTTTTTGAAACTTTTCCCTTTGTATTTTTAGAATTGTGACTCCTGCAACTGTGTTTTTCTTTCTCAATATTGTTTTCTCTATTCTGGGACCCTGAATTTCCATATGAATTTTAGGATGAGCTTGTCATTTTCTGTAAAGAAACTAGAATTTTGATAGGAGTTGTCTTAAATCTGTAGTTCACTTTGGAGAGTATTGGAATCCTAATATGAAGTCTTCTGATCTATCAACATAGGATGTCTTTCCATTTACTTAGATCTTTGATTTCTTTAGCTCTTTGTTTTGTTTTATTTAAAGAGTAAGTTTTACATTTCTTTTGTTCATTTTATCCCTTCCTATTTTATTCTTTTTAATGTTATTGCGAATGTTGTTGTGTTTGTTTGTTTTTTTCCTTCATTTTTGGATTGATGAGAAGTCAGCTGATAATGTCATTGTAGTCCTTTTGGACATAAGTCATTTTTCTGCTGCTTTCAAAATTTTCTCTGACTTTCAGCATTGTTACTATGAAGTGTCTGGCTGTGACTCTGTACTTATCCTACTGTATTAATCCATTTCTTTGAGGCTCTGGTTTGTTTTTGTGTTTTGGTTTTTTTCCACTCTGTTCTTTAGAATACATAATCTCTATTGCTGTGTCTTCAAGTTTGCTGATTCTTCTGCCTGTTCAAATTTCCTGTTGAGCCCCTCTAGTGAAATCTTCATTGTAGTTTTTTCACTTTTCAATCCAGAATTTTTCACTGGTTCTGTTTCATAATTATTATCTCACAGATGGTTTTTTTTTCTTGGTTTTGTTTTAATTTTTTTTAAATGTTTATTCATTTTTTGAGAGGCAGAGAGACAGAGCATGAGCAGGATAGGTGCACAGAGACAGGGAGAAACAGAATCCGGAGCAGGCTCCAGGCTCCAAGCTGTCAGTACAGAGCCTGACTCGGCCTCAATGTCAGGAACTGAGATCATGACCCGAGCTGAGGTCAGACGCTTAACCACATAACCGACTGAGCCACCCAGGTGCCCCCAGATGTTTTTCTATTTGATGAGACATTTTCATCATACCTTCCTCAATTTACTTAAAGTTTCATTTAGTTATTTAAAGATATCTATCTTTAATATTTGAAGCTTTTGAAGCCTTTTTTTGTTGAATCCAAAGTCAGGGTCTCTCACCGCACTGTTTCTTCTTGGTTGTTTTCCATTCCGGGGGTCATTCCTGTTTCTTTGCAGTTCTCTCCCTCCCCCTCCTACCTTTCCCTCTCCCTGCCCTTCTCTCTCTCTGAACATTTTAAGCTCTATCTTGTACAATCTGTATAGTGATCCCTCACTCCCATCTCTGGGAATGTTTTTGTTGTTGTTTTATTACTTATTTGTTTAGAGTCTTGGCTGGATTATTTTATTTAAATTGATTTTCCCTGCAGTGTGAAGCCTCTGACATTGCTTCTCAAAGAGCACAGCCTTGGCGGAGATCTCAGTTATGCTGGAGTTCTCTTTGTCTTGTTCCCTGTTCCCTGATCTCTCTGTTAAACCATTGTAAATACCTATGTTAAGGTATGTTTTTCCTTAAGGAAGGAGAGTATTTCTTTTGTTTATACCTTTATTGTACGATTATTTATCATAATTTTGAGGGGTTTGTTTGTATTTGCTTTGGGAAATGAGATAATTATATTAAGTTTTCAATGGTCACAATGAAATTACGTTTGCCATTCATAAACATTGTGAGCCTGTTCTAAGAGTTCTGTTTCCTTGGAAAGCAAGGGGGATAAAATTAATGGGTAAATACAGACTGTGCTCAAAAATTTTACAGTCTCTTTTGGTATCACACCCAACCCTTGGGCTCCATTAATTGCTGCCTAATTACTTTATTGTTTTCAACAATGCCCTGGGGCATAAATTTCTCCAGGGTCTGATCCAATTAAATTAGAGCCTTTTTGCAGGGATAATTTTTAGACCAGTGTTTGAGGTTTATTTGGCCCCCCCAGGAGGGCTCTTCTTAGCTACTTCTGTCCCTGGTTCTCTCCGGTAAATTAGTTGGCCTTGGTTTAACTTGTTGCTCTCAGAGAGCTATCAGTCTCCTTTAATTGCTCACCAGCAAAACCTCCATTGGTTTCAGGAGCACCCTTTGTCTTGAACTTCCCTACGTTCTCTTTTTATCCCCGCTACATTCTGTTTTAAATAAAATCAGTTCCTTTTGGGACAACTTGGAGACTCTGTTCTTATGAACTCCCTCTCTGCCTGGTCATAGAGCCACTGCTCCAGAGCTGGGAACAGGTGTGGCCTTTCTGCTTTCATAGCAGAGCATTGGGTAGGTGTGGCAGCCTGTGGTCTTTCTCACGTTGCCTCTGCTGGGATAGAACCTTCAGCCTCTAGGTGAGCTCAAGTGAGGGCATTTGGCGCCCCACTATTATTGGCCTGTTACGCCAGTGGTAGAGCCACCACCCTAGAAAAGGTGGTGAAAAAGACCCCATGAGTCCTTGGCTATACTTTTCAAGAATTTAGCCTCTGCAACTCAGGGCTAGAGGGCATGAGAAATGAAATTGGCTTGCCCCTTCCTCTGAGAGACTACATTCCTTGACTGGAAGCTGAGATTTCTCTTTTTGGCTACAACTACCTGCAAAGGAATTTCCTCACAGAAACCTATTGAGTAGAGGGAGTGTGCTGGGGCTTAAGTGGCACAGACTTTTGCTGTGGTTACAAAGATTTGGTAGAGGTTTTGAGTAACTGGTTCTTCATCTGCTATATGCTCTTAGGACAAATTTCAGAAACTTTAAATATTAAAAACAATTTTTTTAACATTTTATTTTTTGAGAGAGAGAGCATAAGCAGGGGAGGGCCAGAGAGAGGGGGAGACACAGAATCCCAAGCAGGCTCCAGGCTCTGAGCTGTCAGCACAGAGCCCATTGCAGGGCTCAAACGCATGGATGAGAGATCATGACCTGAGCCAAAGTCGGATGCTCAACCAAATGGGTCACTGTGGAGCCCCTAAGTATTTTTTTAAAAAAATAGTTTCACTATTATGGTTGTTTCACTAGGGAAACATGTTCATACAGCTACTCACAACACCATTCTGGAAGTGGAAATTTACTAACTAGATTTTTAATGTAATTTTTATATACGGTAATAAATACTGGGTTCAAATTGCTTTTTTCTGCTGGATTACCAAGTATGCCAAAGTTGTTCATTAAATAAACCACCCTTTTTTTTTCCAAAAGTGACATATTAATAATGGATGGGTATTTTGATATATGCTATTATGTAGTAGGTAATAAATTTTTCAATGAAATTCAATGTAATATCTTATTTCTAAGAGTAAAGTGCCTCAAAAAAAACCTGTTTTATATTTGTCTTATCATATTAGATTATATTTCACATTTATATTTCAGTGAGAAGTTGCAGTTTTGCTAAGCTTTTTTTTTTTTATATTACAGAAGCTTATAAAGACAGAGTTGTATTAAAGCATAGATTATCTGCAAACAGTGCAGAGAGCTTGGCAGTTACCATTATTAATACCTGTATTAATTACCTGTAGTAATTGTTTAAAGTACTTTTTCCTCAAAGAAGGGAGATATTTCTTTTGATTGTACCTTTAATCTATCATCATTTTTCATGATTTTGGGGAGTTTATATTTGCTTTGGAGAATGGTGTAATTAGTTTATATTAGGTTTTCAGTGGTCACAATAAAATTGCATTTTGCAGCCCATAAAGCCTATTACTAAGTATCCTGTTTCTTTGGTAGAAGTGAGGATAAAATGATTGAATAGATGCCTGTACTCGAGGATTTACAGTCTTTGAAAATAGTATGATAAGTTCTAAAACAGAAGTATGTCATTGAAATGTGGGAGTTCAGAGGTGACAGTGACACTTAGAATATATGTTTCATTTATTTTTCTTCCTAGAGTAATCAAGCCTTTATAGATATGTTTTTATTAATTGGTGTTTTAGTGCCAAAACTTTGGTTATTTCAATCTGGTGTTTTGTACACAAAGATCATTAAATAAATGGTGAGTGAAAGGAAGAAAGAAAGAATGCATTAATGGACGGTTGAGAAAATGCTTCAAGTGGTTCAATTTCCCCATTTTCTTTAATCTTCTCTTGGGATAGTTTCCAGAATGTTACTTTTTGTACTCTGTGTTCTCATTTAAATTATTCATCTAATGTTTTATCTATTCAGAGATTCCATTGAAAGGAAAGGAAGGATGCTAGGAAAAAAAAAACACTCTATGAAACAGAATTGAATAAACTCTTACTAATGTTCAGATATTGTTTGATATGTTTAATAGCTTAGATATATTAATATATTTCAATACATTATATGCATTTGTTTCTTAAGAAATGAGGAATATGTTTGCTCTCTGGATATCTTACAATATATATGCCTACATTTTATTTTACTAAAGATTACTTTACAACAATATGAAGCGACCATTTATTTTTTATTTTAAGTTTATTTATTTGTTTTTGAGAGAGAGAGAGGACAGAGGGAGAGGGAGAAAGAGAATCCCAAGCAGGCTCCACGCCGTCAGCTCAGAGTCCATGAACGATGAGATCATGACCTGACCCAAAATCCAGAGTCAAATGCTTAAGTGACTGAGCCACCAGGTCCCCCCATTGTGGTTTAAAAAAAAAAATTAAGTTTATTTATTTATTTTGAGAGAGACAGAGACAGTGTGAGCAAGGGAGGGGTTGAGATAGCAGAAGAGAGAGGGAATCCCAAACAGGCTCTACATCATCAGCCCAGAGCCCCACGTGGGGCTTGAACCCAAGAAACTATGAGATTATGACCTGAGCTGAAACTGAGAGCCCAAGGCATAACTGACTGAACCACCTAGGTGCCCCCCGCTTTGTGTTTTTAACATCCGTTAAGAGTGTGTTTCATTGGGAAATAAAAAAGTATTGGGATACTATCCCACCACTGAGATCCACTTCCAAAACGTGAAGATAACACTGCAATTTTTTTATATATATAACTGAAACTATATGCTTCTTATGCCACATGTGATTGGCAACTTTATTTAGATTTAAAAATGTGGTCAGTTAACTACTCTAAGCTTTTACTTTTATATAAAAGGATCCATCTTCAGCACCAAAACTGTTTGAACTCTAGATTTTTTTGAACATAGGCCAAACTACAGATAATTATAGAAAATGTTAAGCTTACATTACACTAAACAAGCCCCCAATGTACTTTTGGTCATTTCTCATTTTATCAGTAGCAGGTCTTCCTTGGTTACCCTCTTTATGGAATCCTGGCTGTTGTGTATGTCAGCTATTTCTGAAATTGAAGGAGTAATGGAGGGAAAACATAATTATTCTTTTATATTTATGTAAACGTGTTGCTGAAGTGTAGCATGCACACAAATGTGTGTATGTTAATTGTGTCATTTTGTGAATTTTTAAAAAAATGAGCGCACCCTTGAATTGGCAAACAGACTTTTAAAAAAAGAGTGAACCTATTCTGGTACTTCAGAACTCTTTTTTGTTGTTGTTGTTTTGTTTTATTTTGTTTTTTGCCCCCTTCCATTAATACTCCGAGAAACCCACTATCTTGACTTTTGTCACCATCAGTTTTGTCAATTTTTTTTTAAATTTTTTCAAAATGTTTATTCATTTTTGAGAGAGAGACAGAGACAGAGCATGGTGGGGGGTGGGGGGGAGGGCTGCACAGAACCCAGAACCTGAAGCAGGTTCCAGGCTCTGAGCTGTCAGCATAGAGCCTGACAAGGAGCTCGAACTCAAAAACCATGAGATAGTGACCTGAGCCAAAATCAGATGCCCAACCGACTGAGCCACCCAGGCGCCCCTAATTTTGAACTGTGTCTGTATGAAGTCATTCAGTATGTCGTTTGTTTTATTCAGCTCAATAGTATGTTAGCAAGGTTCATACCTTTTGTAATGTGTAGCAGTAATTAATTTATTCTTATTGCTGTATAGTATATCACTGGGTAATTATAATTTCCTTATTGATTCTCTTGGTGGACATTTGGATATTTTTAGTTTGAGGCTTTGAGTAGTACTGCTCTGCACACTTTCTTGTCTATGTTTTTGTTTTACCAAAGTACAAAAGTCTTTGGGGTAGATGACTGTGGGTCTAACTACTGGATTACAGAGTTTAAATGTATTCAACTTTTTAAAATAGTAATCAACAACTTCCCAAAGTGCTTACCTTAATTCCATCAGGAGTAGGTAAGCATTCAGACTCTTTCACATCTTTACCATGATGGGTTATTGTCAGTCTTTATAATTTTGTTTGTGGTTTTAATTTCCATTTCTCTGATTACTAATGGTTTTGGGTATTTGGATATCCCTTTTCACGAACTACCAGTTCAAGTCTTTAGTCCACCTTTTTTGTTGGGTCACCCTTTTCTTACTGATTTCTGGCTGTTCTTGGTGGTATCTCACATTTTGGTTTGTCTTTTGATTCTCCAGATAATGTCCTTTAATGAAGAGAAGTTCTTAATTTTAATGTACCCCAATTTTTTGATTTTTGTTAATAAGCCTTTTTGTGTCATGATGAAAAATGTCCTTATGATACCTTTAGATTTAGATCTACAGATCCCCTGCAGTTGAATATAACTGTGAAGATGAGGCACAGATTGTTTGGTTTATTTTCTATGATATTCAATTTGCCAAACATGTTTTATCATGAAAAAAAAAATCCTTTCTGCCACTGCAATGGAATGTCACCTGTATTTAAAAGAAATAAGTGACCAGGGGCACCTGGGTGACCCAGTCAGTTAAGCATCAGACTTCAGCTCAGGTCATGACCTCAGGGTTTGGGAGTTCAAGCCCTGTGTCGGGCTCTGTGCTGACAGCTCAGAGCCGGGAGCCTGCTTGGGATTCTGTGTCTCCCTCTCTCTCTGCCCCTCCCCCATTCATGCTCTGTTTCTCTCCATCTCTCAAAAATGAATAAACGTTAAAAAAAAAAAAAAGTAAATGACCAGATACCTGTGCATCTATTATGGACACTTCTTTTACATTGTTCTTTTGTCCTTTCTTGCACCAAACCATCTTATTTTGATAATTGGTAGGTTAATATCGGGTAGAGGCAGTTGACCAACTTTTTTTTTTTTTCCGTTGGCTCTCAGTGGCCCTTTGTATTTTCACAGAAGTTTTGGAATAATAGTGTAAGTTTCCATAAAAGTGCATGGATTTTGATCAGGGAATGCATAGAACGATTTAGGGAAGAATTGAAACTTTTACCACATGCTGTCCTCTCACCCATGTATGTACTTTGTCCTAATTATTTAGGTTTTCTCTAATTTCTCTCAATCATCATTGATAGTTTCCTTAGGAAAGGTCCTGTGCACCTTTCAATAGATTTGTTCCTACATGCCTGCTGATTTTTTGCTACTGTTCTAAATTGATTCTACTTCTTGTCAATAATATGGGCCTAAACTTTTGTATATTGATTTTTCCCAATGAATGTGCTAAGTCATTAACTGTAAAGTGTAGTTTCTTTTGGATTCTGAGTATACAATTGTCTATAATAATAATGATTTATTTATTCTTTTAAAATACTTGTCCTTATTACATTGTTGCACTGAATAATATCTTAAGTACGGCTGTTGAGGAGAAGTGGTGCTGGCTGCTGTCTGTTTCTTGTTTTCAGCTTCGGGGACAAAGATTTTACTGTTTCAGCTTTAGGCAGGAAGCTTAATGCTTTTAAATGCTTAATGGTTTTTAAAAGAAGCTTTTTATCATACTAAGGAGGTTTCATTCTTTTCCTAGTTTTCTGAGTTTTAATCACAAAGGATATATTTTTGCATTGAGATGATGATTGTTTTCTCCTTTATTATGTTAATGTAGTAAATGACCGATTTCTTTTCAGATATCAAACAAACTTTGTATTCCTAGAATAAACAATACACGTGTATAAACGCAATTGGCTGATATTTTGTAGAGGATATTTACATTTATGATCAAGGGAGCATTTGGTCTTCCATAGTCCTTTCTGCTAATGTCCTTGTCAGGTTTTGCTGGTAAAAGTAATGCTGTGACCTCTTAAAATCGCTTAATAAGTATTCTGTTTGATTCACGGTTTATATAAGGTTATTGTTACTTTTTTTAAATGTTTGGAATAATTAATTTGTAAGCTATGTAGGTCTGGATATCTCTTTGTGGAAAACTTGAAATTACAGATTCAAGTTCTTTAGCAGATGTACAGCTTCTCTTAGATTCAGTTTTTGTAAATTATGACTTGGTGAGAATTAAAAATTTAAGTTCCTTGAAGTATAATTAACATAACATAACCTGCACACATGGAAAGTGTCCAAGGCGATAAATTTGGCAAACGTATATATCCATGAAACAATTACTACAGTGATGATAATGAACATATTCACTACCTCCCAAGAATTTCCTCATACCCGTCTGACATTTGAATAATAGTTAAGTCTTCCAGTCTGTAAGCATTGTATACTCTCTTGCCCCCACTTACTTAGATTGTTAATTTTTGAAATTGTTTTGTAGTTTTCAGTACACAGCAGGGTTTTAAAACCTCAGCACTAAGGATACTTTGCGCTGGATCATCTTTTGTTGGGAGGGGGTGAGGGCGAGGCTTAGAGAGGACTGGCTTCTGCATTGTAAGATGTTTGTCAGCATACCTGGCCTTTACCAGAGGTCAGTCAGGTCCCCCACTTCCTGTGCTAATAATCAAAAGTTTTCTCTAGATATTGCCAATGTCTTGTTAGGGGCAAGTTTCCCAAGGCTGAGAGGTTGAGAACCACTGGCAGAGAGGTCTCATACATCTTTCATTTGGATTTATTTATCCCAAAGTATTTTTCATGCTATTGTGTATACTAGTATCTTGATAAATTTCTGTTTTGTCTTTGGGGCTGCCATTCATTGGTGACATTGAATTTGGTGGATTGTGATCCAAAAATTTCATTACATTTTCTCGTTAGTCCTAATCATTTTTATCACTTTAGGCAAAAAAACATGAGTTGGCGCTTCAGAAAGTATGTTACGAGAAAGGCCCATAAGCATTTAAAAAAGGGGGCTCGGCTTCATTAGTCATCAAGCGAACACAAATGAGCCATGACACAGTACAAAGACACACCCAGGAAGATGGCTAATATTACAGACAAAGTACCCTTCATGGGTCATGACAAGTATCGATGAAGAAGTGAAGCACACAGCACTGTCACTTGGGTGGGAGTACACAACCACTTTGAAAAATGATTTAACAGTATTTATTAAAGTTGGTTGAACATTTAAATTCCCACATTTATAGCCAATGGAATTGTGTGTGTGTGTGTGTGTATACATATATGTACATCTATATGTATATATATGTATATATACACACAGATATATATGTACATATGTATACATATACATATATGTACACATACATATACATATATGTACACATATATATGTACATACACACACATACACACACACACAATTTCCCAAAAGACATGAGCAAAAATGTTTATTGCAGCCATACTGTTCACAAGAGTCAAAACCTGGAAACGATTGAAATACCCACAATCAGCAAAATGGGTACATTTCTGTAGAGTACTTCAGTGTTTGAATTTACCACAGTGAGAATGAACAGTCTAATGCTACACGTAGGAGTATGAAGGAATCGCAACACGTAGAACAAGAGTCCTTGACGTAGAAAAGTGCATGTGCTGTTTAATTCCATCACTACACAGGTCAAAGGCAAGCAGAGCACATCTATGGTGTTATATTATCCTTGGGGATGAGGACCTGGGAGGTGGCACTTCTGAGTGGTGTTCTGTTCTGCGTCTCAGTCCGGGTGCTGGTGACATGACAGTGTTGAGTTTGTGAAAATGAATCAATCTATGTAGTTGTGATTTGTTCACTTTCTATTTATGTTACACTTCAATAAAAAGTTGCAAAAATTAAAACCACTGTTCTTCCCGTAATTTGGCTGTGCAGTAAGCCTATCTGTTCTGTCACACATGCAGCTAGAGTCACCTTGCTTGTCCTTCCCTCCATTACTCCCCAGTCACCTCCACACCCACCACTACCCCTCACCTGCCACGTCCTGAGGTTGGTCGGTCTGACTTAAAAGCTGAGTCATAGCTTTTGTTCTGGTTGAAATGTGTTATTTTTCTCCTTGCTGTATCGTGGGTACTTCATTAAGGCCAGCCAGGAAAGTGTGATTAGCAATAGTTTCAGTTTAAAAAATGTGTCCGCCATTGGAATGTCTTGACCAAAAAATGTTTCTCAAAATTAGCATTTTTTTTTAATGAGGCTTTTCTCTTTCATCTGATCATAGTTCACTTTGAAAGGGATGCCTATGAGCTTTGGAATATATGTCAAAGACACAAAAAGTAGATTCTCCCTCTTAGTCCTTTTAAAGGTATATATCTCTACAGTTGGCTTTTTAAATAGTATTGATTCCAACCAATGTAAAATTTCCCTGAATTTTTGTCCTTGATTTATCTAATTTACAATTCCCTGCTCATTTAAATATGGGTCTGTTGGTGAAGATTAACAAAGTTCATTTTATCCTTTTTTTTCTTTCAGCCATAAGAGGTTTGTACCTCAAGTTATTGCCTTTAACTATATAATGAAAGAAATGAAATTTCACTTTGTTCTGACCACATTGAACTTTTCATTCTATGTCTTTTCCTGAATACTTGGGAAATTTTGTTTGATTTTTTTTGAAAAAAATATTTTACCAACCCTTTCTTTTATAAAAATTTTTAAAATGTTATGGTAAAATAAATATATATATAAAACACAGTTAAATTTCATGTGTATCATTGTGTTGTTTTCCACAATGTTGTTTTAAAATGTTATGTTTTTCATTTTTTCAGATTTATTATTTCATTTAGATTTTCAATTTAGTTTCCTGTATTTTAGCCCAACAGAGCAATTTTGTCATTTGAGATGAATGTGTTGATATCATGGTTTTCTTGAATTGATTTCTAAATTAACTAAATTACGTCTTATTTTGTAAACAGATGTTAGCATTTATTTTATTGCCATAATTTCTGTATTCCTTTTGGCGAAATACATCATTTTTTTTAATTTCTAATCTCAGCATTCGCATTTGCTTTTTTTGTCTTTATAATTGGGTGAGTATTCTTCCCATCTAATTTTTAATTTGATATTGTGCCATATGCCTTAAACAGGCCTTCAAAATATACATGATTTTCTTCTAAACTTTAGTTTGGCTCCCTTTCCTGAATTGTATGCAGTGTTTTCATAACTCCATTGTATTCCTGTTTATGAAGTAGAAGCCATACCATGGACTCTCTGAATTCCCAAATGACTAATTGCTACCTTGTCAGTGTACAGTTATTATTTAATTAGATGGAAACACTTTTCAGTTATTATGATAATGAACTGTGTCACTGGCAACTGATTTTTAAACAGCTCAGAATTTTAAAAGCAATTTCTCCCCTTTATCATTTGAATAAAATTTGGTGGTTGACTTGATTGTTTGCACATAGGTCATATGTGTCCTGTGGGTGAGAGCATATGGTATGATTGGATCCCTCTGTGTTGGGGGCAGGGGGGTAGGAATCTCTTGCAGAGATAGTGCTGCATTTTTACAGTGTTGCTTCCCTAAGAATTCTTTTCAGGGCTCCCACGTTCTCACGTTTGTGGTCTAGTCACTTGAGTATCATTCAGCAATGCAAAACTTCTGTCAAAAAGATTAAAATTCTATCCGTTCCTGCAGTTGCTGGAAAAACTGGTGATACAGTCATAGAATATGAAATCCATTTTCATACTATATGAAATTAATTCATTAGTTCCACATACTGTTGCAATTTCTAGTTTATGGACAATAGATTATTTTGTAGGTATTATGACTTGCTATGATGAGATAATAGAAGAAAGATATAGAAAGAGAAAACATAATATTGTTTTGGCAAAAATTTGAGAACTAATGTTGATCTTACAGTTGCTATTATTTTGATAAAATTCTTCTCGTATTCTTTTTAAAGCCCGTTTGTAGTGGTTAATCATGAAGTTTGTCTTTGGCTCTTTGTTTTCTAGTTCATATGCCTGTTGTAAGATGTTTGCTTTTGAAACTCACCCTTTATAAATGACTGAAAAAGAATATGGATGATGGCATTTGAGTAATTTCCTTCATTTAAAGAAGAATTATATTACAGTTTTAGAGTCGAGATGATTATTACTTGGTATTTGCATTAACACAGCTAAATGCACTGTGGCATTCATTAAGATTTCTTGCTTGCAGGCCTGAAAATAGAGATAAGAGATTTGAAAGAATTTAGGTTATTGGGGAAGGAGCCAATCATTGAATCATACTTTTATATTTCAGAGTGCTCTCATGTTTCACCTATAGATTGTGATACTGGCTGACGAAATGAGTTTCTCTATGTCTGCTCCAAAACAAAAACTCCTCTGATATTTTTTAAGCTAGTTTTCCTAAGAGACTCTTTAGCTGTGCCCAACCACTGCCATGTTTTTAGCTCAGAGCATCAAGAAAGGCTTTAAGTTCTATGAAATTCTGAAGTTTTGTGTCGCATTTTGCCCTGTGAGTGTGTGTGTGTGTGTGTGTGCACGCACATGTGCATGCACATGCATGTGAATGCACATGCATGTGAATTTGTCTTTCTGTTGTTTGTTTTCGGGATGCATCAGTCAAGGTAGAAGCTATGTTGCTGTAACAAAGAGTCCCAAAAAAGGGCAGCTTAAACAGGGTAACAGTTCTCCCCTTACATAACAGTGTACGAGTAGACAGTTCGTTAGCCTCTGGTGATTAAACGGTTCTGCCCTCACAGTGGCTCATTCCATAGTTGAAGCTCACACGTGTGTTCCAGCTCGAGGATTGTGGAAGGTGAGCTTACAGAAGTGACCCACAAGATGCACACATCGCGTTTGCTTACATCTTTACATGAGAACTCTATCCTGTGGTCACAGTGAACTGTAAAAGAATCTCAAAATATTATGGCTAATGCTGCTCAAACTTGTGGGAGGTGTTTGTTACATACAAGAATGAAGCACAGAACGGATACTTAGGAGACAGTAGCGTGTCACACACAAACTACCATTTTCATCTGTAGTTTTTACCAAATACAGAAAAGCCACTGTAGACCCAAAACATGTAAAACCCGTGATTAAAGAATGAAAGCTCTGGGGGTGCCTGCATGGCTCAGTTGGTTAAGTGACCTGACTTCAGCCTAGATCACGATCTCACCATTCCCGAGCTTGAGCCCCGCGTTGGGCTCTGTGCTGACAGCTCAGAGCCTGGAGCTTGCTTCAGGTTCTGTGTCTCCCTTTCACTCTGCCCCTCCCCTGCTCACACTGTCTCTGTCTCTCTCTCAAAAATAAACAAACATTAAAAAAAATTTTAGAACGAAAGCTCTGAAGGTAGTGACCCTATTCTAAAATACATGTTTTGTAAAGTCAATTGACAGCCTTTAAAGTCCAGAATATGTAATTTTCCCACACACGCATTTTAAACATGTAAATAACATACAGTAACATATAGATGAGAGAAATAAAAAAAAAAAAAAAAAGACATTATGATTACTAAACCTTCTATGTTCCAGCACATCAGCGGTCAGACACAAGCATCCGTGCAGCCATGGTGGGGAGTAGGATTACTACACACACATGGGGGATGGCTGTGGTGGCTGTAGCTGTGGGTGGAGACTGATAGGTCGTCTAGAAAACCGGAGTTAACTCTAGCAGTGCAATTTTCCATGAACAACTTCTATAAAAGCTTTGAACACAACGATTTCTGTATTCCCTCAACATACATGTTAGGTACATTCCTAGAAAGAAAATACAGTATATATTAAAATCCATGCAGCAAGATGCAATGATAGTCTAATCTTGGATCATCCTAGCAGTTGTATAGGAAGTTTTCCACACTTACATGCTCTCTTAAGTCATTTGTAAGGCCTGTGGAGCACAGGGAAATTCCCCATTGTGTGTGTGACCGTGAGCGCACAACGTGGCCTCTGTATCTTTCCTCTCTGACCGCTAAAGACCAGCAACGCCCCCCATAATTGTTAAAAATACTCCTCCCCCCACAACACATACACTTCAAGTGGCATGTCTTGTTTTTATAAGGTTTCTCCCCCAGAAACTCATCCTGCCTTTTGCTCTTTCAGTCCTTGACACACATGCGCACCCTAATCTTTTGCATCTCAGCAGGGTGGGTTCACATGTTTTAGTACAGCCACCTTCAAGGGTTCAGATTACCTTCAGTACATGTGGCCACCAGCTCATAGCATCACAACACTCATTGCACTTGTAGGCACCTACTTTCTTCCAACCCCATTTTACCCTGTTTTAACTGTTGCTTCTTTGGGCTTGATCTTTGGGATTACTGTCATTTATTTTCCCCCCTTTGCTCTACCTGTGCCATAGAGCATTGGGTCTGGAAAAAACATTAGCGATCTTTTATTTTAATCACTTCATTTTACAGACCTTTTATATGAGTTCCAAATGGTTACAGCAACTTGCCCAAGGACATATGGTTAGTTCTGACTCTAAAGTGAGCCAAGGGTATTTCTTATTGCTTACATATTTCCCTTGAGAAGCAGGCATCCTTTTTATTCTTTCCAGGTTTTACCCAACTTGGCTTTAGACCACAACTTGTTTCCTGAGTTAGTAGGTAGATACCAGAAGGACCTGTGTTAGCTCTACTGTATTTTAGTTTGCTTTAATTTTCTCATTAGTGTTGAATCCATTTCTTGGTAGGGACCTTTTCAAGATCCTTGTCCATTTTGATGACTGGTCTAGTTAAGATTTATAATTGGCAAAGTTACTTAACTGGGAAGAAGTGGAGTACAACACTTTTTTACCTATTCCTGCTTCCCAGTGAAGCTCTTCATGGTGTCCATATGCTGGTGCTAAGTACCATGTTACAGACCTGCGTGAGTTCACGGAGCTAACTAGCTTGTGCACATGTGTACATTTAAAAAATTAAATTTGCATGAATTTACCAAGACTTCTTAAGCTGTCTCTTCTGTCCAGATTTTTGTCCTGTTTCCTGCTTTTGAACCAGAAAACTCTCTAAAAACCCTGCAAATTCATTCCTGACATTGTGAGACCAATCTGGCACATACGGGTCTGCCTTGTGCATTAATGTATTAAAAAACCTCACAGGAGGCCTGTGCATCAGCTGGAATATTATCTCTCTGCTTGTCACATCAACCTTTTACATACATATCATGTAGACATTTGATCGCATTCAGCTCTGCTTTCTATTATCTCTCAAGCCGTAGTAATTGGAGGAAAGATGATTTTTCTGCAGGGAGTAGACCCACTGTGGACTTAACAGTTATCAAAAATACATGTGATTAATTCCTGAAACATTATATTTGAGTAATATTGTTGTCATTAGCAATGACGTTTCTGTTTTTATGTGTAGTTTTAGGAAGGTTAATATATTTCTTGGTATTTATGAAATGTTTACAGGAAAATAAAGAATGTTAAAACTGGTTTCACTTTTTATGATCTCTTTACATTTAAAAAGTATCGGGATACATAGGATTAAAAAGTGAAATGTTTGAGATACAGGTAAAGAGATGCATGGCAGCTAATAAAGAGAGGGGGTACGGTAGGGTCGTTATTGAGCATAAAGGGGATACAGTGTGGTCATTACCGAGCATGTCTTGAGTGAAGTCCCTGAATTTGAGCACACAGCTTATTTTAAAGATTGCTGAGATCAAAGGCAAAAGACAAGCACAGAAAGTCATATAGACAGACCTCTTTTTTTGAAAAAGGAGTCATTGGTTTACATGGAGCAAGTGCCAAACAGCATTTAAATAATGTTTCAATGGCAATTTTGTAAAAATGGCGGGGATGTAGTTCACAAAGGTCATTTCGTATTCTGGCCTTTGACAACAAATTGAGAGTTCGTTAAATTGGAATTTATAAAGATGTGTCAGTTCAGGAATAGAGTAATAAAGTAGAGTCTAGCTTTGTGATTCTCCAGTGCTCTAACTTGCTATAGTTGCCACAGTAGTTGCCTTGTTACTGTAAGGCAACATTTCCTGTAGTGAACACAATCAGTAGAACTTCAGTTCCACAGAATTATCCAGTAGAGAGCTGTAGCTCTGGCTTTACAGGAGTCTGAGAAATGCTTTACTCATTTGCATAGTAAAGGCTCCAAAGCTCGGTAGTGGATAAAATTGTTGAACTTGGTGTTAAACAATGCTTCTCAAACTTAATTGGTGATAAAATCTCTTATTTCCCTAGGAACATCTCATGGATTACTATCATAGAATGTCTTTTGGGAAGTGAAGAAATAAAGGAATGAAGATTTAGCATGTATGTCACTAATCCGTGACATAAGTATGTCAAATTTTAGGTGACGGGCAGGCATTCTCTATTACTAACAACAGGAGAGTGGTGTGTCTTAGGATTTTCATCTAGGTGCTTGGTGTCCATGTGATTTAGGTGGCATGTTTGGATTTTGTTAGGAAAATTTAAAAGTTGATTTAGAGCCTTATCTGTATGAAACTGTACTCTTACAGTGTGCTTTAAGTTGAGCTGCTGGCTCGTTATTAATTTGCATTGCAGTCCAACTTTTTTCATGGTCTTTGGCTGTTTTTGCAAATGGAATTTCCTTCTCCAATGAACTGCACACTCTCTTCAAAGTGGAAAATGTTTAATAGATTACTCAGTGTAATACTTTCTAGTTATGTTAGTTTGGCCTTTCTCAGGTTGCAAGAAATAGAGATCCATGGGGGGCAAGGGGAACTTTAATTGCAGGGGAGGAAGAGGGAGTTAAACCTCTCATCTCTTTTGCTCTATCATTTTGGGGTATCTTTATTCTTCTTAAGGATATCTTCTGGTATTTCCGACCTTACCTCTTTCCCTTAAACAAGGAGAAGGTGATTATCTGAAGTCATACTGTGTTCCTCTGTGACAACTTTGTCTGGCCGTGTACTGGTCTCATGGCCAATCAGCTATGGCGTGGGTAGTAGAACTGATTTTGCTCCTGGCTAAGTTGCTGAGTTTTCAGGGAGGTAGTAGAAGTCATGTGACCAACTAGCAGTAAGGCAGCAAAGCCTACGCCTCTCCAGCTGTGATGCCTAGTTTCAGAGTAGATAGTCCCCTCCAAATGTTGTTTCTTAGATATCACAGTATTTGCGTTCAGGTGATGTAAACTTAAGAGGACATACTTGAGAATTCCACGATTTGAAAGATCACAAACTAAGCACCGTATAAACAATGGTTGGCATTATTATAAATTACAAAATCTTTTAAATTCTCATGTTTCATATGTAGTGTCTTACACTTTCACTACTCACTAGGTAGTGTATTGGGTTCTTTAAAATTATTACTTGGAATTCATACAACAGCTTTGCAAGTGTGTTTGATTTTTCCCATTTGAATAATGAGACAAACAGAGACTCAAAGCTATTACAAAACTGGAGCATCTTCAGGTGGCTATGAAAAAGCAGAGCTGGGATCAGCAGCTCAATTTTCTAACTTTAAACCCAGCCTGCCCTCTTTCCACTGTGGCATGCTAGGTTACTTACCTAAGGAGAATACCAGCAAAAAGGTCTCCATATATCAGATTTTTTTTTTTTAATTTCTAGGGCGATATGAGAGGAGCCAGGTTATACACACAGTTTAAAGCCTACTTGGCTTCCATTTTCTGGTTTGCATACAACAGATTGATTTAACTTGAAGAGATAAATTGTTCACACTTTGGAATGTTATGTAACATTAACATAATGGTAGTGTTGATGATCCCTAGGCAAAAACTGAAATCCTTTGTCTGCCTTTTTTCCTCCTTGTTACTTTATATTAAAGAGTAACTGAAAGTGTCTTCTGCTACCTATATGTTCCTTACAAAATCAGTTGTCTATACAACCTAACAAAAGTGTCTTGTGGGCACTGCCTCATCCAAACACTGGATAGGGTTTCACATAGATGCATCAAATAATAAATAGAATTAAACTGCAACAAAGTAGTTCATTCAGTAATATTTACTAGGCACGTACTCCGTCATGGCATGCAAATCACTGCCCTCGTGGAGATCAGTCTGCTCTTATATTCCATTATCTTTGATAATCCTTTTATTCCTGTGTTCTCTCCTCCTATCCCCAAGACCCAGACACACACACACACACACACACACACACACACACATACACACACACACACACGCACGCACACACACACCAATAGATAATTTTCTCTCAACTGATAAAGAAGAAGCAATCAAAAAAATTTTCCTCACCTCCCCTGTATTAGTTCTCTGTGCTGTGTAACAGAATACCACAAATTCAGCAGCTTGAAATAGTGCATATTTATTACCCAACAGTTTCCATGGGTCAGGAGTCTGTGCACAGCTTAGCTGATTTCCCTGTTCAGCCTGAAACCAGGGTCTTGGCTAGCTGCATTCCCATTTGCAGCTTGAAATCCTCTTCCCCGCTCATTTAGGTTGCTGGCAGAATTCACTTCCTTACAGCTGTAGGGTTGAAGCCCCCAACTCTTGAGGTCACCTCTCTCCATAGGCAATTCACAACATGGTTGTTTGCTTCTTCGAGGCCAGCAGGAGAGTGTTTCTGCCTCTGTTGGTTAAGATGGCGTTGTATGTAGCATAATCAAGAGGGTGACAGCCCATCATCTTTTCTGTTTTCAATTGGCGAGAAGCAAATTGCGGGTTCTTACCATACTCAAGGGAAGGGGATTATACAAAGGTGTGACTCACTAGGGTACCCTAGGGTGTGTCTGCCATACCTTCTACTAAATAATAATGATTAGTATTAGAGCTCCACTTCTTGACCTCTTTCCCTAAACCAGCACTGTTCAAAGCATTATGCATATATTTATTGAGCTAATAATCACAAAAGCTCTTTGAAGTAAAGAGTTGGTAATTCTTAGTTTACATGTGATGAAACTAAACTGTAGAGAGGTGGACCTTGTCAGCTAAGACTATCCATCAGAAAAATGGGGGGGGGGTAAACAGGTAAACACAATAGCAACAAATCTTGGTGTCACATACTCCTTCAGCTACCACCATTCACTCCATTTTCCTTTATAACATGGTTCTTTACCTCCCTTTTCAGAGTTTGGTGGCTTCTCTCTCTCTCTCTCTCGACATAAAATTGGTACTTTATATAAGTTTCAGGCATACAGCATTATAATTTGATATTTTCATGTGTACTACAAAGTGATGGTCACAAAGTCCAGTTACCATCCATCATCACACAGTTGACCCCTTCATGCGTTTCACCCACCTCCACCTCATTTGCCTATGGTAACTACCAATTTGTTCTCTGTGTCTGTGAGTTTGTTTTTGTTTTGTTTGTTCGTTTGTTTTGTTTTGTTAGATTCCACATGAGTGAAATCATTTGGTATTTCTTTTACCATCTGACTTCTTTCTCTTTGCATAATACCTTTAAGGTCCATCCGTATTATTGCAAATGACAAGATTTAACCTTTTTTTTAGTGGCTGAGTAATATTTTAATGTCTGTGTATACACACACACACACACACACACACACACACACACACACCATATCTTTATCATGCATTGATGAACACTTCTGTTCTTTCCATGTCTTGGCTATTGTAAACAATGCTTCAGTAAACAATAGGGGTCTATATCTCTTTTCAAATAGTGTTTTTGTCTTCCTCTGATAGACATTCAGAAGTGGAACATCTGGATCATAGTGTAGTTCTATTCTTAATTTTTTGAGGAACCTTCATATTGTTTTCCCTAGTGGCTGTAACAGCTTACATACCCACCAACAGTGCATGCGGGTTTTCTTTTCTCGACATCCTTGTGGACATTTGTTATTTCTTCTCTTTTTAATAGTAGCCATTGTAACAGGTGTGAGATGACATCTCATCGTGGTTTTGGTTTGTATTTCCCTTCTGATGAGTGATGTTGAGTACCTATTCATGTGCCTGTTGGCCGTTTGTATGTCTTTCTTAGAAAAATGTCTATTCAGGTCCTCTGCCGATTTTTTCATCAGGCTGTTGTTATTTTGTTATTGTTGACTTGTATGAATTCGTCATCTATTTTAGATATTAAAGCCCTGTGAGAGATATCACTTGCAAAATCTCCCATTTAGTAGGTTGCCTTTTTGTTGTGATGATGTTTTTTTTTTTCACCATGAGGAAACTTGTGTTTGATGTAAACACAAACCATTGTTTGTAAGGGTTTTGTTTGTTTTTGTTGTATTTTGTTTTGTTTTTTTACTTTTCTTTTCCTTGCCATTGGAGTCAGATCCACAAAACTATTGATAAGGCTGGTGTCAAGCAGCTTACCTCCTGTGTTTTTTTCTAGGAATTTTATGGTTTGGGGTCTTACATTCACACCTTTAATTCATTTTAAGTTAATTTTTTGTGTATGGTATAATATAGTGGTCTAGTTTCATTCTTTCACACATGGTGTCTAGTTTTCCCAACACCATATACTGAAGAGATTGTCCTTTTGCCGTTGTATGTTCTTGGTTCCTTTATTGTAAATTAATTGTCCATATATGTGTTGGTTTAATTTTGGGCTCTCAATTGTATTCCATTGATCTGTATGTCTGTTTATACTAATACCATACTGGTTTGATTACTGTAGCTCTGTAGTGTGTTTTGAAATCTGGGAGCATGAGTACCTCCTGCTTTATTCTTCTTTCTCAAGATTGCTTTGGTTATTTGGGATCTTTTTTGGTTTCATACAAATGTTAAAATTATTTGTCCCAGTCCTATTAAAAATGCCACTGCAATGTTGATAGGGACTACATTAAATCTATATTGCTTTGGGTAGTACGGACATTTAAATAGTATTAATTGTTCCAATCTATGAGCATGGAATATCTCTCCATTTATTTGTGTCTCCTTCAGTTTCCTTTATCAGTGTTACAGTTTACAGTGTACAGGTCTTTTCCCTCCTTGGTTAAATTTTATTCCCAGGTATTTTATTCTTTTCGATTCAGGTGTAAATGAGATTATTTCCTTAATTTTTCTTTCTGATAATTCATGATTAGTGTATTAAAATGTCACAGATTTCTGTATATAGATTTTGTATCCTGCTACTTTATTTAATTCATTTCGTACCTCTTATAGTCTTTTTTGGTGGAGTTTTGGTTTTCTATCTGTGGAATCATGTCATCTACAAATAGTGACAGTTTTACTTTCTTTCTTTCCAATGTGGATGACTTTTCTTACCTTTTTCTTTTTTTTTTTTTTAATTTTGCCTAATTGTTGTGACTAGGATTTCCAGTACTGTGTTAAATAAAAATGATGAGTGTCGGCATTCTTGTCTTGATCTTAGAGGAAAGGCTTTTACCTTTTCACCATTGAGTATGTTAACTGTAGGTTTGTCATATATGGTATTTATTAGGTCGAAGTACTTTCCCTTTACACGCACTTTGTTGAGAGTTTTCGTCATAAATGGATGTTGAATTTTGTCATATGATTTTTATGTATTTATTAAAATGATCAGGGGCACCTGGATGGTTCAGTTGGTTAAGCACCTGACTCTTGGTTTCAGCTCAGGTCATGATCTCATAGTTTCGTGAGTTCGAGCCCCACTTTGGGCGCTGCGCTGACAGCGAGGAACTGCTTGGGATTTTCTCTCTCTCCCTCTTTCTCTGCCCTTTTCCCATTCGCACTATCTCTGTGTCTCTCAAAATGAATGAATAAACTTAAAAAAAAAATGATCCTATAGTTTTCATTCTTTGTTAATGTGGTCTCTCACATTGATTGCTTTGCAGATATTGAACCATCATTGCATCCCAGGAATAAAGCCCGCTTGATTGCGGTTTATGATCCTTTTAGTGTATTTTTAAATTCAGTTTGCTAATATTTTGTTGGACTTCTACTTTACTCACCTCAGAGCTCATGCCTCTCCATCCTCCATTTAAACATCTCTGCTTAGATATCAATACTTCAGAGAATCCTACCTGCATACAATTGCACCTAGAACATTCTTTTAGATTATTTATTATTTTTCCTTCAGGAATCTTAACACAGTTTGTTGTTATAACTTTATAGGACAGGGACCATATATTTTTTATTGGTGTATTTCTAGCACCTAGCGTATGAAGATTTTGAGTGGAAGAATGAATGCCTGCATGTTAATTAAAGGAAGACATATGATATAAAGAGGTATCATTTTAGAGGGTTAAGTCCTGCTTCACCACTTACCTACCCTCAGGATTTGTTGTAGGTATGAAATTAGTGACAGTTATTATAATTATTGATTTTAGTTATTATTATTGACCAAAAGTGGATTGAGAGCCATTGTTAAACTAGAGAGAGGAGGAAGGAGTTACCTTCGGGCATGAATATTAACAGATTACAAAGGGGGAATTAAAAACATCCCAGACACCCAGGCCTAGGGGTTCTCATAGCGTTTTTTTCTTCTCTGGGTCCTATACTATTGAAAGGGACTTTACCCTTTCTTGTCTCACTCTAGGAGCTAGGCTTTTGTGGCAGCAGAAGCTGTCCACTTCATGGTTCCTGGCACGTAGTAGATGCTTATGAAATGTTTGTTAAAGAAATGAGTGACTAATAGATAGTCACTTAAACACAGCTGTTCAGTGTATTACAAGTAGAAACAGTGAGTCATTGCTTCCCACTACATTATGACATAAGCTTATTTTATCTATACAAGAACATGAGCTTGATTTTCACTAAATAAAGCATTAGTATTCTGTTTCATGGTTGGATACCTTGGAAGTTTTCTTTATTTCCTGCCCACAGAAGGAACGTTGATGAAAATACAGTTATAAGAGAGATCCTCCTTTAAGACATATACACATTCTCACGTATGCTAAAACTTGTTCCAATTTTATTTATCTGCATTTGTATAAAGAAATAATTTCTCATCAAGCCCTGTCAAATTGTCCCAATTATCCACAAAATTAAAGAGATGAACCATATAAACATGAAAACATACCTCTCTAGTTTTGAGAAGTTGAACAAAGCTTAATCTGTCAGTGACTTTATTTTTGCCATCAGATGTCATTATTTCATTTATTCTCACCTGTTTCATCACAGGCTCTATTTCTTCTGAGCAAACTGCTAAAACATTAAAGACAGTACAGCATTTTGAAAAGAGGTTCCTCCCTTTAAAATCTGAAAATGGGATGATTCTCAGAGAAGGTGGCAGTATGTAAAAACGTAGAATAAAGTCATTAGAAAATGATTATTGTTGTTAATAATATTGTATGGAAGATTAAGGCATTTCCCATGTAAGTATAGTAATTAAAACTCAATGATGGAAAACTTTTAAGAATCAATATAAAGATTCTTTCTTTTTTCATATATTTCCCCTCAAAAAATGTGGTTTTCCTGGTTGTATATGCAGTAATTATGAGAAAATTTTTATTTTTCTCTTATTGCTAAGGAATTCTTTTTTCCCATTGCTTGGGTCTCGCGAAACTGCTTGCAAACATGTCGTACTCTAGGGGATGGCCTTACAACCTCTGATTGAACATTTCCTCCGTGGACTTAGAGGCTTGGGAGGTCATCTGCTGGGAGAGACAACCTTTCTCTTAGAATTTAAAAGAGGACCATTATCTTAGCCAAGTGGTTGGAATGCTTACAAATTGTGTTTCCAGAGGAAGGAGAAAATTTTGTGTTTGTTGGGTGTGTATGGTATACACCCAACAAACACACACTTATGTGCATATATGTATATGCATGGATACACATATATACCCGTAGAGATACAGATACACAGATTCATATGCATATATGTTTCTGTGCGTTTGTTAATGAGAAGGCAGTAAGCAGTTCCCACAGGATTAGTTACCATTACACCATCCTATAATCTTCTTTAGTTTCAAAGCCCTTTGCAATTTATGTACACAAAAATCTCATTGAATAATTAACTGGTGCTATGTACTCCCTTTGTATTCCTCTGCTTGAAGAACTTCATTCTAGTTAAGCCTTACTCCTGGCCTTGTTCAGAGTAGGGGGGAGCTTCCATCCCCCAAGCCCTTCCATGCTGAACTTCTTCCCTTCCTTTTTGCCCTAGTGCTCAGCAGTGATCCCCTGAGCAGCAAGTAATGGAAAAGGCATCAGTTTAGTTTAGAAGAGAGGCTTTGATGATAAAATCACCTTTAAAGCCCTGTCATAACAGTGATGACACAAAAGCCTCCTACTTTTCTGTCTAAATGTTGATTTTTTTTGAGGTAATATATTCTCTCTAGATTTCCTTTTTGTTTAAGCTTAATTCTATGTGGAAATTGAATTAGGTGGAAAGAGGATGGACCTGGTATGATATTCTTTCTTCTTTAACCTCCATGTAATTCCAAACTGTCTTGGTTACAACTTTAAAATCACAATCTCTATTTTTTAAAAGAAAAGTTGTTGTATTTACTTAAATTCTGATGTGTTTTTTATAACGAAATGCCAAATGGTTGTTTTCCTGAAGTGGGCTTTGAACTTGAAGTTGTTTAGGCCTATGGTCTAAAGCTTATTACATCATCCGTTACATTCTTTGTAAGTGTTCGCTACTTTAAAAAACATCGTTGGGGCGCCTGGGTGGCGCAGTCGGTTAAGCGTCCGACTTCAGCCAGGTCACGATCTCGCGGTCCGTGAGTTCGAGCCCCGCGTCAGGCTCTGGGCTGATGGCTCGGAGCCTGGAGCCTGTTTCCGATTCTGTGTCTCCCTCTCTCTCTGCCCCTCCCCCGTTCATGCTCTGTCTCTCTCTGTCCCAAAAATAAATAAAAAATGTTGAAAAAAAAATTAAAAAAAAAAAAAAAAAAAAACATCGTTTAGCTGCTCCTCTGTTTGATGATTGAAGTACAGTTGACATACAGTGCTATATTTGTTTCAGGTCTACAACATAGTGATTCAACAATTCTATACATTACTCAGTGTCACCACAATGTGTATAGTCACCCTCTGTTACCATACAGCATCGGTACAATATTAACTATGTTCCCTATGCTTTGCATTTCATCGCCGTGATTTATTTCTTTTATAACTGCAAGTTTGTACCTCTTACTCCCCTTTACCTATTTCACCCATCCCCACCCACCTCTCTTCTGGCAACCACCAGTTTGGATTTAAGAGGGTGGGGTTTTGTTGTTGTTGTTGTTGTTGTTGTTATTCTTTTGTTTTGTTTTTAATTCCACATGTAAGTGAAATCAGGCATTTGTCTTTGCCTGACTTATTTCACTTAGCATCATATTCTCCAGTTTTATCTTCATTCACTATTTTATATATTTACTTTGGACATTTGATTTCTGCAATGTAACAAAAATTATCCTGTGTCCAGATCTGAGAGAAATTTTTGTTCGTTTATTCAACAGGGATTTAGTATCTATTCTGTGTAAATTCATTGTGCTCAGGTTTATTTCATTTGATTGCTTCTGACTGACTTACAACTCTTCATGCATCATTTCCCAAATTACGTTCTGGAGAATACTTGTTCCATGAGATACTGATCATTGTTCTGTCAGAGGATGACAGGGTTAAAAAACTGGGGAAAGACTGCATGATAGATATATTCTTGGGTGTTTAAAATAAATTATAGTATATTAGAAAATACTTTTGGTAAAGAAAACTATTTAATCACATTTAGTAAATACAAGCCATATTTGTTGGATGGCAGAATCCATTGCCTTTTAGATGGATTACCCATTAGAATTAAAATTACCTATTAAAATTCCTATTTTGCAAAATACACTTTGGGGAATATTATCTTAATGCAGTTTTGGAAATAGCATTCCAAAGTTACTGGCCAAATTGTCCTTAGTCTGTCGTTGGTCCTCTTCCCCTTACTGACACTCTCTCTCGGCAACCTTCTTTCATTTTTATGTCTAACTTCATGCATAAGAATTACATCTTCCCTTATGGATAAACCTTGAGCATTTGGAGTCTCCTGAGCCACCTGAATCCTATTAGATGATAAGGTAAAAAATGAAAAACTACCCTTTAGAGACCATGAATACACTGACTTTAATTCTTACTGGATCCATAGTACAAGAGCCCTGGGTGCTTGATCAGGTATAAGAGGATCAGTGATGACAACTTATATACTTCGTCTGCTCATCACTCTTTGGCTGTTGCGTTTGTCTTCCGTTTGGTCTCCCTCTACCTGGCTTGTCTTTGCTCTAAAGACTCTGTGGAATTTTTTATTGGACACAGCAACTTCTATAGTCTGCTGCACATACTGCTGACCTAAATAATTCTACACGGCTTGGTAAATACTAGCACACGCACAGTATGGATCACTTTCTTCCCTTGCCTCTCTGCCCCTTGTTCTGATTTTCCTCCTCCCCCGACAGCTTTTGCTCAGCTTTCGTAGCAAGATATATGTTTTCTGCCCATTCCTTCTAGATTAGTGTTCCTAGGTCTCTGCTTTAAAGTCATCTTTTTTTTCTTTTTTTTCTTTCTTTTGGTAAATTCTTCTTGCATGGTCTCATCCATATCCATGTTTTCAAATACACATTCTTTGCTAAGAATTCTTAGTTTTCTTTGATTCATCCCTTGCCATTGAGCTTCTTTCTCTAAGTCTTGGTTATTGATTAGATACCTTTACTCGAATGCCTTCAAGATATCCTTATATCAGCATATCCAGAGCAAAAACCATCATTTCTTTGTCCAGAATACTGCTCTTCCATGTGCCTTTTCCTGTCCTGATTTCTGCTACCACCATCCACGAGATTATCCAGGCCTTATGCTTGGAACTCCTCATTTACACCTTTGTCTCATTTACCACCCACAGTATATGCACTCAGCTCCATTAGTCTGGTCCCTATACCTTTTTCTTGAACAGGTCCCTTCTCTTTACTTCCATTCCCTGACAGTCTTTTTTTTTTTTTTTTTTAAATGTTTTATTTTATTTTTGAGACAGAGACAGAACATGGATGGGGGAGGGTCAGAGAGAGAGGGAGACACAGAGTCTGAAGCAGGCTCCAGGCTCTGAGCTGTCCGCACAGAGCCCGACGCGGGGCTTGAACTCACAGACCGTGAAGTCATGACCTGAGCCGAAGTCGGAAGCTCAACCGACTGAGCCACCCAGGCACCCCCATTCCCTGACAGTCTTAAGAGTTCATCATTTATACCTTGGCGTTCTCTTGATGATTCTTGACAGAGGAGTCCCTGTCCCTAAACTTGCCTATGTTCAGGGCATCCCCTACACTCTATGCAGAATGATAGATCTGAGGTATCTGCTTGGAATCATAATCAGCATCTCAGCCTTAATTGGTTTAAAACCAAACCTCCTCCCATTTTCTTCTCTCTCTCTCTTTTAATGTTTATTTTTGAGAAAGAGAGAGACAGAATGTGAGTGAGGGAGGGACACACAGAATCCAGAGCAGGCTCCATGCTCTGAGCTGTCAGCACGGAGCCCAACGCGGGGCTTGAACTCACAGACCGTGAGGTCATGACCTGAGCCAAAGTCGGAAGCTCAACCGACTGAGCAGCCCAGGCTCCCCTGTCTTCTTCCTTTCAGTAAATAGAAAATTTTATAATCGTAATTGACAAAGTCAAATAAAAAGTCTTTGTTGGCATCCTTGCCTGTTCTCTTTCCCTCCTACCACACATCCAATCCATCATCAACTTCTGTGGGTTCAACCTGAGTTGAAACTGAGTTGATCCTGAGTCAGGATATAATCATACTCAAGCATTTCTCATCATTTCTCCTGTTGCCACCCTAGTGCAAGCTACTGTCATCTTTTTCTGGATTATCCCAGTAACTACATACGTGTGTCTTGAGAAGTCTCTATCGTCTAAAACTGTGTTGTCCCATACAGTAGCTGCCAGCAGCCACCAGTGGCTGATGAGCAACAGAAATATGGCCGATCTGGACTGAGGTGTTTTATTTTATTTTATTTATTATTATTTTTTTAACGTTTATTTATTTTTGAGACAGAGAGAGACAGAGCATGGATGGGGGAGGGTCAGAGAGAGGGAGACACAGAATCTGAAACAGGCTCCAGGCTCTGAGCTGTCAGCACAGAGCCCAACACGGGGCTCGAACTCATGGACCGTGAGATCATGACCTGAGCTGAAGTCGGCCGCTTAACCGACTGAGCCACCCAGGCGCCCCTGGACTAAGGTGTTTTAAAATATACACTTGATATTGAAGAATTATTATACAAAAACAATGAAAAATATCAGAATTCATACTGATTATAAATTGAAACAGTAACATTTTGGATAGTTTAGGTTGAATAAAAGGTGGTATGAGAATTAATTTCACGTTTCTTTTTATTGTTTCAGTGTGGTTACTAGAAAATTGAAATCACACTTGTGGCTGACATTTTTATTGCTGTTGGATGGCACTACTCTAAAGTCTTTTTTAAACACAGCAGTAGAGCTATCCTTTTGAAATGCCAGAACTTCCCATTCCTCAGACCAAAATCCCTCCAAGGCTTTCCAGCTCACGTTGGGGAAACGCCAGTCAGTACGCTGGGTCTGATGCCCAGCGTGTTTCTGTCCATGCAGCTCCTGTCCCTCTACTCCCCAGCATGTCTCCAGGTCTTTGGGCCGTTCACTTAGCGCACTCTTCCCCACCTGGCTGCATGACTGCTTCCTTGCTGCTCCCAGGTGCCTCTGTGAACGTCCCGTACCAATCGTGAGCATTTGAGAGGCCCATCCTGAACACCCCATCTCAATCAGCAGCCTGCTTACCTGGGTGCACTCAGCATGATGTGGCTTCACTTTGAATGGCCACCCATTGTCTGTAGAATGAAATCCACATTGCTTAGTATATCTCGGTGTCCCATTATTGTCTGGCTATTTTCTAACTCTCCCGACACATCTCTCACTGTTCCACTTTGCAGCCCACATATCATGCATTCTGAATCACTTACAAGAAACCCAAAATAAGAAAAAAGTGATAAAGAATGTATTAGACATTTAAAGGATTATTATTAAATATAGATGTATCCGTGTACAGAATTAAAATTTGTCAAACTTCAAAAACTGGATAGTGTGCAAGTAGCATTGGCATTTTAGCCCTTTGAATTCCACTGACATCCACCCCACAAAATGGGTGTTGTTAAAATCAATATCAAAGGCAAATGATACACTCACCAATAAGAAGTTTAAACCTTTGTGAAACGATCTCTGCACGAATGCATTTCCCTTTACTAATATTTATTTTCCTCTGTAACAACTAAAATGTTCAAAGTTTTTTCCCCTCCTAATTAAAAAGGAAGCATAATTTATCAACAGCTTAGTTAGACACTTCATTATGAGAGGGTTGAGGGAGATTTTAGAATGAGCATTTCTAGTGTGGGTATTCTGAAAAACAAGAATTTATAGCTCAGCAATAAATAAATAAGTAAACCTTTCAGAAATGTTTATTGTTCCAGCTCATTAAAATGTTATGTCTTTTGGACAGTATTTCTTAAAGGCCATAAAATTAATAGTGTATTTTAAAAGTTTTATTGGCTTGTATTTCCTGGGTCCAATTTAGCCCTAGTGTTTAATTGCGCTGTCTCATACAGGCTGGAAGTCTGGCAGTTAATATTATTTTTCTGTTTTAAAAGAAAAACATTTTCCTTCAGGGCTGGCTTCCATATTTTTGAATGTGTTTATTTCACACTGCCTCACATCCTCATGCGCTGAAATCTTGAGACTCTGTCAGAGCTAATCTGGATCTGGTATTTCTTTGTGTCTTAAAATTATGCCGAAATTTCAATTAATAACTAATCATGCCCTTGGCCTGGGAAATACACACAACTAAAATCCTGCATATCAGCTACCAGAGTTAAATTTTAAATCTTTCATTACACAAAGCAAGGGGAGCAATAAACATTTATTTGAGTACCTTCCATCTAGGCAACCTAGGAATTGCATGGACTATAGAAGGTGATGAGACACCATGCATGTCTTCGAATATAGAAAAATTCGAACCTATTCATTGTACCTTCTATAAATGCACTTCATAGCAAGTAAATTTCTTTACCTCTTCAGGGGACTTGCCTTCCACCTACTAGTCCTATTTAAAATCTGCACAATAAGAAAACCTCTTCCCTTTTAGTCTTCCTAAGTGAAGTTTTTTCCCAAGGCTCCCAAACCATGCACAGACATTCAGAGTCAATATTCACAGAACATTTCAGGATTCTTAGAGGTGTCATTCTGATGGACTTTCTCTTCATCCTTTGGGCTTTGCCAGACCTCTTTCATAGCGCTGCCTGAAGACTTGTTCTGAAGCTTAGCTGCCGTTTCATCCACCCCATTTCCAGGAAGCATACTGACCCCGTTTGGCATCTGCTGCCTTTACCTGCTCAGTCCTGAAGCCCTGCACCCAGTCCTGAATATCTCACATTTGCCTTTCTTTTATTATCTTTCATGCAAGGATTCCATTACCTTCTAGCGATGCCTTTGCATCTCTACATTCCTCTCCATTTCATCCTTTTTAAAGGTGACAGAATTATCATTTTAAGCACAAATCTTTGGGGGCTTTTCCTAGGCTTAGACCTTTTTAATGGTAGTTCTCGTTACCTAGAGCAGTGCTTTAGACCTTTCTCCCGTTGTGGCACACACCAAAAAGGCAATTAATATACAGGGGTATGTCAAGGGGCTAACTTGGATCTGGAGGCCACTAGCCTGAGGCACCGTGCTGATTCAACCCCTGCCTCAAGGCTCAGGTTTACCTTATATGGTACATTCACTGGACCATTTCCACATAGAGGATAAAGCCCAAACCCCTTGGATTCAGTCTTACTTAGGATCCTCCCCTGCCCCTTCCCTCCAAAAGTGGAGCCTGGAATAAGAACTTAAGTATAGTCAGTTTGGAAGAAGAAGCCAGGGATTAGATGATGCAAAGACAAGGAGAGGAAAAACCCTCCAGATAACCAGGTCTCGGTTCTATGGAGGACTTTCTAGGAAAATGTGTAGAACGAGTCCCAAAACTGTCCCAGCACTGCAGGAAAGCAGGACCTTTCACCATGACAAACCCTCGTCTCTCACAGATTGGGTGTTGCCCCAAGGACCAAGATTTGCACTTCCAGGTTGTATCTGCATCCGAGAAAGTCCTAGAGTTTTGTAGGCATGAGCCGGGCAAGTGCGCTTTGTTGCCCCAGATATTCTGTATTCCTGTAGGCTAGATGTGGAATCACAAATGTCCCGTCTGGTCTACCTCTGCACCACTCAGACCTTGTTGTGGTTCATGTTAAGTTCACTCTGTCACTTTAATTAGTGGCTGCTCATACTTTGGTGTGGGGGTGGGGAGGGGGGGGGCAGACCAAGACTTTTGACCAGGGGGTTAGCGGACCAGCTGCAGGCTCCACTGGTCTCAAGCTGGTCTTAAGGCTGTAATTGAAGCTTATCATTTCCCTTCTCTGACACCCATTTCTGAATTTCCTTACACTCGGCCAGTAATTCTGCTAGTTTGCCTGGCTCAGTGGCCCCAACTGCCATCCTTGAGGAGTCTGAGCCCTTGGCTGCCTTTCCTATTCTGACTGTCCTTGCTATAATCCACGTTCACTGTTACCACCAGACACAGAAGCGCCAACATATGTCCCAGGGAATCTCCAGCATTCCCCCCCCACATCCTTCTTTCTGCCCCCACACTATGGCAGCAGTCCCCCTCCCTCGTGATGGTTAGGGCTGATTATCTCACCTGTCCAGTAAGTCCTCCCCTTGCCCGCTGATACCTGAGAGACACAAAGTAACCAGGCAGAGTTTTGGCTCAAGTGGAGCCCGTGTCCAATAGTGTGATGATTCTTACCTGGGGATGAGTTTGCCTCTGAGGGACGTTTGGTAATGTTGGAAGACGCTTCAACTTGTCACAATTGCTACTGGTATCTGGTGGGTAGAGGCCAGGGATGCTCTTCACCAGCCTATAACACGCAGGGCAGCTACCACAATAAAGGAGTCTCCAGACCTAAGTGATGGTAGTGCCTAAGGCTGAGAAACCCTGACATAGTAGAAATGATTCTCCCCCGGGGGCACGGACTTTTAATTTTACAGGGTTTGGCACAGTCTTGTGCCTGGTTCCCAGGCCCATGTAGTCCAGCTGCTGAGAGCACACGACCAAACGGTATCCATCAGTTCAGTGCATATATACGGCATTCCAGAAGCCGGAGTCCTAGAATTGTCCAGTCAGAAGATGGGAAGGCTGGGTAACTTACCCATTCGGATCTTGGGGCTGTGGGAGGACACTGAGGTGGGATGCTGGCTTGGTGATATAACTGTATTACAGCCACGCTGAACTCAGGCAGGTGGAAGAGATACACGGGGACCCGAAGTATCTGCTATATGTAGAACATATTCGACACACGGGCGGGGGCTTTTTCTCTGCTGCCACTGTATACAAGAGCCGGGTACATGGGTTCACGTGAGTGGCTTAATAAGTGTCTGTTGACAAAGGCTGAAGGAGCTGTGAGTGAGTAAACAATAGTTCAATGAATGAATGGAGTCTTCCCTGAGATTTGTGAAGTGTATTGAATATTTTAGCATGGTTATCAGTATCTTCTTAGATGAAGAAACTCAGAATGTCAGCTCCGCGGTTCCCTGTGGATGTCGTGATGGCAGCATTCAACATCCCTCATGTTTATTCACAGTGTCTCTCTTCTGAATTCGATCTACTGTTATCCAATTTAGAGTAATTATATAATATTTACTTTGAGATTCAGTGTTCTGCTTTGCTCCTGAACGATGCTTCAGCTGACACATTCATGAAGGTGTCATTTGAGTGAAATTTTTAAAAAGGGGTGGTATTTCAGGGGTGAACATGGAGTGTGGAAAAAGCCACGAACAAACAAACATGGGGATGAGAAATCTCTGGGCACGCTTTCAGGTAGCAGTGACAATTGGGGCTTAGTACACGTGAAGTGTGTCTATGGCCATAAGAGGAAATCTTTGAAAATCGAACTACAGTTTGCCAGGCCTTTGACCAGCAGGCTGAAGCACCTCGCACCTTCTTACATGGTCCCGTTACGGTTGTCTGTGATGTCCTGCCTCTGCAGTAGAGCTAGCTCTTGGTCACGGTGACAGTAACACTACGTGCTTTATTTCTGAAACCATTCTGTTCAGATCCTATCTTGCAAGACTCTGCACCGGTTTTGCCTCTGGCATCACATTCTTCCTAACCATTCTTGTCCACCTAGATGTCATCACTCAACTTTTATTGTTTGCCCTTCTTAATTCCCACCCACCTAATGGTGTGGTGTTCCATGTTTACTCCTCAACCACTTGGGCGGCCAGCCAAGGACAATGGCCGATTCTTTCATTCTCTGTGTCAGCAAGCAGACTACATGCACACGGAAGGTGCAGTAAATAATTGGAAAGGTAAAAGCATCCAGTTTGATGATGCTTATCCGAATCCCTTCTACATGTGAATTTTAAAAGAAGGAGTATGTTTGAGGGACAAGGTTAGTAGCATAAAGTTGCCCCTGTTTTACACTTTACTATTTACCTGTTTTTTTTGTGTGCTTCCCAGTTGGAGAGGAGAGAGGGGCGGGGTATATCTGACAGTGTGGGTGTATTTGTTTTAATGTTTTAGAACTTTTTGTTGTCTAAACCTCAGCCGGCAAAAGAGTCCAAGTGACCAGATTGGATTTCTTTAGCCTCCACAGATTTTAGAAAACTTAATTTATAAACACGATCTAAAGGTATAAACATGTTGATTTTTAATGTGGTACCATTTAAGGCATATTGAAATGATAAAAGGTGTAAAACTGTTTTTGATGAAATCCCACACATCGGGATCGGTGGTTATACTCACCACCTGTGATGGAAATGCCTTATAAAGAGTTCCTTTAACTTCATGTATTTTTGTCAATATAATAGTCGATGTAGAGTGCACTTTTCCTACCAGGAGATTCACCTTCTGCAAGGTTCCTGTCCTCCCTTCTACCCCGCGCTATTTCTCTCCTGCCCCACCCTCAGTTTTCTCTTCTTTCCTGTGTACTTTTGTTTTGAGTTATTCTTGATGGCGTCTTGTTTTCTTCGGCTTATTTCCTAGATGGGAAGTGATGGAATTTTACGCCTCAGTTCTTCAGCTCTGAATAATGAATTCTTTGCATATGCAGCACAAGGATGGAAACAGCGACTGGCAGAAGGTAAATTTCTCTTTTCCATTATTATTTGACATGTTTGAGTACACACACTGTACCGAGCTTCACGCCTTTCTCTGATTTCCGAGCCTTTTTCTCCCCCTGAAGTAAACTTGAATTTAGCAAAAACTCCTGATCTGTTCCAAATGGCTTCACTAATTCTTTGTTATACTTGGCATTTTTGATGTCTGATGTTTTTGAAGGAAACGTGAGGTTATCTGGAACAGAACAACAATTTTTGATGTAGCTCGACTCTCTTTGGAGTGGGAATTTTAATCGCTTGTTTGAGGCATTATGTATTCTCTTAATGTCCTAGAACCTAAAGAATCTTCGTTTAATACTCTCTTCCCCTAAAACCACCGCTTCACCTATTCTTCTGTTAGTCATTAAGCTTCTTGAAAGACTCAAAATAACCAGTGCTTCCACATTTCTACTCCCTAAACTGCTCACATTATTCTAGGTGGGTGTGGCAACCGAAATAATCCCTCCTGGAGAATACTAAGGGCTTTATAATGGCAAAGGCAGTGTCCTCTTCTTAGTCTTGACATTTCATGTTCCTTCTGCAATCTCTCTCTCTCTCTTTTTTTTTTTTTTTAACCTCATCCGAGTTGAAACCATGTACCTGAGATGTTCATAATATATTTTAAATTGTTTCCTGCGGCCACATGGCTGAAAGCCATTCCTCAGCCTCCTACGGGAGCTGTGCTCTTCCGTCTGATGGTGCATGTTGATGTCTCTGCCATTTTCTTCTCTGGTGTTTTCTCTTGGGGCTGTGCACATCTGCTAACCAGCCTCCTTCCCCACCATGGTGTATGGCCCATATATGCCAAAAACCTTCTGGCTTTGGCTCCTCTTTCCTAATCCTGCGTTCTATTCCACATGCCTGCTGGATCACCCTAGCCGATAGCATGCACCTTAAAACCATAATGCCAATATTAACTTCACCATCTTCCCTTTACCATCTGCTGTCCCTTTTGTTCCCCATCTCTACTAATGTCACCACTGTCCTCAGAGCTCCTCACTTTGAAACTTGATGATCTCTTTGGTCCTCTTCTTCTCCCCAGGCTGACTTGGTCATGAACGGTTAATTGTGCTGTGAATCTGAATCCCCTTGAGCATTCCCACAGCCGCTGGCCTGACTGTCCTCTCTGCCTCTCCTCTGTGCTGTTCGACAGCCTCCTGGCTGGAGTTCTCTTGTGTCTTCATCTTGTCTCTAAGCCACTTATTTGGCCATATTTCTCCCCGAGTGAATGCCATCAGGGCCTCCCTCTGTCACTTGTAGGGAAAATGTAGAACTCGATTTATTTATTTTCAACTTTTTTAATGTTTAGAGAGACACAGAGTATGAGCAGGGGAAGGGCGGAGAGAGAGGGAGACACAGAATCTGAAGCAGGGTCCAGGTTCTGAGCTGTCGGCACAGAGCCTAATGCGGGGCTCAAACTCACAAGCTGTGAGATCATGACCTGAGCCAAGTCAGATGCTCGACTGTCTGAGCCACCCAGGTGCCCCTAGAACTCTCTTTAAACCATGTATTTGCTAATTGGCCTCAGCCTACCTTTCCCATTTCATTTCCTCCTACTCCTACATTCTGCTTACAATTGGCCACTCAAAAGAACATAAATACACATGTTCATATCTCTGTGCCTTGTGAGTTAATTACTTTATAAAAGCTTGGTCATCCTTCAGAAGCTAACTCAAGAGCCATTTCCTGTATGTGGTCTTCCCTAATCGATTCAGGCAGAATTAAGTGCCTTTTCTTCTACCTTTATTCTTATGGCCCATACAGGGCTTTCGACATTATATTATAGTCAATTTGTGTGCCTTTTCTCCCACCAGACTGATTTCATTAAGGGCACTGAATATACGCTATTTCTTCCGCAGCCCCTACCATACAGTATATTTGCTGAGGGTTTTAAAGTTCATCTAGGGCTAAATGACTATTTGAGCGATGTCCATAAAAAGAGAAGCTGTAGAAATATTATCAGTACTCAGCCTTTTACTTTTCAACATCCATAAAAGTTTACTCAAATTAATTACGTGTTTTCTTTATTAATTGGCAGAAGCTATGGCCACTCTTACTCCATACATAAACATTTTCTTTCTAGGAGAGTTTACTCCAGAAATGCAGTTGCGGATAAGGCAAGAAATTGAGAAGGAAAAGAAAACAGAACCTTGGAAAGAAAAATTCTTTGAAAGGTTTTATGGAGAAAAGTAAGTACGAGAGCATTTTTTTCTCATTTCTCTCTGAAGGAAATGAAAGTGTAATTCTCTGCTTCACATGGCACACGAAAAGCTGTAAAGCTTAATAAGGCTGCCATAAAAGGCAATAGTCCCTCAGTGTAAGAAATCGCAGGTAAAATTATAGCAGCGTATCAGCACTTAAAGTTTTAAAAAATGCATTTTCAAGGGTTTATAACCTGTCCATGAAAATTCATTTCGGACTGAAAATTGCACATGAAATCTGATAGAAGTCCGTTATGGCTTTCTTAACTAGATTTTAGTAAAAATCTCCTGTTTTTAATCCAAGCATATTCATTAACAGATACTTAAGAGATAAATAGTTTTAGACACATTCGATTCTCACATTTTTTCCTAAAATGTTGACTGTGCATATACACGTGTTTAGTCCTTGTTCTGGGGGACAGCCTGAGGTATTACTCTTCACTCTTTCCATCTTCCTTTGTCAGTGTAATCAGCTTTTAGTTTATTATTTTTCTGCGTGTGCATTTCTTTTTAAAATAAGCCACATGGAAGTGTGGTAGTGACTGAATTAAATTGAAAGGAGTTTCGCCTCTGCCTCACATTTAGAAGGGACATATCTTACTGGAGCAGAATTAGAGCCTCTGAGACCATAGGGTCCCTAAGGGAGGAGGAAGGATTTAGGAGCTGACAGTGGACAGTGGCCTTAGATCCTCCTTAGAAAGGAATTTGTGCTTGAACTCCCATATGCACAATTAATGCTTAAGAGTTGTCGTTTCGTGTAAATGATACTGAGGTGGTGGCAAGTAACAAAATCCGTACCATTTGATCTAATTTCATAAACTTCCCCCTGTAAACAGGGAGAACGATGTCAAGAGGCTCATCTGAGTGCTCTTCTTGAAAAGGAATCCCATGGGGCACCTGGGTGGCTCAGTGGGTTAAGCGTCCGACTTCAGCTCAGGTCGCGATCTCGCAGTCTGTGAGTTCGAGCTCCGTGTCGGGCTCTGGGCTGAAGGCTCAGAGCCTGTAGCCTGCTTCCGATTCTGTGTCTCCCTCTCTCTCTGCTCCTCCCCCGTTCATGCTCTGTCTCTCTCTCTGTCTCAAAAATAAATAAACGTTAAAAAAAAAAATTAAAAAAAAAAGAAAAGGAATCCCATGATTAACAGCCTGCTTACTCAGAGGAGGCTAGCGTTGGTGGAGTGTCCTAACTAGCAGTACCCTCAAGGAGGAAGGCTTGTGTTCACTTGCTCTCCTAGAACCATGGATGCGTATACATATTTAAACAGAACTAACAGGAGATAATTCATGTGTTTTCTCAAAAATTAAAAATGCAGCAGACTACTTCTATGCCTTCGTATTTTGTCACCAGCATATTGCTCAAGCTTGGCTGCATCAAAGTCCTCATTGGAGATGTTAGGTCGTGTTGTGTTGTGTTGTGTTGTGTTGTCCTGTGCTGTGCCGTGTTGTGTCATGTTATGTTTATTTTGAGAGGGGGACAGAGAGAGCACATAGGAGGGGCGAGGAAAAGGGGAGAATCTCAAGCAGGCTCCCTGCTGTCAGTGTGGAATGGGTTTTGATCTCACACACCTTGAGATCGTGACCTGAGCCAGAATCAAGAGTTGGACGCGTAACTGACTGAACCACCCAGGCACCCTCTCGTTGGGGCTTTTAAAAATAGATACAGTTTTCCAGGACCCATGCCAGACATAATGATTGGGAGTCTCTAGGAGTTGAGCCCAGGAATACGCATCTTTAGGCTCTCTCCAGGTCATGCTGGTGCCGAGCGGGATTAAGCACCCTGGAGGATGACCCTGAAGACCACTCAGGAGGCTTCCTCACCTTTTGTCGACAAAGGAAATGTTGAAAGCACCCTTTCCAGTGCTGGCAAAAGATAACTGAGCCAGTTACCTCCAAAGCACTGGTCCTTAGTTGTTGTTGAGTGTCGGGCCCTCTTTTTTTTTTTTTTTTTCTTTTTTTGAATGCAGCAAAAATTGTTCCAACATCTCATCTGTGCCAGACACTGAGGTGCGGACGTTTGTAGGGCTGCCTAGGCTCTGCCCTCAGGCGGCCTGTACCCGAGGCACCATGTGTTACAGAGAGCTCTCCTTCATCCGGGTCGTCATTGAGCATGCTGGGCTCTGATACGTTTCTAACAGCTTTTCAGGGAATATGTCGCTTAACCCGCCCAACAGTCCTATAAGGTGGATACCGTTATTATTCTTACGTTAAAAATGGGTTTAGGAAATTGAGATGCAATGAAACTGATTTTCCCAGGTTTACACAGTGTGGTTCAGTAATTTGTTCAGTGTCTTAATGCTGCAGTTCCTTCTCAGAAAAATTCACACACATATATATTTTTTACATAAAATTTGGGGGGCTTTCAGACTCTCATGCATATGCCCTGGGGAGTGACAGCTACAATACTGTAAGTAAGCGTGGGTCCCTGTCATCATCCCGGAGTTCTGAATACAAACGGTTCTTTTATTTGACCCTTTTCTTGCTGTAGTTCATCCATAGAGTTTCTGTCCGCTTACGTCACTGAACTTCTTCCTTGACTTTTTCTATCTTTGATTACACATTGGATTAACGGATGTATTTTGGACATTTCGTTGACTGCCCTTCTAATTTGGTCACTTCTAGATTACCTACGCTCCACCAGTATGTGAGGGATTATTTCTCCTAGTGTCAGATAATTTTCGGTTGACCTGTGCCTTTTCCCTGCTTTAAGTTTTCCCAGGAACGTTGCCGTCCAAACTCCCCTCTAGTTAAGATTTGTCTACTTTGGTTTTCAGCTCCTTGAGCTGTTTATTTTGTTTCTTACTGACTTACTCTCCTTATAACAGAGTACTGTCCTGTATTTTCTTTAGTTAGAGATCAGCCATATGTATGCTAAGTCAGAATTATGGGCATTGGTCTGTTGATTTGCAGTCCATATTTCTGGACTTCAGTGTTTTCCTTTGTGGTGTTATGTGCTGTGCTGTGCTGTGAAGATCAACCTGCTGTGCCTTGTACCATCTTAAATCTATTTTTTTCGAGAAAATAATAAAATGTTGACACAGGCATATTTTGTACGGTGCTGTTTTCCATATATACATATGCATATATTATATACATATATGATATTTACTAATATTAACTATATTTAATACAAGTTAATACATGTATTATATCCTTATCAACCAGCTAGCAGAAGTTTGGCTGCCAGTGGATGGATACTGTATATTCTACACCTAACCTACTATCGATGCTTGGCCTAGCCCCAAGGGACCTTATTTCTAGTTGATTATTCTGCTTTAAATTTATCTGTAATGTAGTTGTTCTGTTCCTCTCAGTGTAGGATAGTTATAAATTATAGCTTACTTTGAACCCATCTCAGGGAAAGTTGAAAGAAAAGAGACTAACTTTGAGGGTACTATCTTCTGTCTTCTTTTAAGACCTTATGAATTTTAGTAAAGAAGGCAGTGACACCCCAAAAACTGTATTCAACTTTATTTCCCTTTCATTTTGAGGATTTTGGTAAGCAGTTGAAGAAGATTTCACTGAGGTATATTCCTGTCTCGATACTATTATAGCTGTATTTCTTCGCTCAAATATGTCTTCCCCAGAAGAGAGAAGTGTTCTGTCTTCTGCTTGTCTTTGTAATTTTCTGTACTCTAATTTAACTTCATTTAGAACAGCATATTTCTCTACCATGTGAGGCTGACATCGTAACTTAGTACGTTAACTTAGTATAACTGAGTATGGCATACTTAGTATGACTTAGTATGACAGGAAATAGTGATTTACAATATCTTTGTAACTCTGATGAACTTTCCTTATGACATGAATATCAGATTGGATTTTTTCTTGATACTCTTTGCTATCTTCTCTGGAATATCTTTACAGAAAGTGATCACATGAAAGAATTTTGCCTCATACAAAATTGCCTCATACAAATGTAACCTAGCAGAATCAACTTTGTTGACCCCAAATATGTTTGTTATATTTTAGTGAAATTTCCATATTGTTTTTTTTTTTAATGTTTGTTTATTTTTGACAGAGAGAGAGAGAGAGAGACAGGGCACGAGCGGGGGAGGGGCAGAGAGAGAGGGAGACACAGAATCCAAAGCAGGCTCCAGGCTCTGAGCTGTTAGCACAGAGCCTGACGTGGGGCTCGAACTCACAGATTGTGAGATCATGACCTGAGCTGAAGTCGGACACTCAACCGACTGAGCCACCCAGGCGCCCCCGCCCCCATATTATTTTTAAGTTAGACACTTAGAGACTAAAATAAGGTAATACCTCTTACATTGGTTTAAGAGAAGTTAATCTTTGGAAATCATTTCAATTTCAAGATTTTACACCATACCCATCTTCCGTTGATCTTATTTGCTTATGTTGCATCCTTTGAAGACTGTGCTGCTTTCGATTAGAATTGCTACTTTCTGATAAGAAAAAAATTAGATCTGGAGTGCCTGGGTGGCTCATTGGTCAAATGTCCAACTTCGGCTCAGGTCATGATCTCGCAGTTTGTGAGTTTGAGCCCTGCATCGGGCTCTGTGCAGACAGCTCAGAGCCTGGAGCCTGCTTTGGATTCTTTCTCCCCTTCTCTCTGCCCCTCCCATGCTCATGTTCTGTCTCTCTCTGTTTCTCAGTAATAAATAAATGTTAAAATTTTTTTTAAATTTTAGATCTTATACATTCTTTTGCTTTTCTGTCCAATATTTTCTAATCTTTTGTAGTACATTATTTTTTTTTATTCCTTTTACCAACACTTGGCAAAGTTCATATCTCCTTACTTACAGAGTAAAAACCTATACCAAAAATAAATAAGTTGGTAGATAAATAGGTAAATAAATATAAAAATGCATAATACATTTCTTAACCAGAAGGAGAGTTTATTTTAGTTACGATTATAAAAGCAGTAGAAAAACTAAGTCATCATAAACCAGTTTACATAAATGAAGCGTATTATTTAGTGATTATAAAATCAATTTGATTCATTTACTTCCGTTGAATACTCTATACATATCTCCAAGTTGTCCCTTTCGTGTTTTGTGGTTGGACAGTAATTTAATATTTCTAATTTCTGTTCAGGTTGGGCATGTCAAGAGAGGACTCAATAAAGCTTACTTCTGGACCAAACAATGATGGCGCTGAAAGTAGTTCTTCATGTGGACCCACTGGCTTCCCAGGTCTTTCTGCACAGACTCCCTTGGAAGAGCAACAGCCAAAAAGCATGAAAAGTCCAACTTCACCAGAGCCGGAATTCTGTGCTATGGTAGATGTAGGTAAAGACATAATGGCAGAATCAGAATCAGAAGATATCTTGATCCCTGAAGAATCTGTGATTCAGGAGGAAATTGCTGAAGAGGTAGAGACTAGTATCTGCGAATGTCAGGATGAAAATCATAAGACGATACCTGAATTTTCTGAGGGGTCTGAAAGTCCAGCCAACTCTCACGAAGAGCCCCAGGTAGCACCTCCTGAAGATAACTTGGAATCCTGTGTTATGATGAATGACGTTTTAGAAACTTTGCCTCATATTGAAGTTAAAGTGGAAGAGAAATCAGAATCTCCCCAGGAAGAAATGTCGGTTGTTATTGATCAACTAGAGGTCTGTGATTCTCTCGTTCCTTCCACTTCATCTGTGACTCATGTCAGTGACACAGAACATAAGGAGCCAGAAGCTGCAGTAGAGACCAATACTCCAAAAATAAAGACAGGGTCGTCTTCTTTAGAAGGCCAATTTCCCAGTGAAGGAATTGCCATAGATATGGAGTTACAGAGTGAGCCTGATGAACAGCTTTCTGAAAATGCTTGCATCTCTGAAACTTCCTTCTCTTCCGAGAGCCCAGAGGGAGCCTGTACCAGCCTGACATCCCCAGGAGGGGAAACCCAATCCACTTCAGAAGAATCATGTACTCCAGCCTCCCTTGAGACAACGTTTTGTTCTGAGGTGTCCAGCACTGAAAATGCAGACAAATATAACCAGAGAAACCCCCCTGATGAAAACCTTCATGCATCTTTGATGTCAGAAATATCTCCAGTATCCACTTCACCTGAGATATCAGAGGCATCTCTCATGTCCAATTTACCTTTAACATCCGAAGCATCCCCGGTATCAAATTTACCTTTAACATCAGAAACGTCACCCATGTCGGATTTACCTTTGACCTCAGAAACGTCTTCAGTGTCTTCCATGCTTCTCACATCTGAGACCACTTTTATATCCAGTTTGCCTCTTCCTTCAGAAACATCTCCAATTTCTAATTCTTCCATGAATGACAGAATGGTGCATCAGCAAAGAAAGTCCCCTTCCATCTCTGAAGAACCACTCTCCCCACAAAAAGATGAGGGCTCTGCCCCTGCCAAGCCCCTGGGCGAGAGCCTTCTCTCTCAACAGAGGACTCTATCAAATACTCCTGAACCCGTCAATATGGGTTCTTCCGTTTCTCCTGAAGCATTTCCATCTGAAGAATTGCACAATAAGACTCTGAGTCAGCAGCCTTGTAAATCACACGTTGAAACTGAGAAGCCCTATCCTGCTTCGATTCCAGAACTTCCTTCTATAGAAATGATAAAAGTTAAAAATCATAATGTCCTGCAAAGAACAGAGAAGAAAGGGGCATCTTCACCATTGGAGTTACCGGTCTTTTCTGAAGAGACAGAGAGTAAGGGAAACGAGCTTCCATCAGCTAAATTACAGGACAAACAGTATGCCTCATCAGTGGATAAGGCTTCCTTTTCAGAAGGCTCTAGAAATAAAACCCATAAGCAAGGAAGCTCACAGAACCGATTGGAGACCTTGCATTCTTCCAAGTTGTCCGAGCCTTCCAAGTCACCCGACGGGATAAGAAATGAAAGTAGAGAATCCGAGATATCAAAGAGGAAAACAGCAGAGCAGCACAGTTTTGGAATCTGTAAGGAAAAGAGGGCTAGGATAGAAGATGATCAGTCAGTGCGGAACATATCGTCCAGCAGCCCCCCTGAGAAAGAGCAGCCCCCCAGAGAGGAGCCCAGGGTTCCACCTCTCAAGGTATGGAATGATAATAATAACAATGAAGACAATTCCATAGATAGGCTTTTCCTATTTTTTGATGCTCAGTTTTCTAATTTTAAATAAGGTTTTCTTCCCTCCAGGTTTTCTGTAGCAGTTTACAGTCTAATACTCCAACACCAGTCTAATATTAAATGATCTTTTTTAAGGCTGTGCACTGAGCTCATATGATAATTTTAGATACACACATATATGTACTTAGACCTCAGCATGTAAGGAAAAAGAAATGAGGAGGGAGAACAGGGCCTGGAGGAACCTATAGGCCATGAGATACAGGGTCTTTCGGAGACTCCAAGGCATAGGACAGAGACCTACATACAGTTGGGGCAAGTTGAAAGATACTTCAGTGTCCTAGAAAAGTCCAGTAGGACTAGGGAAAGTAGTCAAAAGTCAGAGGCGTGCACTAAGGAGGTGAAGGTATAGGTAATCGGTTTATTTTCCAGCAAACATTGACCACCACTGCCTAGCAGAAAGGACCTGACATATGGAAGAACCTCATTAAATATTTCTTCAATAATTCAGTGAAATTGCTTAACACACCCTGAGGGAAAATGCTGTAGATGTAGAGGTATACAGATCCTATTTATTTGTTTGTTTGTTTGTTTGTTTGTTTGTTTGTTTATTTATTTATTTATTTGTTTATTTTTATTTTCAAGAGAGTAAAGAAGTATTTAACTTTACAAATAATAAAGCCTGTAGTCAGGCATTCCTATTTATATATTTTCTTTTGATCCCAGGTAGGAATTAAAGGTGAGAAAACAAGCCTTTTATATAAATTGACTCTGCCTAAGTAAACTGAAAATTGAGGTTAATTCAAAAGAAACACTCTGTTTAATAATAATAATAAAAAAAAAATCTTACCCAATATAATCTATATTTATTTGGTGCTTTCATCTCAGTCCATTTATATTGTCTTACAATAAAATGGATTATTGCACCATAGGTTTGGCCTAGAATTATAAACATATTCTAGCGTTGTTTCTCTTAATCTCTTTCTCTTTATTTTGCTCTAACCTGACATCTATTTTTTGTATGTGACTCATGATATCCATAAGGCTGACTTCGAAGAGTGTAGCTGTAGTTATTCTATTTAATAAAGTAACACCTATTAAATAAGGTTCTAGAGATGTGAAAGATGAACATTAAGCTGCAATTAAAACTCTACTGTGCATTTTAATTTCTGAAGCAGTGGGAAAAATATAAGCAAACTTTTCATAGGAAATATTTTTAAACATAGCAGGCTAATTTTTCTTGTCAAAAGCTTATTTTCAATGTAACATACACTTTATGTAAAGATAGATACCATATTTGATGTTTGTTCAACCTTGAGCTCTTCAGTATATCCAGGCTTAATTGTTTTTTAATGTTTTTAGAAAGTTTGGTTTGTTTGTTTTTTTTTAAATGAAGGAAATATTTAAAAGTAAAAAACAAAATCTCCTCTCTAAATTCATTTCCCCCCCCCCTTTGGAGCCTTTCGATTAGAAGAGAGACCTCGCGAGGTGGAAAATGAGAAATAAGTAGCTCAGTAAGATAATTTCTTCTACCAAAGTTCCAAAGCATAATTGGAGACTGAAAGGATCCTCTAGTAAGTGTCAGGGGTTTATAGTGTAAATACACATGTGTTAAGAAGAGAGCTAAGTGTTCTAGGAAAAGCTTTGTCCAGAGAGACAAAACCAAGGGCAGCACAGTACTGTCAACAGCCCTGAATGGGGAACCCGAAGACTCCCACTGTCACTCACTAGTTATATGACCCCAGGGCAGCCTCCACGGGCTCAGTTTTTTCAACTGTACAATGAGGTGCCTTAACCAGAACCCTTCTAGCTCTACAAATCTGTAACTCTAAGGATGTTTTTAGTGACTGGGGCATCCCAGCCATTGCTATGGGATGTTGGGTGTTGGGCCTTGTGCCTCGTGAATTTGGTGATGACTGAGTCTCTTTCATTAGCATGAGGAGGTGGTCACTGTGGGTTGGGATATTTATGGAATTCAGCAAATTGAGGATTACCAGTATCAGAAGAAACTGCCCAACCCATAGTTGCTTTTAGAGGCAGAAAACCAGAGTCACCCTTGCTTTCATGAAAAGATAATGCTTTCAAATCCCTCTGGAAAGCAGAGCACTCACACAGATACAGTCTCATTCCATCTTTATAAGAGCCCTGTGAAGGAAATAGACCAGAAATAACTAGTCTCATTTTACAAGTGAGTTTGCAAACTCTTATTGTGTGCTTATTACACATGTATGAGGCGGCATGCTAGGTGGAGTGGGAGTACCTAAAAACCACAGGGTCTCTGGTCCAGGGAGGTCCTTGGAGAAACTGAGGTACACGGTGAGTTGCCTAAGATCACGGATTTCCTTTGAGTGAAGCCAGGATGAAAATTCTAGTCTCCTGACCTCTTGGCTAAGGGCTTTTTTCTCTGTGTCACATTAAGAGGACAACTCATGTAGAGTTAAGGTCCCAGTTTGCTATGCCAGCAAGGAAGATAATTTAAAAGCTAAATATCTCTAAGTCTTTTTTAGCTAACCTCATTTTAAGAAGCATGGATTTTGTTTCCATTTATATGAGGCATTAAGAAGATGTTTCATTTCCATACCAAATGAAGTCACCGGTTGATGTTTCTGTAGATGAAAAACAGAGATTAGAAATTTTAATTTCACATTCATGCTACATTTATTGTTGCTTTATACCCTGAAGGCCCATTCGGGGATTTAGGTGTAGTTGGTGCCACATTAAGAGAGAATGCAGCTCCTCTTTCCTCTTGCGTTATCACATTCCTCATGCCTCCTCTGTGATCCTGTATCAAGCGCTTTATCTTTCCATTCTCCCCTTCCCGTAGATCCAGCTTTCCAAAATTGGGCCACCTTTTATTATCAAGAGCCAGCCAGTCTCCAAACCAGAGTCTCGCGCATCCCCTAGCACGTCGGTCGGCGGTGGGAGGAACACAGGAGCCAGGACCCTTGCAGATATCAAGGCCCGGGCCCAGCAGGCAAGGGCCCAGCGAGAGGCCGCGGCAGCCGCTGCTGTGGCTGCCGCGGCCAGCATCGTCTCCGGAGCCATGGGGAGCCCAGGAGAGGGTGGAAAGGCGAGAACCCTGGCACACATCAAAGAGCAGACAAAGGCGAAGCTCTTTGCAAAGCATCAAGCCCGAGCCCACCTCTTCCAGAACACTAAAGAGTCCCGGTTGCCTGTGCTCGGCTCAAAGGATGGGCCTCCCAGCTTAGAAGTCTCTTCTGCCCCTGAAACAAAAATCGAAGGGTCTACTGGCGTGATTATTGTCAATCCAAACTGCAGATCTCCTAGCAACAAGTCCGCGCACCTCCGGGAGACCAGCACTGTATTGCAGCAGTCTCTTAACCCAGCTAAACTTCCAGAAACTGCCACTGACTTATCTGTGCATAGCTCTGACGAAAATGTACCTGTGTCGCATTTATCTGAGAAAATTGTTTCATCTACCTCTTCTGAAAATAGCAGTGTGCCCATGCTTTTTAATAAAAATTCTGTCCCCGTGTCTGTTTGCAGCACTGCTATGTCGGGAGCAGTTAAAGAACATCCCTTTGTGAGTTCTGTTGATAAATCCTCCGTTCTAATGTCTGTGGACAGTGCAAACACTACGATTTCTGCTTGTAATAGAAGCATGTTAAAAACCATCCAGGGAACTGACACTCCGTGCATAGCCATCATACCAAAATGCATCGAAAGCACTCCTATCCCCCTCACGACAGAGGGCTGTCGTGGATCGAGCCCCATGGATGACAAGCAGGTGCCACTGTCCAGCAGCAGTGCTAGTAACTTAGTCTCCAGTCAGTACACCTCTGTGCCAACTCCCTCCATCGGGAATAACTTGCCCAGCCATCTCTCCACTAGCTCTGTCTTGATTCCCCCAGCGGGAGTTAACAGCAGATACCCTTCTGAGAAGATAGCCATGCCTGGGAGTGAAGAACAGGCCCCCGGACCCTTGGGTACCACTGTGAGAGCCGCCCTCGGCTGCAGGGAGTCGGTAGCAGTCACAGACGCCCTGGCTGCACGGCCACATGTCGCAATGTTTACTGGAAGCATGCTAACAATAAACTCTTACGAGAGTCCTCCCAAGTTGAGCGCTGAAAGCTTGGACAAAAATTCAGGGCTTCGAAACAGGGCAGACAGTTCTGGGAAACCTCAGCAGCCTCCGGGGGGCTTTGCACCAGCAGCCATAAACAGATCGATTCCATGTAAAGTCATCGTTGACCACAGCACCACGCTGACCTCCACGTTGTCTCTGACCGTCTCTGTCGACAGCGCGGAAGCCAGCTTGGACCTCCAGGGCAGGTCAGTGAGGACAGAAGCCTCCGTCCAGCCCGTGGCGTGTCCTCAGGTATCTGTCATCAGCAGGCCTGAGCCAGTTGCAAACGAAGGCGTAGATCACACTTCCAGTTTCCTTGCTGCTCCCGCGGCAAAACAAGACTGTAAACCGATGCAGGCGGCCTGTTCAGGTCTCCGAGAAGGACCCCTTGTTGTTCCAGATAAGTTAAATGAGGCGACTGCTCCTAGTAATAGCTTTGCTGAGCAGGCACGGGGCCCAGCCACTTTCCAGAGTGAAACAGACACCACCTGTAGCAATCAGTACAACCCAGGCAACCGGATTTGCTGGACTGAGGAGGGGATGAGGGGCCCAGGGCAGCCTCTGGTTAGTCACTCTGGTTCAAGTAAACAGAAAGACTACCTGGAGCAGAGCTGTCCAAAGCCTATCAAAAGCGAACACGCTGGCTACTCACACATGTCAGAACTTCACCCCAGGAATCTCATGACAAATGTCCCTCTCCCGGTGAAGTCTGAACCTCATGAAGTGGACAAGGGCTTTAGAATGGACACCGAAGACTTCCCCGGCCCCGAGCTGCCTCCTCCGGCCGCAGAGGTCGCCCCTGGTGTGCCACAGGCACAAAACGTGAAGGCCTCCACCTCCGGCCCCATGGAAGAGCCGATCTCCTTGGCTATGGACCCCCTGAAAAGAGTCCCCAGCGCAGGGAGCTCCGGCTGCCGTCTCTCATCCGTGGAGGCTAACAATCCACTGGTGACACAGTTGCTCCAGGGCAACCTGCCTTTGGAAAAAGTGTTGCCTCAGCCCCGACTGGGAGCCAAGCTCGAAATCAACAGACTTCCTCTGCCTCTTCAAACTACCTCAGCGGGTAAAACGGCACCAGAGAGGAACATTGTAGAAATGCCGTCCAGCTCTCCAAATCCAGACGGGAAGGGCTACCTGGCAGGGACCCTTGCACCGCTGCAAATGAGAAAGCGAGAAAACCACCCCAAAAAGAGAGTCGCCAGGACTGTGGGGGAACATACGCAAGTTAAATGTGAGCCAGGGAAGTTGTTGGTGGAGCCAGATGTTAAAGGGGTGCCTTGTGTCATCAATTCGGGCATGAACCAGCTAGGACACGGCCAGCCTTTTAAGCAAGAGTGGCTGAACAAGCACTCCATGCAGAACAGAATTGTTCACAGCCCTGAGGTCAAACAGCAAAAGCGGCTGCTCCCCTCGTGTAGCTTCCAGCAGAACCTATTTCACGTCGATAAGAACGGCAGCTTCCACCCCGAGGCTGGCATCGCACACCGGCAGCAGTTTTACCAAATGCCCATGGCTGCCCGGGGCCCCGTCCCCAGCGCCGCGCTATTACAGGCCTCTGCCAAGACCCCAGTGGGCTGTAACGCGTTCGCCTTCAATAGGCATCTCGAACAAAAGGGGTTGGGAGACGTTGGCCTTTCTTCAGCACCTCACCAGCTGAGGTTAGCCAACATGATATCCCCCAACGTGCCCATTAAAGAAGGCGATGACGTGGGAGGGGCCGCGCACTCCATGCCGAACAAAGCACTGGTGCATCCCCCGCCCCCGCCGCCCCCCCCACCCTTGGCTTTGCCCCCGCCTCCCCCACCGCCACCTCCGCTACCTCCACCTCTTCCTAATGCAGAAGTCCCCTCCGATCCGAAGCAACCGCCGGTTGCCATGGAAACCACTAAGCGACTTAGTTGGCCACAGTCCACGGGCATATGTAGCAATATAAAATCGGAACCTCTTTCTTTTGAGGAAGGTTTAAGCAGCAGCTGTGAACTGGGCATGAAACAAGTTTCCTATGACCAGAATGAAATGAAAGAACAGTTAAAAGCATTTGCGCTAAAAAATGCAGATTTCTCTTCCTATTTGCTTTCTGAGCCACAAAAGCCTTTTACCCAATTAGCTGCTCAGAAAATGCAGGTGCAGCAACAACAGCAGCTCTGTGGAAATTATCCAACAATACACTTTGGTAGCACGAGCTTCAAAAGGGCGGCATCTGCAATTGAAAAGTCCATTGGGATTTTGGGAAGCGGCTCCAGTCCTGCCACGGGCCTGCCTGGTCAGAACGCTCAGATGCCCGTGCAGAACTTTGCCGACAGCAGCAACGCGGATGAGTTGGAACTGAAATGCTCTTGCCGGCTGAAAGCCATGATCGTGTGCAAAGGCTGTGGGGCCTTCTGCCACGACGACTGCATAGGTCCCTCCAAACTCTGTGTGGCTTGCCTGGTTGTGCGGTAAGAGCTGGTGAAAGATGCAGTATCCCTTTTCAACACGGAAAAGCCAAACGGCGTCAGCAGCAACAAATTGAGTAACTCAGTGGTTTATATCGTGATAATTTATTTTACTTTGGAACAGATTATCTTTTCTCTCTGGGATTATTTACTTGCATTTCCCAGAAAGGGGAGGTCACGTCCCAGCAGAGTGGCTCATCAGCATGTCTTTTACAGATTAAGTTGCCATTCCCAGCTTTGGAAAATTTCTGTCCACGTGTATACAGGTCACTACCCCATTCGTTATTATTATTATTATTATTATTATTATTATTTTTAATCCAGGTGTAGATAGGAAAAGGACATTTTTAATTACTTACTGCTAACCAGAAATGCAGATGTAGAAAGAGAACGGGAAAAGCGATTTAAGGTGGTTGGTGATTCATTCTCTTGTAGATTAACCATTGCAACAAAGGCTTTCACGGTTGACTCTTCCGGACCTACCTTTACCACAGTGATGCAATCGTATTTGGAAAGGGGAATCTTATTTAAATGTACGATTCCTTGTATTTGCTCCTATCTCAAAAGATACATTAAAGGAGGTATGCCATTCATGAACTCCACTGTCCTTATTCTCTTCCCTCCCTTGTCACTCTTTTCAGAGCCTGGCAGGATGTCTGGCTCTGCCTTGGACCTTGTGCACACATTGTAGTGAAATGTGTCTTCTACCTGAAGTTGCAGTGTGGGCCTCATGCCCGGTAATCTGGTTCGAGCCCTTTGACACCTGATACCGTCAGATGAGTTGACCAGCAGAGGGCCATAGGCCCGTAGGATTTCAGAGCGTCATGTGTAGCTTTAAAGAGCAAGTATGAAAAAAAAATGCCCTAAAATTAAAAGTAAGCAAATAAAACGCTGTGTATGCAAACACGTACAAATGGGTTGTAATGTTAATACTGGTTCATTCTGTTCACTCTAAAGACAATTACTAAACACTAAAAGGGAGGGGGGCAGAAATAATTGTAGCCCTTTATGGATGACACCAGTACATTCTGGCTTCCGACTCTGCAGAGGTTGGCCACCTCTCTTTTAAAGTGTCACTGCTGACAAAAAGGAACTACCAAAGGGTGAAGTGTTGATAGATTTCTGAATAATGTTTTTCTCATGATTCACAATCTATATATTTGACTCGAAAATAGCCCTTATTTTAAAAACCCGTTCTAGGTATCGCATGTTTTGGGGTTTTTAACCCCCTCAGGTGAATTCAGTACATTCTTCATATTTGGGGGAGTGGAACTGCTTTTGAAAACGGGATACTGCATCTTACAATTATGGTCCGTGTTTATCCAGTGAAGTCTGAATGTTGAGGATGGGAGCTACATTCCACATGCTTTGGCCACCCTCATGCCAGAGAACAGCTGTAGGTCAGCAGGCTCTGTTCCTTAAAGCAAGTTCAAAAGCACATGCACATTGTGGAAAGATGAAAGGCAGCAAAAACCACGCCCATTTAACTTCAGGTTACAGAGCACAAAAGGCGGAGTGCCATTAACCCACTGATTGACTGTGGCCGTAGAATTAAAAAAAAGAAACAGAACATGGGGGTGGGAGGGATCATCTGTATCCAGGGTAAGAATGACAGACATTTTTGCATCAATGTAAACGTCTGACATTCCCTTAAAAACGTGTCTTAAAAATTACCTGGAATGAGCAGAGATTACATTCCTGGGGGGGGTGGGGGGGGGGAGAAAGAACACTTGTGATTTTTTTTAATAGTATTCCACTATGGTACATGTATTTTTTTCCTCCATATTTATTATTGTGATGTTGCCAAATTTTGTTAGGTGATGCAGACGTCACATTTATTAAGAAACTGCTAATAGTGAAAGATACTTAAAAAGAAAGAAAAGCAAAGAAGGGTCTGCCTCCGTGGCTGAGATTTGGTGCTTCAGTACTTGTGCTTCTGTTTTTCCACACTGAAAGGAACAAAGTTTCATGACTGAGAAATTAGCAGGTGCACTTAACCAGCCGGTCCAGGGAAGGCAGGGTAAGTTCCAGTGGATCCTTACTTAGTCCACTCTGCACCAGGTTGTGTTTGGGTGGCGTCCTCTCTGTGGGCTGCTTGGCCTGCAGTAGTATCTTGGTTCAGAAAAGCATGCTCTAGTCTCACAGAAGGGCACCCCTCAAACGGAGACACTTGTATGCCAACTCCTTCCAGATCCAGTTGCCGCTCTTTTGGTCAGGTACTGTCCACACCAGCAGATTCAAAATCACTACATCAGTAACTGGCACGGTGTTGAAAGACACTTCATTCTATAAAGCTTTGCACTCTGTATACGACATACAGCTGAGCCTGAAGTGATGCTGAGCTCATTATCAGTTCCATCTTTGTGGAATACTGCCTGCAAGTTACTGGGAATAAAGTGTCCTTCTGTATGTTTTGATTTTTCACACAGTAGGTGATTTTTCACATAGTTTGGGAGAATTGATTCTTGATCGGGCATGGATTCAGTCACCCAGGTCCAAAGAGGGTATTTTTTCTGTGCCCTTTCTCTATTTTTGCCCCAGTTTATCTTCGCTGTGTTCACATATGGTTTATATAACTGAAAAGTTGATATCTTTGGGCTAAAATAATGATGGAAGGAAAAATTCAGAAGTAAAATGTGGGTCAGATATTTTACAAGTGTCCACTTACATATATATATATACATATATGTGTATATGTATATATATATGTATATGTGTATATATATATATATACATACACACATATATGTATACACACACACACACACACACACACACAAGCCAGTATATTTGGATTAGATAAATAGGTTACTAGTTTCCTGATTTCCACAGGTGTCTGCCTATGTGCAAAGGTAGTATGTTATTTACTACATGGTTATTGTGTAATGTGCAAATGTTAGTGTGTGCATTATCCTGATTATTGGACACTATGATATCCCTATCAGGAATAGAACTTGCACATGTAACATGTAATTTTTTTTTTTTTTTTTTTTTTTTTATCACAAAGGATGTATTTCCCTAAGTAGCACTTTTGGAGCAGGGGAAGGAAGAAAATGGCTATTCCCTAATCCCCCTCTTCTATGATATGCATATGCCTGAAGTGTATAAAAACATTTAGGTAGATAATGGGCATGTTAATAAGAACGTTCTGATGCAAATTCATTTTCAAAATGAAAATATTTTTCCTTTTCCAAAGTGAGAATAGCAGAAATGTTGGTGAACCCAGAGCACCACAGTTATATATAATATTTCTCTGCTAAGGTCTAGTTTGAAGGGGAAAAACTTGAAAACAAACCTCTGAGGTTGAGCCTGGTTGCTACAAAGACTTTATGGTGGTATGTGTTTCTGGGATGAGCTATTATAGCAGGTTTAGATGACTTCTAGACCTCAGATGTTCTTAGTCGCTCAAAATAAGCATTCAAAGCCCAAGAAGCTCGTGCATATGGTGCTCCGTAACGCAGTCAAGAGTCCGAATACGTGACGCCGCAGCCCCATTTTTAAACCCTCGCCCAATGTCAAAAGAGGAAGTTACTGTGGCCTTGGTTTCCCAGTTCCTTCTCGGTCTGTTGAGGTGCCAGGGTAGAGAAGCCGAAGCCAGGCTTAGGGTTGCGTCGTCTCTCCAGTGTGGACGCCAACGCCCGCTGAGCATGCAGAGCCCAGAGTCACTGTCTTTCTGTGTTTCTAGAGAACAATGTGAAGAGTCCTAGAAAAGGAACTCATCAGACTGTCAGGGGCCTATGTAGCCAAAATGTCACTGAATATAAAAATCTTCAGTCCTCATGCTTTGTCACTGTAAAGCGAACAAAAAGCATTTTTACTATAATTTAAAGGAGCTGCTTTTTTATAGCACATACTATTTCGCTTTGTACTATATTTGATAGTTGCAGAATAATTTAGACTGTAGAAAAACTTTGTTGTATTTGTACTGTTCATGAATGTTTCAAAGAAAAGTGCTTTACTTGGTTGCCATAATTTTCTTGTACTGCTGTATTTCCCCCCCTGCTTCCTGGAAACCTAATCTGATTCATATTTTCAGTACAGTACAATTTTTTGTTTTTTTTTTAAATGTGTGTTTGTGTGTGTGGGTTTTTTGTTTTGTTTTGTTTTGTTTTTGGTCAGTATTCTGAATGTTTACATCTGTTTGACATTAGCCATTTAATGCCTTTTTAAAAAATAAAAATAAAAAAAAGGCGGTATTACTCCTACAGTGTAACAGCAAAATGTGAAATCAACCCAAACATAACATGCATGACAAACACAGATTGGGGGCGAAGGCCCTGAACATACAGACATTTTCTATCAGCATACAGAAAAGAGAAACCCTCCTTCAGTCCTCTACCAAAGAATATATTGTTCCCACAGGAAAAACTCAGAAAAGGTGTGTAAAACCCTCAGAAGGGAGAGCAGTTGATTCAGTAAGACTGCTACAATTTAATACTGTTATGCTTGCTTTGATACCTGACTAAATGTGACTGAGTGCAACGAGCATTTAAACAATTTTTAGACAGTGTTTTGTTTAGAATTCAGGGATCATGCATTCTTTAATGGTGCTGTTTTTTTTTTTATTTCTTTTCTACAAAGAAAAAAGTGTTGCCTACAAAAGTGACTGCTCACAATACCATAAGTTAAATGAAATGTTTGTCTCTTCCATGTTTCTCTGTTTATCCCTTTCTCAAAGTAACAATTTGGGTTTCAATATTAAAATATTCTGGAGAAAATAAAGAAATTCAACAGTAAATCATTGTCATTTTTAATTTTTTAATGAAATGTAGTTACATAAAATGTGTTAAATACATTGGAAATTTCACTTAAGATTATAGGGAGGAAGAAAAACACATACTGTTAAGTTATCTACCCTTTCTGGTTTGGTGAATTGTCAACATACAGTTCCAACTACTGTTAAAACTGTCCAAAACTGAAACCTATTTGAAATTCACAGTATCTGTTGTGCTTACCATTTAAAAATATATCTGGACCTTGTTTTCATTAAAGATCTTGCTAATTCTTTATACTGAAAGACATTCAGGTCAAATTGTTAATTACCGTATTTAATTTTAACTTTCCAAATGAATTAACTTTCCAAATTGTTTTTTAAAACAATTGGGTTAATTTTTTTCATCTTGCATTGAATATTAACAGCTACAGTTATTTGCAGAAAATGCTGTGAATCATTCAAACAAAATCGCGTCAGTTATACTGGTTAAAAAAATACTCATATCTTTACAGTAAGATGAATCAGAAAGCTTTAAACATGATTGGCTAAATTTGAGTTCAGCTGTTTTCATCTACATGGAAAATGCTGTCTTTGGCCACCAGATGGCGAAAGAGTATGTTTACTTTTGGAGGGGGGAAGAAAAGAACAAAATATGCTGCTTCCTCCATTTATAAAAATGAAAGTCCAACTTATCCAAGTAAGTCAATGGAAAATGGATAATTCTAACTGATATTTTCACTACAAAGATGGCAGTCCTTTTTTTGTCCTATTTTTTCCCTTAAAATATTTACAAAGTGCTTTCTTAATTTTATTTAACGTGGAAGTTTTTTTATTTTCATTGCATTACTCCGCAGGCATCCTTTATTTCAAAATTCATTAGAGAAAGTTGAACAGTCCAGAATTTTAAGCCGATGTTTATTGAAACTGATCTGAATGCTTATATAGTTTTGACTCATTTATTCTCATAAAATTGGTACGGTTATACAGTTTTTATATAAATATTCTATTATTCCTAATATATTAGTGTGGCCTGGTTTGAGTAAAAATTGCTCTTAGCATCTGAAGTACTTATTTGTATCCATCATAGGCCTTATCTGAGAACAAGTAATTTGCCCAGTGATTCATCAAGTTTCACATAGACGCTTCATTGTCATCAAAGATAAGTATTTTATTTTGAAAGAACTTAGCCAGAAGAGAAGTTGATACAACAATTTGGGCTTTTTTTTTTTCTCCTGCAGAAGGCAATTGAACAGATATCCTAGAAAATGTATTCGAAGACTTTAATTATAGGTTGCCTAGACTTAATGTTTCAATAAATCATTCCCAAGTCTTTAGCCTTCATTGTCTGAATATGAAAGAGATATCACAAATTATCTTCATATAAATAAACTTTTAGAGTTCTAACAGTATACTAAGCAAATACAGCAATTTCCCAGAGTTGTTCCCGAAAGGCAGATTGTACTTAAAAACATAGTAGATAATACTTGTGAAATGCTAGTACGGAGTGCTGCAAAGCACATTATCACCTTTATCCTTAGAAAAATTCTTTAAGGTAGGCACTGTTATTATAACCATATAATAAATAAACCCGAGGCTTAAAGAGTTTAAAGAAAAGAATACACAGCAAAAATCTGAAGTATAATAGCATTGCTCAGAGACCAAAGCCTATCCTCTTATTTGCTACGAGATGCGATGGCCACTGTGCAGACTTCTATATACTGGGGATTCTGAGAAAAATAAGAGGGTCCCAAACTTAAAAAAAGTACTGGCTGGTGGGAAGGATGCTAAAATAATTTTAATATGACAAGAGTATAATCAAGACATGTACAAGGTGCAGTGGGGAAGAGAGAACCAAGTGGGTGAAACCAATCAGGGCTGCCGCTGGATGAGAACAAAACCTCCAGAGGAACATCCCTTGCCCACACCTGACATAGTATGGGGGCGGGGGCATGCTCCTCCCTGTCAGCCTCCCCATCGTTTCTGCTGAATGGGGCTAATCACTAAAGACACAGTCCTGCCTGATAATGATTTCTGCAACGTGTATAGTCTTTTACACACTTTAGAGCTCTGTCCCCAGGCCCTTCTTACATGGATCTAGGATTTTGTTTAGATGTTGGTAATGTTGATTTGTAAAAGTTAACGACATATGGAAACAAGTTTGTGGCACCAGATGTCCTTGGTGGTCATTGACCTTTTAATACTTTTATTAGATCAATGTGACACACATTTCTACATTAAAGAGTCAAATTGTATTACAGGGACTACAGCAAAAAATTGCCGTGTCCTGATATGAGATGCAATGTGGGCTATTCTTTTTTTAAGGGAGAAGACATTGCTTTTGACTACTTATGTTATTCAATGGAGTTCAGATAAGAAAACAAAGAGCGGGTCTTGCACCTGTAAGTTGCGGGTTTGGATTGAAGTCAGGAAATTCACAGTGCCTCATCTACTACTTGTAAGAAATCAAAGCTTCCCACATTGCTGGTGATCACAAGAGGGAAATGTTTTGGTCACGGGGGAAAATGAAAGAGCATAGATGAGACGGCCGACAGATAACACCAGGATATATGGTGCCACAGATCAACTTCACCTATATCAATATTTTTCCAAGCAAACATTGACTGGATAAGTGAATCCTACTGCTTCATTCTTTCTAACCTGTAACTGGAAACATAGTGGTAGCTGTTACCATACAGAGAAGCCTGTTCAGCAGTTCCCAGTGGCCTCTGCCCTCTGCATGTTTTCACGCCACTAGGGTAGGAGCACGACTTTGGGCTGTTCACATTCCTATTCAGTGTCTGACTCACCATCTTCCCCAGGGGACAAAATCATCTTTGATCAACTCTTATACTATTTTTCTTAAAGCCACCTGGCAAGCGAATATTTTAAGTATGTTAATAAGTGATTATTTGATGAAATATCAAAGTAATACATTAATAAGTGTATATTGTATGAGAAATTTGTTATTTCCCCCAAAGAGATGCTTTAACTTTCTTTTCTACCTACGGAGAGTATGTCGGTTCACTGAATACAAGCAGAGTGTACTCCTTGACCCTCAGTACTTGTAAGGGGATTCCAACAACTGGGTCATTTTTGGTGCCAAGATTTACCCAACCTACAATGAGCAAACTTGTTTTGTTTGATCACCCCATCTAGGTGCTGCATTATAGGGGACAAAAGATTTCACTGGTGACTTGATTCTTCAAGAAAAATAGTTACCAAGCATTACTTTAGTGCTTTAGAGTTGTATCAAAAAACACTGTCATAAAATAAAAGGAATTTTCTCAGAAAATGCCATTTAAAAAAACGTAACTTTACTTCCAGTACAAAATGCCATTTAAATATATTTTTTCCAGGAAACATCCTATTTTCCAGAACAGCTTGGGTGTGGAATGGGAGAATAATTGAGCAAATGGAAGTTTTGGAGAGAAAAATCTCCTCTGAAGTCATAATTTAACTACTTTAGGTTCAGAGTCAAGATATTTAGGCAATACAGGAAGCAAAGTACTCTTCTGCATCTTCTACTGGGGGAATTATGCTTTCTTACAAAATAGAAAACTAAAAAGAGGGAAATCTCCTTTGTATGGAGAATGGTCTGTCACCCAATTTGGCTCATCTGGAGAAAACAACACAGATGGTATGGTTTGCTTCAGGATTGTGATTTCGTGCCCTGCTTGATTCACCAGACAAGGTAAGTCAGCATCTCCTCATTTCATTTTGGATTCCACTGTCGCAGTAATAGGTTGCGATGTACATTAACAGTGTTTTGTCACTAGACCTTAGCAGGAAAATGAACGTTATCTTCTAGTTAAACTTGAGGTTATTTTTCCTATAATTTTACATCCAAATTAATGAGGGGATGCTTAAAAAAACCTTTGCAAGCTTAATAAAATTTTGGATGACTTAGAAAGCTCTCTGGCCGAGACCTAGTAAATCATGTCTTTTTTTTTTTTTTTTTTAAGAGAATATCAAACTAATTTATCAGAAAGGAAAACCTGGGCTTTACAATTGGCTATTCTTACACATGGTCATTTATTAAACTATTGTCATGGGATATTTCTTTGTCTAATTTGCCTGTGAGGATGGATATTCAAAACATACTTCAGCACATAGATTGGACCTGTTCTTAAGGTTTGCAGTTGGCTCATATAAATATGGCCAAGAAAGAATGATAACTTTAATAATGGGAAATGTGATTTCCTGACCCATGGTTCAGCAAATAGATTTATGCAAATCTGAAGAGGCTCGCTCCTGCATGAGAAACAAATATCTCCCTTGACTGTGCACAATACAGATTTCTGCATTCTTTTGCAATCATTTCCTGAGTTATAGTTTATAGAGAGCTACCATTCACTCATAGTGAGCCTTGTCTATGTAATACAACTGAGACCTACTGAACAGCTGGTGTAATATTCATCTATGTTGGTCTCTCTATCTGGTTCCATCATGCATAACGGAGGATAGTCCATTCATGTGCACAGCAGTATTTATATCGTTGACTTCCTCTGTACCAGGCTGTATCATGGGTGCTATAATCCTGAAATGAACAGTCAAAATTCCGAACTTTTTATTCTTGTGTCGGGAGACAGGTAACAACGAGATAAATATATGACATATATAGTAGGTTTGAAAATGGCATGTGTTACAAAGGACGGTATATCATGGTAAGGGCATGGAGTATTGTGGTGTGGAAGTTGTAAATGTATACGGGGTTCCCAGGGAAGATTTCCTCACTGAGAAAATGGTATGGACTGTGTCTCCCCTCAGAATTCGTATGTCAAAGGCCTGACCCCGTATGTGACTGTCATAGAGATAGGAATTATAAAGAGGTAATTGCAATTAAATGAGGTCATAAAGGTGGGGCCTGATACCATAGGTTTAGTGTTCATATAAGAAAAGGTATCAGTGTTTTTTTCTCTCCACCCCACTCCCCACCATGTAAAGACATAGCAGGAAGTGACATGTACGATCCAGGAAAAGAAATCTCACCAGTGACCAAATCAGCCAGAACCTTCATCTTGAACTTCTAAGCCTCCAAAACCATAAGAAAATTAACTTCTGTGTTTAGGCCACCCAGTCCATGATCTTTTGTTGTGGCCGTGCAAGGTGACTAATATAGAAGGTTATTTTTAAGTATAGAATTGAAGAAGGTATGAGGGTAGAGGAGCATGCCAAGTGGATATCTGATGGAGAGGCCTTTGGGTTATCGGTAAGAGCAAATGTAAGGCACTAGGTCTCACTGTGCTCTGGTAGATAATTCACACTAACGTCTCTCTCATTCTCAAAATGGCCCTCTAAGTAGGAGAGGTTCTTACTAAAGGCAAATAGTCAACTTCCTACGCCTTGCGCGCCTACCAAGATATTTGCATGACTGATGGGATCAGCTGTTTCCAAAGGCCCGCCATGAGAAGAAAGTGTAAGTTTCCTAGTAAATGATCAAAATAAGTTACTTTTCCTTTTGCCCATGTCATTAGGCTTCTCATAAAACGTTGGATTACGTGTCCACCAAGCAAGATATTAAAAGGGCCTCATGTGTTGTATCATCTGGTGCCTTGCCAGGACGAAAGCCACCTCTGAGAGCTAAGAAAGTAGTATGATGCCCATTTTCAGAGAAGGAAAGTAAAGTCAGACAAATTAAGTCACCTGGAAAGGGTTCTCTGTCTCCCAAACCGACCCCCTTCTTACACCACACAGTTCTAGCTCCACGTCAGTTTGGGTGAACTACATCAGAATGTGCTTCTCTGCCACAGCCCCCTTCTAGTTGTGAGTAGCTATACATTTTAAAGAAACTGTCAGCAGGGATGTTTTTGTCTGGTGGAGCATTTTACTACATTTCCTTCCAAAACCTCTAAACAACACATATACCACTTTAGGACCTGTAGTTAAGAATTGCACCATGTTAAAGCAACCTGGCCATATTGCTATGAGGGATAGCAATACGTGTAAACTGCTTAGCATAATGTTTGTTGCTTGTAACAGTCACAATAAATGATCTCTAGTATTTAAAGAAGCGTTTTCTTGCCCATAGTGTCTCCAAAGCCTGCATTTTAAAGTTGAAAATGGGCTCAATAAACACCAGTATTCCCTTGACATCACTCTAACCTTAGGACATGTCATCGTTTCCCCTTAATAAGGGAAGAAATGGAGACGAGTGAAATTTAAATGTTTCTCCCAAGTTTGTGCACTTCCTTATTAATGTTATTGTTGAGATCCTCTGACTATATAGTTTGATTCAGAGTGCCAGTGGTTCTAAACTTTAGTATGCTTTTAAATAGCTCACATAAATATCCCAGAAGTCTGGGCTTCAAACTTGACATTCTGACTTAGGATCAGTCCAAGTAATGCTGATCAGATGGTTCTGATTCGCTCTCAGTTCAGGATCTCTCCCTATATAAAAAATTAATTTACCACTTAACATCGGAAACTTGAAAAACATCAGCTATCTTGACTTTTCAATTAGCGACAGTTGTCTGTAAGAGTAAATGTTAGAAAAATTGGTAAATAATTGGTAAATGCTTAACCAGAAGAAATTGTTTATGAACTAGTCCAACCATATGAGGGAATATTATTCATTTGCTACATACAACATTGTAAAAGATATTTAATGACATGGGGAAATAATTCACACTGTATGAAATGAAAAAACCCAGAAGTTTAAAGTATTATGTAAAAAGAAAGACTTTATTGTTGAAAAAAAAAAGTACACGTCAAAAAATACTATATGTGTGTGCATATATGTATATATGATATCTATGTATATACTATATATAACATACATATATATAATATCTACATATATTATATATATATATATATATATATATATATATATATAGTGACTGTCAATCATTAATTTAGATTTGGGAGTTTTTAGTAATTTTTTTCTTTGTCTTTTGTAAATTCTTAAGTTTTCTTCTTTGAGTATGTAAGAGTTCTGTTAGCAGTTTTATAAAGCTCTTAGAACTAAAGCCAATTTTTAGTTATTTGGAAAATAACATGTCCATCTAAAGTCATCCTGAGTAATATTAAAAATGTATATTATAGTCATAGAATATTGGCTCATAAGGTTTAATGTTTTATATTTTTTCTCATAGTTGAATATGCTAGTTTACATTAGAGAAATAAGTGAGTGAATTTTATGTATCGCAAGACATTTTGTGGAAGCTAATGTTGTCTTTTAGTATGCACAACAGTAAGAGATAGAATAAAACAATAAGAAAATACATTCATGCTGTGTATTTTTCAAATTTCTGCTGCCACCCAGTGGCTGCCCAATCTGTTTTACATATATCATTCACCTAGCTAATTGAGCAGCAAAGTTGCTCTTGAGGAATACATTCGTGGGCAAAAATCAGCCTATCTTGAAGAAAGAGTGATTATTTAGCTCTAAAAATGACCAGCTAAACTATATCAAATAATAGAAAAACGTTTCAATAGATCATCACTAAGACATTTTGGGTCCACATGAGTAATTTCCCCATATACCCTGTTTGTTCCACAAATTCTGGAACCTCTTTCTTGCTGTATTAAGAGTGCCTCTTAAAGCTAATGTTTCAGGAGTCCTATGCAAGAGACATTTGCCACACAGTGGCAATCGTTAACACCTGTACACTGAGTTGGATCCAGTCACTTTTAACCCTCAGAGAAAAGAAAAGCTAAGGATAAGGCCAAACTACATTTGGACATCCCCAGAAGGCAGACAGCTGCAGTTCAATAGGGCATAGCTAGACAAAAAGGTACTGGCAGGTCAGCTAATAGCTGAAGCAAAGAGTATGATTTAAAAGAAAACATGCAAAAGCATGAAAAAAAAAAAAAAAAGAAAAAACAATATAGGAACAGTCCCAATCCCGGTGCAAATAAATTTTAGAAATCAAGCCACATCTAGAAAACCAAATAAGAGTAAAGGTCAAATATATAAATCAGTATTTGCAGAGGTTTGCCAAAACCTTGAGGTAAGAATGGAGAGATACACATCAAAATATTATCACTGGATACATGATGTGGCTGGAATAAGGAAAATGATCTTTCTTCCCTCTCTATTTTTTTAATTGTTAGAGTGAATAGACATAACAATAATTTTTTTTTGGAAAAGCTTATAAAATATTTAATGTAAAATGAAGGAAAATACAATAAGAACTGGTCTGGTGGCTCCTTCTTGTATTTGGGTAGGAGGGTAAAGCAAACTTGAATTGTCTTCAGGGCTGTAACAGGGTTGTTTTTCCCAAAGAAGACATGAATGCAGGAAAGGATAGAGGTTGAGATGCCTCAACACAAAGCAAGGCAATTTGGAGCCCCAGTAGAACCAGGTCAAACAAATATAAAATGGAAATATCTTTTGATTGAAAAGTAACTCACACAGTTGAAGCCAATATGAAATCAAGTTTTTGAAAGGGCAATGTCAAAAAGTAATTTAGGAACTAAAGGGAAATGAATAAAAAAAGTACTCATAGGGAAAAATGGCATATTTCAAATTCTGATTGAGCCACGGTGACCTACAACGGTTGCTCCGAACAGGACAAAATGGAAAACCCTTCAGGAATTGTGAAAATCCTACAGATAAACTGGTGCCTACGGGCTATTCATTCTGAAGCAGGGAAGTGGACTTTGGAGGATTTGGAGAGTAGGGCAAGGATTGGTCAGTTGTAGAGATTTGGGTCTCGGAATCTTTTATTCCTATAAAGATGCTTTCTGAACAAAGCTGTCATTTAAGTTTAGAGGGATATGCATGATTTTCACTTAATTTGTATGTGTATATCCTAGGACTCTTGTCTCTATGATACCCTTTTTGTTTGGCTTGTTGCTGTCAGATATTGATTTTGAAAGACTGTAACCGCAAAGATATATTGAGATCTGTTTTTTCCTTCTTTCTTCTTGGAGAATTAACTCCTTTCATACTGAAAAGAGGTAAACTTTTGATTGACTTCTATTGACCACTTTAGAAACATAGGCGATTTATGTTTTTAAATTAAGAACATGTAAAATAACTTAGCGCATATTTGTTTAAATTACATTTTTGAGCTGTTTGAAAAACAATTAATCAAAATTTATTAGTGTAAGGCTTTATTTAGTGTAAAAATTTATTAGTGTAATGGTTGATATACATTTATTTATATCACTGATGAAACTACTAACACTGAGTAAAAATCAGAGGAAATGTGTTAAGACCAATTAAAATTTTTGTTTCTATGTGTTTATAAGGTTAAATGCTTGCCGACCACCTGTATAAAATAGGCTTCCCCACTCACCTCCTTCTCTTCCCCTCACCATGCTTTATTTTCCTCTGAATAACCATCATTACCAAAGACAAAGCTTAAATAATGGTTTGGGATAACAATAAAAACAAAGCAATCAGTTATATACCATAAATATGGCACTGTTTATTTTTCTGATCTCAATATCAGTTCAAATATGAGACTGTTTTGCTTTTTCTTAAGAATGAAAAAAAGAAGGAAAGAAGCATATTTTTAAATGCAAACTGTCTTCAACCAGTCTGAAAACATTTGGGATTTGATCCCTATCACTATTACTTAATTTGTATTGTGCTGTTCTTAGACATATTCTCACTTAACTTTGTGAACAAACAAATACAGGTGTTAGTTGATTAAACCTTTATATTTTATTTGTTACCACTTTTAGTTCCTATTCACTAGTTTTATGTCCTTTTAAAAAAGTTTTTATTTAAATGCCAGTTAGTTAACATACAGTGTAACATTAGTTTCAGGTGTATAATACAGTGATTCAACTATCTTACATTATAATCAATTATATTAGCATGAAGCAAAGGTCTTAAGTATTAGTGTGCCAAGAATCAACTTGGATGCTCATTGATAAGGTAGATTCTGGGTCTCTGCCATCATAGTTGGTATATCAGGAATGGAACTCAAGAATCCATATATGCAATGGGCAACCCAGGTGATTCTGATATACATAGTCTAGAGATTTGAAGTATGTGATTGTCATCTGCTTTTACTATAGTCTGGCTGGTAGTGTAACTCTAATAATCTCTTTTAGAAGTTAATAATTCCTGGGAAAAAATGGACAGTGAAAGCCATAATATGGATACCTCTGACAGGTAAGCTTACATGGAGGAGGATAATTTGTTGAACTTGTGGGAAAAGCATATGGGCTGGGAATTTCCAAATATATGAAATGAGTTCATTTCACAGTGGCGCACATTGACAAATGATATTTTTCCTTTTCCTTGCTTTTTAAATTTAGTTTCAGATCCTGGGTTTCTGTGTTTTCATTTTGCCTTTATAATTTATCTGACTGTTCACCCCATAGGCTATTTGAGTCAAGGGATAAAGGTAAGTTTTTGACAAATTAAATCCACTGAATGAGTTTTCATGTACTTAATATTGTTTTCTATTAGCCTTTTAACTGAAGAGCATCTTACTTGAAAAGCAAATGTGTTCTGCTGGTTAAAAGTGAAGTTTATTAGCTTTCATTTATTTTCTAGCTTGTAATCAGCTCTTATGCTAAATCAACTAGAGTTAAGTAATTATTTATTTTTAAAAACTAAAAGTGTATATTTGGTGAAAGGAAATTGCCATCATTTAATAAATATGTATTATTCTAGATATCTTGTACCATTTTTGTTTACATATATGTGAAATCATATACTATACATTTAATATGGAGTTAATTTTATTGCACTTCATTCATAGGGTTAATATTATTATAGTCATAATATCCTCAACTAACTTTTGAATTTGCAGAGCTAATCACTAAACATGATTTTGGCTAATTGTATAACATTTGCCTTTGTAACTACTAATAGGCAATTTAAACAATTTTAAGTTTTGTCTTCTCTACTTTTACTATTCATGCTTTGAAATAAGTACTGATGGTTAGAATTTGAAAGCAAGAGGATATTTCAGATATTGGATACTTACTGCAATGTTAAAAATTTACTGTGGTAAAGTGAACTAATTACACTTTTCTTAGCCTTTAGATTATAAAACAGTAACAAACCATAACAATTTAAATTACAGGTGAGACCTTTAAGCTTTTGATCCACAATGACCAGAAGACACTGGGAAAAGCTCATAAAAGACACAGCAATAAAGATTCTCTTGATGTGAATAATTGAGTTCACTTTGTTCTCATTTCATTCCTGACTATGGTTCTTTGAACCATTACAGAAATGAAATTGACTCATTGTCTTCACTATATATCTTGCATGTTCTGTGTCCACACTGTTTCTCTCTGTACTGTCCTCCTGAAATATACAGCATGCCTTTCTCAGATTATCTGAAATTTACTCCTTCACATATTCAACAGGATTTTCTATAAGCATAATGTAGCTTGCTTGAAAGAAGAGTGTGTTATTTTTGGTTAAAATGTATTGTCTTTATGTTGTAGCTGAGGGAAGTTCAGAAATTAAATTTAGTCCAACATGGTATCTTAGTCTGATCTAATTATTTGAAGGGTTTTTTTTTTTTTTGGAATGGATTTTATTTTTTAAAAATAATTGTTTATTTATTTATTTTTAAGTGATCACTATACCCAGTATAGGGCTCAAACTCATAACCCTGAGATCAAGAGTTGCACACTCTACTGACTGAGCCAGCCAGGCGTCCCAGTAATTGATTTTATTTTTTAGAACAGTTTTAGATTTATATAAACATTAAGTAGACAATAGAATTTGCATATACCTTGTGTTCAGTTTTACCCTATTATTAACATCTTATTTTGTATGGTATATTCATTATAATGAAACTATATGCATTAGTATTAACTAAAGTCCCTAGTATTTCTTTAATTTTACCTAATGTCTTTTTCTGTTCCAGGATCCCATCTAGGATATCACATTGCATTTAGTCATCATGTCTTCTCAGGCTCCTGTTGGCTGTAACAGTTCCCTGGAACTTTCCTAATTTTTGATGACTGTAAGAGTATTGAAGAGAATTGGTAAGGTATTCTATAGAAATCCCCACTGCAATAATTTGTCTTATGTCTTTTTCATGATTAGACTGGTGATATGGGTTTTGAGGAGAAAGAACAGGGGTAAAATGCCATTCTCATGACACAATATTAAGAGTTAACACTATCAACATGATTTATCACTGTTGATGCTGACCTTGATCATGTGGCTGAGGTAGTGTTTGTTGGGTTTCTTTACTACAAAGTTAGTCATTTTTTTTCCTTTCTGTACTATACTCTTTGAAAAGTGGTCACTTTGCAAATACAACACTAAAGGAGCCTCCATCTGTGTTAGTTTCCAATGCTAGTTTCTTTCCATAACAAATTATGACAAGGTTGGTGGCTTAAAACAATAGAAATTTATTTTCTCACAGTGTTAGAGGCCAGAAGTCTGATATCAAGGTGTTAGCAGGGTCCCTCAGAAAGTTCTAGGGGAGAACACTTTTCTGCATCTTCAAGCTCCAGGCATTCTTTGGCTTGTAATAGCATAATGCCAATCAATGCTGTGATCCTCACAGAGCCCTCTCCTCTGTCTTCTGTCTTCTCCTCTTCTTATAAAGACATTTATTATTGGATTTAGGGCCCACCTGGATAATCTAAGATGATTTCATCTTAAGATCCTTAACATAATTACATCTGCAAAGACCTTTTTTCAAAATAAGATCACACTAACAAATTCCAGGCAGATATATCTTTTGTCAAGCCAGCATTCAATTCACTACATCCTTCTTCTTTTTTTCTTCTTCTTTTTTTTTAATGTAATGTATTGTCAAGTTGGTTAACATATAGTGTATATACAGTGTGCTCTTGGTCTTGGGGGTAGATTCCTGTGATTCGTCGCTTACATACAACACCCAGTGCTCATCCCAGCAAGTGCCCTCTTCAATGCCCATCGCCCATTTTTCCCTGTCCCCCCACCCCCATCACCCCTCAGTTTTTTCTCTGTATTTAAGAGTCTATTATGGTTTGCCTCCCTGTCTGAAACTGTTTTTCCCCTTCTCTTCCCCCATGGTCTTCTGTTAAGTTTCTCAAGCTCCACATATGAGTGAAAGCGTATGATACCTGTCTTTCTCTGACTGACTTATTTCACTTAACGTAATACCCCCAGTTTCATCCACGTTGCTGCAAATGGTAGGGTATCATTCTTTCTCATTGCCAAGTAGTATTCCATTGTATATATAAACCACATCTTCTTTATCCATTCATCAGTTGATGGACATTTGGGCTCTTTCCATAATTTGGCTATTGTTGAAAGCACTGCTATAAACATTGGGGTACATGTGCCCCTATGAATCGGCACTCCTGTATCCTTTGGATAAGTTCCTAGTAGTGCTATTGCTGGGTCATAGTGTAGTTCTATTTTTTAAATTTTTTGAGGAAACTCCACTCTCTTTTCCAGAGAGGCTGCACCAGTTTGCATTCCCACCAACAGTGCAAGAGGGTTCCTGTTTCTCCACATCCTCACTAGCATATGTTGTTTCCTGAGTTGTTAATTTTAGCCACTCTGACTGGTGTGAGGTGGTATCTCAATGTGATTTTGATTTGTATCTCCTTGATGATGAGTGATGTTGAGCATCTTTTCATGAGTCTGTTGGCTATCTGGATGTCTTCTTTGGAAACGTGTCTATTCATGTCTTCTTCCCATTTCTTCATTGGATTATTTGTTTTTTGGGTATTAAGTTTGTTAACTTCTTTATAGATTTTTGGATACTAACCCTATTATCTGATATGTCATTTGCAAATATCTTCTCCCATTCTGTCAGTTGCCTTTTAGTTTTTTTTACTGTTTCCTTTGCAATGCATAAGTTTTTTTTTTTTTTATCTTGATGAGGTCCCAATAGTTCATTTTAGTTTTTATTTCCCTTGCCTTCAGAGACGTGTCAAGCAAGAAATTGCTGTGGCTGAGGTCAAAGAGGTTGTTGCCTGTTTTCTAGAGTTTTGATGGTTTCCTGTCTCACATTTAGGTCTTTCATCCATTTTGAGGTTATTTTTGTGTATGGTATAAGAAAGTGTCCAGTTTCATTCTTCTGCATGTTGCTGTCCAGTTCTCCCAGCACCATTTGCTAAAGAGACTCTTCTTTCCATTGGATACTCTTTCCTGCTTTGTCAGAGATTAGTTGGCCATACATTTGTGGTCCAATTCTGGGGTTTCTATTCTATTCCATTGGTCTATGTGTCTGTTTTTGTGCCAGTACCATACTGTCTTGATGATTTACAGCTTTGTAGTAGAGGCTAAAGTCTGGGATTGTGATGCCTCCCGCTTTGGTTTTCTTTTTCAACATTACTTTGGCTATTTGGGATCTTTTGTGGTCCCATACAAATTTTAGGATTCTTTATCCTAGCTTTGAGAAGAATGTCGGTGCAATTTTGATTGGGATTGCATTGACTATTTAGATTGTTTTGGGTAGTATTGACATTTTAACAATATTTGTTCTTCCAATCAGTGAGCATGGAAAGTTTTTTCATTTCTTTGTGTTTTCTTCAATTTCTTTCATAAGTTTTCCATAGTTTTCAGCATACAGATCTTTTCCATCTTTGGTTAAGTTTATTGCTAGGTATTTTATGGTTCTTGGTGCAACTGTAAATGGGACTGATTTCTTGATTTCTCTTTCTGTTGCTTCATTATTGGTGTATAGGAATGCAACATTCATTTAGTATCCTGTGACTTTGCTGAATTCATGTATCAGTTTTAGCAGCTTTTTGGTGGAGTCTTTTGAGTTTTCCATGTAAAGTGTCATGTCATCTGTGAAGTCAATTCACTATATCCTTCTTGAAGTTGGAGTATCTATATAAATTATTTCAAGAGAGATTTGTCTCTTTTCTCCATTTATGTATTTATTCAATCATTTATTTATATCAGTATGGACTCATTGATATTTATTTTATATTTTAAATTATAATCCAGTACTACTGTATTTATTTTATTACACAAATTGTTTCAGCTTTGGCCTTGCGGAGCTCCTTTAGCTGTCTCTTGTATTCCTTTGGAATATTTACATTAATGTAGAATTTTGTTTTTGTTTTTTTGGCAGGGAGGATGGGGGGCATTTGCTTACTTTTTGGTACTAAAAGTTGCTGAAGGCTCATATTGTATATTTTTTGCTCCAGTCCTAGAATCAGCCATTTCTCCAAGGAATCTTTATTCCTTTTATTGGAGAATAGTATTGGAAACCAAGATCTAGTCAGTAGGTGTGCTCATTGCTGTTGGGTTGTCATTGGTTCTAGAGCATGTAAAAAAGGGGGTATTCTAACTTATGTGCACCTATATAAAATATTTTTTTACGGGTAAGTATCCATTTCTATATTAAGTTAAATGTAACTTCGTTGTAATACCTCCAATTCGAATCCATTATTCCATGGATCATCCTAGTCTCTTCTCCTTGCTTATCTCTAAATTCTCACTCTACAGTGAGAAAGCTGGCTCCCTCCATCTGCCATCCATTTATTTAATAGCCAGCTCCAGTATACATGTATAGCAGTATCAGAAGTGCATTCCTGTGCCAAAATAGGAAGCAATTTTATCAACTAGAGTACAAGGCAAGTTCATCTTACCTTTAGTCTAACAAACCATTCATTTCCAAATTCACTTAGGTCAGCACCTTTTCCTACAACCCTTATCAGTGAAGTTGTTTTACACATTTGTAATATCCTGCGTATATTACATATATACATTTATATATATATCCTATTTCATACATTACACTATCCTGAAATCCCCTGGCCTCATAAATTATTATTTTGTAATTTGCTTACATTAGTGTCACTCTTTGTTCTATGCATTTTGATAAATGCATGTTATATATCCATCATTACAGTATAATACAGAATAATTATACTCCTCTAAATATACCCTGTACTTCACCTATTCACCTTTTTTCTCCTCTCCCAAACCCCTAGCAACCACTGATGTTTGTACTGACTCTATAGTTATATATTTTCTAGGATGTCATATAATTGAAAGGAATCTTGGCTTGATAGCTCATCTCTTCTTATCACCAAATAATATTGCATTGAATGGATGTACCATAGTTTATCCATTCATCTATTAAATAACATCTTCATTGCTTCCAGTTTGGATGATTATGAATAAAGCTGCTCTAAACATTTGCATGCAGGTTTTTGTGTGAACCTAAATTTTAAATATCAGTTGGGTAAATAAGAGCATAATTGGTAGATTACATAGTCAAGCTACATTTAACTTTATGAGAATTTGCCAAACTATCTTCCCAAATCTAGTACCATTTTGCATTCCCACCAGTAATGAATGAGAATTGCTGTTGCCCTGCATTCTCACCAGTGTTTAGTATTGTCAGGTTTGAAGTTTAACCATTCTAATACATGTATAATGGCATTTTGTGGTTTTAGTTCACAATGCCCTAATGGCATTTGATGTTTGTATTTTCATATGGTTATTTGCCATCTCCATATGGTCTTTGGTAATTCCTCTGTTCAGATTTTTTTGTCCATTTTTTGACTGAGTTATCTGTTTATTGTTGAGGTTTAAGGGTTGTTTATATAGTTTCAATACACGTACATTGTCAAATTGTGTTCAGAAATATTTTCTCCAAAACCATGGCTTGTGTTTTAATTATCCTATAATGTCTTTTGCAGAGTAGGAATTTTTCATAAATCCAACTTTTTCTTCTTCTATGAATCATACTTCAATACCGTGCATGAAAATCCATCTGCAAACCAAACTGGGCATCTGGGAGAAGGGGTATATGTGATTCTATAGTAGAGAGATATAATGGAGTCCTTATATATGTTCCCAAGTTTTTGTTGTGCTCTGTTTCTTATCATGTTTTCCCAGAGGTGTCACTTGCATACCTGGTTAGCAAATGTCAACAGCTGAGGTCTGTGGCTGGTGGGTCCATGACCTTTGGTAGTCCTCTCTGCTGACCCAGCCCCACGTTAACCTTGATGAAACTTCAGACCTGCACAGCCTCTTTAGGGATGCATCTGACCTTCCTTCCCGTAACTCCAATCAGGGCAGAGGCTCATCTGGGAGACAAGTCTTTCTCAGAATCTTAGTCAATTGGCCAAAAGCCCCTCTGTCCCTGACTTTCCCCCCAACATTTCTAACAATTTTGTTTGTGGACTTTTATTTCAAAAGGAGGGAGGCCATGAGAATCTTGTCTCTTCATCAGCTGTAACACTGTATATCCTTCTTCATCCCAGGAATTGCCCAGGTCCAAAAAGTCTGGACTCTTCTCTTGTTCAGTCATTTTGCTGTGGCTTTACCCTACAGGATGGCCTCTTTCTTCCAAGTGGGTCATTCATCCCTTTTCTTTTTTAGAAATTATAGTGGCAGAACACCACGTAGAAATATGACTCAATGGAGGGAATAAAATACATTGGCTTAATATTCTCAATGGCCTCTCAGCTTTACAGCTATAAAATAGGTACATCAATATCTACTAAAGCGTTCTCTTAAAGATGGGATAATGTCTCTGCAAACCATTTGCAAAATTCTAATCATCACAAAAATGAGGTTTTATTATTTGAGACTCTAAAAATAATCACTAATCACTGTCACATAAAATAATACTAATCCTATAATTCAAGAATATATATTATGTGTGTTTGGGCACTGAATGGAAAACTTTCAGCCAAGAAGTAGCTAACATCTAGATTTCTAGATATTCTTAAACTGGATACTTTAATTATGAAGTAAAAGGATAGTAGCAAATATTAGAGAGCTATCTCAATAATGTTTTAGCCTATTACTCATTGTAAAGTTCTTTGTTTTCCCTCAAAGCATTAATAATGGATAAAGTTCTGTGGTGGTTGTTGTTTTCTCCCTTGGAGAACTATGCCTTAGGTATCTTTGGGGATATCTCAAAATAATCCTGAGAAGAAATAATAGAGATTCCAAAAAGGAAACTCATAGCAAACCAGCCATGATGTTTTTGATTATTCTAAAAGTAATCAAAGAAACAGTATGCTGTTTTGGGAATGTTGTGAATCTTCCATCTGGTTCAGTTAGACCACAGAACTAGACTCATTTTTTAATAACTAAAACATAGAAGAACAAATTCCTCAGGAGCAGAGCTGCCATGGACATTTCAGCAAAGCTTTAATGGATATTTCAGCATAAAGTTCCTACTATAGGCAAGCCCTTGGGGTAGGCTACAAAAATAAGCAACTAATTACAAATGGTCAGTGTACTCAAGATGTTTTAGTTTAGATGAGAAGATGGCATTGAAACAGAAATTTCAAAATAATGTGATACATACTATGATAGAGGGGTAGCTATTGGAGCACAGAAAATTATCACTTAGGTTAGATTTGGGGGTGAAAATCGCTTTTGGAGAAGCAATGCTGAATCTGAAACTTGAATATTGAGTAGAGCTTATCCAGGCAAAGAAAATGGAGATAAATATTCCAAGCAAAGGAAGAGTATAAAGATAGATGAGAGTATGGCATAGACAGGAAATTTTAAGCAATTTATTGTTGCTGGAGCGTAAAGTACAAGTAAGGCTGGTGATGGGGTGGAGGCTGGAGAGGGATACGGGAGGCGGGGACCAGAGGGCCTCCTGTGCCTCACTTAGGAGTTTGGGCTTCATCCCAGAGGTGGGTGTAAGCTGGTGAGGGATTTTCAGCAATGCTGAGACATGGTTGGTTTTATGTTTTGGATAAACTACTCTCTTGTCACTGCAGAGAACAAGGAAAGTAAGGACGGAGGTGCTCATAGAGAACCTTGTGGTAGTTCAGGAAAGAGATGGTAGCAGAATTAATAAGAGATAGATTGGGGAGATTTGAGAGCTAGACTAAATAGGATTTGGGAACCCCTTTAGAGGATGAGTGTTATGGAAAAGGGGTGGATAAAGGACAGGGAAGGATGAGACCACAGGAACCCTTGGCTTTCAGTGTTGACCGGAGAATAACATCAAGAGCTGGGTTATCAAACAAAGGGGGAGAACCCATGTAGGGAGATGGTGTAAAATTCAACTTGATACATATTGTCTTTGATGTGCTTGTGAGACATGAAAACTGTAATTGTAGTATGCAAATGAACAAATGATTCTGAAGCTTTGTAAAACCTAAATATTAGAGTGTCATCAACTTATAATTATTCATAACATTAGAATCAATGAGAATGTTCTTGGATAGCGTGTAGAGAGAAGAAACTGATGGTCTGAGGACCGAACTCGGGGAACCCCTACACAAATGGGACAGGATGCATAAGCACTCCAAAATATGACTAAGAAGTGATGGTTTGAGTAAAAAAGGAGCAAAAAGACATGTCATAGAAGGCAAGTTATCAGCAGGATCATACGCAGCTAAAAGCACCAGTAGAAGTCAGGATCTAAAGATGTCCAGAACATTTGGAATCATGGGGTTGAGATTTTCCAAAGCATTTTGTGATACATTTTATACACACACACACACACACACACACACACACACACACAACACACACACACACACAGAGTTCTACAATAATTCAGAGGTGTTTTTTGTTTGTTTGTTTGTTTGGGTTTTTTTGAATGGCCAGAGGCAACAACACCAGTGGTGAGGAGTGAGTTAAATGTGAGAAATTGAACACAGCATATATGGACAAAACTTCCCAGAACTGAGAAAAAAAAGGAAGACAATAGAAAAGGGCTCATGGAAAGTTAAGAGGGTTTTTGGTTCTGTTTCTGTTTTGCTTTCTTTTTTATTTTTAAATGGAAGAGACTTTCACATGTTTATTGAACTGAATTTCCTCCAGGGCTGGGGAGGGGGGTGGGAGGGGTTGTTGGTGGGAGGCAGATGTTGAAGATAGAGGGAAGTGAGGAGATACTAGAGGAACAAAGAACTGGGAAAAGTGGAGTAGAAGTGGGTTGTTAATGTTGGCCTTTAGAGGGATTTCGATTAGAAGAAAAGAAGCTAGGAGAGCACAAATACAGAAGTCTGGGGGGCAGGGGAGAGCACAGTCCACTCGCTCTTGGAAAAGACACAATCTGTAGAGAGTGAGGGGGTGGGGCATTGACAGCATATGTAAATTTTTCATGACTGTTACTAGGTAAGGACTGCCTATTAAACCATTTAATTAGAAGCACTTAGTGAATCAATGCTTCAGAGCTCCAAGGCTTTGTGTTCTCAAAGATGCTCAGAATTAAAGACTTTTATCTGGAATGTCAGGCAGAAATATAAAAACACGCAGGCCTAATACTGACTTTCCTTCTGATTAACCTGCATGTACTGTTTTAGAGGGCAGAAGACACAGTGCATTGTGTTGCCCAGCTGTCCATCTCCCCCTGGGCTGTCCTATGCCCGCCTTCGTGTCTCCCTTTAGAGGCAGTGTGGCACAGTGGGAAGAGCGTGAGTCACAAGGACTGGGTTGCATCTCACCCTTTCTATTTAGTAGCCGAACGTCCCCAAGTAAATGGCTTCACGTCTCGGAGCCTTGGTGTCCTCATTTATAAAATACAGTTCAGAAACCTCCTGCATGTTTGCTGCAAGACACAATCCCTGAATATTGTCCAGGGCTTGAAACTCACTAGGGCTGTCAGTTTTAGTTCCTTTCCTGGGCTGTGAACCATGAAGAGCAGGGAGTGTCCTAGTCCTAGTTCTCAGCTCTTAGCATAATCCAGGGTACACACACACACACACACACACACACACACACACACACTTAGTGAATGGTGGTTGATTGGTTGAATGAACAAATAAATGAATTAAGGATGTTCTACAACTGTTAGTAGTTTATAATTAAAAAGAAAATCTTAATGAGAACAATACACCGATTTGTTTTGAACAAAAGTAGAGGCTTTTCAGGTTCCTGACATTTCCTCCCTGCCTAGCACAATGGTATGCAGTAACTTTCTTTCAAGATGGTATCTTTGTGCTAACCATACCTTTGACACCTAATGAAATATAACTCTATCCATTTCTTTTTAATTTTGGTATATTCTCTGGTAGGACAGCTAATGGATAGTGTAAGGTGAAGAAGAAAAGCACAGCACATACACTGTGCAAGTATAGCCCTGAATAACAAATAACAGTGGACTGTATGTGGATCTGTTTTCCGTGCAATTTTTCTCATTATGGGGTTTCTTCTCTAGCCTACTGGTGAGACCTAAAAACAACACTTATTGAGATAATATGATTCTCCCTGCTTTGTGTTAAAACTTTCCCAAACAGGGGTGCCTGAGTGGCTCAGTCAAATAAGTGTCCAACTTCAGCTCAGGTCATGATCTCACGATTCATGAGTTCGAGCCCCATGTCGGGTTCTGTGCTGACAGTTCAGAGCCTCGAGCTTGCTTCAGATTCTGTGTCTCCCTCTCTCTGCCCCTCCCCTGCTCATGTGCATGCTCTCTCTCTCTCAAAAATAAACATTAAAAAAAAAGAAGAACTTTCCCAAACACTGTAAGACAGGGCTCCCAAGGAAATCTGAGTAAAATCTAGCTTGGTTAAAAGCTCCTGTTCCTGAGTTATCAAAAACTCAGTGAGGGGAGAGTTTGCAATACAGAGAATGTGCATGCTAACCCTTGCAGAGAAAATACTTTTTTTTTTAGTATCAGGCCATATTTCCATGGTTACAGCTAATTTATTATTTATTCTTCATGTACAGAGAAATTCAGTAACAGCACGGTCACTGAGTGGTGGTTGCTGTGTTTTCCATGCACAGAATGAGGTTGAGTGGGAGGGAGCACAACATTTGCTTGCAGAGGCCTTGTCTGCACTGCCGGCTCATTAGTGGATCCTTGCAACACTCGCCATTCTCTACTTCACTGTATCTGGACTTGCAAGGGGAAATTTGGTGAAAGTAGACAGCTGGATTCTGATGCCCTTCTCCTGTTCCCACTAAAGGGATCTGGGTGGAGTTGCTACCCATATCTCTCCCCATAGTTCAGTTTGTTCCCTCCATTTGCAATGAATTACTCTGTTGGTGAAATGGAAATCATAGCTGACATTCTGAATGCGTCAGAGAGGACAGTGGGCAGGGACTGTCAGTCCTTGCTTAGAAGGCCTCTCTCTCTTGGGCTTGGCAGGAACAGTTGAGCAAAGGCTCCAATGGGCAGAAGCAGAGAATTGAATATCTCAGGTGTTTTTGTTACTTAAGAGGGGATGGCCGGTAGGTCAGGCTCCTTCTCATCTCACCATGTCATATGGTGTCTCAGGGGAGTGTTCCCCTCGTGGCCTCATTTTAGGAGGATCCATTTCTCTAGCCATTGTGACTCCACTCTCTACAGGAAGACGGGTGTAGTACAGTCACTGAGCCCTGGTAATTTTGGCAGAAAACATCTATAAATTGGACTTTAATTTGGATTGATTCCATGTTATAAAAAGGGAAAAGAATGCAATTTGTTTGTTTGGTTTGGCTTTCTGTAGTTGAGCAGTACAGTATGAAACGGGGGTTGTTTGTTTGTTTATTTGGATATTTAGTAAACAAATCTACCCCGTATATAAGGACATCATTTGTTTTTAAATTGTCTATTTTCCCAGCCATCAGCTTTTTCTATCTCTGAGATCAAAAGCTTTACTCTGCTCTTTTGAAAGTATATTTTTCCTAAAACTTCTTTTCTGTATCCAAGTCCTTTTAAGATGGTCTTACCTTTCAAGAAGGGAATTGATTACCCATTATTTCAATCCAATTTCCTTGGTATTGATTTTAACCACTTCAGAAATGTAAAAGTAAAATTGGCACGTCATTACCCTGATTTATCCTTCTTATGTATTATTGCACTGATTTTTATCTCTAGCCATATGTTAGTTGTTAATAATTAATTTTTTCAATTTAATTTTTTCTGGTCCTTACCCTCTTTCCACTGGGATCAACAGTTCCAGAAAGATAGTGATGGTTGCTACAAATTACTGAGTATATACCTATGCAGTGTCTAAGTGCCTTGCAAATATACTCCTTTATTCCTCACAACAACTGTGAAACACAGAGTTGTCACTATGTCCACTTTACACACAGCAGGTGCATCACCCACTGGGGATTCATGGCTACATACACCTCATAAAGCCCCTGTTCTTTCTACTGCACTTGACTGTAATATTTCAAGCATTTATGATTATGTATTAAATATTTTAGAAACCAAAAAAATTGGCCCAAAAGAAAGCTTAACCACAGGCTATTGTAAACAATGATTAAGGCATTTATATGAATAACCACTAGGTAGAAGACATGAAAGCTAGAACATTAAGGGGTGCCTCGGTGGCTCAGTCAGTTGGGCATCAGAGTTCTGCTCAGGTCATGATCTCACAGTACATGAGTTTGACTCCCACGTTGGGCTCTGTTCTGACAGCTCGGAGCCTGGACCCTGCTTTAGATTCTGTGTCTCCCTCTCTCTCTCTGCCCCTCCCCCACTCATGCTCTGTCTCTGTCTCTGTCTGTCTCAAAAATAAACATTAAAAAAATGTTAAGAAAATTAAAAAAAATAGCTCAAACATTAAATCAGATGCAATAGCTTCACCTTATTCCTTGAACTTACAAAACTGCCCTTTTATCTATTAAAACCTGCATTTTATGTCTTAGAAATCCTTCTTTTAGAAATGTTTAAATATATAATTATAAGAATATTAAAGGCAGTGAAAAGTGGAGGCAACATAAAAGGTTCTCAGTAGAGGACCGTTATAAATTATGGCTTACCAGTGCAATGGCTCTCTCCATAGCAATTAAGAAAAAAAATCTGTATGTTTTGATTTGGAAGGTAATAGCGAGCAAAGCAAGTTAAAAGCAATATGTGTTGTATTATTCTATTTTTTAATAAATATATAGATATGATTATATGAACATATGGCTATATCCATATAAGAAGTAGCAAAAAATTCCAGGGGAGAAATATTTTAACTTATGTTCACCAAAATGTTAATAATGATTACCTTTGGGGTCTGAAATCAGTGATAATTTTACTTCTCAGCATAAATACTTAAAAAGGAAGTAGGGGGATTTATAGCTTTTTGTTTTTAAAAATTAACTTTTATTAGTTTCAGTATCTGACCTTTACCTTTATAAAGGTATTTTTCTGTGCTTAGGCATGGACACTCTATATCTATAGTCTTTTTTGATAATCCTTACTCTCACTGAAACAATAAGACATCTCTACGCAACAACAGCAACAAATTTTTTTTTCAATGTTTATTTATTTTTTGAGAGAAAGGGAGAGACAGAGCGTGAGCGAGGGAGGGGCAGAGAGAGAGGGAGACACAGAATCCAAAGCAGGCTCCAGGCCCTGAGCCTGCAGCACAAAGCCCAATGCAGGGCTCGAACCCACAAACCGTGAGATCATGAGCTGAGCCGAAGTTGGACACTTAACCAACTGAGCCACCCCGGCACTCCCTTTCCCCCCCCCCCCTTTTTTTAAGATCATATATTTCTTTAAAGCTAGTAAAGATCTTTGGATACCAATAAACCTAAAAGAACTAAACTCCAGAGAAGCAAGCCCTTTCTACGTGAGAAAGAGACAGCTCATGTGTTTGTAGTTAGGACAGTTGTTGAGGGAGGCAGTAGGACTGGTAGATGATCAAGCCTGCACAGTGTTTGCTTGGAAAAAGAAGAAACCAGCTACCTTTTAACATGCCCATGTACTAGCATGCTGGATTTGAAACTGCCGGAGCTTCAAAAGCAGAGACAATTCTTTCTACCAAGTATTGCTATTACATAGGAATTCTGATGAGTCAGGGGAAGCTGGGAGTGGGGCTGAAAAGAGGAAAATCTCTGCAGCTTTATGATCCACATTCCTATAGTCTTGAAGCCTCCTGGTCTCATAATCTCATGGTTTCACAGATATGAAGTCTTTAGGTCTTCCAGTATTGTGCGTTTTGGATCCTACTGTAACTAACTCAGTGTCAAGCCAGTTGAAGCCGGAGATGAAGGGAGTCTAATGAAAGTCATAACCAACTACTACCCAAGTCAAATTATGATGAGATCAAATATATCAGTGCTGTTTGAAATGGGGCTGACAAGCAGAGAGAGATAGAGAGATCTATTAAATTCCTGGTGTTCTAATTCCAAAGCTCTGCTAAAGGAATTAAAGCCACCTCATTCCAAACCAACTCAGCCTTTGACCGAATCAGGTTGAACAGCTTTTTACCCTATATCACCCTAGGTATGTAACATTAACAGAAAAAAAGTGGTCTTTTTTAATACAAAAAAAGGAACAAATAATATACACACACAGTCTTTAGGTGGACTGCCCAACATACAATAAAAAAGACATGCAAAAAAGCAGGAAAACTCATAGTTAATGAGAAAAATTGGTCATAAAATACAAACATATAGATAATTAAGATATAGAAATGATCAAACAAAACTTTCAAATAGCTGTAATAAATGTTAAAAAATCCTTAGAAAAGAATAGATACAGTGAATGAAGAGACAGAGAATTTCAGGAAATAATTTGAAGCCCTATAAAAAGACCAAATGGAGAACCGAGAACTGATGAATATATATTTGGAATAACAATATCTACTGGGGCGGGGTGGGCAGGGGGGCTAACACCAGACTAAACAGAAATAAGGACCATTGAAATTGAAAACAGGCCAACAGAAATCATCCAATGGAAGCAAAGAGAGAAAAAAATTAAAACCGTGAGAACAGAACCCCAATAAGCTAATATCAAGCAGGTTAATATTCATATAATTGGAATAGGAGAAAAAAAAACAAGAGAAAGAATGAAAAGGAAAAGAATATTTGAACAAATATAGGATAAAAATGACCAGATTTGATTTAAAAAGAAAATAACAACTCCCGTATTCAGGATAAATACAAAGAAAACCACATCCAGGCACATCCTAGTTAAACTGCTGAAAAGCCAGTGATATAGAGAAAAATCTTAAAAGTAGGCTAAAGAAAAAAGCCAACAAAATGCCTCCAATCCCTGCCTGCCCTTCCAGAATTGTTTCAGCTACTCTAGCTCCTTTGGCTCTGTGTTTAAATTTTAGAACTAGTTTATTGATAGATATGAAGAACAAAAAATGCCTGCAGGAATGGTTCTTGTTATGCCTCAGTCTCAGTGTCTCAGTTAGGCAGACACTGTCCTTGGGTGGCATGAGGGTGGCCTTCCCAGGGCACCTGTCTCCCTTTAAGCTGTAATTCTGGGCCCAGCACTGCCCAACTGCCAAGAGGAAAGGTAACTTTCATTTCCTTCCCCAGATACAAAAGTTTCTGTCTAGTGTTCTAAGGCTGTCCACATTGACTTATCCCCATCCAGCCTCATTTAACACTTTGGTTCAGTAGGGGAGATGGGGAGAGAAGGACCTGGGTAGGATGTCATGCCTTTCTTGCAACAGCCCTTGCTCCCCATCCATAACTTCTTCCCCAGAATACTTGTCATTAATGTTCTAATTATATTCTTTCCAAGTTCCTGACCCTTCAGCCAAATCATTAGCAGCTGCTCAGGAATCACATAGATTTGGACTTCTGGCCCTCTCACTCCAGACAGAGTGAACACCAGATGAACTGCTCAAGGTCCTGCCCATTGCAAAGATTTCTTTCACTAATGTCACTAATGTCGTTCAGGGCTTCTAGTGGGATGTCCTGTGGGATTCAAATGCTGTATTTATCCCCTTTAAATTAGAACTATCATCTTGTAGAGACCCATTTGGAAACCAGACTTGAGGTGTTTTTTTTCCCCCCTTCAGACAACCGGTCATAGGAAATATCCCAGGAGGCCACAGGTATGAATTTGAGAGGCAACGCAACATTACTTGATGTTGAAGGAGTCCATGCCACCGCCTCCTGCAACTTACCCATACCTTCTAGACCTGCCCAAGCATAGTCTCTTATACACAATTTTTATACCATCTCCATTTGATGATAGATTGTTGTGGCTGCTGGTTTCCCACCTTAGGGCTGTGTGGCTCCAACAACCTAGTTCATGAAGGTATACTCCACCCACACAGTCACCTGATGTCCCACCCTGAGGTGTTTAGTCTCTACCAAGGCTCAGTAGAAAATCAGAACAAGAATCTGTTTTTGAAGAAAAGAGTAGTCATCTCTATTAGATATAGCTATAAGTCTATATAGATGTATAGAAGTATATAGATGAAGATATAGATATTCCAGTATCTTAGAGATACGCACTGTGGTTTTCCCCTGTGGTTCTTGCCAGGGTCTCCATGCAGCAGCCTTATTTGCTCCTGAGTACCATAAGACAGGCTTAATCATAAGGCCAAAGTGATAGAGGAGATTGGGCGGCACAATGAGCTTGTACCAGAGCCTTCTCTGACTCTCGTCTTTACCACAAACTGGTGTCTCATGGACAAGTCTCTAAATGTATTGAGGTCTGCACTCAAATGTAATATAAGTTACCAACAAAATCTAAAAAGGCCTACTGAGTATCTTTTTCTCGTGGCAGGTGATGTAAGGTACAGCAATTTATCTTTCACCTTGAACGAGGTATCTCTACGTGCTCCAAACCACCGATCCCTCAGAAGTTTCACTGAGGTGGCCCCTAAATTTTTGTCGACATGGCCCCCTCTAGCTCGCATATATCTTACCAAGGCATCTAATATCCTTGCTACTTTCAGTTGGTTACATCTAATACGCAAATACCATCAATATAGTAGACCGATGCAGTATTTTACTGAATGTCAAGAAGATCAAGATATTTACAGATCATACTTCTTCCAAGAGCAGGAGACCTAAGAGAGGTCTCTGAAGGTATACTTCTGGCTTGACCATGAATAGCTACGTATGGAGTGGTAAGACCCATGCTGTTCCAGTGAAGATATTATGTCTGGGATAGCAGCTTCCATTGAAATCACCACCTTAGTAAGCTTACAGAAATCTATACTCATTCTCCAAGGTCTGCCTGATTTCTCTACAGGTTTAATTGTGGAATAATATATGGATATTACAGATTTCACCACTTTTGCTTCATTCAAATATCTGATGATGACATTAATATCTGAAATTCCCCCAGTGATGCAGTGTTGCTTCTGGTATCCTACCTTTGTAGGGAGGGAGAAGTTCCAAGGGCTTTCTCTTGGTCCTTTATATAATAATGGTCCCAACTCTATGAACCAGAGAGCCAATATACGGATTCTGACCATTGCACTTCTCTCTTCTAATTTTACATTTAGGAGCTGGGTACATACTCACAAGATGGGTCTAGGGACTAACTTGGATCATTTTAAATTGGACTGGAGCTAATATTCCATCTATCACCTGACCACATTGGCATTTTGGGTCCCCAGGTATTACCTTCAATTCAGAGCCAAAGTCCAGTTATTCTCCAAAGGTTTGGGTATTTCCAGTTCATGAATGCACCATACCTCTAGTAAATGACCACAGGTCCCTGCGGGAAGCCTTCAGTAAAGATTTATAGTATGCAGCTGTAACAATGGTGCAGGATCCTTCTTCATGGGGGCCAGAATTTTTCTTCAATCCAGGGGCTCTGGGTCTGTGAATTAACTCAGGGCTGGAAACTGGACCCAACAGGAGAGTAAACCAAGTCAGATTTCAAGCTACCTGGCCCAGAGTTTTTTTTTGTTTTTTTTTCCCCTCATGCTAAATCTGTATTATTACCTTTAACAGAGAATGTAGTGAGGGGAGGGTCTAGGGAGAAATAAAAGAACACTTTTTACTTATTCCATTTACACCCAGGGCTAAGATAGAGAGCCCAAGGAAGAGACCCAGTCCTGGAACCCAGTATCCAAAACTTGTCACTCATGGCATGGTGTAGGTCATTGCAAGACAGAGAAGTCACCAAGGTGCTGTACTGGTGGAAATTGCTGGTACTCTGCCCTCTGTCGTGATGGAGCAAGCTGCCCTCAGAGAACTGACTACTGAACCCATAGGACCTCCTGTGGATGCCAGGGGAACTGCTGGCTGCTGGGTGCTGGAGAAATCACACAGTGCAGGAGCCTAGAGGAAAGAAGATACATCGGAACCCGGGAAGGAGACCTTCCTCTTCCAGTATCTCTCCAATACATTCACCTGACAAAGCTTAACATGGTGTCAGTTCACAAAAGAAAAATATTTATAGGTCAGCTATATTATTAAAGAGCAGCAGAAGGGGGATGAATTTGGAGCCAAGTCAATACAGTGATAGCTAGCATAGGAGGAAGTGGAAAGATTCTCATTTTGTGTATGAAATACTATACTCCATCACAGTGGATAGTTTCCAACTCCAGTGCCTCAGAAAATTAGCCTTCTTTTATTTGAGAGCTCTTTGATAACCCTAACTAGAGTAAATGCCTTAGAAGTATAAACTCTGGTTCATCCATTAAAAAACAAACAAACAAACAAACAAACAAAACAAGCGAACAAATGAACCAAAGTCAGAGAAACAAGACAAAAAAAAACCCAGAGAGAGATAAAATGAAATCCTAATAGTCTTCAATTAAAACAAAGGAAGCAGGAAAACTTAAAATTAAAAATTGGAAATATTATGAATATTAAAATAACTTTATACCAATAAACTAGATAACCTAAATGAAAATGCAGTCCACATATAACTGTATTTAAATATTTGTAGCATCCTACTCATAGTAGCCAAAAAATTGGGAGCAATCCAAATGTCTGTTAATAGATGAAAAATATTTACAGCATATTGATACAATGGAACACTAGTCAGCAATAACAATAAGTAAGATACTGATACAGTCACATAGATGAGTCTTTCGAACATGTTGGGCAAAGTATGATAAAAGAATATATGGGACGCCTGGGTGGCTCAGTCGGTTAAGCAGCCGACTTCGGCTCAGGTCATGATCTCTCGGTCTGTGAGTTCAAGCCCCGCATCGGGCTCTGTGCTGACCGCTCAGAGCCTGGAGCCTGTTTCAGATTCTGTGTCTCCCTCTCTCTGCCCCTCCCCTGTTCATGCTCTGTCTCTCTCTGTCTCAAAAATAAATAAACGTTAAAAAAAATTAAAATATATATATATATATACTGCATGCTTCCATTTATAAGAACGTCTGTAACAAAAAAAAGAAAGAACTCTATAACAGGTGAAATCAAATATAGTTGCAGAATTTTGATCATTGGTTGCCTATTGAGGATGAGAGGGGAGCAGGGGATTGTTGGCATGAGAGAACTTTTTTGAGTAATAGAAATGCTCCGTATTTTGATTAAGGTGGTAGTTATATAAGTATACACAATTGTTAAAACTCATTCAGTTGTATATTTTAAATGTGCAACTTACTGCAGGTAAATCAAACCTCATCACAACTTATAAAATTTGTAATTGAATAATGATTTAGGTTCTAGTGCATGTAAGACAAAATTTTGGCTACAAAGCCTTAACATACCATTTCCTGTTCCTCACAAAAGGTGATTTTTCTTTGCTCTATAGATATTAGCCTCTCCTAAAACTATGTTTAGTGTTCCCTCCTTCCTGCCATCTACGTTTCTCACCCACATGCAGTATCACTTATCTCTGCCTTTGTTTTTATTTATTCTATTTTGAATATTTTATTTTTAAGTAATCTTTATACCCAACATGGGGCTCGATCCCACAACCCTGAGGTCAAGAGTCGCGTGCTCTTTCAACTGAGCTGGCCAGGTGCCCCAAGTTTTTATTTTTACTTTTTTTAAGGTGTTTTGATATAAGGAACAATCGATTTTAAGAAGTTTTATTTGTTTTGTTAGTTTTGAAAAGATGTAGCCACATCTATGTTTAAAAAACTGGTACACTTAGAGAGATGAACAGGTAAGTGCCCAGCTTTCATTGTCATTCCTACAAGTTATTTCATACAATAGTTACTTGAATGTAAGTTTGTTTTTGTTGTTGTATAGATGAAAACACTAAAGCTCAGGCCAAATAATGTTCTCAGACTCACAACCCATGACACAAAAACTCTAAGATTCAGGTGTCATGATGCCCTCCTTTCATATTTATGAAAACTTAGTTTTCATTGTATAATTTTATTTATATACTTCAAATACTTGTCAATACATTTCAGGAATAAGTAGTGCTACTCTTGTCCAACTATAATCCAAATCATGAAACTGGTCCCTCCTTTGTATCTTAAATGTCTGTTTTCCTTTTGATGTTGCTGCATTAAAAGGAAAGATAGGGGTGCTTGGGGGGCTCAGTCGGTTAAGTGTCTGGCTTGGGCTCAGGTCATGATTTCATGGTTCGTGAGTTCCAGCCCTGCGTTGGGCTCTGTGTTGACAACTCAGAGCCTGGAGCCTGCTTTGGATTCTGTCTCTCTCTCTCTTGCAAAACTAAATAACATTAAAAAACAAAACATTAAAAAAAGGAATAAGAGGAAAAAATTGGAGTGATTTTTTTTTCATTCTTTTCTTCACACTTCACTTTTATAATCTATAAATATTGGATAAAATAATCTAATTGTTCTTTGGAACTTCAGTAGATTGGGTTCAACAGGCCCCTAGAGCTTTCCCCATTCATTTCTGGGTTTGTTTCTCTCCATTTGTACACTACTAGGCTTCTAATGTGGTTAGTATGACCCAGCAGAGAGCCCAAACATGAAAATTTACATTCTTATCATTATGCTTCATTTATTATATATGAGGAACATAAGTTGTATGTTATCTTAAGTATATGAATACATGTGTTTGATATGGCAACTGGACCAGCTACTTCACGAATGCTATTTAAAAAATGTTGTTTGGTTTAGTAACAACTTTGTGGAGTTATTACAAGATTCTTGGAAATGTTAAGGAAAAAGAAATATACTTTGATTTTGCAGAAATGTCCCGAATCAATAGTAATAAATAATTAATTTATCTCATTGGAAATGTTCTCCAACTTAGACTAGCTCACAATTGCATTATTCTTTTTGATCAACATGCATAAACAAGCTATAGGCAAACACTTTGTTGGCTTTAGGCTCTGAAACAGACTTTTGATCACTTGCCTTCAGGCCCATCTGATCTTTGTTCTACGCGGTTGACTTTTCTGAGTGCTTGTGATGATTAAAATAGGAGAATCAAACACATCGCATGTTCACGTGTATGCTTCACAATACTCCTTTTTTTCTTTCCTTCTCAAGGCTTTGCTTATTTTGTGTTTCACTTGTTGGAAATGTACTACCTCTCTGATCAACCAAAGCCTTTTCCTTTACTGTTTTCAGAAAATAGTCAAGTCAGAGACTTCTGAGGATTACATGGCATATAATAATATGCTGAGCTCAGCATATATAATATGCTGAGTTTGAGAGAACCAAATGATTTGGCATATGAAATAGCCTTATGTAGTTTATATTTTCCCACCTAGACGCGCATGTGTGTTTCAATCAAAACCAATGCCTCATCCATTACAAGAGACTTCAACAGCATACGGAAGTTGTGAACAAGGGGTCAAATTCTCATAAATGCCTTGGGGCCATGTTTCTCCATTCCCTGTTTGTGTTCCACTTTCTGGCCTGTATTCCCTAAAGCCTGACCTGTGTTGCCACTAAGCCTTGGGACAGGTCTGCTAAAAACCTCAGCGTAGCCTATGTGTGTTTGTGGAGGGTAAGGGGGAGTATCCAGTAGGAGGGAGAATTAAATGTGACTTCACTCTTGTGTCAGCAGATAAAAACTGAGCTGGCCAGTCTCAGTGCATAGTAAAGGGATATCTATACAAGGTCATAAAACACTGAAAATTATCTCTTTTGAGGGTGCTTAAGTGGCTCAGTCAGTTAAGCATCTGACTTTGGCTTAAGTCATGATCTTACAGTTCATGGTTTAGACCCCCACTTTGTGCTGTCTGCTGTCAGCATGGAACCGGCTTCCGATCCTCTGTCTCCCTCTCTCTGTCCCTCCCCTGCCTGTTCTTTCTCTCTCTCTTTCTCCCTCTCAAAAATAAATAAAACATTAAAAACAGAGAAAACGATCTCTTTTTGCAAAAGGTGCCTGTCCTATTTGTTTACAAATATATTTTGCCTCAGCCTCATGTTTCTGGTCATGGTCTGAAAGCTTTGAGCAGTCCCTGGTAGAATGTTCATCTGGCCGACTGGCATCTTCCATTCTGGATCTGTAAATAGGTATTGTTGATAACATAGAAAATGGAAAATTAGACCTAAGTCATTTTTTTCTCATTATCATCCTCAAAAGAAGGCAGAGGAAGGAAGGAAGAACTAAAAGGAACTGTCCACAAGCCAAATATAATTATTCTGATTTTCACATGAAGGGGCTGAATTAAATGACCGCTAGAGGCAACCGGGGGGCAAATATCACATGACCCAGGGTAAAAATCAGTGCAGATGGACTGCTCCTCATCTCCTAGGCCACTTGCGTCGTCAGGACAGGCTGCCTGAGTTACCTGGTGTCACATGACTGACCATAGTAAGGTCAGGATTTTGCTCCAGCAGGTGCAAAACCTGTTGTTTACTTAACAATGTTGGCCGCAGCAGCTGCCGCTTGTGCCGTCTCAATGCAATTAAAGAGTGTGCTGTTTATTAGTTTGCCAGGTGCCGGCTTCCCTGTGCACTATGACAGGTGGGGCAAAATTTCATGGAAACACCTGTCAGCCTCTGAGACAGACCTGTGCTAACTGGCTCTTATGTACATAGCATTTAATCTTCTGTGGGTTTAGCTGACAGAGCAGGAAGCATAGCTACAATACCCTCCACCATGGCTTGAGAGATATGATATGTAAGCACTTTCTTGCTTGCCACTGTAGACAAGCATATTTTAGATATTAAGTAGATTTCGGGGCTTTCCATTTATCAGCTGTGTTTGGAGAGCATAGAAAACCCTCCAAATAGAAAAAAAAGGTTGTCTAGAGATACAACGTTAATTATTAATTATGGTTACCAAACTGACTTATGAAGCAATAAATACTATCAAACACTGTTCTCCCAGTGCTGAAAAGCTCCTCACTGTCTTTCCCTTTAGTTACAGTTTTGTTCTTACACTAGTTGACATAGGAAAAGTACCTTAATACTCATACTAGAGATAAACGAGTGAAAAGAATCACTACAGTTTTGGATTTTATTTATTTATTTATTTATTTATAACACGTAAGTGACTTGGGCTCTTTAGTTTTCCTTTTCACAAACAGCGGAAAGCTCCTTGGAAAAGAAATAGAAATCTGGAGGTTTTCCAAAGGTTAGATCACAACTATTTTCTCTTTGGTAAAATAAACCCAGGTGACAGGAGACACATGGACTTCCTTTTAAAACATACTGGACAAGTGTTAGCCACCTACCGGGAAGGATTTCCTCCATCAAGTTTAGAACTGCGGAAACTCAATAAATTCTATAAAGAAGTCTAAATGATGGTATCTTAGAACAATATTCTTTATATTTCTAATATTCCATTGAGAAGGTGCTTGGTATTCTGTCCACAAGTTAGCCATACAGAGCTAACAGGTTTTTTTTTGTTTTGTTTTTTTAATGTTTATTTATTTTTGAGACAGAGAGAGACAGAGCGTAAATGGGGGAGGGGCAGAGAGAGAGAGGGAGACACAGAATCGGAAGCAGGCTCCAGGCTCTGACCCATCAGCCCAGAGCCTGATGCGGGGCTCGAACTCACGAACCGCGAGATCGTGACCTGAGCCGAAGTCGGACGCTCAACCGACTGAGCCACCCAGGCGCCCCTACAGTTTGGTATTTAAAGTGTGTTTTCAACCTACCCATAATGCACCCCTTTTACTTTCCTCTATTCAAAGTTGCCTTCCAGAAAGAAGTTGAAACAGGTATTCATACTAAAACATCAATGACTGATATAGAATAGTCTGTAACCTGTTTCTAGAACATTTACATTTTAGGAGAAAATACTAATATTATGTCAAGAGTAAAAAAACAACAACACAAAACTACCTTATTCTGCCATGTTAAGGATCAACGAAGATAAAGAGTTGGTATTTGGGGACACAAAGACATTTCTGGTTTGCATGCACTTACTTAATGCTTGGTCCTTCTGTGTCAATCGTTAATGAGGCTCACTTGTGTTTTCTGAGGGGCAGCTGAATGTTGGATAGAGCAGTGATTTGGTTTTTGTTTTTACTTTTTTTGAGTATAGTTGACATACAACATTACATTGGATTCAGGTGTACAACATAGTGATCTGACATCTCTATACGTCATGCTGTGCTCATCACAAGTGCAGCTACCACTGTCACCCTATACAACACTATTATAATACCACTGACTGTATTCCCTATGCTGTGCCTTTTATCTTTGTGACTTAATCATTCTGTAACTGGAAGCCTGTATCTTCCCCTCCCCTTCACCCATGTTGCCCATTCCCTCACCTTCCCCCCTCTGACAACCAAGTTTGTTCTCTGTATTTAGAGGTCTGATTCTGCTCTTTGTCTCTTCATTTGTTTGTTGTTTAGATTCCAGTGATTTGAATCCTCATTCCTCTATTTTCCAACCAAGTTTAGCATCTTAAGCCTCTGTTCTGTCATCTACATAAACAGAAACAACAGTATCAGCACCTTCAATAGGTTACTGAGGGGATTTCAATTAAATGACAATGTATGAAACCACCCAAGACAGGATTGGACACAGGTAAAACACTAGAGAAATTGTGGTCTTCTTTCTTTGATTACATTCAGATCTGGTCAAAGTTTCTTCAGTAGATAAAGTCCATTCTAAGAACACCCTTGCTGGTTCGTGTTCGCTGAGGTGGAAACTGGCCACATCTTGGCATTTGTAGTTATCGGGGACCACTCAGCATAGGATTTATTACTTTCTGTGGGAAAAGACTGCTGTGTGAAATGTGAGTCTTTGATGATCTCCTCCCCATCTTTCAAGGAAACAGTTCATAACCATCTGATTTAATGCTTGTGAAACTCAAAGTTGGTTTTATTAAGTATATCAAGCTTCCTGTGACCTTCAACTTCCCATTTCATCGGCAAAAACCTTCCTTAATGTTCACCATTGTGATTAAGGTAGCATTTAAAAGCTGTCACTGAATAATCTAGAGGTTATTATACCTTACCATTTCCAAGTTTCTGCTAAGAACCTACATTGCCTCCATAAAAAAAAAAAATTATTTTAAACCATGTTGAGAAACTGATTTTTTAAATCAGGAAAAGCACCAGGTGGCAAATATACATTTTATATAAACTAGAACTGGCCTTTTGCCATTGTTGGACATGGGAAAGAAGGATAAAAGGATGTGGCATAGAAGCAAGTAGAATTTACACAGGAAAATAAAATTCTTTCCATGACAGTTCAAAGATATTCTCCATCGTGGATGCTATAAGAAGTTAACATTATCAGACAGAGATGTGGGACAGTTGATCTTAAAAGGAAAGCAGGGCAGCGTTTTTGTAGGAAACAACATAAAAGAGCCAAAGTCAATTTCTAGGTAGGGAAGCAGGAAGAAAAAGAATAATGAACTATGTGGTGAACAAAAAGATTATAAAGAAGATAGAGAAAAAATATGAAAAACTACATTTAGAAAGCTCCTAAGGTTCCATTTCTAAGTATTAGAAATAAAGGGGGACAGTACTGTAGGTTTGGCATGTGTTTGTTTTCGATGTTCATACTGCAATTTTTATTTATTTATTTATTTATCTTGAGAGAGAGAGAGAGAGAGAGAGAGAGAGAGAGAGTGCATGAGCACGTGTGAATGGGGAATGGGTAGAGAGAAAGAGAGAGAGAGAGAGAGAGAGAGAGAGAGAGAGAGAGAGAGAGAATCACAAGCAGGCTCCATGCTGTGAGCACAGAACCCAGCACAGAGCTTGATCCCAGGAAACATGAGGTCATGGCCTGAGCCAAAATCAAGAGTCAGACACTTAACCGCCTGAGTCACCCAGGCTCCCCCATACTGCAATTTTAAGTGGATTTATTGTTTTACTGGCAGCAACTGCAACTGAATAAGGATCCTGGGTGCAGATTGGACACTACCATACACTTCTGAGTAGAATGTTGGGAGCAGTCATGGTAAGAACAAAGGACCGACCTGATCCAAACTAGCTTTGATTTCTCGCGAGTTCAGGGCTTTGGGTGAGTTATTTCCCCTCTTTTTCAGTTTTGTCTTTAGTAAGATGAGATGGCACTTTATACCTCATAAGTTTACTGAAAAGGTTAAATAGATAATGCAAGGAAAGCATTCTAAAATAAAGCCTGGCTCTCAGTAAATAAATACTAATTGCTAACTATTGTTATTAGTTATTAGGATTAGATTTTAGCTCATTTACTTGCTTCTAACAGGTAATTTTCTTAGAAGAAATCATTTCTACAGAAAGCACAACACACCGTCTTTTTCTTCTGGCTTGCTTTCTGACATCCAGAAAGTAAGTTTTCTCTCCCTTTTAGGTGAAAATGTGGAAACCCCACATTGCAAATGTGAAGAGATCTCGAAATTGTTTTCTCCGAATGCAGTTATCAATGAAGATGAAATTGAATTTATATTAATATGTTAATATCTTAATATTTTTGGACTCTTCATGTCAGATGGCCAGTAAGAAAAGAAAATGAGTGCTGAGAAAAAGTGATTTTTATACTTAAAAGAATGATATTAATGCCTAAGGACTTGTGGACATGAGTGGAATGGAACAGCCAATTAGAAAAGGCATATTACCTTGTCATGCGGAAGTTACCATCCAAGTTAGCTTAAATGGTTTTGACTTACAGAAAAAACAAAGAAAATCAGGCCAACATATACACAGAGGGTGATTTGGGGCATGATCGTCAAAGAACTTTGTGTTGAAGTAGGATTGTGTTCTGCTAGAGACTCTGTTATGTTTTACTTGTAGTCTGCAGGAGAAAACTAGACCCAGAGGTTTGAGTGTCTTTCAGACTAACAGAGTAGTTGACGTAATTTACCTGTTGAAACACAAGCCATTGGCCAGTTCATTTTCAGTTTAAGTGAAAACACTCCACTTTTTGTCGCAAATACATTCTGTAGACAAAATTGTAAATACAACGTTTTGCGTGCCTCATGAAGGTCGAGTGTTCTGTTCCTGGAAGATGAAACAATAACGATTTAAAATCCCAGGAAAAACAAACACTAAACTAACTTACAATTCCCACTGAATATCTCCTGGAGATTTCTGCTCTTTTTTTAATATTATAGCGAGGACATGGCAAGAGATAGAGCCTTCATAAATGTAAATAGCCTTTTCTCCCTTCTGACTTGTCTCTTATCATGCACTTAGTTTACTCTGAGTCTATGGTCACTGAATATAAATATTCTAACTCTGTCATCATAACTTTGAAATGTCAAAGTATCAATAAATAATAGTCTTTCCTCCTAAGTTTATAAAATATTTCTGTGATCTATATTTTAGTTTTAACAACACTGGGTCAAAATTTTAAGGTTATAATTTCTATTTCCCAAATGTGAGTATTAACTCTTGTAAAACTTTAAATGTTAAGCAAATCACTCAAGAGCATAACCAGGTATCCAGTGACGTGTTTGTCCTTTTCCTAGGCAGATCCAAAATATGGAGTCAGTGACTCTTTGAGATTTATTAACCAACTACAAAGGAAGGAAACTTTTTTCAGACAGCAGATTCTTTCCTTGAATCTCTTTGAATGAGGTGTTCATTGGGTGATATCCATGATTTACTCTACAAATGTACACAGCAAAGAAAACCACTAGGCTTTTAATAGGGCACTATAATGATATTCCTGGAATTTCTTTTCCAAAGAATTTAGGTCCCTGGGTTGTTGAACCATCATTGCACTCATCACAGTATTTACTGCTCACAGATTCTGGGGTATTCCGTACCTTGATTAGTCTACTGTAATGAATTTTATTTATTTATTTGTTTATTTTTGGGAGAGCACAAACAGGGGAGGGGCAGAGAAAGGGGGACAGGGGATCCAAAACAGGCTCTGCACTGATAGGTTGACAGCAATGAGCCCAATGCGGGGCTTGAACTCTTGAACAGGGAGATCATGACCTGAGCCAAAGTCAGAGGCTCCACCGACTGAGCCACCCAGGTTCCCATACAGTAATGAATTTTAACACAGAGGGAATTCTTCATCTTAACTTTATTGTTTCAATTTGGAACTTTGAATCTTTGTTTTCCTGGTAATTCTCACCTTCTCACTTTCTCCCCATATCCTTGCTCTTCATGAGCTTCTCCCTCTCACTGATATGATTCAAATAAACAGAGGATCGAAGCTGATTTTAAGACAGAGGAACAATGCCATTTTGTTCTTTACGTAAGTAGTAAATACCTTCTTTTGTATAAAAGAATCTAATAATACATAAATAGGCAAAGTCCAACATAATTTTTTTTTTTAATTTCTCTTCCTCCAAAGCGAAACTGTACTCTTCAGAGGTAGCCACCATTAAAAGTTTGATATGTAAACTCTCATGTATACGGTATCTACATATACCCAGCTATGCTCATTTCGTTCATATGGTTATATGACTTGCTTTTGGGGGGGAATCTTTCCAAGTCTGTACACATCATTCTAATTAATCCATTTTAATAGCTGTATAGTATTACAAAGTATGTATGTTCATTTTTGGCAATATTTAAAATAAAATATATAAATATTTCTGCCCATAAAACCCTGTCCAGTTTAAGAAGTTGCATGTTACCAACCTCATGGAAGTTCCCAGTGTAACCCTCCATGATTTTATCATACCCCCTTCCCTCCTCCAATAACTCCAAACTTGAATTTGGAGTTGACTATTCCTTTGCATTTCTTTATACTTTCTTTATAATTTTTATTATATATTTATGTATGCCTAAACGTATTTTTTCTGCATTTCTAAACTTTATATAAATAGTATCAAAATATATTTGATTATTTCCTTAGCAAAATGTTTATGATATTCATCAGTATTGAGATAGAAAGTTCTAGTTCATTAATTTTTAATTTTTTGATGTAAAGTAGTTTGTTATATAAATATAACACGATGTATTTATTCACTCCCCCAGTAATGGACATTTGTATGTTTTTAATTATTCATAACTAAAAATACATGTTGAGAACTTCTGGTTTCTGGTCCAACATGTAAAGAGCTTGGAAATCATTGCTCCCATCCTCATAAAAGCTGAACACACTGAAAATCAAAAACGCAGAATTCTTAGCTTCATAAGAGAATTGGGGTCACAATACAAATTGCTAGCACCAAAACTAATAAAGAGACAGGTGTACATAGAATAACACATCTTACTGGAGCAGAAGCTCAGGAGAAGAAATCTTCTAAGAAATAAGTAGAAAAGCCTAAACTGCAATGGACACTTTGCTGGAGGCTCAGGATAGACAAATTTGAGTGTTAAAAACTCTAGAGGATCCAGGCCCAGAGAGACCAGAGATGACAGTGAGGCTTACCTTTAGAAGCCCCACCAGGTTTGCACAGGAAAGATCCAAAAAAATTCCCTTGTGCTTGTGGCATGGAGAAAGAGAAAATAACCATACTGAAGGATGTCCAAAGCATTTGGTTCTTAATAAAGTCTGTCATCAGGGGAAACTACTTTACCAGTGTGTAATTAACTGGTGTTTTATCAGAGCCTAACCGACCTGAGGCAAGGCAACTATCCCACTCCAGCCCCTCCTAGCCTTCCTGATTCATATAAGGGGGGGGGGGGAAATCTGAGAAACATGGGTAAAGGTTATAGACCAGAGGCTTACTTAAAAGCCTGAGACCTCATTATAAGACTATAGAATGCTCCTCCTCTCCCTATATACACTACATCAGTAGCGTTCCTGTGTAATAACAGGAAAATATAACAGAAATTATTACATGTCTAAGACTTTATTTAAGAAGAGGTCAATAGGGAAATCCAAAGACAGCAACAAAAACAAAAATAAAACCAGAGGAAATTTTAGCCTTTGGCACCCACAGCTATAGCAAACCGTAAACACAAACCGTTGGCCAGACAAATATAAAACCTCATACTAAAAACTATTTAACCGAGTTCCTTTAACTAGGTACATCGTATCTGGATTTCGACAAAAACTATAAGGCCTACCAAGGGCAAAAACATAGTATGAAGAGAGACAGCAAGCATTGGATCCAGTCTCAGATATGGCAAAGATGTTGGAATTAATAGAAATTTAAAACAACTATCATTAATATGATGAGGGCTATAGTGGAAAAGTGGGAAACATGCAAGAACAGATGAGCAGTGTAATCAGAGAAATAGAAAGTCAAAGGATCAAAAGGAAATGCTAGAAAAGAAAACCCCACTGTAACAGAAATGAATTAATGGAGTTTAATGGACCCGTTAGTAGACTTCAATGGCCAAGGGAAAATTTTCTGAGCTTGAAGAAATGTCAGTAGAAACTTTCAAAACTTAAACACATAGAGAAAAAAAATAAAAAGGACAGAACATGACATCCAGGAACTGTAATAATGGGACCACCAGGAGAAGAGAGAAAGGAAGAGAAATATTAGAAGCAATGATGTCTGAACATTTTCAAAAAGTGATGATAGATAACAAACCACAGTTCCAGGAAGCTCAAGGAACAACAAGCAGAGTAAATGCCAAAACAACACACATAGATTGCAGAAGAGTGGATTCAGATTGCAAAACAGCAAAGCCAAAGTCTTGAAACTAAGGAGAGGAGACACATAATGTATGTGTCTTATGTGGTATAAGAATTACATCACTCTTCTCTTAGTAAACCATACTAGCAAGAAGAGTGGAGTGAAACATTTAAGGTGACGAAAGAAAACAAACAAACAAGCAAACACCAGGCTGGAATTTTGCCTTCAAGGGGCACCTGGGTGGCTTGGTGGTTGAGCGCAGGACTCTTGGTTTTGGCTCAGGTCATGATCTCGTGGTTTGTGGGTTCAAGCTCTACAACAGGCTCCACGCTGACAATGCGTAGCCTACTTGGGATTCTCTCTCTCTCCCTCTTTCTCAGTCCCTCCCCTTCTCGTGCTCTCTTTCTCTGTCTCTCTCTCTCAAATAAATAAACTTTTTTTAAAAAGGACCTTCTAAATAAACAAAACTTGAGGAAAGGTATTGCCAGTAGACCTGCCTTGAAAGAAACGTTTAAAGAAATTCTTCGGAGAGAAGAAAAATGATTCAGAAATTCAGATCTACATAAAGAAAAGAAAAGTATTAGAAAAGAAATAAAAATAAAATCAGGGGCACCTGCGTGACTCAGTCGGTTAAACATCCAACTTAGGCTGAGGTCATGATCTCACAGTTTGTGAGTTCGAGCCCCGCATGGGGCTCTGTGCTGACAGCTTGGAGCCTGGAGCCTGCTTCGGATTCTGCATCTCCCTCTCTGTCTGCCCCTTCCCTGCTTGTGCTTTCTTTCCCTCTCAAAAATAAATAAATAAATAAATAAAACAATTTTTGAAAATTAAAAAAATAAATAAAATTAGTTTTTCTTAATATTAATTGGTCTAACAGACAACTGTTTAAAATATTAATAACAATAATGTATGGCATATGGATAAGTGAAATTAATGACAGCAATACTCTAAGGGATGGGAGAGGGGTATCAGGAATATTTTGTCATTGTAAGGTACTCACACTACTTGTGAAATGGTATAGTGTTACTTGAGAGAGGATTTGGATTACTTGCAAACGTATTTACAAATTCAAGGACAAGAAAAGAAAACTACATGTTCTTTCATGGACATAGATGCAAAATTTCTCAGCAAAACATTAGTGAATCAAATGAATGTCAAATTTGTCAAGAAAAAAAGTGACAAAATTCAATATCCATTCATGATGAAAATGCTGAGCAAGCTAGGACAGAATTTCCTCAACTTGTTAAAGAATATTTCTCCAAAACCCCAAACATTACCTGCTTCTGGATGATGGGGTCCATGGTGAAACAAGTAAAATTTAGGGTGATTATAGTGTCAAACTTCTTTAACCATAAAAATGTTCCAAGGTCAAAGATGATAGTATACTCTTCATATATATATATGTGTGTGTGTGGGTGTGTACTCTCTCTATATATATACATCTTATTCTATTGCAACAATAATGTATGATGCATGCTGAATCTTGGATTCTGTCTCTAGTAAGGCGCTGGGACCAGGAGAAACATTTCAAAAAGAAGAAGGGGTGGGGCTGCCTGGGTATAAATTGCATGCCCTGCAAACCAAGGAAGAAAAACATGTCTTGATGGATTGTTCAGGTAAACCCTCAACAAGCACGTGGCCAGCTTGAGCCGGCAATAATAAATGTAAATAGATCCTTCATGTAAAACGGCAGCTATCATGGACCAAATACGGTTATTGATTCTTGTTGCCTGTCTCAGAATAACCGAGTGCTAGAAGGCAAGTGATTATTGTAAATGGAAATGTATTCTATTCACAATCAAATGAATGAGGTGGGCCTAAAGCCAAAGAATTCTCTTGATTGGACTCTTATTTTATTGCCCTAAATTTAGCTAGCTAAATTTTGTTCAATTTTTGAAATGGAGGCTTTGGCATTTATCATAAAATCTCATTTTCATTGCAGAGATATCATAAGGCTCTATAATTACCCACACAGAGAGTGGTCTTTTTTCATTTTTGTTTTTTTGGTACAATATATATAGCACATAGAGAAGTTCCAAATTACATTATTGTTAACAGGTTGCCCTGGAGGAATCCAGACGTAAAGATTTGGAATCTTGATGACAGGAAGTGGGAAAAAACTGTCATTTACAAGTTTCCAGTGGTTCTTCTCTTCTCTAGAAATCGAGCCTTCAACTCACATTTGGAACAGACTTGTCTTTTGCGTTAAGGAAATTCCAGGAATTAACCATTTAGTTACACAAATATAAAACATTTAGTTACACAAATATAAAACATACATACATGTTGTGAGGCAGGATGCCATTTCCTTCTTGACCTTAATACAGTTGTAAAATGTTTATTTTGGTCATATTATATTTATATATCTGTGAGCATGAGCTGGGGATAAAATGTTTTGGAGTTTATTAATTAGGACCATATTTTCCCTGAACTCTCCCATGTTTGCAAAGAATTTTTTTTAAATGTGTATTTTGGAAAAATACTAGACTTAGAGATAACTTGCAAAAATGCCACAGTTTCTGTATACTCTTTAACCAGTTTTCCCTAACATTAATATCTTGTATAACCACGGCACAATTATCAAAACTGTGACAGTGTCTTTCCTGATAACTTTGAAGAATATTAATCAGGTTTTTTTTGGTTTTGTTTTATAGGATGTAACTCAATTTGAGTTTGTCTGATGTTTTGTAATGATTAGTTTGAGGTTATGAATTTTTGGCAAGAATATCCCAAAAGTGATGTGACTTTATTGGTACTTCATCACATCCCAGGGTATGTAAGTTTGATATGTCTTATCAATGGTGATGTTAATCTTTGTCACTAGACCAAGGGTTTGTCAGGTCTCACACTTCCTTCTCTGTTTGCCACTATATAAATACCCATTATTTTTAAACTTTTACCCCCATTGGGGGATCTTGCCTATAATAATTATTACTGTGGCATTCTAAAGGTGATTTTCTCTTATTCCTTCAACGTTCATTAATCAGAATTCTGTAAGGAAGAATTCTCCCTGCCTCCATAAATCCGTAATTTATTCACTAATTTACATATGTCAGTATAGACTTATGGGTATTATTTTATGCTGTCTTATAATTCAAAATTATAGCTATTTATTATGTGCTCAAATCACTCCAGCTCTGGCCACCTGGGGGCTCTTTAAGGTTGACTCCTGTGCCTGTTCAACAAGCCCCATTCTATTTGAGAAATACTTAACTTTCTGGCACTAAACTATGCCCCAGCCCTAGAATCAACCACTTCTCCAGGGAGCGCTTGTTCTTTTTATTGGAGAATAATATTTATAAACCAAGATCTGGGCTCCTAGATGTGTTCCTTGCCATTTCAGGGTCATTACTTATAAACCTGTCATCAAACAGAGGTTGGAATACGTATATGTGCCCTAATCCACGTATACAAACACATCTATATTTATTTCTGCATCTATCTCTAAATATTTTTTTTTAATGGCAGATACTCTTCATTCCAATCCAACATCACAATGTTCATTCCAAACTTTCCCTTTTCCTTATTTGTAACTTCTTTGTACCACAGTGAGAAGCCTGGCTCTCATTATCTATATTTACATGTTTGTCTAATTCTACTATATACATAAAGTATCTTCAGAATTGGTAACCCATATTCTCATGAAAAACACATTTGCTAACTAAAGTACAATAGTTGTATACAGATCTTTTTGTCTTCAGCCTTTGTGTATCTGCTCAAAATATTGTTTTCCTACATAAGTATGGTAGTTCTTTTCTTCACCAACCCTTTGGCGCAGTCTTATTATTATTAACTATTAATTCAGTTTTTTTTTTAAGTAGGCTTCACCAACATGGAGCCCATTGTGAGGTTTGATTTCATGACCCCAAGACCAAGACCCATGCTGAGATCAAGAGTCAGATACTTAACTGACTGAGCCATCCAGCATCTCAGTTCAATTTTTAAAATAGATATAGAGCTATTCAGCTTGTCTATTTCTTCTTGTGTAAGTTTTGGCAGCTTGTGTCTTTCAAGGAATTATTCAATTTTTATCTAGGTTATCAAATTTGTGGGTGTAGAGTTGTTCATAGTGTTCTTTCATTATTCTTTTGCTTTTTATGGGATAAGTAGTGGTAGCCCCTCTTTTATTTCTAGTATTAGTAACCTGTGTCCTCTCTTTTCTCTTTGTTCGCCTCTCCAGAAGCTTATTAATTTTACTTATCTTTACAAATAACCATATTTAGGTATTGTTGAGTTTCTCTAATGACTTCTTGCTTTCAACTTTACTGATTTTGCACTAATTCTTACTATTTCTTTTCTTCTGAATCCTTTATTTTAGTTTTTTCTTCTCTTGTAATATATACATTCAGTGCTATAAATTTTCCTCTAAGCACTAATTTCACTGCATCTAGCAAATTTTGATAAGTTGTGTTTTCATTAACTACACTTATCATGGTGAGCATCTCATAATGTATATAATTGTCAAATCACTATGTTGTACACCTTAAACTAATATAATATATGTTAATTATACTTCAATTAAAAAATAAAACTAGTGACTGAAAAATATATTTTTAAATATAAATTCAAGTTAGCTAATATACAGCATAGTATTGGTTTCAGGAGTAGAATCCAGTGATTTATCACTTACATGTAACACTCAGTGCTCATCCCAACAAGTGCCCCCCTTAATGCCCATTACCCAAATAGCCCATCCCCCAACCCAACACGCTCTAGCAACCCTCAGTTTGTTCTCTGTATTTAAGAGTCTTTAATAGTTTTCCTCCCTCTCTATTTTTATCTAATTTTCCCTTCCCTTCCCTATTTCGTTTTTTAAATTCCACATATGAATGAAATCATATGATATTTGTCTTTCTCTGACTTATATCACTTAGCATAATACATTCTAGTTCCATCCATGTTGTTGCAAATGGCAAGATTTCATCCTTTTTGATCACTGAGTAGTATTCCATTATATATGTGTGTGTGTATATATACCACATTATATATATATATATATATATGCACACACACACACACACATATATCCATTATATATGTGTGTGTGTGTGTGTGTACCACATTTTCTTTATCCATTTGTCAGTAGATGGACATTTGGGCTTTCTCCACAATTTGGCTATTGTTGATAGCACTGCTATAAACATTGGGGTACGTGTGCTCCTTTGAATCAACATTTTTGTATCCTTTGAATAAATATCTAGTAGTACAATTGCTGGGTCATAGGGTAGTTCTATTTTTAATTTTTTGCTTTTGAGATATCTTCTTCGACCCATGTGTTATTTAGAAGTAAGTTGATCAATCCTCACATATTTGGAGATTTTTTAGTTATCTTTCTGTTATTGATTTCTAATTTAATTCCACCGTGGTCTGAGAGCAGGTATTGTGTGATTTCTATCTTTTAAATGTGCTAAGGTATGTTTTACAGGCCACATGGTCTATATTGGTGAATATTCCATGTGAGCTTGACAAAAATGCACACTCTGCTGCTGTTGCATGAAGTAGTTTATAGGTGCCACTTATATCCAGTTGATCGACGCTGTTGCTGAAATGAACTGTGCCCTTACTGATTTTCTGCCTGCCAGATCCGTCTGTTTCTGAAAGAAGGTTGTTGAAATTTCCGACGATGAGAGTGAACTCCTCTATTTCTCCTTGCAATTCTATCACTTTTTGCCTCATGTAGTTCCATAGTCTGTTGTTTAGGGGCACACACGTTAAGAATGTTTATGTCTTCTTGGAGAATTGATCTCTTATCATTAGGTAATGTGCTTCTTATTTATCTCTGATTACTTTCCTTACTTTGAAGTCCACTTTGTCTGAAATTAATATGCTACTATTGCTTTTTATTGTTATTGTATCTTTTTATAGTTGCTATCATGATATATTATCTCCATCTACTTACCTTTAATCTTTGTGTATCTTAATATCTAAAGCAGGGTTCTTGTAAACAAGATAAAGTTGGGTTGTGTTTTTTGATCTGCTCTGATAACCTTTTAATTTGTTTATTTAGACCATTGGCATTCAACATGATTACTGATAAAGTCAGTTTAATGTCTACCGTATTTCTTGCTATATGCTATTTTTTGTTCTTGTTCTTTGTTCCTATTTTTGTCTTCTACTCTTTCCCAGCCATTTGTGGTTTTAACTGAGCCTTTTATTTTTCCATTTTTCTCTCCTTTCTTTGCATATCAGTCCCTCTTCCTTCCTTCCTTTCTTCCTTCCTTCCTTCCTTCCTTCCTTCCTTCCTTCCTTCCTTCCTTCCTCCCTCCCTCCCTCCTTGCCTCTCTCCTTCTTTCTTTCTTCCTTCCTTTTCTTTCTTTCTTTCTTTCTTTCTTTCTTTCTTTCTTTCTTTCTTTCTTTCTTTCTTTCTTCTTTCTTTCTTTCTTTCTTTCTTTCTTTCTTTCTTTCTTTCTTTCTTTCTTTCTTCTTTCTTTCTTTCTTCTTTCGTGGTTGCTCTAGAGTCCACTTTCAAATAACACTATACCTCTTGACAGGTAGTGTGAATATCTTATAATAATAAATATCCTAATTTCTTCCTCCTATCCCTTGTAGTATTGTCATTTATTTCATTTATATAAGCATATGTGTGTGTATATGTATATATGTATTATATATATGTATATCTTATATATATGTATTATATATAATATATACATGGGTATAATTGAATACATGGTTCCTATTATTTTGAATAAACTATTATGTGTTAGATCAATTAATAAGAAAAATATAAGTTTATATTTTGCCTTCTCTTATTTCTTCCTCAATATTCTTTCTTTTTTTATGCAGATCCAAGTTTCTGACCTATATTCCTTTCCTTCTCTCTAAAGAACTTCTTGCAAAGCAAGTCAATTGGCAACAAAGTCCCTCAATTTTTGTCTGAGAAAAATCTGTATTTCCCCTTCACTTTTTCACTTTTGAAGGATAATTTTGCAATGTAGGTTGATGGAGTTTTAAAAATATTTCTGTCTACTCTTTTCTTATTTGCATAGTTTCTGAGAAGTCAGATTTAATTATTCTCTTTGTTCCTGTATAGGTTAAGGTGTTCGCCCCACACCCACCCTGGCTTTTTTCAGGGTTTTTTTTTTTTCTTTATCTTTGACTTTCTGTAATTTGAAAATGGTATGCCTAAGTGTATTTTTTATTTTATTTAAACAAATTAATGTTTATTTTTGAGAAAGGGGGGGGAGAGAGAGAGAGAATGAGAGAGAGAGAGAGAGAGAGAGAGAGAGAGAGAGAGAGAGAATCCAAAGCAGGCTCCAGGCTCTGAGCTGTTAGCACAGAGCCCAAAGTGGGGCTCCAACCCACGAACCATGACATCATGATCTGAGCCAAAGTCTGATGCTTAACCGACTGAGCCACCCAGGCTCCCTGTATTTTTTATTTTTATTTTTTGACATTTATCCTGTCTGGTATTCTCTGAGCTTCTTGGATCTGAAGCTTGGTGTCTGACATTAATTTGGGGGAAATTCTCAATCATTATTGTTTCAAATATTCCTTTTTTCTTCTTTGTTATTCCTATTATGTGTACATTACACCTTTTGTAGTTTCCCCATAGTCCTTAAATATCCTACCCTTTTTTTCACTCATTGTTCTTTTGCTTTTCTGTTTTTGAAAATTCTAGTGTATAGATTCTTTTTGTTTCTAGGTTGTGTCCAAGCCTATAAAATGCATTATTTCTGTTACAACTTTTTTTTTTTATCTCTATCATTGCCTTTTGGTTTTTTTCTAAGTTTTTCCATCTTTCTGATGTCTAGTTTATCCAGTAGAGCTCTCAGCATATGAATCACAGTTTTAAAAATTCCCAGTCTGATAATTTCAACCTCCCTGCAATCTCTGATTCTGATGCTGTTCTGTCTCTCCAAATTATGTTTCCCCCCCCCCCTTAAGTTTCTTTATTTATTTTGAGAGAGAGCATGAGCAGAGAGGCAGAGACAGGGAGAGAGAGAATCCCAAGCAGGTTCCTCACTGTCAGCCCAGAGCCTGACGCAGGGCTTAAACCCACAAACTTTGAGATCATTACCTGAGACAAAACCAAGAGTTGGATACTTAACTGACAGCCACCCAGGTGCCTCTCCAAATTGTGCTTTGGCTTTTGGTATGCTTTATAATTTTTCTTGACAGACAAACATGACATTCAGTACTGGGTAAAGGGAACTGCTGTAAATTGGCCTTTAGTAATGTGGTGGTGAGATGTGGGGGAAGGGGCATATTTGTTAGTCCTATGATTAGGTCTCAGTCTTATACTGAGCCTGTGCCTCTGGTCTGTGAACTTCACAAGTGTTTCTCATCCCCTCCCTCCACCCCCCACCCTCCAAAGGTTATAGGTTGGCTTGAGTGGGTTGGCCTTGGGTATTTCCCTTCCTTATACCAGTTAGGCTCTGACAAAACCCCAGCAGGTCAGGCTTTTAATTAGTTCCTCCTGATGGCAGGCCTATTTAAAGAGGATGGAGTAATCTGGCATATTTCAAAATGGTTCCTTTTACTCTCCCTCTGCCTGATGCCTAAGGAGATTCTTCTCTATTTACCGTGGGAATCTGGTTACACTCCTGGAGTAAATCTCACATACTGTGGAGGCCTCGTCGTGACTGGGTCCCCCTGGATTTTGTAACTCTCAGAATTGTCCACACTGAGCCTCCAGCAGGAAGTCATTCAGAGCTCAGATTTTCCTGACCCAGCCCTGGATCTTACAGCAGATGCCTTTCGGCACTCCCTGCTCTGGTAGGTCGTTATTCTATTTTTCTGTTGTTCTCTCCAATCCTGAGGCTAACAGTTTACCCTGTGTACTCCCCTTTCTTAGGGACCCAAGAACAGTTGCTGTTATGTATTTATTTATTTATTCATTTATTTATTTATTGTCTGTTCAGCTTTTATTTATTAGGATGGAATGGAAACTTCTAAGCTCCTTACATGAGGAGCTGGAAACAGAGCCTGATTTCTTCAAAAAAAAAAAAGAAAAAAAAAGTTTACATACAGTTAAATTCACTCTTTGTGGAGCACAGTTCTTTCGCCTTGACAAATATAGACTACAAAATAGTTCCATCAACCCCCAAAATTCTCTGTGCTGCTCTTTTACAATCAACACAACCCTCCATCCCTTGTAACTAATGACTGGCTCCCATCTTTAAAGCTCTGCCTTGTCATGTAAAGGGAATGAAAGCATGGAAAGCCTTTCGTGTCTGGCTTCTTTTCCTTAGCAAAATGCACCTAGCGGTCATCTATGTTGCTGTGTGAACCGATAATTTGCTTCCTATAACTGCTGGGTAGTGTGCCATTAACATGACCGAGCACAGTTTATCCATTCTTGGGTTAAGGAATTCTGCATTATTTCCATATTTTGACAATTATGAATAAAGCTGCAATAAACAGTAATATAAATATAGGTTAAACAGAACTTTTTTGGAGGAACTTAAGCTTTCATTCCTTTTGGTAAAATACCCAGGGGCTGAGTTGTGAGTTACATAGTAAACGTCCATTTCACTTTATCTGAAACCACTCAACTGCTTTCCTGAGTAGTTGTGCCATTCTGCTTCCCCATCAGCAGTTCATGACAGTCCCAGTGACTTTGCATCCTCATCAGCACTTGATATTTTAGCTTTTTCCCCTGTAATTTTAGCCATTTTGAAATTAGAATTGACACAGTGGTATCCCATGATGGTTTTGATTTGCATTACCTTAGTGGATCATGATGTTGAGTTCTTGTGTGAATCTTTTCTTAAATTGCTTTTTGAGCTGGTTGGTAAGCGGAGGTAGGGTTTGAGAGGTCCCTGCCAGAGCTGGGGCATGGCAGGAAGAAGCTGGGGGCATCTTTTGCATGTGGGATGGGGTGAGATAGTACATGTAAGTAATGTTGGTTTTCAGCCCAGATAACTAAATAGGGATTTTTTTCCCCCAACCCGCACACAGAACCAGGTGTCATGTAATAGGTGGGAACACGGAAATCATAGGGAGGCTGGCCCTAGACCAAGAAAATAAGTCTTGTGAGGAGTCCATTATTAGAGGCTACCATACAGGTCTCCCATCAGTTGCTAGAACCTGGGGGAGTAATCCAGGGTGACTGTCACTATTTCTTGTGATGGACTGAAAGAGTCAAATTTGTTTTTTAACTGCCGAGAGAGACAAGCATTGCATTTTAAAAATAATCCTCTAAGGGCAGGAGTGCTTTGGGAAATACTGCATTAATTAGTATGGGAAGTGTGATCTTAACTGACCCTACCTTGCAGCTCCCCAGTCCCTCCGGGTAAGTATGCGCACATTGGTCTGATGACCGGTTATGGTTATGCTCGGTGCCTGGAGACAGAAATGGGAAACTTGGGTGAATCCAAGACCCCTGTGATGGGTCTCCCAACTCAGCCCATGGGGACTAAGCTTGCGCTCTAGACAGGGAGAGGCTATAAAAACCAACCAACCACAACAAAGAAAAACTTACGAGACCGTTTTTACCAAGGACATTTTGGCATGAATTGTGCTGCTTCGGATCCTAGCAGACAACAGTGCAACAGGAGTTGCGGAGAGACCCAAATTCTCTGTAAGGAATGTAGTGCGGCTTTGGAACAACCAAGCATCAAAGCAAAGCATCGCACACCATGGTCGTACAGCAGCTTTGAACCGGCAGAACCTGGCACCGAGCATGCGCGTGTTACTGGCCCGGAGAATGAGGGCCTCTTCTGTCACGTGACTTGAGATGCACCATGGGGCCTGTCCACTCCCGGAGCGCAGGGAGGATCTCCTGTGGCTCCCAGAGGCAAGTGAGGCGCCCACAGGTTGTGGGTGAGGTCCGGTGGTGAGGTAGTTATCAGCTCAGTGCTGTCCTAATACAGTCTCTCAAACCCACTGGGAGAGGGGACCTGGTGAAAGCTGAGTTATACCTGAAAAACTCTCAACTGGTAGAGACATTACCTCCTCATCAGGGAGTTTGATTAGAAAAAGGTATGCGTTTAAATGAATTTCAAAAGCCGGGCTCAGGAATTAACTGACTGAAGAACAGTTTGAAAGGCTCTACCTTACATAAAAAATAAAGTGAAAAATGAAAACCTCCACGACTTCTTCCTTTGTGGACCTCTTTTACATGATGCATATCGCCATGGCCTTCCACCTTGCATGGTGGATATGTTTCTGTACTTGGCAATTGTTATAAGCCAAGCTTCTTGCTCTGTCTATAACAGCATTGTCTTTGTCTCCAGGAGAAAGTTATGGAGGTCCTGGGACCTCACCCAGTTTCCAGGCCAGAAGAAAATAGGATCTTCCTTGCAGAATGAGTCAGAAAGCAAAACTGGTATTAGTCATGTCTTGCGTAATTACAGGAAGCAGAAAAGTGACTGGCAAACATAAATATCAGAGGCATGAATGTTTTGTTTTGACTTTACCAGTCTGAGCTCCTCCCAGCGAGAGAGCTAAAACAAAAGCCTCTGATCCAAATACTCATGCACCAGGAAGAAAACCGCTTCCCTGCCAGCTTTCCTAATAATGCGTGTCTGTAGCCAATGACTGCAGCTCAGCCTGAGCCCTTTTCAGATGGTTATTTTCACAAGCTGGTCCTGGAGGTTGACAAGAAGCAGCTGTTGATCTTTTCTTATCCCATGCCATTCTCTCCCTATCAATATCCTGAGGGAAAAAAGGGCATGTTCCTCATCTGGCTGAAGGAGCAGAAGGCTTTGGGGACTGAATGGAAGGGAGAAATCAGTTGCTTTACTTTAAAAAAGCTGGTTCGTCATAAGAGCACATCTCAAATTTGTTACACGTGTTCTCATTGGTGCCTGTGCCTCTGAGGAATAGAATTTCAACCTGACAGAATGAACCAGGGTAGTGATAATGGTTTCCGTTCTGTGACTTCCTCTCTGTTATAAAGTAACAATGATGGTTCAAGGTGTCATACCTGGATTATTAGCAAAGCTCAAATTTCCACCATCTACAAGATTTAACATTGAATGTACTAGCTACAAGTTTCCAGAAATAATGGAAGAATGATAAAAAAATAGACAAATTAATAGCTAACCATCTACAAATAGAATGGTTACATTTTCTTGACTGTTTAATGAGTGCCAAGAATGTATTCAGTCTGTCATTTGCAGTTCTTAATATCTTAAACTCAACCCACCTTTTCATCCTTATGTCTCTATAACAATGACCTTCTACTCCCCCTGCTATACATGCACTACCTCCAGGGCTCTGGCCATTCTGAACTACTCTCTCTCTTCACTACTTAGTAGTGTTTGGATTCCATACCTTGATTATGTCCCTTCTTTGCCCTTCTTCTTTTTTTGTTTTTAACCTGTTTGTTAAAATGTTTTTCATATGTCAAAAACTAGTTCTCGTCATGGTGAAATGTTTTCCAAGTCAGTAAGAAGTCTCCTATGTTCACTCATTACATTTTATTTATACTCCTAGTTTATTTATCATTTTCCCTTTTATTTTAGAGTTTCTTACTGTGGCCGAGAAGGTTTCCCACTATCCATTTTCACCTTCTTCCTCAATATTGGAACTCGTTATTCTTTCACGGATGGTTTCCCAAGCACCATTTCAGCCCAGAGCAGATTTGTGGCTAAAATTTGTCAAAAGGGAACAATTAGAATTGACATGTAAGAGGTCTAGAAGATGTCATGAAAGGAAAAACTCATGTCCTTTTTCTTTCTTTCTATCTTGTTGCTGTTCAGAATATAGATAAAATTTCTGGAACAGGAGTAGCCATGTTGGGCTAGGAGGAGAAAAGCATCTGTGATTCTTTTAAGATTGAAGGATGGTCAGTATTTAATATACTAGTTCCATTTGTACTAACAGTAATTCCACAACTACATACATTATGAAATGTTCACTATGAGAGTGGTTACCATGAGGTACCTCACAAAGTTTTTACAATATTGACCATATTCCATACATTGTTCTTTTCATCCCCACGACTTACTTATTTTATAACTGGAAATTTGCACCTCTTAATCGCCTTCACCCATCTCCCCACCACTTCTCTGGAAACTACTAATTTTTTCTCTATGTGTATTAAACTACTTAAATTGTTGTTTTGTTTCTTCGATTCCACAGAGAAGTAAAATCACACAGTATTTGTCTTTCTGTCTTATTTTAGCATAATACCCTATTGGTCCATCCATGTTGCCATGAATGGCAAGATTTCGTTATTTTTTATGTCTGAGTAATATTCCATTTTGTATACAGACCACATCTTAACCATTCATCTGTTGATGAACACTTAGGTTGCTTCCATATCCTGGCTTTTATACATAATGCTGCAATAAACATAGGGGTGCATATGTGTTTTTGAAATAGTGTTTTTGGTTTCCTTGAGTAAATACTAACGTAGAATTACTGGATTATATGGTAGTTCTATTTTTAGTATTTTGAGAAAAATCTATCCTGGTTTTTATAGTGGCTTCACCAATTTACATTTCCACCAATGGTGCATGAGGGTTCCTTTTTCTCAGCATCCCTGCCAAAACTTGCTATTTCTTGTCTTTGTAGGAGTTCATGATCTTGATTATCCTAGGACTCTAATAGTTATATTGTACTACTTATGTTTAATGAGAAAGATACATTTTTATCTTATTTGGGCTTCTGTTATTTGGAGTTTTCTGTCATTTGCGTTTGAAACTGAATTCTAACCATCATACCTTTATTAAAGTATATCTCTCATACTAGATTTTGTGGCTTGGGGTGTGGGCTTTATGTCTTATATTACATCATCTTGAGCCACTTCCCAGCAACTAGCACAGTGCGTGAACTATATAAATTGCCAAAATGATAGGGTAGAGAGTTTAATCAAAGTAGACAATGAACTTCCTGATATTTTCTCATTATAAAGCAAAAAAATAGAAAAATAATGGACACTTAAAGCTACAGGAAAGCTGTGACTATTCAGAACAGAAGTCAAATGAAGAGTGCAAAAGAAGGGGAATCACAGTTCACATATTTCCTACTAGACATCGGATAAAGAGAGTTCAATTGTAGTACAGTTCTTGTCCTGGCAGAAACAGTACTTAAAGCTATTTTGAAAGAGATCTCAGTGTCTACTGAGGTGTATGTGTTAATTCTATCAAAATAAATTTTTGGGGTATGTACTATTGTCAGGGGCTACAACAGTTCGTAGAGATAGAAAGATAAACAGGTATGGAAGTGCCCTCATGCACAGTCTACTCAGATACTTATTAAAACTTCCAACAGAAATTCCCATATAAGTTGTAATTTGCATGAACATTAAATATAATGAATATATTACTATGATTTTTAATTTATAACTATAACAAATGCAATGATAGTGAAGTATATGTACATTCGAGGAGAGTATCGAAGATATAATCGGAAGACTCTGAAAGTCTTGGTAATGGACTGGATAATGGACTTGGTAATGGACAAGGAAGTAGGAAATGTCAGTGATAACTTCTGGTGGCTAGGATTGTGTAACAAGAATGGTGTTACCCATCACTAATAAATACTGGAAAGAGGTAATATTTGGGCATATATTTTGAGTTTGGTTTTGCAAAAAAGTGTTTTGTTTTTTTTTTAAGATAATAGTTAAGACCTCAAATTTGAGATGGTGAGGGAAGAGTTTTATATAAGACTTTGGAGGGGCACCTGGGTGGCTTAGTCAGTTAGCGTCTGACTTCGGCTCAGGTCATGATCTCACAGTTTGTGGGTTCAAGCCCCGCATCAGATTCTGTGCTGACAACTCAGAGCCTGGAGCCTCCTTCGGATTCTGTCTTCCTCTCTCTCTGCCCCTCCCCTACTCATACTCTGTTTCTCTCTCCTTCAAAAATAAACATTAAAAAAATTTTTTTAAAAGACTTTGGAGATGAAAAGTTTGATAGGGGAGCTTGAACCTAAAATTTTGAGTTCTCTGTCTATAGTGGTAATGCACACTGTAGGGATAAATGAAATTCCTTCAGAGGATAGTCTAGCATGAGACAAGGAGAATGTTAGGATTTGGCATTGGAAGACTCCATTCAAGCCAGATAAAGGATAATTCTGCAAAGGAGGCCAAAAGGGAAAGAAATAGCCAGAGGGATTAGAAGAACATGATGTCTGAGAGGCTGAAGAAATTAAGGGTCAAAAAAAGGAGTGGATATTCACAGATGTCTAATACTGGGCAGATGTCAAATAAGACAAAGACAGAAAAATAAAATTTATTGAAATTTGTATGCTAAAAGTCATTTGCATTTTAGCAACTGTCATTTTGGTGAAGATAAGAGTGGAGCCCAGATTAAAGTAGGTTTATAATTGAACAGGAAGTGAGAAAATGGAGCAGGAAGTGAGAAAATGGTGACAATTAATATAGATCATTTTTACAATGATTTAAAAAAATTTTTTAATGTTTTTTAAAATTTATTTCTGAGACAGAGAGCATGAGCAGGGGAGGGGCAGAGAGAGAGGGAAACACAGAATCTGAAGCAGGACCAGGCTCTGAACTGTCAGCACAGAGCCCGACACGGGGCTCGAACTCACAGACTGTGAGATCACGACCTGAGGCAAAGTTGGACGCTTAACCAACTGAGCCACCCAGGCGCCCCTACAATGATTTTTTTAAATGTATTTATTCATACCTTCTTCAGTTTCTTTCATTAATATCTCTCCAACAGTTGCTGTTTCTTGTCTTCTTGATTCTAGCCATCTGACAGGTGGGAAGTGATATCTCATTGTGGTTTTGGTTTGCATTTCCCTGATGATGAGTGGTATTGAGCATCTTTTCATGTGTCTGTTGGCCATCTCGATGCCTTCTTTGGAGAAATGTGTGTTCATGTCTTCTGCCCATTTTCAACTGGATATTTTGTTTTTAGTGTTGCCTTGTAGAAATTCTTCATATATTTTGGATACTAATGCTGTATCAGATATGTCATTTGCGGATATATTCTCCCATTCAGTAGGTTGCCCTTTAATTTTCTTGATTGTTTAATTTTCTTGATTGTTTAATTTTCTTGATTGTTTAATTTTCTGTGCAGAGACATTTTATTTTGATGTAGTCCTAATATTTTATTTTTACTTCTATTTCCCTTGGCTCAGGAGACATATCTGGAAAAATGTTGCTATGGCTGATGACAGAGACATTACTCCCTGTACTCTCTTCAGTAATTTTTATGGTTTCAGGTCTCACATTGACGTCTTTAAACCACTTTGGGTTTATTTTTGTATGTAGTGAAAGAAAGTGTTCCAGTTTGATTCTTTTGCATGAGGCTATCCAGTTTTCCCAATACTATTTGTTGAAGAAACTGTCTTTTTTCCCGTTGTATATTCATTCCTCCTTTGTCAAAGATTGATTGACCATATAATTGTAGGTTTATTTCTGGGTTTTCTATTCTGGTCCATTGATCCATGTGTCTATTTTATTCCATCCTGTGTTAATTACTCCTGCTTTGCAAAATAACTTGAAATCTGGAATTGTGTTACCTCCAGTTTTTTGTTTTTTGTTTTTTGTTTTTTGTTTTGTTTTGTTTTTTCTTTTTCAAGACTGCTTTGGCTGTTAGAGGTCTTTTCTGGATCTGTGCAAATATTAGGATTATTCTAGTTCTGTGACAAATACTATTGGTATTTTCATAGGAATTACATTAAATCTGTAGATTGCTTTGGGTAACATAGACATTCTAACAATATCTGTTCTTCTAAACCATGAACATGGAATGTCTTTCCATTTATTTGCATTGTTTTGAATTTCTTTCATCAGTCTTTTATAATTTTCAGAGTATAGGCCTTTGACCTCCTCGGTTAAGTTTATTCCTAGTATTTTATTGTTTTTGGTGGAATTGTAAATGGGATTGTTTTCTTAATTCCTCTTTCTGCTGCTCCATGATTAGTGTATAGGAGTGTAACAGATTTCTGTATATTGATTTTGTATCATGCAACTTCAGTAACTTCATTTATTAGTTCTAGCAGTTTTTCTGGTGAATCTTTAGGATTGCCTGTATAGAATATCATGTCATCTGCAAATAGTTTTACTTCTTCCTTACCAGTATGGAGCCTTTTATTTCTTTATGTTGTCTAATTGCTGTGGCTAGGACTTCCCAGTACTACGTTGAATAAAATTGGTGAGAGTGGACATCATTGTCTTGTTCCTGGCCTTGGGTGGAAAGCTCTCAGTTTTTCACCATTGAATAAGATGTTGGTAGTGGGTTTTTCATATAGGGCCTTTATTATGTTGAGGTATATTCCCTCTAAACCTACTTTGCAGAGGGTTTTTATCATGAGTGGATGTTGTACTTTGTAAAATGCTTTCTCTGCATCTCTGGAAGTGTTCGTATGATTTTAATCCTTTCTCTTGTTGATGTGAAGTCTCACATTGATTATTTTGTAAATATTAAACCACCCTTGAATCCCAGGAATAAATCTCTCTTGATTGTGATAGATGAATTTTTAAAATGTATTATTGGAATCAGTTTGCTAATATTTTGTTGAGAATTTCTGCATCTCTGTTCATGAGAGATACTGGCCTATAGTTCTCTCTTTTTTATCTGGTTTTGGAATCTGGGTGATCCTGGCCTCATGGAATGGATTTGGAAGGTTTTTTGTATGTTTGTTTTGTTTTGTTTTGTTTTTATTCTTCTTTCTTGTTTTGTTTTCTTTTGTTTTTTGGAATAGTTTAAGCATCTGTATTAACCCTTCTTTAAGTGTTTGGTAGAATTTGCTTGTGAAGATGTCTGGTCCTGGATTTTGGTTTTGGGGAGTCTTTTGATTACTGATTCAGTTTCATTTTTGGTAATTGGTTTGTTCAAGTTTTCTTTTTCTTTTTTTTAAGTTTTTTTATTTATTTTTGAGACAGAGAGAGGCAGAGCATGAGCAGGGGAGGGGCAGAGAGAGAGGGAGACACAGAATCCGAAGCAGGCTCCAGGCTCCAGGCTCCGTGCTGTCAGCACAGAGCCCGACGTGGGGCTCGAACTCACAGACTGTGAGATCATGACCTGAGCCGAAGCCGGACGCTCAACCAACTGAGCCACCCAGGCGCCCCATCAAGTTTTCTATTTCTTCCTGTTTTAATTTTGGCAGATTATGTTTCTAGGAATTTATCCGTTTATTCTGTTGCCCAATTTTTTGGCATATAGGTTTTCATAATATTCTGTTAAAATTGGTTGTATTTCTGTGGTTATTTCTTATCTTTCATTAGTGATTTTATTATTTCTCTCTGTCTCTGTCTCTCTCTGTCTCTCTCTGTCTCTCTCTCTCTCTCTCTCCTCTTGCTAGATGTTTTTCAATTTTATTGATCTTTTCAAAGAACCAGCTCCTGGTTTCATTAATCTGTTCTTTTTAAAAAATTTCTATATCCTTTATTTCTGCTCCAATATTTATTATTTCCTTTCTTTTGCTGGCTTTGGGTTTTGTTTGTTCTTATTCTAGCTCCTTTAGGTGTGTGATTAGATTGTTCATTTGAGATTTTTTTGGCTTCTTGAGGTAGACCTATGTTGCTCTAAATTATCCTCTTAGAATCACTTTTGCTGCATTTGAAAGGTTTTGGAAGTTTGTGTTTTGATTTTCATTTCCATGTAATTTTAAATTTCTTCTTTCATCTATTTGTTGCCCCATTCATTGTTTGGTAGCATGTTATTTAACCTCTATGTGTTTGTGCTCTTCCCAGATTTTTTCTTGGCGTTGATTTCTAGTTTCAGTGTTTTGGTCAGAAAAGATGCATGGTATTCAATTTTTTTTTTTAATTTTTTAAGACTTGTTTTGTGGCCTAATATGTGATCTACTCTGGAGAATATTCCATGTGCTCTTGAAAAGAATGTGTATTCTGATGTTTTAGGATGGAATGTTCTGAATATATGTCAGATCCATCTGGTCCAATGTGTTGTTCAAAGCCACGGTTTCCTTATTGATCTTCTGTTGGGATGATCTTTCTATCAGTGTAAGTGGAATATTAAATTACTCTACTATCATTGTATTACTATCAGTTATTTCCTTTGTGTTTATTATTAACTGGTTCATGTATTTGGGTGTTCTCATGTTGGGTGCACAAATATTTACAATTGTCCTATTATCTTGTTGGATTGCCCCTTTATTATGCAGTGTCCTTCTGTGTCTCTTGTTACAGTCTTTGTTTTAAAGTCTATTTTGTCCCAAATAAGTGTTGCTACCCCAGGTTTTCTTTGACATATATTTGTATGATAAATGTTTCTTTTACCTATTTCTTGATGTAGACATTTATCACTATGACCAATCCTCTTAGAACTACTTCTACTGAATCCCATAAGTTTTGGTATGTTGTATTTCCAATTTTATTTGTCTCAAGGTATTTTTAAAATCTCTTTTGATCCTTGATCCATTATTTTTAGTAGTATGTTATTTAATCTCCACATATTTGTGAATTTTCATTTTCTTCTTATAATTTGTTGCTGGTTTACTATCCTTGTGGTTGGAAAAAAATGCTTAATATGACTTCAGTCTTTTTGAATTTATTGAAAGTTGTAGTCTAACATATGCTCTATCTTGGAGAATGCTTCGTGTGCTCTTGTTTTGTTTCTTTCAGATGGAATGTTCTGTATATGTTTGTTAAGTCCATCTGGGCTAAAGTGTTGTTAAAGGCCAGTATTTATTGATTTTTCTGTCTGGATGATCTATCAATTTGTTACTATTATTGTATTGTTACTATTATTGTAGTATTACTACAGTACTATTATTGTATTGAGGTCTATTTTTTTCCTTTAGTCTTCCTTTAATATTTACTTTAGGTGCTTCTATATTGGGTGCATAAATATTTACATGTCTTATATCCTCTTGGTAGATTGACTACTTTACCATTATGCAATGACCTTCTTTGTCTCTTATTGCAGTCTTTGTTTTAAAGTCTACTTTGTCTGATAGGAGTTTACTTTGTTTGATAAAAGCTTTCTTTTGATTTTCACCTGCATTTATATCTTTTTCCATCCTTTTACTTTCAGTTTGTATGTCCCTATATCTGAAGTCTCTTATAGGTGGTAACTAGATGGGCTTTGTTTTCTTAATCCATTCAGCCACTCTTTTTTTTTTTTTTTTTTTTTTAATGGTAAAATTTAGTCCATTTACATTTAATTGTTGAGGGTATGCACTTCCATTTTATTAATTGTTTTCTGGATGGTTTGTAGTTCCTCTCTTTTTCTTCTGTTCTCTTCCTTTGTGGTGAATGACTTCCTTTAGTGTTATCCTTAGATTGCTTTTTATTTGTGTATCTACTATAGGTTTTTGCTTTATCGTTACCAGGAGGCTTACATATAGCAACTTATATTTTTAAGTCTTTTAAGTTGATAACAAAATAAGTTTGAGCACATTCTGAAGCTCTACGTTTTTACTCTCCCATCATGTTTTGGTTTGATGTCACATTTTACATCTTTTTATCTTTTATATATTTAGTAATTATTTTAATTGTATTTTCACTACATTTGTCTTTTATCACTTTTAAAGGTAATATGAAGGTTAAATCTACATTTACTAAATATTTTCCTTTACCAGTGAGGTTTATGCTTTTTAAATTTGTTTCATTGGTTTTAGTTCATTGATTAAAATGTAAAAGAATATTAAATAGTAATAATGAGAAGTGGTTGAACATTCTTGCTGCTAACTTTAATGTCTAGTGCAACATTTTCCAACATGTACTCCATAGTACAGTAGTCCCACAATATGATCTGTGAAATGAAATCCAAGGATTTCATAAATGGGGAAACACATTTATTATATTGCCCTTCCTTGAAATGAACAGTTTGCCCTCTTATCTCCTCAAGTCATCTGTAAAATACATGTTACAAGTAAATGATTTTGTACTTCATGTTTGTTTTCTAATTTTCATATTTTGAGGGAGGAGAGGGAATACAAAAATGAATGGGTTCTATTCTCTAGACAAGCCAGGATGAGCACACAGGGGCAACTCAAGAGTCCCCATCAATTTGAGATGATATAATTGGCAGTTTCTTAAACCTAAGTCCAAATAAGGAATGAAATTTTCTTCTGTCTTTCTTGCAAGAATTCTTTTTTTTTTTTTCTTTACTTAAAATTTTTTTTTTTTAATGTTCATTTGTTTCCAAGAGAGACAGACAGAGTGTGGGCCAGGGAGGGAGACACAGAATCTGCAACAGACTCCAGGCTCTAATCTGTCAGCACAGAGCCTGATGTGGGGCTCGAACTCACAAACCACAAGATCATGACCTGAACCGAAATCAGGTGCTTAACTGACTGACCCACCCAGGCACCCCTTTTTTTGCTTTCTGTAAAAATAGTTTTTGAGGGGCCACCCAGATATGAACTGAAGCATCCTCAGTCTTTGCAAATGAATTTTTCAGACAGCTTTTCTCACAGTTTGTGATAAAGGACATGTGTAGGGAATGCAGACACCACCATACTTCCCCATGGGCCAATGATTGTCCCTTTTGGTATAAGCCTGAGTTTTCTCCTCATAGAGCCTAGGGGCAGTTGAGGGAGACCTGGCATTCTCATACGGTGGTATCAGAATATTTTGAGGCAGCCTCTTAGTAAACGCAGGTGTCCAAGGGTAATCTGACTTCAATTTTTATAGTTCTCTTTAAAATGTGGTTAGTTTTCTTTTTCCTCTTTTTCCTCAACTAAGAGTTCTAATGGCCATTTCCCAGCAACAGACGATGTTTACTGATTATGGTATTAAACGTTTTTGAGAAACACTAAAGTGTTGACTGCAGGTAAGGACAGTTCATATGTGTGTGTAAATTAAGGCATTCAATATTCAGTCTGAGTTTCTTGGATGAAAAAAGTGTAAAGATCCTTCAAAAGCCCTAAGAGAACCTGCAGGGTTTTTGTAATTGGGAGCTTTATAAATAATCATCAGCTGATAGTAAGGACTAGAACAACTGATCCTTTGAAATAGATTCCAACTCTAGAATTGTTTCTGTGAAATAATGACGATAAACCACATCACAATTATAATACTTTTTATTTTGCTGGCAATTAATTCTTCCCAGAGTGACAAGTACTATAATGACTGTGTGACATAAGAAAACTATATCAAAAGATGACAAAACCATAGTGGCATTATTGCTCCCTTAGTGTGGCTCAAAGACGATGATGCAACTAAAAATAACTTCATCAGTGACTGAAAGGAGCAATGCCATTAGGTTCACTCTAAGTGATAGCTCTAACTTTGTTCTGTTCCTCAGGAGTATCTTTAGAACAATTCTGATTCATTTACTCATATTATTTTGAATTGTTTCGAGTTACCTTAGAAATATCCACAGAGGGGCGCCTGGGTGGCTCAGTCGGTTGAGCGTCCGACTTCAGCTCAGGTCACGATCTCGCGGTCCGTGAGTTCGAGCCCCGCGTCGGGCTCTGGGCCGATGGCTCGGAGCCTGGAGCCTGTTTCCGATTCTGTGTCTCCCTCTCTCTCTGCCCCTCCCCCGTTCATGCTCTGTCTCTCTCTGTCTCAAAAATAAATAAAAACGTTAAAAAAATTAAAAAAAAAAAAAAAAAGAAATATCCACAGAATATAACATGGTAAAAAAAAAGTGGAAAAAGAAAACAAAACCATAAGAAAAATTTATATAAGATGAATTCGGGATACTGTGATTTAGTGTCCAAAGGCATGCCGTAAATAACACTATATCATTTTTCCTGTAACACAGATACCATATAACAGAGTATTCTTAATTCCACCTTCCAGACCTTATGACCTTGTCATTCATTTCACTTATCCCATCTGTGGCGATGGCCTGATACATCACTACTGTTAGTATTTGAAATAAATGGTTGTCATTTAGATTAGAGAAGAAATTATTTTACATTCATATATACTTTCTCCAGTACTCTTTATTGCTCTGTCTAGATCCAATATTTCTGATCTTTAATTTTTCTCCTAAAGAACTTACTTTAACATTTCTTTTTTTTTTTTTTTTTTTTTTTAAACGTTTTTTATTTTATTTTTTGGGACAGAGAGAGACAGAGCATGAACGGGGGAGGGGCAGAGAGAGAGGGAGACACAGAATCGGAAACAGGCTCCAGGCTCCGAGCCGTCAGCCCAGAGCCTGACGCGGGGCTCGAACTCACGGACCGCGAGATCGTGACCTGGCTGAAGTCGGACGCTCAACCGACTGCGCCACCCAGGCGCCCCTTACTTTAACATTTCTTAAAGGCAGGTCAGCTGGAGATGACTTCCCTCAGGTTTTGTTTTATTCTTTTTTTCCTCAGATAGTTTTTATTTTTCCTTCATTGTTGAAGAAAACTTTTGCTGGACAGAATTATAGGTTGGGCTTGATATCTTTCAAAACTATAAATATCTTACCTGTTAACTTGTTTGCATGGCTACTGACTGCTTTAACTCTTTTTTTAAAATGTATTTATTTAAATTCAAGTTGGTTAACATACAGTGTAGCATTGGTTTAAGGAGTAGAATCCAGTGACTCATCACTTATATATAACATCCAGTACTCAGCCCGACAACTGCCCTCCTTATAATGCCCATTGCCCATTTAGTCCATCCCCCGACCCAACACCCCTCCAGTAACCCTCGGTTCTCTGTATTGACGAGTCTCTTATGGTTTGCCTTCCTCTGTGTATTTATCTTATTTTCCATTCTCTTCCCTTATGTTCATCTGTTGTGTTTCTTAAATTCCAAATATGTGTGAAATCATAGGATATTTGTCTTTTTCTGACTGACTCATTTCACTTAGCATAATACACTCTAGTTCCACCCATCACCCATCATTGATTCTTCCGCCCATGTTGCTGTAAATGGCAAGATTTCATTCTTTTTGATCATTGAGTAATATTCCATTGTATGTATATACCACATCTTCTTAATCTATTCATCAGTTGATGGACATTTGGGCTCTTTCCATAATTTTGCTGTTGTTGATAGTGCTGCTGTAAACATTGAGGTGCATGTCCCCCTTGAATCAGCATTTTTGTATTCTTTGGATACATATCTAGTAGTGCATTTGCTGGGTCACGGGGTAGTTCTATTTTTAATTTTTTGAGGAACCTCCATAGTGTTTTCCAAAGTGGCTGCACCAGTTTGCATTCCCACTAGCAGTGCAAAAGTGTCCCCCTTTCTCTGCATCCTTGCCAACATCTGCTTCATGAGTTTCTGACAGGTGTGAGATGGTATCTTTTTGTGGTTTTAATTTGTATTTCCCTGATGATAAGTGATTTTGAGCATCTTTTCATGTGTCTGTTAGCCATCTGGATGTCTTCTTTGGAAAAGTGTCCATTCATGTCTTCTGTCTATGTCTTCACTGGATTATTTGTTTTTTTGGGTGTTGAGTTTGATAAGTTCCTTATAGATTTTGGATATTAACCCTTTATCAGCTATGTTATTTGCAAATATCTTCTCCCATTCCTTCAGTTGCCTTTTAGTTTTGTTGATTGCTTCCTTCACTGTGCAGAAGCTTCTTATTTTGATGAGGTCCCAATATTTCACTTTTGCTTTCTTTCACTTGCCTCCAGATATGTTTAGTAAGAAGTTGCTGCAGCTGAGGTCAAAGAGGTTGCTGCCTGTTTTCTCTTGTAGGATTTTGATGGTTTCCTGTCTCACATTTAGTTTTCTTTTTTTTTTTTTTTTATCAATTTCGAGTTTATTTTTTGTGTATGGTGTAAGAAGGTGGTCCAGTTTCATTCTTCTATGGGTCACTGTCCAGTTTTCCCAGCACCATTTGCTGAAAAGACTGTCTTTTTTCACTGGATACTCTTTCCCACTTTGTCGAAGATTAGTTGGCCATATATTTGTGGGTCCATTTCTGGGTTCTCTGTTCTGCTTTAACTCTTACTCATGTTATTCCATAAGAGGCTTCAAAAGTCCCCTTGTTTATTTCAAGAATTTGTCTTTTGATTTCTTCCTTTTGAATATGTTATGCCTAACTATAGCTTTTTGTTTGTTTGTTTAAGAGTTTACTTTTTACAGGAGCTTCAAGATCATGGCAAAATTGAGTAGAAGCTAGGTATTCCCCATTTATCCCTTGTCTGTACACATGCATAGTCTCTCCCATATCAACTTCCTGCATGTGGTGGTGCTTATGTTATAAGTGATGAATCTGCATTGACGTCATTATCACTCAGAGTCCATAGTCTACATTTGAGTTCATATTTGGTGTTGTATATTCTATGGGTTTGGACAAATTTATAATGACCTATATCTACCATTATAGAGTCATAGAGAGTAGTTTTCCTGCCACATATCCCTATAAATCCTGTGTTTGACACATGCATCACTCTCTTCTATCTAATCCCTGGCAACCATTGATTCTTTTACTATCTTCATAGTTTCGCCTTATCCAGAGTGTCATATGAGTGAAATCATACAGTAAGTTGCCTTCAGATTACTTCTTTCACTTAGTAATATGTATTTATGTTTCCTTCATGGATTTTCATGGCTTGAAGCCTCATTTCCTTTAAGCATTGAATAATATTCTATTGTCTGGATGTACTGCAGTTCATTTATCTACTCACCTACTAAAGAACATCTTGGTTGCTACCAAGTTGGCAATTATCGACAGAGCTGCTATAAATACCTGTAAGCAGATTTTTGGGTGAACATAAGTTTTCACCTTCCTTGGGTGAATACCAATGAGCATGAATGCTGCATTTCATTGTAAGGGTATGTTTATTTTTGTAAGAAATGCAAACAGCCTTCCATAGTGACTATACCACTTTGCATTTCCACCAGCAATGAATGACAGTTACTATTACTCCAGTCTCACTAGCATTTGGTCTTGGCAGTGTTTCAGATTTCAGCCATTCTGATATGTGCATAGTGGTATTGGATTATTGTTTTAATTTGCATTTTCCTGATGACGTAATACAGAACATCTTTTCATGCGCTTATTTTCTATCTGTACATTTTCTTTGGAGTGTTTCTTAAGCTCTTTGGCCTATTTTTTTTTAAAACAAGTTGTCTGTTTTCTTGTTGAGTTTTAATAGTTCTTTGTATATTTTGGAGCAGTTCTTTCAGATATGTCATTTTGCAAATATTTTCTCCCAGTTTTTTGTTTTTTAAAGTTTATTTATTTTTGAGACACAGAGAGACAGAGCATGAATGGGGGAGGGGCAGAGAGAAGGAGACACAGAATCGGAAGCAGGCTCCAGGCTCTGAGCCATCAGCCCAGAGACCGACGCGGGGCTCGAACTCATGGACCGAGAGATCATGACCTGAGCTGAAGTCAGACGCTTAACTGACTGAGCCACCCAGGCACCCCTCCCAGTTTTTAATTTGACTTTTCAGTCTCTTGATAATTCCTGTCACAGAACCAGTGTTCTTAATTTTTAATGAAGTCCAAATAATCACTTATTGCTTTTATGTATTGTGTCTTTTGTTTTGTATCTAAGATGTCATCATCATACCCAAGGTCATCTAGATTTTTTTTCCTTCTAGGGATGCATTTTACATTTATAGTTATGCATTTTACATTTAAGTCTGTGATCCATTTTACTTTTATTGAATTTTTAATTAATTAAATTTTAGTTTTCATTAATGTAAAAATTAAATTAAATTTAAAAATTAAATTTAATTAAAAATTAAATTTAATGAAAATTAAAATTTAATTAATTTAATTTAATTTTAATTTAATTTAATTTAAATTTAATTTAATTAATTTAAATTTTTAATCAGTTAGTTAAAGTAGGGTCCACGCCCAATGTGGAGCTTGAACTTACTACCTGAAGATCAATAGTTACATGCTTTACCAACTCAGCCAGCCAGACAGTCCATCTTTCATCAATTTTAAATTAATGTTTGTGAAAGCTATAAGATCTGTGTCTAGATTCATTCCTTTTTACATGTGGATGTCCAGTTGTTCCAGAACTACTTTTTGAAAAGACTATCTTCTGCCATGGCATTCCCTTTGCTTTTTTTGTCAAAGATCAACTGCCTATATTTATAGGGGTCTGTCTCTGGATTCTATTCTATTCCACTGATTTGTTTATTCTTTGCCAAAGAAACACTGTTGAATATTTACTGTCCCCTTGAAATAAGTCTCAAAGTCAGATATTGTTACTCTTTCAACACTGTTCTTCAATATTCTGTTGGCTATTTTGGGTCTTTTGCCTTTCTAAAATAACTTTAGAATCACTTTGTTTTAGTCTGCACAGTAACTTGCTGGGATTTTGATTGAGCTTAAGGTGGGAAGAACTTGAGTCTTTTCCATGAACATGAAATATCCTTCTATTTATTGAATTCTTTGATTTCTTTCATTTCACCAGAATTTTATAGGTTTCCTCATGTAGAACTTGAGCATATTTTGTTAGATTCATGCCGATGTATTTCAGTTTCAGCGATTCCAATATAAATAGTATTGCTTCTATTTTCAAATTCCACTTGTTGACTGCTAGAATATGGGCAAGCAATTGACTTTTGTCAGTTTTGACTAGTGTTCTGAAACATGGCTATGATTACTTATTAGTTCCAGGAGTATTTTCATTGATTCTTTTAAATTTTCTATATAGATGATTATGTCATCTGCAAACAAAGACAATTTTATGTTTTCATCCCAATTTGTATACAGTTTATTTTCTTCTTTCATTTTATCACATTAACAAAGATTTCCAGTATGATATTGAAAATGAGTGGTGATAGAGAATATCCATGCCTTGTACCTGATCTTATGGGAAAGCTTCAGGTTTCTTACCATTAGGTATGATGTTAGCTGGAGGGTTTTTGTTGTTCTTGCTGTTGTTTGTTGATTTAATTTTGAGAGAGAGCGAGATAGAAAGCAAAAGTGGGTTAGGGGCGGCAGACAGAGAGGGAGAAAGAGAATCCCAAGCAGGTTCTGTCCTGACAGCACTGATGCAGGGATCAATCTCATGAACTGTGAGATCATGACTTGAGCCAAAATCAAAAGTCTAACACTTACCTGACTGAGCCACAGGGACACCCAGTTGGAGGGTTTTTGTAGATAGTCTTTATCAAGTTGAGGAAGTACCCCTCTATTCTTAGTTTACTGAGAGTTTTTCATGAGTGGGAGCTGAATGTTTCTCCTAAATAATTGTTAAGGAGTGTTTTATGGTTTGGAATGTGGTCTATTTTGGTGAATGTTTCATGTGAACTAGAAGAACGTGTATTCTGGTATTGTTGGATGAAATAGTTTATAAATATCAATTATGTCAATCCAGTTGACTAATGGTGCTGTAGAGTTCAACTCTGATCATGTAATTTTTTATTCATATGACCATGTAAGTTTTCTTTAACCTGTTGATGTGATGGGTTATATTAATTTTTCAAATGTTGAACCAGCCTTGCATACCTGGACTACATCCCACTGAGTAGTGTTGTATACCTTTTTTAAACGTTGTGGGACTTGATTTGTTACTTGCTATTACTGAATATTTTTGCACTTATACCCATCAGAAATAGTGGTCTGTAGTTTTATTGTAAAATCATTGTCTGGCTTTGGTATTAGGATAATTCTGACCTCATTAAAAGAATTCCCTGTACTTCTATCTTCTAAAAGAGATTGTAGAGAATTGGTATAATTTCTTCCTTAAATGTTTGGTAGGATTTACCAGTGAACTCGTATCGACCTGTGCTTTCTGTTATGGAAGGTTATTAATTATGAACTCATTTATAGTTAAAGACTTTGTCCAATCATCTATATGTTCTTATAGGAGTGTTGGCAGATTGTGTCTTTCAAGGAATTGATCCAATTCATTGAGGTTATCAAATCTGTGGGCATAAAGTTGTTAATACTATTTCTTTCTTGTCCTTTTGTTATCCTTGGGATATGTAGTGATATTTCCTCATTTGTGATATTAGTAATTTGCATCTTCTCTCTTTTTTCTTAATTACCTTGGCTAGAGGCTTATAAATCTTAATGATCTTTCAAAGAATCATCTTTTGGTTTTGTTCTCTGTTGATCTACTATTTCAATTTCATTTATTTCTCCTCTAATTTTTGTTATTTCTACCCACTTTGGATTTAATTTATCCTTTTTCTAGTTTCCTAAAATTGAATGTTGTGTTGATTTTAGAACTTTTTAAACATATACATTAATGCTATAAATTCATTCTAAAGGCTGCCTTCATTGTATCCCACAAATTTTGATAAATTTGAATTTTCATTTAATTCAAAGTATGTAATTTTTTTTTTAACGTTTATTTATTTTTGAGACAGAAAGAGACAGAGCATGAATGGGGGGAGGGTCAGAGAGAGGGAGACACAGAATCAGAAGCAGGCTCCAGGCTCTGAGCTGTCAGCACAGAGCCCGACGTGGGGCTCGAACTCACGGACCGCGAGATCACGACCTGAGCCGAAGTCGGACGCTTAACCGACTGAGCCACCCAGGCACCCCCAAAGTATGTAATTTTTTAATTTGACCTGTACATTATTTAGAACCGTTTAATCTCCATTTGTGTATTTTCTAGCTATCTTTCTGTTATTGATTCCTTTTTGGTCTGAGAGCATATGTTGTGTAACTTCAGGGTTGGTTTTTTTTTTTTTTTTTAATTTTTAAAAAATTTAGGGGCACCTGGGTGGCTCAGTCGGTTGGGCGGCCGACTTCGGCTCAGGTCATGATCTTGTGGTCCGTGAGTTCTAGCCCTGTGTCGGGCTCTGTGCTGACAGCTTGGAGCCTGGAGCCTGCTTCATATTCTGTGTCTCCCTCTCTCTGACCCTCCCCTGTTCATGCTCTGTCTCTCCCTGTCTCAAAAATAAATAAACATTAAAAAAAATATTTATTTATTTTAAGGGAGAGCGAGTAGGGGAGGGGTAGAAAAAGGGAGAGAGAGAATCCCAAGCAGGCTCCACACTGTGAGTGCAGAGCCCAACGTGGGGCTCGAACTCACCAACCATGAGACCATGATCTGAACCAAAACCAAGAGTCAGATGCTTAACTCACCGAGCCACCCAGGAGCCCCTAACTTCACTTTTTAAATGATTGTTAAGGAGTGTTTTATGGTTCAGAATGTGGTCTATTTTGGTGAATGTTTCATGTGAACTAGAAGAATGTGTATTCTGGTATTGTTGGATGAAATAGTTTATAAATGTCAATTATGTCAATCCAGTTGACTAATGGTGCTGTAGAGTTCAACTATGTCCTTACTGATTTTCTGCCTACAGAATCTATCCTTTTGTGATAGAGTGTTTTTGAGGCCTCTGACTATAATAGCGGATTCATCCATTTCTCTTTGTGGTTCTATCAGTTTTTTGCTTCATGTAGTTTGATGCTCTGTTGTTAGGCACGTACACATTAACGATTATTCTGCCATTTTAGAGACTTGAGCCCTTTATCATTAATGCTCCTCTATATTCCTAATAACTTTCCTTCCTCTGAATCTTCTCTGCCTGCAATTAATATAGCTACTCCTGTTTTCTTTTGATTACTGTTGGCATGATATTTATTTTTTCATCTCTTTACTTTTCATCTATAGGTGTCCTTATTTTTTAAGTGGGTTTCTTGTAGACAGCAAACACTTCAATTTTGTCTTTTTGTCCACTCTAATAATACGGGTTTTAATTGGTACATTTGTGCCACTGACATTCACAGTGGATTCTTGATATAGTTGGATTAATATCTATGATATTAGCTACTGTTTAGTCTTCCACTTTTCCCCCTGCATTTTGTTGTTCCAGTTGAGCATTTTATGATTCTATTTTCTCTCCTTTCTTAGCATATCAGTTATACTTGTTTCTTTTAATTTTTTGAGTGTTTTCTGTATAATTTGTAATAGATTTACAACTAATTCAAGTGTCCTTTCATATAAAACTATACCACTTCACAGATAATTCAAGTACCTAGTAATAACAAAATAATCCTAATTTTTCCCTCTTATCCTTTGTATCATTGCTGTCATTCAATGCACTTATGTGTAAGCATACATCATTGGATATATTGTTGCTATTAAATTTTGAACAAACCCGTTTCAGATCGATTAAAAAACAGAAATAATGAAAGCTTTTAATTTTTTTCATTCTTTCTCTGATGCTCTTTTTATGTAGATCTGAGTTTCTTACCTATGTCATTTTCCTTTTCTCTAAAGACTATTTTTTTTAACAATTCTTGCAAGGAATGTCTGCTGTCAACAAATTCCCTTAATTTTTATGTTTCCAAGAAAGTTTTTATTTCTCCTTCACTTTTGAGGCATTACTAGGTAGAATTATAGGTTGGTGGCTTTTTTTCTCTTAACACTTAAACTATTTCAGTCTATTCTCTTTGCCTTGCATGGTTTCTGAGAAGTTGAATACAATTCTCTGCTCCTCTATAAATGTTTTCTTCCCTCTGATTTCTTTCAGCATTTTAAAAAAACCATTTGGTTTTCTTAGCTTGAAGATATATGCCCAGGTTTAATTTTTTTGGCCTCTGTCCTGCTTGGTCTCTGAGCTTCTTGGGTCTGTGGTTTGGTGCCTGACATTAATTTGGAGAAATTGTCAGTTGAGCATTCTCATTTCAAAGATTTCTTCTGTTCCTTTCTCTTTCTTCTTCTCTGGTATTTCTATTGTTGTTGCTACAACTTGTGTAATTGTTCCACAATCCTTGGATATTCTGTTTTCAGTTTTCTCCTTGATTTTTGGTTTTTGAAGATTCTACTAAGATATCCTCAAGCTTGGAGATTCTTTACTCAGCCATGTGTATCTGGTCTACTAATAAGCCCATCAAAGGCATTTATTCATTTCAGTTTACAGTGTGTTTTTTTATCTCTAGCAATTATTATTTTTTGAGCTTCCATCTTTGTTCACATTGCTCATATGGTCTTGCATAGCGTCTTTTTTTTTATTTTTTTATTTTTTAATATATGAAATTTACTGTCAAACTGGTTTCCATACAACACCCAGTGCTCATCCCAAAAGGTGCCCTCCTCAATACCCATCACCCACCCTGCCCTCCCTCCCACTCCCCATCAACCCTCAGTTTGTTCTCAGTTTTTAACAGTCTCTTATGCTTTGGCTCTCTCCCACTCTAACCTCTTTTTTTTTTTTTCCCTTCCCCTCCCCCATGGGTTTCTGTTACGTTTCTCAGGATCCACATAAGAGTGAAACCATATGGTATCTGTCTTTCTCTGTATGGCTTATTTCACTTAGCATCAAACTCTCCAGTTCCATCCACGTTGCTACAAAAGGCCATATTTCATTCTTTCTCATTGCCACGTAGTATTCCATTGTGTATATAAACCACAATTTCTTTATCCATTCATCAGTTGATGGACATTTAGGCTCTTTCCATAATTTGGCTATTGTGGAGAGTGCTGCTATAAACATTGGGGTACAAGTGCCCCTATGCATCAGTACTCCTGTATCCCTTGGATAAATTCCTAGCAGTGCTATTGCTGGGTCATAGGGTAGGTCTATTTTTAATTTTCTGAGGAACCTCCACACTGCTTTCCAGAGCGGCTGCACCAATTTGCATTCCCACCAACAGTGCAAGAGGGTTCCCGTTTCTCCACATCCTCTCCAGCATCTATAGTCTCCTGATTTCTTCATTTTGGCCACTCTGACTGGTGTGAGGTGGTATCTGAGTGTGGTTTTGATTTGTATTTCCCTGATGAGGAGCGACGTTGAACATCTTTTCATGTGCCTGTTGGCCATCCGGATGTCTTCTTTAGAGAAGTGTCTATTCATGTTTTCTGCCCATTTCTTCACTGGGTTATTTGTTTTTCGGGTGTGGAGTTTGATGAGCTCTTTATAGATTTTGGATACTAGCCCTTTGTCCGATGTGTCATTTGCAAATATCTTTTCCCATTCCGTTGGTTGCCTTTTAGTTTTGTTGGTTGTTTCCTTTGCTGTGCAGAAGCTTTTTATCTTCATAAGGTCCCAGTAATTCACTTTTGCTTTTAATTCCCTTGCCTTTGGGGATGTGCCGAGTAAGAGATTGCTACGGCTGAGGTCAGAGAGGTCTTTTCCTGCTTTCTCCTCTAAGGTTTTGATGGTTTCCTGTCTCACATTCAGGTCCTTTATCCATTTTGAGTTTATTTTTGTGAATGGTGTGAGAAAGTGGTCTAGTTTCAACCTTCTGCATGTTGCTGTCCAGTTCTCCCAGCACCATTTGTTAAAGAGACTGTCTTTTTTCCATTGGATGTTCTTTCCTGCTTTGTCAAAAATGAGTTGGCCATACGTTTGTGGGTCTAGTTCTGGGGTTTCTATTCGATTCCATTGGTCTATGTGTCTGTTTTTATGCCAATACCATGCTGTCTTGATGATGACAGCTTTGTAGTAGAGGCTAAAGTCTGGGATTGTGATGCCTCCTGCTTTGGTCTTCTTCTTCAAAATTACTTTGGCTATTCGGGGCCTTTTGTGGTTCCATATGAATTTTAGGATTGCTTGTTCTAGTTTCGAGAAGAATGCTGGTGCAATTTTGATTGGGATTGCATTGAATGTGTAGATAGCTTTGGGTAGTATTGACATTTTGACAATATTTATTCTTCCAATCCATGAGCAGGGAATGTCTTTCCATTTCTTTATATCTTCTTCAATTACCTGCATAAGCTTTCTATAGTTTTCAGCATACAAATCTTTTACATCTTTGGTTAGATTTATTCCTAGGTATTTTATGCTTCTTGGTGCAATTGTGAATGGGATCAGTTTCTTTATTTGTCTTTCTGTTGCTTCATTGTTCGTGTATAAGAATGCAACTGATTTCTGTACATTGATTTTGTATCCGGCAACTTTGCTGAATTCATGTATCAGTTCTAGCAGACTTTTGGTGGAGTCTATCGGATTTTCCATGTATAATATCATGTCATCTGCAAAAAGCGAAAGCTTGACTTCATCTTTGCCAATTTGGATGCCTTTGATTTCCTTTTGTTGTCTGATTGCTGATGCTAGAACTTCCAGCACTATATTAAACAGCAGCGGGGAGAGTGGGCATCCCTGTCGTGTTCCTGATCTCAGGGAAAAAGCTCTCAGTTTTTCCCCATTGAGGATGATGTTAGCTGTGGGCTTTTCATAAATGGCTTTTATGATCTTTAAGTATGTTCCTTCTATCCCGACTTTCTCAAGGGTTTTTATTAAGAAAGGGTGCTGGATTTTGTCAAAGGCCTTTTCTGCATCGATTGACAGGATCATATGGTTCTTCTCTTTTTTTTTGTTAATGTGATGTATCACGTTGATCGATTTGCGAATGTTGAACCAGCCCTGCATCCCAGGAATGAATCCCACTTGATCATGGTGAATAATTCTTTTTATATGCTGTTGAATTCGATTTGCTAGTATCTTATTGAGAATTTTTGCATCCATATTCATCAGGGATATTGGCCTGGAGTTCTCTTTTTTTACTGGGTCTCTGTCTGGTTTAGGAATCAAAGTAATACTGGCTTCATAGAATGAGTCTGGAAGTTTTCCTTCCCTTTCTATTTCTTGGAATAGCTTGAGAAGGATAGGTATTATCTCTGCTTTAAACGTCTGGTAGAACTCCCCTGGGAAGCCATCTGGTCCTGGACTCTTATTTGTTGGGAGATTTTTGATAACCGATTCAATTTCTTCGCTGGTTATGGGTCTGTTCAAGCTTTCTATTTCCTCCTGATTGAGTTTTGGAAGAGTGTGGGTGTTTAGGAATTTGTCCATTTCTTCCAGGTTGTCCAATTTGTTGGCATATAATTTTTCATAGTATTCCCTGATAATTGTTTGTATCTCTGAGGGATTGGTTGTAATAATTCCATTTTCATTCATGATTTTATCTATTTGGGTCATCTCCCTTTTCTTTTTGAGAAGCCTGGCTAGAGGTTTGTCAATTTTGTTTATTTTTTCAAAAAACCAACTCTTGGTTTCGTTGATCTGCTCTACAGTTTTTTTAGATTCTATATTGTTTATTTCTGCTCTGATCTTTATGATTTCTCTTCTTCTGCTGGGTTTAGGCTGCCTTTGCTGTTCTGCTTCTATTTCCTTTAGGTGTGCTGTTAGATTTTGTATTTGGGATTTTTCTTGTTTCTTGAGATAGGCCTGGATTGCAATGTATTTTCCTCTCAGGACTGCCTTCGCTGCGTCCCAAAGCGTTTGGATTGTTGTATTTTCATTTTCGTTTGTTTCCATGTATTTTTTAATTTCTTCTCTAATTGCCTGGTTGACCCACTCATTCGTTAGTAGGGTGTTCTTTAACCTCCATGCTTTTGGAGGTTTTCCAGACTTTTTCCTGTGGTTGATTTCAAGCTTCATAGCATTGTGGTCTGAAAGTATGCATGGTATAATTTCAATTCTTGTAAACTTATGAAGGGCTGTTTTGTGACCCAGTATATGATCTATCTTGGAGAATGTTCCATGTGCACTCGAGAAGAAAGTATATTCTGTTGCTTTGGGATGCAGAGTTCTAAATATATCTGTCAAGTCCATCTGATCCAATGTATCATTCAGGGCCCTTGTTTCTTTATTGACTGTGTGTCTAGATGATCTATCCATTTCTGTAAGTGGTGTGTTAAAGTCCCCTGCAATGACCACATTCTTATCAATAAGGTTGCTTATGTTTATGAGTAACTGTTTTATATATCTGGGGGCTCCGGTATTTGGCGCATAGACATTTATAATTGTTAGCTCTTCCTGATGGATAGACCCTGTAATTATTATATAATGCCCTTCTTCATCTCTTGTTACAGCCTTTAATTTAAAGTCTAGTTTGTCTGATATAAGTATGGCTACTCCAGCTTTCTTTTGGCTTCCAGTAGCATGATAAATAGTTCTCCATCCCCTCACTCTCAATCTAAAGGTGTCCTCAGATCTAAAATGAGTCTCTTGTAGACAGCAAATAGTTGGGTCTTGTTTTTTTATCCATTCTGATACCCTATGTCTTTTGGTTGGCGCATTTAATCCATTTACATTCAGTGTTATTATAGAAAGATACGGGTTTAGAGTCATTGTGATGTCTGTATGTTTTATGCTTGTAGTGATGTCTCTGGTACTTTGTCTCACAGGATCCCCCTTAGGATCTCTTGTAGGGCTGGTTTCGTGGTGACAAATTTCTTCAGTTTTTGTTTGTTTGGGAAGACCTTTATCTCTCCTTCTATTCTAAATGACAGACTTGCTGGATAAAGGATTCTCGGCTGCATATTTTTTCTGTTTAGCACACTGAAGATATCGTGCCAAGCCTTTCTGGCCTGCCAAGTTTCAAAGGAGAGATCAGTCACGAGTCTTATAGGTCTCCCTTTATATGTGAGGGCACGTTTATCCCTTGCTGCTTTCAGAATTTTCTCTTTATCCTTGTATTTTGCCAGTTTCACTATGATATGTCGTGCAGAAGATCGATTCAAGTTACGTCTGAAGGGAGTTCTCTGTGCCTCTTGGATTTCAATGCCTTTTTCCTTCCCCAGTTCAAGGAAGTTCTCAGCTATAATTTCTTCAAGTACCCCTTCAGCACCTTTCCCTCTCTCTTCCTCCTCTGGGATACCAATTATGCGTATATTATTTTTTTTTAGTGTATCACTTAGTTCTCTAATTTTCCCCTCATACTCCTGGATTTTTTTATCTCTCTTTCTTTCAGCTTCCTCTTTCTCCATAACTTTATCTTCTAGTTCACCTATTCTCTCCTCTGCCTCTTCAATCCGAGCCGTGGTGGTTTCCATTTTGTTTTGCATTTCGTTTAAAGCGTTTTTCAGCTCCTCGTGACTGTTCCTTAGTCCCTTGATCTCTGTAGCAAGAGATTCTCTGCTGTCCTGTATACTGTTTTCAAGCCCAGCGATTAATTTTATGACTATTATTCTAAATTCACTTTCTGTTATATTATTTAAATCCTTTTTGATCAGTTCATTAGCTGTTGTTATTTCCTGGAGATTCTTCTGAGGGGAATTCTTCCGTTTGGTCATTTTGGATAGTCCCTGGAGTGGTGAGGACCCGCAGGGCACTTCCCCCGTGCTGTGGTGTATAACTGGAGTTGGTGGGCGGGGCCGCAGTCCGACCTGATGTCTGCCCCCAGCCCACCGCTGGGGCCACAGTCAGACTGGTGTGTGCCTTCTCTTCCCCTCTCCTAGGGGCGGGATTCACTGTGGGGTGGTGTGGCCCGTCTGGTCTACTTGCACACTGCCAGGCTTGTGGTGCTGGGGAGCTGGCGTATTAGCTGGGGTGGGTAGGCAAGGTGCACGGGGGCGGGAGGGGCAGGCTTAGCTCACTTCTCCTTAGGTGATTCACTTCAGGAGGGGCCCTGTGGCAGCGGGAGGAAGTCAGATCCGCTGCCGGAGGTTTGGCTCCGCAGAAGCACAGAGTTGGGTGTTTGCGCGGAGCGAGCAAGTTCCCTGGCAGGAACTGGTTCTCTTTGGGATTTTGGCTGGGGGATGGGCGGGGGAGATGGCGCTGGCGAGCGCCTTTGTTCCCCGCCAAGCTGAGCTCTGCAGTCCGGGGGCTCAGCAGCTCTCCCTCCCTTTGTCCTCCAGCCTTCCCACTTTCTGAGCAGAACTGTTAACTTCTGACCTCCCAGACGCTAAGTCGCGCTTGCTGTCGGAACACAGTCCGTCCGGCCCCTCCGCTTTTGCCAGCCGGACTCGGAGGCTCTTCTTGGCCGGCGAGCCGCCCCTCTGCCCCGGCTCCCTCCCGCCAGTCCGTGGAGCGCGCACCGCCTCGCCGCCCTTCCTACCCTCTTCCGTGGGCCTCTCGTCTGCGCTTGGCTCCGGAGACTCCGTTCTGCTAATCCTCTGGCGGTTTTCTGGGTTCTTTAGGCAGGTGTAGGTGGAATCTAAGTGATTAGCAGGACGCGCGGTGAGCCCAGCGTCCTCCTACGCCGCCATCTTCCGGAACTCCTTTTTTTTTTTTTTTTTTTTTTTTTAATCCATTACAGGCCTTAGTATACCAGTCATAGTTTTTAAAAAGAAATTCCCAGCCCGGTAACACTAACATCTCTACCATGTCTGATTCTATGGCGCTGTCTCTCCAGATTGTGTCTTTTGGGTTTTTGGTATGCCTTGTAAGTCTTTTTGATAGCTGGATCTGGGTAAAATGAACTGCTATAAATAGACCTTTAGTAATAGATGGTGAGGTGTGGTGGGGAGGGGTGTGTTCTATAATCCTATATTCAGCTCTCAGTCTTCAAGGGAGCCTCTGTCTCTGGATTGTGAACTTCATATGTGCTTCTCAGATTTCTGCCCCCTTCAGTGGGACAGGATGGCTGGAGCTTGCTATTTTCCTTCCTCCATGTGGAAGGGTTAGGGCTGGCTGGAGTTGGGTATTTACTGTCCCCCAGGTTGTTGAGGCTCTGATAAAACCCCATCAGGCTAGGCGTGGGTGAAATAATTTCTCCTGTGGGCAGATTCAAGAAGAACAAAATGCTCTGGTGTATTTCAAAATGTTTTATTTTCCCCTCTTCCTACTGGAAGCACGAGGGGATTTTTCTCTACAATTCATCATGAGTACCTGATAGAATTCCCGGGGATAAAATTCACAACAGTATGGAGGCTGCTTTATGACTGGATCTCCCTGGAGTTACAACTCTCAGATTTGTCCACACTGAGCCTCTAGCGATTCATTACAGTTCAGGTTTTCCTACCTTAGCACTGGTTCCTGCCCAGGTTTCTTTCATGGGGCTCTGGTACAGTAAGTTTTGATTCTTTGTATTTACTGTTGGTTTCCCCAATTTGGGGGGCAGTGGTTTACCCTGTGGTTTCACTTCTCTTTAAGAATACAAGGAGACCTATTGATTTTTCAGTTTTTTCAACTTTTTACTTACTAGTATAGAGTGGCAACTGCCAAGTTTTTCTTACGTGCTTAACTGGGAATGGGAAGTCTCCTAATTTTTTGGTTGTTGTTTTGTTTTTAATGTTCATCAGCTTGATTAACCTGCAATTTATGTATTCCTGTATCTGAGCTTGTTGTACCCGAACTACCTGTATCTGTGGTTTTGCTTCTGTCATTAATTTGGGGGAATTTGAAGCCATTATTAATACAAATATTTTTTTCTGCTTCATTCTTTGTCTTATGTTTCAATTATGCATATGTTACATCTTCTGAGATTGTCCCACATTTATTAGACTTTTATAATTTTAGTTTCTTTCTTTTTTCCATTTCAGTTTGAGAAGGTTACATTGACCTGTCTTCAAGCTCAGTTTGTCCACTTCACTGATGAACCCAGCAAAAGCTGCTCCATTTCTGTGTTTTTTGATTTATAGCATTAATATTTATTCTTCCTTAGAGTTTCCAACTCTGTTTACCTACCTATTCTTTCATGTTTGTCTTCTGTGTCCACTGGAGCTCTTAACATATTGATTGTAGTTATTTTAAATTCCACATCTTCTGCTTTTAATATCTGTGCCATATCCAAGTCTGGTTCTCATGCTTGCTGTATTTCTTCAAAAGGTGGGTTTTTTTTGCTGTTTCCTATGCCTTGTTAGTAGTTGTTGTTGAAAGCTAGACATATTTTATTGGATAATGAGAACTGAAGTAAATAGGCTTTTACTGTTAGGATTTATGTTCATGTCTCTAGGTATTAGGCTGTGTTTAATGTTGGCTAAGGCAGTGAGTGTCAAGGGCTTCAAATTCCTCTAGTAACTTTGTTTTTATTTGTTGTTGGTCTTAATTTCTTTTTGAGTTTGGCTTTCGTAAGTTCTCCTTCTCAGAGAGTATGCATCCTGCTGTTTGTTTAGCTATAACCCACTGTTATTATACTAAAACCCTGTTGGTATAGTGCCATGGTGCATGGGAGGGGGCACTTCCTATGTTATAGTTCAATCTCAGCCTTTAAGTGGGCTTTTGTCTCCAGGCTTGATCTTTGCAGAGTTTCTACTGTAGGGTAGCACCCCCACCCCAAGTTAAGACCAGAAGGATTGGGTGTAGAGGAAGAATGGGAGGGATGTCTTTCCCACAGTTGGGATAAAACTCTGATAAATCCTTTCCCCATGAAAAGAAGGCTGCTGCTATGGCAAATGCCCCTTATTTCACAATGATTATTCTTTTTCTCTTCCTAAGTCACAAGGGGATCTTGCTTAGATCTTCACCAGGACAGCCAAATGGAGTTTTTGTAGATAAAGTCACTGGTTACTGCTGATTATTGGCCCTCTCATAAGAATGCAACCCTCCAGAGTTTCTCTCTGTCATGCTAGTCTACACTCAGCCTCCAGAAACTTGTCAGTTATCATTTAGGTATTCCTACCAGTTATGCTAGTGGTTGCTGTTCCAAGTAAGTAGATCTTGGCCAAGGCCCTCTATTTTTGTCTGTGTTTCCACATTACTGAGTGGCAGTTGGCCCCGAGTCCTCAGTTCTCTGGGTCCAAGAAAAGTGATTATCAGCCCAGTATTTTCTTGTTATTGGTATGGGAAACACAGTCTCTAAGCTCTTTATACAGCAGAGCTAAAACTGGAAATTTCTTGCCCTTGATTTTTATTTGGTAAGATTCACTGCTTAAAAAGTAATTCTATCTTCATCCTACTGGCCTTAAGGGGACATTCCTCTTCTTCAATTACTGGGCCTAAGTATGGAAATAAGACACTTTATAGTCTTAATGGAGACTGCTGCAACTTTGGAGCAAGACTTTTAAAAAGACTTGAAGATAACACAGGGAAATTTTCATCACAGAAATATTATGTGGTTTACAGGATACAGATTACTTCATGTAAGTTTAGAATTGCCTGCAAATGACCTCTTTGCCAATCTTCCAGTAGCTTCTCTGTGGCAAAGGTGATTCTCCCCAACCCCTTGGAGTCTTCTCAAATGTTTGTCAATCTACTAAAGACCAAAGACATTGGCAGAGAGAAGTGAAAAAGCCTTCCAACCATGTTCTGGCTGGAGATGTGGCCTTTTCATATGAGGGTTCCTTTCATTGGGCCATTCACCCTCTACCTTGTGTTGCAAAATCATCTCAAGGTCTCAACCGGTCAGCCCTCCCCCAAAGGCAACAATCCACCTTAAAGCAGAAGACAATTTGGAAGGAATAAATGTATATGCCTACTGGGTAGTAGATACCCAGCAAGCATCTGTTGAATTGAGGAATGAATGAAACTAGGTCTAGAAATTTGAAGCAGAGGAAAGTAGATTTGAGACAAGATAGTAAGTTGGTTTTGAGTGCTTTCTGATGAGCTCACTTCCAGAATACGAGGGAAAAGTAAATTGGGGGAAAAAAAAAAAGTCTAACAAAAATGGTTGTTGCAGTCACCTCCCTTTACCAAAGGAAAAGCAGATATTTGGGAGAATTTGGAACTGAGAATGAATTTAAGGCTATAGTTTTAACAGGCATTGTAGCCTAACTAGTATTTTTGCATCAATCCTAATCCTCATATGCACACACTTCTTGATTCCCTACAATTTGTCCCCCACTAAGCACTCAGAGAATTTTCCAAAATATGAATTTGATTATATTATTTCTGTGCTAAAAATCTCTGAATTCCTACAACCTAAAATTAACTACATGTTTAATATCATCTTTCCAAGCCAATTTGTTACCTTGCATCAAATCTTTGTCTTTCTCCTAGCTGCATCTTTTGCACCTTCCTCAAATAATGCCTCCTCCAATCACATCCAGCCAGTTCCAACATAAACCACACATTTCCACATGGCCTTATAGCTATGCTATATTTTGCTTGAACTTCTATGCATCTCTTAAAGCTCAGCTTACTTCCTATGTAGACTTGACCGAAGAGTCCCTCCCTCTGGCAGTTTCAGTTGCTCTGTGTTCTTTTTTATTTAATATGTGTAGCATAAAAATGAATTTAAAATTTTTTGTTTCCTAGGGGCAGGTGTATACTGTTGACCAGCGGGCCTTTGTTCACTGAGCAGTATGGGGTATACCATATGAGAAACAGTGTCCATGGCTGAAAACACAGACTAGTTTCAGCTGCCCACATCTGATAGCCCTGCTCTATATCCAACCATACCATCTATGTAATCTTGTCAGGTTATCTCCCCTCGGTGCATTAATTTCCTCAAGTATAAAAATGCATATGATGATAGTAAATCCTAATCCATTGGACGTTCACAAGGATGAAATGAGTCCATTCGTGGAGTATTAGACATTTAAGTACAGAATGTTTGCTATGGTCATGGCCAGAAGGGTGAGGATAGTGATGATGGTATGTAGAATTAGAGGCATTGAATTGCATGGTGGTAAAGCTATCTGAGTTGGGTTGGAGGAGGAGGAGGAGGGAGAGTCCAGGAGGGAAAAGACAAAAGTTAAGGAGGCCGAGCATAGAAGGAACTCATCGCTGGTACTGCAAATAGTGAGTTTTAGAAAACAGTCCCATCTAGTTAAGATTTTAAGTATTTTTCTAGTAATTCAGTGCTGTAACCTTCCCATATTCCCACCTGCAATATGAGATGACTAAGTGTACTTTATGAATAACCTGTTTGGTGCCACAGGGTACTGAGATCTGTTTCAGTGTAGTGTGGGGTACAAGTACCATTTGTGGGGACAGCTGACTTCAAATTGCAAGTCTGTGTCTTTTAACAATCAGGAAGGAAGCACCTGTATGTTACTGATACTGTAAAAAAAAAAACACTCTGTAGCTTTCATGGCCTAAGAGAATAATAACCAGGGTAGGAAGGATATGAGTGTTTGTCTCTGAACTCCCTCAAGTGAAACCACTGGAATCTCAGCACTTTCTTTTTACACTCGCCTCAAAAAAAATTCCTTAGCCATTACCGGCGAGCATTCCCGAACAGTTCTCTTAGCCACACTCAGCCGGCTGATAGTCCACAGTGAAAATGCATGTTTCTTGTTGTTTTCTTCTTTTATGAGTAACCCTGTTGCCATCACCACTCCCAGCGATCCTAATGGGCCAGCCTTGTTCCATCAATTGCTGATGATACCTCTTGTGCTTCACCTCTTTCAATTTTTTTCATGTTCAGACACATTCTTTCTGAAAATTTTGGGATATTTCCTTAGGACAAATCAGAGTACATTAAAACTAATGCTTCTTGTTATGCAACCCGAACTTTCCATCTCAACAATGAGGTGTCCAGAGTAGAGCCCTTGAGGAATGATCCTCCTTCATCTGGAAGGGCACTCTCCAGGAAGTATTGGATCGCTTTGTCTAATAAGTGGTAAAGATATTTGAGTTGGGTTGGTGGAGGAGGAGAGGGAACAAGCCTTTGTTCCTAACTTGTGTTCAAGAGCTTAAGTTCTGAGGACAGCTATCCATTTGGAAAAGTGTTCTGCACACGTCTCCTGGGGGTGCTAAGGGTTTCATGCAAGCCAGAGCAATCTGTTCTGGTGCACTTGAACTCCGTACTGGGTTCCCTCTTACACTTTTCACTGGAATTGTACTCTGCTGGAAGCTTGATTTCAATTTATTCCAAGCTCAGGGCCAGTGGTCTATAACTGTTCTGTTCTATTCCTTATCCATGTGAGCGCCAATGAGCGTGAAAACCCATCAGCACATGTGATGTTTTGAGAGCTCTTTTTATGGATTTATTAAACCATTAACAGCCATGTGTGCCATCAAAGTAGCCTCATGTGAAGGCGAGATTTATTCAATTCTGGATTTTCCTGCACATGGAAGATAATCATATTTTAAGATGTGCTTTTGGAAATTTATGTGACCTAATTTAAGAGTATTTTCCAAAGCAGAAAATTAAGTAATCTGGTATGAAATAATTGGCTAAAGAGGACAAGGTCAATTTAGTCTATTTTAATTCGGATCTTGTTTATTTCCTTAAAATATTTAAAGATAGCTACTATTACAGTGGTAGAAAACAATTATAAGTGAATCACAAAGGAGGGAGACAGAAGAAGCAGGTATCTGGGATGAGTTAGTTATGACAGAAGCGTGGAGCTTCAGCTTTGAGGCTTCTGTCCACAGGGTCAGATGTATAAATGGATTTGAGTTGTTGCTGACATCTGTTGAATGTTTACCATGTGTCAGGCCCAATTCTAAGGGTCTTTTTATGTGTGAATTTCTTTTACTCCCATTAACTCCCCTATGCGGCAAGGGTTATTGACACGCACATTTTACAGATGAGTAAACTGAGGCAGAGGGAGGTAAATAACTTGCCCAGGGTAATACAGCTAGTACCTGAGAGCTGGAATCTGAACTGACGTAATCTGACTTGAGGATTTATCCTCTTAAGCACAATGATTCCTCTTACTCTCCAGTAAGGGAACACCATGAGGTAAAGACTTTCTTGCCCTGAGTTTAAGAAAAATATATTCAGTAATGTAATGTAATGTAATGTAATGTAATAGAAAATGTAATGTAATAGAAATGTAATAGAGTAGAATGTAATAGAAAAATGAAAATCAAAATCTTGGTCCCAGTTGCGCAAGAGAAACAATACATTCTCCACATGGCAACTTCTTGTGTTGCTATCTTAAAATTAGGGGAACAGCTAATTAACTTAGAGATGTACACACTTGGCTTTATAACGTCATAACTTAGCACAGATTAGCCAATGCTTAAAATTATGTAGTCTTGGGGTGCCTGGGTGGCTTGGTCGGTTAAGCGTCCGACTTCGGCTCAGGTCATGATCTCACGGTCCGTGAGTTCAAGACCCGCGTTGGGCTCTGTGCTGACAGCTCAGAGCCTGGAGCCTATTTCAGATTCTGTGTCTCCCTCTCTTTCTGCCCCTCCCCTGTTCATGCTCCGTCTCTCTCTGTCTCAAAAATAAATAAATGTTAAAAAAAAATTATGTAGTCTAGATTATTGATTAAAGTCCTGTACCTATAAAAGTCACGATGGTGGTTTGTAGAATGGTGTTATTTCAATGAGCACTGGGTAATGGTTAGGGATGGCTTGCTTTATCTCCACATAGACGTGGGGTTTGGTATGGGGAGTTATGGAAGTGGAAGGGACCAATTTGGGCAGGAAAAAAAAAACGTCCAGTGTAATTATGTAATTAAATGCTCTTATCTATAAAAGAAAGTATCCTACAAGATATGCATTTTAAAATCAGGGATTGTACATATTATATTACACATGAAATTTACTCCATTAGTTAAGAGTTAAAAAGAACCTGAAATAAATTAGTTAATACTAATAAATAATGAATATGTGTTGCCTTTAATATTCAGAAAGAGTTTGATTTTTAGAAGTTCACCCTTACATTTACATTCCTTCAGGTTATGCTATATGGTAAGTTTATATAGAGCTAATTATTAAACTGGTCACATTTTAAATAACCCTACAGAAATAACAAATCATCTTTATTTTCAAAACGTGTCTGGGGCACCTGGGTGGCTCATTCGGTTGAGCAACCGACTTTGGCTCAGGTCATGATCTCGTGGTCCGTGAGTTTGAGCCCCGCGTCAGAATTTGTGCTGACAGCTCAGAGCATGGAGCCCGCTTTGAGTTCTGTGTCTCCCTCTCTGTTCTTCCCCTGTTTGTGCTCTCTCTCTCTCTCTCAAAAAATAAACATTAAAAAATTTTAAAAATGGGTCATATATATATATATATATATCTGTGTGTGTGTATAGATAATATTTAAGCATATATATATATATGCATATATATACATATATATGTATATATATAGGGGCTTTAAAAAATATATATATTGGTTTTTCCCTCTATTTTACTGGTAGCCATCTTATGTTCCTTCTTGTTTCACTGTTTATTTTGGAAGTAGAAAGTATTAGATGTGGGTAAAAAGGCAACTGAGCATGTAATTTCTTTTAGCAAAAAGAAAAATTTTGTAAAAGCTTGAAAAACTAGCTTTTTGGCTAGTTACTATTTGTTGTTAGTCTCTCTTCCAGTAGGGGGCAGGATCTAGCAATCTGTAAACTCAAACTTCTCAGGGGTTAAATGAGGAGCAGTATCACCTTCATTTGAAGTTACTGTTTAATTAAAAAGCTGTTATTTTTTCTCTGATATATATGTTCTGATTAAGTCCCCCAAAGTGAGATTGTGATAATTTGCAAAATACTGTATTGTAACAAATTAACACGTAGCCCAGTTCTCTTCCAGAATGCCTATACGCTTACACAGATTTCAAGGGAGTATTTTCCATTGTTGATAAATAAACAAATGGAAATTTTTACACATGCCAGGCTCTACCCAGGTGTTGTATGTTAGGATGAGAAGACCACGTAGATGTTTATTCTTAACTAGAGGGGTTCACATATGAGGTGCTTTGCCCGGCCCTCTTCCAGGCTGTGGGTCACAGAAGTGAATGGTGCAAAGGCTCTGCCTGTGAGCGGCCTACATTCTACAGAACAGATCCACACAGAAATTGTTGCCTAAATAAAATATATATAGGCACTCATAATTGTTACAAAATGAAATAGGTTGGAAAGTGATCAGGTGGTCGGGAAGAGCTTTCTGGACTAGGAGGCAGTCCCCAAATTCTAAATGGGCTGCTTTTTACTAGCTCATTTTTGGGTCCGTGATTTGCCACTGAGAACCACTTTTCCCACTAAAAATAAAACATGGGGATTATGTTCCTAAAACAGCTCGTAAAAGAACTGAGTCAGAAAAAAACAAAACGAAGCAAAACAAAACAGTGTTTGAATTCTGGTTGGAATACTTATTAGTATCCTAGTATGCTTTAGATGCTCATTTGACCTAAGATTCTTTCCTCACCTGTAAGATCATGAAAATACCATAATTAGCAAGGTTATTGGGAACATTAAAGATAACTTAAGAAAGGGGCCTAGTAGACTGCCAGGCATATAGTGGAGAACAGCTATGGTCCATAATATAATCTTGTAGACCAGTAGTTGACAAGCATTTCTATAAATGGTCAGATTTTTTGGCTTAATGGGCCATTTAGTCTCTGTTGCATTTGCTTGACTATTACAGTGTGAAAACAGCCATAGACAACATGTAAGTGAATGAACGTGGCTGTGTTCCAGTGAAACTTGACTTATAAAAACAGTGCGCAGGCTGGATTTGGCCAGCTGGCCATAATTTTATAACCCCTGCCCTGGAATATATGTATATGTAACTATTGATAAAAGTACTTGTAACTGGAATATATTAAAACGGAACCAAATCACCCGGTGTAGCACTATTTCTGTGGTAAAAGGCATTCAGTAGTGTCCCATTGTGCCAGGAACTTGCCTTTAGCCTGTTGGAGAGCTAGCGACTCTCCTACCTCCCCAGTCTTTTCTTGCTAGAAGTCAGAAGTAGTCCATGGCCCCAGGGCTGTGCTTCTGTCAGAGCAGAACTGCTCAGGGATATAGTGGAATCTGTAGGATGAGTGAGAGGTGATTTACTTGTGGGGAAAGTTGCCATGGGCTTCAAATCTTCTCTACGGCGTCACTTCTGCGAAATGCTGTGTAACTCTGAGCTTTCTGGGCATCCCTTTATTCTCCTTCAAACATGCCCACCTACTGGCCCCCTCTCTCCTCCTTTTCTCCGGTCTCGGTTAGTTTTGAAATGATAAAGTTGCATCAGAATCACTTGGGAGAACTTTAAAAAAGGCAGATTGCTTTACCCTAACTACACTGTTAGGCCACCCACCCCTACCTGCCCCATTCTGACTCAGATACCACTATGCTGGTGCTCAGGTGTCTAGACTAGTCACACCTATAAATTGCTAAAAGATCTATTGAGGCATAGTCAACATTTGAAGAATTCATTTCAACAAAACGTGACTCGATAGGGCAGCACTGAACCAGAAGTGTTTAGGCACACTCGGCCAACAGGGGTGCGGGGAGAGACTTACGCAGAGAAAGTGTGGAAGCAAAGAAAAGAAACTGATGATAGCTTAAAGCCTAGTGGGCTGTTGGTGATTGGTTGTCCTTAGAGTTTGATTTTGTAGCCACGAGGCATTGACAGGCTTAGATTTTGACTTGTTTACGTAGGCTGCTGCAGCAATGGCCTCCCTGTGTAATGATGGGAACAGACGCTACCTCAAACAATTGTTTGCCTTTGGAGAACTATGGACTGGCGTAACGGCAAGGCCCTTTCTCTGAAGGAGAGAAAAAGAGATCCTTTTTCTTTCTTTCCTTTCTCTCTCCTCGCCAGGCCATTCTGACGCCACAGAACTACCTCTCATCACCTTAACTAGGAAGTTTGGCACCCAGGGAAGCACACAGGGAACTGAGGGCCCTGAGAGGGAGTTGGGAGGGAAGAGAAGTAGAAGCATGTGTGAAGATGTGCAGCCTGGCGGGCTGCCTTCCTTTAATACGCCTTGGAGGCTGGGCCCAGCCCACAGAGACCTGCCCAGTGTTAGATGCCACCTCTTTGTGGCTAGAGAAGCACCGGGTGTCATCTATCGATCGCGAGAGAAAGCGTAAACATTTTCACAAGTAAACATGGCTACCTTGCACGCCTCCCCCTGCCCTCTTCCCCACAAAAACCTAATCAAAAGATTAGTCAAAACTAATTTTACTCTCATGTTCTGAGAAAGGCTTCTTTAAGGTAAAAAATGAGCTGGAATCAGATGTGCGATGGCATAAAGATGGTGTTTATGGCAGAAAAAAAGGCATAATTAGGGGAATTTAAGAATTAGGACTAGAAACTTGGCATGTGCCTTTGTGTTTATATAGTGAGCTCATGTTATTTTCTCATCATAAGGTTTTATGTAAAACTTTTAGGATTTTTCATTAATGTGAACTAAACTATTCGGCAGAGTAGTGTGGTAATTAAGACCGCCACTTCTTAGCTGAATGGCATTGGAAAAGCTAATTTTACCTGTCTGTGCTTTAAGTTTCTCGTCTGTAAAATGAAGGCCATGCTGTCTCCCTCACATATATGATAAAAGGGTAATAAGTTACACCAGTCGAATAGAATTGACACATGGTACTGTTCAAAGCACACTGGCTATCATGGACTGGAGCATCATAACTCTTCATTTAATGTAGTAAGTCCTGCACTGATTCTCCTTTTTCATTTAAAAACAAAAGGAACAAGAGCTACGTTTTTAGGGTTTGGTGGGAGTTTCATACAGAGATGCAGTTCTGTGGCATATACATGGCAAAGGCATTTCAGCAGCGTGGCCAAAATCATGGGTTCTGGAGCTAGACAGCGGTAGCTCGCATCACATATTCACCACTTACCAGGGTATCACAACTGCTAAGCTGCTGGTGCCTCAGTTTCCCCAGGGACAAAACTGGGATGATACAAGCTTTCCTGAATTCACAGTGAGCTTGAGAACTAAAATATGGGAAACCCTTAGTTCCTGCCTCATAGTAAGAGCTCACCAGATATTAGTTATTGGCATTATTTTAATGCCAAGGGGTTGGTGACGGACAGAGGAAGGGGACACGGAGAGAATCCCATGGCCCAGCAAGGAGAGGGAGAGGACTCCTTAAAACCAATTTGGTGACTTTTATAGGTGAGGGACGTAGGTTTGGGGTCTGTCTGGATTATAGCCTTAAAGAATTAGCAAAGCAACCCACCCAGGTTTTAAATAGGAATTGAAACTTTATGCATGATGCTGTTTTCTTTTTTTTTTTTTTTTTTAATTTTTTTAACGTTTATTTATTTTTGAGACAGAAACAAAGCATGAACAGGGGGAGGGTCAGAGAGAGAGAGAGACACAGAATCTGAAGCAGGTCCAGGCTTCGGGCTGTCAGCACTCGAACTCCCGGAATGTGAGATCATGACCTGAGCCGAAGTCGGACGCTTCACAAACTGAGCCACCCACGCGCCCCGTGATGCTGTTTTCTCAAATGTCCAATTGCTAAATATCTGTGTCTAAAATGGAGCAAACCAACGGAACATTAGGTTTGGCTCAAGCGTGCCTTATTTTTCTGACTCATGGTGCTTTTAGTGTACATGGAGACCCAACAGAGACCTGGTGTAAGCGACCTCTGGAATGTTCAGGACCATCACTGGGCTGCCTAGGAGTGGAAAGGGGCACAGAGAAGCACGTGTCTTGCCAAGTACGGGGACAGGTTCCTAATGTTGTTGGTTCTCGTTTGGTTATACTGGTGTGGCAGGAGTCGGTCTTAGTTTCTACAGGTAACACTGCCGAGGGCTTCAAGTGGAAATGTAAGGAGTGGCACTCTAAGGTTCTAAATTTTATTTAGTGTGTGCCTCAGAACCTGTTCCCTTCATATTCACTGCCGTGTTTATATTGTGAAGAGGCTTATTCTCACTTTACACATGGACAGACAGATCCAGCCCAGTGGCTGTCAGCAAAGGGCCTGGTGCTAAAACCCTCACTGCTGGCTTGCAGACTCCACATAAACATGTACCTCTTTTCTATAGAAACCCCCCGCCTCCGACGCCAGAATAGCACGGGGCTCTGTATTTCATATATTCTGCTTGGATGACTCTCCTAATGAATTTTTATTAAGAAAAAGACAAACCTACAGGCAAAGGAGGAGAGAAAATCAAAAGATATTCTGGTCTGAATGTCTCTGAGGTTATGACCATGTCAGAGAATGGGTATCGGAAATGAGCCGGAAAACCCAGATAATGCATGTTTGTGGCACACGGGAGAAACAACTCTTCGAAGTGCACTGTGAAATAATGGGGTAGGGGCCAAGGAAAACACGGGATTCAGAATTAGAAGACCTGATTTCTCTTCGTGGCTGTAATAATTAGAAGTCTCAAAATGCTGAGCTTCAGTTTCAGAAAAGGATGATAAAATCTTGTCTTCCCTATAATATGGATTGAATAAATCCACGTCTAGGGGGGTACTTTCTAAAAGCTCTCAAAATTGCCCATTAAAGTTTTATCTTTAAACACAAACACAATGTGCTATTACGTGTATAATCAGAATCCGTTCACAAGTTATGATATTCTGCCTATGATTCAGTGAGGTCCTGAGAGGGACTTGATGAGGTGGTGAGATGGGTGCTGTTGGTTTGCCAAGCCGAGCTGGGCTCTCCTTTCCTGAGCATCCACAACTGTATATTTGGGACTCGTTTCAAGTGTCAGTAGAGCGGGCCTTTTCTGTCACAACACCAACTGCAGTGTTTAATGAGGAGAACACATTGCTGGCCTGAAACCTTGGCCATGGAGCAAGGTGCCCAGTTATACATGGACAGATCCACAGTTCACTAAGGTCTTTTCCATTTCCAGCTGTTCCTCCTCACGCTCCGGGCTTAAGCCATACCCTGATTGGACATGGGGTCACTTGGCTAAGCCTTCTGCAATCGCTCACCCAGGACCCAAGAGCCGGTGAGAGTGGGCTGCTGAGAATCTGAGCTCGGATAGCTCAGCAAAGTCAAACCCATCCCAGTCTGCCCATAAATGTAGAATAAGAGGGAAGATTCCCAGACTGCAAGTGGCTTTGGAAAGGATATACCGGTTAAGTCCTGGATGGGGCGTATCCTATGAGAGAGAAATCCTATCCAAACATGACATTGAAGGCACCAGTCTGGAGTATGACTTCCTATTTAATTGAAAGATCTTATGTAGAAAATTGAATTTGACCTTTGGCGTTGGCAGTATCTGCGGCTGAGCTGCATAATAATGAAGAGAAGGTGAATAATTGATTTAGGAGTGAGAGAGGCACTTTCTCCCATTGCCGCTTGGTCTGAAGTCCCACTACTCTGCTCTCTGCATGGGAGGTGTAGAACACAAGTGACACGTGGAATGTGACACTGTCACATCTCCCAACGGAAACACAACTCATTAGTAATGTTCATAGCACCGGTAGAAAACAAAATAAAATGAAATCCCACCAGGCACACCATGTTATAAGGTTGCAAGATCTATGCCAAATAAGACCCTCTCCCATGCCATGCTCCCTACAGCAACTCTGATGATCTTTATCCAGTTTCCAGAGGCGCCACACGTATGCCTTGGTCTGGTGTGGTGTAGAAGGCATCCTCCCTATCTGTTTCTATAGTGGATAGAAAACGTGTGCAGTAAAAGACATTTCTGTACTTAGGAAGTATGGAAGAATGATTCTTAAAGTGAAAGGTTTGTCATGGGTGACATTGTTAGAATTTCAGGTTGTCAAATGAGATAAAAAAAAAAAAAAGTTTCCCTGGTCTCAGTTTATTGCAAGCCAAGTATTTATTGCAGAAAAAATTACGTATTCAGAGGTTATTTTATTTCAAATGTATTTTGTTTTTCACATTTATGAACTCTTTCTTGTCTGCCTGCCTGCCTTCCACTCATTGCTATCGGTTGGATATCTGGGGGTCATGCTGTTTCTTTACATCTTACTCATTTTCATGGGATATGCTCATTGTTTTACTATCCGTCCTAGGAGGTGTTGCTAGTCACTGAGATGATAACAGCAGTCTATGACAATTTTATTCTGCAGTGTCCTTGGTTTATAACTCCACTTGGGTAGGACTTCATCTTACCAGGATTTAGGACTGGGAAATTAATCTGAAGACTTCTAAATTGCTCAATTTCAAGGTGGGTCCTTTGAAACTTTGCTTTTGACCGGGGCAATGAAACCCAATCATTCATTTCTCTTAATGTCCTCCCCCGCCCCCCCTTCCCTCTCAGAGAAAATCAAGCAAGAAAAATTGAGCTCGTAAGTTTTGGCTACCGTGTTGTCAGGGGTGGGGAGGAGGTAAAGGAAAGGAGAACGAAGACAGGACAGGAAGATGGGGTGTTGGCTGAAATCTTAATTCATTTTTTATAGGAGATTTGCCCTGGGTATCACCATTTTCCTTCCTTTACTCTTCAGACTTTCTTTTTCCACCAGAGGATGCACAAAATAGCAAGTTTTGCCAGTGCTTCTATTTTGGGGAGACCCGTGGGGACAGGGAGGGACTTGCATTCTTGAAGCATTGTGTCCTTACTTCCCCAGGTGGTCCACCTTCCCCTCATTCTCCCTTTTTCCAAATTAAGGAGTTCATAGTGGAGTTTTCTCACAATTTCCTTCTACTTACCTGTCTTTTCTTGGATTTGCCTTCTGAGGAAGAAGTCACATTAATCTGTGACCCTTCCTGAATTTTCCTGGTTCTTACTTCTCAACGGTTATGGGACAAAGCCCGTCCTTCCTTGTCGGCATGCTGCTCATGTAATACTTTTTTTTTTTTTTTTTTTTTCCCTTACCAGTAAGAGTTTTACTTAACTCTCTCGGGAAGGGAGGTCCTATGATCCAGCATTAGTTCATTTCCTGCCCCAGAATTTCAGAGTCAAAAGTGGAGGCAGCATATGCCATTTAACCATCTCACTAATAGGACATTGCTTCTTCATCCTTTGCAGCTCCCAGCCCAGCTCTTTGGCGTGGCAGGCGAGGCCTCTTTGGCTCTGCATGCTAGGCCTCCTTTATTCCTTGGCAGGAATCTCTCTCCATTCTTGAACCCTACCGATCAGCAACATTAAGCTGCTTGAGTTACTGTGCACATCGTGTTATTTCGCATCTCCTCTATGCTCTCCTTGTCTTGCCCCCATAGTTGAAATGGCCTTCGCTGATGCATCTTTCTTCCTCTTTCTTCCCTAAGCACAACCGACGATTTTGCCAGGTATTGCCCACAGCTCCAGTTGTGGTGACCAGCTAGCTCCAGCCCACCCCTCTACTGCCAAGGCAGGGTCTGTGTTCTCCTCTGATCTGTCTGGCATGTTTCTATCGTGACATGTTGCACTGTTAATCTTTATCCTTTTGAATTGTAATTATCTGTCCCTCTTCTCCACTAGCTGGGACCTCTTGAAGCAGGAATAGTTCTGTATGACAGCACAATGTCTAGCACATGTCAAAGAATATATATTCATTAACATGAAAAATTAAAACGAGCTAAGAGGCTTACTACTCCAAGAAGAGCAGACCTCGGAATCGTTCCATCCGTGAAGGGTTTACGAATAAATAATCTATGCTGGGATTTGGTCACTTGGGTCACCATCATGGAGCACCTTCAACAAGTAGAAAACTTTTCTCGCAGGCAGACTGATCTAATTCGTTGTCCAGTAAACGATATGAGAAATCAGAACTTTCAAGGAAAAAAAAAAAAGGAATGGTGCCAATCCCACACAGTTAGTAATAGCATTTGGTCTCTGTGGTCTATGCTTTTATTGCATTTTTTTCTCTCATAGCATTAAAAATGGTCTTGAATTATCTTGATCTTCTTTCATTCGGTGGCTAGCCTTTCAAGGGAAAAACAGTAAAGAAAAGTAAAGAAAAATTTTAACATGTAGATAAAAATAGTTGTCCCAGCAAGGAAACAAAGAGGTTTAATTTTTAAACTCAGCTGATCATCTTAAATGCAATATATTTGTTATTGCCAAACTCTCCTTTTTATTTTTTATTTAAAAAAAAATTTTAATGTTTATTTTTGAGACAGAGAGAGACACAGCTTGAATGGGGGAGGGTCAGAGAGAGAGGGAGACACAGAATCCGAAGCAGGCTCCAGGCTCTGTCAGCACAGAGCCCGACGCGGGGCTCGAACTCACGGACAGCGAGATCATGACCCGAGCTGAAGTCGGATGCTCAACCAACTGAGCCACCCAGGCGCCCCGAAACTCTCCTTTTTAAAAAGAACTGCACCTGATAACATTTAGTGTTAAATATATCATTTGTTCAGAGTAAATAAAACGCCACTAGGAATTAGCACTAGAAGTTTTATAAATGCAGTTGAATTCAGTGAAGCTTAGATTCTCCTGTACCCTTTCTGGCCTAATGAATTGGAAGCTTCTCCACATCTATCAGGGAATTTCTTAGGTGGACCACCTTCTAAGAAATCAAAGTGAAGAAAGGGTTCAGAGGTATTTTTGTTTTTATTTCCCTTGGAAAATTTAGTGGTACTTTTACCATATTTATTTGTTCATTATATTTAGTTTGAATATGACACATTTGAGGAAAATTCCATTAAAATTTCCAAAAGAGTATATCCTTTATACAGGGGGAAAAAAGTGTGGTACAGCCGCTGACCAGTATTTGAAAAACGTTTGTGCTGCTCACTTAGGATCTTTACTACACAGATGACTGGAAAATGCGTCTCTAGTATCTGGGCACAGAGAAGTATTTTTTAAAAGAAATTAAGGTACTGTAGTCAGAATAATGCCCCCCAAGAGGTTTACGTTCTAATCACCAGAACCTGTCAATGTTTGCTTGTATGTCAAATGAAGGAATTAAGTTTGAAGAAGATTTTAAGGTTTCTAATTACCTGACTTTAATATAAAGAGATTATCCTGTTTGACCCACGTGGTCCCAAGGTACTCACAAAAGTCCTTATATGTGGAAGGGGAGGGTAAAAGAAGTCAGAGTTCGATTTAAAGATGGAAGAAGGGGCCACCAGTCAACGAGGGCCCTTAGAAGCAGAGCAGACAAGGCAACATTCTCCTCAAGAGCCTCTAGAGAGGAACACTTTTACTTAAACTTAGGTTGGAAGTCTCATGGACTAAAATATATTTGTCATAAATTTCTGTTGTCTGTGGTAATTTGTTACAGCACCAATAGAACACTAATACAGGTACAGTCAGACGATGTGATAGTACACAGTCATTAAAACATAATGCTTACGAAGGACATGTAGGACACCTGGGTAGCTCAGTCGGTTAAGCGTCTGACTTTGCCTCAGGTCATGATCTCACAGCTTCGTGAGTTTGAGCCCTGTGTCAGGCTCTGTGCTCACAGCTCAGAGCCTGGAGCCTGCTTTGGATTCTGCGTCTCTCTCTCTGCCCCTCCCCGGCTCATGCTCTGTCTCTTTCTCTCTCAAAAATAACATTAAAAAGAAAAAAGAACATGTAATGTGGGAAATAATCATGGCATGTTAGGTTAGAAAAGCAGCTGAGGTAACACTATATGACAGTAAAGTTGCACGAAAATACTTATATACTTGTTTAGGTAATGGTTTTCTATGGACTATTTTTCTTCTGTCTTATTTCCCAACTTTCTTTTGCAAACAAAAAACAAAATTAAATGTTGAATATCATTGACTTTAATTAACACTGGAGATCGGTTACTCACAGCGTTTTATCTCCCTTCAAAATCTTTAAGAGTGGATATGAGCTCCAATTAATACAGTAAGCTCTTGGAGGTTAGCGTGTGCTCGATCCTTACTTTGCCAAATCTCTGCATCTCAAACATATTAACATATTTTCAATGTGTCTCCCTGCTTTATTTTTGGATTTTTTTTTAATGAAGTTTGAAACCAGAGCAATATGAAATTAGAAAATATTTTTTGGCAAAGATTAATCTCTGATATCTGTAATAATGGTGCAAAGATTAATTACAATAGCAGGATAACCAACTATGTAGACACTAAGACTAAAATCTCAGGTGAAAGAACTTAACCTTTATGGGTTTAGACGGATAATGACTTTCATGTTTCTTGACCAGATTTACTGCTGATACCATCACTGTTAAAAAGCCACGGTCTCTCCTTCTTCGTGTATTTGATTTTCATTAGTGCTGGGTTTTATTGCTGCTTTTTATATTTGCAGAGAACGTAACTTAAAGGAAATTAAACCTCTCTAAGCAGGATAAAACTCCTGGCGTTAAGTCAAATGCTTTATTTGATGTCAAGAGCATTTTCAGTAACTATTACTTATCTACCACACAAAACTGCTAAACTTGAATACAAAGACCTGGTTCCAAGTCACAGGGTGGAATACAATTATTCGGTACCTGGGAGGCAGCAGACTCAGCAGACGGCAGTGACCAGGCACGGACCTCCGGCATCAGCTATGCCTGGCTTCCAATGACAGCTGCAGCCTTCACTTGTGTCTGTGCTCCCGGTGAGTCACTTCAACTTCTCGAGCGTTCTTTGTAAAAGGGACTGTGACTGTCCTCATCATCTACAGTTACAGATGTGAGAGGGAGAGGAAACAAAATGCCTCTCTCTGTATAAAGGATGAGTGAAGCGGTGGCTATCATATGTGAATGCCCTTTCTTACTGAGTATTGTTGCTTGAACTGCACAACTTAAGAAAATTCAGTAACTGCTTGTGTTGGTGTTCTCTGGTCATTTCAAGGCCTGTTTTCTTAGGAAGTGTGAAAAAGTAACACATGTAACAAGGGACTGCTGTTGTCAGGGAAGTTAACTGATAGAAGTGGCCGAAACTTGTGTTTGACCTGTGTTTCTGATGATAGTTTTCTATCAGCTCAGTGGAAGGAGAGTATGAACCTAGTTTCTCCAAAATGCTTTCTAAAGGGGGATGTGATCTCTTTATTCTGCTGTGACAGAGTTTAAAAGAGGATCAGGGTGTTTTTAGGTACGAGTCTTAAAGGCAAAGGAAAAACAGTGCTTGATTTTGGCCTCTGACCTCTCCCAGAGAAATAATGCGAGTCCCAGGACCCTCGTGCTTTAGGTAAATGTTCAAAAAGCAGAAACTTTGGGGGACTCTAGTTCTTGGTGGGCAGGCCTGGGACTTAAAATTGAAGGTGGAAATGTAAGGAAGACAAGAGAACCGTGTTGAAACTTACCTCCTCTACTGCGTTTGCTTCATTAATCACCATCAAGGATTTTTTATGTGGATGCAGAGCTCAAACCTGTTACTTTGTGAAACAGCAACCCTGTCAAAATCTTCAAAGACCATTGCAAGGAAAGCCAAAGCAGGAAACAGGCACCTCAAGCAGGCAAATGTTTCTCCTAAGTTGTTAAATCAGGGGTGACTAAAAGAGCCAGATGGCTCACTCATGAGCAATAAAAAATAACTACTTGGGGGGGCCTAGGTGGCTCGGGTGGTTAAGCGTCTGACTCTTGATTTCAGTTCAGGTCCTAGTTTCCTGGGCTCCAGGGGGGCCTGCTTAAGATTCTTTCTCTCCCTCTCTCTCTGCTCCTCCCCCACTTGCACTCTTTCACCCTCACAAAAATAAACATTGTCTTTAAAAAAAAAAAGACCTTATTTTGAGAGAGAGGGAGGAGGGGAAGGGAAGAGAGAAAATCCCAAGCAGGCTCTGTGCTGACAGCACAGAGCCCAACACAGGGCTTGATCCCAGTGACTGTGAGATCATGACCTGAGCCAAAATCAAGAGTCAGACGCTTCACCAACCGAGCCACCAGGCACCCCAATAATAATAAAAAAAAAATTTTAGTTTAAAATTTTTTTTTTCAACGTTTTTTATTTTTATTTTTGGGACAGAGAGAGACAGAGCATGAACGGGGGAGGGGCAGAGAGAGAGGGAGACACAGAATCGGAAACAGGCTCCAGGCTCCGAGCCATCAGCCCAGAGCCTGACGCGGGGCTCGAACTCACGGACCGCGAGATCGTGACCTGGCTGAAGTCGGACGCTTAACCGACTGCGCCACCCAGGCGCCCCAGTTTTAAATGATCAAGTGAAATATTCTTGGTTTGCTAATTTGCTTTACCCTGTCTTAGAATAAATTCTTTATTAGACTATGTTGAGACTCAAGGGGGTTTGGGGATAATCTTAAAAGGCTAAACTGTCCTTTTTGTGCTGAATGTTAGATACAAAGTAGCACTGCATATTTTAGAGGCAAACTGCTAAAAGCTAAGTATTGTATCATTCGAAAGTTTATAATTTTTCACAATCATTGTTTTTAACACAGAAATCTGTTTATTAAACCAAACAAAACAGAGAAAATTATACCAGCCCTCGATTTTTGAATTTTCATTTAAATAAGCAAACTCTAAATCCACACCTTAAAAGATGTTTGTGCATCTATGTATTTCCAAAATACTCATATTTCAATAAGATTTTCACATTATATTCACCAACAGTATCACAAAAGTTCTTTTTTTTTGTTTGTTTTTTTTGTTTGTTTTGCTTACGTAACTGTAAGGAACAGTAATTCTAGAAACACTAGAAGAAAAAAGCATAGCAATGTCCACAGTTACAAGAAAAAGTGCACATTACTTGGTCACAATCACAGTCATTACTTGAAAAACTATATGTAACAAGTAGATAAGAAATATCACTGATGCCTTAAACTCATTACCAAAAATGGAATGACATAAGTTCTACATGAAATAAGGCAAATCCAGGAATGCACAGAGAATCTGTAATCCAACCAAAGCTAAACAACAGAAAAAGAATCGTACAAGAAGCATAAACAGATGTACTCCTCCCTAAATATTTTAAAAATAAGCTCGCCTCAGTGCACAAAGAAAACACCATTCATGTGTATCCAACACTATAAAATAAGAAAGAAGGACAAAGTGGGGGGGGGGGGTGGATAGGACGGGGCAGTTCATTTAAAGTTGCAGCTGCATCCACTGAGAGTTCTTTACATCATTTTCACCTAGAATTGTAAATTATACAAATCCTATCAGGAGAGGGGAACGGTCTTTTTTTGGAAACGATTTCTGAAACCGAGAAAGAAAAACCACATGAGTGCACATTTTCAGATTGTCACTTGCAACCTCTTAACATTCAGCCACCTACATCCCATTGCTGCTGGAGGCATGCCTATAAGACAGCAGCGTCAATCCCGGGCAAGCAGCTGTAAGGAACCAAGGTGTGATATTTTTTTGTTTCAATGATATGTCTTTTTTAATATTAAAAAATTCTGTGATGAAAACCGCTATGGCGCAACTGCAATGTTGAGTGGGTTGATGAGCACGGGTGCAGAAACGCAGGCTTCTCTTGGAAGTACTTCCTGATGTGACGATTTAAAGAACGTAGCAAGGATTTGTTTTCCAGCATCGTTATTTTTGTAGAAAGAATTTGGAAAGAGGAGAAGGCAAAGGGATGTGGAAAAGGTACTTACAGTAGTTTTTCAAAACAGTTTTTTTTAGGACCTATGAAAAAGTTACCAAAGTAAAAATGACCATTTTGAATGAAAAACAAGTTTTCTTTTTATAAAAACTACATATATATTTTTTTAAAATACAAGATCCGTCTCATTGTTGTTATATCCTGTAGCAACAAGAAATTTGGCTTTTGTTTTTTGTTTTTTTTGCCAGATACTGCAACTTTCAGTTCAGTAAGTCAGTAGCAGTTTCCACTAATATTTCAGTTGAATCTTGAACTATTAATACCACACGTTTCTTCTGTTTTATCCTTGAATTAGGAATATACAGCCTTTATTTGCCCCTGATATTTATGCTGACAAACTAAAACAAAAAGCAGTGAGCTGGACACATTACTGTATCTCAAGTACTTCAGAGGTCAGACTTCCTTTGAAGCACCTTAATACATCACTTTATGGATCAAGGACAATGTGGCATAATGGAAGTATTTCTCTTAAGACTGTGCAGTAAGACCAGAAGCATCTCTGCTGGGAAATCAAAATGTCATTAGTGGAAACTGCAAATTTAGACCTCAGTGAATAGGATCGTCATTTGACTCAGTTCTGTTGTAAAATAAGATTTTCCAGTTCATCTGCAGAACGCAATAAAAATGCAGCTGATTCTCGATATCCTGCAACGAGCTGTCTCACAGCATTGATTTCGGTTGGACTCAGCTGGGGTCTGGAGCTTGAACTGCTGGAGGATCCTGAGCTAGTCGCCAACTGCCTCTTCATGCTGAGATCGGTGGGTCCTAGAAAAAATAATCACAAAATTAACAGGAACAATTTCTGTTCCGGTACTTTGAACACGAGCACTAAACTGTTGACTTGATTCACTTACTCTTTTGTGAGAAGCCACTGATACCTTTAATCAAATACATCCGTTCACAGAAATAACAAAAAGCAACCTGATGTGAAATGAGTGGCTGAGTATGACTCCTTGTCCGGGCAATCACCTCTCATTGTGGAAACACGGTGAAGACCTCCCAACATGTGCTTTTTGGAAAAATCGATTTTAAGTCTATCTTACACACGTAGTAGAAGTTTCTCTGCAGTTGTGTCAAAAGTTGGGAATTACGAATGCTTTGAATTTGTGCCATTGGTGAACAAATGATTTTAGGTCCCACCAATTCTGACATGGAACTATCCTAGATTGTGATGCTAATGACTCCAGATTACAAACCACTTTATTTAGAAGAAAGGAAATTTTGGACAGGGGAGTTCAACTTTTAAGTGATACAGTAAAGGTGTGAGTTGCATATTTTGTTTTTCATTTCAGGTGAATGCTTTTTCTTCCATCAGGTTGATTATTAACATAGGCAAAATCTTTTTTATTTTTTTGAGAAATGGGTATTAGTATAAATCAGTCTGGTATTTTTCAATACTAAAGTTTCTTTTAGAAGTGTACAGCAAGTAAATGATCAGTACAATTTTGCAAAGAAACTAGACTTGGAATACTGCTTTAGGTCTTGCTAAAGCTGCTTCTATATTTACATAAAACATTTAGATGTCAAAAGATTTTTTTTTATTACATATAATTAAACCAAATCAGATAGGTCTGCCTTTTGACAACATTTTATAAATTTTTATTTGTTTTTTATAAATCTTTACTTTAAAACAATTTATTTAACATAGAAGAGTTAAAAATTTTTTTAAGTTTATTTATTTTGAGAGACAGAGAGTGAAGGAGGGGCAGAGAGAGAGGAAGACAGCATCCCAGGCAGGCTCCATGCTGTCAGTGGGGAGCCCAGTCTGGGGCTCGAACTCACAAACCCCAAGATCATGACCTGAGCCGAAACCAAGAGTCAGATGCTTAACTGAGCCACCCAGGGGCCCCTGAGTTAAAGATTTTTAAGATGCTTTGCATCCATTATTCTTAGATTATTAAGGTTTCATTATATACCAAAATGTTCATTGTTATAATTCTTACCTTTCGTTAAGCAATTGCTATAATTACTGCATTTGCGATGAGCAATACATTTAAAATCCTTGAATAAGTCTCACTGTCAACATAGCTAAAGGCATGCTCAAAACTGTAGTGATGCCCTACCTTGAGGATATTTTCACGGATTTCTCCTAAACATAACTTTTCAGATAATGGTATTCATTTCATGAACTGAAATGAGGGATGTTATTTTATCCTGTTAGTTCTTCTTGAGGCCTGGTGGAGACAGGTCAAGACCCAACCTCCTCCACCCTCTACCCTGGAGGGAAAAGAGGGCTCCTGTCAGCGAGGAGGCAGATGTCCCATGAGACAGAAACAGCTTTACTTGTAATTTAATTAGGACAGAGACAAGACTTGCACATAAGAACTCTGACATTTGAGAGAGACGTATTTCCACTTCCGCCACGGCCTTTCAAAGCCTTGGTTTTCTAGCAGGAGTTAGCCTCCATTTGTCGTGCTGTTTACAAAATCATGAGTGTGACATAGCAAGCTGAAAAGGAGAGATGTAGGGATGTCACCCTTGCAAACGGGAATTAGTGAACAAGCATTCAAGCAAATTAGTCATAGCAACCAGTTTTTTTCCGGAAAGTTCTGCGTGGATTAAGAAACTAACGTGACATTTAAGAAATCAAAGGGGGAGCCTCGGTGGCTCAGTCGGTTGGGTGTTCAACTTCGGCTCAGGTCATGATCCCATGGCTGGTGGGATCGAGCCCCGCATGGGGTTCTGTGCTGCCAGCTCAGAACCTGGAACCTGCTTCTGGTTCTGTGTCTCCCTCTCCCTCTGCTCAACCCAGCTTGTGTGCTTTCTCCCTCTCTCTCTCTCTCTCTCTCTCTGTCTCTTGAAAATAAACATAAAAAAAAAAAATCCCATGACATAATGGGTTCAGGTCTATAGATGAGCCAACTTTAAAATCTGGGGGTTTTGTTCCTTTAATATTTAAGAATCCTGGTAAGAATCATTACAAAAGAAAATAGAAAGGATTTTCCTCAGTTATGCAGATATTTGGCATGTGGTTGATTATCATTTTATTAGAAGGTGTAATATTTTGTGATGTTCTTGCTGACAGGCCAAGTTGGTGATTGACGCCTTTAACTGCAATTGAGAAAGGAGGGGGCTAGGGCTCCAGTTCCTCTTGGGGTAAAAGATATTGTGATTTTATTCTAACACTGCTGTTTACAGATAATTCTCTACTTCTGGCTGAGAAGTATGGTTACTAAACCAAGACGTGGCTTTCACTTTCTTTCAGATGATTATTAACATAGGCAAATTCTTTTTTTAAAAAAAAAATTTAACGTTTATTTAGTTTTGAGAGCGAGAGAGACAGGGTGTGAGTGGGGGAGAGGCAGAGAAGGAGACACAGAATCCAAAGCAGGCTCCAGGATCCAAACTGTCAGCATAGAGCCTGATGTGGGGCTTGAACTCCTAAACCGTGAGATCACAACCTGAGCTGAAGCTGGATGCTTAACTGACTGAGCCACCCAGGTGCCCCAACATAGGCCAATTCTAGATAGCTCAGTAATACAGAAGCCATTCACACCTTTGTTATTTTTCTGGAACAAAGTTGACTTCTCTTGGTTTCTTTTCCATTTACAGGATCAGGATTAAGTATTATACATAAAAACTAGAAGGAATTATTTTTGCTATTATTTAAATCCTCAAAGTTAAGAGGTTGAGTAGGAAAGCAAAAAAATTAAAATATTCACAAATGATCAAATTACATAACTAGTATCTACTCAACCAGCCCTTTCCTTGTCATTAGTATTCTTATCTGCCTCATTCAGACAATGTCATACTTGACTGGCTTATAGCTTAACCCAAACAACAATCAATGTAAAGTAAAAGCTCAAAATTTATGAAGATGTTGAATTGAATGAAGTCCAGGAAAATATTCTTGGAGATTTGCTTAAATCACAAAGCCAATAAAAAGTATGGTTCTGGAAGAGTGGGACCTGTTAACGAAACAAACACAAATAATGACACAATAGATACCTCAAGAGAAAATGATTTGAATATCAAGTGTGAAAGGAAATAATCAGAAAACTCGACAAAGTCATTTTAAAATAAGCACCCACATTTTAACCAAATGATGCACACCTACTTTATGTTCACTCTGAAAATCTGAGGAAGAGATAGATACATTTCAGGTTAACATGCAATGTTAGAAAAATTAAGACCCATGGGGTGCCTGCGTCGCTCAGTCCGTTAAGCATCTGACTTCGACTCAGGTCATGATCTCGAAGTTTGTGAGTTCGCATCCTGTGTCGGGCTCTGTGCTGACAGCTCAGAGCCTGGAGCCTGCTTTGGATTCTGTGGCTCCTCCTCTCTCTGCCCCTCCCATGCTCATGCTCTGTCTCTGTCTCTCAATAATAAATAAACGTTAAAAAAAGATATTAAAAAAAAATTAAGACCCACTTAAACCAATCTTTGAATTATTTTTTTAAGTTTGGGGGCATATTTAAGTTACAAATAAATTCTAATTAAATGAAAATATATATAAAAAATTCATATTTAATATTTTAAAGATATTTTTAAATTAAAATATACTTGACATACAATGCTATATTAGTTTCAGGTGTACAACATAGTGATTCAACAACTCTATATGTTATGCTCTGTTTACTGTAAGTGTAGGTACCATCATCACCATAGAAACTATTACAATTCCATTGACTATATTCAGTAAGCTGTACCTTTCTTCCCTGTAGCTTATTCATTCCATAACTGGAATCTTCTACTCTATTCCATTTTTCTATTTCCCATGCTTCTAGCAATCATTAGTTCTCTGTATTTATGGGTCTGTTTCTGCATTTGTTTTTGTTTTTTAATGTTTATTTTTGAGACCGAGAGAGAGCATGACCGGGGGAGAGGCAGAGAGAGAGGGAGACACCGAATCCGAAGCAGGCTCCAGGTTCTGGGCTGTCAGCACAGAGCCCGACACGGGGCTCGAACTCGCCAACTGCGAGATCATGACCTGAGCTGAAGTCGGACGCTCAACTGACTGAGCCACCCGGGTGCCCCTATTTGTTTTGTTTTTGTAGGTTTGACAAATAAGTGATATCATACGGTACTTGACTTTCTCTTATTTCACTTAACAGAATACCCTCTAGGTCAGATCTATCCATGTTGTCTCAAATGGCAAGATCTCATTTTTTTTTATCGTTATTAGTCCATTACACACACACACACACACACACACACACACACACACACTCACCATTCTTAATCCATTCCTCTACTGATGGACACTTAGGTTGCTTCCATATCTTGGCTATTGTTAATGCTGCAGTAAACTTAGAGGTATATATCTTTTTCAAGTTGGTGATGTATTTTCTTTCGGTAAATACCAAGTGGGTGAATTACTGGAACATATGGCATTTCTATTTTTAACTTTTTAAGGAAGCTCCATACCATTTTCCATAGTGGCTATATCAAATTACATTCCCATCAACAATGCACAAGGATTTCTTCATCTTTACTAACAATTGCTGTTTTTGTCTTTGTTATTCTGGACATTCTGACAGTTGTGATCTCATTATGGGTTTGATTTGCATTTTCCTAAAGATTAGTGACACTGAGCAATTTTTCATGTATCTATTGGCCATTTGTATGTCTTTGGAGAAATGTCTATTCAGGTCCTCTGCCCACTAATTATTCGGATTGTTTGGCGTGTGTTGGTGTTGAGTTGTATAAGTTCTTTACATATTTTGGATATTAATCCCTTATTGGACATAGCATTTGCATATATCTTAATCACTAGGTTGCCTTTTTGGTTTGTTGATTGTTTCCTTTGCTGCACAAAAGCCTTTTATTTTCCTGTATTCCTAATAGTTTATTTTTGCTTTTGTTTCCCTTGCCTGAGGAAACATATATTGAAAAATGTTGCTAAGGCCAATGTCAAAGAGATTATTGCCTATATTTTCTTCTAGGAGTTTTATGGTTTCACGTATCAAGTTTAGGTCTTTAACCCATTTTGAATTTATTTTTGTGTATGGTATGAAAAAGTGGTCCAGTTTACTTCTTTTGCATGTAGCTGTCCAGTTTTCCCAGCACCATTTATTGAAGAGACTGCTTTTCCCCATTGTAAATTCTTGCTTCCTTTGTCATGGACTAATTGACCGTAGAAGGGTGGATTTATTTCAGGGCTCTCTCTCCTCTTTCATTGATCTATGTGCCTGTGTTTGTGCCAGTAGCATACTGGTTCTATTACTACAACTTTGTAGTAGAACTTGAAATCTGAGAATGTGATACCCCTGGCTTTGTTCTTTTTGCTTAAGATTGCTTTGGGTATTTGAAGTCTTTTGTGGTTCCCTACAAACGTTAGTATTATTTGTTCTAGTTCTGTGAAAAATACTGTTGGTATTTTTATAAGGATCACATTAAATGGGTAAATGGCTATGGGTAGCATGGGTATTTTAACGATATTAATTGTTCCAACCCATGATCATGGTATATCTGTGATTTATTTAATCGATGTTTTATAGTTGCCGAGTGCAATCTTTTACCTCCTCAGTTAAGTTTATTTCTGGGTATTTTATTCTTTTTGATGCAATTATAAGTGGAACTGCTTTCTTAATTTCTCTTTCTGCTATATTATCAGTGTATATAAAACAACTTATTTCCTTATATTAATTGTGTACCCTGAAATTTCACTGACTTAATTTATTACTTCCAGTAGATTTTTGGTAGAGTCCTTATGTTTAGGATCTATGTTTAGGATCATGTCATCCACAAATAGTTTAACTTCTTTCTTACCAATTTGAATAACTTTTCTTGCCTGATTCCTGAATCTAGAACTTCTAGTACTATGTTGAGTAAAAGTGATGAGAGCACACATCCTTATCTTGTTCCTGATCTTAGGAAAATTGCTCTGTTTTTCACCACTGTGTATGATGTTGGGGGTTGTCATATATGGCCATTATGTTGAGTCATGATCCCTGTAAACCCACTTTGAGAGTTGTTATCATGAACAGATGTCCAATTTTGTCAAATGTGTTTTCTGCATCTTGAGAGGATCGTGATTTTTAGCCTTCATACAATGTGATGTATTACACTGATGAATTTGTAAATATTGCACCATCCTTGCTTCCCCCAGAATAAATCCCACTTGATAATGGTGAATGATCATTTTAATGAATTTTTGAATGCAGTTTGCTAATATTTTATTGAAGTCTGTATTTTTTAAACTATCAATTGAATACCCCTATCTATGATGCATTTTTGGTCCTTTTTAAAATTAGATTCACTTTTGTGGGCTTATTTCAATGTCAATTATACTCAAATAATAGAGACCCCAATAATAATAGAGACCCCAATATAGGACAAATTTTTAATTTGTTTTGCAGAGTGAGTTCTTTTTAAAAGACTTGGATAACCATGTTTTTTACATATACTGGGGGCCAGAGGCTAGGCCCATGAAGGCAGTCACCCTTTGTGGCTTACTACTGTGCTAGGGACTGTGATGGTACATAGCACAAAATAAGGCTCAATAAATATTTGTGTAATAAATGAATGAGAAGTTTCAGATATTTCTATAGCCAACATTAAAGAAATGGAGAATGAATGATGTCACTTGTAATGCCCAATTATTGCTAAAAGAAAACTAGTTAGATATAGAACACAGTGGATTTAATGTAGCTTATTCAAACAGGGTTACCTCTGATATGGGGATATTTTTATTAGCATAAAAGTCATCATCCAAAGTTGTGAAAAACATAATCTCAGTAGATGAGTCCTGAATCGGGCATAAAATTGGTCCTGGCTACATGCAAACTTCTCTTTTCCCTTCTCCACTACCGTGTTATGAACTCTGAATTGTTTGGATAATTGGCCATTTACAAGTTTTAAATAGAGTGACATTTTCAGATTTATGCTTAAAAAAGGGTTTGGAGGGGAGCCTGGGTGGCTCAGCCCGTTAAGTGTCCAATTTCAGCTCAGTTCATGATCTCAGGGTTTGTGAGTTCAAGCCCAAGCCGACATAGGGCTCTGCGCTGCCAGCTCAGAGCCTGAAGCCTGCTTCATATTCTGTGTTTCCCCTTTTCTCTCTCTCTCTCAAAAATAAACATTAATTTTTTTAAACAAAAAAAATAAATAAAAAAGGGTTTGGAAAACTTTTAATACAAACAGCCAGACAGTAAATATTTCAGTTATAGGTCAAGAGGCATACTTCATTAAAAAGGAAGTAAATTTACATAATTTTAAAAATAGGATACAACTGACGTATAAAATTAGTTTCAGGTATACACGAGTCAGTATTTGTATGTATTAACCACCGTAAGTCTAACATCGATCACCACATATAGTTGGAAATTATTTTTATGATGTGATTTTATTAATTTTTATTAAGCTTTTTAAAGTTTATTTATTTGAGAGAGACAGCATGCAAGTAGAGAAAGGGAAGAGAGAGAGGCAGAGCGAGAGAATCCCATGCAGGCTATGCACCCCAGCGCAGAGCTATGTGGGGCTCAAACCCACAAACTGCGAGACCATGACCTGAGCTGAAGTCAGAAGTTTAACTGACTGAGCTACCCAAGTGCCCAGATTTTAAAGATTTACTCTCAGCAAGTTTCAAATATATAATCCAGTATTATTAACAATAATTGCCATGTTGTACATCCCCATGCCTATTTTTAACCAGCAGTTTGTGTTTTTTAACACCCCCCCTTCACCCATTTTGTTTACCCCCATTCCCACAGCCTGTTCTCTATGAGTTCCAGGGTTGTTTTTTTTTTTTTTTTGATTCCACATACGAATAACATTCTATTACATGTGTACATGTATATATGTGCACATACACTACATTTTCTTGACCTATTCTATTCATTCATCAGTGAACACTTTGGTTGGTTTTCATGTCTTGGCTATTGTAAATAATGCTACAATGAACATGGTGAAGACATCTTTTTGAATTAATACTTGTGTTTTTTTTCTGGATAAATCCCCAGAAGTGGAATTGGTGGATCATATGATAAAGAATTAGTCAAATGTATCTGATTCTGATAAAACATAAACATGTTATAATTTATTTAAGGGCAAAGCAATAATGTTCACAAGGAAGACTTTTTAAAGACAAAAAACATATATGGCCACACCTAAATGATTTGTTTGGCTTAGAGCTGAAGTAGATAGAGACCTTACAGTTTAGGAAGGTGAGGGAGAAATAACCATGGATCTTTGAGTCCCATTCATTGTGTACCTTCTCAGAGTTCTTGATTAGTGCTCTGGGAAGAGGGTGGGAGAGATAAATAATTTTTTAATTGTAATGAAACTGTGTTTAATGAAGACCAAATCTGTTAGTACAGGTGAGGGCTGCGGGGGTTGAGAGGAAATGAAGGTGCAGTAAGGACTGTGGTGGTGAGGGGTAAGCAATGACACTACCTCCTGGAACCTCTCTTCATTAGGGACTCCTATGGTCCCCCTTGAAGCCTCTCAATGGTCCAATGGGGACTCAGAGCAGGATGACTGGCTCCCATCTTACAGTTGGGGAAACTGAGTTCCAGACAGGTTCACTAGCTTGACAAAACTATGGATGGCTTCTGGTTATTTATGCTGTATCAGATCAGAGGAGATAAGAGCAGTTGGGCAGGGAAGAACAAACAAATATCTCCACAGAAGAAGCAAAGGTGTAGAGAAGGGCAGGACATGGTGTGTGGGGACAATGGGAGGTGCTGGCTAGGGCCAAGTGGGGATCAGGCTGGGGGTATTATTTTTATTACAAAATTAATTTATATTTAAAACTGTTCAAGAGACTTTAAAAAGGCCTTAATATAATATTATATTGAGGTGATGTCTGTTGGTTCTTCCATTGAGCCTCAATTTGATCCTGGCTAATTACATGTCCTGATAATTCTTCTATTTGGATAGTGGTGATTTCCTCTGATTCTCAGCATCTTTCATAAATGGCCATCAGTCCATAAAGGATTTAAAAAGCAATACCAGAAACAATGACAAAATGCCAGCAGACTCAAACATCCTTCTTGAATTATTGGAAACCAGGTCCGCTAATTATCAGCTTGGGTAGTTGAGATTATGAAGAGTCTCATCTGGTATCAGGGTAATGCTGGTCTTATGGAAATAAGACATATATATATTATATATGTATATATTGTATATATTTGGAATTGTATATATATATGGAATTGTATATATTCCATCATATATATATTATATACATATATACATACATATATTATATATACATATATACATATATATACATACATATATATTATATATACATATATACATACATATATTATATATACATATATACATATATATACATACATATATATTATATATACATACATACGTATATCATATATACATATATACATATGTATAGTATATATATACATATATACATACATATATATAATATATATATGATGGAATATATACAATTACATATATTGCAGAAGTCTGAGAAGGGTTGGTGTTAGTTCTTTAAATATTTATAGAATTCACATGTGAAGCCTTTTATTTGTTGGGTTTTTTGATTGCTGATTCAGTCTTCTTACTGATAACTCCTTAGTAATTGGTCTGTTCAGATTCCTATTCCTTCATGAATCAGTTTTGGTAGGTTGTAAGTTTCTAGGAATTTATATATTTCTTCTAAGGTTGTCCAAATTGTTGGCATGTAATTGTTCATTTTCTTATCCTTTGTATTTCTGTGGTATCAGTTATATTTCCTTTCTCATTACTGAATTTTTTTTTTTTTGGCAAGCCTAAGGTTTATCAATTTTATCTTTTAAAAAAGAGCTTAGCTTCATTGGTCTTTTCTATTGTCTTTTTACTTTCTATTTCTCTTATTTCTGCTGTAGTATTTATTTCTTCTTTTCACTAACTTTAAGCTCTGTTTGTTCTTTTTATAGTTCCTTGAAGTATAAAGTTAAGTTGTTGGAGATCCTACCTGTTTCTTGATATAGGCATGATTGCTAGTAACTTTTTTCTTAGGACTACTTTTGCTGTATCTCATAAGTTTTGGTATATTTTCATTTGTCTCCAGGTATTTTTTTCTGTTTTGATTTCTTCTTTGACACATGGGTTTTTTAGCAGCATGTTGTTTAAATATTTACATATTTGTGAAGTTTCCAGTTTTCTTTTAAGTTATATCTAGTTTCATATCATTGTGGTTATAAAAGATGCTTAATATCTTAAATTTATTTATTAGGACTTGTTTTGTGACCTAACATATTATCTACCCCAGAGAATGTTCCATGTGCACTTGAAGAATGTGTATTCTGATGCCCTTGAGTGGAATGCTCTGTATATGTCTGTTTAAGTCCATCTGGTCTAATGGGTCATTTAAGGCCAATTTTTCTGTATTGATTCTTTTTATCTGGAAAATCTATCCATTGAAGAAAGTGTTTTATTAAAGACCTCTACTATTATTGTACTGCTACATATTTCTCTGGTACAATATGTTGTAAATATTTGCTTTATATATTTAAGTGTTTCTATGTAGGTTGCATAAATATTTACACGTTACATTCTCTTGTTGGATTGACTCTTACATAATGTCCTACATGTCTGTTATTTTATGGTCTTTGTCTTAAAGTATATTTCATCTGGTATAAATACAGCTACCTCAGCTTTCTTTTGGTTTCCATTTGCATAGAATATCTTTTCTATCCCCTTCACTTTAAGTCTATGTGTATCCTTCTATCTGAAGTGAGTTTCTTGTAGACAGCATCTAGATGGGATCTTTTTTCTTTTAACCCATTAGCAACTCTTTTGATTAGAGTTTTGTCCATTTACATTAAAAAAATTTTTTTTTAATATTTTTATTTATTTTTGACAGAGACAGAGCATGAGTGGGGGAGGCGCAGAGAAAGAGGGAGACAGAATCTGAAGCAGGCTCCAGGCTGTCAGCACAGAGCCCGACATGGGGCTAGAACTCATGAACCATGAGATCATGACCGGAGCTGCAGTCTGATGCTTTACCGACTAAGCCATCCAGCCACCCCTAGTCCATTTACGTTTTTAATTTTTGTAATGTTTATTTTTGAGATAGGAAGAGCATGAATGGGGAAGGAGCAGAGAGAGGGGGACACAGAATCCGAAGCAGGCTCTGAGCTATTAGCACAGAGCCCAACGTGAGGCTTGAACCCACAAACAATGTGAGAGTGACCTGAGCTGAAGTCAGGTCACTTAACAAACTGAGCCACCTCGGTGGCCCTACATGTTAAATTTTTAATTGAGTATAACTGACATAGAAGATTAGTATTAGGTATACAGCAAAGTGCCTGGACTTTATATACATTGCAATATACCACAATAGCCACAGTTTCACTAAAGTTAGTAAAATATTGACTATTGCCCTATGCTGTACTTTTCATCCCCCTAACTTGTTTTATAGCGAGAAGTTTGTACTTTGCCCTTCTCTTCACCCCACCCCTCACAGCAACCACCAGTTTGTTCTTTGTAATTATGAATATATTTCTGTTTGTGTGTTTGTTTAGATTTTACATACAAGCAACATCAAATGGTATTAGTTTGTCTTATTTCACTTAGCAAAATACCCTCTTGGTTTTTTCATGTTGTTATCATGAATCGCCAAGATTGCATTTTTTTTAATGGCTGAATAATCCATTGTGTATATATACATTTTTATCCATTCATCTGTTGATAAATATGTACTTAAGTAGCTTCCATATCTTGGCTACTGTAAATAATGTTACAATAAGCATATTGGGTGCAAATGTATTTTCTAATTAGGGTTTTCATTTTCCTTGGTAAACATCAAGTAGAGCTGCTAGATTGTATGATGTTCTATTTTTAGTTTTGCAAGGACCCTCCATACTGTTTTCCATAGTGACTGCACAAGTGTTCTGTTTGCTAGACATCCTCTCCAAAACTTACTTGTCTTTTCGATACTGGTCATTAAACTGGTGTGAGGTGATAATTCACTGTGGTTTTGATTTGCATTTCCCTGATGACTGGAGTTCATTAGCATCTTTTCAAGGGTCTATTGGCCACTGTATATCTTCTTTGGTAAAATGTTTATTCAGGTTCTCTGCCATTTTTAATTGGTTTGATGTTTTTTTAATTGCATTACAGGAGTTCTTCATATATTTTGGATATTAACCCCCTATTGGATATATGATTTGCAAATATCTTCTCCCAACCAGGTTTCCTTTTGTTTTCTTGATAGTTTCCTTTGATTTGCAAAACCTTTTTATTTTAATGTAGTCCTAATTGTTTATTTTTGCTTTTGTTGCTCTTGACTGAAAAGACACATACAAAAAATATAGCTAACACCACTAAAAGTTTATAGTCTATTTTCTTTTAGGAGTTTTAAGGTTTGTGGTCTCACACTCAAGTCTTTAACCCATTTTGAGTTTATTTTTTGTATATGGTGTGAGAAAGTGGTCTAGTTTCATTCTTTTACATGTAGCTGCTGAGTGTTGCCAGCACCATTTATTAAAGGGACTGTCTTATCCCCCATTGCTTGCTTTGTCATGAATTGACCATATAAATACGGGTTTATTTTTGGGTTCTCTGTCCTTTTCCATTGACCTACGTGTTTTTGTGCCAGTAGCACACTGGTTTGATTATTACAGCTTTGTAGTATATGTTGAAACCAGGGGTCATGATATCTCTGGCGTTATTCTTCTTTCTCAAGACTGCTTTGGGTATTTGAGGTCTTTTGCAGTTTCCTACAGACTTTAGTACTATTTATTCTAGTACTGTGTAAAATACTATTGGTATTTTGACAGGGATTGCATTAAATCTGTGGATTGCTTTGGGTAGTATGGGCGTTTTAACACTATTCTTCCAATCCATGAGCATGGAATATCTTTCCACTGTATTGTCTTCAATTTCTTTTTATCAGTATTTAATGTTTCCAGAGTACAGTTCTTAAACATCCTGATTAGATTTATTCCTAGATTCTATTTCACTTACTTCTGCTCTGAGCTTTATAGTTTCCTTCTTTATACTATCTTTGAGCTTTGTTGGTTCTTTTTCTAATTCATTTAGGTGCAAAGTTAGATTATTTATTTGAAATTTTCTTGTTTCTTTAGGTAGCTTGTATCACTATAATCTTATTTCAGAACTGCTTTTGCTTCTGAAAATTTTGAAACTTTGTGTTTATACTTTTATTGTCTCAAGGTATTTTTGGATTTCCACTTTATTTGTTGAACGATTGGCAGTTCAGCAACACATTGTTTAGCTTCCACATGTCTGTGGTTTTTTCCAAGTTTTTTTCCTTGTATTTGACTTCTAGTTTCATACTTCTGTGGTCAGAAAAGATGTTTGGTATAATTTCAATCTTAAAATTATTAAGACTTTTTATGGCCTAACATGTAATCTATTCTGGAGAATGCTCCATGTGTACTTGAAAAGAATGTGTATTCAGTTTTTAGAAGAAACATTCTATATATCTGTTAGGTCCATCCAGTCTAATGTATCATTTAAAGCCATTAACAAAATTGATTTTCTGTCTGGATCACCTATCTACTAAGTGGAGTATTAAATTTTTTTTTAATGAAAAATTATAAGCCAACTGGGAAATCTAGAAGAAATGAAAAAATTCCGGGGCGCCTGGGTGGCGCAGTCGGTTAAGCGTCCGACTTCAGCCAGGTCACGATCTCACGATCCGTGAGTTCGAGCCCCGCGTCAGGCTCTGGGCTGATGGCTCGGAGCCTGGAGCCTGCTTCCGGTTCTGTGTCTCCCTCTCTCTCTGCCCCTCCCCCGTTCATGCTCTGTCTCTCTCTGTCCCAAAAATAAATAAAAAACGTTGAAAAAAAAAATTAAAAAAAAAAAATAAAAAAAAAAAAAGAAATGAAAAAATTCCTAGAAACATACAATCAAAACTGAAACAGGAAGAAATACAAAATTTGAACAGACCCATAATCAGCAACGAAATTCAATTGGTAATCAAAAGACTCCCAAAAAACAAAAGTCCAGGACCGGATGGATTCCCAGGTAAATTCTCCCAGACACTAAAAGAAAAAATTTTAATGTTTATTTATATTGGAGAGAGAGAGAGACAGAGTGTGTGTGTGTGAGCAGGGGAGAGGCAGAGAGAAAGAGGGAAACAGAGTCTGAAGCAGACTCCTTGCTCTGAGCTGTCAACACAGAGCTGATGCGGGGCTCCAACCCACAAGATAGGAGTTCGTAACTGGAGCTGAAGTTGGATGCTTAACCGACTGAGCCACCCAGGCACCCCTCTACCACACATTTAAAGAAAAGTTAACACCTATTCTTCTCAAATTGTTCCAAAAAAATAGAAATGGAAGGAAAATTTCCAAACTCATTCTACAAGGCCAGCATTACCGCGATTCCAAAACCAAAGACCCTCACTAAAAAAGAGCATTACAGATCAATATCTAGATGAACATGGATGCAAAAATTGTCAACAAGATACTAGCACATTGAATCCAACAGAATTATTCAACATCAAAATGGGATTTATTCCTGGGCTGCAGGGGTGGTTCAATATTTGCAAGTCAATCAACGTGATATACACATCAATAAAAGAAAAGAGAAGAACCATATGATCCTCTCAATAGATGCAGAAAAAGCATTTGACCAAATACAACATCCAATTTTTGATAAAAATCCTCAACAAAGTAAATATAGATGGAACATACCTCAATATCATAAAGGCCAGATATGAAAGACTCACAGCTAATATACTCAATGGGGAAAAAGTGAGAGCTTTTCCTCTATGGTCAGGAACAAGACAGGGATATCCACTCTCACCATTACTGTTTAACATGATACTGGAAGTCTTAGCCTCAGCAATCAGACAACAAAATGAAATAGAAGGCATCCAAATCATCAAGGAAGAAGTCAAACTTGCACTATTTGAAAAGGCTCCACCAAAAAAAAACTGATAGAATTCATGAATTCAGCAAATTCACAGGATACAAAATTTCTATACACGAATAATGAAGCAGCAGAAAAAGGAACTGATCCCATTTAAAACTACCAAAACTTTAAGATACATAGGAATAAACCTAACCAAAGAGGTAAAAGACGTGGAGTCTGAAAAGTATAGAAAGGTTATAAAAGAAATTGAAGAGGTCACAAAGAAATGGAAAAGCATTCCATGCTCATGGGTTGGAGAACAAACATTGTTAAAATGTCTATACTACCCCAAACAATCTACACATTTAAAGAAATCCCTATCAAAATTCCACCAGCATCTTTTACAGAGCTAGAACAAACAGTCCTAAAATTTGTATGAAACCACAAAAGACCCGGAATCACCAAAGTAATCATGAAAAAGAAAAACAAAGCTGGAGGCATCATGATTCTGGGCTTGAAGTTATATTAAAAAGCTGTAGTCATAAATACAGTATGCTATTGGCACAAACACATAGATCAGTGGAACAGAATAGAAAACCCAGAAATGGACCCACAAATATATGGTCAACTAATCTTCAACAAAGCAGGAAGAATATCCAGTGGAAAAAAGTCTCTTCGACAAATGGTTTTGGGAAAACTTGACATCAACACACAGAAGAATAAAACTGGACCACTTTCTTACACCATACATAAAAATAAATTCCAAGTGGATGAAAGACCTAAATGTGAGACAGGAAACCATCAAAATCCTAGAGGAGTCACAGACAGAAACCTCTTTTGACATAAGTTGGGCAACTTCTTATTAGATACATCTCTGGAGACCAGGGAAATAAAAACAAAAATGAACTATTGGGACTTGATCAAGATAAAAAGCGTCTACAAAGCAAACAATCAATCAACAAAACTAAAAGGCAGCCTATGGAATGGGAGACGATATTTGTAAATGACATATCTAATAAAGGGTTATTATCCCTAATCTATAATAAAGGACTTAACAAAATCTACACTCATAAATCACCCAGTTAAGAACTGGGCAGAAGACATGAATACACATTTTTCCAAAGAAGACATCCAGATGGCTAACAGACACATGAAAAGATGCTCAACACCACCCATCATCAGGGAAATACAAATAAAAACCACAATGAGATAACACTTCACACCTGTAGGAAGAGCTAAAATTAACACAAATAGGTGCTGGTGAGGATGTAGAGAAAGGGGAACCCTTTGCACTGCTGGTGGGAAAGCAAACTGGTACAGCCACTCTGGAGAATGGTATGGACGTTCCTCAAAAATTAAAAACAGAACTACCCTATGATCCAGCAATTGCACTTCTGGGTATTTATCAAAAGGATACAAAAATACAGATTTGAAGGGGTACATGTACCCCAATGTTTATAGCAGCATTAACAACAATAGCCAAATTATGGAAAGAGCTCAAATGTCCTTGACTGCTGAGTGGATAAAGAAATTGTGGAGTATTGTGGCGTGTGTGTGTGTGTAAACAAATAGGAATATTACCCAGCTGTCAAAATGAATAAAATCTTGCCATTTACAAGGACGTGGATGTAGCTACAGTACATTATGCTAAGTCAAACAGAGAAAGACAAGTGCCATGATTTCACTCGTGTGGAATTTAAGAAATAAAACATATGGGAAGGGGAAAAGAGAGGGGAAGGGGAAACAAACCATAAGAGACTGTTAAGGATAGAGAACAAACTGAGGATTGATGGAGGGAGGTGGGTAGGGGATGGGGCAAATGGGTGGTGGGTATTAGGGAGGACACTTGTTCTGATGAGCACTGGGTGTTGTATGTAAGTGATGAATCACTGAATTCTACTCCTGAAACCAATATAGCACTGTATGTTAACTAACTAGAATTTAAATAAAAATTTAAAAAAAGTTCCCTACTATTTTTGTATGAATGTCCATTTTCCCCTTTGTCTGTTAATATTTGCTTTTAATAATTAGGTGTTTCTGTGTTGGATACATAGGTATATACAACTATTATATTCTCTTGTTCTATCAATCCCTTTTTCATTATGTGATGCCCTTCTTTGTCTATTTGTTAAAGTCTTTGTTTTAAAGTCTATTTTGTCTGGTACAAGTATTGCTACCCGAGCTTTGTTTTTGCTTCCATTACGTGCATGGAATATCTTTTTTTCATCCCTTCCTTTTCAGGTTATATATATATTTAGATCCGATCTAATGTTAGTCTCTTGTAGGGAGCTTCAAAATTGGTTTTATTTTTTATCTCTCAGCTTCTCTGTGTCTTTTGATTGGAGAATTTAGGCATTTATATTTAAAGTAATTACCAATAAGCACATATTTATTGCCATTTTGTCAATTGTTTTCTGGCTTTCTGCAAATCCTCTGTTCCTCTCTTCTTGCTGTCTTTGTGTTTTGATTTTCTGTAATTGTATGCTTAAGTACCAAATTTACACAAGGACACAGTAAAAAAAGATAACAGGCCAATATCTCTGATTAACATATAGGCAAAACTCCTCAACAGACTAGCAAATTCAACAATATATTGAAAGGATCACACAGCATGATCAGGTGGGTTTATTCCAAGGATGCAAGAATGGTTCAATATCTGCAAATCAATCAATGATGTTCCATTAACAAAATGTATATAAAACACATGATAATTTCAATAGGTACAAACATTTGATAAAATACAACATATTTGAAAAGTTCTCAACATAGCAGACCTAGAGAGGAATGTACCTCAAAATAAGGCCATTTCTAGCAAGCCCATATATAACATCACACTCAATGGTGAAAAGCTGAAAGCTTTTCCTCTAAGATCAGGAATAAGACAAAGATGCTGACTCTCCCCACTTGTATTTACTATAGTACTGAAAGTCTAGCCAGGGCAATTAAGAAAAAAAATAATAAAAGCATTCCACATTGGAAAGGAAAACGTAAAACTGTCAATCACAAAGTCTGTATGGAACCACATAGGACCTCACATAGCCAAAGTAAGCCTGAGACCGAACAAAGCTGGAGGCAACATACTCCCTGATTTCAAACAATATTAGCAAAGCTAGGGTAATCAAAATAGTATGGCACAAACAGACACAGAAACCAACGTAACAAAATAGCCTGGAACTAAATACACACGTATAGGGTCAATTAATTATGGCAAAAGAGCCAAGAATACACAGTGCAGAAAGAACCGTCTATTTTATAAATCATGTTGGGAAAATCAGACAGCCACATGCAAAAGAATGAGGCTGCACCTCTATCTTAAACTCTACATAAAAGTTAACCCAAAGTAGGTTAAAGACCTGAACCCATAAAACCCCTAAAAGAAAAAATAGATGATAAACTCCATGAAATCAATCTGGCTATGATATTTTGGATTTGACATTAAAGTAAAGGCAATAAGCAAAACTAACTAAATGGGACCATATCAATTTAAAAAACACTGCACAGCAAAGGAAAACATCAACAAAATGAAAGGCAACTGACCAAATGGGAGGAAAATATTTGAAAATCCTAGATCTGATAAGGGGTTAATACTCAAAACATATACAAACTCCTACAATTCAATAGCAAAAAAAAAATCTGATTAATAAATGGGTAGATGATCTGAACAATTTTTCAAAGATTATATATATATGGCCAACAGATACCTTAAAAGGTGTTAAAAATGACCTAATCATCAGGAAAATGCAAGTCAAAGCCACAATGATATATCCCCTCACAAATATTAAAATTGCTGTTACAAGATTTCACAAAACTTTCATGAACAAAACTCAAAATACAACAACTGATAAATACATTACAAAATATATATGTCTACTAAGAATGAAATTCTTTTTCTTAGGAGGGGGGACAGCATTTTGCTTAACTGGGGTTTCAAATTTATGTTCCCTGTTAATGTGGATCTATATGGGGATTTTGTGAGTTTTAGAGTGTGTTCATCATTTTTAAATCACTTATAGTCTTCTAGATTTTCTTATTACCTCATAATTTGTCAATGCATTGAAGGTTAATCACTTCCAATAGACAATTAAGCCAGCAGCTCTTCAACTGAATGGTGAAATTATTCTGAAATATGGGAATTTATTTTGCACTAGCATGAAGTCCCATAAAGCATTGCTGAGCCTGTAGTATGTGCTCAGTAAATATATCCACTGGAAATGTGTATTGAAGTGTAGATTTACCTTGTTGTTTTAGCTTCAACAGTATGCATTTATAAAGCAGCTAGCAGTTCCACGGTATTCAAAAAGTGTTGGTCATCGGCAAAATGGTATTACCACAGCATAATCTTCACATATAAATACTGTTTTGTCTTATAATTTTAGATTGAATTCATTAAGAATCATTGTCCATTCTGCAGCATAATCTAATTTCCAAAGCCATTTAGTGTTTGATAAGAAAGCTTGAGGGCAGTTCTTCTTGATCAGGAAAATTTCAATCTTAGCCCTGACCTGAAAAAAAATTGTAATAAAAATTTCCCACTGAGCCAGCAAGCTGCTATGTTTTAGGATAAGTAAGAATATTCTGATTCTATTTTTGACAGGACTGACGATTAAATTGAAAACAAAGTTTAAAATTCACACTACTGTTTGAATATCACATGATGCGTTCAAATGTTTTCCACAATGTACTTAATGCAAGAAATGAAGAGTTCAAGAAATAGCCATATGCTTTATGTTTTAATAAACTTTTTAAAGCCTTTTTTCCTGCTTCAAACATCTTAGCAGATTCCACTTCAGGTTTTGTTGAATTATCTCGTTCTTTACTTTGAAAACATTCTCAGCTAAAGGTGTTTGATTTATACTATTTATAAATGCCAATTATTCTGTCACTTCAAACTCATCATTAATTACTCAAAAGAACTCGAGCAGTATCAGTAACATCTCAACTTAGTAAGGGACAAAACCACTTTTAATCAGTTGCCTTGTTTTTTAATTGGTTACTAATACTGCCAATATTTCAATTTCTTCAGTTCTTCAAGCCATAATGTTTTTGCCATAATGCTAATAGTGAAGCAAATTTATTTGCTACAGACACATTTCGTTGACTGCTGCAATCACACACATTTTAATCAACTGAATATCTGAATACGTGAAGTCACTTTCCCTGCTTCACAAATACATGAGCCACTTAGAAACTGAACTTTGGTTGCAGGTTTATTTCTACTTTATATTTGATCACATGTTTAACAGTATTTTATTGGTAATATTTTCATACTTTTCTGCCAATGAGTGAAAAAATTTATTATTCTTTAGCATCTGGGCTAAATGAGATAATACATACCAAGCAGCCAGCACAGGGCCTGTATTATAGCAGATACATATTCCTAAACTCAACATACTAGAAATTGTATTTATATTCACAAGTGATTATAATAGAATTTGTTCTTTTAATACTGTTCTTGGTAATAGGATTATAATGGCATCACAGAATGGGCTGTGTGCTTTCTATTTCTTTTCCTAATTTAAAAAGCACTGCACAGTGCTTTTAGATCTGTTTTCCCCTCTTTTAGACCTGTTTGTCTAAAATTGGTATTATTTCATCCTTAAAGCTTTGGTAAAACTCCTTTGTAAAATTATCTGAGTCTTTGTTATTTTTTAATGCATAGGTTTTTTATACATGATTCAATGTATTAATCATCGTAAGTTCATTTGGAATACCTATTTTTTGCGTCAATATTTGCCAATTATGTTTTTGTAAAACAGTCTTTAACTCTACATTTTCAAATATATTACTATAAAGGTATTAGTATTTTAATTTTTAAAAATATTTTGTTCCTTCATTCTTATTATTTTATGTTACTTGCTTTTGGCTAATCTTGCTAGATATTTTCTAAGTCCTTTCAAAGATCTTACTTTTATTGGTCTCCTCTATTGTGTTTTTTCTATTTAATGTGTGCATTTATTTTCTCTGTTCTGTTTCTAACTTCTTGGGTAAAACGAATAGCTCATTAATTTTTTTTTTCTAACGTGTGTGCCAAAATACCACTTTAGTTCCATCCCACAAATTTAATGTGTAGTGTTTTCATCTTCATTAATTGTAAATCTTTCTAAACACAATACTAACCAAAGCAACCTACACATTCAATGCAATCCCAATCAAAATTGCGCCAACATTCTTCTCAAAGCTAGAACAAGCAATCCTAAAATTTGTATGGAACCACAAAAGGCCCCGAATAGCCAAAGCAGGAGGCATCACAATCCCAGACTTTAGCCTCTACTACAAAGCTGTCATCATCAAGACAGCATGGTATTGGCACAAAAACAGACACATAGACCAATGGAATAGAATAGAAACCCCAGAACTAGACCCACAAATGTATGGCCAACTCATCTTTGACAAAGCAGGAAAGAACATCCAATGGAAAAAAGACAGTCTCTTTAACAAATGGTGCTGGGAGAACTGGACAGCAACATGCAGAAGGTTGAAACTAGACCACTTTCTCACACCATTCACAAAAATAAACTCAAAATGGATAAAGGACCTGAATGTGAGACAGGAAACCATCAAAATCCTGGAGGAGAAAGCAGGAAAAGACCTCTCGGACCTCAGCCGTAGCAATCTCTTATTCAACACATCCCCAAAGGCAAGGGAATTAAAAGCAAAAATGAATTACTGGGACCTTATGAAGATAAAAAGCTTCTGCACAGCAAAGGAAACAACCAACAAAACTAAAAGGCAACCAACGGAATGGGAAAAGATATTTGCAAATGACATATCGGACAAAGGGCTAGTATCCAAAATCCATAAAGAGTTCACCAAACTCCACACCCGAAAAACAAATAACCCAGTGAAGAAATGGGCAGAAAACATGAATAGACACTTCTCTAAAGAAGACATCCGGATGGCCAACAGGCACATGAAAAGATGCTCAACATTGCTCCTTATCAGGGAAATACAAATCAAAACCACACTCAGATATCACCTCATGCCAGTCAGAGTGGCCAAAATGAACAAATCAGGAGACTATAGATGCTGGAGAGGATGTGGAGAAACGGGAACCCCCTTGCACTGTTGGTCGGAATGCAAATTGGTGCAGCCGCTCTGGAAAGCAGTGTGGAGGTTCCTCAGAAAATTAAAAATAGACCTACCCTATGACCCAGCAATAGCACTGCTAGGAATTTATCCAAGGGATACAGGAGTACTGATGCATAGGGGCACTTGTACCCCAATGTTTATAGCAGCACTCTCAACAATTGCCAAATTATGGAAAGAGCCTAAATGTCCATCAACTGATGAATGGATAAAGAAATTGTGGTTTATATACACAGTGGAGTACTACGTGGCAATGAGAAAGAACGAAATATGGCCCTTTGCAGCAACATGGATGGAACTGGAGAGTGTAATGCTAAATGAAATAAGCCATACAGAGAAAGACAGATACCATATGTTTTCACTCTTATGTGGATCCTGAGAAACTTAACAGAAACCCATGAGGGAGGGGAAGGAAAAAAAAAAAAAGAGGTTAGAGTGGGAGAGAGCCAAAGCATAAGAGACTCTTAAAAACTGGGAACAAACTGAGGGTTGGTGGGGGGTGGGAGGGAGGGTAGGGTGGGTGATGGGTATTGAGGAGGGCACCTTTTGGGATGAGCACTGGGTGTTGTATGGAAACCAATTTGACAATAAATTTCATATATTGAAAAAAAAAAAAATAAAATAAAAATAAATAAATAAATATGTTGTTAGCTTTTCACAAAAAAAGAAACAGTGGCTTTGAATGACATGTTGGACCAGATGGAGTTAAGAGATATATTCAGAACATTCCATCCTAAAACACATTCTTTTCAAATGTATATGCAACATTCTCTAGGGCAGATCACATATTAGGTCACAAAAGAAGTCTCAATGAATTAAAGACTGAAGTGATACAGTGCATCTTTTCTGACCAAAAGGCTATGATACTATAAATCAACCACAAGAAAAAAAAAAATCTACAAAGAGCGCGAATAGATTGAGGTGTAAAAGCATGCTATTTATTTATTTATTTATTTATTTTTTAAATTTTTTTTTCAACGTTTTTTTTTTATTTATTTTTGGGACAGAGAGAGACAGAGCATGAACGGGGGAGGGGCAGAGAGAGAGGGAGACACAGAATCGGAAACAGGCTCCAGGCTCCGAGCCATCAGCCCAGAGCCTGACGCGGGGCTCGAACTCACGGACCGCGAGATCGTGACCTGGCTGAAGTCGGACGCTTAACCGACTGCGCCACCCAGGCGCCCCAAAAGCATGCTATTTAAAACTGAATAGGTCAACCAAGAAATTAAATTAGAAATAAAAAATTACATGGAAACAAAATGAAAACACAACAATCCCGATCTTTGAGATGCAGCAAAAGTTATTCTAGGAGGGATATTTGTAACAATACAGGCCTACCTCAAGAAGGAAAAATAATCACCAACAACCTAACCTTTTCAATCTCCTAAAGGAGGCTGAAAAAGAACAAAACCCAAAACAAGCAGATGGAAGGAAATAATAAAGATAAATGATATAGAAACTAAAACAAACAAACAAAAAACAACCCAAAACCCACTAGAATCATTAAATAAAACCAGGAGCTGGTTCTTTCAAAATATCAACAAAATTTATAAACCTCTAAGCCAGACTCATATTAAAAGGGCTGGGGGTGGGGGGACTCAAAATCACAAATCAAAGAGGAGAGGTAAAAACCAACACCATAGAAATATAAACAATTGTAAGAGAATATTATAAAAGATTATATGCCAAAAAATTGGACAACCTAGAAGAAATACATGAATTCCTAGAAACATAAAACCTGCCAAAACTGAAGCAGGAAGAAATAGAAAATTTGGACAGACCAGTTACCACAAATGAAATTGAAGCAGTAATCAAAAAACTAACAAACAAGAGTCCAGGACCACCTGGCTTCACAGGTGTATTGTACCAGTCACTTAAAGAAACTTTAATACCTATTCTTCTCAAATTATTCCAAAAAATAGAAGAGAAGGAAAACCGTCCAAATTCTTTCTATGAGGTCAGCATTACCCTAATATTAAAACCTGATAAATACACCACAGAAAGAGAGACCCACAAGGCTAATATCTCTGATGAACATAGATGCAAATCCCCAACTAGCAAGTAGAATCCAACAATACATTAAAAAAAAATCATTCACCACCATCAAGTGTGAATTATTCCTGGGAATATAGGGCTGGTTCAATATCTGCAAATCAATCAATATATCACATCTATAAGAGAAAGGATAAAAACCATATGAACATATCCACAAATGCAGAAAAAGCATTTGACAAAGTATGACATCCATTTATGATTAAAAACACCCAACAAAATAGGTTTAGAGGGAATATACCTCACTAATAGAGGCCATATATCATAGACCCTCAGCTAACATTATACTCAATGCTGAAAAATTGGGAGGTTTTCCCAGAAGTTTAGGAAGAAGACAAGGATGTCCACTCTTACCACTTTTTTCAATATAGTACTGGAAGTTCTAGCCATGGCAATCAGACAACAAAAAGAAAGAAAAAAGGCATCTGAATTGGTAAGAAAGAAATCAGTAAAACTTCCACTATTTGCAGATGACATGATACTGTATATAGAAAACCCTAAAGATTCTAGCAAAAAATTTCTGGAAGTGATTAATGAATTCAGTAGTCAGAGCATACAAAATCAATGTACAGATATCTGTTGCCTTTCTATACACTAATAATGAAGCAGCAGAAAGAGAAATTAAGAAAACAATTCCATTTACCATTGTACTAAAAATAATGAAATACCTATGAATAACCTTAACCAAGGAGGTGATAGACCTGTACTCTGAAACTATAAATCATTGACGAAAGAGATTGAAGACAACACAAACAAATGAAAAGACTCCCATGCTTATGATTTGGAAGAACAAACATTGTTAAAATGTCCATATTACCCAAAGCAATCTACAGATTCAATGCAATGCCTATCAAAATACCTACAGCATTTTAGAATTTCACAATTCTGAAACTTTTATGGAACCACCAAAGACTCCAATAAGCCAAAGCAATCTTCAAAAAGAAAAAAACTGAGGTATCACAATTACAGACTTCAAGTTATATTAAGAAGGCATAGTAATCAAAACAGCATGGTACCGGCACAAAAATAGACTTATAGATCAGTGGAACAGAGTAGAAAGCCTAAGGGGCACCTGGGTAGCTCAGTAGGTTAAGCATCCAACTCAGGTCATGATCTCACAGTTCATGAGTTCGAGCCCTACATCAGGCTTTGTGCTGACAGCTTAGAGCCTGGAGCCTCCTTTGGATTCTGTGTCTCCCTCTCTCTCTGGCCTTCCCCCACTCGCCCTCTGTCTCATTCTGTCTCTCTTAAAAATAAATTAAAAATGTTAAAAATTAAAAAAAAATCCTAGAAAGAAACCTGCAATTATACGATCAATTACTCTTCAACAAAGGAGGTAAGAATATACAGTGGGAAAAAGACAGTCTCTTCAACAAATGATGTTGGGAAAACTGGAGAGCTACATGCAACAAAATGACACTGGACCACTTTCTTATATCATACCCCAAAATAAAAGAGAACACAGGCAGTAACTTCTCTGATACCGGCCATAGCAGCAGTTTTCTAGATATGTCTCCTGAGGCAAGAGAAATAAAAAACAAAAACAAACTATTGGGACTAAATCAAAATAAAAAGCTTCTGCACAGTGAAGGAAGCAATCAACAAAACTAAAAGGCAACCTACTAAATGGGAGAAGATATTTGCAAATGACATATCTGCTAAAGGGTTAGTATGAAAAATACATGAAGAAATGATTCAACTCATCACCCAAAAAACATAATCCGATTAAAAAATTGGCAGAGGACATTGAGGCACCTGGATGGCTCAGTCGATTAAGTGTCAGATTTCTTGCTTTCAGTTCACGTCATGATGTCATGGTTCGTGAGCTCGAGCCCTGCATCAGACTCTGCGCTGACAATGCAGAACCTGTTTGGGATTCTCTCTCTGCTTCTCACTCTTTCTCAAAAATAAGTAAGTAAACATTTTTGAAAAATGGGCAGAGGACATTAACAGACATTTCTCTAAGGATATATATACAAATAGCCAAAGACACATGAAAAGATGCTCATAATCATTAGGGAAATGCAAATAAAAACCACAATGAGATAATCACCTCACACCTGTCAGAATGGCTAAAATAAAAAACACAAGAAACAACAGCTGTTGGTGAGGATGTGGCAAAAAAGGAATACTTGTACACTGTTGGTGGGAATGCAAACTGATATAGTCACTGTGGAAAAGAGTATGGAAGTTCCTCAAAAAGTTAAAAATAAAACTACACTATGATCCAGTAATCACAGTACTGGGTATATACCCCGCAAATACAAAAAAACATGAATTCAAAGGGATACATGCACCCCTATGTTTATTGCAACATTATTTATAATAACAAAATGATGAAAGGAGCCCAGGTGTCCATTGTTAAATCGATCAATAAAAAAGTGGTGTAGATAAGAGGTAATATAGATATATACAATGGAATATTATTTGGCCATGAAAAAGAATGAAATCTTGTCATTTGCAACAACATGGATGGAGCTAGAGCATATAATACTAAACCAAGTAAGTCGGAGGAAGATAAATTCCACGCACATGTGGAATTTAAGAAACAAACTAACAAATGAGAAAAGAGACTGACAAACCAAGAAACAGACCCTTAACTACAGAAAACAAAATGAGGGTTACCAGAGGGGAGGTTGGCAGGATGAAGGGGATTAAAGAGTACATTTATTATGATGAGCACTGAGTAGTATATAAACAATTGAATCACTATACCTGTAACTAATGTAACACTGTATGTTAACTATACTAGAATAAAATCTTAAAAACTTAATAAAAGAGATACATGAATATGAAGGTTAATTTTAGGTGTCAACTTGACTGGTCACTGGGTGCCTAGACATTTAGCCAAACATTATTCTGAATTTGTCTGAATCAGATTAACTTTTGAATTGGTAGCCTAAGTAAAGGAGATACGTTCTAAAATGGGTGGGCATCATCTTATCAGATGAAGACCTGACTAGAACAAAAAGGCTAAGTCAGAAATCCTTCCACCTGTTTGAGCTGGATAGCCGTCCACTCTACATTTTGGACTTGAACTGAAAAATCAGCAAGTCAGGGGGCTTGACCCTGCCAACCTTCAGATTAGAACTTGTATGGTCATATCTCCTGGTTCTCAGGCCTTAAGACTTAGACTGAAGCTACACATTCAGCTTTCCTGGAGGTCTATCCTGTCAGCTGCACACCTTGGGACTTCCCAGCCTCCATAATCAAGTGAGCCAATTCCTCATGATATATATTATATACATACACATACACAGCTGTTGGTTCTGTTTCTCTGGACAACCTTGACTAATACAATGAGTTACATCAACTTGAATAAATCCTTAGACTTTAACATAAATAATCCATGAATCCTCTATTACTACTGAGAAGATACGGCAAGGGCAGGATCCCCGTTAAGAATAAGATCTCACATTCATTGGACCATTCATTTAACATTTATAGTTTCATTTCCACTGCTCCAACAACCTGACAAATGGACAAAAGTGGTAGCAGCATTCACATTTTACTCGTGAATCTCAGAGGATAAATGACTTGCCCAAATTTACAGTTCACGTATCTAGAAAGTTTCTATATTTAGACTTGAATATATTTCACATGTTAGTTTTATGATCTTATAACTAAATGCTGTATCTTTATATGTGTATATTAAATGGGATTTCATCATGTGAAGATGAAACCTGTGTCCAAGTCCAAATTCATTAGAATTTTTATTAGTGCTTTAACACAGGTACTGTTTCTATTTAATTTATATCTTTAAAGTGTCTTCAAATATTTCTGGAAGTAGATTGAATAAATACACATAGACATACTTTACAGCTTGACATTTTAAAATTGTGACTTATTGGGGTTTTCTGTTAACTTAAAAATGGAACAAGATAGGGGCGCCTGGGTGGCTCAGTTGGTTAAGTGTCCAACCTTGGCTCAGGTCATGATATCAGGGCTCGTGAGTTTGAGCCCCGTGTTGGAATCGGTGCTGACAGCTCGGAGCCTGGAGCCTGCTTCAGATTCTGTCTCTTTCTCTGTCTGCCCCTCCCTCACTCATGCCCTGTCTCTCTCCCTCTCTTCTTCAAAAATAAATAAATATTAAAAAAAATTTAAATCATTGTTGCACTGTATGCTATTTGGATATAAATTTTTAAAAATTAAAAAAAAATAAAAAAATTTAAAAATGGAACAAGGTCAAAGTATACAAGAATAAAAACAAATATCTAGTCTTTTCTTGGGCATTCTGGAGATTTTTATCTCTTCTTGCCCCTTGTTTCCTAAACTTCCTAATAACCATGGCAAAAGAAAAAAAAAAGGCAGAACTCAATAGTCTAAGCAATTAAGATATTTTTGACCTCAGCTCTGAAAAATAATAAATTGATGTTCTGGTCACATGATTTTTTAGGGATTGCTTCCTGTTACTTGGAAAAATAACTATACATGTATGAAAATGCATGAACTCACATAGTACACTAATTCATTATGCCCTCATGTAGTATGTTTGATTCAACTGAAATTAAAAACAACTCTCTACTGCAGTGTTTGTGTCCTCTCCCACAAGCCAAAACTAGCACAAAACAGAAGCATGCTGAGTTGTTTCCCTCACAAATTTCTAAGACTCTGCTGGGATGATGACTCATACTGCCAAGTCATCCTGTAGTTTATCAGAATGATTAGTCAGGTCTCTACAAAATGCTGAATCTGAGGCTCAAGTGGAAAGGCCACACAATGAAAAAACTAAGGCAGTTTGCAGAGCTGAGTATCAGCAGTTAGCAAATATAAATAGAGGAGAGATTGGTCTTCCCAATGTGGGAAAGAACTGAGTCTTTTCAAATTGTGTAGAAAAACTCTAAGAGGAGAACAAAAATGCTGAGATGTTCAACTGAAATTTTACTTTTTTTTTTTTAAAAACAAGGTACAATTAGGTAAGAAAAATGAAAACAAATGGCTTAAGACAATGGAAAAAAATATTAAATACAGAAAGACCTGGTAAAGGAAAAATTTTAAAGATGAATCTTAAAAGCAGATCTAAGAGATTTGCATTTTGAAGTATGTAAGGACTCAGCTAAATTTGTCTCAGGACAGTGATGTATAATTTTTTTGTATTGTATGGGATATCAACAATTAAAGTCTGAAGTAAACAATCAAAAATGCTTTCAAATCAACACGGGAATATATAATGGGAGATCATATCCAACCTATAACTGCTGTCAGTGCTTGATCTTTAGTTTTGATAGAAAGTAGATGTTCGGGGGAGAGGAAAAGTGATCCATATGCTCTTTTCTCCCTTGCATAAAGCCTTAAACAGCTACTTGACAGTGATAAATATCTTGCTTTTTGTGTTTTCTTAGTTGTCTGTAGACTATGTATCTCAGCAATTTGGTACGTACTTTATGAATAAATACCCTGTTCCCTGGTAACCTAATACTGATCAATCAGTGTTTATTAAGTAAGAAAAGGATGAGATCAAGGAGAGTTAAGTACTTGACAGCACAATCTATTAGGCTTACAGTAGATCTGAATGAGTTGAAAATGGCTTGAGTTTGATAAAGACTTCAGAAGAGACAAACAGTTCTCACTAAACCGTAGCATCTGGCCTTTCTTAATCAAAGGGTAAGTTCGCTAAAGAGGAGTGATTGCAGATCTTATATTAACACATCATACCCTGTTCTGTTGTAATCCTTATTTGTTAAAGGACAGGTTCTTAGGTAGATGCATAAATAAAATGTAGCTTCATTTTGATAGAAAAGACCCATATAAAACAATACTGCCAAAGTAAATACACACACACACAGTATGTGTGTGTGTGTGTGTGTGTGTGTGTGTGTGTGTGTATATATATATATATATATATATATATATATATATATATATATAGTTGTATGCATATATATAAAAGTATGGAGGTTCCTCAAAAAGTTAAAAGGAGGACTACCTTATGATCCAGCAACTGCACTACTGAGTGTTTACCCAAAGAATACAAGAACGCTAATTCAAAGGGCTACATGCACAATTGCCAAGGTGTGGTAGCAGCCCAAGTGTCCATCCACTGATGAATGGATAAAGAAGTTATACAATGGAATATTTTTCAGCCTTAAAAAAGAATGGATTCTTGCCACTTGCAACAACATGGATGGAGCTGGAGAGTATAATGCTAAGTGAAATAAGTCAGAGAAAGACAAATACCATATTATTACACTCAAGAAACAAAACAAACAAGCAAAGGGAAAAAAATAAGAGAAATCAAGAAACTCTCTTAATTGTAGAGAACTGATGGCTACCAAAGGAGAGCAGGGGTGGATGCATGGGTTAATGGGGATTAAGGAGTACACTTGTAATGAGCACTGGGTGACCTCTAGAATTGTTGAAATCACTATATTGACTACTTGAAACTAACATAACACTCTATGTTAACTGTAATTAAAATAAGAGTTTAAAAAAAGCCACTCTTGTTGATTTTGTTTTGATAATCTGCCCATTAGTAAGTAGGGTGTTAATAATAGGGGTATAATAGTAATTGTATTACTATCGATTAGTTCCTTTCTTTATTAACTTTTTACTGTATTTGGGTGTTCCTCTGTTGTGTGCATTGATATTTACAATTGTTACATCTTGTTGGATTGTCCCCTTTATGATTATATATGTAGTGTAGTTTCTTTTTACAGTCTTTGTTTTAAAGCCTATTTTGTCTGATATTAGTATTTGCTACTCCAGCTTTCTTTTGAGATCGATTTGCATAATAAGTGTTTCCCTATCACCTCATTTTCAATCTACAGGTGTCCTTTGATCTGAAATGAGTCTCTTGTAGGTAGCATACAGATAGGTCTTGTTTGCTTATTTTGAGAGACAGTGCTCACAAAAATGAGTACACAATTGCTAGAAGGCCAGAGAGAAGGAAAGAATCCGAGGCAGGCTCCACAGTGTCAGCTTGCAGCCCAAACAGGGCTTGATCCCCGAAACCATGAAATAAGGACCTAAGCCAAAATCAAGAGATGGACTGACTGAGCCATCCAGCTGCCCCAAGATAAGTTTTGTTTTTAATGCAATCTGTCACTCTCTGTCTTTAGTCCATTTACATTCAAAGTAATTATTGATAGATATGTATCTATCTTGTTATTTGTTTTGTGGTTGTTTTTGTAGTTTTCTCTGCTTCTTTCTTGTTCTCTTTCATGGTGTACTGGCTTTCTTTAGTGACATGCAAAGAATAAAGAGAAAGGAATCTAAGTATGTCCATTACTGGTTTTTGGTTTGTGGTTATCATTAGGTTTGTATATAACATCATCTGCATACAGCTGTCTATGTGAAGTTTGTGGTTGCTTAAGTTTCAATGTATTCCTTACTCCTCTTCCTCTGACATTTTACATATATGGTGTCATATTTTACATCTTTTTACTTTGTGAATCCCTTCACTGATTTTTACAGATACGCTTATTTTTACTGCTTTTGTGTTTTCTACTTTTCCTGCTCTCCTTATGGAAACTCTGCATCTCCTTCTATTCAGATAGCCTTCCTGGATAGAGTACCGGTGAATGCAGATTTTTTCCATCACCACTTTGAATATATCATGCCACTCCCTTCTTGCCTGCAAAGTTCCTGCTGAAACATCAGCTCATTGCCTTATGAGGTTTCCCTTGTATGTAACTGTTGTCTTTTGTCTTGATGCTTTTAAAATTTATTCTTTATCACTACTTTTGCCATTACAATTACTATGTGTTTTGGTACAGACCTCAGTGAGTGGATTTTGTTGGGGGAATCTGTTTCTTTTCCCAGATTAGGGAAGTTTTCAGCTGTTATTTCTTCAAATAGATTTTCTGCCCCTTTTTCTCACTTTTCTACTTCTGGGAAACCTCTAATGCTAATGTTACTGTGGTGGAGTCACTGAGTTCCTGTTCTCATTGTGCATAATTCTTTTTTCTCTCACTTGCTGAGCTGGATTACTTTCCATCACTGTATTCCAAGTCTTTACTTTGTTCCTCTAGCCCGCTACTTATTCCATCAAGTGTATTCGTTTTTTTGTTTTGTTTATTGCTTTACTTTTTAAATGTTTATTCATTTTTGAGAGAGAGACACAGGGCATGAGTGGGGGAGGGATAACAAGAGAGGGAGACACAGAATCTGAAGCAATCGCTAGGCTTTGAGCTGTAAGCACAGGGCCCTACACAGGGCTCGAACTCAGAGCCATGAGATCATGACCTGAGCCAAAGTTATATGTTTAACCCCCTGAGCCACCCAGGTGCCCCAACCATCAAGTGTATTCTTAATTTCATTTATTGTATTCTTCATATCTGAATGGGTCTTTTTTTATTTCTGTGTTGTGTCTCACTGATGTCATCCACTCTTCTCAAGTCCAGTGAGTATCATTATGATAATTACTTTAAATTCTCCATCAGACATATTACTTATCTCCTATTTGTTTAGGTCTCTTGCTGTGATTTTGTCCTGTTCTTTCACTGGGGACATATTCCTCTATATCCTCTTTTTCCTAACTGTATCCATTCCTGTATTTTAGGACAGTCAGCTGTGTCTCTTGTTCTTCAAAGTAGTGGACAAGGCACACACTTTTAACAAGGTGATGTACCTGTCCACTTCCACAGGGGACACACAGTTCCTGCTAAGATTAGGTTGGCTGAAGCTGCTCTGCAAAATGTGGTCAGTACGGGGAGGGTGGTGCAGTTTTAACAAGGTGCATGTGACTTCTACAGGAGGTTGGGAGAGGCAGTGTTGGCAAGGGTTGCTTGCTGTAGTCTTCTGGGAGATAGGCCTGCAGGGCCAGGACTAAGGCAGGACCAGCTGGAGAGGCAGGACACAGTGTAAGCACAAGTGTAAGGTAGTGAATGCCTGCACAGTATTGGTTCCTGCAGGTGGATATAGAATTATGCTGGGGGTGGGGGCAAGGGAGGGAATTGGTGCCCGCCAGCTCCTTTGTTCCTAGGTTAGTAACTAATGTTCCCTCTTGTATTCCTCAGGTGTTTTTCAAACAGCTGCTTCTAAGCTGTATCTCCTTGGCCTATTTATTGTGCTGTCCCTTAAAGGGCAGGGACTCAGCTTCCTATCATCCTCCAAGCTCTCTTAGAGCCAAGCCCACTGACTTTCAGAGTTCCAGGCTTTACATCCTGCTGGTAGTAAGAACTCATGAAATTTGGTCCCTCTGGTTTTCAATAACAAATGCAATGGGAATAGTCTGTTTCTCACCCTTCTCAATGCCTGCATATCCCTCCCTCTGGTGGCCATACCTGAAGCTCCCCATGTCTTTGACCTTCCCACTCTCTTTAATGTGGCCTCTTCTCTACATTTGGTTAAGGACTTTGTTCTGCCAGTCGTGATGTCATTTTTTGGGTTATGGGCATTGATGTATTATCTAGTTGTATCCATGTTATCTATTTGGGGTCCTCCTATTCTACCATCTTTCCCAGAACCCTCATATAATTTTGACTCTGATATCCCAAATGGAAGATAGTCTAAATCATTTTATTTTATTTTATTTATTTTTTTTAATTTTTTTTTCAACGTTTTTTATTTATTTTTGGGACAGAGAGAGACAGAGCATGAACGGGGGAGGGGCAGAGAGAGAGGGAGACACAGAATCGGAAACAGGGTCCAGGCTCCGAGCCATCAGCCCAGAGCCCGACGCGGGGCTCGAACTCACAGACCGCGAGATCGTGACCTGGCTGAAGTCGGACGCTTAACCGACTGCGCCACCCAGGCGCCCCTAGTCTAAATCATTTTAATGTTTTGAGTTAGTTATATAAGACATGTTTACTATAAGATAAATGTCTATTATACAAATAGTAAGAGTTGCTTTTTGTTCTATATGCTCAATAGTAAAATGGTAAAATGAGTTATTTCTTTTCAAGGGAAATGAAATTCAGCCTGGCATTCTATTCATTTAGATTCTCTTTTGTAGTTTTTCATTTTGTTTTCAATAATTACATTTTTAAAAATTTGAGTATAGTGACAGATGGTAGCTGCAATTGTGGTGAGCATAACAGAGTGATTGAATCATTATGTTGTACACCTGAAACTAATTAACATGCATGTCAACTATACACAGATAAATTACTTTGAATTTAGGATATTAAACATACACCCACACACAGTGTTAATACCACAGTCATTAAAAAACGTAGCATTACAACAACCATAGCAGAAATACTGATGGCTCATGAGGTAAGACATATGTGAACTAGTGAAATAATGACCCATCTGGAATTAGGATTACTAATAATTAATAAACTTTATAGTTAATAACTGTAATATTATACTGCAATATTATAAAAATGCAACACTGATTTACCTTGGTCATTATTATAGTGGACAATAAGTTTTAGAAAAAATTCCTTATAGAAGAGTTAATTTATCTATTTTAAAAAACAAAATTAAAGAATCTTTCTAATATTCTCATCACTACTGATAATCTAAAAATGTAATGTCTATGACAGATCATTTCTATTCGTGTGTTTTAAATCCCTCAAAATTCACTATGAACATATTAATTATGGAAATCACAGTATATAACATTTATAGGATTCCATGTATAACTTTAGGTTATATATTTGTAATACACAGTATGAGTGAGATGCTTTTGTCTGATCCATTGTTTTTAAAATTTGAGGTTTCTATGTTTAACTCTTTTCCCAAATAGTCTCAACAAATTTTAATCAACATATTTTAAGATGCTTAAATGGTATATATCCGTGGTAATTTAAAAAAGTCTTTTCCTTGGGAGTATGGGTGAAACGGGTTGGGCGGACCCTGCTACCTCTGGAGTATCCATTTCACTCAATCTAATAATTAAAGGTTAAGAAGAGAAAAAACCAACTTTGTAAAAGAGTTAGAAGTCTAGCAAATAGCAGACAAAAATTAAATCAACTTTGTAATTAAACTGAAGCTAAGGTCAGCAAAACTGGTTATTCTGTATGTTTAAAAAGAATGTCCAGAGCTTACATCAGCATCATGGCAGGGTACGAAGTTCTTCTATTTTATTCTTTCTTTTGAACAATGAGTTAGATATACATCTATGAACAGCAGCACTTTTGTTAGAAGTGTAGGATCCAGAATACGTATCAGGAGACTAGGAGGAATCTCACCCACCTGTGCATCTAGTAATAGGCAAACAGACCTTGGTCTGGGCTGTGGAAACAACACAGCCAGCAAACCTGGCCCAACCCCTCTCACTAAAGTTATGAAAAAACTGGAGAGCATGGAGCTGGACAAATAGCCACAGAAGAGAGAGAATTTGCATATGTCCAGCCATCCCAAGCAGAGATTCTAGCATGTCTTTGGAGGGAGAAAAAAAGAGTTTGGTTGCATTGGAGACAGTAAGAGGAATTTGCCCTAGGTACTTCACTCCCCACAACACGGCAAGGACTGAGTTATCCAGTAGTGGTAACCTCTCTAGCAGATAAAAAGGAGAGTGGTGAGTGAATGCCTGGCTAACCCAGTTGTGTGAAATGCTGCTTGAGAAACCCATTTCTTTCCAGCAGCAGTAACTGTGGAAAGGAAGACTGGTGAAGAGGCAAATAAGAATATCAAGACATTAAAGTGACAGGGTTCCTGCTAACTAAGCTCAAGACTTCAGCAAGAAATCTGCCCATGGTGTCTGGGAGCATCTCACCCAAGGATCTTCCCACTGGGTTCCTGGATACCTTTAGTGCCCTAAATGCTGAACCCACACCTCACTCCACTCTGTAGTTGACTCCTTGTGCATATTCCAGAATGCAGCATTGAGAGCAGGTCTTATAAATGGAATGCTATCAGAAAAACAGATTGGGAGCTGTGGACAAAGGAGAAACCACAAATGTGAACTAAAGCACTACCTTCTGTTAAACCCAGAAAGCAGAGAAAACCCTAACTATAAAAGCACCAGTAAATAGCAAACCCCAACTGAAGGCAACTAGTCCAGATTTAAGGAGGTATCTGCTAGTTCAAATGTGAAAGCAGTGATCAAGACTATAAGAAATATGAAATATCAAGAAAACACAGCATCACCAAAGGTAACAATTTTTAAATTACCAAGCTCTGGTGCATGACACTGAATGATAAAGCATTCAAAATAGCTATTAGAAGAAATTCAATAAATTATAAGAAAACTCAAAAAGACCATTCTATGAATTCAGGAAAAAAAATACATGAACAAAATGACACACTTACCAAAGAAACATAAATCATAAAAAAGAACAAAGAAATTCTGGATTTGAGGAATTCAATGAATAAAATGAAAATTGCAATAGAAAACATCTGCAGTAGAGTACAGCAAATGGAAGACACAATAAGTAAATAAGAGGACAGGGATTTTGAAATAACTCAATCAGAGCAGGAAAAACTAAAAAGAGTGAAGAAAGTGATTTATGAAATTTCATCAAAAGAACAAATATTGAAAAAATTAATATACTAGAGAGAGAGAAAAGGGTGAAGGGGACAAAAAGTTTGCTTAAATAATATCTGAGAACTTCCCAAAGCTGGGGAAAAACTTGGGCATCCAAGCTCATGAAAGATAATACCTCAACCTATTATCTCAATGTAAAAAGACATTACCTAGGATAACATAATGAAACTGGGAAATGTCAAAGATAGAAGAGAATCCAGGGAAAAAAGATTTTAACCTACAAAGGAACCCTCCACTAGGCTATCAGTAGATTTCTCAGGAAAAATCCTACAGGCTAGGAAAGTACTGGAAAAGAATTACCAAGCATGAATACTCTATATGGAAGAATACTCTATATGGAAGTTACCTGTATGGAAGTTATCTGAAGTTATCCTTCAGATATTGAAGGAAAAATAAAGAATCTCATGAAAACAAAAGCTGAAGGAGTTAATCACAACTAGACTTGCCATGAAAAAAATTCTAATATGAGACTATTAGGCTGACAAGAGGCTAATCAGCAACATGAAAACATAGGAAAGTATATAACATTGGTAAAGGTAAATATACAGTCAGACTTCAATCTATAAGATCATGTTTAACCACTTAAAATTAAAAATAATTCTAGCTACTTTAATTTAATGAATACAAAATATGAATAATTCTACCAAAAAAATAAAACACGGGAGTAATAAGATGAAGATTTTGTAGGCAACTGAATTTAGGCTGCTATAAGCTTAAAATTGGGCTCTTTTATCGGAGATGTTTTACATAAACCTCTAGGAAAAACCTAGAATAGATTACTAAAGACAAAAAAAGGGGGTGGGGAACAGAGCTAACCACCACAGAAAATCACCAATTGACAAAAGAAGTTAGAAACAGAGAAAAATAAAAAATGGAAATCTAAAACAACCAGAAAGCAATTAATAAAATGTCACTGGCAAGTCCACATATATCAATAATTGAGTGTAAATGGATTTAATTCACTAATCAAAAGCTATAGACTTGCTGGATGAAAAAAAAAAAGACCCAATTACATGAGGCTCCCAAGACTCACTTGAATTTTAAGGACATACATAGGTTCAAAGTAATGGGATGAAAAAAATTTCAATGCAAACAGAAACCAAAAGAAAGTGTGTTTAGCTATACTTACACCAGACAAATAGACTTTAACCAAAAATTTTAATAAGAGACAACAATGGTTACTGTATAATGATAAAGGTATCAATTCATGAAAAAGGTATATTTGTAAATATATAACTACCAACATCAGCGCATATAAATATATTGAGTGAATATTAACAAGTATGGAAAGAGACAATGCAGTAATAACAGGGCTCTTCAACACCCTCATTTCAGCATTGGGTAGATCATCTAGATAGAAAATCAACATGAGGTGCCTGGGTGGCTCAGTTGGTTAAGTGGCCGACTTCAGCTCAGGTCATGATCTTGTGGTCTGTGAGTTCAAGCCCTATGACAGGCTCTGTGCTGACAGCTCAGAGCCTGGAGCCTGCTTCAGATCCTGTGTGTGTATGTCTCTCTCTCTCTGCCTCTCTCCCACTCACTGTCCTCTCGCTCGCTCTCAAAATACATAAACATTAAAAAAAATTAAAAAAAAAAACAACCAAGTAACATTAGACTTGAACTATACATTATACCAAATGGACCTGACAGTTACAGAACATCCTATCCTACAGCTGTAGAATGCACATTCTTTACAATTTCACATGACATTGTCTCCAGGACAGATAAGATTATAGGACATAAAACAAGTCTCAACATATGTAAGAAGACTGAAATCATATGAAGTATATTTTCTGATCACAACAGTAGAAATCCAGAGGAAAGCTTAAAAATCTACAAATATGTGCAAATTTAACACAAACTTCTGGATAACCCATGGGTCAAAGAAGAAATCAGAAGGGAAATTAAAAAAAATTTAAAAAAGGAAATACATCAAAACCTGTGGATGCTGTAAAATAAGTTATCAGAGGGAAGTTTATAATGATATGTGCATATGTTAAGAAAACAGATCATAAATGAACAACCTAACTTTATACATGAAGACTCTAGAAAAAGAAGAACTGAGGTTTCTGGGTGTCTCAGTAGGCTGAACATCTGAGTCTTGATTTCAGCTCAGGTCATGATATCAGTGTTGCGATATCTAGCCCTGCATTAGGCTCTGTGCTGATGTGGAGACTGCTTGGGATTCTCTCTCTCCTTCTCTCTCTACCCCTCCCCTGCTCACTCACTCTCTCTCTCTCTCTAAATAAACAGACATTTTAAAAAAGAAAAAGAACTAAGCGCAAAGTTAGCAGAAGGGGAAAAAAAGCCAAGAGTTTTTTGTTTTCTTTTTTAAGAAAAAAAATGGACAAACCTTTAGCTAGACTCATCAAGAAAAAAAAAAAGAGAACTCAAAATCAGAAATGAAAGAGAAGTCAGAAGATGCTCAACATCATTCATCATCAGGGAAATACAAATCAAAACTATAATGAGATACCACCTCATATCTGTTAGAATGGCTAAAATTACAACACAAGAAACAGGTATTGGTGAGGATGTGGAGAAATGGGAATCCTCTTGCACTGTTGGTGGGAATGCAAACTGGTGCAGCTACAATGCAAAACAGTATGGAGGTTCCCCAAAAAACCTAAAAATAGAAGTGCCCTATGACCTAGCAATTGCATTACTATTTACCCAAAGAATACAAAAATGCTGATTTTGCTATAAATGCAGCACTATCGACAATAGCCAAAGTATGGGAAGAGCCCAAATGTCCACTGACTGATAAGTGGATAAAGAAGATGTGGTACATATATACAATGGAATATTACTAAGCCGCCAAAGAATTGAAATCTTACCATTTGCAACAAAATGGATGGAGCTAGAGTGTATTATACTAAGTGATATGAGTCAGAGAAAGACAAATGACATATGATTTCACTCAGGTGTGGAATTTAAGAAACAAAACAGATGAACATAGGGGAAAGAAAAAAAGGAGAGGGAGGCAAACCATAAAAGACTCTTAACTATAGAGAACAAACTGAAGGTTGCTGGAGGAGAGCTGGGTGGGATGATGGGCTAAATGGGTGATTGGTTTTAAAGATAGAATTTGTTGTAATGAGCAGCTGGTGTTATATGTCAGTGATGAATCACTAAATTCTATTCCGGAAGCTAATATTACACTATATGTTAACTAACTGGAATTTAAATAAAAACTTGAAACATTAAATAAAACAAACTGACTACACCCTAAATAAATAAAGAAAAGAAAATAAAGAGAAGTTAAAACTGATAAAACAGAAAAACACAGGAGAAGAGACTGCTATGAACAAGTATATACCAAAGAACTGGACAACCCAGAAGAAATGAATAAATTCCTAAAAACATACAATCTACCAAGACTGAAAAAGGCAGACTAGAAAATCTAAATAGACCAATAATGACTAAGGAGATTATATCAGTAATTAAAAACCTCCACCCTAAACCCCAGGACCAGATGGCTTCATAGGAAATTCTACCACACATTTAAAGAAGAATTAAGGCAAATCCTTCACAAATGCTTCCAAAAAATTGAAGAGGTGGGAATACTTCCAAACTAATTGTACAAGGCAAGAATTATCCTGATACCACAGCCAGATTAGAACACTACTAGAAAACTACAGACCAAAATTTCTGATTTCTCAACAGAGAATTCAGAAATTCAAAAATTCAAAAATTCTCAAAAAATATTAGTAAACCAAATTTGGCAACATATTAAAAGGATTATATACCATGCCCACACAAGATTTAACCCTGGGATGCAATAATGGTTCAACATATGCAAATCAATAAACACAATATATCACATTAACAGAATGAAAGATAAAAATCACATGATTATCTCAAGAGATGCGGAAAAGGCATCTGACAAAATACAGCATCCTTTCATGATAAAAACCCTCAACAAATTGGGTATAGAAGGAACATAACATTAGAAAGACCTTATTGGACAAACCCACAGTTAACATCATACACAATGGTGAATGCTATAGATAGATATTCCACTAAGATCAGGGACAAAACAAGGATGCCCACTGTTACTACTCTTACTCAATGTATGGTTGGAAGTTCTAGTCAGAGCCACTAGACAAGGCAAAGAAATAAAAGGTATACAAATGAGAAAGAAATGGGTGCCTGGGTCGCTCAGTTAGTCAAGTGTCTGACTCTTGATTTCAGGTCAGGTCATGATCCCAGGGTCGTGGGACTGAGTCCCATACTGGGCTGAGTGCTTAGGTGGAGACTGCTTAAAATTCCCTTTCGCTCTCTCTCCACCCCCGCCCCCCGCCCCATATGTTACTCCCCCCAACTATTTCTCTCTAAAATCTTATTTTTTTTTCATTTGAAAGATGTAAAACTCTCATTACTTGTAGATGATAGGATCTTATATATAGAAAATCTTAAGGACTCAAAAAAAAATCTGTTGAAACTAATAAATGAATTCAGTAAAGTTGCAAGATATAAAAACCAACATCCAAAAGTCAGTTGTGTTTCTATACACTAACAACAAAACATCTGAAAATAAATAAAACTATCCCATTCACAGTAGCATAAAAAACAATATTTAGGAATAAATTTAACCAAGTGAAATATCTGTACAAGGGAAATGAAAATACTTTGATGAAAAAAAATTGCAGATGCAAACAAATGTAAATATATCCATGCTCGTGGATGAGAAGAGTTAACATTGTTAGTGCCCATACTACTCAAAGCCATCTATACGTTCAATGCAATTACTACCAAATTCCAATGGCATTTCTTTTTACAGAACTATTAAGAATATTAAAACTTGCATAGAACCACAAAAGGACTCCCAATAATGCAAGTAATCTTGAGAAAGAACAAAGCTGTAGGCATTGTACTTCTTGATTTCAAAGTATACTACAAATCTGTAGTAATTAAAATAGTATGGTACTAGCATAATAGGCACATAAACAAATAAAACAAAATTGAGAACTCAGAACTAGATTCTTCCCTATACAGTTAACTGACATTTGACAAGGGGGCTTAGAATACTCAATAGGGAAAGGATAGACTCCCCAACCAATAATGCTGGGGAAACTGGAGAGCCACATGCAGGAAAATCAGATTGGAACCCTATATCACATCATTTACAACAATTAACTTGAAATGGATTAAAGACTTAAATCTAAGACCTGATACCATAAAACTCCTAGGAAAAGACATAGGGAAGAAGTTTTTGACATTGGTCTATGCAGTGATGGGTATGACACAAAAAGCATAAGCAAAAATAGCAAAAATCAACACGTAGGATTACAATGAATTAGAAAGGTTCTATAGAGCAAAATAAACAATCAGTAAAATAAAAAGAAACTACAAAATGGAAGAAAGTATTTGTGAGACACATTTGATAAGCAGTTAATATCTAAAATATATAAAGAACTCACACAACTCAATAACAAAACAATCTACATCTAAAATGGAAGAAGAACTAAATAGATACTTTCCAAAGAATACATCCAAATGGCCAACATGTACATGAAATGATACTCAACATCACTTATCATTAGGGAAAGGGGAATCAAAACTACACTCAGAGAGGTGCCTGGGTGGCACAGTGGAAACACCCTCCACCTGGCTTGCTAACAGTGTGCCTCACCCCTTCCATCTCAGCCTGGGCAGGAATATTCCCACAGGGCTGTGGGTCCCCTCCCACAGTGAACTGGTGCAGACCTTGCTGGCATCATGTACTTTACCCCCACATTCTCTTATGGACATGCCCTCTCCAACATGCTTTTGGCAAGAGACCATCCAAAGTAGTGACACAAGCCTCATAGGGTACCAAAATACTCCAATGTGACTCCCATCCCAGGAAGAAGAGAAGAGAACCACACACACACACACACACACACACACACACACACACACACAGCAGTCCAACTGCAGCCCCAGCAGTTGGCTGGGGGCAGACATCTGGTTTGACTGCAGGCCACATCCACCATCAAAAGCTTCACAGGAAAGAATATAGGGAGCGGGCCCTGCAATTTGGTGCTACAGCAGATCTGACAATGCTTGGTCTGACTGAACTCAAGCCAAAGGTGGCCTCAGTCTGGCCTAACAATAATACAGGGACCAAATCCTGCCCACAATAGGCCAAAAGAGTCATTGCAGGTGACTGGAATGAAGACAAATGGGGCTCGGCCACAATAGCAGGGTGCACACAACACACATAAGAAACCACTCTGAAGCATCAGGTTCTGGTGAATAGGGGACATTGACTGCAAGACACTATAGGACCTCTTAAAAAGGCCATTACTTTCAAGAGAAACAGATGTAGCTGAATTTCTTAACACCTAGAAACAGACACAGAGAGTCAGACAAAATAAGGATCCAGAGGAATATGTCCCAAATGAAAGAAGACAAAATCACAGCAAGACAGCTGAATGAAACAAGCATAAGTAAAATGTCTGATAGAGAATTTAAGGTAATGGTCATAAAGATACTCACTGGACTTGAGAACAAGAGTGGAGGACCTCAGTGAGATCCTCAACAAAGAAATAGAAGACATTAAAAAAAATCAGAGATGAAGAACTCAATTAACAATTAAAAACACTGGATGGAATACATAGTAGACTAGAAAAAGCAGAAGAACAAATCAGTGACCTGGAGGACATAATAATGGAAAGCAATCAAGCTGAACAGGAAAAAGAAAAAAAATAATAAAAAATGAAAATACATTAAGGTAACTCAGCAAAATCATCAAGTGTAATAACATCTGCATTATAGGTTTCCCAGAAGTAGAAGAGAGAGAAAAGGGGGCAGAAAATTTATTTGAAGAAATAACAGATGAAAACATCTTGAATATGGGGAAGGAAACAAAAATCCAGATTCAGGAGGCACAGAGAGCCCACAACAAAATCAGTCCAAGGAGGTCCACACCAAGGCACATAAAATGGCAAAAAGTAGTGATAAAGAAAGAATTCTAAAAACAGAAAGAGAAAACAGTTACATACAAGGAAAAATGCTTTCAAAATAAAGTGTTTCAAAAATAAGCTTTCCTGGGGGCGCCTGGGTGGCGCAGTCGGTTAAGCGTCCGACTTCAGCCAGGTCACGATCTCGCGGTCCGTGAGTTCGAGCCCCGCGTCAGGCTCTGGGCTGACGGCTCGGAGCCTGGAGCCTGTTTCCGATTCTGTGTCTCCCTCTCTCTCTGCCCCTCCCCCGTTCATGCTCTGTCTCTCTCTGTCCCAAAAAAAAATAAAAAATAAAAAAAAATAAGCTTTCCTTTAAAAAATTTTTCTTTAACGTTTATTTATTTTTGAGAGAAAGAGAGTATGAGGGGGAGAGGGACAGACAGAGAGGGAGACACAGAATTGGAAGCAGGCTCTAGGCTCTGAGCTGTCAGCACAGAGCCCGATGCGGGGCTCAAACCCATGAACCCTGAGATCATGACCTGAGCTGAAGTCAGATGCTCAATTGACTGAGCCACCCAGGCACCCCTCAAAAATAAGCTTTCTATCAGCTTATTTTTCAGCAGAAACTTCGCAGGCCAGAGGGAGTCACATGATATATTCAAAGTGCTGAAAGGGAAAAGAACACTCTATCCAGAAAGGCTATCAATCAGAATAGAAAGAGAGATATAGAATTTCCCATACAAACACAAATTAAAAGAGTTCATGACCACCAAACTAGCCCTACAAGAACTATTAAGGCTGACTCTGAGTAGTGAGGAAAGATCATGAGTAGGAATAAGGAAAATAGGAAGCACAAAAGCAGTAAACTTAAGTATATCTAAAAAATCAGTCAAGGCATTCATGAAATAAATGCATATCATACAGTGGAACACCATATATCTAAAATGTTTGAGGGGGAGAGGAGTATAAATTTAGTACTTTTAGAGTGGGCTCAAACTTAAGTCACCATCAGCTTAATATAGACTGCTATATGCATAATATGTTATTTGTAAATTTAATGGTAACCACAAATCAAAAACCAGTAATAGATGTGCAAAAATTAAAGAGCAAGGCATCCAAGCATATTACTAAAGTAGTCAACAAACCATGAAAGAGAAGAAAGGAACAAAGAACTACAAAAACAACCATAAAACAAGTAACAATATGGCAATATATATGTATCTATCAATAATTACTTTGAATGTAAATGGACTAAATGCTCCAATCAAAAGATGTAGGGTGAACAGAATGGATAAAAAAACCAAGACCCGTTTATATGCTACCTACAAGAGACTCATTTCAGACCTAAAGACACTGGCACATTGAAAGTGAAGGGATGGAAAAGCATTTATCATGCAAATGGAAGTGGAAAGAAAGCTGGGGTAGGGAAACTTGTATCAGACAAAACAGACTTTAAAACAAAGACTGTAACAAAAGACAAAGAAAGGCATTATATAATAAAGGAAATATGCAACAAGAAAATACTATTCAAACATAAAGAAAGTAATCGGTAGTAATACAATAATATTAGGGGACTTTAACAGCCACTTACATTAATGAAACAGAAAATTAACAAGGAAACAGTGGCTTGGATTGACACATTGGACCAGATAGATCTGACAGATATATTAAACACATTCCATCCTAAAACAGCAAACACAGAACGTTCTCCAGAATAAATCATATGTTAGGACACAAAACAAGTCTCAATAAATTCAAAAAGATAAAACTCATTTCATGTTCTTTTCTAACCACAATGCTATGAAACTTGAAATAAACTACAAGAAAAAATCTGGAAAGAACACAAATATATGGAGGTTAAATAACATGCAACTGAACAATGAATGGGTCAACCAAGAAATCAAAGAAGAAATCCAAAAGTACATAAATAAAAATGAAAGTACAAGAGACCAAAATCGTTGAGATGCAGTAAAAGCCATTCTAAGAGGGAAGTTGATAGAAATAGAAGCCTACTTCAAGAAGGAAGAAACATCTCAAACAACTTAACCTTACACCTAAAGGAGCTAGGAAAAGAACAACACCCACACCAGTAGAAGGAAGGAAATAATAAATTTTAGAATAGAAATAAATAGAAACTGAAAAAAAAAACAATAGAATGAATTAATGAAACCAGGAGCTAGGTTTTGAAAAGATCAACAAAGCTAACAAATTTTAGGACATTCATCAAAAATAGAGGACTCAAACAAAGTCAGAAATGAAAGAGAAGAATTAACAACGGACACCACAGAAATACAAAGGATAATAAGAATATATTCTGAAAAATTATATGCCAACAAACTTGACAACCTAGAAGAAATGGATAAATTCCTAAACTGAAATAGGAAGAAATAGCACTTTGAACACACCAATTACCAGCAATGAAATTGAATCAGTAATAAAAGAAAACTCCCAACAAACAGAAGTCCAGGACCAGACACAGGTGAATTCTGCCAAACATTTAAGGAAGAGTTAATACTTATTCTTCTGAAACAATTCCAAAAAATAGAAGAGAAAGGAAACCTTCCAGACCAGCATTACCCTAATACCAAAACCAGATAAAGACACTGCAAAAAAAGAGAACCAGAGGCCAATATTTCTGGTGAACATAAAAATCCTCCACAAAATATTTGCAAACTAAAGCCAACAATACATTAAAAAATCATTCACTACGATCAGGTAGGATTTACTCCATGGTTGTAAGGCTAGTTCAATATTCGAAATCAATCAATGGGATACATCAACAAGAGACAGTATAAAACCCATATGATCATTTCAAATAGGTGCAGAAAAGCATTTGACAAAGTAAAACACCCATTTATGAGAAAACCCTCAACAAAATACATTTAGAGGGAACATACCTGAACATAATAAAGGCCATATATGAAAAACCCACAGCTAACATTGTACTCAGTACTGAAAAACAGATATTTTCCCCTAAGGTCAGTAACAAGAGAAGGATGTCTACTTTCACTGCTTTTATTCAACACAGTAATCGATGTCCTAGCTGCAGAAATCAAACAAGGACAATAACTAGAAAAACATCCAAATTTGTAAGGGAGCAGTAAAACCGTCACTCTTTGCAGATGAACTGATAATTGTATATAAAAAAAAAAACCCTAGAGATTCCACCAAAAAACTGCTAGATGTGACAAATGAATTCAGTAAGGTTGTAGGATACAAAATCAATATATGAAATCTGTTGCATTTCTAGATCCTAATAATGAAGTAGCAGAATAAAAAATTAAGAAAACAGTCCCATTTACAACTGCACCAAAAATAATGATATACTTAGGAATAAACTTAACTTGTATTCTGAAAACTTTAAAACATTGATAACAGAAACTGAAGATGACACAAATGGAAACATAGTCCATGCTCATGATTTTGGAGAATATTGTTCAACTGTCCAAACTACCCAAAAACAAACTGCAGTTTTAATCCAATCCTTACCAAAGTACGAATAGCATTTTTCACAGAACTAGAAAAAATACTCCTCAAATTTGTAGGGAATCAAAAAAGACCAGGAATAGTCAAAATTATCTTGAAAAAGAAGAATGAAAGTGGAGATATCACAATACCAGATATCAAGATATACTACAAAGCTATCATAACCAAAGCTGTATGGTACTGGTACAAAAAAAAAAGACCCATAGATCAATGGGACAGAATAGAGAACCCAGACATAAACCCATGATTGTACGGTCAATTAATCTTCAACAAAGGAGGCAAAAATAGACAATGGGAAAAGGTCTCTTTAGCAAATGGTATTAGGGGGGACCTGGGTGGTTCAGTCAGTTAAGTGATCAACTCTTGGTTTTGGCTCAGGTCATGATCTCACTGTTTGGGAGATTGAGCACCATGTTGGGATCTGTGCTGTCTGTCCAAAGCTGAATATGGCATGGTTGACTCACTGTTTGGAATTCTACCCCCCCGACGAAAATAAATAAATAAATCTAAAAAATAAAACAAAACAAAAAAAACAACAAATGGTGTTGGGAAACCTGGACCATTTCCTTATACCATATGCAAAAATAAACTCAAAATGGATTAGAGTCCCCAATGTGAGACCTGAAACCATAAAAATCCTAGAAGAGAACATAGGCAGTAATTTCTCTGACATCAGTCATAGCGGTGTTTTTCTAGCTAGGTCTCCTGAGGCAAGGGAAACAAAAGCAGAAATAAACTATTAGGATGACATCAAAATAAAAAGCTTCTGTACACCAAAGGAAACAATCAACAAAGCTAAAAGACAACCTACTGAATGGGAGAAGATATTTGCAAATGACATATCCAATAAAGGGTTAGTATAAAAAATATAGAAGAACTTATACAACACCAAAAGGCACTCCAATTAAAAAATGGGCAGAAGGCATGAACAGACATTCCTCCAAAGAAGACATACAGATGGCCAAGATACACATGAAAAGATGCTCAACATCACTCATCATCTGGGTAATGTAAATCAAAAAGACAATGAGGCATTTTTTCCCACCTGTAAGAATGGCTAGACTCAGTAACACAAGAAACAACAAGTGTTGGCAAGGATGTGGAAAAAAGGAACCCTCTTGCACTGTTGGTGGGAATGCAAACTGGTGCAGCCACTGTGGAAAACAGTAGGGAACTTCCTCAGAAAGTTAAAAATAGAATTACCCTATGATCCAGTAATCACTCTCCTTGGTATTTATGAAACAAATACAAAAACACTAATTCAAAGGGATACAGGCACCTCTATATTTATTGCCACATAATTTGCAATAGCCAGACTACGTATGGAAGCAGCCCAGGTATCCACTGATATGTGTATGCGTGCGAATAATGGAATATTACTCAGTCATAAAAAAGAATGAAATCTTGCCATGCTATTTGCAATACATGGATGGAACTAAAGGATACAATGCTAAGTGAAATAAGTCAGTGTAATACAATACCATATGATTTCACTCATATGTGGATTTAAGAAACAAAAGAAACTAAGAATAAAAGAGACAAACCAAAAAAAAAAAAAGTCTCTCAAATATAGAGAACAAACAGATGGTTCCTGAGGGGAGGTGGGTGGGGGGATGGGTTAAATAGGTGAAAGGGTTTAAAAGTACACTTATGGTGATGAGCACTGAATATAGAGCACTGACAACTCACTACATTGTACACCTGAAACTAATATAACACTATGTTATGTTATACCAGAATTAAAATAAAAAAAAGTTTATTTTTACAATATTGCCCCAAGAAACAATAGAGTCACTTATATTGCCAGAAATAGGAACCAGAAAAAAATTTCTAAATTTAAGTAGTGTAAAAATTGCTTTTAGATACATTCAGAGTACAGCAGTTCTTCCTTATCCATGGTTTCCCCTTCTAGGGTTTCAGTTACCTGGAATCAGTTTCATCCAGAAACAGATGATCCTCCTTTTGAGGTATAGTCTGAAGGTCAATAGTAACTTAATGCTAATGTCGTAATGCCAGTGTCATTCACCTCACTTCATCTCATCACATAGGCATTTTATCGTCTCAAACCATCACAAACAGGGTAAGAGAGCAACCACATTCATGTAACACTTATTACAGTATATTGTATAATTAATTTATTTCATTAGTTATTGTTTACTTATTACGCCTAATTTATAAATTACTAAATTTATAAATACATACACTTAAAACATAATTTATAAATTAAATTTTATCATAGGTATGTAATAGAGGAAAATACATAGTACATCTAGGGTTCAGAACTATTCATAATTTCAGGCATCTCTTAGGGGTCTTGGAAATATCCCCTGTGGATAAGGAGGGACTACTGTACTCAAGAGGATCATTCCCTAATGAGTTTAAATCACCAGATATAATTTGTTTTTCCCCGAGGCCACTGAGATATTGGCCAGAATGTTAGTCACCACGCATTAATCATTTGTTAATTCTGAACTTGAGTGAGTGGACCAAACAATGACACAAGGCACCTTTCACTCTGTGGACCCACATACTTCCACTAGTTCCAGAAACTATATGTGGATGGAAGCAGGGCTCTCAGAAAAAGCATTTGTATGTTAGCCAAGAACCAAATGTCATTTAAAATGACTGTGTGCCTTGAAACCACAAAAGGAAAATATTAGCATTGTAATTGTAATCATATTTGGCATTTGAAATTTGTTAACATGAAAGAGAAAAAAATAAGGCAACTCTGGCCTTCCTACCCTCTTGGAGTGATTCAGGCAGACAGACTCAAGATCTCTACTGAGGCAGGGGAGCAGCCTGGTGCCTATTTCAGGAAGGTGCATCAGTACCTGAACCCAGGAAAGAGGAATGTAGAAAATGGCTAATTCAATTTTCATACAGAGAGTGATATTTCTGACTTCCTAGAAAAGTAGAACATTCTGAACTCCCCAAAGAGCTCCTTCCTGAGTAGCAGCGGGCTGGTGAAGCCAGTAAAATTTAACCGGTTTGTGTAGACAGATTCCCAGAGGACATGACAAAGTTCAGAGGAGGTTGTAGAAGGAAAACAAGCCAAACCAACCATTATGCACTCATAACACCTGGATAGCCCTGAACTGTATCCTAGAGAAAGGTCCCAGAATTCTAATGAGTTGCCTTTTCATTCCTTCCCTTCGGTGAGGAGGCACAAACACAAAAACACAAAACAAAAAGAGGATCTTAAGAGTAAATAAAGACCCATTTTACTGTCAAGAAGGGCTTTTAAGAACCTGCTGCCAGAAAGCCTGATCAATATTGACCTGTAAAACCAGTTACATATGCTTGGTAGTCCAGGGAAAGCACAGGGCCGCTCCTTTCTTTTAGAGCCCCTTCTCCGTGGCTCCCAGACCTCACAATAACCTGGTGGAAGATTTGAGGGCTCAGTCAGAGAAACTGAAAGCTGCTTCCATTTATTTTGCAGACAATTCCTATCATTTCCCTTCCATTTTTTCCAACTGATTAACATAATTTCCAATCATTAAAGTTTACAGAAAAGCATCGTCTCTCTGAAGCTCCATGTTATCTCAGTACATATGTGTGTAAATCTTCCATAGTCTCACCTGAGTTCTAGGTTATTATCATGGTCCATGTGGGAAAAGCTGGAAAATAGAATGAACTCAGTGGCATTTCAAACATTTTCACTTTGGTCTTGCTTTCTCTAGATGGCACACAATTTGAAATTCTGTCACAATGAAATTCTTTTAAAATTGGTTTTGTTTCTAGTTTTAAAGCAATGCCAGCCTCTACCAAAGAAGGTTTCAACACCTATGGTACAACTTCGTAGCTCTTCTTGGAGCCCCTACATAGCTACAAAGTTAATTAAAGGCTGAGCAGTTTGAATGAAAGCATTACTATTTAAGAATCACCATTTAGGTTTCCATAAAGCTATTCATTGACCTCACTCATTTTATTGAGAGAAAAACACATATATAATTAAATGCAAGGAGCTTAATGGAATAAATGTAGAAAAAGTTCTGAAATAATAAAACCATCCAAAGGTCAGTGTAATGGTGTAAGGTAAGAAGAGTAGTGTCTGGAATCAGCACTATCCAACAGAACTTTTTTTTCTTCCAATAGAACTTTTTGTGGTGATGGAAATGTTCAATTCAATATAGTACCCACCCACCTCTTTGGCAGTTGAGCACTTGAAATGTGTCCTGCTGTGACTGAGAAACTGAATTTTAAATTTTACTCAATTTTAATTAATTTCAGTTTCAATAGTCATATGTGGTTAATGGCTGCTGTATTGGATAGCGCAGAAGTGGAGAAACTTATATTTATAAGAAAAGAAAAGCAATCAAAATAAGGACAGAAAAGAGTAGAATTTAAGAGAGGAAAATAGACTAATCGAGACAGGTCATCAGAGGAATTCACATGGAAGAAATGGGCTTTCTAAGAATAGAGAGCCACAAGTTGGACACCCCGATGGCACAATCTCCAGATACAAATGAAGTCTCCACTATGGGCCATAGAATGTGCACTGAAAACTAACTCAGGTTTATTGGAATCTACTGAGGTATAATAACTGCATAATCCCAATTATGTTGACTTTAATTAGATCGCATCGTCATCTTTTTTCACATGTTATCATCATGTAGATCTTTCCATTGTGTAAATGACATACAAATTAACCATAGGGGATGGCTTAACCTCTGTGAGTCCCTTTTAGGCTCTACTTTGTAAAATCATTATATACACAATTTTACATAATAGATCTTATGTATTTTTCACACAACAGAAACACCCAGCTGATCTTCTGGAGCAGGATGATGAGGGATCCCTCCCCATGCCTCCACACTACTTTGCATATGGCTAGTGAACCAGAAGAGGTTATAAAGAGGATAAGGTAAAGGTAAAAACGGTTCCCCAGGTAACTATGTAAACATTTCTCTCGAGTCAGAGGACTTAAAGCTGAATACAGTTTAAAACAGAATTTGTGTATTTCAAAACATTTGTCTTAAATGTTTGATCCGAAACACTTCTCTTCTTCCATTATTGTGCTTTTCAAGGTATTAAGAGAAAAAGAGAACTGTAAGAAGACATCCTCAACTGATTATTACTGTGCTCAGTTAGATTTAATTAAGTTCTCAAAAGTGGTACAGTATTTTATTGGAACAATTCCTTTATGAATCATTCATTTATCCATCTAGTATTCATTGAACATGAATATAAGCCAGTTATCTATCAACGCTGGTGATATGAGACTCAAAAAAAGTCACCTTTCCTGTCCTCAAACTGTGCACAGTCCAGTATAGAGAAAAGCAGGTAACTGGTTAAATAAGAGGCATGCCCAGGGTATCATGGGAACATATAGGAAGAAAACTTAATGGAGGAGGCAACTAGAAAATTATCATAGAGAACATAATAACTGATATGAGTCAGGTGAAGAGGAAGGCATTCCTGCATGAGATAACCCCATAAGACAGGCAACAGTAGGTGTTGATATGAAGAATTTATTTTAAAGTAATTGAATATGAGTTTTCTTGGGCTATCTAGATCAAGCTACCTGGTAGATAACCAGATATAAAATCTGAAGATCAGGGCAAAACATGGGTGAGATATGCCACTCTTAGCATATTCTAAAAACCCTAAGAGCTAGTCGGCTTCCTTCTGAGCAGTGTGCAGAATAAGAGGGTTAAAGGGACAAGAGCAGGAGGCGAGGAGAATGCCAGTGTGGAGGGCATGAGGAGAGAGAGAGAAAGCCCAGGAATGTGGCAGGAGAAGAATTATCTGAGGAGCAAAGTGAAATGAGAGTGTATTATCACAGAAGCCAAGAGAGTGGATGTTTCAAAGCTCTAAACATCAACACATTTAAATATAGCCAGGAAATCCAGTAAAACAAAAATCACCTATAGTTTGACAATAAGTGGAATCATTGACAAATTTTCCCTGACCAGTTTCAGCAAAATGGTGGGGAGGAGCCAGCTACAGTGGATTGAAGAGTGAATGACAGATGAGAAGTCAAGACTGTACATGAATAGAAGTAGTCCTCTGAAAATTTCAGATGAAGAGTGATGTTCAGAATGTTGATGCCTAGGGACATCACTATCCATACACAAAGTCAGTCGTATCACTATCAATGAGCTCTAGAATGTGGTGAATCTTATGGCCGAGCTTCCTTAGACTCATAATTATAGGTTCTGATCCAAAGCATCTTTATGGCCAACAACCCTGAATATTAGTGAGGAGCAAAGAAGATAATGGATGTAAAGATTCGGGCAAACTAGAAATTACGACACAAATGTTAGTTATTATGGCCATTATTACTACAATTTGGTCTTGTTAAATTTCGGTCTGTATATCAGCCCAGTTTATATCAGAGTTGAAAAACAAATTGAAAAGTCTGCCTGATGGAGTTTGTGGAGAGGAAACATCAGTAGTTAACTTATGCATTATGCATATAATTTAGACTCAAGAGATCCAATGGATAACTGCAGCAAACTACAATTGCCCTCTTTAGACAGCTCAATGTGAACTTCCGGATAGAAAGAAAGCATTCCAAAGTCCTATGTAATTGGATTTGATAATAACGGGAGGATTGGCTGCTTGCTTGCTTCGCATTTCAGTTTGATAATTTGAATAAATTCTTTACACAAATTGTAACTGCTGTCATTTGGATAACACTCCAACTTGAAAATTTGGATCACTGGGTGCAGACCCTTGCCAGCTCTAAACAAATGGAGGTTGGCTAACAAAAGATTTGAAGGGCATCCTTTCCTTGCTATGGAAGTCTCCAACAGGGGCAAGCTTTTCCTGTTGCTACCATATTCAAAATAAAGCAGAAGTTTATAAAACTTCTTGGAGGCTTCCTCCTTTACCCATAGAATCTTCAAATTCAGTATAGTCTTTCTTTTTGCCTCAGATTCCTTTGCTTTATCTAAAATAAACCCTTCACCCCTGCCATTCAATAAATAATTCTCTTTACACCTTTCTCACTTTTGGCACTACGTGTTCTATTTTTAAAAATCTATTATTCATTAAGCCAAAATGGTTGAGCACTTATTATATTTATTCAGGGGATGTAATCATGAGCAAGACAGAATTTCTGCTTTCAAGTACAGTGCTGGGGGCACCTGGGTGGCTCAGTCGGTTAAGCATCTGACTCTTGATTTCGGCTCAGGTCATGATCTCCAGGTTTGGGAAATCGAGCCCTGTCTCAGGCTCTGAGCTGACAAGCACTGAGCCTGCTTGGGGTTCGCTCTCTCTCCTTTCTCTCTTCCCCCTCCCATGTTTGAGCTCTCTCTCTCTCAACATAAATAAACTTAAAAAAAAAGTACAGTGCTAGAATAGAGACATATCCAGGAGAATAATTTACTCTCCCAAAGGGCCACAAGGTGGCAAGGTACAGTAAAGTTTCCCAGAGGAAGTGCTATTCAATCAGAATCTTAAAGGATTCTGATGTTTAGACGGGAAAAGAAAAAAATATTTTATCTCATTTTGATCTGTAAGTTCCCTGAGATCAGTGATTCTTATTTAACTTTGTTTCTCTTAATTTTTTTTTTCCAACGTTTTTTATTTATTTTTTGGACAGAGAGAGACAGAGCATGAACGGGGGAGGGGCAGAGAGAGAGGGAGACACAGAATCGGAAACAGGCTCCAGGCTCCGAGCCATCAGCCCAGAGCCTGACGCGGGGCTCGAACTCACGGACCGCGAGATCGTGACCTGGCTGAAGTCGGACGCTTAACCGACTGCGCCACCCAGGCGCCCCTAACTTTGTTTCTCTTAAAGTGCCTGCCGTGGACTGAATGTTTGCCATCCTGTCAAAATTCATATATTGAAATCTAATCCCCAGTGTGACGGTATTTGGAGGTAGGACCTTTGTGAGGGTGCAGCCCTCACGAGTGGGAGTAGTGCCCTTATAAGGGAGACACCAGAGACCTCTCTCACTCCTTCTACCATGGGAGGACGCAGTGAAAAGATGGCCAGCTATGAACCAGGAAGTAGGTTTTCACCAGATAACAAATCTGCCAGCACTGTGGTCTTGGACTTCATAGCATCCAGAACTCCGGGAAATAAATGTTTTTTGTTTGAGTTGCCCGGTTTATGGTATTTTTGTTATAGCAGCTTGAATAGATTAAGAAGGTACCTATTTACAGTGATTTGAAAATAAGGACCCAAAACTACTATTAAGTGCAAATGCCGTGAGGTATCCTTTCTCATCTTTCTGCCCTCCCATTCTTCTTGAACACGGTACAATGTATAGGGTTTGTGTTCTTATTATATTAGTTTAAAAGGTTTCACAAACATCTGTCTCCTTCAATCTTCACCTTCCTATTTAGGCTGCCTACCCACATCATGCTTCCCAGTTAATGGTTTAAATTCTTATTGTCTTCATCTGCCTTAGAAATTCAGAGGTACAGTGGGTTGCCTGGGTGACTACTTAGTAGGTTAAGCGTCCAACTTCGGCTCAGGTCATGATCTCACAGTTTGTGGGTTCGAGCCCCATGTCGTGTTCTGTGCTGACAGTGCGGAGCCTAGAGCCTGCTTCAGATTCGGTGTCTCCCTCTCTGCCCCTCTGCTGGTACACTCACTCTTTCTCTCTCTCTCAAAAATAAATAAACATTACAAAAAAGAAACTCAGATGTGTAGCTAATTCACTTAGGTCTCTTGAAAGTAGCTGCTCCATTCTACACTTTTCAGAAGATCTCTACAAATCCCCAAATCAAGAATTCTCAAACTTAGATTAACTGGAGTTCTCAGCCATCAGATGTGATGCTGCATCTCATACAATGCTAATCTTCTGCTATGTCCTTTTTAGCTCTCGAGATTTATGTATATGTATATAGATCCTTTCTCCATCGTTCCAAATCTGTTACAGGGAATGACTATTCTGATGTCTTAAAAAATGAAGCAAGAAGCTAAAGATAATACTGTGTTTAGAAGACAGAACGTTTGGGGTTTCCAGAATTTATGAAGAAAGTCCCCAAATAAAGGAAATTGTGGGCCTGACCAATCAGGATGCCTTTCTGTGATAAAAACAAGCAAAAGCGGGCGCCTGGGTGGCGCAGTCGGTTAAGCGTCCGACTTCAGCCAGGTCACGATCTCGCGGTCCGTGAGTTCGAGCCCCGCGTCAGGCTCTGGGCTGATGGCTCGGAGCCTGGAGCCTGTTTCCGATTCTGTGTCTCCCTCTCTCTCTGCCCCTCCCCCGTTCATGCTCTGTCTCTCTCTGTCCCAAAAATAAATAAAAAACATTAAAAAAAATTAAAAAAAAAAAAAAAAAACAAGCAAAAGCCAAGCACTATCAAAATAGCAGTAGCCACTGCCAGTGTTACAGGTAGTATGGACTTTTGAAAACCAGTAATGAGGGGCGCCTGGGTGGCTCAGTCGGTTAAGCTTCCGACTTCGGCTCAGGTCACGATCTCGCGGTCCGGGAGTTCGAGCCCCGCGTCAGGCTCTGGGCTGATGGCTCAGAGCCTGGAGCCTGCTTCCGATTCTGTGTCTCCCTCTCTCTCTGCCCCTCCCCCGTTCATGCTCTGTCTCTCTCTGTCTCAAAAATAAATAAACGTTAAAAAAATTAAAAAAAGAAAAAGAAAACCAGTAATGAGAGCTCCTTCACAACTGTAATTAGCCATTTGTGGTGCTACCGTTACTATAGTTAGAGTCATTTTTCAAATGTGAGGTAGAGAAATTCTCTTTGGCTGGAGCCTGAAGCTGTTATTTATCAAGACTAGTCTTTTGCCTCTTTTCTTTTCTTTTCTTTCTTTCTTTCTTTCTTTCTTTCTTTCTTTCTTTCTTTCTTTCTTTCTTTCTTTCTTTCTTTCTTTCTTTTCTTCCTTCCTTCCTTCCTTCCTTCCTTCCTTCCTTCCTTCCTTCCTTCCTTTTCTTAAACTCTCCTACACTCATCCCAAAGCTAATGCTCAAAGAAAGCCACCCATTTGAACATTGGCATGTTGCACGCCACACTGGTTATTCTGTTAGTCCTGTTTCTTTGCTTCAGTACACAGTCTGGATTGTTCAGCATTGTCCTTTGCTGTGTCCTCAGGAGATAATTATATCAATACATAAAAACCAAAAGACATATGAACTAAATAACCAAAAAGTCAGCTTGTGTCACTTTGAGCAAGGTACCTAACTTTCCTGGCCTGTTTCTTTCTCTATAGCCTTTAAAAAATAGAGGTTGCTATCAAATTATTTCTCAGGTCCCTTTAGACCTTTCATGCTATGATAGGTTTTGGGGGGTAACTTACATACAAGGTAAACCTCACCATAGTATTACAATACCTACATTTAAACTTCTAATTTATCAAACTTGCTTTCTAACCACTTATATGGTGGCATATGGAGGATCTATACCAGATTCCCTATGTGGCTTTTAAGTAGCACTGAGCAATAAAACTGAGGAATGGATACCAACGTAGTATGATAACATATGTGTGTGAATGTGTGTAGGGGCATGTGGTGTGTGTATGTGGCCATACGCTGTGGTACATCCTTCAAAGGACAAACTCAGGATGCTTTGAAAATTATGACTACATTTTATCCAGGCTTTCAGTTCAGGATTTAAAAGATGACTAGTAAATGAGGGACATAGGGGTGAAAAGGGCAGGTCAAAGAAAAGTTCAGGTGGGTGAACCTTGAGGCATAAAAGGGCTAGATAACATCATTTTCCTAAAAAGAAAGAGAGCCATAGAACCAAGAAGAACCAAATTTTTTTCTTTTTGGATCATTGCTCATTAATAATTCATAGCAATTTTTTTTCCTTTAAAGTCCTTTTCAGTATTTATTCACGACTGGCAGTTGCCCGTTTTCTCCTCTCCTCAAAAAACTCAAAATATCCTCACTTGTATCTTTAATCTTTTCCATCTTTGCATATATTATCTTTCTTCCCGCTAGTAACTATCTGCCATTTTTATGAAAACACAATGTTCATCCAATTTGCTAAATAAATCAAAGGAACAAAGTGGGGCATGTATGTGTTTCACAACATCCTGTGCTCAGAAGAGTCCCATGTGGGGTGCCTGGGTGGCTCAGTCAGTTAAGCATCTCACTCTTGATTTTGGCTCAGGTCATGATCTCACAGTTGTGAGATCAAGCCCCACATCAGGCTCCATGCTAAGTGTGGAGCCCACTTAAGATTCTCTTTCTCCTTCTCTCACTTCCCCTCTTCCTCATGTGCACATGCAGGCTTTCTCTCTCTCTCTCAAAAACAAAACAGAGCAAAACAAACAATGAAAACACACACACACACACACACACACACACACACACACACACACACACACACAAACAAAAAATAACCAAAAACTAACCATGCTTTGTGTAATGCTCTGTTATCACCATCTTGATATTAATTTTTAAATAAGAGGCTCCACATTTTCATTTGGCATTGGGTTTCCAAAATTACATAGCCATTTAGGAAGCAAAGGTAAATTATTTTGGTTGTATTTGAGTAGAGGTAATAAGCAATATTCAATTTGTCCTGCATTCTTTTATATGTCACTTCCATGTCCAAAATTTTGCCCACTTCTCTTCATTTTCAGTACTACCACTACCTATAATCCAAGTTACCACTGACTTTTTCTGGTGTTACAGAAATAACTAATACTAGGCAACATAGATATAAGAAGTTGCTAGAGGGGCGCCTGGGTGGCTCAGTTGGTTAAACATCCAACTTTTGATTTCGGCTCAGGTCAGGTTGGTGAGATTGAGCCCTGAGTCAGGCTCTGTGCTGACAGCATGGAGCCTGTGTGAGATTCTCATTCTCTCTCTCTCTCTCTCTCTCTCTCTCTCTCTCTCCCTCTCTCTCTCTCTCTCTCTCTCTCTCTCTCTCTCTCTCTCTCTCTCTCTCTCTCCCCCTCTGCTGCTCATGCATGGGTGTACCCTCTCTCAAAAATAAACATTAAAAAAGTTACTAGAGATAAAGAGGGATATTTTATAATGATAAGAGAGTCAATTCATTAATAATATATAACAAAAAGAATATATATATATATATATACACACACACATATATATATATATATACACACACACATATATATATATACACACACACACACATATATATATACACACACACACACACACACACACACACACACACACACACAATGACAGAGTCCCAAAATAAATGAAAGGCTGTTAGAAATGAAGGTAAACAATTCAATAATAATAGTGGGAGACTTCAATAACCTTTCAATAATGGATATTATAACTAGGCAGATGATCAACAAGAATATAGAAAACTTGAACAACACTATAAACCAACTAGATATAATGTACATTTACAAAGACCCCACCACAGATGGGGTGCTAAATATTCTGTGTTTAGCAGAATACACATCATTCTTAGGTAAACATGGAACATTCTTTAGGACAGATCACAATCTGGGTCATAAAACAAACTTTTAACTTGAGGATTGAAATCTATAAAGTATGCTTTCCAGTCACAATGGAATAAAAGTAGAAATCATTAAGAAAAATTGGGAAATTTATAAATATATGGTAATTAAAGAAAATATTCCTAAATAACCAGTGGGTCAAAGAAGAAATGAAAAAATAAATTAGAAAACATTTTAAGGTAAATGAAGACAAAAACACAATATGGCTATATATAAAGAAGAAAAAAATAAATGTCTTAACTTTTCAGCTGAAGACACTGGAAAATAAGCACAAACTACACTTAATGTAAGCAAAATGAAAGAAATAATAAGTATGGGAGTAAAAAATCAATGAAATAGAGAATAGAAAAAAAATACAGAAAATAAATAAAGCCAAAAGCTGTTCTTTGAAAAGATGAAGAAAACTGACATGACTTTAGCTAGAGTGACCAAGAAGAAAGGTGAGAACACTCAAGTAACCAGAATCAGAAATTAGAGAGGGAACACCAGTACTGACCTTATGAAAACAAAAAGGATTACAAAGGAATCCTATGAATAATTGTGTCAATAAATTAGATAATTCAGTTGAAATGGACAAATTTCTGGAAATACACAAACTACCTGACTCAAGAAGAAAGAGACAATATAAGTGAACCTATAATAAGAGAGTTTGTGATTGAAAACCTCTCAGAAAAACCCAGGCACAGATATCATCACTCCTCAACTCTACCAAACATTTAAATGATTAATACTACTACTTTACCCACTCTCCAAAAGTAGAAAAGATATAGAATAATATTTTAAGGAAAGCATTCCATCTACAATAGCATCACAAAAGGAAACAGCAATCAAAGAAGTATAAAGCTTGTAGTGTAAGCATGACAAGACATAGTTAAAAATTTTTAAAGATTGATAATAAATGAAAAGACATCTATCTCATTTTGAGTTATTTCCTCAAAATGTTAATCATAGCGTTGCCATACGAATAAACCAGCAATTCCTCTTGTAGGTATATACCCAAAAGAATCATAACATATATACACAAACTTGTACATAAATGTTTACAGCGTTATTTGTAGTAGCCCCAAAGTGAGAAAAATCCTAGTCCCCATGAGTTGATGAATGGCTAGACAGCATATGGCATGGCCACAGAATGGAACATTATTTGGCAATAAAAAAAGAATGAAGTATTGATACATATTATAATGTAGATGGACCTTTAAACCATCATGCTAAATGAAAGATGTCTGACATAAAAGACCACATACTGTATGATCCATTCATTATATAAAATGTCCAGAACGGGAGTGTTTCTGGAGACAAAAAGTAGATTAGTTCATACCTAAGGATATCACATACTTTAGTACTTGCTTCCTTTACACAGTTTGTTAGCTCAGTGGTTTACAACGTGGCCTCTGATGTCAGAAAGCCTGTGCTCCGATCCTGGCTCCTCCCTTTATTAAGGAGAGACCTTGGGAAAATCACTTCATCTCTCTGAGCCTCACAAAATAGGTTTCAATCATGCTAGGAAAAAGGCAAGTGGTGTCTAGGCATTATTATTTTTTTTAATTGGGGCAAGTTCAATTAATTTTTCCACAAAATTGCAAAACATATCTTCAGAGGACTGTGTAAGGATTCAACGGAGATTATGCAGAAGCTCCAGAAGGACTTGCTAATGGTAGCTATTGTTATTAGTTGATGCTAAATAATTTAATAAATGATTTTTCAAGACTAAAAAATACGGTTTCTATCTCTAAAACCTATAGCCAATGCACTCCCCCCCCCCAATTCTTTTGATAAGGTTTTGATAAGTCCTGAAAACCTATCAGGTCTTACTTCCCATGTCGAATATTTAAAAAGAATTGTCAGTTTCCAGCTTTGTAGGCTAAAAGGAATGCTCAGGTTTTGTTTGTTTTCCCCTTCTGGTATTAAACTTTCTCTTTCCTTCTGACTTGTGCACTAACTACAAACAAAACTTGAAAAAAGCTGATAAGGTTCCCTAGCTTTGGAAAAACAGAATATACACTTAAAACTTAGTTTCCTTCCCAAATGAGATGCTTTCTTTTTTTCCTTTCAACTTGGGGCACCCCTCTTTTGAGTTGAAAGTAACTGCTTCAGACGAAAGCTCAGTGATTCTGTCCTTAGAGCACCTTTAATTTTAAAGCAGACCAAATAGCCCCAGCCTTCAAGGAAGAGTAATCCCCGAACACACTCAGAGCATATTTGCAGTATTATAAAAGTAAATGATTTTGAGTATATACTCCTTTGACATTAATAATGCAATTTGCTCCGAAATCTATTAAAAGCCCACAAGCCTAATTAAATATTAAAATTAAAATTGGTATTTCTTTCAGGCAATTTTCAGTGGAAGAAGAAATATGTTTTTTTTAAAAAAAAAATGCATTGAATTCTCACTGATACTACCAATTCAAATACACGATAATGGGAGTTTTTCCTTAAACATATTGCTTTTACATCTATATCTACTTTGCCCCTTGCTAAAAATCCCAACTTTCACAGACATCAAAATAATTACAACTTTGCTTTAAATCACAATACACAGACAACAGCCCAAAATAATATGATTACTGAAAATAGTTTAAGGTTTTATCGTAGGCTTGCATGCTGTGGAATCAAATTATGGTTTTTGAGATCACTTGGAAAATTTCCTCTGTGTGGGGGGCTATGCCAACTGCTCGTGAACACAGATAAAGTTCATGTGCATCATTTTACTTTTGATATCAGGAATTTTTCAAGTCAGTTTGCTTCACAATTATGTATTTAAACTGTTCAAAGTTAAATTTTTTTAAATAAAAATATAAAAACCAACTATGCTTTCAGAATTCTGCTTATATTCCTTTCTCCAAACTGTTCTCCCCCATTCCTGCCTCTATATACACTTTAAAAAAATTATATAAGTCCTTCTTTAATGAATATTAGCAAACTGTGGTACTTTTCACCACTTGGAGTATATATAGCTGCATATTACTCTCTTGTTTGGATGCACTCAAAATGAGTCAACGAGCCATCAATTGATAGACATTTTTACTGGTAATCCTTTTTTTCTTGCATTTGTAAATAACACTACAATGAATACCCTTCCGCATATATCTTTTTGTATTTTTGCCCATATGTGCTTGAGATAAATTCCTAACAAGAGATTCCTAAAGAAATTGCTGGACTGAATGGTAAATGCATACTTAACTTTTCTAGATACTGCCAAATTCCACCCCAACTTTTTGCATTTTTACAAGCTGTGCATGAGAGTCCTCATTTCCCCCACAGCCTTGTCAAAGGAATATTGTGTAAATATTTGGATTTTTGCTAATCTTCATTTCTCTTTATTAGAAGTGACTGGGGTTGAGTAATTTTACCCATATTTAAGGGACATTTGCATGGCTTTCTTTGGGAATTGTGAGTTCACTTTCTAGCCTTATGTTGTAATATATAATTTTGGGTATTTCTTTCTTTTTAGAAGAACTTCATGTATTGGCTTATTAACCTTTTGTAGCTGACAATGTTACCAATTTATGATTTATTTTTACACATAAACACATAGTGTTTTTTTGTCATGCAAAAGTGTGTGTGTGTGTGTGTGTGTGTGTGCATGCATTTGTGTAATGAAACTTATTTTTTCCCTGAATTTTAAGTATAGTTTAGGAAAGCACTTCCTACAACCCAGTAATAAGAAATTCACCCACGTATTTTATTCCTTTTATATTACATATTTGCAATTCATTTTGGTATATAAGCTCAAGAAATTCCTAACAATTTACGAAGAATGAGCTGGTATGAGCTGGCCCCAGTACACCATTCAGTGCTGGTGGGGCATGGATAGCCACTGGTCGTTTCTCTGTGTTGTTTCCACGTGTATGTTAGGTTTACTGTGTGTGTTTTATCAAGTAAAGTTCCTGGTGCCTCATATTTTCCAAACCAAAAACCTCTTTGAACACTGAGAAAATGTGTCATTATTCTTGATGAATAGTGCATTACAGCTTTGGGGGGAAGAATGTATAACTATTTGGTAAAAAATTTGTTTTGCTATTTCACTAGTTGAGATTTTTTTTTTTTGAGTACAAAATACCAATTCTCCAGTTGCGTAACTGTGCTGCCACTTTCAGAAACAGCAACAGAATAGGGAGATATCCGCGTAGGGAGACAAATATTCTGTATTAAATGGTCTTGTTTTTAGCAGATTGGCACTGTTGCTTATCAAGCATATTCATTTTCTTCTCTCAGATTTAGAGAATTTGCTATCCCCAAATGGACGGAAAAAGCACAATAAATAGTAAAGACTCACCACTACTGGAAGCATCATTCAGATTAAGCAGTCCCCCTCCTAGACCTCTGTAACTATGGTAACTGTAGGTCCCATTGCCGTTGATGTACAACACCTCCTGGGAGCCTGAAACAGCTGAGGTTGAGTAAGTGGCCTGGGCCGCCTCTGGTTTACACTGTTTGTCAGCTGGGGCAGATTCGTCCTGCAATGACAACAGCATTCCATTATTTGTCAAGTCACTGTACTATTTCGCCTTGACTACGACCATCTCGTTGTTATCTACGGGTCAGCACTGAATAAGAAAAAAATATACATATACGGTCAACATCAGGTTGGCACACATGCACGTTTTCAACAACTTGGCTAAAAGGAAGTAATGATGCGAGACAGATTGGAGGTGGAGCAAAATTTGCAAGCAGTTTCCAACTGAATTTAAAATTACATGAAGAGAGTTGTTCACAATAGCCCAGAGGTGAAATCAACCTAAATGTATATTATTATCATATATATAATATAATATTATATACACTATGTCATTATCCTACATATTACATATATATTCCTCCACAGTAGAACACAGACAGGTCTTATATATTCATTCTTATATATACATTGATAGGTGAATCCATGATGTTTACCCATGGATTTTTTTTTATGCGTATGACTTCTCTTTTCTATAAAGAAATAGATTTTAACTACGCTCCATGGAACTGTAAGGCTTCTGGGGGGAGATGACTCAGTGTTCCAGAGATTGTGGGACGAGGGCACAAAGACGTGCCGTTATGCCGTGTTTGATCTACATTCATAAAGTCACTGCATCTACAGCATTTTGAAAACCACCAGGCTGTGTGAAGTATTCTTTCTGTAAAGACATGTCGCCATTGAAACTCTGAAAGAAGGCAGAATATTCGATTCTTCAAAGAAATTTTGGGGTCCCTGGTAGGGGCTAGCCTCAAACAATTCCACTACTTGCCTAACTTCCCAGTTTCCTGATTGAAAATTACTTGGGCAACATGATAAAATCTGAGTTCCCAGTTTGGCAAAATTGGTGGCCTTTCTGAACATCCCAGTCTATTTTTCTGTGTTTGAAAAATGACAATAAAATACACTTATAGGAGGAGTTTCTTCATGATGAGTAAAAAGAGAGAAGAGAGAAGGCATTGTCTCCACAATATTTGCTCACTGATTCTTTGTAGGATAGAATTAATTCGTATTATTAAACATGCTATTTTTAAAATTTGCCTAGTCTTTCATTATTAACTGTTATTCCAAACCACAGTAACTGCATAGAGCAGGCAGATAATTAATTCCATTAATAATCAAAACAGGCCTTGTAGGGAGTCATTTGTGTTCAAACACAGATTTGCATTATTAATGTTCTTGGCAGTCCACTATATGCTGAGAAATAAAACATATGAAAGCCTCAATAAAATCTGGTCTGCAGTATCTTTTGGGCAAAAGTTTAATATAAAGTTAATTCGTGTTTTTCTTATGAACAATTGCTGTTACTGGTTTCAAAGAAGCATAGATTTTAATGAAATAAAAAAATAAATATCCCCTAGAGTCACATTTTACCTCTGTAAGCAACTTTTAATTATTAGTTCCCAAACTTCTCAAGGCTGACAGCTTGCCCCTGGGTTGCTATGAAGATTATTTTTAAAATGGGATAATATCAATATTTTATAAGACTGCATATTCAGGCATTGAAATAAATTTCATTCCTCAAAAATCAGACAAAATCCTATCCCGGCTTTTATGAGACATATTTCAATTTTCTGTTAAAAATTCCATAAAAATAAGATGGCATCAGTGATTTAAGGACCACCAGCAGTGTACTAGATAATGCAGTGTTGCTTTGATTCAGATTTCTTTGATTAAAAATATACAACAAATTAAAGAAATGCTTATAGTAACTTCTGTAACAAGGCTTTGGCCTTATCGATAAATATAGCCTTGATGTATTGAAGTATGCACATTTCACAAAATATAGGCTTGTAATAGGATGTGTGATTACTTATAGATGGAAGGCAAGATTGGGAATGATTTGACATTGTCACTGTCTTTGGGAAGACTGGTTTGTACTCTTTTGTACCTTATCCTCAGAAACTGGACAGAGACAACTAGACTTTGCAGAACCTGATTGGCACTTGGGCCATATAGATTGAATTCCTTAAGTGCAGATGCCTAAGGAATTCTTTACTCAAGTAATTTAGACAGATCCTTAAAAAAAAAAAAGAAATTTGATTGGTTCCACTCAAATTTTTGACAATAGATTCCAAAAAACTTTGCTTGGAAAATGTTACAATGTCTTTATTATGTCTCCCAAGAATTCTACGTTTTCTTAGACTGTATTTTCTACCGTCTATCATGTTTATTGTGTGTTTTCATTAAGTCTTCTCTATCTAGAGTTAGAAAATTCCAGTAAAGTGTACTGCTAGATTTAATAATTCAGATACCTTTCTTCTTTTTTGCCTTTTACCTTACATCGTTATGGCAATTAGAAGTTGTAAGGCAATGTTGCATCGATATTGAATTACAGTTTTAGTTCATCATTGGTCAAGGAACTTGTGATCCACCTTTTTAAGGTGAAGAAGCTTGCACAGACTTCAAAGAAGCTTATCACTGCAAAATAGTAAACATATGGATAATTCAGGCATCAATTTGCCTGAGCCTTCTGCAAGATTGTTATTGGATTTCTCCTATCTTTTCATGCTCTTTGTAGTCTATATGACAGAAGCGTTTTTACTTAAGTTAAAGCTCTAAATTTATCCTTTGATTTATTAGTACTGATGGGGCAAGAAAGTACAATTTATTTCACATATAAACTACGGGAAAACATCTCCACTTTCTAAAAGCTTCTCTTCTTCCATTTGATAGCAAGTGTTCCAGAACTAAGTACATTGCTAAGAGTTTATGGGGAAATTCATAAAAGATCTGAGAGAATCAAAGCTTCCATTAAAACTGCTTAGAAAAAAAAAGTCTGCACTTAAAGCAAATGTACTTATTATTTGAGATGATGAGAAGTGATTGATGATGCCAACAACAGACACACACACACACACACACACACACACACACACTCTCTCTCTCTCTCTCTCTCATATATATAGTAACACTCAGGGAGTCATTTATTTCGTTCAGTTAGGAGCATGCCATACAATCTTCTCCCCCTGTTGGCCACACAAATAATTAAGATGCCAACACAGAAGACTGTTCTTTGCAAAGATGCTCCCAAACCCACTAAGACAATAAGGAAAAATATCTTTTGACCAAATCCAAGTAGCCTAAAGATAAGATGTGAAATAAGAGAGAAGGTAGATTGTGTTTCTGACTTGAGAAACCACAACCACAGCAAGATAGCTGTTACTCAGAGTTTTATCAAACTCTTAGAATAACAGGTTATTACATTAACAGACTCTCTTTGTAGCATTATTTACACACACACACACACACACACACACACACACAATTTTTTAAACAATAAAGATTTGAGAACTATTGGCTTAAATATAAAACACAAAATAAATATAGTCCCCAACCCAGTAAACATAGATATATGGTTGGCAAGAATGGCAAGAATTACATCGCAAAGTAATCTGCTCTAAAATTCTTCCTAATGGCCATAAAGTTTTATTACCAAAATAAACGTACAGACTTAGCATTTAAAAATTTCAACTTTGGGGCACCTGGGAGGTTTAGTTGGTTAAGTGTCTGACTCTTGATTTTGGCTCTGGTCATGATCTCACAGTTCATGGGATTGAGCCCTACATTGGGCTGTGTGCTGATAGCCTGGAGCCTTCTAGGGATTCTCTTTCTCTCCCTCTCTCTCTGCCCTTCCCCCTGCTTCCATGCACATATACCCTCTGACAAACATCAAAAGAATCTCAACTTTACATGTAACAGTCTGCCATTTAATTATTGACCCAAAAACTCATATTAAAAAATAGCTTTTTCTATAGGTTTCTAACACTCAACTTTGGTTTCCTTTGTTAATATGACCATAATGAAATGTAAAAGTAATGTTCCTTTGAGGTAGTAAAATTGGACAGCAGATACAAATGTTTTGGTCACTGATTTTTTTTTTTGAGAGAGAGAGAGGTGGAGAGGAGAGAGACAGAGAGAGAGATTCCCAAGCAGGCTCCAAGTGCAGAGCCCCATGCGGGGCTTGAACCCATGAACCTTGAGATCATGACCTGAGCTGAAGTCAGACGCTTAACCGACTGAGCCACCCAGGTGCCCTGGTCATTGATTTTATATGCATATTATATTAATTTTGGCCCGCAGAAAAATCAATTTTAACAAAGCAATACCAAATTGGCATCTTAAATGTTAACTTTTAATATATTTTGGGAATAAAAATGTATTTTCCTAATCATATGATATTTTTGTTTCTCCTGAGATATTTTTCCTCCTGAGTTTTTAAAATATTTTAAAAATCTACATTTATAACAACTCAAAACATCTTTAAAACTATACCTTTACTTGCAATTTTGGCTCTACTGATTAAAAAGAAAAAAAAACTTTCTTAAATTATTTTTTTCTTAATCCCCTTTAACCTAATATTCTCTTTTGGTAAGATAGTTGCAATGCTCTACCTGGTGATACCATGGCAGGCATGGTTTCAGATATTACCAATGTAACTGTCATACTCAAATTCTTACTTCTAATATTGGCCTTCTCTCTGAGGCTCATGCCTGAACAACCGGAAATGCAGGCATAGCAGATTTAATATCTTGAACTTAAATTTATGTTTTCTTTCCTCCAGATATCTCTTGCCAACATTTTTAATTAAGAAACAAAACAAGACCTGTTCTATCACCAATGAATGTATCTTGTTCTGTTAATGCATCACACCAAGATTTATTTTTTCTCCTACACTAGGCTCCTCTCAGTCAAACAACACCCATGTCCTCGTGGCTCCATTTTGGAAAGGACCCTCATTGGCATACATCTGAGAAACCCTCACTGAGAATACACAGTTCAGAGCCCCATAGTCTCTCCTTTGGGCTAATGTGATAACCTCCTGACCAGTGCTTTCCCCTTGACATCTTGTCCACATCTTCTCAAACCTATCTTTTAAAATCATGTATCATGTTGAATTCTCTTTCAAGAGTTTGAGATTTCTTTCTTCTTGGAGAACAAAACCCAGAGCTGCTGGCATCCAAAGCTCTTCAGAGTTTGAGAACAATCCTGGCAGCCACATTTTCTGTCACTTCCTCTGATAACACTCCATACTCTGGTCATAACTTAAAGTGGCAAAAAAAAAAAAAAAAGGCAGGGAAATATTCTGAGTCATCTAAATGTGCCATTGGGCACCAATACATAGGAATTTTCCAATAATTAATTTTTTCAGAGAATCAGCTCCGGTTTCATTGATCTGTCATATGATTTTGTTTTTTAGTTTCCACATCTTTTATTTATGCTCTAATCTTTATTACTTCCTTACTTCTGCTGGTTTTAGGTTTTATTTGAATATTTTATATCTGATGATGGTTTGTCATTTAATTTTTAATATTGTTCGCAAAACTTTAAGGTATGTATCTCATGTTGAAGAGCAAACAAAATTTTTTTCTTAAAAGACTCATTTTAAAGTTTCTTGGGGTGCCTGGGTGGCTCAGTCAAGTGGCCAACTTCGGTTCAGGTCATGATCTCACTGTTAGTGAGTTCGAGCCCTGCGTCAGGCTCTGCACTGACAGCTCAGAGCCTGGAGCCTGCTTTGGATTCTGTGTCTCCCTGTCTCTCTCTGTCTCATGCTCTGTCTCTGTCTCTCAGAAAAACTGAATAAAGGTTAAAAAAAATTAAGTTTACTTTTTGTGTGAAATCAGAAAGTGTTATATGAATAAATCAGGCTTCGCTACGGCTTTCATCAAACTAATGGAGAAAGATAGTATTTCCTTCTTCATATTCTAACCTAAATTCCAGAGTAACAAAATATTTTTTCTCCTTAAATCTCTAATAATATCCCCCAGCCACCATTAAACAAAAGAAACAAGATCTATTTATCTGAAATTCTTGTACCTCTTCTGTATACAATTATCTTTATGAAAAAAAATGCAAGAATAACAAATACAGACTAAAAGATATCATAGGAGAGAACAAAGACTTCAAATGTATATAAATGAGCTCTTCAGTCCTCAGGTTGCTATAGACCAAAAGACCTTGAACCAAATATCCTACAGAAGATGGGAAATTCAAAGTGTCAAGACAATTATATTCAAACAATTAAAATTTCCCTCAAAGCAAAGACCTAAACATGATGGCTATGTCAAAACCTCTAGCTATAAAAACATTATAGCTATCATAAAAATTCAGAATATTATAGCTTTAACCAAATTTAGAACAAGTATTTTTAGTATTAAACTTTGAGAAGCACAGTGACGCCTGGGTGGCTCAGTTGGTTAAGCTGAGTCCAACTTCAGCTCAGGTCATGGTCTCACAGTCTGTGAGTTCGAGCCCCACGTCGTGCTCTGTGCTGACAGCTCAGAGCCTGGAGCCTGCTTCGGATTCTGTGTCTCCCTCTCTCTGACCCTCCCCCATTCATGCTCTGTCTCTCTCGGTCTCAAAAATAAACAAACATTAAAAAAAAATTTAAAGTTTGGGAAGCACAATAGAAGCATTAAGATTTTTTTTAGAGCAGTTAACCATTAGCTACTACCTAAGAATCCTATTGACATAACAGTATCAGAAGATTAAGGCTAAATCTGCACACTGGCCACCTAGGGTATGATGCTGGGCAGCCTGAAGAGGTATGTTATTTTATCTACAATGTAATCAAATCTGTGATCCATAAAGGGGCTTCATAAAGGGATTTAATTAGATTTTGGCAGTTATCAATTCTGATATTTATTTTATTTTATCCATACAGAATATCCATATATTATTGGCTAATGCTGAAATAAACTAATAGGTATTAATACTGTTGTGATTAACGTTTTAGTACAAATTAAAATAATGTGTGTCACGTTCAAAGACAAGAGAAACAAACTTTCTTTTCATTTCCGTGGGTATCAGTTTTTCTAAAATACACGACTAAGCTGCAATTTATGTTAAAACTATGTTTTAACACAGTTTTATGTTATGTTATGTTGAAACTTTAGATTCCTTCTCACAAATGGCTACATAAACATAAGTCAACAAAACTCAGGCTAAGAACTTTAAAAGGGAGCCCTCACATACTATTTATATATCCCGGATGTCAGTTACCCAAAATCCTCTCAGTATGGTCCTGGGAGTTTTCATCATGGGCTTAAGAAAATTAGACTGAACTAGAAAGCAGAGATATGAAAAATACAATTAAAGTTAAAAACAACAACAACAACAACAAGTGGCCATGGCAGATAATTTTCATCTTTCCACATTTCTTTTTGAGCAAACAGAGAAACTTGACTAATGATGCTATTTCCACACTGATGTTGCGAGGTAATCCCAGATGATTTCAAAATTAGAAACAGGCGTGCCAGTGTGGTTGCCTGAGCAGAATGAAGAACAATCCCTTCCTAACGTCACTCTACATGATGGATTCCTTCAGAGCTACTTTTGTCAAACATTACGTTCAATCATATAGTAAACATAATTCCATCCAAATTGTGTACCTTGAAGGAGCCACATAATTGAGATGTTAACACCTACACGTTGGAATAAAAGCTTACAGGTTATTCTAATTTGATTTCATCTGGGTGTACAAATTACCCACCCATTTGGATATTTTAAGTGTATTAATTATGAGAGAGTCAAACTAAAGTAATTAGAAAAGCCATCAAAATGGTGATGCCTGAATCACCGAGTCATAATGCCTTTATATTAGTGTGAAATTAACTTTTAAAGGGAACATGCATGAGATAACATGAAATGAACTGAAAATAACCTAGTGATAAATTTAACATGCAGTGTTTATGCCTGACTATGTATGGGTATGTGTATACATAAACAAAACACTATGTTTTTTTGTTAACGTTCCTCTCCCGAATAGTACTACTTCCGTCACTTGTCACTTAGTTATGTAATGTGCGCTGATGTACCATGTTGACTGTGGGTGTAGCGTATATAGTAAGAAAAGAAATAGCACCATTGGCATATTTCTTCATACATCAGGTTTAAAGTTTACAATTTTATTTACATCTATGATGAAAAACTGATTTGTTGTTCAAGAAGTCATTAATTTTTAGGAGTGCTCTAACTTCTCAAAAATACAAGTAAATCCACTGATGTTCTTGGCGGCTGTGTATTTGTTGTAGTGGTATTATCTTCCTTAAGATATTGGCTTATGTTATCCTTCTCCATAATAAATTTTGGTAGAAACGGTATAACTAAGCTTCTCCTTTTCTTCCATTTTGCTTCTCTTTGAGTCTGCTATTTTCTATGCATAATTTTCCTTGAAGATCTCAGCTGTGTTTATCCCTTCATCTATCCCTTCTATACCAAAGACCCCTAAATCTCAATCTGTAGTTAAGACCTTTTCCCGAGTCATTTTCAACTACTCACTGGACACAAATACCTGAATACCCCGCATGTGCTTCCTAATCAGTACGTCAAAATTGTACACTTTCTTCTCATACTTTCACGTCTCCATCCATAATTTGCTCTGCCTCCTGAATTTTGGATTTCTGTTAATGATACCTTCATCCAGTCTCCTGAGCTAGAGATCGGTGCCATATTGAATAGGCCCTGTTTTTATTATCTCATATGTACAACACAGGATGAATTCTCATACAATTATTTAAGACAATGTTCTATTGAATATCAATTCAATAGAACTAGAAATAGAACAGTGTTCTAGTTCTATAAGACTAGAACACTGACCCCAATGTTCTAGTCTTATTTGCTAGGCTACACATCCAGCTAGGTGCTGAAGATAGATCATCAGATAAAATAGGCAGAATCCCTGCCCTCAAGGGACCTATAGAGGTAGGGGAGGAGGAAGAGAGTAGGCAAGAGGAAGAAATGAAAACTATAATATGTAATAAGTTCAGACAGTGGTAACCATGAATAATGAAAGAAAACATGGTGATGTAAAAGAGTAATTGGAGATGGGTGTCCAAGAGGGAAGGCCTTTCTGAAAGAAGTACATAAGCCAAAAGGTAAAACTGATAGAAAAGAGGCAGTCATATGAAGATACGGGGGACGTGTGTGTGTCCGCATATGAACATTACACACAAATCATTCTACACTTGACATGAAACATTCTTCACGTCCAAAGATTTCTATGATCCCTGGGTTTTGTTTCATTATTGCACAGAAGCATTCACATTGCTTAGACTAGAACTTGCGTCCTAACAAAATATTTAAACAACACACAGTTTTGCTACTGAATTGAATATTCTTATTTCCTCCACTTCAGATGCACTCTCTAGAACCAGTGTTAACCAGTATGAAGTTAGTTCGCTGGGCTTCTTGCTCTCTGGATGCTAGGATTTGGTCAACGGGAAGCCCTAACATGCTTCAGAGGTTGAGAAATGACAGGGTGTGGGTTTTTATCCCCCCGGCAGCCTTTTCTGACCTGCCATGCTGTGGCGTGTCTGTGTTCCTCTGTGGCTGAATCTGGAGCCTGTGAAACAGCCGCTCTCCCAGGGCTTTAGTCTGGTTCTGCTAACAGTTCCCTTCCATTGCTTCTCCATGCTTCTCTCACTTGCCAGCCCCAGATGATGCTTCATCATCTTCTTCTTCATTTCCTTAGGCCATCTTATGCCTACGTACGTAGTCCTATTACTAAATAGTCTTTAATTACTCTTTTCACTGTGCTCTCTCTCCCCTGCTGGGACCCAGAATGACACAGTGCTGTTCGCTACTGACCCAACCACTGAACAATGAGTATATGTTCTTCTCTGGATTTTTATTCCCTTGATATTCATTTCTTTTTTCCTTTGGCATTCTTCGTATTCCAAGCCGCTATTTCTAATTGGCAAGTATTCTAAGGCACTAGTACTCATTTTCCCCAAATTCTCTAACACAGAATAAACCCCTCAGAACATTTTCCATATCATCAAATCCATCTGGTGCCCCATCAGTTCTGTATTTCCCCTGGACACCTGTCTGCTGGAACTGTTTATCTTCTTACTCTAATCTACAAAGATTACTCTCCAAGGCTTGCTCCATAGTGTCATTTCAGACATTCTTCTATCCCCTTCTATTTTGGAGCTCCTCTTCTTAGATTCAGTGACTTCTTCCTTGGTTTATATTCTTGTTTCAGTGGAGAATATTTTCCGATAACTTTGTGAGGAAGACTATTAGAAGATATATACCAGAAAATTATTTTAAAGTATTTTTACTCTGATATTTGGTTGCTTATTTTGCTGGATATAGAACGGTCTTCAGAATTTTGTCGGTTTTACTCCCATATATTTTAGCGTTGAGGACAGTTTTTCCTGGGTGATGTCCTTTGGCTTTCTAATTTTTTGTATGTGCCCTTTTTTCTCCCTGAGTATTTAAGATTTTCTTTTCATATCATGACTTCTGAAAAATTCATGATAATGTGATTAACTCAGATCTTGGCTTGCATTTACTGTCCTGATAATTTATGGGCTCTTTCATTCTGGTAATGTGTGTTATTTAGTTCTGAATTTTTAAAAAATAATTTCTTCATATTTTCTCTTTTTCTTGACTCTAATTAGCCAGGTGTTGGCTGTCCTAGAATGATCATCCTTTTTAAAAACTTTTCTCCATGGGGCACCTGAGTGGCTCAGTCGCTTAAGCATCCGACTCTTGATTTTGGCTCAGGTCATGATCTTATGGTTCACGGGTTCAAGCCCCATATCAGGCTCCACGCTGACAGCGCAGAGCCTGCTTGGGATTCTCTGTCTCCCTCTCTCTGCCTCTCTCTCTCTCAAAAATAAACAAACATTAAAAAACTTTCTCCTTGGGGTGACTGGGTGGCTCAGTTGGTTAAGTGTCCAACCTCGGCTCAGGTCATGATCTCACAGTTCATGAGTTCAAGCCCCACGTCAGGCTCTGTGCTGACAGCTCAGAGCCTGGAGTCTGCTTCAGATTCTGTGTCTCTGTCTCTCTTTGCCCCTCCCCTGCTCATTCTCTCTCTCTCAAAAATAAATAAATGTTAAAAACAAAACAAAAATTTTCTCCTTAATTTTCCATTCTATGTCTATTATTTTAAAGTTTCCGAGTAATTTCCCAAATGGTCTTCCAATCCTTAAAGAACCTTTGACTATCATATATATTTTTTCATATTCTACGTGTTTGATTTTGTTTATTGCTCTTTTTCGTGCATTCATTTCTTATTTCAAGGAAAAACCTTTTTTAAAAAAAATCTCTCTGAGGATATAGATTATGTTTGCTTCAAAAATTTCTTCTGTTCTTTGCTTTGCTTCTGAACTTTGAGTGCCAGGATTCATATAGTTCTATTCCTCTCTGGATCCTCAATTTTTGAGAGAAGATTCCAAGTTTCCTGAAAGGAGAAAATTATTAGGCTTCCTCTGTTCTTGGAGCTAAAATGTGAAAAGGCCTGTAGCAGAGATATATAACATTCAGGATGAAGAATTTATTCTGCCCATTTTCAGTACATTGTTCCTGCTTTTATACCTAGCTTGCCTGGGCTTAGAGCCTTCCTTCTGCTTCTATTTCTCTACAGAATACACCCCTCATCTTCTACTGGGGTGGTCAGAGGCAGAGATCCCCTAGAATTTGGGAAGGGTCTTTTTCTTCTGTGCAACATCCTCTTCTGGTTTAGGAACAATCTGCTCTCCTTCAGCAAGCATTATCTCACTGTGGCATGGAGAGCTCATGTAGGGTTAATCCGACCAGGAACCAGCCCTGTAAGTTCTGCGTCTCATCTTTTGGGGCTTTGTCACCTGGATGTGCTCAATGACCAGAGAATCTACATCTAAACCCTGAAAGTTCAGTATTACTCTCTGCATTTTTAAGCACGTGCAGTAAAAATCCAGCACTCTTTTTAGGCCACGGACCCTGTGTCCAGCCCCACTGTTTGCCTGGGCACATGTACCAACTCCACCGTTGTAGTGACGGACTGGCACACAGTGCTTCTGTAAAGTGACATCCTTTGGACACTTGGTGGCTTTTCAGATATGCATACCCTTGATGGCCTGGGCAGGCTTCGTGTGCGTTCTTAAAGTGAACACGAAGATTTGAACCTCTTGATTTGCATGACTTTGTCGGGTTTTCCGGGTCAAGTGAATTAGCAAGCCGTTTTCAGAGATCACCTCAGGCTGCTCAGGGGGAGAGGGGATTCAGTGGCTTCTTGCTGGTATATCCCTACCATCATCTGCATGTCAGATTTCCATTTTCCAAAGTTGAGATAAAATCTCTCATCCTTGCCTGAATGCTCCCTCATTCTGTATCTCCTTTAGTATTCAACTCTTTATATTCACTTACAGTAATTTTAATGGGGTTTTGGAAGGAAGCAGAGATAAAGGCAAAAATTTAATTTGCCATGCCAAAAGACATGTACACCTTCAAACCTTAATATATCTAAGATTACAGGTAGGAAAACTTTGGGAAGTAATGCAGTATGTTTAGGATTTGGATAGATACATTAAGTATATCTTTTAATCTCAGATTCTTGTCATTTGAAATGGTCTTAATACATCAGATGGCAAACTCTACCTGGAAGTTTTCTTTGATAGAAAAGGAAAACTTAAAATATGTGAATAGAAAGACCACACTGTCTCTATACAAAGGCAGTAAGTCATTAAAGTTGAAAAATATTTTAAAATACTTGTTAAAATGGGTAACAACCAACTCACACCTAAACTTACCACACTTTCTTGGTGAAAAAAACTTAAAAATGCAGATCATGGCGATTTTCTAGACAAAGAACAAAGCATATGACAAAATAAAGCAGAGTAGGCTGAAAGATAGCACCATGAGGACAGTTCATATCTGAACAGAATGACCACATCCAAAGACAGATGAATGCACTGGAATAGCTAGAAGAGAGGTTTTTAGAAGGCATGCCATGAATTTTTGCCCCAAGCCTACGCCATTTGATATTTAAACTGAGACACGTTAAGTATATTGATAGAATACTGAATAATTTGGGTAATAACGAGAAACGGATGCAGGATGTGAAGAAGGAGGGGGAAGTCTAAACAATATGCAAAATCAACAGCAACAGGCTTTGGACAGGCTGATATTTCATACGACGAACTCAACAGGGCTGAAAGTGTATCCTTATCCTTAAGTCTAAACTACTACCTCTACACACAAAGCGAGGAAGAAATGTTGTAACATTAGGACCTCTGGAAAAATGTACAGTTATAACTAACTTAAAACATTTGTTAAAATATTGAGGACACACAATGTGCAAGACACTGCACACTGTTGTAACGAATGATACAGAATGATTGCCTGCTTCCCATGAACTTACACATGAGCAGGTGAAACAGGTTAAGACTGTAGATTAATTGTAAATGATTTAAGTATAACAAAAGAGATTATTTTTAGATTGCATATAATAAGGGACCTAATGTATAGATGAATTAGACAAAAATTATCTAATGTCATCTTAAGCTGCATTAATAAAAGTACATAACTCCCAGAATGCTGAGCTGCCTGCATTTAATTATTCTTTAAATAAAGAATGACAAAGAGAGAGAGAGGAGAGAGAGATAAATATATTACCAGGTAATATTTATTGAGCATTTACTATATGCCAGGAACTGTGCTAATGGACTGTCATATTATCTTAATCCACATAACATACCAATGAGTTATATATTATTAAATTCTCATTTTACACATTGGAAAAACAGAGGCACAAAGGCTGCGAAGTGGCTTATCCAAGTTTACACAGAGGTAAGTACTGAAACTGAGATCTAAACATAGGCACTCTGACTCCAGAGCTCGCACTGTGCTCAGCAAGTCAAACCTTCCTGACTGGTAGGCACACTGGGAGCCATCATGAGCTGAACCTGTCTAGGCAAGACAAACCAGGTTGCTGGAAGATTCTCAAAACTTTATAATGAACTTAAAGGAACAGGAGGTGTTTAACTAGAGAAGAAAAAGAATAATATTCATTTGTTCACTCACCGGGGAATCCTCTTTCACAGACTTAGGCTGTCAAATACTGTTGGAAACTCTTTTATGGGTGGCAGAAAAATGGTACCCAAAGCAGATCTTACCCACTCAGTGTTCCACAGTTTAAGTTAATTTTGTTAGGCAATTAAGGCACAAAAGGCAAAAAAGAAATATAGCTAGCTATATCATTTTAATATTCCATGCTTATATATTTGAATGTGAAACAATGTGACAGTAAAATGAGAAATTTTTCAAATAAAAATATTCTATTTTTATCTCTTTACTTAATCAACAGTACTTACTCTGACGGGTACTGAACATCAAGATGTATTTTGGTATGCCTAGTGCTAAACATATTTTTATGTATGTTTTCACATGTTTATAGGAAAACACTCAAACTTGTTTTTTAATCTTTTAAAATTTGCTAACTGCCCTAAACTATAGCTTCAAGGACAAACAACATTCGATTATTAAGGAAGGAGTGTTTTAATTCTAAAATGGCCCTTAAAATAAAATTAAGTGAAGTGAAAAATAATGGAACCGCACAAGGATATTTCATCAGAAATTCAGCATTATCTTCACTTCATAATTTCCCTTTGATGGGATTTGGTGTTTGTTTTAACCCAGGCACTGTGCAGGAGGCTGGATTTGCTGATAAGCAGTTTTTTCATTACAGAACCAAATCAGCAAGGTGATTAATACTTTTTAATTTCAGAAGCCTAAATTATGCAAATGAACTACAACTTTCTTTCCTCCTCCTCCTCCTCCTCTCTCCTTTGTGGGCCCTTCCTTGCAAAGGGAAGATAGGATATAGTGCTGTGTACCAACCGGTGAACGGCAGGTAAGAATGCTCCATTTCCGGTCAGCGGCTCATCCAGACTTGCAGAAAAATGGTGCCCAGCCCTCACTCTTTTTGTCTCCTGCTGTGTTTGGGTGAACAAAAGGGTGCAGTTCTATCTTTCCTGTGGAACCCATCTAAATAAGGTCTATTAATCTTCGTACAGCTTTTTGAGTCCTGTAGAAGAAAATGCTGTATAGGTATTTAACAACACCACTACCTAAAAAACAGGACGATCCTCTCAAACTCTATAGAAGGCTAATTAGAAATGTGAGCCTCATTCTCATACGAGGTCTTTTGGGAGTTGCTTAATGAAGGCTGCCTCTCTCACTCTTTCCATGGCTTCATAGTATTTCATGAGCTGTGCGCTTTCAAGATGATTAATCCCAGGAATCCTTCATTTTAAGTGGCTTAATTTAGTTATTTGTCTGCTTTATAAATGTCTTATAACTCTAGCCTAAGGACTCTGGCCCCATTTAAAAAAATTTTTTTTCAACGTTTTTTATTTATTTTTGGGACAGAGAGAGACAGAGCATGAACGGGGGAGGGGCAGAGAGAGAGAGAGACACAGAATCGGAAACAGGCTCCAGGCTCCGAGCCATCAGCCCAGAGCCTGACGCGGGGCTCGAACTCACGGACCGCGAGATCGTGACCTGGCTGAAGTCGGACGCTTAACCGACTGCGCCACCCAGGCGCCCCATGGCCCCATTTTTAAAACAAAACATGTCTTTGCTGTGGCCAAACATAAATAATGTATTTACTTATTTGGGGACCCAGAGGCTTATCTTCCTGAATAACTGACTAGGAACAACAAGCAACTCAGTTCAAAATGAATACGGATAGATTCATTTGGGGTGGGGGAAAAAAAAAACCTGCCTAATTGTTTCCCCTTCATGTTTTGCACCAAGCAAGGCTGCTGGTTTCAAGTAGCTCACAGAAATCACACAGCTAGAATTTTAAAAAGGAAGTAAACTTTCGGGCGCCTGGGTGGCTCAGTTGGTTAAAGCGTCCGACTCTTGGTTTCGGCTCAGGTCATGATCTCAGAGTTAGTGAGTTTGAGCCCCACATCGGACTCTGTGCTGACAGTGTGGAGCCTGCTTGGGATTCTCTCTCTCTCTCCCTCTCTCTCTCTCTCTCTCTCTCTCTCTCTCTCTTAAAATAAATAAATAAACTTTAAAAATAAAAAGGAACTAAACCTTAATTCAGTGATTCGTTAAGACAAGGTTGATAACTCAGCTTGAGTTTAATTTATATTAGTATATTCTTACTGATATGTGCATTATTTCTCATACCAGCCAGTATCCCCACCAGGGCGAACCCACATATTCTTCCATGCTAAAATACAGAAAAAGAGAAGAACCAAATCTGAATAGTTTTCTTATTCCTATTCTTTTAACACTCTTTCTATTCTACTATCAAAATGTGTAGAGGAGATAGTATTTACGCACATGTGTAAGTTGGAATGGGTAAGACATCTAAAGACTATTTTACTTCTCATCCTAATTATTTTTTAGAGGATTAGCAAAGCTTTAATTTTTACAGCAACAATGTTGGCACATATGTGTGGGTGATAAAAGACTCAGCTAATATGAGGTCAATCAAAAGTCTTTGGAGGCTTTTATTACCATAGATGGCACACCAGACTGCCTCATGGTACCCAAAAAATTACATCAACGAGAGAGGGGGTCCGATTATAGGACAGTGGGAAGTTGTGGGGCCAGTGGTAAATCCAAGAGCACATGGCGCCCTGAAGAAAGTTCAAATGCAAACATTTTCCAGCAGTGTCTAGGGCAAAATCGTCACTTCTGTGCTCTGCTAACTATTTGCCACCCTCCTACATGCTTTTGATGCCTACCTAGGTTTACTGTACTGAGAAATGATTCAATTCATTTTAATTTGTATTTCTTTTCAGAATTGTCGGAGCAGTGTGCTCCTGACTTGAAGCAAGTCACGTGTCACAGCGCAGGGGGATGCTGAATTATTCCTGGGAATACTTTTGAGACGTCATGAGCGTGTCCGGTTGAACCGGGCCCTGTGCTCACAGCCACAGCCCAGCCCTGGGTTCCTGGTTTGTGCTTCGTGGACAGAAGCTTCTAAGCTACTCGATACAAGAGCATCCAACACATCTGAGGTTCGAAGAACACAGGGCCCCGACAGGTTACAAAGACAGAGACCAGATCCTTTCCTCCTCCTGAGGGGGGTTGCTCAGAAAGGGATTAAATAAAGGAATTTGAGGCCAGTCTCCCTGATGTTTACCCCTCAGTTCTGCACAGGAGAGAGTCAGGGCTGGTAGTGTGCTTGCCTCCACACTAAGATACATATAACTTGTCAGAAGCTGCCTTAAGTGGGTACTTCTATAAAAAAATCACTGTCAAATTTTCTACTGTGCTTTCAGTATTCATTGAAGACCAACAAAGTAAATAAGAAACAAAAGAGAGCAATACATTTATGCATTAATTTTAGTTTGATTTTTAGATCAGAATATACACATTTAAGCTTGGTCAGCACTTTACAGCTAATGAACGGACTGTACTTTTTAAGAGACAGCTCATTAATAATTGGTTTCCTTCTCATCATTAAGAAGCACTTATTATTCGTCTAATTATAGACGGCCTTGATTAGGGATGCGTACATGATACGTATGTATGAATCACTTTGTCGGTAAAGCAGAAAAAACATTTAAATATACATAGTATTCCCATCTTATACTTAACAATTATTACAACTAAGCAAAATACTTAGGAAAAACACAAGACTGAATTTTTTTTTTTAAAAAAGGACAGATTTTCTGGGTGTGGGAATGTGAAGTATGTAAAGTACTTTTATGGGTTTGACAATAGCAACAGAATGGAGTATATGCAGTTGCTACATTCATGAAAGAGTAAAGCACGTATCAATGGGCAATAGGACTATCTTCACCTTCCTTTTGAATTTTACTTCCAATGTTTATACTCTTCATACCTCTCAGTGATGCAGATTATTAGCATTTCTTCATATTTTGATATACTATTTTATTTGGGAGGCACCTGGATGGCTCGTTGGTTAAATGTCCAGCTTCGGCTCAGGTCATGATCTCACAGTTCGTGAGTTTGAGCCCCGCGTCAGGCTCTGTGCTGACAGGTCAGAGCCTGGAGCCTGCTTTGGATTCTATGTCTCTCTCTCTCTCTCTCTCTCTCTCTCTCTCTCTCTGCCCATCCCCTGCTTGCACTCTGCCTCTCTCAAAAATAAATATCAAAAATAATTTTTTAAATAAAAATTAAAAAAAATAATTTTGTATAAGAGTTTACCTATTTTATCTGTAGTGCATGTGTCTGTGGGGGAGAGAGAGAATATCTATGCCTGTCTCCTGATTTTAAAAAAAAATAGTGTTTATTTATTTTTGAGAGAGAGACAGAGCGCGAGCAGGGGAGGAGCAGAGAGAGAGGGAGACACAGAATCTGAAGCAGGCTCCAGGCTCTGAGCCGTCAGCGCAGAGACTGATGCAGCGCTCAAACCCATGAGCCATGAGATCCTGACCTGAGCTGAAGTCAGATGCTTAACTGACTGAGCCACCCAGGTGCCCCATATGCCTGTCTCCTGATAATAAAACTCCTATAAATTTAAAAAACAAACAAGTGGAAATATTAGTCCTACCTCAAATCTTTAAGTGAAACTCAAAGATAGTTTATACATTTTTCCTCATTTAAATAGCACTGGAGGCAGTTACATATTTTGCATTTACACATACACTGTAAATTCTATGCCTTCAAAAGTTCTGTTGGTAAATTCTTATTAGGTATACTATCACCTCATGGACATAAAGCCATACACACATTCTTCAAAAACTTGAATGCAAAAATTGGAGTTAGCCCATGTTGTGGGTTGAATTTGCTAAGAAAAAGGAGTTGGCAGTTGATTTGGAAAATCTTTTAGAGAGCATGCTTTGAAAAAAGGGTGTGGCTGGACAACCCTATGCTAAAGATTTTGACTGTGACACAGAAGTCCAATCAACCATCTCAGCAGAGGCTAGGGATAGAGATGAGATCATCCAGGAATGGCATGCAAAGAACCTTCATGTCAAATAACATTATTCACCTCTGACAAATGTTTCAAGAATGTTATGCCAGCAGAAAAACTGCAAGCGTGAACAGGGATGGAATGAGAAAGAGGATTTGTACGACACAGGAAAGACACAAGGATCAGACAGACAGGGTGGAGTTGACCGAGGCCAGCCTACCAAACTTCCTTGGGCTAAGATGGGGCACCTCCAAGCAGGTGGGCCAGGAGCCTGGAGCTGCTGCCGGGGAGGGGAGGGGGGGACAAGGATGACAGAGCAGGGCACCACACACGGCTCTTCTCAGGCCTCGAAATCGAATGGCACTTAGCCTGCTGGGTTTCGGACTTGCTCAGGGTCTGTAACCCTGTTTTCCTTGACCATTTCTCCCTCTAGGGACGGGAACGTCTATCCTACGCCTGTCCCATCATTGTATTTTGGAAGCATCTAACTTGTTTTCCAGGTTTCTCAGGTCTGCAGGTGGAGAGGAGTTTTGCCCGAGGATGGACCATACTCAGTCTCACTCGTACCAGATTTAGATGATTTAGAAGGTTTGAGACTTTTTGAGTTGATTATATTTGGGGGGGTTTCGGATTCAAGACTGATAATGGAATGAGTTAAGACTTCTCATGAAGTTGCAATTAGTGACTGCATTTTTCAAGCGGAAAAGACATGAATTTGGTGAAGAGGGCAGGGAGTGGACTCTTACAGGTTGAACTGTGCCCCCCCCAAAAAAAAACATATGTTGAAGTCCTAACCCCTCATACATGCCAGTGTGACCTCATTTGAAAATAGGATCTTTGCAGATGTAATCTAGTTGAGACTATACTGAATTAGGGTAGGACCTAATCCAGTGTGACTGGTGTCTTTAAGAGAAAAGAACAGATACAGACACCGAGGAAAGATGGGACAAATGAAGATGAGGTGATGGTTCACAAGACAAGCCAAGGGATGCCTGGGGTTATCAGAAGCTGGAAGATGAAAGGGGAGATTCTCTTGTAGAGGCTTTGGAGGGAACGTGGCCCCTATAATACCTTGATTTTGGACTTCCAGCCTCCAGAGATGCGAGAACATAAATTTCTTTTTTTTTTTTTTTTTAAATTTAAAAAAAAAAATTTTTTTTTCAACGTTTTTTATTTATTTTTGGGACAGAGAGAGACAGAGCATGAACGGGGGAGGGGCAGAGAGAGAGGGAGACACAGAATCGGAAACAGGCTCCAGGCTCCGAGCCATCAGCCCAGAGCCTGACGCGGGGCTCGAACTCACGGACCGCGAGATCGTGACCTGGCTGAAGTCGGACGCTTAACCGACTGCGCCACCCAGGCGCCCCGAGAACATAAATTTCTGTTGATTTAAGCCACCAAGTTAGTGGAACTTTGGGATGGCAGCCCTAGGAAACTAGCACAACCCACTGTAGTGAATATTGTTCTTCTCTGGCTTTTCAGCATTGATCTCCCCCCTCTCCCTTTCGGTTACTGTGTCTGACTTTTCCCCTCCCACTCTTATTCCACGTGCTCTGCAGAGCTGACTGCACTCATGGATCCAAAACTGAGCATGTGATCTACGCATTCTTCTGCTCTCTGGGCCTCAGCATGTACTTTAGGGAGGAATGGTAATCCAATCTTAGTCAGTGGGGAAGATGGAAAACTGGAGCTGCCGCTGCCATTCTGCTACCACGAGGGATAACCTGTCTGAGAATAGAAACAGCAAAGATGGAGCAGAGCCAAGAGATCTCAGGGAGAATCCTATTCACCTACAAGACAATCAACCCTGTATAAAGCCGGCCTTGTTGCTAGAACTTTTGGTTGCCTGAGCTTATCAATTCCGTTTTGCTCACCCCCTCTATGACTGAATTTTCTACCACTGTGAAGTAAGAGATTTCTGGGTGTTAGATCTCCTAGTTGTTGGCACTGTCCTCCTTCAGTTCCTTTCAACAGTCACTGAATGCCAGGATCACGCTCTCCTGGGCCACTTCTCAACCTGAAAATGAAGTTAAGCTTTTGGTCTGATGTTTCACTGAGTACTTAATGAAGTCAATGCTTTGAAAATTCCTAATTCGGGTTATCTCCGTTAAAAAAAAAAGTTCATTAGGTTTCCTCATCTCTAAATGTGTACCACCTTGGATGCTTTTCACACCTAGGACTTAGTCTTGCTGGTTGTGTCTGCACGGTAGAGACCCTCAATCAGTTGTATGTGTCTCAGTGACCCGAGAGAACAGACAAATGTTGCTTAACTTTCTCCCGGGGGGGGGGGGGAGAGTACTGAAGAGCCTCTCTCTTCCTACTAAAATGCGTGGATTTGGATTAGATCAGATAGATTTCCAACTTCCCTGCCCTAAGGTGAATATACTGTATGTTTTAAATACATTCTTAAAGGTAAGTTCATTATACTAATAAACTATATTTCAGTGCTCACATATCCTGTGTCCACACAGATTGTGCTTCCAAGCTTTTTTGGAAAACTCCCAATTTCCAACTTGATTCATGACAGAGACAAAATGCAATTTTGACGCCAAGTCTTCCATTTAGTTTATATTCTTTTTAGTTTATTATGCATCCATTCTTTTGTAATTCCTGAAGTGCTGGTTTGAAATTACTATGGAGTCAATATATTATAATAATTTTTCTCAAGCTTTAAGCAAAACCAAAATGTTACCGTTCAGATTATGTATTTTTGTCAGTAACATTACTTGTGTTTTCATCAGGTCAAATTGAGTGAAAATTTAAATTTTTCCAATTTCTCCTAAATATATGCTGATTGATAAAAAGAAAAAAAAACACCCTCATCGTTGTGGTTCTACTAATTTTTTTTATTCTTTCCTATATCTATTTTATAATTACATAAGGCCATGGTTTAGAAAATATTTAGACATTTTTTTAAGGCCATGGTTTAGAATATATAGGTTCTCTGTTGTTCATGCATAGGATCAGGATTTTTATTCTTAATGTTTTAGGCAGAATCATCCAAGATTATCACACATCTTACTTATCATTGGAAAGAAATCATATTGTTGCTGAAAATTATGTAATTGTCAATAGTTAATCTGAGCATTTAGAGATTATGGATGCGTTAATAATTGTAACTATAAAATACGGTTGTCTAGTGATATAGAACTTAATGTTACTATTAAGACTTCAGTTTTAGAAAGACGTGTCCACATTTAATACCAAATCTAGCCTACTAAACCAAAAGTAACATTTTCAAAACTCAAATGAGTACCCCACTAACAATCCCAAAGCCTTTTTTTTTTATAAAAACCTATTGACAGATACCCTCTCCTTTATGTAGATATATTTACATGGGTACACATCTTTTTATACATAACTGTAAGTCGCTATCTTTCATGTCTAAGACAGAGATAAAGGCGTGCATGCATGTATTTGTGAGTAATTGAAGAGTAAATAAGGACAAAACTTGCTAAGTATAGACACAGCATATATAGATTAAAAAAAAAAAAAAGGCTACATCCAGTTTAGCATCCAAGCCTTTGTTAGCAACACTTTGAAATACCTTCTCCCCAAGGAACGGCACCCTAGATACGTGGTGTCAACTTATGGGGGATGGTGCTGCCATTCATCCCAAAGGCCTGTGGTTGTCATTGCCCTTAAACATGGACTCCTTAAGTCTTGAGTCCTTAAAAATTAGACAAGCACCAGATAAAGGAAGAAGATGGCCACCACTAAGGAATGCTTGATATCCTTGTATATGCATGTTCTAATGTGTTCCATTTAGGGGGGAACTTCCCCCAGAGCCTGCAACAGCACGTGTATCGAGCTGCTCTATTCAGCCTGCTGCTATGACAACCGTCGGGGGCAAACCTCAAGTCATCTCCCAGAATCTGTCTCTCCCAATAACTGCTTCGTCAGAAACCCAATAGCTGCCTTCTTTTTCTCACCAAATAGTTAAAAGCAACAGGGGGCATGGAAATAAATGTTGAGACACTCTTTATCCTCTCCCCAGTTTACAGGTTTGGTTCCTGTCATATAATATTTTTGATTTTCCCCATTTGGTGCTGACATTGTGTACTGGGCTGTTAGACGTTTCAAATGATAGCATTAATTCCAGTGATTACCACTCTATCAGGCTACGTATTACCATTGTTGGGCCTGAGCGAAGTTCTATTGTGTGGCAGGCATCTCATCAACAGGCTCTTTCCTTCCCTAAAACTGAACTTTTTGCCCTGCTACATCAAGCCACATGTGGATATTGAGTGCATAACCTCATCCCAGTATATAACTAGGTAGATCTCTGAGGCTCAAAATGATGAAAAGCCAAAGCCGTTTTAATCCTACAGAGCGATATATAATTGAAGAGTCAATATTCCAAAAGACATCTGGAGGCCATGCCAGTGTTAGCCGGGTATTTAATCAAGCAGTACAATATGTTGGGTGGATAGTTGTTGCTACCTAGAGAAGATGAAAAGGACTTAGTTTCCTGGGCTGATCTGATCCAGGAGGTGCTTCTTCAAACCGATGCACTTTGAGATGGGTACCAATAAGGACAGGTGTGGAGCTGGCCCTGACAAGGAGCCTGAGCAAAGGCACTCGGGTGGAAAGAATTACGGTGTCTTCAAAGGACTGAGATCTGGCTCTACATTCACACACCTCTAAATCCTCAATATTTCATGCATATAGAAAGAAAACAGGAGCAATAATGAGGGGCTGCACTTATGTGTGCGAGTCTGAGTCATGAATAATAGGCATGATGTATATACCTCACTGAGTTTGGGCAGAAAAATTCAGTGGGAAAACGTATGTGAATTCAACATTAAGGTATAAGAACACACAAACATTAGTATAATTATGTGTGATGTTCTTCCTAGACATGTCCTGGTTATTTCCCAAATATAGTGGGGATGATACCTTATGTGGTAAAGAACTTGGAATTTAAACCTGAATCTGGATATTTGAAATGGTTTCAATAAATATTGTTCTTCGAATAAGAATTACCCAATAAATAGCCATTTAAGAAATAAATGTAAAAAGTTACAGAAAAGGTTCTGTAGTTTTAAAAAGCTCACATGCAGATCCTTTATAAAGAATTTAAGAAAATACACTAATAACTGGGCAGTTCCCTAGAAGGGAAATTTTCCTCACACACATGGAGACATACAAAGTTTGACAGCTTCATTGGACTTCTCAAACTTGCTTCATAAGCAATAATAAAGGATAGAAAAATGCAACTCCATTAAACTAATGTGACCTTCTGAGTTCCACATCTGAAGTAGTATTCAAATTCTTGCATGTTATGAATGTATGATGGCATTAAGAGTTGAAATTTATGAAGCATTCTGATTTTCATTATTCAGAACATTACCCTGAAATAAAAAGGGAGCTAAACTCTTTGTACTGTATTGGTCTTCTTTTTTTCTTTTTAAAGAGAAATTCTGCTTCTAGTGAAATATGGAAAAATCACTGAAGGAAGGAAGAAAAATGGAGTTGGGGGGGGAGAAAAGAAAGTCTAACCAGAAATTAACTTTTTTTAAAAATGTTTACTTTTGAGAGAGAGAGAGAGAGAGAGAGAGAGAGACAATATGAATGGGGGAGGGGCAGAGAGAGAGGGAGACACAGGATCCCAAGCAGGCACCAGGCTCTGAGCTGTCAGCACAGAGCCTGATGTGGTCGTGAGATCATGACCTGAGCCAAAGTCAGACGCTTAACTGACTGAGCCACCTAGGCACCCCAGGAGCTCTGACTTTTTAAAATGAGTTGAATATGTCCCATAGTAAAAATGGTAATTTAATAACTTGAAGAAGAGGCTCTTCTGAAAAGTTGTTAGGTTAGCAATCCCCAAGTGTAGTGACTTTCTACATATTCCATACATGTATTTAAAACATCCGGCTGTTTCTCATTCTCCAGACACTATTTGTTTCTTTTTTAATGTTTATTTTTGAGAAAGAGAGAGAGAGAGAGTAGTGGGGGAGGGGCAGAGAGAGAGAGGGGGAGACAGAGGATCAGAAGTGGGCTCTGTGCTGTCATCAGAGAGCCTTACACGGGGCTCCAACTCATGAAACCACGAGATCATGACCTGAGACGAAGTCAGGCGCTTAACTGACTAAGCCACCCAGGTGCCCCTATTTGTTTTGAATCAAAGCCTACCTTCTGCCCCTAAGTTCTCAGGTTCCCTCACCTAGAAGTAATCGTGGCTCATTGATAAATAACCAGTAGGAAAGACACCAGCATAGTAAAAAAGCTTTAATCGCTGCTTTTTGATGGGAATCATAATGCCTCTGAGATTCAGATAAACTTTTCACCTACAGCTACCTATTTTATTATTTATGCTTACAGTTATAGCCATGACCTCTTTTTGTACCTTTGTTCTCTGCCTTCTTTCTGGAACTCAGAACCATGACGTCTATTAAATCTCCCTTAACTTTTCATGGAGGATTTTGGAGCGGGAGACTAAACACAAACCTCAGAGATGAAAGAGGTGACTGTTCCTGCCATGTGCTGGAGCTCCCCGAGTGCCCTTGAATATCGGGACCAGAATGCACTATTACGTTTTCTTATGTATCAAAACTAGCACCAGAACCAAGCAAGATAAGAACATGGCATACGACTAGAAGTGATTTAATGAGAAGTTTGATCTTAACATGGGAAGATCACTGGGCTTTCAACCTGATTGTATCATTTAAAGTGTTATTTTGATCTTGTTTATGTTCAAGGCAAACATTAAAAAGAACTTAGAGATGTGACTTGCTTTTTGATCTATATATGCATCATTTTTCTTTTTTTTTTTTTTAACATTTTTTAATTTTATTTTTGGGACAGAGAGAGACAGAGCATGAACGGGGGAGGGGCAGAGAGAGAGGGAGACACAGAATCGGAAACAGGCTCCAGGCTCTGAGCCATCAGCCCAGAGCCCGACGCGGGGCTCGAACTCACGGGCCGCGAGATCGTGACCTGGCTGAAGTCGGACGCCTAACCGACTGCGCCACCCAGGCGCCCCGCATCATTTTTCTCTTGATGAAAGGGTGCGGGCAAGGCCTCTTAGAAAATAGGTGTGCATAAACTCCTCAAACAGTAGTGAGAGGTAGTCTTTCTTATATCCCATGAACAGGGTGCAAATGAGAACAAATACAGGCATGTCCTGTCGACATCTAGAAGCCATTGGGTTGTTAAAGGAAAATAATAATTAAAAAAATTTTAAAGTTTATTTAATTTTGAGAAAGAGACAGAGCACCAGCAGGGGAGAGGGAGACAGAGATAGGATCCAAAGCAGGCTCTAGGCTCTGAGCTGCTCTAGGCTCTGTGCTAAGAGCTCAGAGCCCAACGTGGGGCTTGAACTCACAAACCGTGAGATCACGACCTGAGCTGAAGTCAGACGCTTAACCAACTGAACCACCCAGGTGCCCCAGAAAATAATTAAAAAAAATATATTGTTGACAAGGCAAAGAACACTGATAGTGCAGGAAAGATGTGGCTCCTTCCCGAGGGTGAGAAACTTAGGAGGAGGAGGGTGTCAATAAAGATCAATATTGCCAGCAAGCCTATCAGAAAGCCAGGCTCTTTTGACCATTATGAGAAAGAGGAAAATTACCAAGAAAGCAGGCTGACCTGCCTCCGGGGTTTTCTCTAGGACATATTTCATACGCTCACCTCTTCTGCAGTACCCGTGCCTATAGGTAAGGCTCTAATATCAGAACTGCCCAAGCCTTGGTAAAGATTAATAACGAAATCCATGCTTAAAATTTACGATCAGAAGACTTCTGTCATGAAATGAAGACACACTGAAAGTTTTGAATAAAATGAAATGAAAAAAAGAAAAGTAAAATAAGTGAAACAGAAACAAAAGTAAAATGATGTTTTAGGGAAAGCTAATATTCAGCTACCCCAAATACTCAGCTCTGCAGAAACCCCACTTCCCAAAGTGCTGAGTTATTGAGAGAAAAATGTGTTTCTTGAGGCCACGGGTCTCATTGTATTTACCACGTGAGTCATGTCAGTCATCATAAATCTCTTTAGGAAGCACAGTCCAATTTGTCAAGCCACTATATTATCTAATTTCATAATAAATGTGTGACTATGGCTAAATTTCCCCAATCCACACAATATTGTTGTTTCAGAGTACCTAGTGGGTTTTAAAGTGGTTGAAAAGACAGGACAGAAAATGAATATATTATGAGAAATAAATTATAAAAATGAGTATATTTGGCATAAATTGAATATGGCAGATTTTCATTTATCTACTAAGCCTAAAAATAATTCATTTTAAAATCAATATTAACAAAGATGCTGTATTCACAGAGAGCGAAGTTAACCATATGTTCGCCTGACTTTGGCACCAAGAAGTGTATAAACATAGTATGTGAATTTCTCCGTCTGAATTCAAACCACCTACCCATATCCTGACACTTATCCAGAAACTAATAACATCCGAATCCAAAGATGTACCTAAAAATCTAAAAAGAAATCATTTCTGTAAGAATGTGGGAGGGGTGCCTGGGTGACCCAGTTGATTAAGTGTATGACTCTTAATTTTGGCTCAGGTCATGAGCTCAGGGTTGTTGGAAAGAGCCTGCATCAGGCCCTGTGCTGCGTGTGGAGCCTGCTTAAGCTTCTCTCCCTCCCTCTTCCTCTACCCCTCTCCCTCTAAATTAATTAATTAATTAATTAAATTAATTTAAAAATTAAAAAATAAAAAAGAATGTGCAAGAATTCTCGATGAAGCCAGAAAACCCAACAGTAAAGTAGACTGAGTGCAAAAAACCCCACATGGATATCACCCAAAAGGATAAAGGTTCTCAGCTTCAGATTCCCCATCCATAGAAAAAGGAAACCATTTACTCGACATGTTTCACAATATTATGAGGGGCCAATAAAATGATGCTCTCTGCATTACTATACAGATATAAATTGATATACCATTACACGAGGAAAATATGTACGCTAAGGAAAACTTGTATACAAAAGTAACCATATTCTCAATTTAAGAAAAAAAGATTTAAAAATCACTGATTGATGAAAACTGTAATGTCAGTTTTTTGAGACATCATAAAGATAAAAAGATCTTTAAGACAGAAGAATAATCTTTGCATATAATTTCATAAACTAAAACTACAGGAAAACATTAAACTTTGATTTCTAATTCGCTGAGCTAAGGTTTTGGCACAGAAGAGCAGGTAAGCCCAGGTCACTCATGTTTAACTTAGAAATACCCTGAAACCATCTGTTTATTTTGCAGAAGATTCATCTTCACAATCACTTTTTGGCATATGCTCAGCTTTGCATATCATCTCATTTAAATAGCAAGTTTGAGGGGCGCCTGGGTGGCTCAGTCCGTTAAGTGTCTGACTCTTGATTCCGGCTCAGATCATGACTTCACGATTTGTGAGATTGAGCCTGTACCAAGCACTGTGCTGTTAGTACAGAGAAGTGTTTGGGATTCTCTCTCTCCCTCTCCCTCTCTCTCTGCCCCTCCCCCGCTTGTGCTCGCTCTCAAATAAATAAAACTTAAAAAAAAAATCAATAGCAAGTTTGAAATGATAGGTGGTAAGGAAAGTAATTCCTGTCTGAATCAGGACCTCACCTTTGCCCTCAAGTCTCAATACTCCTTGTCCATAGGCTTCTGAAGCTTTGTAAAAATAAGACATTTCAGTCTCCTTCACACTCCTCTCTGGCATGCATTAAAAGTCCAAATAACATCATATAAAGTGCCTACACAACCTAGTTTAAATCTTCATGTCCAATCTCCTGTCCTTGTATTTTTTCCCCCCAAGAATCTTGTTTCCCTCACAGGAGACTGTGATTTTTAACACTCAAGAAGTTTTCATGCATGGAAATGCTCCATGTATCCAGAATATCATCCTTTAGCTTTTTTGTCTGTCAGAATCTCCTTTACTTCCCAAGGTCCGGATCTAATAGTGCCTCCTCTGGGAAGCCCTCCTGGGTTCCCTCGGCAGAATTAGGAGTGCTGTCCCCTGGCTCTTACAGCAATCTGGTCATGCTCTTATAATTTGATTTATCATGCTAATTTCACTTATCTTTAATAGAATGTGAGTTTCTTGAGGAAAAGTATTATGTCTTATCCATCTGTAAAGGGAGAATAAAAATACCTGTTCAGCAGCAATATTGTCAGAAATAATGGAATATCTACAAAAAAACCAATCTAGTGCTACTAAATCTAGCACTTAGTAAACCCTCAGTAAAGGTTCCCCTCTTCTTACTTGTTTCATGGCCTCTGTATATAGCAAAATATCTTCCATACAATGAATATTTGCTAAATAAACCACTTTAGAACTTATTTAGAAGCAATTTTCTCCTATTAACATTCCTATTCATATTCCTTGCTGATACAGATAAATGAAATATTTAAATAAGTACCCAGAGAAGTTAAAAAAGCATGGAAAAAGAATAAAGTTTAAAACTTTTTCCATTAAAAAGGTATCTTGCAAAAACTCAAGTTGGAATTAATTCATATTTGATGTCCAGCTGCATTAAGCTAATGCGGGAAGAATACAAACTCATAAAGCAATTATTTTGCTTACAAAAGATCAACAGAATTCAGGTCAAGTATTCCTCCCCACAGAGCAAATAAAAATTCCGGTGAAAGTATTTTAACCCTGTTTCTCAAATATTATATAATGTGTACAGTAAGCTCAAACTTTTAAATTGGAGTGGTAAAAATGCATTATAATGATCCACAAAGGATATTTTATGTAACTGTAAAGCATTTTATTTTGGCATATATCTTTACTTTTCTTTAGTTGTTATACTTCTAAAACTTTGTATGTTTACAAAAATGTAATGGAACATATAATATTACCATATTTTTATTATTGAAAAATGTGATTATACCCATTCTAGAGTCTGCTCTGGTCTAGTAGAGGTATGATGATAGGTCTGCAGTAGTGAGAATGCTTGCCATCGTGTCTCTCTGGATTGGTTTACCGATTGGTCTATTCTTTGGTGCTCATGAATTCAAGGTCACGGTTTGATATCTACTGTGTTAGCTATTTCCCATATAGGAAAAAACTCTATTCCTTTAGAATATGATTATTCACTACATATTGCCAGGTCTTTTAGAGATGATGTAAGCAGATCGTTCAGCGCACACCCATCACAGAAAGAGAAGAGCCGTCAAGTGATGCCCTCCAATGGTGAGTGTGCAAATGGCGTATTTATGGATGATTCAAATGGATGAACTACGCGTTTCTGAAGACTACAGAGCCTTATCTTTCTGTGGAGTTCTATCTGTAGCCAAGCACTGGATGTTGTGGCACCCCTGTTATAAATATCTAAAGTAAAAATTTAATTGATGGTGACTTCAAAATTGGAAAGAATAGAAATGTAATTTTGGGAAAGATTTAAAATAGTTGAATGATGGATACAAAATGGAATTGTACTTCAAGAATAAAACTGGAATTAGAAATCACATATGGCTTAGTTTTTTTTTTAACTGAGGGCATAACTGATATGGCCATTGATACTTAATTGCCTCACACTTGCGAAGAAATAAAAATTAAATCAAGGGACCCCATTATTTTTATCTGACACCATGGAATTTTTATTTATAGGGTCTGGTGAATTTAAAAACAAAAAGTAAAAGAAGGAGAAAAGGATGGAGGGAAAATTCATGTAATATGATAAATGCAAAACGTATGGAAAATTTGTGGGTTCTGCAGCTCAAGGCCAGTCCTCTTCAGATGGGAGTTACAAAGTTAGGGGTTCACTATCAAAGAATGTATCTGTGAATTTATGGTTCCCTTTCCTATTCAAACCCTAGACTTATCTGTCTGTGTCGATGCTTCTTAAAGAGTGTTACCAACCACTCAGAGGGGACATTTGGAAAATATATAGCAGGTGACACAGGCACGAAGTGGGTGGGGGCCAGTCTCCTGGAAACCCCAGGCAGTCTTGATTGACTAAGAGCTGTCTCTCCTCCCATGTGGATTTTAAAATAAGTCCTTCTGGATATTTTGGGTGGGTGGAAGCCTACATACAATCACCTGAGCCTAAAAGTTCACTTCAGGTATGAACACAAAGTTTTTATGCATGCTTTTAAATATGCATTATTTCAGGCATATCACTACTATGTAAATCAAGGGAATATTGTACTGTGTATTGTTTGGAACTTTACCAATAGTTTTTCACCATCTGGAAAGTTCGTGTCACCAAGAGCGGTGAGTTGTCACATCACACGTATATCAGAGGACAGCTGTAGCTGCCGCTTCTTCAGTGATTTTAAATGGAACAAGTGGTTTTAAAAAGCACAAGGATTGGATCAAAGCAGGGCTCTACCCTGAGCAACTCTGCACTCTTGGGAGAAGTTAGCTTTAGCCTCAGTTTCCTCACTTCATTAAAAGCCATGACAATGACATAAAATAGGCTTGGAAAACACCTCGCACTGGACTGCATCCCCAAACACTTCTGATGCTATTCTTCACCTTAACATTACCATGAGTAAGGAGAATAAGGTCCCGTATAGTGAGATGACTTTGGGAAGTTTATCCTATCTAAATAGTTTTTTTTAAATTTTTTTAACATTTATTTATTTTTGAGAGAGAGAGAGATAGAGACAGAGCATGAATGGGGGAGCATCAGAGAGAGAGGGAGACACAGAATCTGAAACAGGCTCCAGGCTCTGAGCTGTCAGCACAGAGCTTGACACGGGGCTTGAATTCACGGACAGCGAGATCATGACCTGAGCTGAAGTCGGACGCTCAACCGACGGAGCCACCCAGGCGCCCCTCTATCTAAATAGTTTTAAATTACACACGTCACAAAGGAAATACAATGTAATCCAAGAACTACCCTCTATGGCACTTTGTTGTCCTTCTGTAGTGTATTTTCTCCTTCAGATGAGAGGAGTGTGCTGAAACAGATGTTGAAAGATTCAAAGATGTCAGGTTTTCTCTAAAATACCATGTTATAAATATGAAAGAAAAATGGTGGGAGCAGAATACGAGTTGAGGATGATTAAGAATGGGAGCCTGGGGGTGTGGGCTGGAAAGGAACAGAAATTGGTTTCCAGCTGCATCTCAGTTACTATCACATTGTTTCAATTTAAGCATAAAACCCTACTGAAAAATGTTGCTTTAAGTTGTGCATTTGTTACAGTTTATAAGTGGTACCAAAAGGACACACAAGACAGAATGAAATACGAAAGAAAAGCAAGAAAAGCTGCGTGTCTTGAAAACTCTGTCTTGACCAGGGGGGCTTCAGCTCGTTTTCAAAAATGTCCTTGAGAAAATAAAGTCTGTGTCAAAACTGCCACCATGCTTACACAGCTATATTTTCAACTTTGTATCCACAATTACATTTTTTTTTGATAATATGCTCACTAAGATGTCCACCCTAACAGAACACAGGAAGAATCATGACAAGAAGCAGGTCGCAGGGAATTCAGCACTGCCAAAGAAAACAGAGTAGCAGGAACGATGTTAGGCTCACTCAGTGTTTGTAGGTCCTGGCTGGTGCTTTCATGCTGGTTTACTAGCTCTGATTTTTTTTTCTTTTTAAATTAGCAAAACACCCAGTTTTCAGTAATTTTTCCCTTGATTTCTCACCCTTTATTATGTCACAAGCAACTAACAAGCCATGTCCCCTTGCCCCCTTCACTATGTTCTTTTCAATAGAGTCAAAGAGGTCACATCACAGCCTACCATTGACTTCCCATCTGTCCTCATCACTGCAAAAGCAGTCACCTAGCACGTGTGCTGTGCTGTCCTTCACGAGGGCCGTGTCTGTTGCACTGATGCTGTCACAGCCCTTACCCCTTGGTTTTATGTGATCCCCAATATGGCACTACAAACTAACTGAAAGAACTGGGGATAGAGAAAAGAAACCAAAGAAACTCATATTATTCATGAATACCTTAAGTTTATCAGTCATCAAGCCCAGGAATGAAACATATATCATCCTTAAAAAAACAGCAAAAAATATACACCAATGGGAAATAAATCATCAGCAAGTAGCAGGTTCTAATCTCTCACTTTCTGCTCTTGTCTATCCAGATGAACTGTAACCAAGAACCTTGAGAGATCTTTGTTTTTAAGGAAAGAGGAATGAAATAAAGACTGAACAAAGGCAATCTTTTAGTTGAAAGATAAGCTATGACATAGAATCATAAAAGTGAAGTCTGATTTTGACCAGTTTTTTGAATTGTCAGAGTGAGGAAGAATTTCCTACGTACCATAAAAATTCCAGATTTTCACGTTAAAAGAAAAGAAATGCGGACTATATTCTATAATGCATTGAGGGTTGACCTCAGCTCTGTGAAATCTGATTCCGGATGAAATGGTAGTCTCCTGTCCTTGCCACTGGCTTGCTCCGGGGCTCAGGCTGCATAATAACCAGACTCGTCTGGATCGTGGTGCAAGGTGGGCATATGAAATAAAGTATTTAACACATCCATAACACCTTTCATGTTCATAGCTCAAACAGCTTTATAAAATCCAATTAATTCATCAAGCTTCATAAACTCTGAAGGACATACATAATTATAGCTCTCCGTGTGGCTACGCAATGGCAGCAAGCACTCAGATATGGGGCTTAACAGAATCCAGATTTAACTGTCCAGTTTTTGAGCTTCCATGCACCTACAGAAAGGCAAGGATGTGATACAGAATCTCTGAGTCACCAGCAAATTCTAAGAATTGTGAGTTGGGTTAAGAATGTGCACAGAAAAGGATGATCTCATCGCCAACACCCAAAAGAATCCTTCTGTCTCTTACTTGCGTAAAGAAGGTCTAGATCTAATTAGGAGAGGGCTGTCCCATTCGCATGCTTTGGTTGGCAGTGCACAATTACTTGATGGAACACTTTGTGTGGCATGTTAAATGAAATATGAGTTCAGAGTAAGCAGAAATAATTCATGGATTTTTAAATATCTGTGTGTAATATATTTTATTTATTTTGAAATACTAAACACTCAATCAGTGTTCACAGTTTAGAACTCATTTCCCCGATGAAGTGAGGCACTTTTTCAAGCTGATATTGAGGCAAAAATGTCCTTCCTGGAATAATTTGCTTACTGGGGAAACCTGGTTTGCTAGATATGAAAGAGCATAAATATCTTTATGATTAAAACAGATGGTTTTCCAACAGAACACTGCACTGTCAAAAACATTACAAGCAGAGGCACACATGACAGGAGTCCTAAGAGTTTGTTCCAGGACACGGGTTTTCCCTCAGTGAATATAATCAATGGAAGGTAGTAAGACTGTAGAGAGATCTAGAGTGTCCGCCTCACACAGTAGAAACTCATTGTCTGATTTGCTCATTCAGCGGGGTGACCCTGTACAAATAACCCCTCTTCCTTGAGCCTTAGGTTCCGTACATGGACATGGGAATAATAACACCCGCTTTTCATGGGGTGTTGAAATTACTAAATAGGAAAAATAAAGTCCCACAAAGCACCTATTAGGTTGCCAATAAATCACAAAATGTATTTTTTTAAATATTTTCTTCCATATCCCCCATAAATCCCAGGCCCACTGAACACTTTTAAAACCTGGAAAGAATGTTCCTCTGTGGGGAAAATATTGGACATCCCCTATTCCCAGGTGACAGAGCTTTGCAATAAATGACCACTGTGTAGGAGGACAGAAAAAGGAAATAGGTAACATGGGAAGCAGAGTCAAGGACCACTGATCCCCACCCATTCTGGCCCCCTGGACCCTGGGCAGTAGTGAGAAGTCACTGTTCTCATGATTGCTAATAGTTAAAAGTTGCTAGTAGCTTTTCTTCAATGGGTAGAAGTTCTAGGAAGCAATTTTGATCTCAATTTAAAGACTGCACAAATGAGTATTCCCTTCTGATAATAGGACACGTGTGTTAGTAAATAGACGATCTTAGGACTGGAGGTAACATTTTCCTACCACTTAGGTATGTATGGAAGCATATACATAGGAGTTTGAATACAGTATAGCTCTGACAGTATATGTAAACTTTTTAAATGAGCTATGTTTTCATATGCCTTGCCTTATTGAATCCTCAAAACAAACCTATGAATTTGATATATGTAACCTCGATTTGATAGATTAGGCCAACGGTGGTTAAGTTACTGGACCCAATATTGGTGGATACATAGAAGTATCACAGGTAGTTCATAGCACCAATCAGTCATTTAATTTTCATGACAACTGTATATATGACCGACACCATTCTAGAGTGTAGATGAGGTGGGGTATATGTCAAGACAACACAGAAAAGCGCATTCAATCCCAGAATTCTATTATGTTGGTTTCTAGAATTATGATATTTTCTCAAATAGACTTCGTCTGACTTCAAAATTCCTATATCTGAGATACTACTATTAATGTTTCTTTCTAGATTTATTGATGCCAAGGCAATGACAGAACATCAGTTACAATCTTTTCCTAGGCTAAATTTGTTGATGCTTACTATATGCCAGGCTAAGTACTTAACATAAATGTGTCATTTAGCGTGCTCACAACAACCTTTAGGATTAGAACTGTTATTGTTATTGTGCCCATGAAGAAACTGAGGCACAGAGAATGGAGTAGCTTTCTGAAGGGCTATTAGTAAGAGCAGGGCTGAGAAACCAAACCAGATGTACTTAACTCCAGAATGTGCCATCTTAATGACTGTGCTATATGGTATTGTATACAGGGCTCTGACTTGTTCCAAGTAAGATAGATTCTAGGCTTATAATAATGATAAAAGTCTCACGGAGGAATGCATATGTGCATAAACATGACTGGCCAAGGATGATTAACAAACTCAAAATCAGTATTTTCATATACATTTTATCTGAGGCTAATACTACATTTAAAAAATATTAACTAGGGGTGCCTGGATGGCTCAGTCGGTTAAGTGTCTGACTCTTGGTTTTGGCTCAAATCATGATCTCACAGCTCATGGGGTTGAGCCTCACGTGGACAGTGAGTGCACTGACAGTGTGGAGCCTGCTTAAGATTCTCTCTCTCCCTCTCTCTGCCCCTCCCCCACTTGCACTGTCTCTGTCTCCGTCAAAATAAGTAAACTTAAAAAAATTTTTTTAAATAAAAAAATATTAACCAGGGATTTCATATTTTGCATTGTTTAGAATTATTAGCACATGCCATATTAATAATAAACACATACAATTTTAAAATACTGCCACTCTGAAACATTTTGAAATATTTTGGTCCTGGACTGGAAATACTTGTTTTATATATATGTACATATACATACATATATGTATATATGTACCTACATATATATACATACATATACATATACATATATAATGTATATGTATAATGTATATATATAATGTATATGTATATATGTATATGTACGTATATATGTATGTATGCATATATATACATGTATATATGTATATATATGTATAGTATGAATATATGCATATGTATGTATATATATGTATGCATATATATACATACATATATATACATATATATAATTTTAAGAAGCTCATTGGCCCGTAGGAAAAAACAAAATTAGACTGAAAATTTAGTCTTCTCATCCCAAACTCAACTAAAGATATGAAGCACAAGATCATTTGTTGTAAAAATAACTTAAAAGTCAGAACACAACATACTTTTATGTGTAGTATTTAATATTGTGTGCTATACTTTAGTATTTGATTATGGACAATTAAGAGGGCCAGAGATAAAAAGAACACAGAGAAAGGCATTCAGACCTGAGGAGGGGAGACCGACAGAGGCACATAAACCAAGGGAAAACTGAGCAAGACATAAGCGCACAATGCCCACAAAATGCACACGCCCACACCACATACAGCTACATCCCTAGGAAGGAGACACAGATAGAAGGATACTTAATGGGTATACAGTAAATGATTCATTAATACGGAAGCAAGCCCAGGACATATATTTTCATTATTTTCTGTCCCCATTTTACAGCTTTCCAGTCTTTCAAAGTATGTGCTTTCAAGATTCCCAGAGCAATTCACTGACGTTTAGCAGCAGAGCAGGGGAGATTAAAGAGAGGTTCACTTTCACTCGAAATGAACACAATCATGTCACTATTATAAACAATCAGGTAAATGTACAAAACGAACACAAATGATCAGTTAGAACCATTTATTTAAATAAGTAATTAGCCTGCAAATTGGATACTAGCCAGAATTCCTGATTTTACAGCTGTCCATTTTTAAAAATTTTTTATTGTTTATTTTTGAGAGAAAGAGAGACAGAGTGTGAGTAGGGGAGGGGCAGAGAAAGAGGGAGACACAGAATCCAAAGCAGGCTCTAGGCTCTAAGCTGTCAGCACAGAACCCGATGCAGGGCTTGAACCCACGAACTACACCGTGCGATCACGACTTGAGCTGAAGTCAGACACTTAACTGACTGAGCCACCCAGGTGCCCCACAACTGTCCATTTTTTCACCACGGAAAATGTAATGGATGCCCACTGATCTCATGATCCTGCACTTTCAACTTTCAATTCATATCATAAAGACCTCAAAACTCTACCTCAGTGTACTTCAAAATCCCAGAGCTTTCGCCCTTCTACCTGAATCAGACTAACTGAACAATATTTGCAATAGCTGGTGTCCACCGACCCCGAGGCTCCTCGGTACCTGTTGTCTGTCCAGGCGCATCCTCTTGGCGGCATTTCTGCTCTCACTCTCACAGGCTGAAGCCAAGATACTCTCTGCAACTGCTGAAGTCAGGTGGGAAGGAATAGGTCGAGACTAAAAAAAAAAAAAAAGAAAGAAAAAAAAGAGAGAGAGAGACATGAAAAATTATTAACAGACCCGTGCAATTCTCAGAAGAGCTCATAGGATGTGCAGGAGTATCCATTTATTTCGACTAAATTAATTTTGATAAAAAGAGGAAATGGAAATTGCAAAGATGAAAAATGAAAGCTAGTTAGAGGTTAAGGTATAGTTACTACACAGATGCATCAGTCATTCCCAGACCTCCACATTCCCAAGTATTTGGTCTGGGCCATTACGCTGGAACTTGAACAGGCGGTGACAAAATGCTGACTGGGTTTTGCAAATAAAAGAAGTGCCTTAATTCTTTCAAAACACATGACAATGCACAACAAAACAAAAGCAAGTGACAAGGCTGAAACATAGCTGGAAAAATGGACAGACACTCAGACCATGTCAAACAATCTTAATATGAAATATGAGTATTTACAGTTGAAGTTGTGACACATTTGGTGTGACTAAAATCCTCTAAAAAAGCTTAAATACAAACCAAAAAGTCAGTCCTAGAACAATTTTGATATAATAAAAGTTTGATATTTTCATCTGAGCTGTATGTGTACCTACATGTTTTATTTATAAAATAGGAGTCGATATTATTAACTTAATAGATACATGTTGGAAATCCATCTTCTGTAAAGTCCACGCAGAAATTAATTAACCCCCCAACTAAGCTCGTAATTAACTTCAAATTGTTTGCAACTCTCCATATCATTTGTGATAATCAGAAAATTTTTCCATTTTCTTTTCCCCTAATTACGTGCAAAATCATCTAACTGAAAGATGAAGTGCTTAATGATATTGAACAGTTTTTTAATGAAGATAAGCAAATGACAGATAAGAAATAACATGACAATTTAGCCAGATAAGTTAGCCAAAGATGCAATTACAAAATAAAAATGCCCTTTGGGAAGTTAGCCTATATAATGACATGCCACCTTAGAGTTTTCAAAGCCTCAATCTCAAATATGTATGGATGCCATTTATTAGAAGCCTCTGACCTAATAGATAACTTTTAATTTTTTTTAAGTGAATATGAGCATGCCTTTATGGCATTTGATTCATTTTGCTAAGTCTAGCATGTAAAATGTGCTTTAGCAAATTGACCCATAGGGTTTATATCTCAATATTATAGGACAGCTAAATTCAGACCATCAATGTTTTCACAGATATTCGTCAGTGGAATTTGTATAGTGTACGAAGAGACCAGGCTCTGACCTTGCGTGACCTAGGAAACAATTTCTGTAGCTGCCTCAGCCGCCCTCCTCATGCTTCCACCTGCAAAGTCACCTCTATAGACAAAAGGTAAGAAAGGTACAGGGTACTGTCTCCACTGTGAACCCTGTGAGATGCCTGAAATGACACCTGGACAACTTTGATAATAAAGCGTTAAGATATCTGGAAATGCTATTTTTTTGCAAAAGAAAGAAAAGAGAGAGGCCCCTGAGGTGGCAGTTAAAAGCAGCAGATGCATTTTGAGAAGGAAATCAGAAAGCCAGAATTTGTGTAGGGAACAGAGAGGAGGGTCAAATCAGATAAATTAAAAAAAAAAAATAATAGTCATAAAGATGTAAATATAATTTCAAAAGTCATATTGCTCCTTTATTTCATTTGTACTTCCCTGAGTATGGATAAGATAATCTAGCTCAGAACCAAAAACATATTGAGCCACAAAATCAGTGTCTCATGAAAGGACACAACTCTGGCCACAGCTTGGCTCAAAACTATAATCTAAACCACACAGGAATTAGGTACACGATGTTGTTTTTCCTCAAATGAATTACTTGGAGGCAAAGATATTACAGAAAACAATGAGAATAGGAACATTCCATTATGGAAAAGGAAAAATTATTTGATTGTAGCTAACATTATTCAAATAGAAGTGACAGTTCACATCATTATAAACTACATTATTAGACCTTTCATCTGGTCCTAGGGACTGAATTAACACAATCTAAATAAAACATCAGCAGCCTCTCTTTTCTTGATGTAATTATTGACAGACACATGAAATTCAGAGAGATGTATTTCTGCTCTTCATTATCTTTATTTCTATCAGGTATCTCCATTCAAAATTAGGAATATATAAAGCTGTGGAACTTTATTCAGCTGATTCGATTGTAGCAATAAACACACATCTTCTTAAACACATAAAGGTTTGTTGAACAGATAAAACAAAAGGTAAAATATCCCTGTAATTAAAATTAGCTTTTCTTTTCAAATTCTTTTTAATTTTTAAAAATAAAATGGGAAATAACTTTCACTAGAACAGTGAAAGTTATTAGGCATGATAATCTATATAATTTCCTTTTCAGAGAACATAACAGAGAAAGTTGGATCTTTTCCAGATAAAGGAAATTGGTCTTCTTAGAAACTAGAATAATGTCCTGGCCGAGTGAGAGGCTAGATCATTTTTAAGGTCACTGGATAGCCTAATATTTCAAGATTTTGGAAAAAAAAATCAACTTCAAGATAAAGCAATCATGTACTCTTTCCTATTAAGTGCAAAAAAACAAGTAGAAGCAAAGATATATGATAAACATTGCCAGTAGGTAAATGATATAATTTTGAAAATACAGTTGTTCTGAGCTTATTGTAGAATTAATAGCTTGGTAACTGTAAACAGCCATAGAAATCATTCAGTACAAGTTTCTTCTCTGAAGTTTGAAGAAACTGAAACCTAGATAAGTGATTTGCTAAAGGACAAGTTGACTAGATATAGAAACCAAGGTTCCTGTCTCCTAATTCTCAACCCTTCCATTGTCTAAATTCTGTTGTATACTTAGTACTTTCATGTAATTTATCATGAATGGAAAATATTGTAGAAAAAAATCCTTACACACACTCTGTTGTGTTCAATAAGCAGACCAAAGACAACCCTTATATGTGTATATTACAGTCGTGCTCATTGGAAAGAAAGGCAGAATGAATAAAATCTATATTACAGTTTAATATACATGTATTTTTCAAAGAATTTCCTATATCTTAAGTGAATAATAAAATATAGACCCCTAAGTAGAAACCACTACCATCCAAATTTTAAGATAAATATAACACCTGACTCATACTGAGTGGTTGGGATGGGAAGACATAATATAGGAAGCTGAGATTCATTATCTAATTTAATTTTCCAAGCAACTCTTGAGAAAAATATTTATAATACTCCTATTGAGGAAAGATAAATTGAAGTTCGGAGAAATCATATAACTTGCCTGAGATCACACAGCTATATATGTGGAAATACCTGAATTCATATCTAAGTCGGATGATAAGTTGGGAGTAATAGTTAATTCCTAGTAAAGAATTATTGCCAAAGTACACCGAAGGTCTCAGTAGCTTAAACAAAGTTAGAGATCTTAAATACTACACACTCCTACAGAGAAATCCATTTACAGCTAACTCTATTTTGCATTTAAGCAAAGAGTATATTAGGATCTCACAAAAATTCTTCTCTTAAAGAGACTGAAATTCTCCTAACATATTTTCCTATTAATTCTTTAAAAACCTTTCTTCACTAATAGCACAAAAATAAGTTTAACTTTTCTCAGTTCTGTCACATACTCTGCACGGACGCAATATAAACTCACACGGTTTTCATGTTGGAGAAACCAGAAGTGCCAAGACATCACTGTATGTGAAACATAAGAGAACCTTAGTTTTGTGCCCAAAATGAGAATAAGGAGCCAGGCAGGGTTCTTTCTTTCCTGTGAGGCAATCTGTTAAAAATTCCCTTGGTTCTAATACTGATGAGCCAATAATGAATGCCAATGCTTTCACCACCCTTGGAGCTCCATTATGCTGCGCTGGGATAGAAGATACTAAAATTTCAAGTCTTTTGCTTATTGTCCCTCCATAATTTGTTCTTTCATAATTTGTACTTTCATAAGTACTTCACAACTCTGAAGTACTTATACCAAGACAGTTAGAAGGAAATTAATCATTTTTGCTCCTTATCAAAGTGATTTTATCATAGAGGAATTTAAAACTATTATTTACTGTGAGTTTTGAGAACTATCTTCACCAGAACTCTCCTTCACCACATTTGATGGTAGAGAGCTTACTCTAATACTCCCGCATTTGTGTCTTCCTGGAAGGTAATTAGCAGAATGTGTTAAGGACCGTAGTCATGGATTCCACCAGGGACAAGTGCCGTAATTTCCCTCTTACATTGGTAAGAGTGCCCATGAAACACAAAAGCCTCCATGTGATAACCTAAGGATATTTTTGACAAAAAAATGCATAGAATTCAATAGATAATTTATGAAAAACAACACTTCTCCTTTTGGTTAAACATAGCTCAGTAAATATACTGTTTGGTATCTAATAAGATTTTTAAATGATGATTCAAAAATATATGTAACTATACCATTTACATGATCTACACCTGGAATGAGATTTGTTACCTATTTCTTACCCTAGAGAGGAGATCATGCTAACTACCCTCGCTAATTATCTCTTCGTAATTAACTGTCATGAGTTGAACTTTCCCTAGCACTGTTCTTATTGCAATAATTATCTATGACCAAATCAGTGGTTGTTTCATTAAACAGATGGCTCAGCTGTCGCGTAGAACTTTTGGAGTTTAAAAAGTCACATTTTAATTGGGGACTTAAGATGTGATTGCTGCTGGCACAACATACATGTGCCTTTCCTTATAGATACATGTAAAACTTAATACCACATCAACAAACTAGTCCACTTTTTGATCTCAAAACTATAAACTACACAACGTTAGTGTCCTCAGAACTTCTGCTGTACATTTAAGATGCTCCAGGTTTTTTTTTTTTTTTATAAAAAAGTAAAGATAAATCATGAATGGGGGCACCTGGGTGGCTCAGTCAGTTAAGCATCCAACTCTTGATTTTGGCTCAGGTCATGATCTCACAGTTCGTGGGTTTGGGCCCCATGTCAGGCTCTGTGCTGATAGTCCGGAGCCTGCTTGAGATTCTCTCTCTCCCTCTCTTTCCTTCCCCCACTTGCATAGACAAGAAACGTAAATTTAAGTTTAATAAACTTTAAAAAAATAAATCATGACTATAAAACTGTATTCATGGATTTATAGTACTTATTTGTGGCAAGGCTCACTAGCCTCCAGGGTTTAAGCATAACTAAATCAAGTAATAAATGAGACCAGATTTGGAGCAACTGTGATATCTACCCAAGATTTTATGTAGAATGAGCTCTTTCAAGATAATTAAAGCAAATGATACATTACTCAGAATTGACATAGGACCCTAAATTATTTTTCCTAATCTTGTTACTTTCTAGAATACATAATTTAAAAATTCTACAGCTTAGATGATATGGATATTTTATTTTCCACCAAATGATATATCTACACCTAAAGGGATAATTGTTACAGGCTGTGTAGAAAGTTGTAGCTCCTAAGGGATCCTTTCAATTAATCAAGCAGCTTCATTTGTATCCATCAGTGGAATAAAGTAATAGTTTAGTGATGAAGTGACTGACTTGAATATTATTATGAAATCAGCTACTTGAAATCTGACCGCTTTTGCTTTTTAATCTCTCTGAGCCTCACTCATTCTGCTAGGTATCATTAATTCTATTTTTGCAAATGGCAAAACCAAGGCTCATTCAGTAAGTTGTGAATAAGAAAAATAATATCTATATCATGGGCTAATTTTTGGAATTCCATGATGAAGTAATGTACATAAAGTCACTGATACATTCACTTATTCAACAAACATATCTAATAAGCACATTCTATATGTCAGAAAGTATGTCATGTTCAGATATATAAACAGTATCAATACTGTCTCAGCCATCATAGTTTACAATCTAATATATGCCTAGCATGTAGGGTGTAATACACCTGCAACAGAATATGTTAATTACAGACTTGCAACCTTTTACCAGCAATTCTATAATGCTAATATTGTATAAACTGAAAATTGTTCCAAAAAATTTGGGGAAATTTGGCAGAAAAAAACTGATATGGCCTTTTCCCTACTTTCTGTGAATATTCCGATCTTTTATGTCAGAAATACTAATATATTTGTATATGAGCTGCTTTCCCAGACTCTGTTGCAAGTGTTATGCAATAACTGGAATATATACTCTATCATGTTCCCCAAATCTGAAAAGTTCTGAATTTTGGACCACATGTGATCCAAGGTTTCAGGTAAAGCTTGTGGATATGGACTAAAAACACAATTCAATTGTTCTTACCTCATCCTAGATGGTTTTGCTGGACATTATGAGAAAAGAGCCTCATTGACCTCACCCTGGCCATGACTATCATAAGGGCTCATCCATCCAAGAGATGGATATATGATCTAAATAGGACTAAAGTCCTTTCATGGGAAGGGTGACCTGGAGCTGGAAGACTGCTCTTGGATGCTAAGTAAGAAGAGGGGCTTAGAGCTGCTGACGGCAACATTTTCCAGCAGGTAGCAAGGATCTGAGAGGAAGAAGCCTGGTTGAGAAATAGGGGATCAGCAAGCTGCTGACGTCTGGCCCCATGGATCCAGCTATGTGTGAATCCTTGGATGTTCCAGTTTGAGAAAATTCTCTTGACCTATTTAAAAGGAGTTTGAAAGTGTATTTTCAACAAAAATGCTAATTAGTCTTCATCTAAGCTTTGACAACAATTATGAATTAATAGTATGCACTTTGGCCTTAATTTTAGAGCATCATTGGCCATTAATAATGATCTTTCACAAATAAATGAGGATTTATGTCATATTTAATACTCAGAAGCCCAGTTTGGCTAATCCCATCTGATAATACTTTTGATCAAGACCAGAAAAACTGAATTATCAACTAAAGTGACATTTTCATTTTTTTTTTTTAATGTTTATTTATTTTTGAGAGACAGAGAGAGACAGAGCGTGAGCAGGGGAGGGGCAGAGAGAGAGAGAAATACACAGAATCTGAAGAGGCTCCAGGCTCTGAGCTGTCAGCACAGAGCCCGATGCGGGGTTCAAACTCACAAGCCGTGACATCATGACCTGAGCTGAAGTCGGACGCTTAACCGACTGAGCCACCCAGGCGCCCCGACATATTTTCATTTTTAACTCAGTGACTACTTGAAATATCCACTAGGAAACATCCTTTAATTCTGAAAATAACTGACTAGATATGCTTATGATTGTTGCCGATCATGGCATCTTTGGCCCTAATAGCTTATTTGTGAAACCTAAAACTGTATACAAAATCTAGTCACTTGGTTAATGTCACTACCTGTTCACACAAACTGCCAAATAGATGAAAATATTTTTAAAATAGGATTTCAAGAGTTAAAAAGAGTTAAAATTAAATGTAACTTTTTTCTTCAGGGATATATTTTTTTCCCTATTAGATTTTCAGTCAGCAATCACTTTTTTTTGTTTATTTTTTTTATTTTTTACTTTCTAATTTACATCCAAGTTAGCTGGCATATAGTACAATAATGATTTCAGGAGTAGAGTCCAGTGATTCATCCCCTACATATAACACCCAGTGCTCATCCCAACAAGTGTCCTCCTTAATGCCCCTTGCCCGTTTAGCCCATCTCCCCACCCACAACCCCTAGAGCAACCCTCAGTTTGTTCTCTGTATTTAAGAGTCTCTTATGTTTTGTTCCTCTGTTTTTATATTCCCTTCCCTTATGTTCAGCTCTTTTGTATTCTAAATTCCACATATGAGTGAAGTCATATGATATTTGTCTTTGTCTGACTAATTTCACTTAGTATAATATCCTCTAGTTCTATCCACGTTGTTTCAAATGGCAAGATTTCATTCTTTTTGACTGCTGAGTAATACTCCATTGTATATAAGCACTTTGAAATGCCAACTATGGAAGACTGTGAAACACATAGCACACAATAAAAATGAGCTTATCTCCCAACTAATTTCTACCACAAAGGAACACATTAGTCAATGTCCATTCATTCATCTTTCACTTGACAATTTCAATTCAGTTGAATTGAGCAGGAACTGAGCAGCTTTCCTGAGCAATTAACTGCACTCTCGGTAAGACATTGTAGGTGATACAGACATGAACAGGTTAAGCAGCATAATACTCAAGGAACATAACTTCTTGTAAGGGAGCTAAGGCCCATATATAAATAACAGCAATATGAGACAGGAGCAAACTACAAAAGATGTACCACAAAGTACAATTTGCACACAGAAGAGAGAGAGATTTAAGGCTGCTTTTAGTGAGAAGTGAGCGCTGTCTAGATAGAGACATTTGATTTAGTCTTCCAAATAGTTCAAGAGACTGAGATAGTCAGGGTGTTCCAGTAAAGCCAGCCATGGCACACAATTTCAGATTAGACTGCATTTTATCATGTTCCTTGGATACCAGGTACTATGCGAGGTGGGAGTTTTTCCATTTGTTATTTCCAGTGACCAAGTGATGTTGGTTTTCATGTGCAAAATAAATGCTATTTGTTTCTGTTTTTCCCATGAGGAAGCTGAAACTTACTTATGCAAGGTCCACCGGCAGTAACTGGTAAAGGAGGGCTAAGAACCAAGACCCTCTGACTTTAAAAATCAAGGTTTTTTGTTTTGTTTTGTTTTTCAGATTTTCTCACCAATGGTGCTAATTTTCCACTGTTTCCTTCAGGGCACAGCTTCCTTCTGCTTGGAGGACATTTCAGCTTTTCCATAGACAGCCTGTAAATGGGAACCTTGGTCACTGAAGTAGTGCTTTGTTTTTCACTCTGGAAGTACAGTTTAGCTGGGCTTTGATTTGTGAATTAAAACTAGTTTCTCCAAAAAAAAAAAAAAATCGAGACTTTTTGTCCTTGGTCCCTTACAGACGGTCTTCTGGCATCTATTTTGAAGACAAGATGTGTGTCCATTCTGCATTTACGTTTTAGATAATCTCTTGTTTCTTCATAGTGACCTTAAAGAATTTCTTGAGGGGCGCCTGGGTGGCTTGGTCGCTTAAGCGTCCGACTTCGGCTCAGGTCATGATCTCACGGTCCGTGAGTTCGAGCCCCGCGTCGGGCTCTGTGCTGACAGCTCAGAGCCTGGAGCCTGTTTCAGATTCTGTGTCTCCCTCTCTCTGCCCCTCCCTGTTCATGCTCTGTCTCTCTCTGTCTCAAAAATAAATAAACGTTAAAAAAAATTAAAAAAAAAAAAGGATTTCTTGAGACTGCTGTACTTTCACTAGGATCCACACAGGTACAGATTTGTTTCTGTTTATACTGCTCAGCACGGGTCTATTTCCCTGCTCTTAGGACTCACTGGTTTACTCAAGTCTATAAAATTCTCCCTTCTCATCTGTTTGAATTGTTGTCCTTATTCTAATTTCTCTTCTAGAGTGCCTATTAGATCTATCTTTATCAGTCTATTCTCCACCTTAACTCCTTTTTCCTATTTCTCTTCTCTTTTTCTGTAATTTCCCCTTGATAGAGGAGTAGCTCTTTCAGAGTCCCAGTTTTTTATATAATTCTCAGTTCATGTTCCTGTCTAGTTGCAAACTAAAATACACATCTCCTGAACTTAAGTGGGCATTCAGACTACAACCCTGACCTGTTTTGGCCTACATTCACTTTTTCTATCTTCCTAGTCTGTTACCCTACCAAATTAAAGACTTACAATTATGGCTATGAGTTTTCTATCAGTTTCATAGCCTGAAATTTTCCTTTTATTTCTTTTGATCTTATCTAGTTATTTAAAAGGTTGTTATATTTTACTTAGTATCTGTGTATTTGTAGAGGGAAGGTGGGTGGGCTCTATGCGGGGTACTCCATAAGGCTTAGGTCAACATTTTGCTAAAAGATCCAGTGCTAAGTAACTCTGACAACTATGTTGGCTATATTCCTTATACTCTATTTACTCTTCAATCTTAGTATATTTAGTCAATAATGAGAGAACAGTACCCATAGTTCCTAAGTAAGGAAAAATCAGTGGGCCAAAAGAGCACACACTGAGAAAAGTACCAGAAATCCCATGTGATGGCTTAAGGTGAGAAATGAACTAATTGAGCATATTAGAAGAAAGAGTAGAAAGAGGCTAGATTATATTCTCAATGTTTCTTATACATCATTACATATAATACCCCAACATCCAACTTCTTTAGAAAACTGGAGATTCAGAAAAAATCACACAAAGTTGTACAGGAATTGAACCTAGGTCTCTCAGTTTCAAGAGCCCATACTCTATTACACTAAGAAATTTAGAATTTGTTCTGAGATGGCAAAAGTCTGACACCATCAAAACCAGAACTGAGGAAGACTACTCTAGGAGCAAAAGCAGGTTTCTCATAAAGCCAGTGAAGTTTAAATACTAGGATTCCTTAACTAGATGGGACTTCCAGAGTTTCTGGATGTTGTAAGCATTCTAGGTAGGGAGGGGAAGTCAAGTTAAAATCAGTAACTATTCATATGTGTGTCTGAAAATTGTCAAAAGAGATGTCAAAGGAAAAGGGTCTGAATCTTCAAGACTTCTGTTTTGTTAAAATTTTTGGTGTTTTCTTACTATAAACAAATATTCATCCTTCTACATAATTTTTTGCTCACAATTTTATAGTATTTTTCTTTTAATATAAGGCCCCAATTTTATAAATTTCAGGCACAAATCCTAGTTCTGTTCCTGCCTCAGATGGGGGGGGGGAGGGAGGGAGGGTAAGATGCAAATAGAGGAGTTAGAATTCTGTATGAGTACAGGTATGAGGTGTGAAGGGATAGAACTAAAATGGTAGCCAATAAAATTCAAAATTATTGGACTGATTTGGGAAACATAGTAAAGGAAGAATCAACAGAATTCAATGAGCAGTAGGATGCAAGCCATAAGTGTAAGGAAGTCTAATCTCATTTCAGGTGTATGAATACAGCTATAAATCACAATAGTGGTGCTATTGCCAGAAAAAGGCAAGTCAAGAGGAACTTACAGGTGATTTGGTAGATGAGGTGAAAGACCAGTGGCGAGGATGGATGATGGAAAATACAAAGAGTTCAGTGAAGATATAACAATACATTTGTCCAGCATCTGGCTGACATTTGGAGTGAAATACAAAAACTCTGCAGGCGACTGGACTTCCACTGCCAGAGTTGCTTATACAGAACAGATCTCTGCGGCTGTGGATAAGGTAAGACACAGTACATGGCCAAGGCCAGGATCTCAGGAAGTGGCCCCAAAGCAAGAAAAAAAAAAATGAGGAGGGAGAGCAACAAGATGCTCAAGAAAATGGGGGCGAGTTCATTAAGAATACAATGTTTGGGGGCGCCTGGGTGGCTCAGTCAGTTAAGCGTCCGACTTAGGCTCAGGTCACGATCTCACAGTCTATGAGTTCGAGCCCCACATCGGGCTCTGTGCTGACAGCTCAGAGCCTGGAGCCTGCTTTGGATTCTGTGTGTCCCCCTCTCTCTGCCCCTCCCCTGCTCATGCTCTCTTTCTGTCTCAAAAATAAATAAAAACATTAAGAAAAAAAAAAAAAGAATACAATGTTTGATCTGGTGCAAAGGCAGTCATGTGGTCTTTTAAAAAACCAATTCAATTTGTTCTCAGTTTTTAACAGTCTCTTATGCTTTGGCTCTGAGAACAAACTGAGGGTTGATGGGGGGTGGGAGGGAGGGCAGGGTGGGTGATGGGTATTGAGGAGGGCACCTTTTGGGATGAGCACTGGGTGTTGTATGGAAACCAATTTGACAGTAAATTTCATATATTAAAAAAGAAAGAAAGAAAGAAAGAAAGAAAGAAAGAAAGAAAGAAAGAAAGAAAGAAAGAAAGAAAGAAAGAAAGAAAGAGGAAAGAAAAAAACAAACAAACAAACAAATCAATTCAATGGGTTGGTGAGAACCAGAGTCTGGAAGAGGGACCAGTGGGGGAGTTGGTTGTAATAAGTGTGATCTGTGAGTATAAAATAATCTTTCAGGAAACCTGGCAAAGAAGGATGGTTTCAGACTGTAGAAGAGAAGATCCAAGATGAAATATTTTCTTTGTCTAGGGACCTTTTGATAAGGCAGAAGAGAAGAAATTTCCCTCTCTCAGTGAAAAGGGAAAACTGAGAATGTGAGCATTGGGATGGCTGATGAAGCAGCTTTATGAAACAGACCGAACAGGGGGGAACAGAGGCTGCAGGGTCATCCAGGGGCAAACACAATGAGGACATCTCCTCTGTAAAGACAGTGGCAAATACTTGAAAAATTTTAGGTGACCATGAAAGTTCTTCATATTGCTTGTGCAGGCTGAGTGATAACTAAGACTAAGGTACATCCATGTTAACGACAGCCAACATGAAACAAAGATGCAGATCACTGAAACTGAGAAAGTAAAAGCATTGTGAATTCGAAAGACCAGATAGCAAAATTACTAAGCAGAGTATTAGAAGATACAATTAAAAAGAAATACCATGAATAAAGGACTCAGGAGATGATATGAAAGTGTCCCAGGGGATGGTAGATGACCTGTATGAAAAAGAGCCCATAAATTGGTACAAGTAGCAGGTGGGGAATTCAAACAAAATGTGTTTGCTAATTAGCATCAATTAAGTTAATTGGTCACAAAGACAGAAATGTACATAGTTGTGCGAATAATAACACAAATAATGGCTGCACAGGTATTAGAGAGTTTTTAATCACGACCTTGTATGAAGGGATGGGTATACCTTTAATCAAAGTTTTAGTTTAAAGAAGCACTTTAATTCCTATTTCATATTTCCATTAGCTAAGAATGAATAGCAAGTATCAACTGTAGTTTTTGCAATGCTCATATTAGCGAAGTTTTAAATTGAAAACAAATTCTGATCTCTCTACTTTCATCTGCATGAGACAACTCAAGGCAAATGATGTAATTAGTGAAATTCCCTAGGAAAAAAAATGTACTATTTCCTAAACATTATTTCTTTTCTAATGAAGGAATCATGAGTTCAGAAGGCCAGATATCAAAATAGCTAACAGGGATATTATAGGATGTAATTTAAGAAAATACTATAATGAAGAGCTTTGATTATAGTACTAAAATTTGTTTCCATAATCAGATTTAAATACTTTTTAAAACTTACATCCCACATTTTTCTTAAAACTGTTATGTACTCTATGCTATGCTATGATATGATATATACTCTATGATAAACTGAACAAAAAGATGACTGGAACCTCGGATAAACTTTGGCTCTGAACTTCGTGGCAATGAGGCACAAATGTGAATATATTTAGTAGCATTGTCCTAGCAGAGAGAAAACAGAAAGCATTCTACTTCCACAGGAGAAGCATTTTTTTTTCTTGTATTACGTTCTAAAAGAAGTTTCTGAGCTAAGGTAATTTAATATGGACATTTAGTAGCCTAATGGACAATGTCATCGGCAAAATATTACAAAAATTTCATAGACTCATTTCTTCAAACATAGTTAATCACATGAATTAAAAAGTAAGTAAGCAGGAAATTTTTCAAGAGGCTAAATTTACTGAATTCAAATATCTAGGCAACCTGATCTAACTTGGTATAGTGGCAAAATTTGGGATACAGTAGGAATGATGGGCTGCAAGCATCTTAGGCTGACTCTCCTAAATATTACCTTTGGGTTTTATACAAACACATTTAAACATATGCAGCATGGTGAAAAAGTCTCTAACAATACAAGCTCAGAAAATTAAAAGATAAATCACATAACTCAGACTATACTCAGGTATGGACCAACCCTAACTTGTTCATAAAGTTTTGCTTTTATGAACTTATCTGTTATAGATGCTCTTGAATTTAAGATCAGGACACCTTGGAGAAATAGGTTTTTTTTTCTAGAAAAATCATCATATGTTTTTTAGAAAACTAGCCAAAGTAATTTGAGAGTCTAAGCTGCACAAATGAATCAGTAGTGATTTGATATATTTGTTAAAGGATTAATTTCATGACTGCTTAACTCACTGAGTTCTAAAAATCTAATGAAAACTGAAACACTCTAGATCAAACTTATGAGATTTATTTTTCATAGAATATGCCCTTTTATATTCAACACGGAGGATTTTATTATTTCAGATTATTGGTAACAGTGTTAGTGACAATGTATAGAAAAGAATCATAATATAGTTACTGTCCTTCACCTATTACTTGGAGACTATTTGGAGTAATAGCATGAAATTTTGGCTGCTTAAGCAATCAAGATTTGTAAGGTCTTGATAATTGTAGTGAAAAAGAAATTCATAAACACATACTCTCATATTTGTATCCATTCAGTGAAGTCAATTAAAAGTGTTTACGTCAGCATCTAAATTCTTAAGCGATAGTGTAGAATAATTAACCATACATAAATTTTACATATATTAATGATAGCAGGAAATTAATAAAAGTAAATGCCAAGATCCTCAAGTACAGTACTAATATATGTCGTGATAAACCACTTCTGTGGGATTATCTCTTTGAATTTCTTACAGTCAGCACAAAATATATAATTCAATATTTTGTGTTTCATTCTACTTAAGGCATCTTCTGGCTTAGACACCCCAAATAATTGGAAGAGCTAAGCTTACTGAATGCCACTTTTGTTTTAGAATATGGAATCCCCTACCAAATAATCCTACACTTAATAATTTCATTTTAAAAACATATTTAGGGGCACCTGGGTGGCTCAGTTGGTTAAGTGTCCGACTTCGGCTCAGGTCATGATCTCACAGTTTGTGAGTTCAAGCCCCGTGTCAGGCTCTGTGCTGACAGCTTGCTCAGAGACTGGAGGCTGCTCTGGATTCTGTCTCCCTTTCTGCCTGCCCCTCCCCCACTCACACACTGTCTCTGTCTCTCTCAGAAATAAACAAACATTAAAAAAAATTTTTAATTTTTATTTTTATTTATTTATTTTTTTTTTTTTTTTTTTTTTTTCAACGTTTTTATTTTTATTTTTGGGACAGAGAGAGACAGAGCATGAACGGGGGAGGGGCAGAGAGATAGGGAGACACAGAATCGGAAACAGGCTCCAGGCTCCGAGCCATCAGCCCAGAGCCTGACGCGGGGCTCGAACTCACGGACCGCGAGATCGTGACCTGGCTGAAGTCGGACGTTTAACCGACTGCGCCACCCAGGCGCCCCAAAAATTTTTAATTTTTAAAAAAATTTTAAAAAAATTAAAAAAATATGTTTTAAATAAACATATTTAAAAATTTTTTTAAAAATTTAATTTTTTAAAATATTAAAAAAAATTTTTTTAATTATGTTTTAAATAAACATATTTAAAAATTCTTTATGTTTCTCTGTTGACCTGTTCAATACTACAGAATAATTTGAGTGTAAAAATAACTACACACTGAAATTGAGATTTTTTTTTCATGTCTAACTACACAAAACACATTAGAGGAAAGATTCTTTTATTTAATGATTTCTCAATAAAAAAGAAATGATGGGTATTATATCAAATTTAAAAAGTGATGACAAAAGATATTCAAATACAATATTTAGTTGTACTTACTATCTGGAGTAGTCATACATTTTCCTATCTGCTCTAGATAAGGGTAAGTATTCAAAATGACACATGATCCTCCCCATGCCCCATGACAATAAAGTGATACATTAAGGAAAAAAAAAAAAAAAAATCAAGATACCAAGTATCAACTAGATGCTAAATTTATTATTGCCAGTAGTACATTACTAAGTAAATGTCTAAAAAAATAAACTGGGGCATCTGGGTGGCTCAGTCAGTTAGGCGCCAGACTTCAACTCCACTCAGGTAATGATCTCACGGTTGTGTGTTCAAGCCCTGCATCAGGCTCTGTCCTGGGCATTAAGCCTGCTTAAGACTCTCTCTCTCTCTCTCTCTCTCTCTCTCTCTCTTTCCTTCTCCCTCTGCTCCTCCCCTCTTGCTCACACACGTGTATGTTCACATGTGCTCTCTCTCAAAAAAAAAAAAAAAAAAAAAAAGAACCTACAATCTACAATATAAATTTTCATTCATGTTGTTCACGTAACATTTAATTTTATTCGACCTTGTTACTTGACTGTTTTACTTCCCACAACTTGTCACCTCAATGAATCATAATGATCAGGGAACATGTTTTATTTTTCTAATTAAGTGGGTAGAAATCTCTAATATTTTTGCTTATTACTTTATATAATGTTATGTGCGTTGTTGAATAAATGAATTCTTACAGCATATTTCTTTAGCATTAGTTAGTAAAACTACTTGACTTTGAATTAGTCAACATTTGTTTTCTCTATGCATAGCACATAAGTTACAATAGATGTGCATATTAAAGTAAACATATAAGTACAATCAACAGAAAAACTTGAAAGTGTAAGGTATGTCTTAGAGAAATCAAGAATTTTACAGAACAATGATTTCTTTCTCTTAAAGAATAATTAATGTAAAAGAAGATAAATTTTATCATAAAATCTCTAAAAAATATGACAAGATTAGGAAAAAAATAGTAATGCCAGATGCTGGTAAATAAAAATCTTGGTATATGACATCATCTTTGTTACTGAAAAAGAAGAGTATATATTGTATATCATACTCTGTGAGACACATTTATGTTCACCTGCAATTTCACATCAGCTGTTAAGTGGTCCTGAACCAAATGTCAACACCAGGACTCTTCTAGGCTTCTATACATGTTTAGATACCCTTTCTGTCTGTCATCTCTCTCCTGTGGAGTAGGTAATAATAATTTTTAAATAATTCAATAATGGGAGAAATAACTTTATTTTCTTCAAGCAAACTCTCCTTCTCTCTTATACCATACTGCCTTTCTGTCAAATTTAGTTTGATCAGGCATAACAATGCCATTTTTATTTAAAAAAAATTTTAATGTTTATTTCTGAGGGGAAGGGGGAGGGGCAGAGAGAGAGAGGGAGACATAGAATCCTAACCAGGCTCCAGGCTCCGAGCTGTCAGCACAGAGTCCGACACAGGACTCAAACCCACCGGCCGCAAGATCATGACCTGAGCTGAAGTCGGACGCTTAACAGACTGAGCCACCCATGTGCCCCTTAAAATGACACATGCACCACAATCTCTGACTTCAATATGGTTATTACTTCCAAGAAGTAAGCAAATACTTAACTGGAGTATTTTGTGATTGTTTAACACAAACATTTTGGGAAGCTTTTATCAAATGATAGATTAAATAATGTTTGAAAATAATTTCGGATTTAAGATTTACTGAGTGGTGACTATCTGTCAGTAATGGCTCGCAGAGCTTTTCCAAGTGACAATTTATGTAATCCTCATGACCTTATAAATCAGGAGTGATCATCTCCAGAGGAGGTACCTAAGTACAGGCAGCTGACTTGCCGGGTCACACACAGCTACAAAGTGATGGATCCAGAATGCCAAACCGGGCTCTCTGAGGACTGAACCTTGTGCTCCGTCTAGGCACATGCCTCTCAATAACAGCCATTCGGTTTTAAAGAATGTCGAAGGTATTTTTACAAGCCAGTGAAGAAGAATTAATAGTCGATAGTGGACTTACTGCTTTGGTCATTTCATTCAGATCGAAAAACCTATTTCTCCTATATGACATACTCTGAAACCTCTCGTAGCTTCACTAACATCACCCTTCGCAACTAACACATTACAGGCACCGATCGCCATCACTATCAGCCTTGGCTTTGATGGACCCACGAAAGGGAAATAAATCGATTCAGAGAATTTTTAATACATCTCTGCTCACATACACAAAAAACAAAAATAAAAAAAAATACATTGTAAATGAATACGCTATTTCTGGGCATAACAATTAGAGAAAGGTGAAATAAAGTTCAAAAAACACTGATACCTGATTTCCACCCATAAGGATCTAATGTCAGCATAATCTCGTCCATCTAGAGAGCCCAGAGGAATATAAAAGCTCATGTTACCATCCACAAGCGCGTAAATACACTGAGTACAACAAAGCCTTATCTTACTGATCTTTAACTTTCAAGGCTTGCAATTTGTTAACCATTGGTATGAAAACAGTATTATTTAGGTGGAGTCATCCATTTCCTTTGGCTCCAGACAAAGCCATTCTCACGTGCCACCTAAAGCAGCAACTGGTGCTTCAAGCCTTGATTAACCTTATACCCACTTTGGTAGTGACAGAAAACGAACACGAATGAGATGCTGGTTCTCACTGGGTTTTACGCAGATTGCCCTCATTTGCTGTGACATGGTACCATGTGGGCCTGTAAGCTGGTCTCACCAGCTATGCCTTATTGAATAACAAAGGGGATAAATACTTCGGGAAGATGAAAAGGAGAAGGGGGTAAAAACAAACAAGCAAACAAAAACCCCTTTGACCTGACATTATGGAAAAAATAAAAAAGACACTAAGATGAAAAAAAAATAGTGTCATGGTTTACATGTGGGATTTTGATGGAATCTAGGGCTGTGTTTTAATTCAAAACTCACCATCTCAAAACCACTTCTTTTCATCCGCCTGCAGGACTTGAGGTAAGTACGTATACGTTTTCTGGCACGCTCTTGATACTCAGGGAACTGTCGCCTGCATGAGTCAATGATAGCCTGGATCTTTTCTTTGGGCTGCTTAGAGATTGGGACCATTCGGTCCAAGTTTTCATCTACAAACAGCCTGACAAACATCTGTTGGCAAGAGGGAGACAGAGGAGAAGGGTTTGGAGGGCTGCTCTCTGCTGTTCCTAGCTTCCTGTCTTGATTACCGATAGGAAAATACTCTTTTCTGCTTTATGCACTGGAGAACTTTGCAATGGAAAGCCAGAGATCTTAAGCAAACACCTTTTAAAGGCTTTTTAAATGGTTGGATAAAAAAAAAAAAACTAGAGAGAAAGAGAGAGAGAGGCAGACAGACAGACAGACAGACAGAAAAGTATAGACTATCATGTAGGAAAAAAAAATTCAGGAAATAACAGCAGACTGTGACAATTAAGCACCCCATAAAATTCTCCATTAATGATCAGTATGGCTGCTACATTGCTACCCTGCACAGTGTACTAATCTCTGATAACAAGGGGGACTCTTTTGTCATGCATAATTAGATAAGCCAGGAAGGCAAAAGAAATAACTGATGACAGGCATACTCTTGCGAGGAATAAGCGGAGACCCCCTCATCCTCTAGGTAAACATGCATACTCACACAACACAAATCCAGTTTTCAGCTCACATTTGGCTGTAAAATTCTAAACAAAACCCAGCAATTCTGGTGTCTGGTTGGCAAAGAGAGTTTCATGTACTTTTTAAATCCTTCTGTAAATTAAACAAACACGTCTCTAGAATATCCACGTTTACCAACAAGCAACAACATGAAAGTGAAGTGGTAAAAAGTAACCCACAGGGGCGGGGAGGGGGGGCGGTGGTGGGACTCACATTGAAAGCTTTCAGCCGCTCTGCCTCAACGCCATCAGTCTCGTTAACTTTCTCAGAATCGTCGTGGTCATCGTGGTCGTCTTCATCCTCATCGCCCCTGTTTAGAGACAGGTCCTCGGCACCTCGGTCTACACTCTCATTTTTGCCAGAGTCGTAGCTTGAGTAGCTGTGTGCGGGAGACTGAAAAGAAAGTGGGGGGAGGGGGGATTGCTGCTTTGAAATTCATCACATAGCTTATAAATTTTATTTTAAAATTTCAACTATTACGTAAAAATCTTGTTGAAAAAAGTTAGTGCCAGAGTTGGGGCTGTTTTCATTTGAATCAAAAGTAATTGCGACTAGATTAAAAATTCATTTCCCAAGATACACCAGCCACATTTCAATAGCTGCATGGATCATTTCTATCACTGTAGGAAGTTTTTACCAAATTTGGCTTTTCAAGAGCAAAGATAGTTTCCACTCAATGTACATAGTCTAGAAAAGAGAGAAAAAAGAAAAAAGACAGGAAAGCCAACCTATAATCACTTTTGCAAGAGAATCATTGAATCATATATTCTTAGAAACAGAAATGACCTCAGAGCTTAGTCAATTTAACTGCTTTAGTATTTTTTAAACAGATTAGGAAACTGAGGGGTGGATATGTTTAATTACTTTGCCCAAGAAGGACTATACAAAATATTGATACCAGGCTGCTATTTATAAACCACAGGCTTGAAAATCAGTTTTTAAAAGGTCTGTGAGTCTTAGGATGGCATCTAACTTTGGTCTAGAGAAAAGGAACCAGGTATCCTCTGAATCGTCTTTTAAGTCGAATGCTTTCTAAAGCTTAGTAGATGAATGCCAACCAACAGTTTTCACAAACTTTGATAATTGTGTTCAAGAGCAACCATGGGTCCCACCGTGGAAACTTCTACTTCTTTGTCAGGGAAGTACCTTTTCCTTTCAGAAATAGCTTCTGCTTCTCCAGGCAAAAGTGCCATTTATAGGGCATCAGCCTTCTCTAACCTAGAGGTGCCCCAACTTTACCCCTATGTAACTGAAATCAAGTTGAATCCCACAGGACTAAGCAGAACAAGATTCCTAATAACATCATCTGAGATTCTAGATTCAACTGTGCCTGAAATTCACCCACAATTGAATTCAGCTGTGTGATACTGTACATCTTCTACACCACCCCCTTAGTTTTTTTTCTTTGCCTAAATCTGAGTTTTAGTCCTTTGCAATTTAGTCTGGAGTGGTACAGAAATTATTATAAGTCCAGATGAACAACCCAAATTTCACATACGGTAATTTAGGTACAAAGGTGGCCTCAGCTAAATGGATAATATCTCTGTCAACAGCGGCAGCATTTTCCAATTAACAAAGTAAAAGGCTTTAGAAAGAACTTTACAATGGAAAATTTTAAATCAGCAGTGTTCAAAAATGCCTGTGTGCAATGATAACGTATGTGTAGTATGTTTTAAAGATCACACTACTATTACTACATAATCAGAGGAAGAATAATAAAACTAGAATAGGTCACTGATACTAAAAATAAAGCTAAAATGGGGGTGCCTGGGAGGCTCAGTTGGTTAACCGTCTGACTTTGGCTCAGGTCATGATCTCACAGTTCATGGGTTCAAGCCCCATGTCAGGCTCTGTGCTGACAGCTTGGAGCCTGGAGTCTGCTTCGGATTCTGTGTCTCCCGCTCTCTCTCTCTCTCTCTGCCCCTCCCCTGCTCACTCTCTGTCTCTGTCTCTCTCTCTCTCTCAAAAATAAATAAAACATTAAAAAAATAAAGTTAAAATTTAAAAACCAGTATATTTGACACTATATCATTGTAATATTATAAGAATATTTCAAATTGTTAACAAGGTAGATTTACCAAATAAAAACATGAAGCAAATATTCCATAGGTTTGAAAAATACAGCATATATATTTTTTTAAATGCTAAAGTACAACATTTTAAGTGTTATAATACACTCATATGAATGCAAATAAGCTGGGCTAATATATTCTATTGCCATGTGAAACACGCAACCTAGCCATCTGCTATAAATAGAACCATTTGGAATGATGTAGGATTTATACCTCTAGTCCCTTTAGCTAAAAAAAAATCCAGTCTTACAGATCTGAGAATATTCAGAATCTAAATCTAAAGCATAATCAATTTTTCCCTCTACAATATAAACTGAAATTTTTATAACTCTGAATCGTTTCTCAGCTGGAATGTCATTTTCTGCCTCTGCCACTGTTGAAGACAGAACTAGATTTCAAGGCCACTCTGAGTAAATTCAATTTCCACAGATTCCCTCTTCTACCTCAGTCTACTTCAATGTTTCTCTAAACTGTGAACTCTTAATATGCTATGGCATTTGACATAAAATTAAAGACTATCATTGCTCTCTACTTCTCATGTTAATTTGCATTTTCTTTTAAGCTACATGGAGACAGGAATCTCAATAGCACATGACCTTCTGCTTCTTCCCTACAGCAACAAAGAAATGCTCTCTACAGAAATAGCACTTAAGACTTTTTGCAGGACCCAATTTTCTACAAAACTATTTGGTCTTTAAAAATGGAGGAATGAAGACAAGCCACAGATTGGTAGAAAAAATTTGCAAAAGGCACATCTGATAAAGGACCATTAATCAAAATATACAAGGAACACTAAAAACTAAATGATAAGAAAGAAAACAACCTGATTAAAATATGGCCAAAAACCTTAAGAGGTACCTCACCACAGGAGATAATCAGAGGGCAAAGAGGCCTATCAAGAGAGGTTCCACAACATATGTCATCAGGGAAATGCCAATTAAAACAAGGAGATGCCCTTATAGGGCCAAAATCTGGAACACTGTCAACATCAAATGTTGATGAGGATGACGAACAACAGGAAATCATTCATTGCCAGTGGGAATGCAAAATGGTACAACCACTTTAAGACAGTTTGGCTTTTTCTTTCAAAATTAACATACTCTTCTCATATGGTCCAGCAGTCATATTCCTTGGTATTTACCCAAGGAGTTAAAAACTATGTCTACACAAAAAACTGCATAGGGATATTTAGAGCAGCTTTATTCATAATTTTTAAAATTTAAAAGCAGTCAAGGGGCGCCTGGGTGGCTTAGTCGGTTAAGCATCCGACTTCGGCTCAGGTCATGATCTCGCAGTCTGTGAGTTCGAGCCCCGCGTCGGGCTCCATGCTGACAGCTCAGAGCTTGGAGCCTGCTTCGGATTCTGTGTCTTCCTCTCTCATTGCCCCTCCCCCACTTGTGCTCTGTCTCTATCAAAAAATGAATAAATGTTAAAAAAATTTTTAAAAAAGCAGTCAAGATGTGCTTCAGTAGGCGAATGGAGGCATAAACTGTAGTACATCCAGGTAATGGAATATTATTTGATACTAAAAAGATATGAGCTAAAAAGTCATGAAAATACATGTTACCAAGTGAAAGAAGCCAACCTAAAAAGGCTACATATCACATGATTTGAACTACAAGACATTATGTAAAAGGCAGAACTATGAACAGTAAAACGATCAGTGGTTACCGGGGGTTGGGGTGTGAGGAGGGACGAATAGGCAGAGCATGGAAGCTTTCTAGGGCACTGAAAATACTCTATAGGATACGTGTCATGATATATTTGTACAAACCCATAAAAAGTACAACACCATGATTTCTAATATAAACCATGGACTTTGGGTATCTATAATTCATCAAGGTAGGCTTATCAATTATAACAAATGTACCACTCTGGTAAGTAAGGTTGATAATGAGGGAGGCTATACATGCCTAGGGGCAGTGGGTGTATGGAAATCTCTATACCTTCCTCTCAATTTTGCCATGGGGCCAAAGGTGTATTTTTGCCTTAATTATATACTCCATTTTTTTCCTTTCGACATAACCTGTGGCTCTCCTTAGCGAAGACCTATTAAAAATACATTTGCTCTTCCATTTTCTAACATTTTTACCACCCTAATAAAACTGCCAGCTCTGGACCTTGAACCCCATCCCCCACCTCCACCCCCCCCCAAAAAAGGAAGCTCCATCTGTTTGCTTACTCTGTGGTCAGAGCATATAGAATGGCTAAGACAGCAATATCACAGTGCTTGATAGGAGATGCAGCTGAGGCTAGAGGGGCCATTTCTGATATATGCAGCCAAGGAAAATAAGGAAAAACCTTTCATTTCTTTATTATACCCTAAAAAAGGGAAGAATCTCATGAATTTAGTGCCAGGCAATCATGGTTTCATTATAGTCTGTATGTAGCTCTGTCACAGCACTGATCGTGAAGTCTTATACAAGTTAGCTTATATATCCATCTTCCACAAGACTAAGAGTTACTTGAGGTTGGAGACACTTCAAGACCATGACTTTTCCACCTTTATAACCTTGGACAATGTCAAGCACATAGTGGGAATAAAGTAAATGTTTTCTGAGTGACTGCTTACACATTAGAGCTATACAGAAAATAATTTGAATTAATTTTTTAAATGGCAATTTAGAAATTTGGCCAGTTACTTCTTTTTTGGTCAAGTTATAATTGATATACAATATTATATTGGTTTCAGGTATATAACAATGATTTAATATTTGGATGTATTGCAAAATGATCCAAATAATTCTAGTTAACCTCTGCAACATAGGCAATTATAAAATTGTTTCTTGTGATGAGAACTTTTAAAATTTACGTTAACAACTTTCAAATATACCATATAATATTATTAACGATAGCCACCATGGTGTATATTACATCTCTAGGACTTACTTTATAACTCAAAGTTTGTACCTTTTGACTCTCTCCAACTATTCCCTACCCACTGCACTTCCAAAACGTTTTCTCTATCTCTGAGATTGTTTTCAACAGTCCACCTGTAAGTGAGATGATTGGTATTTTCCTCTCTTTTTACTTAGCAGAATGTCCTCAAGGTCTATCCATGTTATCACAAATGGCAAGATTTCCTTCTTCTTATAGCTGAATAATAATCTATTGTATATATATACACTACATTTTCTTGATTCACTCACCCATCAATGGACACTTAAGTTGCCTCCATGTCTTGGGAATTATAAATAATAATATAATGAACAAGGGAATGAATATATCTTTTACAGCTAGTGTTTTAATTTTCTTTAGACAATTATCCAGAAGCAGAATTGGTGGATATGATACTTCTATTTTTGACTTTTTGAGAAACATCCATACTGTTTTCCATAATGGCTATACCAATTTACATACCCACCAACAGTGCACACGGGGGGTTCCCTTTTCTCCAAATCCTAGCCAACACTTGTTATTTCTTCTGATTGTAATGGTAGCCATTCTAACAGGTGTGAGGTGATAGCTCATTGTAGTTTTGATTTGCATTGCCTTGAGGATCAGTGATGTTGAGCATCTTTTCAGATGTCTATTGGCCATACGTACACCTTCTTTGGAAAAATGTCTACTCAGATCCTCTGTCCATTCTTTAATTGGATTGGTTTTTTGTTTTGTTTTGTTTTGTTTGTTTTTTGGTGTTCTTTATGTATTTTGGATCTTAACTTCTTATTGGATATATAATTTTCAAATATGGTTTCCCATTCAACAGGTTGCCTTTTTGTTTTGTTGGTTTTCTTAAGTGTGCAAGAGCTTTTTAGTCTGATGTAGTCCGACTTGTTTACTTTTGCTTTTGGTGTCACATCCAAAAACACATCACCAACACTGACATCAAGGTAATTACTGCCTGTATTTTCTTTCAGAGTTTCATTGTTTCAAGTCTTATATTCAAGTCTTTAATCCATTTTGAGTTTGTTTAGGTGTATGGTGTAAGATAGTGGTTTAGTTTCATTCTTTTGCATGCAGCTGTCCAATTTTCCCAACATTGCTTATCGAAGACATGGTCTTTCCCCGTTGTCTATTCTTGGCTTTATCCTAAGTTGACCATACACGCATGGGCTTATTTCTAGTCTTTCTATCTGTTTCACTGATCTGTGTGTCTGGTTTTTAAAAAATTTTTTTTAATGTTTATTTATTTTTGAGACAGAGAGAGACAGAGCATGAACGGGGGAGGGTCAGAGAGAGAGGGAGACACAGAATCTGAAACAGGCTCCAGGCTCTGAGCAGTCAGCACAGAGCCCGACGCGGGGCTCGAACTCACGGACCGTGAGATCATGACCTGAGCTGAAGTTGGACGCTTAACTGACTGAGCCACCCAGGCGCCCCTGTGTGTCTGTTTTTATGCCAATGCTATACATTTTTAATTACTACAGCTTTGTAGTATATATTGAAATCAGGGAGCATGATGCCTTCAGCTTTGTTTTTCTTTGGCTATTTGGAGTCATTTATGGTTCCATACAAATTTTAGGATTACTTGTCCTACTTCTATGAAAAATGCCATTGGAATTTTCACATATTTAAATAAATTTAACTTATTTGATAACGATTGTATTGAATCTCTAGATTACTTTGGGTAGTATTGACATTTTAACAATATTATTTCTTCCAATCAGCATGGAATATCTTTCCATTTGTTTGTGTCAGTTTTAATTTCTTTCATTGATGTCCCAAATTTTTTAGTGCATAGATCTTTCACTTCCTTGGTTAAGTTTATTCCTAAGTATTTTTTTAATGTAATTGTTAATGAGATGGTTTTCTTAATTTCTCTTTCTAATAGTTGGTATTAGTGTAAAAAAACAAAAATTTTTTTTAATTGAAGCATAGTTGAAACACAACAGATGTATACTGATTTGGTATCATGTAACTTTACTGAATTCATTCAGCTTTTTAAAAATCTTATTCATTACTGAATAAAATGGGCAATCTTAGAAAAATTAAAGATATGAACAGTATAGAAGCAGTGGTTTTCAAAGAGTTCCTGCTATATCAGTAGTAAGTGCATCTTCTGGTAACTTATTATAAACACAAATTATTGGCCCCCATCCAAGACCACCTGAATCAGGCACTTTGGGGCTAAACCCAGCAATCTGTGTTTTAACATGCCTTCCAGGATATTCTGCTGCATTCTCAAGTGTGAGAACCAGTATCCCAGAGCTAACTTCCACTTATATGAAATAAGACAGATAGAACGGCAAGTTAAATGACACCAGGGAAAACAGATAAAACCCAAATACGAGACATTGTATACGACAACTGACTTCAGTTCTGTAAGAAGTGACACAAGAAAAACAGGTGACATATCAGAAGAGATTTAAGAAGCATACAGATATACCTTGTTTTATTGCATTTTACAGATACTGTGTTGTTGTTGTTGTTGTGGTTTTTACGAATTGAAGGTTTGGGGCAACCCTGTGTCAAGCAAGTCTATCAGCACCATTTTTTCCGACAGCGTTAAGCTCACTTTCTGTCACACTTGGTAATTCTTACACTATTTTCAACTTTTTCTTCATTATTATAGTTGTTATGGTGATTTGAGATCAGTGAACATTGAGGATACTATTGTAATTGTTTGGGGGGGGGGGCGTCACAAACCATGCCCATAGAAGACAGTTAACTTAATTGAGAAAGTCTGTTGTGACTGCTCCACTGACCAGCTGTTCCCCCATCTCTCTCCCTCTCCTTGGGCCTTACTATTAGCTAAGATAACAATATTAAAATTAGTCCCATTAATAATCCTATAATGGCTTCTAAGTGTCAACTGAAAGAGTCACTTGTCTCTCACTTTAAATCAAAAGCTACAAATGATTAAGCTCAGTGAAGAAGGTGTGTCAAAAGCCGAGACAGGCCAAAAGCTAGGTCTCTTGTGCCAAACAGTTAACCAAGCTGTGAATGCAAAGGAAAAGCCCTTGAAGGAAATTAAAAGTGCTCCTGCAGTGAAGACACAAATGGTTAGAGAGTAAAACAATCTTATTACTGATTTGGAGAAAGTTTAGTGGTCTGTATAGAAGATCAAAACAGCCATAGCATTCTCTTAAGCCAAAGCCTAATCCAGAAAAGGCCCTAACTCTCTTCAATTCTATGAAGGCTGAGAGAGGTGAGGGAGCTAAAGAAGAGACGTTTGAAGCTAGCACAGAGGTTGGTTCATGAGGTCTAAGGGAGGAAGCCATCTCCCTAACATCAAAGTGCAAGGTGAAGCAGCAAGCACTGACATAGAAGGAAATTATTCAGATGACCTAAGAAAATAGAGATAGCTATACTAAATAACAAATTCTTTTTTTTTAATTTTGTAATGTTTATTTTATTTTTGAGAGAGAGAGAGACTGAGCATGAGCAGGGTAGGGGAAGAGAGAGAGGTAGACACAGAATCTGAAGCAGGCTCCAGGTTCTGAGCTGTCAGCACGGAGCCTGACACAAGGCTTGAACTCACGAACTGACTGAGCCACCCAGGCGCCCCTAAATAACAAATTTTTAATGTAAGATGTAACAGCCTTATATTGGAAGAAGATGCTATCTAGGACTTTCATAGCTAGGTAGAAATCAATGCCTGGCTTCAAAGCTTTAAAGGATAGGCTGACTCTCTTGTTAAGGGTTATAATGCAGCTGGTGACTTTAAGTTGAAGCCAAAGCTCATTGACCAGTAGGATAATCCTAAGGTCCTCAAGAATTATGCCAAATCTATTCTACCTTCACTTTATAAATGGAAAAACAAAGGCTTGATGACAGCACATTTGTTTACAACATGGTTGATTGAACATTTTAAGCCCAATGTTGAGACCTGCTGCTCAGAAAACCAGATTCCTTTCAAAATAATACTGCATTTTGGTCACAATGCATCTGGTCACCCAAGAGCTCTAATGGAAATGTACAATGAGATTAATGTTTTTATGCCTGCTAACACAACATCTATTCTAGAGTCCACAGATTAAGGAGTCATTTTGACTTTTAAGTCTTATTATAAGAAATACATACCATAAAGCTATAGCTGCCATAGACAGTAATTCTTCTGATGGTTCTGAGCAAAGTAAATTGAAAACCTCCTGGAAAGCATTCACCATTCTAGATGCCATTCAGAGCCATTTGTGATTCATAGGAAGAGGTTAAAATATCAACATCACAGGAGTGTAGAAGCTGATTTCAGTCCTCATGGGTGACAATGAGGGGTTCAAGACTTCAGTGGAAGAAGTAACTGCAGATGTGATATTAATAGAAAGAGAACTAGAAGTGGAAGTGGGGCCTGAAGATGAGACTGAATTGGTGATTTATTTTATGATAAAACTTGAACAGATGAGGGCTTGCTTCTCATGGATGAGCAAAGAAAGTACTTTCTTGAGATGGAATCTCTTCCTGGAGAAGATGCTGTGAAAGTTGTTGAAATAACAACAGAAGATTTAGAATATTACATAGCCTTAGTTGGTAAAGCAATGCTGGGTTTGAGAGGATGGACCCCAATTTTGAAAGAAGGTTTGCGCTCAAACGCTATCAAACAGCGCTGTACGAGAGAGAAACTGTTTGTAAAAGGAAGAGTCCATTAATTTGGCCAACTTCATTGTTATCTGAAGAAATTTCCAAGGCTACCCCAACTTTCAGCAACCACAATCCTGATCAGTCAGCAGCCATCAATGTCAAGGCACAACCCTCCATCAGCAAGAAGATTACAACTCACTAAAAGTTCAGATGATGATTTGCATTTTTTAGCAATGAAGTGTTCTTTAATTAAAATATGCACATTGTGGGGTGCCTTGGGTGGCTCAGTCACTTAAGTGTCCTACTCTTGATTTTGACTCAGGTCATCATCTCATGGTCATGAGATGGAGCCCTGTATTGGGTTCCCTGCTAGGGCATGGAGCCTGCTTAAAGATTTTCTTGCCCTCTGCGACTCCCCTGCTCACACTCTCAAAAAAAAAAAAAAAAAAAAAATCACATTGTTTTTTAGACATAATTCTATTGCACACTTAATAGACTATGGTATATTGCAAATATAACTTTTTTATGCACTGGAAACCAAAAATTTATTTGCTAGCTTTATTATGATACTCATTTTATTGTGATGTTCACTTTGCTGTGATTTCCTGGAACTGAACCTGTAACGCATCTGAGGTTATGCTTTTAATAAAATTAAATGTGCTGACTTTGCTTGTATCATGATTCAAATAAACCCAATGCAAAAATTTTGAAAAACATTTGGGACTATTTGACTATCTATGGAGGGTATTACATGATAACATTGAATTCTTATTAATTTTACAAGAGGTAAGACCTAACATTTGGTTAAGTAAATGTTTATGTAAGAAAATGCCCACACTTGTTAGAGACATGAATTTAGGTATAAGAGATGAAATGACACAGGTATCTGAGATTTGCCTTAAAATACTACAGAAGAAAGGAAAAAAGTGAAAAAAAGCATGGAGTCTTAATCATTGTTGAATATGGCTGACGGATATTAGCAGTTCTGTGTATTATTTTCTCTATTTTTCAATACACTTTAAACTTTCAAAATAAAATTTAAAATTTGTAAGTTTTAGTTTGGTGTCTCTTCCATTTCAAGTATTTTTCATAACAATAATTCATGAAACATTTAAAGAAGCATTAATCTATGCTCATAGCAGCATTCTAGGCTCATAGGACTGACTTGACACAGGTTTTTTGAGGCCTGAAAGTTAGAAAAGTTGGAGACAGGGCACACTTATTTGAAAAAATTAGATACAAAGAGATATAATAAGAGAAAAAGTAAATTATGAAACTAAAAAGCTTATAAATGCTACAATCATCACAAAATGCAAAAAAATAATATTTCAGAAATTAAGTAACTCCTTAACACATCTCTGTAATACTGTTTCACATTTCTTGGCTGCATGCTCTTTGATTGCTTCTTCATATGACAATTATTTCGTATTATCATATCCTATTGAGAACAGAAAAATGATTCTGTCTTTACTTCAGTCTGTCTGATGGAAACGTGTCTTGTACTGTTGATAGTTTAGAAACTTTCCTTTGCTCTTCAAATTAATTATTGCTAATATCATGTAAATTGTTACATTGTTTTCTGTCAGGGAAACCCTCAATCAAGTTCCTTTTATGTCTAAACCATGAATTTTTAGAGCATTTCAAGTTTTCCTAGGAAGTGACTGATGTCTTCATTAAAGTGACATTTTATGAGTTTGTTTTCTTAATATTGGCATTTTCTGTCAAATTCAATATGAAATTTAAATCTTCTCCCAATGTGTTAGTATCTTCTCCCAATGTGTTAATTCTTCTTCATTAGTTGCATTTTTCTTATTCCTATATACTGCCTTTAGTAAGATCTGAAATTATAAGTCAGTTACTTCCAGTGTCAGAATGTCTATTGATTTCCCTTCTCTTTTTTAGAATATTTTATCTCAGTTTTCTTTCAATAATTTATTAAATAAGTATAAAGACAAAATGATATAGTCATCATATATTTCAAATTAGGCATTTGTAACTTCTCACTTGTTTTATCAAAAAGATTTTTTGGGGCACCTGGGTGGCTCATTTGGTTAAGCATCTGACTCTTGGTTTTGGCTCAATTCATGGTCTCATGGTTCATGGTTTTGAGCCCTGCATCAGGCTCTGCACTGATAGCATGGAGGCTGCTTGAGATTCTCTCTTCTTCTCTCTCTGCCCCTCCTCTGCTCTATCAAAATAAACTTCATAAAAGATTTTTCTATATGATAGTTGAAACGTTATATTTCGCTATGTGAAAAACATACAAGATATCTCTGTATTACTACTAAAAACTGCATGTGAATCTGCAATTATCCATTTGTATAGCCCTGGATTGGTATGTGTTATTGTATGGTTTGGTTTCTCAACAAGCTGAAGCAGGGGCTAACTCTACCTACCAGTATGCCCACAGCAGCTATAGCTAGGCTTCTCAGCCAGTTACACTGGGGCCAGCCCTGCCCAATGGTGCACTCACAGTAGTTGCAATTGCTCATTGCAACTGGTCATTGCAACTGGCCAAGCCCAGAAAAAGCCCTGCTCATCAGCATAGCCACAACAGGAGGGTGCACACGGCCCATACAAAGGATGCCCCTGGAGCACATGATTATAGTGACCAGGGAGGTTGTATTATGGGCCCCTTGGATATCTTCTACATAAGTCCACTACTTTCAAGACCAGGAGATATAGATGACTTATTTAATACATAAAACAAACACAGAAAGTCACATAAAATGAAGAAACAGAGACACATGTTCCAAACAAACAAACAAAGCAAGACAAAACCTCAGAAAAAAGAACTAAATGGAATAGAGATAAGCAATCTGACTCATGAGGACTTAAAAGTAATGGTGATAAAGATGCTCACCAGACATAAAAGTGGATGAACTCAGTGAAAACTTCAACAAAGACATATAAAATATAAAAAAGAATGAATCAAAGCTGAAAAATACAACAAATGAAATTAAAAATACACTAGAGGAAATCAAAAGTAGATTAGAGGAAGCAGAAGAATGGATCAGCAATCTGGAAGACAGGGTATTAGAAATCACTCAAATTGAACAGCAGAGAGAAGGGAAATTTTTTTTAAAGGAGGATAGCTAAGGGACCTCTGGGACAGTATCAAGCATGCTAACATTCACATTATAAGGGTCACAGAAGGAAAAGACAAAAAGGGGCAAAAATTTACAAGAAGAAATAATAGCTGAAAACTTCCCTAACCTGATAAAGAAAATAGATGTCGTAGTTCAGGAAGCACAGAGAGCCCAAAACAAGATGAACACAAAGAGGTCCACACCAAGAAAAATAATAAGTAAAATGCCAAAAATTAAAAATAGAGAATCTTTTTTTCACAGTTATTTTTGAGAGACAGAGCACAAGTGGGGGAGGGGCAGAAAGAGGAGGAGACACAGAATCTGAAGCAGCTCCAGGCTCCAACCTGTGAGCACCGAGCCCCATGCAGGGCTTGAACCCACAAACCATGAGATTGTGGCCTGAGCCAAAGTTGGATGCTTAACTGACTGAACCATCCAGGCACCCAAAAAATAGAGAATTTTAAAAGCAGTAAGAGAAAAGCAAGTAATTCTATAACAAGGGAAACCCTATAAGGCTATTACAATTGATTTTTCAGTAGAAACTTTATAGGCCTGTTGGGAGTGACAGGATAAACTCAAAGTGCTAAAAACAAAAACAAAAATAAAAACAAAAAACAAAGAACAAAAAAATAAAGCCAAGGTTATTCTACCTGGCAGGTATCATTCAGAATTGAAGGAGGGATAAAGAGTTTTCCAGACTCCCTCCCACCCCCCAAAAAAGTGTTAAAGCAGTTCATCACCACTAAGCCTTAAGATTAAAAAGATTTCTTTCAATGGAAGAGGTCATAAGTACAAGTAAAAATAATTATGAAAGGAAAATTTTTCACTGATAAAAGGAAACATAGTAAAGGTAGAAGATTAATTACTTATAAAGCTGTTATGTAGGTTCAAAGATAAAAGTAGTAAATCAATTACATCTATAAAAATTAGTTATGAGATACACAAAATAAAATGATGTAACATACGAGATTATATACATAAAATGTGGGGAGGGAGAAAGTAAGAATATAGCGTATTTAGAATGTATTTGAACTTAAGTGACCATCAACTGAAAACAGACTGCTACATACATATGTTATTATATATTAACCTAATGGTAACCACATGCCAAAAACCTGTAATAAATACACAAAAAATAAAGAGAAAGGAATCCAAGCATAAGGCTAAAGAAAGTTACCAAATCACAAGGGAAGAAAGCAAGAGAAAAAGAAAGGAACACAGAGAACTATAAAAACAACCAGAAAACAACTAAGAAAATGACAATATGTACACACCTAACTTTAAACATAAATGGACTAAAAGCTTCAATCAAAAACAAAGGGTGAATGAATGAACTGAAAAAAAGAAAAGAGGTAGGGGAGCAATACTTACATCAGACAAAACAGACTTTAAAACAGACTGCAACAGGAGACAATGAAGGGTATTACATAATGATAAAGGGATCAATCCAACAAGAGGACAAAATAATTTTGTTTATCTGTACACCCAACTATGAGCACCTAAATATATAAAGCAAATATTAAAGACATAAAGTGAGAAATTCAAAGTCATACAATGACATTAGGGACTTTCACACCCCATTTACATCAATGGACAGATCACCCAGACAGAAAATCAGTAAGGAAATAGTTATTTGTAATGACACATTAGACTAGATGGACTTAATAGATTATTAGAGAACACTTCATCCAAAATGAAGAGAACAGACATTCTCAACTGCACATGAAACATTCTCCAGGATACATCATGTGTTAGGCCATGAAACAAATCTTAATACATTTGAAAAGACTAAAATCAAATCAAGCATCTTATCTACTCAAATGGTATGAAACTAGAAATCTGTCACAAGAAAAAAAAGATGGAAAAACAAAAATACATGGAGGCTAAACAATATGCTATTAAACCAATAAGCAAATGGAGAAATCAAAGAGTAAATTAAAAAATATCTGGAGACAAAAGCAAATGGAAACACAACAGACTAAAATCTTTGGGATGCATCAAAAGCAGCTCTAAGAGAAAGTATATAGCAACACAGGCACACCTCAAGAAACAAGAAAAATCTCAAACAAACAGGTTAGGCGTACACCTAAAGGAACTAGAAAAGGAAGAGCAAAACCCAAAGTTAGTAGAAGAAAATAATAGAGATCAGAAAAGAAGTAAATGAAATAGAGACACATATAACAGAAAAAAAATCAATGGTGCTTTGAAAATATAAAATGCACAAACCTTTAGCCAGACTTATCAAGAAAAAGAGAAGACTCAAAACCACAAATGAAAGAGAAATTAGAACCAACACCACAGAAATACAAAGGATTATATAAGACTACTTCAAAAATTTATATGCCAACAAATTATACAATATAGAAAAAATAGATATATTCCTAAAAACATCCAATAATTCTAAACTGGATCAGGAAGAAATAGAAAATCTAAACAGATTTATTACTGATTCAATTTTGTTACTAGTAATAGGAAAACTCCCAACAAATGAAGGTGTGGCATGAGATGGTTTCACAGGTGAATTCTACCAAACATTTACAGAAGAGTTAATACTGACCTTTCTCAGCTGAGAGGAGCTAAGACAGTGTAGTAAGAAGACCCTAGGCTTATCTCATCCCTCAAACACAGCTGGATAAATATCAAATCATTCTGAATACCCAAGGAATCAATCTGAGGACTGACAGAACAAACTGTACAACCAGAGAGAGAGCGGAGACCACACCGTGGAAGGAAGGAGGTGCAGAAATGTGGTTATGGGAGAAATGGATCATGGATACTGCAGAGGAGTGGGAGTCCAGGTGGAGAGAGAGGAGACAAAAGGACAGAGGGGTGCACAGGAGGTTATACAAAGAAAACACTTTTCCAAAGCCATTGACTGGGAAAACAAGAGGAGCTGATTTTCATGAGATTTTGCAACCAATAGGGATCAAAGACTAGAGTTTTAGAGGTCTATGGAGTGGCTGATATAGAGCCCTGAGGGTGCTGCAGTGCTCCTTTACAGAAGACAAGCAAGTAACCTGGAGGGGGGACAGCACAATCTGAGCATCACCTAAATACACTGGGAGATATGATTCCTCCTTGCGGTGCATCTGAGAAACATGACATTGCCTCTTTGGAAACAAAGGAACCAGTGGGTGCCATTTCCCTCTTCTACCTCTCAGCATAGATGCAGACACACAAGTTAATGGTGGCTAACCTGGACACTGGATCTTTACTGTGCTTTATTACAAAAATATTCTCCTGTGCTCTGGGGTGACTGACCTTCTGGGTCAAACCTGTATCAGTTCCAGCATGAAAGACCTTCCCCCAGAAGACCAGCATGGATACTGCCACACCAGGTCCCTAACGTTTTGAGTTTTAAAAGTCAGCAGGCCTGGCTGAGACAGAGTCAAAAGTGCACTGTACTGCTCCAGGTGGGCAAGCAACTTGGACACAGTGTTAAGGCGATGATCTGAAAGACATCTGAGACACCCAAGGGGAAACTGTTCTGTCTTCTTGGAGGGATTGCTTGATAGTAGCACGTGAGAACTCTCATCTCTGGGGAAGAAGGAGCTGGCTAGCACCATTTCCCTCCCTCACCTATAGCATGAACTAACTTCAGTAAGCAGCACAGGGCCAACAATGGTGGCCTAAAACACTTACAGCAAGCCCTGCCCACCCTGTGCTCTCCAGGTGCTGCTTCTCTCTGGCCAGTGTGCCTGAGAACCAGAGCAGTGGGCTCCACCCCCCAAAAGACCAGCACAAATCCCTGCCACACCACATCTACTGAACATAGAGTTCTGCAAATCTTCAGCTCTAGTGAAAATAGCATCAAGTCTCTTTTAACAAACAGACCAGAGCACACCCAGTTAAAACTCACCACACTCTGGACAAGGTCCAAACACTCCCCACTTCAGGAAAGCAAAAACTCTGCAGAGGATTGGCCTAAGGGACAAACCAGTCAAAACACAGCAGCAGAGACATGCAGCACCAGACACACTTCCTGAAGCGCCACAACCTGGACAGTATGTGACTATTTCTGCGTAAAAACATTACTCTCAGGAGCAGGAAACATACCAGGCTTTCCTAACACACAGAAGAAGACAGATATATAAGCAAAATTCCAGGACAGAGGAACTCATCCCCTAAGAAATAACAAGAAAAGGTCATGACTAAGAATCTAATTGAGACAGATATAAGTAATATGTCTGATCCAGAATTTAAAACAACAATCATAAGGATACTAGCTGGGCTTGAGAAAAGTATAGAAGACACCAGGTAATCTCTCTCCACAAAGACAAAAGACTTAAAAACTAGCCAGGCTTAAATTAAAAAATTCTTAAATTAAATTAAAATAACAAAGATGCAAAATCAACTGTTGTAACAACGACAAGGGTGGAAGAAGAAGAGGAATGAATAAGTGATGTAGAAAATAAAATTATGGAAAATAATAAAGTTGCACAAAAGGGGGAAAGAAAATCTTAGATCATGAAGCCAAACTTAAGGAACTCTGTGATTCCATAAAGCATAACAACATTTGTATCCTAGGAGTCTCAGAAGAAGAAAAGAGGGAAAAGGGGGCAGGAGGTTTACTTGAACAAATAATAGCTGAAAACTTTCCTACTCTGAGGAAGGAAAAAGACATCCAAATCCAGGAGGCAGAGAGAAGTCCCATCAAAATCTACAAAAGTAGGCCAACACCAAGACATATTATAGTTAAATTTGCAAATTATAAAGAAAAAATCCTAAAAGCAGGGAGACAAAAGAAGTCCCTAACTTACCAGAGAAGACAAAGTTAGCAGAAGATCTCTCCACAGAAACTTAACAGGCAGGAAGGAGGTGGTATGATATATTTAACACTCTGAATGGGGAAAATAAGCAGTCAAGAATACGCTATCCAGCAAGGCTATCATTCAGAATAGGAGATAAAGAGTTCCCCAGACAAACAAAAACTAAAGGAGTTCGTGACCACTAATTCAGCCCTGTAAGAAATATTAAAGGGTACTCTCTGAGTGGGAAATAAAGACCAAAAGTGACAAAGACTAGAAAGAAACAGGGAAAATCTCCAAAAATGACTTAACAGGTAATACAATGGCATTAAATTCATGTCTATCAAGAATCACTCTGAATATAAATGAATTAAATGGTCCAATCAAAAGACAAAGGATGTCAGAATGGATTAAAAAACAAGACCCATCTACATGCTGCCTACAAGAGACTCATTTTAGACTGAAAAACACATCCAGCTTAAAAGTGAGGGGATGGAGAAACATTTACCATGCAAATGGACATCAAAAGAAGGCTGGAGTAGCAATATTTATATCAGACAAAATAGATTTTTAAACCAAAGACTGTAACAAGAGATGAAGAAGGGAAATACATCATAACCAACAAGATCTAACAATTATAAATATTTATGCCCCTAACTTGAAAGAACCCCAAATATATAAAACAAACGTAAAGAAACTCATTGATAATAATAATAGTATTAGATTTAACACCCCACTTATAGCAATGGACAGATCATTTAAGCAGAAAATCAACGAGGAAACAATGGCTTTAGAATAACATACTGGAGCAGATGGACTAAGCAGATATACCCAGATCATTTCATCCTAAAGTAGAATACACATTATTTTCAAGTGCACAGGGGACATTCTCCATAACTGATCACATATTAAGTCACAAATCAGGCCTCAACAGTTCAAAAAGACTGAAATAATACCATGCATATTTTCTGACCACAGTGCTATGAAACTTGACGTCAACTACAGGAAAAAATTTGGAAAGACCAAAAATACAAAGAGGCTAAAGAACATCCTATGAAAGAATGAATTGGTCAATCAAAAAAATAAAGAAGATATAAAAAAAAAATACACAGAAACAAATGAAAATAAGAACACGAGGGTCCAAAACCTTGGAATGCAGCAAAGTGGTCATAAGAGTGAAGCATACATCAAGTCAGGCCTAACTCAAGAAGAAAAAGCCCATTCATGAGTGCTCCACACTCATAACCTAATCACCTCTCCAAAGCCCCACCTCTTAGTATCACACTGAGGGTTAGGATTTCAACATAGGAATTACACGAGGACACATTCACTTTGTAACACTGCTCATCTGGGGAACACACTTATAGAAGCTAGTGTATTTTTCCCCCCACGGTAATCCAAATAACCGTAGCCATCATGAGCTCCATGAAATCTTCGTAACCTTTAAGATTATTTTTTCTTTATAAGACATTTATCCATTTTATAAATCCCAATAAATAAGGTCTTTCTTCAAAATAGTTTACAAGTGAGATCCAACATGGCAGAGAAATAGGGGGATCCAAAGTTCCCTTGTCCCTCAGACACAGCAGTCTTAAGCCCAGAGGACTCTGAATTCCAAGAGTCCAGGCTGCTACGTGACAGAGTATCTCCAGGGGCCCATGGGGACAACCTGGCAGGCCATAGGGCTACTTCAATGAACAATCAAAGCACACCTGGTGGAGGGTCCAAAACATCACTATAAGTAGGGAGATAAAGCAACCAGAGTCCCAACAACAGACAACATGTAACACACTCCAAAAAACACTTCCTGAAGAGCCAGGCACAAAACAGGGCATGACCACTTTTTAATATAGTAGTGCTCCTGCTAGGAATTTACCCAAGCGATACAGGTGTATCAGGGCATAAGGTGTATACAGATGCATAAGGGCACTTGTACCCCAATGTTTATAGCAGCACTCTCAACAATAGCCAAATTATGGAAAGAGCCTAAATGTCCATCAACTGATGAATGGATAAAAATATTGTGGTTTATATACACAATGGAGTACTATGTGGAAATGAGAAAGAATGAAATATGGCCCTTTGTAGCAACGTGGATGGAACTGGAGAGTATGATGCTAAGTGAAATAAGCCATACAGAGAAAGACAGATACCATATGGTTTCACTCTTATGTGGATCCTGAGAAACTTAACAGGAACCCATGGGGGAGGGGAAGGAAAAAAAAAAAAAAAAGCAAAGAGGTTAGAGTGGGAGAGAGCCAAAGCATAAGAGACTCTTAAAAACTGAGAACTGAGGGTTGATGGGGGGGTTGGAGGGAGGGGAGGGTGGGTGATGGGTATTGAGGAGGGCACCTTTTGGGATGAGCACTGGGTGTTGTATGGAAACCAATTTGACAATAAACTTCATATATTGAAAAAAATAATATAGTAGTGCTCACAGGTGCAGGACATATAACAAGCTTTTAAAACACATAAGGGACAGAAAACTAGCCAAAATAATGAAATGGAAGAATTCTCCTCAAAAGAAATTCCAGAAAGAAATGAGAGCTAAAGAAATGATCAAAACAGATATAAACAATATAACTGAACAAGAATTTAGAATAATAGTCATAAGATTAATCTCAGAGCTTAGAAAAAGCATAGAAGACAGCAGAGAATCTATTGCTGCAGAGATCAAGGAACTAAAAACTAGTCAGGATGAATTAAGAAATGTTGTAAGTGAGGTACAAAATAAACTAGATGTGGTGACAGTGAGGATTGAAGAGGCAGAGGAGAGAATAAGTGAAAGAGAAGATAAAATTATGGAAAAAGATGAAGCTGAGAAAGAGATTTAAAAAAAATTCTAGACCATGAGGGGAGAATTAGAGAACTAAGTGATTCCATGAAACAATAATATCCGTATCATAAGAGTCCCAGAAGAAGGAGAGGGAGGGAGGGAGGGAGGGAGAGGGAGAGAGAGAGAGAGAGAGAGAGAGAGAGAGAGAGAAGGGCAGAAGGTGTACTTAAACAAATCATAGCTGAGAACGCCCTCAATTTGGGGAAGAAAACAGACATTGCAATCTAGGAGTCACAGAGAACTCCCTTCAGATGTAACAGGAATCTATCTTCACCACATACCAGAGTGAAACTAGCAAAATACAAAGATAGAGAATTCTGAAAGCAGCTAGAGGCAAACAAGGGTAGACACATAAGGGTAGTAGCAGACCTCTCTACTGAAACTTGGCAGCACAGAAGGGAGTAGCAGGAAATATTCAATGTGCTGAATAGGAAAAATATGAACCCAAGAATCCTTTATCCAACAAGACTGTCATTCAGAATAGGAGAGATAAAGGTTTTCCCAGACAAACAAAAACTTTAAGAGTTTATCACCACTAAACCAGCCCTACTAGAGATCCTAAGGGGGACTCTGTGAGTGGAATGTTACAAAGACTACAAAGGACCAGAGACATCACTACAAGCATGAAACCTACAGATAACACAATGACAGGAAATCCATATCTTCCAATAATAATGCTGAATGTAAATGGATTAATGCTCCAATCAAAAGCCATAGTGTATCAGAATGGATAAAAAAACAAGACCCATCTATTTACTGTCTACAAGAGACCCATTTTAGACCTGAGGACACCTTCAGATTGAAAGGTGATGGAGATCCATCTATCATGCTACTGGAAGTCAAAAGCAAGCTGGAATATAACCATATTTATATCAGACAAACTAGATTTTAAACTAAAGGTTGTAACAAGAGATGAAGAAGGTCATTATATCATAATTATGGGATCTATCAAGAAGAGCTAACAATTATAAATGTTTATGTACCTGATTTGGAGCTCCCAAATATATAAAACAATCACAAACATAAGCAATCTTATTGATAAGAATGTGGTAATTGCAGGTGACTTTATACTCCACTTACAACAATGGGCAGATCATCTAAGGAGAAAAATCAATAAAGAAACAATGGCTTTGAATGATACACTGGGCCAGAGGGACTTGACAGATATATTCAGAACTTTTTATTCTAAAACAGCAGAATACACATTCTTCTCAAGTGCGCATGGAACATTCTCCAAGATAGATCACATACTGAATCACAAAACAGCCTCAATAAATATAGAATAATTGAGATCATACTACAAACACTTTCAGATCACAATGCTATGAAACTTCAAATCAACCAAAGGAAAAAGCTTGGAAAACCTCCAAATGTATGGAGGTTATAGAACACCCTACTAAAGAATGAATGGGTCAACCAGGCAATTAAAGAAGAAGTTAAAAAAATATATGGAAAAAAATGAAAATGAAAACACGACAGTCCAAACTCATTGGGATGCAGCAAAGGCAGTCCTAAGAGGGAAATACATTGCAATCAGGCCTATCTCACGAAACAAGAAAAATCCCAAATACAAAATCTAAACACACACCTGAAGGAACTAGAAGCAGAACAGAAAAGAAACCCCAAGGCCAGCAGAAGGGAAATAATAAACATCAGAGCAGAAATAAACAATATAGAATCCAAAAACACCAGAACATATCAACAAAACTAAGAGCTTGTTTTTTTTGAAAAAAATAAAATTGATAAGTCTCTAGCCAGAATTCTCAAAAGGAAAAGAGATAGGACACAAACAGACAAAATCACAAACGAAAATGGTCTTATCACAACCAACCCCTCAGAAATACAAGCAATTATCAGAGAATACTATGAAAAATTATATGCCAACAAACTGGACAACCTGGAAGAAATGGACAAATTCCTAGACACCCACAAACTCAAAAGAACTAACCAAAACTCAAAAAGAAAGAAATAGAAAATTTAAACAGACCCAAAACTAGTAAAGAAATTGAATCAGTTATCAACAATCTCCCAACAAGGGTCACAGACTCTTACCAGATGCTTAAAGCAGAGTAAATACCTATCCTTCTCAAGCTGTTCTGAAAAATAGAAATGGAAGGAAAGCTTCTAGACTCATTCTAGGACATCAACATTACCTTGATTCCCAAACCAGACAGAGACTGCCCCCAAAAAGGAGAATTACAGGCAAATATACCTGATGAATATGGATGTAAAAATTCTCAACAAGATACTATCAAATCGAATTCAACAGTATATAAAAATAATTATTCCCCATGGTCAAGTGGGATTCATTCCCGGGCTGCAGGGCTGGTTCAATGTTTGAAAATCTATCACTGTGATACATCACATTAATAAATAAAGGGTAAGAATCATACAGTCCTGTAAACAGATGCAGAAAAAGCATTTGATAAAATACAGCATCCTCTCTTAACAAAAACCCTCAAGAAAGTCGGGATAGTAGGAACATACCTAAACATCATAAAAGTCATATATGAAAAGCCCACAGCTAGTATCCTCAATGGGGAAAAACTGAGAACTTTCCCCCTGAGATGAGGAACATGACAGGGATGTCCACTCTCACTGCTGTTGTTTAACATTGTATTGGAAGTCCTAGCAACAGCAATAAGACAACAAAATGTAATAAAAGGCATCAAAATTGGCAAATAAGTCAAACTTTCACTTTTCACAGATGACCTGATACTCTGTGTGGAAAACCCAAAAGACTCTACCAAAGAGCTGCTAGAACTGATACATGAATTCAGCAAAGTTACAGGATACAAAAAATGTATGGAAATCAGTTGCATTTATATATACCAATAATGAAGCAACAGAAAGAGAAACCAAGAAATTTATCCCATTTACAATGGCACCTAGAACATAAAATACCTAGGAATAAACCTAACCAAAGATGTAAAAGATCTATATGCTGAAAACTACAGAAAACTTATGAAGGAAATTGAAGAAGACACAAAGAAATGGAAAAATATCCCATGCTCATGAATTGGAAGAATAAATATTTTTAAAATGTCACTACCACCCCAAGCAACCTACACACTGAATGCAATCCCAATAAAAATTGCACCAGCATTCTTCTCAAAGCTAGAACAAACAATCCTAAAAGTTGTATGGAACCACAAAAGACCCTGAATAGCCAAAGTAATGTTGAAAAAGAAAACCAAAGTGGGAAGCATCACAATCCCAGACGTTAGCCTCTACTACAAAGCTGTAATCATCAAGACAGTATGGTTATTGGCACAAAAACAGACATATAGACCAATGGAATAGAATAGAGAACCCAGAATTGGACCCACAAATGTATGGCCAACTAATCTTTGACAAAGCAGGAAAGAGTATCCAATGGAAAAAAGACGGTCTCTTTAGCAAATGGTGCTGGGAGAACTGGACAACAAAAGCAGAAAAATGAAACTGGACCACTTTCTTATACGTCAGAGTGGCTAAAATTAACAACTCAGGAAACAAAAGATGCTGGTGAGGATGTCAAGAAATGGGAACCCTCTTGCACTGTTGGTGGGAATGCAAGCTGGTGCAGCCGCTCTGGAAAACAGTGTGGAGGTTCCTCAAACAATTAAAAATAGAACTACCTTATAACCCAGCAATAGCACCACTAGGAATTTATCCAAAGGATACAGGAGTGCTGATTCACAGGGGCAATGTTTACAGATGTGCTTTCAACAATAGCCAAATGATGGAAAGAGCCTAACTGCCCATCAACTGATGAATGGATAACAAAGATGTGGTTTATATATACAATGGAATACTACTTGGCAATGAGAAAGAATGAAGTCCTGCCATTTGCAGCAACATGGATGGAACTGGAAGGTATTATGCTAAGTGAAATAAGTCAGTCATAGAAAGATATCATATGTTTTCACTCATATGTGGAACTTGAGATCCTTAACAGAAGACCATGGGGGAAGGGGGGGGGATAGTTAAAAACAGAGAGAGAGGGAGGCAAATTGTAAGACTGTTAAATACAGAGAACAAACTAAGGGTTGATGGGGGTGGGGAGAGGGAAAGTGGGTGATGGGCATTGAGGAGGGCACTTGTTGTGATGAGCACTGGGTGTTATATGTAAGCAACAAATCATGGGAATCTACCCCCAAAATCAAGAGCACACTGTATATGCTCTATGTTAGCCAATTTGATAATAAATTATATTAAAAAATAGTTTACAAGCAAAATAGTATATGTGACTTTTGGTTTTCAAATAAAATGGCCAGCATCTTTCATCACTTTGACCACCTCTTTATTTTTTTCCATTAAATGTAATGAACTTATTTTTGTCATCAATGTACTGTTGAATATCCTTAAATAATATTTGAACAAGATTTAAGAGAAAAAAACCTTTCTACACTTAGCCTGTATTGAATGGACTCAATTTATCTTTAAAATGCCATAATCAGGGCACCTGGTGGCTCATTTGATTGAGCATCTGACTCTTGATTTGGCCTCAGGTTATGATCCCAAGGTCGTGGGACTGAGCCCCACATCAGGCTCTGCACTGAGAGTGGAGCCTGCTTAAAGTTTTCTCACTCTCTTCCCGCCCCGATTCATGTTCTCTCTCAAAAAAATTTTTAAAAATTAAAAAAAAAATTTAGTGCCATAATGAATTATTGCATTATTTATCAAAGTCCAAACAAAATCACTGCTGACATTTATGTATATTGTTACCCTAACAAATTGTATTTTTATTTTAATCTTTATTTTGTTGTTTCCTGTTAGAAAGGGTCTTGAATCTCATTATTTTTATCTCTCCTGTTATTTTCATCATATTTATCTTTTGTCATTCTTTTCCTTATTTTTATTGTTTTGACCATCAGAATTTTCTTACAATAGTTTTTTGACATGTTGACATTGTGAAGCTTCTGCCAATCTTCCCCCCCCCCCTTTTAAGTTTCCTTATTTTGAGACAGAAAGCAAGCACAAGCTGAGGAGGGGCAGAGAAAGAGGGAGAGAGAGAGAATTCCAAGCAGGCTCTGCACTACCAGCACAGAGCCTGATGAGGGGCTTGAATCCACAAACCAGGAGATCATGCCCCGAGCCAAAATTGGGAGTCAGACACTTAACCAACTGAGACGTCCAGGTCCTCCTCTATTTTTGGATTTTTGATAGAAGCCTCCCTTACCTTTATATATCAGTTGTGGAATGATCAAGAATTCTGAATATATAAAATTAATTTACAATTAAGATGTATACATTTCTAAGTCACTTGTTATTTTAAGCTATGTAACTGTATTACCACATTGTCCTTATACCATATACACTGGAGTTCTTGATGAATCTGTGTAGAGTTTTGTTACTGGAAAACTTATTTCTTCAAGATATTTCAACCTGTCAATGGCAACTTTGCATGCCATTTCTTCTGTAACTTCCAGGCCTGCTCTGGACAGATTATATGCTTGATGCAGTATGCTAAGGTCCACTTTGATATGTGAGAGGCATACAACAATTACCTTCACCTGTGGATACATGAACTATTCTCAGATCTGCTATAAGTTTATGTCATGCAAAAGGATTCTTATTTCACTGAGAACACACTCTAGCTCTGTCCATGTCATTGTAAATGGCAAGATTTCATTCTTTTTGTTGGCTGCATAATATTACATTGTATACAGATGTGGTATATATTTATATATACTACATATATATATTATATATACCATATATATTATGTATTTTATATATTTAAAATGTATATAAATATATATTTATGTATTATATATATTATGTATATATATCATATATATCATATATATATACCATATATCATATATCATATATCAATATATATCATATACATATCATATACATATATCGTATGTATATACACACACACACACCACATCTACCTTCTTTATCCATTAATCAGTGGATGGACTTTTGGGCTCTTTCCATAATTTGGCTATTGTTGATAATGTCGCTATAAATATCGAGCTGGAGGTATCCCTTTGAATCAGTATTTTTGTATCCTCTGGGTAAATATCTTGCAGTGCAATTGCCTGGTTGTACGGCAGTTCTATTTTTAACTTTTTGAGGAATCTCCATATGTCTTCCAGGGTGGCTGCACCAGTTTGCATCTCCACCAACAGTGTCAGAGGGTTCCCCTTTCTCTGCAACTTCACCAATATCTGTTGTTTCAGGTGTTATTTTAGCCACTCTGACATGTGTGAGGTGGTACTCACTGTATATTTGTATTTCCCTGATGATGAGTGATGTTGAACGTCTTTCCATTTCTCTGTTAGCCATCTGAATGTCTTCTTTGGAAAAATGTCTATTTATGTCTTCTGCCCATTTCTCAACTGGATTATTTGTTTTTTTGAGTGTTGAGTTTAAGTTCTTTATTGATTTCGGATACTAACCATTTATCAGATATGCCATGTGCAACTCTCTTCCCCCATTCTGAAGGGTTGCCCTTTAGTTTTTTTGATCAATCCCTTCACAGTAACCATGAAATTCTGAGTGGACTTTTATTTTGTAGAGGGCATGTTTTCAGTTGAGTAGCAGTAAGTACATTTTAGGATGTGGGAAAACAATTTTTTAGAAGTGTAAGTTTGTGATATTGGGTGAAATAAGGAAAAGAAACAGTAGAAATTTGATACTTTTTCCTATTTTTGAAGAATCCCCCTTTTTATGAGCAGAGCCCACCTTCCAACACAGAAGCTTAAAATGCCTGCGTTGGGGGGGACCCTTGATCCAGACTCCACCTACTGGATTTACTCACCACACACTTTAAATGCAAGGTAGTATGTAAAGAAATAGAGATCAGTCTGACCAGGTGGTAGCCAGAGGGCAGCTTTCTGTTTAGTTCCAGGGGCAGCAGTATCCATGGTTCCACGGGTCAATTGCCTATTCTCAGTCTTGAGGTATTTCCAACAGGTAACTGGTGCAATGCAAATTACAAACTCATTCCTGCCCATGAAGAGTCTAAGCCCGAGTGTTCACCACCACCACCCCACCCAGAGATGGCTTTATAGAAATATTTTATTTCTGCTGCTGTTAGTTACCTGCCACTGAAATCCCGGAGTGCTACAAATGCCAAATTATTTGATGAGTAAATTGATATTTGAATTAAAAAAGAAAAATAGTTTTTAGCCCCAAGATTAAATCACTCATGATATACTGCAAGTTTTAAAAATACACTGTGAACGTATTAAGAACTCCTACAGCTCAACAACAAAAAAGAATCAACCTAATTAAAAAATGGGTGAAGGACTTGAGTAGACATTTGTCCCAAATGGACATACAAATGGCCAGCAGCATATGCAAAGTTCCTCAATATCATCAATCATCAGAGAAATGTACATTAAAACTGTAATAAAATATCACCTCATACCCATTTAGGATGGCTACCATCAAAAACCCAGAAAATGATAAGTGTTGGTGGGTATATGGATAAGTATGAACCCTTGTACGCTGATGGCAGGATTATAAAATAGTGTGATGGCTTTGAAAAACATGTTGGTTCCTCAAAAAATTACAGATAGAGCTGCCACATAACTACCAAATCTCACTTGTTGGTATGTATCCCGAAGAACTGAAAGCAGGGTCTCGAAGAGATATTTGCACATCCATGTTCATAGAAGCACTATTCACAATAGCTAAAAGGTAGAAGCAACCTGAGCATCTATCCACGGATAAATGGATAAACAAAGTGTGGTATACACCTAGAATGGAATGTTATTCGGCTTTAAAAGGAAGGAAACGCTGTCACATTCTACAACATGGATGCCCTTGAAGACATTAGGCTAAGTGAAATAGACTGGTAACAAAAGGACAAATACTTTATGATTCCACTCACATGATGTACTTAGAGCAATCAAAATCATACAAAGTAGAATGGTTGTTTCCAGGAGATGAGAGGAGAGGGGATTGGGAAGTTATTGTTTAATGGATCAGACTTTTGGTTTTACAAGAGTGATGGACCTGGATGTTAGTGATGTTTGCACATTATGAATGCATTTAATACCATTGTACACTCAAAAGTGGTTAAAATGGTAAATTTTTATGATAGATGTTTTTATTTTAGCACAATTCTAAAAAAACAAAGAATATTTTAATGAAAAAATCTCCACAATTTGTATAAGAAAAGACATCTAAACATAAGGTAAGGAATATCTCCTGTTTCTCTTTGCTGTGATTAATTCTCATGTTTGAGTATTCACAACTCTCTCTTCCTCACTAACAACATGTAGGGTTATTAAAAGACAAAATCAATGATGAAATTAGTAGATACGAGGGAAAAACATCGTGTCAAGCATGTCTCATTGTTTGGGTACCATTTTTAGAAAACAAGATACAGGTAGGGCTGCCTGGGTGGCTCAGTCAGTTAAACGTCTGACTGGCTCAGGTCACGATCTCATGGTCCGTGAGTTTGAGCCCCACGTCAGGCTCTGTGCTGACAGCTCAGAGCCTAGAGCCTGCTTCGGATTCTGTGTCTCCCTCTCTGCTCCCCTCTGCCCCGGCTCACGCTCTGTCTCTCTCAAAAATAAAATTAATGTTTATTTTTTTAAAAGAAGATGAGATACAGGTAGAGAAGACAGCTATCCCTCCTGGGATCTTAAAAAAATTTTTTTTTAATTCTGACATATATAATTTGATCCATCAATGACAGCAAGTTATCTATGAGAAAGAGTTTTTTTGAGGATGTACAACCTCAGAAACATGCAATGAGATCATACAGAGATTCAAAACTAAACAGCTAATCCTGGATATTAATACACATGCCAAGACAAAGAAGAGAAATATTAGTGCTCACGGAGTAGAGGCGGGGAGGAAAGTATAAGCCATCGTTCTACAATGGGTTCAGAACATGTCCCCTGGCACACAGGGGACTCTAATGACTGTCTCCCGGCACGCATTCCTGGTATGCTAAATGGTTACTGAAGTTTTTCCCACCTGAGAAAAAAATCTGCCCCATCATTTCATTTCATTTAGGAGAATGCAGATTTCATTTAGGAATAAAAGACCTAAGTCAAAAGCAACACATTTTTATTTGAACTTACAATACACTTCTATGTGAAAGAACTTCCCACAAGAGAATTGATATATATTTTAACCAATTTACTGAGGCTTTTATTTTTATTATATACGTGGTAGGAATGACATCACAGTTTCTTTAACTCCAAGTTTCTATGATTACACCACTTTTAAGAGAAAGAAACCAACAAAGTTTATGTTCCTGAAGCTTTCAAAAATAGATGCTGTCAGGGATATTGATTTGATCTTTTATGACCAGGTTAGAATATACTGATATTAGAGAAGCCTTGTGACACAGTAAAAACATGAATCCCTGATTTAACCCTTCTTTCAAAATTTCAAACACAACTATTAAAGTTACTAACTCATCACCATGAAAGAGAAATCCCAAATGGCAAAAGTCATCTTCTAATATCTCAGTTTAGTTCTACCATTAAAATAATAAAGGTAAATGTAGGTATCAGATCTCAGAATGTCTCGTGAATATCAATTAGATTTTGTTCAAGTACTTTACAAAGATGAAAAATGTTATACTATTAATGTTAATGTATTTTTGCCCCAATTGCTAATTTTATTGTTTTTAGAGTAACGTTTTTTCCTTTTGAGTTAAATGTCAGTTGAAATTGAGACTTGAAAGTGAAATGAATTCCTGATCATTAATTAAATCACCAACAATTCAAGTAATTACAATAGTGTTAGAGGTTTTGAGGCACTATTACCACCTTTCTTCACAAGGGAAAGAGGTGGGTTTTTTACCAATATTTAGTAAAAATCTCACAGCCTAGGCTTCAGACACTAAAGACTAAAGGTTTAAAAGGCGGAGATGCCAAGCCTGGTATTATTCAAGTGCTTTTTAACTTGTCGATTACATATTTAAACTTTGTTTCAATTGTCTTAATTTTTAAAATAAGTCTAGTTGAGGGGCACCTGGGTGGCTCATTGGGTTAAGCGTCTGACTTTGGCTCAGGTCATGATCTCTCGGTCCGTGAGTTCGAGCCCTGCGTCGGGCTCTGGGCTGACAGCTCAGAGCCTGGAGCCTGTTTCAGATTCTGTGTCTCCCTCTCTCTCTGACCCTCCCCCATTCATGCTCTGTCAATCTCTGTCTCAAAAAAAAAAAAAAAAAAAAAACGTTAAAAAATTTTTTAAAAATAAGTCTAGTTGTAACTAACAGTAACATCAGTAACAATGATAATAAGCACAATATTAGAGTTAGTTATGTTCTACCTTTCTACATATTATGTTATACATATTAATTCATTCTCACAAGGATGCCTTGAGATAAATACTGTTAGACTCATTTTACTGGTGGGAAAAATGAGAATGAATGGTGGAGTTGTGATCTGAACCCTTGCAGTCTGGCTTCAATGCTGTCCACCCACATACATTATGTTATATCACACAAGATTTAATGGATATAATTTCTGGTTTGAGATTATTTTGATACTATGTGACAGACATCATCTATGCTTAAATGGTATGTCCATAACTGTATTGGCTAATATAATGCTAGTTGCTATAAAAAACAAACCCTCCAAATCTCCGTGACTAAGCACAATTCATTTCTCATTCAAATCAAGTCCAAAATGGTTTCCATGACTGGTGGGGACTTCACATGTGGTAATTCAGGGACCTAGGTTTTTTCCATTTGTGGAAATCTAGGACCTTGGAGTCCTTGTGTCCGAAGGAAAGAAGGATCATACATGGGAAGTTACGAGGGGCCAGCACTGGAACTACTGCATTTCATCTCTACTATGTCTCCATTGCCCAGAACTCCATTTCAGGGACAAAGAATACTTGGAAATGCTGTTGAGGTGTGTGTTCCAGGAAAAAGAGAAAACTGGGTTGGTGAGTAGCTGGCCAGTATCTCCTACACTGGTCTACGCCTATCTTCTTAGTGATGTGTTACTCATACTTTTTGACTCTGAAACTAATATTTAGTCCACTGTATCTATTTTTTCTAGAGACTCTATAGCATATTTCAGAGTGAATGATGGGGCACCTGGTTGGCTCCGTTGATTAAGTGTCCAACTCTTGATTTCAGCTCAGGTCATGATCTCAAGGTTCGTGAGATCAAGCCCCTACTTGGGATTCTCTCTCTCCCTCCTCTCTGCCCCTTCCCTGCTCATTCTTGTTCTCTCAAAATAAACGTTTTAAAAAAGTGGATACCGGGGCGCCTGGGTGGCGCAGTCGGTTAAGCGTCCGACTTCAGCCAGGTCACGATCTCGCGGTCCGTGAGTTCGAGCCCCGCGTCAGGCTCTGGGCTGATGGCTCGGAGCCTGGAGCCTGTTTCCGATTCTGTGTCTCCCTCTCTCTCTGCCCCTCCCCCGTTCATGCTCTGTCTCTCTCTGTCCCAAAAAAAAAAAAAAAAAAAGTGGATACCACTCACTATATCTATCTTTTTTAGAGACTCTATATACATATTTCAAAATAAATTATACCAGTCACTATATCTATCTTTTCTAGGAACTCCATAACGCATATATCAAAGTGAATGATACCAGTATATTCAAAGGATGTTATGAAGGTAGAGTAGGATTTTAAAAAACGGCCAAATTCTTGCCAAAGGGAAGATCTGGGGTGTCAAGAGAAAAGCTAGATGATGTATTACTCACGTCTTTACTGAAGACATTTTTCCTCTTCCAGAAAACAAAACAAAACAAAAAACAAAACTAACAACAACAACAACAACAAAAAAACCCTTATCTGCTAAATCTTTGTTTTCTTATCTGTCCTTGTTACATACAAGATATTAGCTCCCTTGAGAACCTATGGAATTCCTTGAGATTTTTGACTGGATCAGTAATTGACATATAGTAAGCATCCCGGGTTTGTTCATTATTAGTGCCAATGTGCTCTGTACATACTTAGTGCCAGGAACATAGCAAGTGCTTAATAGAAGTTTGTGGATTATTGCTTGGCCAATATTGGTTTTGATTGTGGAGTAAAGAGAGAATCCAAACTACGAATCTAAATTAAAGGCTTACAGAAGGATTATACTGTTTTCCTTTCATATTTTCTTTTGAAGGTAGGTGTGTAGGAAATGTAGCTGATTGTAGAGCAATGCTTTTTGATATGTTAAGCACATGAACTTTTAGATTATAAATGTAAAATCTGAAAAGCGAGACTCAGACATTAAAGCATGCTTGTTCTTAGATCTCTGGAACAAAATTAAAAATCAACCCCACATTTCCCATAAGATGTAAATTAGAATCAAAGGGCAAAAAGAAGACTATGGGAAGACTATGATAAATAAAGTATTTTTCTATAAGTTACCTTATTGACATTTCAAGGTTTATTCATGATCAAACAATATGCCAGGCTCAATCTTATCCTTTACAATTATTTTAAAAATTGGGGCACCCGGGGCGCACCCGGGGCGCTTGGGTGGCTTGGTCGGTTGAGCGTCCGACTTCAGCTCAGGTCATGATCTCACGGTCCGTGAGTTCGAGCCCCGCGTCGGGCTCTGTGCTGACAGCTCAGAGCCTGGAGCCTGTTTCAGATTCTGTGTCTCCCTCTCTCTCTGCCCCTCCCCTGTTCATGCTCTGTCTCTCTCTGTCTCAAAAATAAATAAAATGTTTAAAAAAAAAAATAAAAAAAAAATTGGGGCGGCTGGGTGGCTTAGTCAGTTAAGCATCTGACTTCAGTTCCTGTCATGATCTCGCAGTTCAGGGTTTTGAGTCCTGCATCAGGCTCTATGCTGACAGCTCAGAGCCTGGAGCCTGCTTTGGATTCTGTGTCTCCCTTTCTCTCTACCCCTCCCTTGCTCATGCTCTATCTCTTTCTCTCTCCCTCTCTCAAAAACAATAAACATTAAAAAAAATTAAGTTAAATTATTTTAAAAATTATGTACTCCTTTTTAACCCATCCATTAAATGCCCCCAACCATAATGTCTGATACCATGTCTAGTTAATTACACAGTAACAGGGGCGCCTGGGTGGCCCAGTCAGTTAAGCGTCCGACTTCAGCCAGGTCATGATCTCGCGGTCCGTGAGTTCGAGCCCCGCGTCAGGCTCTGGGCTGATGGCTCGGAGCCTGGAGCCTGTTTCCGATTCTGTGTCTCCCTCTCTCTCTGCCCCTCCCCCCTTCATGCTCTGTCTCTCTCTGTCCCAAAAATAAAAAAAAAAAATAAATAAATAAAAAAAAATTATACAGTAACATACTATCTACTAAAGAAAGGTCTTGGAATCTGAGATTCATAACATTATTATTAAAGGTTAATAATCTTTTTTAAATTGTTATACAAAACTGATTCACTTTTTAATTTAAATTCAAGTTAGTTAACATATAGTGTAGTAGTGGTTTCAGGAATAGAATTTAGTAATTCATCACTTATACCCAATGTTCATCCCAACCAGTGCCCTACTTCAAGCCCATCACCGATTTAGCCCATTCCCTGACCCACCACTCCTCCAGCAACCCTCAATTTGTTCTTTGTATTTAAGAGTCTCTTACAGTTTGTTTCCCTCTCTGCTTTTATCTTCTCTCTCCTTCCCTTCTCCTAAGTTCCACATGACTGAAATCATATGATATTTGTCTTTGACTTATTTCACTTAGCATCATACACTCTACTTCCAACCATATTGTTGCAAATGGCAAGATTTCATTCTCTTTATCGCTGAATAATATTGCATTGTGTGTGTGTGTGTGTGTGTGTCTCCATACCGTTTTCCTCTTCAAAAAATTAAAAATAAAACTACCCTCTGACCCAGAAATTGCACTACTAGGTATTTATTTTAAAAAATGCTGATTCATAATGTTTTATTAGAAACCCTTGGTTCTAGATATATTTGAAACTTAGATTTTTAAAAAATTTACATATAGTATGTGGAGCATAACTAATATAGTCTGAAATATCCTAGAAGAATACTGTAAAAATACATTAACATTTCTCTAGAAAAAATGAATATACTGAAGTAAATAGAGACCACAAATAGCTACACGTCAATTTAGAACAGGTTTTGCCAAAAAGGAGTTTGGCACAAATTTACGTAAAAAATTTTTATTTTTAAGAGCCTTTGGATTTTAGAATTGTGAAAAAGAAACTATGGGCTCATAATACAATTAAATATTCAGGGTTTAAATTAGATATTGTTTCTAAGCACCCTGTTCATGAAGCACTTTTAATGAATTACAAATGTTTAAATAGCTTAAAAATTCCAAATAACTATTGTATGGTCAAATAAAAATTGTTTTTGGTGGCTTCTGACCCAGCATGCAAGGAGCTAACAAGTAAAAAGTGGACAAAGAAACAAAAGTCAACAACACTTCTTGTATCTGTCAAGGAAGTGAGGGCAAACAACTGTCCCCAACCCCTCCCCCCAAAAATCAGATAGACAAACAGGTGTATAGAAAGAATCATGACTTACTAGAGCAGAAACTCACATCCAAAGGAACTGGTATTGGGGTAGGAAAACCTGCACTGTAATAGATGAAATTCTGGAGGCTGAGAGGAGACATATCTGAGAGATAAAAACCCCAGAGGGACCTAGTCATGACAGTTACTGGGAGGAGGTTCCCCAATTTGCATTTATTCTTCTAGAAACTTTACCAGGTTATTACAGTGAAAATCAGAGGAAAACAAAACAAAATAAAATCTTGGGCTTCCAGGGGAAAAGGGAAAGTAATACTTTGAAATAAGCCAGAGTATTCTGACCTTAACAAGTCCTGCTCTCAAGAGAAACTATTTTATCAAAGCCTAAACTACTGGAGTTTTATCAGGAAGAAAACTTAATTGGGGGAAGAAAAATACATGCAAGAACAAATTAGGAAAGGAAATATCCAAATATTGACTCCTCCTAATTATCCAATACCACTTAAAGGGGTGAAAAAAAAGGAAAAAACTGAGAAGTGCTTATGGAGTTCACAGTTGAAAGACACAGGTTCACTAAATGACTAAGACATAACAACAGGACTATAGAACACTTCTCACACACCTTGCTACTCTATTATTAAAGACCTATTTACTACAGTTCCTTTAACCTAGTACAACATGTCTATTCAATTAAAATTTACAAGGCATACTAACAGGCAAAAAACAGGTTGAAGAGACAAAACAAGTATTAAAACCAGACCCCAGATGTGCCAGGAATGTTTAAATAATTACACCAGAAATGTACAGCTATGAATAATACACTAAGGACTCTAATGTGAAAAATAGATAACATGCAGGAAGAGATAGATGACATAAGCAGAGACAGATGATTCTGCAAAAGAATAAACACCAAATGCGATAGACCACATTCTAGGTCATTAAAAAGTACCTTAAATTTAAAAGAATAAAAATCATATAGTATATGCTCTCAGTAACAACGGAATAAAACTAGAAGTCAACAAAAGGAAGATAGCTGAAAAATACCAAAATACTTGCAGAGTAAACAACATATTTCTAAATAACACACGGATGAAAGAAGGAATTTCAAAAGAAATTAAAAAATACTTTGAACTAAATGAAAATAATAATACAATTTGGCCAAATTTGTGTGATGCAGCAAAAAGTGTTTAGATTATATATTACATTGACTACATATATTAGAAAAGAATAAAAATCTAAAGACAATGATCTAAGCTTCCACTTGAAGAAAACTCAAAATGGAAGAGCAAATTATATCCAAACTAATAATAAATAAAAATCAGAGCAAAAAAAGATCAATTACATTCAAAACATGAAAACAGCAGAGAAAAAGCAATGAAACCAAAAGTTGGCTCTTAGAAAAGATTAGTATAATGTGTAAACCTCTAGTCATAAGACTAATAAAGGAGTAAAAGTGATAATAAAGAAAAAAGCTAATAAAGAAAAAAGGTGAACAGATACCAATTACTAATATCATGAATGAAACAAGGGACATAACTGCAGACCCCATGGACATCAAAAGGATAATCAAGAAATACTACAAAAACAATTCTAAAGGAACAATTCTATGGCAACAATTTCAATAACCTATATGAAATGGACTAATTTCTTCAAAGACACAATCTGCAAAAACTCACACAAGAAATAGTAGACAATCTGAATAGACCTGTATCTGTTTTAAAAATTTAATCAGGGGAGCCTGGGTGGCTCAGTCGGGTGAGCGTCTGACTTTGGCTCAGGTCATGATCTCACAGTTCGTGGGTTCGAGCCCCACATCAGGCTCTGTGCTGACAGCTCAGAGCCTGGAGCCTGCTTCGGATACTGTGTCTCCTTCTCTTTCTGCCCCTCTCCCGCTCTGCTTTGTCTCACTCTGTTTCTCAAAAATAAATAAATGTAAAAAAAAATTTTTTTTTTAAATTTAATCAATAACTTTCCAAAACAGAAAGCATGATGTCCAGAAATTCTAACATTTAAGAAAGAAATTTTAACAATTTTCTACAATCACTTCGAGAAGACATAAAAGAGAGAATACTTCCAAATACTTCCTCTTTTTATGAGGTCAATGTTATGCTAATACCAAGGCTATATTTAAAAAATGACAAAACTGGAGTGCCTAGATGGCTCAGTTGGTAGAGCATACAACTCTTGATCTTGGATAATGGAGTTCAAGTCCCACGTTGGGCATGGAACCTAATTAAAAACTAAAAATTAAACACATTTTTAACTGATAAAACTACACTTAGCATAATACTCTCTAGCTCCATCCATGTCATTGCAAATGGCAAGATTTCCTTCTTTTTTATGGTTGATCAGTACTTCACTATATACACATACCACATTTTTATTCATCAATTATAGGCCCCCTTGTGCTATTTCCATAATTTGGCTATTATCAATAATGCTGCTATAAACTCTGAGGTGCATGTATCCCTTTGAATTAGTATTTTTATATTCTTTGGGTAGTGTGACTGCTGGATTGTAGGGTAGTTCTATTTTTAACTTTTTGAGGGAACCTCCATACTGTTTTCCAAAGTGGCTGCACCAGTTTGCATTTCCACCAACATGGCAAGAGGGCTCCCCGATATCTAGTTACCAGGAGGGTGGGGGGTGGGGGGATGGGTTAAATAGGTGATGGGGATTAAGGAGTGCACGTGTGATAAGCACTGGGTGATATATGTAAGTACTGAATAACTGTATTCTTCATCTGATACTAATAATATATTTTATGTTAACCAACTGGAATTTAAATAAAAACAAAAAAAGACAAAACTACAACTCAATACCTCTCATAAACATATGCAAAAATACGCAACAAAATATTAGCAAAATAAATCCAACAATGTATAAAAAGCATTATATAGCATGACCAAATTGGATTTATCTCAGATATGTAAAGTGGGTTCAATATTTACATCAGTTAAGGTAATCCATCACATGAACAGACCAATTACAAGAGCAGAAAAAATACACAGTCATATCAATAGATGTAAAAAAGCATTTGACAGAATTCAACACTCACTCATGATAAAATTTCCAGCACACTAGTAATAGAGGGAAACTTTCTCAACTTGATAAAGAACATCTACAAAAAACCTACCACAAAAATCAAAATAGTGAGAAACTAGAAGCTTTTCTGATAAAATTAAGAACAAGACTATGATAGCACCTCTCACCCTTCTTTTTCAGTATCATAGTGGAGGTCCTAGCTAATGCAATGAGGCAAGAAAAAAATAAACTGTAAACACATTCGGAAAGTAGAAAGAAAATGGTCTCTGCTGGTAGATGACAGGACAGCCTATGTAGAAATTTGTAAAGAATCAACCAAAAAATTCCTGGAACTAATTAGTGATTACAGCAAGGGTGCAGGTTACAAGGTTAATACATAAAAGTCATTTGTTTTCTATATACTAGCAGTGAAGAAGTGGAATTCAAAATTAAAAGCACAATACCATTTACATTAGCACTAAAATAAATGAAATACTCAAGCACATATGTAAAAGTGTAAATAAGATATATATAAGGAAAAGTACAAAACTGATAAAATGAAAGACTGAATAAAAGAGCTATTACATCTTCATTGATAAGATTCAATATCATGATGAAGTCAATTCTTCCCAACTTGATCTAGAGACTCAGTGCAGTCCCAATCAAAATCCCAAGTTATTTTGTGAAAATCAACATACTGATTTTAAAATTTATATTGAAAGGCAAATGACTCAGAAAAGACAACTCGATATTGGAAGAACAAAGTCGGAGGACTAACACTCCCTGCATTCAATATTTACTCTAAAGCTACAGAAGTCAAGACAGCATGGTATTGGTGAAAGAATAAATAGATCAATTAAACAGGTCAGGTCTACAAATAGACCCACATATAGTCAATTGATCTCTGACAAAGGAGTAAAGGCAATACAACAGAGAAACAAGCCTTTTCAACAAGTGGTGCTGGAAAAACTAGACGTCCACATGCAAATGAAAGAATTTAGACACAGGCATTATACACTTCACAAACCTTAACTCAAAGCAGTATGTGGCCCTAAAACTCAAACGCAAACTATGAAACTTCTAGATCATTGGCAGATTAGAGAATGAAGAAGAGGAATTTACTAGTGATCTGGGAGACAAGGTAATGGGAAGCAACCAAGCTAAACAGCAAAAAGAATAAAAAGTTAAAATAGGTTAAGGGAACTAAGCAACATCATAAAGCATAACAACATTTACATTATAGAAATCCCAAAAGAAGAGAGACACGTGCTTGAAGAAATAACAGCTGAAAACTTCCTGAATACAAGGAAGAAAACAGACATTCAGGTCCAGTAAACACAGACAGATCTTGATAAGGTTAACCCAAGGAGGTCCACACCAAGATAATCATTAAAATAGGAAAAGTAATGATAAAAAGAGAATTTTAAAAGCAGCAAGAGAAGACAGTTACATACAAGAAACACCCTGTAAGGCTATTAGCAGATTTTTCAGCAGAAGCTTTTCAGGCTAGCAAGGAGTGGCATAATATGTTCAAAGTGCTGAAAGGGAAAAACCTGCAACCAAGAATACTCTACCCAGAAAGGTTATCATTCAGAATGAAGGAAAGATAAAGAGCTTCCAAAACAAGCAGAAGTTAAAGGAATTAATAACCACTAAACCAGTATTACAAGAAATATTAAAGGAAATTCTTTGGAAAGAAAAGGCTTTAACTAGAAGTGTAAAAGTAAAAAATGTCATAGGTAAAAACAAACCTATAGTAAAAGGTAGCAGATTAATCCCTTATAAAGCCAATATGAAAACTAATACACGAAAGTAGTAAAATCAGTTATATCTACAAAAATTAGTTAAGGGGTACATAAAATAAAAAGATGTACAATATAATGCCATATACATAAAACCCGGAGAAGTAAAAATTTAGTTTTTTTAGACTGTGTTCAAACTTTAGCGACCATCAACTTAATAGAGACTAACACATAAAGACATTATATGTGAACCTGATGGCAACTCCAAGTCAAAAACCTATAATAGGTACCCAAAACATCAAGAGAAAGGAATCCAAGCATCACACTAAAGAAGACCATCATAACACAAGGGAAGAAAGCAACAGAAGAAAGAAACAGAATAACTACAAATACAACCAGGAAACACTTAAGAAAATGGCAGTAATTATACACCTATCACTAATTCCTTTAAATGTAAATGTCCTAAATCCTCAGTAAAAAATATAGGGTGACTGAATGGAGAACAAAAATAAAAAAAAAAATCTATATGCTGCCTACAAAACACTCACTTCAGACCTAAAGACACATACAGATTAAAAGTGAAAGGATAGGAAAACATATACCATGCAAATCAAAGGAAGGAAAAAAGCTTAGGTAGAAATACTTCTATCACACAAAATAGACTTTAAAACAAAAACAGTAGTAGTAGCAATAGACAAAGAAGGGCAATATATAAGGATAAAGGGATAAATACAACAAGAGTATATAACAATTATATGTATCTATGCACCCAACAGAGGAGTACCTAAACACATAAAGCAAATAATTTTTAGGAGACATAGAAGGAGAAAATGACAGTAACAAGAGTAGGGACTTTAACACCCCATTTACAACAATGGATTAATCATCCCCATAGAAATAAAGGAACCAGTGGCTTTGAGTGATACATTAGACCAGATGGACCTTAACAATATATACAGAACATTCCATACAAAAGCAGAAAACACATTTAAGTGCACATGGAACATTCTCCAGGATAGATCACTTGTTAGGCTACAAAACAACTCACAGGTAAATTCTACCAAACTTTTACAGAAGAGTTAATAAATATTCTTCTCAAACTATCTCAAAAGCTAGAAGATGAAGGAAAACTTCCAAATTCATTCTACAAGGCCAGCATTAATTTACCCTGATACCAAAATGAGACAAAGATACTACAAAAAAAGAAAACCACAAGCCAGTATTTCTTATGAACAGAGACAAAAATATCCTCAACAAGAAAATTATTACCAAACCAAATTCAACAATATATTTTAAAAGAGTGATTCACCATGATCAGGTGGGATTTATTTGTTTATTCAAGGTTGATTCAACATTTCCAAATGAATGCGATACTTTACATTAGCGGAATAAGGATAAACACCACATGATCATCTCAATAGATGCAGAAAAAGCATCTGAGAAATCACAACATCAACTCATGATAAAAATTCTCAACTAAGTGGGTTTACAGGGAATATACTTCAGCACAATAAAGGTTATATATAAAACCCACAGCTAACATCCTACTCAGATCAAAAACTGAAAGCTTTTCCTCAGAGATCAGGAGCAAAACAAGAATGTCCACTCTCACTACTTTTATTCAACATAGTACTGGAAGTCCTAGTTGCAGAAATCAGACAAGGATGCAAACTGGTAAAGAAGTAAAACTCAATATTTTTAGCTTCCCTGATAATATATATAGAAAACCCTAAAGACTCCATCAAAAAAGTATTAGAACCGATAATTCAGTAAAGTTGCAGGACAAAGATTAATATACAGAAATCATCTGCATTTCTATTCACTAATAATAAAGTAGCAGAAATAAAGTAAGAAAACACTGCCATTTACAATTTCATCAAAGAGTTAAAATACCTAGGAGTACATTTTACCAAGGAGATAAAAAAATCTATACTCTGAAAACTGTAAGATATTGATGAAAAAAATTGAAAATGACACAAATACAAGAAAAGGTATAACATATTCATGTACTGGAAGACTATTGTTAAAGTATTCATATTACCCAAAGCAATCCATAGTTTCAATGCACTCTCTTTTAAAATATCAATAGCATTTTATACAAAACCAGAGGAAATCATCCTAAAATTTATATGGAACCACACAAGACCTCGAATAACCAAAGCAATCTTGAGAAAGAAGAACAAAGCTAAAGGTATCACAGCTCCAGATTTCATGATATACCACAAAGCTGTACTAATCAAAACAGCAAGGAACTGGCACAAAAACAGATGTATCTAACAAACAGGATAGAGAGCCCAGACACAGACCGACACTTATATGGTCAATTAATCTATGACAAAGGAGGCAAAAATATACAATGGGGGAAAAGACAGTCTTTTTGATAAATGGTGCTGGGGAAACTGGACAGATACATGCCAAAGAATGAAAGTGGACAACTCTCTCACACCACACACAAAAAATAAACTCAAAATGGATTAAAGATCTAAATATGAGACCTAAAGCCATAAAATTTCTAGAAGAAAACATAGGTAGTAATCTCTTGGACATTGCCTTTAGCAACTTATTTATGAATAGGTTTCTTCAAGCAAGGGAAACAAAGGCAAAAATAAACCATTGGGAATATACCAAAAGCAAAAGCTTCTGCACTGTAAAAGAAGCCATCAACAAAATGAAAAGGCAACACTACTAATTGGGAGAAGTTATTTGCAAATGATATACCCAAAACGAGTCATATCCAAATATATCAAAAGCTTACAAATCTCAACAACAAGAAAACAAACAATCCAGTTAAAAATAGGCCAAGGATCTAAACATTTTTCTAAAGAAGACATACAAATGGCCAAAAGACACATGAAAAGATGATCCACATCAGCAACATCATCAAGGAAATGCAAACCAAAAACCACAATGAGATATCACCTTACACCAGTCAGAATGGCTAGAATCAAAAAGAGACAAAACAAGTGTTGGCAAGTATGTAAAGAAAAGGGAACCCTCAAGCACTGTTGGTGGGAATGTGAACTGATGCAACCGCTGTGAAAAACAGTGTGGTGGATCCTCAAAAAATTAAAAATAGAGGGACAACAGAGGGGCTCAGTTGACTGAGTAATCAACACTGGATTACTGCTCAGGTGATGATCCCAGGGTTATGGGATTGAGCCCCATAGCCGAGCGTCCCATAGCTCAGTCCCAAGCTGAGCATGGAGCCTGCTTGAGCTTCTCTGTCTCTCTCTGCCCCTCCCCTGCTTGCACTCTCTCTCTAAAAAGAAGAAAATTAAAAATAGAAATACCCTATGACCCAGTAATTTCACTATTGGGTATTTATCCAAAGAAAACAAAAACATTAATTCAAAAAGATACATGCATCCCTATGTTTATTGCAGCACTGTTTACAGTAGCCAACATAAGGAAGTAACCCAGGTGTCCATTGATAGATAAATGCATAAAGAATATGTGGTATGCCACAGCAATCAGACAAAAAAAAAAAAAAAAAAAAAAAAAGAAAAGAAATAAGAGGCATCCATACTGGTAGAGAAGAAGTTAGACTCTCACTATTTTCAGACATGATACTATACATGGGAAATCCTAAAGACTCCATCAAAAATCTACTAAAAGTAATAAATGAATTCAATAAAGTGGAAAGATACAAAATTAATATCCAGAAATTGGTAGCATTTCTATAGACTAACAACAAAGTCACAGAAAAGGAGATTAAAAAAGAAAAACACTTAAAACGGACCTCTCCCCACAAAATACCTAGGAATAAACCTAACCAAAGAGGTGAAACACCTGTACTCTTAAAACAATGAAACGCTCATGAAAGAAACTCAAGATGACACAAATGGAAAGATATTACATGATCAAGAATTGAGAGAATATGGCCTAAAAGTCCATATTACCCAAAGCAATCCATAGATTCAAGGCAATCCCTATCAAAATATCAATAGCATTGTCCGCCAAATTAGAATAATCCTAAAACTTGTGTTAAACCACAGACGATCCTGAATAACCAAAGCAGTCCTAAGAAAGAATAAAGCTGGATGTATCAATTCCAGATTCAAGAATATTACATCAACCTGTAGTAGTCAAAACAGTATGTACTGGCACAAAAATAGATATATAGATCAATGGAACAGAATAGAGAGCCCAGAAATAAGCCCACATTTATATGATCAATTAATATATGACAAAGGAAGCAAGAATACACAATAGCGAAAAGATGGTCTGTTCAATAAGGGGAGTTGAGAAAACTGAAGAGTTACACGTAAAAATGAAACTGGACTGCTTTTTAACACCATACACAAAAATACTTAAAATGCAGAAAAGACATAAACATGAAACGTAGAACCATAAAAATCCTAGAAAAGAACACAGGCAATAATTTCTATGACATTGTCCTTAGTAACATTTTCTATAGATATGTCTCCTGAGGAAAGGGACACAAAAACAAAAACTATTAGGACTTCATCAAAATAAAAACCTTCTGCACAATGTTTGAAACAATCAACAAAACTAAAAGGCAAGCTATGGAATGGGAGAAAATATTTGCAAATGACATGTGATAAATGGTTAGTATCCAAAATATATAAAGAACTTGTAAAACCCAACACCCCCAAAATGAATAATCCAACTAAAAATGGGCAGATGACCTGAATAGACATTTCTTCAAAGACACACAGATGGCCAACAGACACATTAAAAGATGCTCAACATCACTCATCTTCTGGGAAATGCAAGTCAAAACCACAAAAATATATCACCTCACACCTGACAGAATAACTAGAATCAAGAAGACAAGAAACAAGTGGTGGTAAGGATGTGGGGGAAAAGAACACTTGTGCACTATTGGTGGGAATGTAAATTGGAACAGCCACTGTGGAAAGCAGTATGGAGTTTGCTTAAAAAATTTATAATAGAAATACCATATAGTCTAGTAATTCCGCTATTTGGTATTTACCCAAGCATAACAAAAACACTAACCCTAAAATATGTATGCACCCCTGTGTTTATTGCAGTATTATTTACAATAGCCAGGACATGGAAGCAACTTAAATGTCCATTAGTGAATGAACGGATAAGGAAACTGTGGTGTATACATACACACACACACACACATACACACACACACACACACACACACACACACACACACACAGAAATATAACACAGTCACATAAAAGGATGAGATATTGCCATTTGAGACAATGTGAATGGACATAGAGGACATTATGGTAAGTGAAAGAAATCAAACTGAAAAAGACAAATACCATATAATTCCACTCATTAACTGAAACTAAAAAAATGTACAAAAATCAGGATAAGAACTATAAATAGAAATAACTGATTGCAAGGGGGAGGGTGTTGGTGGGTACGGCAAAATGAGTAAAGGGGAGTGGGAGACATAGGCTTCTAGTTACTGAATGAGTAAGTCATGGGAATGAAAACCAAAGCAAAGGGGAAAAAAGATGTAGTGTACACACACACACACACAGAGATTATTACTCAACCATAAAAAGGAATGGGGTCTTGCCATTTGTAATAACACAGATGGACTAGAGGGTATTATGCTAAGTGAAATAATTTAGACAGAGAAAGACAAAAAACAAAACAAACAAAACAGTCTCTTATAGAGAACAAACTGGTGGTTCCCATTAGGCAGGGGGGATGGGTGAAATAGAGAAAGGGAATTAAGATGTACAAAGTTCCAGTTATAAAATAAGTCATGGAAATTAAAAGTATAGTGTGGAGAATATAGTCAATAGTATTATAATAATACTGTATGGTTGACAGATGGTGACTACACATCTTAGTGAGCACTGAGTAATGTATGAAATTGTTGTACACTTGAAACTAACCTAACATTCTACGCTGATTATACTTCAATTAAAAAATAGTCCTAGAAGACAACATAGGAGAAAACCTAGATGGTCTTGGCCATAGCCATGACTTTTTACATATAATAAAGACATAATCTGTGAAAAAATAACTGATAAACAGGACTTCATTAAAATAAAAACAATGTCTGCTCTATGAAGCGCACTGTCATGAAAATGAGAAGATAAACCACAGATTGGAAGAAAATATTTACAAAAGACACATCTGATGAAGACTATTCAAAATATACAAAGAACTTTTAAAACTCAACAGTAAGAAACCTAACAATCCAGTTAAGAAATGGGCAAAAGATCTGAACAGGCACCTCACCAAAGAAGATAAAAACATAGAAAATAAGCATATGAAAAGATGTTCAATCTCATATATCAGGGAATTACAAATTAAACCAAAAATGAGAAACCACCACACATCTGTTAGAATGGTGAAAAGTCTAAAACATGGACAACACCAATTGCTGGCAAGGACGTGGAGCAAGAGAAACTCTCATTCATTGTTGGTGGGAATGCAAAATGTTGTAACTGCTTTGGAAGACAGTTTGCAGCTTCTTACCAAACTAAACATGATCTTGCCATATGATCCAGCAATCATACTCCTTGGTATTTACCCAAATGAGTTGAAAACTTAGTCTACACAAGAACCCTTATACCAATTATTGCAATAGCTGTATTTATAATATCCAAAATTTACAGGCAGCCATTATGTCTTTCAGTAGGTAAAAGGATAAACTGTGGTACATCCAGAGACAGTTGAATATTATTCAATGCAAAGGAAAAAAAAAAAAAAGCTATCAAACCACTAGAAGTCACGGATGAACTTTAAATGCATACTACTAAATGAAAGAAGACAGCCTGAAAAGGCTATACTTTTGATTCCAACTGCAGGACTTTCTGAGAAAGGCAAAACTATGAAGACAGTAAAAAGAACAGTTTGTCAGGAGTCATAGGGCAGCCGAAATGAACAGGTAGAGCACAGATGATTTTTAAGGTAATGAGAAAGTATTCTATATGATACTATAATGGTGAATTCAGGGCATTATACATTTGTCCAAACCCATAGCATGTACACCACCAAGATTTATCCCTAATGCACAGTTATGGATTTGGGGTGATAATGATATAGTTTCATCAATTGTAACAAATGTACTACTCTGGTGAGGGATATTGATAGTGGGGGAGGTTGTGTGTGGAGATAAGAGGTCTACAGGAACTTTCTGTACTTTCCAGTCAATTTTGCTGTGAACCTAAAACTCCTCTAAAAATAAGGTAGATTTTAAAAACAAACAACAAAAATAATTTTGTTTTGATATAAACAATTGTTGCTTCCAAACTACTCACTGGATCTTTGTTTTTTTTGTTTTCCCCTACTTCCTTTCTTCAATGTTTTTAACATTCAGCTAAGCCAATATTCAGTTTCCTCTTCTCGTTTATTTTAGATTGGATCCTATGAACTTGCCACTTCTTATAAATAAAAAAGTCAAATATTCAGCAATTTCAACAAAGCTAAAATTAATACTGAACTACAGAACAGAAGCTAGTGCTTTACTTGTAAAAAAATAAATTTGTTAAAGATTATTTCTGTCTTGCTTGCACATGATTTGAGTCATAATAAAATAATCTCAGCATTAACCAATATATATCTGTGAGAAAATATGTTCCAAATTCATAGGAAACGGCCTCACACCTTACATATGAGACAGACCAATTTTTTTTTCCTTGCCATAGGGCCATATTTGTTGAGTAATAGGGAAACAAAGAATATATTATTTTTTCCAACAAATTAAGTCACAGTAAATTTATAAAACACAAGGAATTATGATGAAACGTAACATAAACTCAGTCTGTATCCAATTTTCACTTTTAACCTACCTTATGTCCAAATATACAGGGAAATATACCTCTAGATAGACACCACATCACACTTACGTACAAATATTCTACTGGGTTGGCACGTGTGAATTTGTAAACTTCCCAATACTGGTCAATTTTGTAATAATAAAACAAACAAACAAAAAACCCAAAAACCAAAATACAACGCAAAACCTAGTGATTTCTATTGTTTTATCAACTCTGGAGAAATATAATATGGCCTCAAGGTTTTACAAATTGTCAACATTTGTCCAAGGGCTATCTTTAATTTAACCAACTCAATTCCCCCTCCCCCATTTGCTATCTATGTGACCTTGGAGGATTTACTTCACTTCTCTAAATCTCAGGGTTCTCATTTAAAACAGGGTATTACTAGTACCTATACCTTGAAGCACAGAAATGAGAAATAAACGAGATGGTTTTTAAGAACAAAAACTGATTGAAAATTATTTCCCTAAGAGAAAAATGCTATAATGCCAACTAGTGACTAAGGTATAGGCTACAATTGGATTAAGTATTTTAAAGGCTATTTAATTGTTAAGATAATTTTTTAAACTAATCAACCCTAAATGGTTACACTAGTTGTAAAACCTCACATGAGATCATTTTGGAGAGCTGTTTTTGACAGCTGGGAAATTCAGGCATCTGAAAGTGTTTACTGAGGCAGCACCAACCCTCTGACAGATGGGGAAAATAAAACCTTCACAGGCACTTAATTGTGAGTGCCTAAGTATTGTACCCTCCAACATTTGATGGCTTGAGTTTTAGGATTTTGTTTTTGTATTTTAAAATGCTATAAAATTTATTTTATGTCTTCTATTGAGGGAAAAAAACAACCTTTCATGGCCATCACTATAGTTTCTGAATGGTTTATTACTCAGTTATGCCTGATCTTCAAAAATCTCCCTTTAGACACTTTAATTTGTTTTTCCTCCAGACCAATATTTTAAAACTCTCATGTCTTAGTATTCGTGTTTTTTTAATTCTAGAGAAACACATTAAATAACAATACTGAGTAAAATAAAATGCAATCAACCATTTTAGTTTTGCAGCAAAGACTGTACATTCAGTGGATTTTAGGTAAAATTCTAACCATGTTCTATCTTTGGTGTGTGTTAGGGAAAGTATGAAATACATAGATTTTAAATGAATTTCTGGTTTCCTTAATCTCTCTCAATTGATTATCTGCTCAAGTCTAGGATGATGCAGCCAACAGCCAAACATTATACCCACTTGGATTTTACAGATAAAGAAATTGGGATGTAGATATGTAGATAAATAAATAATCTCTGGGGTTGGTTCTAAGCCTTTAATCAAATCAACTACCTTTTATTACTTTATTCTTAAGACAATATAAAAGAAATCAATTAAGAAAAATAAGTGTGCCTGATAAAAATATCTTTCTACTTATGATGGACTTTAAGTACTTTATAGCATAAACTGTGCTGTATTCCCTTATATTTATCAGTTTGAAGGAGATATTTGTAATAACAGTAATTGTAGTTATTTGACATATTGATTTAAAGTCTATTAATGCTCTTCCAATAACTTCGGGACAAGACCAAATAATTTTATTTTACAACTGGGAGGAGCTGTAATCCAATGTATAATGTAATAGTGCCAATTTACATGAAACAGGATAGTCCAAACAACAGTCTGCTAAATAAAGTGTAAGTCATGTACTTAATTTTTTATGAAAATGACTATTTTAAAAGGAAAATTGAGTTTGAAACCAGAATTAACCACCAAGTTTATTATTTTCATTACATAGATGTATTCTTTTTAGGTCTAAATAAAGGCATAATCCTCCTGCAACAGAATTAATTTTGGGCCAAATTTCTCCAGTTTGACTCTTCCTGTTATTAGAGAGAAGTTTGAAAGAAAACCCTTGGTTTGGTTTTTGTCCTATGGCAGCTGGTAACTAAAATACATCGCATTGCTCTGAAATAATGTTTTTCTCCCAAAGTTTCTGGCTTACAAAGTTTTTATGGCTCATGAACTGAATAAGAACACTGACCATTTTTATCTAGAAAGTAAAAGTTAAGCTATTTTTTAGGCAGATGTGGAATACTTTGTTGAACCACAAAAAGATACTGATCTTTACAGTGAGTTTAATAAGGATTACAATATCTACAAATTGCTGTCTATTACTTAACGTTTTGCAGAAGAGCCAATCCTTACTTCATAAAAGCCTAGTATAAATCTTCAAATTATTCTCCAGCCTTGGTTGTATTACAGATAACGTGATACAGCTATTCTGACCCATTTAAAGGATTTTAGCATAGTATTAACATACAATCTACTATATGTCTTAAAGAAATGAGAAACAGTCACATAGTTTTACTTTCATGTTTTTTTGACTAGGGAAAACTAACAAAAACCTAATGAGGGATTACATAATGTTTTGTGGGGAAAGTAAGTAAGTTTCATGTTTTGGAAAATCGTTATGATGGACTCACTATTGATAAATCCATATACTTGATATACATATACACACACACACACATATATATACATATATATATATATATATATATATATGTGTGTATATATATGTATATATATCTCAGCAACTCAGCAAAGACGGAGCAAATGTTACCCCCAAGATTAGAGACAGAGGGGTGAATCCTGGGACTCCCAGCTTACCTGAGCAGACTCTCCACAAGCAGAAACCAGTGCAGGAACCAGAGCTAGGGTAGGAAAACCTGAACTGTAACTGATTAATTGCTAGAGCCTCAGGGGTGACTCTGAGAGTTAAAAACTCTAGGAGGACTCGGCCATAGGATAGAACCCAACAATATTGCGAGAATTACGTCCAGGAGTTTGCCCAAGATTCCCGCCATAAATATCAGACAAAAAAATCCCCTCCTACTTCCGGCAGAGGGAGGGGGAAAAGGAACCATTTTGAAATAAGCCAGAGCAGTCTGTTCTTAAATAGGCCTGCCATCAGGAGAAACTAATTAACCAGAGTGTAACCTGCTGGAGTTTTGTCAGAGCCTAATTGACACAGGGAAGGGAAATGCCCACTCTACACAATTAAGCCAGTCTGTCCCCCTGCCTCACCTAAGCAGGGAGGCAAAACCTGAGAAGCACTTCTGACGTTCACAGCCCAGGAGCACAGGGTACTGAAAGAGACCTAATCATAAGGAGTATAGAACATGCCCCTCCCCCTACACCTCACAACACATCACTACAGGCCTATTGACAGTCGTTTCTTCTACTAAGCAAATTGAATCCAGCTACCTGGAAAAACAAAAAGACACAAAAAACAAAAACAAAAACAAACTATAATGCATGCCAAAAATCCAAAAACACAATTTGAAGATACAGGGCAGCATCAGAATCAGACATGACAGGGTGACAGGGATGTTGGAATTAAACATATATATATATGCATGTGTCCATGAAGTGAAATAAATGACAGCAATAATATAAAAGGTGGGGGGAAGGAATTAGGATATTTTGTTATTTTAAGGGACTCACACTCCCTATGAAGTGATATAGTGTTATTTAAAAGTGGACTTGAGGGGCACCTGGGTGGCTCAGTCGGTTAAGCGTCCGACTTCGGCTCAGGTCATGATCTCAGGGTTCGTGAGTTCAGGCCCAGTGTCCGGCTCTGTGCTGACAGCTCAGGGCCTGGAGCCTGCTTCTGATTCTGTGTCTCCCTCCCCTCGGCTCCTCCCCTCGGCTCCTCCCCTGCTCACACACTGTGCCTCTCTCAAAAATAAATAAAGATTAAAAAAAATTAAAAAAAATAAAAGTGGATTTGAATTAGTTGTATATTGCAAACTCTAGGGCAACTACTGAAAAAAAAGTTTTTTAAAAAGTATAATTGATATTCTAAGAAAGGAGACAAAATGGAATCATGTAAAATTTTCAGTTAAAACCACAAAAGGCAAAAGGGAATGGAAGGCAAAAACAAAGAACAAGAACAATAAATAGAATATAGCAAGAAATACGGTAGATACTATATCAAGAATCTTATTGAATGTGAGTGGTCTAAATATACTAATTAAAAGACATAGATTGTCAAAGTGGCTCAGAAAGGATAAGCCAACTAATGCCTTGTTTACCACAAACCCACTTTAAATATAAAGATGCAAAAATTAAAAGTAAATGGATGGATAAAAAAATAGCAATAATCAAAAGAAAGCCAGAGTAGCTGTGTTAGATAAAGCAGATTTCAAAATAAGGAGAGTAATCAAGTATAAAGAAGGATATTACATAATGATAAGAGGTCAATTCACCCAAGAAGACATAACAATTCTTCACATGTATGCACCTAACAACAATTGACCTACATGAGGCAAAAAACAAAACAAAACAAAAAAGCCCTGATAGAATTGCAAGGAAAAATAGATGAATCTACTATCACAGTTGGATATTTCAACACCCCTCTCAGAAACAGATCCAGCAGTCAGAAGCAACAGTGTCAATCAACTGAATATAATTGACATCCACAGACTACTTCATGTAACAGTAGTAGAATACACATTTTTCTAGAGCTCACCTGGAATATTCATCAACATATACCACATTTAAGGTCATAAAACATACCTTAGCATATTTAAAAAAACAGAAATCATTCAATGCTCTCTGACAACAACGGGAATTAAATGAGAAACTGGTAACAGAAAGATAACTAGAAACAAAACACAGTGATGAAACAATACACTTCTAAATCACATGAGTCAGATAAGATATCTCAAGAAAACTTTCAAAATATTTTGCAAATGAAAACACAACTTACCAACCTTTGTGAGATTCAGTTAAAGCAGTGCTTAGAGGGAATTTTATAACATTGAATGTTAGGAAGGATGAAAGATCTACAATCAGTAATATATGCTTCCACCTTAGAAACTAGAGAAAGAGGGGTACCTGGGTGGCTTAGTCGGTTAAGTGTCTTATCTCGGCTCAGGTCATGATCTCATGGTCTGTGAGTTCAAGCCCCGTGTCGGGTTCTGTGCTGATAGCTCAGAGCCTGGAGCCTGCTTCAGGCTCTGTGTCTCCCTCTCTCTCTGCCCTTCCCCCACTCAGGCTCTGTCTCTCTCCCCCTATCAAAAATAAATAAACACTAAAAAAATTTTTTTAAAGAATAGAGAAAGATGTGAATATTAAATTCAAAGTAACCAGAAGAAAAGAAGTAATGAAAATTATAGCAGGAAGCAATGAAACTGAAAACAGGAAAACAACATAGAAAATCAACAAAATCAAAAGATGGTCCTTTAAAAAGATAATAAAATCAATGAGGCTCTAGCCAAGGTAATAAAGAAAAAAAAAAGAGAGGACAGTAGTTACTAATATTAGAAATAAGAGAGGACATTGCGACAAACCCCATAGACATTAAAAGGACAATAAAAGAATACTATGAACAACTCTGTGCCTATACATTCAAATACATAGATGAGATGGACCAATTCCTTGCAAGACAGTGTGAAAACTCACACAAGAAAAAATGATGCCCAGATAGGTTCACTGGTAAATTCTACTAAACATTTGAGGAAGAAATTATACAAGTTCTCTATACTCACTTTCAGAGAATAGAAGCAGAGAGACCATATTCCCTAACTCATTCTGTGAGGTCCACATTATGCAAATACCAAGACCAAAAACATTAAAAGAAAACTACAGACCAGTATCTCTTATGAACATGGAGAAAAAAAATTCTCAACAAAATATTAGCAAATTTAGTCCAAAAAAGTATTAAAAAGTTTTACACCAAAACAAAGTGAGAGTTACAGCAGGTTGCAAGATGGGTTCAACATTCAGATATCAATTAATGTAATCTATCTACATCAGCAGAATAAAAAAGAAAAATCAAATCATATCAATAGATGCAGAAAAAGCATTTGAAAAGCTCAATACCTATTCATGATAAAAATTTTCTGTAAACTAGGAATAGAGAGAAATGTTCTCAACTTGATAAGATAGTAAAACAAAAACAAAAACAAAACCAGCTGACATCACACTTAATGGTGGGAAACTTGAAAGTTTTCCACTGAGATCTGGTACAAAGCAAGGATGTTCCCTCTCACCACTCCTTTTCAACATTCTACTAGAAGTCCTTGCTAATGCAGTAAGGAAAAAAAAAAAAACGCAAACAAAAGTATACACATTGGGAAGGAAGGTCTAAAACTGTCATTATTTGCAAATGATATGATCACCTATGTAAAATTCTGAAAGAACTGACAAAAAACCCTGGAACTAACACATGATTATAGCAAGTTTTCAGGTTAGATACTAGTGATCTCCATCCAGCCACCTATGCACCAGAGGCCACTTAGAGGAAAGACTATTGTACCGTGTGGGCAACAATAGGCAGGCTGAGTTGGGGAGACCTGGAACTGCCCTATTGTCCAAGGCATAGTAAAATCAGAAGATTTCTGCTTTTCTTTTTTTTTTTAAGTTTATTTGAGAGAGAGGGAGAGCACAGGTGCACACAAATGGGGGAGGGGCAGAGAGAGACAGAGGGAGAGAGAGAATCCCAAGCAGGCTCTGAACTGTCAGCACAGAGCCCAATGTGGGGCTCAAACTCATGAACCATGAGATCATGACTTGAGCTGAAATCAAGAGTCGGATGCTTAACTGAGCCACCCAGGAGCCCCAGAAGATTTTTTCTTTTATCAGCAAATCAGAGTGAAGTTAAATTGCTTTCCCCACTCTATTCAAGAAATAACTTAATTTCTTGCCTTTTTCTGGAGGAGGTCAGGCAATACAAGTGATGCAAATGCTCACTTAGGTATAAAGACTTGGGTTTCCAGATCAAAAATTAAGGTCCACATGTTGTGAGTGAAATATAAAATTCTCATGTAGACCATAAAGTGGACTTGGGAGAAATAAGGTCATGGAGCAAGGTTTGATTCACTTCACACTTCTGAGACAAATAAGACCTTAGCCAGAGAAGTAAAATGGATATTTGTCAATATTATTCTTCCCACCTTTCCTATCTTACACAGGTTATCATCAGACCTCTCTCTTCTCCTTTGGAATACTCTCCTCTTCTGGAGTGCCCAAGAAACCAGATAGAGGTGGAGAGTTTCAGAGGATGCCAGAAGAATGAAATGCTTAACCATAAGAATGTACTTGAATCTTGATCATTTCTTTAGGGAAAGACAACTCATCCCAGGAAATGGCCCATGCAGTGAAACCCTGCTCACTTAAGAAAAGTCAGGGTAGGTGGTATTGAGAACTAGTAGGAGGAAGCCCTCTTTCGTAGTCATTGTGATCATGAGTACCAGGCTCATTGTGGACTACTGAAACACAAGAAGCATCCACCTAAAGATAATTATGGATTTGGGGCCACGAGAAACCACCACTATGGATGATGTAGATTAGGACCCAGCTGAAGAGTAAGAATGATTATTCAGATTTACATAAATTGCAACTAAGGCAACTACACATACATACTATGGGGAAGGAAAAGAAGACACACCACATGGTACATACATTTTGTATAGTGAAATTCTGTAAGAGGCTAAGAATGAAAAGTACTTTGAAAGCCCCTACACTATACATACCATCTTCCCTTTCTGTAGACAAGGGCACCAAGTAAAATTTGGAAAACTCCATCAGAATTATTTGAACTACACGTTTAAAACCAATGGCAAAAGTCATCCTGAATTAAAGCCTAAAATACAGACTGATCGGTGTAAAAGGATTTGCTGCAATTCAACACTGCATCTTAGCGTGATGAATGATAGCATCTGTTAATAATTATGAACCAGCTGGGTAGGAGAAAGAATAGAAATCCATAACACACAATATCTCTAAACAACACAATGAAGATAGTTTGCTAGATGCTGAATCAATAGATAAATAACTTTTAATACAAGATCTATTAATAGGTTTGTAAATGGTTATTGTATGGAATCAGACAAAAAGAATGTGTTTTCATGAATAGTGCCTAATCCAGCAAAGAGCTACTAAGAATATTCACTTAACTTTATAATAATGTTTACTTTTTGTACAGACACGGGGTAGATGACATTTTTATGCTCAGCCTATTTCAATGGTTAAAGTCAAATTGTTATAAAACCCAAAGCAAATGTCTTAGGGAACAATTAAGGAAGCATAACAATTAATGATTAATGAGTTAATAGTAAAGTGAATAATTTCTGATTATTATTTATAGAAGCACTTATATAAGTGTCTGGCAAAATAAAAATAACTATGTTACAGGTACTTCTGTATTGACACCTCATTATAGCTGTGGCATGATTATGATGCATAATATCACATACGGTGTCCAGTAAGTTAGGTATAACCTATTTAGCCATTTTTTCTTCCCACTTATAATAACATAACAATGTAAATGAGCTAATTATTTTGTTTAAAAAGTATTTATTGGGCACTTACTATGTACAGGCACTGTTCTGAAAACTAGAGATCTAATAACAATGTGTAACAAAGGATCCTATACTCATGGGAGACTATCTTCTACCAGGAAAAGAATATAACCAGGAGATAATTAACCAGGATAATTTCAGACATTGATAAGTATAAGGAAAAAAAAATCCGATAAGGTATTGTAATGGTAATGGAAGGTTGAAGTTATCAGTTTAGCAGCATCAAAACAGCTTTATAAAGTAATTCCTTTCAGAAAATATAAGCCAGCTAATTTTCCATACTTATAATCATTTTTGTTCACTGCATAAATATATAAATATTTCATTCATTCTCTTGAACATCCTATTATGCTATACATCTTTCACATAGGTTATACTCCCCCATATCTGAAACCTCCCATTTTATGGCAAGCACATCCTGTCACTTTAATCTTTGCAGAAGAGAATATGCTTCCTTCCTTTCTTCACTATAAGTTAAACACAGCCCTCCCTGAGACCAATGTCTTATTGTCTGAGTAGGGAAGAAACTGCTTCTTCCCGAGCAAGCCAATTCTTAGAGATAGCACAGAGCTTAGCCTGAATCATGCCTTTGATAAGCAAACTATGCAACCAAGAGCCATACCTCCTCTATCTGGCTCACATACTCCAGGATGCAATATTATTCTGCCTTAATCATCCCAATGGTTGTTAAAGAGTACAGATAAATGTACTAGATTATTTTTTCTTATTTTCAGCACCATCCTTTAAAGCAAACTGAAATTTGAAATGAAAATATGCATTAATTTATAAAGTTTTATTTGGGTGAGTTTCTACATGAAATGTCCAATAAATGTAGAGCAATGTAAGATAATGGGTAATTATGCTGAGTGAAATAAGTCAGTCAGAGAAAGACAGATATCATGTTTTCACTCATATGTGGAAGTTGAGAAACTTAACACCATGTGAGAAGGGAAAGAAAAAGAATAGTTACAAACAGAGAGGGAAGCAGACATAGGAGTCTCTTAAATACAGAGAACAAACTGAAGGTTGATGGGGGTGAAAGAGCAGCGGGGCAGGGAAAATGGGTGATGAGCACTGAGGAGGGCACTTGTTAGGATGAGCACTGGATGTTGTATGTAAGTGATGAATCACAGGAATCTACACCCAAAGCCAAGAGCACACTATATACATTGTATGTTAGCTAACTTGACAATAAATTATTTAAAAAACAAATAAATAAGTAAATAAATAAAATGTATTATTCAACAAAAAATAATATAACTATTAATCCCATCTTGTTATTTTAAAATTGAAATAATAACATAGCATTTATTTTTTTACAATTGTGGGTGATGGTCAGTGTTAGTCTGTGTGTGTCTGGAGGAAGGAATATAAATAGGTACAGAATAAACGAATGTATAGGGTAGAATTACCATTAACTAATTATTTTAGTTCTGTGATGCTTAATAAAATAGCTTCTAGCCACATGAGTCTATTTACATTTAAATTAACTAAAATTAAAAATCAAGTTCTTTAGTCATAGTAGCCATATTTCCCATGCTCAATGGCCATACATGGCCAATGGTTACCATACTGGACAGTAGAGATCATGGCCATCATCACAGAAATTTCTGCTGGACAGTACTGCTCCAGTTAAACTGAAGTCTATACCATAAATGGATAGGTATCTATGGAGACATAAACTGAGACAAAATTAAGTCCTAGGTTTTTGCACATTTGACACATCTGCAAGTAAAATTAATAAAATCATTTTTGTAAAATTAGTACTGCCATCTCTAATTGTAAACAGCCAAATTCTTTAAGCAGATATCTGTAAGCTTTTTATGGAAAACACTTGACATTACAGATTCAGAGGTTAATTCTCCCATCAGTGCATGCATAAATCTTCTATAAATGTTAATGGGAGAATGTTAATGAAAAATACTCTAAAATCGACATGAGAATACTTGCTTTCCTATGAAAATCTATTTTCTCTTCATTTGAATCTACTTAACTTGAAATTGTACTTAGCGTTTGCATAATTTTAAGTTTTTATTTATAATTAAATAAAATCTTTTTGAATTCTTAACCTCAAGTCTATTTTTCTTTTATAGCTCAAAATTTGTGGTGATGTAGAATAAATTGAGATATTGCCCTAAAAATGCATTTAACAATTTAATAATTCCACTTAACCTCATATTTGCTTAGTTTTCTTTTTTGTTTTATAAATGATTAGCCCTACAAAATATTCCTGATAAGAGCAATGCTCTTTCTCTACAAAATGCAATCTACAAAGGAATGTTAGCTTTCTTTGAAGTTGAGTTTTGACCTAGCTCTCCTATCCCATCTGTACTGGATCTTGGTCATATACAAACTTAACCTAAGAGATATGATGAGAGTTCCTAGGAATCAAAAAAAAATTATTTCAAAATGAATAATAAATTTAAATAAAGCACACATGCTCACAGACAGAGTTCAAAGCTATGATGGCTTGATGCTGAGAATACTGAGTGCAGTTCCCAGGAAAGAAGCTTGGTAGTGCATGCTTGTCGCTCAGGGTGTGTGTGCCTCTAACACAGCTTGCTGAAAAACAAATGCTGAACGCTATCTTCATTTTTTTGCCTTTTTACACAAAAGAGAAAATTCTCTTTAGATTTCTTTCAGTTAGTGAAGGTGGGTACTAAGGTAAGTTTTTCATGAAAGTGAAGTGGTGAAATGCAAACTTTCACAAAGTAGGGGATATCTATCATAGCACAAAGGAGGTGGATGGAAGCAAAGCTCTACTAGGCTAAGAAAAATGACACCAGCCTTGAGTCCAGAGGAACAAAGGAAGAGAGCCAGAAAAGATAAACAAGGTTAATATAGGAAACACTATATATATTGGCTCTCCTTTCCATTCTCATATTCTTTAAAAGTGGTAAGATTACGTAAGGTAGTAATTATAGCAATGTTTTATGTTTATAGACATAATGTAACAATAATATAAAAAAGAGGAAAAGAGAATAGAGCTATATAGGAATACTATTTCTATTTATCACTTGAAGTAAGTTAATATAAATCTAAAGCTGATGCCAGTAAGTTTAAGATACATGATAAGACCCGGGCGCCTGGGTGGCGCAGTCGGTTAAGCGTCCGACTTCAGCCAGGTCACGATCTCGCGGTCCGTGAGTTCGAGCCCCGCGTCAGGCTCTGGGCTGATGGCTCGGAGCCTGGAGCCTGTTTCCGATTCTGTGTCTCCCTCTCTCTCTGCCCCTCCCCCGTTCATGCTCTGTCTCTCTCTGTCCCAAAAATAAATAAAAAACGTTGAAAAAAAAAAATTAAAAAAAAAAAAAAGATACATGATAAGACCTGGAACAACAACTACTACTTTTTCTTAAAAAAGAACAAAAATAAATCATTAAAGAAGTTAAAATACTATATTAAAAATATTTTTTCAATGCAAAAGAAAACAGTAAAGAAGAAATAAAAGAACAAAAAAAGACACGAAGCATACAGAAAACAAAAAGCAAAATGGCAGGTATAGATCCAACAACATCAATAATAACATTAAATGTGAATTCATTAAATAACCCAATTAAAAGACAAAGTTTATGAGACTGGATTCAAAGAAAAACAAAGTAGTAACATACAACTATATGCTATTTAAAAGAGACACATTTCATTTTTTAAACTTTTATTTTTTTTTAATTTTTTTTAACTTTTTTTTTTTTTGAGAGACAAAGAGACAGAGCATGAGCAAGGGAGGGGGAGAGAGAGAGGGAGTCACAGATTCTGAAGCAGGCTCCAGGTTCTGAGCTGTCACCACAGAGACCAACGTGGGGCTCGAACTCACGAACCACGAGATCATGACCTGAGCTGAAGTTGGATGCTTAACCAACTGGACCACCCAGGCATCCCTAAATATTTTTTAGAAGAGACATGTTTTAGATTCAAAGATAGAAAGAGATAGAAATTACAAGAATGGAAAATGATGTATCATGAAAACAAGAAGCACAAAAAAGCTAGAGTGAGTATACTAACATCAGACAAAATAGACTTTTTAAGATACTACTACAAAGATACTACTAGAGTAAATGAGAGGTGTTTTACAATGATAAAAGGGTCAATCCATCAGGAAGATATAACAATAATAGTTGGATCATACTTGGAGAATTCAATGCCTCACTTTCAATCAAGGTAGAACAACTAAGCAGAAGATCAAAAAGGAAATAGAAGATCGAACAACACTATAAACCAACTAGATCTAAATGACATCAACAGAATACTTCGCCAAGCAACAGTGGTATATATATTCTTCTGAAGTGCATGTGGCTCATTCTCCAGAATAGTCCATATACTAGTCCAGAAAGCATATATCCATAAATATAAATAATTTGAAATAAGTAAAAAAATTGTTCTCCGATCTTAATGGAATGAAATTAGAAATCAATAACAAAAAGAAATGTGGTGAACTCACAAATGTGTGGAAATTAAATAATCCAATTCTAAATAACCAACTGGTCAAAGAAATAATCAAAGGGAAGTTAAAAAATAGTTTGAGATGACTTACCCAAACATAGTATGCAGCTAAAGCAGCAGTGCTTAGAGAGCAATTGTAAAAACTTATATTAAAAAAAAAAAAAAAGAATAAAGATCTCTAACCAATAACCTAACCTTCTACCTTAAGACACTGGGGAAAAAAGATAAAACCTAATGCAAGGAAACAGAAATAAATAACAAAAATGAGAGCAGAAACTGATTAAATAGAAAATAGTCAAACAATAGACAAAATGAATGAAACCAAAAGGCTGTTTGAAAACATCAACATAATCGATGGCCTGTTACTTAGACTGACAAAGAAAAAAGAAAAGAAGATTCAAATGACAAACATAAATGCATCAGGGGTCACCACTACTGACCTCACAGAAATAAAAAAGATTAAAATAAATAAATAATTGTATGCTAACAAATTACTTAGGTGAAATGGGAAGATTCCTAGAAATACATAAAATACTTAAATTGAGTCAAGGATAAGCAATCCGAATAGACCTATAAAAAGTAAACATATTGAATTACTAATCAAAACTACCTACAAAGGAAGGCCCACGCTCCTATGGCTTCACTTCCCAGTGTTACCTTCGTCTGAATGCCAGGCAAAGACATCACAAGAAATGAAAACTGCAGCTGATATCTCATGAATATGGATATAAACATCCTCAACAAAATACCAGCAAACCAAATCCAGCAACATGTCAATAAAATTATACACCATGATCTACCGAAATTTATCTCAGAAATATAAAGTCGGCTTAACATCTGAAAAGCAATTAATCATATCAATAGAATGAGAAATAAAAACCATAAAATCAACTCAATAGATACCCAAAAAAGCATTTGACAATGTCCAACGCTCTTTCATTAGAAAAATCCAACCAAGTAGGAAGAGTAGGGGACTTCATCAACCTCAGAAGAGACGTGTACAAAAACCCATAGCTAACAGCTAACTGAAGGGTGAAAGAATGGATTCTTTAATAAAGATCAGGACCAAAACAAGGATCTATACACTCTTGTCATTTCTATTCATAAATGTAGTCACTTTTAACCATAAATGTGGTTCTAGCTACAGCAATTTTATTTAAGAAATAAATTACAGTATCAAGATTAGAAAAGCAGTAAAACTATCCTTATTTGCAGTTGAAATGCTTTTGTATGTAAAAATTTCTAAGGAATCTCTTAAAACTCTATTAAAACTGAAAACTTAGTTCAGCAAGTTTTCAGGATATAAGATCCAAGTGCGAAAGTTAATAGTATTCTGTAAAGTTGCAATGAACAAACCAGATACAAAACTTTTAGAAATTACATTTACAAAAGCATCTAAAAGAATAAAATACTTAAGAATACATTTAACGAAAAAGTGTAAACCTTATACTCTGAAATGTACAAACTATTTTTGAAATAAACTAAATATACAAGAAAAAATACCCTCTTCATAAATTAGAATACTTAAAATTGTTAAGATGGCAATACTTCCCATATTGATCTCCAGATTCAATGAAATTATTACCCGAATCCAAGCTGAATTTTTTTTAGAAATTAATATGCTGATTTAAAATGTATGCAGAATTGCAAGGAGCCCAGAATAGGCAAGTCAATTCTGAAAAAGAAGAACAAAATGGGAGTACTCACTTTTCCCAGTTTCCAAACTTGCCACAAAGTTGTGGTAATCAAGATAATGTAGTAATGACATAGGATAGACACTGAAGTGAATGGAATAGAATTGAGAACCCGGAAATAAACCCATGCGCTTACTGTCAACTCATTTTCAACAAGGGTGCCAAACCACTCAATGAGAAAAGAACACTCTTTTCAACAAATGGTGCTAAGACAACTGGAGAAAAGAGCTAAAACTATAAAACTCAGAAGAAATCATAGGGGAAAACAATTTCATGCCTTTGTATTTGGCAATGGACTCATAGATATGACATAAGAAACATAAGCAATATGAGAAAAATAGATAACTTGGATTTCATCAAAATTAAATCTTCTGTGATTCAAAGGGTGCTATCAAGAACATGAAAAGACCACCCAGAGAATATATGTGCAAGTCATATACTGTATATGATAAGACACTTGTATCTAGAACATACAAAAAGCTTACAAAACTTTTTAATAAAAAGACAAATAGCCCAACTTCAAAAAAAGGTCAAAGGATCTAAATAGACACTTCCCCCCCAAAAAGACATACAAATAACCAATGAAAAGATGCTTGGCACTATTACTCAACAGGGAAATGCAAACCAAAAGCACAATGAGATACCATTTCATACCTACTAAATGGGTAGAATAAAAAAATCCGATAATATGTGTTTGTGAGGATATGGAGAACTCAGAGCCCTCATATACCCTACTGGAAATGTAAAATGATACACACAATTTAGGTATGGCAATACCTCAAGGGTTAATCATAGAGTTACCATATGACAAGCCAGCAATACTATTTCCAAATGTATGTCCAAGAGAAATGAAGGCATATGTCCACACAAAGCTTGTACACATATGCTTACGGCAGCATTATTCATAATAGACAAAAGGAGAAAACTCAAAAGTGCATCAGTTGATGAATGGTTAAGCAAAATGTAGCATTGTATATCCATGCAACGAGATATTATTTGGTCATAAGAAGGAATGAAATACTAATACATGCTAAAACAAGGATGAACCTTAAAAGTATTATCCTAAATGAAAGAAGCCTATCACAAAGACCACATATTACATCGTTTCATTTACATGCAAATCCAGAATAGGGAAATCTACTGAGCCATAAAAGTAGTTTGATGGTTGCTGAGGGCTGAGAGAAATAGAGAGACAGAAAGTCATAGTTTAATGGTATAGGGTTTCTCTTTTTTCCCTCTATATTGAGATATAATTGACATACAATATTATGTATGTTTAAGGTGTAAAATGTTAATATGACTACCACAGTAGGGTTAGTTCACAAGTACATCATTTCTTTTTTTTTTTATGGTGAGAACATTTATTTTTTTTTTTAATTTTTTTTTCAACGTTTTTTATTTATTTTTTTTGGGACAGAGAGAGACAGAGCATGAACGGGGGAGGGGCAGAGAGAGAGGGAGACACAGAATCGGAAACAGGCTCCAGGCTCCGAGCCATCAGCCCAGAGCCTGACGCGGGGCTCGAACTCATGGACCGCGAGATCGTGACCTGGCTGAAGTCGGACGCTTAACCGAGAGATCGTGACCTGGCTGAAGTCGGACGCTTAACCGACTGCGCCACCCAGGCGCCCCTATGGTGAGAACATTTAAGATCTACTCTTCAAGTATGATTTTCAAGTATGTAATACAGTATTGTTAACTGTCATCACCATGCTATACATTAGATCCCCAAAACTTATTCAACTTATAACTGAAAGTTTGTCCTTTTTGACCAACATCTCTCCATTTCCCTGAACCCCAGCCCTTGTTAACCATGATTCTACTGTCTGTTTCTATGAGCTGGGCTTTTTAAATCAATGATACCATACATTTGCTACAAGTGGCAGAATTTCCTTCTTTCTCATGGCTCAATTATACATGTGTACTTATATACAGACACACCGTCTTTATCCATTCATATGTTGACAGACCCTTAGGTTCTTTTATTATCTCTGCTATTGTGAATAATGCTGCAGTGAATATGGAAGTGTAGATATCTCTTCAAGATCCTGATTTTATTTCCTTTGGATATATACCTAGAAGTGCAATTGCAGGATCACATGGTAGTTCTATTTTTAACTTTCTGAGAAACTCCCATACTGTTTTCCATAATGGTTTTATCAATTTACATTCTTTTTTTAAAATTTTTTAATGTTTATTTTTGAGAGCAAGAGAGACAGAGCATGAGCAGGGGCAGAGAGAGAGGGAGACACAGAATCCAAAGCAGGCTCCAGGCTCCAGGCCATCAGCACAGAGCCTGACGCAGGGCTCGAACTCACGAACCGTGAGATCATGATCTGAGCCGAAGTCAGTTGCTTAATTGACTGAGCCACCCAGGTGCCCCTATCAATTTACATTTCTACCAACAGTGCACAAGGGTTTCCTTTTCTTCACATCTTTACCAGCACATGTTAGTTTTTGTCTTTTTGATAAGAGCTATTCTAATAGATGGGAACTAATATCTCATGGTAGTTTTGATCTGCATTTCCCCGATGGTTAGTGATGTCGAACATCTTTTCATGTACCCATTGGCCATTTGTATATCTTCTTTGGGAAAAGTCTATTCAGTTTTTCTACTCACTTATTAGTCTTTTTTTTTTTTTTTTTGGTTTGTTTTTTTACTATTGAGTTGTACGAGTTTTTTTTTTTTAAATATATTTTGGATATAAACCCCATATCAGATATATGATTGGCAAGTATTTTTCTGTATGTTGCCTTTCATTTTGTTGATTGTTTCTTTTGCTGTTAAGCAACATTTTGGTTTGATATTGAAATATTCAATGATTTTTGCTTTTGTTGCTTATGCTTTTTGTGTCATATCCAAAATACTGTTGCCAAGACTAATGTCAAGTAGCTTTTCCCTTGTTTTCTTTTAGGAATTTTATGGTTTTGGATCTTATGTTTAAGTCTTTAACCATTTGCAGTTAATTTTTGTGAGTTGCATAAGATAGGGATCCAATTTTATTCTTCTGCATGCAATGGTCCAGGTTTCCCAGCATGATTTATTAAAGAAGCTATATCATTTCTTCATTAAGCATAAGCTTTCTTGTCAAATATTAATTGACCATATATATGGAGTTTATTTCTGGCCTTTTGATTTTGTTTCATTGATCTACATCTATTTTATTCCAGTAACATACTGTTTTGATTACTATAACTTTGTAGTCTATTTTGAAACAAGGAAGTGTGATACCTCCAGTTTTCTTCTTCCTTATGATTGCTTTACCTATTCAGTCTTTTGGGTTCCATTCACATCTTATAATATCTTTTTTTCCCTATGTTTGTGAAAAATGCCACTGGAATTTTGATAGAGATTGCTTTGAATCTATACATGGTTTTAGGTAGTATGATCATGTTAACAACACTGATTTTTCTCTTCCACAAACACAGAATATATTTCCATTTATTTGTGTCTTCAATTTCTTTCATCAATGTATTATAGTTTTCAGTGTATAGATCTTTCACCTCCATAGTTAAATATATTTGTAAATATTTTACCATTTTCGATGCTATTGTAAATGGGATTGTTTTATTTTTAGTTATTTTGCTGTTAGTGTATAGAAATACAGTAATTGCTCTATGTAAACATTGTATCCGCATCTTTACTGAATTCACTGAATTCACAGTTTTTTGGTGGAGCATTTAGCATTCCTACATCTAAGATCATGCCGTCTTAAAAAAAAAAAAGAAGTTTACTTCCTCCTTTCTGATTTGGATGCCTCTTATTTCTTTTTCTTCCCTGATTGCTCCAGCTAGACTTCCAGTACTATGTTGAAGAGAAGTGGTAAAATGAGTACCCTTGTCTTGTTGTGATTTAGGGGGAAAGCTCTCAAATTTTCACTGTTGAGTATGATGTTAGCTGTATGTGTGTCATATACGCTCTTTTATTATGTTCAGGTATGTTCCTTATATACCCAATTTGTTCAGCAATTTTATAATGAATGTTTTTTTTTTTGTCAAAGGCTTTTTTTGCATCTATTGAGATTATCATATTATTTTTATCTTTCATTCCACTGATGTGATATAACACATTTGTTGATTTGTATATATTGAACCAACCTTCCATCTCAAGGATACATCTCACTTGATTATGGTGTATGATCCTTTCAATGTGCTGTTGAATTCATTTTGCTAATATTTAGTTGAAAATATTTGCATCTATAATCATCAGGGATATTGGCCCGTAGTTTCCTTTTCTTATAATGTTCTTATTTGGCTTTGGTATCAGAGAAATGCTGTAGTATAAGTTGTAATGTTTCTTCTTTCAGATTTTGAGTCTTCTCTTTGTTTTTCTTAGAGAAGCTAAAAATTGTTCAATTTTGTTTATGTTTTCAAAAAGCCACCTCTTGGTTTCATTATTTTCTGGTCTCTATTTCATTTATTTCTACTCTGTTTGTTATTTCCTTTCTTCTACAAACTTTGGGCTTAACTTGGTATCTTTTCTAGTTCCTTAAAGTGTAAAGTTACATTGTTTATTTAAGTTTTAACAAAACTATTAACAAAACCATTTTTCCACCTATTTCACAATTTTTGGAGAAAACTTGGTTTCTTATTATGAAATCCTAAATAAACTGACTTGGAAAAGAGAAAAATACTACGTCACAAACAAGTAGACAAGCATACAGATGGTTTTATTTTGTACATCATTTTTCAAATATATCAAATTTAAAGAGCTCATGTTTTATTGATGAAACACACCTAAAAATGCATGCACGTTCAGTATTTCCACACAATAAGTGATTAATAAATGTTTGATTACTTGCCAATTGACTGAATGAATGATGAATGGGATATGTGTTGCAGAGGATCTGTAGAGAGAAAACTTTCACAGGTTTACTACATTACACGGCACTATGCCCATCATATGGTTGGCCCTTGACAAATATTTATTTTCCTTCTCACTCTTTCTTCTCTTCCACATGTTTCATTGACATTTTTATAATGGTACACTTTTGAGTGGAATGTAAAAGAATATGGAGAGGAAAGACACAGTTTTCTTGAAATGCTTGCTAACCTGCCTTCAGAGATCATAAGGTGGATTTTGTACAGGGGATTTTTGAGTTGAAGAGAACACGTACTCCAAATCCACCATTTTTATTGTATTTAAACTACAGAGAATTTATCCATTTGTTTTGTTTCTTAGATTCCACATATGAGTGAAATCATATGGTATTTGTCTTTCTTGGTCTGACATTTCACTTAGCATAATGCTCTCTAGGTTCATCCATACTGTTGCCAATGAATGAATAAACACAAACAGAATCAGACCTATAAATACAAAGAACAAACTAATGGTTGCCAGAGAAAAGAGGTTAGGAAGATGGGAAAAAAAATGAATGGGGGGGGGGAGTGAGAGATACAGGCTTCCAGTTATGGAGTAAATAAGGCATGGGAATAAAAGACACAACATAGAAAACATGGTCAATACTGTGCTGGCATTGTACGGTGACAGATGGTGGCTACACTTGTCACGATCATACCATAATGTGTAGAGAAACTGAATCACTAGGTTTTACAACTTAAACTGATCTAACATTGTGTGCCAACCATACTCAAATAAAAAAAATTAATCACAGAGAATTTAAATAAGTACATATTCCCTCATCATTTTTTTTTCGAAACTGATTTAGAAAATGCTAATTTTCCTTTTATCTTATTGTGTCTTAATAGGCATAAGAGTTCTAAATATTTACTATGGATATGACACACTAAGAAATATACTATAACACAAAAAAATATCTGAAAATTGTCTAGGGCAACTCTGAGTAATGTTTACTAACTAGTGTTATCATGGACTTATCATTATAGATTAATGATTGTTGATAATTATCTTGAGTGTGGTGAGCGTGATGTAAGTATGTGAACTGAAACCAGATGTTTCAGAGTCAGATGATGATGATAATTTTAAGCTGAATAGGGTTATCTCAGGACTGGCAAAGATGCTCCTACTCTCCTAACCCATGCTTGGGACACACCTTTTAATTGATCATTTTTTCTACTGAACCTGGGCAAAATGTATCTCTGGACCAAGCAGTTACCACCAAGTATTTACAACTAAAACAAAAAGTCAAATCTATCTTTCATTATAGGATAAAGATAATTCAATTGCCATATTGGCTAGAACATCTCTCAGGCAAGAAATGTAAATTAGGTAGATAAGAAATAGTTTTGGAGACATGATCAGGCATTTGGTATTTAATCTGACTGTCCATAAATAATACAATTCCAAAACTATAGTATGGCCCCTCAAGTCAACCTGCTCAATAGTTGGTCAATTGCTGGAAGACCAAGAAACCAGGCAAAAGTGCCTATAAAATACAGCCAGATCTTTGGTAATTACTGTAGATTAACTCAATTCCAGAATTTATTTAAAACATAGACTATATTTAACGTTGATCTCAACACTGTGCTGGGTAGTTAGGTTTCAACTACAAACAAAACATTATACATACTTGCCCTCCAGATATTGGTTTTTATACTAGTCTTTTTCCCTATTACTATTTCTTTATTTTCCACTAATCTCTGGCAAAATTTTTGTTGAATATGTCAGCCTGTCTCAGTCTTGATAAGAGAAAATAGGGAGAGATCTGCCACCATAATTGGATCAAAATCTGAAAGTCCCAAGAACACGCTTCAGATTTGGCATGATATCCAAATTAAATCTTAGAATCCCAAGGGGTTAAAATTCAAGACAGTGTGAATACTTGACAATGTGTGCTCCTTTTTGGGGGAAAGATAATATCTATATCATTCTCAGTGCCCAGAAACTCCTCCGCAGACATGATGGAATGCTAATTTCTATTTTCTGTACTCAGTAATAGTGACAATGCTGTCATAATAAAGAAGTTCTTAAAATTCAACAATGGCTTTGAGGGAGAATGTGATTTGATACTGAATTTATCTCCTAATATTAAGGAACTATAAACCTGAATATAAAAAATATAGCTAAAACACAATGTAAAGAACTTAAATTAGGAAATGTAAAGTCCTCACAGAAAAAATAATAAGCTAAATTTAAAGAAAAAAATAAATTTTTTGACTTTATAAATTAGGACAAGAATAGGCAGGCCAAGAATGTCAGCACAGGGGTGCCTGGGTGGCTCAGTCAGTTAAGCATCCGACTTTGGCTTAGGTCATGATCTCGCGTTTCATGGGTTGGAGCCCCATGTCCGGCTCTGTGCTTACAGCTTGGAGCCTGGAGCCTGCTTGGGATTCTGTGTCTCCCTCTCTCTGCCCGTCCCCTGCTGGCATTCTGTCTCTTTCTCTCTCTCTCTCTCAAAAATAAAATAAAATAATTAAAAATTAAAAAAAAAGAATGTCAGCACAAAAATTATTTTAGTTCAGTTATTCCTAGTTACTATAAGATAGATGGTTCAGAAAGCTTAATTATTTTTAGCATAGCAAGGTACACTTCAATACATTTTTTTACTTGAATTCTTCCTAAATATACCTGAGAAAGTTAGTATTCCCAAGCACTACTTCTTTAGCACTGTAGATGATAACTAAATTCTCTCATATCTGACTACAGTTCTTCCTATCAGATAATCCCTACTAATTGCCCTCATCTTTATTTTTTCTTTCCATACATACAATATTAGCTAAGAACAACATACACTTTGCCATCTTCCAGCCAGTCTGATTCAATATACACTTGTGAGAAATTGCACTAAATGCTAACGCCTCAGAGATGGATGATATACAGTAAAACCTTGGATTACGAGTAAGCTGTTATGCAAGTGTTCCACAAGACTAGAAAACAGTTCTTTTTTTTTTTTTTTTAACGTTTATTTATTTTTTGAGACAGAGAGAGACAGAGCATGAACGGGGGAGGGTCAGAGAGAGGGAGACACAGAATCTGAAGCAGGCTCCAGGCTCTGAGCTGTCAGCACAGAGCCCGACGTGGGGCTCGAACTCACGGACCGTGAGATCATGACCTGAGCCGAAGTCGGCCGCTTAACCGACTGAGCCACCCAGGCGCCCCTAGAAAACAGTTCTAATAAATCTTGATTTGATAAGCAAGTGATGTGTTGCATAACAAGTAGCAGAATGTCACATGATCACAATGGAGCCAATGGTTCTTGAAATTCGCTTTGATATATGAGTGCTTTGGATTATAAGCATGTTTCCAGAATGAATTATGCTCACAAACCAAAGTTTTATTGCACATTTCTTCTCTGGTTCAACATAGGAGAAAAATATACAACCTATATTCAGAATCTAATGTAATTTGTATAGAACTATATACCAGTTCTAAGAGACAGAAGAAGCTAGTTACAGTCATTATCAGGGAAGATTTCACATACCTGAACCAGTCATAGGTAATAGATGTACACCAGGTCAAAGAAGTATGCGTGTGTATGTGTGTGTGTGTGTGTGTGTGTGCGCGCGCGTGCGTGTGCAGGGTTGGGGGGCAATTGGGGAGCTGAAATTGGGTAGAATGAGGAAAGCAGACACAGTGAATATTCTGAGTGAAGGAAGTTCATGTTCAAACACAGTATTAAAATGGCTGGAACTCAGGTTTCATCAGAGGGAGTGTTAAGCACTAATGCTGAAATTTAAACATACTTCTTAGGCACGGGAGTAGGAGGAACCAAAAGTATTATGGGAGTGTGAAGTAGGAAAGGCAAGTATCCCAAAAATGGATGTCAAACAGCTCTGTGGGGACAGCAACATCTACACAGAGACCTACTTTAGTGATGTGCACTACCATCCACCCAGGTCCTCATGATAGAAACCAGGTCACCAAAATCCCTTGCTTAGATTATTTCAAAGGTAGCGGAGATTATCTTGACTCTACCTTGGTTCATCCAGGTTCAGACTCAACAGACTAAGATATCCTAAAAATGAAGATCTTAGCCCAATTCATGACTTCTATAGCGACACTGTCCAAATTAATAAACGTAATTTACAAAAGATTTTGAAATATGGCTCTGTTTCCTTTTTCAGACTTATCTCCACCACTATGTCCCCCTACACTCCCAAAATCCTGTCGTACTGAAGTTCTTTTAGCTCCTCAAACCTGCCATGCTCTGTCTTCCTCTAAGTGTCTGCCTGGAACCAGTCCTTCAGCACAGAATACAAGGCTTCTCTTTTGTCTAGCTCCTACTTATTCTTCAGTTTCTTACTTAGATGTTTATTTCTTCCACAAAGGAGGTCCTGACTCCCCAAATCCCAATCAATGTCTCTGCTCCTACCACAGCATGTCCTCTTATCCTGCCTCCAACTTCTCTCTGATGAACAACCTGACCCAACCAGCCTCTGAGAAACAGGGACCACCTCTGTCTTTTTCACCCTTGCATTTATAACTGTCAACATAATACTTGGCTGACAGGAGGGGATCAATAAATGGTAAATGATGTATAAAATGGAAAACAGATTTAAAAAATGTAATATTAAATATAAGCTCCAATATAAGTGTTAAATAAGAACTACCAGTACAAATAGTAAATAGTAAATCAATCCCCATTTACTTTCTCACTCATTAAAAGTTACTACATGACTTGGGAACACGGTTCCTTAATGAAAGTTTCATTAAGAAGCAACTGTCACTTTATTAAAATTAATGTTTGAAATGATCATGCTTTGTATTTCAGGTCAAAACCTGGAATCAGTCCTTCCTAATGTAGACAGACATTCTTTAATTATATTTATCAAACCTATGTGAAATACTATGGGAGTAAACATTATCCCTATTCTCCAAAAAGGGGAGTTCCAAGAAAACTCGGTCATACTCATTCTGTGTCCCTACATAATAATATTTTTTTTCAGGAGGTGCAGAAATAAGTTTATTTTACATTTTTCTTTTGGCATTTTTGAAATCTACCCATTTGTGAACTTCTTACAAACAAATGTTAAAGTATATGATTATCTTTTGGTTTTTATTGATGTTTTCCAGTGTTGTGAAACATTCATGCCCAGCACATATCTTTATTATTGCATGTGTTCTACGATAGGCAATTATCTATGTATACAACTGCCTCACTCAATGGGCTGGATTTCTTTTAGAGCAGAACGCATTTTATTCATTTCTGCATCCTCAGAGCTCAGAATGATGCCTGGCAAACAGCAGATCCTCAGCACATGCTCGTTCAACAGATAGAATCAAGATTACTTATCAACTTTGCAAATCTAGTACTTCGATCATATTAAACACCTTAGTGAATTAGAAGAGCATACTATTTGGTCTTCTAAAATGCAAATGGAATCACATCTTGTCCCTGCTGAAAAATCCTCTTCTTGTTCCTTTTCCCTGTAATATAAAGTTCAAACCCTTCAGAGATCCTTCATGATCTGGCTCCTGTCTCATCTCTTTCCTGCCTCTCTCTCCTCTGGTCCTAAGCACAGCCCGACCACCTATCATCTCAGGTGTACTATACATTCTTCCTATTCTTTAGCACCACTGCCTGCTTATCATTTCCTTAACTTCCTGCATTGTTTCATTCACTTGCATTCCTATTACGAATAATGACAGATCCTTTTCATTTTGTCCTGAGCCCAAATAAAATATTTTGTAATAGTTTTTTTTTTCCCCCACTTGATTCTCATTGCATTTGCCAAATGCCTAGCACTTAACTCAGGGCTTGGCACATAGTAAATAGCAAATACTTGTTGATGACTAAACGAAGGATCGTTAGCAATAAAGATGACTCCCTCACTTTATGAGTTAGTAAATTGAGTTAAATTTGAGTTAATTTCTTTGAACCCACCCAATTTAGTCAGTTGCAGAGATCTGAACCATCTTTCTTCCCTTTTCTGGTTGGAAACTATTTTTCTTTTAAGATCCAGGTAAGGTGAGATTTTTTTCAGAAAAAAAAAATCTTTTCTGTTCCCCCCAAACTTTCATTCCCGCCACTCATCTCAATAAAGTGAGTCATTCTCTTATACGTGTGGCTTGTTTACAATCCTAAATGACTGCACGTGGTGGACTGTCACACTGTAATGTGTTTAATGTCTCCCTCTTTTTCTTGATGCTCCTGGAGCACCAACCTCTTTACATTTCTTTATGCCCAGTGTTCAGTATGTAATTGGTACCCAAAATTATTTCCTAAATTCAGATGAAAAGTCAGTGTTAAGATACTGTGTTAAAATATCAATTTAAACTTATATTTAATTTCCATAATACTATTACTGTAACCACCTTGAATTTTTTAAAAAAGCACACAAAGCCAATGAACTGTTCTACTATACATGTCTTTTTCTGAGGAAACCATGTATTGGATCATCCCTCAGTTCCTTGAAATGTGCTTTTGTTCTCACCACTCAAATGAAACTGCCTTCTGGATGGTCTCCGGGGACATCCAAGTCAAAGGTTTCTTTCATTTTTCCTTCTCCTCTATACCCAAAATGATCCATCACCACCCTTTCTTGTACTCTGGGACTGGATGAGCCAGGTTCTCTGTTTTCTGCCTCTCTGTCAGTTTCACATCCATCCATCCTCACTGCTTTCTCTTCTTTCAGCCAATAGAGAAAGGCTTGGGTCTGCTGGCTGGCCACTTCCTGCCTGGCTTCCTGTTTACACAGCAGGTGACCCCTGCTTCTTTCTTCCTTAGTCTTTCTCCTCTCTGTTGGCTTCACATTTCCACCTGTCATCCATTCATGCCTAACTGACCCTCTAGCACCTGAAACTCTGCAAACTCAAAAAAACTGGCACTGCTCGTACCTCTCCCTTGGAAAAGTTCTCTGGACCTCCGGTCTCTCGTATCCTCAAACTATTCCATGAAGTGCTGAAACATCCATCCATCCTCCTGCCCAAGATCATGGTCACTGCATCACTCTCATGCTTATATCTTTCCATGGTTCTCCATGCTCAAGGACATAAATCAAGTAGTGTATCAGGACTGGCCCTGGAAAATATTCCCACCCCCATATGCTTTTATGCACCCTTAGTCCATCCAAACCCATGGCTATTTGCTTCTAGGTTATTTTGGTGACCTTCTTATGTTTGTGACTTTACTCTTCCCTTTGCACCTCCTCAAACTTCTCTCATCATGACTATCCTTTTTCTTTGGGTTGACGCAAACTCTTTCCTCTATGAAACCATCTTTAATTGCCTACTTTGTGTTTTCGCCAACAGTTTTGTACATAATGATTGACATTCATCTATTTTTACCTTTTGTTTTTGTTTATGTGGTAGCTCTTTCAGAAGCAAGTCTATAGCACCCACAGTCACTGGTAGGAACCCTGCTTATACAGGAATGGAGGAACAGTTGATGACTGGGACAATTCTGACCCAGAGGTGATTTCCTCAAATAATACTAGTTTTGTTGAGCTTTTCAGTGTTACAGAGGCATCTCTGATGAGAAGGCTAACACTAGGAATAATATCTCACTTAATAAAAATGTAGAAATAAGTATCACTGGTTAATTTTGGTCTTTAAAAATTTGCTTTTGGGGTGCCTGGGTGGCTCAGTCGGTTGGACATCTGACTTGGACTCAGGTCATGGTCTCACGGTCTGTGAGTTTGAGCCCCACGTCGGGCTCTGTGCTGACAGCTCAGAGCCTGGAGCCTGCTTTGGATTCTGTGTCTCCTGCTCTCTCTGCCCCTCCCCCACTCCTGCTCTGTCTCCCTCTGTCTCAGAAATAAATAAACATTAATTTTTTAATTTTGCTCTAAACTGGTTAAAGGATAAATAGGGGGAGCACAGAGGATTTTTAAAGGTAGTGAAAGCTCTCTTTGTGACACCACAGTGATGTACACATGTCACTATACATTTGTCCAAAACCATATAATGTACAATACCAAGAGTGACCCCTAAGGTAAACTATGGACTTTGGGTGATTATGATGGTATCGATATAGAATCATCAATTTTAATAAATGTACCACTCTGGTAGGGAATGTTACTGGGGAAGGGTATGCATGTGTGGGAGCAAGGCACATATGGGGAGTTTCTGTACCTTCCTCTGAATTTTTCTGTGGACCTAAAACTACTCTAAGAAAATTAAGTCTTCAAAATATTGTCTGAAACACCAAAGCGAAACCAATTTAAAAACAATCAATTGTCTTTATATTTAGTGCGCACATGTGAGAATCACAAGACCTCATATAAACCTCCAAGTATCTCCTTTACCTGTCTGCAATGATGCTATCCTCATTAATTACCATATTGGAAATCCAATCCATTTAAGTCGCTGGTTTTTTGTTAATTGAAATATATTTGACATATAACGTTGTGTAAATTTAAGGTGTATACATGTTAATTTGATACATTCATATATAGCAATATGATTGCCATTATAGCAACAATTAGCACCTCTAGCCTACTGTATAATTATCATTACTTTTCAGTGATGGTAATAATTAAGATCAAGTCTCTCAGCAAGTTTGATTATTATAATATGATTGTATTGTCTATATTCACTATACTGTACATTAGATCTCTAAGACTTATTTACTACTTCTTGCAAATCTGTACCCTGAAACAACACCTGTCCCATTGTCCATCCCCCACCGCTGGTAAACACCATCTTATTTTCTGTTTTTACAAGTTTGGAATTCTAAATTTTTTTTATATCCCACATGTAAGTGATATATCATAGTATTTGTCTGACTTATCTCACTTAGCATAATGTCCTCAAGTTCCATCCATATTGCAAACAGCAAAATGTCCTTTGTCATGGGTGAATAATAATATAATATTATATATATATCCTCTATATAATTAATATATAGAGGATATTATATATATGGTCATATCCTATTTATCCATTCATCCTATATATTTATATATTCATATATATTTATATTCACCTGTATATATCACATCCTATTTTTCTATTCATCAATTGATATGCACTTAGGTTGTGAATAATGCTGTAATAAACTTGGGAGTATATCTTTGTGACACCCTGTTTTCATTCCTTGTAGATACATACCTAGAAGTGGAATTCCTGATTAATACTGATCCTGATTAATTCCTGATTAATACTGGAATTCCTGATCTATTTTTAATTTTTTGAAAAACTCTCATATTATTTTCTATAGTGGCTGAACCAATTTACATTCCCACCAACATTGTACAAGGGTTCCTTTTTCTCCACACCCTCTCCAATACGTATAATCTTTTGTCTTCTTGATGATAGGCATTCTAACAGGTGTGTGATAATATCTCAATGTGGTTTTGATTTCCATTTTCCCAATGATAAGTGATGTTGAGCATCTTTCATGTACTTGTTGGCCATTTGGATGACTTCTTTGGAAATATACCTATTTAGCTACTCGGCCCCTTTTAAATCTGATGTTTTTTGTTACTGAGTTGTTATGCATTCTTCATATATTTTGGATATTAACCTTTTACCAATATAAGGTTTGAAAAAATTTTCTCCCATTCTCTAGGTTGCCTTTTCATTTTGGTTGTCTCCTTTGTGGTCCAGAAGTTTTAAAATTTGACACAACTCCATTTGTTGATTTTTGCTTTTGTTGTTTGTTTTTAGTATTATATTCAATTAAGTCACTATTTATGGTGAAATATTCAAATGAGAATCTAAAGCCAAGAAAAATAAGATTATAAACCTATTACCTGGGATAGTATTCATATGCCAGATTAAGTTAAGAGTCAGCTACATAGTGGGAAGTTGGGGGAAGTCAGGTGGCAATGTGAAAAAAGTGTTGGTATAAGAAAATGGGTGAGATGAGATCAATATGATGTATCCCAACATCATATTTTTGTTCAACAAACATTTTGTAAGGAGTAAGCTTTATGCATTTAAATCACTTTAGGGTGTGACCATAAAATCCACCACTTGTACAATTTACATCAAACCACCTTGTCCTTATTCCTCATGGATCTTTTTCCCTAGGATTTCAGAAAAAAAAAAAAAAAAAAAAAAGATGTTCCCTGCCCCCCCCCCCGCCCCCCGCCGGCTGAGGTAATCAAGATAGATGCTATAAAGGAAGTGACATTTGAGTTGGACAGATTCCAACAGGGTCAGGAAGATTTTAACAAGCAGAAATTGCAAGGAATCTAGGATCTATTTCTATGAGTACCTGTTATATATTCACAGAAATAGGTCCTAGAATAAATGCCTATAAAACACCTCTGGGAATGTATTATATATTCCAGACTCCTAGAAAACGGGTGTAACTAAAAGGAAATAAGGAAGGAAGAAGGGATAAAGAGAGGAATAAAAGACAGTAGTATTTACTAGATGAAATAAAGTAATATGCTTCTCCAAACTGCCAGTCTCAGTAAGTACTTGGTAAGCTATTAAAAATGGACATTCAACTTCCCAAATAAATATTATGAGTTGAAAACATTTTTGCAAGACTCAGCTAAGCCCCAAACTCGAGGCAATAACAACCACTACAGCAATTCCATTTATTATCTACTTATATAAAAATGCATACAGTCTTATTTGATTGCCCCGATTGCCTATAGGTTAAGTATTATTATCTCACTGTAACTAATGAAGTATTCAGGCTTATAAGGTAAAGACTTGCTCCAAGTCACAGAGTTGATCAGAGTGGCTTCTGATCAAGGAGTAATTATGAGCCATAAAATAGCAGCTGGGGGTCTCAGCATCAAGTTAAATGTGCTGTTGCTCATTTTCAGGCCCTTCCCCATGATCTCAACTTAAATTGCATGGCTGAAATGTGGGCCAAACTTTGGGGGGTTTAAGTCCAAATTCTAGAAATTCTTAGTGTAATCATAATCATAATATCATTGGGTCTTAGTTCTCCCATCTGTAAAAATGGGAATAATAACAGAGCTAAGTCCATTGGGTTATATGAGGGCTACATGAGTAAGTTTAAGAATAGTGCCTGATACATGGTAAGAACTCAGTAAGGTTACTTTTCATTATTATTTCTTGGGACGAAAGTTTATGACTTTTTATTACTTAATCATTTTCTTTAAGCTCTCCTCCATCTTATCCTTTTGACTCCAAATAAACCCAAGATTTCCATTTCACAATATTTTTTGTTAAAAATCATACTAATAACAAGATTACAGATAACTGCTTTCAGGAATACACTTTAATATTCATCACATATTTAATATTAACAAAAACAATGTAAATTTATTATATTGAGGCAAATTAGAATGTATTACTCTTGGTCTCTGGTATTGATTTTCTTCCTTCCTTCTTTCACCAAATTTGGGTCAGTATCAGTGTTTCAATGAGTCTCGGTAATACCAACTATTCTGAGACACGTATGAATTACTTATGGGTATATTAACTATAGTTCTCTCAGAGTTCCTCTACCATTCTCAAAATACCCATGGACCTAATGATATTTTTAACCCTTGTATCTTATTCCAAATGACAGAATACAAATATAAAACAAACACACATACAAAACAAAACAAAAAACCCACCCCCTAACCAAAAAAACATTGAACACAAAAGCATACAAGATAAAATTCCTATTTCTTTTTGAGCTATAGATTAATTGTTAAATAAAGACAAAGACAATAGTTGGTCAGTTTTCATTGTTTTGTAGTTTGGCCAAAAATGTCGCATATTACTCTAACCAGATTACTTATCAATACATAGCATTGATGGCTGAAGGATCAGTTGAAATTTTGTATTGAACCAAATGAACTCATATGTTTAAAAAGGAACCTAAAATGTATATTTTGCTGCATATGGGGAATTAAAATCAACCACCCCTTGCACATTTCAGGGTATAAATTTTAGAAGCCCCTTGTCTTCTTCATTCGGTTAACATAACAAATGTGAAATGAGCAAACATAGACTGGATCATGCATAGATATTCACATATGTTGACTTTACCCTTTCTCTTCCTTAATAACATATCAAGAATATAAGCATATTCACTGGTAACCATGACAGCATAATGATTCAGAAGGACACTGATTTGCATGTTAGGAGTCACTTGAATGAGTTTCAATTGCTTCATCTATAAAATGAAGCAGTTTTAAAAATTATATTATTCTACAGAGAGTTAATTTAACAGTTCCTGAATAAGGCACATATTTTTAATATATGTATATATTTTACATATATTTTACATGGTATACATAATATACTATATTTTATACAGTGAAAAAGCACTATACACATTTAAATTTAGGTTGAAAATATGATAGACACTACAGAAAATCATATGATATTATATTCTTCTTGTATATCTTTTGATTTAAAAAAAGATCCACTAAGGACAGAAGAAAAAAATGTGTCCAATAATGAGAAGAAATGAGGCCCATGTAACTCATGTAAAATATGAAACACATACATGCTCTCTCTATGTATCTATACATTAATACATATATACATATATATATATATGTATATATATATATATATATATATATATATATATATATATATCTAGGTAAAATATATATGTCTCTAGGTAAAATACATGAAGACGTCATTTTAAATTGGCAGTAAAAAAAGTAAGTCTAAAATTTACCTTAGGGCTTTTAAGGACCCACTACTATCCATTTATTTACATTTGTGCATGAAAGCAACAAATGGCGACATGCTTAGTTTTCCAATAGAGGCACCTAGTATATTATTTTTATTTTGTAAAATAATCCATATAGAAGAGCAAAACAAATATCTGTATAATAAATGCCACTGTAAATATGTGCCACTTACCAAGGAATTATCCACTGATTGTTTTAAATATCTGCCTTTCTGGATAGCTTGCTTAACATAGTCACTATATGGTCCATAGAGTAACTAGTCCTACAAACATCAACAAGTGTGTGGGTGTGAGTATAGTGAAAAGCACAAGGCTGCAAAGTCAGAAGACCTGGGTTCAATAGCAGGCTCTATCACTTAACTAACTGCATAATTAATATTAAATAGCTTAGCATCCATTGGATTTTATGCCCTTATGTTTAAGTAAGGCTGATAATTATACTTTCTCTCCTTACCACACGGAGTTAGTCTGAGTTATGAATATGAAACATTACACAAGTGTTCATCATTGTTAGAGTTGACGTGACATCCAAATATCAGAACTGATATATCGGTTATTTTCTGGCTCTTAGTTTCTTTCATGCCCTCCATCACTTGCCGAATCAAACTCCCAATTCCACCCATTTAACATTGTAAATATCTCTTAAGTCTTTGCTCTCTTTCCCATCCCTACCATCACCTCACCATGGCAGTACCTCATCCTGTTAGCAGCTTCTTCCCTTTCCATGCCACTTCAAGTCATCTTGTAACAAAGATGCCACAATGATCTACCCCAAAACACAATCTGACCATGATATTTTCCTAGCCTACATCCTAGGAAGTTCCCTGTCAACTATAGAGTGAAGTTCAAACTTTAACAGTGTATCTATAGCCTACTCTCATCTGATGCCCTGAACTACCTCTCCGGACTTCTCTCTCACCACTTCAGTCCTCAACATTTCTAGGTCTTAATTTAATGGTGTGTTCCTTGAGAATTTCCTACTCCCTTTTCAACAAGTAGCTATCTCCTATGTAACCATTAAAAATTAACTGGGGAAACTTTCCAAGACATAGTTAGTAAGCCTAGAAGGCACATCTACATATCAATTAATTTCCGTATTATAACACACTTATTTACTTCTGTGTCTACCTTTCTGGTGAGTTCTTAATGACAGAGACCTTTTGTGTTTTTGTGTGGTTTTTTTTTAGCACCCAGGACAGTTCCTAGCATATATGAGGAACATTTGTTGACTACATATTGCTGTTTCTACTCTGAGGAAGGTCTGCGCCCAAATCTTTATACAACAACCAAGAAGCTAGATATTGAAAATCATCAAATTAAAGCAACAACGAGCTGGAATACCTACACAACAAAGACCAAGATAATACTGTTCCAAAAGTAAATCCATGGCTCTTATGCTTTAAAAGACAATCTCATTACACCTAAATATTACTAAGAGATATTTCAAAAAATGTGCTACTTCCATTCATCATGCCTAAATAAAACTGCATAGCAATTATTAATGGTAATTATGATAAATATTTTATAAGCTTTAATTTGAACGGTAATATCCATTTTGGTAAGAACTTAAAGATTCATTGAAAAAATGCCACATGGACCCTTTGGGGGAAAAAAGATTACTTTAATAAAATGAAGATTGAAGGGTCTTGGGAACTGAGCCCAAAACCAAACCTAATATGCAGTAACCGCAGTGACACATTAACCTTCAAATAATAATCACCCTCCTACCACAGTTACTACTTGAAACATTATTCTTTGGGGATGTTGATTCAGAATATTTTACCATATTAAGTATAATTCAGCTAGATCACAAATACTAAAAGAAAAAAAGAGAAAAAAAACAAAACAAAAGTCAATGATAGTGTTTTTAAGTTACATATTTCTCTCCATTAGAGTTCAAGTTTTGTTTTTATTCTCACTTAATAATTTTAAACATATTTATATCCAAATTTGTGTCTTCTTAGCCTGTCTTTCCCTATCTAAATTGTTCCTTGACACTTCCTCATGAATCTCATTTTCCAAGGCTTTAATCAACATTTCTACTTCCTTCTGAGTTCTAATGTTACTTGTTGTCCTCTAAAAATATGGACATCTGCAAGCAGAAAATATATATCACCTAAAAGTTTTCAATGCAATGTATTTATTCTTTAGATTGGTTAATAAGATTTGTTAGTCTAGTGACTGAATTTGCATAATAATAAGCAATCAGTAAATGGCATAGTCCAGCTCGGCTATTCTTTTTAAGCATTTCTATTCAGTGTTCAGGTTTTTATTTTTTTTTTTTTTTTTTTTTTTTATTTATTTATTTATTTATTTATTTATTTATTTATTTATTTTTAATATATGAAATTTACTGTCAAATTGGTTTCCATACAACACCCAGTGCTCATCCCAAAAGGTGCCCTCCTCAATACCCATCACCCACCCTGCCCTCCCTCCCACCCCCCATCAACCCTCAGTTTGTTCTCAGTTTTTAACAGTCTCTTATGCTTTGGCTCTCTCCCACTCTAACCTCTTTTTTTTTTTTTTCCCTTCCCCTCCCCCATGGGTTTCTGTTACGTTTCTCAGGATCCACATAAGAGTGAAACCATATGGTATCTGTCTTTCTCTGTATGGCTTATTTCACTTAGCATCACACTCTCCAGTTCCATCCACGTTGCTACAAAAGGCCATATTTCATTTTTTCTCATTGCCATGTAGTATTCCATTGTGTATATAAACCACAATTTCTTTATCCATTCATCAGTTGATGGACATTTAGGCTCTTTCCATAATTTGGCTATTGTTGAGAGTGCTGCTATAAACATTGGGGTACAAGTGCCCCTATGCATCAGTACTCCTGTATCCCTTGGATAAATTCCTAGCAGTGCTATTGCTGGGTCATAGGGTAGGTCTATTTTTAATTTTCTGAGGAACCTCCACACTGCTTTCCAGAGCGGCTGCACCAATTTGCATTCCCACCAACAGTGCAAGAGGGTTCCCGTCTCTCCACATCCTCTCCAGCATCTATAGTCTCCTGATTTCTTCATTTTGGCCACTCTGACTGGCGTGAGGTGGTATCTGAGTGTGGTTTTGATTTGTATTTCCCTGATGAGGAGCGACGTTGAACATCTTTTCATGTGCCTGTTGGCCATCCGGATGTCTTCTTTAGAGAAGTGTCTATTCATGTTTTCTGCCCATTTCTTCACTGGGTTATTTGTTTTTCGGGTGTGGAGTTTGATGAGCTCTTTATAGATTTTGGATACTAGCCCTTTGTCCGATGTGACATTTGCAAATATCTTTTCCCATTCCGTTGGTTGCCTTTTAGTTTTGTTGGTTGTTTCCTTTGCTGTGCAGAAGCTTTTTATCTTCATAAGGTCCCAGTAATTCACTTTTGCTTTTAATTCCCTTGCCTTTGGGGATGTGCCGAGTAAGAGATTGCTACGGCTGAGGTCAGAGAGGTCTTTTCCTGCTTTCTCCTCTAAGGTTTTGATGGTTTCCTGTCTCACATTCAGGTCCTTTATCCATTTTGAGTTTATTTTTGTGAATGGTGTGAGAAAGTGGTCTAGTTTCAACCTTCTGCATGTTGCTGTCCAGTTCTCCCAGCACCATTTGTTAAAGAGACTGTCTTTTTTCCATTGGATGTTCTTTCCTGCTTTGTCAAAAATGAGTTGGCCATACGTTTGTGGGTCTAGTTCTGGGGTTTCTATTCGATTCCATTGGTCTATGTGTCTGTTTTTATGCCAATACCATGCTGTCTTGATGATGACAGCTTTGTAGTAGAGGCTAAAGTCTGGGATTGTGATGCCTCCTGCTTTGGTCTTCTTCTTCAAAATTACTTTGGCTATTCGGGGCCTTTTGTGGTTCCATATGAATTTTAGGATTGCTTGTTCTAGTTTCAAGAAGAATGCTGGTGCAATTTTGATTGGGATTGCATTGAATGTGTAGATAGCTTTGGGTAGTATTGACATTTTGACAATATTTATTCTTCCAATCCATGAGCAGGGAATATCTTTCCATTTCTTTATATCTTCTTCAATTACCTGCATAAGCTTTCTATAGTTTTCAGCATACAGATCTTTTACATCTTTGGTTAGATTTATTCCTAGGTATTTTATGCTTCTTGGTGCAATTGTGAATGGGATCAGTTTCTTTATTTGTCTTTCTGTTGCTTCATTGTTAGTGTATAAGAATGCAACTGATTTCTGTACATTGATTTTGTATCCTGCAACTTTGCTGAATTCATGTATCAGTTCTAGCAGACTTTTGGTGGAGTCTATCGGATTTTCCATGTATAATATCATGTCATCTGCAAAAAGCGAAAGCTTGACTTCATCTTTGCCAATTTTGATGCCTTTGATTTCCTTTTGTTGTCTGATTGCTGATGCTAGAACTTCCAGCACTATATTAAACAACAGCGGTGAGAGTGGGCATCCCTGTCGTGTTCCTGATCTCAGGGAAAAAGCTCTCAGTTTTTCCCCATTGAGGATGATGTTAGCTGTGGGCTTTTCATAAATGGCTTTTATGATCTTTAAGTATGTTCCTTCTATCCCGACTTTCTCAAGGGTTTTTATTAAGAAAGTGTGCTGGATTTTGTCAAAGGCCTTTTCTGCATCGATTGACAGGATCATATGGTTCTTCTCTTTTTTTTTGTTAATGTGATGTATCACGTTGATCGATTTGCGAATGTTGAACCAGCCCTGCATCCCAGGAATGAATCCCACTTGATCATGGTGAATAATTCTTTTTATATGCTGTTGAATTCGATTTGCTAGTATCTTATTGAGAATTTTTGCATCCATATTCATCAGGGATATTGGCCTGTAGTTCTCTTTTTTTACTGGGTCTCTGTCTGGTTTAGGAATCAAAGTAATACTGGCTTCATAGAATGAGTCTGGAAGTTTTCCTTCCCTTTCTATTTCTTGGAATAGCTTGAGAAGGATAGGTATTATCTCTGCTTTAAACGTCTGGTAGAACTCCCCTGGGAAGCCATCTGGTCCTGGACTCTTATTTGTTGGGAGATTTTTGATAACCGATTCAATTTCTTCACTGGTTATGGGTCTGTTCAAGCTTTCTATTTCCTTCTGATTGAGTTTTGGAAGAGTGTGGGTGTTTAGGAATTTGTCCATTTCTTCAAGGTTGTCCAATTTGTTGGCATATAATTTTTCATAGTATTCCCTGATAATTGTTTGTATCTCTGAGGGATTGGTTGTAATAATTCCATTTTCATTCATGATTTTATCTATTTGGGTCATCTCCCTTTTCTTTTTGAGAAGCCTGGCTAGAGGTTTGTCAATTTTGTTTATTTTTTCAAAAAACCAACTCTTGGTTTCGTTGATCTGCTCTACCGTTTTTTTAGATTCTATATTGTTTATTTCTGCTCTGATCTTTATGATTTCTCTTCTTCTGCTGGGTTTAGGCTGCCTTTGCTGTTCTGCTTCTATTTCCTTTAGGTGTGCTGTTAGATTTTGTATTTGGGATTTTTCTTGTTTCTTGAGATAGGCCTGGATTGCAATGTATTTTCCTCTCAGGACTGCCTTCGCTGCGTCCCAAAGAGTTTGGATTGTTGTATTTTCATTTTCGTTTGTTTCCATATATTTTTTAATTTCTTCTCTAATTGCCTGGTTGACCCACTCATTCGTTAGTAGGGTGTTCTTTAACCTCCATGCTTTTGGAGGTTTTCCAGACTTTTTCCTGTGGTTGATTTCAAGCTTCATAGCATTGTGGTCTGAAAGTATGCATGGTATAATTTCAATTCTTGTAAACTTATGAAGGGCTGTTTTGTGACCCAGTATATGATCTATCTTGGAGAATGTTCCATGTGCACTCGAGAAGAAAGTATATTCTGTTGCTTTGGGATGCAGAGTTCTAAATATATCTGTCAAGTCCATCTGATCCAATGTATCATTCAGGGCCCTTGTTTCTTTATTGACTGTGTGTCTAGATGATCTATCCATTTCTGTAAGTGGGGTGTTAAAGTCCCCTGCAATGACCACATTCTTATCAATAAGGTTGCTTATGTTTATGAGTAACTGTTTTATATATCTGGGGGCTCCGGTATTTGGCGCATAGACATTTATAATTGTTAGCTCTTCCTGATGGATAGACCCTGTAATTATTATATAATGCCCTTCTTCATCTCTTGTTACAGCCTTTAATTTAAAGTCTAGTTTGTCTGATATAAGTATGGCTACTCCAGCTTTCTTTTGGCTTCCAGTAGCATGATAAATAGTTCTCCATCCCCTCACTCTCAATCTAAAGGTGTCCTCAGATCTCAAATGAGTCTCTTGTAGACAGCAAATAGATGGGTCTTGTTTTTTTATCCATTCTGATACCCTATGTCTTTTGGTTGGCGCATTTAATCCATTTACATTCAGTGTTATTATAGAAAGATACGGGTTTAGAGTCATTGTGATGTCTGTATGTTTTATGCTTGTAGTGATGTCTCTGGTACTTTGTCTCACAGGATCCCCCTTAGGATCTCTTGTAGGGCTGGTTTCGTGGTGACAAATTCCTTCAGTTTTTGTTTGTTTGGGAAGACCTTTATCTCTCCTTCTATTCTAAATGACAGACTTGCTGGATAAAGGATTCTCGGCTGCATATTTTTTCTGTTTAGCACACTGAAGATATCGTGCCAAGCCTTTCTGGCCTGCCAAGTTTCAAAGGAGAGATCAGTCACGAGTCTTATAGGTCTCCCTTTATATGTGAGGGCACGTTTATCCCTTGCTGCTTTCAGAATTTTCTCTTTATCCTTGTATTTTGCCAGTTTCACTATGATATGTCGTGCAGAAGATCGATTCAAGTTACGTCTGAAGGGAGTTCTCTGTGCCTCTTGGATTTCAATGCCTTTTTCCTTCCCCAGTTCAGGGAAGTTCTCAGCTATAATTTCTTCAAGTACCCCTTCAGCACCTTTCCCTCTCTCTTCCTCCTCTGGGATACCAATTATGCGTATATTATTTCTTTTTAGTGTATCACTTAGTTCTCTAATTTTCCCCTCATACTCTTGGATTTTTTTATCTCTCTTTCTTTCAGCTTCCTCTTTCTCCATAACTTTATCTTCTAGTTCACCTATTCTCTCCTCTGCCTCTTCAATCCGAGCCGTGGTGGTTTCCATTTTGTTTTGCATTTCGTTTAAAGCGTTTTTCAGCTCCTCGTGACTGTTCCTTAGTCCCTTGATCTCTGTAGCAAGAGATTCTCTGCTGTCCTGTATACTGTTTTCAAGCCCAGCGATTAATTTTATGACTATTATTCTAAATTCACTTTCTGTTATATTATTTAAATCCTTTTTGATCAGTTCATTAGCTGTTGTTATTTCCTGGAGATTCTTCTGAGGGGAATTCTTCCGTTTGGTCATTTTGGACAGTCCCTGGAGCGGTGAGGACCTGCAGGGCACTTCCCCCGTGCTGTGGTGTATAACTGGAGTTGGTGGGCGGGGCCGCAGTCCGACCTGATGTCTGCCCCCAGCCCACCGCTGGGGCCACAGTCAGACTGGTGAGTGTCTTCTCTTCCCCTCTCCTAGGGGCGGGATTCACTGTGGGGTGGCGTGGCCCGTCTGGGCTACTTGCACACTGCCAGGCTTGTGGTGCTGGGGAGCTGGCGTATTAGCTGGGGTGGGTAGGCAAGGTGCACGGGGGCAGGAGGGGCAGGCTTAGCTCGCTTCTCCTTAGGTGATCCACTTCAGGAGGGGCCCTGTGGCAGCAGGAGGGAGTCAGATCCGCTGCCGGAGGTTTGGCTCCGCAGAAGCACAGAGTTGGGTGTTTGCGCGGAGCGAGCAAGTTCCCTGGCAGGAACTGGTTCTCTTTGGGATTTTGGCTGGGGGATGGGCGGGGGAGATGGCGCTGGCGAGCGCCTTTGTTCCCCGCCAAGCTGAGCTCTGCCGTCCGTCCGGGGGCTCAGCAGCTCTCCCTCCCTTTGTCCTCCAGCCTTTCCGCTTTCTGAGCAGAGCTGTTAACTTCTGACCTCCCAGACGCTAAGTCGCGCTTGCTGTCGGAACACAGTCCGTCCGGCCCCTCCGCTTTTGCCAGCCCGACTCGGGGGCTCTGCTTGGCCGGCGAGCCGCCCCTCCGCCCCGGCTCCCTCCCGCCAGTCCGTGGAGCGCGCACCGCCTCGCCGCCCTTCCTACCCTCTTCCGTGGGCCTCTCGTCTGCGCTTGGCTCCGGAGACTCCGTTCTGCTAATCCTCTGGCGGTTTTCTGGGTTCTTTAGGCAGGTGTAGGTGGAATCTAAGTGATTAGCAGGACGCGCGGTGAGCCCAGCGTCCTCCTACGCCGCCATCTTCCCAAGGATCCAGTGTTCAGGTTTTTAAATGCTTTGTAATTATTTTTGTTTGGTATTATTCACAATAAAATTGTGAAATAGGTCAATATCAAACTCACAGCAATCTACGCTTCTCAAAGATGCTGTATAATTAAACTTTAATATTCCTTCAAGGCAGAACAGAGGCTAGACTGAAAAATACTGGAAGAAAAAATTGGTACTGTCACTTTATAAATTTGTACAAAAGTACTGGAACATTTCTAAGGACTACAAATAGTAGTACTAACTGAACATAGGAGTGATAAACCTTGAGGATGAAGTTCACCAGATAGCCTCAGGCAGAGCAAGTATTGATCCAAAGCCAGGAACCCAGGGCACTCTGCATGCAAATTTGCATTGCAAGAAGAATTCCTAAAACAAAATTCCAGGCACAGTCTCCTTTACAATTAAAATGATTTAGTTTTCCTATCCAGCCTCTAAAAATGTCTCCAATCCACTTCCCTACTAATTCAGCTTCTTCTTGTGCCATGTGTTCTGACTTCAACTCTTAGCATTAACTTTCCGAGTATCATCTGGGTTTAGACCTATATCACTTCACCTAACCGTTACTCCATTTTAGCTACATATAAATTTTGAAATTGCCCCACACGTTGGCTTCTAAAACATCTCCTTACTGGTTGCCTTCATTTTCTCCTTTGGTTTTATGTTCACCCACAAGCTCCTTTTATGCCACTTGTTTTTGATGTGCTATTCTCCAGGTTGATATGTTTTGATCCTCTCCTCTCCTCGCTCTATGCTCTTCTGAGGTGATCCGGTCAACCACAACAGCTTTAAGCTGCACTTCTGCTCTAAAACCTTTCATGTGTTTCTTTCTCCAACCTGGACATTTCTTCTGAGCTGACACATATATCCCTGATGCCTATTAAATATATCCAGTGGATACTGCATAGGCATGGTAAACCTTATTTATCAAAAAACTACTTCTTCAAATGTTTCTCTTTCTGCATCTTGGTAAATGGAATCACCATCTACCTAGGCAACCAAGCCAATAAGCCTGGAGTCATTCTAGAATGCTCTCTGCTCCACTTCCCACATTCGATCAAACTTCATTTCTTCAAAATATTTGAGAGGCTACTATGTACCAGATATTAAGCCAGGTGCTGGACACATCTCAGTAAATAATGTAGATATCATTCTTTTTCTTCAATTTCTTTTTAACATTTATTCATTTTTGAGAGAGAGAGAGAGAGAGTGACAGAGTGAGTGGGGGGAGGGGCAGAGAAAGCGAGAGGGAGAGACAGAATCCGAAGCAGGCTCCGGGCTCTGAGCTGTCAGCACAGAGCCCAACATGGGGCTCAAACCCACTGACCATGAGATCATGACCCGAGCTGAAGTCAGCTGGTTAACCGACTGAGCCACTTAGGCACCCATGGTAGGTATCATTCTTATAGTCATAGAATTTATATCCTGCTGGGATGTATAAAGAGGCTATTCATACTGTAGTCTATGTGAAAGACATTCCCAGGAGTTTGGCAATATACAACCTATGGAGCCCTAATATATATATATATATAATATATATATATATATATATATATATATATATATATATTATTTATATATATAATATATATATATAATATATATAAATAAAATATATATATATTTATATATATATATAATATAATATATATATATATATTATATATATAAATAAAATATATATATATTTATTTATATATATATTTTATTTATATATATATTTATATATATATTATATATATAAATAAAAAAAATATATATATATATAAATATATATATATAGGAATATATATATATTCCTATATTCCTATATATATATTCCTATAATCCTATAATCCTATATTCCTATATATATATATTCCTACATCACTTTCTTCCTGGAATGCCACAATAGCTTATAACCAGTTTTCTGTCTTTTTTATACTTTCTAGTCCCTATCCTGTTTACCCTGTTTATGTAGACAAGATAATCTTTCTAAAATTCCAAGCTGACCACAACTTTATCATGCTAAGCTTACCTATGGGATACAGTCCGAAGTCCTTGAACTAGCCTATAAAGCCCTTATTGATGGAGCCACTCTATACTCCATTTCTCCACACATATTCTCTACTGTGGCCATGCTAAGCTCCTTGCAAATCTCCATGACAAGTATGCTCTCCTGCGGTTCTATGCCTCCAAACATGTTCTACCATAAATAATCCTCCCCGTCTAAATAGCTTCTACTTACACTTTGCATTCATCCCTAGCATCGACCTCTCTCCAAAGTCTTCCTTAAGAACATTATAGTCCCGTGGGTGCACTACTTTTCATCTCTCACTTCACCCTGCCATATGCCCATAATATTACTTACGGAATCTGATTATAATCAGAGGTTTGCCTCTCTTTCCTGATAGACTTTAAGCTTTTGAGGGGCTAGGACCCTAGTTCGCTCACTTCCATGTTTTTGCTTCCTACAACAGTGCCTTGCATGTAGGAGTCCCTCAGTAAATATTCAGTGAATAAATTTATTGGTGGCAAATAGTCTATCTTGAATAATGATACTGTGTTCTTCTTCAAGTACGATGTTATTAAGTCCTACCTAGCTCCAAATAGGCAATGGTTCCCTAACCTGTGAGACCAACTCATCTTTCCTGTGCATTCCAGGGCCTTCACAATGTCCAAAAGGAGATCCTTTCTGAAAAAAATGGTAATCTTACATTTCCTTCAAAGTTCAAGATTGACTTTCTCTAGGAAGCCCTCTTTATTACTTCAATAGAAATAGTATTTTCTTACTTTGAATGCCCAATGTTCTAACACAGAAATAGGTACTTGCCTATAGTTTTACTAAGAAACTTTTCTCTGTAGATGCACCCTTTTGTACCAAAACTATTTATCAAAGGTTTTATGAATAAAGAGTCCTCTCTTTGAGTTGTCTCTGATACCTACTCCATTAATGCAAGTATGACAGGTATCTAATATATCCTTCAATCTTTGAAGAAGCGAATAAAGAGTCCCTCTGGATTCTGCTCTCAAAGTGCTCCAAAACTGTTCACATAAATCCAATTATTTTCTGTATTTATCTTATTTGATATATCAGCATTGCCCATCAGAGCTGACAACTCTTTCTTGAAAGGTATACTACCCTTAGCTTCCATTCACTATACCCCTCTGATTGTTTTTCTGCCTCTCTGGCTACTCCTCAGTCGGCCCTTGGAACTGTTATTCCTTTACCAAACCATTAAACTTTATTTATTTTTTTTTTCAACGTTTTTTTTTTATTTATTTTTGGGACAGAGAGAGACAGAGCATGAACGGGGGAGGGGCAGAGAGAGAGGGAGACACAGAATCGGAAACAGGCTCCAGGCTCCGAGCCATCGGCCCAGAGCCTGACGCAGGGCTCGAACTCACGGACCGCGAGATCGTGACCTGGCTGAAGTCGGACGCTTAACCGACTGCGCCACCCAGGCGCCCCATCCAAACCATTAAACTTTAGGTTCCTTAGGGAGGTCTCCTCCCCAGGCCCACTTCTCATCTTACTCCTCACATACAACCCAAACAATCTGTGCTTTTCGCAACTTCATTTTAATAGAGTAGAAAAGTAACTTCACTGTTTAAAATGTGCAACAATGTGTTTCCAATGAGCATAGTTCCTATCATTATAATGGATAAGGGGTTAAGGAACAGAAGAGCAAACCACTGAGTAATTTTAGAAAAATATTCAACAGATACATAGCATGAAAAGGACATTCATAATCATTTAAGTTTTATGAAGACTGGACGGATGTTGCAGATGGCCTGAGAATTTAAAGGCTATTTTGTTCTGTAAAATGCAACTTTGATTCAGATCATGCTAGTGAATATAAAATCATTTGTGTTTGAGTGATTTGGCTTTAAACGATAGGGGAGAATATTTGCACATTTACCCCAGCAAAAGTTGCAGCAGCCTCCCTCAGGCAGAAGTGTTTAAGTGTCTGATGATGTACAATGACTTGCTTAAAAGAGGATGAAACAACATACCCTCAGGCAAGCAAGAGGATCTGAATGGAGCCAATTTAGGAAGTACAGTGCCTCAGCAAACTCACAAATTAATCCAAATTAAGACATTTTGCTATGTCAAAAGATCAGTTCTTCAACTCTGATTTATAAGAGGGTAGGGGGGGAAGGAGTCAAAATGTACATTCCATAAAAATCCTCATGTGGTCAAAAGTATACCTTGAAAAATTATAGAGCGAAAGTCACCAGCATGCATTATTTCAAACCGGTGGAAATGGAAACTTTATTTTTTTTTACTAAATCAATCAGGACAAACGGACGGTGACGGGGGGGGGGGGCGGTGGGGGGGGAAGATGGGTGAAAGAGGTGATGGGGATTAAGGAGGGCACTTGTGATGAGCACCAGGTGATGTATGGAAGTGTTGAATGACTATATTGTACTCTTGAAATATTACACTGTATATTAACTGGAATTTAAATAAAAACAAAAAAAGAATGGGCAGTATTTCTGAAAACGGGTGTGAAGATAAAGAGATAAAAACAGAAGGACCAAGAAATAAAAATAAAATAATAAATCAATTGGGAATGGGGAGGATTATAATTTATTTTGCTATAAAGCATCTAGAAATTTAGATATGTCTGAAACATGTGTGTGTCTTTTGTATAATACAGCGTGTGATACATTATGTGTTGCAGTAGTTATTTAATCTGCATATTTCATCTAGAACACTGACACTTACGTTTCTCCCAGGTATGGGGAGTAAATTACTGACTGAAGTCCCTGGGTCTCTAAAGCAAACTTGAGAGTCTAATTGAAACTTTTATTACTGTGTCTACCTATCCATTCTAGTAGAAACTAGATAGTGATCTTTTTAAGGTCTGTAATCGTGTTCTCAGGGCTATATTTTCAGGTATGAGCTCCACAAACTCCCAGAGACAGATCCATAAGAAGATTATATGAAGGAGAAACATTAAATCAAGTGATTTCATCATGTATGAAAACACCAACAGCTTTGCTCGAAACACTATTCATTCTGCTCACTGTTACTCGGGGAAATTATTGCTCATGTGGACACATGATATCTATGCTTCTAAATGTCTTGGCAGCATATTACGAGGACTTGTTTAAAATATTTTTAGCGAAAATAATCTTCATCTCTTGTGTAAATATGTGTTTCTTTCTGACCTTCATGACAAACTCAAAACCTCTGAAAATCGTAACATGACCTTACCTTGCTTCCATTTTCTCTCGTCTCTTGTTCCATCTTGAGGTCAGAAATTAGAAGATTCTTATATTTGTTTTTTCCATTACTGCTGTGGTCATCTATTCTGTATTCCGAAGTCAGCTGAGCGGAGAGGGGGCTGTCACTCAGGTTCAGTGGCTGCTCGTCCTGCTCCAGCCCAGTTTTGCCATCGCCATTGGAGTCACCCATATCCCTGCTGTGTGTTCCCCCTGAAGCAATTGAACTGTGCCCCAGAGTCTCATTGCCATTAAAGCTCTCTGCAGCAGAATCATCTGTTGAAAAGAATATTTTGGTTTTAATTAACACGCCATTCGGTTTCTACTTCAACTCACATTCACTGAGCTCCTATTACGTGCTTGCCACGGTGCTAATTTTACATATCCTGCGCAGTTCCATCCTGAACAATAACTTGTGAAGCAGCCATTGTTATTTGTAATCTAGTAGGCACATTTAGGCACAAGAAGAAATGAAGTAAGAAAAAGATAAAGTAGGGAAAACAGTTTGATCTCAAATGCAATCTCAAAGAAAAGCAAATTTAAACAAAGAAAACTTGTTCATTGGTTTGCAGAAACTTTTTTGTTTTTCAAGCGACAATGTCAAGACTTGGGGGAAATTCTCTGATAAAAGCATTGTCTATATGCTAGCAGGGCATATGTTGGTTCAAGCTTTATGAGTGTTTAATACACATCAAACACATTAAAAGAGCTCATCACCTTTGCTCCAGTCATTACACTTCTGGGACCTTTAAACCTAAAGACAGCAATCATTGTGTGCATTGCTGTGCAGGTAAAAAGGTCTTTACAAAAATGTTTCTTACGATAGCAAACATCTAGAAGAGACAGAAATTACCAAAAATAAAAAATTGGCTTAATATATGTTGAAATGATTAGAATATGGGAAATGTGGAATATGGGAGGGAGAATAGTGAAAAATATAGGCTCAAATGTTAATATTAATTTCTTCTTAACTGTATGGCACTGGATATTTTAATACTCTCTAATATTTACAACATATATATGATTTAAAGCTTATGAAAGAAACTGAAGAAAACACAAAGAAATGGAAAACATTCTATGTTCGTGGATTAGAAGAACAAATATTGTTAAAATATCTATACTACCCAAAGCAATCTACACACTCAATGCAATCCCTATCAAAATAACACCAGCATTCTTCACAAAGCTAGAACGAACAATTCTAAAATTTGTATGGGATCAGAAAAGACCCCGAACAGCTAAAGTAATGTTGAAAAACAAAGCTGGAGGCATCACAAATCCGGACTCCAACTGTATTACAAACCTGTAATCATCAGGAAAGTATGGTATTGACACAAAAACAGACACAGACATCAATGGAACAGAATAGAGAACCCAGAAATGGACCCACAAATGTATGGCCAACTCATCTTCAATAAAGTGGAAAAGAATATCCAACGGAAAAAAGACAGTCTCTTCAGCAAATGGTGCTGGGGAAACTGGACAGCAACGTGCAGAAGAATGAACCCGGACTACTTTCTTATATGATACACAAAAATAAATTCAAAATGGATGAAAGACTTAAATTTTAGATAGGAAACCATCAAAATACTAGAGGAGAAAACAGGAAGCAACCTCTTTGACCTTGGCCACAGCAACTTCTTACTAGACATGTCTCTAGAGGCAAGGGAAACAAATGCAAAAAATGAACTACTGGGACTTCATCAAGATAAAAAGCTTCTGCACAGCGAAGAAAGCAATCACCAAAACTAAGAGACAACCTTCCTAATGGGAGAAATATTTGTAAATGACATATCTGATAAGGCTTAGTATCCAAAATCTATAAAGAACTTATCAACATCAACACCCAAAAACAAATAATCCAGTGAAGAAGCGGACAGAAGACATAAATAGACACTTTCCAAAGAAGACATCCAGATGGCTAACAGATACATGAAAAGATGCTCAACATCACTCATCATCAGGGAAATACAAGTCAAAACCACAATGAGATGCCAACTCACACCTGTCAGAAGGGCTAACATTAGCAACTCAAGAAACAACAGATGTTGGTGAGGATGCAGAGAAAGGGGAACACACTTTTGCACTATTGGTGAGAATGCAAAGTGGCGCAGCCACTCTGGAAAACAGTATAGAAGTTCCTCAAAAAATTAAAAACAAATCTACCCTATGACCTGACAATTGCACTACTAGATATTTATCCAAAGGATACAAAAATGTTGATTTGAAGGCACACATGTACCCCAATGTTTATAGCAGCACTATCAACAAGAGCCAAATTGTGGAAAGAGCCCAAGTGTCCGTTGACTGATGAATGGATAAAAAAAAAAAAAAAAAAAAGTGGCCTACATATACAATGGAATATTACCTGGTAATAAAAAATAATGAAATCTTGCCATTTGCAACAACATGGATGGAACCAGATAGAATGTATTATGTTAAGTGAAAAAAGTCAGTCAGAGAAAGACAAATATCATGATATTCACTTACAGATGGAATATAAGAAACAAAACTCATAAACACAGGGGAAGAGAAGAAAAAATAAAATAAGATAAAAACAGAGAGGGAGGCAAACCACAAGAGATTTTTAAATACAGAGAACAAACCGAGGGTTGCTGGAAGGGATGTCGGGGGACAGGCTTATGGGTGATGGGCATTAAGATGGGCACTTGTTGGGATCAGCACTAGGTGTTATATATAAGTGATGAATCACTGGGTTCTACTCCTGAAACCAATACTACACTGTATATTAACTAACTTGAATTTAAATAAAGAAATCTAAAAATAAATAAAATAACTGTAGAAAAAAACAAAACAGGGAGGAAGGGGAAGAAGTAGAATTAACCAAAATTTTCTGGCTTTAAAATAAATGATAAACTTGTTTAGTAAAACATATCAATAACAATTTACTTAGAGTAAAAAACAAAATTTAGATGAAACAGGAAAATTCTATTTCTCTTAATTTCATCTTTGCATTTATGGTAAGAATTTCCTATTAATGTTAAAGGACTATGAAATGCAAAGGTGTTAGATTATTTCCTGTAGTTAAAGTCTATTGATGAAGCCATAAAAATATGAACACACAAGAGTAACAATATTCATATTTGTAATATTTTGATTTCTGAATATTCCCCAGTGTGCTTTATTTTTGTAGGATGCAATGAAAAAGTTATGCCTTCTAATCAATTAAATTCATGAAACGAATATACAAATTTGAAGAAGTGGTATAACTCATCTGTTCATTCATTCATTCAACATTTATTGAATGCCTAAGCTTGGCCAAAAGGGGGTTAAATATTTGGCCAATAGAGACTGTGTCTTCAATAATTTCATAAATAATTAAAAGAGACAGAAAAAACAAACAAACATGCAACTAAAATGCAGAGGGAAAAGGCTTTGATCCAAAACCAGGGGTAAACACATCACAGAAGTTTTCCTAAAGAAGGTGGCATATGAGCTAAATTCCAAAAGACGAGTAAGCCTTAACCCGGTGATGAAGGTGGGGGGAGAGAGTTTCCCAATTAGAGATCAGCAGGGGCAACACCTCAGAGGAAGGAAAGTGCAGGGCAGATGGGAAGTAAGGTTGGGGTGCTGAGTGCAAACAAGAGAATAAGAAAGGGAGGCAGAGAATGTGTTTTGTTGAACTAAGAGCGTGGATCGTACCTTGGGAGTGAATAGGAGCAATTTTATGCAGAAGTGATATGAACAGGACTGTGTTTTAAAGAGATTACTCTGACTGATGAGGAGAATGGGATGAAGGCAACAAAAGTGGGACCGTTCAGAGCTCTATAAGCCACTGGCTCAGCATTGCTGAAAGCCCAAACCAAAGCAGCAACAGTGCAGAACAAGAGGAGACTCAAAAACTCCTAAGAAAAGAACAAGTAAGACTGAGAGTAGGGCAGACAAGGGTCTGGGAGGAAGCCCAGATCTCCAGCTCCAATGTGAAATGAAAACAAAGGGTATTAAGTTTAATTTTCAGTAAAATGATATTTTTAAAAATTTTCTAAAACCGCTTTGTGAAGAAGTTAAAATACATTCAAATGGCAAGATTCTACTCATAAATTCCTCTTTGTACATTTCCATTCAAAAAAAGACTTCATGGGGAGAGAAAACATACATAAGAGAATTTAAGAAACTGGTCATAAATAACATGACATATCACTTTCCACAGCTATTGAGAAAATCAAAAACGTTCTTCTTCTTTTTGTTTTAACCATGAAATGTAGAAGGTTTTTGAAATAAAGAATTAGGGGTGTGATTTATATAAGCAACCCATAAAATTGCACATGCTCTTTATGTGAAGTCAAATCCTATGCTAAAGTATGCTAAATCATTTCGGATTATTTAAGTTATTTCTTTCCACGAAAGTCCAAAGAAAAGCAGAAGGTACATATTCAAGTCCAGTTCTTAAATTCATGAAGAAAAATGTAATGTAACATTTGTGCACTAGAATCCCTTAAAATACTAAACACTTTATGTAATAAAAATTTTGTCAATATGTTAAAAGAATGAATAACCCTAAAAGTATATTATATACACAAAATGGATACTAGCAGAAAACAAATCCAACGTCTATTACAGTTAAGAAATTAACATGCTACAACTGTTTCTTTAATCTAAAATCATCATACATATTTAGTAACTAGTGTACCATTTATTCGCATTTTAAATAAGATAAACATTATTACCTCAGGATAATTTTTAATAAAACTCATGTATTTGTAATTTTGGTATAAAGTATAAACAATAAAGGAGAAAATATTTTTAGACAGAGTACCTCACTCCAGATGTTACCAAGGTAACTAAATTCCACAGCTTTACATATTTCATTCTTGAGTAAATCGGTATGTTTCATAAAGAACAAGTGAATAATTTACTTATTTGTATATAATATATATTCACACCATTTTATCATTTAAATGGTAAAAGAACGAGTAATGTCACATGCCACTGTTTTATCAATCAAAATTTGAAACAAAGTTTTGCTGTCTATATTAGAAAAATTCAACAGAAAGAGGGAGCAGACATTAAACTGAAACTAAATGAAGCATTTTTGATTGTCTGGGTTCTCATAACCATATTAACGATTTGTATTTTCTCCTCCTTGAAGATACTTTTCCAGAATTTGAAACCACAAATCTCAGACTCCTCTATTTATCATAATCGACTCACAGCAGTTTATTGCTCTCAAGGGGAAATCTGCTTCCTTACCCAACATAGTTTGCTCCATCCTAAGTGGCTGCTGGCATGCAGGTCGAGAGCTGCTACACAGAGGGTATGGTGCTGAGATCTGTAGGTATGGCCTTCAGCTTCACAGGCCAAGAGCAATGGTGCTTCTCTCAAATTTCAGCCTGGGCACCATAGCATTGGAACCAAAACTCTATGTGTGAGTACCAAGGGAAAAAACGGCACCTGGAGCTTTGAAAATTAAGAGTGCCCAGGGTACCTAGCAACAGAAGAGAACATGGAATGTGATGACAGGTAGTGTGGCAATCCAGTGACATCAGGAAGGCTGATGGATGTTTGGGTTCCATTGCTTTGTGGTTAGTTTTGCTGGGATGGATTTAGTGTTGTGGAGAGGGTCATCCAAGTTAGCTCAGCTGCGACTCTTGCCTGTAAGGTGCAGTGACACTAACCCTAATGGCAAGCTGTTCATTTTCTTCTTTCTCCTTCCCTACTCCCACTCCCTCCACCAATTGGTACAGACTCTAGAAATACTATTTGTTTCAATTATGTCTAATGTCGTCACAAGCCTTTTGTGTGAAGCAGTTGCATCAGAACCAGATTCAATGGTTATCTCTCTCCATATAAAGAGAATTAACCAATGGGGCGCCTGGGTGGCTCAGTTGGTTAAGACTCTGACTTCAGCTTAGGTCATGATCTCGTGGTTCCTGAGCTGGAGCCCTGCGTTGAGCTTTGTGCTGGCAGCGCAGAGCCTGGAGCCTGCTTCGGATTCTGTGTCTCCCATTCTTTCTCTGCCCCCCCTCCCTTTCTCTCTCTCTCTCTCTCTCTCTCTCAAAAATAAATGATTAAAACATATTTTTTAAAGAGAATTAACCTATAACAGTATGTATGATGTGTGTGTATTTAAGTATATAAATATCCATATATGTGTGTGCATATCTATATCTCTCTATATAAACATAATGTGATGTATATATATTTGGAATCTCCCAAAACACCTGACCTACATTCTTATTCATTTACTTTTGGTAGCTCTTCATTATGGCCTTTAGGCCAAGTGCCTTGGGCAAAATGAATAGGAAAAAAATTTATATAATAATCATTTTAAGATTAGTATTTGGAAATTTAGTCCTAAAATCCAGGTCAGATGCTTACAGGGTCTAAAAAGCTTTTTACCATTTTTCCTCAAATGCACCACAATCTTCTACCTCTAGCCTTTTGATTCCGCCTTAGAAAACTGCCCTTTGATATCTCACCATAAAGCTAACTTTTAAATCCAAAATACAGCTGTAAATAACCTTACGTCAAAAGATTGGTACCTTAATATCCAAAAAAAGTAGATTTTTTTAAAATCCTTCAAAATCTATTTGCAAAATGGAGTTTAGGTGCCAGCCTTCTTCCTCACTTTGTTACTCCTGGCCTCTGTTCTAAGTCTTCTCCCAGCCTAGGGTCCCCTATAAAAAAATGAAAGTGCATTCATTGCTAGACTATACCCTACATCTTTTTAATTTTCCTCCAAGTTTTTATTTAAATACCAGTTAGTTAATATACAGTGTAATATTAGTTCCAGGAATAGGATTTAGTGATTCATCACTTACATACAACACCCAGTGATCATCACAACAAGAACCCCCCTTAATACCCATCATTCATTTAACCAATCCCCTCCATCAACGCTCAGTTTGTTCCCTATAGTTAAGAGTCTGTTCTATGGCTTGCCTCTCTCTCCCACGCCATGTCCATCTGTTTGTTCCTTAAATTCCACATGAGTGAAATCATAGATTTATACCCTACATCTTATACCACAGCACCCTAGGGCTACTCTACAACATGAAGCAAGTAATACAGTCTAAATGGATCCTTTGCGAGAACACAGGTAGCAACCTCTTTGACATAAGTGGCAGCAACTTCTTACTAGACACGTCTTTGGAGGCAAGGGAAACAAAAGCAAAAATGCACTATCGGGACATCATCAAGATAAAACACGTCTGCAAAGTGAAGGAAACAATCATCAAAACTAAAAGGCAACCTTAGAATGGGAGAAGATATTTATAAATGATATATCAGATAAAGTGTTAGTATCCAAAATCTATAAGGAACTTACCAAACTCAACACCCAAAAAACAAACAATCCAGTTAAGCAATGGGCTGAAGGCAGGAACAGACAAGTTTCCAAAGAAGATATACAAATGACTAACAGATACATGAAAAAATGGTCAACAACATTCATCATCAGGAAAATACAAATCAAAACTATAATTAATACCATCTCACACCTGTCAGAATGGCTAAAATTAACAACACAGAAAACAACAGTTGTTGCTGAGGATGCAGAGAAAGGGAACTTTCTTACACTGTTGGTGGGAATGCTAACTGGTACAGTCACTCTGGAGAACAGTATGGGGGTTCCTGAAAATGTTAAAATAGAACTAGCTTATGATCCAGCAATTGCAATACTAAGTATTTACCCAAAAGATACAAAAATATTGACTTAAAGGGGCATATGTACCCTGATGTTTATAGTAGGATTATCAACATTAGCCAAATATGGAAACAGCCCAAATGTCTATTGACTAATGAATGGATCAAGAAGATGTGTGTGTGTGTGTATATGTATATGTATATATGCATACATATATATATGTATATATTTATGTATATGTATACATATACATATGCATACATATACATATACATATGTATATACATATACATACACACACACACAATGGAGTATTACTCAGCCAAAATCTTGCCATCTGCAATCATGTGGATGGAGCTAGAGTGTATTATGCTAAGAGAAATAAGTCAGTCAAAGATAAATACCATATGATTTCACTCAGGTGTGGAATTTAAGAAACAAAACAGATAAACATAGGGGACAGAAGAAAAAAAAGAAAGAGAAGGAGGCAAATCATAAGAAACTAATAGCTATAGAGAACAAACTGAGGGTTCCTGGAGGGGAAGTGGGTGGGGACAGGTTAAAGTGGGTGATGGGTATTAAGGAGGGTACTTGTTGTGATGAGCACTAGGTGTTATATTGAAATAATGGATCACTAAATTCTACTTTTGAAACCAATATTACACTATATATTAACTAATTAGAATTTAAATAAAAACTTGAAACAAAAATGAATAGATACATAGGTGATCGATAGATCGATTGATCGATCCTTTGCTGGGCAGCTCATCCCTCCCCCAGCCCAAGACTCTGACACATTCCTGCCTTTATCACCCTTTGTCCATTTGCAGTTGTCACCTAGAAATTCCTTCTTCATTTTTCTCAATTCCTTTCTTCAAATCCTTCTGATGACTTTTCCATTCTTTTATTTCTACTTTACTCATCCTCTATATTACTGTTATTAACTTCAGTAAACAGCCCTGTTCTATCTTTTGTTTTCTTATACGCAAAAATTGTAATCGTTCATTACAATAGTCCTGCACTTCCAAGTCCTCAACACCACAAACATCTTTGAAAAGATAATCAGCAAAAGCAGTTGTCTGTTTTTATTTGCATTTGAAAACTATAATCTACATTATATACTATTTAATAATGCTATTTTTTTAATGTTTATTTATTTTTGAGAGAGAGAGAGAGAGAGACAGCGAGGGCGGGGGAGGGACAGAGAGAGACAGAAGGACAGGATCTGAAGCAGGGTCTGTGCTGACAGCAGAGAGCCTGATGTGGGGCTTGAACTTACAAACCATGAGATCATGACCTGAGCCAAGGTCACGTGCTTAACTGACTGAGCCACTCAGGCATTCCTAGTAATGCTTTTTTTTTTTTTTTAACGTTTATTTATTTTTGAGACAGAGAGAGAGCATGAATGGGGGAGGGGAGAGAGAGAGGGAGACACAGAATCGGAAGCAGGCTCCAGGCTCTGAGCCATCAGCCCAGAGCCCGACGCGGGGCTCGAACTCATGGACCGTGAGATCGTGACCTGAGCTGAAGTTGGAGGCTTAACCGACTGAGCCACCCAGGCGCCCCATTGCTATCTTAAACATGTACAAAAAATGATGCTACATTTTGAAGTCAAACATTCACAGTAAGGAGTTTACTAATGTAAATAAATATACGTGTGTGTATATATAGGTATGACTCTTACTAAAATATTAAACAGCATTGATTTTAAAATGATAGAACCAATACTGAGGGTAAGAAAGTAACAGAGAGATTCAGTTTTCCCCCTCCCCAGTGAAGGAGAAGTTCTTAAAACTTGACCTGTTTATCACTAAGAAGAAGGCACATCACCAAGTAGGTTTCATCTGGTTTAGACTGTAATGAGAGTGGCTTTTCCACTTGGCCTTCATGAAGACAAAGTAGATGAAATGGTACTCTAGATCTGTAGCCATTCGGGATTGGGCATGGAGCTTGGGGTCATCTCCAACCGGAGAAATTCTGTCAGTAAAGAACAAGATTTAGTGCAGGGCACTGCATTCTTCCTTGGGTAACTTGACTTTTTGATAACAGCCTCTGACTCTTTATCCAACTGACCATTACCAACTGAGCACCACCTGGTTCATTCGGTGCTAAATCTGTGCATTCTCAGTAGCCCTCCTTTGTTGAGTGAAAGCAATATACAAGCCTGTTCATGCCCCAGTGCCATATGAGCACAATCTGCCATACAAGATTTCCTTCTGTAAATCTCTGTCTCCTGTCTTAAATGAAATTCTTTTTGAAAAATCGGGAATGAAAAATGTCAGCCTGGTTTCCTGTAACACTCTGCAATGGTACAGTTGCTTTCATGGATAGGTCCAAACAAGAATGAAATCCACTAAAAGGACAGGACCTTTAGCAATAAGTCTGGTTATATATTCTCTTTAAACAAAGATATTCAGAGGTTGTTTTTAGTATCTCTTTGGCTGCAGCCAAATGGTATAGATACTTGGAAAAGGAATGTCTGAAGGACTTCTGAATAGAAGGTGAAGGAAGGATGATATTGATAGACCTTTCATAATAGTCCAGGGCAGAGCAATTGTATTAGACGCCTCTAATTAGAGGGGGTAGTTAGTTGTCCTCAACAGAATGGACACTTATTTTTGACTTGGCCCTGCATTTTACTCACTCATTCTTCCTTCAACACCACCACATATGAACTTCATAATGTTGTATATACCACTCTTTTTGCCCACACAACATTAATTTTAATTAAGGAAATCACATCATACTAAAATAAATGAAACAGGTGGAAGATTTGCCATGGAGCTATTATTCTTATTCTCTACTCCATTATTGACAAACTATGTACCTTATAAAATAATGGAATAAACTATTATTTAAAAAACTCAGCTATGATGCCAGGGTGCCTGGGTGTCTCAGTCGGTTATGCATCCAACTTCACCTCAGGTCATGATCTCACAGCTTGTGAGTTCAAGCCCCATGTTGGGCTCTGTGCTGACAGCCTAGAGCCTGGAGCCTGCTTCAGATTCTGTGTCTCCCTCTCTCTCTCTGCCCCTCCCCTGCTCATGCTCTGTCGCTCTCTCTCTCTCTCTCTCTCTCTCTCTCTCTCAAATAAACATCAAAAAATGTTTACAAACATAAAAATAAAAAACTCAGCCGTGATGCCACTGAAAGATACAATCTGAGCCTGAGGTGCTGCCTTTCAGGATGTGATATATGCTCTAAACCAGCTACTGACTCTTGGGGCTGCCTCTCTCTTAGCCACAACATCAGTCTGAAAAGGCTTTTCTGAGATGCTAGTGACACTTCTCACAACTCTTCTCTACAGCTCTACGTTCTGTTGGCCTGTAAGAAGGATGCTTCCAGAAAAACAGCAGACAAGTGACCATTTCACACCACGTGGGCCACTACGGGAACAGGCAAAAGGAGAGCTATGTATGGGCCGTGGTCACTCATCTTGAATACCAAGGGAATGAAAGGTATCAAAAAAAGAAAATGGGTTGGGAGATAGGCCCAAACGAGTACCTGAAGCATTTTTCATTTTACTTTGCCAAAAGGAAAATACTGTCAAGGTAATCCTTATAGGTAGAGATAAAATCTCATCTCCCCCGCCTCCCCTCCGATATCTGACCTGGAAAATACTCCAAGTAATCCAACTGCCAGCTAAAGAAAGGAAAACGTGGAATGAGTAGTGGAGTGGGCTAGTGATACTATCTTTGGCTTTGGAATCAGATGCAGAAACTAGGAGTGCAGTATTTATCTGGATTTCTTTGCTGTCAAGTGTCTGAAGATTAAAACATGTTTCTTGTCTCTTTAATTTTTTTTTTCTCAAATGTATTTTTGAGAGGGGCGGGGAGAGGGAGGGTGGAGAGGCAGAGAGTGAGGGAGATAGCAGAGAGCCCGATGCAGGGCTCTCGAACACAGGGACCAACTGCAAGATCATGACCTGAGGTGAAGTCGGACGCTTAACTGACTGAGCCACCCAGGCATCCGGAAGTTTTATTTCCATTGTGTATATATGGTGTGGTGATGGTAGATAAATATGCTAATTAGTCCATTAATTACATAATTTCAATGGTTACAGAACGAAAGAAGAAACGAACATCCATGGGTAATCTGGCCTGAGAAACTGGGGCTCCCCAACACCATCTCTGAGTGCAATAGCTGGGCTTAGGTTTCATTCCATTTGGGGAAGAATGAGATTGGTTGAGGTTCATGTGAAATAGGTGGTAAGTTTTCAATAGGATTATCTTTGGCTATGTGAAAAAGTTAATGTGATGTGTGATGTGCACTGGTGTGGTACGTATGTGTGTGTTTTAGCAGCCAAATGATGGCATGTACCAAGCACCCAATGGGATGGAAACCTAGGTAGATGATACCCTGCTAATATGCATATAGGCTCTAGAAGCCATAATCCCTTCCTACCTTAGAACAATTTGGAGCTGTGAGACAGAAAAAGGGCGTCATTGGAACTAGGTCTTTTTATCTTAACCTCTAGAAAGAAAATACAAAAATTGTTATCACTGGAGTTATCACCATTTCTCTAAAATTGAGGCTGTTTTTAATTTTTACCTCTTTTCTGTGATTCTGTCAGAAATTCCAGTACCTCTCCATTAGCTTCCCATTCTTTGCATTGTTTTCACTTAGTTTAGCCAGAGATAATTTTTTAACGTGGAAAAAACAATGTTAACTAATGCATAATATTTGTTTTACTTCTGAAAAAACTGAGGAACAGAAATGTTAAGTGACTTGATTATGTCTTACTAAAAATATAACTTACATGTGGAAGGGACTTGAAATCATGTAATAAAATATACTCAAAGAACAAGAGGATTCTAAACCTGAAAAGAACACTGTCAGAGATTATGAGGAGAAATATGGTTGAATCAAATTGAAAAATATTAATGTGTTTTTTTACCTGTCAGAAGATCAAAGATTAGAAGTTACACAGAATCAGTATATGGGAAAACATTTTGACACATTATCAAAATATCAAAGAAGTTCCTCTATCTCCAGAGATGTTTAATTATGAAATGTGAGGTATTGAAGGGAAAGATCTAGTTCTTATTCCTTTATGAATTTATGATTGCCACATAGTAAATATTCAATAACTATTTGTTGAACCAGGTAACCACAGGAGGCCATAATCACATATCTGTTTAATGTTGCTCAAAACATAGGATTTTTAAAAAATTTTAAAAAGAATCACATCTTTTTACGTCCTCATATATGTTACTGAGCTACTCATTGAAAGCATTAGTACACTGGGCACTGTGGTAGGAAGAATCTAGATAGTGCCTTCCCCCTCAAGATTCTATACCCTAATTCCCCTAACCTGTAAGCATGGTGAGATATCACTCCTGTGATTATACAAATGTCATGCAGCACAGTGGATCTTGAAGAGGGAGATTCTTTGGGTGGGCCTGATCTAATCCCATGAGCATTTAATAGCACAGGGCTTTCTCTGGTGAGTAGCAGAAGTCACCGAGACACAAAGCATAAAGGGTTCCGGTTTGCCACTGATGGCCCGGAGATGAAGGAGGTCACATAGAAAGAATGCAGGCAGCTGTAGAGAGCTGGGAGAGACTTCTGCCAACAGCCAGTAAGGAAACAGGGACCTCTGTTCTACAGCGACAAGGAATTACGCCCTGCCAACAACTTGAATAAGCTTAGAGGTGGATTATTTACCAGAGTCCCTATTTTAAAGGCTAGACGGCCTGACACCTTGATTCTGCCCTTGTGATACCCTGAGCATTGAACCCAGTCGAGGCTGCCTAGATTTCTGACCTATTGAACTGTGAGACATAGCTGTTGTTTTAAGCTGGTAAGTGTGTGATAATTTGTTATACAGCAATCTGAAATGAACACAGAAACAAACATAAAGGATTTTCTATGGTGGCTCACGATAGGTAACACCACTCAAAATTATTCAAGGCATATTTCATATGATAGGTACCTATCAGTGGTTCTCAAACTTCAATTGCTTCTGAATTTTCCAGGGAAACTGTTAAAAATGAAAATCCTCTTGGGCACTAAAAACCTCTCACCCAACAAAACACAGGAACCTTGGTTTAATTTATCTTAAGGGGCAGCCATCTAGAAGCATTTCTCATATGAGAGTTTTGGGGCCACATGTGAGAAATTCATGTAGATCATCTCCAACAACTAACTGGTGACATACGCAATTGTGGGAGGGAACTCTTGATGTCAAGAGAATATTAAATCTGAGTTTAGTAAGACTGATCTACCATTTCAATCCCATTTAATAAATCTTTAGGACATTTTCAGAAAAAGATGCCAGCAAGCCAAATATTCTCTCTTAATCAAAACAAATAACCAAGAACACTTATTGCCAGTGTGGCCCCACTTTTAAAAGACTCAGGAAAGAATAGGATTTTTTCCCCATAGAGTGAATGGAAATATGTAACTGCAGAACTAAAGGCATTCTTTCAGGGAAGATCACCTCAATTACTTTGACTAGCAAACTCCTAGGAAAGAAGATCTTTACCAATGTCAAGTGCGTGTTTATGAAATCAAGAATTGTTACTCAGCCCCTAAAGCAGAGCTGCATATCACCTGTGTGCTCGCATGTGCTGCAATCATTGTTATCATTGCTCATATAGTAGGTAAACAGTGCTATTCTAGGAAAACTTGTCAAAACCTTCCAAGTTTTTCCTCTGGGTCCCTCATGTTCTCTTCCCATCTTCATGGTCAATCTTCCAGCTGTGTGCACACTGGTTCTCTGTAAGTCATGTTACTGAGGAAGAGAGTGACTGATTGATTGGTTGATTGATCTTTGACTGAAATTTCCCCATAGAAAAAAATCATTTCAGCTAGGCACTTGTTAATTTAAACATCTTATCTCTAATTGTGGAACGAAAGGCTTTTACTCTTGATATTTTCAGCCATTAGCAAGCAGGTGAAGAAGTGTAATGTGTTTTGGGAGTGTGTGTAAAGGGAGAAATCTTGTAACCATACTAGACCTATTTAATGCCCATGTTTTTTGAGTAACTTAGAGGCTGATGGTTAGAGTGCATGCTCCATGATATTTTCTCCTAAGCCCTCCTAACCCCGTAAGTTCCTCTCCCTAGTGCAGTGGGTGAGCCAGGACTATTCAACAAAGAAAGTGAAGATCTCATCCACAACATCCTGAGATGGCAAGAAACCGGAGCCACTAAGCACTTCTTGGATCTAAAAAATGAACAAATCCTAAAACGGGACAATGAAAGGCTTCTATATACGTTCCATCTTACACTTTGGTCATTTGCTGGTTTGATCTCTTCTTCCCCTTTCTTTGCAAACCATTTCCTAGATTTCTTTGCTTATTGTTTTATGGCTTAGATCAAATGATGGGAGATGCTGGCAAAGACTGAGGATGGGAGAAAGAGAAAATGGCTGGGTATCCCTACCCCCACTTTATATACACATCCTGTCTGATTCAGGTCTCTAGCTCAGGATGCATCTTCTCCACATCCCAAATCCTGCCAGGAAGTATCTTCTGTGAATCTCACGCAACCAGGTAGGTCCTCTGGCTCTTGGGCTCTACTAACACCAACTCCTTCTCAACTTTTCCACCTCTAGTTGTAGCAGTGGCTTCCTTCTGCTATTAATTCCTATATTGCTTTACTATCCTGTTTAGCCTTTGAGCTCTTCTCACACCATTATAAATAGTGCCTAGTATTAAGTTTTTCTGATGAGTAACCTGTAATGGCCTCGATTTTCTAGACTGGATCACAATTGATACAATTTGCCTTACTCTGGCTTCAAGACTTCTGTTTTCTAGCATCTTTGATAGTATTATAGCAAATGTTCTGTGATTTCTTTTTTCCTTGTTAATATTAATTCACTGTTTGATATCCAACAGATTTGCACCAAACTTTCTTTACGATTTCTACCTCTGGTGCTGAATCCATCATCATCAGTAACAGTGGTATCACGGAATTTATTGGTCATCTTAAAGGATTCTAAGCCAATAAGAGTTTTGGTGGCAAATTATAAAGCATTATTATTTAGACACTTGTGAAAGTACTAATATCTTTCTAACTAAGACTAATTTATTCTAGATTCATCTGAATAATATCAATTGATTTCATTCATTATACATTTTACTTATACAAATCATTTTGGTATTTACATATTTAAATATTTACAATATTTAAAACAGATCTAGGAATAAAATAACACTACCAGTTTTACTAATTGAAACAGCTTGATAAACATAAAATGGAGAACTTGCTCAAGTCACACTGATAGTGACAAATATAGGATCAAACACCCTATCCTTAATTCCAGACCAATGTCTGTCTAAATCATGTAGCTACACCTCAGCAGGAAACACCTGTCTAGGTATTGTGAAGAGAAGAGCCTGTAAAAGACAGGCAATATGCTCTGGGGAGGCAGGGGGGTGGGGGGGACAAGTTAACTTTGGATTTAGGGAGCTCTTAGAGACACTAAATTAAAAGATGTCATCTGAGGTTACCTGTTTTGTAGTACTTCATAAAATCAGAAATCACAGTGAATAGCCTGCTACCACCTTCTACTTTCTGTAACAAAGACCTTCTGCCTACCCTTCTTGCAATTAGCATAAACTGAGTAGTTCTGATGTTTTTATAGATGCAGATGAACTTTCAATATCACCATGATTATAAGTACAAGCTGACCAATTACACGATATTTATAACCAAAGACAACTGTATTTGACATTCAGGGCTGAATGCTATCAAATGATATCATTTTAGGAAACGTGCTAAAGCTTTAAATAAATAGGAGGAGAAAAAATAACACAATTTACGAATATATGAGATAAAAGCAAGCTAACATTAACATCAGTATTTGGAGGATATGGAAAATTAAAGTCCTACTCTTGAAAGAGAACAGTAACACATTTGCTGCTTTTCTATTTGAAAAGTGATTTTATCTCATGACAAGAAAAGATAATTTGAAACTATGTGTGGTGATGAAGTTAACTAGACCTATCATACTGACAATTGCATGATATACAAATGTATCAAATCATTATGCTACACACCTGAAACTAATACAATGGTATATATCAATTATACCTCAATATAAAAAAAATCAGTAAGGTGTTACTCATAGGCCACAGTTAGTTTATTCAAAGCACAAAGAAGCCAGGAGTCCTACGCCCATCCCAAAAGGGTAAGTAAATCTCTGATACCACTAACATTCCCACACCCATCTTTCCCATCACACAGATCACGAGAGCATAACTGAACGATAGACAAGGGCTAATGGCCACATTCATGGGAAAGGATGACTGAATCTGAATGACTATGGATGGCTTCATCTCTGTGTGTGAGTATTCATAAGTGCATAAGGTGCATATATACTTCTAGTTGCCAAGTTGAAAAGGACTGTGAGTAAATACAGAAGAAATGGGCAGAACGGAAGAAAGAACTACTTACTCAACTCTAAAATAAAGTGCTCTGTAAAAAAAAAAAAAATAGCAAGCACTGCACTTGCTAGAGAGGAAATTGTAAAGCAGGTACTTTGAGAGTGAAATGCTTTCATAATAGCAGAATCCTAGACTACACATCATGAGTCCACATAGCATTTGGATATTTGTCACCACCCAAGAATAAAAGGTGAACTATTTTCAATAACAGAAATAGTACTTGCTTTGGCTACATTAATTGCAAGACCTTAACAAATAGTAAAGATGGAAGACTTGTTTCCACACTTTACATTTCTCAAACTCAGTATACTTGAGCCAGTTTAAATATTTAATTTTGTTAATACCAAATTAAATAACCAATAGGTAGTCCTAGCACTGATTTGGGGGGAAAGGAGGATTATGGCTCAAGAGAACATGAACGTTCTCAAAGTCATCACCTAGTTTGAAACCAAGCAAATTCTCAAATAGTGGATGGCTGAGGAATTAGGTCAACTCTACCTGAGCAGCCTGGGCAACATCAGGGCGGCCATCTTGCCCCAAATCCTCCTTCTAGAGCACAGACTCTCACAGACCGACTGCTACCAATATCCACGGAACACTGTTTACATTGATCCTGTTTTCTAACCTCTTGCTTTGCATAGTTCAAAACCACCAAGTAGAAACATAATGTTTTTTGAAAATTCAAAGAAGAAGAGAAAACATTTTGGGTTTGCTGATGTTTTATTTTTCGTAGTAAAAGGATTGGCAGGAGGTAATGTCAGAATGAGTTTGAAAAAAATAAAAATGAGCTCAGAATTGAAAGGATTCCCAGGTAATGATTATATTCTTTTTATATTAGTGATATATGTGCTTATTTTCATTAATACTTTTTCTATCATAGCAACTCATTGAATTCTCCTGAAATCAAAATTTAAAAATCCATCTTGGTTGACCATTAAAAAAACCAATTTCTCTAAACTTCTGTACTGACTATACCAATTTAAACTCTCTGAATAATACCAAGATAAGAGCTCTAACAGTGTGATTATTTCTTATTAGCCAAGAGCTGCTCAAAATAAACTCCCTGTCCCCAATGTCTCATGCTGCTATACTAATGTTACACGACCATGGCCATCCATAAAATCTTGCTTTGGATAAAGCACAGTAGATTCTAGTTTTTTTTTTTTTTTTTTTTTTTTTTTTTTTTTTTTAACACATATTTGAAATCAGAATGATTTTTAGATCTTTCGCATTTTATTTTTTTTTTTTAATTTTTTTTTTCAACGTTTTTTTATTTATTTTGGGACAGAGAGAGACAGAGCATGAACGGGGGAGGGGCAGAGAGAGAGGGAGACACAGAATCGGAAACAGGCTCCAGGCTCCGAGCCATCAGCCCAGAGCCTGACGCGGGGCTCGAACTCACGGACCGCGAGATCGTGACCTGGCTGAAGTCGGACGCTTAACCGACTGCGCCACCCAGGCGCCCCAGTAGATTCTAGTTTGAAAGCCATTGCTTCTTGACTTTAGCAGAGAGGAAATGTTTACTGAGTTTTGACTGGCCTGGTTTAGAGGGGTATCCAGTGCTGATGGCACCTTTTCAAGCTCCTTCCTCTGGCTCTCCATGAAAAGAAACAGGACAACTAATTACATTGAACATATTTTAGTGTATGAATCTCCTCTCTATACTCCCTTCAAGAACAAGTTACCCTACCTACTGTCTTGGTAGCCATATGTCCTCCCCAGGCTCAATCTGCCAAGGTAGGCACCTGACCAAAGAACCAACATACCATAAGAGTTCAAAGCCACAACCACTATGGTCAAATCAGAAAGGTGAGTAGCTCAAAAAAATTCCATCTCTTGGAATTTGAATTAACAGCTTTCTCTTCAGCATGTGGGCTAATGATGAGCAGCATCAAAATCACCTGTGAACTTGTTAAAACTATTAAATCTCAAGCCTTACTTCAAACCTACTGAATCAGAAATCATGGGTTTACACACACACACAGGTTTTACACACACACGCGCACACACACACACATACTATTTAAGAAGGTTTCACACCCAACATGGAGCCCAATGTGGGGCTTGAACCCACAACCGTGACACCATGACCTGAGCTAAGATCAAGAGTCAGACGTTTAACCAACTGAGAAACCCAGGCACCCCCAGAATTTGCATTTTAACAAGACTTCTAGACAATCCCTGTGCATAACAAAAATCTCAGAAGCCCAAACTCCTAACATGGTTAGTAACCACAGCTAAAGTAAGAACCATTAAGGGAGCATTGGACTGAAGAGGTTGCCAGGGAATGTGAACAAGCCAAATTCATCAAAGAAAGCCAGAGGCTGGAGTGGGGGTAACAGATGGACACAGAAAAAAAGGTATACAACAGAGGGACTACATATGTGGCAGGTTGGCTTCACACATCTTGGCATCAGTACAATTATTAATTATCCCCCCTTTGACTCTAACTGTGTTTTGCTTTGGACAATAACTTGCATGATAATCCTGTATATAACTCAATAAGGCCAAGGCTAAGTCATGGCCAGGCTTGTTCTAGACTTCCTATCCTTGCATTCCTTAAATCACTGTCTCCTTTACTGTGACATCATTCTTATAAAAACTGACACCTCCCTTCTGTCCTCATTATTTGAAGTAACTGATACAAAGAAGTACACTGTTTAATTAGTGCTATTTGCCATTAAAAATAATTTAAAATTATGTGCTGGGTACTTATTTCATTATATCTAATCCTCAAAGCAGGCCCAGCTAATCTACTATCAGAGAGGCATATTCTGGGATCTTGATCGAATGACTTTTTCAAGGTACCACAAGGCCCGAGGCCCAATTCACACTCAGGGAAGCTAAGTCCAGAGCCACTGTCCTTTTCCCTCTCCCACAAACCTCTCTAGGACATAATCTCATGTCATCCAATTGTTCTGGTGATGGTGCAGACACCAGCCTTGGAAAAAGAAATGTATGGTCTCTGAAGGCAGAGAAGTTCTTTCTATAAGATACTATGCTCTATTTTTCAGATGCTATGCTCTATTTTTCAGATGCTTTGCAGATATGGATTGAAAATTATTTTCTGGATTATACTGAACCAAGACATGGAAATTTTTTTATCTTACTCTACGGAGATATATTTTCACCCAAAATGTGCCTTTTTCCTGCAGCCACCAAGGTATACTGACCAATCTGCAGGGGTAAACAGTGACAAAACAACTGAAAATAAGTTAATGGATGAAACCAGGGCACAATTTCACATTTATTCACATACAAATCACTTCAGCTATTATTTACAGCTGTTACTAAGTAGTGCAAAATCTACTATGATTGAGTGATTTCGTGCCTCAGAAAATAAATTCTTTTTTCCTTTTTATCATAAGAATCCTATCCTAAAGGCAAAGGAAAGCAATGACTTAAGTGACATTGTAGTTTGCCTACAGTTTTCTGGAATTCAAAAAGGAATCATGCCAATTGTATTTATATTGTTAATGACAAAAGCTTTGAATTTCAACTTCTACATGCTTCATCTTAATAGTATCTCTCTTTTTCTAAAGGGTACATACAAGAACACATCCTAAGATAGCGCATGCCGAGGTTAAATATTCATAGAATCTTTATTTCCAGTTCTTATTACTTTTGCTGATTTTTCATGTTAGGGGTAGGAATAGGGAATAGGAGGCAGGGATATAGTGGGATGCAAAGCACAATGCTTGCCACATACTAGGGGCTTAACAAATTCTAAATAAACTTAAATAATCTAAATAAATCTAAAAGGATGAAAGGAAAGAAGAAAAGGAGAGAGGAAGAAACACACAGGGATGTAAGCACATACTCTATAGTAATCAGAAAGAAAATATATATACTGCCCCCAAACTGGAATATTTGAAGAGCTCTGCTTGTTGACTATGATTGATATCAAGGTAATTATTTATTCTACCGTATAGATTGATAAAGGTTCTCAGATATAGAATTCAGAGTAGGTGAAAATAAATGAAGGGAACAGTAGGGACAGTGAGTCATAGCAGGGGAAGGGAGAGGAGGGATGAGGGGTGAATGGGCAAAGAGGAGTAGGGAGTGCAGAGAGAGAAGGAGAGAAGGCAGAGAGGGGGAAGAGAGAAGGAAAGAAGGCAGAGAGAGTCGGCGGGGGCAGGGGGTGGCGGGGAAGAGGAGAAGAGGAGAGAGGAGGAGCGTGGTTGAGGAGAACAATTTATTTCACTTTGAATAACATAATCACTTAGATGCGGTTACTTGATTAATATCTGGGTCTCCCCCAGGACCTCCAGCTCTGAAAGAGCAGTGATTAGGTCAATTTTTGCTCTTTGCTTTATCTACCCACAGCTCCAATTCCCAACTACAGTGCTTCTCAAAGCATGTGTGATGAAGAATCAATCTGTTTATCTCCAATCTGTCACGGACAAATAGTTTGTAAAAACAAACACCAAAGCTTGAAACAGAGCGTACAAAATACAAACCCATTTATTATTAAATTCTACAGGCATAAAATTGTGGTTTCAAACCAAGCACTTCATCTTGTCATGCACCAGTAAGAGTTTTGAGGTCCACGAAGTGCTCCTCGAAGAGCCTGACGTGGTAGAAACTCATTAAGAATTTGTGAAATACCTAAACAATACAGACATAAGAACATTAACAGTTCTGCAATAAATTAGAGTTATATCATGGTTTTTCTGGAATTCAATCTCTCTCTTCCCCCCGTTTTATTGCCAGTTCTGAGAAGTTAACAGGGTGGTGAATATGACCGTTATTTTTAAATGGTTGCGTTGAGGACAAAGGACAGGCTTGTTCGAGGATGGTCCCACACTGAGTAGCAGAATAGAAGGGGACTCAGTTCTCTTGACTGCCAGGCCACTGCTTTTTCCCATAGGCCTCGGTGGCTCTTTTTTCTGCAATCAAATTGGACATGCGGCATTAATTAGCGAGCTGTAAGCACTTTCGTTTTCGCTTTTGGCTAGCAGACTCCAGTGAATCTCTAATTTACACATTTCAGCTCTGCAGACGTTTGCAGACCAATATTCTAAGAGCTAGTCTTTAATTTGGCTTAGCATCCATTTCTGTATTTATAACGTTAAGATGTGTATTTACTTGTCATTCCAGAAGAGAAGAGATCTTGCCACAAATAATGTTTCTCAAAAGATGGGTGGTGGTCAATCCCATTCCACTTTTCTTTTAGTCTGTAAATTGTTATGTCTTTTGTAGTACTGGTATAAAAGAGCTCGTGTAAAAACAACATAAAATCTATGACGACTTCAGCAAATCATTAACAAAATGTCCTTTTCAACAAATGATTCAAAATGATAAAAATGAAACCCAAATTCAAAATTTTGGTGACCCTTTCTTTTAAAAGGATATCTATTGAATGGGCTATCATTTAGCTATTTATCTTTTCTGGAAAAGTACATACCAAATTGTTAACAGAAATTATCTATTGGGAATACAGCAGATTAGGAGTAGAGAATAGGAGACCCTTCCTTCTTTATAGATTTCTGTACCTTAAAAACACATTCTCATGAATATGTATCCAAATGAATATGTAATATTTTATTAATAACATATTGGTGATGGAAGTGATTCTAGGAAGTCTAAATGTTTTAAACATGAATATATATTTAAAACAATTGTGTAATATTTTATTAATAAATTTTCTTACTTTACCCATTGAACTTTGAAATAGAGCAACATGTAAGGCATGTTCTTAGCCCTTTAGTAGATAAATGAGGGAACTACATTGGAGGTAGAGGGCTGAGATTCCAAGGGAAATATGTGTAAGGTCAAAGTCTGAGCTTCCCACTTCCTTATGCTGCAGGGCAATGACAAATAACTATATTGCATCAGTTAATGGAATCTTCTTGTATTTCTAACTTAGATATCTCACTGGGGTAAATACACAACAAAAGGACCATGTGAAGCATGAACTGTGACAGTGATACAACCCAGAATTCGAGGTAGTTCTGAGCCAAAATTGTTCAAGTAGGTTTGGTCAGAAGTATATTTTATATTTTAATTACCCTACCAAGCTTTTCCCCTGGTGTGAGGGGGAATCTCAGTAAGAGATTCATTTAGTCTCTAAAACGTTAGAGATGGGTACAGAGAACACCTTAAGTTGGCAAAGGTCACATGTTAGTTTTGTCTGATAACCAAAAATATTCTATGATGGAGAAAGCATAATGTAAATATTTGCCAGATTAAAGACCCAATTTTAAACCACAGGTCCATTAACATATAATTTGCTTGTAACTGATAATTTCTTAAAAAACAAACCCAATACTTAAGATATTTAAAATTAGAAAGTTACTAACAATATCATGCTAGTCCCAGTACTGCTTTTTCTCTTGACCAGTTAAAAACCATATTTGTGGGTCGTTTGGGTGGCTCAGTTGTTTAAGCATCCAACTTGATCTAGGCTCAGGTCATGATCTCAAGATTTGTGAGATCAAGTCCCATGTTGGGCTCTGCACTGGTAGAGTGGAACAGGTCTGGGATTCTCTCTCTCTCTCCCTCCCTTGGCCCCTCCCCAGCTCTCTCTCTCTCTCTCTCTCTCTGTCTCTCTGTCTCTGTCTCTCTCTCTTTGTCTCTCTCTCTCTCTCTCTCTCTCTGTCTCTCTGTCTCTGTCTCTCTCTCTTTGTCTCTCTCTCTCTCTCTCTCATAATAAATAAAGAAACTTAAAAGAAAACCTATGACATTTGCTTTAAGAGAGGAGGGGCCACTAAGAAAACCATGTCTTGGGGTCAAGAAGAAACAATGCTAAATTAACAGGTTAAAATTTTAAGCTCTAAAGAAATCTGAAGAGAACTTAAGGAAAATAGTGTGAGAATTTGCAGCAAAAAATGTGCAGAAAGGAAAAATCAAAGTCTTGGGCCTTTTCTTCTCCCCACTTCCCCCTGTGTAGGATGGCGACCAGACTAAAGAACTAAAGGCTAAGAAGATCCTTAGTATTCTCTATTGGCAAGAGTTAAGAGAAGCACATGCCTCCTTCCTGATATGGGTATAGATAGTCATCCCTTGAGACCTTATTAGCTACAGAAAAGAAAAAAAACTTGGTTATCACCCTTAAATTCCCTACTCGCTTAAAGCAACTTCTAGAGAGAAGATACACATGTGCAGCATTCTCTAATAAAGTCATGGCTTCTGGGATTTTCTAAATTTCTAAGCTTCTTTCCAAGCACTAGAAAAGCATGATATGTGACTCTTTCTTTCTCTTTCTTTTCTTTCTTTCTTTCATTTTCTAATTAATGTGATTATTATTAGACAAGGTCAGAAGGTACAGGCAGTGTCAAAGTCAATTTCTCATTTTCCTTTTAAAATCTACCTTAGGTTTGTTCCACAAATCATTGTATTAGCTCATATTGATTTGTGAATGTTATTAATATTTATTATACAGGGCTAAACTTTAAAATCATATTGTTAGCTTTTACTAAAAGGTATGAGATTATAAGTGATGCTGTCACAGATAAAGTTAACAGCCTTCAGAGAGTTTTCTGTTGCGTGAAGTTTTGCCTGTGATTTAAAAGGCTGCAATGTAATGTTATATACATAGATATGCATTCAGGACCAATATGGGAAAACTTTTTCCTATAGGTTACAAAGTGTGAATATTCTTCAGTGTATTTTAATGTTTTGACTCAGATATTGAGCCACTGATCCTTCTGAAGACCTGATTATAAACACTGCTTCTTCCTTTCTGTGGCACTAATTTTCTTACCTTTCTCTGCCACACATTCAACGAAACCTATGAATGAAGACTGCATAGAGAAAGAGGCAAGCTCCCTAGCCAGTAGTGGCATTGTTACTTGAAAAAACGAAAAACTTTCATGATATTCAAGCCCCTTTCTCTCTGTTAAGTTAGAAAAAAATTGAGACAGAAAACAGGAACCCTAATGGATACACATGGAAGGTCAAGGTCAAATGCTGGGAAAGTTTTCTGTTTTCTGAATCTTTAATCATCTCTCAAACTGTTAGACAAAGTGAAGAAGACAGACTGTCTATGAAACAATCAAAGAAATAAGAAAGAAAAAGAAAAAAAAAAAAACAAACCCTGAGCAGTAACTGAGATTGAAATCGGAACTTCAGTTCCGGCTGCTGGCCAGAAAGTAAGTGGCTGCTAGCCTGTACAGCGCCTAGTGCCGTGCAAGTGTTTTGTGTTAGTTAGCTCCCTCAATTCCCAAAATAATTCCATGAAACAGTTCTTATACAGAGAGATTGTATCTTCTGAGGCCTCCCCATGTGACCACCCCCACTTTGTCACCACTGTCCTTTGGGACAGCTCTGTATCTTATACTACCCTTCCTCATAACACCTTTGACACGTGTGCAACAGCGGGAATAAACTGTGGTTAAGAGATTGGGTGTTGCAGTTAGAAAAACTTAGATTCAGACCCAGGTCTGTCACTTATAAGTTGGGTGGTTTGGACACTCTCCGAACCTAAGCTTCCCCACAGGAACAAAGGGGCAGGTTTAGGATTTACATTAGAGGATAACTGATACAATTAAATGAGTTAATGTTTGCAGAGTATTTAAATCCCATACCCAATCCATAACAAGGAAGAGCTTAGCATTATCTTTGAGGGGAGGGGCAGCTTCTGGTTTTCTTCATTTTCCTACAATGTGTCTGTGCCGAAGGAAGCCCAGGGAAAGGGTTTTAAATGCTTGCTGAATGAATAATGAGTGAAGAGATGGATGGATGGATGGATGGATGGATGGATGGATGGATGGATGGATGGATGATCTGACTCTCCAGGACAGCATTTTTTTTTCTTTTTGATACTCATTGGTTTTCCTTCTTTTTTAAAAAAATTATTTAAACGCACGTTAGTTAACATACAGTGTAGTATTGGTTTCAGGAGTAGAACCCAGTGATTCAAGACTTCCATACAATACCCAGTGCTCATCCCAACAAGTGTCCTCCCATTTAGCCCAACCCCCCATCCACCTCCCCTCCAGCAACCCTCAGTTTGCTCTCTGTATTTAAGAGTACTTATGCACTATTTTTACTAAAGCTCCAATTGCCTCCATCATTCTCCTCTTCCTGGAGTGGAATAAGTTTCTGTGATGGTGACTTATCAGTTATTAAGCACCTAGTGCAGTGTAGGTTTCTTTGTATTACTTACCTCTTTTAATTTCCAAAACAATTCCATGAAATAATTATTATACAGAAAAATTGGATCAGACTCTATCCAATGGCCTGCTTATTTATAAGTGTTCACAGACACCTAAGGCAAGAACAATAAAAATGATTGTTTCCTTATCATTACCTCTCCATGTAGCATCCAAAAATGAGTTTCTACAATGCCTCATTTAGGAAATGAGAATGTGAGATCAAGAGCGAGCTGGATAAGCTCAGGCTGTTAGTTATACAACTTTAAAAATATTCCCTGACCTTTTCAACCATGAGTTTCCTCAATCGTAAAACTGAAACATAATGGTAATTATGTGTGTCTAACAGAATTGTGATTATTAAATGAGATAATGTATAGAAAAAGTGCACTGTGCAAGGATAAAACGATGGATTTTCTTCAAGGAGACAGGGAGCTGCTTCCCTACTATCCCCTTTACAGTCTCTTGAAAATGAACAGGTGTAACAGGACCAACCTTTTGATTTTCCACTGCAGCATTAGGACTTCTGACCATTCAGACTTGTATATGTGAGCCTCCAGAATTAGCTTAGGCTTTCCCTCACAAGATAAATAGGAGATGATCAGGTACATCTATATATCTCTCAAGAAAACAGACAAGTTGTCATTGTCCTTTATGTTACTTTCCTGTATAAACGTGTGAAATTCTGTACAGACCTTGCAGTCACGTTGATGTCACCATACATCCCTACACTATAATAGTGTTTTCTCTCTTTCTTCTATACATGTATGGAGGGGTCTTTAGGGGGCAGGGTTGTATTCATTGCCTCAACAATTATAAATGTAAAGTGTAAGGGTTGATGTGGTTGTTGTTATCATTATAACTATTATCATTTCAAGACTATAGAAAATTATGCCATCGTTCAGATAGAAAAGACAATAAAATAGTTCTCTCTCTAGTTCATTGGGTTAAGTTTTACAAAAGTGGTTTTCTCAAAACTTCAGCTGAATATATTCATTTTTCCTTTGTATTAAATTTATTTCTATCTTATATTAATGCCAAGAGAAGAATACAAAGATAAAAAGTATTAAATTTTGGAAGTGTCAGACCCCAGGAATGAAAGATAAACTTCTTTGTGGTCATACTAAAAAGTTGTACTTCAACATGAAAACACATGTCAAGTTTTTACATACTCTAATTGCTATTTACAAATATTACAGAGGAAACAAAATAGAGAGTAGTAAAACAAATGCTAAAGGTGCTATGAACTTGAAGGCATTGCATGACCTTCTAAAATAAACTACATAATGGGTAGGTTAACTCTTATAATTAAATGCAGTATTTGTTTTTTAAGGCTTAAAGATCAAACAAGATGTCTAAAATCAAATTGAATGCTGTCTCCATTACTGTCACTGCTCTCCTCATAAACCCTCTCTTTCTATTGACTTTCTCTATGTCTAGTAATGGCACCCATCAACTTCCAGGTTTGAAGGTTCTTTAATGCTATCCAGTCAATGGCCAAGTGCTTGCTTTATCACACCTCTAACCGTGAGATACTCTGATTTGCTATCTCTCAGTCATTCCCACCAGACCGAGTGTTTTTAATGAATGCCTGAACATAAGCATTTTGCTCTGTAATTCTTAGCATCCATCTTAGCAGTGGCCAAATAAACCCTGGTTGAATAAATTAATACATGAAATTCCACAGATTATATGGCTATGATTTCTTTCTCATCAGTTCCCTACCTTTAATTCCCAGTTTTCCTATGCTAGTTAAGGCTCTCAGTCCAAATCACCTTCCATTAACTATTGCCCATATCATCTATTTGTCCTCTCTACGTTTGTAGGATACATCTTCGCAGAGTCCTGCTCCTTGTTTCTCACTCTTTGTTCAGAAATCTCCATTGGCTCCCATCTGCCTTCAAAAGTGTATATCACCAAAAGTACATAGCCCCAATGAATATTCTGGTCTTTCTACATACAACCCAATTTCAACAACTGTTCCAGCCACCTTCTCATACATCATGCTACCTATTTGCTTGCAGACAATCCTAAGAAAACAGACAAATTTAGCATCTTACATATTTGTCCTGAGACATATAGAGTAAAACTTAGAGAATATAAGGAGAATATTTTTACATGAACATAAATCCCAAAATTAAAAAAAGGAGGAATTATTGCTACATTACAGCTCTTTAAAGTGGCCTCTAACCCAACAATGTGTCATAGAATTGAAACTTCTACAGTCAAGATTGAATCTTAACTTGATTTAAAAAAATTTTTTTAATGTTTATTTATTTTGAGAGAGAGAGAGAGAGAGAGACAGCACAAGCAGGGCAGGGGCAGGGAGAGAGGGAGACACAGAATCTGAAACAGGCTCCAGGCTCCAAGCCATCAGCACAGAGCCCATCACAGGACTTGAACTCATGAACCACAAGATCATGACCTGAGTCGAAGTCGATGCTCAAACGACTGAGCCACCCAGGCGACCCCTTAATTTGCTATTTAAAAGCAAATACAAAAAGTGTTTATATCAGAGTATTACCTTTTGTGCTAAATATTTTTATCTTCAGTATTTATTGTTATGTACATGTCAGCCATCAACCATACCAGGTAGTTTTAGAAGCTATTCTTAGTATATATGATAACTGACCATTATAAAATCATATATCATATGCAAAATCATATACTAGATCATATATCATATATCACAATCATAAAAACAATGCCTTCCATGCATGCGATTGCTGATTATTCCCTAGCAGAAGCTTGTGTTGTGATCTTTCCAGGACGTTGCTTCCTCTTTCTCTTTTCTGTACTCGCTTTCCTCACAAAAGCTCAGACCATTTCCAGATCACCTACTAGCCCCAAGATTTTGATGTCCTGAAGATTTTTAATCTTAAACTGACTTCTGCACTTCCCACAAGATATTCCAAACCTCTGAGATCAGTTCAAGAATAGAACAACTTGCTCTTTCAAAGATTCCTGAAGCAATGCCTTTCAAGAGATAATTAGGCTTTAGAATATGACCTGTTCCTCACCAAGCAAGACCCTGACATTCTAGCAGCCCAAAACAAACTGCCTCAGGGAGGTGATAAATCCCCACAAGTCTTCAGCTGACAGCATTTGGCTCAATCATTACTGTATTTACAAAAGAAATAAGCCCAGAAGACAGAAAATGGAAAACTCTAAATGATATAACAAGGTTGTTTTGTTTTTTTTTTAACTAGTTAGGACTACCTCTTGAAAAACTTCAGTTAAAGTAGTGAATGGGCTAAATCCCTGCCTTACCTTTCAATTATTATTATCTATTTACATACTTTGTTATTTCAGTGAGTGGTGCCCATTTTGACTCAGCCCTCCTCCTTTCCCAGTTCTGTTCTGTTCATTCTGAGCCTCACATCATATAGTGAACCCTAAGTTTCTCTCCCTTTTTAGAATAAGTTCATTGGTTTCCTTATTTTTGCCCAAAGTCTATAAATGAAGAGAAATAAGTTACTCCAGTTTATTTTTTTGGGGGGGGGGGGGGTGGATGAAGGAAGGGGAGGAGGCTCAGGAGAAATTAGCAGATGTGCCTCTGTCTCTTTGTGATTTCTAAGGGCCCTACCCTAAACTGACAGAAATGCTGGAAAAGAGGAGGTTGCTGTAATAATTTGCAATCATTCACTGAGAGGGGCTCCCTGACTTCCAGCTTTGTCTCCATTTTCTTAAGAGCATCAGGCTTTCTGCGTAGTTATAATTTGAATGCTATTAAGCCAATTGTGACCCTTATGGTTTTGTGTGCATTTCCTGACATATGAAGAGAATAATTTTATGTAGCCATTTAATACAACTGCTCATTCAAGTCTAAGACCCATGGTCTCTTCTAACATTAAGTTTCAGAGAAAAGGAGTTTATGTGTAATCTGCGCTCTGCTTGACAGCCAATACCCAAATCTCTTTCATTTGGTAAATCAAAGCAGTATACTTCAAATAATAATTAAATATATTTTATGATATTGGCTATATTTAGCACAGACTGCAATGTTAGTTACAGTGTGGCAGTACATCAGTAGCCTAGGATTTTGTACATGGGCACCAAAACCCAGTTTTTAAATACACATTTTAAATATAGGGCCATGATCAAAGCAAGTGAAAAACATGATCAATGCAGCATGATTCAAATTTCACCAGGAACACTTTAAATAAAAAATATACATACTTTCAGGGAAATACACACTGATCATCAAAACCACACAGTTTACATATCACTAATACAGTACATAAAATCTACATATTCCTGAAATATTCTTTTTATTTTTGGATGTGGATTAAAGTGTACTTTGAGGTAATTAAGTTTTCAATGAGTAGATATCACCACAATAGATATCCATATCAAACATTTCAAACCCATAACAAGGTTTCCCAGTGCTTAAGCTAAAATTCATACAACTCTTTTAATTATAGAAAAAATTGTGCCAATACACATCAAGAGGGAAAAACAAAATAAAACCCCATAGCCCCCCCCAGAACAAAATCCATTTGAGACAAGCAGTAGAAAATCCTGATTTATACATTGCACATGCTTTATGCTGACAAGTTGAAGCAACAGCACCAAAGACCTAAATAAATTAATCTTCCCCAAAGAATATCTTTTTATCATATTCCAACTATCTTAAAAGAATTATACCACTTGTAGGCTTCTAAAAGAATTTTCAAAAACAGTGTATATTATTGAAAACAAACATTTGAAATCCTAAAATGAAATCATTTTTTTTTTCTAAAATGAAATCTCATTACTTTTGGTGTTAGAAAAACACACTTGCTTAGAAATAATAAAATTTTTTCATGAGTTTTTTTTTTTTTGCTTTATCTCTATGGAATTTTAAATCTAAGTGCATAAAAATCTAGGGTAAATAAATTTAGCGCCAAAAATATATAATACATTTTTTGCCTATCTAATTTTGATATGCTGCCAGGATTTTAGATTGATGTTTCAAAAGTATCTAAAAATTTTCAAGTTCCTGATGTGGTCAACCCTCTAAATACCACCTACACTAGGAAAACATTGGCAGTCTTATCAGAGTCTCCTGCTGTCATTCCACTGCTGCATGGGACAGTCTTCAACAAGACTTAGACAAACCTCATTCATCAATATTCTACTCTGGAGGAGCTGACACTTACTGTGAATTCTGCTCTTCAACTTAAATACCAGTGTCTGTGGCAGCCAATTCTATCATTGCAGAGACAGCATCCCTCAGGCGAGGTCCAACCTTTCTCTCCAAGTGCACCCAGGGATTAGTCTGACTTCCCCTAAATTCTCTCCTCTGCACAGTAAGAGCTAATCTTTCCTGTATGAAGCAGGAGATGGTGTTGCTATGACAACAGAGCACATTCTAGCAGTGGGACTACGGAGATGAGCCTTCAAAGACTCAGGGAAACATGTACTCAGTTTTCCTCCAGGGCTATGGGCTCCTTCCTTTAGGATTTAATCCCCCAACAAGTTTACTGACAGAGTTGTTGATTACCTATGCATTTTGCTACAGGGAGATCACTGATTAAGAACATGGCTGGAAGATCACAGAGTTATTTAATAAAAGTGCCATTCTCAGTTATATTAAATTTCCAGTTGTAACTGCTTTGTATAGCTGTTTTAGAACACTAGCCTCACTTAAATTTAAACCATTCTGCTTACTGTTAAGTTTTTTGAAAATGATATTAATGTGTTGAGAAGGGCATTATCAAAGGGAAAGCTTTATCTTTTTTTGTTTGTTTGCATATCATCACCAATGTATCAACTTGAAGGTTAGATACACACACACACACACGCACACACACACACACATACACACATCCATTTTCTCTCTCCAGCATCAATATCTGGAGCCTTGAGGTTTCAGGGTGGGGGAGGGGATATGCTAACAAAAGCAAATCCCTGCAGCCACATTTTGCATACATATATTAGCTGGAGAATAATCACAATAAGCGTTAATCATTTAGAAAAATAATCACCAGTAGAATTTAAGTGCCTTTCAACAGCAGAAGAGATCTAGTATTGGGTCATATCGTATGAGGGCAGATTTCACATATTATTTTCAAACACAGCGGTTATATTTTTTGGAAAATAATTAACACGCACATTATTGTGTATTTTTAAAAGTTGATAATGCATTTTAATAGTCCTAACTTTGTACCGTTTGGGATATTTGTTTTTCTTCAAAAGGCATTCATATAAATTCAAACATGTCCATCTTTCCCACTAGAAGGAAAAGACACAGGGCAGGAAAAGTTTCCCTTTCTCAGCAGCAAACGTTCGGTTTGCTACCGTACCATGAGTGAGGCTTTCACCCAGAGAGTCATCCAAACTCTATCTGCTCCTCTTGATTTCCCCAACACCTCCTCCATTTCTCAATCCTTTATGTCCGGAGCAGCTCTTACCACACACCACCCTTCCCCCACACTAGGCTGTAATTACTCTCCTTTGTGGCTGAAGCAATAGAATCTGCATCACCTACATGCATTCTTCTGATTGTGGAGGGAGAATATAACTTCAAGGGTGTTGTTGTCACTCAGAAGTGAGGGGATCTATAGGTTACAAGGATTCAATGTCCTACTGGCTTTCTAGGAGAATCATTAGGCTATCTTTAGTTACTTCTTGGTTCTCACTCAGATGTGTGTGAAAAGCTTTAAGATATTAACTAGGACGTCCTGATTGCAAATAATGCATGTATTTATATTGAATAATTCATATAAAATGAACAGGGCATTTGAAAACACATTTTGATCCATGTTTTTTTATTTCTATCATAGTAAAAAATAGTTAAATTTATTTAATGTGTGCCTGGGTATACACTCCCAGACACATATATGCTCACATCATGGGTATGTACAGAATATTCTTCCCTCAAGATCCTATTCCCAGAGCTGGTTCTGAAGATACATTCTCATAATTCAAGAAGTTATGGCACCTGTTTTCATTATGTTCATTATTATCTAATTAGTAAAAGGCGCTTTTTCCCCCCATTTTCACTCTCATCTTCAGGGAAACTGGATAAATGCCAAAACATGTAAACAACATATGGTTTACTTTCAAAATCAACCAACCAGAATTACTCATTTTCAAAGAATCTCTTAGCAAAAAAAAATATGTTGAAGAAATAATTTCCTGCTCTAATAGCTAATGTTTACCATCTGCTATTCCTTTAAGACTAACTACCTGGAGATCAATCATATATATTTTCCAGTTACCCTGCACTCCAAAAAACCAATATTATTAATTTAAAAAGATTTTAAGTAGGTCATGCTAGAGTGCCACAACTTAAATTTGAATTTTGCAAGCAGATTATAGCCAACCAATATAATACGAATGCCAGAAATCACTATTGTCAGAAATTTATGAGTTTTATGATTGTCTCCTATGCATTACTTTTGAGCTTCTATTTTTCAACATAATAATCAGTATGTCTGTTAAACTAAAATAATAACTTTGTCTTGGGAAATAGAGATAGGGAAAGTAGGGGAAGGAACATTTTTCTCAAAACAAGTTTTGAAGATGAACCCCAAGGCAGTTCTGAGGAAAGAGACTGAGATACTGGAGTCCACAGCAAGGGGAGCAAAGTGTGGGTCAAGAACCACCTTTTTTTTCGAAGAGGCTGCCTTTTGTACAAAGGCTTAGGTACAGTCTCTAGACTTTAGCTGGACACTGAGTACAGATTCTAATGACAAACTGCACTAGTCTGTGCCTCAGTTTCCTCACTTTCAAAATGGGGAAAATAATACTACTTATATCATGGAATTCTCATACAAGTTCAAGGAATAGATACCTAATGTTATCATAACAGGGCCTAGCATACAGAAAATACTATGTAAATGTTAAGTACCATTTAGGATTTTGAAGACAGGGATGAAATATCATTCATTTTGTTCCTCCTGTTCCTAACACAGTATCTGCTATAGGATATGTATTCACTAAATGTTCAGATGATTTTTCATATCATCTGTATGACTTCAATATATAATAGAGTAAAGCAAATATATAATATCTAAGGATTCTAAAATATGACAGAAGAGACATAATAAATCTCTCTATATAACTATTATGGGTTTTATAAAGTTCAATAAGTAAATAAATACTTATTCAAGAAATGAACGGAGTAGATTTTCAATATGTAGCCCTCTTGCATACTAATTCTAGTTTAGGAACTATTTGCTGAACAACAGCTACAGATCACAGCAAGTAGGATTATCTGAATATGAGCACCATAATCCCCTTAGTTTTATGAGAGAATGAGTTATCACTTATTGCAAAAGTATTAGCACTTGCTTTAGTAGATATTATGCTAGACACCAGGGTACTAAGACTTACATCATGGTCTCTGTTTTCAGCGAGTTCACAATATAATGTAGGAAAGAGATATCCACTTAACATATATGCTATGTGTGAGGCACAGTTCCAGGTGCTGGAGATACAGCAGTAAACCAAACAGAGAGAAATGTCTACTCTCAAGGTTACCCATGTTTGTGTGTGTGTGTGTGTGTGTGTGTGTGTGTGTGTGTGTGTGTGTGTTAGATGTGGGAAATGTGAGTATGTAAGTAGAATATAGCTACTTGAGAGGAAAATAAAGCAAAGTTGAAAAATAGAAAGGGTGGTAGAAACAGGGACAAGATTTAAATTTTAAACCTATACATATAATGCAAGTTAGTAACAGCCATAAAAGAGCTACATAGGACCATGGGAAGCTACAAAAGGGAATGACTAACTCTTCCCTAAGGAATCTGTGAAGACTTCATAGAAGGAGTGGTCAAATTCCAACTAGAAAAATTAAAAATTAATACATAAAAGTTCTTATTTATGTATTGAACAGTATTTTCTATCATCTGTCTAATACTTAACACAACAAATGAATATATAACATCTAAAAATACTCAAATATGTCAAAAGAGCAATATACATTAACTATTATGAGTTTAGAATGTTCAAAAATTTCACAATCAAAAAACATGTTATTCTAGCAACTGAAATAATATATGTTTAATCTACAAAAGTAATTCCCCCTTACTTTGAAAAAGCAATTTTCTTCTTATCTTCCTAAGGTAAAACATAACTAAGAAACGTAATTATAACTCTATTATACTTTATACAACAAAATAAATTCCAGATGGTTTAAATTTTTAAAGAGAATAAAGTTGTAAAAGCATGGAAAACAAATTGAGATTTTAAAAACAATAAACATAGAGGAAAACAAATTCTGAAATACCTGTCATATAATTGACATCCTGATCGGCCCAGAAATCTACAGATATATATATATAATATATATATATATTATATATATATTATATATATATACAATATATTATATATAATATATAAATATTATATATAATATATATGTAATATAATTATATATATAATTATATATAATTATAATATATATAGAGAGAGAGATGATAGATATAGATATACAGATATAGATAGATATCCATAACCACTTCTAAATTATTTATAACACAATAATTTATTCAGTGCAATCATGTGTCAGATATTGGGAATTCAAAGAAAAATGAGATAGTCTGCCTTCTAGAAGTTTATGGTCAAGCAATAGAGACAGAGACGTATACAAGTCTTTATCACAACAGAGTATAATTATTAGAAAATTATGTACAGAATGCTACGAGAGGATCTAGGACAGAATTTTATCCTGGTGCAGACATATGAAATCATCAAAGGAGCGTGTAGTTGCCAGAATGGAAAAGATTCGAGCAAGCCAATGTTATCACTGAGAATAGGCAGAAAAGCTCATTAAAAAAAAAAATGTATGCCTGAAATCCGATTGAAGTCATCAGACAGCAACCAGGATTTGAGAGCCCAAGATCCCTGAGAGAAGGATATCAGAGAACTGTGAACCAACATTCTCTAAGCAGCAGTTTTTTTCCTCCAGGCAAATGCTGATATTCATGTGAAGAGAGAGACTAAGAATATGAGCATACATTGTGAAGAGGCAGAGAAAAAAGAGTAGAACTTTTGAAGATCTCATAACGCTGTAAAGAAAAAAAAAATGGATTTCAGATTGAAAAAGGTAGCCAGGATGTGAGGTAGTCAAGATCCCAGAGAAAGGGTAGTAGCATGGAAGCAAAACCACAACTTGTGGTTTTATTCTTGAGACTTCTGCCTATTTATAAGCTGCACACAGCAAAAGCCCAAGAAGATAAGCAGGAAACCTCTAAACAAACAAACAAGCAAACACATGACAGTGTTTGCTGTAGTCCTGTACTGGACTGAAAACCCAAGGACCCAGAGGGAGGAAGGACTTTTTGTAAATAATCCAGGCTATCAGCTGGGACCTCTGGAAGGTTACACCCTTCACCGGAGGAAAAACAGATGGGGAAAGCAGCTTATTATAAGAATTGAGACGCAGCATCAAATCAGTCTGATCCTTGACTTGATTGAAATGATCTGTGCCTCCTTATCTGCCTTTCTAGAAGATAAGGGAAACTCTCTCTGAGCCAGACAACACTCCTAAGACCACATATTATTTTTCATGCACAATATCCATAATTTAGTTAAAAATGGTAAGGCATACCAAGAAACAGGATCAAGAGAAAAAAACATTTTATAGAAAACAGACAATAGAAAGACACAGATAACCAGTTACCAGAGTCATCAGAAGTAAATTTTTAAATGATGAATATTGGGGCAACTGGGTGGCTCAGTCAGTTAAGCGTCCGACTCCTGATTTCAGTTTAAGTCATCTCACAGTTCCTTAGTTTGAGTACTGATGGGGCTTTGGGCTGGATGGAGGGGCAGGACCTGCCTCGGATTCTTTCTCTCCCTCTCTCTGCCCCTCCCCCCCTCACATGCACATGTACTCTCTCTCTGTCATAAATACATACATACATACATACATACATACATAAGTAAATTTTTTAAATGACTGTGATTATTATATTTAAGTGGCCAGATGAAAAGAGGTGGGAATTTCACCCAACTGGAAATTATAAAAGGGAATCAAAAGGAAATTCAAGAATTTTAAATAAGGGAGCATTAAAATTAGGCATTTAAGATAGATTTGTTGACAATAGTTTGAGAGAAAAGTAGAGAGGATTAGTGAACTGGAATACAGATCAGTAGAAAATATCCAGGATGAAATAGTGAGTTAAATGCATGACAAGGAGAGAAATGACTTTTTGGAACATATAGGAAACAGGCAAATTATTTATTACCTGTGATGTGCTGGTAAATGTTTAACAACCAGCTCTCCAAAAAAGTGTGCATATAAATTTCACGAATATAAGGGCTATGTAACACACAAGTTATAAATAATAATAATAATAATAATAATAATAATAAAATATATAATATTCTCTGTTGTAAATTCCATAGAGCAAAATGATTTTTTCAGAATCATTTTGGGGCGCCTGTGTGGCTCAGTCGTTTAAACATCTCTTAATTTTGGCTCAGGTCACAGTCTCACAGTTCTGAGTTCAAGCCCCACATTGGGCTCCATGCTGACATCACGGAGCCTGCTTGGATTCTCAGTCTCCCCCTCTCTCTGCCCCTTCTGTACTCACTCTCTGGCTCTCTCTCTCAAAATAAATAAACAAACATTTTAAAAAAAGAACACTTGGCTTCCCATCAGTTCCCTGGTGAATTTCAAACCCCCATCATCACAAAACAAGTGTTAGAAGTTACCTAGTATATTGAAGTATTCCTAGTATATGGAATATATACATATTATATATACACATTACACACACACACACACACACACACACACACACACACACACACTGGATATTCGATATAATGTAAACCTCACAGCAACTTTCTGAGATAGAGTTTATAAAATGCCCTTGGTTCAAAGCACCGTCTTCCTCTTTAGCTGTCTTTCTCAGTATTTACCAAAAAAGATTGTACTCTATTATACCGAATAACTGGAAGTTCTCAGAACACATCATACTCTCCTCTGACAACATGTGTTGTAAAATGCCTCGTGCTTTCTCTCTTGCTCGCTCTCTCTCTCTCTGCCTGGCATATCCTTCTGTTCCTCATTCACTGGCTAATTCTGATTTTTCCTTTAAGGTCCAGTGCAGCATTCTCTTGTTATTGAAAGCCTCATCTGAGCTTCTCCAGACTGACAGGTGCCCTTTGTCGAGGTTTTCACAGTACCCTGCACATATCGTAAGCACTGTCTTCTGGAATTGTTGATCTCCAAAAATGGCCCTAGATGATCTGTGTATCCCACAGTTTGCCCCTCGTGAAATATTCTCCCTGAATCTGAGTTGGCATGGGACTCATTTTAGCCACTTGAATGCAGAGAAAGTAACCCCGTGTAGGTTCTGGACCTAACAATTAAGAAGATCTGTCAGCTTCTACTTTTGCACTTTGTGGACCCTTGAGCCAACACATAAGAAGTCTCACTACCTGCTGGAAGAACCATGCGGAGAAACCATGTGCAGTACAATCTGAGAGGCAAGGAGGTGTTGACAGTGACCCACAGGCAGTCTCAGTGACCCAATGATGTCCTACCTGAAATAAGCCTGCCGGCCTCCCCCACCAAGGCAGCAACCAAATGAGCGAGCCCCCTCTGATGGTCCAGGCCAATCAAGCCCCCGGACCACTGCAATCAGAAGAAGGAGAACCAACACCAGGTAAACTCTGTCAACCCAATAAATCATGAGCTAATAAAATGGTTATTGTTCTAAACAGTTGTACTTGGAGGTGGTGTTTTTATGCAGAAACAGATACCAGAATAGCTTGTCCTTCAAAGTCTGAGCAGCTTGAGAGCAGAAGCCACACTATATCTACCTTTGTACTCAAAACCACTAGAAAAGTACTTCGTACAGAATGGTTCTCATAAATGTTCATGAAATTGAACTAGTAAACTCAAGTCTCCGCCATTTGAATGTGCAATACCCACCCCCAAACAATCCAGCTCTTAATTTTCAATTCTGAGCCAACTTTTAGTGACGTTGCTTTACATAGTTGGGAACTTAAATTATTTCTGCACCAGTCAGATTAATCTATTTACATGTTCCCACCCCACTGTCTAACTTTTTCCTCACTACTTTGTTTTTGCCTTTGAATTTTTCTCTTTTCAAAATACTATAAATTATTCATTTATGAAGTTTATTGTCTCTGTTCCCTGTTCTATTCCCTTCCTCCCATCAAAATATAAGTGCCAGGAGGGCAAGGAAAGGTTTTTTTTTTCTTCTGTTTGGTTTAGCAATTTATCCTGAATACCTAGAACAATGCCTAGTAATAGCAGATGTACAATATTTGCTGGTTGGCCTAATTCATTATTTTAGGAGGAAATTGGACATACTCATGAACCATGCTGTAGAGAAAACCAGGACATAGAGAAGGTATATAGTTGGTGTCTAAGGAAGAGGACTACATGACCCAAGACAAGAAATTTTACTTCTCCATGTTTTAGCAATTAGTGCAGAAAGGAATTCTAGGTGGAAAGGAGATAAATGTTTATGAAATATCTTGACCTCTTCAGGATAAAGGTGCTACGTAGATGGAGACATCACATCATGCCTTGTTGTGTGACTATTTCAAGTTGTCAAGGTATTTAGTATTTTTCTTCAGAAAACAGAACTTCAAACTAACTTAAAGGAATATACAAGGCTGACATGCCTTAACTGGCCTGAGTTTCATGCAGAAAGAAATCCTAAGATTTCAGTCACTTGAATATAAGGTATAAAAATGGCAGAGAAAATATAATTAAGAACTAGGAGTACACACATGTATTTAGCTTAGTCAGTAGTCCACAATAGATATTTGAAAGATGTTTGCTGAATCAGTGTTGAATGAATAAACACTTATCTTCCATACAATAATTTTTGTAATAATCTTTATTATTAAAATAAATTATCTTTTTTTATGTTTTTTAATTTACTTTTGAGAGAAAGAGAGAGACAGGGTATGAGTGGGGGAGGAGCAGAGAGAGGGAGACACAGAATCTGAAGCAGACTCCAGGCTCTGAGCTGTCAGCACAGAGCCTGATGTGGGGCTTGAACCCACAAACCTTGAGATCATGATCTGAGATGAAGTCGGATGCTTAACCAACTGAGCCACCCACCCACCCCAATAATAAATTACCTCAATGGTACTCTTCAAGATATGGTGACTGAGAGAGGCACCTGGGTGGCTCAGTTGGTTAAGCATCTGACTGCGACTCAGGTCATGATCTCATAGTTCGTGAGTTCAAGCCCCTCATCAGGCTCTGTGCTGACAGCTCAGAGCCTGGAAACTGCTTCAGATTCTGTGTCTCCCTCTCTTTCTGCCCTTCCCCAACTCGTGCTCTGTTTCTATCTCTCTCAAAAATAAATAAACATTAAAAAATTAAAAAAAAAAGATATGGTGAATGAGAAAAATTCAATGAGGTGTTATCACCAACATTCTAATCCTACAGATCTAGCTCTATGGGGAGAGAAGAGCATATTAGTCTCTTATACTATTTATTATAGTGATTCTAAGTAGACACAGCTCAAGAGCTCTTTGGAAGAATACCACGTGTACAAAGTGACCTTATGGGATGGTGACCAGGATGCTAAAATGCTTCTACAAGAAGGTTGACCAGTGGTCTCTCTAAACATATCCTTTCAAGGCACATAGGCTTAGTCTGCCGGAGTCACACTGTTGGGTTGGCTGAGGGGACGTTACATTCATTGTTTTCATAAGCTCTACATTAATGGACTGGTAACTCATAAGAACTATACACAAATGAAGGAAAAGAAAGTATAGCCTGTTTGTTTTAACATCAACAGTTTATTTTATTTGGAAGTAATGTGAAATTTTTAACCAGGAATATTATAAATTCATTAGGTGAAAGGATCCTGTCTTAAATAACTGTTGTATCTTACAGTACGTAAAAAGAGTGAACAGTTAGAAGAGGGTTAATATTGCTTATCATAGTTGCTACAACTCCTCTGGATACATTATTAGAAACTCTTGCTTCAATTACCAAAGCAACTAATTATGTATTATTTAGAATGATACATACCAGAAATGGCATTAAGTCTATCAGAATTGGATAACAGATAAAGCAGGGACAAATAGAAATGTGAGATAAGGAAAGTGGGCAAAAGAAGAAAATGAGGTTAAAATAAGAAATAACAAATATCAAAGCCTGGAATGCTAATAAGTAACCTAAAGATCCATTTGAAGGGACAAAAGAAGATAAAGATCTGTAGATGTCTCATAAAAGACAGATAATGAAAGATAATAGCTAGATACTTTAGATAGGTATAAAAATATAGCACTGGGTGATGGACCTTAATTTTCAGTTAAATACATGAACCTCACCTGAGGGGCAAGAAGAGGCTGTGGCAGAACCTCAACAAGCATGAATTCTTTCCCAAAGAAGCCTTCTACTATACTTCTGCCAGAATATTATAAATGAACTAAAGATATAAACATTATCTTCTCTTCATATATAAGTAATATGCTGGAGTAGTAGTCCCTGTTATTTCCATTCCACTCCTCACTTAAAATGCTCAACATTTCTTTTTTTAAGTTTATTTATTTATTTTGTGAGAGAGAGTGTGAGTGGGGGAAGGAGAGAGAGAGAGAGACAGAGAGAGAGAGAGAGACAGAGAGAGAGAGAGAGAGAGACAGAGAGAGAGAGAGAGAGAGAGAGAGAGAGAGAGAGAGAGAGATAGTGAGTGTCCCAAGCAGGCTCCACACTGTCAGGGCAGAGCTCAATCACAAGAACTAGGAGATCATGACCGGAGCTGAAACCAAGAGTCAGAAGCTCAGTTCACTGAGCCACCCAGGTGCCCCCAAATTCTCAACATTTCTAAAAGACAAGTTTAATCAAGTTTGAGAATGTGTCAAAGGGAGATCATCTAATTTTTTAAAAGAGTAATAATATACTCAAATATCCATTTTTACATGTAATATATATATATATATATATATATATATATATATATATATACATAGATATACATTTTATATATCAAAATTAAAATAGGCAGGTGGACTGAAACTATGTCAATTTGAGATCACAGAATGAAATAATCTGGACTTTGATACCAGTAAATAGAAAGCAACAGTGCATATTCATATAAAAAAATTAACTGTATCCAGAATGAGATGTTTGAAATACGTGAAGTAAATGCAAATCACGAACCAAAAAGACAGCCAATTTACAGAACTGGTTAATCATCACTAAATTTATCAGGTAAAATTCCATTCATCCTTCAATCAACTACATCATATAAACACAAAGAGAAGTTACTTTATGCTATAAAGTATATTGCCCTTTATATCAGTAATGGATCCTTGCTTCTAAAGAGGTCATTCACCTTTGGTGAATTTCCATTCCATTCCACCAGTTCAGTTTGGTAACTTTTACCTTCTCATTCATTCCTCATGTATTCCTGGGTGAGGCATAGACAAAAGATGGATAACTAAACCCACATGAAACGAATAGAGAAGAAAGGCCGTGTCATATCTTGATTTGACCCAACAGAGGTGATCAGACCATGGGAAATTAATCTGAAAAGACAGCAACCTTGACATTAGCGGCAGTGTGAAACCACCAGCCAAAGTTTCAGTGCAATGACTCCCTAACAGGGGTAAGCATTGACCAAAGAGTTTGACTTCCAAAAACAAATTAAGTGACAATTTTGGTCTTTATCATCCTTTTACTTTGTGTTCTAGACTTTACTCATTAACTGTCTTACATTGTTTCTTCCCCCCAAATATACATTTATGATATCATATGTGGAATTATTTATATCAAAATTTGGCAAACTTCTAATTGATAATAGAAATTGTGCTTTAAAAGAAAAAAAGACTGGATATTAGAATAAATAAATAGATGGAGACTTTTATTCTTGCATGTGTAGTGTGTTATTGGACACAGTCATCTCTTCAAGTCTGAGCTTTTACATCTTTTATGTGGACATGTGAGAAAACCAATCCTTCTGTCTACCTTCATGCCCAAATAAAATAATGTCTGTGAATGCATTTAATAAACCAATGCAACAAAAATGTAAACAAATATTATTGTTTCCAGACATTATACGTTGCCATATTATGTGACAGTAATTAATTAATAAACTAGTTATACCAATATTATATCACTGAATGCTACACTAAAGCTCAATTATTTTCTCTCAAAAGCAACACATTGTAGCAATTCTACAGAAGACTTTGTTATGCACAGACAACAATTAATTTTATTTACATAATTGGAAAATGCCATTTTTTCTTCCTTGCTGTATATTGAATGGTGTGACTAAATCGTTCATGTGTTTAGAAAGAATTAATAATTATGACACAAAGGCCATCATAAGAAGTCAAGTACAATTTACAGAATACAATCAGTACACTGTCACCTATGAATAGCAAAACATAGTGCAGGATGAGCACCAGTGAAGGATCAAATGAGTCCAAGAAAAGTAAAGCAGGACACACTACACAGTGTCTTTTGCCAATTCCTCTTATTTGTTGAAACTTAAATGAAGCAGGTCAAAGGAATAAAAAGAAATAAAGACTGTAATATGGAATTGTCATCAATGCTTTATGTAAACAATATTATTATGATTATACTCACTGTATTATATTATAGAGACTGTATACAGCCCCAAGGCACATGTCCTTTTCTTCTCTCCACTTATACTACAATATCATAAAAGCCTTGGATCCTATTATCTCCATTATTAAGTTCATCAGAAGCAGTGTCAATGAAATTACACAGTCTGACTTCTAACCATTCATAAAGAACTGTTTTTGAAGATCATATGCTAGAGCATATTTTATTTTGGTAGATTAGCACACATTCCAAATTATGAAATATCCACATTCCCGGATCATTATAATGAAAATTGCTCTTTGAAATTTCAAAATGGAAAACAAATTGGTGGTATTATTAATAGTAGATGTAATACATATGCTTTACTTCTGAAATGTGAAATATAATTCAATAGTATTATTAGTCATGATATAATCTAGCATAAATACATTTCTATAGATTGTCATTATGTAACTTTGATCCCTAGACTTGAAAGTATTCCTTCATGGGGCACCTGGGTGGCTCAGTCAGTTAAGTGTCCAGCTTCGGCTCAGGTCATGGTCTCACACGGTTCATGGGTTCGAGCCCTGCGTCAGGCTCTGTGCTGACAGCTCAGAGCCTGGAGTCTGCTTTGGATTCTGTGTTTCCCCCTCTCTCTGCTCATCCCCCACTTGCACTCTATCTCTCTCTTTCTCAAAAACAAATAAACATTAAAAACATTTTTAAGAGAAAATACTCATTCAAGTCTTACAAATCTTCCAACCATATTCTAGATGGTTTACCTGAAAAGCATCCTACTATGACCATCCTAATGCATAAAAATTTCCAAAATTTTAACGTTTATTCCCCATGATGTTTTTAGGATACATGTAATTTATAAACATCTTGTTTTTACAGCAAAAAATTAAAATATACAATATTTACTCACGTGCTAGATAACACAATCTACATAGAAAGTTATTTGATTTTACTAAACCAACTCAATGAAACAGGCAATTAACTTGAATGATAAAAACTATTCAAATAAGGATATCACTGCATTCTTTAGAACAGAAACAAGTAAAATCTCATTAAAAATTAGCTTAGAAATCTAGTTTAGTGCACTTTTAGGAAGTGTTAGAAGGGAAAGCAGATGTGTCAAAGAAAACACACACACACATACACACACACACACACACACACACAATTTTCTCAAACATCGCTAATCATCTCATAATTCCATTTGATTGTGTATCTTTGACACTTAGCTTTTATCAATTTTGTTTGAAAGTTATAAAATCAACTAAAAGCCAATAGCAGTTTATTAATATTCACATATATTGCTTTCTATATCTCTTTCAGTTACATGTATTCTCCCCACATGTTCACTGAAGTTAAAGTGATATCACAATGCATTCTAAAATCCTGAAATGAAATGCTGAATTATCAGACATTCTAAAATTAAATACCCAACAGTTTCATCAAAGAAATGAGGTTTTTTTCTTTTTTTAAAGGCTAAAATGCGTAACTTTTATTATTTGTGATACTAACAAGGATTTCAGCCTGCAAATGAGTTTTCCCCTTAAAAAATATTCTGCAAAGGATGTTTATACTATAAAATGCACTAAAATTATGATTCGTCATTTTATATTTTAATTTGAAGATACATACACATCTATGTTTCCTGATTAGTAAAATAACTGTTTTATAACTTTGAATAAATTGTTAACTACGTAGTTTGATGATAGTCATGAAGGCTAAGAATTTCTGACAGGAGATATAAAAAATTAGGAGATATAAAAAATGCTAAGTAGTTAATTTGTAGGAAATTTTACAGCATTGGTTTATTTGCTTTGAGGACTCTGCTTGAATGTTTCAGGAAATTTCTAAGCAAAAAGTTCAAATTTTTGCCATTAAATGATATATAACACTTTGAGTGGTTTTAAATATCTAAACAGATTTCCAAAACACAACTCTTGTTAAAAGAGCTTAACTTGGGGATTATTAATCTCTAAAATACATAAGCCATCTCTTAGGATAAACTGATTTCATGTATATATTCTAACAACAAAAATAACAATTTGAAATTTGCTTGGGATATTTACACAGAGATTAAAATAATGTCTGCATAAATTTTTAAATAGTGGTCATGAATAATTAACCTAAAAAAGAAGTTTAATTTGGGATATACTTTTTACTCATTACAAAATTATAATGGTAGAACATCTCTTTATTTTAGATGGTTCATTCACTCTTGAGAATTATCAAAATAGCTCTCAAGAGATTTTACCATTTTATTACATTAAAATACAAAGTTCTTTAATTCCATTCTTTTTTAAATTAAGTTTTTATTTTAATCCAGTATAGTTAACATGCAGTGTTATATTAGTTTCAGGTGTACAATATAATGATTCAACAATTGTGTACATTACTCAGTGCTCAGTATGATGGGTGTACCCTTAATCCCCTTCGCCTATTTCACCCATCGCCAAACCCACCTCCACTCTGTAAGTCCGTTATTAAACATGAGCAGTTACTCTTAATTTTCTGGATTTTTCAATTATTTAAGAGTCTTTACACCTGATTAAAATTGGTCCACGAGCATAGGTTTTGCTATGAATTTAAATAGCCGTGAATATGCTATAAAGGGAAAAGTATTTTGGAACTCTGTTATAAAAATATTAAATTATTTACATGAAATTTGAATATTCAAACTTTACTTACACTTTACATAGGCTCCACAATATTTAAAAGCAGCGTGTAGTTGCTAGTGGAGAGCTGGCACGTCAAATCAGTACTAAAAAGCTGTCTACTATGCACAATATTTTAATTCCTTATATTTGAAAAGTGTTTTAATATTTGCAAAGTAGTTTTTCAAAGACGGAATACAGATATATGTTCTGTTTCCCTAGTATAACATTTAACCTTTGTTCAAGAAAATTGTGTTTGCTTTTTCTAATTGTAACAATAATCCCAGATCTCTAAAATAATCAATATAACGATATATAACGGGGACAAGGAAAGGGTCACTGTAAAACAAAGAAATCTCTTCACCTTTAGACTGTCATAATGTAAAGGACAAAAACTGGCAATATGAACAGCTAGCCAAGGGACAAAAGAACAACTACTAATATACAGAAATATTCCAAAATACCTTCTATGTGTCAGGCGTTGTTCTATGGATACGGCATAAACGAAACAGGGAAAATAATCCCTTTTGCCCCGCTTGTATTCCAATGGTGGGGGAGAAAAAAAAAAAATACTAAAGTAAATTACATAGATAGTTGAAGAAAATAGTGTTATAGGGCAAAATAAAGTGGGGGAAGTGTATCGAGTTTGCTATTTAAATGAACTGGTCACTTAATAATGCACTGAGAAGATGATATTTGAGCAAACCCTCGAAGGAGGTAATGGGGCAAAATGTGCAGATAAGAAAGTTTCAGGCAAAGTTAGTAAGAAGCACGAAGAACCCTGAGGCCTGTGTACAGCTGGCATGTCTGAAGAACAGCAGGAAGCTCGTTGTAGCCAGGCCATACAAAGACTTCAAATTTTACAGTGAGAGATGGGGAAGCCTGTGGTTTTGAGCAAAAGAATAACATGATCTGACCCAGGTTTCAAAAGGATCACCCAGGCTGAGAATACGCTGTAGGACAGAAAAGGAAACGAGTGGAAGCAGGGAGACTAGATAGGAGGTTACTTTAAAAAAACAGGCAAATGATGTTGGTTGGTGGTTTGGACTAGGAGAGTAGGTTTGGAAAGGGAGATAAGGGTCCAGATTCTGGATATACTCTGAAGATAAAAGAACCAGAAAGTTATCTGATTGATCGAATGCTGAATGCTAAAAAGAAGGAAGTGATACCTGACTCCGGGTATTCTGGTCTGAGCAACTAAGAGGACGGAGTTGAGGCAGACGAGGATGCAGGTGAAGCAAGACTGATTGACTGATTGATTATTTTAGAAAGAGCTAAATTGTGGATGGATCAAGATGCTTATTTTATGTCCGGATGGAAATGCCAAATGGGGGTTTGGGAATACAGGTCTGGGGTTAACAGTAGAAGCCTAGTTCGGAGATATAACTATGAGTCGTCACTACACAGATGATATGCAAATGTTCGAGTCTGCTATCACCAAAGGAGTGACTGCACACAGAAAACAGGAAGTATCCAAACACTGAGCCACAAGGTGCTACAAAGTTAAGAGAGAAGGGAAATGATGAAAAACTAAGGAACAACGTGAGAAGGAAAAGCCAGTGAGCTAAGAGTTAAATAAACTAGGTGAGCAAAGCGGTGCTGCAGTTTCTGCACCTGCGCCATGCACCGCCTGGTGGTGGCCACGAATGTGTCAGTGCAGGTACAGACCCACTGCAGATGGAGAGGCTCTGCAGAGATGAGGACAAGTCGGGCAAGACTAGACGACAGTTGGGTCTTGCAGAATGCTTTAAAAACTGAAAAGAGCCCTAAATGTGAAAACAAATACCTGAGTATGTCAATTCTTCTTCCTCGCCTCCTCAAATTTTACCAGGAAGCAGCAGTGGAGGAAGGAACAATGGAAAGAGAAATTGCTAATTCCTAAGCATTCTTGAAGTAATTATATCTCAAAATGCTTTCCAATTTGAATTAAAGAGTGAACAAACTTGGAGCTGCAATACAATACCCTCTCTGCCCAAATACTGATAAGATGAAAAAAGGGGTGGTAGCCTGACAAACCAAAGATTAACTCAATATAATTAAAACTATGGCTCATCGATCAGAGGAACTTGGAATGATTAGCCCCTTACCCTAACCACTAGACAAGTGAAAGGGTTTTATTACCTGGGAAAGGAATCGAAACAATGTTTCCACCATTCTTTTATAACAATGTCCAGAAAAAATAAAACTTTACAAGATACGGGAGGGATATATTACCCATAATAAAGGGAAAGCAAAATAAATAGCTCTATAGATAATTCATTATTGAAATTGGCATGCCTGGGCTTTACAATAATCATTATTAACTTGTTAGTCATATTAAACAAGTTTAACATGTTAAACAACTTATAGCAAAAGATTAATATATTGGGTGTAATGATAGCATATTTCAGCAGAAAACAGGAAGCTCTAAAAAAGCACTAAATAGAAATTATGGAATTAGACAATATGTTGTCTGAAATTAAAGTTCATTTGACGTGTTTAAGAGAAGACTTAACATGGGTAAAGAAAGGATAAGTGAATTTGAAGTCAAGTGAGAAGAAATTATCTAAGTTAAAAGCATAGAAGCAAAAAGACTGTTGGAAAAAAGTGACAGTAAAAATGTCAGTGATCTGTGACATAATATCAATAATACACATGCAATCATGCAATTGAAATCTGCAAAGGAGATCAGAGGGAAAATGAGGCTGAAAATGTTTTTGGAAAAGAGAAGTCTGCAAAATTGAAGCAACTGAAAGAAATCTCTACTCACAGTTTTAAAAGACTCAACAAACCATAACCAGAATTTACACACACACACACACACACACACACACACACACACACACACACCCCTGAGCATTCCATAGGCAAACTGCTGAAAACCAAAAATATAAGATAATCTTAAGAGAAGACAGAGACAAAAATACACATAACTGAAAGAATGAATATACATACAGATAATGGCCAGACCACATACAAAAATAGAACTGGGACCCACAATCTGCAGCAACCATCCCAGGAAACCAACTCATTTTCTACAGTAACTAGCCCAGAAAGTCAGACTACTTTGTAAGCCAGATGTGGAGGCAATCAGATGTCCTTCTCTAGAAACCAGCCTAAAAAGCCCAGCAATAACCTCTATACAACTGGTCCAAACTGGCCAGGACCTGATTAGTAACTGACAGCTTCCCTAATTTCTGTCCCACATCCAACTTATGACTAACCAAAGAAAGCCCTACGCAGCCCTAACTAACTGCACAGAATGTACCACTTCTAATTAGCCCACTTCCAGCTTCCCCAGGCCAACAGCTTCTAATCAGGGTTTACTTGAAGGCTCTCCTTTGCTTTCACTGTAAAGCTTTCCCTCTCCTCTGCCTGTCTTTGAGTCTCTGCAAACATCAGTAATGGTGGCTGACTCTTGCTACAGCCAGCTCTGAATAAATAGCCTTTGCCTGTTCTCATTTGGTCTTCATTTATTTCCACATAATGTACAGAAGAACAAGAATGATTGCCAACTGCACATAATAAACAATTCAACCCAGAACATAAAAAACATCGTCTTTAAAGTGTTGGAGGGAAAAATACTCGTAACCTAAAATTCTACAGTGAAAAAGTCCTTGAGAAATGAATACAAAATAAAGATATATCCACTAAGCAACAGCTGAGTGACGGAATCTGTCCCTAGCAGAATGTGCACAACAAAATGATAAAGTAAATCCTTCAGTATAAAAGTAAATAATTGGAAACTCAGCTTAGAATTGAAAGAAATTATAAACATGTAGAAAATAGACTATTTTTAATCTTTCTTACTTTATTTAAAAGGCTATTAAAAGCAAAAATGGTAATATAAACATGGAGTTTCTAAGTTATGAAGTAAAACATATGAAAACAAAGTATTAATCCTAAGTGTGCTATAATATGGTAGACACATACTGAAGTTCCCAGATAACCGTGAAAAAACATTAGAACTAAAAGTATTCTAATTAGAGATTATCAGACTGGAAATACATACCAACATCTAGAGTTAGGTCTATTTACCTACCTACCTACCTACCTACGTACCTCCTTACCTATCTGTCTGTCTGTCTAGAGAGACTGAGGTAGTGAGAGGCAACCAATTACATATGTCATACAGAGCTATATTTTAAATCTAAAGAGACAGGTAGGTGAGAAGAAAAATGACAGAACATGGTACATCATTCATATGAAAACTGGTATTGCTATATTAGCATTAGACAAAATAGATTTCAATATAATAAAATGTACTTCAATAAAATTGTACATTACAAAAAATGTAACGGTAATATAATAAAATAAAAATGTATTACCAGTGATATAAAATTACATTTTATAGAGACAAAAGGTCAATTTATCAAGAAGGGATGTCCTGAATGTGTGTATACATCTAATAACAAAGGTTGAAAATATGTGAAGCACAAAATGGACAGAATTAAAGGGAGAAAACAGATAAATGTACAATTATGTTGGAGATTAATATATGTTCCTCAGTCATTAATAAAACAAGTAGATAAAAACTAGTAAGGATATAGATTTGAACTACACTATCAACCAAATTGATTTAATTGACATATATAGAATACTACACAAAATAAGTATAGAATATTCTTATTTTCAGGTGTACCCGAACCTTCCATCAAGTCATATCATATAATGGACCATGAAACAAGTCTAAGTAAATTTAAAAGTACACAAATCATATAGAAGACAATTAAAAATCTAAAAAAGAATCCACACCCACACACACACAAAAGATTTGGAACTGAATATTTACTTCCAAATAATCCGTGGGTCAAGTATCACAAGGAAATTTTAAAAATATACTCATTTTAACTAATATGAAAACAAAATGTGCATGTGAAGAAGCTAAAATTATTTAAGAAGCTAGAAAATGAAAAACAAATGAAAACTAAGAAGAATAAATTATTAAAAATTCACAGTGGTTATCATGTAAGTAGAAAATATACAAAATATAGAGAAGAGGTAATATTCCAGAAGTTGGTTCTTTGACAATATTAATAAAATTCATAATCCCTTGGAACAACTTCATGAAAATAATAAAAATCAAAATAAATTATCAATATAAGTAATGAAAAATGGCATCACTGCAGGTTCTACAAACATTAAAACAATAATAAGGTGATATTCTAAATATTTAAGCCAATAAATTAAGTAAATTAGATGAAATAGATACATTTCTTAGAACTACAACTGTAACAAAAAAGAAATAATAAATCCAAATATCTATGTACGTGTTTAATAATGGATCTACAAAATAACAGAGGTCTAGAAATACAATCAAATAAAAAAGCAGGGACTTATTTTCTCCAGGAAAGAAATAATAGAAAAAATTCTATAAGAAAGAAAATATGGTCACTTATGGATACCATTTACATGAGAATTAAATTCAATTATTTTTTAACTAAAAAATGTGAAGTAACTAAATTGGGAAGTGTCAGGAGAGAGAGGATAGGAGAGTGCTATAGAAAACCAATATATTATGTCTAAAATGTAAACTAAAAAAATCAAGAAATAGCAAGAAGAAGTGGTTATTTAAAAATGGGGGTGCCCTGATGGCTCAGACAGTTAAGGGTTCAACTTTGGCTCAGGTCACCATCTGGTGGTTCGTGGTTTTGAGCCCAGTGTCAGGCTCTGTGGTGACAGCTTGGAGCCTGGAGCCTGCTTCGGATTCTGTGTCTCCCTCTCCGCCCTGCCTCCCCTCAGCTCACACTCTGCCTCTCTCTCTCGCTCTCAAAAATAAATAAACATTAATTTTTTTTAAGAAACATGTTAGAAATGAAAAAGAAACCACTAAAATATTTGAAAGCAGTTACCTGTGTGAAGCAAGAAGAGAGAATAGGTAAGGCATTGATATATTTTTGTACATGCTATTTTAACAATTGAGATTTTAAACTATTTATATAAATTAAATTAATTACAAATTAAGATACTATAAGTTCATTATACATTTAAAAACAGTATAAAGTCTAAAGGTAAGAATCATATTTAATAGAACTTAGAGCTAGCCTTTCTTCATATGTAGTAATATTGTGTAATGTCATATAATAAACATATAAGGAAAAAAATAAATCACTAAGTTGGAAATATGCTGTATATATAAATTTTACAATCATATTTGTGAATTAAAATTATATATGGATATTTTCCTATATCATTGACTAGTCTTCAAAGCTAATATTTTATTTTTTTATTTATTTTTTTTTTTTTAATTTTTTTTTCAACGTTTTTAATTTATTTTTGGGACAGAGAGAGACAGAGCATGAACGGGGGAGGGGCAGAGACAGAGGGAGACACAGAAGCGGAAACAGGCTCCAGGCTCTGAGCCATCAGCCCAGAGCCCGACGCGGGGCTCGAACTCACGGACCGCGAGATCGTGACCTGGCTGAAGTCGGGCGCTTAACCGACTGCGCCACCCAGGCGCCCCCAAAGCTAATATTTTAAATGGTGATATAATTTTCTATTAATAATATTCATTAATTAAACAAATATTTATGAGCATCTAATATGATCAGGCACTTGAGATACATCAGTGAAAAAACAGGCATTTGCTATCCATTACTAGTCCATTAGTGGATCATTTAGGTTTATTTATCTTGTTGTTGTTATGATAATGTTTCAGTAAACATCTCTGTTGTCAGATAATATATATCTATTTGTACCTATAATTACTGTTTAGATTATGTTTCTAAGAGTAATTCTTGGAATTATAGTTTCACTTATAATTCAGACTTACAAATATTTTACAGTTTCTTGAAACATACTCGCAAATGGTCTTAGAAAGAGTGTACCAATTTACATTATATCAGTGTGTTACAGAGTGTCTGCTTTACAAAATTATATCATACCATAACAATTTCATTATCTTTTAAAAATATTTTCCAATTTGATGGGGAAATAATTCTTTCATTAGTTTCTGTTCTTTTACTTATTAGTTTGAAATTTTTTCTCATATTAGTTACCTGCTCTTCTTTGTTATTTTACTCCTTAGAGGGTTGAGTATGTCTTTTATCTCACAACTACTGTGTTTTGTTTTGTTTGTGGATTTTGTTGTTGTTGTTTGTTTTTGGTTTTTGGTTTTTAGCTAAAGGAAGTAAACAAAATGAAATCATTTCCAGTTTCCTGTTCTACATGGAAGGAGCTTGGAAGTCACCACTGTGTCCTAATGAGAAAAAAGCCAGAAGATTGAAATAAACAAATCTTCTGGGTACCTAGAGGGGACAGGACACAGGGCAAATAGCAGCCACCAAGACTGGACAATCAACACGTGAATGCAGGGAGTCTTAGCTTACCAGGACACGGACACATAAAAGGAAACTGCCACGGGAGCTAGTGCCAGGGTAGGAAGACATGAACTGTAAATGATGAATTGTTGGAGGCTCAGTGTTGATAACTCTGAGAGTGAATAACTCCAGGAGGATCTAGGCCTGGTGGGGTGTAGGGAGGGGGACACAATATTGTGAGATTTACCAATGGAGCTCAACCAGATTCCTATTGTAAATACCAGAGAAAAATCCCCTTGGGTATCTGGCAGCAGGAGGGAGAGGAACCATTCTGAAATAAAAGAGAGGCTCTTCTAAACAAAGCCTGCACTCAGGAAAAATGAGTTAACCAGAGTAAAATCTGCTGCAAAAGGGAAATACCCAAATCCGGCCCTATTTTGCTATCCTGCCCCACCAAGGGCAGGGAGAAGAAAACTGAGAAACACCTGGGCACAAGGCCACTAAAAGACTGAGAGTTAATCACAGGACTATACTTTCCCACCCCCCACCCCCACCTCACAGTATATCACTAAAGGCCTATTTGTAACAGTTTCTATTACCCATTATATCATGTCTAGCTATCGAGAAAAAATTACAAGACATACCAAAAGGCAAAAAACAAAAACAAAAACAAAACAATTTTAAGAGACAGAATATCAGAACCAGATATGGCAGGGGTGTTGGAATTATCAGACCAGGAATGGAAAACAGCTATGATTCATATGTTAAGGGCTCTAGTTAATAAAGTAGACAAGTAGGCATGTGCAAAAGCAGACTGAAGTATAAGCAGAGAGATAGAAATGCTAAGAAAGAACCAAAAAGAAAAGCTATAGGTTATATAAAAAAAAGAAGGTAACAGAAATGAAGAATGCATTACATGGGTTTATTAGTAGACTGGACACAGCTGATAAAAGAATTTCTGAGCTAGAAGATATATCAATAGAATCCTCAAACACAAAAAAAGGAAAGAGAACAAAAACTAAACCAAGACAAAACAAAACAAAACACAAAAGCATATTCAAGGACTGAGGGACAACTACAAAAGGTATAACATCCACATAATGGGAGTACCAGAAACAGAAGAAAGAGAGAAGGGAAGAGAGGAAATATTTGAAATAAGAATGACTGAAAGTTTCCCCAAATGTATGTCAGACATTAAACCACAAAGCTAGGAAACTCAGAGAACAACAGGCAAGATGAATACCAAAGGGTGAATTAAAAACAAACAAACAAACAAAAAACCCCACTACACCTAGGCATATCATTTTCAAATAATAGAAAATGAAAGACAAAATTCTGAAAGAAGCCAGAGGGGAAAAAATAACACCTTACCTATAGAGGAACAAAGATAAAATTACTCCTACTTCTCAGAAACCATGAAAGCAAGAAGGGAGTGAAGTAAAATATTTAAAGTGTTAAGAGGAAAAAAACCCATCAACCTGGAATTCTGTACCCTGCGAATATCCTTCAAAGTGAAAGAGAAACCAAGATTTCCTCAGACAAACAAAAAATGAGGGAATATTTTTTCAGTAATCTTACAAAAAATAAAAAAATAAAAAAAAAAGAAAAGAAAAAAAGAACTTTGGAGAGAAGGTAAATAATGTAGGTTAGAAACTTGGATCTACATAAAGGAAGAAACAGCATCAAAGAAAGAATAAGATAAGGTAAAACAAAAAATTGTATTTTTCTTATGCTTAATTGATCCAACAGATAACAGTTTATACAAAATAATTCCTACAATTTTTCAAATATGTCTGTTTTTGTATACACACACGTGTGTATCTGTATCTATATATACATACACAAAAAAGCATATGTCATACATATATACATGTATATACACACATATACACATATATGTTATACATACACACACACACACACACATTATTATAAGGTATTCACACTACTGTGAAGTGGTACATGTTACTTGAAAGTAGGCTTGGATTATCTATAAATGTACACTGTCCACCCTAGGGAAACCATTTAAAAATGTAAAAAAGGAAGTAAAACTGATATACTAAAAAGGAGGAAAAATGGAATCTTAAAATGCTCAATTAAAGCTACAAAAGGCAGAAAAAGAGTAGAAGAGAAAAAAAGAAAAGGAACAAGAGGAATAAAGAGTGACAGATGTGGTTAGTTATTAATCCAACCACATCAATAGTCACTTTGAATGTGAATGGTCTACATGCACCAGTTAAAGACAGACATTGTCACAGTGAATCAAAAAACACAATCCAACTATATGTTGTCTATAAGAAATCTACTTTAAATATGAATATAAAACCACATATAGATTAAAAGAAAATGGATGGAAAAAACACTTACCATGCTAATAATAATCAAAAGTAAGCAGAGGGTCTATATTAATTACAGACACAGTAAAGTTCAAATCAAGGAAATTTATCAGGAATAAAGAAGGGCATTACATAATGATAAAGAGTTCAGTTCTCCAAGTTCTCCACAATTGTTCTCCACAATTTTTAATGTGTATGTGCCTAACAACAGTGTCAGACTATGTTAAGCAAAAACTGATAAAACTGTAAGGAACAACAAACAGATGAATCCACTATCAGAGTTGGAGATTTCAACATCTCCCTCTCAGGAATAGACAGATCCAGCATCTAGAAAATCAGTATGGACACAGTTGATCTCAACAACACTAACAATCAACTAGATTAAATTCACATTTATAGGCTACTTCGTCCAACAACAACAGAATATACACTCTTCTCAAGCTCACATGGGGCATTCAACAGGTTAGAGTACATTCTGCCATAAATCATACCTTAACACATTTGAAAGAATAGAAATTATATAATGTATACTCTTAGACCATGTTGGAATTAAACTAGAAATCAATAAAAGATCAATGGAAAATACCCAAATATGTGACAATTAAATAATACATTTGTATCCTTTCCAGTCAAAGCGTCCCCCATTTAATACTTCTGGCAGGGCTGGCTTAGTGGTCATGAACCCATTTAGTTTTTGTTTGTCTGGGAAACTCTATATATCTCCATCTATTTTGAATGATAGCCTTGCTGGATAGAGTATTCATGGCTGCAAATTTTTCTCATTCAGCACTTTGAATATATCAAGCCAGTCCCTTCTGGCTTGCCATGTTTCCTGAGAACCTTGCAGCTAGCCTAATGGGTCTTAACTATAAAGAACAAATTGATGGTTACCAGAGAGGAGGTGGGGGCAGGGGGGGGGGGAATGGGTTAAACAGGTGATAGGGATTAAGGAGTGCACTTCTTATGCACCAGGTGTATGTAAGTGTTGAATCACTAAACTAATATTACACTCTGTTAACTGGAATTTAAATAAAAACTTAAAATAAAACAAAACAATACACTTCTAATTTTTTTTAACGTTTATTTATTTTTGAGAGAAAAAGACAAAGCATGAACAGGACAGAGAGAAAGAGAGAGACAGAATCAGAAGCAGGCTCCAGGCTCTGAGCTGTCAGCACAGAATCCAATGTGGGTTCGAACGCACTAACGATGAGATCATGTCCTAAGCTAAAGTCAGACGCTTAACTGACTGAGCCACAAAAACAATACACTTCTAAATAACACATAAGTCAAAGAAGATATTTCAAGAAAAATTTTAAAATTTAGAACTAGATGAATATTAAAACACAATTTATCAAAATTTGTGGAAAAGAGTGAAAGCAGTGCTTAGGGTGAAATTTATAGTATTGAATATATATATTAGAAAATATGAAAGATCTAAAATTAACAAGTTTCCACTTCCTGAAAGTAAAACAGGAGAAAAATTCAATTCAAATTCAACAGAAGAGAAGAATAAAAATTAGAGAAGGGACCAATGGAATTGAAAACAGGATTCAATAAAAAAAATGAAAGAAACCAAAAAATAATTTTCTGTAAAGATCAATAAGCTTCAACAGACTAATGAAAAAGAAAGAGAGAGAGGAAAAAACAACACATTAAAAAGATAACAAAGAATAATATGAAGCAACTCTATGCCCACAAATTTGGTAATCCACAGATGAACTGGACCAATTACTAGAAAGACACAGGCTGCCAAACTCAAACAAGAAGAAACAGACTATCTAAATAGACCAATATCTATCAAGGAAATTGAATAAGTCATTAATAACCTTCTAAAACAAAAGCACTAGGACCAGATATGTTTATTGGTGAATTCCACCAAATGTTTAAAGAAAAAATTATACTAATCCTTTACAATCTCTTTCAGAGGACATAAATAGAGAGGATACATCTTAATTCATTCTGTGAGGTCAGTATTTTCCTTACACAAAAACCAGACAAATACATCACATGAAAAGAAAACTACCTACCAATATCTCTCATAAACATAGATGCAACAAAATATTAGCAAATTGAATCTAAAAAAGTCATAAAATTAATTACACACCATGACCAGTGGGATTTATCTCTGGTATACAAAACTAATTCTACGTTCCAAAGTGTATTAACATAATTCTTCACATCAGTAGATTTTTAAAAATCACATAATCATATCAATAGAAGCAAGAAAAAGCAGTTGATAAAATCCAAAAGCTAATCATGATAAAAAACTCTCAGTAAACTAGAAATAGAAGGGCAATATTTCAACTTGATAAAGCCTGTCTACAAAAAAAAAACCCATAGCTAACATCATACTTAATGGTGTGAAACTGAAAGCTCTCCCATAATATCAGGTACAAGAAAACAATATAAACTATCACCTGTGCCTTTCAATGTCATATTGGAAGTTTTAGTTAATGCAATAAGAAAAGGAAATAAATTATATACATATTAGAAACGAAAACACAAAACTGTCTTTGTTTACAGATGACTTGATTGTGTATTAGGAAATCTGACGAATCAACAAAAGCCCCCTGAAACTAAGTGAATATAGGAAGGTTGTGAAACAAATTGTGTGTAAAATGCCAGTTGTTTTCCTATATAACAACAATGAACAAGTGGAATTTGAAATTTAAAACACAACATCCATCCCCCAAAATGAAATACTTAGGTATAAATCTAACAAAGTATGTACAATATCTACCTACTTATCTACCTACCTACCTACCTGTAGTGAGGAAAACTACAAAACTGTGATGAGCAAAGTAAAAAAAACCCTAAATAAATAAATGGAGAGATACCCCATGTTAATGGATAGAAAGACTCAATACTGTCAAGATGCCAGTTTTCTAAAATTGATCTATAGATTCAATGTAATTTCAGTCACAATCCCACCAAGTTATTTAATGGATATTGAAAAACCATTCTAAGGTTTACATAGAAAGTCAAAATACTTAGCACAGCCAATACAATATTGAAGGAGAAGAATAAAGTTGGAGAGCTAACACTACCCAACTTAAACACTTACGGTAAATCCACAGGAATCAAGAGAGTGTGGTATTGGCCAAAGTTTAAATAAATAGATCAATGGAAAAGAATAGACAGCTCAGAAATAGACCCATATAAATAGTCAACTCATCTTGACAAAGTAGCAAATGTAATACAATGAAGCTAAGACAGTGTCTTCAATACATGGTGCTGGAACAACTGATGTCCACATGTAAAAAAAATTAATCTAGGCCCAGACCCTTCACAAAAATTAACTCAAAATGAATCATAAATCTAAACATAAAATGAAAACTAGAAAACTTCTAGAAGATAAGCAGGAGAAAACCTAAATGTCCTTGAGTATGGTGATGACCTTTTCGCACAAGTCATCAAAGGCATGATCTGTGAAAGAAACAACTGACAAGTTGTTAAAAGTAAAAAAAAAAAAAACTTTTCTGCCAAAGACAATATCAAGGGAATGATAAGACAAGCCACAGACTGGAAAAAAATGCAAATGACATATATAATAAAGGACTATTATTCAAAAACATACTAAGAACTCTTAAAATTTTGTCAATAATAAGAAAACAAACTAATTAAAATTGGGCCAAAGACCTGACTTGAGGTCTCAGAAAGAAGATATACAGGTGACAAATAAGTACATGAAAAGATACTCCAAATCATATGTCATAAGGGAAATGTAAATTAAAACAGCAATGAGATACAACCACATACCTATTAGAATAGCTAAAATCCAGAAAACCAACACCATCAAATGCTGATAAGGATATGGAGCAACAGGAACTCTCATTCACTGCTGGTGGGAATGCAAAATAACATAGCCAGTTTGGAAGACAGTTTGGTGGTTTCCAAAAGCTAAACACACCCTTATGATGCAATCCATCAATAATGTTCCCTAGCATTTATCCCAAGGAAAATTTATGTACACACAAAAACTGCACATGGATGTTTATAACAGCTTTGTTCATAATTGTTAAAATTTGGAAACAAACAAAATGGCCTTCAGTAGGTGGATAAGAGAATTAAACTGTGGAACATTCAGACAGTGAAATATTATTCACTGCCAAAAATAAATGAGCTATCAAGTCAGGAAAAGATATGATAGAATCTTAAATGCATATTACGAAGTGAAAGAAACCAATCTGAAAAGGCTTCATACTGTATTATTGCAACTACATAACATTCTGGAACAGGCAAAACTGTGGAGGCAATAAAAGACCACTGTGTGTCAGGGGTGGGTAGGGAGAGAGATGAATGAGCAGAACACAGAGGCAGTGAAAACACTCTATGATATTATAATGATGGATCATGTCATTTTACATTTATCCAAACCCACAGAACATATACCACCAAGAGTGAACCCCAAGGACTGTGGGTGATTATTATGAGTTAATACAGGTTCACCCTTGGTTAAAAAAAAAATGTACCATTCTGGTGGGTGATTTTTTTTTCTCCTCTTTGGGAGATGACCTTCTTCCAAGTGCCACCTTCTTTTTTTTTTTTTTAACTTAAATTCAAGTTAGTTAACATACAGCGTAGTCTTGGCTACAGAAGTAGAACCCAGTTATTCACCTCTTACATATAACACCCAGTGCTCATCCCAAAAAGTGCCCTCCCCAATGTCCATCACCCATTCAACCCATCCCCCCAACCCACCTCTTCTGCAGCAACCTCAGTTTGTTCTCTGTATTTAAAAGTCTCTTATTTGCCTCCCTCTCTTGTGGAGACTATGTATGTGTGGGGGCAGGATGTATATGGAAGTCCAAAACTAAAACTGCTTCAAAAAACAGCTTTAAAAAAATAAGAAACAAAATATAAAGCTTTATATTTGGTGTTCAGAAAAAAACAACAGCAAAATCATTTTTTTTTAGTTTTTGCAGCAGGAAAATACCAAGTAGCCATGTTCCTTTTGCCCATCACAAGTATGTAGTATTTTTTATAGCTTTGAGGATGAACTACCCTATGAAACCACAAGAAGTCCAAGTTCTTACATAGTTTTACTTACCTCAACTGATAACATTTGAATAACCAGTTTTTACAATGGTCATTCTTTCATAGCTTACCTAATTTTGTAAGCAATATTTCATAAAGTATGAAACTAACTCAAGAATGAAGAGTCATTAAGTGTATTTTATGGTGGGGGGGGAATGAGAATTACAAGTTTCATAGACCAAGTAATATTGATGTTTCTTAGATACCTAGAAAAGAGCAGAGCACACTGTAATAAATACTTTATTGGACTTTTCCCCCTTAGTTATTAAACAACTTTAATAAAAATAAATTTCCTCTTAAAAGAAAAACTTGTTTCTAATTTTCTTTCTTTAAAAAAAGCTGTTTTAATGGTCCATGCTTCCTTTCATATATAGGATTTAGTCTTTTAGTTTATTTTATATAACTAGGCCTTTCTTTTGTTAGAATATAAATTCTAATGTAACAGATATCTTGTCTGCCTTGTTTATTGCTATGGTCCTAGAGTAAAAAAGTTTCTGCCTCAGGGTGCCTGAGGGCTCAGTCCGTTAAGCATCTGATTCTTGATCTCAGCTCAGGTCATGATCTCAGGGTTCAGATTTGTGGGATTGAGCCCCGTGTCAGGCTTTTCGTTGACAACATGGAACCTGCTTAGGATTCTCTCTCTCCCTCTCTCTGTCCCCTCCCCAACCCCCGCCCTTTCTCTCAAAATAAATAAACTTAAAAAAAAGTTTCCGCCTCATAGTAAGGGCTTAATAATTGAAGAAGAATGGATGAATTACTCTTGAACCCATTATATTAGCAATCATAAGGCTTCTCAATCATTTTTATGAAATGCTTCCAGAAGTAGTAAGTGAAATAAAAATTTTCATTCATTAGATCACAGTTGAACAAAAGGAGAGAAGGGATTAGTCTCCATGTAAACCATGAAGGGCATGGCCAAAGTGAAGCAGAATTCTCCAAAGTCAAAAGTACGTTCTCTTTTGGGGCTCTTCATGCCCCAATTTAGACTTTGCAGCACACCTGGTGGTTCAGTCAGTTAAGTCTCCAACTTCAGCTCAGGTCATGATCTCGCGGTCTGTGAGTTCGAGCCCCGTGTCAGGCTCTGTGCTGACAGCTCAAAGCTCGGAGCCTGCTTTGGATTCTGTGTCTCCCTCTCTCTCTGCCCCTCCCCCCACTCAAAAATAAACAAACATTTTTTAAAAATTTTTTAAATAAAGAGTTTATAAGCAAATAATTGTGAATCTGGGTGGTAAGTACATCCTACTATAAACACATACGTACTTCACTATTTCCTCTTTTTGTGTTTGTTTGAAATTTTTACATATTTCCTATATAATATATATTGTAACACAACATATACATTTCATAATTTTTTCAAAACCTTTAAGTTCCTCCTGAGTCTTCCCAGTGAGTAGTTGGTAATTTAAATTTCGGTGTTCCTTCACAGTTGCAAAGGTTATATTTTGAGGGGTGTATGTGATTTTATGTATAAGGGGGAAACAGGAGAAAGTTCAGATACCAAAGATAATGGTAAAGTCTTACATATCATGACAGGCGAATGAGAGTGATACTTTAGTAGGGGGCAGGCAGGGAAAGCCTTGAGCAAACGACAGTGGCCTTGGCTACTTGCAAGACATGCTTGTCTTGTCAGATGACAAGATGCCCATTCCTCTGGGTGAATACAGCTTGCACCAGCACATCTGGCTTGGCAGAGCAGAAGATGACCTGTAATCAGCTTTCACTCGCCCCATGGTCAACAGTAGCCTTTGGAGAGTGTACAAACTTGATCACTTCAAATCTACACACGGCAGCCCAGGGGAGCCATTTCTGGCATCCTCCAAATCCCTTACATCAACAGCAGCCCTATTCTGCTTACTCAAAAAAAAGGGCCATCCCGGATGTAAAATACACTTACCCAACAACATATGGCAAAAAATCATTAGCACCAACTGGACTGAATGAAAATCATCCCTTCGCCGCATTTGTAATCTGACTCCTGTCTCCTAGACAGAATGCTGTCCGAAAATAAATTCGGGGGCAGTTCACTAAATGCTCCAAAAAGTGTAGATGTAATGTTTCCTCAAGATGAGGTTTTCTCTTTATTGCAGATGTATTCATAATTATTTTGACTAATCAGAAGAAAATTCCAGAACTCACACATTTCCCTTCCTCCTTGTTCCAACAAGATGACTGCACATTTCTAATTTCACTATTCTTTCTTTCAAGAGAATGGAGCCAGAACTGGATGTGTTGGAATGAGAGAATAACAAACTCGACATTTCTACTGATCTTTGTGAGCTGGGACTCTTTAAAGCACTGTAGATACAGGAGACTCTCTGATTATAGGGTGTTTCTGAGTTCCAGATGTCATCTGTGGTCCAAGACAGACAAGTCACTTGAACAGCATTTACGGAACTCTTCCTAAGCGCCAGATCTTAGAGATGGGCTCCTTAGTTCTTCCACACAGATTTAAATTGCAGGCAGATTATCTGAATAGCACAACATTGAATACTTCCAGGGGTCTTAGACACAAATTTTCTACAAAATGGTGGCTAGTAACACTTACCTGCTTCTAACAAAATAGAAGCCATCTATTTTTAGCAGCAGGACTGACTACAGCATGAGTCCTTGAATAGTGAACTCTGTTTACGTTTGACATGTATGCAGACCGCAAACTCCCTGAAGGTGTACTCACAAGTCATTGTGAAAATGTGTCATACCAGGGAGTAAAGTCTTGCAAATGGAATTTATAAAATCTACTGAATGAAAAGTAAGCCAGTCTCATTTGAACTAATGTGATATATATGCACATACACACACACACACACACACACACACACACACACACTAACCACTTAAAAGTTAACTTTCCCTAAAAGTTAATACTCATGATATAGTATTTAAATACAACTTCAGAGGAAAACAAAACAAACAAAAACAACACATAGGGGCACCTGGGTAGCTTAGTCAGTTGAGCCTCTAACTCTTGACTTCTTCAGCTCAGGTCATGATCTCACAGTTCAAGGGTTCAAGCCCCCCGCCCGTTGGGCTCTGTGCTGACAGAACAGAGCCTCCTTGGGATTCTCTCTCATTCCCTCCCTCTCTGTGTCCCTCTCCTGCTTGTACACATGTGTGCATGGATGAGCCCATTCTCTCTCTCTCAAATTAACTTGAAAAAAAAAAACACCCAAACAAAAACAAAACACCACAAACCACCAAATACCCTCAATTTTAACTGGAATTGGAGCCCACAGAAAAAAAAGATAAATAAAACGGGAAATTTACTTTAATTCGTATGAAATTAAATATTTGTAGAAATGAAGGAGGTTGGCAGAAATTTGATATCAGTAGACCTCTAGTGGTCATTAGAGTAACTGGTGATTTTAGTATTTTTCATTACTGCCCCTTTCAGCATAAAACATGAAGTGTTCAAGTGTTCCAGGATATTACTTTCAATGGCAAAGGTGCAAAGAGTATCAGATATCTTTTCATATCTGTAGCAAAACAAAATAAAAAATATAAAACTAACTTCCAAAGTAGGTTGGCCACCAACTATTACCTAAAGACAGTGTATTATTTTTACACTTGAAAAACCATTATAGGCTTTTAAATCCAGAGATCGGCCTTTCTAATTGTAAAATAATTTCCATGCAAAGAGGGATCCAGTGCACATATGTGTTATTGCTTTTCATCTCAGATAATTGAAATGTGACCATTTTCGTTAGTCAAGGTGTTTTAGTCTAAATTCAAATCTGTGAGCTGTGAATACATGATTTTACTTGCAGGGGAGGCAATATATAACATGTTTTTTCTTTATATTAAAATGAAAATGTCACTTTTGGGGGATGATGGATATAAGCCTCTCAACATTGGTCAGGTCACAGAAATTCGCATTAGGTAGATGTAAACTATATTCTAATTGAAAGTGAAAAGTCTCAGATGACATCAATTTCCTTCTCCCCAATTTAAGTCATTCTTGTTAATGATGACTTTTTGCCCCTTATTAATAAAGACAATTGGTAAAATGCAAAGGATGTCTTCAAGCAGCAGCATTCTCCAGGTGACAGTACATGTTGTGGCCATAGAACAACTCCCAGGAGACAAAGGCACTCACCCTCAATGATATCACGCTAACAATAACTAAAAACTTACCTCCCACAAGAATGTGTTTCTTTTGTACACGTCAAATAATCCGTTTAAAAACACTTTTAACATTTATTTCTTTTTGAGAAAGAGAGCCAAAGCGGGAGCAGGAGAGGGGCAGAGAGAGAGAGGGAGACACAGAATCGAAGCAGGCTCCAGGCTCTGAGCTGTCAGCACAGTCACGGGGCTCGAACTCATGAACCGTGAGATCATGACCTGAGCAGAAGTCGGATGCTTAACTGACTGAGCCAACCAGGCACCCCTTGAATAATTCATTTTATATAGGTAAGTGTAGGAGAAGATAAAACATTTAATAAGTCATGTTCAAGCCAACTGTGTATATCTAACAACAAGCCAACAGTAATTCAACAATTACTCACATGGGATCAAAACAGCATAGTTTTAAAACATCTTTTGATCTGAAAAAGGATTTTGGAAATGTCTAGTGACTACTTATAAAAAGAACATAGGTTCAAAATGAACCTGCTTTCCAATTTCCTACAAGGTATTAAAAAAGGAAGGACATTGCTCAGGAATGTAAATTCAAGACAACTGTGAGGGTACCTTAGAAACATCAACTTCCAAGCTCTGCCCCAAATTCAATGATGATTACTGCTGACATCTGTATTCCACGTAGAACTGGTTTAAGTCCACACGGTCACCAACTCATGTGTACAAAAAGGGGGCATTTTCCTTTTTAAATTGAATTCGGTTTATTTGCCCCACTCCTGGCGAGGGAAGGAAATCTATGCCACTTGAAGGATGTTCAGTCATTTCCAGTGAAAACTCGAGTCTTGGTCGTAGAACCATTCTGTCTTGTGAACTCATGAGGTTTCTAATGACACGCATTCCTTCCCTTTTTTCCCAGGGATCTCAGTGACATGATATTCTTCTCCTCAGGAAAAGGGAGAAGAAAAAGGAGGCCAATTTATTCTGTGCTCACTGTCCTCCATGGGAAGATAACTTTCCTCCATGGAAAGAGGAACTTTCTCATCAGATGCCTATCCTTGTGGAGTCTGCTGATGATGACCATGAGTCTGCGAGGGCTTCCAAATTGTAGAATCAGGATGTTTTTTTTCCCCAACCTCAGAGATTCTTCTGGTTCGCCAGACCTCTCAGCTGCTTCTTTCTACCTACCCCATGTTAGCGAGTCTATGAGATTTTCCCTCAGCTTATTGCCTAAGTACTTCACAGGATTCCTGCTGCCCTCTTCAGATGCCATGTTGGACACAGGGCATTTCTCTGGGAGGTTTGCAGTCTTCCTAGCTATATACCCTGGGTAATGAGACTCTGTTCTTTTATCCTTGAAGCATATTCCGATTACTCTGCTGCCCTGGCCATGGCCACTAGGCTTTTCCCAGAGAACCCTGCAGCTCATATCTCTAAATTGCTCTTTCCCACATATAGTAGGAAGGTTAATTTTGGGGAGGAAACAAAAGTTTTGTGCAATTTTGCATTCTCGTCCTTTCTATAATGTATTCATTCAGACCTCTAGGCTTTTGCTCCTATTTAAAGTGAATTTCTTAGAATTCTACTCTATGTTGGGATCTTGCCAGTGAAAGCCATGGTTTTAAAGATGTATATCTATGCTATTAATTTTAAAATATCTACTTAAGCCCTCAAAAGCCAAACAATTGATTCTTTATTCTTTCTATAATATGCTTAGCCTGAGGGCAGTTCATTGAAAAGCCCTGGACTCTGCTTGAAAGGAGATGTGGTGAGCGGAAGAGGATTTGAAAAACCACGCACACACAGTTTAACATCAAAATAATCGCCCCGTTATACCTAAAAGTGTATAAAGCACATGGCTTTGGCACATGCGATTGCTTCTTTCTGAAGTGCTCTTGTGCGTTTCTTCACCTATGAACTGGTTTGCACCTTCTGGATCTACGTCACTTTTTCTGAGAGGCATTTCCAGCTCTCCCATGGCCAGGTTAAGTCAGTGCCACTGCTATCCTCTCTAATGGGGCTCCTTCCATTCTTAGCGGTTGTCACAATTTGTACTCACAAACTTAGTCTTATGTCCCCACCCTCCTAGACTACACATCAACATCAACAGTGTAGACCTTTTTTATGTTTTACGCACTACTGAATTCCAAGCACTTTATACAGTAGGTGGTCAATAAGTAATTGTTGTAAATGGTCATATTATCTTATTGGTTCCCTTCATAGACTCTGTGAGGTTAATAAGGCAAATATTACCTTCAAATTAACCTTAGGTTAATTAACCCTTAGGTTAATATATATGAAATGACATGCATCAGGACATTTTTATGTCATAGAAATGGGATCTATACTTTGGTCCTATGAATCTTGGCCTACTGCTGTCCATTATACCACATCCTTATCCATTGTTACCATTAACAATGGCTCGGAATCGGCTTTATAAATAATTCTTAGTAAAACATTTGCTTAATAAGGTAAAACAATACTTTTAGTAACAAAAAAGCAGCATGGTTTAATGAAAAGAAAACCAAAGACAGGTTTAATTTTGAAATGAGAGTAATATTGATCATTAAAATGAACGACATTATTATAAATATCACCACAATGGGGTAAGAAACACTTTTTTTTTTTTTCAACTTTTTAAAATTTATTTTTGGGACAGAGAGAGACAGAGCATGAACGGGGGAGGGGCAGAGAGAGAGGGAGACACAGAATCGGAAGCAGGCTCCAGGCTCTGAGCCATCAGCCCAGAGCCTGACGCGGGGCTCGAACTCACGGACCGCGAGATCGTGACCTGGCTGAAGTCGGACGCTTAACCGACTGCGCCACCCAGGCGCCCCAGAAACACTTTCAAAAGAAAGTCAAAATACCTAGTCTATCTGGAGCTTATTTTTAAAAAGTTCATTTCCAGAGTAACATTTTATAGTCTTCTTTTTAAGAAAATATGAATTGATCCTCATCTCTAGATGCAGAGGCAAAAGCTGGCCAATTTACAGATTGGCCAGTTAATAAGCCCTATGAACAAGTAGGGATATTCATAATCGTTAGACAAAAAATACACCCAAGTGGTAACTGGTTCTATTATTAGCCCTCAATTCACTCAATGTAAGTTCTCAAAGCCACAATATCTTACCAGCATTTAATAACCTTTATGGGGTCTAGTTGTGTTCTTTTCACAAATGCAGTACAGTAATTTCAATTCATAATATTAGAAGCCTTCTTTTGAAGTTTGCTGTTTCATTTTTAAAGCTTACTCACATTAGGTATGGCTGAATATACCATTATTATATAAGTTTCCCTAACTTAATCTGGATATTTTCCACATTATGCAACCTTTAACATTCTTTCAAAAATGTTTTTATTACATTAACATGAGTATTATTGTTATAAAGTATGTTAATTTAAGATGTGCCTTGTATGATTGATATTTTCAAAAGAGCCTATTCATCTGAATGCTTTATGCAGGAAAACAGTATTCTTCATCAAAAAGTGTACACTTTATTGTTAATTTACACAAAGCAAAACTGAAATGTTACCCAAAAAAAGCTTATAAGGTAAATCACTATTGGCCTAATTGGATGGTCATGAATGAAAAGTGGGTTTTTTTCCCTTTTCTGCCAAATATTGGCCTTATTATTCAGAATAAAGTAAAGTAAAATGAGAAGATTTGAAATAATGAATGCAGCAGAGGAGGTCAATCATAATTTCTTATTGTCCTTTCCAACAAGGGAAGAATAGGGGGAAATGAAAGAAATTGTCAAAAGTCAATTACACATTTAACAGATAAAAGGAAATATGAATTTTAAACACAGGGCAATTATTGTCAAGAGGTGTTATTGAAATAAACAGATCTTGAGTTTGCTACTCCTGATGAAACTAACAGATTTCAAGGGCTAGAAATAGCATTTTAGTTTCTTTATAACAATGCAGAAACAAAGAAGCTACATGCACGAAAATAGGAAAGTATGAGAAAACATCTGCAAGTAGCTATTATACAGTTTTAAAGGCACAGGTACTACTAAAACACGAGCCAGAATATTAATTCCCTGTTCGGAAAATAAGAACACGATGGGACACTTGAGCATGTCTGGCATAAAATAATCTGCGTTAAGCAAGCACAAGTTACAGAATATGATAAATGCGGTGGTGACAGACGTGGGCTTGTGGCAACTTAGAAACTCATCTTTAGAGAGACAGGCTCCAGATCCGGAATGTCCGTGTTCTGATCCTTCTTCCACTACTTTGCAGCTGGGTGACGACAGACTAGTTATTTAGCCTCCATGTCCTCACCTCTACCATAAAAATAACAACACTTCATGCCTCATAGGATTGCTGTGAAAATCTGAAAAGTTAATTCTTGGGGCAGCGCCATGTACAGGAAGCAATCAAGACAGTTCTCATCATCGCTTATCCTCACTTTCTATTGGAAATATCTTACCACGATTTGATTTTCAATGGTTAAATTCAGATGAGAGTCTAGATGTGTTTCATCAATTCAAAAATAGAATTATGCACATCACATTTGAGATAAACAAACTGCTGATGTCGCTGACATGCATTGAGTAAGCATGTCCTCACTGAGCCCAAGTTAGAACTCTGGCATCATTGTTTGGTATACCAAACTCCCCTGTACCTATAATGCTAATCTGATTTTTCTTGATTGCTTTATCACAGATTTGAATAAGAACAGAGATAAGCAGTGATGAGTTGTAATTTTTATTCTGTATGATGCTGGAATGTATTCTCCAGGATGTTATTAGGCAGTGGCAATAATGATAGGTTAGTGAAATAAATCCCCAGACTGAGAGATGGGCTGATTGACACCTGACTGCCAAGAATCGCAAAGTTTCTGAAATGTATACAGACAGTTAAGGTTGTCAAAGCTTCAATGATGTTGCTGTTAAAAGAAATCCTAGGAAACCCTCCGGTACCTCAGGAGCTCAGGATAAATGTTATGAAAAGTGCTTGAAGGAAGATAATCATAATTGTTGGAAGTACTAGAACTAACTCCTCCTCCCTCCCTCTCTCCCTCCCTCTCTCTCATCCCTTCCACATGCACACACAGCCACTACCCCCCTTCCTTTCTCTCTCGACACACACACACAGCCACTCATACATATATATGTACATACACATATACATATATTTAGGAAGGAATAAGGGATAAGGGTTCTTATGAACGATGTTCATGAAGAAGAGGGGGGAAAATGGGAGCATTCATTTCACATATTGGCAATACCTACCAGCCTTTGTGCTGACTACAGTTTCTTGCCAAAGGCATGGAAGATTGGCAGCAAAAACAAGACAGAAAATAACCCTGGAAGATTCTTGCAGTCAAGACTGGAGGGAAAGTGGTCAGCAATCACCCTGATTCCCTAAGTACTCTTCATACATGTACCTTGGAATTACAATATCTGAAACTGATATTATATTGTATGATAACTAACTGGAATTTAAATAAGAAAGAAAAAGCCAATAAATAAAATGGCTGTTTAAATATGGCAAGGGCTAGGGGGTGCCTTGATTTCGGCTAGATCATGATTTCGAGCCCTGTGTCAGGCTTCAGCACAGAGGATTCCCTCTCTCCCCCTCTCTCTTTGCCCCAACCCTCTGCTCTCATTCATATTCATTCTCTCTCTCTCTCTCTCTCTCAAAATAATTGAATAAACTTAAAAAAAAGATGCCAAGTGCTAGCTGGGAGAAGGACGGGGATGTCTACATCACTCTTTAATCCCTTCCTCTAGCCTGAGAAAACATTTAAAGCAGTTTAAAGATACATAGAAAATGATATCTTTTAAAGGAAAATGTTTTGTCAGGATGAAAACAACAGAAAATATTACAGATCCAAGAGAGAATCCTAAAACCGTGCACAGTCAGAGTGTTCCGGAGCCAGAATAAGTCTTAGAGAGAGGTCATCTGAGCTTCTCATTGACAGATGTAGAAACGGTTGCCTGAAGACAATACTTCTTAAATAAGGCTGCAAGACTCATTTACTGTAAGAGCTGGGACAAGAAGCCAGGTGTCAAGATTTGAACTTAAGAGATTGTTCATGCTGCCTCCTTCATAAATTCACTTTAGGACTCAAAGCTTCCTAATGTTCCACTGCTCCTGACTGGGTTTGGGAGGAAGACAGCAACTGGCATCAGAAACCCCAAAGTGAGATGTCGAAAGGACAGAATATTCATTCACGGGCAAGGAAATCCACTGCCTGTCTAATGTTTGGTGAGAAAGACTGAGTGTAAGAGTTGAGTCCACTTTCACCTCCGAAGCAATCAGATGAAGAAGAAATTTCAAACACTATTTCAGTTCAAAAACTACATTCTACGATATGTCAAACACTGTTCTTGGCTCCAAAGGCAGGGTGAAGGGATTCAGAAGATGTACGGTCTCCCACCTGCAGGCACTGCCGGTCAAACAGGTAAGAGTGATAAGAAAGCAACTATACTACAAATTTATAATGAATGTAATGAAATACCCTTTTAACTGTTTTCTTCAATATCCTCTGACCATTCTTTCATGAACCAATCATCCAGTTTATGATCTTTGTAAACCTAGTAAATAAAGATTTTTATGGTCAGTTTAGCACCATTTTGTAACTGCTTTCTGTCTCTACAACTCTTATGCAACACCAGCTTCAAAGCCCTGAAATAATTCATCCCTGAAATTATTTGTATCCAAAGGCTAAAGTTGTTTGCTTGTTTATCTTTTAAGTAATAGCTAGCTGACCCACACTGACAAGAGAGTTGTAAAGAAACACAGCATGGTGTTGACTTTATAGTGAGAGTTTAAAAGGGGTGACATGGGGCGCCTGGGTGGCTCGGTTGGTTGGGCATCCGACTTCGGCTCAGGTCATGATCTCACGGTCTGTGAGTTCGAGCCCCGCGTCAGGCTCTGTGCTGACAGCTCAGAGCCTGGAGCCTGTTTCCGATCCTGTGTCTCCCTCTCTCTCTGCCCCTCCCCTGTTCACGCGCTGTCTCTGTCTCAAAAATAAATAAACGGGGGCGCCTGGGTGGCGCAGTCGGTTAAGCGTCCGACTTCAGCCAGGTCACGATCTCGCGGTCTGTGAGTTCGAGCCCCACGTTGGGCTCTGGGCTGATGGCTCGGAGCCTGGAGCCTGTTTCCGATTCTGTGTCTCCCTCTCTCTCTGCCCCTCCCCCGTTCATGCTCTGTCTCTCTCTGTCCCAAAAATAAATAAAAAACGTTGAAAAAAAAATTTTTTTAATAAATAAATAAACGTTAAAAAAATTTTAAAAAATAAATAAAAAAAATAAAAGGGGTGACAGTAAAAACAAAAATTTAGAAAAAAAAAGTTAGCTACTTAGACTCAAATTTGTACAATTCAAGCAGTTACGATTCTATAATATAGCTGGATACGTGAATTTATAGGCTCAAAATTTATTTGAATAAATGCTTTCTAACATCTCTCCAGTGTCATGTGCATTCTTACCTTATTTATGCCTTATCAGGCAGGCAAAACTCAATATTCAAGGACTAAAGGGTCTAGTATCTGCTATTTAGCCCCAACGGAATTTTGGCGTCTCCTGGAGGTGCTAAAATATTGAATGTTGGATCCATGTAATCATTCATGGACCAGTGAATATTGCCACGAAGTTAATGACCAAGCACAAGAACAATACTTCAAAACAAAGAATTACCCCAGAAGTAAAATTCCAAATTAATCTGACATCCTTCACTGATCAGATTAGACTCCCCAAATCAAACTGGAGCCTAGCCAATTTCCCTTAATTTTCCAGAGATCTAGGACCTAGCTAAGATTAGACTGGTGTCCTGAGTGTGCAAGCTTTATCCTGAAATCAATAAGCTAAATTTGTAAACAAGCACTCACTTACATGAAAAACCACTTATGCAATATGAGTAAAATATGAAGAAGTGGAATTTCAACTTAAAAGGAAAGTAAACTTTCAAATATTATCACTCTAAATACAAGAAAATATTCCCTACAAAAGCATTTAAAGGAAATACATAACTAAACATATTTTTTCCACACTTACATTTTACAGGTAAGCCAAATTGCTATTTCTTCTGCTTTTGGACGTCGAGTAACTGTCTGAAAGCAATTTCAAATGATTAAATACACACACACACACACACACACACACACACACACAAGCATACATAATATTACAACAGAACCTAGCAATCAAAATTTCCTCCAGTTCATAGAAACACTCCATTTAATTATCTACCGTCTTCATTTATTTATAAAGATATTTTATATTTCTGAAAATTATGATATAATTATTCATAGAGCCACCGCCATGAAAAGAAAGCTTTCTGAAAACTTCAGCGGTGTGGGGCGCCTGAGTGGCTGAGTCAGTTAAGCGCCTGACTCTTGATCTTGACTCAGGTCATGATCTCAGAGCCCCCATGAGGAGCGCTCTGTGCTGGCAGCACGGAGCCTGCTTGGGATTCTCAGTCTCCCTCTCTCTCTGCCCCTCGATGCCCCCTCTCTCAAAAGTAAATAAACATTTAAAAATTTTTTTAAAAATATCCGTGTAACCACCTCAACCCAGAATAATGAATCTCTCACGTAAATTATTTTTTTAATTTGGCATTACAACAACTTGGATTAAGAAAAAGTAGCACCAGTGTATAATTCTCAGGTATTTGAAGAAGTGTATGGCAACTTAAAATTTGAGAATAACACCATTAAGGCAGTTTCAATTTGGGAAGTAAAATATTTTATTATATTTATGCAAAAAATTTCTTTTCAATATTTTTTGCTTTATGCAAAATATCCTGAACAATTATAAAGTATTAAAGGAAAACAAAGTTTTGGAACAAAGAAAGTGCCTTACTTACGCAAGACAATAGGTCAATAGGGAATTTAGTGTTGCACCTAAAAAAATGTTAATAACTTTTCTAATTAAAACTCAACATCATAAAAAATGAAACACTAAATTTAATTTTGTATTAACTATACTGTTTTACATCATTTTTATTAAAAACACGTTTTATTAGATTTCCAACTAAATTAAATAGTGAATAGTTATTGCTTTTATTGCCAGTTTATATGCTTTAATAATTACTTGGAACCATCCCATTCAGCTAAATTAGATGCAATTTTAGTCATGAACATACTTTTAATAAAATTTTATTCACGTATATACAGCAGTAAAAGAGTGTTATGTTTGTGTGTATTCTAAAATTAAGTTCAAATGTGTATGATACTCAGATAAATAAGACTGCAAAAAAATTGTAAAATTTAGTAGGTGAGTAGAGGAACATTTTCAGAAATATTAAAGAAATGCAATATATAACAGCTGTCCTAACGAAGAAAACAGGGCTACATGAAACCCATGCATATCAATCCTCACTCTGAAGGTAATTCAGAAGGTAACACTGGCTAAAGACAGCATTTGAGCATGACTATACCCACATGACTCACTACCTTTTAGACCCCTGCCATCCTGACCCTCCCAAACTTCCAGGTAGAAATGTGAGGAAAATAAAAGTACAGCTGGAACACTGGCTCCATACCTTTCCCTTATGATTGTCTTAGTTACCTCATTTGAGGTGGTCCCATGAGTCTGGTCTTTACAAATGTGTAAGTCAAGATACACGCAATGCCCATGTGTATGCATCATTGTTCTGAAACAGAAATCCCAATTTCAAAAACAGTTTGCTTTTCATATTCTTCATGTTCTACTTTATTTTAGAGCTTGACCTATTAGGTTGAACCAATCTGGCAATCTCATATGGTTCAACCTTACATGTCAGGTCTGTCCTTATAACCCCATTGTGTAGCTCAGTCTAGGTTTCAATAGGTATTTGTTGACTTAATAATGAAATACTGGGTCTCTCACCCCTTACCCTTGCCTAAGGATGCTCAAGGCTCCATGTAAGATACTTATTAAAATTATATGCCTGAATGGGACATGTGCCTCCATGTTGTCTACTTAGCTCCTGAATATGGCTCTTTTTGGGGGTTAATGCTGTATCATATAAGTGTTAGTGAGAGGTGAAGATCCCCATTACGAAGCCAAAGGAGCTGAAAACATTTTGGAAAAATATTTCACATAGAAATGTTATTTCAATGGGTTTCTTGCTAACATTCTTTGGAAACCAGTACACTATGTATTGTTATATAGGAAAAGTGTTCTAGACTGATATGTTATCAAACAAAATATCTATGCATTCCTGATTTTAACCCTACCTTCTACAGAGAGATATTTGTTCTAATCAAACTACGGTTTGAAAGACTAAGTGGACATCAGTGAGATTCAATTTTTTTTTTCCCAACAAGATTCAAAACAAGATATTTTTCTGAGTTTCAGAAACTGCCTTCTGGCCTTTAGAACCTGAGAACCACATTTTTTTTGTAATTATGATTTTACTCAAAGGTATGCAATTCAAATGATTAGAATGCAGAGCATTTACCTATTATTTAGTTACCCTATAAGATATTTATAACTTATATAAATTCTTTTGTTTTCACTAAACTGATATTTATGGTAAACAATTGGCCTGTTTTTAGCAGTGAAGTAAAACCCAAAATTCTTCAGTTTATTATAATTAAGGATGACTGTGTGTTTGTATGTGTGTATATGTGTGTGTATATATATATATATATATGTATATATATATATATATATATATATATATATGTAATAGTTTAATATTTGTATGCAGGTTATCACTAAATTCAAATTCAAATTTTTCCTGTTTGTCAAAAATAGTCTGACCGAGTGAAACATATCAAAACATTTCTAGAATATAAATATTATGCAGAAAGTGAGGGGGAGGGTTAAATTCTAGCAAATCAACTATGTATTTCCACGTGCTAACAGAGTTATTGAACACATCCTTGAATGAAAAAGTTGCCTTGAATATACTTCTTCCATCCGTCATGGGTAGACATTGAAGGGTTAATGAACTCTTTAAGGCAGTCCTTCTCTCTCTTTTTTTGTTTCTGTACATTATCATAGCCCTTTGCCTGGTACATTGGATGTTATTTGTTAAGGTTTCAAATGTATAAAGAAGTCATTGTTTGATGCATAAATGAAGTACCAAATACTGCAAAAAAAAAAAAAAACTATGCTTAAAATAGTCTCTATTATTCCACTGAGTCAAGAAACAATGTGGGGACACTGAACACGCACTTAAAAGCAATATATTCTGTGATGTCACCACCAAAACCATAAAAAAAAATGAGGGCTGAAGAGAATGTGTACATTTTTTCTATTGCAATCCCTTACTTTTAAAGATGATTAAAGTAATGTGCAGAGTTAAAGGGGTACCTCAACTTACCTTTGTACTCTATAATCTTTTTCCAGTTTATTTTGAGAGAGAGAAAGAAAGCAGGAGAGGGGCAGAGAAAGGGGAGAGAGTGAATCCCAGGGAGTCTCTGCACTGTCAGTGCAGAGCCCAATGCAGGGCTCAAACTCACAAACCTTGAGATCAGTACCTGAGTTGAATCAAGAGTCGGATGCTTAACCGACTGAGCCACCCAGGTGCCCCTCTACTCCAACAATCTTAAGAAAATGGGCAACAGGGAGAAATACAACAATTTTTTGTGACTCAAAAATACAGAAATCCTTTGCTCTTATGTAAACATATTTTTGAGATTAATAAAGTACAAATATTCCCTGGCAAAACTATCAATAATATACAATATAGTATTGACTCAGACAAGCAATTAAAATGGTTCTTATAAAAGTATACGTCTATCAAATGAAATTGAATGTTTATTTTGAACTGAAACTTTCAAGTCTGTCTCTAAATCTGACACTTCTCTTTTGCCAGACATCCTTTAATAAATAACCTCAGCAACAACAACAAAACAAACAAATCAGCGGTTTATAGAATGTACAACTTCAGAAGAAAATAATTAAGAAAAAAGAGTGTTTTCTTGAGCTATTACAAGCTCCCACGAATTTCTAGAATCTGGATTCAAGGACAGAAGCCTAAGTGACCACAGTTCTACTTCTAATCCAATTAAATGACAGAACTAGACACTTACAAATCGACAAACACCTGAATACAGAACATCTTTAAGCTTCTTGATCTGGGAATGCTTTTCGGAATTCTGTAAACAACAACCATGGCACAGGAGAGCCTCTTTTATGATAAGCTACTTATATTTCACGATAGCTTCAAGGACCTCCTGCTTTTATGATTAACTCAAGGGATTATGCAATCTTTAAATGATTTTAACCTACAGGCATTATTTTAAGTCTTTCAAAAAGTTTTACATAGCTTAATATATTTTACCCAAAATCCAGTGAAGGTGGCCAAAGGATACAAACTTCCAGTTCCAAAATAAATAAGTCCTAGGGATATAATGTACAGCATAGTCACTATAGTTAATAATTACACATTGTATATTTCAAAGTTGATTCTAAAAGTAGATTCTAAAGGTTCCTACCATAAGAAAAAATTGTAACTATGTATGGTAATGGATGTTAACTAGCCTTATTGTGGTGGTCATTTCACAGTAACTACCTATATCGAGCCATTATGTTGCACACTTATTTAAGGTAAAATAGGTTTGGGGGGCCTGGACGGCTCAGTCAGTTACACGTCTGGTTCCTGAGCTCAGCTCAGGTCAAGCCCCACATGGGGTTCACACTGACAACACAGAGCCTGCTTGGGATTCTCTCTCTCCCTCGCCCTCTGTCCCTCCCCTGCTTGTGCATACATGCTCATGCTCTCTCTCAAAATAAATAAGTAAACTTAAAACAAACAAACAAATGTAAAATAGATTAAGTACTATGCTAAGATTCAGAGCTTCTGCACATTTTTATCTTTATATTTTTGTTGACTTAGGAAAGCACTAGAAGCTTAAAATAAACAAAAAAGCTGAATATCATACATCGATCTTTCCTTTTCTAAATTCTTCATTCCAGTTGTGTTTATTTGACCTTCACCTAATTATCTAGCCCAGTGGCAAGACATTTCTCCTTTTCCTCTCTTTCTCCAACACACATAATATACAATATCTCCCAATGAATTTACATTATTTCCCTTAATGAATATATTGCAAATCCTTCATAACCACAGTGAGAAAAAAAAGCTCTTAAAAGGGATTTTTAACTCTCCCTTTTATATGGTGCCCAATAAAGACATTGTTGTACCTACCTGTGTTATATTTATAGGTAAGGATTTCTAAAATCACGATATGTTAATTTCTTTACAATAATAAATTAATCATGTTGTATTAAAGAAAATGGAACCTTTTAACTTAACATTTAAAATGTTGTTATTCATATTTTATAAATATTAAACTAGAGTTCCAGCTGACTGTTAAAATATAAGATTTTTCTCAATTTCTACAAAAACTTCAGACACATCAAACCTGTGGCTACAGAGAAAGGAATTTAACTGCCAAGTCTGAGCAAAACAATATTCTAGACCTACACATCTGATACAGTAGCCACTAGGCACATGTGACTTTTAATCTAAATTAACATTAATGAAAATGAAATCAGATTAAATTAACATTAGTCCCTCAGTTGCACCAGCAATATTTTAAGTCCTCAATAGTTGCAGCATGGCTGGTGACTAACACAAGTATAAAACACACAAATACAGAACATTTCCATTATCTCAGAAAGTGGATTGAACACGCTTCCTTCACTCCTCCCCAAACTCCACTTCTAAACTTCTCTTTATTGGGTCTCTTCAGTCTCCATCTTACAGGATTCTAACCCAGACTTGCCTTTTCTGCCTATACCAGTTGTTCTCAACTTAGGGACTTTATGCCCCTCCCCACAGGACATTTGAAATGTCTGAGACATTTTGGGTTGTCACAACTTGGGAGACAGGTTTTAATAGTGATGTGGTGAGTGGAGGCCAGAGACACTGCTAAGCATCTTACAATGCACAGGATATCCCCCACAACCACAAATGATGTGCCCAAGTTGAGAAATTTTGGGAGGGACTAGGTTGGAGGTGCATCTGGATTGCCCACCCAAAAGTGGATTTGTTGTATCATAAGTCCCTACCTTCTGACTACTCCCAAATATCACGTACACCAGGTACAAGAAAGTAATACCCTCAGATCCAATGTAGGTCTAGCACCCAGAGTCCCCACTGACTTTAGAAAAGTAGACATAAACTACAGGTTTTACCACATTGAATTCTTATTTTTACAGAGACTGGCATTTTCCCACATTGGTTAATTGAACAGTAATCAAATGTGGGTGGTATCACGTATACTTTTATTCCTTTAGATTGTGTGTTTTATGGAGGTAGGGACCATGTGTTTTTTTCCTTCATCTACATATATATGCACCATATAGAAAGCTCTAAAAGGTAACACTGGATGAGAAAAACAAGATACAGTATAGTGCAAATAATATGAACTATTTTTTTTTTATCATTTTGAGAGACAGAGAGTGGGAGTGGCAGAGAGAGAGGGAGGGAAAGAGAGAGAGAATGAACATATTTTTATAAAAGAATGGTGATCAAACCTTCCCAGTATGTACATATTTTTGTTTATGTGTTTGTATGCTTAGGTATGTTCATTGATGCATGTATCTATCTGTAAGTACAGAGAAAAATGAAATGATACAGTAGTTTGTCAATGAAGATTACATATGGGAGTGCTATTGTCAGGGGAAAGGAGAAAAGAAAAAAATATGTAAAACTTAGGCAAAAATTCGTGGTAATGGTAAAAAGTTATACTTTCATTTTTTTTTTAATAATGGCGTATTTAAGAACTACCTCAAATAGAGCAACTGAAAGGAAAATCAAAAGCATAAGATCTATCCATTAATATGGCATTTGTATTCTAGAAGAGAAATAGCTAATAAATACGAAAAATAATACTTCCTACAGCGGTGAGTCCTCTGAAGAATACTAAAATTTAGGTGTTTGGGGGAGATAGTCCTGAGCTCAGGAAAGATATCAGCACTTAGAGAAGCAAATCTGGGATTCATCAGGGTGCTACACGAGTCAATGTGATCATTTAGAGAGTTAAGTGTAAGGAAGGAGAGAGTTCCGGGTTGCACCCTAGAGCACTCCAACAGGGAGTGGCAAGGATGGAAGCTTACCGAGATGAGCAAAAGAAGTAGAGGAGAGAAAGTGGAGATGCTGAGACAACTCTTTAGATGAGTGTTTCTGGAAAGTGTATTGCGGGAATGGTACAGAGAAATGGGGCACTGAATGGAAGGGCACCATGGGATCAACGGAAGCTTTGTATAGAGGACATTTATCACACCATGCTTATATATTCATCCTGGGGAAAAGCTATGATGCAGGAAAACAAAAGAAATGCTTGCAAGAGAAAACTCAATGAGAAGTGAGAGGAAAAGGCATTTGTATAAGAGAAGACTTAGGGATAGGTTGGAGAAGGAATGACTAGCGATGTCCTTATCCTTGAGGCATGCATCCATATACGATGAGAAAGTGTTTTCTCCCAAGAGTAAACAGTATTTGAAATTATTCCACTGAATTGTATTAGAATCAATGTAGATTTATATCACATCAGCTATCCCCTAGCAAAATATCCACAACTGACAACTTCAATCAAGAAAACCATGAATTTGCATCGTGAGACACATTCTCTTGTTATGTACATGCTCCAAAATTATAGACTAAAAAAGACGATGGTGCAAATAGGCAAAGTACACGAACAAATGTTAGTAGAGTGATATATACATAAATATAAATATATTCGTCACTGATATATAGTTCAGTTATTCTATGATCCCAGTGCTATGCAATGTCCAATAAAAAGTCAAAATCTGAAGATGTCTGCTCAGATTTTAAAAGAGAAAAGATAATCTATATCTAAACCAGAAAAATTTCATTCTTAGAAATTTCCCAAGTTGGGGCACCTGGGTGGCTCAGACAGTTAAGCTTCCGACTACAGCTCAGGTCATGACCTGGCAGTACCTGGCTTCCAGCCCCGCACTGGGCTCTGTGCTGACAGCTCAGAGCCTGGAGCCTGCTTCAGATTCTGTCTCCCTCTCTCTCTGCCCTTCCCCTGTTCGCACTCTCTCTGTCTCTCTCTCAAAAATAAATAAGCATTAAAAAAGAAACAAATTTCCCAAGTAAATGTCCTTTCTACCACAATAGCTAGTCCACTGTGTGGTAGGTAAAATAAGATTTTAAAGGCACCGATCAATCAGTGCACGCGCCATTCCTTGTAATTCATGCCAACAAGGACACCAAAATCTTTTAGGCTCATCTGAATTGTGAACAAGAAACATGTTTGCCACCTTTTTTTTTTGAAATTTGGGTATACCTAAAACTAGGGATTTCTTAAACTTTGACAGCAAAAGCAGATCAGCAGCTAGAAATGCAGCAATCTTTTACAACCAGTTTTTAATAGCAAGCGTCAGAGAAAGCAAGGAAAACTTTTCATTTCCCTACCTAGAGATGTAGGCACAAAACTATATAGTCAAAAAGTTCATGTAAACTTGTTAATTACAGGAATAATAAACTAATGTTGGATGAAATTGGCCAACTGCCTTCTATTTACAACCCGTAATTTTCACTCACAATTACCTTAGTAAGGCACATTTACTTCCATACATAACTTTATATTTACAAAGACAGAAATCTACAAAGATAACTTTTAAAGATCTCTGCAAACAGTAGACCTAAAATATTAACTGCCTGGTCTACTTTCTCTACCTATCCAGTTTTCTTCCTACCAACAACAACTGGATAATTCTGGAATTTTCAATGGACCCAGGAATAAGAGATTATGATTGATTTTTCACTTACAGCTTTATAAAGTAGCTCAAAATCCCAGCAAAAATCTTCTTACCCCAGCAAAATCACTCTGGTAAAATTATTCTTTTAGATAAATTGTTTTTAATTACAACTTTGTCTTTTAGAAAAATCAAAACATCCAAATTACTCTTCTGATCATTTTAAACTCTACTATTATGGCCTGAGAAACCAAAGCTAGGAAACATTGCAGAAGCCCAAATTACACTGGTACAACACATTTAATTAAGTTCAGGGAGCAAAACACGGGAAAGCTTGGATTTTTATAACTAACATCTGTTTATAAACCAGTCTATCACCCTAGTTTTGAACAAGGTACTTGAATCCAAAAATAAGGAAGTAGATAATGGAACCTGAGTCTACAGAAAAGTCCCCACAGGAACAGATAAAAAAACAATCCGCACAAGAGCATGAGGTGGTTGTTGTTTAAATAAACTCTGACTTGGGTTTTTGTTGTTTTGTTGATTTGTTTGTTCAGTTTGAAAGGCTTACCATCTTGCTGCCCATGAAGAGCCTGAGGACTCTGCATTCTCTCCTCAAGATTGGAGCTAAGATCAGAGTTCACGGCTGACATCCGTGTTGAATCGCTCATATCAAATTCATCGCTTTCTATTGAACTTTCATCCTGAAAATGGTTTTAAAATATCATCAAGCATCATAAAATATAACACATTCAAATAGTGACCATTATATCTACAGGGTCAATTAGAGTTTAGCCAGTAAGTTAGCTTTTACAGAACTCAGTAAATTGTGTTACATATTAATAGATACTTGAAATAAATAATGTAATAATTTCTCTCTTTAAGGAATTTCAAGGCTTGTGAAAAATCAAACAATGTATCTAAGTACAGGCAGATTTAAAAGGCAAAATAACATGTTTAGGAAGGATGTACTTGGGAGAATTATCCTAAACAATGAAAAAATGGTTTTTTTAATTAGTAAAAACTTCCCTAGGACAGTCAGTCACAAAACATAAAATATAGAGAAATATATGTTTTGAGTCCAAAAATAAATGACCTAATAAAATATTATAAGCAAAAATCTTAGGATGCGATAAGAAAACCTTACACAAAAAATTTTCCTTGGCAAACAGGACGGATTCTAATAATTGACAAACTTACATGGCTAGATTGAAAATCCACATTTCCTGAAAGCAAGATTTTAACACCTCCCTTCTTTCCTTATAAGTGAATATATGCTGTACTGCAACCACAAAAACAAGTTCTAGGTAGAAGTGTGAAAGATCCATTTACCAAAAGCCAGTTCGCCGAGTGGCTAAATTACCAAAAGGCCAGTTTTCCAAATGCCCAACTCATCAAAACCTGTCACAAATTAAGTTAAACCAAGTCTAAGATATTTTGCTGTAAATCGTTTCACTGAAGCAAATTCCTTTTAGAGAACCGATTTTCAGCCAAATGGTATGCTTATGCAGGCAGAAAGGCCTGAGAAACTTGTGTAACATATTGCAAGTACTTACTCAAAATCACCAGGTTTGACTTTAATTTGTAAATGTCTGATCTCAAAGTTTAGCATTAATATAAAAATCAGCAATCGCCATAGCAGTAGTGTTATTTATGTGACACGTAACTGTTCTTTACACTTGTTTACTCACTTCATCTTTATCACAACCTGTGAATTGGGTACCAGGATTCATCCACTTTTACAGATTGAGAAATTGAGGCACAGAGCAGTTAAAGAATGCATCCCACTATAATACACCAGAACTGGGATTCATATGAAGTCACTCATGCTTGAGAAAACAACTTCTTTGAACAGGAAGAGTTCCCTTGGCTTCCTAAATGACATCTTGGTATCAGCAAAGAAGTTGCTATGGTTAGGGGACAGGAACGTTCTAGTAGACTAACAAATTGGCATTCTGATCCATAGGTCAGGTCAAGGTGATTTTGGTGTTCTTCCTTTACGAAAGGTCTGATCATGCCCGGGTATACTGAGTAGAACTAGCTCTTCATTAATTCAGCAAGGAAATGCCACCCTGTGAGGCCTCTGGGCAATCAGCCACATAGACTTCTCCCAGCGGCATGCCCTCTCTCTTGGTACATTATGTTTTCTCAAATTCTAAATTCTAAGAAAATCCAAAGCATCTGAAATAAATATATATGTTAAAAAGGGAAAAAATAACAGAATTCAATGTGCACATCAATCTTATCAGTGTGTACCATATACATATACCTACATATATATGCACACACGTAGGTGATACAGATATTTACTATATGCACTATATATAGTGTCTGACATGATGGCATTTTAGAGTACATTCTCTACAGCGAGACTGACTGATTCAGATCCAGCTCTGCCACTTAGATGTGTTACCTTAAATAAGTAACCTAACCTTTCTGTGCCTCAATTTCTTCATCTATAAAATGGGAATAATAGTATCAATCTCATAGGGCTATATAAAGGTTAAGCAAATATACTAATATTTAAAGTACTTAGGACAAGGTCAGATAAATAAGTACAAAACTGTTTTAATATTTTTATGTAGAATACATAGGAAACTCTGCAGTATATAATAGGACTTATGAACACATACAAAAATAAATTTAAATATAATAGTAAAGATTAAATATAATAGTAAATACATTTAAATATATTAAATATAATAGTAAAAAATATAAATATAAAATAAAATATAAAGTAAATTTAAATATGTGTTTATAAACTAGCTGTGTATTTTATATAAACATAGTCTGTAGAATCAGCACTTATTATATATACTAAAAATAGCTAAATATACATAGTCCAGTAAAATTTCATCTCTAATATATACCATCTTAAATATATGTGTGTGTGTGTATTCACACGTGTGTGTGTAAATGTATGTACATGTCAGAATGTATGTGTGAGTTTAAAGGAAAGCTAGATACAAAGAGATAATATCTGATCCATGGAATGATTATATAAACTGCTATAGCACATTATGAATAATCAATACACATTTTATCATCAATAAGTAACAGTCTTATAAGTATATATTTTAAGAAATGTGGACAACAAATTAAATGGTTATACAACCAACTGTACCTGCTGTGTATTTTAATTTTAAAAGAAATCACCATTCTATTAATGATAGGTGTCTTAATGATTGTGACTATCTTAAATATTTTCCTTTATGATTTCCTCTGATATACATTTTATTTTTCACAATTCTACTCCTTATTAGAATATAAATTATCCAATTGCTTACATTTATAAAGAGCTTTAACAAAACTAAGTGCATGTATTCATTCTGTGAGTTCTATTCAAATTATTGACTGATTAAATTACTATCTTTGATAAGAGGTGGAAAAAGTGCCTAAAACCTAATGTTGCGGTTTTTTATTATCAACAGAGAGACAACGCTAATTGTCTAGGAATGCTAAGTCTAGGAAGAAATTACCAAATATTTCTAAGAATGAAGAACTGGAAAACTTGACTGATATGATATTAAGTATTTTATTTTATTCATGATCATCTGTAGGCCATTCATCTGAATTCTTCCCCTATGGGTATTTTATTCTATATGACAATCAGAAAGAGAGTCTTCAATCTGACTTTATTCCTTATGTTATTAAAATCTTAGGATAATGAAAGCCATGGCCAACTACCATAGAATTTGCTTCCCTAAGGCTTAATTTTTAAAAATTAGAATAAATATTTTACTGTAACAAATAATTTTATTCCCAGTCTTTTTCCTTTTAAGACAATTGCATGGAATTTAGATCCTCTGATCCATTCCATATTTTATTTTAGTTTTCAAGTTCCAGATTTTACCTCTAGAGGTCTCTACCCTGCGACTCCTGATTTCCATTGCTATTTGTCCTGATCTCATTTTCCCATTTCCTGAATGATTAATTATAGTCTCCTAGGTTTCTATCCACCTCCAATTTCTTCCCCACCAGTCCTGTTCATCATCTACTGCTAAATGAACCTTTCCACTTCAGAAAGTGCCACTTCTCTGCTCATAAATTTGCAGCTATAGTCATCAATCCAAATCAACCAAGTAATGTGTAAGTTGCTCAGTCAAACATTAAGGGTTTTCCATAAGACTGCTTGAAACCCGCTCCCACAATCTAATCTTTGTTGTTTTTCACTTACCTTATGCTCAAACCAACTCAAAGCCCATACTATTAGCCTTTCTATGGAATGCACCACCTCAGACCTTAGTGTGCATGAGTGTAGATATTGTTAAAAATTCAGATCACCACGTGTCACACATTATGTCTAGAATCAGAATCTTGGGCTGGGGTTCTGCAACATGCAATGCAATGAGCTCCGCGGGTGCCCCTGACGTTGGTTATGTAGCCAGTAATGTTCAGAAAAATATTCTGTGCTGATGGAATTACTCTATAATATTCCCTATGCGGTAAGGTGACTACCAGCTTTACTTGGCTATTGAGCACTTGAAACATGGCCAGTGCAACTGAAGAACTAAAAATTTAATTTTAGGTAATTTTAATTAATATCCGATTAAATTTAAATATCCACATGTGGCTAATGGCTACCATATGGGGCAGTGAAAATCTAACAATTCCTCATTGTTGGATCTTGAAAATATTTCCAATCATTCACTATTAGCAATGCAACAAACATCCTAATACTTGAGTTGTTCCATACATCACATTCCTTAGTATAAATTTCTAGTCAAGCATATGGGTAACATTGAAAAATTTTTAATAATTATTGCCAAACTCTCCCCCTGTAAGATTATTCTGGTTCAAACTCCATCAACAGTCTGTAAGAAGGTCAACTGATCTTACATTAGATAAAGTATTTTGATTCTCATTCCTGGCCATCTTTATTTCTCTTAATAGCATTTAGCATCTTCTTCTATACATACTTTTATCATTTATGTCCTTTATTTTCTCCCCTGCAACTAGAAGTTTAATAAAGGCAATATTTTTGTCAATTTATTAAGTTTATCTCCATTATCTACAAGAGTACCAGTTACATAGAAGGTACTCAGTAAATATTGGTTGAACTAATTGAAATAACACATTAAAATTTAAATATAACTGAGCACAAAGAAATATCTCACTTGAATTCCGTTTTAATGTAATTTACTTAATCACCTTCCTATCTTTCAATAATCACAACTTCTAAAACTTTACAAATAATCTAGCCATTTATATGAATATTTTGAAGGCAGTGTGCATCCAATTGGTATTTTCAAGATGTAAGGATGAGAGCTATTTTCCTAATCCAGTTATAAATTAAAAGGATCTACTCCCTTTGTGTGAAATACTTATGATGTTTTCGAAGCCAGAAGGATTCGGCATGTGTGGGCTGTACTGTTGGCACAGAGTTGATTTTCTTACTTTTTAGCCTAGAAATAAATGTACCAACATCTAAATGAGCTTCCTACAAATAATTTGACAGCTCCAACTAGTTTATGAGGTTTAATTTTTTTTTCCAATTATATAATAAATCAGGAGAATAACTTTCCATTCTCCCGGATGGATAGACATTAGTATTTTTTTAGTTGTCTTTCATATCTTTAACCCAAAGATTTTATTACTATTTACTTAATCATTTATATGTAGCCACCTGATAATATGAAATCCACGTCTGCCACTGTACAAATACAGATCTTCTCACAAAGTGTACTCTCAATGGTTTTTTGAGATAAAACAATTTTATAATATAGTTTTAAGATTAAACCTGCTCAAATAAAGAGGAAAACAAAAAATATGAGTTTCATTAAATAAAGTAAGCTCAACAAAGTGAATTTTATAACACTTCGTCAAATAACGCTGTGTTTGAAAAATAAATATTTAACCACATTTCCTGTTATTGAGAAATTTCAAGAAGGACTGTATGTAGTAGCCTGAGAAACCACTCCTAATACTGATCATCTGAACGTGCCTATTGATTAACGGCTTGTTAACTGACTAGTTAACAAGGATTTCCCAAGCCCCTACTGCTACAAGTTTTGGTGGCAGAATATATATAACTTGGTCCCTACCTTCGAGATACTTCCACCAAACTGAACACTTAATTAGTATCCTAAAGAATATTCAACAAGTGTGCATTTGTGTCTAATACATGCCAGCAAGCGCACATCTCGATTCTACTCTACAAATTAAACAGGATAATTTGCAAAATACCCCTAATTAGGAAGAATCGCAACAAATTCTCTCTAGAAAATACACACTGGTATAGAGAATAATGGAAAAAAAAAACCCTTAAAACATACAAAAGATTTAGATGGTGGAGAAATGATTATACTTGAAATGCCCATTAAATCGACTTTTGTGATTTCCAGGAAAAATAGCCTGAGTACTACTGGACACTTTCCTTGGATACTCACTCATTTGGGATTACTTTCCCCTGAACTTTCTAGCACTTTGCCAAGGCTAGCTTGATGGTGGTCCATTAAGGAAAAAGAAGCTTTCTTGGGAAGGAACACATTCCCACCCAGCGCTGAGGTAGATGTGTTGAGACAGGGACTCTCTGTCGGGGACTAGAAGTTTCTGCCTGTTTTTTCCATCTGTGCAATGCCAGTAACCTTCCTTTCACTAAAGAATAAATTGCCATCTTCGAAATGCCATCACGCTTAATACGATAGTCATGGTTATCAAACTTCATTCCGACTTGGAAGTCGGCATTTCCATTTTACCTCATCTTGCTGTGAGTTCAGCAGCTGCAACTTCATGTGCTTCATGTAGGCCATGGTAATTGGCATGTTGTAGTCAATCATGCTGGTCACCAAAGCCGGAGGTTTTCCATTATCTGCAATAAAACATTTTTCATGGGTGTGAAAGTGATACTGCATTCCACCTGTAATTTCAGAGCGATCCACGTTGTCAAAATTGAAATCCGGTTCTAGACACCAAGTCTTTAGGAGGTTGGTAGCATTACGGACGGATGGTAGGAAAAAGTAACCATACAAAGGTACATGGGACAAACTAACGCTATGGAGAAACTAGTGATTTCTAACTACGGGAAAGCTTTTTTTTTTTTTTTAACATTTATTTATTTTTTTGAGATAGAGAGAGACAGAGCATGAACGGGGGAGGGTCAGAGAGAGAGGGAGACACAGAATCTGAAACGGGCTCCAGGCTCTGAGCAGTCAGCACAGAGCCCGATGCGGGGCTCGAACTCACATACCGCGAGATCGTGACCTGAGCCGAAGTCGGACGCTTAACCGACTGAGCCACCCAGGCGCCCCCGGGAAAGCTTTTTGATACCCTGGTAGCAAAGGGTGAACCCAATACAGTGATTAAACACAACCATTGGTAGTTTTGAATTTTTCTCCTTTGCTGCACACCTACAGTTCCTATGTGCTACTCGAGTAAAAAAGGAAATTCGCACATTTTTTCCTTTCATCTTTTTCTTCTGCGTCTAGTCATCCCCCAACACACGGGAATGAACTAATCTAAATGTCTCTTTGAGATTATTTTAAACTCGCAGAGAAACTCACGATTAGGAAAATCATATAAGTAATTTTCAATGAGAACTAAAGTCAAATGATAACTTTCATGTGAAAATGTTCAGCAGAGGAGCTCCATACTATACTCTTCACTTTTAGAAATAAGGAACTGGTGGATTTAAAAGGAGATTGATGGAACATCAGGTTCCTTGCTAACTATGTTTAACATCCCATGAAATACACATGATATGTGAAAATTAAAATATTATTATAGGGAAAAAAGTTATTTGCCACAGTCAAAACCGCCTTTCTTCTGAGAATGGGCACAGAATTACTCTGAAAGTGGATATTCAAAATTGACTGCCTCTGGATTGAATCAACGAGACGATCGGACTTGTTGAACTATTTCAGTCTACCACATGTGTATAAAGATGTCGGATATAAACTGCCATTATGAGTAAAATGACTTTAAGTCTCACTATTTGACACCACAGCTACCTTTGTGATCTGTTCCATCTGGGTTTAAATGCATTCTTTTCTGGCACTCTGAGCAGCTCATTAGAAACCGTGTCACCGCTTCTCTTGGTAAGAAGGCATAGCTCTCTGAAATCTGAAATGATTCACAAAATAGAGGTGTTATTATATAAGCTGACTGCACATGAGTCAACAGAAATGATCACTGTATTTCCCAGTAAGACGCATTATTCCATAATGGCAGGAAGCACAATGAAAGCATGCACTGCGTACCATGCATCATTTCAAGAAATATCTATCCAACTTGATTGCATGTCTCTTAGTAATAGCTAATAATGTGATGTGGAGAACAAAACATCACCCACATCTGGATGGATATCTGTTTAGGTTTCTGCATTTCTTTTAGGAAACGTAATCACAGTGTGCAGATATTCTAGTGAATTTTCCTATGAAAAATTGCCAACATTGTTTTTTAGACTTACTGCTAGCACCATCAAAGTTTTATCCAATTTACATATATTTTTTTTAAAAATTTAGCCCCAACTAGAAACACTAAACTTTGGATTTTGCATTAGTGAGCATTTCTTCAGTATGGCTTTTTAAAACATTTTAAGTCAAAATAACAGAAAATTCTAAGAGAACTCATGTATATATTTGCTACAGTGAATCATCCCTTCCACAGAAAATGACACACCTGGAAATGCATTTTGGCCACTTATTTCATTTGTTATTTTACGTCAGTGTTTCAAAATTTATGTCCACAAAAGCTCAGGCTGATTAGCAGAGCAAGCTTCTCCGGTACACTCTATAGAGTTTCTATTATCAGAATCATGATCTAGATCCCATTAGAAATCAATACTCCTATCAGTCATTTTTAAAATACTAATTTTTAAAAATCCAAGGTATTTCTCTCATCAAAGCCAATGACTTAAGTGAAGCTGACAGATTGTTAAATATCTCTAAATAAAAGCGGACACTGACTCGGACAGTGCTACTAAGAAGTGTGATGCAGGGCATCAATCTTCCACCACAGCACTAACACTCGTACATGAAATACACCAGAAAGAAGAAGAATAAACAAGGTGAGTTGTAAGTGAGACATAAATGCCAAAGAAAATTTCTCAGGTGTATGTACAGCTGTTATGAACACTACCACGCTTGAAGCTTGTAGAAAGGAAATATGCACCTTGTGTATAATTGAGTACAATTCTACACCAATTCTGTTAATGATGATGGGGTCAAATTTTACTTATTCATGCTGTAGAAAGAGCACAACATTGAAGAAATCCCATGCACTAAAATCCAAAATTATAAAGCAAACTTTGCCTTGCATTTAATAATAAAGTCAGTTTGTATCAGTTAGCCTAGATCAGGGCAAAAAAGCCACAAGAATACCAAAGAGAAGGCACAGGCCCACAATTAAAGTCTATCATGGATGATCCATATACAGGTAATTAAAATTCAACTTTACTAGGGTTTTTAATTTACTATCATTTGTAAATTCAGATGTTGTCCAGTTTAAAAAAAATACTTCAGGGGCGCCTGGGTGGCGCAGTCGGTTAAGCGTCCGACTTCAGCCAGGTCACGATCTCGCGGTCCGTGAGTTCGAGCCCCGCGTCAGGCTCTGGGCCGATGGCTCGGAGCCTGGAGCCTGTTTCCGATTCTGTGTCTCCCTCTCTCTCTGCCCCTCCCCTGTTCATGCTCTGTCTCTCTCTGTCCCAAAAATAAATAAAAAATGTTGAAAAAAAAAATTAAAAAAAAAAAATACTTCATACTGTACAAAAGAATTTTGAGAGAAAAATAAACAGAACAACTTGAAAGTATTTCATCAAGCTATTTTATTTATGTTATATTTTTAGAGAGAGAGAGAGAGAGAGCAAGCACGAGTGGGGAAGAGAGGCAGAGGGGAAGAACTCCACTGAGTGTGGAGCCTAATGTGGGGCTCTATCCCACGACCCTGGAATCATGACCTAAGCCAAAACCAAGAGTTGGACACTCAACCGACTGAGCCCCCCCCAGGTGCCCCCCATCAAACTATTTTATATTAGTTATTGAATAAGGAAATACATACACAAGTTAAATTCTCATTCCCTTTCTCTTATGCTATTTTCCTAACTACACACACACACACACACACACACACACACACACTTTTGATTATTACTCATCTGTTTTATAGAAGGAACTCACACCTTTGTCTGATTTATTAATCTGATTGGAGATCATTTTTCTGATACTCCAAAAACCTATGTTAAAGTAATTCAGAAGTTACAAACAAATGTCCACGATGCATGCCTGGCCCTAATATTTTAACTCACATGAAGTTATAGTCCATTGGAACTAATGGGGCTGTCCAGTAAATTCTTCAACAAACAGGATTTGAGTAGAATGTTCTACTGATTTTCAGAGGATTTCTATTACAACCCTATCTACTTATATAAAAGGCAAACCTTCCATTGAAAAACTGATGAGTAAATGTGGAGTTGAAGACACCCTGTGTTTGCTTCCAGCATCCTGATGCTCTCCACAATCTTCCCATTTCCCAATGCTAATCAGGCGCTTGTGTAGGAATCCCTTCTAGATGGATTTATCATTGACTTGTCCTGGATATGGATTATCATATTACTTGTCCTGGCATTACTTAGCTCCAAACCAATGGTTTTAGAATCGTTATTAATCACATTACATTTCTTTTAATAGTTTAACTCTGTAATTAATCACATTACATTTCTTTTAATAGTTTAACTCTGAGAAATGGGTAACTGTAACGGTCACAAATATGTTTGTGTTCATGTGTACATGTGGGCATGGAAAAAAATATAAAATCCTGCTTTGTATCTTAGAAAGGAAATTTTAGCAAGTATTTTATCACATCATTCTCTGTGGTATTATGCTGGCACAGCACTTGCCATGCCACCACATGTTATATCAGTGGATAAAAGCATTTATTTGGGGGTACTTTTCTTGGTGTTCAGAATCCACTTTATGGGGAGACCAGGCAAGGCATCCCACTCTCCTTGAATCCTTTTTCCCCACCTCATGCTCACTGGGGCACACAGACCTCGGAGTCTTCCTAAGCCCAAGGAGAAAAGACCCTCAGAACAGATTCTTCACATCTTACACTTATTTCTGAAATGATATTTCTCCTGCCATGGAGGTGAAGAAGGAAAATAATTTCTTTTTCCTTATCTAGAATTTTTCCTCCCAGGCCTCTTTGAAATTAAGGATCCTAGGCAACCTTCATGGCTGAAGTTCTTAGAATATTTGTAAAAATGAAGAAATACTCTTAAAAAGCTCTTAAATTACAGTACATTTGAATAAATACATTTCACATTTAAAGCCCTGTCTTTTGATCCTGTCGGTATCTTCCCGTAACCCCATTTAGAGATAACATTGAAAGCCCACATGTGAAGCCTCTTTAGAAACTGAGGCAGGGGCAAAATGCCCTTATGGCTCCTTCTCTAATGAAAGGCCCTGTTTCCATTTGCTGGGAGTGAATGTTGGAAATGCTAAACCAACTTCAAATAGATATTCATAAATGGTGATAAAACACAGGGATGTGTTCTTCTAGGCTCTCCATTCATCAAAGTCCTAACATCCTTCATGCAGTATGTAATAGTAGTTGCAAATAAAACTTCGAAGGGACGAAAATTGAAAAAATATTTTGATTCAGACACTTGAAATACCATTCTACTAACACTATAATTAATTATATGAAATGCTATAATCATTCATAAATGTCTATTTCCTTGACCCAGTCTTCAAATCGAATCACTTACTTGTTTCTAGGATAGAAATTGAACTTTGAATCGAGTATGGAACATTTTCTAGAACACTGATGAGGATAACACGTCATTTGAAAATGTATTCTTAGAATTATATTTATATTTTGGAATGATAGAGAGTATTTACTTTGAATTTTTCCATGAGGAAACACTGCATCTTTTTGGTAATAAGAAGCAAAACGTAACATGAATGGATATTAGTCTTGCTCTCTCTGCACTGAACACTAAAAGGACAACTGCCTTATGACAAACCACATACAGTGCTTATACTAGAAATTAACATCCAAAGGAAGGACTAGAACCTAGCCACACTGAAACTTACGAAGTCATACCAAACATCAGTTTTCATGTAAACTACTGTGAGGCATCTCTTCCTCAGAAGATGTTTTTCCTATGAATCCAGACTTGTTTTCTTAGATTTATGTAATGCTTTGTATTTTTCATTGACTTTTTGCATTCCTTACGTTAGACGGTAACTGAACAGATCTCACAGTAGTTTTTTGATAAGTGGATTGACTGGTATAAAGAGATGAAATGAGGGGCGCCTGGGTGGTGCAGTCGGTTGAGCGTCCGACTTCAGCCAGGTCACGATCTCGCGGTCCGTGAGTTCGAGCCCCGTGTCAGGCTCTGGGCTGATGGCTTGGAGCCTGGAGCCTGTTTCCGATTCTGTGTCTCCCTCTCTCTCTGCCCCTGCCCCATTCATGCTCTGTCTCTCTCTGTCCCAAAAATAAATAATAAAAAAAAAAACAAAAAAAAAAACGTTGAAAAAAAAAAAAAAAGAGATGAAATGAGTTGCCATTGTTATGCAACAAAGGACAAAGCAGAGGGCTTTGGGTCTCCCAAATCCTAGTCTATCTCTATGAATTGAACGGACCATGATGAGCTTATCTGACTGACAGACAAATGCTTGGGGTCCAAAGAAAGCAGAAACATTGAAATAGATTTTTTTTTTTAATTGTAGATTTCAAAGTGTCTCACAGGACAAAGTCAGCACTTGTGAAACGTCCTTAAACTTGAGTTATGGCTGAAGATTTGTTGTTACTCCTCTTAAGTTTGTGGTTCCGGGGTGGGAATGTTGGGGCACAACGTATTTTTTCATTACTTACCCCTTCTAAAGACCTTAATTCTTCTCCATATTGGACATTATTAATACTGTTTTTACAATGAAAATATTACATTCTAAGTCCATTAAAACTGGACTTCGTCGGGAGGATTGAAGAAGAAGGCGGCGTAGGAGGACGCTGGGCTCACTGTGCGTCCTGCTGATCACTTAGATTCCACGTACACCTGCCTAAAGAACCCAGAAAACCGCCAGAGGATTAGCAGAACGGAGTCTCCAGAGCCAAGCGCAGACGAGAGGCCCACGGAAGAGGGTAGGAAGGGCGGAGAGGCGGTGCGCGCTCCACGGACTGGCGGGAGGGAGCCGGAGGGGAGGGGCGGCTCACCAGCCAAGCAGAGCCCCCGAGTCTGGCTGGCCAAAGCGGAGGGGCCGGACGGACTGTGTTCCGACAGCAAGCGCGACTTAGCGTCTGGGAGGTCATAAGTGAACAGCTCTGCTCAGAGAGCGGGAAGGCTGGAGGACAAAGGGAGGGAGAGCTGCTGAGCCCCGGACGGCAGAGCTCAGCTTGGCGGGGAACAAAGGCGCTCGCCAGCGCCATCTCCCCCGCCCATCCCCCAGCCAAAATCCCAAAGGGAACCAGTTCCTGCCAGGGAACTTGCTCTCTCACAAACATCCAGCTCTGTGCTTCTGCGGAGCCAAACCTCCGGCAGCGGGTCTGACTCCCTCCCGCTGCCACAGGGCCCCTCCTGAAGTGGATCACCTAAGGAGAAGCGAGCTAAGCCTGCCCCTCCTGCCCCCGTGCACCTTGCCTACCCACCCCAGCTAATACGCCAGATCCCCAGCACCAGAAGCCTGGCAGTGTGCAGGTAGCCCAGACGGGCCATGCCACCCCACAGTGAATCCCGCCCCTAGGGGAGGGGAAGAGAAGGCACACACCAGTCTGACTGTGGCCCCAGCGGTGGGCTGGGGGCAGACATCAGGTCGGACTGCGGCCCCACCCACCGACTCCAGTTATACACCACAGCACAGGGGAAGTGCCCTGCAGGTCCTCACCACTCCAGGGACTATCCAAAATGACCAAACGGAAGAATTCCCCTCAGAAGAATCTCCAGGAAATAACAACAGCTAATGAACTGATCAAAAAGGATTTAAATAATATAACAGAAAGTGAATTTAGAATAATAGTCATAAAATTAATCGCTGGGCTTGAAAACAGTATACAGGACAGCAGAGAATCTCTTGCTACAGAGATCAAGGGACTAAGGAACAGTCACAAGGAGCTGAAAAGTGCTTTAAACGAAATGCAAAACAAAATGGAAACGACAGCTAGGATTGAAGAGGCAGAGGAGAGAATAGGTGAACTAGAAGATAAAGTTATGGAAAAAGAGGAAGCTGAGAGAAAGAGAGATAAAAAAATCCAGGAGTATGAGGGGAAAATTAGAGAACTAAGTGATACACTAAAAAGAAATAATATACGCATAATTGGTATCCCAGAGGAGGAAGAGAGAGGGAAAGGTGCTGAAGGGGTACTTGAAGAAATAATAGGTGAGAACTTCCTTGAACTGGGGAAGGAAAAAGGCATTGAAATCCAAGAGGCACAGAGAACTCCCTTCAGATGTAACTTGAATCGATCTTCTGCACGACATATCATAGTGAAACTGGCAAAATACAAGGATAAAGAGAACATTCTGAAAGCAGCAAGGGATAAACGTGCCCTCACATATAAAGGGAGACCTATAAGACTCGTGACTGATCTCTCTACTGAAACTTGGCAGGCCAGAAAGGATTGGCAGGAGATCTTCAATGTGTTGAAGAGAAAAAATATGCAGCCGAGAATCCTTTATCCAGCAAGTCTGTCATTTAGAATAGAAGGAGAGATAAAGGTCTTCCCAAACAAACAAAAACTGAAGGAATTTGTCACCACGAAACCAGCCCTACAAGAGATCCTAAGGGGGATCCTGTGAGACAAAGTACCAGAGACATCACTACAAGCATAAAACATACAGACATCACAATGACTCTAAACCCGTATCTTTCTATAACAACACTGAATGTAAATGGACTAAATGCACCAACCAAAAGACATAGGGTATCAGAATGGATAAAAAAAACAAGACCCATCTATTTGCTGTCTACAAGAGACTCATTTTAGACCTGAGGACACCTTTAGATTGAGAGTGAGGGGATGGAGAACTATTTATCATGCTACTGGAAGCCAAGAGAAAGCTGGAGTAGCCATACTTATATCAGACAAACTAGACTTTAAATTAAAGGCTGTAACAAGAGATGAAGAAGGGCATTATATAATAATTACAGGGTCTATCCATCAGGAAGAGCTAACAATTATAAATGTCTATGCGCCGAATACCGGAGCCCCCATATATATAAAACAATTACTCATAAACATAAGCAACCTTATTGATAAGAATGTGGTCATTGCAGGGGACTTTAACACCCCACTTACAGAAATGGATGGTTCATCTAGACACACGGTCAATAAAGAAACAAGGGCCCTGAATGATACATTGGATCAGATGGACTTGACAGATATATTTAGAACTCTGCATCCCAAAGCAACAGAATATACTTTCTTCTCAACTGCACACGGAACATTCTCCAAGATAGATCATATACTGGGTCACAAAACAGCCCTTCATAAATTTACAAGAATTGAAATTATACCATGCATACTTTCAGACCACAATGCTATGAAGCTTGAAATCAACCACAGGAAAAAGTCTGGAAAACCTCCAAAAGCATGGAGGTTAAAGAACATCCTACTAACGAATGAGTGGGTCAACCGGGCAATTAGAGAAGAAATTAAAAAATATATGGAAACAAACGAAAATGAAAATACAACAATCCAAATGCTTTGGGACGCAGCAAAGGCAGTCCTGAGAGGAAAATACATTGCAATCCAGGCCTATCTCAAGAAACAAGAAAAATCCCAAATACAAAATCTAACAGCACACCTAAAGGAACTAGAAGCAGAACAGCAAAGGCAGCCTAAACCCAGCAGAAGAAGAGAAATCATAAAGATCAGAGCAGAAATAAACAATATAGAATCTAAAAAAACTGTAGAGCAGATCAACGAAACCAAGAGTTGGTTTTTTGAAAAAATAAACAAAATTGACAAACCTCTAGCCAGGCTTCTCAAAAAGAAAAGGGAGATGATCCAAATAGATAAAATCATGAATGAAAATGGAATTGTTACAACCAATCCCTCAGAGATACAAACAATTATCAGGGAATACTATGAAAAATTATATGCCAACAAATTGGACAACCTGGAAGAAATGGACAAATTCCTAAACACCCACACTCTTCCAAAACTCAATCAGGAGGACATAGAAAGCTTGAACAGACCCATAACCAGCGAAGAAATTGAATCGGTTATCAAAAATCTCCCAACAAATAAGAGTCCAGGACCAGACGGCTTCCCAGGGGAGTTCTACCAGACGTTTAAAGCAGAGATAATACCTATCCTTCTCAAGCTATTCCAAGAAATAGAAAGGGAAGGAAAACTTCCAGACTCATTCTAGGAAGCCAGTATTACTTTGATTCCTAAACCAGACAGAGACCCAGTAAAAAAAGAGAACTCCAGGCCAATATCCCTGATGAATATGGATGCAAAAATTCTCAATAAGATACTAGCAAATCGAATTCAATGGCATATAAAAAGAACTATTCACCATGATCAAGTGGGATTCATTCCTGGGATGCAGGGCTGGTTCACCATTCGCAAATCAATCAACGTGATACATCACATTAACAAAAAAAAAAGAGAAGAACCATATGATCTTGTCAATCGATGCAGAAAAGGCCTTTGACAAAATCCAGCACCCTTTCTTAATAATAACCCTTGAGAAAGTCGGGATAGAAGGAACATACTTAAAGTTCATAAAAGCCATTTATGAAAAGCCCACAGCTAACATCATCCTCAATGGGGAAAAACTGAGAGCTTTTTCCCTGAGATCAGGAACACGACAGGGATGCCCACTCTCACCGCTGTTGTTTAACATAGTGCTGGAAGTTCTAGCTTCAGCAATCAGACAACAAAAGGAAATCAAAGGCATCAAAATTGGCAAAGATGAAGTCAAGCTTTCGCTTTTTGCAGATGACATGATATTATACATGGAAAATCCGATAGATTCCACCAAAAGTCTGCTAGAACTGATACATGAATTCAGCAAAGTTGCAGGATACAAAATCAATGTACAGAAATCAGTTGCATTCTTATACACTAACAATAAAGCAACAGAAAGACAAATAAAGAAACTGATCCCATTCACAACTGCACCAAGAAGCATAAAATACCTAGGAATAAATCTAACGAAAGATGTAAAAGATCTGTATGCTGAAAACTATAGAAAGCTTATGAAGGTAATTGAAGAAGATATAAAGAAATGGAAAGACATTCCCTGCTCATGGATTGGAAGAATAAATATTGTCAAAATGTCAATACTACCCAAAGCTATCTACACATTCAATGCAATCCCAATCAAAATTGCACCAGCATTCTTCTCGAAACTAGAACAAGCAATCCTAAAATTCATATGGAACCACAAAAGGCCCCGAATAGCCAAAGTAATTTTGAAGAAGAAGACCAAAGCAGGAGGCATCACAATCCCAGACTTTAGCCTCTACTACAAAGCTGTAATCATCAAGACAGCATGGTATTGGCACAAAAACAGACACATAGACCAATGGAATAGAATAGAAACCCCAGAACTACACCCACAAACGTATGGCCAACTCATCTTTGACAAAGCAGGAAAGAACATCCAATGGAAAAAAGACAGTCTGTTTAACAAATGGTGCTGGGAGAACTGGACAGCAACATGCAGAAGGTTGAAACTAGACCACTTTCTCACACCATTCACAAAAATAAACTCAAAATGGATAAAGGACCTGAATGTGAGACAGGAAACCATCAAAACCTTAGAGGAGAAAGCAGGAAAAGACCTCTCTGACCTCAGCCGTAGCAATCTCTTACTCGACACATCCCCAAAGGCAAGGGAATTAAAAGCAAAAGTGAATTACTGGGACCTTATGAAGATAAAAAGCTTCTGCACAGCAAAGGAAACAACCAACAAAACTAAAAGGCAACCAACGGAATGGGAAAAGATATTTGCAAATGACATATCAGACAAAGGGCTAGTATCCAAAATCTATAAAGAGCTCACCAAACTCCACACCCGAAAGACAAATAACCCAGTGAAGAAATGGGCAGAAAACATGAATAGACACTTCTCTAAAGAAGACATCCGGATGGCCAACAGGCACATGAAAAGATGTTCAGCGTCGCTCCTTATCAGGGAAATACAAATCAAAACCACACTCAGATATCACCTCACGCCAGTCAGAGTGGCCAAAATGAACAAATCAGGAGACTATAGATGCCGGAGAGGATGTGGAGAAACAGGAACCCTCTTGCACTGTTGGTGGGAATGCAAATTGGTGCAGCCGCTCTGGAAAGCAGTGTGGAGGTTCCTCAGAAAATTAAAAATAGACCTACCCTATGACCCAGCAATAGCACTGCTAGGAATTTATCCAAGGGATACAGGAGTACTGATGCATAGGGGCACTTGTACCCCAATGTTTATAGCAGCACTCTCAACAATAGCCAAATTATGGAAAGAGCCTAATGTTCATCAACTGATGAATGGATAAAGAAATTGTGGTTTATATACACAATGGAGTACTACGTGGCAATGAGAAAGAACGAAATATGGCCCTTTGTAGCAACGTGGATGGAACTGGAGAGTGTGATGCTAAGTGAAATAAGCCATACAGAGAAAGACAGATACCATATGTTTTCACTCTTATGTGGATCCTGAGAAACTTAACAGAAACCCATGGGGGAAGGGAAGGAAAAAAAAAAAAAAAAGGTTAGAGTGGGAGAGAGCCAAAACATAAGAGACTGTTAAAAACTGAGAACAAACTGAGGGTTGAGGGGGGGTGGGAGGGAGGGGAGGGTGGGTGATCGGTATTGAGGAGGGCACCTTTTGGGATGAGCACTGGGTGTTGTATGGAAACCAATTTGACAATAAATTTCATATATTTAAAAAAAAAAAAAACTGGACTTCGTCAACAATGCAGAATATCATGAACCAAATTATCACACATTAGGAATAGAAATGACCTCTCCCAACAACAACAAAAAAATATGGTAATACTTCTACATAAAAATAATTGAACTGAGGCATCTTTTGATGGATTATACAATAAACTCGGCCTCTATAGCAAAGATAGTATGACGTTAGTAATCTAACGATAAACAGATCTACCCGATGAAGGCCTAATGATCCAGGGCCATAAGGGGCACTGCTACCAATCTTCCACTTGTGGGTTAAAACAACAACAGAAAAAAAAAAAAAAAATGCGGGACACATTTCTGAAAAGTTTACTGGCAAATTGTATGATTGAAAAGAGGATGGGCATTTTACTTTGCCAATGTCCCTGCCACTCTGAAGAAAGAAGAAACCACATTTTTTCAAAACCTTACAACTATAAAGCCAAATTCTGGCTTCCTCTCAGCACAGCTCAGTTAAGGTCAAAATGTCAGTGATCCAAAAGAACTAAAATAGGAGTGCCTGGGTAGCTCAGTCGATTGAGCATCGACTCTTGATTTCAGCTCAGGTCATAATCCCAGGGTTGTGGGATCGACCCCTGCATCGGACTCCATGCTAGATGTGCAGCCTGCTTAAGATTCTCCTTCTCTTTCCCTCTGCTCCTCTCTCCTGGCTCATGCTCTTTAGTAAAAATTTAATTTAAAAATTAAAAAAAAACTTAAAAGATCAACCATAAATTGATTTGCAAATATTATCTTACAAATTCAATAGTATATAATTCCTAAAGTTTTCTTACATTTACTTTTGATGAGCAGAGCTTTGTCTTCAGAAGTAAATCTTTCCTACCTAGATCTGAATACTTGAAGTAACATTGAGTTGGAAAAATGGAAGAAGTTAATCAAAACATTTTAATAATAAATTGCTGCTTTGCTGTTGTTTCTGAGACTGTGTGTCTCACGGTTATAGGATGCAAGTTCAGCTCATTAACGCGAGCCATAAAATTGTGACAGCAACATGGCTAACAGAGAAGGATTTTAAAACAGGGCTCTTTGTTCTATGTCTCTTTTCCTCGGTCCCAAGCCTCTTCTTCTCTAATTTTAACCGTTTAATTTCTGAACATTTTCAGCAGAAAAGTGCTCTAAATGTACTCAGTTTGTACATATATCCGCAATACTCTGGTTCCTGAAATTGTAGAGTGGACAATTCTCAAAATTAAGATATCATTCAATGTATGCCAACTATAACTCACTGTTGCTGTTTTACACAAAAGGAAATGTTTCCTGAACAATACGTGTGCATTTAAGTTTTCCATGAATTGAGTCCTTAAGCACTGGTTATGCTAAGTAAGGATTTTACATGGATTTTACACTTTAATCCTCACAACGATCCCAGGAAGAGATTACTGTCTCTGTTTAGAAGATGAGGAAACTAAGCTCCAGAGAGGTTGTACAACTTGTCAAACAAGTAAAGGGACAGGATTCAGGTGACTATCTGGTTTCAGAGACGATCCTTTTAATCACTGTATATATAGCCTCTCCTGCTTATTAGCATTCAAAAAGAAATAGAGAGAGACTGTCTCATCCATAAAGAGTTGGAATATTAATTCCTAGTCACTGCATAGGCTAACATGCTGAAATATTTATCATGTCCCCCAGTGTGCGGTTCTTTGTAATATTAAGATGCTGTAACTGGTTTGAGGTGACATTCTGAATACAGGGGGCAGTCCAATTCTCTGTACCTTGGCTCAGGTTACAAAGTTCCACAAGAAACACATCAGACTGTGCAGTAACGACGGAGAGCTCCACCTGGAGGAAATGAACAACATGCTGTTCAGCAGAACCCATGGCTAAAGTGACGGCTTCGAGACAATGCCGTCACATTTAACAGCCGGGAACAAAATGCATAGGGCTTCTGCTTTTAATAGAATGTACGAGAAGGACTATGAGTAGCCTATTTCTAAAGGAGTAAGAATTCTAACTGTTGAAGGAAATTCACCAGTGGAGAAGGCATTCTTGGCTTAAGATTCAAGCCTGCCACATGAGCTGAAACGGAGACACTACATGATGCTGGGAAATCATGAGCATTAGCAAACACTTCTTAAAGCAAAACAAAACAGCTAACGTCAAACGATTTATCCACCAAAATCACACCATTTTGTCCTAGGTTCAGTAAGGTTTTCCCAAACAAAACAAACCAGAATTAATGTTACTGAGTATCAGTAATTTGGAAAACTGGTAGGCAAGTGCTGAATTTCATCGTAAGTTACATTACTCCTCATCTCGATGTCTTGGTATAGTGTGCTCCATTTCAGATACTGAGTCTCGAAGGAAATAAAACTGGCCTAATCATACTATTTTTAAAATTACTTTTGCCTTTTTTGTAAAATGATTTTAGAGAGTAGCAATAATACTTTTATTTTACTGGAATTAAAACCATGTCTGTTGCTGAATACCATGCAGTAACTTGTGGAAGAATTTGCCCTCGGAGATAAACTTTTGCTATTTTCTCTTATGAACACTCTTGAGATTCTGAACAAAAAATAAATTAGAAGTTTTCTCCTGGTGAAATTTGTTTACCTTGCTATATTTGGTATTGTGATATTTAATACTGTGCTCCTCTATCACAAACCACCTGCAATGTATAGAAATGGATAATACAACTATAGAAACTGCAGTTTTAAAAAGTAATAACATTTAGGCCTGCCCAGGTGGCTCAGTCGGTTAAGCGTCTGACTCTTGATCTCAGCTCAGGTCACGATCTCACTCACAGTAATGAGATCAAACCCCACAGTGGGCTCTGCGCTGAGCATGGAACCTTCTTGGAATTCTCTCTCTCCCTCTTTCTCTGCCCCTCCCCTGCTCATGTGTGCACGCTCTCTCTCTTTCTCTCTCTCCCTCTCTCTCTCTCAAAATAAATAAAATTTTCCAAAAATAAAATAAAATTGAAATATAATTGAATAAAGCCTATAACTCTAAATGCTACTGAAGACCCCATAGGTCCGGATTCATAAAGAAATAGCAGCACACCTCTTTTGGGAGAAGGGAAGCCTTAGTTCGGGGTAATATCTTCTATTCAACAAGGGCTACCCTGCCTTTATCTACTTTACACATTGTGTATCTTTGAACACATTTGAAAGGAAGGAATTAAGGCTAAAAAAAGAAATAAAGAAAGAAAAGAAAAGAAAAAAATCCCGCAAATGCTCTAACACCTGGCTCAGACATTTTTCCACATGTATTGTGAAATTGAAATGTCCAGCCAGTGGTTTGCTCTTATATTTATATGGATTCTCTTTTACCCATTTTATGCATGAGAAAAGATGAGCAGGAGCATCATTGCACTTCCACAGAGATAATTATTAATTTGCAGAGGTGCATATGGAAGCTGTCTTTCAAAGATGAAGACATTTATGGGGCACACAGGGGGCTCAGTCAGTTAAGCATCTGACTCATCATTTCGGCTCAGGTCATGAACCCAGGGTCATGGGATCGAGCCCCACACTGGGCTCCACACTGAGCACAGAGCTTGTTTAAGATTCTCTCTCTCTCTCTCTCTCTCTCCCTCTGCCCCTTTCCCCCGCTCACACTCTCTCTCAAAAAAAAAGAAAAAACAAAGATGAAGACATCCTTCACCTTTCACCTAAACATTTACTTATTCAACAAATACCTACCAAAGTGCACAGATAGTAAACTTATCCCTGACTACTTCTACATCTGGTTCTATACCACTAATGTGCCTGGATATATCAAATTATTGGAATCGCCTATTAGTAACTATTTGATTCATTCTAAAGTCATCCTGAAAAATGCTTTCATCAGGACTCAACATAAATGCTCTTAGGTAAAAAGTGCATGTGTGGTAAGATTCAAATAGACTGCAAGCCAGGCATTTGGCTTGTAGGCATTTACCTACATCAAAACTGCATTCACTCTGGACCTCAACAATTTTTGGGTCAAAACCCTCAGTAATGTTTGGAAACATCTGGTGCTAGCTTGTATCTGTCTGACCCCTAAATGTCTGTTAAACAACCAGCTGAATCCCCGTACCTTAATAATGTCTCCACTACTGAAACCAGCTGAAGCTGCACTTGCACTCCATCCCCAAAGTCACCACTGCTCCCCGACAGGAATCTCTTGTTTTGCTTTGAGTTCCCATAAATCCTGCACTATTGCTTGATTTGCTACGACTCTGGTGCTGTTATCATTTGCTATTTTCAGTCACAGCATGGTCCGCTTTTCCTTTTCCTTCTTTCTTGTCTGATCATTTTCTTTCTTCTTGGATCATTCACCAGCTCCCCTTGCTTTTTTCACTTAGTTGAGGGGGATGGGATGGCCCAGAAAGGAACATCTAGTGCTGAGTTTTAGGATTGTTTTACTTTATTATTTTTCACAACTGGAGGAATTTAATTTCTAATAAAAAAAGGCAACTGAGTGTAACATGGCAAATTCAGATCATCCTTACACGTATCTGGGGCTTATGACTGTTTTTATTTTATTTTATTTTATTTTTTTTTTTTTTTAAATTTTTTTTTTCAACGTTTTTAATTTATTTTTGGGACAGACAGAGACAGAGCATGAACGGGGGAGGGGCAGAGAGAGAGGGAGACACAGAATCGGAAACAGGCTCCAGGCTCTGAGCCATCAGCCCAGAGCCTGACGCGGGGCTCGAACTCACGGACCGCGAGATCGTGACCTGGCTGAAGTCGGACGCTTAACCGACTGCGCCACCCAGGCGCCCCGATGACTGTTTTTATTTTTAATTACAGATAGGGGAGGCACCACAATTTTTTCTACCCTTAGGGTCTAGTGTTGATTTTTAAATAGGATTAATGATAGTGGATAAAACACAGCATGCCCAGCTAAATATAAATCCCACATAAACATGCAATACTGGGACAAACATATTAAAAATTAGTGTGTATCTGAAATTCAAATATAACTGGGCATCCTCTGTCTTATTCATTAAATCTGGTAATCTCACAGGATACATTTATCTAAAATGAGTGAAAATATGGGTTAGAGCCTGAAGATGATTTTAAATTTGAAACAAATTGTTACGTCAGGAAAATATAAGAATGTACCGAGAGCTGAAGTGAGAGCCAAGGGGAGTGGAAGTGATTACTGGAAAGTATGGAGGCAATTTGAAATCACAGTCCCCATTTAAAGTGATGCTTTCCAACTTTTAAGACCAACAGCACAAGTGTAAATATAGTTTATATGATAAGCTAGCACATGTACACATTTATAAATTAAAACTGATCATTTCTGTTTCCTTCCATTTTATCCTTTTAAAGGATTTACAACCCACTAAATTGACTTGATGACTCACTAAGGGGTTGTGATAGGTAATGCAAACAATGGGTCTGAAGCAGAAGAATGCAGTCTGTCAATGCAAAGATTTTTGTTATGGGGTTGAGAGAAGATGCTGCATAGGCGGTCAAATTTAAAAATGAAGGCTGGAAAATCCAAAGGAGGCCTAATGCAGGCAGGGATATTTTTAGACAGTTCAGGTCAACCTGTAGACAGCTCAAAGTGATCTGAAAACCAGAAGCAAATGCATCGGATGTAGTATGAGGGGAATGAATGGTGAAGGCAGAACAGTGGCAGAAGTCAGTGTCCTCCAGGGACAGGGAGATGCTAGAATGAGAGGCGAAGGGCAAAGACACTCAGCTTGGGCAGAAGCACAGAAAACCGCCACCTGACGTGAATTGAGGAGGTAAGCAGAGAGGGAACAGCATTCCAGGGCAAAGCACATGAATGAGGCACTACAACATCACACACTAGGAGATCAAGGCATAGGCAAACAAGAAGTAGCATGCGATGGGGCGCCTGGGTGGCGCAGTCGGTTAAGCGTCCGACTTCAGCCAGGTCACGATCTCACGATCCGTGAGTTCGAGCCCCGCGTCAGGCTCTGGGCTGATGGCTCGGAGCCTGGAGCCTGCTTCCGGTTCTGTGTCTCCCTCTCTCTCTGCCCCTCCCCCGTTCATGCTCTGTCTCTCTCTGTCCCAAAAATAAATAAAAAACGTTGAAAAAAAATTTTTTAAAAAAAAAAGAAGTAGCATGCGATGTAATTTAATTCTAATTCATTAACTTTTCCTGGAAACAGTTTTTGCTTCATTGATTACAGTTCAAACTTCGCTGTATTGCTTTGTGAAAAAAGAACCTTATTCTCTTTCTGTTTTCTCTCTCTTATAATGATGCACATCTTTAATTTGGAGCTGTATTTTTTACAATAATTAAAATAGTCATCATCAATTGAGCAAATGAGACACCATCAAAAAGAGAGATAAGCAACTGGCGATAGATCTCTAAAGTTGTGAATGCTATTTTTGTCACTTCTTATGTCAGAATATTTGCCTGTTATGGAACAGATTGTCGTAACAGAGAATTCTTATATTAGATGAAAAAAAATGAGCAGATGGGCAGTGAAAAGTTTTTCTTCATGCACATTTCCTAATAGTAAAATAAAGAGAATCCCTAAATATTGCATGTAAATAAAATGACTCAGCAAAGCAAATGCTTATATAATTACTTGCCGTACGAAGAGCTACATTAAAATACACAATTACACACATGGGAATTGTGGAGAATTTACTTCCTCTCTTGATTTTTTCTGAAAAGTGTTTATAATATGAAATATTAGTGCATTTACTGGGGTTAGGAAAGACCAGTTAGAATTCAACTTTCCAGGGCCCTTGGTCATGATCTCACAGTTTGTGAGCTTGAGCCCCACATCTGGCTTGCGGTTGTCAGCTCAGAACCTTCTTTGGATCCTCTGTCCCCCTCTTTCTCTGTCCTTCCCCCACTCATGCTTTCTCTCAAAAACAAACAAACAAACAAAAAACATTAAAAAAAAAAGAATTCAAACTTCCTGGTCTAGAATTCATCAGCACATTCAAGCTCTCCCTTGGTTCTGACTGCAATCCCCTCTGTTAAACTTTACCTTTACTACTACGTGCTGCTGGTCAATGGGGATGCAGTGTTTCTTTTGAAACAGGTACCTAAGAATACCACTGCCACAGGTACTTAAAGCAGGCAAGAATTAGGCACCTTAGGGGAAATGGGAATAAATGCAGAAGGTTAGACTTCACTACTCAGGAGTCCAGTAAGTTACAGCACCCTCAAAGATCTGTGCAGGCAAAGTGCACAGTCATGAGAGGATAACTATGTGCCACGGATGCAGAAATCATAGCCTGAATTCTTGAATTGCTCAACAACCGGCAAATAATGATAACAATTTTCTGAGATACTAAGTAGAGAACTGGCCACATGGTGTCCTTCAGAAAATGTCTCTCGGGGCGCCTGGGTGGCTCAGTTGGTTAACCGTCCAACTTCAGCTCAGGTCATGATCTCATGGTTTGTGAGTTCGAGCCCCACATCGGGCTCTGTGCTGAAAGCTCTAAGCCTGGAGCCTGCTTCAGATTCTGTGTCTCCCTCTCTCTCTCTCTCTGCCCTCCCCCACTCTTGCTCTGTCTCTCTCTCAAAAATAAATAAACATTAAAAAATTTTTAAACAAAGAAGAAAACATCTCTCAACTTGGTGTGTTTACTGTGCTACAGAGGTGACCAGAAATAGAGAATAGGGATGCATTCTGATTCTCACAGGAAGCCGGGCTTGTGTTGCTGGAACATAACATTCAGGGGTGAAGGACAGTAAATGGCTTGGAGTATTTGGACAAAGCCAACTGCCCGCCGAAAGACCTACAGAGCCCGACTGAGAAATGTTGTCTTAGATTATACAGATAATAACTAATGGATACATAGGTCAAAGATACTATGTTTACCCGTTCTCTACTTAAGAGAAAAAGCATACCAAGAGAGAGATTTCTTGGTCAAAGTTCCAAATTCTCAAAAGTGGCAGCTAAGTCAGTTTCTTCTGGGATTCACCTCCTTTCCCATTACTGTAGCCAAGGAGTAGAGTACAGCTGTGCCATGTACTCACTGGAGAGGACTTCCCCGGAAAAAAGAGGGGGCTGGGGAGGAGTAGGGCAGGTGAACAGACAAGGAATAGGTGAAGGCTGGTCTCTTTTTTACCTATCAGGAAAGGACACCTGTTTCTGATAAAGCCAGTGAATCATAATCTCAATTCTGGGAAAGTCAAGCATGAAAGACATGGGGGAGTGTTAGCCATAGGCCAAAGAGGAGCACAGATGATACAAAGAAAAAGATCTTTCAAAATCTAGTTAGTAAGAAGCTACGTAGAGGCACCTGTTTGACTCTGTCAGTCAGGCATCACATTTCGGCTCAGGTCACGATCTCATGGTTCATGAGTTTGAGCCTGCATCGTGTGAACTGGAGCCCCGCTTCACGTGAGCTGGAGCCCAGCTCCAGACTCCACGCTCTATTTCCCTCTCTCTCTCTCTCTCTCTCTGCACCTGGTGGGATTCTCTCTCCCTCCCTCTCTCTCTGTCTCCCCCTCACTCACTTGCATTCAATCAATAAATTAAATAAACAAATAATTTTTTAAAGAAGCTGTTTATAGAATCTGTCACCCCACAAAAACTCCACATCAAAAAAAAAAAAAAAACAAGTTTCCATTCCCTTCAATATCAATATAGTACCATGTTTGAAGGAATTACTGTTTAAATTTTTACATATATTATTTCTGAGCCTCAAAAAAAAAAAAAAAAATCCTTCACATAATACAAGCCCAACTTGTTACCTAATCTGGGATTTAGCCGGGGTGGCTCAGTTGGTTACGCATCCGACTTCGGCTCAGGTCTTGATCTCACAGTCTGTGAGTTCGAGCCCAGGTAGCGCTCTGTGCTGACAGCTCAGAGCCTGGAGCCTGCTTTGGATCATGTGTCTCCCTAGCTCTCTGCCCCTCCCCACTCATGCTTTCTCTCTCTCTCTCTCAAAAATAAACAAACAAAAAAACTTGACACAAATGCTTAGAGCAGCATTATTCACAGTAGAGAAAAAAATAAAACTAAGAACAAAACAAAACGGGTTGACATCAAAACGGGAACCATTTTCTCTCTACTACCTCATCCTAGTCATCCACATCCTGTCTCTTCTTCCTGTTATAGTTTATCCCTTTTAAATACTTATGTAAGTATTTACATAGGTGCACCCATGCATATGCTTGAAGAAACTCGGGAGATTTTTGTTTGTTATACCATCACCACACCAGGGAAGACCTAAATCTCTGGATCTGAGTGAGAATCACCAGCTGGTAGGCATTAATCATCCTGTTGTAAAGCTGCATTGGCTCACTTTCACCACAAGGGTGCGCCGAAGTAGCAATTTACCAGGCTGGACATTAAGAGTTAATAGTTTCTCCAAAAGGTTAATTCCCTTTCAAGGAACAGATCTACTCACTGGGACATTATCGTTTAATACAAAAATTGTTAACGACAGCGCTTGTGACATTAGTTGATGATTAACTGGTTTCGGTGAGTTCTTATGTCTTTTGACGATTTCCACTACCAAAAAGACAGCTTCAGAGTATAATGGATTTGCACTATTAATCTGCCCACCTGTGATAATTTTAACTACACCTATATGAGAAATAAATCAATTTTGATGAATGGCAGTACACTAGTATTCAGTTTCAGAATGGTTGTATAATAACTGTAATTGCCTTGCCATTGATTTTTTTTTCTTTCTGAGATGTTTCACCCATCTGACTTATTAGGCTGAAAATTACTTTTAGTTTTCAACAATAGTATGGCTGCTCTAATATAAAAGTAGATCTAACATGTGTACCATGTTTAAATTTAATAGATGTTTTCAATACTTAGAAATCACCTGCCTAAAACCTATATATGTGTGTATGTGTGGAATATGTAGGTGTAAGTGTGTATCTGATAAAAATAAACCAATGTCTGGAAAAGTAAGTAGTGTTTATATCCTGCCTCAAAGATGATAACATCATTTAAAAAAATTATGTTTATTTATTTTGAGAGAGAGAGAGAGAACAAGGGAGGGGGAGAGAGAGAATCTCAAGCAGGCCCCGCACTATCAGTGCAGAGCCCGATGCGGGGGTGAAACCCACGAACCATGAGATCATGACCTGAGCGGAAATCAAGAGTCCAACCCTTAGTTGACTGAGTCACCCAGACACCCCAAAGATGATAGCATTATTTAATGGAGCATTCAAGTTTTGCCTGAAAAGCAAATGAGAAGCACTTGTGTTAAAATATTTTTTTTTACCCTATTCATAACCTACAAAATTGCATAAATCTGGGGCTCTTTTCAAGGTCAACATGGGCTGTGCAGTCCACAGTCTTTACAGCCATGGGATACACTGCTAATCTTATTTCATTATTCCCAGTGACAGTAACATCTTTATACTCTTTAGTTGGTATCAAAAAGGCAAGGGCTTCACAAAGACAAGGAGAATTTATTCCTTCGACAAGTGAGTGCCTTCTTTGACACAGTGGTATGAGAAACAGATATGGTGCCCCCATCATCAAGAACTGTGTGATTATTTCAACATCTACCCAGTCATAAAACGCAAAAACAAACAAACAAAAAAGGAACCTTATCCAAGTAGCATAAAATATCTATCATTGAAAATGTTTTGTACTCATAAACTCTCAAGGATAAACTAGTTATAATTTCATAATATCATCGTTGAATTCAATATTAGAGAATGTCTACAAAATTATTTGAAGCTAGAATAATTTTAAGGTTTTTTTCTATCTCTATCTGATATCCAGAACAGTTGTTTATTTAAGACACTGTAGGAGTGCCTGGGTGGCTCAGTTAGTTAAGTGTCCAACTTCAGCTCAGGTCATGATCTCAAGGTCTGTGAGTTCAAGCCCCATGCTGGGCTCTGTGCTGATAGCTCAGAGTCTGGAGCCTGCTTCGGATTCTGGGCCTCCCTCTCTCTCTCTCTCTGCCCCACTCCTGACTGCACTCTGTCTCTGTCTCTCAAAAATGAATAAATATTAAAAAAAATTTTTTAAGCCACTGTAGTTTATAATAATGAAATAAAAAATGTTCCCTGCATAAACAAGGCAGGAACCTATATTCATTTGCTATGTTACTTTGCTTTGAAATTTCTTTGCATTAAGTCAAAGAAGATGGCTTATCAGCATAATATTAACTTCTAGGTCCCAGAGAACATTTTCCTCAACACTTTGCTTCAGTAACACCCTATCCATGCACTTGAATCTGTGAGAGGGAAGGAGAGAATTGAAAATACTAAAAGGGATTGAGAAGAGACAGAAGCATACACTTTTTTATTGTATTATAGTGAATCATGATTGGATAGTACTTTTTACTAGAAAATCCGATTTAAGTTTCAGAGTTTTAAATCTAATACTTCCCATCAATTTTTAATTTTTTTCCTTTCTCTAGATTTTTATCTAAATTCCAGTTAACATACAGTGTAATATCAGTTTTAGGTGTAGAATTTAGTGATTCATCACTTACATACAACACCCAGTGTTCATACAACAAGTGCCCTTTTTTCCGTTCTTTTATTTTTAGAGAGAGAGAGTGCAAGTAGGGAGAAAGGCACCGAGGGAAAGACAGAGAGAAAGAGAATCCACGCTGTGAGCGTGGAGCCCGGCAAGGGGCTGGATCCCACGATCCTGGGATCATGACCTGTGCTGAAATCAAGAGTCGGAGGCTCAACTGACTGAACCACCCAGGCACCCCAACCTTTCTAACATATTTTTAAACACTGTTCTCACGTTCTAAAAATATCAAAATAAATGGTATCCTCTTTTTGGAAAATATTTTCAAATGAGGTTTGTAAAGGTTTTTCATCTTTGCCTTGATGACATGAGATCTCAACTTCTAAATATCATACATGTTTCAAAAGCTGTATGTAAGTGTAATGCCACACTAAGGGCTCATACAAAAATCCAGCAGATCCTATGCTACCTGGGGTGCCAGATATCAAAACATTAAGGGGCGCCTGGGTGGCGCAGTCGGTTAAGCGTCCGACTTCAGCCAGGTCACGATCTCGCGGTCCGTGAGTTCGAGCCCCGCGTCGGGCTCTGGGCTGATGGCTCGGAGCCTGGAGCCTGTTTCCGATTCTGTGTCTCCCTCTCTCTCTGCCCCTTCCCCGTTCATGCTCTGTCTCTCTCTGTCCCAAAAATAAATAAAAAACGTTGAAAAAAAATTAAAAAAAAAAAAAACATTAATTTAGGGCAACACACATTCCCATCCAGTATACTTCTCTATGGTTGAGTTAAACCCAGCTAGATACGAGAGACAGAGGCAAATGTGTAAAGTGATCACACAAAGTGTCGATGACTGCTCGAAGCCTAATTTACTCTCCAGCTTTTCTTGCTCAAGGATATTTGAAGCCTGTATAAAGATACAGGGGCCATGGTTTAACCCAAGTAAATTAAATCCTAACTGTAAAACTTGAGGCACTGTGATAGGGAAGGGAAAAATATTTGGAGAGGAAAGCCTCTCCGGCACTAATCACAGAAGTATATAGGTAGCCCCCTATTTCAATAGTAAGATTGAGCAAATCCTATTAAACGCTGTCTCAGACTATAGGACCGTAAGACAGGTAACACTGGTCTTCACACGATCATTCATGTTCACAATAAAGATACAGAAGAAAAACCACAAATAAACAAAAGGGATATATAGCAAAGTCATCACGTTCTAGACAAGAATAAATGCAATTGGGGTATAGCCGTATGTGTGGTGCAGCAGCTTAAAATCCCATAATAACTAAGGAGCTGCTCATTCGTCACATGATTCAGATTACTGCAAAATTTTTAACAAAAATGGAGTGCAGTGAAGATTTGCTGACACTGATAATATTTTATGGACTTTCTCCTTTGATTACTATTTTAAATTCCTGGAAATATGAAGTCCAGTGACTACAGATCCTTTTCATTATTGCTCTTATCATCATCATTATGATTATTTATAGAAGAATTTTCTGGATCAGAGTGGAGCAGGAATATTTTATCTCTATTCTACGCTTATCAGCCAATCTGCCTTTGTAACAGCAGGATACATTCCCTATGTTTGAACATTTCTGGTGCAAACCAGTTTACTCACTTTGGTTACTATCTCTTATGTCTCCAGCACAGTGACGGCCCCATACACACCATTAACACTGGAGTTATTCTTTGAGTTTGAAGAAACCTGAAATGTAGCCCCCTCATTTCGTATCTGAGTAAACTGTAGCCTAAGCCAAAAAGTGGTTAAATTAATTGTTTAGAACTCTTAAATTTTAGTGTAGTATTATTTTTTCACACCAGATTGGCTACAAATTTTTCTCATTAGTCTCATAAGTTGACAAGAATTCTAGAAAATTTTACATACATATCATGAGAAACTGGTGCAAGTTAAGATGTCCTATTCAGAAGTGGAAACACCAAACCAATAGGTATTTATAAAAAGAACAGAACAAAAATTATGCTAATTAAAGCTAAGGTTAAGTATTCTAGGTCTCACAGAATAAAGATGTACCTTTTTAATTCTCAGAGTAGGAATGCACAATACATTCTGCACGATACATTATTTTTCTATAGTACATCCCTAGAAACGGATGTTCAATTCATATTGAAAACACATTCCTTAAAGAGAGCCAGTTTTAAAATTTTTTCAAAAAATTAATCTGAAAGTAACTTAACAGACTCAAACTTTGGAAAGAGCAAATAAAAAGAATGGAATTCTCATAAACTTCCATGAAGCAGGAGACCTCTTGAACATGGAAACCCTGGCCTGCTTTCATGCCTCCCTTCTGCCCAGTGAAACCTCAGATAAAACTTACACTGTGGACTTCCAGGAATGCTGATGTCTAGAATGGGACATAAAAGAATGCATGAAAAGTTATTACTATTCCTATCTCCCAACACAGAGGCATCGGGGCGGGCAGAGGAGATTATGTCCATAATTGTAACTAAGGCAATGACAGATCTATGGGAATCGTCCTGCTTATTCTTCTACCTGGAACATGAGTAGTGATTGGATAAAGGACAAATAATATTATTCCAAACTTTACCATGTACCAAGCACTTTACACATATGAACTGATTTATTTCGCCACACCATGCATATTGTTACCGCCCTTGAAACAGGAGGAGAAAAAAAAGTAAATAATTTGCCAAAACTGATACAGATAGGAAGTGCTAGATTTGAAATGTGAAACTGAGTTTGTCTGGCTTCTAGCCTATTTTTTTTTTTAGCTACAGCATATGTTCTCCACTCTGAATTAAATGAATGTAATTATTGGCAGCTATGTATGTGAATAATACATGTAGGTTTACTGTATCACACTACAAATTGTGTGTGTGTGCGTGTGTGTGTGTGTGTGTACACATTTATATGCAGACTGTTCTCTCTGTTGAAAACACCAACTTTTCCCCTTAGTTCCCAGATTTCTACCAGTTCCTCCTATTTTACATGTAGAAGAAAGAGTTTGAAATTTAACCCTTTAATTGGACCCTAACGTAAGAAATATTACTGGAAGGGCAGCTGTGCTTAGCCTGTGATAAAACACAAGTGACAAAAGATAACTGAAGAAGAGTGACATATTTCCAAAGGTCAAGTGCGGGCAGAAGTTGGGAAGAACTAAGTACTAGAAGACTAGACATCTCACAATTATTTCTTATAATGTTACGTCATTAATTTTGGAGTAAACTTCCAAATTACTAAACACACTTAACATTCAATTTTCAGTACTAAGATTTATCTTCAATTCAAATGTAAGTGATATTTGAATGAGCCATTCCTCCTCTCCATTCTGTTAATACAGATAATCAAGAGTGGACTATCGTCAAATATAAGGAAGGAAATACATTTAATGCAGCAATAATAGTTCATGTATATGCAAGGAAAAATGCAGAAAAAAAGCAAAGACCTAAAAGACACTAGAATTCCCCAATGACTGAACAAAATAATTATGATAGCCTTTACATATTCCTAAAATGTGTCATTTTATGTGGATTTTTAAAAAGAGCTCATGAGTAGGACACATACCCTCCAATTTTATCTATAATCAGGTCAGATTGTGATAACAGTTAAGTTGTATAATGCCTAGATATTTCAAGGAATGACAATACCGCAGATAGATAAAAACAAATAGCATTCAAAAGTTAATCCAATATTAAAGGACCACCATTTCCTGCAGAGTGAAAACATAGAAAGATTTGCAAAAAAGGCAAAGTAAATAAAATGATCACTAAATCTATTGATAATATTATTAAAACAATATGAAACGCTTTAATGATTAGTTGTATAAGTATGATTTCTTGGCCATGTAGCAAAAGGGAGAAAAAAGGTCAATAAACATAATCATGCATGCGCTATGACTAATGTGTTAGAAGTAGAAAAAAATCTTAAACTTAATGGGAACCATTGTAATTGCAATTGGTATCTAGCTAATTCTACCAATGACTAGCCAATTCTAGCATTAGTCTTGAGAATTAAACACTGACCCAACAGTGTAGGGCCCTAGTACCACTAAACCATTCCATTTCAAATTGCATTTAGTTTTATGCCCTGTTAGTTGAACATTTATATTAAATTTTAACATTAGACTTAATTTATTATAGAGTGATATGCACAGTTTTGCTGGCATTGCAGTGGTTCTTTTTGTTCTATGATGCATTATTACTCTATAAAATGGAAATCTTTCCTAATTAGGATTCAATTAAGAGAAAGCAGGAGGTAAAAGATTATGCCAAGAAGAATCTTCATGATATTAGTGAAGGGTGAAAATATCTTAGATGTGGAAATTAAAAATAAACTTGGGAAAGGATCTTCAAATAGGATGTTCTCAAGAGGGAATGGATGATGTTTCAGTGCTACTTATATGTCCAAAGTTGGTATTTCCACCCCAAAATGCATACAATATCTTCATAATGTTAATGCAAAATAATACATGTTGGAAACATGTTTACCAATTTATTGGAAGTGTCTAGCAAGAATCATGGCAAGGGATCACATTCCCTACATTTCATCTAAGAAAACGGTGAGAGTTGGGTCTACATCATGTTTCCGTTTCAGTTAAAGGTGTCTAATAAATACACTTCAAAGATTAAATCATATTAAATTGCTTTTGGCACCTAAACGGATTTGGCTGCCACACTACTACTGACAATGAAGCCACTTTTTTGTTGACACGTTTGTTTCCATTTCACAACTGGACTTATCCATTCCTACCGTACGAAGTTCTATCAAGTTCAGGTAGCTATTTCATGAAAATGCATTATCTTAAGGGTACACAGTTAGTGATATTAGTAGATCGATGTATATTTTTTCCTGTTAATATCCAATATCCAAAGATAAAACCCTGGCTTAGGAGACAAGCAAAATGAGTATGTTCAGTAATATTAGTCTACATAAAAATATTTTAAGAAGCTAGGCCATTGTCATTAGTCATGATAAGAATGTCTCCTAGGATATGTAAGTCAAAAGAAAGTTTATGTGGCAGAATTATGTAAGGAAACTTACAATAGTGCCTGCCCACAAACCATGCAATTTGGAAACAGCCAAGAAACAAAACCATAGAGAAGGAGAGATAAATACAACATGTATTAGGGGTTATTATGCAACTACAAAGATTCAATATGACCCTGGAAATATAGCAAAAAATAGTTATGGAAAAGAAGCTATTTCTTATGCTCAGTAGCTAATTTTCAAACATATGTACCTGTATTTGAAACTTTGAGCATTTCACACATTTTTCTGTATCTGAAAAAAAAATGGATCCAGACTGATATTGTGTATCAATATAGCTGAAAACAGTCAATAAAAAGGTAGCCAAAAGCAAAGTTCAATAAGAATTCTAAAAAAGGATATTATTTTTGATTGCTGATAAAACACTTCTGATGTATACTTTGCTCATATTGGAAAAGAATAATTTACTGTTCAATTTTCCCAGAAAGGATGAAATATCTATAAGATGATTTCATAAAATGTTTGATTAAATAAAAGCTAGATTAAAATGTCTAGGTCAAACTGTATATATAATTAGAAACTTTAGAAATAAGATATAACTCCATTTTGAAAATATTGCAATATCTAACAATTAATTAAATCTATTTTCCACATAATTTACGATATACATAATTGTCTATTTTCATTTTAAAATGTTCAAGGGCATTGGATCTATGAAAACAACACATATATTTTAATCCTCTACTCCGGAAAATTAAGAAATGCATATTCTTCAGGACAAATGTATTTAATATAAGGTGACACAAGAAAAGTACATCAAATTTTCTTATCCATGTGAATATAAGTATTAAATGGAAATACTTATAATACACAATATGATTTGAAAGGAAGGAATGTTAAGACTATAGTGGTAGTACAAAAGTTCATATGACCCAGTCCATATATCATATATTTATGATCTGAATATATATTATGTATTGAATGTGTAACACAAATATATCTTTCCATTTGTGGGCATTTGACTGGGACTACCACATTTTACGTATATTTAAAGAAAACAAAATGAGAGTGCTAGAGACAGATTTAGATTATATGCAACAGACTTAGTGAATATACGACCAAAACAGAATCAGTAATAATAATAGTTTACATGTTGGGTGTGACCATGATATGGTCTAATTTATACTAAAGATAGACTATTTATAAATATTTAAACCATTTTCAACAAACATACATAATATCAAATTCCAAAATGCATGCCTTTCTATTTTCTGTGTTTTTTTTTTTTTTTAACTTACTGCTTTGTAAGTTCTCTTTTGTCCAGCATGTTTCCGAATTTGTTCTCCATTTGGCCCTGTTTCCACATGCATCGAATAGATAATGTCAAAGAAATCTTCAACCACAGCTACCCGCCGCAAAGACAGCTTCTCATCCACCCCTACACCATCCTGGAAACAAAACCAAAAAAAAAAATAAATAAATAAAATACACAAAATTAATAAAGAAATATATATTCACCACAAAGAGGTAGTTAAACAAAAACATGTTGATAAACTGAGCCAAATCATCTGATAGGAAACTTTAAAAACTTGTGAGTGAATATTGCATAATTTCACACATTTACATATAGAACTTTAAGAAATATGAAAAAAGATGGGGCGCCTGGGTGGCTCAGTCGGTTAAGCGTCCGACTTCAGCTCAGGTCATGATCTCGCGGTCCGTGAGTTCGAGCCCCGCGTCGGGCTCTGGGCTGATGGCTCAGAGCCTGGAGCCTGCTTCCGATTCTGTGTCTCCCTCTCTCTCTGCCCCTCCCCCGTTCATGCTCTGTCTCTCTCTGTCTCAAAAATAAATAAACGTTAAAAAAAAAAAATTTAAAAAAAAAAAGAAATATGAAAAAAGATATCTGGCATAGTGATCATGCTTACCCATAAATAACATCTTTTAAGTTTTATAATGACTTATTTCTTGCCATCAGCATAACATTCTTAAATTATTCTAAAACATATTTTAAGGCTTAGTAATTTTTATTACAATAATTTCATTCTAAATATTGATTCATTCGTCCAATCAATTTTATTGAGTTGCTGGGTACTGGAAGCTGTTATTAGAGAAATAAAAGAAATAATATGAAATCCCTAACCTTAAACACCATATAATTTAAGATTAGACTAAGGGGCACTAAGTGTTCAAGTTAAAAATGGAAGCTCTAGAGATAGTCTAGGTGTGAACTTTGGACCCTCCACTCAGAAATTGGATGTTTTGTGCAAATCACTGAAATTCCCCTAAATTTCACTCTTCTCAAATTTCAGTTTTCTCAATTGGAAAACAGAGATAATAGAGGCCGCTTCACAGAATTGTAATCAAATGAAGTAACAAAGGAAAAGGATGTGACCCAATTGGTTGGCATATAGTGAACACTTGACAAATAGCAGCTCTTGTCATTTTAATGATTGGGATAAAAATGTAAACAACATACTATAGGAGTTGAAAGAATAAAGGTATCACCTCCGGCTGAGGTAGCTTCTTGGAAGAAACACAATTTGATGTGAGTGGGAATTCACACAGGGTAAAAGCCATGGTGGTACAAAGTGTAGCAAAAAGCTCCCATAAATGATGAGAAGTAAGAAATTCATAAGAAAAGAATAAGAAATTAGGAATTAGACAAGAAAGACATTTAATCTTATATGAAAGCGTTTTCTATTTGCAAACACAGACATGCACACACGTGCATACACACACAATGTTCTTACGTGGACCCCGAGGCATAATCTGAAATAACATGATGTAGGCATTAATGTTGGTATACAGCATAAGAGAGTGATTAATCTGAGCTAAATTATTATGCAGTCAATGAGTCAAATGGTATATTTAAATAACTATACGTATATATTTAAATAACTACATATATATTCAAATACATATATATTCAAATATATGTGGATTGTGTATTTCACAATCTGTTAAATTTGAAGCACTCCTCCACAGTTACCTAGAATGCAGGTGATTCTTCATTAGGTTTATATCTTTCTCACTTATCTCCTTTAACATCTTAAGCCATCTCTTCTTCTATACTGGGTCTCATGGATAATCCCTTATTGTCTTGTGATACAAGACCAGCATATGTAGTGAAAGTACAGAGAAACTGCATGAAGCATGGCCGTAACTACCCCGAAAAACTGAGGTAGCTTAGAGTACAGTGCCTGGGAAGCACCATTTCAGATGCCCATCCCCCAATCACTCCAACCTACACCCACTCCTCAGAGAACATCCACTGTTCCTAGGCTAGATATCCAAATTTTAGCTCTTCCCACCAGCAAAAACACACATAAAATTTTGTCTTTTCTCCAACTCATAAAACTTACAGTTTCCTCTCGTTTCCTTTGCTGGATAATCAGAAACATAGTGACTGTATACAGTTAATAAAATATGAGCGACGTAGGAATCACAGCCTACTTACTCGCGCCTTCAACAATTATCCCAGAAAGACCAAATACATCGCCAAGCCTTCTACTAGGCACTAAAATTACCAATGTGTATGAGACAGATGATCAAGGTCTTTGTGGAGTTCACAGTCTAGTACAGAAAAAAAATATCAAATAATTGTTAGAGGTGTATACTGATTTCCTGTGACTTTGGTAATAAATTAGTACAAATAGGAGGCTTAAAACAAGAGAATTTATTTCCTCATAGGCCTGGAGGCCAGATGTCCAAATTCAAAGATGGTGGCAGAGCTGCACCCCCTCGGGCAGTTCTACAGGAGAATCCATTCTTGGTCTCTTCCAGTCTTGTGGCTGCTAGCATTCCATGCCTTGAGGCCATGTCACATTGCCTTCTTCTTTTTGATGTGTCTCTCCTCCGTGTGTCTCTTTCTCTTAATGACTCATTTTATCTGAAGGCATTTAGGTCTAACCAGATAATCCAGGGTAACCTCTTCACTCGCTATCCTTAACTTAATTGCATCTCTGAAGACTCTTTTTCTAAACAAGGTAACATTTACAAAATTCAGGGATTAAGACTTGAAATTTTTAGGTGGCTATCATATAACTACAGGTTGTATGAATTAGAGTACAGAATTAGAGTACAGAAGGTATAAATTGCGCTATGGGAACATATATAGGAAATGCTTCACCATCAGTGGTTAACATTTAGTATACTTTCAAGAAATCAGTGTTAATCAAGATAATATTGAAATCACATGCATTGGGGAAGGGAAATCAACTATTATCCTTCTGTCATATGGATCTGCTTGCAATTGTGATGAAGTTCAATTTACATCCACACTCATTAAAACTCAAAATTGCCATAACCAAGTAGGACAATCCCAGGTACGCAAGATTGGTTTAACATATAAAAATTAATTAAAGTTTATACATTTATTCTGAGAGTGTGTGCATGTGGGAGCTGGGGAGGGGCAGAGAAAGAGGGAGAGAGAGTGAATCCCAAGCAGGCTCTGTGCTGTCAGCACAGAGTCCAACACAGGGCTCCATCTCACGAACTGCGAGATCATGACCTGAGCCGAAATCATGACCTGAGCCTAAATCAACATTCAGATGTTTAACTGACTGAGCCATCCAGGTGCCCCCCAAATTAATTAATGTAATACACCATATTAAAGAATAATGGACAAAAAGCATACGATCACTTCAATAGATGCAGAAAAAGCATTTGACAAAAACCAACATACTTTCCTGAGAAAAACTCTTAATAAACTAGAAAGAAAATTTCTCATGATAAAGGGCATCTATAAAAACCCCATGACCAATATTTAATAATGAAAGATTGAATGCTTTCCCACTATGAATAGGAGCAAAACAAGAATGTCTGCTCTAGCCACTGCTATTTAATATTTTACTGGAGGTACAATTAGGCAAAATAAAGAAAAAGGAAAAGGAAAAGGAAAACAAAAAGAAAAAGGGGAAGAAAAAGGGAAAGGGAAAGGGAAAGAGAAAGAGAAAAAGAAAAAGGAAAAGGAAAGGAGGAAGGAAGGAAGGAAGGAGGGAAGGAAGGAAGGAAGGAAGGAAGGAAGGAAGGAAGGAAGGAAGGAAGGAAGGAAGGAAAGAAAGTTAGTTCACCTAGATTGAAAAGAAGGAAGAAAAAACTATCTCTATTTGTATATGACATGATCTGGTATATAGGAAACTCTGTGGAATCCACCAAATAACTGTTAGAATTAATAAGTGAGTTCAGCAAATTTGAGGTTCACAAGTAATATATAAAAATCAATTGCATTTCTGTTCATTAGCAATAAAAAACCCAAAAATGAATTTGGAAAATCATTTCATTTACAATGGCATCTAAAAATTAGAATACAAGACATAAATTTAGACAAAAAGTTTAAAAAAAAGTGCAGGCCTCATACATTGAAAGATACAAAACATTGTTATAAAAACTTCTAATGACCCAAATAAATGGAAGAATAGCCTATGCTCACAGAGCGGAGGCTTGATATTGTTAAGATGGTAATATTCCAAAAACTTACTTACAAATTCAGTGTAATCCCCATTTAAAAATTCTGGCTAGTTTTTTGCAGAAATTGACAAGTCAAAGTTTATATATCAATGCAAGTTACTTAGAATAGCCAAAATAATATTTGAAAAGAAGAAATTTGGAAGTCTCATACTTCTTGACTTCAAACTTACTATAAATCTTACATAATAGACAACATGGTACTGGGCATGAGAACAGATATATAGATCAATGGGACAGAATTGAGATTCCAGAAATAAACCTTTACACTCATTTTCAATTCATTTTATTTTATTTTTTTTTTTTCAACGTTTTTTATTTATTTTTTGGGGACAGAGAGAGACAGAGCATGAACGGGGGAGGGGCAGAGAGAGAGGGAGACACAGAATCGGAAACAGGCTCCAGGCTCCGAGCCATCAGAGCCCCAGAGCCTGACGCGGGGCTCGAACTCACGGACCGTGAGATCGTGACCTGGCTGAAGTCGGACGCTTAACCGACTGCGCCATCCAGGCGCCCCTCAATTCATTTTAAATAGGAGTGTCAAAACAATGCAGCAGGGAAAAAATAGTCTTTTCAACAAATGGTACTGGAACAACTGGATACCCACATGCAAAAGAATGACATGGAATCCCGACCTCACACCATACATAAAAATTAAGTCAAAATGAACCATAGACCTAAATGTAGAAGCTAAAACTTAAAATTCTTTAAAAAATAAACCATACAGAGAAGTAAATGTTTTTAAACTTAGGTAAGGCAAAGTTATCCAAGTTATAAAATCAAAAGTAAAAACAACAAAAGAAAAATTAATTGAACTGTATTAAAATTAAAAAAAATTTATGCTGAATATGGTACCATCAAAAAAGTGAAATAACCCACAGAACTGGGAGAACATGTTTGAAAATCATATATCTGATAAGGGGTTAATAGCCAAAATATATAAAGGACACGTTCAACTCAATAGCTAAAAATACAAACATTCCAATTACAAAAATAGGTAAAGGATCTGAATCATCATTTCCAAAGACACCCAAACAGACAACACGTACATGAAAAGGTACTCAACATCACTAACCATCAAGTAAATGCAAATCAAAACCACAATGAGATATCACTTCATACATGTTTGAATAACTACTATCAAAAGGACAAGAAATAACAAATGTTGGTGAGGATGTGGAGAATAGTGATCCCTTGCACTCTGCTGGTGGGAATGTAAACTGGTGCAGAACTATGAAAAACACTATGGTATGGATATTCCTCAAAAAGTTAAAAATAGAACTACCATATGATCCAGCAATTCCAGTTTTGGGTTTATCCAAAGGTAACAAAAACACTAACTCAAAAAGATACATGCACCCTCATTTTCATTACAATAGCTATGAGTGTTGGGAGAAAATAGTCATGAAAGCAACCTAAGTATCTATCTGTTGATGGACAAATGGATAAAGAAAATGTGGTCATATGTATATAAGCCACATTTTGTGCTACCACATAATTGTGGTATTATACACACACACACATAGAATATTTTTCAGCCACAAAAAAAAAGGGAAATCTTGCTATTTGCAACAACATGGATGGTTCTTGAGGATACTGTGCTAAGAGAAATAAGACAAAGACAAATACCATATGATTTAACTTACATATGGAATGTAAAAAAACAAGCAAACAAACAAAAAACCAAACTCATAGATACAAAGAACAGACTGGTGGTTACTAGGGTCAGGAAGTAGGATGTGGATTAAATGGGTAAAGATGGTCAAAATTTTGAAGGTATAAACTTCTAGCTATAAAATAAATAAATCCTGGGGATATAATATATTGCATGGTTACTATAGATAATAATATTGTATTACATTTTTGAAATTGCTAAGATCTTAAAAGTTCCTATCATAAAAAAAGAGTTGTAACTATGGGTGGTGGTGGATATTAACCAGACCTATTGTGGTGATCATTTTGATACATGTCTCATTACATATAATCATTGTAATCATATAATCATTATATATCTACACCATAATCATTATGTTGTATACCTAAAACAAAAAAAATTGTAAAGATTTTGAATAAACATTTCCCCAAAGAAGATGTTCCAATGGCAAGTAAGCACAAGAAGAAATGATCGACAGAATTAGTAATCAGGGAAACATAAATAAAAATTTCAATGAGATACTACTTCACATTGACTAGGATTGCTACAATCAAACATAAGTATAGGCAAAGATATGGAGAACTTGGACCTCTCATGCATTGCTGGTGGATATGCAAAGTGATGCAGGTGCTTTGGAAAGTCTGACAGGAACTTGAAAATTTAACAGATTTACCAGATGACTGAAAAAGCCCTAAGTACACACATATATTCAAGAGAAATTAAAACATAGGCCCACAGAAAATAAATTGTACAAAATCCAGCAGCATATCCATTACAGCAAAAAAATAGAGATAATAAAATGCCTCTGAACTGAATATATAAACAAAATGTGGTATAAGCATACTAGGAAATATTATTCTGACATAAAAAGGGATAAAGTATTGATCCATGCTATGCCATGGATGAAATGTGAAGATATAAAGCTAAATTAAAGAAGCCAGACACAACAAAAGACACCTATTACTTGATTCGTTTTATAAGAAGTGTCCAGAAAAGGCACATTTACAGATGTGAAGCAGATGCTTTGAACTAGGAAGAGGAGTGTATGGGGATTGACTGCTACTGGTTACAAAGAAGGGACTTTAGTAGGGACAAAATGTTCTAAAATTAGATGATGTTGGTGATGGTTTTATATCCTGTGAATATACTAAAACATTAAATTGTGTACTTTACGTGGATGAATTACATGGTGTGTGTTATGCCTCAAAAACACCGTGGAAATACGCAGTCTCCAATAGCTTTGAATTTTAATTTCTTTTTTGTTTTATTTTATTGTATTTTAAATATGCATTTTTAAATTTTAAAAAAATTTTTGAGGGGCGCCTGGGTGGCTCGGTCGGTTGGGCGTCCCACTTCGGCTCAGGTCATGATCTCACGGTCCGTGGGTTCAAGCCCCGCGTCACGCTCTGTGCTGACCGCTCAGAGCCTGGAGCCTGTTTCAGATTCTGTGTCTCCCTCTCTCTCTGCCCCTCCCCTGTTCATGCTCTGTCTCTCTCTGTTTCAAAAATAATAAACGTTAAAAAAATAATAATAAAAAAAAAATTTTTGAGTATGGTTGACACACAATATTACATTAGTTTCAGGTGGACAACACGGTGATTCAAATACTCTACATTACACTGTGCTCACCACAAATGTAGCTACCATCTGTCACCATACAACACTATTCCACTATCACTGACTATATTCCCTATGCTGTGCCTTTTATTCCTGTAACTTATCCATTCTATAACCGGAAACGTGTATCTGCCCCAACTCTCCCCATCCATTTTGCTCATCTCTCCAACCCCTTTCCCTTTGGCAACCACCAGTTTTTTCTCCATATTTATAGGTGTGATTCTGCTTTTTGTTTGTTTATTCATTTCTTTTGTTTTATACATTGCACATGAATGATATTACATGGCATTTGTCCGTCTCAATCTGACTTATTTCACTTAACGTAATGCTGTCTATTACCATTTGCAACAACACAGATTTTAATTTCAAAGAGGCCAGGGGCGCCTGGGTGGCTCAGTCGGTTAAGCGTCCCACTTCAGCTCAGGTCATGATCTCACAGTCCGTGAGTTCAAGCCCCACGTCAGGCTCTGTGCTAACAGCTCAGAGCCTGGAGCCTGCTTCGGGTTCTGTGACTCCTTCTCTCTGCCCCTTCGCCTCTCACGCTCTTTCTCTCTCTAAAAAATAAATAAACATTAAAAAAAAAACCTTAATTTCAAAGAGGCAAAACATCAAAAAAGGAGTTCATACAATACAATTCTAACAGTCTGCACACCCATAAATGTAGAGTGAAAATGGAAACGGCTAAATCACCAAGGCTTATAGCAGTGCGTTGGTATACACAAGGTTTTTTTAAAATTTTTTTAATGTTCATTTATTTTTGACACAGAGAGAGAGCATGAACAGGTGAGGGTCAGAGAGAGGGAGACACAGAATCCAAAGCAGGCTCCAGGCTCTGAGCTGTCAGCACAGAGCCCGACGTGGGGCTCGAACTCCAGACCGCGAGATCATGACCTGAGTCAAAGTCGGACGCTCAACCGACTGAGCCACCCAGGTGCCCCATACACAAGGTTCTTATAAATTTTAATAACATAAGGATGTGTAGCATACAACTTATAAATAATAGCAAAATACGTAATACTTTTTACTGTAAATTCCATATAGACAACTAATTCTCACAGAATGCTTTCATTGACTTGTGTTCAATTCTTGGTCAGCAAAACCAGCCTATTTTATTCAAACCATGATAATGTCAAATGGAATTTCATTGCAGACTTCTTCCTAATAAGTTCTTTTGTAACTTGACATGGGATGTACTTTACTGTTGTACTATTTCTCCCTTGTATAAATTTTATTAAACTGAGACTTCTTTGAGCTTCAGCACTATGGCCATAAGCAGAACAATAAATCCAGCCCTGATGTGTGGTACTTGCTGATTTCCGTGGCGTAAGTACTTCCACCGAAGAATATTTCAAGATACCAGTGTGAAGTCACCGAGCCCAGAGTTAGGAAGAGATGCACGACAGCATAGCAGTCTGGTGAAAATACCACATAATAGACCAGAAAAGCTACCTCAAGAATATGAATAATAGGGAGCCTGGGTGGCTCAGTCAGTTAGGTGTCTGACTCTTGATTTCAGCTCAGGTCATGGTCTCACAGTGTCATGAGTTCAAGTCCCGCATCGGGCTCCGTGCTGGCAGCACAGAGCCTGCTTGGGATTCTCTCTCTCCCTCTCTCTCGGCCCCTCCCCCACTCATGCTGTCTCTGTCTCCCTCAAACCAAAAATAAATAAACTTTAAAAAACAAGAGTATGAATAATAATAACATAACTAGGCAGTGATACATTTTGAGTTTCTACCACCTCTCAGAGTAAATAGCTTACTAAGTTCATATCCCTTAATGTTTAATAATGGCTGTTTCACAAATGGCTTATAAAATTCCTGAAAATGTAACAATTAGCTCTCTCAAATTGTACAAACTAGCCCCAGGATACCACTGTTTTTATGTCATTCAAGATGAGTGACATATTTAACGAATTAAGTGAATATTTTATAGCGCAGTTCCTGTAGTCAACCATTGACATAAAAAGCCTTAGATAACAAGAATTCAAAAAACTAACTAATCTAACATAACACTTGAGGGTGCTATAAAACATAGGTACTATTGGAAAAATTTTATGTTAAAGTTAACATGATAGCAAAACTAATCAAATTTGTAAATGGAATGTGTGATGGCAGGTCTGTGCTCAAAAAATTATGGTTTATTCAATGTCCTAATTGTATTATATTAACACACTAAAATGCTATTGAAAGAAGATAATAGTTAAGCTCAAAAATGAATCACCCTTACTTCACTTCCTGCTAGCTTACTAACAGCCCATCAGTCAGATAACATACATACACAAAAAAATTTAAGGCAAACGTGAATTTGGTAAATGAGAGACACAAAGTTTAGAGACACTAACATGATTATAGTGAAATCAATATGCCATTATGTTAAAAGACTATCGTAAAAGATTTTCATGTCTTTTCTTGGCCTTACAGGAGCTATTTAGAAAACACTATTCCTAAGTTTCAAATTCAACTTCTTTCGAAATTCCTCATTTCCAATTACATTATGAAGCTAAACAAGAACTGATGGGAACACAACCATTCAGGGATCTCTCTCCTGCAATCCTTCCTGACTCCCATTCTCCACAGAGGGGTATATCTGCTTGCACCAATATTAAGCTCTGGTAAGATACACATAGACATTGACACTAATATGTCACTCAAGTATATTCAGATAATTTGTGAGAATTTTCTGCTCCATTAAAGAAAAATATTTGAAAGTCAAATTTTTGATACATCAAATAAAACATCTACTGGCATAATTATATTACACAATTCAAACTAAGGCCAATATAACACATTTACTGTTTAGGAATCAGTGAGTGAAAATAGTGATCTCACCTGTCCTTCTTCAGTCTAGTTGTTATCAAACAGCTATCTTAAATGACAAAATTATCATGATAAATTTGATGGGATGGCAATTTTAGTGAAATATTTACAAATAAAAGCAGTATGAAGCTCTGTCAATTTATAAACAACAAATAAAACAACATAATAAAGAAAAAAAGGGTTCCAACATTCAATATTCAAGAGTCCTAAACTCAAAGATTTATAGAGACCATCTGCAAAAAATTGAAATTTTGCCAATACTTTTCAAAGTGCCACCTAAACTGAAAGGTACCCTTGTGCTCCTACTCTACTCAGTTGACTGTATAAGTTCATTTTCCATTGGCAAGTCTGTTGTCCTATGCTGAGATAAAGCAATGGGGGAATGGGAGAAGAGGAGGATTCAGTCTATGAATATGGAAAGGGACCCAAATTTGGCGTAACTTGCTGTAACTACCTAAGGGTGATCCCTTGGAATATAATTCTGCAGGACGGATGCAATCAGAAAGTCCAGGAGTGGGGCAGTATGAGTAAGTATAAAGTATTGGCAAGGCTTAAGAAATTACTTCTACTGGGTTGCCCGAGTGGCTCAGTCAGTTGAGCGTCAGACTCTTGGTTTTGGCTCAGGTCATGATCTCATGGTTGGTGGGTCCAAGCCCCACCTTGGGTTCTGCATTGATGCTGAAGGTACAAGAGCCTGCTTGGGATCCTCTCTCTCTCTCCCTCTCTCTCCCTCTCTCTCCCTCTCTCTCCCTCTCTCTCAGTCTCTCTCTCTCTCTCTCTCTCTCTCTCTGCCCCTCCCCTGCTCATGCTCCATCTTTCTTTCAAGATAAAGAACTTTTTATTTTTTTTTAAGAAATTACCTCTACTATGTGCAAGATACTGTGATAGATTACTTTAGCTAATTCCAAAGAAAAACTCATAAGCTGTTTCCCTTCCTGAAGGAGGTTGCAGTCTACCATTAGTTTAGATGAGTAGGTCAAAAGAGACTATAACAAGTAGAGCATGATAAATCCAACATGCTCTAAAACTGGTTCCCAATCTTGGCTGCACATTGAAATCTCCTGGTGAACTTTGAATTTCTGATACCTAGGTCTTTTCTCCAGAGAATGTGATTTAACAGATCATGGGTGCACTTGGGCAAGGGAGTTTTTAACATCTTCAGGGATTCTAATATGCAGTAAAGGTTGAGAAATCAGGAGAGGAGTTAGTTACAGATACGAATGAAACATGGGGCGCCTGGGTGGCTCAGTCAGTTAAGGGACCGATCCTGATTTCGGCTCAGGTCATGATCTCACAGTTTGTGGGTTTGAGCCCCTCATTGGGGTCCATGCTGTCATTGCGGAGCCTGCGTGAGATTCTCTTTTTTTCTCCCTGCCTTGCCCCTGCTTGCTCTCTCTCTCTCAAAATAAATAAATAAACATTTGAAGCAAACAAACAAAAAAAAAGAATGAAGCAGAATTATGGGGTAGACCCGATGTGGTCATGGATGTCAGTTCAGTTAATACGTTATCGAAGATGTAGTGAGAAACCATTACAATGGTTTTCAACATGAGAATCACAAAATCAGACCAGTGCTTTAAAGCAACTACTATAACAGTAACGTGTACAGCATATCCAGATTAAATAAGAGCGATTGTAACAAGAGGGGAAGGGAAGGGGCAGGTGAGAGAAATTTTGGGAAGGAAAAATTCAGCCATTCCTGGGGACTAAATGTGAAGGTTTATTGAAGAAATCAATGAATGAATTTACGAAGGAGAGAAATGAATGAGACCCCCCCCCCAAAAAAAAGGGAAAAATAAAGAGTAAAATGAAAGAGTAAAACTGGTAGATGAAATAAGAACTACAAGGCTGAGGACAGCATGGGAGGTGGGAGTGGAACGAGTGATAGCAACAGCTGCTGCTGTGCATGAAGCTGTCCCTGTGCTCAGGCAGTCCCCGCTGATATGGTGCAAGGTGTAAGCAAGGTCCTTCACCCTTGTAACAACTCTCTGGGGCAGGCTCAGTTACTGTTCCCAATTTACATACAGGAAAGCTGGCATTGGGAATATAAGTAACTTTCTCCAATCACTAGGTTGTGCTAGGATACAAATCCAGGGCTGGGGGCTCAAGCAGTCATCCCCTAGTAATAGGAAAGAGACATGAAATATACATTTCCACTCTCATTCCAGCACAAAGTGCTAATTTTCAAAGTGGTCATCTGCAGCCCTAACCTCCCTTTTTTAACCTTAGGGGAAGATCCTGCTATTTGGCCCTCACCTCTTCCTCTTCAGTTCACTCATATATTTAAAAACAAGTTCTGGTAGAGTAAATACTTTGTAAGACACCTTCAGCCAAAAAAAAAAAAAAAAAAAACCAAAACAAAAAAAACAAAACAAAACACACACACAAAAAAAACCAAAACAAAAAACTCCACAAAACTTTGATTTTATCAGTTACTGAAGAAATGCACTCTAATTTTAAGTAAAATGTTTATAACCCAAATTAAGAACTTTTAGGTTGCAGCATTCTTTAACATCTTCTAAAGTGTTTAAGTTACTAACTGTATTTTTAAAAAGGAGACAAGGTAACTTGTAGAATTTTAAATGGACAGTATTTGTGTGTGTGGGGGGGGGGGGGAACCACTGCAGAATAAAAGCAGCATAAAGAGAAAAATGTAGTATTTCAACCTAAAGTACTTCAACTGAAAAATATGTTTTTGGGAAAGGCAAACCTATACAAAATTTATTAATTTTTGTACCAGCAATTCATTTGTAAAAACAGAAAATTTAATTCCACTTCTTTCCAAAATTGATGATCTATTCAAGAAAACAGTACTGAATTCCAAGTTTATGTTGCTTCAATGAGAAGATAATTACAATTATTTATGGAGAATATTCATCCTCTCTTTGGCACAAACAGAAATCCAAGTTACTAGGAGGCCAATCCCTGCCAGCACAAAGAAGTCTGGAAAAACACTGATTTGCCATATGTTCAGATGCTGGCAAAATGAACTTTACTCGTCAGACACTCTTTTACAGTAGTGACTTTTCACCACTTCCCTGACCCAGACCGCTGTTGCCCTGGAAATACAAAGAACTTGTGATTCTGAAGTACTGATTAACCAGTTATTATTTAGGTTGCCTATTTCCTGGCTTTCGATTATTTCACTGCACTACCCTCATTAATGATTTATGCAGCATTTGAGCAAAAAGGTAAAAAACTAATTTTCTCCCCTTGAAAACCAATGTGTTCAAGATAAATTTAGGGTTCATCCAAAGACTGAATCATTTGCACTACCTTTTTTGGTCATCACTATGGATAATTCAGTACTTGGTTGTAAGTGGGAAGCACAACAGTACCTTCTTGCATTTTTCCTTCACTAGCAGACCTATTCATTACCTAACACTGCTAAATCCCTTTTATTCCTTTAGTACTAACAACCAGAGCAAGGCAAATAAAAATGAGTTTTAGAGATTCTAATACTCATTACAAACTTGATTTAAACAATTAATAGATCAAAGATGTATGGTGCCCATGGCCAATGGCCTATAATGCATGAGTATATTTGTAAGGAGATGCTAACAGGACAACAAAAAATAATGTAAAGCCTCTACAGTTAAGAAGCCAATCTTGTGAGTCATAATCCCAGAATAAAGAGAGAAAGACTTAGTTTTAGGAAAATTCCAAGAATAGTAATTGAGTTAGGTACATATGGACACAAAGTAAGAATTTTTTACCTAATTACAAGGAAAGGAATTAGAGCCTGGAGAGAAAGATTCTTCACTTCTAACTTGATCAGAAGACCTACAAAAGAGTTCCACTGAAAAGTCAAGGTGAAGACTTAACTAGTGAGATGTGTGAGATCTTTGTCAAAACTTTAGTATCATTCTTCCCCAAGAATCCAAACACATTCTATGTTATGTGTTACTCTATCATTATGATAATGATCACTTTGATTAATGGTATTGTTACCTAGATTCACAATCTAAAATTCAGAATCTTTCTCTCATCTAGTAATCAAATAATTTTACTTCTGTACTGGCTCTCCAATCCACTCTTGTCCCTGTTTCTACTGGATTCCTTATTTACTAGCCCAGGAAATGATTTTGGGAGCCTAAACCAGGAATTACAAATAGGTTTCATTACATGTGCCAAATATATTTTTGACACTGGCTACCAGTATGTAAACGCCTCGTTTTGGCTTGGTGAAAAGAATGCTTTTATGGGTTAGGTTAGTATTGTCTACCACGGGCTCAAAAGTCTGAGATGGCATATGTACTGAGCTTCTGCCAACGCTGGCTTAGATTATGGAAACAGTATTCTTTTTATCATTTTTCCATTAATTTCTTACTGTTCCAATGTGTCCTCAAATTGCTAAAATGATCTTTATTTAAAAATTATAACTACATCAAAAAATAAACAATTAAAAAATTAAAAAAATTATAACTACGCCAACTTATGATTTATAAATTTCTACTTGACTCTCATGCCTATGAAACAAAGCTCAAACTCCTTAACTTATTATACACTTAAGTCTTCTTAATTTGGCCCCAATTTATTTACCACTACTTCCCTATATCCTGTCATTCCAACACACTCTAATCACATTAACCTTCTCAACTTACCCTGAAAATGCTGTAAAACTCATGATATGACTTCTCCATTAGAATCTAAGCTTTCTATGGGCAAAGAGTGAATTTGTCTTTTTCCAAGGACCTAAAATTGTACCGAGCAGAGAATAAATGCACTATAATTTTGAGCAGAAAAATGAATGAATTAAGACGTGAATAGATTAACATTTTCTGCTTTCTCCCTAGAATGTCTTTCTTCAACTGGGAAGCTCTTGTCTACCCTTCAAAACCCAACTCACATGTCCAGTCTTCCAGGAAGCTTTCTTTGACCCCTTAAATCTAAGTTACCTACTAATTCCCCTGTGCTTCTATATCCCTCTGTTCATTCCTGTTTTTAGCATTTAATATGCTATTTTTGTTCATTTTTTCTTTTTTATAATTTACATACAGTGAAATGCTCAGATCTTAAGTATACTGTTCAGCCAGTTTAGGCAAATGCATCAAACAACAAACATTTCCATTCCACTAGATAGACGTTTCATACTCTTTGTCAACCTCTTCACCGTTGATTTCAATCACCAGAGGTTACTATTTGCCTGTTCCAAATGTTTATATAAGTCATCTGAGATGACAGATGCGTATTTGTGTACTTGTTCATGTCTCATGTCTTGAATTTAGCATAATAATCTAGAGATTTATTCATGTTTTTGTTTATATCACTAGTCCCTTCTTTTTATTACTGAATAATATTTCCTTGCATGGCTAAGCCATATTTTGCCCATTTTCCAGTTGATGGGCATTTAGGTTGGTTCTAGTTTGGCACTATTATAAAAATAGCTACTATGTTGTATTTTAAATGATCTCATCACTATAAGATCCTTACTTTGCACAATGAACCCACAGAAGATGCTTGGTGATAATTATTTTTGATAATTATTTTGAAATTGTAATACCTACAGTAGTCTTTGGTATATAATACTTGATCAGTAAACATTCAATTAGGGTATAGCTTGTGTCTCTCTAGCCAGGATATTTGTAGAATCTCTTTGCCAAACAGTTGGCTCATGCTATCAGTATTGGTAAGTGGTGAGTTATGCCTCTTTGAGGCAAACTACCATATTCCATTTACTTCCTAAGTTTCCTTCGGCAATTCCCTTATATTTCTCTGGGACTTGGTGTCCTCATCTATAACATGAAGATAATTATAGCACTTATCCAATTGGTTTGATTTGAGGTTTACTTGAAGTATGCATGGAATTTAATAAGCACTCAACTCTATTATAATCTGTGTCCTTCAAATATCTGAGTAAGCCTTTTAGATAAAGAGATGGATTTTGGGTATGGTTCCTAAAAAAAAGGGGGAATAAAAAGCACCAAGAAGAGCCAACACAATACTAATGAAGAACAGTCAAAGGACTAACACCACCCAACTTCAACACTTAATATAAAGCTAGAGTAATCAACACAGTGTCACACTGGCTAAAGAAAAGGCAAACAGATCAATGAAACAGAAGATGAAGTGCAGAAACAGACCCATATAAATATAGTCAACTGATCTTTGACAAAGGAGCAAAGGCTGGGTGGCTCGGTCGGTTCAGCGTCCCACTTAGGCTCAGGTCATGATCTCACGGCTCATGAGTTTGAGCCCCGCCTGGGGCTCTGTGCTGACAGCTCAGAGCCTGGAGCCTGCTTCATATTCTGGGTCTCCCTCTCTTTCTCTGTCCTCTCCCGCTCATGCTGTCTCTCTCTGTCTCTCAAAAATAAATAAACATTAATTTTTTTTTAATAAAAAGAAATTTTTAAAAAGGAGCAAAGGCAATACAATAAAGAAGAGTCCTTTTAACAAATAGTGGTGGAGTAACTAGATAGGCACATGCAAAAAAAAAAAAAAAATTAATCCAGACAGAGACCATACACTCTTCACAAAAATTAACTCAAAATGGATCACAGACCTAAATGTAAAACTCAAAACAATAAAACTCCTAGTAGATAATACAGTAAGAAATCTAGATGACCTTAGGCATGGTAATGATTTTTCCACACAACACCAAAGGTACTATGGATGAAAGAAATAACTGGCAAGCTGGACTTCATTAAAATTAAAAACCTCTGCTCCCTGAGAGACATTGTCAAGAGACTGATGAGGCAAATCACAGATGGGAAGAAAATATTGGCAAAAGGCATATCTGGTAAAATATTGTTATCCAAAATACACAAAGAACTCTGAAATTCCAACAATAAGAAAATGCATAACCTGATTTAAAAATGGGCGAAATATCTGAACAAATGCTTCATCATGGAAGATGTACAGACAGAAAGCAAGCATATGAAAAAATGTTCTGTATCATATGCCATTAGGAAAATGCAAGTTAAAATTAGAAGATACCACTACACGCTTATTAGAGTGGCATAACTTCAGTACGCTGACGACTCCAAATGCTGGCAAGGATGTGGAACAACAGAAGTTCTCATTCACTGCTGGCAGGAATGCAAAATGGTACAGCAACTTAGGAAGACGGTTTGGCAGTTTATTAACAAAACTAAACATTCTCTTACCATATGATCCAGCACTTGTGCTCCTTGGTATTTATCCAAAGGCGTTGAAAACTTACGGCTACAAAAACCTGCACACGGAAGTTGATAGCAGCTTTATTCAGAATTGCCACAACTTAGTAGCAACCAAGATATCCTTCAGTAGGTGAATGGAAAATAAATTGTGGTACAACCTGTGCTAAATGAAATGAGCTACCAAGCCATGAAAAGACATGGAAGAAATGTAAATGCATATCACTAAGTGAAATAAGACAATCTGAAAAGGGCACACACTGTATGATTCCAGATATATGAATATTCTAGAAAAGGCAAAATTATGGAGACAGCTGCCGTCATGAAGATCAGTCGCCAGGGGTAAGAAGGGAGGGAGGAAAGGAAGGATGAATAGATGAAGCATATAACATTTTCAAAGCAAACTATTATTTATAATATTGTATTGGTAAATATGTGTCATTACACATTTGTCAAAACCCACAGAATGTATACAAAGAATGAATCTTAATGTAAAATTATGGGCTTTTGATGATAATGGTATGGCAGCACAGGTTTACTGATTGTAACAAATACACCAGTCTGGTGTGGGATTTTGATAAGGGGGGAGGCTTATACATGTGGGAGGGCAGGGCATATATGGGAAATCTCTGTAGTTTTTGCTCAATAAAACAAACCTAAAATTGACCTTAAAAACAAAGTCTATTTAATTTTTTTTAAATATTTATTTATTTTTGAGAGAGAGAGAGAGAGCACAAGCAGGGGAGTGGCAGAGAGAGAGGGAGACACAGAATCGGAAGCAGGCTCCAGGCTCTGAGCTGTCAGCACAGAGCCCCATGAGGGGCTTGAACCCACGAACTGTGAGAGCATGACCTAAGCCGAAGTCGGGCTCTCAACCGACTCAGCCACCCAGGTGCCCCCAAAACAAAGTCTATTTAAAAGAAAAGGCCATGGACTGGTTTTGAGAAGGAAAGCATTGCTTCTTTGTGTAACCACTGTGGAAAGATATTTAAGTGGACCAAAAACCAGCTCAAGGAATTTTTTGCAAAATACCCTTGGTCAATTAAAAAAATCAACTGAAAATTCACAAAAATTAAAATATAACAAAATCGATTACATCTCTTTTAATTAGATGTATTTCTTTTTTTTTTTTTAAAGAAATGTATTCTTTTTTTTTTTCAACATTTTTTTTTTTTAATTTTTATTTTTGGGACAGAGAGAGACAGAGCATGAACGGGGGAGGGGCAGAGAGAGAGGGAGACACAGAATCGGAAGCAGGCTCCAGGCTCCGAGCCGTCAGCCCAGAGCCTGACGCGGGGCTCGAACTCACGGATCGTGAGATCGTGACCTGGCTGAAGTCGGACGCTTAACCGACTGCGCCACCCAGGTGCCCCAAATTAGATGTATTTCTAAAAAATACTTCTTCATATTTTAAAATAGTTCATATTGAAAAATAAAGAAAATTTCCAAGGATATAAAACATTCACTTCTATTAATATTCTTTTAAAAAAGAAAGACTTTTTACCATAAAATAACTAGAAATGATTAATAGCAACCACAGTGTAAAATCCACAGCTCTTGGAATGTCAAATGGTGCAGCCACTGTGGAAAATAGTATGGAGGTTTCTAAAAAACTTAAGTATATAACTACCCTAAATATTTGCACTACTATTTACCCATAGAGGCAAAAACACTAATTTAAGGACACACCCACCGCTCTGTTTACTGCTACATTACTTACAGTACTAAATTATGGAAACAGACCAAGTGTCCATCGATAGATGTATAAAGAAGATGTGGGGTGTGTGTGTGTGTGTGTGTGTGTGTGTAATGGAATATTATTCAGTCATAAAAAAAGAATAAAATCTTACCATTCACATCAACATGAATGGAGCTACAAAGTATAACACTAAGAGAAATAAGCCAGTCAGAAAAGACAAACACCACATGATTTCACTCATGTGTCATTTAAGAAACAAAATAAATGAACAAATGAAAAAAAGAGAGACAAATCACAAAACAGACTCTTAACTATTAGAGAACAATCAGATGGTTACAGAGGGGAGGTGGGTAGGGGAATGGAATAAATAGGTGATTTATTAAATAAGAACAGCACTTAGTGTTGTTTCATACACCTGGGTGGTGTATGAAATACCACCAAATCACTATATTGTACACCTGAAACTAATATAACTAATGAAACTAACATAACACTTTATATTAACTAACTGGAGTTAAAGTAAAAGAGTTTACAAAATAAGTAATTAAATAAAGAAATAAAAATAAAAAATACACAGTTCTTAGAGTAAGGCAAATTTCTAGGGTCCCGTGAGCGGGGGGGGGGGTGGGGGGGGTGGTGGGGGGCACAGTACTTGAGACAGAAACCTCCACATAAAAACAAGACCCTCAAAAAAAGGTCAACACATGTAGCAAAAAAAAATGGAATAGGAAAAATCTGCCCATTTGAAAACAGGGATGACGAAGTGACTTGTCTTACTTTAATTTGTCTCTTTATTGAGAAAAAAATGTCTCACCTTTGGGGAAACAATGGAGAAAAATTGATAGAGCTATTTAGATAGAGCTATTCAGATTTAAGAAATACAATGAACTCTGAGCAGGATAATTTCATATTTTAAAAATCCACTGTTGAATACATCTCAGTTAAACTGCGGATATCCACAGACTGACCATATTAACAAGTGGCCACAAAGATAAAACATGTTATTACTCTTAAAGACCAGCTATTTGTCTGACTGCAAACTTCTCAATAATCACAAACTCAGAAGACAGTAGAATAATAGTTTCATGGCTCTAAGGGGAAATACATATTAATGTAGAATTGTATAATCAAGTAAATTGTCATTCAAGAATGAACTTTGAAACAAAAACCAAAAGCATTTACCACCTTTATCAAGGGAACTTAAAGGAAGTACTTGAGATTCAAGAAAATTGCTGGGCGATTCTGGAAAGGAAATACTAAGATTACAAGCATAATTTATTTGTAACATTAGAGATTTTGTAGCAATTTTCCCCAAAGCACTTTTTAATAGATAAGTCAGATCCTTAAGAAGTCAATAGTAAGGAATTATTACCCCCAAGATTTAAGAGGAAAGAGAAGCATGGAACAGTTAAAAGATAAAGGCCAAAATTAAGAATTAATTTTGCTCCTGTATCTAGGACACAAGTGATTTATTTCCATTTGGTTATTAAAAATAATGCTTCTGTGAATATTTTTTTCATATTTTTAATATACCCATGTGTTTATTTATTTTGGACATATAACTTAAGAGCAGAAATGCTTACTTATAAGGTATACTTATGTTCACGTTGCACAACTTCCAATATTTATGACATAATCAAAAATTCCTAGAAGGCCTGGAATCATAAAGCAAGTTGAGCTAGTTTTTAAAATACCCTTAACTTGGATATCTACCCCAACCTACATTGATCTTTGATGCTATGGCTATGCTAATTCTATAGTGTCCTGATGTATATTAAAGCTAGGATGTGAAAAGAAGCTTATATTTGTTGAGTGCCTAATATGTGTCCCAAACTGTGCTAAACACTTCACATATATTATATGTTTTAATCTTCATAATAATCATGTACAACTCTCATTTCACAGGTGAGGAATATGAGGCTCAGATAAATGAATTCATTCTCCATGGTCACATATACAGGAAATGTAATGCATTGCCACAGAAAAAACAATGAATAAGGTACAGCCTGGAGGCCCTTTCAGTAGAAGAATCCTAGGGTCAGGGCATCTCTGGATAAACTAGCCTCACTAAATGCAGAGGCAATATGAATCACAATGCTTATAGAAGATTAGGTGTGCTAACAGAGACTATATTATAATAAAGTGATCTCAAAATACTGTAACTTAAAAAAATAGAAATGCATTTCCCTCCCATCTAATAGTTCAGCGGGCTGGCAAGTGCAGTAGTCTTGCTATCAGAAACATGTGACTGCCTAGCATTTTCTAGACTTCGCTAGTTCTCAGCCAGAAGCAAAAGCGAAAGAGAAAACACAAGAAACAAACTGCATTCATCAAGTCTGCTCATGCAGCATTGGTCCACACTTAATCATTGGACCACCCCTAGAGGCAAAGAAAGCTAGAAAATGTAGTCAGTAAATTGGTCAAAGGCAGTCAGGTGTCCAGCTGAAATTCAGAGGGTCCTATTTTTAAAAAGAAAAAAAAAAACAGCAATGAATATGAAAAAGTGGAAACCTCTGCCTCATTTACTAGTGAGACCTGAAAGAAATACAGGACATGTGCCAAGATGTAATAAGGAAATGACTTGAAAAGCAGGTGTAAAATCCAGTTGGGGGAGGTTTGAATGCCCATCTAGAGAGAGTGACTTAATATGGTAGTTAACGAAAGCTTTTTTAAAAATAAGTATTTTTATTGGAATGTAAGAGTCAAAATGCACATATCATAAATGTACAGACTGCTAAATTTACATCCACGTACCCATGTGAGAATCACTCAACTCAAGAAATGTAAGTTTCAGCACCCACCAGTATCTCCATGCCCATCCCAATCACTAACCTGGTTCACCTCAAAGATACCACTACCTGACTTCTCCACATGGATTAGTGTTGCCTATCTTGTCATGACATGTTTGTGGGATTCATACATGTAGTATGTAGCAGGATTTTTTAGTGTTTTACTGCTGCACAGTATTTCATTCTAGAACATGCCACAATTTATCTAACTGTTGTCCTCAAGATCCACGTTGGAGCACTTTTCAGCTATTAGAAATAATTCTGCTATAACAGTTTTCCTTGCATCTTTTGGTGCACCCATTACTCATTCCTTTCGGCTATAGACCCAAGGAGTAGAATTGCTTCATAGGATATACCTATGTTCAACTTTTGTAAATCAAAATAGTTTTTTTTGTTTTTTTTTGTTTTTTTCTCAAGTAGCTGTATCATGTATTGTCTCCCTGGAAGTATACTGGTATTCTCTTTACGCTACATTCTCACAGACACTTAGGAATGTCATTCTTTTTCATTGTAGCCATTCTGGCAGTTGGGATTTTCATTTGTCTGATGACTATTCTAGTGGTTTTAATTTTCATTTGTCTGATGACTACTGAGGTTGAGGACCCTTTCTTATATTTATTAGTCATTTGGAGAACTACTCTTGTTGAGTATCTCTCCTAGTTGCTTACCCAGTTTTTCATTGGGTGCTCTTTTTAATTTATAGGAGCTCCATAGATAGCCTGAATATGAATCCTTTGCCAGTTTGTGACTTTCTTCTCAGTGAACAGCTTTTGAATTTTTTGAATGAGAGAGTGGCAAGAATAGTTCTATGTTTTGAGAAAATTCATCTGCCATGAATATGAAACAGTCAAGCAGAGAAATGTTAAAAGGATAATATATATATATATATATTTCCTGATAATGCAATTTTATAGTGATAGCCTAGTTTAAATAGAGGGTAACGATAATAAAAAGGAAAGGAAAAAGATTGGAGAGATATTTTACAAAGGATTAATTCATCTATTCAATACAGAGAAGACTTGATAAGTGATTAAGAAAAATATGGGTTATAGGCCATTTATGAAGGATAGTGAACACTTGATAAAATGCAGTAAATATTGGTTTTAGGAACTTAGGAAAATGAAAGTTTTGAATTACTGAAGAGTGTTTACTTTGGAATTAGTCTTTACTATAATGACCACATGAAGTAGCAGCAAGGCCCAATGTTTCCCAACTTAAAGGCATTTTATCATTCTTGTCATGATTAACAATACCATATACATTTTCTTTTCAAATCACTCAAGGAAAGATAAAATGGCAAAACATAGGCTTAAAGAAAGGAATTTTTTTATAATCAAAAAAAGAACAGAAAACTCCTCAAGGAGAATTTTCCCAAGAAGGGATATTTGAGGAGTAGCAACTCTAAGGTTGTCAAAACATTTCCCATTTCTTCCTACCCTCAAGACTAGACAAAATGCCTTTCCTTTTCTGATTCTTAGAATTATTTACAAATGAGTTATAAGTAAAGGCTGCTAAACTTCCCTCAACTGCCTTCATAAAAACCCTTATCAGAATGAGATATCAAGTCCTGTATCATTATCATCAGCACCAACATCATCATCTAACTTTTAATGAGCACTTGCCATGCACTGTATATTAATGTGCATTATTTGATCCCTATAAAGTCCTGAAAATAAGTATTACACTATTATTGCTATTCTATAAAAGAGAAGCTTAAGCAATTTGCTCAAAGTGACATGACTAGTAAGTCATGGATCTTGGACACGAACCAAGGCAACTTGATTCTAGAACTTCTTCCATATCTGTTGTTCTGTATATTCTCCTTGCCAGCTATCATGTAACAATCACTGACAGTTAAGGCCATAAAAGAATAAGAATCATAACAATTGGGATTTGGTAGTAAGTACCTAAATGTGGAAAGTCCCATATGGCATAGTGTAATCTAAAGACAGAAATGAAATTGAGGCCCAATCTGAGTGACAAGGACTATTGAAAATACCTCATGTCGGTTCACTCATCTCTCTCTCTCCACTTCTACCCCCTCCCCCGCCATTATCTATCACTAATTTTCTAACCACGGACACTTCTGTAGTCTTCAATTTCCTCTCCATCTCTAAACTGTCACCTCCTCTAGTTCATTCTCCACCCTGTGGCCAGAATAATCTTTTTAAATTATAAAACAGCTCATGTCAGTCTTCTTAAAAACATTTCATGGCTTCCAACTGCACATAGGATAAACTCCAAACTCCTTCTTTTCAGGGCCCAACAAGTCCTACAAAATCTGACCCCAGCTTCTCTTTCCACCCTCACCGCTCCCCACTTTCCCTTCTCACTATGCACGGTGATTTTTATGTCAATGCCTTGAATACAAGAAGTCCTTCTCTACCACAGGATCTTTGTGACTGCTATTCTCTCTGTCTCACCTGTTCTTTCTCCAGAAACTTAAATGTTTGGCTTCTTCTCATCCTTTAACTTAATACAAGAACTTTTCGTTATCATATACCACCCTGGTTACTTCTGTGGCAGACTTTCTAAAAAGCTGTAATTGTATTACTTAGGCATAAGTGTATTAATCTATCTTCCTCACTAGAATTAACCTTCGTGACGGTGTCTACCTGGCATACACTAGAGACCAATAAGAAATTTGATGAGATGAATGCAAAAATCAATAAATGACTCTATGTTTCTTATCTGGGGTAACTGGGGGGATAGTAAGGTCATCAACTGAGATATGAAATACAGAAGGAGAAGGAAGTTTTGAAGAGGAACATAGTTCAGTGAGGAAGAGGTTGAATTTGAGATGCCTGAAGGAAAGACCAGTAGAAATGTCCATAGGTAGGAATAAGAGTCTAGCATTTAGAGAAAAAAAATTGGACACAATAGCACCGATTTAGAAGATGAGAGAATAATGAGGCAGGATTAGTTTTGGATGTGAAAGAGAAGGCCCAGGAAGCTATGAAGAATGGATAAAGCAGAAGACCAACCTGCAATATAAAAGAAGGAAGAGGAAAATGGAAAGCATGATAAAAAGCCTTGAAGGAGATCAGAGACAAGGCAGAAGAAGATGGAGACAGATTTGCAAGGAAGAGGAGAGGTTAAGTGAAGAGAGTCAAATTCTTAGGAGAAGCTAAGTAGGAAGACAAATGAAAGGGGGGTTTCAGAGTTGGTGTTTAGGAAACCCAAGAGGCTGCAACCAAGTAAATTAGGAGACTGAAAACAAACGTGTTTCAAATCCATAGCTTTACCTAGGGCTTGGACTACACAGAAATCTTTTTTGGTGGCTTTGAAAACCCCATGACACAGCAAGTGTGGCAAAACTAAATTAGTAAGTACTTCACCTAGCAGCTTTAGGAAAGAAATAGTTACCCTGCATTGTTGGAATTTTCTAAAGAGGGAGTATTAAAGTCAGTTGAAAAGGCTAGTCTATTCAAAATCACAGAACTATGTAAGGAAACTCATGATTATCAGTAGCAAAAACTACCAGGGTGCTTCCAGGGAATGAAAGCCGTACAATATACACATTAAACATTAAAGAAATTTGAGAAGCAAGGGGTTGAGACCGCCAGCTGTTCATTGAGCTTGACAGGGTATGGCTGGCGATTCAAGATCACAGATGCCTCAACTTGCTCTAATCAGGGAGAGACCTCCTTGCCTAAGCGCGTTCATGCCGGTAGTCAGTAGAGATGCATCCATGCACTAAATCTTGAACCTGAACTAAGTGTAAATATTCTAGGGTGTTTAATTTACCTCCCATCCCAGTTCAAAGGCAGACCCATGCTAAATAACCTCCCCTGCAAAGCCAAACACTGATCTCAAACATAGATTGTACGGAGCACAGAAATGAGACATTTTAGCACTGGATTGGCATACAGACTGCAAATAAATAAATAAATAAATAAATAAATAAATAATAACACAGGGAAGTGGCTTCTGAACAGCTCATTCTTTCTCTGTCCGCAGATATTCCAACACATAATTATTCCACTCACTTGTCAAAGAGTGGTTAATTCAGCAAGAGGACATTCCTAAATGAGCCATATCCTATCAAGAAAAAGCAGGAATTTCACATATCTAATTAATCTTTTTAAATCTCTTTCTGTTGATAATTAGATTTGGGCCAGGCCAGTGTTCTGTGGAATAAACTGTTTGTCAGAGGAAGAGATGTGTGCAGACACAGTATAAAGGGAGCCACTTTTTCATCCCCCAGACCTTTAACTGTGCAAAACACTGAGATATATAAAATGTTGGGTGGAAAGCCGAATAACGGAAGGCGTGGTGGAGGAACCCCGGGAGAATTTTGGAAGTCTGCCCTGTCATTCCCTGTTTGTGGGAGGGGAGCTGTGGCAGGTGCCGGATTAGAGTTCCTGGAAGAGACCTCTGGGGCAAAGGAGAGCTCTGGTAGCTGCAGCTTCTAAGGCTGCGGTGCCCGCAGCAGCAAGTACAGGTGAGGGTACCGGAGCAGTCTCCATGGCAACACTGGGGAGTGGGGGAAGGTGAGAAAGGTGCCCTCCGGCCCCCTAGCACCCGCCCCGCCTCCCCAGACCTCAGGCGGGGTCCCGTCTCGTCCTCCAACCACGTGCACACCACACTCCACACGCCAGCCTCCCCAGCACCAGCCTGCCCAACACCCTGTTGCCCGGGCAACGGCGGGGGCGGGAGTTGGGGGGGGGGGTGAGGAGGGAAGGCCATTTTCCCTCGGGGGCTGGGCCTAGTGGTGCACTTGGAAGAAGTAGGCGGGGGCTGGAGACCCGCCCTGGATCCTCAGCCGCCTGGGAAGAGGCTCTCCCGCCCCGCCCTCTCTGACCAGGAGAGGCATCTGCTCTCTCGGGACTGAGGCACAGTCACCCAGAGGAGCGAGGGTCCTGCGTGCCACCGTCCAAAGGTCCGAGAGACGATGGAAGCTTGCCCCACCCCAGGCCATCCCCACATCCAAGCTGGGGCGAGGCACCTTACGGGGGGTGCTGCCGCCGATTGCGGGCATTTTCCCCCCATTCACTCTGCGTTCCCACCCCTTTGCAAAGCCCGCTGCCCGCCCTTCACGCCCACCTAGGTTTATCTCCAACCACTGGGATACCCAGTCCTCGCCCTTTACTCTGCCCTTTCCTGGCTTTGGGGGAGAGAAGAGTAGACTCCCTTTGAGCCACTCAGTAGAAGGCGGCCACTGCAGCCAGGGACCCTAGGGCACCCCAGACTTCTCCCAGGGTCAGCAGCTCCGCTTGCCCTGGGACTCCCAGGAGAGGGGCATGGGGAGGGGGTGTTGTCAGCAGGCGGTGCCCTGCCCGCCCCTCCCCCCGCCCCCCGCCAGATAAACCTTGTCCGTTAGAGGCACCCTGCACCATGATTCAAAATTGCACACACGGGTGCCTGGGTGGCTCTGCCAGGTAAGCGTCTGACTCTTGGTTTGGGTCGTGGGATTGAGCCAATCGAGTCCCCGACCTCTCCCCACTGACCATGCAGCCTGCTTGGGATTCTCTCTTTCTCATCCTCTACCCCTCTCCACTGCTCATGCGCACAATATCTCCCTCTCCAAAATAAATAAATAAAATAAAACAAAATTGCATACAGAAACCGAACTGAATCACGTGTTTATTTACTGGAGCAAAAGGAACCATGGTGGAGAAATAGTTGAAATTTTGAAATTTTCGGGACAGTTTTATATAGTTTACAATATGGATCTATTCTCTTCTTGAACAATAATATGTTATTGCTATAACCAGGGCTTTTCATATATACCTTTTAAATAAGATCCACAAAATTTGAAAATAAATTTGTAAGCAATACATCTGTTGCTGAATATAGGTTGTATCACTGATTTTTCCAAACACTTATGGAGCTACTTGATGAATCAGCATATTGTTAAATAATTGTTGGTTACTTACAACTTATGGCAAAGATAATCTTTAACTGGAGAAAATTCACAGGGAAATGAACAGCATTTCTCAATGAGATTTAATACTTTGCCTAAGAAATTTTCATATATATATATATATGTATATATATTTGGATACTAAACTTGATACTAAAACATAAAGGATCTTTCAATTAGAGTTCTGAGATTAGTCATATGCCTTAAAATGCAAACTGAAGTGTTATATGGTTATTCATTCAGGTATGTCCTTGTATATTTACACTGAAATACTTAATTTTACAAGGCAGTTATTTCCAAGGATGATTCTTCTGAAGAATTTCACTTTAAATGTGATACACTTGAGGGGCATCTGGGTGGCTCAGTCAGTTAAGCAACTGACTTTGGCTCAGGTCATGATCTCACGGTTCATGGGTTTGAGCCCCGCGTCAGGCTCTGTGCTGTCAGCTCAGAGCCTGGAGCCTGCTTTGCATTCTGTGTCTCCCTCTCTCTGTTCCTCTCCTGCTCATTCTCTTTCTCTGTCTCTCAAAAACAATTTTTTTTTAATTTTTTAAATAAAAAAAAATGTGATACAGTTGAATAGAACAATAAAGACAATACATCTTTAATCATCTTCCAAACTGCCAAACTATTACTGTAGTTATTATTGTAATGGCAGACATGTTTCTACTATCTCCCTAAGGATTTTTTTAATTTAAATTTTAGTTAACATACAGTGCAATATTGGTTTCAGGAGTAGAATTCAGTGATTCACCACTTACATACAACACCCAGTGCTCATCACAACAAATACCCTCCTTAATGCCCACCACCTACCTAGTTGTCCCTCTCCCACCCACCTCCCTCCACCTCCCTCCATCAACCCTCAGTTTGTTCTCTATCACTGAGTTTTATCCATGCCCTCAAGTGCCAAATTAGCGCCTTTTTTTGTCCACATTGATTAAAGGCAAACGTATCTTTCATTTGGGAGCTAGATCTGTCTGTATGTAAGTCATAGAATGTATATGGACTAATGTTTAACATGTCACTTTATATCATCAGGATCTCACAGAAGAAGGCTCATGATCAGAGTACCTCATGTTCCAGTATGTAGAGGTTTCACTGAATGCGAAGTAAACAGAAAAGTTTTGGGACTTCTGGACTGCTTCTTTTGCCATTTGAAAAGACCTAGCTGCTCACTCTATTATTTCACATGGTATGATTAGCTCCCGGCAGGTCTGGCATGCTTTCAGCTAGGTCTCAATCTTTGCATATTCAAGTATTGTTCTATTTTCTCAAGGTACAATACGCATTAGGGCATTAAAATATAGAACATAATACAGAGCTGCTAACTAAAACTTTCCAAGTGAATAATTATCTGGTCATTTAATGTTAGTACACGCTAGAATTGAGGAATGAGAATTGAGGAATTAAGAAATGATTGGAAAGAAGCATATATCATACACTCAGTATGCCATTTTTGCTACATGTCTCTAGATAATAGAACCAAAGGGGTTTTTTTCTTTTGTTTTTCTTTACTTTTCAATAAATCTGTAATAAGCAGGTATTAATTAGATAATAATAAATATTTTTAAAATTGATAAATGTCTACACTTCTAAAAGCATACATTTCTTTTAGGTGCCTGGGTGGCTCAGTTAAGTGGGTGCCTTCGGCTTAGGTCATGATCTCATGGTTTGTGGGTTCGAGCCCCACATTGGGCTCTCTGTTGTGTGCACGGAGCCCACTTCAGATCCCCTGTCCCCTTCTCTCTCTGCCCCTCCCTTGCTTCTTCCATCTCTCTCTCTCTCTCTCTCTCCTCTCTCTCTCTCTCAGTAAATAAATAAAAATTTTAAAGCATAAGTTTATTTTAATGGTATTAGTTGTGACAAACAATCCTATATTTTTTCAATGTCTAAAATCTTTCCAGGAAAAAAAGCCAACTGAATGAAAAATTTCAAAATATGTCTTTCCAAGAGTTGGGAACATTTCAGAGATTCTTAACACAGAATACAGCCAGAGAAACCTATGTGTACATACCCAGGTTACTCACTAAGCAATTATATTACAAGAAATCATTACATTTAAAATATTTATTAACCTTGTTATAAGACTGTCAAACCTCCCAAGCATCATATGATCGAAAGCTGACAGTTTTTATCCACTACTCCAACAGAATTTAACCACATTATAGCTTACCTGGGCCAATAGGTACCAACTAATTCATAAGCTGGAGTTAAAGAGTTTGATAGAAAGATATTAATAAAGTAATAAAAGAACACAATATAAAAATAGCCACCTTATAATTTCCAGTGCAACAAGGTATGCGAGTTTAGAAAATGGATGTTGCACATGGATTTGAAATAAATAAACATTCTGTCATAGGCAAGCAGGCAGGATTTGAAAGATGTTTGTCATTTACAGTAAACAGATTACACAAAAACTTGTCTATGTTTATTTCCCCACTGTCCCAATATCAGAGGCATATCATTTAAACTTGAGCTGATAATAAATGTCTAGAACTACAATAATGTCCACTAAAGAAACAGAACAATACTAACCAAAGCTTATAAATTTGTAACACTTAGGCTGTTATTAAAACAGTCATGGAACAGTTGCATTTTAAAGTGCTGTTAAGCTTTAAAATAAGTCATCTTGGGGGTGCCTGGGTGGCTCACAATAGGTTAAGCATCCTACTTTGTCTCCTGTCATGATCTTGCAGTTTGTGGGTTTGAGCCCCACATCAGGCTCTGTGCTAACAGCTCAGAGCCTAGAGCCTGCTTCAGATTCTGTGTCTCCCTCTCTCTCTCTGCCCCTTCCCAACTCACGCTCTGTCTCTATCTCTCTCTCAAAAATAAAACATTTTTAAAAATTAAAAAAAAAAAAAAGTCATCTTGGCGGTGCCTGAGTGGCTCAGGCAGTTAAGCATCTGCATTCAGTTCAGGTCATGTCTCACGTTTCATGAGTTCGAGCCCCCATGGGGCTCTATGCTGACAGCTCAGAGCCTGGAGCCTGCTTCAGATCCTGTGTCTCTCTGTTCCTCCCCCATCCATGCTCACTCTCTCAAAAATAAAAATAAACATTAATTTTTTTTTAAATAAGTCATTTTGGATTTCTTATCCCTCCCACATATCCAATTACTAAGCATAGCTTTTAAGCTATTCTCAAGTCTGCCAACACTTGCCTGTATCTCTTGCTTGGATTACTTATTCAATTACTCCTTGTTCTACTCAGAGTAGAACAATTTATTCTTTTCAGAGTGTCCTAAAGTATCTATCTAAAATGAAAATCTGAGCCAACTTATTCTCTGTCATACATATTTTAAATGTATTATTGACTTTATACATGAGTAGGAGAAAGCCTCAGGACCCACAAATTCAAATTTTAAAATGATACAATGAAATCAGAGAAAGAAACTCAACCTTGGATTCTGGCAAAATAGGGTAAATAAAGCTGATATGTGAGTGCAAGGAATTAGAGGAAAAGGAATGATAGGGGAAAAAAGATTGCACTGGGGGCAATATCTTCACATCCAGATTTCAGTTCACCAACTCTTTTTTTAATGTTATCAAAATTTCTATTGAAACCTTTGAGTTCCTAACTTGCCACATTTGTTGTTTTTCCCTTAAAATAAGTATTTTCTAGATCTGCCCAGTCCCTTTTATATCATTTCTTTCCCTCCAATTTAAGAAAATAAAAACAGAATTTTCCACAACTGATAAAGTCATTAATTCAGAAATATATATCAGAAAGGCTAATGATTTTTATTTTTTAGTGTTTATTTATTTTTGAGACAGAAAGGAGGTGGGAGGGGCAAAGAGAGAGAGGGAGGCAGAGAATCCCAAGCAGGATCCACGTTGTCAGTGCAAAGCCCATCACGGGGCTTGAACTCACAAACTGTGAGATCATGACCTGAGCTTAAGTCAGATGCTCAACCAACGGAGCCACCCAGGTGCCACAGGCTAATGATTTTTAAATCTCCACTTAGATACATTGGAGTAAGTCTGTAGAACACCATGGAAAGAGAAAGAGAGGGACCTGAACACCTTCAAAAAAGAGATCATCTACAAAGAATGGACAATAGGAGTGATAGCACATTACTCAACAGGAGGTACAATATAATGTGGAAAACACAAGGACCTTTTAAAAAAGGATTTAAAAAGTTAAAATAACAGATCTGAGTAAAAATATTTTCACCTGGAAAATTAAGAAACTTAACCACCCAGAATTTTAACTAAACGAACTTCTAAAGCACTAATTTAAGGAAGAAAAAATGTCTCTAGAGAAAAAGCCTAAGAAACTGGAATAAGAAATATAGAAAGAAACTAATTAATTTGAAGATAGTATAAAAGCAACATGATCTACAAAATAAAGATAAATATATGTTATATAGAATACATATATTAAGGAAATAATTACATAAAAGAACAATAATACTGTCTACATTCTGGGGTTCAAAAGATAAAAGGCTATAAACCAAACCCTCAATAACAAAAGACTGTAATTCATGTCCAATATGGTAGGCAGGAAGGTCAAGGTGTAGAATATAATAATTATGCATGATCAAATTTAAATGGCAATCACTAAGATAAATCTAGTGTATAAATTCCAAATCAGCAAAAGGAAAAGGTGAGTGGAAAAAAATAATTTAAAATGTCAAGGTAGTAGGAAAGGGAACATTAAAAAAGAACAAGGTAAATAGAAAACAAAAAATGGAATGTTAAAAATAGACACATAAGGACTCCTCGGTGGCTCAGTCAGCTGTAAGTCTGACTCCTGATTTCAGCTCAGGTCATGATCTCGGGTGGGGTCATGGGATCGAGCCCCATTTCGGGCTCCACACTGAGAGTGGAGCCTGCTTAAGATACTTTCTCTCCCTCTGTCCCCCTTCCTCCCTCAAGTTCACTCTCTCTCTAAAATAAAAAAAAAAAAATTGAAGTATATTAAAAATATATAGACACATATAATTACAGTACCTTTTTAAATGAAGGCAAAATACATTGTCTGACATACAAAGCCAAAAGAATTCATTACTAACAGACCTACAGTACAAGAAATGTTGATATCCTCCAGGCAGAAATGTCTTTCGGGCAAAAGGAAATGATATCAAATGAAATACGGATCTATAAAAAGGAGTGAAGAGTACAAGTGATGACCACATGGGTAAATATATTAGAATATTTTTCTTATTATGTAAATATCTTTGCGGATTATTGATATACGAACAAAATGCTGTATTATGAGGTTTAGCACATATCTATAGAGAAAACCTATGATAGCATAAAAGTCAGGAGGGGGAATTGAAAGTATAATATTATAAGCTTCTTAGCTATACAAATGGTATAATTCTTGAAGTTAATAGATAAGTTAACACGTACTTTGATAAGTTAAAGATGTACACTATAAGCTCTAATGCAACTACGAATATGTAATTACTTCAAAAATGCAGAAAAAGGGTAAAAATAACAAAGAACAGACTGGACAAATAGAAAACAAACAGCAAGATAATAAACTTAACGCCAATCACATTATGTATAAATGTAATGAATACCTAATTGAAAGGAAGACATGTATTTAAAGAGCAACACCCAACTATATGCTTACTTACAAGAAATGCACTTTATATTTAAAGTCACAAAGAGTTTTCAAGTAAAAGAGTGGAAAAAGATAAACCATGTTAACACTGTGGAAGATGGGAATGCAAGGTAGGTTTAATATTTCAAAATCAATGTCAGTCAGTGTCAATGTCACTCTGCCATATTAACAAACTAAGAGACAATATGCTCACCTAATAACACAGAAAAAGCATTTGAAAAATCTAATATCCATTCCTAATAACAATTGTCAGAAAAGCATAAATTAAAGGAAACTTCCTCAACAGAATAAAGGACATTTAGCTACATTTTATACTTAATACACACTTAAGTAAAATACATACTTATCAATATGAACTGCCAAAGCATTCATGGTTTGGCCCTGTGAAATCTTGAACAGCGTCTGTCGCAAGTCTCCCCATTTTATTCTACTCTCCAGCCATGCCATTCTTTTTTCAATACTTCTTTTTTAAGTTTACTTATTTTGAGAGGGGGAGAGAGAGAGAAACAGAGAGAGCAGGGGAGGTGTGGAGAGAGAGAATCCCAAGCAGGCTCTACACTGTCAATGGGGAGACCAAAATGGGGCTCGAACCCATGAACTGTAAGATTATATAACCCGAGAGGAAATCAAGAGTAGGATGCTTAAGCGACTGTGCCACCTAGGCACTCCTCTTTTTTCAATTCTTAATCTATTTTCTCTCTTGTTTCTTAGTCTTTGTACATGCTTCTTCTTTCACTTCACCCCACCCACAATTTCTTCAGGTTCCATCTCGAAGGTCTCAGGGAGAATCTTTTTTTTTTTTTTTTTTTTTTTTTTTTTTTTTTTGGCTTTTCCAGCTTTTAAAGGTCACCTGTATTCCTGGGTTCATGATGTGTTCTTAGATCTTCAAAGTGCATCATTCCAAACTGCTTCCGTCTTCACAACTCCTTCTTTACCTCTAAGCCCTCTGCCTCCCTCATATAAAAACCCTTGGGCCCACCATTCAAGATACTCTTCTTATTTTATAATCCTAAATCACATCTTTAAAGTCCCTTTTGCCTTAACATATTCACAGATTCTGGAGATCAGGACGAGGACATCTTTTGAGGCCATTATTCTGTGCTCAAATATTTTTGTTGAATAAAGGAAGATAGGTTTTGTATTTTCTAACATGTCAAGCTATTTTTAAGCACTCTAGGAAAAATAAAATAACTTCACTAGGAAAATATCAAAGTAAAATTAACTTTTGTCAATTACAAACTTTATGAAACATGTGTAGTTTACATACTAAATAATAATTAAAAGAAAAATTCTAAGATTGTTCATTTATAGCCAAATGTCAATAAGCATCAATAATCTCTGAAGATAAAGCCTGCCGTCTTTGTCGCAACTAAAATGGTTATTATTCTTGATACATTGCCGGCTAGTGTTCTATTCTATTTATCTAGTTTTAAACATCTAAACAGGTTACTAATTCAAGCACTGGGTAAGCCATTAAGGGGAAATATCAATGCCAGATAGACAATTATCACAAACATATATCAAAACTATATGTTGTTTTCTCTGTCAGACATTGTGCCCGCAATACAACTTAGGTAGGATTTATAAAAAGAATGGAGTTTTATAGTATTTTACAATATAGAAAATGCTCAAGAGTTATTAATCATCTAAACTACATTTTATCATGCTCTCCTCAATCCTGACCTTCCTTCCAGAATCAAAGGCCTCGATCTGTTGATGAGGTTAAGAATATAATATCACCTGTCATTTAATTAATCCATTACTTTATTATGGTTCTGATGTTAAAGTATATATATTTTCTCTTTCAATCCGGATAAGGTACTCCCTGAGATAAATATTTTATTTAAAACTCCAATCATCTCTAACCTAGGATTTTACATCTATGAATATATGTATGTGTTTATGTCTTTGTACGTATATATACACACTGTATATATGCATACATATATTTATACAAATAAATATATATAATCAAATTATTACATAATATACTTTTGACAACCTGAGTGAGGTTCTGTTATATATTTGAAATTATTAACACATATCTATGTCACCACCCAGCATTATAACTACAAATGAATGAAATATTTTTGGATGACATCAATATATTAATTAATATTAATCTAATACTAATGTAATTTTGAATTATCCAGTTTTAAGTGCTAATTAAAATAAAAAATCATCATACTTCCAAATCATATAAAATGTTATTTTAAGAATTTTTGGGGGTGCCTGGGTGGCTCAGTCGGTTAAATGTCTGACTTCGGCTCAGGTCATGATCTCACAGTTCGTGAGTTCGAGCCCCGCATCGGGCTCTGTGCTGACAGCTCAGAGCCTGGAGCCTGCTTCACATTCTGTGTCTCCCTCTCTCTCTGCCCCTTCCCTACTCATGCTCTGTCTCTCTCTGTCTCAAAAGTAAATAAATATTAAAAAAAAAAGAATTTTTGTTGTGAAAATAAAGAAGTAAACACTTTTACTAAGGAAAAGTATCTTCTCAACCTGGGTGATATGTTGATATGGGATATCTCAGTGTGAATGGTAATATTTATTTTAACTTCAATCATAATACTTTTTGACTATATCCTCATTTGGGAAGGTAATGCAATTAAGACTTTTTTATTAAAGTTTAAAAATCCTTTGGGAAACACACAACCTCACAGAGTGAATCTGAGCAACTCAACAGTACAACACCATGTAACAATGAAGAGAGTGGATGATGCTTGGAAAATTGCCTTGCATTATTCAGTGAATAGCATCCTGCCAGTTTGCTTGCCCCTTTAGAGTGATCCTGAACTAAAGTTCCAGCCCAATACCCAAAACTTTTGGCAGGGAGCTTAAATTGTACTATTTAAATTCAGTGTACAGAAGTGACATCAAAACTATAATGCCTGAGTAAGAACCTCTGAAAATCTGTTCTTAAAAGCCATGAAAGAAAGGGTAAAATGGTCAGAATCCACTTTTATAAAATACCGGAAGCTCATCAAAGCCTTAAAAACCCAGCAAGCACTTATCACAGAAAAGGAGCTAAATATTGAAAAGAACAGTGAAATTTATGGTGTTTTAACTTGCTCTAGTTCCATCTCCTAATGTGTTGCTCTGCTGTAGCCTTGAAAATAACAGCCCACATTATTACACCTGCCTGTTAGCCACCGGAGGGAAGAGAATGGAACCTGAGCTTTTTCAAAGCTTTTGCCCCAAAGAATACTCACATTATTTTACCCGTCTAGTGGTTCCCTGGAAGACCCCACTTAACAAGCTGTCTGAAGTTGACCTGACTTGGAACTCACCCAGTGTGAAAAGCCGTCACCTCATGAGCATTTATGGAAAACAATTACAGGAAAATGTTCTATCTTCACAGCTGCCTACAACAGTGAATAGCGTTTGATTCAAACAATAGACTAAACAAAAGCCTACAAGTAAAAACTAGGGAAAAAGACATCCACATAGTTTTGAAAGGCTCTAACATATTCCCTAGGAATCCAAGACAACACACACATGCATAGAGGCATCTGCACACTCAAAAAAGTCTAAGAAGGCCCTAAGGTCTCACCTCTAACTGACTTTGAGACTCTGCACAAGCAGGAAATAAAGTCTAGGGAAGAGCTGTAAGCAAACTGGCTGAGTGTCAAAGGTCTTACCCTAACACAGAGAGCCCCTTAGCAAATGCTGGTTCCAGAAATTTAAGGAAACCATTCTTTTTTATTAAGCTGAAAAAATACTTCAGTGGCTGCATCTGACAAGCAACATAGACTTTACAGAATTAATTTTAAAAATCCACTAAACAAAAAACATCTATAACCATAAAAAGCATCAACAACAAGCCCTGGAAAAAAAAAGAAGAGAATCTCATTTCCAGAATTCCCATATAATGTTATTTAAAATGTCCATTTTTCAGTAAGATGTTGAAATTGACATTCAAAGAAACAAAAAAGTATTGCCCATACACAAGAATAAAAGCAATCAATAGAAACTATCTCAGAGGAAACTGTTATCCAGTTACTGGATTTACTAGAAAAAAAAATAAATCAGCTTTTAAAAATATTTACACATAGTTAAAGAACGAAGATAATGTATGAAGAACCAAAGAAAAATATAAGGACAATATCACACCAACTGGAAATATCAATAATGAGACAGACAATTTATTTTAAGAAGGGAACAAAGAAAAATTTTGGATTTGAAAGGTAGCATTGCTAAAATGAACAATTCAGTAGAAGAGCTTGACAGAAGAAAGGAGAAGAAAAGACAGAAGCTATGTGAGCAGGCAGAAAAAAGAATCACTGAACATAAGTTGACAGAATTATCCATTCTGAGGAACAAAAGGAAAAAATAAAGAAAAATGATCAGAACCTTAGAGAGCTGTGGGACATCATCAAGCATACAAACAAATGCATAATGGGAATCCCAGACTAAAAGAACTGAGAAAAGGGCACAAAGAATATCTGAAGAAATCATGGGGGGAAACTTTCCATATTTGGTGAAAAAACAGAATGTATGTAATCAGAAATTTCACTCAACTCCAAATAGGTTAAATTCAGATAGATCCACACCTAGTAGATGTGTCTGCCCCAAATTCATATGCTAAAGCTCTAACACCCATGTGATTATATTTAGAGATGGGGCCTTTGAAAGGTAATTAGAATAAGATGAGGTCATGAGGGTAGGAACTTTATGATGACATTAGTGCCCTCATAAGAAGAGAGATCAGAGAGCATGTGCTATCTTTTCCCACCATGCAAGAAGGTGGCCATCTATAAGCTAAGAAGGAAATTCTCACTAGAAACTGACTATGCTAGTACCTTGATCTTGGAATTTTAGTATCCAGAACTGTAAGAAAATAATATTTTGTTGTTTAAGCCACAAAGTCCATAGTATTTAGTCATGACAGCCCAAGCAGACTAAGACGCCAAGAAACCAAATCAAACTGGGCAGCAATGACAAAGAGAAAATATTGAAAGCCATAAGAAAGAAGTAACTCATAATAAACAAGAGATCCTAGTAAGACAAATAATTGATTTCTAATCAGAAACCAAGAAAGCCAAAAACCATATATTCAAAGTGCTAAAGGGAAAAAAAGTCAACCAGACTCTATACCCAGCAAAACTATCCTTTAAAAAATGAAGACATTAAAATGTTCTTAGACAAACCAAAACTCAAAGAATTTGTTCCTAGCATATCTGACCTAAAATAAAAAGTGAAGAGAGTTCTTTAGGATTAAATGAGAGGAAACTAGACAGTAACTTTAATCCACATGAAAAAATAAAGAGCTGTGGTAAAGGTAGCTATATAAATACATATAAAAAAGAGGTACAGAAAAAGCATTTTTTTTGTAATTTTTTTCATCTACCTAATTTAAAATATAACTGCATGAAACAGTAATTATAAATGTATGTTGATGGAGACACTATGTATAGAGGTACAATTTGTGGCCATAACAGCATAAGGGGTAAGATTCTTGAGGAGCAAAGTTTTATATACTATTCAAATTATGTTTGTAAAAGTCCTAACTATATTGTATTATATATATATTATGCAATATATATATATATATTTTTTTTATTTTTTTACGTTTACTTATTTTGAGAGAGACAGAGACAGCATAAGCAGGGGAGGGGCAGAGAGAGAGGGAGAAAGAAAGAGAGAATGAGAAGCTCAAGCAGGCTCTGCACTTGTAAGCATGGAGCCCAACACGGGGCTTGAACTCACAAAACCATGAAATCATGACCTGAGCTGAAACCAAGTCAGATGCTTAACCAACTGAGCCACCCAGGCCCCCCTACTATGTTGTTATATAGTAAGAAACTGATGGCAATCCCCACAGAAACCATTAAGAAAATAACACAAAAATACATAGTTTTAAAAAAAGAAATTAAAATGGTACCCCGGAAGGTAACTATTGAACACAAATGAAGACAATGAAGAAGAAATTGATAGTAAAATAGAAATAAGTTCTTTTTTATCAGTAGTGGCATTAAATGTAAATGGATTAAAAAACAACAATTAAGACAGACCTTGGCAGAAAGGATTTTACAAATCACCCAAAAGTATATCTACAAGAGACACACTTTACATTCCGACACAAAATGCTGACAGTGAAAGGATGGAAAAAGATATAGCATGCAAACAGAAAGCAAAAGATAGGTGAGAGGTTATACTAGTAATAGACCAAATAGAATTTGCGATAAACATTATTACTAGAAACAAAGAAGGACATTTTATAACGATAAAAGTGTCAATCCTTCAAGAATACATAACAATTAGGGGTGCATGGGTGGCTCAGTGGTTTAAGCATCTGACTCTTGATTTCAGCTCAGGTCATGATCTCACAGTTCATGAGATTGAGTTCCACGTCCAGCTCCACACTAACAGTGTAGAACCTGCTGGGGATTCTCTCTTTCCCTATCTCTCTCTGCCCCTCCCCACCCAAACTCTCTCTCTCTCTCTCTTTCTCTCTCTCTCTCTCTCTCTCCCTCCCTCCCTCCCTCCCTCTCTCTCTCTTCAAATAAGTAAATAAACTTTTTTAAAAAATGTAATATATGGGGGCACTTGGATGGCTCATTTAGTTAAGTATTGATTTTGGCTCAGGTCATGATTTCACAGCTTGTGAGTTTGAGCCCTACACAGGGCTCTGTGCTGACTGCTGAGAGCCTGGAGTCTGCTTCACATTCTGTGTTTCTCTCTCTTTCTTCTCTTCCCACTCTCTCTCTCTCTCTCAAAAATAAATAGACATTAAAAAATTTTTAAGTAATGTATAACAATTATTAACATATACATATGCTAAGCAACAGAACCACAAAATACAAAAAGAAAAAATGAACAGAATTGAAGTGTATAATAGATAACTCAAAAATAATAATTTTTTAAGGATCTAATGTAAAATATGGTGACCATGATTGATTATACTGTATCATATCATTGAAATTTGCTAAGGTAATAGGACTTAACTGTTTTCTTATGTCACTCACACACACACACACACACACACACACACACACAGATAAATATGTGACCTGATGGATGTGTTAATTAACTAGATGGGAGGAATCCTCTCACAATGTATACATATATCAAATTACCAGGATGTACATTTTAAATATCTTTTAAGTATGTATGTCAATTTACTTCAGTAGAGCTAAAATTCTTTAAAAAAAAAAAAAAGACAAATAAATGTAAGGATATTCCAGGTTCCTGGAGTGGAAGACAATATTGTTAAGATGGCCATACTCCCAAAGTTAATCTACAGATTCAACACAATTTATATCAAAATTCCAACTGCCTTTTTTATTTTTCCTTTTAGAAGCTGGCAAGTTGATCCTAAAACTCATATGGAAATTCAAGGGACTCAGAAAAGCCAAACCAATCTAAAAAACAAAGTTAAACTTGGATAAATCATACTTCTTAATGTTAAATCTTATTACAAAGGTACAAGAATCAAGACAGCGTGGAACTAGCTTAAAGACAGACATATACAACAATGGTGTAGAACTGAATATCCATAAGTAAATATACATCTATAGTCAAATGATTTTTGACAAAGGTGCCAAGCCAATGTAATTGGGGAAAGAATATTCTTCAACAAACGGTGCAAGGACAGCTGGATATGCACATGCAAAAGAAATGAACTAGATAACCCATCTCATTACATATCCAAAAATTAACTCAAAATAGATGAACAACCTAAAAGTAAGTGCTAAGTGTAGAACACTATTACGAAAAGACATAGGTGCAAACCTTTATGACTCTGCTTTAGGCAACGGTTTCTTTCTTTTTTTTTTTCCATTTGAGAGACAGAGAGACCAAGCACACAAGCAGAGGAGAGGGGCAGAGGGAGAAAGAGAGAGAATCTTAAGCAGGCTCCACACTGAGTGTGGAACCCTACACGGGGCTCAATCCCATGACCCTGGGATCACAACGTGAAATGAAATCAAGAGACAAATGCTCAGCAGACTGAACCACCCAGGCACCCCTAGGCAACAGTCTCTTACATATGACACCTATAGCACAAGCAACTAAAGAGAAATAGATAAGTTGGACGTTATCAAAACTTAATATGTTTACATATCAAAGAATGCTTTGATAAGAACTCAACCCAAAGAAAATATTTACTCTTAATATATCAGATAAGAGTAGTTCCAGAATATATAAAGAAATCTTACAGCTCAGAAATAAAAAGACCAACCAATTTTAAAACTGTGCAAAGAATGTGAATAGACATTCCTCCAAAGAAAATATATACCTGGCCAATAAGCACATGAAATAATGTTCAACAAGATTAGTCATTAGGGAAATACTAGCCATAAGATGATTCTATTCCATATACAATACAAAAAATGGAACATGAAAATGTTGGTAAGGATATGGAGAATTTGGACCCCTCATACATTGCTGTGGAAATTTAAATGGTACAGCTACTTGGAAAATAGTTTGGCAGTTCCTTAGAACATTAAACAGAGTTTCCCTAAGACCCTGCAATTCCACATCTGAGTATATAGCCAAGAGAACTGAAAACATAAAACCACACAAAAATTTGTACACAAATGTTCATGGCAGAACACGACAGACAAAATGTAGAAACTTCCCAAGGTGTCCATCAACTAATGAATGGATAAACAAAATCTGGCACATCCATACAATATTATTCATACATAAAAAGTTTCATCATTGCCAATGTGCAAGGGAAAGAGGACACAGATAAACAGTCCAAATCCAATTTTAAGATATTCATCATCATATTTTCTAGGTAATTTTTCTTTTGGGGCTTCTCTGTGGAAAAGTTACGCTTGCAAATCCATTAATTCTACATATGTATACCTGTATTCCCTAGTCTGCCTACTTCGTTGTGAATTATATTACTTTTATATGTCAACAAATCATTTTATTTCCTGGACCACTTCTGTGAATTGAGGATGTAATTCAATACAATATTATGCAAATTTCACAAATATAAACAGTAGCATGAAAGCCCTTTAGCCAACCTGACTTGCTCCCTGTTAGCTGAATATTTGCCAAGACCAGTGACCAAATCTCCTTCATAGTGCTTGCACAATCAAGTATATGATACTCACGAACCATCATTGAGAATGTGTGAAGAATGTAATCTTATAATTACATCATAATTAATCTTGCTTTTCATATTTATTAAATGTATTTTAACAAGTGTTTCCTTTTCCTCTGGAAGAGCTAAACTACCCGTGGGCCATTTGATGCTCAGCCAGGTTATAAAGTAGGTCAAAGATACTACTTTGAGAAATACTCACTAGTCTCACTAGCTACCTGAAGGCAAAGATTTTCACCCATTGACTGTCACATACCTAGACCATCTAAGAATGAATATATGCCCAACAAAAGTCCACAGTCCTTACATGTGTATGTTTCTTCTGTCCTTTTTTTTACTCACCTTAACATCCCTTTTTCTCCAACAACACAACTTCTGTAAGCATGACTTACCAATCCAGTTCGGCTTTTTTGAATTCCTAACTCTTACTGCTACTCCCCAGAAAAGTCTTACTTATGTGGTAAAAATCTTCGAGTGTAATATTTCCAAAATAAACTCATGCTTATGTACTGCTTAACATCAGACACACATCTGCCTCATACTTCCCCTGCCACTTGTAACATTTTTGCTCACTTTGTACAATATTAAAGCCCTATTATCCTTTTTAAAATGCTTATTTTCTTTATAGTTATCCTTAGATTACAAATGTACTACGGGCTTATTTTAAGAGTTAATACAATACAAAGCTGCATTATAAAATTGTTAATACTTCAACCCCAATGCCCATGTCCTGTTCCTTTTGCACAGTGCTTAAAGGTTGGTCTATGGTACAATGACTTCTTCAAACCCCAAATCATGCCAGGTCCCCTTTTCCATTTCCACTGCAACTACACTACAAAATGACAATATTTTCCACGTTTGAATTTCTCCACTTTTTCCATAACCCATTCTGCTTACTTTTATCACACTTATCTTAATTAAGATCATGCTCCATTCTGCCACTCTCCAACATATAAAAAAAAAAAAAATTCACTGATGGCCCATTGAATAAAATTAAACTCTTTATTTTAATGTTCAAGAATCTTCTATCATTGCTAAAGCATTAAATAATGAAAACCTGGTCTGGCAATTAGGTGAACAAACTTCTTTATTACTAATAGTGTGATCATACCTCTAGGCCTTCTTATTTATCTATAGATTCAGAAATGAGTAAATAAAAAAAATATTCTAGCCAACTGCAGAATTATACAAGTATATCTTCCAAATCTTAGCTTCCATTACTCTAAGTGTTCCCTGGTTTCCAGGCCAAGGAAAGAAACTATGTGCCATTCCACAGAAGAGGACTTTGCATGTATATCTGCCAATGTTTTTGCCCTTGTCATTCTTCTCTGTGTGCAATATTTAACTACTACCCCTAATAAAATATTATCCATACATAATGGTTACATCTTTCATAAAATTTTTCTAAGCCAGAATGATTATCTTCCACACATTCCCAAAGCATGTAGAGTGTGCTTTTCTTGGAACACTGCCAGCTTTCTTTTATAATGTAGCTTTAAAAAAAAAAAAAACTCATATATTTTTAGAGCAGTTTTAGGTTCAAAGCAAAACCGAGTGGAAGTTACAGAGATATTTCCCTCCTACTCCCTGCCCTCACAGATACACGGTTTTACCCACTATCAAACACGCCCCACCAGAGTAGTACATTTATTAAAACTGATGAAACTATACTGTTACTCATAGTTCATAGTTTACATTAGGGTTCACTGTTGGGTTTGGACAAATATACACTCTATAGGTGTGCACAAATGTATGATGATATATATCCATCATTATAGTTATCATACAGAGTAGTTTTGCTGCCTTAAAAACTCTTTGCACTGGGGCATCTGGGTGGCTCAATCGGTTAAGCGTCTCAGTCTTGGATTCTGCTCAGGTCATGATCTCAAGATTGTGAGATTGAGCCCCACATCACACTCAGTACAGAGCCTACTTAGGATTCTCTCTCTCTCTTCTTCTGCCCCGCTCCCCTACTCACTCGTGCTCTCTCTCTCTCTCTCTCTCTCTCAAAATAAACAAATAAACATTAAAAAAAACTCTTCATGCTTTCTTTACCTTTTCATCCCTTCCTCCTTTATAAGCCCTAGGAATCACTGATCCTTTACTGTCTCCCTAATTTTGCATTTTCCAGAATGTCATATTGTTGGAATTAGACACTATTTAGTATTTTCAGATTGGCTTCTTTCACTTAGTATTATACATTTAAGGTTACTCCAGGTCATTTCATAGCTTGATAGTTCGTTTCTTTACAGCACTGATATTCAATATTACATTGTCAAGGGATACAACAGTTTATTTACCATTTCCCTACTGAATGAGATCTTGGTTGCTTCCAAGTATTGACAATTCTGAAAAAGCTGCTATAAACAACTATGTGCAGGTTTTTGTGTGGATGTAAAATTTTTGTTTCTTTGTGTAAATACCAAGGAGCACACGTGCTGGACCATATGATCAGAGAACGTTTAGTTTTATAAGAAGTTGCCAAACCGTCTTCCAAAGTAACTATACCATTTTGCATTGCCATCAACAATGAATGAGAGTTTCTGTTACTCCACACCCTCATGAGTATTTGGTGCTGTCAGTGTTTTGGACTTTTGTCATTCTAATAGGGTATAGCGGTACCTTGTTGTTTTAATTTGCAATTCCAGAATATCATATGATGTTGAGTATTATAACTCAATAATTATTTTTGTACACATTATACCTCCCTTTTAATTGTAGACTTAAGGGTAGCCAGAGTTATTCACCTTTTTGTCACCCACTGAATGTAATATAAAGCCTTGAAAAATTATTAAATAAATGCTAGCGTGGGAGGGAAAATAAAAGAAATGAAAAACAACTGTCTCAGTTGACTGGAAAGATGAATTCAGCCTCAGCGGTGTCTAAGACATAATACAAGAGTCAGCCATTGCTAGAATTATAGTAATTTTGTATTTTTGTGACTATGTATTGGTATATTTGTTCACAGACGATACTTTTTCTTGTCACAAAATTGGTTTGCGAGCCCACGGGACATGGCCTTAATGTACTACTGTTGGTGCTTTGTTTGTATTAGTGTTACTTTTTGAGAGAGACTAAAGGGTCCTATGCAAGACCTCCAAAACCCCTAAATAATGGCAATTTGACTTTCAAAGTTCATTCATTCAGCAAATATTCATTGAGCATTTACTATACATTAGGCACTATTCCAAAACAAGGAATAGACAGTGAGCAGAATCACTTCCTATAATGATAAAGTTAGAGATTATTAAGATACACATTTCAGTTTTTCCCCCCTATCTAATATAATATTTCAGGATCATATGGCATTTGGTATATTTTAAATTAATCTTATTGTAGTTTAGAAATAAATCAGTCATGAAAACATTAAGGCTAAAATCCTTTAAACTATGTTCAAACTACTTTCTTTCCATTCCTCATTTGCAGAATAAACATATATTTTTAATTTCCATATGACTGTGAGACATTTGAACCCAGAAGACTCACTTTCACATTTGGACTTGGAGATACATTTTTAAAGAGGTTTTTGCTTGTTGCTATGACCTCATCAGGTTGCCTATCCTAACTACACACTGGGTGACTGTGGGCTTTTTCAGTTATAATTTAGTAGGGAGAAAATATATACATATATATGATCCATTGCATACAGATAATATCCAAATGAATTTCAACATCTCTGTTTTGGCAAGAATTCAGATTTATAAACAGCAAGCTTCCGTCTGGAATTATAGTCTATAAAAAGAGGCAAAACAGATTGATTGATATTCATTCACCATAATTTATAAGAGCTGAGAATGCTTATCTCTTGATAAGAATGGCTAAAGGCCATCTGTAACAGATCATGTGCAAATAAAAGCTTGAAATTTAAATTAAAATAGTCTCTTAAGGGGCGCCTGGGTGGCTCAGTTGGTTAGGGACTTGGCTCAGGTCATGATCTCACGGTTCATGAGTTCGAGCCCTGCGCCAGGCTCTGTGCTGACAGCTCAGAGCCTGGAGTCTGTTTCAGATTCTGTGTCTCCCTCACTCTGACCCTCCCCCATTCACGCTGTGTCTCTCTCTGTCTCAAAAATAAATAAACGCTAAAAATTTTTTTTTTAAATAGTCTCTTAAGATGTAATAAAACTGGACAAGTGATTTATATATGTGTGTATACTTATGTATATGTGTGTATACTTATATGTACATATACACATATATACATATTTACATATAAATGCATATACACATATATACATACATACGATTTCATGTATCTCCCAAATGCTTTTCTATATATAATTTTAAACTATAAATTCAGTAAAATTCTATTATGTTTATATCTTGTGCTGTCCTTTCTAAATGAAGGTAGAATTATCCAGTCACTATGATTAAAATGTGTGCTTTGAATTGTTGGTAGGATTTATCAGTTTAAAGTGACTCAGTCCCTCCTTGTGGAACTGAGTGGGACAACACAAAGATACAAATATATTGAATAGAATTTTAAGGTTTGATAGCTTAAACTTTAACTCATATTTTTATTTAAATACACAAATAACTATGTTTTGACAATGCTTTTAAGCTTATTTTATATATTATTATAATTGTATATTTCCCACTCTAAAGAAGTACTCTGATATCATTCAGATCAGTACATTATATAGGAATTTGTATTTTAAAGCAATTATAAATGGTATTCTATGCGTAGGCCTGGTACACAATGCAAAAATGTTACTTGTGAAATTACAAAAATATACTAACAGAGCCAAAGAAGCCCATTGGGGCCCCTGAATCATAAGTATACCATGTTATTAAAAGTTATGGAGATATTGCTCAAAAATCTCTGAATATGCTAATACACATCAGCTTGAAATCACAGCACAGAAACAAGAACCCAACTGTAGCTCTGTTTTCTTAATGAGACGGCTCTATAATTATAGCATGCAGTTTCAGATGTCCCTGGACATACATGATAAAGTAGAAAAATTCCACAAAAACTTGAGTGTATCTCCACCCAGTTCTAATAACCTTGTCGTTTTAGAACATACTGTCAGCAGCTAAATTAATTCTCCTCATGCTGATTTATCTAAATGGTTGGAAAAGTGAGTTACATGATACTGAAAAAAAATACATATATATACATATATACATATATACGTATATGTATACATATATATGTACATATACATATATATGTATACATATACGTATATGTATACATATACGTATATATGTATATACATGCATATATACACAGAGCCATCTGGGACTGGAAACTACACAAATTAACAACACTGTAAAATATGCAGCATCAGAATCACAAGTGGTTTTATCCCACAACATAATTCAGTACATAAAAAAGTAAATGGTCTGTCCTAGAAGTGAAGTTGGCATTACGAAACTATTGTCAATACAGATGGTCCCCAACTTAACGAAGATTCAACTTACAATTTTCAACTTTACAATGGTGCAAAAGTGATAGGCATTCAGTTGAAACAAGACGTTGAATCTTGATCCCTTTTTGGCCTAGCAGTATGTCCTAAGATCCTCTCTTAAGATGCCGGGCAGTGGCAATGAGCTGTGGTTTCCTCAGCCACACCATCACCGGGGTAAACAACCAATTCATCTACAACCATTCTGTACCCACACAATCATTCTGTTTTTCACTTTCAGTACTGTATTCAATAAATTACATGAGATATTCAACACTTTATTATAAAATAGGCTTTGTGTTAGATGATTCTGCCTAACTGGAGGCTAATGTAAATGTTCCGAGCATATTTAAAGTAGGTTAGGCTAAGCTATGATGCTGGATAGGTTAGGCATATTAAATGCATTTTTGACTTAGGATATCTTCAATTTACGATGGGTTTATCAGTACATAAGTGGAAGAAGATCTGTAAAACATGAATTTTGATTAGATGTTCACGGCAGGGATTTGAGAGCCCTCAAGCAAACATGTTTAAGGAGATTTATTCACACTTTGTCAATTGCAAAACATATGAATGTGTAGCAAATTTTCATGCAGTGTAAAGATTATTTGGCATTTCCAGAATCTGACAGGAAGGGACTTTTCCCTTGCAATAGTTTACCTTATTTTCCATTATCTTTTGCCTTCTCCATGTAAAGAAGCCACCCTTAAAGTGTATTCAACAAATGAATATTTCCTCCAAATTGAATGATTGTAGTTTAATTATATATGGTACAAAAATTATATATCTCCTTAGATGTTTCTGATAACACTCTTTAAATTGATAGGCAGATACTTTAGAGCTTCTGAAGGTGGATTTCTGCTGCACTTGCAGTCTCTCAAACGTCCTTAGAAACTGGCTAAGGTTTTGAGCTCTGTTGTTTTTTTGAGCGGAGAACATAATAACGGATTTGTGCAGATCCATTACTCGGATGGAGAAAACAATACAACAGAGCACTAACTCATATAAAAGTATAATATATAACATTGGGAATTAAACAAGTTTCAGGGGCAGGCAATATACTATTCCATTTCATTGTACCTGAACAATTAAGAAAATGGAAAGAAACCTGAAAATTATGATCTTTGTCCTTTTTCTTGTAAGTTTATCCTTTTAAACCAAGAATAAGTGACAAATGGCATTTCAGAGTTGAACAGATACACAGGTGAATCTAATCCAATCCCTTCATTTTACAGTTCAGCAAGGTGAGGTCAGAAAGAGGCAAATTAATATTTGTCTACAGTAAACATATGTGTGGGAGCTGATAATAATATAAAAGAACAAAGCTGTAAGTTTTTACTCCACATTGATTGTATGCTTGCTTTGTGCCAAGGGGCTAAACGATAGTGGGGGAAACTTACATTCTGCTTGTTTCATGAAACTTATCTCATGGGAATAGCAAGCTTTAATTAATCACACGAGCACATGCATTATCATAAAGTGAAATAAACGGTAGGAAGGAATGTGAATGAGACTGAATTCTGAAAAAGGCACTGTTTGAGATGAGACCTGAAGAATGCAGAATAGGAAAGTAGGTAAAAGGGGTTATGGAGGGCGGTTTGAGTTCCTGGCAGCAGGAACAGAATATGCAAAGGCTTTCTGGGTGAGAGAGCATCAGTATTTTAAGGATACAAATAAAGATAGAATATTAGAAATCACCTTATCCGGAGAGAGAGGAAATGAATTGAAAAAATGAACACAGATTCAAAGATTTATGGAAAAATATCAAAAGTTCTATTATGTGAGTAATGGGAGTCCCAGAAGGAAGACAGAGGATGTGGCAAAGAAAAGTTCTCAAGAAATCATGGGCAATAACTTCTTTTCAAATTTGGTGAAAGACCTAAACTTAGATGAAAAATTTTTTGACGATAAAGATCTCATCAAACCCAAAACAGAAGAAATACAAACAAAACTCTACATAGTCTTATCATAGTGAAACTTCTGAAAAACAAAACTAAGAAATCATCTTCAAAACAATTAAATAAAAAATAGCACATTCCATACAGAATAGTAACAACTGGATTATTTTGAATTTCTCATCAGAAAGCTCGTAGTCAGTGGAAAAGTATCTTCTGAACATTCTGAAAATATTAGTTTCTATTCTTTTATTATTTACTTCCTTTAAATTATTTTTCTAACTTCTTAAGTTGAACAGGATATCTTACTGATTTTCTGTTTCTGGATTCTATATATAGAGAAGCAGCATTTAAAGTGACAAACACCAATTTAGGTGCATCACAAAATTTCTGACACGGTGTTTTTTATTATTTAGTTTAAAATATTTTCTAATTTCCACTTTGAGTTTTTCTTTGATATGTGGGTTATTTAAGTTTTGGGGTACCTGGCTGAGGGCTCAGTCAGTTAAGTGTCCAAATTTGGCTCAGGTCATGATCTCACAGCTCCACGGTTCGTGCCCCACATCGGGCTCTGTGCTGACAGCTCAGAGCCTGGACACTGATTCGGATTCTGTGTCTTCTTCTCTCTCTGCCCCTCCCGCACCTGTGTGCTTGCTCTCTCTCTCTCTCAAAAATAAACATTAAATAATAAATAAATAAAGTAAGTAAGTTTTAGGGGGCACCTGGATGGCTCAGTCAGTTAAGTATTCCACTCTTGGTTCTGGTTCAGGTCATGATCTCACAGTTCATGGAATTGAGCCCAGTGTCAGGCTCTGCACTGACAGTGCGGAGCCTGCTTGGGATTCTCTCTCTCCCTCTCCCCCCCTCCCTGACTCACACTGTCTCTGTCCCTCCTTTTATTAACTTTTAAAAGTTTTTAAATCTCCAACTATGTGTTTCAGTAACTCACTTTCAATTTTTAACTTAATTTTGGTCAAAATGGCATATATGAATCAGAGTTTTAGAAACTGATACCTGTCCCTACATTATAATGCATACCCAATTTTTACAAATGATTTATATACTCTTGAGAACAACGTGAATGCTGTATCTGCTAGGTAGAGACTAAATATATATTCATTAGACCATGTCTGTTTACTGTTGGAATAAATCATGTATTTAATATAATCAAATCAGACAAAAATTAAATGGGAGATATATGATAAACTCCCACTGTTACGGTGGCTTTGTCAAATGTTCCATGCAATTCTGTCAAATTTGGCTTTGTATATAATAAAGGCTATATTATTAGTAGCATACAAGTTTAGAAATATGTTTCCTTTTTATGTTTCCACATAACATGTATCCACATGTATCATATCCACAATAACATGGTTATGAATAAGGAATGTCTGTTTAGTCTGGCATAAATACACATCTACCTGCTATGTTAATATTTGTTACAATCTTTTAATTTTAACCTCTAACTTTACAATTTGGCGTCCCCCTTGTAAAAAGCATATTAGCTGGACACACATGTTTTTAAATCTAACATGCTGATTTTTCCTTTTTAGCCAACAAGTTTAGTTCATATATTTTACTGTATTTAATAATATATTTGAATTTTTTTAAGTTTATTATTTATTTTGAGGGGAAGAGGAGAAGCGAGAGAGGGAGAGAGAATTCTAAGCAGGCTCCCTTTTGTCAGCATGAGCCTGACACAGGGCTCAAACTCATGAGTTGTGAGATCACCACCTGAGCTGAAATCAAGAGGTGGATACTTAAACAACTGAGGCACCCAGGTGCCCCTGAACTTAATTCAATGAGCTCATTTTGTGCTATTCTTTCTCCTTTACATGCTTTTTCTCTCTTTATATCATTTTTACAATGTACTGAAGTTGTCTTTCATATTTCACTTTTTTCTCAAATTGAACATTATTTCTATTCTTGTAGTGATTAAATTTATACTTTTAAATGCATACCTATGTCCAAACCTAAGCAATATTTCAGCCCTCTTTTTATTCAATACAAGCTTAAACTGTTTTAAATCCCAGCCATATTTCATTTAAAATGTTACTTTTGTCCAGAATTTTACTACCACATTTTCTTCATTTCCCACTATCAACATATTAATAATACCATTTCATAATATTTACTACGCCTTCACGTTTTCTCATTTTTACGTTCACCGTTTCCTCTGAGATCCTGATTCTTCCTTTTGAGATCCCTGTATTCCTTTTTCCTTAAACATATCATATCATCAAAATTCCTTGGGTGAGGGTCTATTAATAGTAACATCTCTCATGTGAAAATTTCTCATTGCATCTTCTTTCTTCTCAGTATTTTGAAGTCATTTGATCTTAAAAAGAAAGCTGTTTACTTAATTGTTCCTAAATAAATCATTCTTAAGTCACTTTTTGTTCTATGTACTTTTAAAGTTTTTCTTCTTGTCTATGGTTTTATATGTCACTATTATGGGCCATGTTAGGGATTTCTTTGATATTTATCCTGTTTCATATTTGCTGTCCTTCCTGAATTTGTGGGTTCATCTCTTTCAAAGGTTCTTGGTAATTCTAATCAAATGTATATTTGAAAAGCTCGGGGGCACCTGGGTGGCTCAGTTAAGTGTCTGACTCCTGACCTGTGCTCATGTCACGACCTCATGGTTTGTGAGTTTGTGCCCTGTGTCAGGCTCTGTGCTGACATTGTGAAGACTCCTTGGGATTTTGCTCTCTCCCTCTCTCTCTGCCCCTCCTCCACTCTCTCTTCCCTCAGAATAAATAAAATAAAAAATAAAAAAATAGTTTCATTTAAAAAAAAAAAAAGAAAAGCTTGTTTTCCCTTATTTCCTATGCTATGCTTCTGGAACCTAATTAAATGCATTTTTTTTTTTTTACCTTCACATTCTATTCTCTCTCTGTCCTAACCTGTTCTTCCTATTTTTTTTTTTTATCACTATGGCCATCTCTGAAATATAAGGAAACTTACCCAAGCTTATCTTTAAGTTCACAAATTCTCTATTGTGTCAAATCTGCTATTTAACTTCTTTGTTGGCAGTGAGAGAATGCCATTCTGTGAAGGATGTGTGCTACTATGGCTAAGGATTTGCAGGTGTCTGAAAACCAGCCGAGGTGAGGGGACAGTCTCCCCCTTCCAGACGTCAGAAGGACTCACCCTCTGCTGACACTTATACTCAGGATTTCTAGCCTCCAGAAATTAGTACAGATTTTCATGTGTTTTTTTTTTTTTTTTCATTTTTGGAAGTGACTGGTTCTTTTGAAAATCTTCCTGTCTTTTTCATGTAAATATCTCATTTCATTCTTCTATTTTGATCCTATATTTTGAAAGGCACTTAAAACATATTCCCCCTACACGCTATACACAAAAATTCTAATATCCTATGTTGTTGGAGATCTAACTTTTCTCTTTAAAATTTCTGCTCTCAGTTATAGGTGGTTGTTTTACAATATGTAGTTTTGACAAATTCAAGTACAGTTGAGCTTTCGCTGTTGGAATCCTGGGAAGCCTGCGTTGACAGTGCATCATTTCATAGACAGTGTGAATTAGCTTCTGCCAGTCCCCCTCAGTGAGGACAACCTTCATTCACTTATGTTAATTTGTTAGTTTGGGATCTCCAAGACCACACTCTTGTGGGAGATGTGAACCCAAATCAACATACGGGGGGCGGGGGGGGGGGGGCGGGGTGTGGTAGGGAATCTATGGTAGTAAGCTTTCATGAGAAACTTTCTTTCCTTTCCAGAGCCACATCTGAAATATAGAAGTTCGCTTGTTATATCCTTGTTCATCCTTCACTGAAAATTAAATTCTTTGATGGTTTCAGCTTTATGAGGTCTTCAATTCTAGCTTCTTACCATATAATGTGGACCCATGAGTCCTATCTCCTGGCCCACAGACAGATGTTAAAATGCTAAACTCTAGCTTAACTGCAGCTACCTTTAAGTAGTGAAATCTGGTTAAAATAGAATGATAGCTTCAAATTTCATTTGAAGGGCAAGAATGTTCTAAAAAGGATTTAAAGCATAATCACGTTTACCTGTCCACACACAAAACAATTGAGCTCCTTACGGGAAAAAAATCTAGATTTATTTATCTCTGTATGCACAACATTAAAAGTAGTTTCCACTACTATTCTCTACTAGACCAAACCATAAAAACCACATAAAACTTTCACATAACACAGGAAGATGAATTCTTCAAACTTCTATCAATGTATACTTGCAGCTATAATGACACAAGTATAGAAATAAGTGGCAAAGGTTAATGACTGGGTTGGTGCATAGAAGACTTAGATATTCTGGAAAATCCCTTATTATGGCAAAAGGTAAAAAATATGTATCAGTGACATCAGTTAACTCTAGGAGGTGAGAAGTTTTCCTATAAACAAAATGCCAATGAATAAAACTAAGCTTTTATTTAATTATGCATTTCAAAATAGTTTCACACCAAATTGGCACAATCAGGAGAGGAAGGAGGAGGCTAGCTATAAATACACAATGGTATATAATGGCTGTTATCAACGAACTCCTTCCAGCCTATTCACATCACTAGATACCAACAATAAGAGCAGCAGTGTCTTAAACTGGAGGGAAAGGGTATATATTTACCTTTCCATTTACAATTTCTACTTTTTTCTTCAGTTTTTAACGATTTTAGTAATTGTTGTCTTTCATCTCCTGGCACCATCTACAGAGTGTCATCACAGCAGTAAGCAAACTAAGAAGTGACGGGAAAATTAATGTGTTACTTTTCATCAGAGAAGGGAAAAACACTACTGTGAAGAAGAGCTCTCTAGAAACTTCATTTTGAGTCAGGGCTTTTGCCATTTTATAAATTGGAGCACACAGCCATGTTGATTTGATAGCACTTCACTGGCATTTCTTCTATAACCACTAGATCCTTAGAAACAAATCAACTTTGGGGCGCCTGGGTGGCTCAGTTGGTTAAGCGTCTGACTTCGGCTCAGGTCATGATCTCACAGTCTGTGAGTTCGAGCCCCGCGTCAGGCTCTGTGCTGACAGCTCAGAGCCTGGAGCTTGCTTCCGATTCTGAGTCTCCCTCTCTCTCTCTGACCCTCCCCTGTTCATGCTCTGTCTCTCTCTGTCTCAAAAATAAATAAACATTAAAAAAAATTTTTAAAGAAAGAAACAAATCAAGTTCTGGTACTAATCCATGATGTAGTTCCCACCATTCAAAGAGAAATAGTAAAGTAAAAATGGAGGGAGTTTTCCACCAACTTATACTAACTCAATTTAATGAGCTGTTTTTGATTCTCAGATTAAATCCCCCCTAGCTTCCTTGTTGTTGCTGTGTTGTTTTTTAGGTTAAAATGCCTCTTGTTTTATAAAATGTTGGTATAATGGATGACAGAGGTGTGGTTTGATTCAGTTTTAATGTTCTTATATCCTTACACGGGAAAACAAAAATGTGGTATATTAGTTGTGGTCTCATGTTTCAATGTTTGTTTTTTTTTTTTTTTTTTAATTTACTAATCCATAAAAGGAAAAGGTCTCCAGGAACCTCTTTTGGGAGAGCAACGTACTGATGTATTACACAGTGGATCTGAACCCATTCAGGTCAGAAATTAGGCCATGCCACCACAGTACCAAAAGTCAGCTGCCAATAGGAGAGAGTTGACCAGTAGAGAGAAATAAGAAACATTTTTATAAGTGGATAATTCAGTGAAAGTATTCAATGTGAGAGTTCCACGTGATGATAAAAATTCCATAAGGAAATTTTTTTTTCTAGAACGTACGTAACCAACAAGAAGAGTTCTTACCGTGTAGAGGAAATTTCAGAACTGAAGATCAGCCTGTAACAAAAGGTTCGCTTTTATCTTGAAGAAATTATTAACTTTACTAATACACTTCCCTTCTAAGTTTCAATCTAGATATAGGGTTATGTTTTGTATGATTAGAGATTGAGAGAGACAGAGAGACAGACAGAGAGACAGAGACAGAAGAGAAAGACCCCCCCCCCACACACGAAAATGATACTCAGCTTTTTCATTATCATTTCTAAATACAAAAGTTTTAGTTAGCCATTACTTCTACAATATGTACTACATAACAAGGCATCTCTCCATTTTACAAATACTAACTCATTTAATCTTCATAAAAATCCTATGAAGTATTACCTTCAGTTTATAGATGAATAAAGTGAGGCACAGAGATATTAAGTAACTTGCCAAAAGTCACACAGCTAATCCGTGAGAGAGCTGGAAAGCATACCCAGGCAGTCACCTACTTTTAGTGTTATGCTCTTAACCACCACCATTGCTGTCACCATGAATTAATCACGGGAATTATATACCCCAAGAATCAGAAAAGCAAAATAATCACACCTAAGGATTGTACAGCATTAATAAAAAGTATACTAAATAACTCCTAATTGTTTGCTACTTTTCCTCAGCATCCTTTCTCCATTAGATATAAAATTTGTGTCATTCTTTTACAATTGCACCTGTTAGCCCACCCAAGTGAACGCTGGGCCATATCCAATAGACGTCTGAGTTCAAAAACTTTTATCTGGGTTTTCAGTTCAGTAACAGTGTCTTGGAATTTTTCAAAATTCTTTCAAGGCTAGAATTACATTTTAAAAATATTTGTAAATTTTTAATTTAAACGTATAATTTAAATTTATCTATATCATAAATACAAATATTATATTTAGTGTCATGAGAATACCAACATTCTATATAATGCTGTTCTAGTAAAAAAATAAACTACTGCTCCTCTCATCTAGATCTGCCTTTAAGCTATATGGAAACATTTCTAATTAACTAGGTTTGTATGAACATCTTTCTATTATCAAAAAGTGTATTTTCCTATTTAAAATTTTGAGCATTAAAAAAAGTAAAAGTAAACAACATTATTAAATTCTATTTGTCCTGAGTCTAATAATTAATTACAGATTTAGGACTAACAAAGTTGACTTCGACTTGTAGTGATCTAAAAGGAAAGGCCCAGAGCCTACTTTTGCCACAATTTTATTCTTCAATTAAATATTTATCACATAGCTACCAAGAAGGAGGCACCACACAGATTCTAGGGATACTAAGATTAATATAAGCGTTGCTGCTGTTAAGATAGGTTTGAGAGTCAGGGTGCCTGGGTGATTCAGTTGGTTGAGTGACTGACTTCAACTCAGGTCATGATCTCGCGGTCTGAGGATTCAAGCCCCGTGTCGGGCTCTGTCCTGACAGCTCAGAGCCTGGAGCCTGCTTCAGATTCTGTGTCTCCCTCTCTGTCTGCGCCTTCCCTGCTTGCTCTCTGTCTCTCTCTCAAAAATAATAAACACTGGGGCGCCTGGGTGGCGCAGTCGGTTAAGCATCCGACTTCAGCCAGGTCACGATCTCGCGGTCCGTGAGTTCGAGCCCCGCGTCAGGCTCTGGGCTGATGGCTCGGAGCCTGGAGCCTGTTTCCGATTCTGTGTCTCCCTCTCTCTCTGCCCCTCCCCCGTTCATGCTCTGTCTCTCTCTGTCCCAAAAATAAATTAAAAAGCGTTGAAAAAAAAATAATAAACATTAAAAAAAATTTGTTTTAAAGATACATTTGAGAGTCAAATTCCGGCAAATCCTACTTAGTCCGCCAGACCAAAATTGTTAAGTGATAAATTTCATGGCTGCAAAATTTATTGTAATATAGACTATTCACTTTGGTATCTTTGTCCTAAAGTTATAAATCACACCCTTCCTTTCATTGCCTATAAACATTCGTACCACAAGTATTTGCTTCTACAGCTCCCATTTTATGAAGATAGTTGCTGGCTAGCTATTTACATATGTCAATGTTTCTAACCTTGACTATATAGGAGAGCATTATCAGGAAACTTTTCAAAGAAAGTTAATCACAGCCTTCTAGGTAATAGATATTGATGTGCAAGATGAACAAACTCAGTAAATATCCATGACTTTTTCAAAATAAAAACTGAGAAAATATCACAACGACACCTCTCTATGGTTGTGTTTGTATCAGTGAAAGTTACCTTCAAACACTAAATAATTGCTTGAAGAAAATGACTTCATGTTGTTATTGACATAAGTCATTATTACCATCACATTAAAAAATGGATACGAAGGGCGCCTGGGTGGCTCAGTCGGTTGAGCGGCCGACTTCGGCTCAGGTCACGATCTCGCGGTCCGTGAGTTCGAGCCCCGCGTCGGGCCCTGTGCTGACAGCTCAGAGCCTGGGGCCTGTTTCGGATTCTGTGTCTCCCTCTCTCTGACCCTCCCCCGTTCATGCTCTGTCTCTCTCTGTCTCAAAAATAAATAAACATTAAAAAAAATTTTTAAAAAATGGATACGATAGGAAAGTCACGTACACAAGCTGGTAGGAAAGAAGAATGGTACAGACATTCCGGAACATAGTTTTGAAGAAACAAAACATGCAATAACTCTGAGGCCCATCAGTTGCACCCTTGGATATTTATCCCAGAAAAATAAAAACTTAGGTTCACACAAAAACCTGTATTCAAATATTTATAGCAGCTTTATGTATAACAACCCCAAACTGAAATAAGACCTGATAGCCTTCAACAGTGGTCAAGCAAATAGTGGTACATCTATACCATGGAGTACTATTTAGTGTAAAAAAAAAAAAAAGTAATAAAAATTTTTGATACATGTTACACTTAGATAAATCTCCAAGGAATTACACTCATTGAAAAAAAAAAGCCATTTCCAAAAGGTTATATACTGCATAATTTCATCATGAAATGACAAGTTTTAGAAATGTAATATAGATCAGTGATTGCCAAGGGTTAAGGTTGGGGCCCTGAGGAAAGGGAAGCAGGAGAGAGGTGGGTATGGTTACAAAAGGGTAGACTGAGGGATCCTTGCATTGTTTAAAATGTTCAGTATCTTTAGTATGGTACTGGATACACAACCACACACAGAATTAAACTGTGTAGAACTTAACACACACACACAGATAAGTACAAGGTAAAACTGGGGAAATATAAATAAGATTGGTGGATTATATTAATATAATTACCCGGGATGTCTTATACTACAGTTTTGCAAATGTTAACCATTGGTAGGAAGTGGTGGGTACAAAGGATCTCTCTGTAATATTTCATAAATTGTGTGTGAATCTACAATAATCTCAATAAAAATTTCAATTCAGAACAGAACGATTAGAGAGTTGGAGCAGTCTATCCTTTGGCTCTGTCTCTCTCTTACACACACACAATGTTCTGCCTGGAAAGCATTATGTCTACCAGAACTAGAGCTACTCCAGCAAGTGGGGATGAACACTTCAAATAAAGATGGGAAATGGGAAAACAGAAGGAGCCTTGGGCCCTTAAGACACTCGGGCTCTGTCATGTCATCCCTAGACTACCTGTCTTTGACCTCCCTTTGAATGAGAGACAAATAAACTCCTTGTCTGAAAAATGAACATAATCTGACAAGTGCTGATAAGGCGTCATAGACAGTATACGCCTCTCCTCATTACAAACTACTTCATCTGATGTCTCTTGTATAGTTTTGATTCATTCAAAGTGCTATTTGCTCCTAAAATAGTTCTCAACAAAACCTGAATATGTGCATACAAAATGCACATCTATGACACCCTACGGCATACATGATATTCCTCTGATGATCTAATTGTTCTATAGTCTCTGCAATAAGAGGAGAATCTGTACTCTTTGACAGTGAGTTCTAGATGTTTTATCACAAATAATCTTAGCCAGTAAGTAGTTCATATGATCTACAATAAGCATCTTTTTTAATCCACTGTTCCTTAAGGCAATCTTTATAATAAAGCTTTTTATAATACTTGTCATATCATTCCTCCTCATTTCAATATTCTGAAGTTTCCTAATCCTTGGAGTTTTATAACTTTAAATACACTGCATTTCAAAGTAATCATTTGGTTTACATGAAGAGACTGTTAAAATGCCTTTTGGTCCAAATCCATACTGGATAATGGATAAGAAAAGAAGGAGTAAAGGAAAATGAAGTCCCTCCCCCTCCCCTTGGCCAGTTGTGTTCTCCTCTAGTCCCATGGGCCTGAGCCTCTCTCCATGCGTATTATTTCCCTGAATTGTTTCATCGATAACTGAATAAACCCTAAGGCATCTTTACGTTCTCTGTACACAGAGAGGATATTTCAGAATTTGTATGTTTATACCAGTTGTATTTATTGAGAAAAAGGAAGACGTGATGATGACAAAGAAAAAAAGGAAAATTTACATTTCAATATTTAGTTGTCAAAACTGACATATGAATCATATGTATTGACTCATTTAATCATTACAATACCCAAGTAAAATAAGTATCATTTATTCTCATTTCACACACGTTGGGAGAATTTTTGAAGTGTTAACTGATTTCTTTCATTTGCATTTCTCTGTGTATTCTGGCCTTGTTCCCAAACTAGGTTGTCAGGGCATTCCATCATTGCCCTAGAGAAAGGTTGTTATGGTGGCACACATTGTTTACAAATGTTTAAGTCTTGGGTTTTAAGTTTCAGATATTTACTTGGAGTTGTAAAGCCTGAGCTTTTGAGCTCCATGAACATGAAGCCTGGAGAACTCATCATATAATGTTTATGCACAAAAAAAAACAGACCTGAATAAACACTGGTAAAGTAATAAACAGTTTTCACACTTCCAAGGAGATAATTCTCTCGGTTGGTATAAAAAGACATGGAAGGAAGAAAATATAACCTATATATTTATGAGTGTCTGAGAACTAGCCTTGAATGCATATTGGTGTGAAATGGTCTCACAGGAGAGTAGGTGAATTCATCCCACGACATCAAGAATGACACCAAAACATGAAGAGGGTCCCCTACTTGCATATTCTGTATATTCAGAAGCAATGTGTACCACATTACCCATCAACATGATAGCAGCAAATTGAAGAAATCTACATCTCAGTAGACGCCTACTGCCATCAGCAGTTACCTAGTTACCTCTGCACTCTGAGGTTGTGACACTACATGAATGACCCTTAATCCTTAGAACCTTAGGTAAAGGAGTTCTTTAGACTTAATGAGATTATCAGGAATGAACTAAAATTAAGTTTCTGCTTTCACTGGGCTTCCTTTGCGCTTCTTTTTTCTAGTCCCTTAGGTGCACGTTTAGATTATTGATTTGAGACATTTCATCTCTTATAATGTAAGTATTTACTACCATAAATCTTCCCCAAAGCCTTGCTTTAGGTGCATCCCATAAATTTTCATATGCTACATTATCATTTTCATTCAGTTCAAAATATTGTCTAATTCCCTTTGGAGTTTCCCTTCACTTGTAGATTATTTGAAAGTATGTAGTTTAATCTTTAAGTACTTGGGGAATTACCGCATAACATTCTCTTATTGATTTGCACTTTTAAATACTTTGTGGTCAGAGCACATCGTTTGTGAGTTACATATAGTAACAAGCATCACATCTACATAGTCTTAAAACCCCAGCAGACAATGCTGTAACTTTTGCGTTCAGTGGTCACACACATTTTAAAGAATTTAGAAGACAAAGAATAGTCTATTTACTATGTCTGGCACTCTTCCTTTACTACTGAAGCTTGACATTTCTTTTTAGCATCATTCCTCTTCATCCTCAAGAACATCTTTCAGTATTTATTTTAGAGCAAGTCTACCGGAAAATCATTCATAGTTTTCCTTCATCTGAGAATATCTTCATATCACCTTTACTGAAGGATATTATCACCGGATATACAATTCCTTTCTCTCAACACTTAAAAAAATGTACTCTTGTCTAGAACACGTTATGGTTTCTGATGGGAAATCTGCAATCGTTTAATTTTTGTTTACCTACATATAAGGGGTTGTTTTTCTATGGCTGCTTTCAAGACTGTTTTCTTTCAGCAGTTTCATTATTCTGTGTTCTATTATAATTTTTTTCAACTTACGTTGTTTCGGTTTCACTAAACATCTTGAATTGGACTATCGCCAAATTTGGGAAATTTTCAGCCATTACTTTTCCAACCGTTTTTTTTTTCCCTACACCAATTTCTTTTCTTTTCTTCCTATATGATTTCATTAGCACAAATATTAAATATTTTTGTTTAATATATTGTTTAAATATTGTTTAATATTTAAATTAAATATTGTATAAATATTGTTCCACAGATCACTCAGGGGCTGGGTTTTTTTTTCCCCCAACCTTTTTTGTACTTTGTTTTTTAGACAGGATAGTTTCTATTTATCTATCTTTAAATTCACTGATTCTTTCATCTGCCTTCTCCACTCTACTCTTGAGCCCACCCAGTGAATTTTTATCACTTACTCCATTTTTTTTTCACTTTAAATATTGGCATTTTATTCTTTTTTTATAGTTCCTCTTCTGCTGAGAATGTCTATTTTTCCATTAATTTCAAGAGGGTTTGCATTTTCTGCACAGAGCACAGTTATAATAGCTGCTTCAAAATTCTGTGTAATTCCAACATCTAGCTCAACTCAGAGTTAGCATTTGTTGATTTTTTTCCTACTAAAATCTGTCCAAGAGACAAAAATATACAACAGGGAAAAGACAGTCTCTTAAGTAAAGGGTACTGGAAATACAGGGCATCTACATGCAAAAGAATGAAACTGGACTGGGGCACCTGGATGGCTCAGTCGGTTGAGTGTCTCAGCTCAGGTCATGATCTCGTGGTTCATGAGCTTGGACCCCACATAAGGCTCACTGCTGTCAGCCTGTCAGCACAGAGCACGCTTCAAATCCTCTCTCCCCCTCTCTCTGCCCTCCCCTGCTTGAGCTCTCCAAAAAATAAAAATAAATAAAAATTAAGAAAAGAATGAAACTGGTCTTTATTACACCATGCACAAAAGTTAACTCAAACTGGATTAAAAACCTAAATGTGATACCATAAAAACCCCTGAAGAGAACACAGGCAGTAATTTCTGTGACATCAATTCTAGTAAGATTTTTCTAGATATTATCTCCTAAGGAAAGGGAAACAAAAGCAAAAGTGAACTATTGGGACTCATCAAAACAAAATCTTTTACACAGTGAAGAAAATCATCAACTAAAGAAGAAAACAACCTATTGAATGAGAGGAGATATTTGCAAATGATTAATCTGATGAAGCTAATATCCAAAACATATAAAAAAATATATATACAATTGAGCACCAAAAAAAAAAAAAAAATTAAAAATGTGCAAAGGAACTGAATACACATTTTCCCAAAGAAGACATCCAGATGGCCAACAGATACGTGAAAAGATGCTCAACACTACTAACCATCAGGGAAACAGAAATCAAAACCACAATGAGATACCACCTTATACCTGTTAGAATGGCTAAAATCAAAAAGATAAAAAATAACAAGTATTGGTAAGAATGTGGAGAAAAAAGAACCCTCATGCACTACTGCTGAGAAGGTAAATTTGTGCAGCGACTATGGAAAACAATATGGAGGTTCCTCAAAAAATTAAAAATTAAACTACCATACGATCCAATAATTTTACTACCTGGTATTTATCCAAAGAAAATGAAAACACTAATTCAAAAAGGTAAATGTCCCCCTATGTTTATTGTAGCATTATTTATACTAGCCAAAATACAGAAGTAACCTAAGCATTCATTGAAAGACGAGGGGATAAGGAAGATGTGATACACACACACAGGAATAGTATGCAGGCATAAAAATAAATAGGATCTTGCCATTTGCAACAACATGGATGGACCTTGAGGGTACCATGCTGAGTGAAATGAATCAGACTGAGAAAGACAAATACCGTATGACTTCACTCCTGTGCGGAATCTGAAAACCAAAACCAATGGACAAACCAACAAAAAGCAGAGTCAGACCTATCAATACGGAGAACGAACTCACGGGTGCTAGAGGGAAGAGGATGGGGAGATGGGCAAAAGAGCTGAAGGGGAGTGGGAGATACAGGCTTCCAGTTATAAAGTAAGTCATGGGAATAAAAGGCACAGGTCAGGGAATACAGTCAATGATATTGTAATACCACTGTATGGTAACAGATGGCAGCTATGTTTGTGGTAAGTGTAGCTAATGTATAGAAAAGTTGAATCACTAGGCTGTACACCTAAAACTAATGCTAATGTAACACTGCATGTCAAGTATGTTTTAAAAAAATCAATTATCCAATTTTCAGTCTTCTGATATGCCAAGTGACTTCAGGCTGTAGCCCGAACATTTTGAATATTATGTTGGGAGACTCTGGATCTATTAAAATCTTCTGGAAATTGTTCTATATTTACAGCATGCAGTAAACCCTGTTAGATTCAGAACACAAATTCCATCTTGCCTTCTCAACAGTGATGCCAACAATCAGTTCAATTTTCAAATTTTGCTATGCTTCTTTGGGTCTGCTCTGCATATGGGCAGCTCAGGGGTTAATCTGGGCCTTGGGCAGTGGTTTATATCATACCTCAGCTCTCAAATACTTGGTGCGTTGTCTAGGTTCTTCACATTCCTAGCTTGACAATGACTTCAGCTCACACAACGATTTAGGATATCTCCCCTCTGGTAGTTTCCTCACATTCTCTTATTCCCTAAATCCCCCTTTCCTTCTGATTCCTTTAGCATTCTGCGCTATGTGCAATTCCATGAAACTGGGGCCATCTTCAGAAAAAGGTATCAGGAAAACAGGGAGATAAAACATTGTAATGGTATCTCACACACACTCTTTGGATCACAGGGGCCTGTTTTCCTTGTTCCTCTGGACAAAGAGACAGGTGTTCCACTCAGAGTTTTAGGTCCCTCCCTGGAAGCACTGCCTCTACCAGAGCAATGCAGTCCCATGTCCGGGGCGGCCCCCATCGTAGGGCTTTCTGGGCTTTTCAGTAAAAGGGAAAAAAGTGATTCCCCCACATTCTTCAGGTGGCAGGGGCCCTTTTTTTCTGATCTTCTGGCCAGAAGTTACCCTAGAATTTGTATGGTCTGCTGTCATCCTGCAGTTCCATGACTGAGACTAACTTGCAATTAAACCCAGGAGATAAAACAGCAGGAAAAACTAACCTGAACACTCACCCCTTGGACTATTGTGCTTGTTGTTCGCTTCCAACCCCATGCTACCTTTTATTGTTTGTTTTTCAGAGTTCTCAAGCAGTTGTGCTTTATACTGCTTCCAGAGTTTTCAGTGTAATCAGTGACAGCGATAGTCCATGATAAGGTTTATGGCAGCATCTTAGAAACAAAAAATCTTGAGTCCTATCCATACCTAAATCCCTAATTCATTTTAACAAGTTCCCTAGGTAACCAGTAAGCACATTAAACGAAGAAATGTCCTGAGCTAGAACCCTGGAATAGGATTCAAACAGGTCTTGGAATCTAAGAAGATTCACGCAAATCCTTCAATGAGGTCCAAAATATAAATTCTAACACACAAACACACATAAATAAACAAATGTATTTTTAAAATAAAAAGATAATTATCATAATTCAGTGGGAAGGGGAGCTTGAAACAGAAAAAAATAAAATAAAATGATCGATCATATGGAAACGGTAAAGAAAATCATGGTAGAGATGTTTGAGTGGGTATTTGTAAAGCCACAAAAATAATCAAGACTAGTAACATTGGGAAATGTTAATGATAATAATTTTAAATGAAAAAGCACAATTCACAGTTATATTAAACTATTGTTATAACTCTAAAAAGTATGCCAGTTACTATATTTTAGAAAATAATCAACTCAGAAGAAAGCAACCAGGAAGTCATGGAAACGGAACCAAGAGGAATGGCTGATTAGAAGAAAGAGTTCTAAATAAGTCAGATTATGGTAGACACCATTTTGTTCCCTTTCTAGTATCCATTATCCCCTCCCCTTCTCAAGCTCTCTAATATTTTTTGCAGATATCAGTGTATATAAGTTGGTTAGACTCTGAACTAAACTAAAACCCACAAGAGATTATAGTATAAAACCTAAAAGCATCTAACTTATACTGAGAAATGTAACTTCAGTATTCCCAACAATGGTAACAGTTCAACCAGTGTTCTCTCTCTCTCTCTCTCTCTCTCTCTCTCTCTCTCTTTATTCAAGCCACATGGAAATACAAATAATCAAAAAGTGGTTTGCTAAACATGGACTGAATGAGGTTATAATGATACCAAGTGATTAAGTTGTGGCAACAGGCTCATCTGGATAGAAACATTTTTGCATATAATAAGAACATATCTTTAGGAAACACTAAGTTCTTCTGTCTTCATGACAGTATATTATCAGCATCACCAATGTGTGCATCTTTAACTCATACTTCTGTGGCTAATCAAATACCATATGTAACTTTCTATAATAATACATAAAGCTCTTCAGCCATTGTGAAGTTGCTCAGTATACAAAAAAAGTTAAATCTGCAAGGTGTAGATGATACACACACACACGTAAATATCAATTTTTTTTCATTTAATACATGCTAATTTATACTTATTTGCTAAACTTTTGTGATAGGACAAAGATCTTTTCTTTAAGTATGAACCTACTAATCAACATCCCAAGTGTATAAGCCCTTGAAAATGTGTCTATGATTTCCAGTTTTAAAGTTAAAGGAGTTAGTCATTACTTGTAAAGTAAACTAGATGGTGCAGAAACCTAAGTTTTCTGATTCTTTCTTATTTCCCCATTGTTTTTAGCGATTCACATTTATTTTGAGACTTTATAAAGTGCTGAATTTAAGTTACTGTACTCACTTTACCAGTTTATAAAATATTCAAATCGCATGATTATAACAAATGAAACCACCAAAAAAGAATGTGGGAGGGGCACCTGGGTGACTCGGTTGGTTAAGCTTCCAACTTCAGCTCAGGTCATGATCTCGTGGTTCATGAGTTCAAGCCCTCCATTGGGCTCCATGCTGACAGCTCAGAACCTGGAGCCTGCTTTGGATTCTGTGTCTCCCTCTCTCTCTTCCCCTGTCCTGCTCGATCTCTCTCTCTCTCTCTCAAAAATAAATAAACATTTAAAAAGTTATTAAAAAAAAGAATGTGGGAACAACATATAAACAATAATATGCATACAATTCAATTTCATGAGCACAAAGCACAAGTAACTACAGGGTAGACTACTATAAACAAGTTTGTTCACACCCTGGGAATCAGTATGTTATAGAGGGAAGAGCGATAGAGCTTTGGTTAATTCATTAGCTAGTGAGGCTCTATTATGAGATCTTTTATCATATTTTCAAGCAAAATACCACTTAGTCTTACAGTTTAGTTGCCATTCTGTCACTTTAAAATGACTTTGAATATCACATATTAATTAACCGTGTTGATTTTAAAGTTTAAGTTCTAGAGGGTGATCTTTTTTCCCTTACTTGAAAATTCTAGGGGACTTATTACTCTTACACTCTATGTATCAACAACAGAGCAATGCAAATTAGCTGAAGGGTATTTATTCATAATACCTCCTTTATTAAGTAGAGATCCATGTATAATGGAATGGACCTATGAATTGTTTATATGAGGATAGAGATGGTTTAAGAAAAAGTTTTTACTCATTATAGTAGATAAGCATGCCCCCTCTGCTATCTTATTAATTATGAATTTGTAGATAAATCCTCCTTTAATAGGTAGTTCAAGGTAAATGTCATCCTACCCCTGTTCACATTAACTCTAATTTTAAATTAACATATTCCAAATTAGTGAAACCAAACAAATCATCAAATGACTTACTTTATAATGGTAGCTTTTATAGAGCAAGATTAATTCAAACAAATATACCAAAACTCCTTCATGACCTCAGGTAAACACCAAAGAGTATGTAAGCAGAGACTACTAAGGGAACAATGACCCACATCTCCAATTCAACCAAACCTTTGATATTAGATTTGAACATCTCATCTAATTAGGTCAATTGGTTACAGCATGGTGCTAATATGGCCCAGCTAGTCATTAGATCCTCATATATGCCACCTAGCTTTGTACTCTAGATTAAACCTCTAAAGCCCTCTAGCCATCTGGCAAGTACAGTTAGGTCCAAATGTAAGCATCCTCCTTTGAACCCCCTCATCTTGGCACTCCATCAGAGAATAAGACTTCAAAAATATTTGAACTTTATTCCAATAACTGCTACCTTTATACATAATGATGACTCATACATCTGCAAGTAATATTTCCTGAAAAGACATGATAACTTTTAAAAAGGAAGAAAAATAACTGCTAGTAACAAAACACTAGCTCTCTGCTTATAAGACAGGTTATTCCTTTTTATTACCAAAACTAAGCTTCCCAGTTACTGAACGTATCTTCTGAATCTCCTTCTCGACCTTCCAGTTTCGAACAGCTCCCAACAGTGGTAAGATCTGTAACTGTGAGAGAAACTACCACAAATGAATACTTGATTCATTAGGAAGAGTAGAACTTAAGAGCCCACTGAATAAACCTCAGATAGAAAGAAAGAAAATCAAAACAAAGATTTTCCCTTCTCAACATAGAGAAGGGAAAAGGATTTCCAGTTCCCAGGAAGACTTTAAAACAGAAGATACCTATCAGTGTTATTTCCTATTTCCTAGCCCACAATTGCTAGGTGGTTCTCCTTTAAAATGCATATTTGGGGCACCTGAGTGGCTCAGTCAGTTAAGCATCTGACTCTGGCTCAGGTCATGATCTCAGGTTCAGCAGTTTGAGCCCCATATTAGGCTCTGGAGCCTGCTTCGGATTCTGTGTCCCCCCTCTCTCTCCGCCCCTCCCGTCCTCCTGCTGTCTCTCTCTAAAGTAAATAAACAGTAAAAAAAAATTTTAATAAAATAAAATGCATATTATGTTAAAATAATTATTATAAAATTATAGAATGGTTATGCCTCATAAAGGATATTATGTTTTGCTGTATCTTCTGTGTATTTTTTTCAAAAATACTTCAACATACATTAATATAATTATGTAAATAATAATAATCTCTTCTGATATGTGTACTGTTCTGTCTTGATCCTCCCATGAAAAACCTAAAACAGTAAGCTACCTTGTATTCTCTTCAGGAGATAGATGAAATATAATGAAATAAAAATCGTTTAAAAATAAAGACATTAAGAGAAAAAGCAAAGTTATATATATGTATATATGCATATATGCATATATATACACATATGTAAATTTAATGATGGCTCATATTGTGAATATATACATATATATTCCTAATAATATATATGGATATATGTGTGTGTATATACATACATATATACATATACACACACATATATATGTGTATATACATACATATATATACACACATATATATACATATATTATTAGGAACATATATGTATATATTCACAATATAAGCCATCATTAAATTTTTCAAATGATGTTAGAATTTTGTATTTTACTACTGAATTATGGACCATCTCATCAAAAATCATAAAAATAGCAAGACATTAGGCAATAGGTGGAAAGAACATTTAAATTATTCCCATCTGTATCTTAAACCATAAATAGTCATAGTCAAATATGCTTTTTAAAAAGTTGACTTGTTTTATTTTTTTAATCTTTATTTATTTATTTATTTTGAGAGAGCACACATGTGCATGAGCAGAGGAGGGGCAGAGAGAGAGAGAGAAGGAGAGAGTGAATCCCAACCAGGCTCCAGGCCGTCAGCACAGAGCCCGATGTGGGGCTCAATCTCACACCATGAAATCTTGACCTGAACTGAAATCAAGAGTTGGACATTTAACCAACTGAGCCACCCAGGCACCCCAAAGTTGACCTTTTTAATTGTGCATGAGCTTTTGAGAAGATTTGTACCAAGGAACTATGTACAAGTTTTCTTTTGCTGTGTAACCTGCAGATCGGGTAGCTTGAAACTTCACAAAATTACTATCTCACAATTTCTGTGGGTCAGAAGTACAGCACATTTTAAGGGTCCTCTGCTCAGGTTCCCACAAAGCTGAAATCAAAGTGTCAGCCAGCTACATTCTCATTTCGAAGCTCACTTCCAAGTTTCCTTTGGTTGTTGGCAGAATTCATTCCCTTGTGGTTGTAGGACTTAAATCCCTGTTGTTTTCCTATCTGTCTTCAAAGCATGCATGCTCTCAGCTCCTAGAGACTGCTGTCAGCTCTTAGCCACATGGTCCCCTCCATCTCAGACATTGAAACTCTATTTCTTCTGCAATGAGCCAAAGAAAAACTCTCTGCTTTTAACAGGCTAATATGATTAAGTCAAACCTACTGAAAGAGTCCTCTTTCTTAAAGTCAACAGTACCATATAACATAACAAAACTGTGGGAGTGACACAGCTCATCATATTCACAGGTTCTACCCGCACTCACAAAGGGAGGGGATTAAACTAGTGTGAGGGTCATTTGGAAGTCATCTCAGAATCCTGCCTATCACAGTGTACAAAAATTAAAGGATAACAGGGAAGATTCACAGTGGCAGAGACAGGCAGGTGGGTATAAAATCAATGAAGTATGAGCAAGATTTAAAATACTGCTTTAAAGCATAACGGCCATTTTAATAAATATTTGAAACATTAGCTTGACTTTGAAAAGGCCTGAGCTTGAATAAGTATTCTTTTTTTTTTTTTTTTTTTTTTTTTAAGATTTTTAAGTAACCTCTATACCCAACATGTGCTTGAATTCATGGACCCTGAGATCAAGAGTTACGTGCTTTCCCAACTGAGCCAGCTAGGTGCCTCTTAAGTATTCTATACAGAATGTTCCAGTTGGGTTTTTAGAAGGATTTCTCTGGGAAGTCTTTATAATTGTGGAGATAGTAACAACTAAAAGATGAACAATCATTTCTCCTCCACTCCAAGAGCAAAGAAACAAAAAATCCTGTTTATTATAAGATGGCTTGATTCATATTCCTACTAGTGCCTTTAAATTTTTTCTTACATTTCATAATTTCTATTTTTAACATTTGATTGGACTTGTCTGAGATTTGTACAGCCTGATTCAATTATACATAATTCGATTATAACATCAGGTTACTAAATTTTAATCACAAACTGCTTGATACTTTGAATACTTATATAATCTGTAACTATAACATTTCAAACAGTGTGGCGAGTCAAAGGAACTATTTAGCTTCTGTTTTACTCATCTGATATATATTCCACAATATAAACTGCTGAAAGACATCAAGTTTCTACCTATAAGACCTAAATCATGACATCCCTGCTCAAACACTTTTGGGAGCTGTCATTCCCTATAGAATGAAGTCCAAACATTTTAACATGACAATAGGGGTGTCCCATAATTTTGCCCCAGCCTAATTTCCCAACTTCATCTTTCATCATACCCTACACTTCAACTATTCTTGACTGTGCACCATCCCCTAAACGTGCCTTTGATGAAACAACCTCTCCCATCATACCAACACCAAACACATACCATTGTTTTGTGGATGTCAAGGATTTGTATAGCCAAGATATTATTTTTATGTTGTGTTGGTTAAGTACAGAGGCACCCTTTGTAATAAAAAAGGTGATAATTTAGTTGAAGGGTAAGCTCTTAAACACAATGTTCTACCGTGAGGCAAAATTGCACTATAGATTAATTATTTATAAATTGGTATATGCATACCCCAGGTGAAGAAGAAAATATTAAAACATGCATTGAATTTTTTTTAATTTAGTTTTTAGATAGAGACAGAGTGCAAGCCGGAGTGGGGCAGGGAGAGGGAGACACAAAATCCGAAGCAGGTTCAAGGCTCTGAGCTCTCAGCACAAAGCTTGACGTGGGGCTTCAACTCACAAGACCAGGAGATCATGACCCAAGCTGAAGTTGGCTGCTTAACTGACTGAGCCACCCAGGCGGCCCAAAACTTTTATCTCAGTACTATATATTTATATTTTTAAGTATTTTAATTATTATTGTGTTAATTATTGATACAGTAGTATATCTACATAACCTATAAAAATAAATATATATATCAGGGACATGTTCATTTTTTTAACAACTGGAGTGCATTATTGTCAAAGTCTGAAGATCATGTCAAGGACTTTGGAATCCAACTTAAATGGTTTCCACCTGAACTCTTCCATCTGAACACTTTGAAGTTATGTGACTTTAAAAAGTCACGTTAGGAGTACCTGACTGGCTGAGTCGGTTGAGTGTCCAACTCTTGATTTCAGCTCAGATTATGATCTCATAGTTCATGGGATGGAGGCCTGCATCCCTCTGCTCTGACTACATGGAGCCTGCTTGGGATTCTTTCTTTCTCTCTCTCTCTCTCTCTCTCTCTCTCTGCCCCATCCCTACTCATGTGAGTATGCACGTGCTCTCTCAAAACAAGCATTAGAAAATAATACAATAAAAAGTCATCTTAAACCACAATTTTCTCAAGTGTGTAATAAAAAGCATTAACGACCATCGGACTATTGCCAACATTAAAGGGGACATTTCCCTCAAAGTGATTATCCTAATCCTTAACCTCTGGTAAGGACTTGATAAATGTGAGGCATTATTATTATTGTTATTAATGGTGATACATTCAATACTTGCATCGCCTAAGAAAGAAGCATGTCCACTGAAGAGATCTAGATGAGGAGCAAAGTCACCAGTTTCCAGTCTTGAAGAGTGCTTACCCTTGTGCACTGCTGGTGGCCCTACAAGATGGTGCAACTGCTATGGAAACCAGTATGACAGTTCCTCAAAAGAACTAAAAATAGAACTACTCCAGCAATCCCACTTGTGGGGTATCTAAAAAGAATTACAGATCTAAAAGAAAATATCTATAGGTAGTATCTATTACCTATAGATATAAAGACTATATATCCAAAAGAATTGAAAACAGGATCTTGAGGAATATTCCCACACCCATGTTCATAGCAGTACTAGTCACAATAGCCAAGGGGGTGAAGGAACCCAAATGTCCATCAGCAGATGAGTAGATGGAGAAAATATGATCTATACATAGAATGGCATGTTATTCAGCCTTAAAAAGGAAGGAAATCCTGCCATATACTATGACATGGATGGCTTCTAAGGACATTCTGCTAAGTGAAATAAATCAATCACAAAAAGACAAATACTGTAGGATTCCACTTATAAGAGGTATCTAACGTAGTCATATCCATAGAAACAGAAAGTAGAATGGTGGTTACCAGGGACTAGAAGAAGGAAGAAAGGGGAGGAAATTGTTACTTAATGAGTACGGAGTTTCAGTTTTACAATATAAAAAGGTTGTGGACGTCTGTTGTATGATAATATGTCTGTAGTTAATACTTTTCTTTTTCTGTTTTCACTCATATGTGGAATTTGAGAAACATAACAGAAGACCATGGAGGGAGGGAAGTGGAAAAAAGTAGTTACAAACAGAGAGGAAGGGAGGCAAACCATAAGAAACTCTTAAATACAAAGAACAAACTGGGGGTTGATGGGGGGGTGGGTGAGAGGGGAAAATTAGTGATGGGCACTGAGGAGGGCATTTGTTGGGTTGAGCACTGGGCATTGTATGCAAGCGATGAACCTTGGGAATCTACTCCTGAAGCCAAGAGCACACTGTATACACTGCACGTTAGCTAATTTAACAATAAACTGTATTTTTAAAAAAAATATATTTATTTTTGAAAGAGAGAGAGCATGAGTGGGGGAGGGACAGAGAGAGAGGGGACAAAGGATCCCAAGCAGACTCTTCACTGAAAGCTGAGAGCCCAATGCAGGGCTCAAACTCACAAACGGTGAAATCATGACCTGAGACAAAGTCAAACGCTCAACTGACTGAGCCACCCAGATGCCCCTGTACTTAATATTTTCAACTGTACAATTAAAAATGGTTATAATTGGGGCACCTGGGTGGCTCAGTCAGTTAAGCATCTGACTTCAGCTCAGGTCATGATCTCACAGCTCATGAGTTCGAGCCCCATGTCAGGCTCTGTGCTGACAGCTCAGAGCCTGGAGCCTGCTTCCGATTCTACGTGTGTGTCTCTCTCTGTCCTTCCTCACTCCTGCTCGGTCTCTCTGTCCCTGTCTCTTTCTCTCTCAAAAATAAATAAATATTTAAAAAAATTTTTAATGGTTATGATTAATTTTTTTGTTATGCGTTTTTACACGAATTTTAATTAATTAATTAATTACATTGAGTGAAAAAAGCATCCAATTTAGCTATGAAACTAGCTATTGTATGATGGTAAATAAGAACGTCCCATCATGTGGTGCTGGTCTAGGAAGTTTTTCATTTATTCCATTTATACTGAGCACTAAGGATACAGCACACATTATTCAAGCACTGGAGATCAAATCCCTTCCTTCAAAGGTTTTTGGGAAAATTACCAAATTATTATGCAATGGTTATATTGTTTGGTATGGATGGTATGGTAAGAATATGATAGATTCAAGAGATATTAAGTTCACAGAGTTAATAGTATTCTGTTGAGTACTGACTATGAAAGGGGAGGAAAAGGGGGAAATAAAAAATGTCCCATTGATTTTTGCCTTTGGATAGATAAGTTGTATTGTCATGCATACAGAAAATTAATTTAAAAAGAAAAAGCAAAAGAAAAGATGAACAAAATAATAAACTTACAGCAAGATTCATCAAGAAAAAGAAAGACCGGGGCCAATAAAATCAGAAATGAAAAAAGAGAAGTTATAACAGATATCACAGAAATATACAAAAATATGAGACTATTATGAACAATTATAGAACAAATAATTAGAAAACCCAAAAGAAATGAATAAATTCCTAGAAACATATACTCTTTCAAGATTGAATCAGGAAGAAACAGAAAATCTCAACAGAGTGGTTACTGGTAATGAAGATGAATCAGTAATCACAAAACTCCCAACAAACACAAGGCAAGGACCAGACAGCTGCAGAGGTGAATTCTACCAAACATTTAAAGAATAGTTAATACCTATCCTTCTCAAACTCCAAAAATTAAAGAGGAAAGAACATTTGCAAGCTCATTCTATGAGGCCAGCATTACCCTGGTGTACCAACCAGACAGACACAAAAAGGAAAAGTATAGGCCAATATCCCTGATGAAGACAGACCCAAACATCTTTAACAAACCAAATCCAACAATACATTTAAAAGATCATGCACCATGATCAAGTGGGATTTATTCCAGGGATGCAAATCTGCAAAATCAATCAACATGATATATACCACATTAATAAAATTAAGGATAAAAATCATATGATTATCACAAGAGACGCAGAAAAGCATTTAACAAAATTCAACATCCATTTATGATGAAAATTCTCAACAAAGTAGGTAAAGAGGGAACATGCCTCAAAATAATAAAGGCCATCTATGACAACTCAAAACCTGAAAGCTTTTCCTCTAAGATCAGGAAAAAGAGAAGAATGCCCACTCTCACCACTTTTATTCAGTACAGTACTGGAAGTCCTCACCACTGCAATTGAATAAGAAAAATAAATAAAAGGCATCCAAATTAGAAAAAAAATAGAAGAGGGGGCGCCCAGGTGGCCCAGTTGGTTACACATCCAACTCTGGATCTCAGCTCAGGTCATGATCTCAGAGTTTGTAAGTTCGAGCCCCATGTTAGGCTCTGTGCTGATGGTGCATAGCCTGTTTGGGACGCCGTCTCTCCTTCTCTCTGCCCTTTCCTGGCTTGTGTGCATGCTCTCTCTCAATATAAATAAATAAACCTTAAAAAATTAGAAAAAAAAGCAAAACATCAGTATTGTTAAGTACTGTTAAGATGTCCATACTACCCAAAGCAATCTAGAGATTCAAAGCAATCGTTATCAAACTACCAATGGTGTTTTTCAAAGAACTAGAATAAATAATCCTAAAAGTTGTATGGAACCAGGAAAGACTCTAAATAGCTAAAGCAATATTGAGAAAAAGAAAGAAAACTGGAGGTATCACTCTCCCAGATTTCAAACTATACTATAAAACTATAGCAATCCCATCAGATGATACTGGCATAAGAACAGACACATAGATCAGTGGAACAGAACAGAGATGCCAGAAGTAAACTCATGCTTGTATGGTCCGTTAATCTACAACAAAAGAGACAAGCATATACAATGGGGAAAAAATAGTCTCTTCAATAAATGGTGTTTGGAAAACCGGACAGCTACATGGGAAAGAATGAAAGCGGACCACCTTCTTACACCATACACAAAAATAAATTCAAAATGGATTAAAGACTTAAATATAAGCCCTGAAACCAGAAAACTCCTCGAAGAAAACAATAGCAGTAAGTTTTTTGACATTTACCTTTTACAAAAGTAAAAATAAACAAATGGGACTACATCAAACAAAAAACGCCCTTTTTTTTTTTTTAACGTTTATTCATTTTTGAGACAGAGAGAGACAGAGCATGAACGGGGGAAGGTCAGAGAGAGAGGGAGACACAGAATCCAAAACAGGCCCCAGGCTCTGAGCTGTCAGCACAGAGCCAGATGCGGGGCTCAAACTCAAAGACCACGAGATCATGACCTGGGCTGAAGTCGGACACTCATCTGACTGAGCCACCCAGGCGCCCCAGAAAAAAAAGCCTTTTGACAGCAAAGAAAAGCATCAACAAAACAAAAAGGCAATCTACTAAATGGGAGAAGACATTTGCAAATGACATTTCTGATAAGAGGCTGACACTTAAAATATATAAAGAACTCATAAAACTCAGTATTGACAAAACAAAATCCAATTAAAAATCATCAGGGAAATATAAATCAAAACCACAATGATAGACCACCTCATACCTGTTGGAAAGGCTAGTATCAAAAAGGCAAGAAATAACAAGTGTTGACAAGGATGTGGAGAAATGGGAAGGCTTACGTGCTATAGGTAGAAATGTAAATTGTGCAGCCGCTATGGAAAACAATATAGAGGTTCCTCAAAAAAAGTAAAAATAGAAATACCATAGGATCCCATAATCCAGCAATTCCACCTCTAGGTATTTATTTAAAAAAAAAAAAAAACACCTATTTGAAAAGATGCATACATCCCCATGTTCATCACAGCATTATTTACAATAGCCAAGGTATGGAAGCAACCTGAATGTCCATTGATAGATAAGTGGATAAAAAAGATGTACCTATAAATATACAATAAAACTCAGCCATAAAAAAGAATAAAATCTTGGCTGCTTGCGCCGACATGGATGGGCCTAAAAGATATTTGCTGAGTAAAATACATCAGAGAAAGACAAATACTGTATGATTTCACTTATATGTGGAATCCCAAAAACAAAACAATTGAGGAAACAAAAAAGAAAGAGACTCAGATACAGAAAACAAACTGATGGTTGACAGAGGAGATGGAGATAGGGAGATGGATGAAAAGGACAAGGGGATTAAGAGGGACAAACTTCCAGTTAGAAGATAAATAAGACATGGGAACATAGTGTCCAGAACAGTCAATAATATTGTAACAACTTTGTATGCTGACAGGTAAGTAGACACTGTGATCATTTTATGATGTACATAAATATCAAATCATTATGTTGTACCCCTGAAACTACAATGATATTGTCTGTCAATTATTACTCAATTGAAAAAAAAGATAATCCTTAAAAAAGAGGTAGGGATTACAACAAATATTCATGCTTTCATTTATTCAATACTGTTTTTAAAGGAGCATTTGCTGTGCACCAAATAATGGACATAAATGACACAATGACTCTAATGAAATATAGACAGGAAGCGGGGGTGGGGGTGGGGGTGGGGAGGGAATATATTCCCAGGAAAATTATCATAAAAAGGAGCCTCTACATTTTTCAGAGTGTCCATTGGATGATTCATAGGCAAGCTATTATTTTAGTGCTTTCAATTTCTAAACAAAGGAGAGAAATACAGGTACTTTTTTTAAGCAGGAGAAAAATGTACCATTTGTCACATTTCTGCTGTTCTCTAAATTCACAATGTTAAATGCTATACTCAGTTATAAAATAGAAAGGCAAAATAGTAAATGCTTCTTTTTCGTAAAACTTTACTGTATTGGCTTAGGGAAATTATAAAATTGTATTGAATTTACCATTTTTTTCTGTTCCTCTTCCAATGTACAGTGCTAATAACTTTTTCTAAGTCTTTCAAATTATGGCATGGCTTCAAATCATTTTAATTTCTATTTGCCACCCTGAAATTACAATGAATGATTTATGAACTGTCATTTATTCTGGGAACCAAATATGTCATTTGGTTAACTATTTTAATGCTCAGCTGGATTCAGTCGAATAATAGGATATATTTCAGCATAATTATTAAAAATGATAATACAAAAGAAAAAAGGTATCAGCTTGGAAGACCTAGGATGAAGGAATGGAGAGAAGAAAAAGTCATTTGGGGTTATGTTCAGTTTGAGGTGCTTTGGGATATCCTGGCAGAAACAACCAGTAGAAATCATGAAAATTCAGATCTGAACCTCAGAAGATAATGCATTAAGTCACCAAAACAAATGTAACTGAAGTCATGGACATGAATGTAATTACTCAGTGAAAAAAGGTATTCAAAACATATCCCAGTTAAATTATTTGATTTCAAGGATAAAGAAGTAAACAATCCATGAAATTTGGAAAAATAGGTTTGCCTTAGGATTTTACGTAACAAACACATTATCAACAATGTTCTGGTGGTAAAGTAAAATAAAGAAATCACACCTAGTCAAGTTGTTCTTTAGTTACAAAGGCAAAAGGCAAATATTTTTAATTGCATACAAACCTCAAAGAATAGAACACATATTCCTTTCCTTAGAAAAAGAAAAATGACCAGGAATTGTAGCCAATCAAGTGATGAATCCAATCAAAGAATTCAGGAAAAAAAAAAAGGTAAAAGAATAAATAAGTATTTAAATATACCAAAGGAAAAACAATTGTGAGAACCAAATTATATACTATAACAAAACCTTAACAATAAAACCAAATATAGTATATTATGATATAATGAACATAACACAATAAAATATATAATTACAATAAATATAACATTAGATGTAATAAATACAGGCAATATAATAAATGTAACAAAACAGAAGAACAGTGAAATAGGCTCACTCTTCACCTACCATTGGAGAAAGTCAATAAGAATGAAATTGAAATCTGTTGTTAAAAACAATGAATGGAATTCAATCTCTTAATGTTTTCTATTAACTTCAGGAAAAACACCTCTGAGAAGCATTTATTAATTAGCAACTTTTTTAATTTTACGTTTTTATTTTTCTTTGTTACATTTTGATGTTTTATGCCTCTTACTTAAATTAGCATACAATTATCATCCCAGTTTTGGAAAATTATTTCTGCGTGTCCATATCAATCAGTGTATCAATTAATCACTATATCTAATCTTCTTTTGGTATATATGTTTAGACAGACATCTATAATGATGCTCATAATTAGCTAATGGTGGTTAAATCTGAATGGAGGGATTTAATGTGACTTAAAATTTCTTTCCTTTTCACTTAGGTTTTTTTAAATATTGAAAATGTATCACTTTTACAAAATAAAGTCATTTTTATTTTTTTAAAAATAAATATCTGAATAAATATACATTCATACAGATGTATTTTAACTCCTCGTGGCAGTGTAATTTTGAGTTTATAACATATACCTAATTATAATTACATCATGGTGTCCTTGCTTTCTTGGTAATACTTAGAAGAGCTTCTGTTTTTTGGGGTTTTTTTTAGCATTTACTATGTGCCAGACAGATACTACATATGCTATATGCTTATGAATTATTATTAACTCTTACCCAAAAGTAGTTAGACAAGTATTATTAGTGGCATTTACAAAGAGGAAACAGTGTCTTTAGTCAAGAAACTTCTGCTTACTTGCAGCTATCATAAATGTTGAATCGGGATTTAAATCTTGCTCTAAAATCTATACCCTGCCCACTATGCCATGTTTCCTGCCATCTATTGCTGTTCATGACGTTTATCTTATTATCCCAGAACTATCAAAAATGAATGTAATCTAAAACACAGCAGATTCATTTTATGTTGTATAAATAAAGTGTTATATAAATACAACAGATATAAGTGAAAGGTCTTTGTAGTCTTGACAGGAGATTGAAATTCTCACAAGTTCTGCCATATCCCTGTATTTGCTTCTTCATCTTTCCTCTATACTATGCATGAAGTCTAGAGTGTAAAATCTTGAGAAGTAGAATCTCAGCTGGTTAGGAGGGTTATTGAGGGAAAATAAATGAGTGCTGAGTGTTGCCCCTCTTCCCCCGCCCACTATACTTACTAACAAGACAAGGAAGAACCAATGGAAGAGTCAAGAACTGGTATTTTAGGAAATATGTGTGGGATAGTCTTCATATATTAACAGAGTCTGATTTCCTCCATAAATTCAAGGGAATTATCTCTACAAGCCCTTGTCCCTAAATACACATGCCAAATTGGCCTCTTATAAGGGTATACCCACTATTCTTGACAGCCTTAATTGGCACTGTGCTAGCGTTTTGATGTAGATGAGTTATTCCTCACAATTCTCAAGGAACCACTAAAGTCAGCTTATAAGCCACATTGCTGAGACTCGTACTTGGGATCTATTTGACCCCCAAAGACCTCTGCTATAGAGTTCTCCAAAATACCAGAATATAGAGAAAAATGCATTGGTTATCAACAGCACTGCCTGTCTTGAAAGTATAGGAGATAAGCAAAACTTTGTTTATATCTTAATTACTATTATTATGATTTGTCTGTGTCAGAGACATAAAGTATCCTAATGTGTGGCTAGCATTCAGTTTTGTTTTCTGGAATTTCTGTAGCAAATTTCAGATCAAGGCCTAATATGCATGTGTGCCTCACGAGTGAAGTTAGGCCTGATAGCAATGTATATGAACTCCTTATGAGGAATTATTTCCTTCACTCTTGATAAAGCATAGAGAATTTGTAACCAAAACCACAGAGAACTAAGAAAGCAGTAACTATTCATAAACCAGTCCATGAATATTCATTCTAATCACTATGTACTAATCAATTAGTATACACAGTAAGAACAAAATGAAATCTGAGTCTACAGATTGCAGAACTGAATACATCATCATTTTTAAATGACATAACTAAAGATAATACATTTTTCTTTCTGGATGAAAATTCATTTTATGTTCCCTAGTGGACTACATACACAGAAGGCAAAAATTGGACCTAAGTGTCCATTCCTACATATACATATACATATCCTACATACTCACATAATTGGATATTCATTGCTTTGTTTGCTTAAGACAGAAAAACAAATAAAATTGTGAGTTTGCCAAATTGCCTGTTTTAAACAATGTGGCGGGCCTTTAAAAAATACACAATAATGCATTCATCCAATACGAATAGAAAAATAATGAATTTTCTGGTTATTTCCTAAGTTTATCTTTCATACTACCAAGTGGTATCTATAATGTGTTTTGGTAGTTTGAATTACAAGTCGATGTTTCAACTAATTGTGGCCAAAACCAAAATGTCAACCAGGATGGAAAGCTTCTAAAAACAAACTAAACTGAAACTACCAAAAATGTAAAACAGAATAACCAAAGTAACACTAATTTAAAATGATCACTGATGAAACATATTTTATAGTCAACATCAGACCTTTGCCATATTTTTTTTCAGAACTGTTTTAAGTTATTCACTTCACTCATTTAAATTTATGATATCTTTAATGAAAGAACACATAAAAATAATGGCGGTGGTGTGAACAAAACTTAGATGCAATGCTCAACAAACTGCACGTGCGCGCATATACACGTGTGTGCACGTGCATGCAGGCACACACGCAGATCCTCCTCCAGACCTAAAATGGCTGAGTTGCAGGATGTTGTTGCTTGGCGACCACACAGTATCTCCTCAGCCACAGAGTAATCTAAACAGTGATAGATATGCCCCCCTCAGCTTTGGGCATGGCCAGGACAAATATTAAAGGGCATGTTTATCTTTCTAGTATCCTACATTTTCATTTGAAGTCTGTTGTCACTTGCTTGATTTTGTCATCAATTAAATTTAGATTTTAGGGGAAAGAGTATTTGCAAAGCTACAGCTATTCGTTTAAGAAAAGAGGTAGAAACAAGCTTCTTTCAGACTGAAAGCTAGTCCTGTTTCTATTAAGTCTATGTGCTGTGTCTACTCTGTTCTGGTACGACCTCCCAGTTGCGATCAGTCCCCCTTTCTTTCATTAAACACAAGCAGTTAATTAGCCCCAGCCTGTCCTCTTCCCTTCTGTCTGTCCCTTTTCAAGGTAGTAATGATGTCTAATTACCAGCAGCAGTGGGTTACTGCAACATCAGGCGCAAATCTCTCTCGCTGACAGCAAAGCTAGCCGCAAACCCTCAAACCTCAAACAGCTAGAATGATTCTTCCGTCTACTTACAAATACCAAAAACAGTACTTTATTTCAGCCAAGATATGCCTTTGACTTTAAAATTTTTTTTTTTTTTGTCTTTCTGGTGATTGTACTCCCGCTACTACAAGGAAAAACTCATTCTTAAGGAAGAAATAATTTGAGATGCGGAGAAACACATGATAAAAGGGGAACCTTTTATTTATTTTTTAACTTGTTGAAATGATGATTGGCTGTCTTTCAGGGAAGGCGGAGCCTATAATTCTATGAGAGGAGCAGCATAAAATTTTCATAAAGAGCAACAGAAGAGTTCATGAATTAAAAACCTCTTCAACATTTCAAAACAGGCTTGAATGAAGAGCAAAGCCCTTAAATACTACTACATGGAAACCACTATCTAAGAATATCACCTGATGAATTACATTTTCTCCCATAAATATATGAAATCTTTACTGAAAAGAGAAATATGTGTTACTTTAGTATTCACCCTGAAGTTGTTTTTCTGATAGATGTCTTAGCAATAATTCTTTATCAACTCTGCAAAAATTTTTGAATGAAAATATCGGTATCTGAACATGTGAATTCTGATTTGAATTACTGGCATCCATATTTATCTTACTGCCTCTACAGCCATTACACAATTTGTGTTATTTACAATTTTTTGTTAATGTTTTCAAAGGGCACATCTGTTTATGCATATAGTGGATATACCCAAAGTATAAATTGGACCAATTCATACAGGGTGGAAACTATCTGACAGGTAAATGCAGGAACCTGACTTTAATGTAAAAGGAATGAAAAACAAACCTCCCAGCTAGCAATTGTTACGAAAAACATATAGAATATTATTAAATATTTAGGTAAATATACTTTAAATTATTATTTTATTTATTCAATTAGCCCAGTGTTCCCCTAAAGGAGAATACATTCTTATGTTCTGAATTCTAATTTACTTTGTCTAACAATAAGTTATTTTTAAAAATCAGGTTAAGTTACTCCTGATACAAATGAATCAAAGCACTTAATTCTCTACAACAGACTTCTGCTCATCCAGATGTAAATAAACCTCAGTTCTAATCCAGACCCAGCTAGTTCTCATTATTTAGTAAAGCAAGACAGTAATCTCACCATTGTCTTTAGCAATGCCACGTTCAAAGAGAAGGCTGTATTTGTAGATCTACCTCCCAGAAAATCCCAACAACAGTACTTTTTGGGAAAAAAACCAGAACTTTCATGTGTGTTTCTGTTTCACCTTTATTTCCGTTTCCCGTTTTCCACATACATTCCAAAACAAACACACTTCCTTCAAACTACCCCTAACGAATCTCAGAAAACCACTAACTGGTTTTCCAAACCTAAAAGAGCGCTCCAAATAATCCTCTGAAAAACCTTCCATGCACAGATTTCCAATTGCATATACCTCCGTTTGAGACAGAAGAATAGCTTGCAAGACATCTCCTTTCTAGCATCCTCCAGGAACACTGCACGGGAAAGGGTTGCCAGTATGGGGGGTGGGGGAGCGGGTGGAACAGGAGCAAATGCTCAAGAAACCCCAAAGCCAGGCAAAAATGCAAAGGATGCCAGATACCCTCCCCCACCCCTACTCCAGGCGAGTACCCACCGTTCCATGACGGAGAAAGAGGTCTTATGGATCTGATCTGCAATCCTACTTGTAGCCCACAGTTCCCATCTTCTTAAAAAGGCAATCGACGCTGCTGCCGCTCGCCAGCCTCACAGCCTTCTGCCCTGTACACCAGGCTCTCAGTGCCCAGCACCTTGCTGCGCCTGGGCTTAGAGCTTTGTGGCCCTGAGACTAGAGCTATCCCAGAATGAGGAGCAAACACATATACCATTTGATTGCGCCCAAACCCATGTCTCTTTGTTGTTCATCATGTAGCGGCGGCTTTATTTGTGAAAGGGGGAAGTGAGGAAGGGAATGGGGGGCGGGGAGGAGGAATCTCCCGGACCTCATCCACAATCTAAATAGTCGTGGCAAGATCTCTGGGAGTGCTCTAGGCGATCGGATAACCCTGCGTCTCCCGGGCGGCGGTCTAACAATAAAACCGGATAGTGTCGGGGGGCGGGGGAGGGGGGGAACCCCACATCTCTGACCAGCGCCACAACCGGGCTTTGTGCCAGTTAGGAGACACTGTAGACGATCGATCAGAATCGTCTATTATCAGAGCGTGCGTCTGGGGTTCCAGCGTGGCCTTTATGCTTGGTGGCAAAAGCGGGACACGCGCCAGGCGCCCAGCGAAGGACACGGGACAATGGCCCGACCCGAGGACGCTGGAGGCCGCCCGACCCGGGGATGGAAGCTCCAGGAGCGGGTTCAGGAGCCTGGGAGGCGAGGAGGGCGGCGAGCTCTGGTGGTGCGCTGCCGCTTTAAAATAAAGGACCACAAAGACTCCACCGTGGGGGAAACGCGCCTGGCTCATGCGAGTGGGGACGACTTGGGGAGGGGGGTTGAGAAAGGTGGGGGGCACACGAGCCAACGGTGGCTCACGGCTCCCCCTTTCTCCCCCCTCTCTCTCCCCTCCCCGCCGGCTGCTCCCGCAGACAAATAACAGAGGAAGGGGAGTCACTCACCGTGGTCTTGACCGGCACGTAAAGCACTTGCTTGGCGCAGCCGCCGCCCCCGCGGACCTCGTCCGGCTGGCCCAGCTGGAAGCCCTTCGATTTGACCCAGAATTTAAATTTGGCGTTGTCCGTGGAGCTCGACTCGGAGCCGTTGAGGAGCTGGACGATCCGCTCGTATTTCTTACGGGTCACCGTCTTGGTCTTGCCTGAGTCCCCGTAAGTCCTGAGGCACCAGTCCTGGAACTGGCGGTACATGTCGCGCTCGCTCTCCATGTTCCCGGTTCCCGGCCGTTGGCTGGATGCTCCCAGCGCACTTCGCACCTGTTCACCCCGGGCTCATGAAAAATGCGGCCACGGCCACGATGTAGGGACGCGAGGTCCCGGCCGCCGCCGGAGCCTGCCTCGGGTGGGGGGAGGAACGGGGAGAGGGGAGGAGGGTCCGGTTGGGCACCAGCAATCAATGCCCCGTGCTACCAAGTCTCTGGTTCATTCGTAATTGCAACGGATGTCTCGGACGCTGGTCTCGGACGCTTTTCTCGTCCTCTTAGTGATGGGTCTCTTTAATATTGTGTGATTAGGACCATCCCAACAGCATCTGGCCCAGAGGAGCTGGGTTTTAAATAATTAAAATCCCATTCCTTGGTTTATTAAAAATCCCAATATTGACTTGGGGTGGTCCCTGGACGCTTCACCCCGGGGTTGTGTCCGGGGCAAGGCAGGTGGAGCGCCGCGCCGCCTCCCAGCGCGCGCCCCAGAAGCTTCCCTGGCCGCTGGCCCCACCGTGCAGGAGCGAGGGCTGAGCTTCTCTCGAAAGCAGCCGCCCGGCCGAGCGCCTGTGAGCCCCGAAGGGCACCCGGGTCCCCGGGCTCTCCTTCCCCCAGGGTCCCGTTACGCTTCGACCTTCCCTGCGTGGGGCGTTAAGGGACTAGAAAGAGAGAAAGTTCTTACCTGTCATGTTGTTAAGCCTATCAAATCCTGCTACACAGGAAATCATTAAGGTATTTTTTTTAATGGTTTAAAATGTCATTTCTTCATATGCATTTAGGCTAAATTCCAATCCTGCAGGTAGGTTCCAGGAGTTAAGTCCCAGAATTAACAAAACATTCGTGGATATTTGGCCATAGTTTTATAGGAAAGGCTGTGATACCCCAAACAGATAGCCGCTCCAGGGGGATGTGGGTAAACGAAGGCAGGCCGCGGGCGGCGGGTCTCCCGGATAATGACGGGGTCCCCAGACAGGACTCCTCTGGTTTCTGCTGGACTGGGTACAAGGCATAGAAGTAAGTTTATAATACAGATGCTTACAACCCTTTGCATGAAATTAAAATATACAGAGAAATTATTTTCCCCTTGCTTGGTTACAGTTTGCAGTTCACACAGGAGGTTTCGTATATCTATTTTCCCCCTGCCACGTCATGGACACCCCTCCACTGCTCAGAGTAGCCAAATATGAGTTCCTCTGGACGATTTTCTCAAGCAAATGAAATCGGCGGCTTCTCCATTCAGGATTTCCACCCGTTGGTTACAGAGCTGGAAATAGGGGAGTTCCCATCCTCCTCGCGCTGCGTGCGATTGCGGCCGCTCCTCTTTATTCTACTCTCTGCGGAGGCCCGCGCCCGTCCCGGGAGGCGGCTCTGCCCGGAAGGCGGCCCGACCAGTGCCCCGCGCCTGGTCCGCGTCCTAGCCCACCTTCGCCCCTCGTCGTCGTCTCCCAGACGAAAGCCCCGAATGGGAACGCTGAGTGTTTGTACCCACTGCGCCGCAGCTGGTCCCGGCACTTGCAAAATGGTCAGTGGCTCCTGCTCGGCCAGGCTGAGTGCGTGCGTGTGTGTGAGCAAGGGAGCGAGGGTGTGCGGTGTGCGGGGGGGGGTGCGCTGTGTGTGCGCGCGTCTCCGGGAAGGTCTCGCGGCGGCTGGAGCCGGGACTGACAGCCCGGGCGGAGCGCGAGCAGCTCCACACACTAAACCTCTCGCCTCTCCCCTCACCCCTACCCCTCCCACTCCCCTCTCCTCCCACCCCCCCCCTCCCTGGCCTCTTCCAAGCTCTCTGATTGGCCAATGGGACAAAAGTTTCTGTGGAGACGGCTGGGCGCTGACGTCACGGGCAGAATTGTCCCATTTAGGGATCCCGGGGGCAGTGCGCATGCTGCAGGCTGCAGGTTAGAGGCAGGAGGAGGTAGCAGCGGGCGCGGCGGCAGCCAGGTGGCGGAAAGGAGCACTCAGCATCCAGGTGGGGGGACGACTCCAGCAGGGTTTCCATGGAGATTCCTCTGGGTCTAGCCTAAAAACAGCAGATCAGCTGACACCATTAGCTCAGGACCTAATTACTGCTTATTGGAGCAACAAATGAGGGAGAGGGCCAGCTGCAAAGGAAGAGTTTTTATTCCCCCCCCCCCTCCCCGCCCCATCTCCTCCTTTCTCCCCTCTCAGTCGCTCTTGAGTCCCGGGTGAATTCTCATTAACTTGCAAGATTCCTGCAACAACAGCTACCCTTCTCCAGAGGCCACCCTGACTGCTTTTATTCTTTTTATTTCTTTATTTTGTATTTTAAAAAATGCTAAAACAAATCCGTTGTCCTGAGTCCTTGAATTTTTGCCCAGTAAATATTAGACCAGTAGAGCTCAGAGTCCACTAATACAAGTGACAAGTGGATCTAATATGGGGGGGGGGGGGGGGTGGCAGGAAGGAAAAAAACACTTTAAATTAGGTATTTATCTTTAGGCCTTTCACATTTAAAAAATTTTTTTAGTATCTTAAATAGATATGTGGACTAAGCAATCAGAAGCATATTTTGAATCACTCTCATAAGTGATATACCTCACAGGAACACTATTAAAAGTTTATCTAGTGGCATCAGAGATAGAGGGTAATTCCAAGTTGGGAGATCTAGATTGCGTTGTATGTTAGTGAAATGTTTCCTAGAAGATTCTGGAAGTATAGTTGATCCTGGGGTGGTCATTCATTCAAGAGTAAGCTGGTTCTATAGAGTTCACTTTTTCTTATGGTTAAAACTTAATTCACAATTTCAGAATTCTTTTTAGTAGCTCTTTCATCTGAAAAAGTCACCTCTTCTCCTCTAAGCCTCATTCAAGTACTTTCGGAACTATAAAGCCTTCTTCTTTCCTTGACTACTCAATTTAAAACAGTCTGTCTCTCTATGCTCCTCTGCAGAAGTGTCTTTCAACCATTTTTTTAACCTTGTCTCATAGTAAGGCATATACGTTACACTTCATACAGCTGTCCTCCAAAAATGTTATGAAAAAAATATATTTTACTGCATGGAATACACACTGATATCTACCCCATTTTCTCCTATTATTATTATTATCATTAGTATTACTACTAATATTACTACTCTTTGGTAATAGTAGTAACTCAATAAACAGTCCTAACCCAATAAATTTATAAAGCAGCAAAGGATGCTTGGCAACCTATAGTGTGGAAAACCTTGTTTTAGATCATATGAGCTATACCACTCCTTATACAACATAGTTTCACATGAGTATGTTTGTTCAAATAGAATCTTGATTGGGAAACCCCTGAGAGTTTAGATTTTTCTGGTGTTCTGAGTAACTCCACCACAATGAACAATGCACATAGTAAATGCTTAGTAAATATATACTGAGTTAATAAAGGGAAGGGAAAGAGAGGAAAGGAAGAAATAAGCAGGAAGCACAATCCTTAGCCATTCCTGTTGGCTTTTGCTGGGTAGTGTTTGGTTCCCGCTTAATGAGATACCAAGGTCTTACGATGCACTGCGTTCATTATATTTATGATTATACTTGGCATTCTAATGTATGGAAAATAAAACACTATAGATATAAAGAATTCATAGTATACAAGCAAATATGTCACCAACACCCAGCTGTGTTAGCTAGATTTGGTATAAAAGCAAAAAATAAAATAAATAAGAAAGAAAAAAACACACAAAGATTAAACAATTATAGAAGGTGCATTTTTTTAGAAGGAAAAAGTAAATCACTATGGAAAGAATATTCACACGGGGCTAAAGAAGTCCTAGAGTCCTAGGACTTTTAGGGCCAAGCTTCTCAGAGCCATGAAGATTCTCATGCCTCCAGTGAAAACTAAAGTGTGCTCTGTTCTATACTTATACTCTTTATTAATTGTACGATCTAAATCAACTTTTTTTTTTAACCATATCTTTCCTACTTAAGGGCACACGCACCTGAAAAATCTAAAATGCGCTTCAGCGACTCACTCTAGACTCATTTCTCTCCTTTTTGCTTTTCTAGAACCAAGTCTTCCTAGCTCCACCTGGAGGGTCATATTGACCCTTTCTTTCAGCTATATGATTCATCTGACAGGCTGCTTGGAATTTAATTTGGCATTTCCCCAAGATACATTATTCAGATTTGCCTCTCTGCAGAGCATATCTCTCCAAAAAGAGACTTTTCACCCCCATATCTGAACACCAGTTCCTAATCCCTGCTCAGCGTCCTGTCTGCTATATATAGGGAGAGAAAATCAGAAGGCATTTTATCAGAAAATAATATTTTCATTAAAGATAGTCCAAATTATCCAAATTTTGACCTACGATAAACATGATTTTGTTATGAAAGAAAAATTTCTTCCAACTTCAGGGTCAGTTTGTGTATGACATTTTTAAAAATATGGATCTGCCCCTCCCCTGCTCCTGCTCTCGCTCTCTCTCTCTCTCAAAATAAATAAATAAACCTAAAAAAAACAACAACAGAGTACCTGGGTGGCTCAGTTAAGTGTCCGACTTCAGCTCAGATCATGGTCTCACTGTTCTGAGTTGGAGAGCCCGCTTCATTTCCTCTGCCTCCCTGTCTCTCTCTGCCCCTTCCCCACACACGTGCACACACACACACACACACGCATGCACTCAAAATCCCTCTCTCTCTCAAAAATAAAAACATTTAAAAATAACATAAAAATCTGGAAAATCTTATATTTTAATATCAATCACAAATGTTTATGCAACACCACATATTCATTAGCAAAATGTTACAATCCAAACAACATATAACCTGTAGCCTGTGTTCAAAGAGTAAAAGAAACGTCATCACATAATTATGCTTTTATTCAACAAATATTTACTGAGCACCAATTACTCTGATAGGCTTTAAGTTTCAAGCAGCCAACAAGGCATGTTTATATGCATTGTACCCATCTAATGGGACTTAAATTTTTCTCAGGAAAACAGAAAATAAGGAAGTAAATAGCACTTGAGGTGAATGCCAGGAGGGGGGGAAATAGTGCTGTAATAGAAAACAATGGCAGAGTGGAGGGACCTGGTAACTCAGGGAAGATCTCTGAGTAGGTGATGTTTATCCTGAGACCTGAAGGATACAAAGGAAGCAACCATCTGAAGAGCCAGGAAGGGGAACTATAGGCACAGCGCAGAAGTCCTACCGCAAGAGTTAGTGGCACATTCGAGGAATAGAAAGAAGGTCAATGCAACTGGAGCTTACTGAGTTTGGGAGGGAAAATAGGGGAATGAAGGTCTGAGTAGTCTTCTGTGGCCAGATCTTGTGGGACAGTGCTTGCCAGGATAAAGGGTTTGCATTATATTATTGATCCAGCAGAAAATTAATAAAGGATTTAAAGCAGGAGAATTATGTGACGTGATAGGCATGTGTATGTTTCTCTGGCCAAACGGAAGGAGAATGGATTGGAAGAGAGCAAGTGTGGAAGCAAGAAGACCAGTTAGGAAACTTGCAGTAGTTCTAGTGGCTTCGGTGAGGTATCACTGCGATAGATTAGGAAGGTAGCAGTTGAGGTAGACGTGATGGGTGGCAGATAGGTTTTAAAGATAGGGCTCGCTGAGGGATTGCATGTGGCAGGTGAGGGAAAAGACTGAGTCAAGGATGACCATATGGCTTCTGGCTTTTGTAGTACGGCTTGTGAGGCCATTGACTTAGAGAGGGGTGTTTGAGGAGGAACAGATTGGAGTTGGAGGCTGAGGTAGGAGCAGAAGTAGGTTGATGTAGAGAGGCAGGAAGAAAGAATTTAATTTCAGAGAAGTTAAATTTGAAATACCAGGAGAGTTGTTCATGTAGGCATTTGAATATAGAAGCTTGAACTACAGAGAAAAGTCTGGGCTGAAGATATAAATACAGGGATTTTAAAGCCATAAGAATGAATGACATCACCTCTACCCACACTCCTCCATCCCCTAAAAGGAAACACCTTCATCTTTAGATATTGATTTTTTATAAACTAATACTCCATGGCTAAAATAGAATGTCAGGTACTGAACAGCAGAACTTGGCTTCTTTTGCTATACACATAATGGGAAAGTCTGAGAAATATCGCAAAGCCATTGGATCAATCCTTGACTCTTCCCAAATTGTTAGTGAGTTCCAAAATTGATGGGGCTTTAAAAATCCTCTAAAATTTAAAAAAGGAAAAATAGAAAACATTGGATTAGTCCTCTTCTAGATTAGATCAGGAGCTGGAGGTGGGCCAAAATAGGAATCTAAAATTTGAGCATGGTCTGTGAGCAAATCTATCATTGAATGGATCGAATAGGGATTTGGGTTACTTGAGTTGAGTCCATAAGAGAATTTGAGCCCTTTAGCTGTACTAGAGATTGTGATAGATATGACTTGTCACTTTGAAACCTGGAAGTTCTGAACAACATTATGTATTCAAATGCTTAACAGTCCATTAATAACTCTTCCAGGGACAGGAATTTGTGAAGGAAGCAAATGGCCAACTCAATCAGCAACTTCATTAACATATAGCATGGTAACTTTGCAAAATAAAGCAAAAACAAAGCCAGGAATGTACAGCTCCTGTGGATAGAGAAATTGGGGACTGCATAAAAAGAGTTACAAGTGTGGCCCCAGGGTGGCTCAGTCAGTTAAGCATCCAACTTTGGCTCAGGTCATGATCTCAAGGTCCCTGAGTTCAAGCCCCGTGTCGGGCTCTGTGCTGACAGCTTGGAGCCTGGAGCCTGCTTCGGATTCTGTGTCTCCCTCTCTCTCTGACCCCACCCCCCCATTCATGGTCTGTGTCTCTCTGTCTCAAAAACAAATAAATATTTTTTTAAAAATTAAAAAAAAAAAGGGTCGCAAGTCTGATTTTACTAGTTGACTTCCATCTATTGACTCTTCTCCCAGATAATTTTGAAAACAGTCTATCTTTAATATGCTATAGCTGTCCTTTGGTCCAGAAAAGAAATGCTTTTGAGAGAGTTAAAATAGTGTCCTGATCTTTATAGCTGTCATTACTAAGATGCTGAAAATATTTCTTTCTATTTGTAAGCTATAGTATCAGTATCTTTATTCCATTTTCTAACTTAAAGAAAAAAAAAGTATAGAAATTTAATGTTTGTTGTTCAGCCCCAAATTGACTGATATTTATGCCTGGTATGATCATCATTAAACATGATACACTGGGAAGAAGTTTATTTCTATAAATACTAAAGCGTGCACACTAAGAACAAATTAGATTTGACAACCTAATGGATTCGCTGAATTTCTCTTTAATCACTACCTTTAACATCTTTGTACAAGCAAGTCCATGGCGCAGTCAGTTCTTACATTGTGATAGCCACATATGGATTCATTCAACATTCATCCACCCAACATTTTCATCTAGCTGTTATAACTATGATAAAGCCCAAAGTTAACAGTCTGGTGTTCATGTCCCTTGTATAAGAGAAGAAAATACATTTTTTCTGGCCCCAAATATTGCTTTATTTCCCACTAGCCATATGGCTTGTCTTTTCTTCCAAAATATATGTCTTAAAACAGTAATCCACATATTCATCTTCAACTCAGTGGACAGTACTATTGTAGAATTTCTACATTATTTTTAGAATAGTTATTCTGTCATAGGAAATAAAAACTCTTTGGGAGAGAGGGAGCAATTCCTTCTCCAATCCCTTCTGCCCAATTCCCATTATACTTTTCCAGATTTCCAGTTTTTTATTCTGATATCTGTTGAGTCAACCAGTTAATATCTTAACCATCATCATCTAACCTTTATATCTTATTTATAATACATTATTAATCCTTCTAGGATATTTCTCTAACTTGCAGAGTAAAAGTGACAAGACACAAAGATTTCTTGGCTAAAACCACAGACTATAAATAGTTTTCACAGGGGAGACATCTAAGTTCAAACATCAGAATATATAAAATAGCTGTAACAATGTTAAAATATTGTCCTTTGGAAAGAAGAAGCCGAAGGAATAGCTACCCTTAGTTTCTCTGGGACTATCTCATAGGCATTGAAAAAGCAAGACAGAAAAAAAAGTTCTAGATTTTTCTTTTCTTTTATCTGTTAAAATGGACATCTCCCAAGTTTTTAGGAAACTGTTTAATTAGGTTTCTTGATCAAAAAGCAGCACAGTCATTTAGAATTTCCAAATTTTTACCTTCTTTTTATAGTTTATATTAGTTTAGAAATAAAAGTCAAAAATGCAAAAATACCTCTGGCAATTCAATGTAAACTGTCCACTTGGGTCATCCTGCTGGCCTGGAAAAGCAGAGCACCAGCACGGGAGTGACATAATTCCATTTATTAATGAATTGTGATTTTTTAGCTCGAGCTAAATCAATAAGAAGAATTTCTTTTTTTTTTTTAATATTTATTTATTTTTGAGACAGAGAGAGACAGAGCATGAACAGGGGAGGGGCAGAGAGAGAGAGGGAGATACAGAATCCGAAACAGGCTCCAGGCTCTGAGCTGTCAGCACAGAGCCCGATGCGGGGCTCGAACTCACGGACCACGAGATCGTGACCTGAGCCGAAGTCGGCCGCTTAACCAACTGAGCCACCCAGGCGCCCCAATAAGAAGAATTTCAAGAACAAAATGGATTTCAGCTTTTAGTGCTATGGCTAACTAGAAACTAAGAGAACGTTCTTCAAGAAAACAACTCAAGAATGCATAATGGGTAAGTTTGAATGCATGACTAGGTTCACAGGATGTGTAGAAAGCATCTCCCTCTCCATACCCCCCAAAAGATTCTATTGAAAATGGTACAGTGAGCAGTCAACACACCTAAAGCACTAGATTATCTTATGAGCAAACTAAAAACCAACATTGCAGCAGGAAGACTCATCTGGCTGCTGATCAGGATGACAGTGCTGGGTCTGTGTATAAAACTCCTGTATTAAGCCAGAGACGGGTCCTTGAAGGATTCCTTGCCACTTAGCTCATAGTAAAAGTAAATATAAATTCTCCATAGGAAAAAACACCCACAATTTGAGCAACTAGGCTTATCTCAGATTAAGATCTACCAGATACGAGCATATAATTAGAAATGGCCAAGTACAAGAAGAACAAATATCATCTTTAAAAGCCAGCATAAGTAACAACAAAAGTAAACTTCCAAAGATTTTATACAGAAACAGATAAAATTAATCTCTGGTAGGTGAAGTCAGGATAGTAGTTACTTTGGTTGTAGGGACTGGTAGAGGACACTAAGAGGTTTTTAAAAATGCTGGTAACATCCTGTTTCCTAACGTCTATGCTAATTACACAGGCGGTTTATTTTGTGAAAATCCATTCATTTATAAACTTGTCATTAGTGCACTTTTCCCTGTATATATTAATCTTCAATTAAGAAATTTACTTTTAAAAAGCAATAAATATGCAAACTGTGTAGAGCAATGGCTAACAATATTTTTTAAAGTACAATTGATATGCTAAGAAAGAAGGCAATTAATGCTTAATTAAAACCAGAAAGACAGAAAAACTAACACACATACACAAAAAATTAGCACAAAAAATGCTGAAAAGATATAAACCTGATAGATATTAATCCAATGATAATCACTTTAAATGTGAATGGTCTAAATATGCCAATTAAAAGCCAGAGAATGTCAGAATGGATTACAAAATAAGACCCAATTGTATGTTGTCTACAAGATGGGGTTTAAATATGAGTTCATATTGAATAATAGTAAAGGAATGGAGATAAATATAACATGTTGCCATAATCAAAAGCTGATTTGTGTTAACTTTGAACAGTGCAACTTCAGAACAATAAAAATCAGGGATAAAGGGGAGCATATGTAATGATAAAGGGATCACTTTTCCAATTACACATAACAACCCTTAATGCACATACACCTACCATCAGAAACTGTCAGGCAAAAACTGATAGAACTGTAAAGAAGAAATGAAGAGACCTGTTGGTATAGTTGAGACTTCAACAGTTCTTTGCCAGTATATAAAGCAAGCAAAAAATCAGTGAAGATAGAGATGGCTTGAACAGCATTATCACTCAACTTGACCTAAGTGAGATTTATAGAACACTATTCAACAACAGCAGAATGCAAATTATTCTTTTTTTTTTTTTTAGTTTGTATTTAAATTCTAGTTAGTTAACAGTGTAATATTGGTTTCAGGAGTAGAGTTTAGTGATTCATCGCTTACCTATAACACCCAGTGCTCATCACGAAAAGTACCTCCCTTAATACCCATCACCCATTTAGCCCATCCCCCCGTCCTCCTCCCCTCCAGCAACCCTCAGTTTGTTCTCTATAATTAAAAGTCTCTTGGGGCACCCAGGTGGCTCAGTCTGTTAAGGGTCTGACTTGGGCTCAGGTCATGATCTCACAGATCTTGGGTTCGAGCCCCCATGTGGGGCTCTGTGCTGACAGCCCAGAGCCTGGAGCCTGCTTCAGATTCTGTGTCTCCCTCTCTCTCTGCCCCTCTCCCGCTCATTCTCTCTCTATCTCTCTCTCTCTCTCTCTCTCAAAAATAAACATTAAAAATATTTTTTAAAAAGTCTTTCATGATTTGCCTCCCTCTATTCCCCCCCCCCCGCCATGTTCTTCTGTTTGGTTTCTTAAATTCCACATATGAATGAAATCATGTGGCATTCACCTTTCTCTGACTTACTAAGCTTAGTAAGTAATACATACCTAATACATATTTAATACACATAATACACTCTAGCTCCATCCACATCATTGCAAATGGCAAAATTTCATTCGTTTTGATGGGTAATATTCCATAGTGTGTGTGTGTGTGTGTGTGTGTGTATACACACACACACACACACACACACACACCACATCTTCTTTATCCATTCATCAGTCGATAGATGCTTGGGCTCTTTCCATAATTTAGCTATTGTTGATAGTGCTGCTCTAAACATTGGGGTGCATGTGCCCCTTTGAGTCAATATTTATATATCCTTTGTAAATACCTAGTATTGAAATTGCTGGATTACAGGGTAGTTCTATTTTTAACTTTTTGAGGAAACTTCATACTGTTTTCTATAATGACTGCACCAGATAGAATACACATTCTTCTTAAACTCACATGGAATAGTTATCAAGGTATACCACATTCTGGGCCAAACAACCAAACTTACAAATTTATAAGAATAGAGATATACAAAATATGTCCTCAAACCACATGGATTTGAGGGTTGCCTGGGTGGCTCAGTCGGTTGGACGTCCAACTTCAGCCCAGGTCATGATCTCACAGCTCATGGGTTTGAGCCCCACATCAGGCTCTGTGCTGACAGCTCAGAGCCTGGAGCCTGCTTCAGATTCTGTGTCTCTCTTTCTCTCTGCCCCTAACCCACTCGCATTCTGTCTCTCTCTCTCTCTCAAAAATAAACATTAAAAAAAAATTTAAACCACATGGAAGTGAATTAGAAATCAATAACAGAGAGCTAGAAAACCCCCAAATTTGGGAGATTTAACAAAATACTTATAAATAACAGATGAGTTCAAGAAAAATTTTTAGTTCTTTTTAAACTAAATGAAAATAAAATTATATCTCATCAGAATTTGTTGGATGCAGTAAAAGCAGCGCATAGAGGGAAATTTATAGCATTAAGTACATACACTAGAAAAGAAGAAAATTCTAAAATCAATAACCTACTTTCCACCTTAGAAAACTAAGAAAGAATCACAAATTAAGCAAAAACAACAAGAAGAAAGGACATAACACAAAATTAGAGCAAAAATAAATGAAATTGCAAATAGGAAAACAGTGAAGAAATTCAACAAACCAAACACTGGTTCTTTGGAAAATGGAATAAAAGCAATAAACCTCCAGAAGATTAACCAAGAAAAATACAAGACATAAGTTACCAAATTCAAATATGGAAGAGAGGTCATTATACTTATCACATGTACATTAAAAGGATAATAAAGGAATACTATAAACAACCACATGCCCAGACATTTGATAACTTAAAGTGGATCCATTCCTTGTTAGACAAAAACTACCAAAGCTTACACAAGGAAAAATAGATAATCTAAATAGACTTATATGTATTAAAGAAATGGATCAATAATTAATAACTTTCCAAAAGAGAAAGCACCAGTCCCAGCTGGTTGCACTGGTAAATTCTATTGAATTCTATTTAAGGAAGAAGTGATCCCAACTCTACAATCTCTTCTTAAAACTAGAAGGGAAAAAGGGCACCTGAGTGGTTCAGTGGGTTAAGCATCTGACTTCAGCTCAGGTCATGATGTCCCGGTCCTTGAGTTCCAGCCCTGGGGCTGACAGCTCAGAGCCTGGAGCCTGTTTTGGATTCTGTGTCTCCATCACTCTCTCTGCCTCTCTCTCTCTCTCAATCTCTCAAAAATAAATAAACATTTAAAAAAAATTTTTTAAAACCTAGAAGACAAAAGAATTCCTAACTTATTTTATGAGGCCATTACTACATCAATGTCAAAATTAGACAATGACATCTCAGGAAAGAAAACCTAGAGACCAATGATATCTCATGAACATGGATGTAAATATCCCCAACAAAATATTAGCAGTTGCTTACTACAATATGTAAAACAATTATACACCACAATCAAGTGGAATTTACTCCACATATGGAAGGTTGGTTCTACGTTAGAAAATCAATCATTGTTATTCATCACACATCAAGAGGTTAACAAAGAAAAATCATGTAACCATGTTAATTGATACAGATAAAACAAAACCCAACCCCCGTTTTAATAAAATCTCTCAGCTAATTTGGAATAAATGAAACTTTGTCTGCTTGATACAGAACATCTACAAAACCCTTAAAGCTAACGTCATACTTAATGGTGAAAAATTAGACACTTTTCTCCTAAGTTTTAGGATGAGGCAAGAATGTCCTATCTCACTACTTCTATTCAACATTGCATTATAAGTCTTATCTAATACAAAGATTTTTTTAATGAAACAAATATAAAGTACACAGGTTGGGAAGGAAGAAATAAAACTGTCTTTTCCACAGATAGCAGACTGTCTGTGTTGAAAACCTTAGGTAATCTACAAATCCAAAATCCGGGAACAAATAAGCAATTATAATAAAACTGCAAAATACAAGGTCAAAGAAACAAAAGCCAAGTGCTCCTATAAAGTGGTAATGAACATTTTCAATTCAAAATTTTAAAAATGTCATTTATAATAGCACCAAAAATCTATGAAATACTTAGGCATAAGTGTAACAAAATATATAAATGATCTATATGTAGAAAAGTATAATATTCTGAGTTATTTTGTAGAAATTAACAAGTTGATTGTAAAATTTATATAGAAAGACAAAAGATCTAAAATATCCAACAGTATAATAAGAAAGAAAAGATGTAGGAAACACAAGACCCAATCTCAATGTTTATTTTAAAACCACAGTAATCAAGACAGCATAGTACTGGCTACAGAATAGACACATAGATCAATTAATATAGACCCTAGAAATGCACCCAACAGAATATATTGACAGAAGAGAAATTTAATGGAGAAAAGATACTCTTTTCAACAAATGGTGCTGGAACACTTGGACATTCATACACACACACACAAATAACCTAGACACAAAATCTACACTTTACTTAGAAATTAACTCAAAATATATAATAGAACTTTATGAAAAACCTAAAACTATAAAATGTCTAGAAAAAGAAAACGGAAAAATCTCTGTAAGCTTCAGTTTGGCAATGAGGTTTTAGATATAACACAAAAGCACAATCCATGAAAGAAAAATGTAATTTGGACTTCATTAAAAATAAAAGACTTCTGCTCTATGAAAATACTGTTAGGAGACTTTTAAAAGACAAGCCACAGACTGGGAGAAAAGATTTGCATAACCCATATCTGATAAAGGGCTTGCATCCCAAATACTTAAAACTCAACGATAAGAAAACAAACAATCCAATTCAAAATGGACCAAAAGTCTAACCATATATCTCACCCAAGAAAGTAATACACATATGAAAAGATGCTCAACATCATTTATAATAAGTGAGTTGTAAACTGAAATACAGTAAGATATCACTACACACCTATTAGAATGGCTAATTTAAAAAATCTGACAATACTAATTGCTGGGGAGGATGGGGAGCCACAGGAATTTTTATTTATTGCCGGTGGGATTGCAAAATGGTACAATCATTTTGAAAGACAGTTTGACAGTTCCTTACAAAGCAAAGCATAGATTTGCCATGTAATTCAGCTATGACAGACATCCTTAGGCTTCTACTCAACTGATTTGGAAATCTATGTCCACACACAAAAACTTCTTGGAAAAGTTTATACCAGCTTTATCACACCAAACTGGAAACAACCAAGAGCCCCTTTATAGGTGATATACCTAACAGGGTAAACAAACAGTGGTACGTCCATACGATGGAATTTGACTCAAAAATAAAACAGGGGCCCCTGTGTGGTTCAGAGGGTTAATCATCTGACTCTTGATTTCAGCTCAGGTCACGATCCCACAGTTGATGAGATCAAGCCCCTCTCACACACGGCCTCTCTCTGTCTTTCTCTCAAAATAAATGAATAAACATTAAAAATAAATAAATAAATAAATAAATAAAACAAACTTTCATTTTATAAATGTTATAAATGAACATCCGTACAGTTGAATATTGTTCAGAAATAAAAATAAAAGGCATAAATCTTAAATGCATATTGCTAAGTGAAAGTCAGTCTGAAAAACTCACATATTGTCTCTTCCTAAATGTATGACATTCTAGAACAGGCAAAATTATAGGGACAGTAGAAAGGTCAGTGGTTTCCTGGTGTTTGGGATCGCAGTGGTATGAATAGGTGAATTTTTTAGGATGGTAAAACCATTCACTATGATAGTATAAGAACGGATACAAGACACTACACATTTGTTGAAAACTCATAGAACTTTGCCACACAAAGAATGAACTTTAATGTATGCAAATTTTAAATCATTTCGGAGGGCAAGGGATCCCAGGATAAAATGTGGACGACAACAAAACAACCTAACTGTATTACAAAAGTATGAATACAATCTCCCTAAAGGAGAAAGAGATATTGACCTAAGTAACCTTGGAAATGAATGGATTCTATGAAACTAAAGGCAAAAAATCATTTATCTGGTTGATAACCACATTGAGGGTAAGGGTTAATAATTTTGATACTTCTGTACCTGTATACTTGAATTTAACAATTGAGTAAACAAACAAAAATTCCAATTAAATTAACAATTAAGTTGGGTTGTTGGAGCCAAATGTCTCACTGTTGGAGTAGGAGTTTACACACAAGTGAGGCTAGAATTACTTGTATATTACGATTAATTGAATTAGAGTTGAAGGCATCAATATGAGCTCATGTTTAACTTACTATAGACACATATGTTTGTAGTATGGACATATTTATAGATATGTATATACACAAGTTAGTATATACACGTATATATTCCCCCGTTCTGTTATCTGAGAAGGCCTAGAACAACAACACCCCAGTAGCAATGAGCATACCTAACATCCACATGCTGGTTTTAATACCTTTCTAAAATAGAAGGAACCAGCGTTCCTTGGAGAGATGGCTTATTATTGGACTGGAGCAGGAAATAGAAAATATAACAGGAAATAGAAAATATAACCCTGGAGTCTCTCGTAGTTCCAAAAAGTAAGAGAAAAACAAAAGAAAACAAAGATGGGCATATCAAAGGAATACAGGGACTAATTGCAAAAGTTCCCGATGGCCAAAGCTGGAAAATTTGACTGACCAGTAAGGTGCTTTGGCCAGTAAAATGCTCTGTGCCTTGTGAATGAATGAATAAACTAAGAGAATCTTCTAAATTACCTCCATCACTCCACTTGTCAATAAACTGCAGCTCCCCCAGTGATAGAAGAACATAACTTCCTTTCCAGTATTCATCATCACTAAAAAACAAATGCTGTTTGTATGGTCTTTGGACACCATAAGAATCTTAGAATCACACACAGATCTCGAGAATTCTGTAGATATATGAAAGTGAAAAGAAGTAAAAATTGTTTAGAAAAAAAAAATGTTTAGCAAAACTAAACAAAAAAATCTATAGTCTGTGTCTATGACCTATTCTTAAATGGCTCTCTTCAGGATGAAGGAAGGTTATTTTAAAGCACCATGATGCAAGGTCAATGCCTGAGTCAGAATCAAAGTGTCCCTTCAGATTTTTAGGCTGGCAATTTGTCCTGCAGCCTCAATTCTCTGATGGATCCAAGAAGTAATTGATTTTCAGTTTGTCCAGCTTTTTCTTGTTATAAGGACAGGATGGGGATTTCCAGATACCTTACATAGCAAGCCTTGTCCCAATCCATATGAGCAGCTATAACAGAATGCTATAGACTGGATGGTTTATAAACAACAAACATTTATTTATTACAGTTTTGGAGGCTGAGAAGTCCAAGATCAAGGTGCCAGTATGGTCACACTCTCATGAGGGCCCCCAGTTCTGGTTCATAGCTGGCACCTTCTTACTGTGTCCTTGCATGGTGGAAAAGCCTAGGGATCTCTCTGGAGCCTCTTGTATAAGGCATTAATCCCATTCAAGAAGGTTCCAGTCTCATGATTCAAACATCTCCCAAAGCCCCACCTACGAATATCATGACTTTGGGCATTAGAATTTTAAAGTCGCCATGAAAGCAGTTTGTAGTTCTGCAATATTTATATTCTAGATCAGCAACTGGGTTAAAATGGAGTGAAAAAAAGCCTTTTATATGTAACTATATACATTAGAAATAACAGAGATGTGGTGAGACATTAATTCTACAATTTGAACTCTTGTCTAGACCAGGGTTTGTCAAAGTCTGGTCCCAGGACTAGTAGTATCAGCCTCAGCTGAAAACTTGTCAGAAATTCACATTCTTAGCCGCCACCTGAGATCTACTGAATCAGAAACTCAGGAGGGTGGATCCCAAAACTCTTCATTTTAATAAGCCCTCCAGGCACTTCTGGTGCTATCTCAAGTTTGAAAACTACAGATGATCAACACTAAATTATAATTGCAGTTGTAACTGGAATACAGTTATAATTTTCTAATTAAATTGTCTGTTAGCTTTGTACCTGTTGTTAAAAGAAAATGTTACTCAATTAGTCGTTATTAATGATTCTATTACCCTGGAGGTTATCTCAAGCAGTCACCAAATAAGTTCCCAAAATCATACAAGGGTTGAATGTGTGAAAACAGAATAGCAAATTTACAAGTTTTACATCTTATTAAAACTGAAAGGGAAGGTTCCCTTTTTAAGGTAAAATATTTGCTAATTAAAACATTTACCAATTTATTTTTTTCTTAGACTTATCATCTTGAAATAATTTCATACTTGCAATGGTACAAACAATCTCAATATGCCCTTCTTCCAGCCACCCCTACAACTAATACGTCACATAAGCATACTGCAATAATCATAACCAGAAAACTGAAAATACCATTAAGTCACCTACAGACCTTGCTCAAGTTTCACTAACTGTTACATTAATGTCCTTCTTCAGATCCAAGCTCTAACCAGGACTATACACTGCATTTAGTTGCTATGTGTGTTCAGTCTCCTCTAACTCGGGACAGTTGGTCATGACCTTGAAACTTTTGAAGTGGGTATGTAGGTCAGCCAGATATTTTGCAGCATATCCATCAATTTAGGTTTGTCAGGTATTTTCTTGTGATTAAACTCAAGCCCTGCATTTTTGACAAGAATAGTCCTGCAATGGAATTACACCTCCTCAGTGCATCATGTCAATATTATTATGGGTGCCGTTCTCTTTATCACTTGGTTAAGGTGATGTTTTCCAGGTTTATCCATGTAAAGTTACTATTTTTTCCCTTTAAAATTAATAAGTACCTTATGGGACAAATACTTTGTAATTAGGGAAATATTCTGTTTCTCATGATACTTTTTCCATTAATTTTAGGATCCCCTGAGGATTCTTGTCTACAATAATTATTACCGTAGTTGTCACCAAATAGTCATTTTTTAATTCCATTTATTGTTCATTTATTAATTGCAATTCTACTGTAACGAAGAGCTATCCCTTACCTACCTTTACTGGGTATTCAGTTATATATTTGTATAGTATAAGCTCGTAAAAATTTATTTTATTTTATAGGTTATATTCCACCACTATCATTACCTACTTTGGTGCTCAAATGGTCCTGGTGCAGCCACCAGGAACTCCAAGTTGGTTCCGGTATCCTTTCAATGTGCTGGCATCATTGTTCGAACATTTGCTTACTTTCTGATACGACGTCTTATTCTCAGTTCATTTTGTACTTTCTCCATCCCAACTCTTGTCAGTCGCTTCTCCAAAAGGCACGAGTTTATTTTACTAGAGAATAATATTTAGGGGGTGGGGATTGAAGAGTATACTTATCATGATGATAAAACTAAATGAAAAAAAATTTTTGAAGAATAATATTTAGAAAGTAAGATCTAGGCATGAGGTATGCTTGTTGCCACTAAGGTGCCCTTGCTTCTAGGCCGTCTCAATGGAGAGAGGTAAGAAATATATGCACCTATGTCGTTTTCTACATCTAGCTCTATCTACGTACATATGAAATCATAGTTAATACTGACACCTCCACTTCCAACCAAACACTACATGGTTCGTTCTAGCCATAACCGCTTCCTGATTTATAACTATTGCCCGTGGAAAAAAGAAGTCTGGCTCTCATTATCCACATTAACTTTCTTTTTTCTCAGTTCCAGAATACACATAGTTTCAGAATTGCTAACACATACCTCTGTAGAAAATAAATTCACAGGGGCACCTGGGTGGCTCAGTCGGTTAAGTATCCAACTTCGGCTCAGGTCATGATCTCACAGTTGGTGAGTTCCAGCCCCGCGTAGGGCTCCGTGCTGACAGCTCAGAGCCTGGAGCCTGCTTTGGATTCTGCATCTCCCTCTCTTTCTGCCCCTCCCCCACCTGCCTGTCTCTCTGTCTCTGTCTCTCTCTCTCTCTCAAAAATAAATAAACATTAAAAAAAAATTTTAAAAGAAAATAAATTTACAGTCTAGAGTTTGTGTGTATAGTGCATTTAGACAAACATATTGTAAAGTCCTTAATGTTTTTCACTTAATTACATGTTTCTGGAATTTTGTATTGCTATTTAATATATTTTGGTGAACATCTTCAGGTCCATAATCCCCCATTTAGGTCTAAAATTTTCCACTTTTAGTGACTAGTTATATAAAATTATATAAAATTATGTGTCTTTCATATTTCATGTTATTAAAGATTTCTTTATTTTTCTATTTTTTCTCTCATTTGTATTTAGAAAAGAGAACACATTGCAATACCATATAGTAAGTTCCAAAGGACAGGGATTTTTTTTTTCTTTTTCTACCGTAGCCCCAGTGTCTGGAACAGAACTTGACTTATACTAGCCACTCAATAAAAATTGGTTGACTAGAGTATTCAAATAATCATACAAGCATTTGTATAACAATGGTAAGTCTGCCAAAATTAAGCTGTTGGTAGACAAGCAATCACCACTAGGTGACAGTATAAAACATTCATACCTTAATTAATGAACAAATTGTTCAAAGCTGGCCCATAAAAGGAAAGTTAGGGACGTCGCTCCGCAATACACATAGCTTGACTTACGAAAATCTGGAGGTACCTCTATAGGAAAATCATTAAATGTCAAACCTACTAAGTGCTCATCTGTGATAACAGAATGAACATTTTAAGAATAGTAGCTCTGTTAGAAAGAAAAAAATAAATTGGGCCTTGGAGAGCTTTGTCTTTAGTACTGATGGACAGGAGATATGTAGCAGGAAAAGTGGAGAGCGAGGGAAGCTGCTGAAACCACGGGGATGGTACTAAGGTGTGCATTAACCAAGGGTGACTTAAGATTCTTACATTGAAGTTAAGTCATTGCCAAGTTCAACAGGGAAACAACATGTAGGGAACGTTGGCACAGTTGTGTCTCTTTGTCAAGAAATGAGGAAACTGGCATGAGAACTCATCTAATTCACAGGGCTATTCTGATTCCAGAATCCATGCTTTTCCTTACTACTTAGCCCATCTTGCTGCTCCTAAATTCTTAGTGAACAAAAGTTGAATTTAAAATAGTGCCTAAAATTGCCCTAATATTGACCTTTTAAAAACAACTAGGAAAACAAGACTCGTAGTTTATTTTGTTTTAATCTAAAATTATTTGTGAAGTTATTTGTTTTTAAGAATGTTGACTGTGTCAGGAGCACCTGGGTGGCTCAGTCGGTTAAACGTCTGACTTCAGCTCAGGTCATGACCTTGTAATTTGTGATTTCGAGCCCTGCATCGGGCTTTGCACTGGGCAGTGCAGAGCTGGTTTGGGATTCTCTCTCCCCCTCTCTCTCTGCCCCTCTCCCGCTCACAGGCGGTCTCTCTCTCTCTCAAAATAAGTACATAAACTTAAAAAAAAAGAATGTTGACTGTTTTACAATTATATGAATTACTCTGCATGAGTTTTATTCTCACCTCTTAATAAAGAAGAGTTCTTCTAGCTGGTCACTGTTTCGAAGAGAAATTTAAAACACGAGAATGAAACTAAGGCATTCCTTCACCTCCGAGTGTTTCTTCTTCAGTGGAAACACAGAATCTATTTGAATACAGTGTGTTTTGAATTCTACTTTCCAGGTACTCATAGAGAAAAGAGATGACTTCACTGGTATTTGAAATGGATTTTCCTTGAAGGCTTCAAGTGTGTTGTACAATCTGCGGAATTATTTAAAAAAAAAAAGAAGAGTAATGAGACACAAAAATATATTGTTTAGATGTAGTGTACTCTCTCTGAGAGTAAAATTGATTGTTTTAAGGAAGTCAATCTCTCACAAATTAAATACGACTTTAATTAAACAACTCAAAGAGTCAAAAACCAATTGTTAGGTAAGATATGAAGTAAAAATAACCAAAGTTTCATTATTTTAGGTCCTTTATTATTAAACCTCAATGTGTTTGTCTTCACTAAGCTTTTCAATTATCGTTAAAGTCATTTCTATTTCTGAAATGATTATTTACTTGGAATTTAAAATATTTGAATTTTATACTTTTAGCAGAGAACTTAGTATTTTTATCTAACGACAGCTATAGCCATGTAGTAGAGGAATACCTAAAGACACAAATTATTAGGAAAATTTCTAAGTATAATTTCTAATTAATCTTTCTCATTATTCTTCCATTAATTGCTGTATTTTTAATAATTACACATCCCTCTTAGTAGGAAATTGAGAAAAAATATATGGCAAAGACTTTTATGGGAAAAAATATTCCAAACTGGAATAATATTATTTGTTTATAATAAATGGAAGTCAATTTCTGTCTAAATAAATATAAGTATGTTAAATATTATATAATTTTAAATAATAGGTAAAAAGAATAACATATGTACTAACAAATAAAATGTGATAAATGGAAACATGTAGTTATTGAAAGATTGGTGTTAATTATATTAATTATAAACACATGTTTTGACATATATCATGTACTCCACAATATAGTTATAACACATTTCAATAAACTAGAGTCTACATTATGGAAACATTAACTTTATTTTCTTTAAAGGTAAATTCATACACTGGTTTTTAACAACTTATTTTCTGAAGGACACAGCAAATAACTTAAGATAATTGGATGAATTGGGGCATCTGGTGGTTCACTGAGTTAAGTGTTCAACTTCAGCTCAGGTCATGATCTCGTGATCTGTGAGTTCGAGCCCCACATCGGGCTCTGTGCTGACAGCTTAGAGCCTGGAGCCTGCTTCTGATTCTGTGCCTCCCTCTCTCTCTGCCCCTCCCCATTCGTGCTCTGTTTCTCTCTCTCTCTCTCTCTCTCTCGAAAATAAATAAGCATTAAAAAATGTAAAAATAAAAAAAATAATTGGATGAATTATAAAACTAGACCATTTATCAATAATAATTAAAAATAAAATTATACTCATCTATAATGTGCTATAAGTATATCTTAAAGTAAGCAGAAAAACTGTCCACAGTACTGAACAACTGAAAAGTCTGGATTAAAAACATTTTTTTCTAAAGCTTAAACTTGCTATAATCAATGTTTTGAATGAAGAATAGTTCAAATTTGCCATGTGTCTATAAGTATTTGTAGCTATATATGTATATATGTTTGTGTGTATATATATACATATATATATACATGCATTCTGAATCATTTGAAAGTAAGCTGCAGGCATCATGACACTTTATCATCAAATATTTATGCATGCATCTGCTAAGAATAAGAAGTTGCTTCTACATTTTCACAACACTGTGATGGCTAATTTTAAGTATTAACTTGACTGGGCCATAATACCCAGATATTTGGTCAAACATTATGGATGTTTCTATAAGGGTGTTTTGGGATGAGATTTATATTTAAATCAGCAGACCTCAATGGGTAAAATGGGTGAAGCGGGTCAAACAGGAAAAAAGAAAAAAAAAAAAAGCAGTTCTAAGAGCAATGGAGATAAAGCACAGAATGGATTAAACAACGCAAGATTCAAATAATAGGGGCACCTGGTGGCTCAGTCTGTTAAGTGTCTGACTTCAGCTCAAGTCATGATCTCATGGTTCGTGGGTTCAAGCCCCGCGTTGGGCTCTCTGCTGACAGCCTGGAACCTGCTTGGGATTCTGTGTCTCCCCCTCTCTCTGCCCCTCCCCACTCACGCTCTGTCTCTGTCTCTCTCTCAAAAAAAAAAAAAAATCTTAAAAAAAAGAAGAAGAACAGTCACATAATAAAATAGAAGACAAAATTTGCTGGATGGCTTTTAATAAGTGATGTCAACAGGATATGTATCCTGGTGGCAAAGCAGTGTCTACAAGGGCTGAAATAGATTTGCTAAGCCAACATCAGCCTGCAGGGTTCCACTCTCGTGTTCCTTCCTCCTTCCATATTCTCTGCCCCTATCTTCTTCTGGGGAACACTTTACTAAGAATGAACCAACAGTAGCAATCTTCATAATCATGTCTATAAAATAGCAGAAACTATGTTTGTATCTTGTGAATTTATCAATGCTTCCATTTGCTAAAATGTTATTTCAGTAAGAACACCGAAACAAACATGTTGAACTTTTACACTTCAAAAATGCAGCTCTCTACATTTGGTGCTAAGTGTGATTTCTCTCTCCTTATGCTTAAGGCACCTCTCACATTGTGCTCTCAGTGTCAGTAAAAATTCAAAAACAAACAAACCAAAAAGTAAACCACCAATACCCAATGTGTCTTTCCCTAACACAGCTGTGTTTTCAACATGTCTTGCTGACACCCTGTGCCCACAGACATGCATGTCTGTGTGTGTGCACGCATGCATTTGATGCCCACAAGGTATGTATATTTGAACTCAGGTTCCTACATTGCACAGCCTAGCTTCCAATAATAGTTACAGTGTTTCAGTCTGTTTGGGCTGCTATAACAAAGTACTAAAGAGCGGGTATCTTATAAGCAGCAGAAACGTATTTCTTACAGTTTTGGAGTCTGGAAGTCTGAGATGAGGGTGCCAGCGTGGCTGCGTGAGGTCTCTCTTCCAGGTCACAGATTGCTGTCTTCTGACTGTGCTTCATGAGGGAAAGACAGAGAGTTCTCTGGAGACCCTTTTATAAGGACACTCTTCCCATTCATGAGGATTCCACCTAGGGTTTATGGCCGAAATCATCTCCCAAAGTTTCTCCCATCCTATTATGATTAAAAAAAAAAAAAAAAAAAAAGTCAGTTGGGGCTCCTGGGTGGCTCAGTCAGTTGAGCATCCGACTCTTGATTTCAGCTCAGGTCAAGATCCCAGAGTCCTGGGATGGAGCCTCACCGTTAGGCCTCATGCTGAGTATGGAACCTGCTTAAGATTCTTTCTCTCTCCCTCTGCACCTATGCACGTGCACTCTCTCTTCCTCTCTCTCTGCAATAGATTCCAAATAAAGTAGATTCCCCTCCATAATGTGGGTGGACCTCATCCAATCAGCAGAAGGCCTGAATAGAACAAAAGGCTGGGGGGTACCTGGGTGGCTCAGTTGGTGAAGCCTCTGACTTCAGCTCAGATCTCCCCATTCCTGGGTTCAAGCCTTGCATCAGGCTCCATGCTGTCAGTGTGGAGCTTGCTTGGGATTGTCTCTCCCCCTCTTTCTCTCCCTCTTTCTCTCCCCCTCCCCCACTCGTGTTTTCTCTCTCAAAATAAATAAATAAACTTAAAAGAAAAAAAAGGAAGAACAAAAGGGTGACCTCCCCGAACAAGAAGAGTTCTGCCAGTGGATGGCCTTTGAACTTGAACTGCAACCCCAGCTCTTTCTGGTTTTCTCTTGGACTCAAACTGCAACTCTTTTCTGAGTCTCGAGTCTGCTTTTGTGCTCACTGGGCACCCACAATGGCATGCACCAATTTCTTAAAATAAATCTCGTTCTTTATGTATACACATCCTATTGCTTCTTTTTCTCTGTAGAGCTCTAATACAAACATTTTCATATTTTAAATTTTTCATATTTTAAAAATTTCTTTTCAAAATTTCCCCAAAATTCTCCAAAATATAATTTTAGCTTTTTTTTTTTTTTTTAACTTTGATTCAAAGTTCATGCTTCCTACTTTGCTTTTTCCTATGTCATCTGACATTTTGAAGAGACTTAGTGTAAACAAGGCCCCACATTCTGGGATCTCGATTTTTTTTCACTGTGTCCTTGTTTTTGTTTTTCTAACCCTATGTATTTCCTACAATCAGGAAGTTCAATGTCAGACTTGATTTGACTCAGGTGTAGTACTTAGGGCAAGAATACTTGCTGGGTCCTGTAGCACCTCATCAGGAGATATACAATGTCTCACGATCCACTATTAGCAAGACTTCATCACGTGGTAACTCCCAGATATCTCCGTGGTAAAGGTATTTTTTTTTTCCCTGCCCCATGAAATACCAAGTGATTTTTTTGGGGGTGGGGATGATACTTTGGTCTCAATGAGTATCCTGTTCTTCAACAACATTTCCTCTAATGATTCTATCCTCCAGCAATGATCCCTTTCTGAATTATTTTGCTCGGGGTTACAAAATGGACATTTTCTAATTCTTTCATTCCCTCTCCTTTTCTAACTGGCAGCTTTCAACTTCTGTTTAAAAAAAGAGAGAGTTTTATCTCATTATCATGGACTGAACACACTTTCTCCAAGAGTTATGCTAAATGCTTAACTTTGCCTTTAATTAATTTTGATGATAAGGGGTATAATAATCTCTTCATTGGTAGCCTATCTCTCACTGACACCGCAATGAATTAATAGATTTTTATATATTCAGTGGTTACAGTCAATTATGTTCATTATTCTTTTTGATGCTCAAATTGTTCTGAAACCGATTCCTGGGTCCTTGTGACATGCCCCCATTCTTGGAGAGCTTGCTTATTCTTGACACGAGATGCATCAGGCTCACTATGTACTTTCACTGAGCCAGGGTTTGAGTATCCAGTTCTTCAAAATAATATTTAGAAACCACAATCTGGTCACAAGCGTGCTTACTGGATTTTTTAAAACGAGGTTTAAATGCACGGCCAAGCTGGCATGCCCATAGGTGTTTTTGAAGGCATCTAGACAGGTAAGGTTGACATATAGCTTGGACTTTAATGAGCCACAGCACAGAAAACAATCAAAATTACCATTCAGGGAGTACTCAATAGAAGATGTTAAATTTAATGCAAACAACTCTCTCCAACCCCTCTCCAGTTGACCTGAAAACAAAACACACAAACAACAACAATATATATACATATATATACATACATATATATATACATACATACATACACATACACATACACACATATATATACACATATGTATATGTAATATATGTAAATAAAACATGGTTATTTATTATAACTATACATAATATTAAATAATGTGTATATATATATTCTACATTTGGAAAGTTTATTTCCAATACTAGTTCCATAATCTTTCTTTTTTAATTTATTTATTTATTTATTTATTTTTTTATGTTTTATTTTTTAATATATGAAATTTACTGTCAAATTGGTTTCCATACAACACCCAGTGCTCATCCCAAAAGGTGCCCTCCTCAATATAATTTATTTTTTTAAATTTACATCCAAGTTAGTTAGCATATAGTGCAACGATGATTTCAGGAGTAGATTCCTTAATGTCCCTTACCTATTTAGCCAATCCCCCCTCCAGTAACCCTCCGTTTGTTCTCTCTATTTAAGAGTCTCTTGTTTTGTCCCCCTCCCTGTTTTTATATCATTTTTGTTTCTCTTCCCTTATGTTCACTCATATGAGTGAAGTAATATGGTATTTGTCTTTCTCTAACTTCACTTAGCATAATACTCTCTAGTTCCATCCATGTAGTTGGAAATGGCAAGATTTCATTGTATTTTTATTGCCGAGTAATACTCCATTGTATATATATACCACATCTTCTTTATCCACTCATCCATCAATGGACGGATTGATGGGCTCATTCCATTTGGGCTCATTCCATACTTTGGCTATTGTTGATAGTGCTGCTATAAACATTGGCAGGCAAGTGTCTCTTCGAAACAGCACACCTTTATCCCTTGGATATATACCTAGTAGTGAAATTGCTGGGTCATAGGGTAGTTCTATTTTTAATTTTTTGAGGAAACTCCACGCTATTTTCCAGAGCGGCTGCACCAGTTTGCATTCCCACCAGCATTGCAAAAGAGATCCTCTCTCTCCTCATCCTCATCAACATCTGTCATTGCCTGAGTTGTTAATGTTAGCCATTCTGACAGGTGTGAGGTGGTATCTCATTGTGGTTTTGATTTGTATTTCCCTGATGATGAGTGATGTTGAGCATTTTTTCATGTGTCGGTTGGCCATCTGGATGTCTTCTTTGGAGAAGTGTTTGTTCATGTCTTTTGCTATTTCTTCACCGGATTATTCGTTTTTTGGGTGTTGAGTTTGATAAGTTCTTTATAGATTTTATCTGATATATATATCTGATATATAACCCTTTATCTGATATATCGTTTGCAAATATCTTCTCCCATTTTGTCGGTTGCCTTTTAGATTTGCTGATTGTTTCCTTCGCTGTGCAGAAGCTTTTTATTTTGATGAGGTCCCAGTAGTTCATTTTTGCTTTTGTTTCCCTTGCCTTTGGAGACGTGTTGAGTAAGAAGTCGCTTCTTACTCAAAGAGTAAGCTTCTTACATCAAAGAGGTTTTTGCCTGCTTTCTCCTCGAGGATTTTGATGGCTTCCTGTCTTACATTTAGGTCTTTCATCCATTTTGAGTTTATTTTTGTGTATGGTGTATGAAAATGGTCCAGGTTCATTTTTCTGCATGTTGCTGTCCAGTTTTCCCAGCACCACTTGCTGAAGAGACTGTCTTTATTCCATTGGATATTCTTTCTTGCTTTGTCCAAGATTAATTGGCCATATGATTGTGGGTCCATTTCTAGGTTCTCTATTCTGTTCCATTGATCTGAGTGTCTGTTTTTGTGCAATCTATAATCTTTCTAATACTAAGCTTGGTTGTGCTTGATTATTCTCTTATTCAGTGCATTGGCTGATTTCTTTTGTATCACAATTAAAATTTTAATTTTCACAAACTCTTATTCTCTGGTGGTTCCTTTTTAAAAAATAGTCTTCTTTGTTTTATGGATGTAATATCCTCTTAAACTTCTCTGAGGAAACTAATTGGGATATTTTAATTTTTGTTCTGGTTCCTAAATATTTCTGTTTCCTATAAGGTTAATTTTTTGGTTTATTCATTTTGATTTTTGCCATGGATGCTATTGGTTTTCCTCTAATATGTGCTGACTCTTAGAAGTAGGTTTGTATTTATTGAATGAAGGGTTAAAATGATTAATAGAAGTAGTGTGTTATGTTTTTCTGACTGACCCTCCATCATGAGGGGTGTTTTTATGGGGAGAAGAGCTATGTTTATGTGGATAGGATATGTCAGTACATACTGCTCCATAGGTTATTGAACATGGAACAATCTAGCTGTCTGGGGAACTGAATAATTAGACAAAGTAAAGAGGGCTTTATCATGGGATTAGTGTATATGGCTCCTGAGTGGAGCTGCTTCTCCTTGCCCCCCTTTTATTTCACGGTCTGTGGGTTCAAGCCCCATGTCAGGCTCCAAGCTGATGGTGTGGGGCCTGCTTGGGATTCTCTCTCTCCCTCTCTCTCTGCCCCTCTCCTGCTCTCTCTCTCTCTCTCTCTCTCTCAATATAAATAAATAAACTTTAAAAATGTAATATGATAAATCAAGAACTAGAATAATAGTTTTAAAATAAACAAATATAATGTTTAATACCAAAATGAACTATAAAACAAAAGCTATTTTTAAAATATTTAATTTTAGAGAAAAAAAACTGAGCAAGGTAATAGAGATCTCTCATTTTGAGACATTAATTTTCAAGATGACATCCTTCTCAGAAAGATCAAATTATTTTACTTTGGGGCGGGCATGTGGTACCCTTATGGCACATTGTATGCAATACGTGTTTAGTTGTTATTCCACTTGTAAATATTTAATAAGTATTATGAAAACAAAGATTTTTGTCATACTTTGTGTCTAATTTGTATCATATTTTAGACTAATTCTTATGTTTGTTTTTAGCACAGCATAACATAACTTCAAAGTCCATAGAATGGTCATAGGCTCCTAACTTGAATGTGGAAAACATCCTTTACAAGTGATATTTTTTCTCCGATTGCATTGTTTTGCTGAAGAACTTTAACATTCAAGCAACAAGTTTGTGATGCATGTTAACAGTTTGGATCTGTCACTGGACAGGCAGCATAATTTGATCTGAAATAGCACGTAGGTATGTATGGACATAGTCCACTCACATACATGCTGGAATCATCTCATTAAATATTGAAATAGCGGGCATGCCTGGGTGGCTCAGTTGGTTGAGCATCCAACTTTGGCTCAAGTCAGGATCGCGCAGTTCCTGGGTTCGAGCCCCATGTTGGGCTCTGTGCTGACAGCTCAGAGCCTGGAGCCTGCTTCGGATTCTGGGTCTCCCTCTTTCTCTGCCCCTCCCCAACTTGTGCTCTGTCTCTCTCTCTCTCTCAAAAATAAATAAACATTAAAAAAAATTAAATATATATATATATATATATATATATATATATATATATATATTGAAATAGTAAGACATATGTCAAAGCAGGCAGAAAGAATAAAAGATGTAAGAACATGTAAACTCTTTAGGTACCTGTAATGTTCTGATCTCTCATGAGCATATGCTCTCATGAGCATATATGGAAGGATAAAATAAAGTCTTCTATCCTCAGATGCTGAAAGAGGAATAGATTCCAGCTGCCACCGGGGGAGACAGCTGACTACTTAGCCAGAGATGCCTTAGGAGTTGGCCAAAATAGTCAGGCAATGAGCACTAAGCTGCACTTCCAATAAAAGGAAAAAGCAATTTATATGGTCATTCTAGTAGAGAGTTTTTTATTGAAATACCTATATAAATGAAAAGTTAGAATTGTCAAGTCCATGCTGTGATATGATACGGAAGATTAAATAGAAGAAAAGTTTTACAATGTAGAACAAAATGCACACGGGCATATACATAACTGTTTGCCAACATAGGACTGTAAGCCAATGGAAATCTTATCTTAGTGTTACCATTTATTACTGAATATTTTTAATAGTTACCATCGGTGAATAAATGAGAAAGCTGTTCATCTTTTGAAGCTATATTACTTTTATCATGGAAAAGTGCACTAGCTAATCTATATTCACAGGACAGTTACAAGGTCCCAAATGTGTCTACATACGTAGGCACAGAAGGCATGATCCATTTAAAAGAGAAATGTGGCACAAGGTTAAATCTGGTGACCCTATTACCAACATGTACACCCTGTTGTGCATACATCTTTACAGAGAAAAAGAACGAAGATAGATAGATATACACAGATATGCCTTTACACTACATCGTTTGATTTGATCCATTTCATAACCCTGGAAGATAAAAAGAATGAAGTATAGATATGGAGATATATAGACACTGATACTGTTATGATATAGCTATTCGATAGCCCTGAAAGATAAATTGCACTAAAGTTGAGTATTTCCATGTCACAGTTGAAGGAACTAAGAGAGAAATTAATCAAATGGTTTGCCCAAAGTCCTGCCCCTAGAGGCGGTATGAGGCATGGAGTCAGGTCATCATATTCAATGTCATTCTGCCGTGTATTTTACCTTATACTTCGAAAAGCACAGATAGCTGCTGCTTCGTGTTCATTTACAGAATATGGCTAATTGTCTGCCGTTCAAGCAATATCACCCTTGATTACAATCCCCATACTGCAGAATAATTACCTCACAGATATCCATGTCTTAGTCCCTAGCACCTATGAATATGTTAAGGTTACATGACAAAGGGAAGTTAAGGTTGCTAATCGGCTGACTTCAAAATTGAGAATTCATCTTGAGATGACGTAAAATTGAGAGATTTTCTGGATGAGCCCAGGGAAATCACAAGAATCTTTAAAAATGAAGAGGAAGGGGCGCCTGGGTGGCGCAGTCGGTTAAGCGTCTGACTTCAGCCAGGTCACGATCTCGCGGTCCGTGAGTTCCAGCCCCGCGTCAGGCTCTGGGCTGATGGCTCGGAGCCTGGAGCCTGTTTCCAATTCTGTGTCTCCCTCTCTCTCTGCCCCTCCCCCGTTCATGCTCTGTCTCTCTCTGTCCCAAAAATAAATTAAAAAAAAAATAATAATAAATAAAAAATAAATAAATAAATAAATAAATAAATAAAAATGAAGAGGAAGACAGAAAAAGACAATCAGAGAGAGATGTAACTGTGGAAGAATGGATAGAGAGAGATGAGATACTGCTGAAGAGGATGGAAGGGAGCCACAAGCCAAGGAATGCGGGCAACCTCTAGAAGCTGGAAAATGCAAGGAAACCAATTCTTTCCTAGAACCTCCAGAAATGAACACAGCCCTGCCAACACCTTGATTTTAGCCCAGTGAGACACATATTGGACTTCAGCTACCGAACTATAAAATACATTTGTGTTGTTTAAGCTGCTGTTTATGGTAATTTGTTATAGCAGCAGTTAGAAGACTTAGACACATGCTTTAATGACTTACAAAAGCAAACACCATTTCTTGCTTAAGCTACCTGAGATGGGCAAGTCAGCTGTGGCTCCGACAAGTTCTGCTTTGTTCTACCTTGTGACTCTCCTCATTTTGGAACCTAGTTTGTAGAAGTAACTACTGTCTGGGTCATGTTCTTCTCAAGTAAAGGTGGGCACGAAAGGTATAAAACCAATACTAAACAAGAAGATTTTGCTCAGATGTGGAATATGCCACACCTGCTCACATTCCACTGGCCAAAGCAGATCACGTGACCAAATGGAAACCAATGGAAGGAGAAGTACATGGCAAAAAGGAAAGGGAAATGCAACTGATAAGTGTATAATACAGTGTGTGTCACAGATATGAAGAATAATATATTTAGACTATGAGATGCTAAATTTTCCTAAGCTAAATTTCCTAAGCATCTTTTCCTAAGCTAAATTAACTACCCCTAGGAAAGTTAAAGTAATACGTTCTTATGACTATTTTTCATGGTTGCCCAAAGAGACAGAGTACGCCTGTTCTTAAAGGAAAAACAGTATGGATGCATCACTAGCTACACATGCCTTTTCGTCTCCAGTTTCAGGATTAAAGTAAACCTACACGATGTAGACATTATTATACACTTACAACTTTCTTCCCTTCTACATCATTTTCACTCAATACATATTCCCATGCCAGGCACTCTTCCAAATACTGGGGATGGAAGTATTTTGCTACAAAGAAGAATGAAACAAAGAATGGGGAAGCTCGTGAGGTTGATCCAAGCCAATGTTGCAAAATAAATTAAATATAGTTTTACTTTTGAAACTAGCTTCATGGTTTGCATATTCATTTTCCCGACAGTGCCTCCAACTAATCTCCAACTAATCTCTAACGTCAAGAACTCATGCTACACCATGTCTGTCTTTCAAGGCCCATGACACTGCCCCATCCTACCCAGTCCTCTCTGGCTGACATCCCGTGCTATCGAATGTCTCCTTCTTTTTGCTGTCAAAACCAACCTGTCCTTTGTCCAAGTTAGTAGAGGTTCTGGAAGAATTATGAATTCTTAGTTTGTCCTTTCTTTAATCCCCTCTCCACCATGCTGCACACTCATCAGTACTCATTCCTGGCAGCATGGACTCTTACAGATTCAGACCTATCTAACTAAAAAGGCAAACGTGTTTCTTGAGAAGGATACTACTTAACCTCCACTAACAAGTCCACTCAGTAGACATTTATTAAGCTTGCATTCCATCGGAGGTAGCATGAAAGCAGTGGGGATACAACGTAGAAGAAAATGCACTTCCTGACCCTGGGCATCTCACATCCTTAGAGGGGACACACCTACATGAACAAACACAGAGTGCTGTTGGGCTGATCCATGGCTGCTTTGCCTTCTGATGCATGCTTCGACCTTGCCCTGTTCTCTCCAGGAACATAGGCAGCCAAGACCTGCAGGATGTCTGGGTGCTAAGTGAGCTGGCTTTCTGCTAGATTCAACCAAAGGTAGGTGCTGGTTAAAGATTGGGGAGCATTTAAAAAAGATGAAAAAATTAAATAAAATTTAAATGAAAACTGAGGCATGGAGAATGAATAACTTGCTACACCTATAGTTAGGTGGCAGACATTGTATTACAAACCTGAACTAATCAATAAAGAGTTCTCTTTTCATGGGGTGCCTGGGTGGCTCAGTTGGCTGAGCATCCGACTTCAGCTCAGGTCATGATTGCATGGTCTGTGGGTTTGAGCCCCGCACCAGGCTCTTTGCCGACAGCTCAGAGCCTGGAGCCTGCTTCAGATTCTGTGTCTCCCTCTCTCTCTGTCCCTCCCCCATTTGCACTCTTTGTCTCTCAATAATAAATAAATATTTTAAAAAAAGAGTTCTCTTTCCCAATATCCTATATTGAACACCATAATCTAATACTAGCCATTGCCACTTAATAGATCCGTGAGGAAGTGGAACAGGGAGAGATGTCACATACCTTCTCAAGGGATGTCCAGACATAGAAAAGCTCTAGAACACGAGGGAAGCAATAGAGAACACGTCTATATGAGATTTCCCATGCAATGTCCTAAAGCAGTCAAAGAATAAGACTGAAAAGGGGAATTCAGGTAGGAGCAGCAATGGGAAAGAAGGAGTAAGCTAGAAGGAAGTGGCAAATAGAAGGTCCTTAGGGCTTATTCTGGGTGAAGGCAAATAAGAGGAGAGGAAGACAGAGAAGAGGAAAGCACAAAAGAGGGGCACTGTACTGTGCTCACAAGGGGCTTCCTGAAATGGGATTCTCTACCAGCTTCAGGTCCCAGGGAGAGACCTTTGGAGCAGATCTACACATGCTTCCTTTCATGGCTTTCATGGCTTTCTGCTCGCCACCAACTCAAGGGTGCGAATCAGTTGCAGGACAGGCACTTTCTTCTGAACTCACATGTGCCAACAGCCCTCACTGTCAGTGACAAGCCAACCAAATAAAGTGAAGGCATTACGTGGGGTTACACAGAAACTGCAAACAGACAACTAAGTCTTTGTCTTCTTAGGTTATGTAGGCATTATCTATGGAGGAAGAACAACAAATTAAACACTCATAGAATTATAAGTGCACATCTATTGATATAATACTGATATTATTGTAGTACCCTGCTGTGTTCCCATAGCCTTGCTTCTGTTTTCCTGGGCATTCGTTCTCCTGTCCACGCTTCCCCTTGATCAAGGATGTTGGAAACAGGGAGGGCCATAGAAAATAGGTAGTATCTGGATCGATGCAGTTCCAGCTGATTAACGTGTAATTAAAACAGGAAAGGAAGAAAAACCGTACACGTTTATGTATCTACATAAAATGCAGCCATGGGAGGCCCAATAGCCCTGTATTCATTTGACAGTGAATTCTACAAAAACCCAAGTCCATAAATGTATCAAAATATGAATAAGTGCAATGTATCAAAACATGAAGTCCTGGCTGGGCACTGTAATTCTTTGAGGGAGGAGGGTTAATCTGCACAAAACAAGCTTAAGCATTATGCTTAGCCTCCTGGCTGGGCGCTTAGGCAGAGCCGGCCAAATGCTGAAGAACCTCTTTTCTCCCTCACCCAGAGGTTGTTCCCATGGAGAACAAAGGAAAGCACAGGACGAGTGGACACAGATGGCTGTCCACTACCGCTGCCTCTCCTGGCTGTTACATCAGTAGCTGTAACAGGCTGTAACAAGGAGTCCAGAAAAACCATTCGTCCAGCTGATTTTCAACACCTACGTGGGCCAAATAATGTGCCAGGCTTTCGGGATGTACTGGGGAGCCAGTTAGGTATGGTTCTAATCTAGAGACCGAAGAGGAAACTGAAATTTACAGAAATCATAGTTTATAACTTGCCCGAAGTCACACAGCTTAGCTTTTGTATGTCCTTCCAAACTTATTCCCTCAACCACTATCTTCCACTGCGACTTCCTTCCCTTTTTCATTCGGTAATCTTCTCTTTCCGATTTCAGGGTAACAATTTGTATGGGGCAGTCCATCCCGTAACTTCATGAATGTCTCTTGAAATATGAATTGGAGGGCCTCTGGAATTGTATCCGGGTGCAATTTTGTCTTATCTGCTGAGCAGCATGGGGCTGGGTCTGCCAAACCCTGGCTTGACTGAATTAATCAGCCCGAGGCTCTCCCAGGGAAGCCAGAAATTCTGCAGTGACTTTCCCCATACAGATGGCCCCTTAGTCAGCTCTGAGAATGCAGAGGGAAGTCTGGCTTGGCGTTTCAGCAGCAGACTGGGTGGACAAAGGCTTGGGTGGACACAGATGCCCAAGCAATTGTATTGAGTCTATTTCCTGTCATTTAAACCCAGTGTCATTTATTATTCAACTCAGAGTGTATTTTAGAGATTCAATTTGTAGGGTATATGACACACATAGTAAATTGGGATGTATTATCTCAGTTCATTTGCTGGAGGACAGGTGTTCACATCACAAGAACCAACAGCCCCATCGACAGTAATTGGCGCCTTGGCTGGCAGACCGAGCCTAGAGGGCAAGGACTAAAAGTGCATGAAGAATGAACTAATAATCATTTCCACATGCGGCATAGTGCGTTTTACTTGAGGCTCTCCAAGCGCATTTTAGGCATTCATTCACTCTCACTACAACACTGCCTGAGCTTGCTCTCGCTCTCCGGCTATAGCCAGGAAAACAAAAGCAAAGGATGGAAGACTCACGCACAGGGGAACAACACTGGCAGGATGGGGATTAAAAACTCGGGAGGCTTGAATCCTCATTCTCTCTCCTTGGAATCTCACCACTTCCATTTCCCTCTCATTTATTATTTAATGTGTTAGCCAGGATATTATTAAGGAACCTAGACTGGCGAATCCAATTTTGTTGAGGTTAATTAATTTCAAAATGTGCACAAGTCTGCATGCTGCACAAAATCACTCTCCATACAAATTAAACACTGAAAATTATATACATGTACGGGTCCCATAACAGTTACCATGTGTGTCAAACGTATGTAGCATGCAGACAACGATCACGACAAGCCACTGAACACGCTTTCAGTAACACACACAGATTGGATGGTTAACTTTTTCTCTGTGACCAGAGGGCAGTCAACCTGCGTAGGTGGTAAAGATCTGTATGAAACGGAGAAACTCCAGAGCCTAGGTATTATCTTAACTACATAGCTAATGTCATTTCAGAATACTCTGCATGCTAAATTCACTTAAAAATATGAAATTAGAAAACCGTGTCCTTTTGGGTTTTTTAATAATGAGCAGGGAGAAAAATGGAACGTTTGCCCTCGAGCTCAGGTGAAAAGACATAATTAAAAATACTGCCCTGGAAAAAGGATGTCTGCTTCCCAGGTGGCATTTGACTTCTGCATACTTACAAATAGCCCTCTCTTACAAAACCAACGTCCTCAATTAAGCTCCGTCCATTTATAACAGATGCAGTTTTCTTCATTGTCGGCTGAGAAATTCCAAAGGGTAAGTTGAGTAAGTGGAAAAAGAGATTGACCGCCATCTTCTCTTTTCAAGGATAAAGCATGGAAGCTTGAAATAATGGAAGAGTCTCTGACCTTTAGGAAGTTGAATTTGACCAATAACATGATGAAGGTGTACAAAGTCATGACCCACAGCCAGGAAGGCAGAACACAAGACAACATCGGGGTGCCCCAGCACACCCCACACAGAATGGAGACCGTGGGTTCAGCAGGTAGTGCATTTGGGAACGATAACAGGCTTTTTCTATTAAGTCCAATTTGTCTCGTTAACTGACCCAGCCTAAGCACATAAACAGATACCAGATTGCCTAAAATTCTTCACACAGGGGAAGTAATTGTCAGCTTTTGTTTGACAACAAATACCAGAATATAATAAATGATCTCTGCCATCAGGATGTTTTCAATATGATTTTCGTTTTAATCTGAAACGAAAGTGGAAAGAATGAGAAAGGACCATGGCACCACAATGTGGGGAGAAAAAGTCTCAAAAAGCTAAGGTAATTGGTCCAATCAGTCCAAGTAGAGAGATGTGACTATAAGGACCATGGGTTTCCAGTTTCCTACAAGTTCTTGGATTGCATACCATTGAGAGGTGTGACCACCCTGTTTAATGGTTCCGTAGCTTAATAGGGTGAAGATTCACTTTCACAGTAAAGTACCATCTATAGCCCTGGGACCAGATTGTCAATAGGAACAAAAAAGGAGTCAAGCCAGAAACTCTGTTTCTTTAGCCTCATGCTCTGTTCTAGCGACTAAGCCCTTTCTTTGCTCCAGAGACATAGTTCCTAGTGCTGTAACCCATCGACAGTGACTGCCTACTGCTTTTTTTGATGTCTCAGGTCTACCCTTGAGATTCCATGTTCCTACTTTTCTTACTGCCTTGCCCTGTCCCCTGCCAGGACCTGCCTGGTTCCTAGATGGTGGCCTCTCTCTGGTCACCATGATCTCTGGCTCCATCCATCCTGTCAGCACCCGCGGTTGTCACAGGGAAGCCAATTCCTCTACACAAGAAAGAGGAGCCATTGAGAATATCAAAGCAAGGAGCAGGGACGAGTCAGTTTATCATGCCGTGTTATCGCTGATACTCATTTCTGAAGTTTTGTCCACCTGGTGTTTGCCTCCGTCCCACTTCTCCATGCTTGGGACAAAAGTGATCATTGAATTCACCCCGTGGCCACATGTGGTTTTTCATTGGTCCCTTCTCTTCCATTGAAGGACATGTTTGTCTTCTACTCATTAATTCAGCTGGTGTGGATTTGCAAGCAAATGTTCACTGGAAGAAATTTAAATGATTGTGACCTTAAACTCAAGAAAACAAAACCCTAGTCATTTAAGGAATTTTAACATAGTTAGTGTGCTAAGTGCTTGTTAGATTATCTGAGGACCAGTCATGTCTTTATTCACTCTAACATTAACACATGTCAAAGAGATTTTGACGATTTCTATTTCCATTAACAACAGAAGATTGCCTGTTATGTGCTTGTAACATCTAGAACGGTGCCTGACACATAAAAAGCCCTCAATAAATACTTGCTGTATGAATAAATTAGGTATATGAAAAGTATTTGTAGAGCAGATTTCTTCCCTTCTCAACTGTTTTTCTTTTTGTACCTTCCCTGCAATATGAGCCAGAGATTTCCATACAAAGGTTGATGAATAAGAGACCCAATAACACCAGTTATTAAATATGCCTGTATGAGGGGTGCTTGGGTGGCTTAATCAGTTAAGCATCTGACTCTTGATTGTGGCTCAGGTCATGATCTCATGGTTTGTGAGTGCAAGCCCCATGTGGGGGCTCTGCGCTGACAGCACAAAACCTGCTTGGGATCCTCTTTCTCCCTCTCTCTCTGCACCTCCCCCTTCTGTCTTTCTCTCTCTTTCTCTCTCAGACATAAACTTTATGATTTCACTTACGTGTGGAATTTGAGAAACACAACAGATGAACATAGGGGAAGGGAAGGAAAAATAAGATAAAAACAGAAGGAGGCAAACCATAAGAGATTCTTAAATACAGAGAACAAACTGAGAATTGCTGGATGGGAGGTGGGGGGGTGGTAGGAGAGACGGGATAAATTGGTGATGAGCACAGGGTGTCATATGTAAGAGATAAATCACTGGGCTCTACTCCTGAAGCCAAGACTACACTGTATGTTAACTCATTTGAATTTAAATTAAAAACAAAAGAAAAAAAAAGAAAAAAAAGAAATTTTTAAAATATATCTGTATGATATGATCTCAAATGTGTCTAAACACACATATGTAAGCATAAAAAACATTGTAGTGGAGAACTCAGCACAGTAGGAATAGTAGTTATCCCTGTGTTGTATGTTTTTCCTGTTTTGATTTTTTCTAAAATTAATATGAATAACTAATTCATATTACAAAAATCACTGCAGTCATAATAAAAGGAATTTAAACAATACCAAAGTTATTTAAATATCAGTTTTGTTTTTATCCCTAATCCTATTCCCCAAAGCTCAATATCACTAACTCTTTGATATGAACACACACAAATAATATATTAAATGGCATAATCATACTATATATACCATACTGTATCCTGTTTTTTCATTCAATGATATGGTGTGTGTGTGTAAATGTAGGTATATATGTATGGGTATGTGTGTATGATATATACCAGATATATAAATATACCTTACCTTATTTTTTTAACAGCTGCTAATTATGTCATTGAATTGATGTGCCTTAATTTATTTAGTTAATAACTTTTGGTGAATGATTAGGCTATTTTCAACTTTATGTCTGTGAAAAAGTTCACACTTGTTCAATTATTTTTTATATTATATTTCTGTGAACATATTTATAATACAAAAGATCTAAACAGAGTTAAAGATTTTGATGTATTTTGTTAGACAGCTTTACAAAAATGTATATCAATGTGCATTCCAATTATGTGTAGGATTTCTGCTTCCCTAAAACACTAACATCAAGCATAAAACACATTAATCTTTCTTCATCTGATAATTGAAAACACCTAATTGCTACTTGAATTTGCAATTCTTGGTTATTATTAGTGTTACATATCTTTTCATTTTTATTGGATCTTTGTTTTATTATGAATTATGGTTTATGCCCTTTGTCATTTTTCTTCAGAGGTATTTTCCCCCTTTATTTATTTACTGTCTTTACAGGTTTATAAGATGCCAATTTTTAAAAGGATAGGAACTCTGTATTCCTGTTACATATTGCAAATAAATATCTTTCTCCATATATCATTTCATTTTAATATTTCATTCTCTCCTTATTTTATTTTGTCATATATAAATTAGTTCTTTTTACACTATATAAATTGTTAATTAAAAAAAATTTTTTTTATCTATTTATTTTGAGAAAGAGTGAGAGATAGAGAGAGAAAGAGGGAATCCCAAGCAGACTCCACACTGTTAGCACACAGAGGGACACAGGGCTTGAACTAATGAACCATGAGATCATGACCTGAGCAAAAATCAAGAGTTGGACACTCAACTGACTGAGCCACCCAGGCACCCCTGTTAATGTTTTTATTTCATTGTCTTTGGGTTTTATATTTTGCTTAAATAGTACTTTTTGTTTCAAGAATATTAAAATTTCTCCTATCAGTTTCTAAGAATTTTATTTTTTCTAATGTTTTATATCTCTTATATTTATTAATCCATCTAGAATTGTGCATGTATATATAATAAGATGCAGAAGTCTGAATAAACTTTCTTGAAAAATGAAGATCCAATTGTGCCGACACCATTTATTAAATAATCTATTTATTTCACTAAATGTTTTCAAGCAAGGAAGTAACAACATTGTGTTTTAGGTAGATGAAATGAGGGCTGGTGTAGAAATACATCAGAGGGTACAGCTGATATGTGATGTTTTCTGACTGTGGGAAAACAATACATAGGTTGCAGTTCAGTCAGGACTTCCCCAGACAGGCATATTTAGATGTTATATAGTTATTCAAACTGAAAACATAAACATGCATGTGCAAAAAAATTAATCTACACCCATAGCTCAAAATACAAAAATCAACTGGAAAAGGATCATAAGCTGAAGACCATAAACATTTTATTTTATTTAGTTATTTATTTTATATGGAATACAATTTATTATTTTTTTAAGTAAGCTCCAGGCCAACATAGGGCTTGAACCCACGACCTCGAGATCAAGAGTTGCATGCTCTACTGACTAAGCCAGCCAGGCACCCCAAGACTATAAAATTTTAGAAAAAAAATACAAAAGAATATTTTTGTGAACTTGGGTGAGGTAAGGACACAAGAGCACAGGTTTAAAAAAAAAAGCTGAAAGTTTGATAAGTTGCATATTCAAAATTAAAAACTTCTGCTGTTCAAATACTTTTAAGAAAATAAAAAGACAAGTCGTAGGCTGGGAAGAAATATTTGCAAAACATATAGCTGACAAAGGACTTTTATCCAGAATATATAAAAACTTTCACAACTCAATAAAAATGGGCAAAAGATTAAAACAGATAGGTCACCAAAGAACAGTTATTAATAGAAAATATGCATATAGAGGCACCTGGGTTAAGCAGCCAACTCTTGATATCCGCTCAGGTCTTGATCTCAGGGTTATGAGTTCAAGCCCCATGTTGGACTCTGCTCTGGGCATGGTGCCTACTTAAAAAAAAAAGCAAATATGCAAATAGAAATATGCTCAAAATTAGTCATCAAGGAAGTACAAAATAAAAATATGTACATATCACACACCTATTAAAATTACTAAAGTTTTAAAACTGACAATATCCGGTGCTGGTGAATATGAAGGGAAACTGGGCTCTTATATTTCTAGTGTAAATGCAAAAAAAGTGGTATAGCTCTTTGGAAAACACTTTGGCAGTTCTTATAAAGGTAAACATATATTTATCATATCACCAAATAATTTTACTCCTAGGTAGCTACTCAAAAGAAATAAAATGAACATCCACACAAAAACCTGTGCCAACTATTTATAGTTTTATTCATAGTCACCAAAAACTAGAAACAACCTAAATGTACATCTCTTGATGAATGGATGAATAAATTGTGATACACACATGTGACAATATAGATGAATATTAAGATAATTATGTCAGTGAAAGAAGCCAGATACAAGTGGCCACATTCTATATGATTCCATTTATATGACATCCCAGAAAAGTAAAGACTATAGGGAAAGAAATTAATGGTTGCCACTGATACAGGGAAAGGGAATGGCTTTCAAAGGGGCAGAAGGGAACGTTTGAAATCAAATAAAATGTTCTATTATAATATGATTGCTGGTGGTTATATGACTGCTTACATTTGTCAAATTTCGTCCAAATGAATTTTACTGTATTTAAATTATACCTCAAAAAACCAGACTTAAAAACTCAGATAAGGAAGACATTTTTTAAAAAGAAAAACAAAATGGGGTGCCTGGGTAGCTCAGTCGGTTGAGTGTCCAACTTCAGCTCAGGTCATGATCTCGTGATCTGTGAGTTTGAGCCCCGCGTCAGGCTCTGTGCTGACAGCTTGGAGCCTGGAGCCTGCTTCAGATTCTGTGCCTCCCTCTCTCTCTGCCCCAACCTACTTGCATTCTGTCTCTGTCTCTCTCAAAAATAAATAAACATAAAACAATTTTTAATAAAAAAATAAAAAGAAAACAAAAATGTATGATCAGAGGAAGTAAAGTTTAAGCTGAGGCTGAAGGATGAGTAGAAATGAGCCAATGGGTTGGGACAAAAATACTTGAGGCAAAGGGAATAGTTTGGGCAACAGCCTTGAGGAGGGAGCATTTGGATATTAGAGGAAGTAACCTGAGGTCAGTGTGGTAGAGGAGGAAAGTGTGACAGCAATGTCGGAAGAGAAAGAGGCAGCATCAGATTACACAGGATCTTATCCCAACTACTCGGGATTTTAGAGTTTATGCAACCTGCAATAGAAATCACCAAAAGACTTTATATAGAAGAACAATGTTATCTGATATAAATTGTTAGATTATTCTAGATGCTTTGGTGAGAAGGATTTGTGAGGGCAAAAGTAGGTGTGGGAGACAGATTACGAGAATGTTGCAAAGACAAATGACGAGAGCTTGGGCCGTGGTGGGCCTGATATAGACAGAAAAAAGGGGCCATATCTGGATCCTCAACACCATCAACTGTGAAAATGGAGTTAATAACAACATCTATGTCGTGAAGTTGTGACAAAATGACGATTCATTTGCAACTTTGTTCAACATATTATAAATGTTCAGTACTTGTTAGCTGATACTTTAAATGATGAAAATAAAATAAATACTGCTCTTCTCCCCCCCCCCCCCTTTCTGCTTTCATCTTCCTCTAAATTGCCTGGGAGGCCCTCAGTGCCTACACATCTCCCCCCACCCAGCTTTATTGAGATATAATTGACAATTATATAATATTACATAAGTTTAAGGTCTACAATGTATTGATTTTATACACTTATTTATTGCAAAATGATTACTACCACTGTGGGGTTAGCTAATACTTCCATCACTATGTCCATGTCTTCATTGTATGTCTATGTGGAACCAGCCCAGTTCTTCCTTGGTGACAACTTTAGTGCTGGTTGGCTTTTTCCCAAGAATGTGCAATAATGCGTGATGAAAATCATGCAAGAACAAGACCTACACTTCCAGTTATAGCTTACAGACAACCAGGTAGTACCTATGCAGTGTTAAACTGACCTGGTAGCATCTCCTTTGTTTTCTTTCCGTGTGTGTACATTTGAGTATTCCTTTTTGGAAGGATGGTGTGGGGCAAATCTGTTTACCTTAATTATATGTGCTTACTATTATAGGCACATCAAACCAATTTTTATTATTTTTATTTTATTCCCTCCAAAAAGGCTATTATGATCATAGAGATATAAATGATGCAGAAGAATGAAAGCAAGAAAGAAAAGAGAAAGATTAACATGAATTTGGAAAGAAGACTCTAGGAGACTAGGTGAACAATAGAATACAGAGGATCATAAATATGAAAAAGTTAAGGACAACTCTAGTTTCCATCCCTATTGGCCTGAGTAAAATGTCTCACCACTGACATTGAAAGAAAAGTCAGAAAAGGATTCTTTTTAGAGGAAAGAGGGAGAGATAATGAATTCTCTTTAGAAACATCTAGGGTAAGATGGATAATAGAATTTCTAAATGGGTGTATCCAAGGGCAGTTGTAAGCTATCAGACGAAGCCTTAGTCCACTTGAATGCTTTATTTTTTTTTAATTTGTTTTCTTTTCTTAGGATGCTAAAACCACACAGAGCCTCCAGAGAGGAATTAGAGGGCCAGAAATTGCCCAGTAACCAGAGGTAGGAGGGAGATCATTTGAGCACAAGGCAAGTCAGAGATTTAGTAAATAGTCAAAGGTTCAGACAGACAGGTTGGTATAAGAAGGTGGAACTAGTAGAAACCCAGCTCCCAAAGGCTGCAGTTCAGAGCCAGAGTTTCACTGTTCAGGAGAACTTGGAGTAACTATCCAGACAGCAAACAAGGACTTGGACTTGTATGTAGAGTTACAGGCTATGGATCGGAAATATCGAAATTAGTATTCTCCTCAATCAAACACAATGAAATTCACTACTCTGACTTGATCTCTAAGCATAGCTTTAAGTACCCACTTGACAGGGATGAGCTCTAAAAGATAAAACTATTTGCAATATTCCTTTAAATGAAAAAAACAACATCAGCTTCAAAAATTGTTTTTATACTTGATCTGTTCTTAGATTTTGCCGCACAAAATCAGAAAGCAAAAGAAATAGAGTTTGAAGTCTTCTCTCTTACGTACTGTGCTTCAGTATTATTTAATGGTAGTTTTGTTCATGAATTCCTTTTACTCCAACCATTACTTCTTGGTTTTCAGTGGTATTTGTAGCATCTCCTCATTTAGAATCATCTTCTTCCTCTATAATTAATAAAGCTGTTAAATAAGACAGGCCACAAAATTCGTATCAGCAGCTATCACATCTTAACTGGAAACACTGTCATTCATTATTCTCTTTGTTTTTTATTTTTTATTCAGACTTTAGTTCTTGAGATTATACTTGAATCTTATCCAATCTCAGTAAACTTAGCAAATAGATTCATGAGATACATGGTCCTGAATGCTACTCGAGTCATCGTTTAGTATGTGTTTATTATTTCTCCTTTTAACAATCTCCTTTTAACAAAATTGCATTTTACAGATATGGTTTGTCCTTTAAAACAGTGGCATTTGTAATTTTTAAACAAGAATTGCCAAGAATTTTTGTTTATTTTGTATTTGTAGGTTTCACCTACTAAATGAAGTGTATTTATCTTTTATGTGTAAATATTGTGTATTTATGGACTTTTTTATTCATTCATCTATTTATCCATGTATTAAATATCTACTCCATTGAGACCATGTCTCCTTTTCTTTTCATATAATAAAAAATATATTCATATTTTTATTCATATTCATAATATATTCATATAATTAAAATGTTTTATTTTATTTTATTTTAAAATATTACTAAACACCAAATTTTCTAAGAATATTTGCTTAAATATGTGAGAAAGTATAAAAACACACCGCTTTCTTTAGAAAGTGATCTGCCTCATTTTTATTGCCACTTTAAACACTTTAAATTGGCTTGGTGAACTAGTCTTATTTTTTATTAGCAGTTCTTTTTATTATCAAATAGCTTTTAAAAAAAAATTTTTTTTAACGTTTATTTATTTTTGAGACAGAGAGAGACAGAGCATGAATACGGGAGGGTCAGAGAGAGAGGGAGACACAGAATCCGAAACAGGCTCCAGGCTCCGAGCTGTCAGCACAGAGCCTGACGTGGGGCTTGAACTCACAGACGTGAGATCATGACCTGGGCCGAAGTCGGACTCTCAACCGACTGAGCCACCCAGGCGCCCCTCAAATAGCTTTTAACGTAACATTAAATCTAAGTAATTTTCTCGGACTTCAGATTTTTAAAATTAAGCATGTTCTATCATATAATGTACGGAGTATTCAGACTATTTTATGCCAAGGTCCAATGTGCATTCCATGGAAACTGGGAAGAGGTTTATCAATATTATTAACATATGTCTAAATTGGAATTTGAGGGTGAGAAGATAGAAACGTACATGTGAAAGTTAAAAACAAATAGCATGAAGACAATAGATATTTCATGGAATGACAAGAATAATAATGACCACTCACTGAAATTTCAATATATGCCAGGCAGTCTTCTAAACACTTTACATAAATTATCTCATTTAATATATTCATATTATTTCATTGAGAGAACTAAGAGTCTGAGACATTAGATAATCCATCTAAGATTACCCAACTTGTATTAGTTAGAACCGAGGGTTGATTCTAGGTCTGTCTCATTCCAAAGCATGGGTTTATAACCACTCATTATACTGCTTTCATTGTGAAGAGAGTAGTATTCATAATTCTATAGAGAAGTAACAAATAAGAATATCTGTAATAAGACTTGTATGCCCCAAATCATTCAAGTAACTGAGATGGTTCAATTTAAAGTTTAGCAGAAAATGTAGTCTCTCCTTTTTATGGCCTTTGCTTAAAATTCTCCATATGTGTCCAGAATTCCCTCAGGACTCTTACTTGTATTCAAAAGATCAGTTCAATTTGTTTTCCCTTCATTCCTGGAAATGAAACTCAAATTTAACCCTTCAGCAGGGGAATGGGGAAGAGGGACTCCTTAACCACTGCCAGGATCAGGTTGCCCTAGAATGTGCTCCCATTAATCTGCTCTAAGTACCAAAGGTAACATAGAGATCCGCATTATGTGGTTACTGCCGTCCCACTAGAATATCATGATTTCTATTTAGCCTCAGATACTAGGGCTGAGACAAAGCCTCCTGCTCTGGTAACCTTCACTATTGCTGATGCAGATTTCTGTTCAGTACAGAGTGTTTCTTTAAGGTGAGATCAAGGATGATTCTCATTTCTGTATTATGCTCATTCAAGCATGCAGTACTCAGTGCAAAATTGGCTATGATGCCCAGTATTTTAGCTCCTTCTATTCACCCACAAAGAGCTTCCCCAGGGCATAAGCCTACCACTTGTGAGGATACCCTTTTAGAACAGTTCCCAGAACAAGATCCACCCTTTGATTTCCTTATCAGCACTACAAACAATTAAGCCAAAGACAGTGGATTAACTATATTAATGGGAAAGTGGAAACTTCTTGAGGAAAATTACAGATCACAGTGGAATTTATGATGATGTAGAAAAACAATACTGGTTGTGGGTCCACTGAAACCAAAGTTTTGGGAGAGCAGAGTTCAAAACTCAAAAAAAAAAACAAAAAAAAAAAAACAAAAAAAAAACGGTATCTCATAACCACAGAGAAAGAAACTAAAGCTCAAGAAGAATCAGAATCTCAAAGATGAAATTGGCGTGAAGGACTAGTTTCAATGGAAGAAAACAAGCATTCATGTTTAAGGAAACTAGAGAGATTGAATTAGAAACATTAAGATAAATTCCTTTTGGGGCGCCTGGGTGGCGCAGTCGGTTAAGCGTCCGACTTCAGCCAGGTCACGATCTCGCGGTCCGTGAGTTCGAGCCCCGCGTCAGGCTCTGGGCTGATGGCTCGGAGCCTGGAGCCTGTTTCCGATTCTGTGTCTCCCTCTCTCTCTGCCCCTCCCCCGTTCATGCTCTGTCTCTCTCTGTCCCAAAAACAAATTAAAAACGTTGAAAAAAAAACTAAAAAAAAAAAAGATAAATTCCTTTTTTTTAATGTGTATTTATTTATTTTGAGAGACCGAGAGCACGAGTGGAGGAGGGGCCAGAGAGCGAGGGAGAGAGAGACAATCCCAAGCAGGCTCCACTGTCATTGCAGATCTCATGAAGTGTGAAATCATGACCTGATTCAAAACTCCGGAGTCAGACACTTAACTGAGCCACCCAGGCGCCCAAAGATAAGTTCTTATATTCAAAAGACAAGAGCATAACATGGAGAATGTCATGAAAAAGCTAAAGTAAAATCAAAAGTTTTTAAGAAACTATAAGAAGAGTTTCAGAAAGGTTAAAGCCCAAAATGACATGAGATTTAGGGGAGAGAGGGGCAAGAAAAATATAGATGGCTTAGAAAACCTTTGAGGTATAACTTACATATGGTATAGCGGAGATGGATTAAGTGTACAGCTTGATAAATTGCACATACATCTATATTTAGGAATCACACCCAAATCAATGTATAGAATGTTCCTAACACCCAGGTGACTCTCCCATGCTTCCTCCATAAGTCAACAGCCCTCCAGAGGAAATCATCATTTTGAATTCTATCACCGTATGTTAGTTTTACCTATTTCTGAAATTTCAGATAAATGAAATCACAAAGCATCTAGTTTCGGGGTTTTGGTATACATGCAATATTATTTCCATGAGTTACCAATGTTGCTGGGTTTAGCAATAATTCTTTTCCGCCGCTATAAAATACTGCTTTTTTTAAAAGTTTATTTATTTTGAGAGAGAGCGCATGAGAGAGAGCAAGTGAAGGAGGGGCAGAGAGAAGGGGGGGGAGAAGAGAGAGGGAGAGAGAGAAAGAGAGAAAATCCCAAGCAAGCTCTGCATTGTCAGCAGCACACAGCCCGATGTGGGGCTGCATCTCACAAACCATGAGATCATGACCTGAGGCGAAATCAGGAGCCAGATTCTTAACCAACTGAGCCACCCAAGGGCCCCAAAATACCCCTTTTAATAAATACACTTCAACTTATGTATCTGTTGTATTTAAGCCGACACTGCCACCCAGGAAAGAACAGGATTACCACCGTCAACGCAGAAATCAGGAAAATGGGAGGCACACTGCAGTCTCTGGTTTAGGGTAATTCTGAAATCTTGGGATGCAGTGTTTCCACCCTTATTTTCTAAGGGCAGGAAATGTTCTTGGATTAGACCTTAGTTTTGGTTTTGGGAGTAGCTCCCCAGACCACTATTTTCCATAACTTTCCCTTTTATGCCCTCTTCCTTTTCCTCCCTGGCCACATCTCTGAGGACTAAGCAGCTTTCCCAGGCTGCTTTATTTTGAAAGAAGATTGGAGGCCCAAGGTTGGTTTACGGCTCACACGGTCACATTGATATTTGTCTTGGTATTTATTTGGCAGTCGAATTCTTTCAAATGCATACTTTTTTTAGTCTATTTGATTTTCTTCCACAAGCCAATAGCCCCACCACCAAGTCTTCTCAAGATATGGCTCTAGACTTAATCATAAGTTTAGTAGTCCCTGGGAGAGCCAACTCTTTAGTCCTTTTGCCCCGAGACATCTTGTCCCACTGAAAGGATTAACTAGTTGGTATCTTAATCAATTTGTAAAGATGTTGACAAAGGGCAGGACAGCCATACCCAGGATTTGGGTTTATCTGTTGAAGATGAAAAAAAGCTTTACTCTTCTAACAAAGCAATGTCCAAGAATTTATGGTCCCTTCATGTTTCCTTTCAACCTCACATTCAATTTCTTTCTTGCAGATTCTTATAAAGGCGGCAAATAGCAAAGAAAGCACAGTTCGGATACCAATATTCTTTTCCTCCACCTTTTCCTAAAGCCACAAGCTCTTTTGGTATCTGCCTTCCAAGTTACGCCAGTGGATCGTTTGACCAAAAATATTGCCTTTACATAGTAGGAGCTGACATCTTTCCAGTCCCTAAACACAAGTTCCTTGCTGCCCACTACCGGATCCTACAACCCAAATCACAAAATTTTGGTTTCTTCTTGGTAGTACCCCACTTCTAGGTACCGATTTCTGTATTCAAGAGTGTGGGGTGTGAGATTGTAGTAATCTAAAACTCTAAATCTCAGGGGTCTAAAAAAAACCCCGCTAAATTACACATCTTATAATATATGCCCACTGTAAGTCAATTTTTTCTATGCGTTCCTCATTCTGGTTTGTAGGCCAGTTGAGAAGTCCCTATGTGAAACATTGATAATCTGTGGTAAGCTCTTCTCTGAAAGTTACACAGGGCACCTTTATTCATACTTCATTGACCAAAGCAAGTCCCATGGTCAAACTTGGAGATAAATATTCCTTCCATGGCAAGGACAGTGAACGTTTTTAACCAAAAGTACAATCAACGATAATAAGATGTAACTTTCTAGCAATTAGAGCTGAATTGCGGTGAGCTGAGCCATAAAAGTATTTCAACAGAAGCTGAAAAATCTGCATCGTCATGGTAAGTACAGTCACCATTTATCATGTAATAAGATCCTAGACCCCTGCCTCCACTTAGTCTTCATAAAACCTAAGCAATGACAGAAACTGTGGCTCAAAGAGGCACTTTACCCAAAATTATACAGAGGAAGCTCCAAAACGGGAACTCATGTTCTGGTCTGACTGAATTCAAAGTCCATGCTTTTCCCGTTGCAAAATACACGGAGAGCTATCTACTAGTTTCACATAGCAGTGAGGGGTTGAATTGATACCCTCTTACATTGGCTTTACCAAGATTGTCAACATTTTAAATTAGAGGCTTCAATACACTCTTTATTAGGGCCAGGATTCAGCAGATGTCGATTGGCAAAATGATATTGTTAAAGGAAAACTTTTGCTCTGTTTGGTAAATAACATTGTCCGAAGCTCCCCCGCCCCCCACAGACGATCCCATTTAGACATGGGTGAGGACCTTCGGAACTGCATTTTGATTCAGCAGTTAGGGGGCTCGTTCCTTCCCCACGATGTTGCCATGTCCTTGGCAGTTGCCATGTCCTTGGCAGTTGGTTAGTGCCTGTACCTTCCCGGTTGTTAAATATTTTGAATATCACCCTCCCAATAACTGTTGAGTCATAAGTGGGCATAGTTGAGATTAAAGCTTATTCTGAAGGGAATGACTAGTCAATTGGAACAGAAGCTGTTCATCAAAAAGTCAAGATAAGTTAGCTATAAGATGTGAAATGTAAAAGTCATGTTTAAAAGGCTTTATCATGAAAAGGTATAATCTTAAATTATTAGGTTATAATGAATCAGATTAATAACTGAATAGATACATGTTTTCATTTGTTGAAGATAGAATGGGAAGTTTGTTCAACTAGCTCATGTTGTCTTTCTTACAGGTTATTTTGTGCGATGGTCGATATCAAATAAGGTAAGAGTTAAATATTCCTTTATCAGCAATTCATGCTGAATAGGAATCACTCTCATGAGCTCAAATTATATTCATGTTGAAGTTCAACGTAGTAAATACGGAAGACGTTTACATGCCTCCCTATGTCAGCGGTTCCCAATCTTGGACTCATCTCGAATACTGTCTAGGCCACATCCCAGAACAATGATATCAAGACTCCCAGTGGTGGGGACACAGATATTAGTAGTTTTTAAAGCTCCCTGGGGGATTCTAAGGCACATCAAGGCTGAGAACCACCACTTCCTACCATGCAAAATGCTACCTAGTCCTTCCTTTTGGAGATTCTGTTCTTTAGGTGTAGATCGACTGCATGTCCCTACTTCTCAGGTTTCTGATGAAATCTGCAAATAGCTCCTGGAAAAGGAGGTGGAGCACACATAATTCAGAAATGAGGGTGAGCAAAAGCCCTCGTTTGCCAGGAACTGACAGCTTCCCAGGATGTGGGATTTTCACTATTAAAACGTTACCGGAGCAATCTCCTCTGCCCTTTCTCTGGGAGGACAGCTCACTCACGTCCACTCTGTGGGGCTTGGGGATCAAGAAGTAAAGTGAACAAAATTGCAAAGGGAATTAACAATTTTATGTCCCTTTATGTAAGAGTGTACAGTCCATAAACAGTATAGAAGTGGTGACACCTATAAAAACTCTCCAAGAGTGGAATTTTTCCATCATCAGGGGTTTTATTTTGTTGAAGCCTGAAATATTTGCACGTATAACAGTAGTCAGCCTTTTCTTATTCTTCTTACACCCTCAGGCACTTGATTCACCGGACCCTGCTAGGCTAGAATTTAGCAAGCTTTGCCAAAATAGGCCAATTTCATCAGCATTAAAAACAAAACAAAACGAAACTATTTAAGGGGCTAACCTCTTTTCGAGGTGGGGGGGGGGGGGGGGAGCTGCAAAATTGCTCCGTAACTCCATGGCTTTCTGTTTTTACTTTGTTTTTAAACAGTTACACCTAGCCTTCTCATGTTTGGTCTCACACAACTCAGTTGGCAGCATTTGCTTATAAAATCATTTGCTTTTTCAGTTTACACTGAGCACAAACGGAGGTGTTTGCTGGCAACTGGGGGAAGTTTTTGAATCATAGCGTAGGACAGTTTACATGCAACACCTGATCATAGCTCAGCTACCGTCCAAGCTCTACCTGCACACGTCAACTCTCCTTTGCACAATAGTGAATGGGCCACAGACAGCCGTTGGGTTGCCTTAAGCATGACGTTGAATATTGATGTCCTTTGAGACAATCAAAATGAATGGAATTTAGTTTGCCTTCTCTCTAAATGTTTTCTATTGAGGTACACACGAAGCCATCTGCATACCTACAGTGTTCACTGATCCCACCCTCTTTGCTGTGACACATGAATGCTCCGGGGATTAACAGGAGCGAGCACTATAAAGCCAGTAGACTCATTGCCGTAAGGCTCGTTACTGCCATGGACTCATTGCTATTCCTTCTACTCTATGCTGATCTGTTGCCCTTCTTTACCTCGTTTCTTTTTCCTTTCTTTTTTTTCCCCTTCCATTTCTTGTATCACTTTTGCTTGTACACCAGCATCTTGGCTTTAAAATCGAACTTGTTTCCTTCTGGTTAGAAGGAACAAAAACCAGTGAACTGACCAGTCACTGGTATCAGACACAACCTTTGGGGCTCCCACACACTCTTCAACAGTGTTTCCACAGGGGTTGTTCCTTCAGCCAGTGTCTGTTTTTCTGGTTCAGGCTTCCCATACGCTTTCAAGTTCCATGAGGATTTGCTTCTAGATAATGAATTGCCTGTCTGCGCCAAGGAAAAAGGTTTTACCTTTTGGGAGAAGACTCCAAAAATAAATAATTGTCCTCAAGGAGAAGTAACAGTGGGCATAGTGAGGATAATTTGCAGATTATTACACTTACGTTTTCTTTTATTCCACATGCATTTATTAAACGTTGCTTTGTGTCAGGCAGTGGATTGGGTGTTAGGAGCACAAAGATGAGAAGGTTGTGGTTTAAGTTCTCAACGAAACGTCAAGCTCATCTGGGTGCCAGATCTCCAAGCAGCTAATATTTTCTTTTCTTTTAAAGTCTCCATTCATTTGTGAAACTCAAATTCAAAGGCTTTGATTTTAACAGAAACTTGAAATGTGTCCAAATCGACACCATACCTTTCATAAATGGATGTTACTTAGATACCTTTTAAGTATTATTTAATATTCAAATATTATAGGATGTGTGTAATTACCAGCAATCATAAAATGAATTAAAGGGACATTTGAGATCATTGGATACTGTTTTAATCTTTTGACACTGTTACTAAGTGGTAGGAAATATTTTCCATTTCTACGGGAAAGTTCAATTTATTTTTATTGATTTTTTTTTTTGCACTGCTTGTAAAAAACTCTTTGTCCATAGGTATAAATCATGGAAAACAGTAATCTAATACTTGGATGAATAGGAAACTGTAATTGAATTGTTATTTATAAAATACTCTGTGTGTGTGTGTGTGTGTGTGTATGTGTGTAAGACTGAAAAACTGGTTATTTTGGATATCTGATCTAAAACTAAATTTAACAAACAAGTAAAAGTATCTTAGGTCTAACATACATTATCATTCTCTTTGGAAATAGATTAATATTTAGCAGATACCTTGACGGAGCACAGCTTTCAGTATCTTCTAAACACCTTAGAAGGTTAAAAGGTTTTAATAAATAGACTTTTATATTTTGTTTTAAAATTGACATACTGGAAAAAATGCTCAATCTCCCCCAAGTTTTCTATTACATGATATATGTTGAAGTTCACTCATACTGGTTGTATCTTTGATTCTGCTAACAAAAACATACCTGAGATAGGATCTTTCTACTCACCTTCCTCTTGAAGCTGGCTCTTTGGGGCTCATTTTACGATACATTTTTCAATTTTATACTTCAAATCTGATCTTGAGTTTCTCTATTTGACTTTCATTCTTGTAGAATTTTTTCAGCATTAATTTTATCAGGCATTTACAACACACTTTGCTGTTCATCACTTGGAAGATACTATTGAAGGGGGAACTTAATTGGATGAGATTGATTTCACCACACACACCATTACACATGCTATAGATACGTGTATACAGCTAAAGGGGAAACGGGGACATGCCTTTCTCTTTTTGACATACTATTTAAATAACACTATTAACTTATTAATCAGTATGGGAGCTATGTGGAATGTATGGCTTTGGTTTTCTGAGTTCTGATTGATACTGAAAATCGAGTAGTAGCTCTTTTGAATTGCTACTCACTGATTTAGAACACATGCAAATCCTTCTAGAATAAAATAAAATCTTCCTGAATAATCAATTCAGCACAATTATTTATAGAGAATCAGGCTGTGTCTCTAAAACTTAAGTAATCATACTGTAGCCTGGGTTAGCTGGTTATTTAAACTAGGATTGCCACAGAGTCTATATGAATATTGCACATTAATAAATCCTAAAATACTCTGAATATACCACAAATAGTTTTTGCTTCCAAATGAATACACAGTTACTAGTAACTTCTAGGGGTAAAAAAAAAAGGAAGGAAAAGCCTAAGAATTTCACTTCATATATACCTTCACAAATGGTTGTTCTTCTTACACGCATATCAGAGTTCAATATTTGGGCAAGTAAGAAGGAGAAAGCCTTCTCAGAGGGGAAAAATCTAGGACAGGGGAGAAAAACAGAGCATACAGGGCAAAGCAAAACCCAAAGAGGTAAAATAAAATGCACAGCCAGACCTGGAATACAGTAACGACAAGTGAATATAATCATGAAAACACATGCCTTCTTCCACAATCCATAAAGGGTACACAAACAGGAAAAAGTTGAATTAAAGTACATCTTCTGTCCTGGCTGGTGTCACTCCCCAGTGCTGAGCCTGAGCAAAAGCCCGCATTCACGAAGTTTATACTGGAAACAACAACTGGAAAAAAAGATGGGCAGAGAGGATTTGAGGCAGGGCGTGAGAGGTGTCTAGGACAGCCATGCCTTGTACTACTGAAACTCACTTCCTCTTTACGTTAAGTCCGGTCAGTCTGTCACAGGACCTTCAAAATGGTGGTCACCTGCAATATGTACAAAATAACTTAATACACAATGCTAGTGGAAAAAACTACAGTCCCAACTGCTATGATTGATCCCAAGGCTATAATGATATTTACATCTTTCCCCTCCTCGCCCTATTTGGAATTTTCCTTGAGATTGGATCACTTGACAGATTTATTCCCCGGGGATCAGAACCCTTAGTTGCTTTACCCCTAATGGACCACAGGTATTGACACTGGCCATTTACTTTTATCATCAGGTATGGGAGAACCAAGGTACACTTCAGGGAGTTCCCTGGGTTTCAAAGTCACCCTAGTAGCAAACCTGCCTCTTCATAGTAATCAGGTTCAAGTACCCTTACCAATATGGCAATTCCTTTCTTTGTCTAAAGACCCACTAGCATGAGGATCCAAAAACCATCCAGGGATAGTTACAGCTTTAGGCTCAGGGGAATCTTTATTGTGTTTCCTAATGAAAGCGTCTCCCTCTCCCAGAGAAACAAGATTTCTCTTCCAATAGGCCCTAAAGTTGCTAGGACAGAAAGCACAAGTTTCATAGGTGGGTAGCTGGGAAGATGGTGAGACGGGCCAAACCTCCACCCACACCTTGGTTCTCAGATCTGTGCATGCATGGTAGTGGGACCATGGTGCCTTAATACCAGCTGTGGTATAAACCACATCCTGGAGGTTAGTACTCCAGCCCTGCAGGGCATTAGCCCCAAACTGATGCCTTTGTGGAATCTTTAATGAACCGTTCCATAATTCTTTTAGGCTGTCTGCTTCCAGGTCACACAGTATATGTTAGCACTGGTGGATCTTATGGTCACCCATTCATTGCTACCCTCATTAATTGTGGCATGTGTCCCTTTGTCTGAGATAATGTTTTGCTGTGCCCCGTGTTATTAAATCAGGCATTTAGTAAGTTCTCAGATGATGGTGCTGGTAAGAGCAAATCCATATCTTCAACTTAAAAAGGACGACCCTTGCTCCTTGAGCAACAATTGTTGAAAAATTGAGAGTTGACGCATTTTGATGTGATCCACTTTCCATCAGGGAATGATGCCATACTGAGGGTTCAGTGTCAGTCTCTGGTTTTGGCAGCTTGAGCAATTAGCAGCAGCTGCAACTGGATCAGTCTTAGTGAGGAGCCCAACTTTGCAGCCTGCGCATGGGTTCCCCTTGGGCTCTGCCATTTGTATGATATTGACAAAACCCTGGGATGGTTATGGACAGAGGCTGACTGCTAGCCACTGGACAAGTCAAACTGTCTTCCTGGTTGGCGAGTACCACAGATGCTCTCTGGTGGGCATTATCATGAAGTGCAGAGATCGTTATGCTTTCCTGAGGGGTAGTAGTGTGGTGGCAGTCCATTTTCAGCTAGCAGCAACATATACAGCCAGTCCATTTCTGATTATTTGGGTTTTCCTTCTCTGCTGGTTGGTGACAGAGAACTTCCACCCCACCTGTGAGGCCACAGATGTAAGGTGAGAGAGGGAGGAGGTAGTCCAACAAAAGTAAGTGATATGGAAATCTAACCCACTTGTTCAGATTGCTGATATCTCTCTGGACTTACTGAGCCAAAACCCAAATGTACTATTTCCATCACAATGCCAATTGCTATTACACCTGTTCAAACTTTTTGCTTGGTGGGTGTGATAAGACCTTGGTCACACAATAACTCGATGTTCCAGGATCAGGAAGGTACTCACTCTATACTAGAGCCCAGCCAGAAATTGCTGTTACAAATGGCAAGTAGTTCCCTGACCCACAAAGTATGGCCTGTATGATGTTGCCTAAGGATTCCAGGCATCTCTGCTTTGACTCTGCTCTTCACGCTAGACAGAGACTATACACATCAGATCTGTTGGTCACATGAGCCGGTTGCAATTTCCTCTTACTCTGGGCCCCAAATCATCAGCCTTGCAAGATACCCAGTAAGTTCACTGCGGCAGTAACCCTAAGCACAGTGTATGCAGTCTCCAAGATACAAACAAAACCAAACTCACCAAGAGCTGTGTCTCTTCTTTGGTAGGAGTATATGGGCAACAACCTGTCCTTTGCCTCAGAGGAAATGGTCATGTTCCCTAGACCATTAAACCCCTAACATATTCACTGGTATTGCAGGTCCCTGAATCTCCATGGTGTTATTCTCCCCCTTTCTGACTCACATGTGTCTATCTAGGGAATACACAGTACTTGCCACTTCCTGATCACTTAGCATACTGTCATCAATATAGAAGACCAGGGGCGCCTAGGTGGCTCAGTCAGTTGAGCGTCTGACCTTGGCTCAGGTCACGATCTCACGGTTTGTGAGTTTGAGCCCCGCATCAGGCTCTGTGCTGACAGCTCAGAGCCTGGAGCCTGCTTCAGATTCTGTGTTTCCCTCTCTCTGCTCCTGCCCTGCTCACACTTTGTCTCTGTCTCTCAAAAAGTGAATAAACATTAAAAAAAAAAAAAAAAAATATATATATATATATATATATATATATATATATATATATATATATATAAAATATATATGACCAATATAGCAGACCAATTGCTTAGGGTCCATGAGAAGTACCTGTGTCAGAAAAAAAGGGAGTTAATGGAGTCCTGGGGCTGGAGAATTGACGGTCTTCCCACATAATGGAATTGCTTTGGGTTTTCTTTACTAATGGGACTGGGGAAGATGCCAGGTCAGTAGTCACCTACGTAATGCCAGAGGCTATTCTAGTAAAGACTCCACATCCAGCATAACAGCTGAAATTGCGACTACCATTTGATTAAGTTTATGGCACATGATGCACCACACCCATGAAGGTCTTATGGAGGTCTTACAAGTAAATTGGGTAAGAACATAATAGGAAACAGCACCCCTGCACCCTTATGTCTTTAATCTTGGCTCTACTCTCTGCAGTTCCTCCTAAGGTGTGATTTACTCTCTTGGCTGGGCTAGATAGTGGGGAGTAGTAGGACAGTTGTAGGGGCTTCCACTTAGCCTTTCCTATAATGGCTATTACCCTATAGGTCAGGGAACAGTTGTGAGGGCTCTTCCAGCTGCTAAGTATGTCCATACCAATTATGCACTCGGGAAATAACCACAGAGTGGATCTGTGAACCCAACAAATCCAACACAAGAGAGACTCAGGTCAGGTCTTTATCTCCTGGTCTCTAATCACTCTAACTATGGAATCATATTGGACTATTGAATTTCTGAGTGTCAGGTCAGATTTGGTATCTAAAAACATTCAAATTTCTTGGGGCGCCTGGGTGGCGCAGTCGGTTAAGCGTCCGACTTCAGCCAGGTCACGATCTCGCGGTCCGTGAGTTCGAGCCCCGCGTCGGGCTCTGGGCCGATGGCTCGGAGCCTGGAGCCTGTTTCCGATTCTGTGTCTCCCTCTCTCTCTGCCCCTCCCCCGTTCATGCTCTGTCTCTCTCTGTCCCAAAAATAAATAAGAAATGTTGAAAAAAAAATTAAAAAAAAAAAAAAAAATTTCTAAGTATTTCCTCTTCCCCCAAGTAAAGGCTGAATGTCCCTTTGGGGGAAGATTGGGGAAGAGCATCATATATATTTGCAGTAGCACTGCAGGGTTCTGCCTCAAGGAGATCCTGTTTCCACCTTGAGTAGGAGGCTTAGATCTATGAATCTGTGGTGTCAGACCTGGGCTTGAAGAAGTGCCAGAGTTACCAAGATTTCCATGGGCGGTAGACTGGGCCGAGTGCCACAGAAGAGGAACCACTAGCTTTTGTAACAGCTGGGGTGCTTCAGTGGAACAAGGACAATCGTGACCGTAAGGACTATGGATCTAAATGGCTTACGTAAGTGCTTTGAGACACTTTGAAAATAAAAAATGGCAGACTCGAGTCAAACCACTGAATAAGTTGACACACATAAAAAAGAGGCTATCAATGAGGTATACCTTATACTCATGCCATTGGTAGCTTGCTTATTTGGATCTAAGCTTTCTAGGCAGCCTTCAACTAGCCCTAGGCTTGTTACTATGTTGAGATTGCATGAATAAAATTACTACAACAGAAACAATTGATCAACCAGCCCATAGCACTGATCACCACGTGTTCCTGATGGCAGTTTTCTGGCTCTCTCCCTGTTACACTGCACGCTCTGTGTCACACATCCGGGATGGGAATTGCATCTCTGCATGGTGCTCAGGCACACTGCTTGGCACAGGGTAGCGGGTCAGGTGTTCTCAAGCGAGAAAAGAATGAAGAAATTCATTGGTGAGAAGTCATGGTTTCATGCCTCCAAGTAAGGATTAAATACATAGGTTTGGAGATTGGATGAGCCTATTGTTTTGGGAGCACCTGTTGGCTCAGGTTTCTTTCAACTTGACTGCCGTTTGTTTGGCATATTAATAAAACCATAGTGTGGGGGGTGAAAATGCTGCCTCCCAATGTCAGGTATCATGACGCAAGGAAGCTATGATCAGAACAAAATGGGGACTGGCATTTCCTTTTGGTGTTTAGATAGGCCTGTTAACTATATTTGCAAAAGAATCAATCTCTTAGATCAATAAAAGAGATGTAGTCTGTGTCTCCTCAGAATAGAACAAACTTAAGAGAGAAAGAGAGAGAATGGAACAAATGCCAGGGGATCCACTGTCACACCAGCTCTGCCCAGGTGAGTGGATTTTAGCCATGTCATTTCATCTTACTGAGCCTGAGTTTCCACATCGGTGATTGAAGAGTTTAGTGAGATGATCCCTCCAGCTCCAACACCCTCGAGCTTCAGCAACATCACGACTCCCTGCATGACCTCATATACACCCACCAGAAATGTAGTTCTAGGAGCTTAACAGTGTGACTCAGGTCCCCACACATTTCAGGGCAACCGTCACTCTGATAGGAGACCTGAAGTCCAATCTCCCTGAGTCCTCTCTCCCGTTTTCCTGCTTGCTTGAACCTGAACTGTCTTATTCCCATTTTCCCTGAATGTTCTATTCCCTCCCAGGCTCCCTATTTATAATTCACCTCTAACTATACATCAACACCCACTTAAGGAATATTTCATCCAGCCTGGGCTGCCATGAATTGCCCACAGATTTGCTGATGGTCAATAATTTTCAATGAGTCATTCTACCCCTGCCTTTGTGCTAGCTTCCTTACTGTGGAAGTCAGTCACACCAGCTTGTAGTCCTTTGATTACCTTTTTGAAGTTGAACTTGCTCCTCTCTTCATGCTTGCCTACACAAAAGTTCCCTACACCATTTTCTGCAAAAGCTTCTTCTGACCATCAGAGCCCTCTTGACCTCAACTCTTCCCTCTACCTCTCAGCTGGGCCCTCGGTGAGATTCTAATGGCCTATTCATCGGAGCCCCTTGTCCTCAAGCACATGCTGTCACTCTCCAGCTCTGTCCTGGTTGGCCCAGATACTTCTGTGCTGCACACCGAGTTAATCTTTAATACCAGTGTATTGTGGACTTCGCCAGGGACAAATTGTAGCTGTTAGTACCCAGGGGGTGCAGAGATATTTCGCATCTCTCCCTTTTCCAGTGCATTGATTTTTACCACAGTATAGGGTACATGCTCCAAGACTCGAAGCTACTTTAAATGTGCCCCATGGCAAAGGTTGAGTGAATGCAGGAGGCGCTTGGTACTCTTTCTGATTAGTGGGTTCTTGGAGTTACCGATTAATTAGCTAAGAGAGGCACTTCTTACCCCAAAAGCTGGATCACTCCACGGCAGCCGCTGCCACAGCCTGGGCCTGTGTGCAGTTGCCGTGGGGCTTCGGGAAGGCTCGTCGCAGCTGTATATACAAAAGATGGCCTTCCGAGAACCAGAGGGGTTTCAAAAACTAGACATTCAAAGCTTGGTAATTTCTGACTTCAGATTTACAGTGAGCATTTTTGTTTTTAATCAGGTGGAAATGAAGGATGAGAGGCACTGCTTGCTTTGCAATACAACATCACATTCATCGGCGCAGATGAAAATAAACTCTTAATCTTAACAAACAAATACGTTGCATTCTAGGTCTGGAATTGCACAATTATCAAACCAGCCACGGAAATACCACATTTTGGTTTTGGATGAAAGAGAAAGGACTAAAATCGGCTTCAGAAGTAAATATAAAATCCACGTTTTAGCAGAAGCCCACTGAATAGAAATCATACACCACAGAGAAAGACAACAGATCCTTACAGCTCTATGTGTATAACGAACACAAATAGTCATAATTATCCCTGCCCCAGGGACTTAACCCCTTCGGGGAAAGGCCAGGCTTCCAGCCTCCTTAGCAAACTAAAATCATTTTGAAATCTATTTATCATGTCCTCCAGCTCTGTTTAAAAATGTTTGTAGATGGATACTGTTTGTGGTCGTGTTTTTTTTTTTTTTCTCCCTTCATTTTGTTTTCACTATTCATAAAGAGAATTAAAACCCTGGCTGTAATAAGGCATCTGTTGTAAACAAGTTCAGACAAAGGAAGCAATTTCTCTGGCAAGTAGGGGGCAGGAAGAGGTGCAGAGGACTGCATTATAGGAAAGCATAGATAATAACAGAAAATAAACCCCTTTTTATCTCCACACCACACCTTCATATACCTTGCCGATCTTGGGGTCGATAAACTTCGTAAGTTGTTTGGGGAATTATTAGACATCAAGAATATCGTGAATCTAAAAAATTCACACTGCTTCTAATCTCATGGGTTCTAGCCACATCTATTCATAGATTTTCCACATCTATGTGGAAAACAGCCACATCTATCCATTCTCGACTGAAAGCAAACAGGCATCTGCCTGTAGCATCAACGGAAATATATCCCGTTCAATTCCTTTCCAGGGTGCATGTGCACCCACTCAAAATCACACGTGTGCACAGGCACGCGCACACAACACACATGAACACAGTGTACAAACGTGCATGGAGACATATGTACACAGACATGCGTGCCTTCTCACACATGCAAACATACACATATAAGTCACACCTGCATAAACACGCACATGTGCACAGACATGCACACGGAGAGACACGCTCACACCTGTGCATGCACACACACACACACACACACACACACACACACACACATCCCTGGCTGGTCCCTGAGAAACAGTATCTGTCTTGCCCTGCTCTGATTTAGGCCTCTGGGTTTCTGAGCTGCTCATTTTCATCACTGAAAATAATCATCTTCAGCCAAACTCTCCTCAGTGCCTCGGGGAAAGTTCTTTCCTATTGCTTGCTCTATATCCCCTTCCCATATTAGGCCCCAAAGCTAAATCCTTCCATTTCGAAGAAAAATCACTGTCCCCAAAAAAGGCAGCATTTACACGGAGCCCAGTTTCAGGACCCTGCTTTGCACATTTTTCACTGAGATACAGGAAAGGGACACAGAGCTCTCAGAGCTTCCTTTTCAGGAGACTGCTACGTGGTAACCCCCACCTTTGTCCCACTCACCCCCAAGCCTGTGGAGCAGCTATTGCAAAACTAGGTTGGTTTCCTCCCTGCCTCTGGGCAGGGGCTGTGCCTTATTCACCCCTACATCTACAGTGCCTAACACAGTGCCTGTCACAGAACAATCCAATAAAGATCTGAATAAATGAACCCCCAGTATAAGATCCTTTTCCCTCACTATACATACTCAGAAGTATGCACCTGTGTGCTGGGGAGCATAAGTCACAGGACAAACATAGCACATCTTCCTGGAAAGTCCATTTTATTTCTATTAAGTCGTGTTTAAAAGATTAGTTTTCTATTAAAGCAAACACCGGATAAGGAGAATCTAATAAACATCATGTTGGTAGTTGTGATAAAGATCTTGGGTTTTGAAGACAGTTTTAAATGTTACGCCTACCATAGATTAGTAAGGCGACCTCTAATAAAGTTTTTATGTTTCTCCAAACATTTTAATTCTCAGTTGTAAAATGGAGGTACTAATAACTGTCTCATAGAGATTTCAGAATTCAAGGAGGAGAATGTGTGCAATGGAAGTTAGCAGTCGCTATAGCAGTATAGTCATGCTGCTCAGAGGCACCGTCATGCTGAAATTAGCAGGGGCAGTTGAAACAGACACAGAAATAAACAGCAGAAGGCCAGAGGAAGGGAGAGAGGGAGGGAGGAAGTCACTGAAGAAACAAACAAATGAAGACAAGTTAACCCAAATGTAAAGGGGTCCGCCATTCAGGGCAGCAGCCACCGGTGGGAATCACTTGATCCTGTCACTTTGTCTTACAGACAAGGAAACTGAGGCTCAAAGCACTTAACGGAGTCTAAACCCCATTCCCGATCCCAGAGCTAGGGCTCCTAGGCTGCGGTATAATCTCTCATCTCTGAAAAGAATCATTATTCTTAGGTCATGGTCAAAAGATATACCCGTGCTCAGGAGTGCTTTGACGGTCACACCTGCCAGAGCAGAGTGAACCTTGACTACGGAGTCCTAAATTCGAATTACATCTCTACCATTTCCCAGATTTCTGGCTGTGGCCAAGTTACTGCATCTCTCTGAATTGCTATCCACATGTAGAGTGGAGAGGATTATATCTACCTTGCAGGTTGATGAGGGAATGAGAGGAAACGTATCAGAGTGTTCGGGGCACATACTAGCAGTCACTAAATGATAGCTTTTATGTATTTATACATTTTCTTTATCCTGTTACTAATTCATAATAACGCCTACAAATACACTTACCGATCCAGTAGGAAAAATAATTATCATGCCTATAATATATTCTGAACATGTCAGAAAGTAGGATGATCGAATAGATTAGAATTTCAGGGGCTTTGTGGCTTCATCCTGACAGTCACTGGAATATCAATGACCATAATAATGATAATTGATTCTTCTATGCCTACATCTCTTCACCACGGCAGGGTATGTTGTATGCTTGTAATATGACTGGAACATTTAAAAGGCAATGAACTTTCTAAAGAACAACAGCAAATAATAGCTAAAGGGCAGACTAAGTCCTCGAAACGTTGGGCCATAGTATTTTCATTTTTGATGTGGTTTTCTTTTTTCTCCTTTTAAAGGATCTGACACTCTGAAGAGCATGATGTCAGTTTTATGTCCTGATCTAGAAATCAAAAGCCTTATACTGTATTCGTGGCTAAAAAGTGAATTACGGAAGAACCATAAAAATCATTTCTCTGCACGTCAACTAGCTCACCCCTCAACACCACTAAAAAAAGAAAAAGGAAAAATAGGCAGTATAATCTCATAATAAAGGATAGCTATTTAAATTTAAAAAATATATTTATAAAAATATTTAGTATTATTAAAAACTTACTAAATTGTTATTTTCCTCACCTCTCTCAGCCAGGGGGAAACCCCATCATGGAGCGGCACTGGCTGGTTGGAGGAGGCTACAGGTGAGGACTGGAAATTAGAAGGCATTGGGCTGAGCCAGATTGGCCAGCCTCCGGGTGACCCTGGGTGGTTTCTGACTATATCTCTCCTGGTTTCAGGTCGACTGGACTCCATCTCTAACGTCTTTTCCAGCTCTAACTTTTATATCTCTGACTCAGCCCAGGAGGGTGCAGAAGGATTAAAACTGTAAGTCTTCCTCAGCAGAGGACATTAGGGAGAACCCCCCCAAGCCTTGCTGTATGCTGATATCAAGACAGGGAGCGGAGTTATGAGATAGATTGAGACAGTACACCAACCCTTGGAATACACATCGTTCCCAGATAGCCGAACACTAATCTAGATCCTGCTGTGAAAATATTTTGCAGATGTCACCAAAGACCCACATCAGTCAATCTTAAGAAAAGCAGATGAACTGGGTGGGTGTGAGCTAATCAATCACGTGAGCCCCTTAAAAATAGAGAGTTTTTTGTTTTTTTCCTTCTGGTTAGTCTTAGCGGAAGAAGTCAGAAAGACATGTTGTTCTTCCTGGCCTGGAAGAAGCAAAAAGCATGTTGTGAATTGCCCCTGGGGGCCGTATAGCAAGGAGCTAAGAGTGGCCCCTGGCTGACAGCTAACAGGAGAATGTGGACCTCAGTCATACAATGAACCACAAGGAAATGGGTCCTGCCAGCAACCACTGAGCTTGGAAATAGATTTCTTTCTCCTGAATCTCTAGAAGAGAACCCAATCTGGTCAGCGTACTGATTTCAACTTTGTGATACTCTTGAGCACAGAACCCAGCCCTGCCATGGCCAGATTTTTGACCTACAGAATTGTGGACTAATAAATGGGTGCTTTTTAAGCCACTTGGTTCATAGAAGTTCGTCACACAGCAATGGAAATCTAATATACCTCTACGACTAGAGATAATAACATGCAATTTAATAGCTTTTTCTTTTATCAAAAATTACTTCTAACAATCAAACTATAATTTCCTTTTCACATAGCTCAGCTGAAATGTTATTCTGCCTCTTGTGAATTTTCTATCAGGAATCACCTGCGACAGGCTTTCTTCAGGTGTGCAGAACTGGACCTTCCTCTCCCTTAAGGCAACTTTCTTTCAAGAAGAAACCGCAGGCTCCAGGGAGGCAAAAGATACTGCTATTCTAGAGCATCCCCTACCCTAGGAAAATGCGCTTTAGGCACATTTGGAGTTTAAATTTGAGTGACTTCATCCCGGGACTCCATCCATTAGACCTTGTTTTTCGTTATCGCATTAGTGCATCTTATTTCTGGTCGGCTAGAACGAATGAGCAAGCGGTTGGTCAGGAGGCTGGGATGTGCTGGAAATTTCCCGGTGATTCATTTATGGAGAGGATGGCAGGGGCTCTGCATGGGCCGAGAGGAACAGACATGAGGAAGGATTAAGGGTATCTTTAAGCCAGCCTCCTATTGTTTACAATCAGGCAGCTTCCGCCAGGTCCTCACTTTTGGGTCCCGGGTGGCTGCAATTGCAGGAGAAAAGTCAAGGGCACGTGCGATCCTCTAAAACAGCAGGATGACCCAGGGAGGATGTAGAGAAAACACCAAAAAGAACATTTTTTTCCTAAGACAATCGGAAGCTGCGGCGTGGATAGGTTTTATTTGTTTTGTTTTGTTTTACTTCATGTTTTGATCAAACCTTTCCCTAAAAAGAAAACGCCAGCAATTTCACTAAAGGCACAACCAGAGCGCCACCATGTGGTAGAGCCTTTTTGAACTGACAAGGTCTTGTAGTGCGTTTGCAGACTGAGGGAGAACCTCAAGAGAAGAAAACTTGTGACAAAGTTTAGTCTTCGAAAGCTTGGTGATTGGCTTGCGTTTTTAAATCATCATGTTCCTAGAAGGCGTGACAACGACTCTTTCAGAGCTAACACTACAAAGTTATCATCGATGTGATTGCAAAGTGAAGTTTTAGTTCACTGCCTCGATTGCTTTCTAAAAGAAAGAATGAGACTAGCACTCGTGTCCATCACTGGACAGAACAGCATTTGTTCTGGTTCAAGAATAATCACATTTATGCAAATTCCTCATGACTATCAGCTGACACTTGAGTGCTGTCGATGATGGCGGAATTGGTGAATTGTGAGTTATTTGTCTGGTTGGGGGGTGGTTGTTCTTGCTGAGCAGATAGAAAAAACATCACCCACCTCAATCTGAATGATCAGTTCCAATTATTTTGTGTCCTTATATCACCCTGCCCTAGATTTAAATTCTGGCAGAGAGTGTCTGATTAGCTTTGCTTGATCACCTGATCAATTTTATCCAGGGATCTTGACTTATGGTCTGACCAGGACTATGTGCAATGAAGGAGCAGTTCCCAAAAGGAAAACTGGGCTCACAGTAGCAAGGGAACAGGCCAAAAAACAGCAGATGACAAACACAGTTGGTGTCATTTCAAGTGCTAATCTACCACTGGACATTGACACAGACTAAAGGCGTGGCATGTGCTCCACAAAGTCAGTGTGTACCTACTGCCCTCATTGCTGAAGAGTTCAGAGCTCCTTCTCGTCTGTCTGAGGTCTTCTGGCCAATGAGCATTCTGCCAGTATGGCCTCTCCGGTCCAGTCTCATCATCCAATCATCATCCAAGTCCCTGAGGTCACCTGCTGCTTGATTATAATCCCCCCAGGAAAGATGACATACCTGAGGGCTATCACTGACCTGAAGGCATTTCTGTTTTGTTTTTCAATGCATATGGACTAAGTCTCAATTTTCTCCTACTTCAACGAGAAACATCAGGAAAATACTCCAGAAGGAACTGAGAGACCCACTTGACACCTCCAAGACATGATCTTTTCCCTTCTGTGAGAAGAGTAAGGCACCAATAATACTATTATTATTGTTTTTGTGTAAAGTGTGCTAATGTCTTTGTGCCCCTTCCGAGAAAGAACTTGCTCGTGATGACAGAGACTCATGTCGGATCCTTTATTACAAGTTTTTCTTTGATATTTATACTATGTTTAAATGCATTTTGCTAAAATCTCTCCCTTTCTTTGAGGACTCATGATGCTTACTCTTCAGATATGTAATCTATATATAGATTAGGGAGCACTCTTAGGATCAGTGTCCCCAGTCAAGAGGGAGAAGGTTGTTATAAATTGTCACTTTGGTCCCTTTATTTATCACCGGGATGCAATTATGGAAGCAGTCAGAACATTCCTGCCCTCATCTCTCTGCTTCCCTCCCCGAGTCAGTCAGTTGTACCTGGACAGGTTCATTGACAGGCCTCCGCAATCCCTGATGCTTTGACCTCCATGGCAGTTTCTTGGTATTTCATGATTCCTAGTTCATTGCAATCAAAGAATCAGTATGTTCTGTTCTCAGAGAGATGGCTCAGACTTGCAGGCCCTCAGCCAGAACCAGACTTTTCATCTTCTGACTCGGACCACAGCCCTCTCCCTAGACACTCTGTTTCCCTGTGATCTCTTCTCTTACTGATGTCTGCATGGCATTACTTTCATATTAGAAACTCATGGAAATAAAGATTATTAAAATCATGGAATAAAAAATTTTTTAATCAAGTTAATAGTGTAGAATATAGTTATTAAATATTATTTATCAAAATAATATTAAAACATTAAGAGTAAAGGACATATTTAAGCATCCTTATGTATACATACAGTTGACCTTTGAACAACACAGGTTTGAACTGTATGGATGCACTTCTACACGGATTTTCTTCCTCTTTTTTTTTTTTTTAATAAAAAACAGTACAGTGCTGCGAATGTATTTTCCATATGATTTTCTTAATAAAGTTTTGGGGGAATTGAAAGTCATATGTGGGTTTTTGATAGCACAGGGGTTCCATACCCCTAACCCCTGAAATTTTCAAGGGTCAACTGTCTGTCTATATATATATATGTATATGTATATGTACATATACATATACATGTATATGTATATGTACATATACATATACATGTATATGTATATGTATACATGTATATGTATATGTATATATATATATACATATATATACATATATATATAGTTTTATTTATATATTATATACTTATTTCTTTATGCTATCTAATAGCTTTAAAATTGCTTTACAAACTATTGCTGTTAAGTTCAGCCAATGTCTGGGCAGAAAGAGATTCCAAGATTCCCTCAGTAATACAAATTTGAATAGTTGATTTCAGGGATATTCCTTGTCTTGGAGAATTATTTTTTAAACCGTCTTCAAGACAAGTCATCGTATTGTAAAGTCTCCTAGGCTACTGAGCAGTTGTCCATCCCCGTAGTTGACTCACGGTAGCATTTCATCTCAGTGCTGCTCTCTTTGGTGCCTTTTTTTTCTAATTTCTATAGGAAAGTCATTAGAGGGAGCAATTTTCTCCAAATGTCCCATCATGTCTAGGTGAAGAGCAAAAACAAGTTGCTGGTTGAAGACAGAACTGGTTGAGGGGATATATCATTGGCATGGATGTGTGCTGCCTCTGTTAAATTCTTGGTAATTGCTGTGTAGGAAAAATAGGACACAATTGAAGAGAAAAGATTATGATAGGCCTAATAATCCAGCCACTGCTAACGATAAAAATGTTAAAAGCAAGAATTTGTACTCAGCTTGTGCTTTTCCTTCTACAAGACTTTGCATCCCTGACTTCAGAAAATGAACAAGTTGATTTATACCAGTTTTACAGGAAGAGAAGCTCATTTTGTGACTCCCCTCAGGGTAAAATCCAACTCTTTAAATTGACATATGATGCATTTGGCAACATAGCCTTAGTCACTCTTACTCAGCTTATTCCCAGCAGTTTTTTATTCTGCCTACCTTCATGTTGCTATCACCTAGGGATACATGGGCTTTCTTGCTTCGGATCTTTTATCATGCTGTTTTCAGTACCCAAAACATCTTTGCCTTACTCATCCCTGATAACCTAGATCAGAGGTCAATTAACCATGGCTCATGGGCCACATTTTGTCCGCTTGTTCTGCCTGGTTTTGTAAATAAAGCTTTATCAGAACACAGCCATTTATACATGGTCTATGACTGCTTTCACACTACAACTGCCTAATAAAGTAGTTAGAACAAAGGTTATCTGGCCACAAAGCCGACAATATTTACTACCTAGCCCTTTACAGAAAACAACTTGCCAACCACTGACCTAGATTGGTGCCACTTTTCTTGTGAAGTAATCATTCCACCTTAGTCGCCTAGTCAGTAGATCATTTCTATAATTTTAGAGCATTCTTTTTTTTTAAATTTTTTTTTTTAATTTTTTTTTAACGTTTATTTATTTTTGAGACAGAGAGAGACAGAGCATGAATGGGGGAGGGTCACAGAGAGAAGGAGACACAGAATCTGAAACAGGCTCAAGGCTCCGAGCTGTCAGCACAGAGCCCGACACGGGGCTCGAACCCATGGACCGTGAGATCATGACCTGAGCCGGAGTCAGACGCTTAACCGACTGAGCCATCCAGGGGCCCCTATTTTAGAGCATTCTTGACAAGACGCTAAAGAGAACCGACCACTACTTGCAAATTTATTTACGTGTCCATCCTTCTCAGAGCAACTATTTCTTCCTAGTACCCAGGGATTATTTCATTGCTTTGTGGCCAGTTCCTAGCACAGCGCCTGAAATAGAGAAAGTGCTCGGGCAAGGTTGTGACATAATGAATAAAGTATTTGAGGAAACGACTAAAACCTATAAAGCAGAAAATGAGAAGGAAAGTAAAATGTTTTCTACTTCATTTCTTTGAGTATGTTACTCAAAATTGCTTTATGAGAGTTTGAGATTTCTGGGGGTGAGGAGGAGGGTGGGAATTGTTTTCCAGCTTAGATGTCTTCCCTAAATTAAATCAAATGGTGCCATAAGCAACATAGACCTAAGACCACACTATTTCCAAAAAGTTCAATGTAAAAAGGGTGGTTATAAACTATTGTCACTGATTTTTAAAAACATCATCAAACATATCAACTACATGTCAACATAATCCCTTTTAAACCATTCATCATAGGAGAACATATACTTTCTCTAAAGATCCCACCATTAATTGAAACTTGTTCAAACTACCCATTTGACAAATTCTTTCCCAGGCTATAGCATGTGCATTTAACAATATCCAATGGTGGTCAGTCCTGTGCCTTGGGGTAAAGGTGTACTTATTTTTTTTAACGTTCCATTGTTATCTAGTGACATGTGTTATGAACAAAGTAGCTTCTAAAAGTTAGGGAATGCTTTTTTGAATCTAAGAAGAAGTATTTTTATAGATCAACAAGATTGAGTTTCCTATACATATTTGTAATTGACTCATTCAACAAACACCAACAGAGTTCTTGCTGTATAAGGCATTGTGGTCAGAAGGCAACTTGAAATGCTTCAAAAGTGTTCCAACAATGGCAGCATCATAAGAATATATGTGAGGCCCTGAAAACATATAATGAATATTTACAAAAGAAATCTAGCCACACAGACTCAGATATGACTGGAGGAAGGATGTAAATTCTTACTTAGACCATCAGCCAAAACTGGGCTGGAAAGCATCAACCCTTAGCACTGGCGGGGGAGGGGAGGTTGTCTTCCTCCTTTTCAAGTCATAAGAGCATAGTGAACACTAGGCTGGTATGGGGGAGCCAGAAACAGAACAGAGAGGATGAGAGGGGGCAAAAGTGAGGCTAAGAGCAGACTTGAGGGTCAAGTTGGAAAAGCTAAGTCTAGAATTAGAGCTCAGGGCCAAGTGTTAGGTTATCAACAGGAAAACCATCGGTCAGGAGCTGAGTGAGTAGAGAAGCAAGACAGGGATCAAGAATGGGTATGAAGGGGGCGCCTGGGTGGCTCAGTCGGTTAAGGGTCTGACTTCGGCTCAGGTCATGATCTCACGGTCCGTGAGTTCGAGCCCTGCATCGGGCCCTGTGCTGACAGCTCAGAGCCTGGAGCCTGCTTCAGATTCTGTGTCTCCCTTACCCTCCCCCATTCATGCTCTGTCTCTCTCTGTCTCAAAAATAAATAAACATTAAAAAAAATTAAAAAAAAAGAATGGGTATGAAGGAAGATGGTCTAAAACTTCACGAACAGTTGGGCTCCTAGGATCCCCCTTTACTGGATGGTGACAAGGCAGAAGGTACATGAGTAGCATAGGCTAAAGGCACAAGGTCAGAGCAGAAATTAGACTCCTGTTCAGATAGGAGGAAACAAGTAATAGAAAATATTAAAGCAGTCACTCTTAGTAGCAACCCCCTACTTCCATCTTTTCATGGGAAAAAAAGTACTTAGAAATATAAATTTAGGCCCCTCCCTAGGCTATAGTCTTTAAAAACTAGTAAACACAAAATGTGTCCACAAGGAAACTTCCTGTCTGATATTTTCTTCTCTGCTGTCCTCCCTCTTCCCAGCCCTCAGAAAAGCTGTGTATGGCAGATACAGATGAGAAGTCTGTCAGGAGGCACTCTCTTTATGACCCATATATTTATAGTCTCAAGCACTGTAAGACATATAATTCCTCCAATAACCCACAGAAGGATTTATAGTGAGGCCTCTCTCAAAAAGAAAACGCCTCAGAGGCACAAATCATTATCCCATTTTTATTTTGTAGTACGAATGGAGGTTATATTCACCTGCAAGTCAAGTGCAAAGAACATTGCAATTCAGAATCAAAGATCTGTGCTTACTAGTTACTTTTTACACGGACAAGGAGCTTCACACAAAAAGAACTGCAGTAATGTTTATTTTCCTGGCAGCCAAAATTGTAATGCTCTTACTGATATTCAACTGTCTGTAGCATTCTTGAAGATAAATTGAGAGAGAGGAAGAAAAAAAAAAGACTAAAGCCACCAACAAAAGCAAGAAAAACATTCTGGACTTTATATAAAAGGAGACACTGTAAGTACCTGGTTTTTTAAGCACCAGGGGCCATCTTGAACTCAGAGTGACTTAAAAGCAAGGAGGAATATGCCACGTGAGTTAACTGTTGGAAGGCATGCCCACTTTGGAAACTGGAAACCTTTTCTATCTAAGCGGGGACTTCCAGTCTCTCTGTGGGAAACGATTACACTCTACTCCTATACCAAACTAATTAATCTTTAAAAAATAATCGGGAAGAAGGAAACCTGAGAGGCCATCTGGAGGTAGATTTCCAAGCTAGGCTAATTACCAGACTCCCCTGGGAGCTATCAAAGGCTATGGAAATAAAGGGAACAGGTCTCTGGGCTCCACCAGCAAAGAATATGGTTCATAAACCTAAGGTGTGGCTCACACTTTTGTCTATCGAAGGACTGCCCAGGTGATCCTGAAGATCAGCCAGGTTTAGGAACCACTAATCCATTCCATTCTCCCCACACAGGAAAAGTCACCCTGAAACACTCCAAAGGAGATTGAAAAAACATTTTTTAAAGAAAGAGGAAATTCCTTACTTTTTTTCAGCATAATATATATTTACACTTCAAAGCCCACCTAGAGATAACCTACATATCTAGATTCTATTCAAATAGTTACATTTGGATTAAGATTTTACTTTGCAAAGTAATTCATCAGTAAAATTACACACACGTTCTCTTCTACTGTTACTCATTTTTAAGAAAGTACAAAAGTGAAAAACCTATTATCCCCCAAACAGTTATGTCGGTTTATTTTAATTCTTTTTAAGATTTATTCATTTTTAAGAGACAGAGAGAGACAGAGCATGAGGGGGGGAGGGGCAGAGAGAGAGGGAGACACAGAATCTGAAGCAGCACAGAGCCCAACTCGGGGCTCAAACCCATGAACTTGAGATCATGACCTTGAGCCAAAGTCGGATGCTTAACTGACTGAGCCATCCGGGTTCCCCTCTGTTGATTTTTTTTTATGTTTGCCTCAGATCTTTTTTGTGATTGTCAGTTTGTTTTGAGAAATAAAACTTGGGAGAAAAAGTTAAGTTTCCTCTATTTCTCTCACTGCTTCTGCTGTTTATGCCATCTTTCCTTCTCTCCAGCAAGGCAACCACCGTCGCAAATTCGCAATATACACAGTTAACGATTTTACACTTTCTCCTCACATCTGAATCCATTAACAATATATGTGTTGATTTTTTTTAATTTACATAGATGATGCCATACCGTATTTAACATTCTGAAACTTGCGTTTTTCTTTCAACATTTTTTCCAGATCTACATTGATATATATTGAATTTATTCATTTGAAATACTATATGAACATTCTGTCATACAAATATACCACCATAATATATCTACCCATTCTCTTACTGGTAGATACTTGAACTTTTAAAGAATTGTTGCCTTCACAAAAGATGCTGCTGGAGCATCCACATTTTCCCCTCTTAACGTAATTGTACAGGAACTTCTCTAGGTATTTGAGTTTAACTGCAAAGTTGTAGGGTATATGCATTTTCACATGTATTAGTGTCAAATTGTTCTCCAAAGTACTGATTAAAACTTTAATCAGCACTGTATGATGGTATCCAATTTCCCACATCTTTACCAACATTGACATTATCAGTTCTTTACAAATTGTGCAGATCTCTATTTATCTCAGTGTTCTTTAAATGGGCATCTCCCCAATTACTTGTGACATTGAGCATATTTTTATAATTTTTATTGTACATTCAACATTCCTTAACACATGTATCTCTTGAGCAAAGCATTCCTTTAGATAAAGGTCTTGACTTAAACATTTCTCTACCTCTCTTCCCCTTTTGACTACCCATTCACCCTGTTGTTTACACTTAATAATAATGGGTCCACTCAGGGTAGGAATTTACCAAATGAGAGGATTCTAAAAACAACTCAATGAAAATAGCAAATCACCTCAAAATATCCGGTAATACTCTTACTAAGCACCCCCTAAACGACCACATAGCATCACGGAACAGTGTGACATCTTTGGTGCCAGACTACGGGGTTTGAATCCTGCCTCCGCCACTTGACAACTAGTGGCCAAGGAAAACTTCTTAGCCCCTCTGAGCCACACTAGCCGCATATACAACATGGAGGTGATAATAATAGCTCAGTGTTGACAGTTCAATTCGATGATAAACATAAAGCATTTAGCACAGTGTTTGGCACATGCGAAATATTAAAATACTGGTCATCACTACTATTGTTATTGGTGGGAGGATAGCAGTGGTGACCGTAATGTGTTGCATTCCCCGGCATGTAGACTGGATGGAGACGACATGGAGGAGACTCATTAGAGAGTGCTCTTGGAATTACCACACGGAACGGAGGGGAGGCAAGGAGGGAGGGCCCAACACATGACACCACTACCAATGCACGTTTTGCAGTGATTCAAGATCCATCCTTACAACTTACCAGAAATAGCCAAGTGACGCCCTTGAACCACACTAATTGCAAGAAGGAGGAGAAGGAAGGGAAAGAGAAGGGGGAAAGAATGAGAAAGAGGCAGAAGAGAATAGTCTCTGGAACTATTCTAAACATTCTACACGGGGTTAACTAATGTAAATCTCAGAACAGAATCTATAGAACAATCTGGGGCTAATAAATGACCCACATGAGAGAATTTAAATAACTAGCCCATGGTCCCATAGCTAGGAAGTAGGATAGCTAGAACTCGAAGGCGGGCAAGGCTGTTTCAGAAATGATGTTCTTAACCACTGTGCAATACTCAAAATTGCATTCTGCCAGAATGCATGTCAATCCCATACATTAGAGTGCATGTCAATGACAGAATGCTGTATTGATTTATTATAATTTCCATTATAGCTCTCAACTAGACACTTTGCTAGGTGCTTTACTTACATCATATAATTTAATCTAATCATTACAGTAACTAATCAAGGATTGCATTTTTATCCACATTTCCAGCTGAAGAAAGTAGAGGATGTTCAGTTACTCTCCAAAGTCACACAAATTAATAGTAGAGCCAGGATTATACTCCAGGCTTATTTGGCTCTGAAATTCAGGGTTCTTTCCCATTATAATGTGGTTTAATTTTTGACAAAGGACCTCCTTTTCCAGCAAATTGATGACTATATCATACCTCTTACGTCATGTCTTGCCTCAGATAAATAATATCAATTTGTCAACTTCTTTCTTGTTTACATTGTCTTGCATTGGCATCCTTTGAATATTCTCCACGTACATTGTCTTATTTAATTACAGAATCAGAATTGAGCAGGTAGAGGCTTTGACAATTTTGAGTACCTAATGGGAAAGGTGCCAAGTGTTTCCTACACTCTGAATTCTTATTTAGCATTTCAATGCCATAATTACCTTTTCAAGAACAGAACGGTTGTACTGACTCATGTTTAATATGCTTTCTGAAGTGACCAATAGACCCCTTTATATAGTGCTCTTAGTTCAGACTTCCTACATGTTCTATTTATATAACTTGCTTTCAAAGTATCCTAAGAATAGTTTGTGCAGCCATTGCCTATACCTAATTATCTTATTTTAGAATTAAAGCATTTAACTGATATGCGATTAAGAAAAAAATTTAAAATCTTTCCTTATTAGATTTATCCAAGATAATTTTTAATATAGATAAAATATAAAATAAGGGGATTTTTACATAAATTCTAATATTATTTCTCTATCCCTGCCAATGGGTACAACTTAAAAGTTGCACTCTTTTTTTCTATCTTGGTTGCAATCTTAATTCTGATGAGGTACCTTAAATACTTCTTAGAAGTACATGTGTGTATCTATGTTTATTTACTCTCATGTGTACAGATTAATGTAGTGAAACTCTAAGAAGCTGGAACAGTCTACACAACTTGCCAACTTCAGCCTCCTATGAATATCTTTAATGTACCTATTTGATAAACTGTCTTATTTTGTTGGAAAACAGCCTCCATGGGCTTTTTAGTTTTGGAACAATGAAGCAAGAGCTACACATTTTTCTTGAGGAAGATCCTCAATGTGGTGCAATCTAAACGTGATTGTTTTAGTCTGAGACAATATTCTGGATAGTTCTACAAATTAGGTCTCTACAGGCATTGATACCATGTTAGAAAAAGGCTGTTTTTCTCTCTATGGATTTAGACTGTCCTCTACTTGTACTTAGATGCTATTTTTATTCAAATAGTGAGCATCACAGAAATCATAAGCAGAGACTTAAGGTTCTACATAGACCTATAGGTATATTCCTGGCCTTTCACTGGAAGAAGTATGGAACAAGCCAGAGGACAGATCTCCACACTGACAGATCTGCTGGTGACCTGCAATTCCCATGGGATTGTGGGAAAGAATCCAAGGCCAGATCAGTTTATTCTGATAAGTTTTGGAGATTCCAGAGCAAGGCCATACTCATGTGGGTAGGGGTAAAATTTACTTTTAAGGGGATGAATTTACCTATCAACCCTACCAATCATGTCTTTTCCATCTACATCCACCCCCACCGATGCCATCCAGTCTCATGGTATTAAGTAAAATACACACTGAAAACTTCTAAGTTTTTATCTTTGGTTCAAATCCCTTCCTTAAACTCTAGGTTCATAAATCCAATTGCCTACTCAAGATACCCACTTGGATATTCAGCGTATCTCACATTCAACCTATGTTCAAAACCAACCTCTTTGTTTTCCCAAGCACACTTATTCATTCTTCAGTTTTATACTTCTCAGTTCCAGATAATTCTGTTCCTCCAGTTGTAAGTCAAAACTCTTGGACACATCTTCGATTCCTCTTTGTCTCATCCTTCACATCTGACACATCTCTCAATGCTACATTCAAAATATATCTTTCATCTGACGAATACTTAACACCCTGAATGCTACCACCCAAACCAATATATCAAAATCTCTCCTCTGGCTTATCACCATGGCCTCCTAACTGATCTCTCTGTTCTTTTGCCCTACTTCCCTGCAGGCAGTTCTCAACCCTGAAGCCTGATGCACCCCATTCAGATCGTGTTATTCTGTTCCATGCCCTTCGCTCTCACTCAGAGCACGTTATAATTGCCTACAAGGTCCCTTATGATCTGATTCCCCTCACATCCCCGATGCCTGCCTCCAACCTGATCCAGCTGCATTTCTGACTTCATCCCCTAATATTTCCCCATGCTTCATGTCACAGTAGACATACTGGCTTCCTTGCTGTTCCTCACACATAGCAGAAATTCTCCCAGCTTGGGGCCTTTGCACCTGTTGGTCTTTGCACCAGGAGTGCTCTTCCTCCTGACACCCACCTAGCTTGTTCTCTCAGATCTTTTTCCAGATCTTTCATCAACACCTCCTTCTCAGTGAGGGCTTCTCCAACCACCCTACTTTAAATCCTAATTTAAAATAAATTACATCAAAGGCTTCATCCCTTTCCAAAGGGCGTATTACCATATAATAGCATCTGTATCTTTCCTTAAATATTTGTTCATTGTCCAACTTCTCCCACCAGAATATATAAGCACTATAAGGGCAGGAATTTGTAATTTTCATTTTTCAACCACTGGCTTCCTTCAGACATAGCATATAATTGTTCAACAGATATTTGTTGAACAGATCATTGAATGACTCCTGGAAAAGAAGAATCTGGGATAGGAGATTGGTATTTCCTAGGTCATTTGGGGTGGGGGTGTGTGTGTGGGGCTGGTACCACTTTCATTGGTATTCCCACAGCAGTCCCAGTGTAGTGATAGGGCTGGGGGTGGGAGTGGGGTGAGGTAAGTCCTGAGAACATGCCAAGGGACACTTAGTGCTTTGAAGGGTGACCAGCTCTCTATGTGAAATTTCTGATCACACTGAGATGGAAAAGGAAAAGGCCTCTGTGCATCTGTTCTAACCAAAGAGTCTTCTGCCGCAAACCATTGCAGAGAATTGGAAATTTTAGGCTTAGGTGAAACAACTTACTATGGGCACATTTTATTGGGGAAGCACACACTTCAGAGAGACTCAGAGGGCCTCCAGATTTTTTTTTATTGGTGAGAAGAGATTCTGAGAAATCAAGTGCATGCAGGGGCTGGGCTTGGTCTCTGAGCACCGGGGAAAGGGAATAGCACAAACAGGCATGGGATAAATGTCAGTGGTCACCAAAGCTAAGTTACTTATACTTCACAGGAACAGCAAAGTTTCCCCAAACTCTGGGCTCTAGAGAGAGAAACCAGGAGAGAGAAAGAGAGATGGAGATAAAAGGTAAATAAGCACTTTCTGACCTTTCATCCCCAGGCTTTCCCCAAGCAGGTGTTGTCTTCCTTACCTCCTGCCACACAATGTCGGCTCTGGGAGTAATGGAAGGCCCTAAAAAGCTGCATAGAGACTCCTCATCCCATTACATCCTCAAAGGCCTGCCGCTGAGGTCATCTCTCTTTAGATGCTTGTCACCACTTCTCTACCCTTCCTCCCAGCTGATTCATCTTCGATCTAAGCAACTTCTCACCTAAACATCCCATTAAGTAATTTCGAACTTTGACAAAATAGAGCTGACAACACCAATCTGAGAGAATTAGATTCAGCTGGTTTGGGAAGTGCTCAGACATGGGTGATTTTTAAAAGCCCTGAGGATGATTAATGTAGGCAGGTGAGAATCATCACCCTCCAGCCTCCTCACCTCCTAGCCTTACCTTAAACTTGATTTCCCCCTCCAAATACTGCTATCCTTTGAACTTCAAGTTCAGACTCTTTCTCAGAAATCCCAAATGCCTCAAGACAAGGGGTGTGACTTGCCGTATAACTGCTATATGTTGGATGAACTGTCTGCCATAACCCCTCCTCTGTGGAGATCCGGTTTCTGAGCCACTACAGCCTTTGCACTTCCTCATTAATATAATGTACCCATCCTTCCACTTATTTTTCATGCCACCTTCTGCCATCATCATGGGTACTTCTATGAACATGTAAACCATTCATCCGTCACCCTGGCTTCTTGATGCTTTGACCTTCACAAATTCCAGTTAACCCCTTCTTCCCTTCTCTTCAGCATGACTACACCTTGGGCTTTGTCATTATCTGCAAATGCTCCAACTCAGAAAGCATATGCACCAGTTCTCAACCTGGTCAGCATAATCTTCTGTCCTCCCAGCTCTCACCTACCATACTTCCAATCTCCACCTCATTTCGGAGCCAGCCCTTGAACTTCTCCAATTTTTCCTGTATTTCACCCTTGTAAATGTTTCACTTCCTTCCACATTCAGCCTAGTCTACTAGGCACATTATCAGTGACTTCACCATCCTTCTGAATCCCTTTCTGCTTGTTTGTGTTGCAGATTTTTTACCTCAATACCCTGGATTCATTGTCTTGCCACTTGAAAGAATGAAGGGGCGGACACAGAATGAGTAGCAAACACAAGTTTGTTAGAGCATAAGATTATAAAATAAGGAGGGAAGCTGTCTTTACAGAGAGGCGGCATTTGAAGATGAATACCCACCAACTATAGGCAAGGGCCCTTGTTTTAAATGTTCTGGTCACCCTCCCCTTCCTTCCTTCCCCCCCCTTGTTCTTTCTCAGGTTTTAGCCTCGTTGGTTGGATAACTCTAGGTGCTGGGTTGTCCGTTCCTGATTGGTTCATTTCCATTGTATGAGGGGTGGTCTGTGGCCATACCATTCCTTGTGGGTCATACGTTTTATGGTCTACCACCTATTTTTACTCAGGTCTTTTGTGAAATTCCTGAGGGAAACCAGAGGGGGAGTAGGTGTTGTCTGTCACATTCTTAAGAGGAACCTTAAGCCTAAGGGGGTTTGTTGTGGTCAGCCGCTCCCTGCATTGTTCCAAAATATATGTTTTTCCCCACCCAGGGACCTCAGGTCCTAATCTTTCTGTCCCTGCCTACTGAAGCCTATATTTTCCTATCCTATTTGGATGCAACTGCCAACTCCCAAACATGAATCAAGCCACCCATATGACTACTCCATTCCCACCTCCAATGACATACACATAGAACATGATGTATCTGATCTTGTCACAAAAAGAATAAATATATTCCCAATACTTGCCAGTAGTATGTTCCATTAACTACACAATGTAAATATAATGTAATAAAAGCTTAAATAGAATGTGGACTGTCATTCAATTTTCACGTCAACTTTGAGAAGAAGTTGCAGTTGTTATTACCATTTTACAGATGAGGAAAATGAAGCTTAGAGAGTTGAATAACGCCTGGGGTTACATACGTGTCAAGTGATGGAGCCTACATTCAAACCATCATCCGTTTGACTTTTGAGTCTTAGTTCCTAAGCTATTTCACAATGTCTTCCTCTATGCTATAGAGAGTTCTCAAAGGAGTCCAAATGAGACTGACATTTAAATTTCTTTTCCTAATTCAAGCATTTGTTTAAAACTATGAATTGGTTAGATGATATATTTCTCATAAGGTAAGCTAATCAATATTTTCTATTTAAATGAAATCTACAATATTAGTAAAGGTAACTTATACTCTTCTAGCTTTGTGCCTTTTCCTATCTGATTGATCTCTGTCTGTAGACTGTAACTCGCCTACCTGAAGATCTTTCATTTAAATGCTTGCTTTTTTCAGAACTAGATAACAGTGTTTTGGAGTCTAAAGAAACCAGCCTTCCACAGCAAAGCCACATAGGTAGTAAATTCAGGTACAAGTAAAGAACAGAGAATGGCTTACATGTTTCCAAAATGAGTTCAGTGACCACTGCAATGAGTTCTATTCCCATGAGAATAGAAACATGTCTCTAGAATTACTCATGTATTAGAATGGACAACTCCCCTTCTATGGGCTCCATCCATTTCTCAATGAGCTTCCCCACCATCTACCCTTACTCTTATGCCCATAGTCACCCTTTTCTGTGCCCTCTGAAGTGGCAGATGTGACAGTAATCACTGTGTCAGGCTGTGAGAAACTAGGAAACAAAGACAAGCTATGTAAAAAAGTATTTTGCTATTCTCCCCCTTTCCTTAGTGTTTAAAGCATGGGGATGTGTGGAAAGGATCTGGATTCTCAGCCCCATCCCATCATATATGTGACTTATGGGCTTGCCATTTCAGCTCTCTGAATTTTAATAGTCTTTCCTCTTCAAAATGGAAATAGAAGTATTCTACCTATGAGACTTTGGCCAGATTTTTTCCTTGAAATATCTTTAAGAGATATGATTAGGTATAAATAACAGAATACCATTCATACTTCAGAAAGAAGCCAATAAAAGTCCTGTAAACATTTCCACCTACAAAAAATAGTATTTTTTATAGCCTAACTACCATCTAATCCAAGTTGGTTTATTTATGAATTTTTGAGAAATTGAATTGGATTCAAAATTTCCAACTCACTCTCACCATATTCATTTACTTCTTCCTACTTTGACATTATTTTAAAATATTTTCTAAGGCAGTGAAAGATAAATGGTGATAACTCCTTTTGGAGGTTAAATAATTGGTAAGGAAAACTGAGAGGACACAAAACAAAACCTTCAACCTTCAAATGAAATGTTCTTTATAGTTACACAAGCTTGATTGTGCATACATATTCCTCAGATTTTACATGTTATCAGTGCCAGCGACATATGGGTAGTCAGTAATTTCTGCCCACACCTTGTGAGCAGCTTCCTTCATAAATCCCCAAAGTTAATCATGACAAAAAGCAGTCTTGTCTATTCCCTTTAAAAGCCTGAAGCAATTTGTTCAGCAACCACACTGCTAATGTAGTGATAAAGGAAAGGAGCATTGAGGGCAACAAAAAAGGATCAAAAATGTGGAAGAATGTGTACAGAATTAAAGAGACTATGGTAAGGAATGACTGCTCATGGATCATTTTATCTTATTACTCTGGAAATACATTGCTAGTTACAAGGAACTGAGATTTTAGGGGAACAAATCCTGATTCATTCCACTGTGATGAGTAATTTCTGACTCCAAATTCCCTCTTCGTTATTCACTCAATAATTGCAAAATGAATGAATTTAAGGCCTATATTCAGCAAAGTGCACACTGAATGAATGGTTAAAAACAATCAAGAAAAAATTAAACAAGACACAGAAGCATCAATTTTTACTAGAGCAAGCTGCATTCAAATTAAAGAGAAAAAGTCAAGTGTCAGGGGTTCCTACATTCCAGACATATTTCTCCTTACCCCTGTTGTATAGGAGCAACCAGTTTTCCCTCGGTAGGAAAATTTGCCCCACCCAGGTCAGGAATCCCCTTCTTTATCTGTTGGTTCAAAGTCATGAGATGCCCAAAGTAGTCAGATGACCATCTCAATTTCTAATTCAATGGAATTAAATCCCCTGGTGGAAGTTCCTCCCTTTGGAATTATAAACTCTAGCAAGCAGAGCCCAAAGTTCCATCGCATGGTTTCTGGATCCTGGCTATGGGAATCCCATATGGGAGAAATAATACCAAATTCTGGATGCTGATTTAGAACAGATGCCACATCCTGGAGGAGACTGCCACAGCCCCACAAGATATTGTGCCCTAGCCGGTGCCATAATTAAATCCTTAAAAGGCCATCCCACCATTCTATCAAGTTAGTTGTTCCAGGGCAATGATGGATATGGTGAATACCATGAGCAGGAATCATTGCTGCATTTCATTTGTGGTAAAGTGATTTCCCTGGCATAAGAAATGATGTGTGAATGCCATGATGATGGATAAAGTGTCCTGTAAGTTCATACACGGTAGTTTTGGCAGAAGCATGGCCGGCAGCGAAAGCAATTTGGGAGGCAGTTTGAGTACTCAGCAAGGGTGATAATCAGGTTGGCCTTGGGGATAACCTCCCTTCCTGCCACCATGGCCTCTTTTCCCTGAGCTCAGTGGTAAGTGACAGGAATGGCTAGGAAAGGAAGTTCACCAACAACCCCCAAATCATGTTATCCTATCTACCTGGTAATTAAAAGTCCCGTCTGCTGGAATCGCCCTTTGGTGAGCATAATGGGGCACAAATATCTTCATGCTGGATCTGTCTAGATACCTTTTCCGGGGCGCCTGGGTGGCGCAGTCGGTTAAGCGTCCGACTTCAGCCAGGTCACGATCTCGCGGTCCGTGAGTTCGAGCCCCGCGTCGGGCTCTGGGCTGATGGCTCGGAGCCTGGAGCCTGTTTCCGGTTCTGTGTCTCCCTCTCTCTCTGCCCTTCCCCCGTTCATGCTCTGTCTCTCTCTGTCCCAAAAATAAATAAAAAACGTTGAAAAAAAAATTAAAAAAAATAGATACCTTTTCCCCTGAGCTCCTTGTCACCAATTTTCTAAACATGCACTTCCTCAGTCCCTGACTATCTAGACATAGTCTTGAGGACTGTGACATTAGCTACAGTCCAGAAATAGGTGTATACCCATAACGATGACCATCTCTCCTTTTTTGAGAAATGAATAATTTTAATGTCTGCCCTTTATTGCTATCTTTCAGGGCCATCCTGGAGTAGGATTCGCACGCTGCAGCTATACTGATGATGCCTGCGTTTTTGCAAAACACACTCGTAAAATCAGATTGAATTTTTTTCTTTAACAGTCAATTGGTCAACGAGAATTCCCTACAAGACCATACGTTGGAAAGGTTAAGAGAGAGGAAGGCAATGTACTCCGAATAGAGTCCAAGGACATCTTTCCCACTTCCTTATGCACCTTGAGCTTTCAGGAACTGCGTGAGCCTAATCTAGGACATATCCTTACCATTTGATAAAGAGTGCTGCTGTATGTCTCCTAATTTATAGGTCAGTGGGTCAAATAACACCAGTCCGTGATGGACAGCTCAAGTTACTTGGTAACTTGGTGGCCTGTGGTCCAGTGTTCAGTCTCTGCAAAAGCCTGGTAGCAGAGCAAAAGATGTTTCATGATAGGAGAGACTTTTCTCTCACAGAAAATGGCAACGCTTTGTTCCCACATTATAATCATCTCTGTAATTCCCTGAAGGATCCTGCCACAGATTCCACAGAGCATTCCTACCTACCACTGGCATTTTGAGTTGCATCTAATCTGCTGGAGGACCTGCTGAGCTGGAGGATTCCCTTGTAAGACAGCTCACTCACTTCTGTTCTTCACTGATTGGACCTCTGGAGACGGCTGCTTGAGAGGCTTCCCTCAGAGCAAATAAATCAAGAGAGCGAGCAAGGATGAAACAGTGAGACATTTTAATTTTTCTTAATGTTTATTTTTAAGAGAAAGAGAGACAGAGCGTGACAGGGGAGGGGCAGAGAGAGAGGGAGACAGAATCTGAAGCAGGCTCCAGGCTCCAAGCCGTGAGCACTAAGGCCAACACGGGATTCGAAGTCACAAACCTGGAGATCATGACCTGAGTTGAAGTTGGACGCTTACCCGACTGAGCCACCCAGGAGCCCCAGCAGTGATGCATTTTATGACTTAGTTGTGTAGTTACACAACATCATTTCCAGCATTGTCTACTCAGCACCAAGGCACTAAGACTTGCCCTCACTCAAGGGAAGGTGAATTGGGCTTCACCTTTTGTCGGGAGGAGTTGAAAAGTGCGTGAACTTGTTTTAAAACCACCACCACACCTTATTTATAATATTGAAAAATAAAAATCAGCAACCTTATACAGAAATCTTTCTATATTGTCTCTCATAATTTGCTTAGATAAAATTCCTGGAAATTAATTATAGATCAAATTATAACAATTTCTTTGAAGGTTCCTAATACACATTACCAAACACTCCTCCAATGAGTCTTCATTAAGCTAGATTTGTCCACACGAAATGAATGTGTCTGATTACTTCAATGCACATCAGCCAATGTCAACTTGGTAGTAAAAAACAAACAAACAAACAAACAAACAACTCGGGGCGCCTGGGTGGCTCTGTTGGTTAAGCGTCAGACTTCAGCTCTGGTCATGATCTCCCAGTCTGTGAGTTGTAGCTCCGCGTCGGGCTCTGTGCTGACTGGTCAGAGCCTGGAGCCTGCTTCGGATTCTGGGTCTCCCTTTCTCTCTCTCTACCCCTCCTCTGCTCATGCTCTGTCTCTCTCTGTCTCAAAAGTAAATAAACATTTAAAAAAATTATTAAAAAAACCTCATTTAAACCTTTTTTTACTCTTTTATTATCCGTAAAAGTGTATTTTTTCCTATGGTGATTCATATTTTATATTCTTCTTGTATAAATTTTGTGTTGATAAGTGTTGCCAATTTGTCTATTAGGATGCTTTATATGTTGATTTGGAAAGTCTTGTTATATATAAGTTATTAATTCCTTACCTATCATGTTTACAAGTAATTTACCAACTTATCATTAATTTTATATTTTTCTTTAGGTACAGAAGTTTTTGATTTTGAATTATCAAATAAATCTATCACAGTCTTTGTAATTTCTGGCACAGCTTCCCTGTTGCCAAATAAAGTCATAATTTCGGCAAATGTTTTAAGGAAATCACCATTTCAATACAACTAACTTCTTTGTTGTTTATATTTAATACCTTTTCTTCAAGAGTTCAGATCTGGTTACATCATTTGCAGGGCCCTGTGCAAAATAAAAATGTGGAGACCTTGGATAAAAAGAAGAAACACATGTGATTAAAGGTACTAAAATATAAAGCCAAAGCCTTTTTCTTTCTTTCATGGTGTTGCTCTTGTTAAGGTGCTTTCTATTTCCTGGCTAGTGTTATGCTAATTAAAGAACATGTAAAAATTATAAATATTAACACAAATTTGTCTTTATATGGTTCAATAGCAGTTTTAAATGCAAACATAAGGGCATGTAATTTGCACACTAAGTCACTTAAATTGCACAATTCATATCTATAGCTCACACAAGTATATGTCTTTTATTCTTATCAAAATGTCAGAGGTGATGATACCCAAGGCTAACTTAACTGTTTTTATTTTGCTTCTTTAATATATACACATTCCACAGGCATTCTCTACCTTCAGCTTATTGATGAGTTAAAGAAGGACCAAAAGGTAAAGAAACAATGGTTTGCCCGGTGCTTGCCTTTTCCTCTGCGTTATCATTTCTTTTTAAGTGGTTGGCTCATACAAGGGATAACACGAGTAAGAAAAGTTATGATGGGTGGGGGGGTTCCTTGATTATTTGTTTTTAGAATACCACTGCATTCTTTCTATTTGAAGTAAGATCCTGTTCCAAAGGAAAACATGGCCTTCCTGGCCCATTGTTATCCCTGCCTACTCTATGTAACATGGTTAACTTGTATTCCCTTCCAGTCTTGCTAAAACTCTGCACATTGTGGTGCTACCAAGATGCTGTGCTCGCAGGGCATCCTGAAGGCTGCATGCAATGAAGTAGCAGGGAAAGGCAGATGTGCATATGGTAACTGCCTCCCCTACTCATGAACATGCTTCATTGTCCTGGGGGACTTCACTTACAAATCACAAGTTCAGAGATAAAATTATTATGAATTTAAAGACAGGAACAATGAGTGTTAAACCAAATATGAAGCCTTCAGAACATGGGACACAGAATACCAAAACTCATACGAGGAGAAATAGATAATCTTGACAGACCTATAGAGACTAAGAAAATAAAAATCAAACCAATAAGTAACAAACTTCCGAAACAGAAAACAGGTCCAGATGGTTTCACTGGCAAATTCTATCAAATATTTAAGGGGAAAATGAGACCACTACTCCAAAATTTCTTCCAGAAAACAGAAGAGGAAATACTTGCAAACTCATTCTATGAGGCCAGCATTAGCTTAATACCAAAATCAGTCAAAGACATTACAAGAAAGGAAAACCAGAGACCCACATCTCTCTTAAACATAGATGCCAACATTCTCAACAAAATATTAGCAAATCAACCCAACAGTGTATAAAAAGAATTAAACAACAAAACCAAGTGGTATTTCTTCTAGCATGCGAGGCTTATTCAACATTCAGGGTGAAAAAAAAAAAACCCAACAATTATTAATGTAATCAAGGCACTGAAGAAAAAAAATGTCATATGATCATATCAATAGCTTTTTTTAAAGCATTTGGAAAAATCCAACACCCATTCATAATAAAAACTCAGCAGAGTAGGAATAGAAAGGAACTTCCTCAACTTGACAAAGAACCTCTACAAAAAACCTGCAGGTAACATCAAACTTAATAGTGAGAAACTGGATGCTTTTCCCCTAAGATTGGGAGCCAGGCGAGGATATTCCCTCTTACCACTCATATTTAACATTGTATGGAATTCTTAGCTAATGATATACAACAAGAAAAATAATAAATGACATACAGATTGGGCAAAAGGAAATAAAGTTTTGTTCACAGATGAAATGATGGTTTTTCTAGGAAATTCCCAAAAATCAACAACAAAAAATCCTGGGACTAATCAGAGATTATAGCCAGGCTGCAGGACAGAAGATAATATACCAAAGCCAATCTATTTGCTATAAATCAAAAATGAACAAATGGAATTTGAATTACAAACACCCCACCATTTACCTTAATACACAAAAATAAAATACTTAGGTATAAATCTAACAGAATATGCATAAGAAGACTCTAAAACACTGATGAAACAAATTAAAAATAGAGAGATTTCATATTCATATATAAGAATACTCAATATTGTTAAGATGTCGGTTTTCCCCAACTTTATCTATAGATTCAATGCAATCTCAATCAAAATCCCATCAAGTTATTTTGTGGATATCAATAAAATAATTCTAAAACATATACGGAAAGGGAAAAGACACAGAAAGCCAACACAATTCTAAACTGGAACAAAGTCAGAGAACTGACAACTTCAAGACTTCTATAGCAAACAAGAGAGTATAGTATTAGCAAAAGAATAAGCAAATAGATCAATGGAAAAAAACAGAGAACCCAGAACTAAGTCCACATGAATATAGTTGAATCATTTTGACAAAAGAGCCAAGGCAATTCAATGGAGAAAGAATAGTCTTTTCAAAAACTGATGCTCAAATAACTAGACCTCTACATGCCAAAAAGGTTTCTTTTTCATATAAACAGACTTTATACCCTTCACAAAAATTAACTCAATATGTATCATAGATGTAAATGTAAATGCAAAACTGTAAAACTTCTAGATGATAACACAGGACACAGAAGAAAATCTAGATGACCTTGGGCATGGACATGATTTTTTTAAGACTCAATCCATAAAATAAATAATTAATAAGTTGAACGTCATTAAAATTTAAGACTTCTGCTTTGTGAAAGACACTGTTAACAGAATGAAAAGACAAGCCATAAGCTGGGAGAAAATATTTGCAAACCACATATCTGATACAAGAATCTGTCCAAAATATATAGAGAACTTTTAAAACTCAATAATAAGAAAACAAACCACCCAATTAAAAAATAGCAAAAGGTCTGAACACAAACTTCAGCAAAGAAGTTATAGAAGTGGGAAATACGCACAGGAAAAGATGCTCCACAGAATATGTCATCGAAACAACTTATTGAATGCTGTTCTACATACTTATTAGAATGGCTGAAATCCAAAACACTAATACCAAGTGCTGGTGAGAATATGAAGCCACAGGAGCTCTCATTCACTGCTGGAGGGAATGCAAAATGGTAGAGCCACTTTGAAAAATAATTTGGCAGTTTCCTACAAAGCTAAACATAGGCTTACCACATGATCTAGCAATCATGCTCCTAGGTATTTACCCCAGTGAGTCGAAAGCTTATGTAACACAAAACCCTGCACAGTTATGTTTATAAAAGCCCTATTCTATTCATAATTGCCAAGATATTTCAAGTAACCGAGAAATCATTCAAAAGGTGAATGGGTTAACTGTGGTACTCCATACAATGGAATATTATTCAGTGATAAGAAGATGAGGGGAACCTGGGTGGCTCAGTTGGTTGAGCCTCTGAGTCTTGATTTTGGCTCAGGTCATTATCCCAGGGCCACGGGATTAAGTCCTGCATCAGGCTCCATGCTTAGCATGGAGCCTGCTTACGATTCTCTCTCTCTCTCTCTCTCTCTCTCTCTCTCTCTCTCTCTCTCCCTCTGCCCCTCTCCCCACTCGCACTCTCTAACAAAAATTAAAAAATAAAAAAAATAAAAGATGATAAAAGAAGAAACAACCTTAAATACATATCGCTAAGTAAAAGGTGCCAGTTCCTAAAGGCTAGTACTGTACAGTTCCAGCTACGTGACATTCTAGAAAAGGCAAAACTATAGTCAGTTAGAAGATCAACAGTTACCAGGGACTTTGAAGGAAGAAGGAAGGGAGGGATGAATAAGTGGAGCATAGAAAATTTTTAGGGCAGCAAAAGTATTCTGCACAAGATTGTAATGGTGAATATATGGCATTATACATTTGTCAAAATCTATAGAACTATTCAAGATAAAGAGTGAGCCTTTAGTACATGCACACAATGGAATATTACTCAGCCATCAAAAAGAATGAAACCATGCCGTTTGCCACAACATGGATGCAACTAGAGTGTATTATGCTAAGCAAAATAACTCAATCAGAGAAAGATTTCATATGATGTAACTCATGTGGAATTTAAGAAACAAAACAGGGAGGAAAGGGAGGAAAAAAGAGGAGAGAAGGAAGCAAACCACAAGAGACTCTTAACTATAGACAACAAACTGAGGGTTGAAGAAGGGAGGTGCTAAGAGGCCATTTGTTGTGATGAGCACTGGGTGTTGTATGTAAGTGACGAAATGTTGAATTCTACTCCTGAAACCAATATTGCACTGTATATTAACTAAAATTTAAATTAAAAAAAAAGAGTGAACCTTAACGTACCCTACGGACCTTAATTGATAATAACCTGCCAATATTAGTTAATCACTATACCAAATGTGCCACACCAATGTGTGTTCTAATAGGGGAAACTGTAGACGCAAAAGGCCTATAGGGGGCATATGGGAAATCTCTGCATACTTTTTCAGTAAACTTAAAAGTACTATAACAATAAAATCTATTAATAAAAAATAAAAAATACTCTATAAAGATGGTTCCTACTACTTATTTAGAACCCACAGAATTGCCAGGAGTATTATAGTTCATAATCATTGAAAGTTATCATTTAATCATTGTGTCTGAGAATTATAATGTGTTTTCAGAGATCATCTTGTTTAGCTTCCTTACTCAGTAAATGTCTTCTCCAAGAACATATTACAAAATATAGAGAAAAATGTAATGCATAACAATAACAAAAAACCCTAAACAACAAAACAATGCAACAGATAATTCAGTGTAAACAGACCAGCATTGACATATAAATCAGAAACATATTTGGGTAGGCGTGCCTATGTTTGTATGGGGAAAAGGCAGAAATCATTTAGCTCAGGGCTAATGAGAAGTATTTGAGAATTTTGGTACCAATCCTTCTAACCTATTTTCAGGACTCTGAGAGCAGTCCACAGAACTTCGTAAACAAAAAGATTGCTAATGGTAGTAATCCTGGTCCTGGAATAAAAACTCGGCCCAAATCTCTCGGAGGCTTTCATTAAAGGAAGAATTCTACATAGCACTTCCAATCACTTTTTTTTTTTTTTTTTAACACAGGCAGATCTTACATTGCTTATGCTCACATGGGATTCATATCTGGTATTTGTCCAAGGAGCCACGAGAAGAATCTAGGAAATTTGCCACCGTCTACAATATGGGATCAAATGAATTTTCTTTACCATCAAAGTTCCAAGAGACAATACAATTGAAAATATATATTGAAAATATAACAAAAATTGCTTCACCAAGATCCATTTCTGCCTAAACATCATCTAAAGATGTTAAAATGGAGATTCCCCAGTTGATTTTCACATTCAATAAATTTAGAAGAAATCCTGATCATGTGAAATAAAACCTAAAACAAAAACTATTCTATCCTATCTGGAAAGCAATAAAAATCCTTCGGGGCCAGAGGGGACAACACTAGTCACTGGCTGATATTCAAATTAGATCCCTCTCTGATCTCCCTCAACCTTTCCTTACCTCCCCAGCTTCAGATCCGTCGTAACAAGACTGAGATGCAGGCAGAACGAGGTTATTTCCCACTTGACTTCTTGGTAAATATTCTCCCACAAACATGTCAGGTGAAAGGACTCCTAGGGAATTTGAAAATTTCCATTCCTTTGTCACCATTAAGGTAGCTCACTGCTTCTTCTGATTTCAAAAGAAGCAAGCCAGGGGTGCTTGGGTGGCTCAGTTGGTTAAGTGTCCGACCTCAGCTCAGGTCATGGAGCCTGCTTCGGATTCTGTGTCTCCCTCCCTGTCTGCCCCTTCCCCACTCATGCTTTGTCTGTCTGTCTGTCTGTCTCTCTCTCTCTCTCTCAAAAATAAATAAGCATTAAAGAAAACTAAAAAAAGAAGCAAGCCAAAACAGAAATATTAATACTTTGTGTTTTATTTTGCTCTCACTTTGTAAATCATCTACAGATATTTAACCACGGGACTTGATTCTCACGTCGACGGTTTGCAGATCACACATCCTTATATGCTCTGACAGCAATGTAACATGGGCAAGATGATGCAGGTGGTGTTATCTACACCCCTCTCCACCAGCCCAACATGTTTCCTCTTCTCTCCCAGCATGTGTGCACGCTCGATGATTATGGTTTAAAACGTTCTTGTTCCCTGGAACCTTTGAGAATATATACGGACCTCAACCCTACCTATATTGAGCTTCATGATTCACAGTTTTGGTTCATAATAAAGTGCCTAAAACAGGGATGGTAGTATTTCCCTTCAATTGTTTATTTATAACACTTATCCTCTGTTGGCATTCATTTCATATTAACTCTTCCCACTTAAGAGAGAGGGAAGCCAAGAATTTAGATGAGCTGGTTCTGCCTCAGCAAAATCCTCGTTCAAACAAATTTCGACTAGAGATAATATTTGCTCATCGGACGACAAACACCTAAAAGAATATTTTATCTCCTGTGGAGGCATACAGACAGGGCAGCCTCTATCTTGTTTTCATTTTCCTCTGGGCAGTTCACAATATTCAGTAAACAAAATGTCTGCCAGGGGGCAGCAGAATGTAATACTTTCCTTCCCTGGAGATTGTGGAGGATTTTCATGAATGCTACAAGCATATTATGATAATTAACTTGAAATTAAAGCCTCATGATTACCATGTTACGCTACATTTAGAAGTAAAGGTCTGCCTGTGGATTTCTTATTAAATCATATTAAGGACTTGAGTAAACTAAAACTATATATTCAGTCATAAGAATGAAAGGGAAATCCTAAGAGATTGATGTTGCTTCAATCATTTGCTGCCTAATTCGGTCCTTCATAACTTCCCCAAGCTTCCTTGCTCTCTTGAGCCATTTGTGGACAGTCATATTGCTTTTTATAAGCAAAGTATGATAGTTTTAAAATTTAAAAGTACCTGGCTATGCTCTCAAAAAAATGTGACTCATCTTGAAAGAAGTTGGGAGTTGTTATTTTTGTTACTTATGACAGGAAAAGGAAATATTTCCATAATGAGCTGTAACAAAATTATTATCGCAAATTACTTCTGAGTATGACTTTATTATATATGAATTACAGAACTATACTGCAGACGAACAGTTCAGGGGAAGAGAGAGGCATTGAGGGAAAGAGGTGCCATATTGAATCCCTCTGAAATCTTACTATAATTTCAAGTAATAGTTATTCAAAGTCCCTAGCAGGATGCTTTTAAGCCTGTCTGTATATTGTCTTTTTTCAGAATGGACTTAAAAAAGGTACCTGGGCTAGTCCTTCAGGGAGCCCCAGTAGTTGAAGGTGATGTCCCAAATTTTATAAAGTGGGCCTTCAAATTTACCTCTTTTTAAGTAATTAGTGTTAATCTGTTTGGAATCCCTATTCATTTTGTTTACAATGTTCTGCTTTGAGTAATGCCCTTTAGTAAAGTGGCTTCTAGGGACTTTTGATTAGAGAGCCTCCATCAAAATAAAGTAATCTTTAAAAGCCATAAAACCACAAAGACAGAAAGAAAAGGAGAACAACCTAAACAGAACTCTGGAAGCACAAAAGCAGACAGATATGGGGTAGCTGCTTAGAAAACTTGAGAAACATGAATTCTAAGCTTCCGTGGTAGAAACTGTGTAGTAATTTACCTGAAATAACTACAGAATGTCCAAACGGTTCAGAAATTGATGGCTGTGAAGGTAATGGTGTGGTAGAGAAGCAGGAGATCGTTCATTCAGTGAATGGATTCAAATACCATTTTAAGGAGCAGCTAGACTCTCAGGTCCCCACCCTTATGCTGCATATCTAGGTGACCTGCTCTGCCTCACCTCAACAGAAAATTGGAGACGGAATCTTTGGAGAGACCTAACACAGAGGTCCCATTAAACGAGAGATGTTTCTGTATTCTATTGGCACATAACAAATCTCTTCCCCAAATGTAGTGACATGAAATAATCATCTAGTATTATACCTATCATTCTACATATGGGCTGACTAGCCTCAGTTGGACAATTCTCACTGGGGCTCCCCAATATAGTTATGGACAGATGGTGGCTGGGCTGGAGTCTCCAAAGGCTTGAATGAGTTGGCTGTCCAAGATGAAGTGTTCATTCACATGCCTGGCTCTTCAGCTGGGATGACCGGAACAGCCAGCAAATGACCAGATGCTATTCTTTACACATAGCCTTTCCATGTAGCCAGCTTGTCTTCATCACAGCTTGGTAGTCTCCGGTTAGTTGAAATTCATCCACAGAGGTTGGCTTCTTCTAAAAGAAGCCTTCTGAGAAACCCAAGGGGAGGTACAAAGACTCCATGACATAGAGTTTGGAAGTCAGGCAGCATCACTTCTGCCACATTATGTTGGTCATAATCACAAGGCCTGTCCAGAATCAGGACAAGTGTACTATCTAAAAATGTGAGTACCAGGGGGTATCGTTCACCGGGGGGCAGAGGCATCTTGAGGTACTACATGACACAAGAGAACAGACACTAGATACAGCTGAGCTGTGGAAGACACTAAAACAGAGAAACGAAATGAAATATTAAACTTTTGCTCCCTTTCTTCATTGAACCCTCAGAATGTCTCAGACCACCTGAGACTGAAGTGCACCAATTAACAAGCCCAGAACACATACACAGGGCATCAGTTCAGCCTTTTGTTCCCTAATCCTAAATATGAGGAAATGGTCGAGGAGTAACGAAAAGAGAATATACCAAGACAAAGAAAGAGATGAAAAGAAAGTGAATAAACAAACAACGTGGGTAAAGTAAACTCCAAATCATATGTTTAATATTATCAGAGAGAATACAAAATACATTACAATCTTGACAAAAAAGCAGTATAATATTAAAAAGTAATATTCAGAGAATTAAAAAGGACTCTTGGAAATCATACACAAAGAAGTAGGCAATGCGTGGATGGATAGGGCATTGTGAGTTTGTATACGATAGAAAAATACACACAAATAAAAAGGAAGATACGGACTAGGATACAGAAAAGAGGAGAAAAGTTAATATAATTAGAGGATCATTTCACAAGTTCTATGATCCAAATAACAAATATTCCAGAGAGAACAGAACAAAAGACAGATAGGAAAATTTTCCAAGAAAAAAACTCGAGAAAATTTCCTAGAACTGAAAGAATTGAATTTCTAGTTCAAAGGAGCTGTTATGGGCTGAATGGTGTCCCTCTAAAAAAACATCGAAGTCCTACCCCTCAGAATATGACCTTATTTAGAAATCTAGTTTTGACAGATGTAATCACATTAAGATGACATCACTAGGGTGGGCCCTCGTCCATTGTGACTGGTGTCTTTACAGAAAGGAGAAATCTGGACACAAAAATAGATGCACACAGGGAGAAGGCCATTTCAAGATGAAGACAGAAATTTGGATGAATCATCTACAAGCCGAGGAATGCCAAAGACTGCCAATAAACCTCCAGACGCTGAGAGACATGGAAGAGATTCTCCCCCACAGCCCTCAGAAGGAACCAACCTTGCCAACATCTTGATCTCAGACTTTTAGCCTCCAAAGCTGTGAAACAACAAATTTCTGTTGTTTAAGCCCCACACTTTGTAGTGCTTTGTTATGGCAGACCCACAAAATGAATACAGGGCCCCACTGAGTATATAGATAAAGCTAGATCCACAGCAAAGCATATGGCTGGGTTCGTGGGAACTTGAGTGAGGATAGAAAGAAGATTCTAAAAGCTTCTGGGCAGAGGGACGTAGGAGACTAAACTGTCAATGAAGTGTTAGGGTAGAATAAAGACATGAAATTTCAAACATGTCAAGCATCTATGGGGTGACAAAGACCATCGAGATGATGGTGCAGAAAAATGAAAGGGAGATGTGGTGTTTGGGAAAAAAGAACCCAGGGTAAGAGACAAATGGAGGGTGTTCCTAAGATGGTTGTAAGAGGATTTTCAGGCTGAGGACGGTGTGGTGGCTTCAGAGAGCAACCAGACTGGTTTAGAGCATGTCAGGTGACGCTAAACAAGGAAAGAGACAGAGAATATCTGATTGCTTTGAGAAATTTTATATTTAGGACAGAGGGTAGTGAACGCATGAATAATCATTTGTGGAAAAACAAAACTCCGACGAAATAGCAAAAAGTCGTGTACGAAAGAAAATGAAATCATCCTAAATCATCATGGGATTTTCATAGCCATGTCGACATAAACACTGAATATTAATTTAGATAAAAATTATAAGTCTAATTAGAGAGGGGAATTTTTCATTGTGTGGGGTGAAAGGTAGAGGTGAAAGAATACTAAATATTCATCTTTTGTAGTGAAAAGTCGGTAGATAAAGCCTAACACTAAAAAATAGAACTATAAACATAATATTCATAGGTATGAAGTAATTACCCTCCAAAAGTGGAAAACAGTTGCCTTTAGGGAATGAGAATGGAGGAGTAGGTGGGATACTGCTATTTTTTTTTTTTTTTTGAAGGAGAGAGAGACACACACACAGCATGAGTGGGGGAGGGGCAGAGAGAGAGAGGAAGACACAGAGTCCAAAGCATGTGCAGATGGGCAGGCTCTGGGCTGTCAGCACAGAGCCTGAAGTGGGGCTTGAACTCATGGACCACGAGATCATGACCTGAGCTAAAGTCGGAAGCTTAACCGACTGAGCCACGCAGGTGCCCCACCTTGCAGAACTATTCTACCATTTAAATATCTTGCATACACACCTTTGAAGGAACTAAAAATTAGTGAGAGAGAACCACTTCTGAGCAATTCTATATGTGAAGCGTAAAAGTAAGTCTATGGGCACTTACTCTAGATTCTTAAAGTGTAATGTGCCCAGGAATCATCTGGTATCTTGTTTAGAACACAGGGCTGGACATTAAAAAAGAGGGAGGGGGCGCCTGGGTGGTGCAGTCGGTTAAGCATCCGACTTCAGCCAGGTCACGATCTCGCGGTCCGTGAGTTCGAGCCCCGCGTCAGGCTCTGGGCTGATGGCTCGGAGCCTGGAGCCTGTTTCCGATTCTGTGTCTCCCTCTCTCTCTGCCCCTCCCCTGTTCATGCTCTGTCTCTCTCTGTCCCAAAAATAAATTAAAAACGTTGAAAAAAAATTAAAAAAAAAAAAAGAGGGAGGTCATGCCATTTGCAACAACGTGGATGGAACTAGAAGGTATCACGCTAGGTGAAATGAGTCAGTCAGAGAAAGACAGATACCACATGATTTCCCTCATATACAGTATTTACGAAACAAAACAAATGAACGAAGTAAAAAGAGAGAGAAACCAAAAAACGAACCCTTAACGGTAGAGAACAAACAGACGGTAACCAGAGGGGATATGGGTTGGGGGATGGGTAAATTAGGTGGAGGGGTTAACAGTTATACGAATAGTGACGAGCACTGAGTAATGTATAGAATTGTTGAATCACTATTCTGTACACCTGAAACTAACATAACACTGTACATGAATGACACTTGAATTGAAAACAACAACAGCCAACACAGGGCTGGAGTAGGACCTGCCGTGCACTGACCAGAAGCTCTCAGGCAGTTTCAGTCCTGCTGGTCCACAGACCCCATTTTGAGTAGCAGGGTTCTGAGGCAGTATTTCCAACGCGGGTTACGTATTCTATTCACCCAAATGGCTTTAAAAAGATACATATATTTTTTTAATGTTTGTTTTTGAGAGAGAGACAGAGCACGAGTAGGGGAGGGGCAAGGAGAGGGAGACACAGCATCCAATGCAGGCTCCCGGCTCTGAGCTCAGCACAGCGCTGGATGGGGCCTTGAACTCACAGACCTCGAGATGGCACCCGGAGCTGAAGTTTGACACTTCAGCTCCCTGACGGAGCCATCCAAGCGCTCCAATACACAAAGGGCTTTTTAAACAGTGCAGATGGCTAGAGACTATTAAATTATCTCACTGACCCCAAATTGCTTTCAGTCTAGAGTTCAGCTCTCTTAGAATGACCCACTGGCTCCCTGGTACGTATGTCGTGCCCTGCTCTGCTGCCCTTGCCCCATCTCTACCCACAACCCCAGTGCCTGCGTCACCCAGGCAGCCCAGAGAGCCTGCTCTATAAATGAGCCGAAGGGGCCTCTGTGTGCTCCTAGGTTGTTTACTTTCTTCCCGGCAGACTGGGATCTGTTAGCTCAGAAGCCGGCTGGTGCCAAACTCGAATTTTTTATACATCCATTTATTTTAAAAATAGCCCAAACAAGCAGATTTTGAGCCATTTACAGCCTGCCTGCTTTGCATACCTCCAAACCTCACCTCAGGTCTGCTGGCAATAAATAAGATACGCCCTGGGCCATCAAGATCCCCTGCTGCCGATGAGCTCTGGAGCTTTCTGCCCTCTCCAGCCCCTCCCCCACAGCAAGTCGCCTTGCCCTTCTCTTGCCCATCGGCCTAGCCCCCCCCCCCCCCCCCCTGCCCACCGCCAAAGCCTTCGGACAGACTTCTGTGAAGGATTTTGTCCTGAATGTGACTCTGTCATTGTTTTGCCCATAAAGTTGTATGCACTTCTGCGACCTCATGGTCATATCTTTTCCCTTAATGAGCCCCCAAATCTCTCACTCACCCGACCGTAAGACTTTAAACACCCTGTAATCCATTCGGTTTTAATTGGCTAATTCTTCTTTACCCTTTTAAACTCCTGTTCGGGGCCACATCTTCCAGGAAGCAGTCTTTGTCCTACAAGATGGAGAATGAATTCGTTCCCTGCCTTCCAACCCTCCACATGGAACCTGATCACAAGTCAGAAGTTCCAAGAGTTATATTTACCTTTGCTGACCTCTAAAATACGGGGAAAACCTCCTTTTCCCTACAGAAAAAAAATGGGTTCTGGGTTTTTACTCAGTTGGCCAATGTTAATGGAACAACAAAGATGCACCAACTATATAGTCTTGGGAAGAGATTTTCAATGGTGAGAAAACGACGTGGTTTCTCCTCTTGTGATGTTAAAAGTCTACTGAAGGCGGCAGGCATTCATGAGTCACATGAACAAGTGCAGTCGGGAGAAACACTCTGGAAGGAGGTGCTCAGAAGAGATTATAGACCAGTTTCCGGCCAGCAGTACAAAACACAACACAGCCAAAAAAATTCTAATTTCAGCCGTTCTTCAAGTTAGGATCCCCTCAGACTGCTCCTCTCTTTCCAGACTATGCCTTTGGCTGTCCAAGCAAAATCCTTACGCCTGGCCTGTGCCTTACAGGGAAGTGCTCCAGGGCTTTGAAAATTTCTTTATAAATTGTATCGAACTCAGAGGGACTTGGAAAGAGAGCTCTCACCACTGCAGGTGCTGTCTTGGTCAAACCCAGTAGGGGGATAAAGTTACCATGTATCAGGCACACATCCTGGTAAAGATTGCGAGCTTTCTTTCCTTCATTTCAATTTTTTTTCCTGCCTGTAAATATTACACGTTATAGAATATTTTGAAAATACCATTAAATTTCAAGAAAATAACATGACCATTGACACAGGAGCGTGACTGATATTTTGCCGTATTTCCTCTCCTTCCTTGTTTCTATGCTCTGTGTCGGGAGAGAATATACAGCTGTTGTCCCAGCTCGAAGTCTATTCCAGCCATCATCTTCTCCCTGGACATCTAAATCCCCTACAGGTTTCCAGATTTCCCATCCGTTAGGGAACTCTCTGCAGGTAGCAGTTGTATGGAGGCAGATGCCCAGAGGCACGAAGCCGGTAGTGGTGAAATTCTTGAATTAGCAACAACAGGACTATTTGGCTTGGAGTCTGTGTCTACACTTGCCTGGTACTTGCAAACGAAAGCTCTATTTTCCTCCCCAGGGATGGAGGTCTTTCAGTTCCTTCCTCCCATCTGCTTGTTCTCTCAGGCTGCCTCTTCCTCTCTGCAGCTCGAAGTCTTTCAGGGAGTAGACAAACCTGGTCCTCAAACAAGCCTGTGAATATTTTTATGCAGCACGTCATTAGCTTGCAACTTCTGTCTTTGAGATTTACAGTCTTTAGAGCTGTTTCTGATGTGGGTGATCTATGCCTACCATGCAAACGGGCTTGGAGAAAGGCCTCCTGGCTTGAGAATGAGAGAATCCTAGGATCTAGGAAGGAGAGGAAGATGCAAAAGAATTACAGCCTAATGCAGATTAATAATCCTGCCACACTCATACGCACCTTCTATTGTCTGTAATCATAAAGCATACATAGTCAGTTTGGTGTCTTGATTTCTTTTACTAAATACTACGTTATAAACATTCTGTCCAAGTCATGAACTATTCTTCGAGGACTCCGTGCTACAATATTCACCGTAGAATCGCCCATCTTCTGGTCCGCCAGCTGCTCAGCTGCTTGCCAGGTGGAAATTTCACGTAGTGATAGAAGGCTCAGGATCTGGATCCACACTGCCTAGGCAGGAGCCCCAGGTCTCCTACCCACCAGCTCTGTGACCTTGGAAAATTGACCTAACCCCTCAGGGCTTTCGCTATAAATTGGAATATCGATATTATCTATCTCCAAAAATTATAAGGAAGTTTCAAAGTTAATATATGAAAATAGCTAAAAATAACAGACGATACATGTAGCTGTTGTTGCTGAAGTTATTTGACCTTTGAATTGTTTCTAATGTTTCATTTTTATAAACAACTATGACTGTGTATGTGTATATCTCTCTTTTTTTTTTTAACTTTTTAGACATAATTGTAGAAGTTGTATTAACAGACTATGAATTTTTAAAGGCTCTGGATTTATTTTGCCAAATCATTTATCGGTAAGATTATATAATTTCACACCCACAGAGCAGTTAAATGTTCTCCCTTCAATAAGTTCTCCAGTCAAGGAGAGTAGTCTTTTTAAAAACAGAGTGGATCAAGTCACTCCCTGAATCTTTAGCCTGGCTTTGGTGGGGGGGGGGGGGGGCTTTGTATTGAGTTCCCCACCTACCTCTCCCCTTCCCCTGCAGCTACTCTCCTGCTGGTCCACTGTAGGCCAGCCACACAGGCTTCCTTTCCATTTCTAAACAAGCCAACTCTCTTCTAATTTCTAGACCGCAGATCCTTTAAACATTCCATCCCCTCTGCCTGGAATGTCTTCCTGCCCCCATTATTCTCCCAACCTTGTCTAGTTAACTGTTGGTCCTACACACACACTCCAACATCAGAACATGGTATTCCTCCATTTATATACTCTCATGGCATTGTCTTTTGTGTCAACGCACTTAATGCACTCAATGTACTTAGTTGACTAATTATGTGAGGATATCTAGAATGTTCTGGCTTGTCTCTAAGCTCACGAAACAGGAGTTGTGACTGGCTTCACGATGATCGATGGTCGCTGTATCCAGGTTGTCTCTTACAAGAACAAAGTAAATACCAAAAAAATACTTGTTGAATGAATGAATGAAAGAGGAGAGGGAAGGAGACCCACATGGCTGGATCCTGTTTTCCATCTTGTAATGCTTGTCTTTAAAATTTCCACGCACTTACTAAAGCGTATTTTGTACCTTTCTCCCCTAATACCCCATCAGAATACCCCATCTGAATACCCCATCAGAAACACCAGTTCTTCACTCATTAACTCGAGTCATATCCTCCCCACTGTTTAGGCTAAAGGCTCCTCTGAGAAGCTCTAGCCTGAGACCTAGAGGCAGACTTGAGGTGAGCTGTGACACCATGATAAAACAGTGGGGTTAACCTAGAGAGATTAACCTAGCCCTTTCCCCTGCTTCTTTCCCCCCTACTCAGCTCAGTCGTCACTGTGGCCAGCCCAGAAAGCATTTATCATGAGAGAGAACAAAACAAACAAACAGGAACGTGGATTAAACAAGAATGGCAACTTCTATAATAAAACAAAGTTAACATTATAAAATAAATAAGAGAACAAGGAAGTAGTACCATTTTTTGAAGGAACATTTGAAAATCAAGAGAGGTGCATCTGGATGGCTCAGTCAGTTAAGTGTCTGACTCTTGATTTCAGCTCAGGTCATGATCTAACGGTTCGTGAGATGGAGCCTTGTGTGGGGCTATGAGCCAACAGCACAGAGCCTATTTGGGCTTCCCTCTCTCTCTCTCTCTCTCTCCTTCAAAATAAATAAAAAAATTTTTTAAAAAAGATAAGTTTAAGAAAATCTATTTGAAAACAGAAATACAGACAAAATGTAGAAAAATAGGAAACAAGAGAAATTGGGGATCAATCTAGAATGAGCAGCATTTAAATGATAAATGTTCCTTAAAAATATAAAGAATAATTTTTTTTTTAAAAAGGAAACCCACACAGAGAAAATTACTACTGCTGCTAATAATAATAATAATAACTATTATTACGATAAAGTCAGCCTAAAATATTTTCTAGGAATTCAGGAGCTGAAGAGTGAACTCTCCCATATGGGGGAATAACCCAAGAAAGGAGATATGAGATCCCAGAAATAGGGAATTTAATACAGTAGAGAGAAGAAAGTTCCACAATAACAGCTGGGCAGAGAGATTCAGAGAACAACCAGACCAGACTAGAATGGGGAGAAATGCCAGTGTATACAACCTGGTATTGTGCCTGGCAATACCAAAAGGAATTTCATATGTCTTTCAGAGAGACTTAGAATAAATACATGGCAGTATATTTCATCAAATCTAAGATATCCCAGACTCTAAAATGTACCATCATTTCATATAGTACTAAGAAGGAGATGGTTGACCAATTAAGTATGACTGTGTTTTATTTTATATGTATCAAAATTTAGACTTAGGTAGACATGAATTTATAGCACACTGATTATATATAAAGAAGAAATACAAAGTAAATTGAGCAAGGTATTTCTAAACTTTCATTTTTGGAGTTCTGATTTTAGATATGTAGATATATAAGACAAAAAGGGCATGTCTTAGATTCTATAAACTATAGTAGGAGCAAAATAACAAAGCAAATGCGAGAACAATGAAAATAATATTTTCAAGATAGGAAATGCAATAATAGAACATCATGCAGCTCTAATGTAATATTTATATGGTGATTGTCATTTAGAATGACAATGAAACATAAGAAGTATATAAAATAAAACTGGGTGGGGTGAAATAGGTGAAGGGGATTAAGTGGTACAAAGTCCTCACAGGGATGAAAAGTACAGCATAGGGAATAAAGTCAATAATATCGTAAAAATGTTCTATGGTGACAGATGTGGTGGTGGCTACGTTTATCGTGGTGAGCACTTGGCAATATACAGGATTATGGAATCACTGTATTGCACACCTGAAACCACTATAACATTATATGTCAGCTATCCTTCACTAATCAAAATTAAAGGAAAAAAAACAATAACTAAATAAAACTGGATGCTGTTTAAACATCTGTGATATTGTGTGACCTTACCAAACTTGAAGAATAATAAAATGACTTATAATATTATGCAACAGAATGACGCAATCAAGCAAATGAAATGACCTGAATGTAGAGGCATGGAGGGACAAGGATTCAGACCCAGATTAAACTTAAAAATTTAAGTAATGAGTTACGGGAATCCCAGCACATGGACCAGAAAATCAACTCTTTTTTTTTAAGGGCTTACTTAAAAAAATAATAACTGTAGGCATTACCCTGGGTCACCATGATCCACTGAGATGGGAAAGAAGTAATTGTCTCCTTAGTGTAAACCATCTTTAACTCTTGGAAGCTTAGGGTAAAGTGTAAAATATTAAATTTAGCCCATAGCAATATGTCAGTACCTTTGGTTTAATTTGGTATTTAAGAATTTGACATTCCGAGATTAGTGAATCCAATGGATGAATACTAACATTCTGGAATATTTGATTGTGTCTTTTTTAGATGGAAAGTACAAGAAAATTTTAGAAAATATATCAGCCATGCTGAATGCTTATGATAACTGGGGAATCGCCATATTTATAAATTTTCTTTGCTAGATTTATTAGGATTAAATTCTTCATTTGGGGTATTAGTTGGCAAAATACAATACTTAAAAATATTAAATAGGAAATAAAGTTTCAAGCTCTTTACAGCATTTTATTGAACTAAATTTGTAAAAGGGACCAAACATTAATAAAAGTCCCATTATAGGGGTGCCTGGATGGCTCAGTCGGTTAAGCATACCACTTTGGTTAGGTCACAATCTCATGGTTGGAGCCCCGCGTAAGGCTCTGTGCTGACAACTCAGAGCCTGGAGCCTGCTTCAGATTCTGTCTCCCTCTCTCTCTGCTCCTCCCCTGCTTACACTCTTTTTCTCTCTCTGTCTCTCTCTCAAAAATAAATAAAGCATTAAAAATAATAAATAAATAAATAATAAATAAAAGGTCCCTTATAAATGACTACTAATATCAACAGGCTAATAAAAATGTATAAGTTTTTTAAAAACTTAAAGTAAAAACGTTAAAACATTATAACATTAGGGAGTTAGATCAGTGTTTGAGACCCCAGATAAATAAAAATATTGTTTTAAGTATACCCAAAATGCCCACTCACAGTCTCGATACTGTAAACATTGCAATATTGACTTAACCTCAAATTGCAGAATGACTATATTTGGAAAATGGGAAAAAGCGAAGTTATGTGTAGGTGGGAACATGGTGTTAAGAGGGCTAATTGTCTCTTTTTCAGGCGGATTCAATAAAACGCCTGAGGTTGGAAAATAAATAACAACATGAGCATATTAATTAGAAATACAGCACAAAGAAGCAGTTCAAAGAGGCGGAAGTGGTGGCCTCCAGAAAGGCTGACTTCTGGGTGGGCAGAAACAAGGCAGGCAAACCACTGTTTTTCATAAACTTGTTTTTTTAAAAAGAACAACTATGAATATGTATTACTTTGGTAAAAATACAAGCTAAGTTTTACAAAGAAACACGAGAAAGTCACTTAGTTTTGAATTCTAAGTACACTGCAATTTTCATCTATTTTGGTCATCCTCTAACACCCAAATCCAGTTCTCTTGAAGTCTTCATTCTCTTTCCTACTGCCTCACCCAGGATTGTTCCTGCCCTCCCCCTTCTGTGTAGCTCTAACCAAACGCCCAAAGCTCACACAGGCGTCTATCAAGGGGCCAAATACAAGAAAGGACTTCACTAGTGAAGAGTCCATAAACATTTGATGCATCCCGAGGTGGCTTCTCCATCCACAGGGCTTCAGGATTCACCATCCAGCCATTCGTGCCCTGAAGCCTTCACATAATCGCAACTACACTTCCCAAGCTAACGCGAGATTTTGACAAATTAATAGAAAAGTTGATCTGCCTTGGTACTCAAATCAATACACCCTTGGAAATCAACATGCTTAAGCCTTCTGCTTGGGCTGCTTAACTCCTTTCTCAGAACCTATTTATCTGTTAATTCAAGTAAACATTTTTTTTTTAATTTAAAAAAGCAGTACTTATTCACATCCCCATATGTTTTTGGTTTTTGTTTTTTTTTTTTCCTCGATATAGTTACTAAAACATTCATTAAGCAGTTAGCTGGGATCATAGATTTAAGGTATTACCCAGTCATCATGGGTTGTGTTTTTCTTTAGCATCGGTCAGTTCCGCAGGTGAAGGGCAGTGGAGGCAAGACTGGATTTAACTGGAATTCGATTGAGCTAAAGAAGTAGGATACAGTGAGAGGCAAGGAGGGCATGTGCAAGGAACAATGAATAGTAATAAGATCATGGTTCCTTCCTTCATGGATGTGACAGTCTGGTAGACGATATACATATTAAAATAAATCACACATTAAACAAAACAAATTCATACTAATTAATTACAAACTACAATGAATGCTATGAAGGACAAAATTCAGTATTTTACTTGAGTACTTAACACAAAAATGCAATTAAATAATGGAAACAAGAGAGTACTGGAAGCTTCCTAAAGAAGTGATACCTGTTCTAAGATCTGCATTAGAAAGAGTTAACCAGGAAACTGGAGGAAAGGAGGAGGAAAGAAAGGAGGACAGCATGCTAGGCAAAGGAACTTTCTAGAACAGAAGATTTTCAATGCCTTAGGTATCATTTTCAACCCCCTTCCATTGGTAAAAATACCCAGTTAGATGGAGTCTTGCAAAACAGTAAGTTTCATACACAGCCTGGCACAAGGTCATCTTTGTAAGGATTGTGGGGACACATTTTTGGCTTTGTTCTTTGAAGCCATGCCATTGATGGTAAAAGCACAGAGTTGAAGCCAGACTAGCTGGATTCAAATCCCAGATTGCTACTATTAACAAGGGGAGGTCAACTAGCCTCCTGTGCCTTAATTTCTTTTTTGGTGAAATGGGACTAGGAACAGAAGACCCTCGTACAGATTAAATCAGTTAAAGTATGTAAAGGCACTTAGAAGAGTGTTAGGTATATCAGAGATACAGTAAGTACTATAGGAATGTTAGGTTATTATTCAGGAATAGTTGTCCTTCTGCTAAGAATTTAATGTTCTTGGGGTGCCTGGGTGGCTCAGTTGGTTCGGCTCAGGTCATGATCTCATTGTTTGTGGGTTCAAGCCCCACGTCAGGCTCTGTGCTGACAGCCCAGAGCCTGGAGCCTGCTTTGGATTCTCTCTCTCTCTCCCTCCCCCTTCCCCATTCACACTCTAATTCTCTCTCTCTCTCTCTCAAATAAAAATTTTAAAAAATAATTTAATGTTCTTATCCTATATACACTACGGATTACGTTATAGGTCAGATGTATCTTGTATTTAAAGACAGAGAGCTCAGAACTGGTGTGCTTTGACCTTTTGGCATAGCATGGGTGTGTACCCATATTTGGGCCAGCATTTAGACTTTTTTTGTTGTTACTATGTTGAGTATACCTACTGTCATGGAAATTTTTATCAAATGTAATGTTGTTCTGAGCAATTTTTTTAATAATGCGCAAAGTAGGATTCATCTGCTGCAATAAGATGAGAGCAGCATAAAGAAAAAGTAAACTGGAACCAAAAGGAAGATATTCACAGAATAGGCAAGACCTGTGCCTCATGATTTCATGGGAGAATAAGGCATAAGCAGTAAGCAGCTCTATTTAAACAATGACTGTGCTTAAGGGCAGTCAAGTTCTCTATGATTGTTCTCATAAAAACGGGAGATACAATTATACTGGGGCAGTGTTTGTGATATAATTATTGGTGACATGATTAGTCTTGTTTTGATTCTTTTAATCCCCTCCAGAATGGCACCAAAGTTAGAGCATTCAAAAGTATGATTTAAACCCAGAATTTAAGAATCACTGACTTGGAACTCAAAGTATGGTGTATAGGACCTCATTAGCGTGCATTTTTCTGTTGGCTTAATTTCTCAATACACTTTATGCCCCTATCAATTTATGTCTTTCTTGTATTAGTCTCAGTTTCAGCTTAGTTATTTTGCTATTTTTATGTAGTTTTATAAATCATCTTGTGGTAGGTGTAATAAGGGTCCCCAAAGATGCCCACGTTCTAATTCCTGGAATCCATGAATATGTTATGTTACATGGCAAGGCAGGTTTAAGGTTGTAGATAGAATTAAGCAGCTTATTCCCCGAATAATTATCCCTGAGATACTCCTACTGCCCATCCAGGCACTGACATTTTCCTATTCCATTATTCAAACTAGAAATGATCTCTAACTTGGAACAATGAAAAGCATATTTTGCTTTCATTGCTTCAGCATATTCTTCTGTATGTACGTGCCTGAAGAACTCATTGCTTCCTTCAGTATTAATAGACACTTGCTTAACGCCTTTAACACACTCTGCCATCTGTGTGGCTTCCTGTTCATTGTCGTAAGAATGAAAAAAAAATTATGCCAAAACTAAGGAAAATATAAAGAAATCAGATTTGACCTTCAAACTGATGCACTTTCAAAGATGTTTTTATTCAGGAAGGTAAAGAGTATGCACAGGCATTTGCTTGGAGCCTACATTCTGGTATGGTTCTGGAGTGTGGGTGGCATTAGCTCTCATGAGCCAAACTTATTCTCTAGGAAACAGAGATCCTCTGATTTGAGAAGCCCTGAGCTGGCATATTTCACCGGCTTTAAATTCAGCATAAAAACGCAGCAAGAAAAATGTTAAAGGACACCTCTATGGAAAATGCTAGAATCAACTCATGGAACAGAACACTATGTTCATCTGAGTCTCTGGTAAGACACATCCTCCTGGGTGTTTCAAAAACTTTAGGCATAAGAAGAGAGGTTTGCCACTAGTTCAGGTCTGCTTAATATAGTTTGCCATGTCAAAGACAGATTTTGGAGACATTTTCCCATAATTTCAAGAAAATTTTAAAAAACCCAAAAAACACAGTAGGGCATTGTTCTTTGCACACCCTCACATACACAAATTAGTGCTGATCACATGCCCACATCTACACAGCAACCAGGCCAAAAATAAAATTGGGCAGATTGGAAAATACAGAGATAATCACATTCCCTTCAATCAGAATTTCAGATAACAGTAATAAGGTGAACATCTTTCATATAAATCTTTCATGAGCCATCATGTTTGGATAAACACATAACCATTCATCAGTTTGTTCACTTGTGCATTGCCAGATGTTTACTGGGCACCCATTACATCCAGCCTCTGCAATGAACCCTGAGGATGCTCAGCTGAATGTACGTGGTCCTGGATCTTGTGAGCCTACCCAAGGGACTAGTTAGACAAATACTACCTTACAGAGATATTAGTGTTATTACATAAACGTGCATAAAGAGCTGTTACTGAAGCAGAGAAATGCATGCTTCTATCACAAGGAGAGGCAGATTTTATTTTTGGTTTTGGTTTTTGGCCTTTCGGCTCTTTGGCATCTATCTTAGTTTGAGTTCCTTCAGAAGCTGACCCTGATTATTTGGGAAGTACAAGGTGATTATTTGGGAAATAAAGGAATCATTACTAGGGGAGAGGAGCTGAATCAGAAAAGGGAAGGCAGTCAATAATGGGTATGTTATCAAGTCAACTGCCACCGTGAGAGATTAGAGGTTACTCTCACTTGGCAGTTTCAGGAAACGGTATAAAACACACATCTTATAGTTATCCTACCAAAGGAGGGAGAGAAGAGGATTGTAGCTCCTATCAGTCATTTGCTGAGGCCTTCTCCTTGGGTACTTCATCCCCACCCCACCCCACCCAGTACTTCTGGATAGCCCCATGAATGAGCAGAGCCTCCTTTCACTAGCTTTGGAAATAGCCTTTAAGGCACTGGCAACTGGATGTCAAAGTCATCCGGGGCATACCAAAAGTGGTAAGGTTCAATGAATATGATTAAGGCACCTACAGTTTCTGCTATAGCATCTGAACTTCCTCCTAGGTTTAGACAAGTCCCAACTTTATGACCCAGAGTATGAAACAGAGACTTCATAACACTATGAAAACATAAACCGTGAAATGCATGCCCTCCCAGCCTCCCTTGCAGCTAAGGCACAGGCACATGAACCAGGTTCTCCCAGTCAGACACACCTGACTAACTTAAGCAAGAGGTTTGGCAAAATTCTCTCCTTTCATCAAAGGTGATGGCAGCTAACTTACCAAAATTAAATTTAGCACATCAAACACGTGCTTTCCCCAACTCTCCTCCGTCTCCAACTGTTCTCTTTGTGCTAAACATACACACACAAGGTCAGCGACAATATTTGCAGGACCCAGTACAAAATGACAATACGGCCTTTTGTCCAAAGAGTAGAGGAGAAGTACACTTAAAGGTACATGTAAAGCACTTTTCATGTCTTCTGTGCTCTCAACTTATGCTGTTTTTTATTTGCTATTTAATGGCATTCTAAATATAGTAAAATTAAAATGTTAAATTTTTTAGCATATATTTTCCCATTCATCTTTATATTGGGAATGCCAGTTTCAAATGCAAGTATTAGAGTATTTTAAGTTGTTTGTGATATTACCAAAATTATAAAATTCATATTTTCTGGCTCATCCCCAGAGGGAGACTTTAGCTGGCCAGAAGAGACAAAAAGAAGCCAGAACCAGGAAAGCTGAAGGAACCAGGAGGATCCCTCCAGCCACAGAGCCTTGAAGTGGAGACCATCACAGACACTCAGGTGCCCCACCTCACCACGTGGGGCATTGGTGCTCCCTCCAGTCTCCTGACTGTCAAGATCCCCTTGTACCTGTCCCCACCCAGGCTCTCTACTCCAGGGAGGGGCAGGGTCTGGGAGAGTCTTTCCAGCCATCCCCCTCTCCCTCTCCCACAGGTCTGTCACTCCAGGCCACACAAGTGGGTGAACAAAACCCTCCGCACTGAGGAGCGCATGATGTTGGATCTGAGGTGAACCATAGGCTAGTCCTCACTGACATATGGCCTCTGGTTGGCCACACCAACCACTCCATGATGCTGCCAACCCCAGGGGGGACCTCTGTCACCATGCCCAGTCCCCAGTCATGGCAGGATGTACACACCCAACCCCGACCCTTCTTGTGCTCATGCCCAGGCTCCTTACAGAGGTGGAGGGCAACAGCGGTGGCAGGGTGGTGGCAGGAATGCTGAGGCCAAGTGGATCTGGAGCACCAGATGGTTGGGGAGCAAGTAGCAGAGAACATTTCTTCAGGAGAAGGGTCGCGGGGAGGCAGGCCTGCAGGAGAGCCAACGCCCCGGACACAGTGCATGTTTCACTATCTGATCAGCCCTCACAAAACATCAATTAAAAGATAGGTTTCAAGAATCTCAAGACAGCCATGGAAGAGCATCAAATCCCAAGTGTGGGGTCCTTCTGAGTGGGGGGCCTTGTGTTAATGTATTGGTCACACACCCATGAAGCCGGTGCTGTGTATGCACACACAACTCCACTGACTCCAGCCAAGTTTCTTGAAAGAATGGCTCATGCTCACCAGTTCATCCTCTCCTCTCTCAGTCACATCCTGACACCGTATCAGGATTCCATCTCTAAAATCAGGAATAGATCAGAGTTTGTAGGGCCTAAAACTTACACAATTTTGAAATCTATTTTAAGAAGACAGATTCGAAAATATGAACCTGAGATTAAGTATATGAAGGGGAACATGCATTTGAGTGGTCTCATGCTTAAACTCCATTAGCTTCACAGTAAGCCCTCCTCTGCCCACAATTTCTCTCTACTGCTCTCCCCATTTTCCCTTCAATTGTCAAATCTAATGGACAGATTTCAGTCTGAGTCTCACTTGATTTCCTCCCTGTAATTGGTAGGAAGATCATTGACCACTGGCTTCTTGAAATCTTCCAAGATGGCTTCTAATACATTGTCCATCTTAGAGACTAATTCATTTCATCATCTTTCATTGGATTTCTCTTTTCATTGGCTTTTCTCTTCCACCTGTGCCACCTGGGTAACTTTTAGTATATGTATTTGTTTTTAAAGGAAAGATATTACTTAAAACCATGATATATATCATATATGAAAGTGCTTTGTAAATTGTAAAGCACTGTGTAAATATAAAATATTATTATTACTAGGTGATTGATTCTAATATTTGTTCAGCAAAGACTTTATCTTAATTTTCCAAATGCTCTTATTATATCCTAAAAGAGATATATATACAAGGGATTCATGCAAGGTACAGAAATGACTTTATGATTTATACAGTATTTTTATGTGTTTTACATATTTTGTATTCCCCATTACAAAATGAATAACACTGAAATATTAAAGAAATGATGTTTATTATGTGTATATCTCTGTTTCTCCCATTATATGAGTGAAATTTTGACTTTTATGGAAACTAGTTGCATGAAACTCAAGCAAAAATATCTAAATGTGGCATATATATTTCCCTAAACATAAATTAATCTGTCCAAAAGAAAAACCAACCAAAACACAGATTTGTTTTCCTTATCAGAGTCTCCCCACTTTTGCCACTCAAAATAATGACTTCATTTTGCTTGAAATTATTTTTCTGCTGAATTATTTGAGTAGTTTTGTCTCTGCTTTAATAGGAATCAACATATCTGAAGGCAGAGATAACTTATAAATTATTATTTCCTTGTTTCAAGGTTAATCACAGCTTCAAAAACTATCTCCACCACCACAAAAAAAGTCCACTTAGGATTGTGAAAGACTTAGTATGCAATAAAAACATACTTCACGGCTAAGACATTAATTACCAAAAGGAAAATGATAGTTTCTTATTCATAACAGTGATTTATTTGTCCTCTAAAGAGTGGAACAGGCATCCATGATCTTCATATTTGTAAATCCATCATTATAATTGAGAAGACAAGTTTTCATGGCAAAACGCTCTTTTTAAAAAATTTATTTATTTAAATTCGAGTTAGTTAACATACAATGTAGTATTGGTTTCAGGAGTAGAACCCAGTGATTCATCACTTACATACAATACCCAGTGCTCAACCCAACAAGTGCTCTGCTTACCGCCCATCACCTTCTTAGCCTGTCCCCCCACCCTCAGTTTGTTCTCTGTATTTAAGTGTCTCTTATGGTTTGCTCCCTCTGTTTTTAACTTATTTTTCCTTCCATTTCCCTATGTTCATTTGTTGTGTTTCTTAAATTCCACATATGAGTGAAATTATATGATATCTGTCTTTCTCTGACTGACTTATTTCACTTAGCATAACACACTCTAGTTCTATCCACATTGTTGCAAATAGCAAGATTTCATTCTTTTTCATTGCTGAGTAGTATTCCAGTGTGTGTGCGTGCATATATGCACACACACACACACACACCACATCTTCTTTATCCATTTATCATTTGATGGACATTTGGGGTCTCCATAATTTGACTATTGTTGATAGCACTACTATAAACATTGGGGTACACGTGCCCTTTGAAATCAGCATTTTTGTATCCTATGAATAAATACCTAGTAGTGCAATTTCTGGGTTATAGGGTAGTTCTATTTTTAATTTTTTGGGGAACATCCATACTGTTCTCCACAGTGGCTGCATCAGTTTGCATTCCCACCAACAGCGCAAAACGGTTCCTCTTTCTCCACATACTTGCCAATATCTGTTGTTGCCTGAGTTGTTAATTTTAGCCATTCTGTCAGGTATGAGGTGGTATCTCATTGTGGTTTTCATTTGTATTTCTCTGATGATGAGTGATGTTGAGCATCCTTTCATGTGTTTGTTAGCCATCTGGATGTCATCTTTGGAAAAGTGTCTATTCGTGTCTTCTGCCCATCTGTTCACTGGATTATTTGTTTCTGAGTGTTGAATTTGATAAATTCTTTATAGATGTTGGATACTAACCCTTTATCCAATATGTCATTTGCAAATATCTTCTCCCATACTCTCAGTTGCCTTTTAGTTTTTTGGGTTTTTTAACAAAAAATTTTTTTAATGTTTATTTATCTTTGAGAGAGAAACACAGAACACAAGCAGGGGAGGGGCGGACAGAGAGGGAGACACAGAATCCAAAGCAGGCTTCAGGCTCTGAGCAGTCAGCATAGAGCCCAACACGGGGCTCGAACCCACGAACTGTCACACACTCAACTGACTGAGCCACCCAGGTGCCCCGATTGCCTTTTAGTTTTGATGATTGTTTCCTTCTCTGTGCAGAAGCTTTTTATCTTGATGGGGTCCCAATAGTTCATTTTTGCTTTTATATTCCTTGCCCCCAGAGACATGTCTAGTAACAAGTTGCTGCAGCCAAGGTCAAAGAGGTTGCTGCTTGTTTTCTCCTGTAGGATTTTTATGGTTTCCTGTCTCACATGTAGGTCTTTCATGATCAAATGGGATTTATTCCAGGACTGCAGGGCTAGTTCAATATTCACAAATCAATTAATGTGACATACCACATTAACAAAAGAAAGTATAAGAACCATATGATCCTTTCAATAGATGCAGAAAAAGCATTTGACAAAATACAGCATCCTTTCTTGATAAAAACCCTCAAGAAAGTAAGGATACAAGAAACCTATCTCAACATCATAAAAGCCATATATGAAAGGCCCTCTGCTAATACCATCCTCAATGGGGAAAAACTTCAAGCTTTCCCCCTAAGGTCAGGAACATGACAGGGGTGTCCACTCTCACCACTGTTGTTCAACATAGTATTGGAAGTCTTAGCGTCAGCAATCAGACAACAAAAAGAAACAAAAGGCATTCAAAATGGCAAGGAAGAAGGCAAACGTTCACTCTTTGCAGATGACATGATACTCTATATGGAAAACCTGACAGACTCCACTAAAAATTGCTAGAACTCATATGTGAATTCACCAAAGTTGCAGGATATAAAATCAGTATACAGAAATCAGTTGCATTTCTATACATCAATAATAAAGTAGCAGAAAGAGAAATCAAAGAATCAATCCCATTTATAATTGCACCAAAAACCATACGATAACTGAGAATAAACTTAACCAAAGAGGTAAAAGACCTGTATGCTGAAAACTATAGAAGTCTTATGAAAGAAATTGAAGATGCAAAGAAAGTGAAGACTCAAACATTCCACGTTCATGGATCGGAAGAACAAATATTCTTAAAATGTCAATACTACCCAAAGAAATCTACATATTCAATTCAATCTCCATCAAAATAACACCAGCATTCTTCACAGAGCTAGAACAAACAATCCTAAAATGTATATGGAACCAGAAAAAAACCCTGAATAGCCAAGTAATGCTGAAAAAGAAAACCAAAGCTGGAGGCATCACAATTCTGGACTTTAAGCTGTATTACAAAGCTGTTATCATTAAGACAATATGGTCTTGGCACAAAAACACACAGAGCAATGGAACAGAATAATGAACCCAGAAATGGACCCACAAATGTGTGGTCAACTAATCTTTGACAAAGCAGGAAAAGAGTATCTAATGGAAAAAAGGCAAAACATTCTTTTTAAAATTATCAGTAGAGGGGCGCCTGGGTGGCTCAGTGGGTTAAGCGTCCGACTTCGGCTCAGGTCATGATCTCGCAGTTCATGAGTTCCAGCCCCGCAAGGGGCTCTGTGCTGACACCTGGGAGCCTGGAGTCTGCTTGGATTCTGCGACTCCCTCTCTCTGCCCCTTCCACTCATGCTCGCTCTCTCTCCTTCTCTCTCAGAAATAAAAAACATTAAAAAATAATAATAATAAAATAAAATTATCATTAACCTACTAAAAAAATCTCCATTTTAACCGTTTTTTCAGATTTTGTTTCTGATTTTACATCAGGGAGGGAAAAAAGGCCATTGGTTTCCCCAACAATAAGTTTCCAGTCCTATTTGGCTTCACTGCCAGTCTTGTTTATCTCTTGCCCATAATATAATAAAGTTTCCTTAATGACCAGATTGGGATGATCACTTCCCTAATAAACTCAATGAGTTTGGAAACTCTATCTCAGAATAATAACAAAGAGACATTAATAGCTTAGTAGCTATTGAGATTTCGTAGTATGTTTCTGGACTTCTTAACAAGCCTAGTCTCGGTAAAGGCACCATGCCAACTGTACTGCATTGGATTCTAAGAAAGTCAGATTTTTCAAGCACAATTAATTTAACAAGTGTCAATCTGGTACCTTTTGATGGGCATGGACATCATTAAAAAATTGCAAAGATATAACTTTTTCCCATAAGGCAGGGATAATCTATGGAGTTTTACCAGAATAATTATGTGCATTTAGTGGCCCCTCAACTCTAAAGCTGCCAGCAGAACTGAGGTCATATCTGTAGCTATTATTAACAGTTATACCTCAAGAGGACGGTAGCTCCTAGTTTTCATGAGTTGCAAAATAACACCTTGGCTTCCAAACAAATACTGCAACCCTTTTTATAAAGAGCATGAACTGACCTTGTAAATAAATACTCCTGTACTAGAGAGAAAGCTGACAAAATTATAGAGATTTTTGTTTTTTATGTCATCTGCTAGAAAAAGTAATATTTTATCTTGCTCAATCAATCAATTATTCAGCAAACATTCATTGACTATTAAAGTTAGAGAAATTCAATTCTGTACAATGAACATTAAATATCCTGATAGCACAGAAACATATAGGGTGCATTCTAGGGGTTTCAATTTGGCCCCTAAAATGCAAACAAAGTACTTCATTTGTTCCAAAGCTGTAGGAAAAAACTAGCTGTGCCAGAATTATTGAAAGATGCTATATCTGCGTTCTGTTTTTTGTTGGTGATATATTTTTAAGAGCATTTCAGAGGTTCAATGTTTGCTTTATATGCAAATTTGAGAACACAGACTCTCACACCCAACAGGTTGCCAACCCAGCTTTTACAATGAGATTTTGTTCTACTATGTTACATATTTCGTTAAGAGAAGAAGGGATTTTTAAAAAAAAAATTTTAATGTTTATTCATTTCTGAGAGACAGGAAGAGAAAGAGCGTGAGCAGGGGAGGGGCAGAGAGAGAGGGAGACACAGAATCTGAAGCAGGCTCCAGGCTCTGAGCTGTCAGCACAGAGCCCAATGTGGGGCTTGAACCCACGAACTCTGAGATCGTGACCTGAGCGGAAGGTGGACCCTCAACCAACTGAGCCACCCAGGTGCCCCCAGGAGAAGGGATTTTAAAAAGACCCACCCTTTGCCCTCTAGGAACTTGTAAATTAGAAGGAGGAATACATTTTGTAGGTTAGTTCTCTATTTGAGGCAGTATCAATATGATGATACCTGCAACACAAAACAAAGTCACTGTGATCTTAATCCCTACCCTCAGCAGTCCCCACCCTCAGCCAAAATCCCTTTTCTAAAACTCTCTTCTGCTAAAATATTGGGGGTAAAAACACCTCTAATTATAAATAAGAAAATGTAACGATCACATCACACATGTAGTTAACAAGAAAAAAAAATTCTCAGATGTTTTGCCTGTCTATAAAGAATTTAATGGAGTTGACCCTCATTCAATCATGACCCTCTGCTTGCTAGTGTAACAGGTATCCACCTTGAGCATCCATATTTTTACAAACAAACCATTGTGTAGCAGTCTGCCTGACAGGCTGCATTTCCATACATAATTACACATACTCCAAATTATATACTGAGAAACATCTCCATTAAAAAGTAACATAGAAAGCCTCTGGACTTTTGTCTCCCTTGTCAACTTCTTGAAAATAAACTCTATTTATAAAATGAGAAATGACTTTTCTAAATTGTTAACATGAAAATTTACCTCTAGGCCAAAGGGGCTGAATTTACTTTCTTACTTCCATTTTCTTATGTAAATTTCAAAAACTGACCTTGAGTTTGTGATGGAATATAAAATGCAAGAAAAGACACAAAAAGCCACAACCTGATTAATTTTGCACAATTGAAGAGAACTTTTGCTTTCATTTTAACTTCCAAAGAGCTTCTTCTGCTATCATTTAAAAGGAATGTACAGTCTAATGCACATCCTAGTCAATTATATTTTAGATAACACTCACCCAGTCACTAAATTTATCTCTCGCTTGGATTATTTTCAATTCCCAACCAAAACGCTTCTCTCACGACACATATTGAAATTTTTCTGCTCGTGGCATGATTTTCTGCAGAACAGGACTTTGTCTCTCAGCTTGATGACCCCATAAAACAAAAGTGCCAAGGAACCAGAAATCAAAAGATAGATGAAACAGAAACCATTACCCTCAGTGAAAGGTGGAGACACGTGATTAAAGAAACAGCTGCAATAAAGTATGCAAAGTACTGTAGTAGAAGGTACTTGGAGATCTTGTATCAAGATACTTGGAGATGCTTGGACAACATAAAAGAAGATGTGATCAACCTTTTCCTGGCTGGGGGTATAAGAATTACGGAACTCTTGTTCGAGCCCCACGTCGAGCTCTGTGCTGACAGCTCAGAGCCTGGAGCCTGTTTCAGATTCTGTGTCTCCCTCTCTCTGACCCTCCCCCGTTCACGCTCTCTCTCTGTCTCAAAAATAAATAAACATTAAAAAAAAAAAATTAAAAAAAAAAAAAAAAGAATTAGGGAACTCTCCACAGGAGATAATGATGAAGTTTAACTGCTATTTAAGCTCCTCTCAGGTTAAAGCTCTCTAGCCTAAAGAACAGGGTCATGTCAGGCAAAAACAAAAACAAAAACCCAAAAAGCATGTGTGTGATACCTCGGCACGTTTAGTCCTCTAAGAGTGGCTTAGTGCAAGGGTCAGCAAACCACAGCCCATGGCCCAAATCTGACTCACTGCCTGTTTTCATGCAGTCTGTGAGCCTAAAATGCTTTTTTTAGATTTTTAAATGGTTAGGGGGAAAATCAAAAGAATAGTGTTTGATAGCATGTGATGATTATATGAATCAAAATTTCAGTGTTCATAAAGTTTTATGGAAATACATCCATGCCCATTCCTTTATATTATTGTCTACAGCTGTTTTTGTGTCACAGTGGCAGAACTGAATAGTCGTGACAGAAACTTTTTGTCCACAAAGCCTAAATACTCACCATCTGGCTCTTTATAGAAAGTGTGTTGTGATCTCTTTAGTCCAACTAGAGCAGAGAGTCTTGTAGTAATATACAAGGTAAGTAAAAAGAACTAAGGGGTAACAAATTAGCAGAAAGAGATTAAGGAAAACCATTCTATTTATAACAGCACCAAAAAGAATAAAATACCTAGAAATAAACAACCAAGGAGCCAAAGACCTGTACTCTGAAAACTAAAAATAGTGATGAAAAGAGTTGACAGTGATACAAACAAATGTAAATCTATCCCATGCTCATGGACTGGAAGAATTAATATTCTAAAACATTTTAAAATCTGCATACTATCGGGGCGCCTGGGTGGCTCAGTCGGTTGAGCAGCCGACTTTGGCTCAGGTCACCATCTCGCGGTCTGTGAGTTTGAGCCCCGCGTCGGGTTCTGGGCTGACAGCCTGGAGCCTGTTTCGGATTCTGTGTCTCCCTCTCTCTGACCCTCCCCCATTCATGCTCTGTCTCTCTCTGTCTCAAAAATAAATAAACGTTAAAAAAAAATTTAAAAAAAATTTGCATACTATCGAAAGCAGTCTACAAATTCAATGCAATCCCTACCAAAATACCAACAGCATTTTTCATAGGAGTAGAACAAATAATTCTAAAATTTGTATGAAACTTGAAAAAAAAAAACCAAAATAGCCAAAGCAATCTTAAGAAAGAAAATCAAAGTTGGAGGTATCAATCCCAGGTTTCAAGATATACCATAAAATTTTGACAAAACTATAAAAAGCAAAACAGCATGGTACTGGCGCACACACACACACACACGCACACACACACGACACACAGATCAGTGAAACAGAATAGAGGACCCAGAAATAAACCCACACTTATATGATCAGTTAACCTACAACAAAGGAGGCAGGAATATACGATGGGGAAAAGACAGTCTCTTCAATAAATGGTGCTGGGAAAATTGGACAGCTACGTATAAAAGAATGAAACTGGAACACTTTCTTATACCATACACAAAAATAAACTCAATCTGGATAAAAGACCGAAATGTGAGACCTGAAACCATAAAAATCCTAGAAGAAAACACAGGCAGTAATCTCTTTAACATCAGCCTTAGCAACATTTTTCTAGATATGCCTCTTTGGGCAAGAAAAACAAAAGCAAAAATGAACGATTGGGACTACAGCAAAATAGAAAACTTTTGCACAGTGAAGGAAAACCATCAACAAAACAAAAAGGTCACCAACTGGGTAGGAGAAGATATTTGCAAATGATATATCCAATAAGGGATTAATATCCAAAATATATAAGGAACTTATACAACACACACACACACACACACACACACACACAGAAAACGACAACAACAAAACGAATAATCCTTACACCAAGTCAGAATAGCTAGTATCAAAAAGATAAGAAATGACAAGTGTCGGCATGGATGTGGAGAAAAAAGTAACATTTATCCACTATTGGTGGGAGTGTAGATTGGTGCAGCCATTGTGGAAAATAGTATGGAGTTTCCTCAAAAAAATTAAAAATAGAAATAGTATATGATCTAGTAATTCCACTACTGGCTATTTACCCCCCAAAAATGAAAACACCAAGTCAGAAAGATATATGCACTTTTATGTTTATTGAAGCATTATGTATAATAGGAAAGATGTGGAAGCAACCAACTGTCCATCAATAGATGGATAAAAAAAGCTATGGTATATAATACAATAGAGTATTGTTTAGCCATAAAAAAAAAGGATGCAATCTTGCCATTTGTAACAACATGAATGGACCTAGAGGTTATTATGCTAAGTGAAACAAGTCAGACAAAAAAAGACAAATACTATAGGATTTTGCCAAAAATACAACAAACAAACAGCAGAAACAGACCCATAAATACAGAGAACAAAGTGGTGGTTGCCAGAGGGAAGGATAGGGAAAATGGGTGATGAGAAGTAGGAGATACAGGCTTCCAGTCATGGAATAAACAGTAACAGGGATAAAAGTCACACTGTAGGGAATGAAAGAAGAAGAAGGAGGAGGAGGAGGAGGAGGCGGAGGAGGAGGAGGAGGAGGAGGAGGAGGAGAGGAAAAAAAGAAAGAAAGAAAGACAGACTTTCATCCTAGATGTCATGCGTGTAGACTATGGGTGATAAAGAACTAGTTAAGCAGGAAAGTTTTAAATAGTAGAGCATTAATAGTAGGTTTCCATTTTGGGTCGTTTGAAGAGCAAAGCTAGAAACAAAGGAAACTTAAATGGTCAGTGCTATGATGGGGTATGTCTGAGCTCCAACAGTGATAGTGGGATCAAAAGGGAATATTTGGGAAATGGAATTAATAAAACTTCATGATGAACTCAACATAAAGGGTAGAAGAAAAACAATACCTTAGTTTCTGATTCATTTGCAGGATGACTGGTGGTGCCATTAACCAAGACAAAGGCTAATCTTTTCCCCTTTTTTCCATCATTTAGGAAAATACATATATAAATATGTCCCAGACTCCATCCTGAGGATATTTTTTCCAACTGATGTGTGAAAATGCGGAAGGACAAAATGCAAAAATTAAGTGGAACAAAAAAAATCATATGAAAAAGAAAAGAAAGGCAAAATCTGCACAAGATCATCAAACAAGACTCGGAGATGAGAATCTGCAGCACTTATTGTGAACATGGGGAAGGGTGGTCAGGGCAATGTTTCAGGTAATGTAAATAGCATGTGCAAAAAAAAAAAAAAAAAAAAAAACCCAAAAAACACAAGGGATTCTGGAACTAAAATATATTAACCCACGTAGAGCTAACAGTTTAATGGTGAATAGTAAAATAAGAATGCAAAGTTAGCACCATATCACACACAGACTTGCTTATCAAGATAAAGAGTTTAAAGTTTGTCATGAGAAAAAAGTTGTTGAAAATAGAAAATGTTTAAGTCACAAGTAACTTAATTAGAATTGAATTGAATTTGCAAAATACCATTCTGACTGTGTTTTAGGGAATATTGGGGGGGAAATCAAGGATTAAATCAAGAAAACCAATTAGACTGTTTTGAATCTTCCATCTGGCTTGAAATGAGTTAGTGGTAACAGGGATGGACAAGAGGGAAGCATTTGAGAGTGTTAAGAGTAGTAACTGGTTGGTTGACAATGGAGTGAGAGGGTATAATTCAAGAGGTCTGAATACCAAGCTAGAACGCTATGTCATTCACTGAAATGAAGATATTTAGAGGCAAAGAAGAGTTCCTTTTGGACAAGTTACAGGTAACATGGGATTTAAATTTAAAGGAGCTGTCTTGTCTAGAGAGAGAGAGAGAGAGCTTGACGTCCTTACTGCAGGAATGGTGCCAGTGCAGGATAGAACTATCTGTGACCACCCAGGGGTTTATAGGTAAGGAGACAAAGGTTGCTCTGACCTGCTAAGTACCTTCTTTTAAGGAAAGTATCTTATGAAGGAGACTTTAGGTTTAAGAACGCTTCTAGAATTTTCAGCCATCACCTTTTTCTTTCTCTTGTCACCAGAGTGATATATGGCTTCTTCAAATTTAGAAAGGAACATCTGGTCCCAGTGTCATCCTCTATTGCTAGCCTCTGCTGATGGGAGGATTGTCTCTCCTTGTCTTGGTGGTTGTCCTTAGCTTGCTCTGCTGATGATCTATCTACTCTAAGCACTTCATCCTCAGCTGTCTTCTGCACTCTCCTCGGGCACATTGGAACATTTTGATCTCCCTTATATCTCACAGGAGCTGAGAGACTTGAGAGGGCACTCTGTCTGTCATCCTCACCATCTCCCTTCTATTGGTAGTAGGGCAGGCTGCCATATTGCCTCTCCCTTGAATTAGATCTCCAAACCTATCTAGCACTTCCATTGCCCCTCCCTCTCCAAGATTCCCCTTGGAAGAGGCCAGAGGATGGTAGCGGAATTTCTACACTGATCTAAATGTTCTTCATATTCTGACCAGTGTTCTTCAGACTCCTCCCCAATTCAGAAGAATCTTAATCCACTCTCTGAATAATGGAAAACTATTTTCTGTCATTCTACATTTTTCTCCTTTCTGTGACTTAAAATATGGAACTCAATGCCCTGATACAGCCAGGCTTTATATTTGACATGCAAAAGAAAAGTCCTTAACATTCCAAAGCATTTTTCCTTCTCAAGTGCTTGCTTCTTGTAATTCAGGATTGCTTTTAAGATACTTCATGCTATGGACTTATCAAAAAATACATAATGAAACTCAAACTTAAAAAATAATTGATTCTTCATTCTTTTTGAGATCTTTTCCTCCCTTTCCTAGGTAATAAACTTTAAAGTCTTTTCTAAGAATACATATTTGATTTATTCTAACTGTCTAAAGCACAATGCATTAGAATTCATTTTACAGTCCATATAATTTTAAGATTTACATACATACAAGCATAAGAACAAATGTTACTTTTTAGATATAGATTTAATGAATTACTGATATGTATTGGTTTTGACACCCACATACTTATGGCAATAAATAATTATAACTTTAGACTTTCAGTAAGAACTTCTGTACAGTGATAGAAAATGTACAGAATATGGACATTTGGGGCACCTGGGTGGCTCAGTGGGTTAAGAGTCCGACTTCAACTCAGGTCATGATCTTGCAGTTCGTGAGTTCGAGCCCCATGTCAGGCTTTGTGCTGACAGCTCAGAGCCTGGAGCCTGTGTCTCCCTCTCTCTCTGCCCCTCCCTTGCCCCTCCCCTGCCCTTCCCCTGCTTGTGCTCTGTCTCTCTCTCTGTGTCTCAACAGTAAACAAATGTTAAAACAAACAAACAAACAAACAAAAAGAATTTAGAGAACATAGTAAAACAAATTTATCTTTCTTATACAATCACACCATGAATGATATGGCATAATAAATTGTATCACTGCCCAGCCTGGTTTGAAATGATGAAATTAGCTGAATAATTCCTAAATCTTTCTTTATTTTGTACTTTATAAATAAATGCTTATTTTTTCTTCCTTCTACATATCTGAAAAATAGAATAGGACACTAATGTTTTTCCTTAAAGTAATTCAACTTTGATCCTAATAAGTTAGCAAAGCCCATTTGTAACATTAATTTTATGAACATTAACACATGAAGATTTTAATTATTTTGAAATCTTATTTTAATGTTAGAAAGCCTTCAGGGGAAAAGGAGTCACAGACGCAGAAACACATACTAGATAATATTTCAAACTCTTAACCCTGTATACTCTTTCACATGGAAAATATCTTATTCCTCTCATCCTCCAACCTGGTTAATTGCTCCTTCTGTGCTCCACAAAGACTTCATGAGGATATTAATCTTTACCTCCCCAGCTGTACCAGATGCTTTGTCTTTCCTACATGTGCCTATGGCATCCAGTATATACTTCCAGTATGACATTTACCACCCTACATTATGATTGCTTCTTTATAGCTTTGTCTTCTCAGCAAGAGTGCAATCTCCTTGAGCATAGAAAGTGTCTTATTTCTTATTCTTGATCAACAATAACCAGCACGGTATCTAGTATAGTCGAAACTCAATACCTAGTTGCTAAATAATGAAGGAATGAGTGCTGTCACCACTTTACAGATAAATGAACTGATGGTAAAGACGTATTCTTATAAATCATGCCTGCTACAAATCCAAGCTCCGAACAATAAATATATAATCTGCAAATTTTACAAAAAAATACTGTGTCACCGGAGTGGAAGCAAACATTCATTTTTCCTTTATTTGAACATTCACTAAAAACTATAGTTAAAGTCAAAAACTAACTTACTGATTATAACTAGATACTTCATTTAGACTGACAAACTTATTCAAAATCATTATGCTAATACAGTGTTAAACCTTTGGGCTTGTGCAGAAGTATAGGTTTAAATTCTAACTTTTTTGACTTGCATGATTTATTAGACTTGGCTGAGCCTAGATCCTCTTTACTCTTGATTTCTTTAACTTGCTCCTCCCCTGAAAAATTGTAAGCAGTAAATTGGCCCTTACTTATAAAGGCCCTTAAAATTAAATTTTTTTAAATCCTTAAAAACACAAAATAAAAATAAATGTGTACCTAATTGGTGGCATAATCACATAGAAAGAAACTATTCCAAGTGACATTAAAAACACTAATTTTTTAATTACTGCCTATTGGAATATAATTTAAGGATGAAAATAACCGTTAAAAGTTGTTTTAAGATAAGATTTTATTTTAAGATAAGGTTTTGAAAACAAAATCTTAAACTCTTCATTAATCATGTTGTTGGCAGTTAGCAAGTTGGTGTTGTTATCCTGAAACACTTATATGTGGATTGTAGAATGAACTAATTGAGTAGTTCAGCAATATTTTAGTTATATTCCTAGTGTGGCTGCAAATCAGGATTCCTTATTCTTACCGTGGTGGGCGAAAGAGACGCAGACAGAAGATGTTAGGCAAAAACAACAACGACAAAACACTATTGTCCTGAATTTGAATTAAATGTAACAAATAGAATTCATGATGACATGTACATAGATTTTTCTATTAATATCTATTTATACTTATCTATTTTGGGGTGTACGTATTTCCTCACCCTATCCTTTGAAAGATACTTGAAAACAATGAGGAACCCAGCACCCAGATTGTGATCTCTAAGTACATTTCCTTCTAAACGGAAACAGAGATCCTTAGAGAAATTCCAGACCTGTAGTAGGCAGTGTAGAAAATAAATCAGATAGCAAGGAAGCTACCAGTGACTACTAAGAGCACGTCAATAGGACTTGAGCGTCAGCTTAAAGAGGCCCGAAGTGAGCTACGTTTAACTTCAAAAATGATTAAAATTACTGTGGATTGAGAAACCAAGTATGGTTAAATTCATGAGTTCATAAGAGTAGTAAAAAAAAATTTAATTGATTAATTTAAAAAGGCTAACTTGTCACCTCTGGAGAATGATGAAGAATCAATTCATTATTTGGAAGACTTGAAAGATAAAGGGAACATCCCAAGCATTTATCCTGTTTCCTACATGAACTATACCACTGGTAAAACAATATGAGATGAAGAGAACAACGCTTTTTAAAGTATCCCAGATAAAAAATGACGAGAATAAAAAGATAATTTGATAGTTTGGGAAGTCACCATTTTTGAAACCCCCAATTGGATTCAGCTATTAAGTATTAATGGTTACTGACACGACCAAAAGAGAAATAGCCCAACATTGACTGTCTCCTGATAGGAGAATTCACCATTTGCCAAGGCAATCAAACCTGAATCTGATCAGGTCTCTAGAGCTAACTTCAATTTACAGGAAATTTAGAACACAAAGTAACATGTTAAACGATTTCACAAAGATACAGCCTGCACAATCCAGACAATGGGAAAGTCTAGAGAGGCATATCAGCCAATCACAAAATATGACTTATTTGAATCCTGATTCAAATAAGTGGAAAGAGAAAAAATATATGCTATTATGATGGTTATAAATAATTAAGTAATGGGTTAGGTCAATGACCTTGAAAATTTCTGTTTTCCTCGGTTAAAAAAAAATATGTGCCCATCCAAGGAAAATTTGGTCAGGACAGTAATTAGCATGGTCAGTATGAACCACACTCCCATAGAAATACAAGTTTTTCTCTTATATTGCCTATAAAAGCATTTTATTAGTTATGATAATTTATGTTTTTAATCTTTCCGGTTAATATACCCAGAGGCAATGGAAATGGAGCAGTAAGAAGGCAGAAATGAATCCAATATTATGCATAAATCCAAAAGCATTAAAAAGCAACTCTGTGCTTTGGTTTCCAAAATCAAGTAGGTTGAAATGTTTAAAGAAAGCTATAAACCCCTTATTTTCCTTTTTGGTCACTGATTTTTGTTGTAACAGTTATGAAAATTAAGAAAATCATTTTTTGATTATGAAAAATTATGATTTTTAGTAAGCTAAATCTATTATTTATAAAAATGGGAATATTGAACATCAGATTAACAACTCTCACTTAAAACCAATTTATTTCAGAGTGTCAATTATCTATTTAGAAATAACGGTCTATTTTCTTACACTTCTGGAAAATTATTTTCCTGAATATGGTACTCACAAATCTTAAGACTTGGAACTTGAAAGTAGTTTTACTTTTCTTAATAACTATTTAATGAAAAATAGATATTCCACACAATGTGTGACTTAATACAGTTTCTTTCACCTGTCTGTAACAAGGAATGCCATTACATGTCTCCCCTTGAATTAAGGCTCAGATGCCTCCAGGGTGACCACATAGTGCTGGCCCAGGAGTTTACAGGTTTCCAATTCTGAGCCTCTGGGTATTTCAGGCAAAGGTAATCCTTTTTTATTCTGAGTTATCAAACCAATTTTCACCTCTTTACTTTAAGGCTGTCCTTTCTCACTAGGAGAAAAAAACAAAACAAAACATTATTTTCCTACCAGAACTCTCCTTTGATGCAATAAATAACTGTAGACGTGAGAAAGATACCAGACTCCTTTTTATTTTGTTCTATAAGGAAATAACATAGACATACCTGTACACTATCTTCTCCATCTGATTTGAAGTCATCCTTAATTCTGTTTGCATCAAATATTTTCATGCAGAGAACATGGTGAATTATAATCTTTATCAGTAAATTAAATAATGTGAACATTTCTCCTAGTACCAAACTAGCTAACTCTTCTAAAGTTCTTTGCAATAATACCTGATTTAAACAAGTAAACCAGGTTTTTCACATTTCAAAGGATCCACATAGAACTAAAACCTTTTTCTTTTTCTAGGACTCATATGCAATGCTATTTCAGTCCCCTTTTAAAGAGTAGAATTGAATAATCCTTCCAGGATACATTTTCTCCCTTACAGAATGTATGAAGAGCTAAAATTTCTCTTAATGAAATATTACTCATCGTTCAAACTCATTATTACTTATTTACTAAAACTTCATCATTTCAGTGAATTTTTTAATTAATTTTGAAGCTATTAATAGGAAGGAATGAAGAGATTTGACAGAGATGACTAATCAAATATTGAAAAACCATATGACTTCTAAGAGTCACGGTTCATTAATATCACAACAGCGTCTGGCACATCACAGAAGCTAACAATATATTCTAAATGAATATGTGTATAAATATTGTGGCAACTATCATATAATAAGTTACACACACCCACACCCCACTTAGCCAACCACATTGTAAACTCCCAGAGGGCAAGAAAAGTGCTCGATTGCTAGAAAAACATTTGGAATGTAGCAGATAATAAGTAAATATTGAAGGAAGAAAAGTAGTGAGCAAGCCTCACTTAAGAGAAAATTATCCATTAGTGTTATTTAAACACCATCTTATAGTTTGACTTTATAACTAACTTGTATAGGATGACCTGTAGTGGTTATTTTGTAAAAACCACCCAATTCTTTATCAAAAAACACCGTGACTTTTAAGTTACCTTTGAATATTTCAAAACCTGGTGTGAATCTTCACTACCATTAGAAAGTAAAGAGAAATTATATAACCTTACATAGAATAGTCTCTGGATGCTTCAGGGGGATGCAAATGTCTGTTTATTTCAGAGTCCAGTAGTGACATTCAACTGGCCAGCTACCCTAAGACCTTCAGTCCTGGGGCTACTCTGCGACCATTAGAGAGTGTGCCCAGAAGAAATCAATACAAAAAAAAGCCACTTTAGGTGAGCTTCTGCTACAGGTCTGGTAGTAGGCAATTGATGCATTAGTATTAATTGAGCTAAATGAATATGATGATATAGAGAGTTAATAATATGATGATATAGAGAATCATCAGCGACAAGGCAAGCAAAGAAACACAGTTATTAGGGAGTTTGAGAAGGTAGTAGTCCATGTGTCCAAGAAGCAAAGGTGGGAGGTAGGTTACAGGAGTGTAGATATAAAATGTCACATGTGGGGGGCTACTTGGATATGTGACAAGAAAATACAAGTTACAGATGATGACATTAGGGAAACAGACATTCAATTCATATATTCCAACATTCAAGACATATTGACTAAATGTCAGTATGGACATTGGGAATATAGGACCAATAAATGGTGGTCTAAATTGTCAAAAGTCTAGTGATCTATAGAAGTCAAATTCTGAAACACGTAAATAAATAATCACCGTGTTACAGGTGCTATGGTAGATTCATGTATGAAATAGAGGATACAGCAGAAAGGAGGGGATGTGAAAGATTTTTACATTAGGGGGAGATTGAAATGAACGACTTCCTACGTAAAACCCAGTAGGATAAATGAATATGTAAGAAATTAAGATACAATGTCGGTAAATGCTATGATAGAAGTATGCCCAGGATGCATACTCTGATTACTATGATTACTAAATCCACCTGGGAGATTAGGTTACAAAGCAGGAGGCAGAGATGCAATTATAAACTTTTGAATTAAATTTTATACTTTAATTTTTACATTACATTAAATTTTTACTTTTTCAAAATTATCCAGCAACATATGCCATTGACTCCTTCACCATATCCTTGAACTTCATCCTATGTCCAAATGTCACCCTATCCCTGAGCCCTAATCTGAGATATGGAAATATGAAAATGGATTGAATATGTGACTGATACAGATGAGGTACAATGCCTTGGATTATAGGATCTTTGGTGTCATAAAAAGAAGTTTAGTCTATGTCCCTGGTTCCTGGCACAGAGCTCCTAAAACCTTTGGAATTTCCTGAATAAAGGTGATAAAAGCATCCTTTTTTTATGGCAGGCCCCTAGATAGCTCACTGGGTGGCCAGAAAGACCAAGTCCTGATTAGAAACTTGAAACCCTCAGCCCCAACCTCTGGAGAGGAGAAAGGTACTAGAGATTGGGGCAATCATCCATCAATGGCCAATAAGTTAATCAATAATGCCTATGTAATGAAACCTTCATAAAAAGTCCTGAACAGTGGCATTCAGAGAGCTTCAGATTTGGTGAACATATCAATGTGTAGGGAAGTTGGTGTCCCTCAACTCCACAGAGACAGAAGTGCCTGTGCTTCTTCCAGACATAGCCCTGTACACCTCTTCATCTAGTAGTTCATTTGCATCCTCTACAACAAGCCAGGAAACAGAAGTCCAGGGCCTTTGTGAGTTCTGTGGCTTGTTTTAGCAAATTATCAAAACTAATGAGTGAATTGTGGGAAGCCCCAATGTATATCTGGTAGGTCAGGACAGGTTGCCCAGGATTTGTGATTGGCACCTGAAGTGTGGGCAGTGTTGTGGAACCTGACTCCTTTAACTTATGGAATCTCATGCTAACCCCAGCTAGTTAGGGTCAGAACACCCAACTGGCATCCAGAGAATCAGAGAATTGGTTGTTGGTGTTGGAAAACACCCCAAGGTCACAAGTACTTGGAATAACCACAAGTCAACATAGCTGCAAAATCAACATGTTAGACACCAGGAAAGACTTTCGATGGGCATGGGCTGAGTCCTCAAGGGTGACTCACAGTCTGGCCAGTGGAGGAGGTCCAGAGAGGTGGAAGAAAGCTGTCAGAAGCAGAAGGACAGGAGAGGTAATGTTGGAGGAATGCAAGAGAATGTGGCCTGTCCTGCTCTGGGAGGCTGGCTGGAATGTGGAAAGTCAGGGCAGAAACCCACAAGAGCTGAGACTAGAAAGATAATCAGGGCTGGAATGGTCAGCTAAGGGCTTTCTGTGGTGTTCCCAGTTAAAGATGATTATCATCTCAAATGTTCCTGGAGGACTGTGGGTGGAAAGACTTAATTTTTTTTTATATAAATATTGATAGAAGACCAAACATTCCTCCCATTTTTGGTGAGGTCTGTACTAATTGTCCACATTTATTGCAGACCACTGGCTACTAATGTCATCACAGGTTCCCAAGGTTTTACGGCAGCAACATTTCAAATGGAAACATGCTGCTGTGATTTGAGATCCCTGAAAGATTTGGCATTGGTCTCTGGGAAAACCAGCATCCCTAAGTTTGCCAGTACGAGATCCTTGCTGAAGTCTCTCCACCCATGGTGGATGCTGTGCTCTCTCTACATGGAATTTGGTCCACAAGAAAAAGGAGGTATACTTTCTCTTGTTCGGGCTTGGCCCAAGGCAAACACATCCCTCTCAGGCTTCTCTTGGTTCAGGATTTTGCTCAGAGCACTTGACTCTGCCCAGCTTTTGCAACTGAAGACGAAGAGCACAAACACACTCTTTTAGCCTGACAAACTGTCAGATATTAGAGATGGAAGAATAGCTAAGATCCTGATTTCCCAGACTTCAAAACTTCCATCAGTTTCTGTAACACCATCATGCTAGGCTACCATGGGGGAGGTCATGCGGCTCAGAGCCTATACTCACACAGAGGTTCTCAAAGGGTGGTGTGGCTCCTTGGGAGACCCTGAAACGTTTTCGGGGGGTCCTCGAGGTCAAAACCATTCTCACAATAATGCTGAAGTGTTGTGTGCCTTTCACTGTGTTGATATTTGCACTGATGATAAGGAAAGCAATGGTTGGTAAAACTACTGATGCCTTAGAAGAAATCAAGGCAGTGGCCGCAACCTGTTGCAGTGGTCATAGTAAGTCTATGCCATGCACTGACCATGAAAAAAAAAAAAAAAAAGGCCAGGTTCACTTAAGAATGTCCTTGGTTGCCTAGTAAAATATATTACAATAGTATTCGACTCAACCTGTACAGCCTGCAAGTACATGTCTTTTATCATTCTCTATGACGAAATAGGAAGCACACATCGAGTACTCTTGCTACATCCCCAAGTATTATAGTTGTTGGCAAGGAAATGCCCTCTGGACTCCAGAGCTCAGTTGAGCTGGGAGAGAAAACGGAGCTGTTTGTCACGTGTCAGAACAGCTCGCTGAAGGAACAAGCCGAAAAGGAAAAGAGTTAAGCCTTTACTTACTGCGATGGGATAAGCAAGAGGCTAAACCAGGAGAAAACGCCGACTCCCGTTTCCTTCTCCCCCCCTGGATGGGCACACCAGTCGAGGGTCGGGTGGATCATCTTACCGTTGATGGAGCCGCCAGAACAAAAGATTCTGGTGGTTTTGTGGCCTCTGGGCTCAGGAGGAAGAGTTCAGGGTCAGGCGTGGAGTGCAAAAGTACTTGTGCTGGGTCAGAGTCGGGGAAAAGCGTTTCCCCTCTTCCCCCATAAGCAGAGGCACCTGAGGAAGACCTCTGCCCGAGGCCTCTAATCAAGAGACCTAGAAAGGAAGGTGCCCAGGTGAGGAAGGTAAGTATTATGCAAAGAGCATGACAGATCAGGGGAGTCTGAGTTCTCCGGGGAAGCTATTCAGAGGCTGTGCTAGGCCGGCTGTGTGCCAGGTACGGTGTGGGGAGGGCAGCTCTCCCCCGGAAGGCCTACCAGGGGAAGCTTTTGTAATGGCCGCGGGTCACACCTGAAAAATCACACGCAGGCTTTTTAACCAGCAGCCCGACTCCTCATTAAGAAAGTCACACGGAAAAAGTGAGTGCGTTGCACGCTGCCCTAGTAACATGTTTAGAGAGCACCGTTTTTATTTGAAGAAACAAGCGACAAACTGTGGTTATTGAAACCTAGGCATTTGGCAGACATTTTCTTAAAAATGAACAAAGTGAGCCTGTCATTTCAAGGGAAACATCCGAAAGTTTGTTGCCAGTGATAAAATGCAAGCTGCCAAGCAAAAATTGGAATTTGGGGAGACTTGTATCCACCACTATAAGCTTCATAATAATTGCAGACTTTTTGGAATGAGTTCAGTGGTGACGTTAATGATTGCAAGTGTTGTAGCTTAAATTGTGTCCCTCAAAAAAAAAAAAAAAAAAAAGTTCAAGTCCTAACATCCAGGACCTCAGATTGTGGCTTTATTTGGAAATAGGGCCTTTACAAATATAGTTAACATGAGGTCATTAAGTGTCAGCTCAAATCCAATATGACAGGTGTCCTTAAAAAGGGGGGACATTTGTACACGGAGACAGACATGCACAGAGGAAGACAATGTGACAACACATGGGGAGGGCACCATGTGATGATGGAGGACTCCGGTGATGTGCCACGAGGCAAGGAACACCAAAGATCGTTGGCAAACCTCCAGAGGTAGAAAGAGGCAAGAAGGGATTCCCCTACAGGTTTGAGGGAGTATGGCCCTGCCCACACCTTGGTTTCTGACTTCTAGCCTCAAGACCCAGAAGACAGGACATTTCTGTTTTCTCACCATCACCCAGGTTGTTGTATTTTTGCCAATACAGCAATGTTTTCCATATTGTAAAATGAAATGTGTCAGTATTTACAAGATCTGTGGACTAAGGTGAACTGGTATTTTCTGAATATCAATGGGTAAAGGTATAAAATCCTACATGGGTACAATATCCATTCAAAGTTTTCATGGGTTTTCATGTAGCAGAGAATGAAGAGTTCACTGATAGGGTTGGATTGAACATACTACAACCAAGCTTTAAAAAACTACCACTTATTAACTTTGGGCATCACATCAAACAGGAATATCCACAATTATCTGAAAAGGCTACTGAAATACTCCTTCCATTTTGAACTACATGTCTATGTCTATATGAGACCACATTTTCTTCATATACTTCAAACAAGACAACATATTGCCACAAATCAATTGTAAAAGCAGATATAAGAACTGTCTTACATTAAGGCAGACATTAACAGTATTTGTAAAAGTATAAAATAATACCTCTCTTCGGGGCTCCTGGGTGGTTCAGAGGGTTAAGTGTCCGACTTCGACTCAGGTCTTGATCTCACAGTTTGTGGGTTGGAGCCCCACATCGGACTCTGTGCTGACAGCTCAGAGCCCACAGCCTGCTTGGGATTCTGTGTCTCCCTCTCTGTCTTCCCCTCCCCCTCTCGCACTCTGTCTCTCTCTCTCTCAAAAACAAACATTAAAAAAAATTTTTTTTAAATAATGTCTCTCTTCTCACTGTTTGATTTTGAGAAAATTAGAGTTTCTTCAAATAAAAATAAGCAATTATGTTAACGTCTAATGAGTTTGTTATTTTTTTAAATATTTTTAATTTATTTTGCGGGAGGGATAGAGACAAATGGGGGAGGGGCAGAGAGAGGGAGAGACAGAATCCCAGGCAGGTTCCCCACTGTCAGCACAGAGTCTGATATGGGGTTTGAACTCCCAGAACCATGAGACCACGACATGAGCCAAAATCAAGGGTTGGACGCTTAACCGATTGAGCCACCCAGGCACCCCATGATTTTGTTATTTTTGAGGAATTATTTAATGTTTTCAAGCATCCTCAGTTCTAATGGCTAACACAGCAAACGTTGATAGCTTGAACATAAGCAAAAGAATTCTGGGATCCTCAACTATTTTTGAAGAGTGTAAGTGGTATGGAGACAAAAAGTTTGACAACCGCTTTTCTAGCAAATGCTCATTTCTGGCTCGCTGAAGTGTAGAGCCCTATTCCCTAATTCCCACCCCTATGAATGGATTAGGCTGGTTGTAAACCCAGGGATTTCCATCTTTCCTGTATCTTAGACCCAGTTGTGTCTTCTGATTCCTCTGCTTGATGAGTGGGGAGGGACATGTGGGCCCATTTACTTGGGAGATGGATGTTTAGAGAGGGAGCCAAGCCTAGGTGGCAAGTGCACTGTGCTTACCTCACAAAAACCCCCATGCCCAGCACACAGTGGGCTCCCAGGGAGTTTCGTAGCTCCTGCTGGCCATAGATGGAGTGAAGGATCCTATGAGCCTTCCCATCACCACCGCCACCCACAGTGGATGCTATGCAGATTCCCAGGACCCATCCCAAGAGACTCAAAAGATCTGAATTGAGTTGCAGAATCCATATTTTCAGTAAGCAGCTCAAATGATTCTGGAGCAAGTGGACCACATATGAGAAACGGTACCAATGGGTAGGGTGTGCTTGTAACCAGGACCAAATATGAGAAAGGTGCTGGTCAGCTCCTGGCTAAAGGCTAGGTAATTATCAAGACTACTTGGTCCATTGCCTACAGAACGAACACTTGCCTCATGATTTTATGTGGGTCAAGGGATACGTGTGCTATTGCCGGCAGGACACCATAATTGATCTGGTTAACTCTGAGAGGAGGAAGAAATGGATTTGTCAATCTGAGACCCTAGCTGGAAGAGTGGGCCCTTGAAACAGACTCACCTGGGAAACAAAGCTGATACAAAATGAACGTCAGTTACCCAGTTCCAGGGGCCGGTATATCTTCACTTCTTTTTGATGTATCATTTGCTAAGTTACGCTTACATAAAATGCCCAAGACAGTAATACCTGAGTGCCCTTTCGACTCCTAAGAAATGCACAGTATTTAAGTGCTGAGTAAAACATAATCCTTGTTTGTCTTCACAGGGAGACAGAATGACAGTGCAATTGTGGGTAGAGCCTACGTTGGATGATCACTAACACTATAATGTATCTCCGTATCATTTGTGTGAATGATTTTTAGAAAAGGTTGAGACTATCAATATCACATGTATTGAACCTAAATATTATGCTTAGTTTATTCCAAATAAGCAAATAGCATTTTGCTTTATAAACCAGCCTTTTGTGTTAGGTTATTGGCCTAGACTTCCAGGGTCTATCAGGAAATTGTTTCTGCTTCTAGGATTTACCCTCTACCCCCAGCCTACCCTCTACTTTGTTTATCAGACTTACCTTTCTAAAATAAAAGCCTCTTTCAGGGGATGCCTGGGTGGCTCAGTTGGCTAAGAGGCCAACTTTGGCTCAGGTCACGATCTCACCGCTCCTGGGTTCGAGCCCTGCGTCCGGCTCTGTGCTGAGAGCTCAGAACCTGGAGCCTGCTTCAGATTCGGTGTCTCCCTCTCTCTCTCTGCCCCTCCCCTGCTCATGCTCTGTCTGTCTGTCTGTCTCTCTCTCTCAAAAATAAATAAACATTTAAAAAAATGTTAATAAAAGAAGTCTACTTCAGATCTCTTTACATTGTGTCATGCTACCACACCGTCCTTTATCCAGCACCTTCAATGTGGTGGACCTTCATTCAAATGGTTTTCACCTATTATCACTTTTTCTCACCCATAGTGTTCACCCTATTTTCCCTATGCCACACTTAGAAAATGAAACTCAAAGAGCTTAAGCACATTTATCTAAGTTAGGAAATTATTATCTGCCTAAGCTAGAACCCTTGCCCGGTTAGAAGACTCTGGCCCCCAAGCCATATTTTAGCCTGAGGATGCTTGGATACATTGACTGTATCAGGTTTCTAAACTTCAAAAAAAAATTTTTTTTTTTATTTTAGAGAGAGAGAACACAAGTGTGGGGAGAGGGGCAGAAAGAGATGGAGAATCTGAAGCAGGCTTCAAACTCAGCGCAGAACCCAAGGCGGGGCTCTATCCCACAACCCTGGGATCAGGACCTGAGCTGGAATCAAGAGTTAGATGTTCAACTAGCTAAGCCACCCAGGCACTCCAGACAGTATTAGGTTTCTAAATCAAACAGGCTGAGGTCACTTCCCTGGTAAGCCCTAAAACCACAGTTGGCTGTGCCTACTTCATACAGTAATACAAAGGGATTCTGCTGGAAAGCAAACTATATAGCGGGACTAGTTAATTTGGCTTAGGGAGCATCCCATCAGACCACTGAGTAGAGTCAAAACTCTTCAAATGGTGCCAAAGATAGCTTTGTGTCAAGCCACTGAGTCACACAGCAGCACAATAAAAATAAGAATGACTCATACTTTTTGGTCTCTGTCACGTACTCTGCCAAATAGCAAAAAATAGAAAGATGTTCCTCAAATGTCACATTAGGAATAGTTCAGGAATAATTCCCACACTTTATGTATAAATATTCCTACAGAGCCCGGAGACTGCTGCTCACACCAGGTTGTACCTGAAAATCTTACTGTTTTCAAGTCTTTAAAATTCTGGACCCTTTTCAATAATCTAACGTGCTGTGCTTCTTGGAAACAAACCCAAGCATTAAGCTTGAGGAATTTAAATTATTAGAACAAAATGCATTTTCAATGTATTTTCTAGTGCTGCATTGGACTTTCAAAAAGAAATTGAAAATGTTGGTATTTGTTTACTTGCTTCTTTTTTTGAAGAATGCAGCAAACGCAAATAAACAACCAAACAGAATACACATATCCTTTAGAGGCGGGCCCCTAGAATTTCTCAAAGTCTCTTCGGAATTGTCTCCTGTTAACATTCTCCAAATCAGAATACTCAAGAGTAATGAGTCTCTTTATATATACTACCTAATCAATAAGAAATAAAACTTCCAGCACAAACAAATTGCCATTTCAGCAAAAAGAGATTTAGTCTGCTTGGCTTGTATTTCCTCGTTTGTAAAATAAATGCAAGAAAGTCTGATTTATCTGGATCTTTTCCCCACTGAACAAAAAGTAATTTGGTGAAACTAGAGTTTTATTTTTCACCGTATTGTATTTTTTAATTAAAACTGGCCAGTGGAACCTCTCTATCCCCAAATCATGGTGGGTATTAAATTTCAAGGAATCCTAGGGGCGCCTGAGTGGCGCAGTCGGTTAAGCGTCCGACTTCAGCCAGGTCACGATCTCGCGGTCCGTGAGTTCGAGCCCCGCGTCAGGCTCTGGGCCGATGGCTCGGAGCCTGGAGCCTGTTTCCGATTCTGCGTCTCCCTCTCTCTCTGCCCCTCCCCCGTTCATGCTCTGTCTCTCTCTGTCCCAAAAATAAATAAAAAATGTTAAAAAAAAAAAATTAAAAAAAAAAAATTTCAAGGAATCCTAAAGCAAGTCGAGAGAATTTCATTTTTAGCAAACTGCAAGGCATTAACATTAATAAATGGGCTGATGGTGCAATTAATACGCTAGAGGCCTTGAATAGAAAAAAAGGAAGATTTCGTGTTAGCAACCATTACTTCTGCCAGTTGAAGAAATTTCTAAGGCCGTGTTTTACTAAGTGAACTATATAATCAGGACCATTGAACAGTAGTTGTGTTTTCATTATAGTTACTGTTAACTAGTCTGTTTATTTTTGGCGTGATTATCATTCATGTAGAGACTTGGATGCTGTACCCTGTATAGCTTCAATATATAATTCGTAACCAAGAATACATACACTGGAGTGGCAAAGCACTCCAAGAAGAGTTTTCATTCACAGGATTTACTCGGTAGCTAATACCGGATCAGTTTATCCAGGATCTTGCCAGAGATCAGATTCCCCAGGGTGACCCCCATTAACTCCTCTATTGCTTTTCCATACAAATGGTAAGTATAGAGGCATTTGAAAAATACTTTAACATTTCTTTTGTATTCTAAAGACAGTCAGTTATTTTAATGATTACAAATCAAAATATAATAGGCTTAAAGCTACCTGTGAAACATGGTAAAGCCAGCTGGGGATGCTGAGCCTACTTCAACTTGAACCCTGCAATGAAGGAGTTTACAGGCACCTGGAGGTGATAAAATTTCTACCCAAATGCCCAGAGGTCATAGTGATTCTGAAATGAAACTCTGGAGTGGGAGCCAGCCCGCATCTGTATACATCCCAAGTCAGAAACTCATAGTTACAGGAATTTGGGCAAATTACTCTGTGTCTCGAAGTCTCAAATTCCCTATCTAAAGAATGGAAATAATAACTAATGTGCAACATTGTTTTGACAATTAAATGGGATAATGTACAAAAAAATCGAGTGTAGCACCTTATGTATAATAGGTGTTAGAGGAGAAACCTGGGCTCCCCTTCCTTACTAGGTTCACGTCACTGCAAAGTTCAAACACGTTCCACTGTAGAGCATGTGTTAGGGTCAGCTCCTTTATTCTCAAAGGAATTCCGTGAACTTGCATGTGACCAAAGCACTTTGCATTTTCACTAATTAATTTCAATTGGAGAACCAAAATTCAGCATTTCCGTCAATGGGGACTGGTGGGCAACAAGCCATGCATAGTGGTAGGTGTAGTGCCTATGACTTCATCATTAATATAAAAAACATGTATTTTCTTATCACATTTTCCTGCTGCTAAGATCTTAAAATATCATTTATGTTTATCATTACTTTGAAATTAGTTATTGGACTCAGCCTATAACTTTTTATTTAATGCATTAATCAAAAAACACATATGTAGGGGTGCATGGGTGGCTCAGTTAAGCCTCCGACTCTTGGTTTTGGTTCACGTCATGATCTCATAGGTTTCATGAGTTCAAGCCCCAAGTCAGGCTCTGTGCAGGCAGTGGGGCTCTGTGCCTGGGATTCTGTCTCTTTCCCTCTCCCTCTCTTCCACTCCCCTGCTCATGCTCTGTCTCTCTCAAAATAAGTAAATAAACTAAACACACACACACACATATATAATTACGGACACAAATTTTAAACATTTCTTGATGACTGTTTTTTAATATTATTTTTTAAGCATACGTACTTTATTTTATGCATTTAAAAGCATTATTCTGAGATGAGACCCCTCCCCACCCCCAGCCGACACCAGACTTCACAAAAGGATCCACAGTGGAAAAATAGTTAAGACTTGCCCTGCCACCCAGGAGCCGATATCTGTAAACAGACACGTGCTCGCTGAGACCAAAATAGAGAATCCCCAGGGTCAGTAATTGGGAAATAACCCTTAAAGAAAGGAACTGATACACCAAGTGATGGATCTGGAGGATGAGAACAACAGGAGGGAGCTTGAAAGACTGACAGCATTCGTGGGGGTTGGGGGCTGGGGGGGGGGGGGAGGGTTGGTGGTTAAATGCTCCTTGTTGGTAGCCACTCCTCTCTTCCAGGGCTGAGGCCAAAAGCATCAGATTCTTTGTAACTGTTCCCGTTCCTTCCACACCACACGGGGCAACCACTCATCAAATCCGGGCTGCTCCCCTTCAAAACACATCTACATTCCAGTCATCTCACTCACCTCCACCACTGACACCAGGATTCATGCCACTATCGTCTCTCACTCGATAATAAATAGATGCCTGGCTGCTCTTGCTATTTCAGGGGAGGCCTGAAACATTCATAAAATTTTAGAAGCACGTGATAGAGGCGCGGGACTAAAAATACCCCTTGCGAAAGTCTGGAGAAGCCCTCTTAGCACATATCCCTGTGACTCCCAGGAGAAATGGAAATTGAAGCGTCCTGAAGGTGATGCATAAAAAATACTCCTCAAAATACACCCCTGCCCAATGGCAGCCAAAATTGCAAATTTTTTTTTTACGTTGAAAAAAGTTACCATGTCTCAAATGCCACTTACATGAGGAGAGGACAACATGTATAGGTAAATTGCCAGCCCCCAGATACAATGAATCTCTCACACAGGGAGGCTTCTAATTGTTTGTTTACAGTTCACGAACTCCAGACAGCTGGTTTAGACTGAATGGGATTATGGAGAAGCAGAAATCAGGGTTTTTCCTGTCCACCCACCCTCCCTCCCTCAGGTATCACTGTATCTCTGCTTAGCCAATATAAAGCAATGAGTTCTGGCAACATATATTTCCCCGACACTACCTCTCTAGGCATTGGCAATGTGTGTTCCATTTTTAATGTCACGAATGAGAGTCAGCGCTGTGATAGGTGTGTGTAACCTGGAAACTCAGCCCCAGAAGTAGCAACCGAGTTCTGACTCTTCAGGAGGAAAACACAGCTGGACATAATTTGGGATGGGGAACAGAACAGGCAGTGAGGTTTCGGTTTTGGCTACAGAGTAGCCTTGGGATCTTTTAAGGTAACAAACTGTTTTGGCCTATTTCTGGGTCTTCTCAGAAAAAAATATTCACCCAACAGCATTCCCAAGGAGTCCATAAAGGTGTGAAGTTCAGGAAGCAGCCTGAGGAAGGGAGGAGCGGGACTTCCCAATAGGCTGCTAACACCTTTCCAAACACTTCTGGGTGACAAGAGGCTTAATGATGAAGCCCAAGGGGTTACAGAACCAAAAATCTAAGCCTCATTAGGTATGTATTTAAATATACATCGTGTCGGTTTCGTGAGGTGGGACTGTCACTAAATACTCCTTGTCTCTTGCCTCATTCCCTAGCCTTTCCCGCAAAACTGAGATAAGTTACCTGACAGTTGAGTGTGAGAGAGAAAAGCCCACTTCCTCCCCTACCCCCTTGGAAGTCAGCTGCCTCCAGAAAGCCAGAACAATGTCTTCCTCTACACCAGAAATCTTACAGGGGCAGCGTTGTTGGTGACAAGGTGGTTAAGAAGTACCAGAAAGCACATTTTGGCTTTATAAATAAGGGGCTGTGTGATTCCCATCTACTGGATTCCTATTTCTCATTTGGCTCAAACCTCAGGTGAAAAGAAGGAGTTGCTATGTACTAGGCCCCCTCAAACAGCATGCATTAGCCATTTGATAAATAGTTCCTTCAAATGATCCAAGAAAGAAAGTAACATGTGTCCTAAGAAAACTTGACATAGGTAAAGAGCTGGGATGGCTGAGAGAGAAAGAGGTCCTCCTGTTGCTTGGTGGATGGAAAATTTCATGAGGTGGTCCTAGGGGCATCTGGGTGGCTCAGTCGGTCAAGCGTCCCACTTCAGCTCAGGTCATGATCTCATGGTTCGTGAGTTCAAGCCCTGCCTCGGGCTCTGTGCTGACAACTTGGAGCCTGGAGCCTGCCTCAGATTCTGTGTGTCCCCCCCTCTCTCTTTCTCTCTCTCTCTCTCTCTCTGCCCCTCCCCTGCTCACACTGTGTCTCTCTGTCTCAAAAATAAGGAAACATTAAAAAAAAAAAAAAGACATGAGGTGGTCCTCGAAGAGAGGAAAAATTTATACTTGAGGAATTGGAAAAAAAAAAACAACACCAAACATAAGCAGTCAGATCTAAGCACTTGAACAAAAACGTGAAGGCATGAGAATGTGGGGCATCCACTCACTGTTTCAGTGAGTCTTATGAACTGCCATAATCTGTTCCACAAGACCATCCCTCCCAGGCCACTGCAGATGAAACGGAATGATTACCTTACTCAAGAAAGACCATCAACGCACAGATTCTACAATGGTTTATTATGTGGCCAGTACAAGAAATCTGCCCACTAAGGGTTAGGGTGATTAAAAATCAACCATAATACACAAAATTCTATCTTAAAAGTCTGATGATGAAATAGATACTAAAATACACCCTGGAAAAGCAGTGTCCAGATGCTGTAAATTTGTAAGCAGCAAGAAATCAGTAAGCAAAACCCATGCAACCATGGGGAAAATGATAGATATGAACTGATAATGCCAGAATCACCAGAAGGAAAAGAGAAAAGATCAGTGCTCTCCATGAAGTTTTTGTCACATAGAATGCCGTACTCCCTTAATTATAGATCAGATAGATAGTTGTCTCTAATCATATAGTTTTGTGGTGATATCAACAAAGATCCAGACCAGATTGGGGATGAGTGGGGGTGGCAAGGAGAGGACAGAGAGCAGAGATTTTAACACATTACCAAATGACGCTAATTTCATTTTTCCCAAGCTACAGTTAGGAAAAAACGAAAAATAAATCCCATAATGAGATGTCATATTCCCATTGCCAACTGTACTTTAAGAATTTCTCAGCTCCCGGGGCACCTGGGTGGCTCAGTCGGTTAAGCGGCCGACTTCAGCTCAGGTCATGATCTCGCGGTCCGTGAGTTCGAGCCCCGCGTCAGGCTCTGTGCTGACAGCTCTGAGCCTGGAGCCTGTTTCAGATTCTGTGTCTCCCTCTCTCTGACCCTTCCCCATTCATGCTCTGTCTCTCTCTGTCTCAAAAATAAATAAACGTTAAAAAAAAAAAAAATTAAAAAAAAAAAAAAAAAAAGAATTTCTCAGCTCCAGTGGATGTTCACATAGTGGACAACAATGACAACGTTGTAATACATTGCATGTGACTGTTGTTTGCTTTTACTTTCTCACAAACTGGGACAGATTGTTCAGGGCTGCACGTTAGGTGTCCTTTTGTCCCATCACAGTGAAAGTTCAAATAAACTTCTAACTGAAGTATACCCTCGGATATTATTAAAGATGGTTTTTATACCTGCATTTTCTATGGTATTAGTTGTAGGAGCAAAAGGTAATTGCCAATAAGATAGGTGTGAAGTTTATCTTTTGGTATATGTCTCCTTTATGATTAATTAAATGCAAAAGCCATTGTTATTCTGAGTTTCTCTTTGTAGTTTGTGAATAAAAGCCAATGGTTCTCAAATTTTTGTATTTTGTTATACCAGAAAGTATTTAAAGGATAAAAGAGACCATAGATTATTACTGTAACTTCATAAAAGAAATTTATTTTATTTTTTAAGTTTATTTATTTATTTATTAAAGTTTATTTATTTTTGAGAGAGAGAGGGAGAATACGAGTGGGGGAGGGGCAAAGAAAGAGGAGACAGAATCCCAAGCAGACTCCCTGCTGTCAGAGTAGAGCCCGATGCTGGCCCAAACTCATGAACTGAGATAAGGTGACTTGAACCTAAGTCAAGAGTTGGACACTTAACCAACTGAGCCACCAGATGCCCCATAAAGTTTATTTATTTATCTTGAGACAGAAAAAGAGAAAGAGCGCGTGGGCGCGCGCATTAGTGGGGGAGGGGCAAAGAGAGGGGGAGACAGAATCCCAAGCAGGCTCTTCACTGACAGTGTAGAGCCCTGTGTGGACTCCAACTCACCAACCCTGAGATCATGACCAGAGCCAAAATCAAGGGTACCTAACCGATTGAGGCACCCAGGAGCCCCAAAGAAGTTGATTTTAAAAGTATAATTTGGAATTAGTAACTGAATTAATTCAGTTATTGGAGAAATTTCCTAAAGTATCCTTACTTCATCCATATCATTATGGATCAACAAAACATTGTCAACTTCTAATGGTCTGTGACAGTATTTGGGATCACCAATGACAGTTTTTCTTTTGAGATTCAGAGAGTAATTGTGAGGAAAATTAATAACTTAAAAAAATCCACCTAAAAGTGTCCTATAATAAACACTTTAAGTATTCAATGAGAAATTTTAGAAATTTGGTATGCTGAGATAGGACGCTGATTTAGAAAACCTGTAAATGCCAACCTAAACATACGTGTCCTTTGCTCCGTGGTTAAAAGAAACATTCAAAATCTGAATCATTAAAATAAGAAGATACTATCTTTTAGATCCCTAAAAGATAGATACTATATTTTTTATTGAAGGAACATAACTGGTTATAACCTTTGGAATTCCCATAAGCATATTTTAAGCAGATAGTAGTGATATATAGTCTTATAAAAAGTATTGTGTCCTATTGGATGTACCAATTAGTCTTTCTATCTCTAATTAAAAGGAAGAGATTTTATTTATGCCCAGACACCCCAAAGCTTAAAGGTAATTATATGCCAAACACTGAACTGAAAATTACAAAATTCAATTATCAAGATGCCTGCCAGTATCCATAGTAGTTTTGCTAAACACCTGAATGTTTGATAGATTTTCTTTATTTTTTCCCTATTTTGTCTGAATCATTACCAATAAAATTCAGTTTATTTATGATACGTTTTCATTAATAGTGCTCTAATATGTTATTTTCTGGTTTAAGAAAAAAAAATCAATACTCTTCGTTTTTGAAAAATTGCTATTATGGATATAAGTTTTGTGGTGATAGAAGTAGTTTTTACCTTCAGTGCTTTGCATGTCACCTGACCTCTTTCTGACATTTATTGTTTCTGATGAGGAAAGTAAGGAAAGCTTACACATTTCCTTAAACATGATGAGTTGTTTTTCTCCTACTACTTTCAAGGTTTTCTATGTATTGTTGGCTTTTAACACTTTGTCTTCATTTTCCCATAGTAGAACACCCAGAGAAGAGAGCTTCCATTAAGATGGGGACAGAGGCAGAGGAACAGGCTGTGGCTTAAATGCCACACTCTGTTGTTAACAGTGATTTAGTATATTTTCTTGACTATTTTTCCATTTGCTGGATGTCCTTACGATAATTTCCAGAGATTTTAAATGACTCTTTACTTTAATAATTGTATCTAGTCTAAATAGCTGCCTTTAGGGGGGAAGGAGGTGTGCCAAGCTCATCACTCTACCATTCTGTACGTCCTGCCTTCTATGATATGGCCTCCTGCTTGTGAAGAGAAAACCAAACCATAAACTCTAGCTTATCATGTCATTGACTTTGCATTGAGTTTTTTCCAAGCCATGATGTGTTATCTCATTAGGCCTTGCTTTATTTTAATTAATGTTAATAGCTTTCATTCTTGGAAATTTTTTTTTTCTATGAGGTATATCCAGAATCTATTACCGGCATAACTTCTGTTTTCCTTTTATCAGCATTGTAACCAATATGCTTCCCTAGGCAGTTTCTGCTAAACTGTTTCTGATAGAGACGTTAGGCATCTCTCGGAGAGTATACAGTGGTGCTTAATCACCCTTCAGGTCTTCAAAACTCTACCTTACTGCATAAAACAGTGTGCCTCTTGCAAGTCTGTTAGTCTCTCTAAAAACAAATGTCTCCATCTGTAAAATGGGGTTGATCTTGGTAACTATCTACAAGGACTATTACAAGGATTAAATGAGGTAAAGAAAGTGTTTAAACCAGTGTCTTGCATATAGGAAGTATCGATAAGTGTAAGCCCTCAGTAGATCGGGCTTGATTACTGAAGTGGGTACGAATACGATACGTCATTCACTCTTTGGGGTTTAATTTCCCATAAAAATAAATAATTTAGTCACAGAAGTACTTGTGCATCAAATATACCAATTAATATTCACAATTATGTATGATGAGAAAAAGGTAAGACCAAGAAATAATACTTAAATTATCAAGATAGTAAATCAAATGGTTTTTAGACCGATGTATATAAAACGTTGCTACTTTGGGCACTTGGGTGGGTCAGTCGTTAGGCATCTAACTTCAGCTCAGGTCATGATCTCACAGTTCGTGAGTTCAAGCCCTGCTTTGGGTAAACTTGAGCTCTGCCTCAGGTGAGCTCAAGCTCCACTTAGGGTGAGCCCCACTTCTCTCTCTCTCTTTCTCTCTGCCCCTTCTGGGATTCTCTCTCTCTCTGCCCCTTGATCACTTGCTCTCTCTTTCTCTCAAAAGTAAGTAAGTAAGTAAATAAATAAATAAATAAACAAATAGTTGCTACTTTTTAATCTTCTCTCACCTTGAAATACCTCAAGTTTGTACACAAGTTTGCCCTCAATTTGTTAGCAGCCTTTTCTTAACTGGTGTTAAACAATCTTGAATCTATTCCTTTCAGCATATATCAGAAGAATAAACTACTGATTTCTTCAAGAAAAGTTGTATTTACCCTTTCCAGGTCTGAACCCCTAGTATTACTGTCATCTACTTGATGTAAGTATACAATGTATTTGTTGGATTTGCCAGGCATTAAGTACTTGTACCTATGCCTAAAGAATGCACATATTCAACCTGGGTAGATAATTACTTCAAATAAATGGGGTTAGGTTCACTTTTCCCTCTATATACTCAAATGACTCACTCTTACGATATAGATAATGGCAGACATCCGTCCCTTGGAGATCCATTAGGATTGACAAGGTACGACTTTTGTCTGTTATCCTTAAGAATAGTAAAATTTTGGTGCCTCTCTCTAACAATAAAATGAATAACATGTAAGGTTTGCAAATTTCTTGCAATAAACAAGAAATTATGCTTTCTTGTTCCTTTAATGTGTCCATGAACAAAAATAGAAGAATATGACTCAGGGTCTGAGAGGGCTCAATAAATTTCATCCCTTAACCTGCCTCCCACATTCTGAACCAACTATGTAAGAAGAAAAAGAAGACGGCAGGTGGGAAAACAAACACATTTTGTTTAGTTTTGATAGGACTCATATGGAGCGTATGACTTACATCCTTGAATAAGACATGTAAGACACATTTGAGCCTGCAAATACTAAATCTGAGTGTTGGACCAAAGTGGGTGTAGCCCTGGAAAATTGAAAGCTTCCTCATAGGGGAACCTACTCAGTACAACTCACTGAAGAGACAGACCAGAAGTAAGGCCTGGCCCAAAACCAGAATTATACCTGATTCTCTCCTAGTTCCTAAAACAAACCCAGATTCATGTGAGCGAGACACGAATGTCTAGATCAGTTGAATTCACCCTGGTGATCAACACAGTGACTGATTCCTTAGCCAGGCCACTATGTCATGGCCACCTATATTCCCCACAAAGATCTTTTTCTTTACCTCATTCATCTCCCTTCCATTTGCTAGCACTCTCTATTTCTTAAAGAGGTTAGCCTTTTTAAAAATAAAACTTATATACTGTATTTAAACACACAGATGACAATAGCAAATACTTTTATAGTGTTTACTCTATGCAAAGACTTTTTAAAGCATTTTCCATATACAGTTGACCCTTGAACAACGTATCATTTAAAATTCAGATATAACTTTTGACTCCCCCCAAATTCAACTACTAATAGCCTACTGTTGACCAGAAGTCTTATTAATAACACAACTAACACATATTTGACATATTAAATGTATTATATATTCTATTCTTACAATAAAGTAAGCTAGAGAGAAGAAAATGTTATTAAGAAAATCATGAGGAAGAGAAAATACACTCACAATACCATACTATAAAAAATCTGCGTACAAGTGGAGGCTTGTAGTTCAAATCCTTGCTGTTCAAGGGTCAACTGTATTAATATAGTTAGTTAATCCCCAGGGGAAAAAAAGGCCTAGGCAAAAGTACAGTATTACCCCCATTTTATAGAGGAGGAAACTGAGGTACAGAATGGATAAGGACCTCGCACTAGGTTCCTCGGCTAGTAAGTGGGTGGGGCTCAAATTCATACCATAATCTCAGAATTTATTTTCTTAACCATTATCTGCTACCACATCCCAAGAGATAGACTAATAGAAATAAATAGCCAATAGATGCAGATTTAAAGATATTAATTTCTTTAGAGCATCAAATCACAGTACATACCTTTTTCTTTTGACATCTCAATGATGGTAGATAAATCATTGCATTGATAAAAAAAAATAAAAGTCTGAAATAAATTGTGAAATATTCAGATAGAGAGGACTAAAATGGTAGGGAAGGGGCCGCTATTACTTGACAATTTGACACGAAGGGATCTTCCCAGGAATAGGCACTCCTGATCTTTTCTGTGATTTTATTTTCTGACTTAATAGGATATTTCTGATATCTGATAACTTAATAGGATATTTTACATTCCTACAGAACAAAACCACGATTTGTATTTTATAATTTGCATAGCTGTTTTCATGTAGTTTTAACAGTTATAATTTTTTTTTAATTTATAGCCCATGGAAAGGAAGAGCTTGAAGGGCATAGAGGAAGTTCGTGGTGCTAAGCAACACTTCTACTCATGTACGCCCTCCTGTTCTAAGATTTTGCTCACGAACCTATTATATCTTGGTACTTATGTATAAATTTTAATAGCATAGTTAGAGAACAGCTTAATCTTATTTACACAGTCCTCTTTATTTCATTGCTTCTTTGCTATCTAAAAGTATAATACAATTCAGCAGAAAAATGTGTGCAGTCAGGAATAAATTTCTTGATTACTCAGGGTAACAAATGCAAAAAAAAAAAAAAAGTAACAGTTTTACTCAAATCCTTTGACTTCATCCTGTCCCTTTTTTTTTCATTGAAATCATCAGTAATCTTCAAAAAGTTACATTTATTTTCCCAACTTCCATATTTTTAAGCAGATTAGGCAGGTTTTCATCTGTTCCTTTTAAATGAATCTTGCAAAATGCAATCCTAAACAGCTCTGAGAAGTTGGTTTAGTTTTAGACCATTAATTAGAAACTACTAATAAACCTAGTTATTAGATTTTTTGAAAAGTTACTATAGCTACTTATTCTAATTTCAGTCTTCAGCATTTCTGAATTATGTATTGTAAGAATTGATGAACTTAATTGCCTCCTAAAAGCTCCCACAGGCAGTATATATCTTTTATGAAGCATCAATAAATCACAGAGAACAAATAATTTACCATCTCTCTGTTTAGGAAAACATGAGCATGAAAAGTCTTTCCCTCTAGTGTATGAGTATTTTTAACAAGAATATTCTGTTAATAGATGAGGTTAATTGTTGTTGTTGTTGTTAGATCACAATGAATTCAGTCGTTCAGGTTTTTTACCATCAACGAACAAGCCCACTTAGGTCTTTCTTCACATTGGCAGAAACTGTATATTTGTGACTAAATGAAATTAGCCGTCAAGAATGGTTATACCCTCCTAATCACTAAATATAAAATATAGTATTTACCTATCTGCTTTGGGGCCAAATAAAAATTCCAGATCCACCAAAGCTTCAGATAAATGAAGTCAGAGAAAAGGTGGCAAGTTTCTCTGGCCACTTGTGAAAAAAAAGTGTTCCTACCCAATCTGTAAACAAATAGAAATCCATTACTAGATAACTTGAAAAAGATAAATTACCCAGAATTTATGGGAGAGTAATTTCTTTCCTTTAGGTCATGATAATGAATCTCCATTAATCCCACATTTTTAGTTTACCCTCAGTTCTCAGAAATTGGGACAATGATTTTAGGCTGCAGTGAAAAACAGCTCCCATATTCTTCCTTTGATTCTCTTATATCCTAGGAAATGGGATTCTCTTTGCACTTACCTTTGCTGAGTACAGGTTTTTAGAATGTTAACATTTTGTCTCAAGGCTAGTTCCTGTTACTATATTATTACTAAATTCTGGAGTAAGAAATTAAAAAGATAAAGCAGTTCTCAACTTGAAAACACATTATGGTCCAAAACCTGTCCTTTAATGTTGTTTTGTTTAAAATTTCAGTTATTCTTTCCCATAAAAGTAATATTACAAATAGACACCTGGTTCTTGGGAAGATCAAGTTCCCGTTGCCTGATGGAAACAATAAGAAACACATCTTTCAAATTCACACACACAGGATGACACTGGTGGGTGATGTAACCAGGGGCGACTTGATCATGTCTAAAGATGACCTCTCTGGTGCCAACGTCAGGGCAATCTGTGAAGAAAGATGGCCCTGAGAGAACACAGAATGGGAATAACAAATGAAGACTTCAAAACATCTGAAGACAATGTTCTTTATATATATATATATATATATATATATATATATATATATATATATGTATATATATACACATATATATGTATATATATATACACACACATATGTGTATATATATATATACATATATATGTGTGTATATATATATACATATATATATTTAAAAAAACCAACAATAAGAAGGCACCCCTGAGAGGTTAAACTTTTCCAAACCACAGTTGCCTCCAAGAAAATGGCTGGTATTGTTTGGGTAGTTCAGAAGAATCCATATTTCAGTTGATCTTTATTAGCAAAAACATCTTGTCTATCTTCCTGCACATGAAGTGTATGAAGTCCACTGGGATGGCTTCGTCTGTTAGTCACATGCAATGCTCTCTCTTTTGCTCTTTCTCAAAAGCAAAAGACTAAAACCACAAAGCTTGCTCCATAACATAGCCAACCAGCAAATGTATAAACTTTAAAATATCAAAACTATAGGTTAAGTTCACCATCTTATCTTACATTCTCTTTGTAATCTGTGAATACAGCCCAGGACTTCTTTTCTCAAATCTGTACAAGAGGAGGTATGTATGTGAGCATTAAATCCAGCATACTTTGTGATACAAAAAACTTGGAAATCACACAAGTGTCTACTGATAGGTGAATGGACCTAGACACGTATTACATGTATATTTATTTATACACAGTCACAAATTAGAATATGTATATAATGGAATATTGTACAAACTTTACCATAAATGACATGTGCCAACACGGATAAACCTCAAGACATTGTTGACAGGAAAAAAGAAGGTTACATAATGATATATACCATATCACAAATATAATTTAAGTAATGTTTGAAACCACTTTAAATGGCATATATTTGTTGGCCAATATGTGTATATATAGTAAAAGTAAGTAAGCACAATGGTAAGAATGTTACATCTGCTTGAGAATAATAGTCATCTCAAGAAAGAAAGAGTGGCAAGTAAGTTTTAGATCGGAAGAGATAGACTTTCAAATATATCTGCAATTTTTTAAAAATCTCACCCTTTCAGTTAGTTCACGAGGTCAAAGTTCTTTTCCTAATAAATTTTCTTACAATTATATATTCATAAAAGCAATGAACTAAAAAAAGGTTGTACCAATTTATATGATCACCAAAAGTAGTATATGAGAGTCCCTATTCAACTACAGCACCCCCAGTGATAGGTATTATTTTTCTTAATCTTTCCTCATTTGATCTGTGAAAAATAATATCTATTATGTAGTTATTTTTATTTGCATATTTTAGTTGGAATTGGGGCTTAATATTTATTTATGCATTTATTAGTCATTGGATTTATTAATCTATGCATAATGTACTTAAGTCATTTGTCCATTTTCTTTGGGACGTTTCTTGCCAACTTATATGAATTTTTCATATATAAAAGATATTGTTCAGGGCACCTGGGTGACTCGGTTAAGAGTCAGACTTCAGCTCAGGTCATGATCTCGCAGTTTGTGGGTTCAAGCCCCATGTCAGGCTCTGTGCTGACAGCTCAGACTGGAGCCTGCTTCGGATTCTGTGTCTCCCTTTCTCTCTGCCCCTCCCCTGTTCATGCTGTCCGTCTCTCTCTCAAAAGTAAATAAACATTAAAAAATTGTAACAAAAAGATATGGAAGCATCCTAAGTGTCCATTGATAGATAAATGGATAAAGATGTGGTATACGTATGTGTATATATAATGGAATATGACTCGGCCATAAGAAAGAATGAGATCTTGACATTTGTGAAAGCATAGACAGATCTAGAGGGTATCATGCTAGGTGAAAGAAGTCAGGCAGAGAAAGACAAATACCATATGATTTCACTTACATGTGGAATCTAAAAAATGAAACAAGAGAATAAACAAGGAAGAAACAGACCCATAAATACAGAGAACAAACTGATGGTTGCCAGAGGGGTATGGACAAAATGGGTGAAGAGGAGTAGGAGACATAGGCTTCCAGTTATGGAATGAATACGTCACAGGGATGAAAGGCAAGCATAGGGAATGTAGTCAATGATATTGTAACAGTGTTGTATGGTGACAGATAGTAGCTACACTGTGGTGAGCACAGCATTATGTACAGACTTATCCAATCACTATATACCCTTGAAACTAACATTCTGTGTCAATTAAATAAAATAAAATATTATTCCCTGTTCTGTCATCCTTCTCATAAATATATTACTTCAAATCAGTGTGTTTCAAAAGCAATTCTTGGGGTACCTGGGTGGCTCAGTCAGTTAAGCAACGGACTCTTGATTTCAGCTCAGATTGTGGTCTCACGGTTCTTGACTTCAAGCCCTGTATCAGGCTCTGTGCTGACAGGGCAGAGCCTGCTTGGGATTCTCTCTCTCCCTCTCTCTCTCCCTCCCCTGCTCACGTGGTCTCTCTTTCTCTCTCAAAATAAATAAATAAACTTTTTTTTTAAAAAGCAATTCTTTAAATTATCAAACAACTAAAACACATAGTAGTTGGATGTTCAGTATTTAAGTTCTAAGATAGTACTGTGCATGATCCATTTTGAAGTTCAGAGCTAGGTCAATTTAAGAATGATATACTTTCAGGGGTCCCTGGGTGGCTCAGGTGGTTGAGCATCTAAGTCTTAATTTCTGCTCAAGTCATGATCCCAGAGTCATGGGACCAAGCCGTGCATCCAGCTCTGTGCTGAGCGTGGAGCCTGCTTAAGATTCTCTCTGTCTCCTTCTGTCCCTCTCCCCCATTTGTGCACTCTCTCTCTCTCTCTCTCTAAAAAAAAAAAAAAAAAAAAAAAATTAATGATATACTTTTAAGCGATTTTTATTTACATACAAGCCAATTGAACTTTATGCTGTGTTATTCCAATTCACCTAAATTCCAATATCCTTTTCTGATGTGAAGAAAAAAGAATGGAGCTAGTTGCCTTGATGATAATTGAACATAACCTTGACTATTGTCCAAATAAGGGGTGCCTCACTGGGGATATCAGCTGTCGGGGGCTAATGGCAGGAAAATACTTGAAAACTGCTGCTTTAACTAACAGAACTAAGTAATTGAAAGCCCACATGATACATGGTGAGCCTTCATCATACTTTGTGGTTATCAGTTATGTAATTGTCTATCTTCTCTCTACTAGATTGTAAGCTCAATGAGAACAGATGTGGCTGTCTTGCTCATCCTTGTATTCTGGTACATAATTGTCAAATGAATGGATGGAGGAATACTAAGAATAAAACAATCATGTGGTATATTCACTTCATGCTAGCTTAATAGTTAAAATAAGAGTAGGAGAAATTTACATTTCTGTTTGCCTGTAAATGACTTTAGTCATGAAGCTTTACCATGACTGCTTAAAAAAATGAAACAAATATTAAGAATCAATCTCCCAAACTCCTAAAACAGTATTATTTCTTTCTTTGCTATTTGTTTCTTTCCACCTAATTTGAAATACACATTGGGTAGAAGTAACCTTGCTGAACATGGTGGTGATTTTCCTCCTTGTCACAAAAAATGTGTATTTCTGTCAAATTAACACAAAATCTTGAGTTTAGACTTAAAATGAATTACATATACACCTTCCAGGGAAAGACCTATTATAAGTAAAGGCCCTGATAAACGTGTTATAGTTACACTGTTTTTATTTACCCAGTTCTAGTGAAACATCTTGACTAGGGATCCTGAACACTGTCTGAACTTGTTTATACCATGTTATTTCCTTCTTCGGTTTTCCTTACCGAGTGACAACTGTCTTTCCCCTCATGTTGCACTTCCTTACTTCAATGATCCCCGTCCATGCACCTAAAGGAGGCAGCAGGGGATTCAGATCATTCCTTTCAGATGAGTCGCACCATGGACTCGGCCACCATGGCTGAGTCGCAGCCACCATGGTACCGTGTTCGGACCCACGTGGACTCTGCGCCAGGAATGCAGTTTTGTCAGCTCTTCCCAAATGGATAAGATTCAAATTTGTCAAACTTACAGGGCACTGTTTAGAAAACCAGAATGCCAGTTTATTAATTTAAATTAGAACGCACATCAATACTTTTGCCCGCTAGCCAAGACAAATATTTTCTGATAAATTAGACATTTAGAAAATTAATTAGGAAAGAAATCTATTGGGTGAACATAAAATAATAGATCATTGGATGTTCTTGAGAAATATTTCACTCGGGTTAAAGGGCGATCTATCAATTCTTTGCAACAGAGAAACCCTCTTTAGAGACAAGAGTGCTCAAGACTGCCACATAAACTGTTCTTCTAGAAGGTTCTGCGTTTGCATACACATTCTGCCTGTTTACTTCTTTTTAACAGATATGGAAAGGGCAACTATATATAATAAAACATAAATCAATGCATGTTTGTGTAGCATACAGCATCCTGTGCACCACTGACATTCAAGTTATGTTTTTTGTGTTTGTACCTTGTACATATGTGTAAGTCATCAGTGATAGTCAGGGGCTATCATTGTACTCTTGCATATTGATGGTTCTAATGGATCAAGATAATGATCTACTGAAATCTTCATTTATTTGTTTTTTTAATGTTTACTTATTTTTGAAGGAGAGAGAGACAGAACGTGAGCGGGGGAGGGGCAGAGAGAGAGGGAGACACAGAATCCAAAGCAGGCTCCAGGCTCTGAGTTGTCAGCATAGAGCCAGACGCAGGGCTCGAACCCACGAGCGGTAAGATCATGATCTGAACCGAAGTCAGATGCTTAACTGACTGAGCCACTGGGCACTCCTCTACTAATATCCTTATATAAACCAAAAATTTCCAAGGTTCAGACGTGGGTCAAATAATCTCTATTTAAAAAATAGCTTAAATTTCTTTTTAAAATATCACTATTATGTAGTTCATCGTCATGTATATACAGAACATGTAAACAATGTTTTACTTCTTAGTTTTATCAATATTTTTATACCTCCTTAATGCCAGGGCTTTTTTTAAAGTTCAATTTTGGTGACAAAATTATGTTTATGAATCATTTGAAGAATGTCTATTAAAATTTGAGGCTGATTTCTATGATGACAATGACTATAACTATTAATAATTTATCTCCTGCTAGGTTCATGATTTAATGCTGGGTAGGCTAGGAGAGGCATATAAACATTAGGAACAAAAACCATGTTATCATATTCTTCATATCATATGGGAGATACAATAGGAACATACAGTTTAATTCAGGCATTCTAAAACGAAGTCTAGAACACTGACTTTTGTCCAAACACTTTCATTCATTTTGAAGCCAATTCTGATAATCACCTAGTTGATTTTGTGACACAAAATCTCTCATAATTAAAGCTAAATATTTTCAACCTTAGGAGATCTTATTGTGCTCAATGGCACAATAAACTGTTAGGAATAAACTGGTTGCCAGCCTGGCATCCATTGCTTCTCTTTTTCATCAACAGTACTCTGATTTTCCTTGGAGAGTTTATTCCTCCCAAATCCTTAGCCACGCGGCTGGGATGGGATTGACCCCCATGTCCAGCCTTTGAATTAAAGGCTGCAATTGGTTCACGAATGGAAATAAAGAGAACAAATCTCATGACATGTGCGCAAGCTACAATAATTGATCTCTTTTTAGATGGTATGCTTTAAAGGGATGAGGCTTGCCTCAGGCATTTTGTAAGCAGAAGGGGAGCCATATAGAGCCTGCGGATAAAGCTAACCCAAGTAGCAGCAGAGCAGAGACAAAGAGAAGCCAGATCTTGGTGATATTGTTTAAACAGGTGGCTGGACTCGTCCTCACCCACAGCTAGCTGTACCACTGGGCTTTGAAGATAAAGCCTGTGTAGAACTCTTTTGTTCATTTGTTTGTTTTAGCTGTTTGAATTTTGTTTTCCATTGCATGTAAGTAAAAGATTTTTAACTGACATAGAAACTGACAGACCTGACTTCAGAATTATATGGAGTTATGATATGTACACATTTAGAGGTAACACAACAGATCAGTTCATTTCTGATTAAGATTCTCTCTTAATATAATATATATATAAAATATATAAATATAAAATATATATAATATAAATATATATAAAAGGTATATATATAAATATATGTGTGTGTGTGTGTGTGTATATATATATATATATATATATATATATATATATAATATTTATTGGGGGCACCTGAGTGGCTCAGTTGGTTAAGCATCTGACTGAGGCTCAGGTCATGTTTTTGTGGTTCGTGGGTTTGAGCTCCTTGTTGGGATCTGTGCTGACTACTCAGAACCTGGAGCCTGCTTTGTATTCTGGGTCTCCCCCTCCCCCACTGTCTGCCCCTCCCCCACTTGCACTCTGTGTCTCTCTTTCTCTCAAAAATAAACAAACATTAAAAACTTTTTAAAATATTTATTATCAATTTATTCCAGGCAATATAGCAGTGCTGAGGTTACAGGAATACATAGAATATCCATGGTCAATTCCCTCAGAAGCCCTGCTTTAAAAAAAAAAAAAAAGAAAAATGTCCTGCTTATATTCTGGCAGGCGAGAATTTAAAACCAACTACACATTAATTCGTTCATTTAAATTGTGAAAGGGCTTTGAGGGGCGCCTGGGTGGCTCAGTCAGTTGGGTGTCCGACTTCAGATCAGGTCATGATGACACAGCTCTTGGGTTCAAGCCCCACATCAGGCTCTGTGTTGACAGCTCAGAGCCTGGAGCCTGCTTTGGATTCTCTCTCTCCCTCTCTCTCTGCCACTCGCTTGTTCATGTCTGTCTCTCTCCCTCAAAAATAAATAAAATTAAAAAAAAAAAAAAGGGCTTTGAGGAAGAAGAACAGAAGCTCAAGGAGGCTTCTCACGGGAATAGACCTACTCCGGGTTGTGTTAGTTCCCTAAAGCCGCCCTCCCTGATAACCACAAATTGGGTGACTTGAAACAAGACAGCTATTCTCTCACAGTTCTGAAGGCCAGAATTCTGAAATCAAGGTGTTGGCAGAGACCCTTGAAGGCTCTACGGAGGAATCTTTCACCGCCTCTTCCGAGCTGCTGGTAGTTGCCAGCAATGCCTGGCATTCCTCAGCTGGCAGCCTTGTCACTCCGGTCTCTGCCTCCGGCGTCATATGGGATTCTTCCCTGTGCCTCTGTGTCCCCAAATCTTTCTTTCCTTGGGGGATTAAGGCTCCAACACATCTTTTTGGCGGACACAGTTATCCACAACAGGGGGTTAGGGGAGACTTCCTTCTCTGAGGTGATCATCCTGGGCAGACATCCAAGAATGGGAAAGGAACGACAGGGCCGTGTATTCTGGTACAGGTTCCATTTGCTGCTGTTCCATTATTTCTGCCTCCACCCACCGTCACTCCTATATTTTCTTCCAGTCTTTCGCCTACAATCCCAACCTTTTTAAGAGAATGAAATGGTGGAAGGACAACCCCTAATGATAACAGAACCTCTTGGGCAGTCACTGAGCCACATGATAAATGAATCCTGTTTGGACATTTCCTCCTTACAACGTTTTTTTTTTTCTAAAGCTTTTTTTAGATTCGGTGGTATGGCAATGAATTTCTGTTTCTTTTTCCCCGCCTTGAACATAACAGTGTATTTCGTATTTGTTTTTATCCTGGAAGAAATAAGCACATAATCTGTTTTTTACCTTTAATTTTCACTGCTAATGTTAAACTCTTAGCACATGAATTTTGTTAACTGCAGAAATCACTTGAAAATTTTCTCAACTAAATGTTCTCAAAATGAAAGTTAGACACATTGCTATTAACATTTCCAAGGAAACCCTAGGTTTAGTCATCTCAGATCAGTGAGTTCCCTCCCTAAGAGTTTTTCTTCAGAACATCAACAGCCGCATCCCATGTGAATTTCCCTCCTTGCCAGTCCACTGGTGGTGGACTTTACGGTCTTTTCTTCTACAGATGACTGGTTCTTGAGCTTTATTCAATACTTTATTACTTACTGGCCATAGGAACCAGAAATTAAACTAAATTTGGGGGGAAAAAAACCGACAATTTGGTTGTATGTTACTTGGTAATCAGCTAAAAATACATCAATTTTTTTTTCTAGTATTTGAACAAATGTCACCATGAAGGTATAACATTTTGTTAAGGTTGTGAAATAAAAATATTTACTATTATGCATATACAGAATCTCACTATTATTTATTGCATCAGGTACTTTACTATATGCATTTTGCTGTCTACTTTTCAGAACCACTTTATGAATAAACTATTATTACCTTTGCTTCATAGATGAAGAGAGATGAGACCCAAGGCCTCATATAGCAAGTAGAAAATAAAAACTTAGGTCTGTCTAACTTCAAGGTCAGTGTTTTCCCCATTAATGTCACCCTTATTCTTTCCCAAAGTCTCACAGAGAAAGTTACATGCCTGTTTTTTAAAGTATGTACTATATTCTCTTTTTCTTCTTCTTCTTCTTTCTTTTTTCTTTTTCCTCTTTTTTTTTCCAAGCAGGGATGAGAGGCAGACGTGGAGGGAGGGAGGGAGAGAGAGAAAATCCTAAGCAGGCTCCACAGTCAGTGTGGAACCAGATGCGGGGCTCCATCCTACAACTCTGAGATCATGACTTGAGCCAAAATCAAAAGTCCAATGCTCAATCAACTGAGCCACCAAGGTGCTCCCATTCCCTTTTAACCTAAAATCCAGTAGCTTTTAGGGGACTACTTTTAGTCATGTGTTCTCATGAAGCTAATTTTCTAGAAGCAAGTCTTCCTCATCATTAGTGAGCATATATGTTAGCACCTGCTTTGTGCACAGTTCTAGACAAAATGCTGGTATCATTCAAAGTATGGGAAAAATGGACCCTACCATCAAGAGATTTATAGTCTATAAAGGAAATCAAGACACATAAGGTTTTTATCTGACCTAGATTTCTTAACTGATTGTTTTTCCTTAGAGAAGATCTAAATTCGTTAACGAAACTGCATGATCTAATTTAACCTCCACTCTAGCTTTAATCTTTTCCACTCTTGTCCCCACCCCAAATTCTAATGTATAGTCATACTGAAATTCAAGCTCCTAAACCCCTACTCCTACCCTTGCTAATATCTCTCTACCTCTGGCAATCATTTGGCCAGGATTACTCTTATCATCCTTGACTAAACTATAAATCCATCTGGATAGTGCTTGGAACACAGAAATGTTCAACTGTCACAGACTTGCAAAGACGTTAATAATGCCTTTCATTGTCTGACTATTGGTTGGTCAGTTGATTGGTTGATGTTTTAAAGGGATTAATTTACTGAGGAACAAATTTACTATAAGCAAGTACAATGAATCTTTGACCATGCCTACATCAAGGAGAAGTTCACAACGTCTCTTCATGGCATAGCCTATCACAGCAAACAAAAAAGGCTTTTGAATGTTTTTGTACAGAATTGGTTTTTAAAATAATCTTATTTAATAAAAGAGAAATGCTTCTGTGCCATTAAAAAAAATGTATGGACTGATCATACAACATTAAACTGTACTGATTGAAGAAAATCATATTTATTCATCCCTTCTAATTCTGTCTCCATGCAAATATTCTTTCCTAAACACACAAAAATTTCACTGATCTACTAATTATACCCTCTCATAACTGTTAACAATGTTAGTAATAATATGATAGCATAATTAATGCAATGTAATTTCAAGTTTGGAATTTTTAAGCGAGACCAAAATTGTAAAATTTTAAATTATAGCTTAATGTTTTTTTTCCTCTTTTCTGGATGTTGGCATTGCATTTCTTTTAAGTAAAGAATGGTGCTCATAAAAATTAACTTTAAATGAATTAAAGCCTTACATGTAAGACCTGAAACCATGAGAGAAACCTAAAACCTAACAGAAGACATAGGAAAAAAGCTCCTTGACATGGGTCTTGGTGGTTTTTTGGAAATCACACCTAATGCACAAGCAACAAAATTAAAAATAATCAAGCGAGACTACATTAAGTTAAAGAGCAAAAGTAGACGTCAATAAAGTGAAAAGAACCTACAGAATGAGAAAAAACATTTGCAAAACATATATCTGATGAGGAGCTAATGTCCAAAATGTTATGAAGAACTCCTACAACTCAAAGCAAAAAAAAAAAAAAAAAAAAAAATCCAGTTTTAAAAATGGGCAAAGGACCTGAATAGACATTTTTCCAAAGAAGAAATACAAATGGCCAACAGATATAAGAAAAGATGCTCAATATCACTAGTCATTCAGGAAAGGCAAATTAAAACCACAGTGAAATATCACCTCACATCTGTTACCATGGCCATCAACAAAAAGACAAGAGATGACCAAGGCTGGTGAGGAAGTGGAAAAAAAGGAGATGCCTGCGCACTGCTGGCGGAAACATAAATTGCTACAGCCACTGTGGAAAACAATGTGGAGGCTCCTCAAAAACTTAAAAATAGAACAACCATAAGGTCCAGTAATTCCACTTTGGGGAATATGGGCAAAGGAAACAAAAATACTCATGTGAAAATGTACCTGCACCACCACATTCATGTTCACAGCAGCTTTATTCACAATAAGCCAAGACATGGAAATATCTAAGTGTCCATCAGTGGATGAATTGATAAATAGGTGAATTGCACACACGCACGCACACACACGCACGCACGCACATACACACACTGGACTCTTGTTCAGATAAATAATCATATGATCTCACTTATACGTGGAATCTTGACGACAACAACAAAAAAATAAAAACCAAAGGCCCAAATATCAAACTCATAGAAAATAAGATCAGATGGGGGGAGGGGGTAGGAGGAGGAGGAATTGGAAAGTGTTCAATAGGTATAAATTTACTTCCACTTAATAAGATAAGTACTAGGGATGTGATGTACAACATGGTGCCTATAGCTAACGCTGCTGTATGATGTACTAGAAAGTTAAGAGAGTAGACTCCAAGAGTTCTCATCACAAGAAGTTTTTTTTCTTCTTATTGTATCTACCTAAGATGATCCTAGAGGTCAACTAAACCTATTGTACAGTCGTCTCACAATATGTGTAAATCGAATCATTATGCTGTACACCTTAAACTTATGTAGTGATGTATGTCAATCATTTCTCAGTAAACCTGGGGGGGTGGGGGATGGACAGTACTTGACTAGTAACCCAACTGTTAATTCTTCTTTTTCTCAATAAAATTAATCTAATTGTTCTTACAGCAGGAAAAAAGAAAAGAAAAAAAAAAAAAAAAAGAACGGTGCTGTATCTGGGCATGAGGCAACCAACTTTAATTTGAGTTGCAATATTCAATATTTCTAACAAAATTCTAAAATGGGATTACTCTGCCTTAGGCTGAGCCTCAAAATCGGAGAACAATAGAATAGGCACCAAATATTTTTCAGATCTTAAAGTGACCGACTATAAGCAAAACATGCTTCTGCATCGTGAAACTGACTTTATTAACTTTAGATAGACTCCTTCCCATCCTGTATTAGAAAGAAGAAGAAAATTCCGAATATAGTCTTTGAAGTGTTAAAGGCTTCCCTCTCAAGGCAAGTTAAGAGAAGAATTTGCAAATTAAAATGAGAAAGTGAGTCTGGGGGTAGTTGTTGATGGGCTACTCGTATCTTCTACCCCCACCGATCCCCTGCAGGGGAGGATGAGTTTAGTTGCCCCAGGGCTTCCAAGGGGATCATTCTGAGAGTCTGCTGAGCACCTTGGAATTTTAACTTGAAAAAGGAAGGGTGGGGGGGAGAGACAGTATTGGGAATGCACCATGTTTCAACAAAATGTGGGGCAAGGAAGCATGGATTTTCCCTTGGGCCAAGGTAAACTTGGCTAATCTTTGGAAAAACACAAGCTTGAGGTCATTTTAGAAAGGATTCCTCTCAAGAGGATTACTTCTCTGAAGAACAGAGGAATCTCAAAGGAGATAATATGTGAAACTAGGTGGAAGCCAGAACACCAGCAGGTAAAGGGACAGTGGAAAATGGCCGGCCATAAGAAAGGCAATTATGTGAACAAGGGGTGCCCTGGTGGGATCTCTAAAAAACACAGAAAGTGCATTCATGAGAGAAAGAATTAACAACTGTGTATCAGCCCCCAAAGAAACAGTCAAGCAACCCAGGAATTTCCCCTAATGTCTTCTTCCCCTGGGCTCCATAAGCCTGGGCTACCTGACAGAGGACAGCTAATAATGCAGGAGGGATGGGGGAAGGAAAGGAAGCAGGAGGGGAACATCAGTCCTGCTCCTGTCCTCCTCTGTAGGCTTCCCACTCCGAACTGGGGAAAAGGGAGAAACTTTGAGTGATTTAAAAATTTTGCCTATTATCCCAGAGAGATATTTACATGGCTCAGATGAAATTTATTTTTCTGACTAAAAAGGATGAAAAAAGCTATGGGACATGTCCGAGATCCAATGCAGGAAAGAGAAAGAATGAATTCACTGATGGGCAGTGGTAATTTTAGAGGTATAATGCTCTCTTTCCTCACCAAATTCAGTAAAGCAAATTACATGTTTATCAATCATTAACTATATCCCAGGCACAGGTATGTATTCCTTTCGACCCCCTAGGAAGATGGTGTTGTTATCCACTTTGATAGGTGAGGAAGTAGAGGGCTAAACATATTCCTTGAAGTCATCCAGATATTAGTACGCTGCTCTGCAGAGGTGATATTCCTACAGATGCTGCCTCCATGCTCCATGTGAAGCTCAGAATATATGAAGTGATGAGATAGCTATTCATCATGCTGTTTCTAGCTCTGCTATGTTCTCCTGAAGCACAGAGGAAAGAAGATTATGCATCTAAAAATAAGTGCACCTATATTAAGTATATATACTACAGAGTGGGTACATTATATATTAACTCTAACACCCAAAACGCCAAAAGAAGTTACTGATCATATGTTACAGATTAACTCAGAAGGGCTGAGTAAACTGCCTGAGATTTCACAGCTAGCAAATGGTGGAACTTGGATTCCAATGTAGGCCTGCCTGATTCTAAGGAAGGTGCTTTTTCCTCTATTCTCCACTTGCTCATGTTAAGATACAAATCCATGACAGGACAGAGAGGCTAAAGATTTCATCAAAGGTAAATGGCCCATTTAATGATATATTTACATAGACTAAATAACTTTCACATGTTTAATATCTATGATATATGGGAGAATTATTATTATTTACATTTTACTGATAAAGTAAATGAGACCAGCCCACCCCCCCACCAAGATGAAATGTCCGTGGATACAAAATAAGTATATGACACAGGCAAAACTAGTTTGTATGTCCTGACTTGCATGCCTTCTCTACTTCACAGAATTATCCACAAAGATGGCGGTTATTGGTTGTAGGTGGACAGACACCCCAATGGCGGTTGTCAGGATTAAAATGCTGACAGAGAGAACACTTTCTTTATATTTACTTTCCTAAAATAATAGGAAACACAGCACAGGTGCAGTTTACCCACTCCTCAGAACATGTACAGTCAATTTCTGAATATGAAAAATTATAGTAAAACACTCCAGGCTATTCATTAGTTGTAAAGCAGGAATTAGGGCCCAATTTCTTCATAGTGTTTAAGGCATAAAGTATTTAAAGCAATTGCACTTACCCCTTTGTCAAGCCAACGTTTTCCTGACTGTTCACAATAAAATTCCAGGATAGAAAATGCTTGGTGTCAAAATATATAATGTTATATCCAAACTCACAACAATTACATTATTTCCATTAGAACTTGTTCGAACAGAATTTATAAGCCACAATTATTATGAAGCCAGTCTGAGAATTGAGGTTGAAAAGCCAGAAATCACCTCTGTGAGTGGTCACTACCTGTATCTACTCATTGTTCCACTGTAATTTTATGCAATCTATGTTTAAAACCTGAATTATGAGTCACACAGCCATGATTATGTTTATATTTCTTCTCTTTCTTGATAAAATAAATAAAATATAAAGAATATGGCAGTTACATTCTATCTTCTGGATTTTGAATCACTTATACTAAAACTAATGCTTAAATTCTGTGGATAACTCTGAGGGAAGAAAATAAGTACCACACTTGTTCTTTCCAGATGTGCTTTCCCCCACACTTCATTGATCAGGCTATTTTCAAAGATTAGTTGTGGCACTTCCATGACTGTTTGACTTTGCATGATAATATGTTCTATATCCACTGTTATTGTGATGCTATTTGGTTTGCAAAGAATATGGTTCAAACATTTGTATTATTCTCTCCAATGAAATCAGTTCTCTCCGCACTGCAGTTTGTCTTTATAAACAAACAAACAAACATTGTAGCTTCAACCTACTTATTAATAGCAAAATAGGTAGAAGTGGTAAAAATATGATATAATTCATTTTTACCCGCCACTCCCAAATTTTATTGGCTTTTTTAAGGTTATAAAAATAACACCATAACTGAAAATAAAGACAGCTTTACTTCTTTGACAATGCATTTTCCTTTTATATGTTTTTCTCGCTGTATTTCACTGGCCAGGACCTCCAGTACAATGTTCAGTAGAAATGGTGAGAACAGATAGCCATATATTGTTCTTGATCTTAGGAAGAAACATTCAGTTTTCCACCATCAACAATAGTTTTAGATATAGGTTTTTCATAGATGCCCTTTATCAGGTTGAGTAAGTTCTCTTGTAAGTTTTCTAAGAACTTCTATCATGAATGGATATTGAAGTCTGGCAAATGTTTTTTCTCTATGGAGATAATCATATGATCTGCTAATACAGTGAATTGCATTGATCAATTGTTTAATGTTAAGCCAATCTGGCATTATCCTGGGATAAATATCACTTGATCAGTGATATTTATTGCTGTGTTCAATTAACTAAACTCAGATTAAAGGATTTTTTCATTTATTCTCATGAGGAATATTGATCTGGGGGTTTCTTTTCCAGGGTAATGCTGGCCTCACAAAGTTAGTTGGAAATAATACCCATTTATTCTATTTCCTAGATAGAGTTTGTCAGTTTGTATTATTTTTCCCTAACGGTTTGGTAGAATTCACAGCAAAGCCATCTGGGCCTGGATTTCTTTGTGGGAAGGTTTTAGATAAGTAATTAAATTTCTTTAATAGATATGTACTTATTCAGGCTAAATATCTCTTCATGAGTGAGCTTTGGTAGCATATGTGTTTCAAGAATTGTTCCATTACATCATCTTGTTGACTTTATCAGCATACATCATTCAGATTATTTTCTTATTATCCTTTGAATGCTTCTCAGATTTGCAGTGATGCTTCCTTTTTCACTCCTGATACTGGTATCCTCTCTCTCTCTCTCTGTCTTTATTTTTTCTTGACTAGGTAGACTAAAAGTTGATCAAGTTTATTGATATTTTCAAGGTTTTTTGTTTTGTTGATTTGCTTTTATTGTTTTTTATGTTTTCTATTTCATTAAGTTTTGCTGCTTATTATTTCTTTCCTCTGAATACTTTGGGTTTCATTTGCATTTTGCCTAGTGTCTTTAAGTAGAACATTACATCATTGATTTTAGACCTTTCTTCTTTTATAACTTAAGTATATAATGTGAAGATGTTCCCCTAAGCATGGCTTTATCTGCATACCACAAATTTTGATAAGTCATTGTATCACCTCAGGTTCCCCAAAAGCATATTTTAAAATTAAATTACATGTGCAAGAGATTTATTAAGGAAAGGGGAAAGTTCAGAGAAAACAGAAGACCTCAAGAACCTTCAGACTGAAATGCTATGATGATTCCTGAGAAAGGAGAGAAGAAAGGAGGAATATTGTGGAAAAAGAATGGGAGACTGAGGTAGAACTCTGAAAATCTTGGCAAGTCTGAAGGGAGCCTCAGTATAAAATATTGCCTGTTAGAGGAATCTTTCAGTGAGCAAGATGGCTTGGCTCTGTATCCTCACCATGTTCAGTCATTGCCTAGGACCACCCCCAACAAGAGCAAGACAGTGGCAAGAGTTCTGCAGCAGATCCTGAAGGTACCAGCTAACTGTACTCCTCATGGGAGGTTTTCTCTCTTAGGAGAATCTGACTGGCAAGCTCCAAAGGGTGCCACAGCCCACCCCTTCTGCCACAAAAATCAATTTCTTCATTGATTTTCAGAGAGCAGCTTCTCCACTATATTTGTGAATCTCTCCATCCAAGAGGGACAAACTACAATTTCCATCACCATATTTGGTTTCTGGGACACCAGACGTCCATTATCTTTCCCCACTATTCATTTAAAGTTCCCATCACCCTTAGTTATCACTCTGAAAATCTTGGTAGCTTACCCAACCCAACTTCTTTTTTTTTTTTTTTTTTTAATTTATTTTTGGGACAGAGAGAGACAGAGCATGAACGGGGGAGGGGCAGAGAGAGAGGGAGACACAGAATCGGAAACAGGCTCCAGGCTCCGAGCCATCAGCCCAGAGCCTGATGCGGGGCTCGAACTCACGGACCGCGAGATCGTGACCTGGCTGAAGTCGGACGCTTAACCGACTGCGCCACCCAGGCGCCCCCCAACCCAACTTCTAAAGATTTTAGCAGCTAACCCAACATGGGACCCCAACTACCCGACAGTAACTTAACCCAACTCTCCATGCTGAGGGATGTGACTCACGGGGTAATTACACCCTTCTTTTGGTGGACTTATTGCAGTGTCCACTCACACTTAGAACTGGTCAGGAAGGACCAAGAGGTACTCAAGTTGATCACCTTGGTTCCACATATATTCATCCCTGCCTCCACTGTAAAAGCAGTCTTGCTTCCTCCTGTTGATCAGGGTCAATTACCTGTACCAGTATATTGACTCCTTGCCTTTTAGTTCCTAGGAACAAAAAGTCAAAAGATCCAAGGTAGTGTCTATAGCTTATAGTTCAGACATGCTCATGCCATGTCTCCTGTCAGGAATACAACCCTTTGAAGATCAGGACCTTTCAACATGCAACTCTGACAGTTACAAGAATGGGAGGTACAATGCCTTCTAGTGGATCCTTGGGATTGATAAGTGGGACCACTATTGCTTAATCCATTGGCTACTAGACCCAGGAACTCTTCCTGTTGGAAACAGAGCTATATAGAGGTCTCTGATTAGTACATATACAGTGACTTGAAGAATGGCACCCAATAATTACAGAGTGTTACCTTGAAATCGGTGCCTCAGTTGTGCCTCCCATAGGCCATTCTATGTTCTATCAGACTAGCTTCTTCTAGATGATGTTGTATGTTATACGAAAAACGGATCTGAATCTCACACTTCTTTCACTATAAAATGAATTCCCTATTTGGATGTTATGATGTTTGGGATTCCTTGCATAGGGATCAAACATTCCATAAGTTACCAGATAGTGGTGTTTGTTGAGGCTCTGCAAATGGGGGAAGTTAAACCCTTCCCAGTATAAACATTAGATATTGTGAAGATGAACTACTCATCCTTCCTAGTTGGTAGGAGTCTGATGTAGCTGACTATCAGCACTGGTCAGCTGAGAAGAGTCACCACTGAACTTAGAAATGCTGGCACCCCTCTCATCAGTGGGTTCTTGATGCCCTCAGTAAATAGAATGTCTCCTACACCCTCTTTTAGAACACAGTCTTCGTGTGTGTCTTCTAAATTCACATAATATTCTAAATTCACACAATAAACATAATATTCACAACTCTTTGCTTTTCTATGTCATCCCCTAGGATCTACCACGACAACTCACCTATTTCCACTTCATTAAGCCCAGTGCTTTCTCCAGGATTTCAAGCAAGAACTTCTCTAGCAGTAAGTTTGCTCTATTCTCTGGTTCTCTGCCATGGTGCTAAAGTCCTATGCCTTGAGAAAGTGTTCAAAATCAAAGAATTATTGAATTTTCCAGTCTTATTTTAAGGCCCTCATGTTTTATCATTCAAAATCCAATCCTAAGCATATCCCTCCAGTTCCTGCTAATATTCCCCTGGCTCCTACCAATTTCGGCAGCTTCTTCGAAGTGGAATCGCTTTTCCACCTTACCATTCCAGCTTCCCCCCAGCCAGGTTATGTTGGGCTTTCATCCTAGTTATCAGCCTGACAACCAGGAAAGTAGTTAGGAGTAGCTCCTGAAGGAGAATCTGTTGACTTAAGAGAAACTGTCTTCCCCTGGAAAGAAGTTTGAACACTTAAAAGGGTGTGGAGTGGGCCACTGCTGCTTGCAGTGCCATGGGTACCCTCGGCAACTCTGGGAGTTCAAGATCATCTGCAGAGCCCTAATCCTTGAAAATATCCATTCCACACACTAGGGTAAAAATCTCTAAACTAGAGCAAGTACAGAAGTTACCTTAGCATTTCAATGTCTCTGGGGCTTCATGACTATAATATTTAAGTCCTATGTTGCTCCTCCTTGTATCAGAGCTTCTACTACAAGAAGTAAGTGTCTGGTAGCTTACAAAGAAGCGCACTGTCTCTCACACCTGACTTTTAATTATTGTTTAACTGTCTTCAGTCTCTCATTATCCCTCTGCATGTCATCAATACAACTTATTAATAAGCAGCCAACCCCACTGTCTTTGGAGGGATTATTCTCTCAATACGTTTCAAATGTCTTTATCATCACACTGGGCAAGGCATTCCCCTGTACTGGAATATTTTCCAGGGTCACCACCAGCGAGTTCTTAAGCAAATAATTCATCATCTTGTTTCATCTTTTACAAGGGATTATTTATGTACCACATTCCAGCTAAAGAGTGAGTGATCCAATCCCAAACCCCAGTCTTATTGCCTTTTTTCTCAGGCCACCCTTAGTACCTACAATGTCAGTTCACATTCTCTAAGCAAATGTCAGTACATAATTAGATACACAAGCATTTTACTGGGGAAAACACCTGTGAAAGGAAAAAGGGAGGGGGAACAGGAATAGATGTGGAGAGACTTCAGATTATGACGGGGATATGGCACCTGTGAAAGAAGTGAAAGGAGGATTGGGTAGAGAAAGCCTCAGACTGAATTACAATTTTGAGAAAATCACAACAAAGCTGACAGGGAGCCCCAGAGTAAATATTAGTCATTAGAGTAATTGAAATTGAAAGTAATTGAAAGTAATATGGAAAGAGAGTTCCATTGAGTAGGAAAGGTCCAGTCTGCTCCCTGCTGTGCTTGCTAATTGGTGGGGAGCAGCTCAGGAAACCTAGGAAGAGCACAGCCTTGGTATGAATGGTGCAACAAATTTCAAAGGTGGGACAAATAAAGGGTTTCATCTCACCACACTCCTCATGGTAGGTGAGGAGATGATTCTCCATGGGTCTCTCACATTTCTGCAGATCGAAGCAAGGCACTGATGGCATATTTTTGTGAATAGCAAGCAACCTTGGAAACAGAGAAAATGTCTTCATCTAAAGCAAAGCAGTCATACTTACTACCTATCATAAAAGATTCTGGTTCCCTAAGCTCAGAGTTATTCTTCTGCCACGCAACCTCTGGCATTCATTTGGTTCCGCTCCTCCATTTTGACCCCCTGGGAATGGGGGTCAAGAGGAACTGATGCAAATATACTGATGCTCATGCTGCTTGCAGTGCCATGGGTAACGAAGACCTCCATCTCTAACCCAGCATTTTAGAAACTGTGCTGAAGCTAATTTGTTAACTTGCAAGTGGGATAAAAACTCAGATCCTTCATGCTTCTTGGTAGTTCTGTCTTGAAGCCTGTTCCATTTTTTTCTGCGATCCATTGATTATTAAGAAGTAAGTTGCTGGAAACAACTTAAGTGCCTATCAATGGATAATGGATTTTAAAAATGTGATAAACACACACACACACACACACACACACACACACACAATGAAGTAGTATTCATCCTTTTAAAAAAGGAGGAAATCCTGCTATTTGTGACAACATAAATAAAACTTAAGGATATTAGCACAGTCATATAGCCATAACTGATATAACATGCACAGGTTTGCATATATACAGAACCACTGATACAATATGGTCCACTTAAAAAGTCAACTCCATGTGTGCTATCTAAATAACAAGTCAAAATAATTGTGAGTAGAAAAATTCAAGCATGTGATAAAAGAGAAATTGATTCCCATTCTTAAAAACCTTGTTTCTATAATGACATGTAACTGCTTCATATTTAGGTATGTGTTTCATAATATATTCCTTTCCTTTTGTGGAATATGTTATTTTACCAGATATATTCACCTTAATATATTCCTTTCATTTTAATCGTACTTGTGCTATATCTTCACTTTTTATTTTATCTTCGACTACTATATATAAACCTGATTTCCCACCTTACATGCATAACTAATTCCTTCATTAGGCCAACCAGAGTTCAAGGCTTGAAGACTGAGCTTAATTAAAGCCATGCTAAATCAATTCTTACTAGTGTCCTAGTAATATTTGGAGAGAGACACAGAGAGAGAAAGAGAAAAGTATGCCAACATCTGGTGTTTCAAGGTCAGAAAGAGAGAGTAAAGAAGACAAAACATGACACTGGTGTTTCATGAAAGTTACTATGAATTGTCTCATTATCAGCTGGGATACCTCTGCCTCATGCTCAAGGTGACCAAAGGGGAACATACTTAGAAAATTACCATCACAATGATCTCTTCTGATGTAAAAAAAATTGATTATGAAGTACTAACAATAAAAATAATCCACTTAGATATTAGAACTTCATTTCTGCAATCTCAAATGTTTTTCAAAATACCTTCAAGACTTATAAAAAGAATTAATATTTGTGTATCTGAAACATTCATTCACTTAAGATGTATTTATTGAATATCTGTGACATTATCCAGACACTATTCCAAGCACCAGTCAGATATAGCAGTCAACCAAACATGCAAAAATCCCAGTCCTCGTTAAGCAATTAAACTTTCCCTCTAATGGAGGGAGACTGACACCAAAATAATGATGATAATAATAATAATAAACAAGGATATTGCATGTTATTTGTGGTAGACAGCATTGTAAGATATCCTCCAATGACTCTTGTTCTTATGTAATCCCCTGGTCGTGGGTTGAAGTAGAAATGCGAAATCACTCCTGTGACTATGTTATCTTATAAGGCAAAAGTGATTTTGTAGATGTAGTTAAGGTCCCAAATTGGTTGAATTTAAGATAAGGAGATTATCTGGATGGGCCTGACTTAATAACATAAACCTTTTATCTGCATGTGGAGGTCAGACACAGGAAAGTCAGAGATTTCAAGTGTGGCAGAACTTGATGTGAGTAACATTCTCTGATGCTGATGATGAAGGAGGCCATGTGGCAAGGGCATGAGAGCGTCCTCCAGGAGCAGAGAGAAGCCTCGGGCTGACAGCCAGCCAAAATACTAAGACCCACTTCTACAACTGCAATGAACTGATTTCTGCCAACAGCCTGAATGAGCCCAGATTTTCTCCAGAGTCTCCTGATGAAAATTCAGCCCTGCTCATACCGTGATTTCAAACCTAAGCAGAGCATTCAACCACACCATGTTGAACCTGGGACCTACAAAATGTTTGCTAATAAATGAATACTGTTTTAAGTTGCTAAATTTGTGGTACATTGTTATGTAGCAATAGAAAACTAATGCAGTGTTTTAGGAGCCAATCGATGCTATGTAAGAAATAGGAGGAAGATGTGACAGTGCATGCTGGGAAAGGGAATGGGGTGGATGGAATCAAAAGTCTAAGAGTTGCCGTACTGGAGTAGAATGTAGAATAAAGTGAGGGAGGCTGACTTGTGGATATCTAGGGGCTGGAGTTTCCATCAGTGAGAACCTCTACAAAGACTCTAAGTATGTCTTGGCTGTTATTATTCAATTAACACAAGAGTGTGTAACTCAAATGAAGTATAAGTTTTCGATACTGCCTGCTTTAAAGACTTCATAGTTTAGATGAGAGAGCAATCTTTCCCTCCCTCTCCCACTTACCTTTCTTTCACCCTTTTCTCCATTCTTCCTCCCCTTCTTCCATTAATTTATTTCAATAATTATTTACTATATGTCTATCTTTTTTGCCTAGAACTGTGATGAGCAGTGGGAATATAATGCTGGATAAGACAGACACAGCCATTACTTCTAAGACATCTACTATCTGGTGGCAGTAAAGGAACAATGATAACCAGTATGGTAAGTTGTATGAAAAGAATCATAAACTGTGATACAGAAGAATAAAATTGGGGTGACCAGCCCTAATTTGGTGATTCAGAAAATCTTTTTCTAAGCACGTGATGTCTAGGCTGAGACTGGAAAGAACAGCATTAACCAGGAGAAGGGAGCCAGATGGGAAGCAGTGTTTCCCAGCAGAGGGAGACTAACAGGTCCAAAGCCCCTGGGCAAGGATAGAGTATGCTCACAGAGGAACTACAAGGAGTTCAAAGTGCCTGGAGCATGCAGCACATAGGACATGGGATGGGGTGGCAAAACCTTAAAAGTAAACTTGGGGAAGTAGGCTGAGGCCAGAATATACAGGTCTTTTGAGATAATTGAGTGACTTCAGATTTTGCCCTAAGAGCAAAAGAAGGAGAATTTGCCTTTTAGAAAGATTGCTCTGGTGGTTACATGGAGTATAGGTGCTTATGAGTTAAGACTGAAGAGAGGAAGGCCAGTTAGGAGGGAGGTTCAGCTAATCAAGAGAGAAATGAGGAATACTTTAACAGGAGAAGAACACATAGAGAGAAAGAGATGAATTCAGGACATTTTTGGGGAGAACAACTGATAAGTATATGATATGGAAGGATTGGAGAAAGTTCTAGAATGACTGCCAGGTTTCTGATTGGGCTCACTCTGTGGACATCATTAACTGAACTATGTCTAATATATTTTAATTAGCCACATAATCAAGTACACTATCAAAGTAAGTGGTATTGTTTAAAAAGCTGTAGGAGTTGAGAAGAAAAGAAGAATCAAGACAGGGGCAATGTTAGAGAAGACTTCTGAGAAAGATGGAACTTGACTGGGACTCAAGAAAAGGTGGTATTTGATTGTAGGAGGGGAGAACGGAAGACGCTTCCTCTGAGTGAAAGAGTCCAAGCAATGGCAGAACGAAAAGAAAGAATATAACTGGTAAGAAGCTAGTGTAGACGGGCCTGAAGGAGTTCACCCTTCAGGGTGCGTCTGGGAGTAAGATCATTTGTCTAAAGAGGGTCAGGTTACAAACTTCCAATACAGGCTTTGGAATATTGGACATCATCTAACAGGGAAGCATGGACCATCGGTGAGTAAGGAGTAAAGAATCAAGAGCTGTGTGCTTTGAAGGTTAGTCCAGCTTCAGTCAGCTGGATACTTTGAGAACAGCAAAGGATATCTGGGTACAAGGAGAGCAAATAAGTTGTTTCACAACTCCAAGGACAAGGTAATGATGTTACATAGCAGGGCACATCTTGTTAATTAGGAAGAAAGGACAGATGAAGACAGTCATATTTTTGAACCAGAGCTACATGTTTGGAAGGACCAGACACTGGGCAGATAAACCCAATGGCACATCTGGAGTGGATTCTTGACACGGCAAGCAGAAGTTTCACGAGGCAGATAGAATCAAGGCAATCCAACATGGGCCAAATAGGGTTTGTAAATGAATTAGTGAGGAATCCAGGATTATGTGATACTTAGAGACCGGAGCATGCACATAATCAGCATTGGTGGTTCATATCAGGAAACCCTGCCAACGGCTGGCAAAGCAAAGATTGAGAAGACTCAGCCCTTAGAAGAGATACTGGCAAGAGCAAAGCAGGTATCTTGGTCAGGAAGGACAGGGTCAGTAAGCAGATTATTAAGGCAGGGACAGGAGGACAGACAGTAAAACCAAGATCCACTCATTGTAATGAGGGACAATTCGAAAAGCAGGGTTAGGGAAAGATGAAAGATCACTTTGGATTTGGGGCACATAACCAAAGGAGAGAGGAGAGAGTGTGGAACGGACTACTTGGTGGCTAAATTTCTTTATATCCACCCTGAATAAGGGAAAATGGACACTCTGAGTTCTTGGAACCAGGTCATGCCTATTAGTTAAGTGCTAAGAGTTGTTAAAAGAGGAAAAAAAGAGTATTTACCTCCACATCTACTTCATGTCAGGCACAGTGCTCTTGTCAGAACCTTTTATTATTGTTCGGTCTCACACCAGCCTCATGAGGAATTAATGTTACCTCGGTTTCTGATGAAGAAATGCAATGGCAGAGAGATTAATTCATTAATAAAATTATACCAATTATAGGTGGCAGAGCCAGAATTTGAACCAAGGCCTCTGCGGTTTCAAAACCTAGTCTATTCCAGGGATAAATACAACATGGCTTTGGTGTTAAAAATGCTGCATACAACTGAGTATACTGGGGAAAACTAGAGATTAAGGAGTGAATCCAAGAAGTCTTCCCAAGGGAGATATCACAGATCGAATATAGAAGACATAAGAAAGGGGAGAGAGGAATCACAGATGATGCTAAAGTTTTGGGCTGGTGGATTCTAAGAATGGACCAGATGGAACTGAGAAATGTGGAGGGGAATTGTTTTGGGCAATATTTTGGTATGTGTGTGGTTTGCTGATGAGAGAAGGAAGTGGTGAAGGAGGAAAGCTGGACTCAATTTGAGGTATAATTCAGCTAAGCGAAAATATTTTAGAGGCATTTGTAAATAACGAACAACATTTAAGAGTATATATATATATATATATATATGGAAGCACATTTTAATTTGATTATTAGCACAGTGTTTTTCTAAGTTTATTTTCATTTTGAGAGAGAGGGCAGGAAAGCAAACAGGGAGGGGCAGAGAGAGAGGGAGACAGAATCCCAAGCAGGCTCCACGCAATCACAGCAGAGCCGGATGCAGGGCTCAAACTCACAAACCATGAGATCATGACCTGAGCTGAAATCAAGAGTCAGATGCTTAACCAACTGAGCTACCTAGGTGCCCCCACTGTGTCTTTACTGGAAGAAATTAAAAATATGGTCTCTTTGGAACCTGTGACATTTCTATGATTGAGTCTGTGAGAAAACCACTATAGATGTGTGTGTGTGTGTGTGTGTGTGTGTGTGTGTGTGTGTATGTGTGTGTGTGTGCGCGTTCTGCCTTTAGGTGATACACCATTAGGAATGTACAGTCAATACATAAAAATAATTAGGTACTATATATGTGTGTATGTGTGTTTATGCATTTATAATTAGCCTATAAAACATTTTTTTCACTTAAGTTTATTATACTCAAATCTGAGTCTGTCTTCCCTCCTCACCTCTTCTCCTGTGAGCAACTCCTCACAACATACATATATGATATATACTGTTTTATATAGGACTGTAAATCACTAATTATACATACTATATGCTCTATATATTATAGACTTTGCATAAATTAAAATTTAGCCCTTTAAAATATACTTTAAAAAAATTTCAAGTTGATGTAAAAATTTACTAGATTTTAGTATTTTTGAGGACACGCGCAGAATTAAGGACATATATATGCAGGTTCAATGAGAATATAAGAAGACAGATGTGAGAATTAGAAAGAACTGCTACGACTCCTGCCAGGGAAGTCCCTGGTTAGCAAAATACAGCTTGTTAGCACGCATCAGGAATGTGCCATTTGTATACAGAAAGAGGCCATTTTCAGGGTTCTATTCTCTAAGGGGTACTGTTCGGTACTAAGGATTAGGATAAAATGCTAGATAATCACTTTTTACTATAAAAGTCATGAAGTTTTATGAACATCCAGGAATTTAAGAAATGAGGACTTTCCTGAGAAATCTATTAGAAAGTGAGCTTCAAGTAACCAAAAGCACTGAAGAGATAGCAACACAATTGTTAACTGCATTCTGAATTTGTTAAATATGCATTTTTGGGCTACAAAACGAATTTATATAACACTTTAGTTCTTATTCCCAGTGAACTTCAGACCAATATTCTGCACAAAAGAAAAGTGATTCAAATGTAGATCTAAATTTGAATTGAAGGTAAAATACATTTTACTTTATTTTTTCCCCCTGCATTCTGTCGTTAGGCTTAGAAACAAAGAGAAAACCAATGGCAAAGAACACCCCTAATGTTCAGATTCCTATCATGAAAAATCATTTCCCAATTAAAAAAAAAAAAAGTAAAGGAAAAAACAGGGATCCTGGGAGAAGGGGCTGCTGATTCCAGATCTGGGGCCATAAATGTAAAAGATGAGTTTGGAATACTAGATAGTGAGAAAGCTATCAAAGACTACGAGAACTGTGTCAGTAAGACTTACAGCCAATTTAAAGAAGCTCCCATTGGCCAAAGATGGGACAATGTGATTCTCATTAAGGATAACTACTGAAAGAAATTAATGTATTTAAATTCATGAATTCATAATTATATTAAAATAAACTAGTACCACTGGAGGATACAGAAACCAACTATCAATATTTTAAAAGTAACAAAAAATGTTTAAAAATTGAACACTTCTCCTGCCTTCCCACTATGAACTATACCAGCGGATGAACAAATAGCGGATGAGGGAACATTTTGCTTTTAGATTTTTTAAAAATGTGTATTTATTTTTGAGAGAGAGAGAGAGCACAAGCAGGGAAGGGGCAGAGTGAGGCAGGGGGAGGATCCCAAACAGGCCTCGTGCTGCCAGCAGAGAGCCAGATGCAGGGCTTGAACTTGCAAATTGCTAGATCATGACCTGAGCCGAATTTGGAAGCTTAACTACTAAGACACCCAGGCACCCCTGCTCTTGGAATTTGTTTTAACATAAATATTCCAGATAATAAATGAAGAAATAATAGAAGGTAGTTACTACCATTATGCAACTCCAAGTGGACCTAGGCTTGGAGAATCAATGGCTATTCCCATCGTTAAAAGAAAGGCAACTTGAGATTGGAAGTTTCTTGATGAAAGAATACAGTACCATTTTTTCAATGGGCTTTAAAAAGCACACACAACTAACTTGAATCTGATAAAACCCTACTCACTCTCCAACTACTAATTTACAGGAAATACACAGTTAAGAGAGGCTACAAAACATTACAGGGTGCAAAGAGCAAATTTCAAATCATGGTAAATTCTCCAGACAACTGACTCTGTGTCTTCAACAAACAAATTGCAAGGGAAAAAAAGAAATGGATGAGAAGCCAATGGATTAAAGGAGAATTACAAGACGTGATAATCAACTGAAATGTGGAATCTTAATTTAAACCATTAAAAATATAAGACAAATGGACATTTGAACATACATACTTGATGATATCAAGGATAGCAGGAGGAAGTGATACAATCTCTAAGATTTCTTCAAAATAATATGAGAAGAAATATGGATGCAGGTATGGATGAAATAAGATTGGGTATGTGATGATAATTATTGAAATTGAGTTTGGGGCATATGTGGGTGCATTACATTATTCTATCTACTTCTATGTTTCTGAAATTTTCCAAAGTAAAAAAATACATATATTATTTGGGGCCAAAGTTTAACCTGGACAAAACGATTGGTGATACTATCCAAACATCAGCTTGAACTTGAGATTTTACTCTTGCTGGAAAGCATCACGGCTATGACAAAAGCAAACAGTACAGTGCTGATTGGCACGGATCTACTGGATGTGGAATAAATAAGTAGATTATGTGGAATCTGATTTTCTGAAGAAGAGGATTTGGACAAAAATCAGGAAAGAGATTTTCCTAGCTACTCTTAGATTAAGATGTCATTACACTCTAATTAGAAGTTGTGCCCAACAGTGTCCCGGCAAAAAACAAATGAGCTACACAAGATCACACAGCCAAGAAGATTTTACCAGAAGGACTACTTGCAGAACAGTGGACAGAGTAACAGGGCCAAACAAGGGGTAGGACATCCCGGGAGCAGAACAGTGGGAAGCTTAGACAAGCCCCGGGCAGTAAAGGGAAGGGGAGAAAATCTTACAACCTGAATCCCTTGAGATGTGGAGCGCTATCCAATAAGGGCTGTGGCCCAGGCTAGGCAACTACAGTCGCCTCCACAGTGAGACCGCAGTGGAGACAGAGAAGAGTTGAATACCGAGATTGTTTCCCCTGCTGCTCTCTGATCACCTACAGGCCCTTACATGCACCGAACACAACCAGAGGCCAAAGGGCACAGGAGCCAGTGTGATCCTTCCAGGCCAAGGCACGGAAAGAGTGAAGCTACATGGGGACCAGCTAATAATGATTGGCACGCAATGTAACACCCAGTAACGCCAAGGCCACGGTATAAGTCTGTAAATCATTTGTATTATATGTGTGCAAATACTGTGTGCAAATAGGTTAATATGTTACAGGTATTTATGTTTAAACATATAGAAACATGAATCAACTTTTCCGCGTGTGTGTATGAGGAACGAGAGCGAGATCCACAGTATGGATTCATTTTACCTTTACACCTAAACCTTCAGTTTTCAGACACATATTTTAATTTTTTTTTAACCCTATGTGAGAGCTTGTTTGGAGGTTCTAGCACTGGGGCACAGCTACTGGTATACCCTTGATTGAAGAACAGTCCTCCCCTTTCGGGGATGGTTGTCCTCTTTGACCTAACAAACACACAGCTTCATGAGGGACTCCTGCGAAGGGGTGAAGGAGGACAGGGACACCGGCCCAGCTAGCCAGATCAGCGGAAGCATGAACCCTGGTGATCAGCGGGGGTGACGGATGTCACAGCCAGATCGCTCTTACATCCCACCTTTCAGAGATATTAAAATAAATTTCAGAAAAGGAAATACAAATGACTGATAAACTATAAGAAGATGTTCAACATTGCCAGAAATCTGGGAAATGCAAATTAAAATAATAAAATACTATTTTTTTGCCATCAGATTGCCAAATATTGAAACACTTTGTAACATCAAGTATTGGTGAAGCTCAGGGGTAATGGGAACTCACACATACTACAGGGAGAGTGCAAATCTGTCTATTCAGTTACTTGCTCACTTTGGTGGTATATATTCTAGAGACAGAGTGGCAACATGGTGAAGAGCTCAGACATACTCTGGGTACAGATCCCTAACTGCCACTTAATCCCCATTTTCTTATTAAAAATACTTACTCTCCTTAGGCCTCAGTTTCTTCATCCAGAAAATGGGGAAAGAGTTCCAGGCACATCAGTGCTCAATAAACGCAAAACATGTCCATACACCATAAATCAGTGATGTTACTCCTCCCCTATTACCATGAAGAAGCTGATGCAAGGATATTTATTTCACTACTATGTGCGCTGTTTTTCGTAACAAATAAATGGAAACAATCGTTGGTATTCATTGCTAGCTATGGAAAAATCCCTGACCTATAATGTTGATTGAATAAAATATCAGTAAAACAGGGGCGCCTGGGTGGCTCAGTTGGTCGGGCGTCCGACTTCGGCTCAGGTCACGATCTCGCGGTCCGTGAGTTCGAGCCCCTCATCGGGCTCTGGGCTGACAGCTCAGAGCCTGGAGCCTGTTTCGGATTCTGTGTCTCCCTCTCTCTCTGACCCTCCCCTGCTCATGCTCTGTCTCTCTCTGTCTCAAAAATAAATAAAACATTAAAAAAAATAAATAAAAAAGTATCAGTAAAACATGTTTCCTATGGAGGTATTTTTATATCTGCTAACAACAATATATTTATATTTACAAATATATTTATATTTATATCTGCATACGTTTTAGAATATTTCTGGGGGGGAATATATCCAAACTGACAACAATAATTATTTCTGTAAAGGGACTACGATCAGGGGTGAGGAAAGATAGTCAAAGGAGCCTCATATTTATCTGCTGTGTTGGAATTCTTATCAGGAAAATTTATTCATGAGGCGCTTGTGTGATTAAAAATTAATACAGTTTTGAAAAATAATTCTAGTTCACCTGAATCGAAAACCAATGCGTGACGTTGCTACATAATAGGAAAACCTTTCGGTTTACCGGGAAACCCTTTTCTCTGTGGCTACTTCTTTATTCAAACCATAAAAACTGTATTCGTGTCTAAAATTGCTTTTAGGGGCGCCTGGGTGGCGCAGTCGGTTAAGCGTCCGACTTCAGCCAGGTCACGATCTCGCGGTCCGTGAGTTCGAGCCCCGCGTCAGGCTCTGGGCCGATGGCTCGGAGCCTGGAGCCTGTTTCCGATTCTGTGTCTCCCTCTCTCTCTGCCCCTCCCCCGTTCATGCTCTGTCTCTCTCTGTCCCAAAAATAAATAAAAAACGTTGAAAAAAAAATTAAAAAAAAAAAGAAAAGAAAAAAAATTGCTTTTACTTGCTACCTGCTGCAGTTTTTATGTTAATCGTTTATTTCCCACTAAATGTGAGTCATATCAAGGTGCATGAATGGTAGCAATGATCTGTATCCCTTCTGATGATCTATATTCTATCTGCTACTTTCAAACATCATTTCTTCTTTGAAAAAAAGAAAGGAATGACAATAACTAACACTAGTAACACAACTACAGTTTATGGTTACCTAACATTTGCACATAAAAAATACGAGCTCGGGTAAGGCAACTTAACAATTTTTCCCTGAAGAGTTATAAATAAGTTTTAAAATATGAGCTATGGAGTTAAAAATCAGAGATGGAGACAGAATAATTTTGACTAATTCAAAGTTCAGAGTGAGTGATTATATAAACTTTCAGATGAAACCTGAAGAAAAAAAAAAAAGAGCAAGATAGGGAACAGATGAAGTTTGGTAAGGAAAATACAAAACTGTACTTAGATGTCTGAATTTGTTTAACAAGTTTTCTGAATCATATAATTATTAAAATATGTATGCAAATGTTAGAAAGTAGAAAGTTGTTAACTATTATTATTTTAATAATGATATCTTTAAATGATATTTTAAGCCAAAAATAATTCAATTTCATATTTATCAACTTTTTCCCTCTGGGAGTCTACAAATCAGTGAAAGTGTAATTTTTGCAAACAACCACAAGCTTAAATTTCATCTGGGGCAATAATTGGGTTCCTAGGGTTTACAAGGAAATTGCCTCATATACAATCAAGGAAGCCAAACGACAAACCCATAAATCAGATATCACCAAAATGTTCAATCAGTTCAATTCATCCCTTGGATATTGATGTGCTTGATAACCTATTATTCAAATAACTATCTGAAAAATATAAGTAATATTATTTACTATCCATTGAACTTATCACTTTTATTCTACTATTCAATTATTTTTACACAACACAAATGCAATACTATTATTTTATAGAATTAATAATGATCTGGAGTAAAAATTCAAGCTCTATATAACTTCTTGATTCTGTTTTTTCATTCACTATAGTTATTTTATATTTGTCAACAATAATACCATAAAAATTGCAGGTCTCCTATGGATTATCCTCCTGCCCCCAGATAGTTTTCCCCTACAAAAAAAAAAAAAAAAAAAAAAAAAAAGCATGGGTGTTAGGACTAATACTTTCAAATTGATTTTACTTTAAAAATATGGTGCCATCATTTAACTATATTTTAAAAACATAATTAGTGAATTTTAGTAGTTCATAAGCACCATATTCTTCAAAACAACTGATTTCATTAAGGATGAAATATATTAAAAGTAGATTTTTAGGTTAGCATATGTTTAATCTGCTGAAAGGCATTGAACAAATTCCGAGTAGCTAATGTAAGCAAATTTCAAAAGAATTGATTCCATTTTGCTCTAAAACTTAAAAACCAGAGAAGCAGATTATATGGCAGTTTCCTTGGGAGAAGTCAAGAAGTGCCATCCTAGACTTATCATCTCTTTCTCTTCCTTTCTTCTACTCTACCTCTAGCATACAGCACTTCATTTTCTCTTTTGAGAGACAGAGAGAGCAGGAGAGGGGCAGAGAGAGGGAGAGAGAGAATTCCAAGCAGGCTCTGCACTGCCAGCGAGGAACCCAATGCGGGGCTCAAACTCACAAACCCCAAGGTATGTCCTGAGCTGAAATCAAGAACCAGACCCCAGGGGCCTGGCGTCTTCTAAGCCATGTTGATAAGACGGATGTTTAAGGAGGAGGGAAAGCCTTCTCTGGGAACCTATGACTTAGAAATATTTCTGGAAGAATTTTGTTTTTAGTCAACCCATTCTAGTTTTCTGTTTCCCTCTCTCCATCTTTCTTTCTTACCGTCACTCCAGATATGACAATCCCTTTTTCCTATCGAAGCCCCAGATACTATTTAGTACCACTCATTATTAGCAACAGGTGATATTGAAAACATAGCACAAATTATTGAGACTAGCTGTACCCATTTTGTTTTTTAAATTTCAAATAGATTATTTCTTTTTTAAATATGCAGGTAACAAAATAATTCAAAGAAAGCAAAAATAACTTAATCTCATTGCTTCGAGGCACCCACAGTTAACATTTTGGTGCACGTCTTTCCAGAGAGTGTCCTATACTCTGTTTACTTTTTAAACAGAGAAGACTATTTTGTATAATCTTGTCATTTACTCAATATATTGCAGTTTTCTTTACATGTGAGTAAACACTGATTTGCAAGGATCATTTTAATGGCATCATAGTATTACTTATATAATATATAGTATGAAATGTATAATATATAACATGCAATATGTAACATATAAATAAAAAGTTTTGATATACATAGGTTTTAAAATTTGTAAATATAACTTTAATTTAAAAAAATGTTTCCCAACCTTAATGTTAGCTATTATAGAACTCGTTAAGTTTTCCTTAAGTTTCCCCAGTTACTCAGATACGCAAATAGGCTTTCACAGAATTATGCAGCTTCTGGTAACAGCTACCTTCTCCTGTTTCTGTTAGTTGAGGACCAGAATTTACTTTGGATTCTATTCCTACAAATTTATCCTCATCACTGAGAAAATGTAGTATTTCTCCCTTTGTTCATTCACTACAGCAAATATTTATTAATCCCCTAAAATACAATAGTATTGACATCATATTGCTTCTTGAAAATTGGTGTAACATTTACCTACTTACTCCAGTTCCTTTGGGAATACTCTGGTAAGCCTAGAAGCACATACACTGGTGGTGGTTTACAAAGAGGGATAAAAAGGCACACTGATAATGCCCAACAGGCTAAAGAAGAGTGAAAAAACTTAACCCCTAGAAAACAGAAACCAATTAAGAGGAGGTAGAGAAATACACATTTATGTGGTCAACCGTCCAACCAATATCCCTTGACTATTTGGTATGTGCCTGGCCCTGTGCTAATTCTAGTGAGAAGAACCATTTAGAGTCAGATGATAAGTACTTAACAGAGGTAAACTCAGAGTCCTACGAAACTCTTAGGAAAGGCAACCTCCGATAATGGGGGTAAAAAGTGGTCAGAGAAGCAGTCCAACTAAGAACTAAGATCAGGCACTCGAAGTAATAAATGAAGTAAACACAGAGGTCACTGGACTGCCAGGCAGCCTACCTAAGCAAACTACAATCTAAGCCTTTAAATGTCTCAAGGTTACAGAATTGAACTCTAAGGACAACCAATCGCAAACAGCCAACCGGGCTTCAAGCTGTAGCCGATCAATAGTTTCCTTATTTTGCTTCTGCCTTTTCTCTATAAAAGTCTCTCACTGACCTGTCAGGGGAGTGCTGGTAACCACTTCTGGTTTGGTGCTGCCCCATTCTAATCGATTTTTGCTCAAATAAACTCTTAAAGTTTTTAATATGTCTCAGTTTATCTTTTAACAGGAGTTAGAGACTTTGGTATCTTCTATCGCCTTATCGGACCCACAGGTCTTAAACTGCAAATGCAGCCACTGCAGAGATGATCCAGCTCAGAGTAAGGAAGTCCTACTACAGTGTGGCGCACGTCGTTAATAACGCGTAATGTCTGGGGGATTATCAAATGAAGTAAGCACCAGGAATGGGTGAGGACTTGAGTCCAGGCACTGCCATTCACCATCTCTGCTGGGTGGACACTCAGTTCAATCTACTTTGCAGGATTATCAGGGAGAAATAAATTAAAAACCATCACGTATGTGCCAGTATCTCATAAACTGTTAAGGTTACCTGCGTAAAATCTGCTACGGTAAACATCCGGGGAGCAGCTTGAACGCCGACACCATCTAAGCAATGGCAATATGAAAACTACATTTAACACCATTTTTTTGTTCTGACAAAATAATGAGGAAGATATGACAGGCTAATCTGCTAATCCAATATTTTATGGCCCTTATCATTAATTAAAAATTCTCTGCTTCCTTATATTCTTCTGTTCTCCTCAGAGACTTGCCTTTAGACCTGTTAATATAAGCCTAGTCTTCTTTCCAACTTAGTTCATTTCTAGTTAAAATAAATATGGTAGAATAACATGAGTTAGACAGCAATAAACAGACATAATACTTTATTGTTCGAAGATAGATATATATATAGATATATATATATAGATATATATAGATAGATAGATAGATATAGATAGATAGAGAGATAGATATAGCTATTCAATTAGTGAAGAGATGACATCTTGTTCTGCCCTGTGCTGGCACTTGCTGAGATAGACAATTTTCTAAAGATGTCTTTACATCATTTGTGCTCTTTCTTTCCTTTTTTAAAAAGTACGCTTCATGCCCAGTGTGGAACCCAACACTTCAACTCGCGACCCTGACTGAGATCAAGAGCTGAGCTGATACCAAGAGTCGGACACTTAATTGACTGAGCCACCCAGGTGTCCCCAGGTTCTTTCTTTTTGAAAATGTACACACACTATTATACTTTGTCACCTGAAAATATTAACTGCATAAGCTATAGTAAGTTATTATCAAATATCTGCAATTATTTTGCATTTAAAATTCAAATCATAGTACACAGGTTATCTGGAAAGTTGTATCCCTTACAGGCTCAGTTATAGCAAATCACCATGAATACCTATAGCTGATTCACGTTCTACTTACGCCATGTGCCCAACAAAATATTGTACAACCAATAAAGTCATCTGGGATAGATTATTTCAAGGTCACTACAGAATGTGTTTTAATTCTTAATCTCAAGAATGTTAACTTGTATGGGGCAGATTCCATTTATCCTCAGTACAGACAATAATTCTCCTCTCTCACTGTCATCCCTTATTAAGGCCCATTCTCACTAAATATTAGTTGACTTACCTTTTATACTAAGCTAATCTGCCTCCACTCCATACACATACACGCTAATAAAATTTGAGAGATTTAAAAATGCTGCTTAAAGGCCAGCCGGGGAACTTTTACTAGATTCATCATGATATTAGCAAGGCATAAAGTGTGAATATTTCTTTCTGGGGCCAGAAAAATCTTAGATTCAATGAAAAGTCAGTTTTGAACTTGTCATTAGCCAGTCCGCACAAAATGTAGGAAACTGGGTTTCATTTGAACTTCCTTGATACAGTTTTTGATGGTCAAATTTAGAAGATTTTTTATTTTTACAAAAATATATCATAAACCTTGTTAATATGGTAGATAGGAAATGAAACACATAATTTTCAAAATAACTAGCTTTAGGCAATGATTGGCATCCTGCTCATTAGATATTAGTAAGTGTGAAACTACACTTTTGTGGTTCTTAATTTCCTAAAAGGGTGGAAGAGGTGAGACGCTGAACTCCATTAACTCTTAACACTTCTTATCACTCAAAAATGCAGTTCTTACTTAAGTTTATGTCCATGGGAACAGAGGAGAAGGAATGCCTACAAGCCTAGGGCAACAGCCGAAGACATTGGGCTACAAAGAACATGGCATGTTTGGGAGACAGAAAGTCAAGCAATTTGACCACAGTAGAGGGTTTGTGTTGGGATTAGTATAAAATAAAACCTGAAAGGTAGGTTGGGGCTGGATTTTAAAGAGCCTTGAATACTGGGTAAAGAGTTTGTATTTTATCCTACAGATAGGAGAGAGCAATTGTAAGGTTTCAGGTCAAGGTGAGCATAATAATGGTTACAAAAGGAATGGTCTGCTGTTAAAATTAGGTGTGGATTAAAGGGGAGGGAGGCTGGAAGAAGAAAAATCAATAGAGGGGATGTTTTCTAAAATAGGTGTGAGTTAACGATGGCTTGAGCAAGGGTGATGTCAGCAAGATTTTGAACAAGGGTGATTTGTGGAGTAACAAAGGCATTTGGAAGAAAGAATTGGTAAACCTGGCTGATATGATATAAGGAGCTAACGAGAAGAAAGATGCAAAGACAATTCCAATTTAATGTTGGGAAAATTATATTTCCACTTAGTTCAACATGGAAAGCATTCAGAGAAAATAGAACATGTGAGTTCAGTTTTAGAGACTTAGGAAGCGTAAGTAGATATATAAGAAGAAATGTGCTGTGCAGTGGAATCTGTAGGACTGTCTGAGACAGCAGGGATGTATCCATTTTAATTTTAAATAAAACTTCACTGAGAAAAATAGGCAGATGAAATAAAGTTTCCACTTGAACTTTGCATTTGAAAACTGAAGGGACCTAGTCCTTCATATTACCATCACATTTTAAATCTAGACTCAAACATACAGTTAGATTCTGCATTTAGTCTTTTGTGTGTGTGTTTTGCTAGAACATTATAGGCGATGTCTTCTGATTTGGCAGAAATTAGCTTAATAAACTAAATGTTTATTATCAAAGGATAATTTTTACCATGTAAGTGAATGTTCCCATTTAATACCTCTAATAAAATGTGAACTTTTAGTTTTCCTGACAAAAGAGATCTCTGGATATACTAAGTCTATATAACATCAAAGTAACTAAGTGGTTCAAGGTAGTGAAAAAATAATTCTAACTATTTTATGAAACTTACTGGTTAAATCACAATCAAAGCAGTTATTTAATAATTTTTTTGTAAGTAAAACCACAACATGGTCTGTTTCCAAATCAACAAGCAGTAATTTTTTTTGCATGTTAAAGAGGTTCAAAAGTGTCAGCAGTGACGTCACAATTAATCTAGCCAGTTTCCTCACCTGTGAAGTGAGAAACTGAAATGATAGCTAAGCTCCTTTCTAGTTTCTACACTTTATTATATGTAAATACTAAGTCTTGAGAAAACAACACAACAAAATCTTATTATGGGACATGTCAGGTATACCAAAAAATACACCAGAAAGAACAATTAATTGCCAAGAAAATCTAAAATCATGGGATGTAGTGATCAATATTAAGTGAAACTCATTTTACACCAAGCTTTTTATCCAAGAACCTTTTAAGAATTCTGTGATTGCAGTAATCACAATCTTAAGAAGGAGGAATAAAAGCAAATAGTCTAAACCCCATTTCATTTGACATAGCCAGTCAGTGGTAAAACGTAGCAGGTCAAAGTGTGGTCCTCAGTTCAGCAGTACAGGCATCATCTGGGATCTTGTTAGAAATTCAGAATCTCAGGGGCGCCTTGGGGGCTCAGTTGGTTAAGCGTCCAACTTCAGCTCAGGTCATGATCTTGTGGTTTGTGAGTTCAAGCCCCGCCTCAGGCTCTGGGCTGATAGCTTGGAGCCCGGCGCCTGCCTTGGATTCTGTGTCCTCCCTCTTTCTCTCTGCCTCTCCCCTGCTCGCACTCTGTCTCTCCGTCTCTCAAGAATAAATAAAACATTAAAAAAAAATTTAAATAAAAGAAAAAGAAATGTAGGATCTCAGACTCCACTCCAAACCTACTGAGCCAGATTCCACATTTTAACAAGATCCCCAGGTCATTCCTATGCACATCACAGTAGGAGAAACACTGATATACAACCCTACTGGATCTATATCTAGAGAGTGAGCAAATTCATACCATCCACCAGTGGAGATCCCACCTCTGTCTTACTTGTCTTCAGTTAATCAGATTTTATGGTGTCACGTGCCCTAATGTCAGACACTTAGTAAAAGATATGTGACCCTAAAGAGATTCTTCATGAAAGAAATAGCTTGAATTAAACTTCATATAAGAGTGGTACAGACCATTTATAGGAACTTCCTACACTCTAGCCCAGGAGAGCCCAGAGACATTTCGTTTAAAATCTGAACGGAGGTCCTTCATTATCTGCTGCTTCATTCACCAGGGCAAGAACAAAGTGAATCTGGAGATCTGTACAGAAGAGAAGAACACATGTTCTTGCTCATTTTCCAATAGACGTTCCGTTCTTTCACAGGCTTGCTGTAGAAACTGCTTTAAGTCATACACAAGAGACTATTTCTTACTTAAGCTTCATTAGGCTTTTTTGTATTTTTTTATTTAAAAAATTTTTCTTTTAATGTTTATGGTTTTTGAGAGAGAGAGAGAGAGAGAGAGAGAGAGAGAGCGCGCGCAGGGGAGGGGCAGAGAGAGAGGAGACACAGAATTGGAAGCAGGCTCCAGGCTCTGAGCTGTCAGCACAGAGCCCTACGCAGGGCGTGAACTCACAGACCATGAGATCATGACCTGAGCTAAAGTTGGCTGCTTAATCAACTGTGTCACACAAAGGCCACTCATTAAGCTTTTTTAAAATATAGGCTTGCAACAATGCTTGGAAACCAGCAAACTCAACTGACTGAAAGGGATACTTGTTTTCGTTGCTCTGGAGAAGAAAAGGGTCAGGTAAAAGGAAAGTAAATAAAATAACATTTCTTGAGCGTCTACTTTGTGCTAAGTACTACACGGGGTGTTTTATATAAAGAACCAGGGTCTCTAAAATGTTAAACTTGAGGCCCACTCTCTAACCATGTAAATGTAGTGTTATTGTGATCGGTCATAACTATAATAACCATAAAAGCACAGCTTTTAAAATAACTTATAAAAATCCATGTGTCTAAAACTTTGCTTTATTCTAAACTATAAATACTTCCAGGACTTTCCCCTCCCTCCAGTTACACATTGTTAAGAAAACAGCCTATAATAGTAGAAGTCAGATGATCTTGTTATTACAATGTTCAAAGTGCCTGTCTTAGATTCTAAACACACATAGAGACCTTATCTGATGATATTGTTTGTCTGATTGTGGCCCCTGAAAAGTATCTCGGGGCTATAATTGAAAGCATTTTGCAACTGGTTTCAGTTAACATGCTACTGTATACACAAGCACTGCCTGTGTAACAAAAGCGCCCTGTGAAGGTACCATAAGGTGAAAAGAAGGAGGTGGATGTTGGGGGAGCTCAGTACCTGTGGTACCTGTATAAAGGAATAACACAAGAGACTTTATCTTTTTTACAGCTTAGTCTAATGAATGCGTAGTCTAAAAGAAGTCACCACACACAGGGTAGACAAAATGCCGAAAATCTGCAGACTTTCTGACCCACAGAAACAGAAGACAGACCTCAAGGGAACCACAACTTCTGGAAAATGAGGCAACAACCCCCACAAAGAAGAGAGACAGAGAAAAAGACCCCCAAATCGGTACGCTAACTGCGCTCAACTGTGCAGCGGAACCCTAAATCACACATGTGGGGAGCAGACCACAGAAGTCAGCTAAGTATGGAAGAACCGAACCGAGATTTGAGCCGTGGCAGAAGAGACGAGGTTTGCAGTTTGAGTCCCGTTAATTGCCAACTCAAACAAATGAAAAACATCAACACTCTTTGGAAGGATTTAAAAGAAAATATGTTCTTCAGACTCACTTTCACAGTGTCCAGATACTCTAAAATTACTTCACATTTCAGAGAACAAAGAATATAGTGACGCATTTGCAAGAGAAAAGACATGGAAACCAACCCCAAAATGACCCAGGCATTGGGATTAGCAGACAAGAATGTTTAAGCAGCTTTTCTACCCATGCTCGACGACATAAGGAAAATATTCTCACAGTGAATAAAAGATAGGAAATCTCAGCAAAGAAGGAAAAAACTATCAAAAAGAACTGAAAGAAAATTCTAGAACTTAAAAAAATACAATACGTGAAATAAAAACTCACGGGATAACTTTAACAGCAGAAAGGAGACGACAGGGGAATGAGAAAGTAAACTGGAATGTGGACAAATATAAACAAACCAATCTGAAGAACAGGTTGCAAAAGTGACAAGTCTCAGGGTCCCGTGGGAAAATATCAAATGATTTAATACGCATGCGATCAAAGTTAAGAAGGAGAGGAGTAAGAGAATGGGACAGGACTAATATTTGAATACATAATGGTTGACTATTTCCAAAATTTGATAAAACATATATTTACAGTTCCCAGATTCTCAGAAAACCAAAAATAGGAAAGACATGAAGGAAAACACTCATCCGTGCATCATAGACAAACTGCCAAAAACCAAAGATTCAGAGAAAATCTTGAAGGCAACCAGAAACTCAGAGATAATAAATATGTGTTGTCATTTTAAGCCACTAAATATAGGGGTAATTTGCTATGCAGTAATAGACAACTAACACAACCATTATAGTTGGAGGTATTAATACCGCTCTCTCAATAATTGACAGAGCAAATAGATAGGAAATCAGGATATAGAAGACTCAAAATATCATCAACACATTTGCCCTAAATGTAATTTATAGAACACATTGGTCAATAACAGAAGAAAATGAATTATTTTCAAGCGAACACAGATTATTTATTAGGATGGATCATATTCTGGACCATAAAATAAACCTTAATAAATTTAATGGGATTGAAATCATTCCAAATATGTTTTCTGTCCACAATGGGATTGAATGAGAAATTAAACAGAACAATGTCTGGAAACACACATTATAGACATTAAAATCACACTTATAAATAAAATGGATCAAAAAAAGACAATACTGGGAAAATTAGGGAAAAAAGTTAATTGACTATAAATGAAAACAGGACATCAAACTATGTGAATGCACCTAAAGCAGTGCTTAGAGACAAAATTATTGCATTAAATTCTAATATAAGAAAAGAAGGGTCTCAATAATTTAAGTTTCTATCATAAGAAACTAGAAAAAAGAAGAGTGTATTAAACCTGGGATAAACACAAAGAAAGAATAAAGAGTGAAATCAATAAAAAAAGAAACCCCCCCCCCAAAAAAATAACCCCAAAGAGACATTGAATAAAACCAAAAGCTGAAGGGCGCCTGGGCAGCTCAGTAGGTTGGGCATCCACCTTCGGCTCAGGTCATAATCTCCCAGTTCATGGGTTCGAGCCCCACGTTGGGCTCTGTGCTGACAGCTCAGAGCCTGGAGCCTGCTTTGGATTCTCTGTCTCCTTCTCTCTCTGCCCCTCCTCTGCTCTCTCTCCCTCAAAAATAAATAAACATTAAAAAAAAAAAAACAAAAGCGGATTGTTTTGAATGGGTAAATTAAATGGATAACCTCTGTAAGACTTACCAAGTATTTACCAAACAGAAATGAAAATATAGATCCCCAAAATAAAACCAATCACGCATATTTACTCAAGAGATAAAAATATAGGCCCTCGAAAATTCTTGTGCAAAAATATTTAGAAGTATCAAACACTATAAACAACCCAGATGTCTATCAATAGGGGAATGGATAAACAAGTTGTGATATATTTATTCAATGGACTAGAACTATGCCATAAGAGAACCCACTCTGGATACAATGACATTGGTTCTGATGAACCTCACAGACATGACGCTGAGGTAAAAGAGAGACACAAAAATGTATACACTCTATGATTCCATTTATTCAAAGTTCTAAAACAGACAAATCATAAATATAGTGCTAGATATCAAAAGAGTGATTATCTCTGGGTGGAGGGGGCAGGCAAGTAAAGGTGCACAGGGGAGTATCCTTGGTGCCCTGTGTCTTGATCCCCGTGGGTGGGTTACAAAGTTGTATACATCTCTCTGAGTAGTCAGACTGTTCACTTAATGATCAGAGAGGGAGCAGACTGAGAGAGAGAGAGAATATGAAAGGATAAAACAAAGAAAAAAAAAGAAAGAAAGAAAAAAGCTGGCCAGGACCTTGAGGGAAGAAATTAATCTGGACCACCTGTCGAAGCATAGAAGACTTGCAAGGCAGGGCTGATTTGGAAAATACAGAAGCAAACACTAGGGTAAGAAGCAGCAGTCTCCAGAGAATGCACAAGGAGCCTCCAGGGATGAACAGTTTTAAAGTTATTTACTCTATGTCTCAACACCTGACCTTGTAATTGTTTGCCTACGTATAATGTCTATCTTATAAATAATCACACTGGCTTTAAGTATTATGTGTGCAATGAGAGCCAAGTTAAGATTTGTAAAACCCTTAAACACAGAAAATATTATGATATTCTGCCTTATCTACCGCCATGATGTAATTCTAAATTAAAATTGTATAGACTGAAATATTTATGGATGAATATATATGATATCTAGGATGTGCTTCAAAATAATCTGGGTGGAGGGATTCATGGGTATGTGGAACAGTTTTGTTATGGGTTAATAAATACTACTGCTGAGGGGTGCCTGGGTGGCTCAGTTGTTTAAGCATCCAACTCTTAACACCAGACCCAGGTCCTGATCTCAAGGTTGTGAGATTGAGCCCTGCTTTGGGCTCTGAGCACTGACAGGGAGGAGCTTGCTTGGGATTCTCTCTCTCTGCCCCTCCCCAACTCACTCATGTGCGCATGCTCGCTCTCTCTCTCTCTCTCTGTCTCTCTCAAAATAAATAAATGAACTTGAAAAAAATAATGACCACAGTTGGGTAATGGGTACCATCATGCATATTTAAAAGAAAGTTAAAGAAAACTGCAGTCACCGTAAAATTAGAGTGCTGAGGCCAGCAAAGTTTTTATTTTTTACGATAACTACTTTGAAGCTTGAAAAAAATCTTTCAACTCTTTTAGTGCCCCTGTTAAAAGCCCACACATAGTTTGCCTACTGGGGATCCTGTTCTGGCTGGACTGAGGATTGCTGCTCAGGATTGTCTTATCTCAGGAGGGTTTCACAGGTTAAAGGTGCCCCAGGGGCAGTGCAAATAAAAGCTAACAGAAGGAGCCAATCCTTTGTCACTGCCTAGTAAGGAGCATCCCAGCTGACAAGAAAAAGGACCATCAATGTTTTCAACATCAAATGAGGGGGATATAGCAATGGATCAGGCCCTAGTGTATTCAGTTTTTCTATTTAGGATATGAAGAAAATTGTAATTGAGACTTATATTTTAAAACCTGAGGTAGTACATTTGAATTTCCTAAAAACTATTGATTGTAGAGTGTAGCCCTTTGATCTATTGTGAAATGTGTTTGATATATATTAGGCATTTAATAAGTATTTTCAGTTGTTGAAATATTTGTTCATTTTCTTTGAACAAATGTGAGCCATTCTGCAGCATGATGAACATGAATTGAAAAAATGAATTAGCTTAAATTTTTAGATTATCTAAAATCTACAACACTGGGAGCACTGAAGAAAATCTTTTATACTTAAATACCTCCACATTCATTTTTTTTATAGTTTCCTAAAGTAAGAAATAAAATTATAGTACCCTAAATAAATGGCACTACCATAATCCTATCTGGCTAAGGTAGAAACTTAAGATATCATAGGTAGTAATTACTCTTCTCAACTAAACAACAAATTGATTCAGATTTGTTATTTATTTATATATGCATATAGAAGGAAAATTTGTGTTATCAAACTCTAGGTCAATATTATTATAAAAAAATGAATGCTCTACTGGGACCATGTATTTAATGATTTGGGAATGCACACAGATTAATAACAAATAGAAAGAGAAGACATTAAATGTTTCATATTTGGGGCAACATCATGTCAAAACAGTAACCTATTTTCAGTTAATCAACAAAGCAATCAGCAAGTATTTTCCAAATAACCACAAGAGGATGTGAAATATACAAGAGATCGATATGAGTTCACAATCCTGATGAAGGAGGAGACAATCCTAGTGTCTGATATACATGAGATGACTAGCTAACAACTTAACACATTATGTGAATAGGTTTCAAGGTGGTGTTTCCAAGAGTTAAGTCTTACACAGGAGTTCAAGAAGGATGGGTAACACTGACCTGGAGAATGAACCTTAATGATGGTAACAAAAAGAGCATGTAGAGAAGTACATACTTTACTTATGTACTACATACAATCCTGGAAGGATTCACTCTACTTGTATTAAATAAGTTGTTTCAATTTTCTTTGAAATCAAACACAGAAGATCTGAAAATATCCACTTTCTCCTTTAATGCAAACTACAAAATATGTTTTGAATGCTGAGTCTCTTCTAGATATTTAAGACGCAGATATAGACAGCCAAGTGGAGTTAAATTGAAAACATATTGTAACAGAGAGAAGTATACTGTACTGATAGTGATTACAAGGCTTAAACCAGTATCTTTACATATTTGCAATTCCGTAACCCCCCCCCCCAGTTTTCTTTGGTTTGTTTTAAACACACAAAGAAAAAGTTCTATGTATCCCAGTAGCGAAAGCAAGCCATACAGGGTAGCCATTTCAACCTGTTCATGTAAAACGTACAAAAACATGCGCCGTCAAAGGTATTTACAAGCCTACAAGAATTATTTCTACATGCTGCATAATGCCAGAAATAAAACTGACTTTTCCTCACCATCATCCTTATCTTATTTTCCAAGCACTTCCTATATGAAATAAGCATGTTTGATTCTCTAGAGAGGGGAAAAAAAAAAGGATATTTTTACCATGGCCCTTGTCCTTGAGAACCTTAAAATGCTTTACAAGAAATGTACAAATAAAAAAGGGACAATTTCAAAATCAGAAATTTTTCATGTATGTCTACTAGATATCACAGACAATGCTGACTATAGATTAGGAACTGGGTCCAAAATAAGACTTTGGTTATGATAAAACATGTAAAATGTCCTCTATTCCTGTTTCTTTCAGTCTAGCTGATTGACATAAAAAAGAAGAAAGTAAGACCAATATGTAAATGAAAACACATCCACACCATGTAGGATGTTCAAGCTGATCCGATGATGCAGTTCAGGGACAAAGAGAAAGAAAAGGAGAATCAGACATGGTATTTATGACACAAATAAAAGATTAGCATCTAAATTAACAAAGACAATTTGTATATTAGGAGTATATATTATCACCTTATAGGAATGCACTTTGAACTATCTCAAAATGTATCCCTTAAGAGGCAAAATATCATTATTTCCAATAATAAATCTTAATTAGGGGTCTACCCAAATATTTCTAATACATTATTAAAGATTACAATTGGATTAGTTTACTTTCATCCTCCAACCCCTTTTTTTCATTTAGTTTTTCATAAAATACAAGGCTTTGCCGCATCAAATAAACTACATGGTATTTACCGTAGGGATTACCTTTTAAATTAAAACATGTGCTTGTTAACATGGTTCCTGATGGTCTACAGGAGATTTGGGCTGTGTCTAAATGATACATAAAGAATCATTTTAGTGGGAAATAATTAAGTTAGGCAAACTAATTTCACATAAATAAAATTGTTTTGATTAAGCTGTTCACTTTGTAACAGGCTTCTTTGGTATTATAAAAAACATTAGGCTTTATTTAGAAATCACCAAGGAAAAATTTGACATTTCCCTGAGATAATGTGGATAGCTATTCATATAGGTCATCTTCAATAAGCAGTTTTTTTCTCCTTAGTTATTTGGATTGATCATATACATTGACCAAATATATTTGCTATTGATGTTCTGATTTATTGAATATTACTCTTGGTTGCATGTATCAGGATATTTTGATTTCTTGAACAAAATAAAAACAAAAACATTCAGCTTCAAAGCAATTAAAAACAGGGAAAACATTTCCAGCAGCAAACTGAATAGATTATAAGCACCTTCTACAAGGCTGAGCTCTCTGGCTGGCTTTTTCCCACTGTCTCTGCTGTGACAGTACACTTAAGTTTCATCTAAAATATTTGTGTTTTGTTTATGGTCCATTGAGAAAATAAATTCCCCCAGGAGTAAAGGGCGCACTAGTGTGGTGCCATTGGGAGACCTGAACAGCCATAGTATATGTTTAATGAATTGCCGTTACAAACTGGAATCACAGCTGCTTAAAATGGCAACAGATTTGTTCATTCTAACACGAGGAAACAAAATACACTTGACCACTTACACCTGGTCTTTAACACGAGGAAACAAAATACACTTGACCACTTACACCTGGTCTTTAGGCTACGTTCTCCCCTTCGGTCTGAGGAGCACATGGAAAATGCAAACAGCGTTTCACCTGAGGATGTTAGACCAGCAGAGGAGACACTGGTTGAGCACCAGAAGCAGCTGAGTTACCGGACACTGCCCTGGGTGCAGGAGGCTCCAGTATAGCTAAGCGGGCAGGGAGCAGAGGCATGATGGAAGGAAGAATACCTCTGCTTTCCTGGATTTGCAATTACTCCCTAACAGCTGACAGGACCATGCCTCGGTGCAGAATTTCTTAGGCAGATGGATACTAACTTTAACTATATAAATATGCATCTAGAAGTGATGCATAAGGAGACTGAATGAACATTCTTGGAGTGTATTAATACACATACTTACATCCCCTCAATTTTCATGAATGCTTAGGACACAATTGGCACATTTCAGTGGAGGTCAGAAGATGGTCTTCTGTTTGAGGCTGGTGAGCTGCAAAATGGGACTATCTTGAAAAGTCAGAGAACAGCAAAGGGTTCTGACTATCTTTGTGAGCCAGAGAAAAAGCAGAGCTTCTAAAGGAAAGGGGGACATTGAAAAAAAGTGAGCAGGAATGAAATTCACCTACTTCATAATTCTATCCAGGGTCCACCTTTACCTCAAAATTTGGTAGCTCTCACACCAAAAACAAAACAAAACAAAACAAAACACACACACACACACACACACAAAACAACAACAAACCCAAAAAAGTATCAATTTCCCAAGTCACGGCTCATTTGATCCATCTTCTTGACCTGTGCTGTACTGCTAATGTACTCTTCATTCTTGAAAGCTCATCAGTTCCTTAGAGGGAACATATTTTATGCATATTTCATGTTTTTCAAGCCCCCCCCCCATATCATTCTACAGTCTACATCCCTATCAGTCCACACCCACGGGTATGAGTTTCTAATTGGTAAAACAGTGGCGTCTTTACTTCATTTATTTTGAATCCATCTTCTTTTATACTCTTGTCATTCAAGTCCCTTAAATACTCCAAAATTATTAATTCCTCCTGCCCCAAAACTATTACCAGCTAATCATGCTGACTTGACCTATAACACATACACATTCTATATATCACTATTCCTATAAAACATATACATACACAGTTTTACCATAACATAGTGAACACTGTGATTTTTACCTATGGCCATTCTCACATTAACTATGATCTAGTTTAAAAATCAAGATTTCAAATTTAAGAAGGGGGGCACCTGGGTGGCTCATTCGGTTAAGAGTCTGACTCTTGGTTTCGACTCAGGTCATGATCTCACTGTGGGTTTCAGCCCGACGTCGAGCTCCGCACTGACAGTGTGGAGCCTGCTTGAGATTCTCTCTCTCCCTCTCTCTGCCCCTCCCCCGCTCACGTGCTCTGTCTCTCTCTCTCTCTCTCTCTCAGAATAAAATAAAAAATAAAATAAAAAATCAAGACATCATAAGGGCAAAATAATAAATCTCAGAAATTTATTTTCCTCACTAAGGAGCGTAAATTAGTACGAACCACAAATCCATGTGTCCGGCCATATCAAAAATATTTTTCCCTAACTGGTGGTTCTCTGGAACAAGCTGCTAGTGATTGTTGAGCCGCTGAAGTTGTAATACATTTCTGAGACACATGTTATAATCATCAAACCTAAATATATCTCTAATTAAAACAAATCCTGCCATGAGTATGAAGATCAAAAGGAAAGTGCTCTTGATATACTGCTGTTCAATTTAGGCCTCCACCTCTTGTGCAGAAATGTCCCAGAGATACTGCAAATCCATTAGAGTCTGTTACATGCTAAAGCTTCTAGTTTAGCTCCAATCACCTGTGTAAAATCCTGGATTATAAATCACTGCTGAGGATCTATGCCCAGGAACCACCTAGCTGTATTGTTTATGAGAGGGCTTGGAGGAGGGTGCACTGAGCAACATCTTGAGTGTTGACTGATCAGAAGATATAAATGACATTTCCCAAACAATGAGTGACTATTTTCAGCACTTCTCATGCGATGTGCAGAAAATGAGGGAGAATCATATTCCCTTTAGAATAAAGCCGACAAAATGCCTTTCTCTAATTATTGCTTTGCTCAGTAAAGACTGTATGAAAAGCTTTATGAAAAATCTGAAGTACTTTAAAAATATACTATTACTACTATTATCTTGCTTTAAATATTGCATGCATAACTTGTCATTGCCCACTTCAATATACCTGTGCCTTTGGTTTTCTATATAGCTCCCTGAATTTCAGTGTTAATTTCTTCTTAAAAAATGTCACATCCCACTGTCATTTTTCTTGTTCCGTTACACTGATCAGTCTATTTATTTCTTCTAGTGGATCCCGTAGTTAAATTTTTAAAAAATCCATTTTAAAATCCACTCAATTTTTAAAATTGAGATCATTCGGGACAGCTTCTACAGGACTGACACCTGGTGTCTCTCCCATTGAATCCTGTAGGCTTATCAAAAGGTCATGTCTGGTAACAATAAGAAAGTCTATGATTTCCTAAATTTGATTTCCATGCAGCAAAATTTGGAAAATTTTAGCTTTCATTTGAAAGTTGATCCTCTGGGGCGCCTGGGTGGCTCAGTCAGTTAGGTGGCCGACTTCGGCTCAGGTCATGATCTCACGGTTTGTGGGTTCGAGCCCTGCGTCCGGCTCTGTGCTGACAGCTCGGAGCCTGGAGCCTGCTTCTGATTCTGTGTCTTCCTCTCTCTCTGCCCCTCCCCTGCTCGTGTTCTGTCTCTCTCTGTCTCTCAAAAATAAATAAATATTAAAAAAAAGATTTATGAAAGTTGATCTTCTGTTTCTTTTGTGTTTTTTCTTCTTCTCTCCTTCTTCTTGTAATTTCTTAATTCCCTTTATTCTTCCCTCTCCACCCACCTTCCCTGCTTACTCTTCTGCCTTCTCCTTGTCCCATTTTAGAAGGCTGCTTAGCTGCTGCATTTTCTTCCGAACAAAAGCTGCCCAAGTGTTCTTGGTGAGAACTTTCACAATATTAAAAAAAAATCCCCATTTAGTATTTATGTAGGATGTACATGAAAGAAAAGGGCAAAGTCAGCGTATTACCTTGGCCATTTAGATTACTGTGGGGGTCAAAGACTGAACTATGGGGCACAGAGACAACGAAATCATTTAAACATGGAACACAAATTAAGTCAGTAAAAAGGAGTGTCGCTTATATTTTCTTTGTGGCAATTCACCAAACAACACCACAAATAATGGAGTGTTTCATCTGTAGATCATTTAGTGTAGCTGTCTATCTATCTATCCATCCGTCCATCCATCGATAGATGTATATATCTTGTCTGAACAACTAGATGTAAACTAATGAAGGATAGGTTCCATGTCTCCAACTTCTCTATATCCTTCAAAACAGCACAGTTCTCATATACATCAGGCTCTTAGAAAGGGTGAGTGATATATAACAAATCATTATGAAATTGGTGACTACCCCAAAAACATTGACTATAATTGCTTCATATTACTATGAAACAATTAGTTGAAACAATACAAACGAATAGGCATTTACACATGAATACACAGACATATAACAAATACACATACCCCCCCAAAAGAAAGAAAATTATATGAAACCATAAAACTGAAAACATATGCAAATATACAAGAGAAAAATTATATTAAAACATAACCTTGTAGAAAAACCAATTAATTAATTAGCTTGCAAGGTAGTTGGTAACTTTAAAATAATCAAGAATATCTTCATATTTTCAGTAACCTAAGTTTCCAGCGATTGATGATAGTGAATTAGCAACCTGTGAGTAGCTGTACAATTAATATTTATAGTGAGATTTTGACTTACGTGTACTTGGATAAGTCATGTTATCTGACTTATGCTTCATGCTTCGGTATCTCTGAGGTGAAAATACTATTTGCCTTCTCATCCACCTCCTCCTCTGCAATTAAATGAGGTAATGTTTGGGAAATGTTTGCAGCTTGGGAAGGAAACCCACTGCATACATCTCAGGTGTTAGCACTATTCCACATTCAAGCCTGGTATATTCCCTCTGTTTTAAATTGAAATTATACTGTTTGAGTTCTTGGGTCCTCACCAAAATCTGGGTCAACATAAGAAGATGATTATTTTTAATTTTAATTCTGAGGCTCTGTTCGCATCCCTTGCACGTGTGAGGGAAAACTGTAGCAAATAAACAAAGCACATAAATCAAGCTTTGAAAGAGAACAATCTCTATCCAGGAGGATTTTTTTTTTTTTTTTTTTTTTAATAAAGAGCATGAACACTGTATTTCCCTGGAGGAATATTTCGGTCAAGGAAGGAGGATAGTGCATGCAGTGTGAGTGCGTGTGTGCGCGTGTGTGCATGTGTGTGTATGTGTGTGTGTGCTGTGCGTGCGCGCCCGCGGAGAGAGGGGCGGGGGAGGCGGATGAGGAGGATGAGATCATAGTTTCAGGATCCTCAGGAAACCCTGGTACTGGCAGCAGCCAGCCTCTGCTGTGCCCACATGACCCACAACTCTGGCAGCGGACCCGGCACTTCCAACATTATTAAATAATAAGAAAGCGGCTCCTACTCCATGCCCAAACCTCCCTACAGACCAATGGACACCTTCTAAGAGTTTGGCGAGTCGGTGACTGAGGCGCCCGTCCATTCCAAGGTGTGTGTAAGGCGTTTTCCTCCTTGACAGCTCCGGGATGGGGGAGGGCGCGGGGGTGGAGGGGGTCCGTGTGCCGGGCGGGGAGTGGGCGCCGGCCGGCCGGGCCGCCGAGCGCTGCCCCCCGGGCCGCCCGGTGCCGCGGAGCGAGCGGCGAGGCGGGAGATGCACATGACGCGCAGCCCGAGCTGCGCAGGGACCGCAGCCGCCCACGGCGCCGGGGCGCGGGCACAGGCGGCTCGGCTGCCGGAGCAAGGGCAGGCGCCGCGCACCGGCAAAGTCAAGAGTGGAAGCGGGCGGCGAGCGCCGGCTGGGGAAGGGAATCGCCCCAACGCCCACTCGCGGGGTTCCCACCTGTGCGCGGGCGCCGGCCGCCGCGAGCGCCAACCATGTGCCGGGCGCCGCAGCCAGGACTGCGGCGCGGCGCCTCCCCGGGCGGCGGGCGGCGCCTCGGGCCCGCGGGGCGGCGGTAGCGGCTGCTGCAGGATGGCCGGCCCGGGGGCGCGGGGCCGCGCAGGTAAATCTCGGCCGCCCGCGGAGGCCCGGCCGCATGTGCCGCAGCCCCCGCTGTCGCCGCCGCGCCGCGCCGCTCCCGGGCTGGCGATGGCAGCCGGCCCCGTCGCGGCGCGGCTCGAGTTGTTTTTGTGGTCGGTGCTGCGCTCCCGGTCGTCCTCGCGGGCCCAGCCGTTGGGAGGTGGCGTGGCCACCTCCATCAGGGATGGCACTCGCGTTGGGGAGCGGTCTGGGGAGGGGGGGCTGCTTAGCGACCGGGAAGGCTGCGATGGGTCCCTTGCAGCCGGCGGCGTCTGCGCGTGTTGCAAGGCACTGCGGTTCCCCGGGCGGATGCCGTGTGGGAGTGGGCGCTCGGCGCTGGGGGGTGGCGGGCAGCGGATGTGGGTCCGGGGCGGCGGTGAGTGGCCCCAGCTGTTATAGCCTGTTGCCTATTTTGGAGTTTTCCGCTGGGCAGAGGGCGGACGGAGGGTTCTTCCTGATGCCTGGAGTGGGAGACAGAGAGGTGTCTGCCGAGAGACCAAAGCCAAGGAGAGAAGAGGGGTGGCCCGACGGCGGTGCCGGGCTCAACGGTACCATTCCTGGGACTCGGTAGTGAAACTTTCCTCTTCGGCAGGCTTGGGGCATGGCTTTGAGAAGATAAGTGTGGAGCCTGGTGGGGGTGGGGGGATCCTGGATGTACACTTGCAGTGAAGCTTACCACCATTAGGTTCATTCTTGCTTTGAAAAAAAATTGGTCTTTTGAGTTGATGTTTACGTTCGAGTTTTCTTGTTCTCTATTAGGATCACTTGGTATTAACGTGTTTGTGTTTACTTTTGAACATAACAGAAGCCTATATTGTTACTAATTTCTTTTACAAAAAAAAATATATATATATACTTCTCTTGCTTATTCCAAAGGTAGAAACTTTAGGAAAAAACACTCTCCATCCGTTCCAGGTACAGTTCTGTATGCTTTCATTCATTTAATCCCTACAGCAACATAAGGGGTAGTTAGTAATATTACCCACCTTTTACAGTTGAGTCAATTAAGACACAGAGAGGTGAGATAACTTACCCAAAGTTGTACAGTTATTAAATGTTAGAGCCCAGTTGGGCTCTCAGTGCACTCTTAAGCATTATATACAGATTATCTATCTATCTATCTATCTATCTATCTATATCTATCTATCTATCTAGGCATATATATGGTATCCCATTGTGCCTAAAGTCGTCTCTGTTTCATATATTGACTACATTTTCTACCAAGATGAACGTCTTAACTATGCACTAGACATTGGACACAATGTTTTCTGATTTTTAATACTATTATTAAAAGTGGATTGTAAATATAAATTATAGCAAATATCCTTTGAGTACTTTTGTCACAATTAACCAAATTACCTACAACAATTATAGACTAAAGTAGCATTTATCAGCAAAGATGTTCAGTTAAGATTATCGGCCAAGTAAATTATTACAAAGCAGATGGCTGAATTGATACTTTTGTTTGCACGTAATTTTAAACTTCCTAAGGTATTAGTCTGTTCTTTGCTCAAAACACAGCCATCATTTTCTTCAGAGCACCGTTATCTTTGAACAAGTTAATCATCTTTAATCCAATCACTCTGACAAGAGGTTAGGCAGTTTTAAAAGAATTATGCAATTCTCTTTCAACTATCAGTGACTAAAAGCAGGTTGTATTTTGAGGGTGTTCATGTATGTCTATACCTTTTAGCCAATTGTATGTGCTTTATACAAAGTTATGTAGCAGTGAAGGTTGAAATCAAAATTTCTCATTAGTTCTAAGTTGAAATACTTTAAAAATCTCCACTTGTTTTACATGAACCATGATGTGAAGAAGGGTATCAATGGGGCAAACTCCCAACTGCACACATTTAGGCAATTACCTTCTTTGAGCTTATCATTGAGCTTTCATGATATTCATTTTATTGGACGGATGTCTCTCTTAAGTCTTCATCTATTATTTTTTTCAAGTAAATGTAATTGCTCCTTCACATTACCAGTTTCAAATTATTTTGACATTCATCGCTTTCCTTAATTCTTGTCTCTTAGTTTAATTAAATTCAGTATACATATTTCAAACCCATAATTATTCAACATTATAAGTGAAAAGGCTAGGATCCAACGGAACTACATGGAAACGTGTTCTTTGGACATGAAAAAAAAAATCATCCCATCCTTCGGTGGTTAACATCCTCCACACCCCAAACTATGGCTTCCATTTTATTTTGGGATACCAGAGTGCAGAGCTGTGGTCAAAACAGTTGCCTGCCATCAGACACAGTGTTTTTGATATTGAAACTTGAATTTGAAGTTTTCAAGTCTATTTATACAAAATGTTGGTTGTTATTAAGGCATAAATATTATAATACATAAGTATAACCTTTCTTATCTGACTCAGAACTGTTCCGATTTTCTGGCCTCTGTTACTTATTTTAGAAAAAGCATTCCTTTGCTACTTGTACTTCGCCTGGTAGATTTGGCATGACTTTTTCCTTTCAAGTCCCATACTTTCAGTTTGGGGAAAGCTGTCTCTGCTTCCTGAGGGTCCCTCTGTTTAGGTGCTTGATGGGGAACTGGGGACCAGCATTAAGCAGAAAGATGAGTGAGCCCTGCCAACATGGAGGGTGTGAGGCTTTAGTAAACTAATTCTACAAATAAATGTTTATTTGCAAATTGAGGTAAGTTCTCTGAAAGAAAGAATTCTATAGGAATCGTAATAGAGGATTCTGCACCAGACAGAACAAGATGTCCAAGCAGTCACAGGAATGTGGAGGAATGACACATGAGGAGCTGTTGACTAAGTCAATTGTCTTCTTAAATGCTTTCATAAATCTTTTCTGAATTATTTTCTGAATCAGAGACCTTTGTCCCACTCTGGTTGTCACTAGACTTCTCTATTCACCAGGAACAATACTATTTACCCTCGTTATCCATCTTGGGACATGGTGGGGTTTACAAAACTATCAATAACTTTTAAAGCATATAGAGCATGTGGTACCCTTACGTGGTTATTATTATATGTGTAGAAAGATATTTAAGTTTAGTGAAACATAATCCTTTTCTTTCTTTGCCTCAACAATTTATTTTGAATTTTAAAAAGTAGTTGTGTGTGTGTGTGTGTGTGTGTGTGTGTCTGTCTGTCTGTCTGGTAGTTGTTAAAGTGGCAGAATGTCTCAAAACAGAAATGCAATTGATTCTTCACACAGTCCCTAACATGCTCTAAAGTGTCCAAGAGAACAGAAGAGGCCCCAGAGTAAGGGAGGTGATATTAACTGATGAATATGCTGGGGACGTATGTATTAACAATTAAAGTTTTATTTTATTTATTTTGAGAAAGAGAGAGAGAGAGGGAGAGAGAGAGTCCCAAGCAGGCTCCACCCTGTCAGCACGGAGCCGGATGTGGGGTTTGAACTCAGGAACTGTGAGATCATGACCTGACCCGAAATCAAGAGTCAGATGCTAAGTCAACTAAGCCACCCAGACACCCCTGTATTACAATTTAAATCCATTTAAATGTATTGAATATTTACTATGTGCTGGTTATTCTATGGGCTATGTAGAAATTAACTTGTGTATGCTTCACAATGGCCTAGAGGTCTGCATGTATTTACCCCCCCCACACACACACACTTTACAGAATGGGGAACCGAAGCACAAAGAGAACAATAATCATGACCACTGGCATAGAAGTAGAGATGAACCCTAAATTCAAGTATTCTAATACTGTACTCCACACTGTTAACTATCAATGTGTAACATCTAGTTCATAGTTTTACTAGTGCGTTAAATTTCCATCATCTTTGGAAATAACACCTCCCAACTTGATCTTTTGGTTACTTTTCCCTTAATGAAAATGAGTGGAAAAAAAAATAGAACTTCTTTTATGGCAGTGCTTTTGCCCCATATCTTACAGGCAAAATATACATAAAGCAAGAAGAGATACATGAATTCCTAGCCACCTGTGACTGCTAGATTATGAGAAATTTCTCATTGCATGTTACATAGTTTTAAATTCAAAAATAGTTATTTGAGCAGCACTTGAAACTATTGAAATTTAAAGAAAAAAATTTTCATGTTTTTTTTTTTTTTTTTTTGAGAGAGACACACACAGACAGAGTGTGAGCAGGGGAGGGGCAGAGAGAGAGAGAGAGAGAGAGAGAGAGAGAGAGAGAGAGAATATGAAGCAGGCTCCAGGCTCTAAACTGTCAGCACCGAGCCCGGTGAGGGGCTCGAAGTCACAAACCATGAGATCATGACCTGAGCCAAAGTCAGACACTTAATTGACTGAGCCACCAGGCACCCCTAAACTAATGAAATTTTTAACATCGAGGATATGTACTTAAGCATCTCAAATAATTTGGGGAATATCTTTAATAGCTGGAAGTTCTGGGACCATTAATACCCTTAAGAATTTTAAGTTATCTGTTTCACCTACCCCCAATGTGTGTCCAGAGTATGCACTACAAAGAGGATATAAAGTATGACATAGAAACACCTGTTGAATCATCTTGGTAAAATTTAGAAGACCCTGTTAATTTTTACATTGGGATCTTCTGACATGACTCATAGCAATTGTTATGATAAAAAAAAACTTAGTAATTTTAAATATTATCCAGATAATGCTAACCTAAGATACATGGGATATGTTATGAGCAAAGTGAAGTACTAATTGGTTAAATATGTGCTAATGCATATAAAGATCTTTGCACAGTGTCTGAAAATGTTGGTCAATGTTATTTCTCCCTGAAAATGATGGGTAACATGCAGATGATCATGATGAATGTTCATAGTAATCCCACTTTGTACATAGAGCACACATACAAGTTCATGATTCTTTCCTTTGAAACCATTGGAAATGCTTAAGGCAGTGCATACATTTTCTGTGACTTAGGTATCCCTATCAAGAACGTGATGCATCACTTCTCTGTATGCTCAGTTTCATACAAACCTTGATATCATGGAATCATTAGTCAACTATTGCTCTAATTCATACCAAAGTCTTGATCTGACTTTGTAGGGTGTGTGTGTGTGTGGGGGGGGGGCGATTATCAGAGTGGGGGATGACATCAAGTATACTGATGAACAATTCATGAACTGGAGTTTACAATTTGATATCATTGTATATATAGGGTCCTACTGCAGACGATTGTGTGTGTTTGATGTAAATGTAAAATATGTTAATCAGTTATAAAGTTTTAATAGTTTAGGTTATGCAGTTAAACAACTTTCAAATCTCAGTGACTGAAAAGTACAAAGGTTTATTTCTTGCTAATGCCATGTACCCACGTCTATCAGTAAAAGACTCTATTCTATGTCCTCTTCTCTTAGAGATTCATGCTAATAAGGCTCCTATCATACAAACATTCTCATCTCTCATCAGGCACATGGGAACATGTTGAATCACCCACAAGTTGTAAAAGGCTTCTACCAGTAATCAAGACTTGCCACTTCCACTCATATTTTATTGGCCAAAGCAAATTATATAACCATTCCTAACCAGAAGATAGAAAAGAAGGGCAATCCGATCCTATGCCCACGTGGAAGAACAGTACAATAGTAGTGAACAAATTAATGATTTCCACATAAAATTAGCCAGTTCCCTTCAATAGTTTTATTACCTAAAAATGGCTTATGATTTAATGTAAAAGTAGAATCAACAAGGGACGACTGGATGGCTCGGTGGGTTGGGCATCTGACTTCAGCTCACGTCATGATCTCATGGCTCATGAGTTGGAGCCCCACATCAGGCTCTGTGCTGACAGCTCACAGCCTGGAGCCTGCTTCCGATTATGCTTCTCTCTCTCTCTCTGCCCCTGCCCTGCTCATGCTCTGTCTCTCCCTCAAAATTCAATAAACATTTAAAAAATTTAGGAAACAAAAAGAGTCAACAATAACCATGTTTTAGAACTTCGGAATGGGAAGGTAATCCCCACATAAAATCACCAGCAAAGAAAGTAGAGACTAAACTGAAAAAATGGATGATATCTCTCTTTTTCATTGGGGATGTATAGTCCAGGAATGAACATAAAGCTCTGGTTTATTTTAAGCGAATGCATGATGTAGCCTATTTGACAATACACACAAGCCAAGAACAGTGCCAAGAACTGTATATACCACTCAAGCTGTTTTCTGAACAGATTTGATACTATTGACATGGTAGAGAAAAGAGAACAGCTCTGTTTGTATCTTCTTTTGTCACCTGTACCAACATGGACAAAAGTAACATATATACTATTACATACTATTGTAAAAAGTAATACAGATAAACATAAAAGTCATACCGTATGTTTATTTTAAATGGCCAAACATAATTTGAAAAGTTAGAATAGATCCAATCCGCATTTGTTAAGTAAGCCTTTTATTTTGCAATAATTGGAGATTCACCTTCCATTGTAAGACATAATACAGGGAGATCCCATCGTCCCTTTTACCCAGTTTCCCCCAACACAAACGAACAAACAATTAGAAAATGGGCAAAAGACATTAAAAAGACATTTCACTAAAGATATACAAATGGCAAATATTCACGTGAAAAGATGTTCCACATTATTAGCCATTAAGGAATGCAAATTAAAGCCACAGTGAGCTATAGCACTACACACCTATTGGAATATTCATCACGGGGCGCCTGGGTGGCGCAGTCGGTTAAGCGTCCGACTTCAGCCAGGTCACGATCTCGCGGTCCGTGAGTTCGAGCCCCGCGTCAGGCTCTGGGCTGATGGCTCGGAGCCTGGAGCCTGTTTCCCATTCTGTGTCTCCCTCTCTCTCTGCCCCTCCCCCGTTCATGCTCTGTCTCTCTCTGTCCCAAAAAAAAAAAAAAAAAAAAAAAATGTTGAAAAAAGGAATATTCATCACAAGTACATAGGAATTTATTGTATGGTTTTTTTAATGTTTACCTGTATCCTGGGAACTTGCTGAATTCTTAGCTCTAAATGTCTTTTGTAATTTCTTAGAATGGTCTATGTAGGCCATCACGTCATCTGCAAGTAAGGACGGTTTTATTTTTTTCTTTCTAATCTGTATGCCTTTTGTTTTCTTGTCTTATTGCACTACTGGAACTTCTGGTATTATGTTAGAGGGCTGAGAGTGGACATTCTTACCATGTTGCTGAGCGTCAGGGGAAAGGATTGTCTTTCACCGTAATGTATTATATCGGCAGTAAATTTTTTGTAGATGTTTTTTATTAAATTGAAAAACTTCACCTCGGGTCCAGTTTTTTCTGAGTGTGTTTATCACGAGTAGGTATTAATTTTTATCAAATGCTTTTTTTCCCACCAAATGAGATACTCCTTTAATTTTCCTTCTCTAGCCTATTATTATGGTAGAGTACATTGATTTTTGACTATTGAACCAGCTTTGCATCCCTGCAATAAACCACATTTAGCCATTGTGTATCATTTCTTGTATAATCTATTTGCCAATATTTTGTTAAAGATTTTTACATTTGTATTCATAAGAGATATCGGTCTATGGTTTTCTTTTTTGGTACTGTCCTTGTTATTGGTATCAGAGTAATAACGAGCTCCATAAAATGAGTTACAATGTGTTCCCTCCTCTCCTGTTTTCTGGAAGAGATTGTGTAGAATTGGTATTGAATTGGTATTAATCCTTCTTTAAATATTTGGTAGAATTCCTCAGTGAAAGCAACTAGTCTGGAAGATTTCTTTTTTAGTGTTTTTGTTTTGTTTTGTTTTGTTTTTTATTTTTTAGTGATGAACTCAATTTCTTCAATGCTCGTACTAGTTTCCTTGGGCGGGCATTACAAAATACCACAGACTAGTGGCTTAAACGACAGAAGTGTATTTTCTCACAGTTCTGGAGGCTGGGGGTCCAAGATCAAGGTGTCAGCAGGTTTGTTTTCTTCTCACGCTCTTCCTTGGCTTGCAGATGGCTGACCTCTTGCTGTGTCCTCACATGGTCTCTCTGCGTGTACATCCTTGGTGTCTCTGTGTCCAGATTTCCACTTCTTATAAAGACACCAGTCAAATTGGATTAGGACCCATCCTAACTGTCACATTTAAACTTAATCATCCTTTTAAAGGCCCTATCTCCAACTGCGATCGTATTCTGGACTAGGGAGTTAGGACTTCAACGTATGAATTTTGGGAGGACACAGTTCAGCCCATAACAATATTTTATAGGCGTTTCAAATGATCTGTTTCATATTATGTGAGTTGTGGTAATTTAAGTTTATTGAGGAATTGGTTCATTTCATCTAAGTTGTCAAATCTATTTGTATAGAGTTGCACATATTTATTTTTGTTCTTTTGATGTCTGCAGTGTCTCTAGTGATATCCCCTGCTTCATTATTTTTTTAAAATGTTTATTTATTGTTGAGGGGGGAGGGCAGAGAGACAGAGTGGGAGGGAGAAAATCTCAAGCAGGCTTTGCACTTTCACCTCAGAGCTGGATGCGGAGTTTGATCCCACCAACATGAGATGATGACCTGAGCTGAAATCAAGAGTCAGACACTGAACCAGCTGAGCCTCCTAGGCGCCCCTCTGCCAATATCTTTTAATTGATGCATTTAGACCATTTGCATTTTCTACAATTATTAATGTGTTAGGCTTATTTCTGCCAGTACATTTTTTGGTTTCTCTCTCTCTCTCTCTTTTTTTTTTTTTTTACTTTCTCTATGGGTTTTCCCTTGCCTTTCTGTCAGTTACCTGAGCTTTTGTAGAATTCTATTTTTATTTGTCTATACATATAATTTTTCACTATCTATTTCAGTTAACATTTTATCAATTCTAGTGAACCATAGAAACTTTACTTCTTTTGCATCCTTTTATTCTCTGCCATTTATAGTATAATTGTCAAATATTTCCTCTGCATACATCACACCGTGTTAACATTTTTGCTTCAAATGTCAAAGACCACGTAGAAAATGTGAGAGGAGCAAGAAAGTCCATTGTATTTATCCATATTTTTCTTCTTTCTTGATGTTCTGACATGCCTTCATTTATTGCTTCCTTTTTATTTTGAAAGTTCCTTAGCCATTCTTTTAGAGCAGACAGGTCTCCTGGTGAAAAAATATCTTTGTTTTCCTTCACCTGAGAATGTCTTGATTTCCCCTTCATTCCTTAAGGATATTTTAACTGGATATGGAATTCTAGGTTGATAATTCTTTTCTTTCAGCACTTGAAAAAAACGTGCTACTTCCTTTTGGCCTTCATGGTTTCTGTTGAAACATCTATGAATCATCTTGGTTTTCTCTTATAGGTAAGTGTCATTTCTTGTCCTTTTTAAGATTTTTTTTTACCTTTAGTTTTCATAAATATAACTATGTTTTGTATTAGCATGGATTCTTTGAGTTTATTCTCTTTGGCATTCAAATTTATTCAGCTTCTTGAATCTGTAGATTTATGTCTTCTGTCAAACTTGGGAAGTTTTCAGGCATTATTTCTTTGAGTACTTTTTCAGCTTTCTCCATTTTCTCCTCTCCTCTCCTCTCCTTCCAGGTCTCTAAGACATGAATGTTAGATCTTTTATTATAGTACCATAGTACCAATGTAAGATCTTTGTTATAGTATCATTTTCCTATGGCTGCTGTAACAAATTTCCGTAAGCTTATTTTATAACACATATTTATTTGTTTACAGTTCTGGAGGCTGGAAGTCAGAAATGAGTTTCATTGGGTTAGTCAGGGTGTTGACAGGGCTGGTTTATTCTGAAGGTTTAACAGGACAATTCATTTTCTTGCCTTTTCTAGCTAGTGGAAGCTACCAATATTCTTTGACTCACAATTCCTTTTCACACCGATCTATTCTCTTGCTTCTGTATTCACATCTTCTCCTTTCTTCTCTGTGGTTAAATCTCCTTTTACTCCCTCTTTTAAGGGCACTGTGATTATACGTAAGGCCCCCCTGGATAGTCATTGTATTTTCCATATCTCAAGCTCTTTAATCACATCTACAGTATCCCCTTTTGCCACATAAGCTTCCAGGAATTAGGACCAGGCTGAATATCTTTGGGAGCCATTATTCAGCCTACCACACACATGTCTCTGAGGCTCTGTTGTTCTTTCAGTCTGTTCTCTCTGTTGTTCAGACTGGGTAATTTTTTTTTTAGCATTTATTTATTTTTGAGACAGAGAGAGGCAGAGCATGAGCAGGGAAGGGGCAGAGAGAGAGGGAGACACAGAATGTGAAGCAGGCTCCAGGCTCTGAGCTGTCAGCACAGAGCCTGACACGGGGCTCGAACTCACAAACTGTGAGATCATGACCTGAGCTGAAGTCGGATGCCCAACCGACTGAGCCACCCAGGTGCCCCTAGACTGGGTAATTTGCGCAAAGATTCTTTCTTCTGTCACTTCCATTCTGTTATTGGGCCTACCCACAATGTTTTATATCTGATCATTGGGGTTGTTTTTAGTTCTAAAATTTCTATTTAGTTTTTTTCTTGAATCTTTTTTTTTAATGTTTATTTATTTTTGAGAGAGACAGACACAGGACGTGAGTGGGTTAGGGGCAGAGAGAGAGGGAGACACAGAAGCAGAAGCAGGCTCCAGGCTCTGAGCTGTCAGCACAGAGCCCTACGTGGGGCTTGAACTCACGAGCCGCAAGATCATGACCTGAGCCGAAGTCAGACGCTCAACCGACTGAGCCACCCAGGTGCCCCACTATTTAGTTTTTCCTCATGTATTCTTTTTTTTTTCTAGCTGATACTTTCTACTTTTTTCTTTCAAGTATGTTCATAAATTGCTCATTGGAGTATTTTTTTTTTATTATGGCTGCTTTAAAAACTTTGTTAGATAATTCTAACATTTCTCTGTTATCTCATTGTTAGCAGCTATAGATTGTCTTTTTTTATTTAAAAATTTCGTTTTAATGTTTACTTTTGAGAGAGAGAGAGAGAGAGAGAGAGAGAGAGAAGGGCAGGGGCAGAAAGAGAAGGAGACACAGAATCCAAAGCAGGCTCCAGACCCTGAGCTGCCAGCATACAGCCCAATGCAGGGCTTGAACCCACAAGGTGTGAAATCATGACCTGAGCTGAAGTCAGATGCTCAACCGACGGAGCCACCCAGGTGCCCCTAGATTGTCTTTTTTCATTCAGTTTCTGATTTTCCTGGTTCTTGGTGCGATGAATAGTTTTCTATTGAAACCTGGCCATATTCTTATTATGTTAAGAGACTCTGGATCTTATTTAAACATTCTGTTTTAGTTGTCTTCCACTAATATCACCCCAGTGGGCAAAATGGGGATGGTGTCACCTCATCCCTGCAAGGTGGGGGGAGAAGTGCAGGCTCCTTACTCAGTCTCCCTTGTCACCCAAGGGGGCTCCACATTACTGTGGGGATTATGAATTCAAGTTCCTCACTAGGTCTTCATTGATTCCTCCCTTGTTGAGAATGGTGGAATGCTACTTTCTGTTCCCCAAGTGGAATCCATACACAACATAGGGACAAGAAAGGGATCTGATTATTCCTGGGCCATAAGGACAGTCCTGACTCTCCAGTAGGCCTCCCATGACACCACTCAATAGAGATAGGGAGGGGAGACTTGATTTTGCAAGGTGGAGGGGTAAAAGTTCAGTCTCCCCACATAGTCTCCATTGACCACCTAGTAGGGGTGGATGATAAGAAGTCTCATTACCACTTGGTGGGACTGAAAGTACCAGCTCTGTCCTTGGCCTTCTGGGCCATTACATTAGTGGGGATGAGGAAATATGGGGCTCCTTGGTACAGCCTTTGGAAGATGGAGGTCTTAGGGCTACATTATTTTTTCTGTCTCCTATAGCTGGAATAAAGCCATTATTGTCTAAATATATTATTTTTATTATTTGTTATGTTGCTCCTTTCCTTGTCCTTTGGCTAGACAAAGCATGCTTTTTGTTGGCCTCCATTTTTTTCATCTGTGTCTATTGGCTTTTCTGGGTTTCCGGTTTCTTCAGTTCCGCATCTGGGATATATGAAGCAATGCAAAAACCCAAGAAAGTCACCACTCTGTCATTCCTTGGGCCCTAAGGCCCCTAGCTGGTTTGCCTTCTCTCCAACCTTCAGAGTCTTTTATGCTTATTTTATGTATAATGTCAAGGGTTTTAGTTGTACTTAGTGGAAGGAAGAAGGAAAATGACTTCTGCTTCATCTTCATAGAAGCCCAATCCACATTTTTCATGCAAGTGTAAACCGAAAAATAACACTCAACGTTGACTCTCAGAGGATGACAGGGGATTACTGCTGCTCTGTTTCTGAATAATAAACACTTTACAAGTCAGTGGGATGAGTGAGTACTTGGACAATGATGCGGAGGGGAACACAGACCGTTCCATCGGTGTTAAGGCTCAGGGACCACGTGGAGGTGTTCTTACTCCTCCAAATCAATGCTTTTTCCTCTCCTGGGAAACCGTTGCTGCAGGCCACGACAAGGTTGGAAACTTTTGCAATTCTCATAGACTGTCTTTTCTGGCAGCATTCTGAAACTTCACCATCCCAGCCCCTACCATATTCTCACTAAGTGTTCTTTATTCCCAGGAACATTATCCATCTGAAAAGCAGTTTTGAACCAGAACGTGTCTGGGAAAATGTTGCTCAGCTAAAAAGGAAATAGTGAACACAAAATCCATGTTTAAATTCTGGGGGGTACTGAGGCGCCTGGGTGGCGCAGTCAGTTAAACATCCAACTGCGGCTCAGGTCATGATCTCACAGTTTGTGAGTTCAAGCCCCGCGTTGGGCTCTGTGCTGACAGCTCAGAGCCTGGAGCCTGCTTTGGATTCTGTGTCTTCCTCCCCTCCCCTGCTCGCTCTCTCTCAAAAATAAATATACATAAAATTAAAAAAAAATTCTGGGGAGCATCTACCAGCAAGCGTTCATGTTAATTTCTTTTGATGTAAAATTAGACATTAAAAATAAATGTATTAGTTTTGTCAAGCCATTTGATCACTGCTCAGTAGGTTAAGTACAAGAGATGGGGATAAGAATTTTCTGCTTGAAACCAATATTCTGAAGAGTAACAGTTGACAGAGAAGCAATCACAAAGAACGACAGTCCAGGGAGACTCTTCCAAAGAACAAATCAAGTTATTGACTCTGTAGTTAACCCTGAAGTTCTCACCGTACTAGAGCAATGTTCCTCAAAGTGTGGTCTTCAGACAGGAAGCATTAGCACACCCTTGGAACTCTTTGTGAAATCAAATTTCCAAGAAACTCTGGGGATGGAGCCCAACAATCTCTTGTAACAAGCCCTCCAGGTTCTTCTGATGCACGTGAAGCTAGAAGCCACTGCACTATGGTAACTATTGCAGAATCCACTAAAGTTATGCTTTCTGTGATTCTTGACTCAATAGTTGAGGTTTTTGGAAATTTTATTTATGATGTTTAACATTTTGTTGTACTTTAACCATAAATGTTTTTAAAGTAAATATAGCAAAGAAACTAAAAATGTATTACCCAAAGCAGTCTCTTCAGTTAAATAGGCCTTAATGATTTCCAGATAATGATTATTTTGTATCCTTAACTCAAATAGTCAAAACTGCTCCATGCCTCATCTCTTTTGGTTGAAACCGTAAACGAAGCCGTGCCTACACTTCCCTGCCTTTGTTCCTCATAGCGGCCAAGTCATACATTAATGCATTTTCCTGGCTGTCTTTATGTTCTTTTCTAGAGCTGACACAAGTCACGAAGATATTTGGAGGCAAGGGTGGGGGTGTCTCTGCATCATTTGAAGAAGATGCATTTTAGGAGATCTCGTCACACAGTATTGTTAGAGACAGATGCATATGCCGATGTCCAGACTCATCACTGTCATTACCCCATCAGCTCTACCATGGGGGATTCACTGTGTACTCCAGGCTGGCATTTTTCTCTGGGGTCATGTGAGATTAAGGAAACTCTTGGCTACAGGGCCATCCTGAGGAAAGAGAAGCTGCATTTCTGATTAGAGATTTTATAATTGGGGTACAGTTACAAACCCCAGAATGGGGTAAGACAAAGTCAATAAGAAGTAAAAGATTAGAAGATTTAAGAAATATCTTGTGATTGTAATAAAATACAGATAGATGCAGATTTGAGAGGTAGCCTGTGGCTTGTAGCCCTAAATATGGTTCAGTTTTATTTTACTGTAAGGACAGTATTATATTATTTTACTCTTTTAACTAGCAATTGCCTAAACTTGTAGAACATAGATTTGAGTTCATAGGTTTGAGTCCACTTAGTATCCACCACTTTTGGTTGCCAGTATTTCATTGTTTTTTTGATTAGTGACTACCTCTTACTCTGTGTAATTTTTAAGGTGAATTTTTAACTTCCATAAATCATGTAAGTTCAATTCCATATACCCTTTACTCCATCCATCTTTTTAAAGGTGTCCTTGTTCTTGAGTAAACTAGGGACATGGCTCGGGAACAATTCATCTGCTCTTAGTGTACAATGAGACACGTTCTTGGTTCAGAAAAATATTGTTCTCCCATCCTTTTAGTAGCCCCACTGCTAGTTCTGTTATGTTTTCCATCCCTTCTGTTCCCTTTGTGCATTCAATCTGATGATATTTCTCATTTACTCATTTTGCTTGGGTGTTTAAATGGTTGTGCCTCTGCGGTATTTTGGGGATAAGGCTTCTCCAAACCTTCATTATGTCCTGTTTGTTAAATAACGCCATTTGGACAGGTTGGAGGAGCCACTCCTTTAAAAACACATTTTTAAATGATGCGGCAGATGTTCCCTCTCACACACTCATCCTTTACAAAACTAAGGGCCCCCAGCCCTGGAAATACCAGTCACATGTCTTCTTTCTTAAAGGAACCACTTGGGTGGCTTTTTTTAGATGTGGTAATTAAATCATCACCAAAATGCTTAGGTAAGGTTTAAATAGGAAGAAAAACAGCTCTTGCAGAATAAACGGGGGCAAAAAAAGGGGGGTTCCGAAAGGTAAGAAGTGCACATCATGCCTTGTGTGGGCGGTAGTCCAGATTTTCCCCTACAGTGTTAGCTTCTATTTATAAACACAAAATGTGTCAGGTGATTTTTTTTTCCATATGCAGATAAACTCTGCCTCTTCCTTTTAGCCTAAACACTGTATAATATTTACCATTAGAATGTATATCAAATACTACTTTCTGCATTATAGTATTTAAATCCCTTTTGTCTATTGTTGGTGGGTTTTTTTCTTTCTCTTTTTTCTTTATTGGCTTAAGAATTTTTTTTCTCTTATGCCTTACTTTCTGGGAGCATGTGGCATAACAGCTGGAAGTTAAAAGTTCTTTAATTATCTCTAACACTTTCAATATAATGTTGAGAGTTGCTCTGTATTCATATAGTTTGAATCTTTGGGTTAGACCGGGAAGAAAAACAACTGAAGTGAACCCAAGGAAAGTGGTATTCTATCACCAGTCTGCAGTGGACTGGTAGTAAAGGCAAAATAATCCACTGTCACCAGCCACAGTAGTTTAAGGGAAAACAATGGCCCTGACAGGAGTGAGCATGTGGGATAGTTTGTGGCTTGGGTTTTAGGGTTGAGGTTGGTCATTAAGGTGGGAGAGAGTAACAGATACCAGTGTCCCACTTCTTTCTCAGCTGTAATCCTTCTGCCTGGCTGTGTGGACAGATGATAATCTCTGCCAACTGTCTTTTGCTTTCCCCACCACTTTATGCTCTTCATCTCCTTTGTTTTGCATTTGTTTGTTTGTGTTGTTTTATTTTTTCTTAGCTTTCTTCTTTCCATACCCCCAGCCAGCATCTAGCACTGTTGAATGGTCATGCAAGGAGACTCATCGCTGGAATCGTAAAACTGGAGACATGTTGGGCCCCGGACCATGCTTTTCCAAGCTCTCACCAAGCCTGTGACAAGACTGCGTTTGTTGGTTTCCCCTCTCTGTTCCACCAGTCATTCCACATTACCTGTGACTCCCTTGGATTCAGTATTTTATGATAGTCTGTGAGAGAACTAGCCCTTGTCATAATTCATACTCAGCGCACCTTCAATTTGCCCTTCTGGCACCACACGGTTAGGAAAGTGGCCATTCATTTTTTAAGAAGTGTTTCTCAAGATATGTTTCAAGGACCACCTGCATTAGAATCTTGTGGGGGTTTTGTTAAAAGGATAGGTATCAAAACTCCATCCTAGACCCACTGAATCTGAATCTCTTTTTCTGACTTTAGAAATTTGGGGGGTTAGTCCAGATCTGGACTAACAACCTAGGGTAGCCTTTTGAAAATCAGAATGAATGGATATCATCCCCGAGTGTGTAATTTGAACAGCCTGATGTGATTCTAACATGTAGCCTATGTGAGCAACCAGAAAATGAGCTGTAGAAATCGGAAGGATGGGACAGAGGTTGTTGTTGACAAAGAAGCATTGCTTCAGTGTATTCATCAAAGTCCAAGGATCGATTCTCATTTGTAAAGTCAGACACTGGATTTTTCTCTCAAGGACATAGTCACATTAACCAAGCTTATAGAGACTGAGCTATAAATAGGGATGCCATTTTTAGAATTATCATTGTCACTAGGGCCTGCATGACCAGAGCATTCTTGTCCTCTAGATAAGAGAGAGGGAAAAAATTATCCTCATAAGTTTACTCCTTGAACCTGGAGTCAGGTTAAGGAAAATTAGCTGAATTAAAGCGGTAAAAATACTAAAAAATTACTGTGCTCAGGAAATCTCCTAAACATTTCATGTGTATGATTGGATATGATCTCTCTCAATATCCCTTTGTGGTAGGATTATTAGCTCTATGCTCTGGATGAAAAAAAAAAACAACAAAAAATAGGGGAAAAGAGGCTACATAACTTGATCAATTAGGATGGAATTCCCAGGTGCTAGAACTGAAACTGCCAGGCTCTGTGACTAAGATACGAGGGAAAGAGAAAGAAATTACCAGATACCTCTGGAGTTGCTTGGGGCCTTGCATCTAAGTAAGCCATCAAGTGGGGGCAGAATAGCTTCCAGTTGGTGGAGAAGAAAGGAGCATGTGAACGGCTGTTTGTATGGAGAGGATGCTTTCCAGCCACAAGTCATTAGGATGAGCAGCCCCTGGGTGGATGAAAAAGAATGCCTTTGTCAGACTTGGTGGTTTATTTAACCAACTTCTCTATAGTTGTGATTAAGTGACCGATCTACACAATCAGGTTCTGCTCTCAAATCGCCTTTTTTAAAAGATGTATCACAGCCATATAGAAATAGCTAGCCATAAATATTAATAAGTGGTAATATAGGCGTGTTTAAACATAGCAGACAAGTTTGCATATATCAGCCTCGTGGGTGTCCCCGAGTCCTGAGGTAAACTTGTCTCGGAAAAGACGAGTGAAACCGGCTTGCATTTCTACTAGCTCCAACTCCAGCATATTTCCCGGCCTTTTGGGAGGTTTTCATGGAGCTTGACAGTTTCCCCGTGCCTCTGTGCCTGCACATGTTGAATGCCTGATTACTGCTCCGAGTTTTGTCTCCGTAGCACGATGCCAGCTTGCATACAAGGTCACCCTGCTGTGTACCACCACCCTTGGTCCTTTACTCCCCAAAGTATCCCTGGCTCCAGGCTGTGTGCTTAGCAGACTCTGCTGCAGGATTTGGACAATAGAGTTGAGTAATGGGACAGAAGTCTTAGATACCCCCCATATTAAAACTCCTTCAACCAGTTTTGGGAAAAAAAAAAAAAAAAAAGTCGTTTGCGTTTTCAAGTTACGCTTCAGCATTTCACCAGGTGAGAAATGGGGTTATTTCTCAGTGTACATACTCACTTCCAAGTGGCAGATACACTGTAGTAAATCATATTTCTGGCTCTCTGTTTTCTGCAGCTTGTCTGCTAGGAACTATCTATCAGATCTTAGCTACTATTGAAATGTAACCCTGACTCACTCCGACAGGAAAAGCGGATGGCCCTCTCGTCTATGGAACAAATGTCGGCCACCAGCGGTCCCTGAAAACCCCTCAGCACGTACAAACGTTCCGTTCCCCAGTGGTGAATCCCGCAAACAGCATAGCCTCCACGTATGGTCTTGGGGCTAATACTTTGGGACCATTTTAAGTCACAGCGGAACCTTAACTCCACACTGGTGGTGTTCTTACCGTTCGCTGAGAGGTACCGGTGAGAAGTATCTCGGCTGCCAAGAGTGGAAAACTTTAGGGCTCTAGAGTAAGGAAAACATGGTCTCCTTGAATGGACACCTTTCAAAGACAAAACTAAACTAGAACAATTCTTTCCACTCTTGGAGATGACTAGAACCGGTGCTTAACCATGATTTGCATCTTGCAGCTTATGGTTACCTGGTTTTGCATAGATAGTGGGAAAAAACAAATTTTCTTCTGTGATGAAAATTATGGGATACAATAACAACTGCGTTGTGGGATATAATCTAGAAAGCCAGCATAGGAGACGGACACTTGTTTCACATGGGATGGGACCACTTCTATAATTAGGATGACTATGGTGAATGAGGTTTACTTTCATGATCTAATGATTCATGGAGAACTTCAGAAGTTGCTTAAGATTGGTGGCAAAAGTGACAGGCACCTGGTTTTAGATTGTCATGCCTTTGACAGACATAGCTTTTAGAGCTCAGTTTATTTCCAAGAAAGCTTTTGCCTCCTATCTCTTACAACTGCCAAGATGTATATTATTGTGGGCTAGATCTGATACACTAATCTCCATGTGCACGACTCCAGAAAACACTGGTTGAGGCTGGTGTAAACTCATAAGATGAACACAAAGCTTCACAACAAATATATGCTAATAGTACATTTGACATTGAATTGTTGCAAAACTTAATCCTTTGTATGGTCAAAGCATGTGTCAGTCTTTACCTAGTGATAGACTAGGAGGAAAATGTGGCAGATCTCAGATGCAAAAGTACTATTTTACTGCTCACATCCTTTTCTTTAGCAATACCTGAAATGCTACTGTGGGTCTGCCAGATGCTAAGCTGACAGCTGAATGATTTGCTCAAAGTTCTCATTAGATAATCAGTCTGTTACAAGGACACATCCCGCTACCTAGGTAACTCAGGGTGGGACTGGAAGCTGGTGAAGCTGGGCCACACAGAACAGGTGCAGAAGGACCATCCCCTTGTCTTCAGGGAGCTTACATTCTTCCTGAGAGATGCAATTAAGAAGAAAAACAGGGGCTCAGGTCATGATCTCACGGTTGTTGAGTTCAAGCCCTGCATCAGGCTCTGTGCTGACAGCTCAGAGCCCAGAGCCTGCTTTGGATTCTGTGTCTCCCTCTCTCTCTGCCCCTCCCCTGCTCTCTCTCTCTCTCTCAAAAATAAATAAGCATTAATAAAAATTAAAATAAGAGAGGGGCGCCTGGGTGGCTCAGTCGGTTAAGCGTCCGACTGCAGCTTAGGTCACGATCTCGCGGTCCGTGAGTTCGAGCCCCGCGTCGGGCTCTGGGCTGATGGCTCGGAGCCTGGAGCCTGCTTCGGATTCTGTGTCTCCCTCTCTCTCTGCCCCTCCCCCGTTCATGCTCTGTCTCTCTCTGTCTCAAAAATAAATAAACGTTAAAAAATTTAAAATAAGAGAAACAATCAGTGAAACAACATCAAGGTAACTTTGTTTTGTGTGAAATGAGAAATAGGAGAAAGCATGTAGACATTCTGAGAAGCAGGAAGTTATCAGGAAGTGTCTCGGTACCTTTCTGGGGTTGGAGATCAACAGCTGCATGAACAAGTGGGGATTGCCAATGACCACTGCCTGCGGCCCACCTCAAATCCCGGCAAGGCAAACCTAAACAGGCCTCCCAAGTCTCTGGACTCATGTGCAGTGAAAGGGAACAGCACGCAGCCATGGAAAAGTAGTAGACATAAGGTCCTGGGGTCCGGTGCAAGAGTTCACGTGTTGTGCTTACTTACCTCTGTTTCTGTAAAGGAACTAGTAAAGAGGAAGGAATACTATTTTTAACTTAATACATGTGCAGTGAAATCCAGCTTGCAAAGCAATTTTCCCTCATGGTTTCTCATTTCTTCCTCACACTAATGCTGTGAATTAGTGATTCCTTAACTCCAGATATGCTCAGAATTGTGATTTGTCAAAGATCACACAGCTAGTAAATGGCCAAGCAGGGTGTTGAGTCCTACCTGGCTGCGCCCAAATTCTGAGTTCTTTGTCCACACTGCAGTGTTTGAGTTACAACTGCCGACAGGAGAGATTCTTTTGCCTGTAGAGGACTGGGGGAATAGAACAAGAAAATGAAATCTGGCCCATGGCCCATATTATGCAAAGAGATTCTAATCGGTCAGAACTCCCTTCATGGATATTTAAGGGCCTTAAAGTTTGCTCTCAGCTTTCACAGGATTTTATCAGGATTTTATTAGAATAAAGGATCAGGGGCGCCTGGGTGGCGCAGTCGGTTAAGCGTCCGACTTCAGCCAGGTCACGATCTCGCGGTCCGTGAGTTCGAGCCCCGCATCAGGCTCTGGGCTGATGGCTCGGAGCCTGGAGCCTGTTTCCGATTCTGTGTCTCCCTCTCTCTCTGCCCCTCCCCTGTTCATGCTCTGTCTCTCTCTGTCCCAAAAATAAATAAAAAACGTTGAAAAAAAATTTTTTTTAAAAAAAAGAATAAAGGATCAATTGCCATTTTCAAGGAAATCCGTGAGCCTGTGATCATTGTTCTATTCCCACATCAACTCAGAGAGGAGTTTGGGGACCAGAAATTATATATATACATATATATATATACATATACATATATATGTGTATAGATATATACACATATACATGTACGTATATGCATACATATATACATACATATATACATATATTAATAAATATATACACATATATACATACATACACACATATATACATATACATATATACCTATACATATATGCATACATATATACATATACATATATACATACATATATACATATACATATATATACATATACATATATACATACATACATATATACACATACATATATACATATATACATACATATATACATACATATATACATATATATACATATACCTATACATATATACATATACATATATATGTATACAACATATATACACATTCATCATATATAACGTATTAAACATATAACACATATATATTCCTTATGTATGACAGCAGCTCAAGGTTTTAGCATGCATCACCTGAAGGGCTTTGGAAAACAGATTGCTGGACCCTACTCCTGGTTTCTGATTCAGTAGATCTGGGGTAGGAACAGAAAATTTGCATTTGAACAAGTTCCCAGTGTTGCTGCTGCTGCCGATCTAGGAACCCAACCACACTTTTGAGAGCCGTCAACATAGCATGTAAGGTCCACCGTGAACCACACTGATTTTATTTAAAAAGTAATCATTTAAATATAATACCTAAGGTAGCCTTAAAAAAGAAAAGAGGTACCAAAGTGTGGTCAAAGAGGATATGTTTTAGTAGCCCCTGGCATGTACCCTGTGTTGTGCATTGATAATGTGAAGTGTGGGGGTTAGGGGGTGGCAGTGGTGTTCATGGATTGATTACCCTGGAGTACATACATATAAACTTTGGGGTGTTTGTTTAATAATTCTGCCAGTAGAGGGGCACCTGGGTGGCTCAGTTGGTTGTGTCCGACTTCAGCTCAGATCATGATCTCGCAGTTTGTGGGTTCGAGACCCACGATGGGCTCTGTGCTGACAGTTCAGAGCCTGGAGCCTGCTTTAGATTCTGTCTCCCTCTCTCTCTACCCCTCCCCCGCTCAACCTCTGTCTGTCTCTGTCTGTCTGTCTGTCTCTCAAAAATAAACACTAAAAATTTTTTTTAATTAAAAAATAAAAACAAAAGAAACCCAGCACAATTTCTTTGAGATTCATACAAGTTGTTGCACATATCAATAAATTGCTCTTTGTCAGAGCTGAGTGCTAGTCCTTCGTATGGCTGTATCATTGTTAGTTTAACTATTCACCTATTGGAAGACATCTGAGGGTCTTGGTTTTTTTTTCAGTTTTGGGCTGTTCCAGTTTTGAACTATGAGCGTTCATGTACAGATGTATGTGTACATGTAAGCTTTCATTTCTCTAGAACAAATGTACAAGAATGCAATTGTTAGATGTTTAGTTTTATATGAAACTGCCCAGCTGTTTTCTAGAATTGGATTTTACATTGTCACCTACATTTTGAGACAGATTTCTCTGTTTCCTCACTAGCATTTGACATTATCCCTATGTTTTATTTTAGCCATTCTGATAGGCTTGCAAGTGTTTTTATCTCATTGTGGTTTTAAATTGCATTTCCTGGATGACTAGTGATGCTGAACATCTTTCCATGGCTTATTTGCCATCTGTATACCCTCTTTGGTGACAAGTCTTTTCATGCCTTTTGCCCATTTTCTAATTGTACTGTCTTCTAATTTACTGTTAAGTTTTGAGAGTTCGTTATCTGTATGTTGGATATGTAGCTTGCAAACATTTTCCTTTCGTCTGAATCTTGTCTTTTTGTCTTCTTAACTGGGTCTTTCATGGATGGGGAAAACAGCTTTAATTTTGATAAAGTCCAGTTTATCAATTTTCCTTTTTATGGATTGTCCTTTTGGCATCAAGTTTAAGAGATTTTTTTCCTCTCCCAAGATCCTGAAGATTTTTTTCCTCTGTTTTTCTCCCAGAAGTTTTAGAATTTTACATTGTACTTTTAATACCATGATGCATTTTGAGTTCATTTTTGTATAACATGGTTTAGGTTGAGGCTCCTGCTTTTGCCTATGAATGTCCAATTCCTTCAGCAAATATGCCTTCACTTTTGACATATCTTTTTTTTTTTTTTTTTAATTTAAGAAACAATATTGTGAGAGGCTACCATGTGTGAGACACCATTAGGCAGTAAAGACAGGAACATCCATAGAACCTAGTCCCTGAATGATTTTATAGTTGGGGAGGTACATATATAAACACTTTCAAATTTTAGGTCAAATTATAAGATGGAAGAAAAGGACTTGAGGCATATAGGAGTTAGAGTGAGTGTGAGCTACTGGTGTAGTTTAAAGAGAGAGAATGAAAGCAGGGATGTAAAGACCCAACAGAGAGAATGCATGTGAGAGGTATTTATTAGGGACATTTATCAGAGCCCAGCAGAAAAGTGGTTTAGGGAGGAGAAGTCAGATATTGTCTGTGTGGATGGTGGTGTGTACAAAAAGAGGGGAAAAGGAGCAGGTTTGGGTAGAAGAAATGAATCGGGTTTAAACTTCTTGAGTTTGAGATAGCCACTAAATGTTTGGGTGAAACTGGCCTAATTATTATGGTTTTCACATACGAAACTAGCATTTGTGGATGAATTTCATGGTGAGTAATTTTTGAAAATTGCCAAAAATCGTTTAGGGCTATGCTGCCACAAATTTCGGTTATGCCATTTTAAGTGAAACACAGAAATCCTAGAATTATAAAAAGGAAACATTATACTTAATGTAAAGGCCAAGGGCTTTGGTGCGTTTTAGGCTAGAATCAGAAATTGAGTGGTTCTGACTACAGACTGTGCTAGCCAAAGAAGTTCTGTGGGGTTTTTTAAATTAATTAATTAATTTTTAAATTTACATCCAAGTTCATTAGCATATAGTGCAATGATTTCAGGAGTAGATTCCAGTGATTCATCCCCTATGTATAACACCCAGGGCTCATCCCAGCAAATGTCTTTTTTAATGTTACTTACCCATTTAGCCCTTCCCCCCACCCACAACCCCTCCAGCAACCCTCAGTTCTCTGTATTTAAGAGGCTCTTATATTTTGTTCCCCTCCTTGTTTTTATATTATTTTTGTTCCCCTTCCCTTATGTTCATCTGTTTTGTGTCTTAGATTCCTCATATGAGTGAAGTCATACGATATTTGTCTTTCTCTGACTAATTTCGCTTAGCATAACACCCTCTAGTTCCATCCACGTAGCTGCAAATGGCAAGATTTCTTTCTTTTTGATTGCCAAGTAATACTCCAGTGTATATATATACCACATCTTCTTTATCCATTCATCCGTTGATGGACATTTGGGCTCTTTCCATACTTTGGCTATTGTCGATGGCATTGCTATAAACATTGGGGTGCATGTGCCCCTTTGAAACAGCAGTCCTGTATCCCTTGGACAAATACCTAGTAGTGCAATTGCTGGGTTGTACGGTAGTTCTATTTTTAATTTTTGAGGAACCTCCATCCTGTATTCCAGAGTGGCTGCACCAGTTTGCATTCCAAGCAGCAGTACAAAAGAGATACTCTTTCTCCTCATCCTCACCAACATCTGTTGTTCCCTGAGTTGTTAATGTTAGCCATTCTGACAGGTGTGAGGTGGTATCTCAGTGTGGTTTTGATTTGTATTTCCCTGATGATAAGTGATGTTGAGCATTTTTTCATGTGTCGGTTGGCCATCTGGATGTCTTCTTTGGAGAAGTGTCTATTCATGTCTTTTGCCCATTTCTTCACTGGATTATTTGTTTTTTGGGTGTTGAGTTTAATAAGTTCTTTATAGATTTTAGATACTAACCCTTTATCTGATATGTCATTTGCAAATATCTTCTCCCTTTCTATCAGTTGCCTTTTAGTTTTGCTGATTGTTTCCTTCACTTGTGTTTTTTTTAACGAGTCTGAGCCTCAGTCTTCTAATCTATGACATGGGTGTTTTCAGAAGTCTGAAGCTTACAGGATTGCAGTGAGGACCAAACAAGATGGCAAGCCTGACCTGCTTTATCTATAATTAAAATTTAGCACATATTAGTTCTTTTTTTACTACAAGGTACTTTTCAGATCACTTAGAGTGTTTTCCAAATTATTTTTTAAGAAGGGGAGCTCTTTTTTTCAAATGAAGTCTTATATAGACCTAGAAAACAGATCAAAGCAAAGATGTCGCCTCTTCATCCAAGTTCTCAATTGCAGCAACAATGTGGAAACTTAAGGCCCTTTGAAAATCACCGGTATAGTAAGATACTCAATTCAAAGATGAGAAACCTGGTCTGAAGAGGTAAAGAACGTTTACTCAAGTCACGTGATGAAAGCAGACCCCACTGTAGTCTCCAGTTACCAGCTTCCTATTTCATATGCTTCCCCAAATGCCATAGGATCTGTGACTCAAATAGCATTGACTTACATGTGTGGCTGTGGTTACAGTTCCAAAAGAAGATGGTGCCTGAAATGTTCTGTGAAGTGCAGTGGCATTCCTGTCACTTGTGGCCTCCAAAGCACACTTCTGCAAAGCAAGCCTCTTTTTAAGAGGTATGTTTGGATGTATTTAAGACATGGGCTTTATGCACTCACTTTATATGAGACATGGCCATGATGCTTTTCTGTCCTTCTCTCTTAATTGCCAGTATTGGTAAACATTTCATATCATAGAGGACTTAGAAAATGTGTCCTTGAGCCCTGGTTTCAAACATGGAGTAATCCAGGGAACATTTTTTTTTTTAGAGAGAGAATATGTTTGTGCATGTGCGCCAGTGGGGAAGAGGGGCAGAGGGAGAGAGAGAGAGAGAGAGAGAGAGAGAGAGAATCTTAAGCACGCTCTATGCTCTGTGTGGAGCCCGACACGGGGTTTGACCCCAGGGGCTTGATTTCCCTGACCCAAAATCAAAAGTGGGATGCTCAGCCAACTGAGCCACCCAGGCGCCCACCCAGGGAACATTTTTAAATGGTACATTCTGGGACTCAAGAATTCTGGAAGATTCTGAGTCAGAAGGCCTGAGGTAGATCTTTATAATCTCATTATTTGAAGCTTTCCGGGTGAGGCTGGAATTTGAGGACCACTGCTCTGTGGGTTAGCCCAGGACCCCTGGAGTTGCCCATGCTGTTCCCCTGACATTTCCTTTCTAGATAACAATTGCTTTTGAGCACTCAGTAACATTGCTGAGATTTTCCCTCTAGTTCAGAGCTAGAGCATGGTCTGCCCTACCTGAGTCAGCCTATTCCCATTCATCAAACCTTTTCCTTAAGTAACAGCTTAGAGGCAAAAATGGTGTCAGCTTGGCAGTAACAACAATAACCACAATGTAAAAGCCATCACGTTTTGAGCATTCACTATGTGACAGATGAGTTTTTGGTGTTTTGTCTGTATTTTCTGATGACAGAAGTCTGAACTTTAGACTTTCATTTACAACTGCCTACTCAATATTTCAAACAGAACTCTTGAAGACTCCCTTCCCTGGTAGATGCTCCTATCCCAGTCTTCCCTCGGTACATTCCCAGCAGTCAGCCAGTGGCTCATGCCCAGATCTAGGTGTTATTCTTGCCTCCATTTCCCCACAGAGACCACAACCAGTTCAGCAGGACATTCTGTCAGCCATGCCCTCAAAATATACACCAGTCTAACTGCTCTGCTCCACCAAGAGCCGTTCAGTCCCAATCACTATTATTTCTTTTTTTTAATTTTTTAATGTTTATTTTTGAGAGACAGAGAGACAGAGCATGAGTGGGGAAGGGCAGAGAGAAGAGGGAGACACAGAATCCAAAGCAGGCTCCAGGTTCTGAGCTGTCAGCACAGAGCCCGACGCAGGGCTTGAACTCACAAACCGTGAGATTGTGACCTTAGTTGAAGTCAGTCGCCCAACTAACTGAGCCACCCAGGCACCCCTCAATCACTATTATTTCTTGTCTGTATTATTATGGTACTTAAGTGACTGAACTACTTTTACTTCCTATGGCTGGTCCTTCAGAGATGAAACAAGAATAATCATATAAAAGTGAAAGTCAGAGATGTCATTCACTCATGAGCCTAAAACCTTCAGTTACTTCCTGTCACACTTAGGTTAAAAGTCAACGTCCTTAACCAAGTATTACCTATAAGTCCTACATGATCTGGCTTAGTCTGTCTCCCAAAATTCCTTTTGTATCACTCCATTCCTGGTCCTCCTCGCCTCTGCTTTCCTACTGTTCCCTAAATAAGCCACATTTTTGCCACCTCAGGACCTTTGCATTTGGTATTAACCCCCACCTGGACCACTCTTGCCCTGGAGCTTCCCATGGCAGAGTCTATCATTTCACACAGGTCTCTGTTTAAATAACATCCTTGGTGAGGCCTTCCCTGCACATTCTTCCTAAAATAGCACTCCTACCTGTCTCTATTCCTTTTCCTGCCTCATTTTTCTTCGTAGCTTTCGTCACTACCTAATAAATAACATGGTGCCATAGATTTACTTGGTTAGTTGGTGGTTTGTCTCCCCAGCTAGAGTGTCAGCTCTGTGAGGGAAGGGATCCTGTCTGTGTCTTGTTCATCTTTGTATCCCTGGCACCTGGCACATAATCAGTGCTTGTACAGTATTTGTTGAATGAGTGAATGAATGAGTAAATATAGCGAGTGTTACCCTCTGGGTTCTCTCGTAGCAATGCCTTTGATTCTTATCCCTCAGATGTACACGGAATTTCTATAAAACTTAGATGACTTATGTCCTGATCTCTGTCAGTCATTTTAAAACTCATGGTCTTATTTGCCTTTTGTTACTACTCTTTAATATTTATAAAGAACAGAGACATTCCTAGAATAGTCCTTAAAATACTTCATTATTATTCCTGAAACTAAAGCCACTAGGCTTTGCCTCCTTTCCTTTGTTTCAGTACTTTCAGACTTAGGTTGAAAGAGAGCTATAAAGAGGGCATGCTGCATTGGGTCAGCAGTGTCCCCGCGGACAGGAAAATACTCCGTGTACCCTTACTGTCTCTCCCGAACCTTTATAGAGCCGTATGAGTGAGGGAAACACACTTTTAGGTGGACGATAAAAATGCTCACTCTGAGACCCTCAGGCTAATATTCCTCCTTACTTCTCACACTAAAAACGTATGGATGGATGAGTTTCCTCCCCTTTCGTGCCAGGCTTCCTTGTCCACTATGAACCATTTGCTGCAGGAAGTTTTGCATGCGCGCTATGCTCAGTGATGCCTGAATTACTAGTGCAACTCTGCCTTCTTCTTATTCACACGAGGAGCATTTGTTTTATGACACATGAGAGCCAACAAGTGTGGTCAAGTGCAAACAGACCCATATGCAGGTTGGGTGGTAGGGTTCCTTGGGGAAAGCTAGCTCTCACCACAGTGCGCCCACACACAGAGCCTTGAAAGGCTGGCAGCTTTTCTGAAATAGAGTGAGTGGGCCAGCCTGCCAGTGGGCACCTTGCTATCGGAGCAGATGGGCCCAAGCAGGGGCAGGCAGCCGAGCACGCATGTCCGTTCCGGCTACATGTATATTTATCATTTGGGTCTTTTATTTACAGGAGACAGGAATTCTTGAACCAGAAAGGCCCGGCATACAAAATAAGAGTCAGGAGGGATGAGCTTTCAGCCTTAATTAAAATAGTCAAGGAAAGAAATCAACGTTGTGGTCTCCTTTTGTAAAGCTTAGCCATTAACCTGGTACACACCCTCCTGGATCCCAAATCAGTCCTCACAGAAGGGGACGCCCTGTCTTGCTTCAGCAGTTTTTCCCTTGCAAACTCACTAGGTCGCTTAATCTTTTTCAAAAAAGACCAGAGACGTAAGGAGACTGGCTCCACGCGGTGAAATTAATTTTACCAGTATACACTATCTGAGAATACTATTAGAATTATTTTCCCAAACTAGCTTTCTCTCTTTAGCTGTCCCATTTGCATGGAACATTCCTTTTCCTGCTAACTTCAGAAGATGACTGTAAGGTATGAGGACTTAAACTGCAGCGTAAACAAAAATGTCTCCGTGTCGAAAGTCTTCTTTAATATTACCTGTGTAATTTCCCATTTGCCCGAGTGGAAAACTTGAAAGAGAGAAGAATTAGGACTACTAAAAAAAAAAAAAAAAAAGAAATCACTTTACATAATTTATAAACATTGTATCCTTTCAAATAGAAGACAAAAACAAAAACAAAAAGAAAGGGACCTCTCACAGACCCCTACATATAATTCATGGGCATATTATAATAATATTTCACATGTATTTAGCTCCTTATACTTCCCAGATATTTTCACATATGTTATCTCGCTTGAGCCTCACAATGACCTTGGGAGGTAAGTAAGGCCTGTTTGTCTCACTTTGCACTTGAGGAAACTGAGGACTGTGGAGGTACAATGATATAAGTTCCAATCTCGAGATCATTTGTCTTTTATGATTGCAACTTTAGTTTGGGGGCTGTTACGTAATGAGAAGTTATCTAGTGATGGCCTCTCAATTCTCATAGTCTTTATAATCTTGCTTTCGACTTTTGATTTTATTAATGAAATCTGGCAGTGGAGATAAAGAAAGAACACGGTTTCAAGTATCTTGGCCACTGATGCACAATCAGCATTTGATGGCTGCTGGTTTACTTCTACTTATGTTTTTGACAACAGTCTAGGCTTCCTGAGCTTTGAGTAGACGACTGAGTTGCCCAGCGTGTGTTGAATTTTTGAATAATCATGCTGATGGTTGTGATCTTTGCTGTGTTCTCTATCAGTTTCTCTTACAGACATTAAAACAATGTCACTGCTCTAGGGAACTGTGGGTTGTGCCATATGGTGCTCTTGTTTCACAAACTCAAATGGTGACCTTTATCCAAAATAACAGCGATAAGTGGAACTCTGTGGTAAATTGCTGTGCTCTGTGGATTCATTGTATGAAAATATGCTGGAAAAAAATATAAATTTTAATTTTGTACTACTGTACCTTACTTTGAGATTTCCTTCCTCTCCCAACTGGAAATTCCATGTTCTTATTTTGACATGCTACAAACAACATGCCATGATTACTATTTACACGTACCATGAAAATTTACGGATTTTTGCTTTTGGACCTGAAGCCGATAATGCAATTTTCCAGTCTTGAGAACCAATCAAAAATCTTTTGAAAGGCAGCTCACTTAAAGAAACCCGAAAACCACTCTCCTCATGAAGCTTGGAATATCATGTGACTCCTATTATAAATAGCCTGTTTGAAAGATAGCAGTAAGTTAAATTACTAACTGTTTCCCAGTAATTGATATCCATTGCTGGGTTTGGACAGAGCAGAATCCTTTTTTTTTTTTTTTTTAATGGTGGCTGGTGTTCCGGTATGCAAAGATAGAGTGCCCTTTCTAGTGTCAGAGGCTTGCAGACAAATTATCATTTTTTAAGAATTTCCAGAGACATGAAAGGATTTTTTCAAAGGTTTATGCATTTCTCAGGCTGTAAAAGAAAAAAATATTCCAGGAAGCTGTGACAGCCAGACCGTTTGTGTTTGATAAAGAACTAAACTCAACCACTTGTGCCGAGAGCCTAGCACGCGAGAACAAGTGAGTTCGGGGCACACAGGAGGTGTACACGCTAGATGAAGTACAGACTGGATTGTATGATGGCTAAATTTCTAAAACCCACCAATTCCTTAGTTCAGCCTTGAGATCGTCAAATAAATCCAACACATGGCCAAGGTGACAAATTTTTAAAAGAAATCAGATTTCATACCAGCCTTGTAGTACCTGCGAAAGTAAACGTTCTCATGGGAACTCAGGTCGATCCTCAATGTCTGTGTGAATCCCCGAAGAACAAGCACTCCCTCATGAATCAGGTGCCCAGTGGTGCAAGAAGATCTATAGCATTGGCTTCCTCTCTCCCCGCCCTCAAACCCCAAATCTGCTGAACAACCAGGGCAGAAATGCCATAGCTCTGCTCTCAATCCTTTGTCTCCTGAGCCCTGTCTCTTTCTCTCCCATCTCTTCCTCCACCTCCTCTGGCTCTCTGTCATTTTTCCAGCTTCGGTTTTTCTCTTTGCCCTCTGTTGCTCTTGCGGCACTCCCATCTGACCCCCAGAGGTCGTTAATACCTGCCTTATGCTTTTCTGAGTATTACTCCCTTATTCTCATTTGAAGGAGTGTTCAGACTCTTGGTTCATAAAAACCATAAAAGCATTGTGGGGCCGGAGGATCTTCTTCATCCTTCAGACCTTCTGTTAAAGGAAAACATAGTCCACAATCACACTGTTCACTGGAGGCCGCTCCACTATTCAAAGAACGCCACTCCTCTGACACACAGTGGTAGAACTAGAAAATAAATAATCCATCAACACGCTTTCATTGATCTAGAAAGAGCCGATAGGTTTTAGTAGAAACCAAAGGGAATGAGACACATGATCATTCCTATGGAATTATATTTGTACATAATGAAAGCCAAAAGGCAATAGATTGAGCAGGCAGGGTGCTTCCCAGAATCCTAAATGATCCATGCATCTAACTTCTCATTAATGTAGTGACCCTTCCTGTGATTAGGTTGATATCACTTCCACGTATAGTACTGAAGCTGGACTCCAGTCCCTGTGGTGTAGCTCAGGGCTCTTTTGGGTAGATTTCTAGATGTTACAGGATTATAATGGTTGGCACTTCCTTGAACCCAGCACTCCTTTGGAACACTGAGCCATGCTCTTTAGAAGAATGTTTGCTAATACCAAAGTGTAGTTGGTGATAGATGATAAAAGAACATGGCCACACGTGTTCTGGTTAAAAACCAAAGATCCCTCATTACCGGGGCTTGTTGTTGTTAGGATTCTTGAGAGATTGGCAATTTTTCATAACATTTTGTTTCACACAAAAGAAGTGGGGGATTTAAAGAGAACTCGTTGTGATTTAATGGCTCTTGTCTTTTGTCTTCTTGAATATGCTGTCCTTCCGCTCTTTAGGCTAAGACTGATTTATTAAAAAATACAGTGAACATAAAACTCTTAGCTGGTAGTACAGTGTCATGGTTAGGAGCAAGGGCTATAGACCCACATAGACTGGGCTCAGTCCTAATATCTAACTCTTAACTGTTTGTGTGCTCTTGGGAACTTTGCTTTGAAATTTTCACTTGGGGAAAATGAGGATAATAATGGTACCTACATCATAGGATTGTGGGGAGTACATGTATACGGAATGCAAAATACCGAAAACAGTGCCTGGCACGTATTAAGCATTCTACAAGTATTAACTGTTGTTATTACAATTAATCAATAAAAGAAGACTGCTGTATTCCTATATTCAAATCATCACAGAAATATTTAATATTGGAATAGGTATAATTATAATTTTGTGGCACTGGATTGCACAGCATTGACCCAATATTGTGCAAACAATGTCTGACTATCCCCAGCATCTGAAGAGAACCCTTCTATTTATTTCAGGATACACAATTTGTATTTTTACCCATTCTTGAAGTGTCAGTATTTTCTCAATGAATCAGAGAAGAGACTCCCGTTTCTGTAGAGGCTGATTCTTTTCCTTAGTCTACTTTTTAAATTTAAAGTTGAAATAGGTTGTTTTGCAAGTATATGTGGCTTTCATCTGCAAGGGGTGCTGAGATGATCTATTGGTCCCACTACAAAGGAAGAGGCACTGAAATTAAGAGCAGGATTTCATGGAAGAGTCTGCATGCTTCTCCTGCTATTTTTCTCAGGCTTACTGCTTTTAAGGGATTTGACCACCATTTCTTCCCTTTCTCTTCCTTCTCTACACCTGGCCTATCTGTAACCCCTCCGCTAATTGTAAACACATGGATACACGCATACATGGAAATGTGGCGTGTATGTGTGGGTGCCTGTTGCCATACTTGGATCTAATAGAGAGGCTCTTTCTGTTAACGAGCAGCAGCAGTAAGACCCATCACGCAGGACCTCAAAAGGTCATTTAGTCAGACTCTATTATGTCAAGTAGTACTTCCCACAAACCAGGGAGAATTGTCTACTCATCAAGAAATAGATTTCTTATCTTCCTTTAGTCTCGTACAAAAGAGTTTTTTAGGGGTTCACCCGATGCTGCCAACAGTTAATAAAGAATGGCATTTTAATAGTAGACATTCTAGATACAGACAGAAACCTCAGTGAAAAAAAGACAGTGTGTCATTTTCTTTTTAGTCAAGGCCCTCTGCTTCCTACAAAAAAAGGTGAAATCATTTAAGTGGCAAAACAAGTCTATATTTAGAAGGAAGACACATTGTTACTAGTGTCATTTCTCCCATTTCATGACTTCTATATTTGATCTATCACTTTTTAGAGTTATTTTTACTCTACAAAACAAAAATAAGAGCCTGGAAAAGTAATTCTGTACAAGTCAAATGCTTCGGCCAAGGTTAGAGAAAAACACCGGTAAGATAGAGATTGGAGCACCAAATCAAACTGTTATTTAAACTACTAAGCCATCATTTATAAATGAGTCCAGATACTTCAGTTAAACAAAATTCTAAACTTTGCTTGAGCTTGTGTCAAGCTCAAAATGTCATAAATTTGGAGAGTTTCAAATTTGTGAATTCCTTCTTGAAGTTATTTAGACAGCTGTTGCCCAGTGAAGGTGCTTTTATGCCCCCCTTTAGCAGAGGACTTATGAGTGTCTTCTCTTTTTGAAGCACCCAAGAATGTTAATACACCAGCTATTGTGATGGATTTGTTATTTAATTATATTTTTATTTCCTCTGCTTAAAGTGTCTCCATGCTTATGTTTCTAATACATGGTTGCTCTGAAATCATGCCCTTGAAACTTGGATTTCCTGTACAGCTAATATGTGTTGGAGAAGACCTTGAAATTAGACAATGGACTGAGTTCAGAGAACTTCTGCCAAATCCATTAGAATTGATTGTCAAAGCTACCTGGAACTGAAGAAGAATGGTAACTTCATAGCTTAGAGTCGGTTACGTTTCAGATTTTACAATTGCCAACCCAGCTGGTAGTTCCTACTCCAAACAGATGAACACTCATGGCTTATTCATATCAACTTCTACAACAAGGTGTGGCTACAGGATAGAACGTGAGAGTTGTACTAAAAACATAAGGAACACCAAATACAGTCATATATCCTTAATGATTTAAATACAACTAATTAAACGATTATTTATACTCTAGATAACTGAAAGAGTTTTAGGCTGAATGCTTTTCTGAGAGAAAAAGCAGTACCAGAACTAATGCATTGGTACCACGTTCCATAATGAGATCAGTCTTACAGGGTGCAGGGCCTGCTAAGTTGTCTGGAAAAATTCTTTCTCCATCACCAAGCTGTACTGTACCCCTTAACCACCAGTTATGTAAGTGCTTCTGTATTTTAAATATGAGTCTATATTTTCCTTGGAAAGTTAGAAAATAGAGAGCTATTGGGACTCACACTCGAACCGATGTGGACCGTTTAGAGTCATTTTAATAAAGTGTTACATTTCCATGGTTATTGTCCGTGCAGAATTTATGTTGACACATCCAGGACCTAATCCCAACCCTACTCACTCTCCTTCTTCTGTGTTTATGGGTTGAAAATGTGATAGGTTGTCTTTTCTAGTCTCCCTTGTAAGTGGAGGTGACAGTGTGATACGGTTCTATTCACTGAGATGCAGGTGGCTGTCCGCTGGCCTCACCTGCTCCTGTTCCTTTCATCCTGCTTCGATCAACAGAATGAGTGCAGCTGCAGCAGCCATGCTGTCACTGTGAGGAAAACACCTAAAGAATCTGAAAGACGTTAAGTCCAACAGGTTTGAGCAGTTGAACCCATGCCAGTGACTGTCTAGTTCTAGGTCCTTTTGCTACATGAAAGTTTAGAACTCTACATATTTGTGTACACTGATATGCCCTCTGTTCTTTGACCTATTAAACATCATGGTATAACTTCATCATCAGAAGTAGCTATTGACTCATTCATTCATTCATTCATGATTTACCCAGTTACAACACGACTGAAGTCAGCATACAGTATGGCAAGGTAAAATCAAATGTTAAGGGTGAGAAATGAAAGGCAAAGACGATATAATGGTAGAAAAGTGAAATAACTCCAAAAGAACGCAAAAATATATCTAAAAGTTTTAGAGATTAAACAAAAAATTGGTTCAAATGTCCCAGAATCCAGTGCAAAGGGGTACACGTGATGAATTATACAGTTGAGTGTCCCTAAGAGAAAAACAAACCGGTTGCTTAGCAGAAGGCCTGCTGCTACTGACTAGGAAATGATAGACGTTTCCCCTGTGGATAGTCACAAAGTGGTCATTGTGTACTGTAAAGAACAAAATCTGCAACTATTTTCATACAGTTACATGTTTTAGAGATTTTTTTCCCCTGGGGCTCTCTCTTAATATATGCTGATGTTATGGTGCCAACTTGCAGTTTAACAAAAACAACTTTATAAGTCACAAACAACTTTATACATTACCATAATGCAACATAAATTTATGATCCTCTCAGACTTGGGTTGAATCCAGGGAGGAGCTAAGAGTATTTAGGAAACTGGGATGGAAGACTGTGCTTCAGAAAGTCCTTCTTTGCTAGTTTCTCTCAACCAAGTTTTGGTAGCTAGTAAGAGACATCGAGTCACAAAATGTTTTTCATAAACATGACCGTGCGGGCTTTCCTTGATTCTCTGAGTAGGTAGGCATGAGAGCATGTTCCTTTCACTCTGTGAGATTATGAATGGTGGCAGGAGCTGTGGAGATCCCTCTGAGCCATGTTAACCTTGAGAAAATACTTGATGGTGCTGATTGGTACCCTTGCTCATGGAGAGTGGAGAGTCCACTGGTCTGCCAGCCCACAGTCTTCTAAGGCGGGACACACTCCCACAATGGCCAAAGCCTGATGCTCAGAGTGAGGATGTACACATTTGCATCGAGACTAATCTGTGCTAATTCGGGATTTAAAGAATCATGGCTAAAGAATCAAGAATAAAAATGTTAAGTCTTGCAGATGGACCATGTACTCTTAGTACTCTGGTGTTCTTGGGCCAGCAGTCCTGCATACCTGTGACCTTCACTCCAGTTCTTTTTCTGTCTCCTTCAAGAAAAATGAAATCATTCTGAAATCATGAGGAAACTGTGGTGCATCTGTCATTTGGGACTCTGTCTCCAATATCACTTGCAGTTTCTTCTCACCAATACCCTTCCTTTTCTTCAGTCGTGCTATCTCCATTCCCACCCCACCCCCATCTCTGCTTTCTATTGTGTTATCATACGTGGAAAAGCAAAATTCACGATTCTGTGCTACCACAAGTAATAATGGCAGCTAAATTACTGGGGAGTTTTTAAATTTGGGATTTACAAAGTACTAAGTACTTTGGCACATATCATGTCATTTAAACCGTGTAACAACACGAGGAAGAAGATGACTATTTTTACTCCCCATTTTACTGGTAGAGGAGATTGAAGTCACACTAAACAGTAGAGTCAGAGTTCAAACTCAAGCTATCTGATCCAGTGCCCCCACTCTTAACCACTCTGCTGTCCTCCTTCTAGAAACCCAGCTGACAGTGAAAGTATAGAACAAAAGATCTTTGTCCTGGTTACCCAGGAATCAGCAGGGAATGCCTTCTCCTAATCTACCAGCAGCCCCTGGTCTCCTCCGCTCTGCCCCCACCCCCACTTCCAGAACACAGTCTATAGCATGTTTCAAACGTCCAGTTGGACATTTCTGTGCCATCATTCAGTAGCTAGAACCTGGGGGATTTATTTTTCTAATGCTCTAAAATTACAGTGGCTTCTGGAAACCACTGATGTGAGGTAGAGGTGATTACACAGTCACTTAGGTCAAGAGATTAGTCTGAATGGGAACATGGTATTGAAAGTGAAGGACACATAAGAAACATGGTTTTGCTGGAAATCTCTTCCTCAGCTTATAAATTATGTGTTCAACTCGTGAGTGTAATTTATGATGCTTTATTAGAGGCATCCATACCTAACACCAGTGAGACAAGCAGAGGACTGATAGCCAAGAGGTGAGGATTCTAGTCTAGCTCTCACTAGCTGTGTGAGTTTAAGTCGGGCTTTGGCAATTTGCTCAGAAGCATTCACGACCCTCCTAGGACTCCCCGTTGCACTAGCGTTACGAAGACATGATTAAATTAACTATTTTTTCCTTTGAAAATTTAAAACTATGCTATATGTAAGTGATAACAAACGTATTTCCCCTCCTTTTGCCTTTTATTTGTACCGCCATTATGTGGCATATAACTTTCTGCTCTCGTTGTTACTATCACTTCATTCATTAGACTCAAATTACTCAGCTCTGCAAATGCAAACAGAAAATGCTCAATAATTAAGATGTTGCATTCAGAAGGTACAAAGCGGTTTGAATACCTCAGTTAGTTTAAGTGCAGTTTTTCGAATTAATCTAAAATTCATTCACTGTTCTCTGTCCAATCAGGTAAGAAGTCTAAACCATTTCTGATTTCAGGTTTATAAAATTTTTCAAAAGCATCTGAAAAGCTCTGAAACAAAGTAAGATAGTGTTTTGCTTCCACGTGATTTTTAAATAGCCAAGTGAAAGGTTGTTTTTTTTTTTTAATTTTTTTAATGTTTATTTATTTTTGAGACAGAGAGAGACAGAGCATGAATGGGGGAGGGTCAGAGAGAGAGAGGGAGAGACACAGAATCTGAAGTAGGCTCCAGGCTCCGAGCTATCAGCACAGAGCCCGATGTGGGGCTTGAACTCACAAACCAGGAGATCATGACCTGAGCCGAAGTCGATGCTTAACCGACGGAGCCACCCAGGCGCCCCAGCCAAGTGAAAGTTTTTCCTCTGACTGTTCAAGATCCTCTTCCTCAGGGTTGGAAAAGAAATATGAAAATCTTCAGTCAAAAGGTTAAATCCTTTGACTAGAGGGCCTTTCAGGGACGTGCCCGAAGATCACGAAGAATAAAAAGGCCTTCTCAACCGTTTAATTTAATTTAAGTCAGCAAGCATTTACTGAGCAACTCCTAGGTGTCGGTTATTGTAGAAGCCCCTCTGGGGAGCGAAAGATGAATGAGACGCTTCTCCTGCCTTCTTTAGTGCACAGTCCAGGGGGAAGTAAATGGTGCGTGCATACTTGACTGGAAAACAGGGCAGACTGGGATAAGCCCTAAATGGAAGCGTGAAGCGATGTGAGGGCGGAGGGGGAAAAATAGGTTCATTCTGACTAGGGCTTCCCTTTAGCAGGCTTCGCCGAGGAGGTGGGATCATTTAACCTGTTCTTTGGAAAATGATAAAGGGAGAGAAGGCCACTCTAGGCGAAAAGAACTAAATAAAGAAATGAAACCAAAGGTGCTGGTAGTTGGGCTCCTTTGAGGAACTGAAAAAAGACAAGTTGACTGGATTGTAGAGGGTGGGAAGCTGCTGGAAGGCTCACTTGAGGACGCTTTATGGAGGTCATGAGTGCCAGACTGTAACTGCAGAATTTGGGATCTGCTGTATACAATAGGAAGCAATTGAAGATGATGATGATGATGGTGGTGGTGATGATGGTGATGGTTTTAGCATCTTAAAAGAAGCATTTTTCAAGTTTATTTATTTTGAGAGAGAGATTGAGAGAGAACAAGCAGTTGAGGGGCAGAGAGAAGGAGAGACAGATCCCCAGAGGCCCCATGCGGGGCTCGAGCTCACGAACCATGAGATCATGACCTGAGCTGAACCCAAGAGTTGAACACTTAACAACTGAGCCACCGGGGCGCCCCTGAAGCCTCTTTTTATACCTCTCTCCCTAGTCCACGTTACGCCCTTTCCCTAATGTCATAGGACCTTATGCATACTGACAAAAACATTGAGACGGTATCACACCGCATCAAAATTGCCTACTCACTTATCTGTTGCCCTGCTGGGTTGTAAGCCCTTTGAGAGCAGGATCCATCTGTTTGTGTACCATCAGCATGTAGCGAGTACAATAGGAAGCAAATGAGTTTTACTTTATATATATTCACAGAATGAACACATGAGAAAAGTAGGAGCCGTGCGGTCAGGGCTGTGTTTTAGAAAGAAAAATTTGGTGATCGTGCATAAGATGGATTGGAAAAAGGAGAGTAGTTGGAGCTTTTGTAGCTCTCTTGGGAGGAAGAAAGAAGCTCCTGAAGCAGGATATTGTGGATGCAATTTGGACAAGGCGTGGCGACTTCTTGAGCTTGAGATTAAAGGAGAGGGAATAAAATGAATGAAGGGGTCTTTGAGTTTATATAACTTTTGTTTATATAACCCTTGTATAACAAGGGATTGGCTATTCCATTAGCCGGATAGGAGACAGAATAGAAGGAGCAGGTTTGGGGGACACACACAGGAGAGGGAGATGATGAAATCTGTTTTAGATATGGTGAACCTGAGGGTTCTCACATCAATGGTTACTGCAGTGTTAAGTCTCTGTCACTTATAGAAAGCGAAATCAGGGGTGCTTGGGTAGCTCAGTTGAGTGTCCAACTTTTGATTTCTGCTCAGGTCAAGATCCCAGGGTCGTGGAATTGAACCCTGCATCAGGCTCTGTGCTGAGTGTGGAGCCTGCTTAAGATCCTCTCTCTCTCTCCTTCTGCCCCTTTCCCCTGCTTGCTCGTTCTCTCTCTGTCTCTCTCTCTCAAATAAATTTAAAAAAAAAAAAAAAAAAAGGGGGCGCCTGGGTGGCGCAGTCGGTTAAGCGTCCGACTTCAGCCAGGTCACGATCTCGCGGTCCGTGAGTTCGAGCCCGACGTCGGGCTCTGGGCTGATGGCTCGGAGCCTGGAGCCTGTTTCCGATTCTGTGTCTCCCTCTCTCTCTGCCCCTCCCCCGTTCATGCTCTGTCTCTCTCTGTCCCAAAAATAAATAAAAAACGTTGAAAAAAAATAAAAAATAAAAAAATAAAGTGAAATCAAAGGTAAGCAATGGAATTCAATCATTAAAAGAATTGTTTATTTGCCTGTAATGTGCCAGATGCTGTTCTAGGTACTTTATACATGTATAAACTCATTAAAGCCTTAAATAATCCAATAAATTGAGTATTCTTATTGACTAACTTACAGATGAGGAAATGGAGGCCAGTGCATGTTTGAAGGTTATATAGTTTGCCCACGTTCATGCGGCAGCTAAATGTTAGAGCCAAGATTAAAATCCATCCAGACTAACTCAAGTGTTTGAGCTCTTCACCACTCTATAATACAGTAATGCGGGAATACAGGACATTTTTATTCATTAAATAATGCAGAAGACTTTGGCAGATGAGCACAATAATAGGCTTTTGTTCTCCCCAAATCTGGCTTTTGAAAATCGACGTGCCTTCTCACTGATCAAACGGCACAGTGCAGACCATGATGACGCCTGCCAAGTAGAGTGGGCTCCGTGTCTGCCATCTTCCACACTGATTAAGTGTCAGCACTTAACCTCTGCTGGGTCTCGAGGAGCTCTCGAATGTGTGTAACTGGGTCAGAGGACAGCCATTCACTAATAAGAATGGCTACAACCACCTTTTAGTACACCCCTCCACAGGAAGATCTTCAAAGGCTTGAGTTGTGTTGTAATTTAGTGAGTCGTTTGCAGACCATGTTTTCTGAAAACTCAGTCCTTTTCTCAAGGGAAAAAGACACAAATAATTCTAGTGAGAGAGAAAGGGAAATCTGAAAAATGTATGTAGTGTATGCCTAAGCCATACAAGAAACAAAATATATGTTCAATATGTAAATATATGACACTCTGCTGGGTATTATATTAAAAGATCTTGATGGAGGCACTTGATGGTACCGATGAAAATCTGCTGACGGTTGTTCTAAAAATAAGTCTGGGCTTTAACGGTTCCATGTTCCTTAAATTTGGTGAGATACTTTTGCTTGGATTCTGCAGGAGCAGTTTAAATGGCTTTAAGAAATGAATGAATTTTAAAGAGAATATAGATTTGCTTGGTTATCAGTCTTCTAAGACCTTACCCATTTGAAATTCTGTTTCCTTAGCTCAGAATGGGAACAAAAGGGACTTCAAAAGCACATCCTTATCAGAGAATTAATTAAATAGCGCATGAAGAGAATATTTTTGTTCTGGAGAAAAGCTTCAACTATAAGGCCTTGTGGAGTCACAACAATGTACGCCCTAGGTAAACAAGCAAACAAGGTGGAGACCACACCAGATCAACACTTTCCATGCCATTAACAGCCAGAACACTAAGATCTGTTCAATAGTATCACACAGAAGTGCTGGGAAAAAACATATTATCCCTTCTAAAAGTATTTGAATATTAGAAGATGCCCAAGAATGGATTGATCCCTTCCCTCTTCCCACCTCCTTACACTCCCTCCTCCTTATGAGTATTTGAGTACCTCTTTGTCTGAAATGTTGGGGTTGGTACTGGGGATACTACAATGATCCAATCAGTGTTGTCGCAACCCCTTTATCTCTTTCCCCATTCCACTAAAATTTGCATTCTTGCTGGCATGCTCAGGAGGTAGAACCATACCCATTAAGAGCTGCTTTGATTGAGGTTTTCAGTAATAGCATTCACATTTTAACTGATAATTAGCAGCAGATGTTTCATATTCGACATTATGCAAAACATTGGCCTTCTTTGTAATCTTATGTATCCAATAGGTGAAAACTCTCCCAAGATATGTTTCACTAATTGACCGTCTGTAATTAAAGGAGAAAATAACGGTAACTGATTCTCGTATCAGTTACAGCAAAATAATTTGTATGCTTGTATATGTCAGTGTTTCCAGAATTGACCTTTCCATTTTTTTCTGATGTCCTTTTACTCTTAAACTTCCTTCATCACTTACCTCTTGGCTACAAGCAAACCTTAAAGGCTAAGAATTAAATATTACTGGTTAACAAGTCAATCACCAAAAGAACTTCCAACTTCAGAATTGCTTGCTTGCCCGCCTGTTTTGTTTTCTCCATTACACCGACTCTGATTCCCTTTCTCTGTTACTGAGGACAGTGTAGTGTTCTAAAAGGACTGCCCAAAGATTTGTCACTGGTCTCGACCCGCTAACTAGTAGTTGATATATGTCAGATCGTCTGGTTCTCAGCTTCTTCATGTGTTAAATGAAGAAGTTGCATTACGTAACTCTGAATTTGTTTCCAGTTTTAAATTACTCATTCTTTGTTTCTCTGGAGTAAGGCAAAAACTAATCCCACAGAACTATCCCTTGTCTTTACAGGTAAGTGGCTAGTCTGACCTCAGATTTGAGTCACTTCAATTCTTTGTCTTACCCAAAGCCTCTCCTTAAAACAAGTGTCTTTGTCATGCCTTACATTCTTCTGAAATGAAATTCACAGGTAATACAGACTTATTTACACATAACTAAAATAAAATATCAATTTAATCTTCTAAGTAAAACATGAAAGGGAAATTACAGGAAAATAATTTCGAATGAAATAAAATGTGTTTCAACATGTAAGTGCTCCAACCTCACTACGTAAAAAGCATGTTGAAATATTAAGATGCTTGCACCAGGTCACAAATTCACCATCCATGTGACAGGTACCAGTACAGATCGTGATACATCTGTATTGATATGGACATATTTGAATGATGACTCAAATGGTGTTAGTGGCATTATTGTTAGTAGGGTGATATGATTTTCCACAATGGTTAAGAAGACTTGTTATATTTCCCCCAAAGTGCAATGTTCCCTCAAATCCTATGATAACTATATAAAAATAATTTGTGGTTTTTTTTTTTTTTTTAGCTTATAGGCCCAGGAAATGATAAACAGGTTTTTCACTTAGATGAGCATCTAAGGTCTTGCAAGTTTCAAGGGAACTCTTGGGAAGTGAGCCAAGTGCATTGCAGGACGTCAAGCATCCTTGGCCTCTGCTTGACACATAATAAGAGGAGCCACCACCTTCTCTGGAGTAGATGAATAGACTATTTCCCTCAGATGAGAACAAAATCTCAGTGGTTGAAATCTCAGTACTTTTCATGACATCGAGGTGCATCATTACTCTACTTGAGCTTTGGCATTAGTTTGCATTGAGCCATCTGAGCTGACAGGAATCTGGTCTGTCTTTTGAGCTCTTATGTCCTCAGTGTCTAACATATTAGAAAATAAAAAAATACTTGAGGATTAAAAAAAAGAAGAAGAAGGGGGACTGCGCCTGAGTGGCTCCATCAGTTTAGCATCTGACTCTTGATTTCAGCTCAGGTCATGGTCTCACAGTTCATGAGTTCAAGCCCCGCATCGGGCCTCCTCGGCATTCCCTCTCTCTCTCTCTCTCTGCCCCTCCCCACTTTCTGTCCCAAAATAAATAAATAAACCTAAAAAAAAAAAAAGAGAAGGAAACAAGGGAATACATCTTCCAGCCTTTGTATATATGAAGACCAACGCCAACAACAGCAACAAAGTTTTTGAGTTACAGTTGAATGGATTGAAATACTATCATTTATAAACAAAAGGGAATATAGAAAGGAAAATATGTGGTAATATAGAATTAAGAAAGACGTGTTGAGAAAGGTTGGGCCAAAATGCACATTTTATGCAAAAGGAAAAGAAAACCTAATTTTTGTCTTAATGGAAGAGTAAAGTAGAATATTCTGCAGCTACGTGCCTTCAGCATTAACAAGAACTACTAGCACTCACATCGTGTTTATTATGTGCCAGACACTGTTCTAAGTGCTTTACACATGTTAAATCATTGCACCTTCAGAACAGTTCCCATTTTACAGGTGAAAGGTCGTAGGTCATACAAGTAGAGTCAGATTTGAACCTAGGTGGTCTGTTTCTACACCTGTTCTGTACTATGAAAGCCTATATGCCAGTCACTTAAAATAGTATTTTATTTATTTATTTTTTAAACGTTTATTTATTTTTGAGACAGAGAGAGACAGAGCATGAACAGGGGAGGGTCAGAGAAAGAGGGAGACACAGAATCTGAAACAGGCTCCAGGCTCCAAGATGTCAGCACAGAGCCTGATGCGGGGCTTGAACTCACAGACCGCGAGATCATGACCTGAGCCGAAGTCGGACGCCTAACCAACTGAGCCACCCAGGTGCCCCTAAAATAGTATTTTAAAATAACATTTTTGCTCAGTGAATTACTTTCACTATGGTAATGCTATGGAAGGTTTATGAAAAAAACGTGATTAAGAGCATGAAAGGTCATAACAATTCTTAGTTGTTAGACACTGTCCCACACACACGGGCAGGAAATCAGGCATTTTTAATTCCTGCCCATGAAACACCAGAATTTTGTATTCTAGTTATACAAACAGAACCCGAATACATTCTCATGATAAACATTTTAAATACAGGAGTTTACAGCATAAATCATCTTCCTTTACTTCTCTAACAATTCCTCTGTCTTCCTCAAAACAACACACACACACACACACACACACACACACACACTTTTCTAACATAAAATGGATTGTGAAGTATGTACTTTTTTTTATTTTTGCTTCATTTATCCTGGCAGTGTTTTCATTCCTGAACATATGGACCTTTCTTTTTCTTTTTCTTTTTCTCTTTCTTTTTTCTTTTTTCTTTGTCTAAGTAGGCTCCACACCCAGTGTGAAGCCACACGTCAGGCTTGAACTTTCCACCCTCAGATCAAGACTTCAGCTGAGATCAAGAGTTGGATGCTTAACCTACTGAGCCACACAGGCACCCTGGACCTTTCTTATTTGAAGAGTTGCCTAAACAAACAATAAATGGATTCTGACAATTTCTAAAACCATTCCCCTACTGATTGATGTATTACTTGAGTTTAACCTTTTAAACAAACAAAAATTTAAAAAAACATGAATTTGACTTCCTTGGACAACCTTCTTCAACGTTCATGGCCCACTTTTTTTTTAATGGATAATGGATTCCTGGAAGTGGAATTTTACTGATACTATTAACCATTCCTCTAAAACAGTTTCCCCAAGTAAAGTTACATTAAGTGATGAGTGTGCTGTGTTCTTACCTCTCTGGCCATCAATGCATATTATTGATTTTTTTTAATGTTTCACCAGTCTGATCTGTAGAAAGTGATAACTCATTGTTTTAAATTGCATTTACTAGTGACATTAATATCTTTTCATTTCTTTTTGGTATTTGTATTTCCTTTTTATAAGTATTCCTTTTGTGCAGTTGAATTTTTTTTTTCTCTCTGTGGCATTTATTTCTTTTCTTTAGTCTCTCTTATGGTGCAGAAATTTAAATTTCTAAATAAGCAAATTTGTCAGTCTTTTCCTTTATGAACTCTGGGTTTGGTTTTTTTAAGGAAGGTCTTCCCTACCCAAGACTATAATAATACAGTTGTGTATTATCTTATGATGCTCATATTCTTAATGAGCAATTGAGTTGTCCAAACACACCTCTAGGAATAGTTCATCCTTTCTTAACTCATCTGAAATGCCACCACTCTCCGTGAGCCAATGTTCCACATGTGTATGGATCTCTTTATCAATGCTCTTCTCCTGCATTAATGCATTTGTCTATTTTTAAACCAGGACCACGCTGTCTTAATCACTGTATCTTTATAGTACATCGGTATTGATACCTAACGTGCCAACTCTGCTCTACAGATGGAGGTTATTCTAGTCTATTTTATCCTTCCAATAATCTAGAGAATTATCTTCTTGAATTCCATGATATGGGAATTTAATTGGGATTGCATCACATTCTCAAATGTGTACTGACATCTTTTCAATATGGTGTCCAGAAAAACTGTATGCCTCTCTCCATGTATTCTGGTCTTCTTTTATTTCTGTCAAAAGAACTTGAGGGTCTACTTCATAGAAGTTTTTAACATTTCACGTATGGTTTGTTTGTAGGCGTTTTACACACTTCTTGAACTAATGAAGGGATTTATTTTACTTTTACATTTTAATTGGTTATTTCTGGTATAAAGCTATTGAATTGTTAAATACTGTTTTTTTACTTTCTTATTAGTCCTAGGTGTTTCAGAGTTGATAATATCTTGGTGTTTATTATCAACGATCTTATCTGCAAAGGTTTTTTTTTTAAATGTTTCCTCCCTTTTTCTAATTGTCTTATATAGAATTTCCACTTTAATTTTGAATAGTGGTAATAGTAATGGGCATCTTTTACATTGTCTTGATTTCAGTGGGAATTTTTCTAATATTTCATCAGTAAATATAATGTTTACTATTGATTTCTTATAGGTATACCTTTTCACAGGAAGTTTCTTCTGTTCGTAAGCTAAAGAAAGTTTATGTCGGAGATTAGTGTTATAGTTTATCAAATGGTTTTTCAACAGCTAAAAAATTATTACCATTATTGCCATTGAGAGGTTTCTTCTTTTAATTTATTAATACCATTTCAGGGGTGCCTGAGTGGCTCAGTCGGTTGAGTGTCTGACTTAAGCTCAGGTCATGATCTCACGGTTCATGGGGGGGTTCAAGCCACGCATCGGGCTCTGTGCTGACAGCTCAGAGGCTGGAGCCTGCTTTGCATTCTGTGTCTCCCTCTCTCTCTGCCCCTCCCCTGTTCACACTTGTCTCTCTCTGCCTCTCAAAAGATAAAAATAAAACATTAAAAAAACTAAATATCAAAATTCAATATTCATTTCAATCTCGTACTGTATATACTGTTGTTAAACATTCTGTTAACTACACTGTTACGGTATTCTTGGAAAAAAATGTGCTTGACAGTATGTTTGCTCCCCTAATGTATAACTGAACTTTATAAACTAATATGGCATTTAAGATTCTTACAATTATTTATATAATTTATATATGCTACTGTTTTCCTCACCGCTCTTCATCTGTTTTTAAAACTGCTGTTATGCTAAGACACTATCTTTTTCAGTGATTTGCAACAGTTTATGTCATATAGGGAGTGTTTGTTCCTATATGAACCTCGCCTTGAAAACTGTTTGGATTTGTAAATTTTTAGGTGTAGATTTTTGCCTGATTTCCAGCTGCTTCTGAGGGTATTGAACTCTTAACGTTTTCCCCTTAAACACTGCTTTAATCCCATTCTGTAGATTTGAACAGGTACCCTTCCCATAATGATTAATCTCAACAGCTAATATAGTTACGTTTTTTCAACTGAGCAGCTTTGGGTACCAGGCACTTAAAATACAGCGTGAAGAAAAGTCATCAGGGCCGTTGGTCTGCTGGAGCTTACATTCTAGTAGGAGGAGGTAAGGTTAAAGAAGTAAACACATACATAAATAGGATGATATCCAATGATGATTAATGCTCTGAGGGAAATGCAACAGGGATGTGATTGGGGATAAGTAATGGCAGTGGCTACTTTAGATCAGTGCTCCGAGAAGAGAATAATGAAACTATAAACTGAATGAGGAAAAGGAGCCTTTATACAAGGATCTAAGAGAACAGGGCTGCAGACAGATGGACCAACATGATGGTTGTTGATGGTGACGTAATCAAGAGAGAGAGAGGAAGACAGGAATAAGTATATTGATTGTATTACTGAAGTCCACTCTGTCCTTAATTAATAATAATTTATGTCCAAAGTGGAACATCTGAGTAGGAAAAGAGATGCTATTGATAATTACTTAGGAAGACAGTCCTAAAGTGGAACCATCAGACAAATCAGGACATATGAACATTCTCGTAATTATTTTCCTCCCAACCTGTTCGGTCAGTTGTTGAAAGAAGAGTATAAAATCAAACATCCCATTTATGGTTACTCCATTTCTCCTTGCTTTTCTGTAAAACCGTTCAATTTGTTTGCTCTAACAGTCTTTCTCTTTTCTCTTTTCTGCTTTCTTTTTATTAGCACTCACCTGGTGAACTTTATTTATCCCTTTGTTTTCAACTTTCATTTGCCATTTTGCTGAGCGTAGCTCTTGCAGACAGTGTAGAGATACTTACCCAGACTGAGAAACTCATGTAACTTATTTTGTCTATTCACATGTATTGTGATTGTGGACACTTTGGATTCAATCCTTGCATTTATTGTTTATATTTATCATACTTTTTGTTGCCTTTTGGCCTCTTTCATGCCTTTTAAAAAATTGAACAATTTGTCTTTATTCTGGTTCCCCCCCCCAATGATTCTGAAGTCATATGTCTTACTTATAATCTTCTAATAGTTGCTCATAAATTTACCACACATTTTTTAAAGTTTGAAATCTTTCATCGAAGTCGAGAGTTAATCTCGCTTGCTCTCCCCTTGCCCATAAAAGTCTTAGCACACTTTCTTATCATTTTCCATTGCTGCCCCCTTTCCTGGATCTCAACAGTGTGCTGAAGGCATCTGCATTATAGTTCCAGGTTATTGTTAATTTTACAGCAAACCTTCCTCTGTGTACTGTACTATTGCCATTTTTATTTTAATGCATTGATCATATTTGAAGTGCCTAAAATTTCAGAATTTAAATACATCGAGGTAAATCTCTGAGAATTATAACTTGGGTTTTAGGGGATATGATATTGAAACATGCTTAAGTTTTTTCTTTGCGTGTCATATTTTTAATAAGCATTGCATTCTAACATGTTGATATAATAGAACTTTCTTAGGTTTCTTTTTCCTAAAATACTTTTAAGTGGTGTTTATGAAACTTCATTGTGATACTCATATGCTTATCTTCAGCATTACAGATTTTCTTTCTATAGATTGTCATACCTGCTATGTTAGCAAGAAAGAATAAGATAGTTAACAGAAAATTACAAGTAGATCTCATTACCTTAAAAACACATCAGATATTCATATTTTGAGTTAATAGTAACATTGGCATGATATGAAAATTTGTCTAGATCCCTTACCTCATGGAGTTTTAAGATCCAAATTTCAAAAATGTAAAAGGACATGGTTTTGCACTAATAGCAGTGTGGATTTAAGCAGGTGTAGCTGGGAATCAGCAAGTTGTTCTGATAGTTCATAGAACAGTTTGACTTAAGGGAGGAAAGGAGAGAATATCTTTTATTATCCCTGCATTTTTTTCTCCATTTATCCATGTCAATCTGCTATTATTATACAAGCAGCTGGCTGACTTACATTATCTCTGTACCTGAGACTCAACAAAGGCACCTATACCCTCTTTCTTCCTTCGCCTCACATATCATTTGCTGTTCAACAAAAGAGAACGTTTTAGCTCTGACATATTTGAATGCTTTTATACAAGCATTAGAGATATCATTGTTGTAGTATAGAAAAGAGGGTAAATCAGTATATGGGTTTTTATTTATTTTAGTACATGGGTAGTGCATATTTTCTTTATGCAATTGAAAAAGAAACCCAAATTAGATAACAGCCATACTTTGTTATATGATAGAAAATTGAATTGTTTCCTGGATATAAGCTAAGAATACATACAGAGTATGTGTTACAGTAAAGACTTGGATCTGAGAGAAAATTGTTTCTTTTAGCATTATGAGTCCAAAGTAAATTTGAAGAAAATATGTACATAAAACTCCTTATTACTCAGGAATATTTTATTTGGTGATATTTATAACCACAATAAAAGTTCTTTCTGGATCAGTAATGGAAGGTATCTGACCAATCTTCTTGCTTGTGACTATGACAGACGTCACCCATGCCATTTTATGACCCTCTTGTGCGAGGATGCAACCTCAGAATCATTCTCAACATGCTATAACCACTATCAATTGAACAGATGCTATATAGGGTAAAAAGCTTTTTGCTCCTAATTGATGTTGATTGATATAATTAATGAGCAGCATTAGGAAAAGAGAATTTGATGGGACTAAGATTGAATGATGAAACTATTCAATACCTGAGATTGAATGAGGTAAAAATGAAAATCATTAGCAGAATCAATGCCTGAAAATAATTTTCTATCACTGCAAGCTGTTTCTTAGGTTTGTTTTTTTTTGTTTGTTTTTTGTTTTTTGTTTTTTCAAGTGGGCTTCATACTCAGCGTGGAGCCCAATGCGGGGCATGAACTCACCACCCTGAGATTAAGACCTGAACTGAGATCAAGAGTTGGACGCTTAAGCAACTGAGCCACCCAGGTGCCCCTCGGGATTTTGTGATATAGAAGCCAGGGAAAGAGGTGAAATGGATAGGACTTATGATGAAAATATGAACAATTTGTGTTAGAAATATCCAGTTTTTACTTTAGAATAAGAACATGAGTGGAAAGAAAAGAAGTAGATGAGAGAGAAGAGCATGGGTTTGGTTTTTCAAGGAGAGCTCAGGCTGGAATAGAGAGAGAGAGAGAGAGAGAGTGTTCAGGGGATTTGGGGAAGTAACTGCCCTCCATGTAAAGAAAATTGAGAGCCGCAGCTAAACTGTTTCCTGTGTGTTTTAAACCCGTAAAACATAATGCTGTATGACATTCTGTCCTTAAGAGATTGATAGGAATTATTCTTAATTACTTCTTTAACTGCCGGATTTTATTTATTTAGACTGAACTACAGGAAACCATAGTTATGTGTGGGTTTACCCTACGAGATTGCTCCTGACCCCAGGAGATCTTTTAATTTACTTAGACATCCTCATTTTACTTATACGTCAGAGATTCAAAAGTAAAAAATTAGAAGTAGGTGCTTTGTTGACTGAAGTTAGGAGGTTAGCAGCGTATTTGCCACTAAAAGAAGTGGGCGGAAACTTCAGCACAGGTGCCCCTCTCCTCCCCATGCATAGGTGGTACGGAAAACACTAGTGCGGAGAAGTCATGGATGTTACTGTGTCATATAATTTCTTAGAGATTATACAAATAATAGTTTTTCTTGTAAATTGGGAAGCACAGGGCAAGTGTTAAAGATATGGAGGGAAAAGCACCTATAATCCTAATTCTAGAGATAAGTCGAGGACTCTTCTGGCATATTTCCCTCCAGGCACTTTTTCAAAGCACTTTCATATACTTCAGATCCTTCCATGTCCTAAATAGTTGCACTAACCTGTTATGTAATTATTTTTTCCATCCCATTAAACTATTGTATCAATGCAATGTTAAGTTAACATTTGATATGACCTTAAATGAATATAGTGTATTCTAGTAATATATCCTATTGTTCTGGGTTCCTTCTGTGCGAAGGATTGATATCAACCTTTCCAAATTAGCCAACAGACTTAGCTACTGTAACAAAGAGACCCCAATGTTCAGTGAAGCAAATATGGTGGGTTTTTTTTTTCTCTGCCTCGTGTCATAGTCTCGTGGTAGCTAAACTCTCTTGGGCTGGTAGGTTGTCCTGCCATCCCCAACATGTGGTGTCCACTTGTGGGCTAAAGATGTTCTGGCAGTCTCTCAGCTTGGAGGAGGGAGAGGGGGTTAGAGAAGCCCTCACAATTATTTTAAGGGCAAGATTCAGAATGGCCCACATCACATTAGTAGAACTTGGTTGGTCACAGTCGGTTCTAAGAAAAGCTGAATTTTGTGCTAAGCACCCAAATGCTCACATAAGTTCTGTTAGTGTGAAAGGAGGGAAGAAGGATGTTGAGAGACAAGTAGCAGTTAATTGCATTTTCAAGTTGGCTGTTGTGGGAATATCAATAAATTCAGGAAATAGAAGCCAAATGTAAATTGATGTTGGGTTATTTTGAATATTCTCCTACAATGAAATCACTAAAATTACTGTAATTTCTAAAATGGATTCTATTTTATGCCTCGGTAAATTACTTAAAACTGGTATTGATTTTTGCCTTAATTAATTACAGGATTATTGCCTCGTTGGATTGACTTCCAAATTTGATTCTGTTTTCCTAAGTTAAACTGAAAAAAAATGACTACTCTTAGATGTCCATTGAAAATTTTATGAGCTATGAAGGCAATCGTGGTTCACTGACTTGTTAATTTAGAAAAATTGGGGGCAATCTACATTTACAAGTTCCTTTCAAGTAATCTAATGAAAGGTCGAGAATAAGAGGCTCCAGACAGCCCAGTTCAGCGTGATTACTGCTGTCTTCATGCTTGGGATTTCACTTCTGTTAACATAGCTACTGTTGTTTTTGGCCCTTGGAAGCACTCTTATTTACCCAATCAATCTTGACTTGTTAGCTGTTAGCAATAGTTGTATCGTTGTCCATAAGCACATGCCTTTTTCTTTTAGGGCAGGTCTTTTAAAGGTATAAACCTCTGACACAAGAGATTTAAGAATGCCATGAATTGGAATGTGCTGCCTTAACATTAAGTTAACAATATATCAATCACAAAAAAAAGTTACATCGTCTTTATGTTGCCTTCAAAAAACTTTTTTTTTCCTATTTGAATTACTTTTTTGTCTAGTAAAATGAATTCTTGCGACATGCTTTCAGAACTCCTTACCAATATAGTCATCATATTTTATGAATCCTGAATCAAGTGACAAATCTGATCAATATCACTCTGATTTTTGAATGGTTAATTGTGAAAATCCTGTGTATTAATATTAAATCACTTTGACTTTACATTTAGTGAATCATCTTTGTTGGAAATAATAATACATAAAATTGAGGATATCCAAGAAAATGTGGAGTATCTAATTGCTATATTTTTACTTAGTTATTTCTCACTTTATAAACAAATTATATGACAGAATTCATATAATAAAAATAATTTTTAAAAAATAATGAACAGAAAAACATAAAAGTTGAGGAAAAGGAACAGAGCACAAAGATGCAAGCCATGAGATTCTAGATTCCTATTGAGAAGGGTGAAAAAAATTATCATTTATATGATTTTCATTGTATACAACATAAAAAATATACTGAATCTCCATGAAAAGAGAATTTTTTTTTCCTGGAAGATAGACTTAATGGGGACTTTGAACTCTCAGACATAGTGGATGGACAGCAATTTTATTAATAACCCTACAACATATGCATTATCAAATCCCATAAAGCAATATCTGGTATTATCTTTCAATAACATTTAAGGTTATGCCACCAAAGTTTGTAAACAAAAGAAGGTCTGTGGGAAGCCAAGATGATATGGCCCAAGGATATCCCCTTCTGATAGGCTACTTAATCCGTAGAGAAAATCTAGATAATTTAGGCCAAAAGTCTAAATTCTCCAGGAAACAAAAAATAGACTTCATATAAAAAAAAAATATAGACTTCATATCCTTCCAATTATGCTCCATAAATACTACTTCTCTAAACCAGGCTTATCAACTGTTGGTCAACTAAGAGTCTGAGGTTTAATTACGGTCATTGTACATATTTGACATATTAGTTTAATTAGCCAGATTGTTCCTTGAAGGCAGGGTGTTCCATCTTGCACAGAAACTCGTCTGCTGAATACCTGCTAAGCCAGCTCAGGAGTATGACTGGATTCAATGAAGTGAACATTCCTGTGTGTTGTGAAAAATAGATTATTCACTAAGACATAGTGTCCACCGGTGCTGGTGCTGAGAACTGAATGAGACTTTAAAAGCATTATAAAATGATAATCTTTTTTCTGTCCCCAGACACCATAAAAATACCTTTATAAAAAGTTTAGTTTTTAAAACAAAATTTTATATATGTCAGACAACAGTTTTATAACTCAAGTAATGATATCAGTGTGACAAACATTACTTTGACTTTACTTTAAGTGCTTTCATTTTATGACTTTTTATCATGCTACTCCAATTCAAATCCTATAAAGAAAAAGAACATATTTATAAGGACCATGTGTTATATTAACTAGCAAGATTTCATAGAGTATAATGACATCAGCATTCAGAATACAGATATTACAAAATATCTTTAAATACCTATTCATTTATTCCCTCACCAAATGTATTCTGAGCAACTATCTATCATATGATACCACAGTAAACAAAACAGATAAAGTCTGGTCTCACTTTGTCGTATTGGGGTCTTGGAAATTTTGTTCTAGTGAAGTCGAAATCAGACAAGTAAACAAAACATGTAAACACACACACACACACACACACACACACACACACACACACACACATTTGGGAACTGATAGATTTTTTTTTAAGGGGCAGGTGCAGATGCAGGTAATTGGGTGGAGTTTGACCACAGGCACCATCTAGGAAGTAGTTAGGAAGAACCTTGCAGAGCAGGGACCTGAATAAAAAGTGGGAACAAATCACCTGAATTTATGGGAAAAGAGAATTCACAAGGGATCCGTATTTGCAAGAGTTCTTAAAGCAAGAAAATGCTTGAGAATTTTTCAAGAAACAGAAAGGCCTGTGTCAATAGAGGAGAGTGAACAAGGAGCAAAGGGTAAAAGGACATGAACAATGAGCAAAGACAGGGGGCAAGTTTAGGTGGACCTCACAGCCATGGTAAGACATTGGGATATTTTCCTGAAAGTGATGGGAAACCATTGAAGAATTGGAGCAGATAATTGACATGATCTGATTTATATTTTTTAAAGTTCACTCAGGCTGTTGTGTGAGAATGGACTTTAGGTTAGGGACTTCAGGGGTGGGGGCAGGAGTTAGGGAAAGGGCAAAAGTAGAGACAAAGAGAACAATTAAAAGTCTTCTTAAAGGTTCAAGTGAAAGACGATAGTGGCATGGCCTAGAGTTGTAGTAGCAGAAGCTGTGAGAAGTGGTTAAATTCTAAGTACATTTTGAATATAAAACAACATGATTTGCTGGTGGATAAGGCACAGGCTATGTAAGAAAGAGAAAAGGTAAATGTTTCTTCAAGGTCTAAGCAACCAGGTGATTTTCTGAGCTGAAAAGAACTTTGGAATGAAGAAACTTAAATGCATATTACTAAGTGAAAGAAGCCAGTCTTAAAAGACTACATATTATATGATTTCAACTAGATGACATTTTGGAAAAGACAAAATTGTTGAGACAGAAAAAAAAGATCAGTGGTTGCCAGGGGTTGGGGGTGGGGAAGGACAAACAGGCAGAGCACAGAAAAATTTTAGGTCAGTGAAAATACTTGGTATAATATTATAATGAGGGGTACATGTCATTAGACCTTTGTCCAATCCCACAGAATGCACACCACCAAGAGTGAACCATATGTAAATTATAGACTTGGAGTAGCTGTGTTGTGTCAATGTAGACTCATCAATGTAACAAATGTCCCACTCTGCTGGAGGGTGTTGACAACAGGGAGGCTATGCCTGTTCGGGGGGCAGGAGGTATGTGAGAAGTCCCTGTATGTCCCTTAATATTTGCTTTGAACCTAAAACTGCTATTAAAAAATAAAGTCTTAGTTAAAAATTCTGAAGTAAATATGGATTAACCAACAGACATCCCATTCAATAGATCTACCTCAAACTTAAAAAAGAAACAAACAACAACAACAACAACAAAACTGTTGGAAAAGCTGGATGTCTGGGGAGTAGGGGGAGGGGGCTCAATGTTGAATGTACTAAATTAGAAGAACCTGTTAGTCATCCAAAGGTGATGTTGCCCGGCAGTGGTATATACAAACCTGGGTTTCTTGGGAGGTGCATTAGGCTAGTTGTAAGTTTGAGAAATACCTACCTCTAGATGCTGTTTATAGGTCGGACATCGGAATGAGATCATCTACTGAGTGAGTGTGCTCAGAGAAGGAAGCTGTACACAGGGTTCCTGAACATTCCACACATACATATCATGACCAGGAACTCCAGCAGAGTCTGAGAAGCCAAGAAAAGTGAGGTAGGAGGATACTGAGCTGAAGCATGTGTTTCAGCAATGAGGATGTGTGCCAAGTGCTATTGAAAGGTCGAGTATGGTGAAGACTGAAACTCGACCCTTGGATTTGGGACTATGGAGTTTACTGACAGTTAGGAGTTGTTTCAGTAGAGTGGTGGCGTGGAAGTATAATTACAGTGACTTAAATGGAAAAGGAAAAGGAAAGAGCAAATGTGGGGTTCTGCTATAAAGTGGAACTAGAAAAATGTCGGGGTAGCCGTGGGGGGATATACTGTTATGGATGTTTGCTTTTCTTTTTTTTATCTTATAAGGTAGAAATATTATTTCTTTGTAAGCTGATAGGAGTGATCCTATAGAAGGAAATTAATGGGAAAGGTAATAATTGCAAAAACAAAATCCTAGAGGCAAGAAGGTATGAGAACCTGTGGCTGTGTGGACGGCTCCAGCTTGGGATAGCAGTTCTGATAAGTTAGCCACTATAATGGGAAAGAAAGCAAATTTCATAGCTACAGATGCAGCTAGGTTGGTAGAGTTGGTGATGGAAGAAGGAGAATGATCTTTTCTTCTGGTCTGTATTCTTTCAATGGAATGTAAAGCAAATCACTAACCGAGAGAGGACTGGGGAGAATGTGTAGAAGATTTGAGGAGAAAGGAGGTGGTGTTAAATAGCCTTCATACGTGGAGGGACCAAGATTGCCAGGCAGTGTGGAAAGCCAACTCATAGTTATAACTATAGAGAGAGAATAAGACAAGACTAAAATCTTTAGCAAATGAGGGAAGCAGACCAGTAGATAATTATACCGGGAAAGGTGTTAAGTGCTATAATCTGATGGAATGTGCTCCAAAGGAACTGGGTTTGTTTGCTTGTACATTTTTAAGGAGAGAAGTTAAAAGGCCTGGAAGAAATAGTAAATTGGATATTTACTGAAGACTGGGCGCAGGATGGAGAGATATTTTCTCATAGGATAAGCATTTTAGTTTAGGAAATGAACTAACTTTTAAGAAAGTGATCAGAATATTAATGAAAGAAGTTGATAATATAGAAGATTTTGCTGATGATGGACGCAAAGGAAAGGTCTAGGGCTCATTGAGTAGTAAGAGGTCAGACTAGAAGATGTCCAGGAAAATGGGGGGAAATTTGTCCTGGAGAAGAGAGGTGATGGGAGCTATGGACTTCTGGTGGTGATGGAAGTAAAGAGCTGCAAAGTGTGGGGGACATAATCCTGGCAGCCAATTAGGGAAAAGGGGGTAAGCAATACTAATTAATGGCTCCTTCTTGGTAATAAGCAAATCATAGGAAGTTTGTGGCATGGGGATAAGGAGAATCCAGGGGCAGTGGTGAGGGAGCCCAGAAGGGTGTTGGTCTTATAGGAACACACAGAAATCTGTGGCCTTTCTTCGTTCCAGCTGTGAACAGTGTCTTGTTTAGGCTGAAGGACATGGAGGGGAAGAGAACTTACCAGGAATGTTGAGTAAATTATTCCATTTTTTGCTTCCATTGATTTCTACTCATTCCTCTGCCTTATATTTTAGAAAAGGTCTTTTGATCATACAAATCTAAAATGCTACAAATTCACTTTTATCATTGTAATCTACCATTGAGAACCCACCATATAGGACAACAGTCCAATTTCAAATTGCTTCAGTGATTTATTGTTAACGATTTGTAGCTCCCCGAATTGAATCTCACGGAATTCATGAACATTGGATAGACATGCATCTCTATACTAGTGATACATTCCCTCCCATGGACTATTTTTCTTCCTTCTGACTGGAATGCTTCTTTGGTTTTATGCCCGCTCAGTAATGTCTGGGTAATAACACCCTTCCAATAATGTCCAATCTACATTGCAAAGTGTTTGTTTAACAGACCTACTCGTTGAGACAGAGGTAGGATCTGAGGTGTTCATAATATGAATCCTTACTTGATTCAAGTTACTGATTCATTCCTGTTGCTGAAGAAATGTTCAGAGACTCTGGAAATTCTGCTTCTCTTCTGTAAAAAGTGCAAACTTAAGAGTTAAAGTTGGGGAGATACTGTCACTCATATGAGTGTTAGACTTTGAGGGTTCATATACTGTATCATTTTTAAAAATGAAAAATGAAAAATGGACACAGGATCACCAACTAACTAAAAGAAAAAAAAACAACTAACATCTATCTTCATAAACATTTCATTGAAGAATTGGTATTTTCACAATTTAAAAAATGAGTACAGGGGCGCCTGATCCTGCATGGCTCAGTCGATTAAATCTCCGACTTCCGCTCAGGTCATGATCTCACAGTTCCTGACTTTGAGCCCTGCATCAGGCTCCATGCTGACAGCACAGAGACTGGAGCCTGCTTTGGATTCTGTGTCTCCCTCTCTCTGCCCCTCCACTGCTCATGCTCTGTCTCTGTCTCTGTCTCTCTGTCTCTCAAAAATAAATAAACATTAAAAAAATTTTTTTCATTTAAAAAATGACTACATTTCATATTATGAGAAACATAACACAGTGCCCTCATTTTCTTTCTTCTTTCAGTAATGTATTAATGAAAACCTTAGGATGAATCTACAATAAGCTGCAGACCAGAGTTAAAGAAACTGCCTTAACTGACCTCTGAGCCCTTACAAACATGATATTCCATAATGATACTATTTAGTGGTATGCAAAATTGTGCATTGGTTCTCTATCACTCAGTCTGCTTCATTAAGCCTACTTAGAGCTTCAGTAAAATTTCAAGAAATGATATTAGGATTGATATCTCGATGTCTCTCTGTATATCTGCTTGGCTGTAGTGTCTTCAGCTATTGCTACCAGATCTCATAGCTGAAGGCTGTTCAGACTTTTCAATATAAATATATATCTTTTAAATGTAATAATTTGGTTAAAAAAGCTGTAGTGATAATATTGAAAGAAAATGACAAAAAATCATGCATAATTTCTTACCTTAAGTTTAATATTTTCCCCTTAGCATATTTACTAGTATTTTTGTGAATAGGTTTACATTTTTGTATGTTGTAACCTTAATTAATGTACATGAGCATACCTATTAGCATAAAGTATATGTATAATGAGATAGAAAGTATATGTATAATGAGATAGGAAAGCTATGACCTGAGTCATAGATTCTCAGGTCTATACAATATATAAAATGTCACCAATTTTAACCCCATCAGATGAACACTTGAGTTTTCTTCTAGTTTTTTTCCTTTTTTTTTTCTTTCTTTCTTTCTTTCTTTCTTTCTTTCTTTCTTTCTTTCTTTCTTTCTTTCTTTCTTTTTTCCTTTCTTTTTTTTTAACAGTAGTATTTTATTTTATTTTTGGGTTTTTTTTTCAAATATATAACTACTCATACATTTTACACTGTTTTCTAGGTACATTTCTCATTCATTTTTAAAAAATTATTTATTTAAATTAGGTTATGGGGGCGCCTGGGTGGCTCAGTCGGTTAAGTGTCCAACTTTGGTTCGGGTCATGATCTCGTGGTTCGTGAGTTCAAGCCCCGCATCGGGCTCTGTGTTGACAGCTCAAAGCCTGGAGCCTGCTTGGGATTCTGTGTCTCCCTCTCTCTCTGCCCCTCCCACGCTCGTGCTTGTGCTGAGCTTGTGCTCTGTCGTAAAAATACATAAACATTAAAATTAATTAATTAATTAATTAATTGAGGAATCACTAGTTTCCTCTCCTGAAACCAATATTACACTTTATGTTAACCAACTTGAATTGAGTTTTCTTTATAGCCTTATCTCTAGAATGCCTAGTGATGAGAAATTCATTATTTCTCCATGAAACCCATTTTATCAACTACCATCTCTAAAATTAATTTTACTTTTCACAAATATAGCTTCCTATAATTTCCACACATTTATCCTTTTTCTGGACTTGCTCCGGATAGATAAACTCATTGCTTTTTCACATGATGGCTTTTCAACCTCTTACATCATTCCTCTTCCTCTTCCCAGGTTGTCTCCAGGCTCAGTATCTTCAGTTTTCACCCTTATCATTCCCGTAGGTTTTCAAGCCCACTCATTAGTCTGTGTCCTTTCCATGAAATGTCTTCCAACTTCTTGATTGACACTGACTCAACACTCCAGCACCAAACACAACAGAATTAACACTTTACTAATTCTCTTTCGTTTTTTTCCAAGCACATCACACTGTGGCTTATGTTGATTTTATGGTCAACTAATCTCTTCATGTATTTTTCTATTTTTCTATTGTTCTGGATGATGTATTTAAGTAAAACTTCACTTGGTTCAATTTCCCCTTTTCCAACCTGTAAATACTTTAGATTTCCCTTCTGTAGGTCTGTAGTTCTCCCGGTTTTGTTCCCTCTACTAATTGGGGGTAGTTGTCTTTCGTGTCCTACTCAGTCATGGATGAACTGACCATGACAGGGTCGAGACAGAAGGAATGTGGCATGCCACAAATATTAGTTCAGTTATCTCCACATTGCCAGAGATTTGTTCATCAGTTACATATAGATAAAAATCCTCCAAACTCTTTTCTTCCTTTCCACATTACTCTTGTTATTTTACAATTTTCTATAATTAACTGTGTATGCAAAGAACTGTGTTAGGTGCTAGGGGCTATTAAAGTAATTTGTGATTAGATTATTAGAGCCCACTAAACACTATAGTAAACCCATTTTTCTACCAATAATATATGCCACAGTTACACAAAACTACGGATTTTTATTTTCACTTATTTGATATATAAAGACTTAAGATTCAAAATCCATTGTCCCTTTATTGACTATATTAATATTTATAAATAGTTCCCATTTAGATTTTACATATGTATGCACATACAAGGATGAAGAAAGTTCTATTTTTGCCTTGGAGCTCACAGAGGCTGTATCAGGCCTTGGCAAGTTCAAATTAATTTAATCCATTGTATTTTCCCACCTAGTGACATTAAGAAATGAAGCCAGTTTGCATTGATTTTGTTTTCCTTAGACCACCCTCCCTGCTCCTCTCCTCATCTCTTCCTTGATGAGGTCTCATAAAATATCAACTTGATTATGAGATTGTAATATGTTTCCTATAGTCAAGAGTGATCTATTGACCACTTGTGTCTGACATAACAAAAATAATCATCTGTGTTATTGATTACATTGGCCACATTTATTGACTGCTTATGTTGCAAGCAGTTTTCATGCATTATCTCACTGGTACCATATGATACCACTTTATCATTACCCCCATGTTACAGATAATAAAAGTGAAACTCAGAATGGTCAAGTATGCCCAGGGCGATATAGTGTCTGAGTGACGGAGCTAGAATTCAAAGCCAGGTTGAATCCAAATTCTAAATATATAAAAGTATGTCTCCCTGCCAATGCAAAGTCCCATATATGGCCCAGGAATAGCTCAAGAAGTCCAGAGCCACAAGTCATTACATGGGCAATATATAATTGCCTTGCAACATTATAATGATAATAAAGGATTCTCCAAGAAAGTTGTCTTTGGAAAACAGTAGCCCCACTATGTGTAAGATAGCATGAAGTTCTAATGGCAGCTGGAAGTCCATAGAGTATTGTTACTCTATGAACCTCACATCTGTTCTTGGCTAGGAAAGCTATCTTGAACCAAGTACAATATGCACTTGGTAGAATAATTATACCTGCACCTGTAACTAATTCTTAAGGAAGTTAAACAGCATGGCAAAATCATCCAGAAGAATAACCAGAACACTGCTTCTGTCCCATGCTATGCTACTGCTCACCACAGTAAAATACAGTGTGTGAAAGCATGTAGCACAATGTCTGGAACTGAACAAGCCCTGAAGGGAAGTTTATTAATTCAGCCATAGTATTGGTGCATTGGACTTGGAAAGTACGGGCCATAGAGGACAACAGAATACCCCACAAAGTGGAAACACAGAAATACTCTGCATGCACACACATGCACACACCACAGAAACTTGGAAAGTAATACTTGATTCACTGAAAATGCTCTTCAGCATTGTGGCAGAGCCAGTAGACATCTGGGAAACCAGAAAGATGAGAAAAAGTAGCCTGAGCTACAATCATCAGGATGGATGGATGTGAGGGAAGCAGGGCTTTTTTTGTACAGAATTTCAGGACCAGCTGTTAACTTCAAGAGGTGGTTGCAAAGAATGACAAGTGTGAAAGTGATAGATTCCCCGACATAAAAATCCAGCTGGTTTTGTGAGTACAGGAAAATATTAACTGTGCAAAGTGGAAATGAGAATACTTCCTTAGATTGTATAGCTTGGTATTTTCTAGCCACTAAACCACATGGAAGCCATCATCAGGGACATCATTTGTAGGTACAAGGAATAGCAGAAGTGGGGCAAGACTGGGAGTTTTTCATGTAAATGATACTATACTCCAGTTTCCATTAATTTAAAAATACATAGCATACTATAATGTTATATTTCCTGTTACAACTTTATGGTTAAATTGAAGTTTTGTTACATGACCAAAGAAACCCTTGCTAGAACCAAAGTCTATGGACCTAACTAAGTAGTACTAAGAGGGTTTCAACAGGCACTATCCCTTGAAAGGAGATCACACAATTTTCAGCCAACTAAACAAACTCCTATGTGGATACTTCCTTTGGTCTTAGAACTAGAGAGGAAAGTCAAGGAATGCAGTCTCAATGAAATTTTCCATGTAATTGTGAACCTTTTATGGAGAGTTCAAAAGCTTAGTTAATATGTCAGAATTTTAAATTAGAAGATGTATATATTTCTACTCACATCAACATTAATGTTTTATTCTGGAAAATTAACAGCCATTTTTCATAGCATGTTCACAACGTAGTTGGGTGAAATTTTAGGTATCAACCAGTGCATTCACGAGGATGTGTCTTGTAGTTGAGTGATTGGCCACAGTAATTACTCTAACTCCACCAGGCAGAAAGAGTATTGGGTCTTCAGTGTTGAGAAGGATGCTCAAGACTTGAAGTGGGTAAAACGTATTGGCAATAAATTCCCAATGCCTAAAAGAACCTTTAGGATAGTGTCAGAAGCACTCAGTACCGACTGGGTTATCCAGACTTACAGTTGATGCCTCAGGAAAATATGCTGTTATTGAGCACACTGATTCTGGCAGGTGGCAGGTACAGTTCCAGAAGAGCCATCCTTCTCCAGCAAGATTCCCTGCAAAGTAAGTGGAAGGCATAGGTGCAGAGTCCTTCCACAGGAAGGGAAAAGGTAAGTCCCTGGCAAGATACTAAATTGGTGATAGAGCTTGTTGAGGGGTAATAGAAAGGGAACACAGTTCATGGGACAGAGCAGCCAGTCAGGACAGCGTATCTGATTAGCAGTAGGGTGATGGTAGATGGAAATCCCAATGGATCTTGAGTCCCTTTTGTGTGGAAGAGAAGAACCACTGCACAACGTTGCAATGGAGGACAAGGATAGCCATGAACTCAAATTTGTATTCCTGCTAGAATATTTACTCCATAGATAATTGTTAGCTGTTTTAAATGTCTTAGTTATGTTTTTCTTATATATTTCCTAGTGGGTGATAAGCTCAACCAGGTACCACAATAGTTAACAGCCCCTCCGCCCAAATTCACCAGTTGACTTTAAAATGTAGAATATATACCCTAAAAATAGATCTAACAATTTAGTTTCACAGTAGCGTGTAAAACTTTGGCATGGCTGGGAGAGTGCCTTTATCCTAACCCCCTTGTTTAAGCAATGTCTGTAACAAAATGCCAGATACACAAGTTGGAATACTATAGCTTTCTGCTATCTGGTAAACTCAGTCTCCAACCCAACTCTAAGATTTCCTGAATTGCATTTAATAATATAAGGTTTTAAAAATATTCTTGTTTTAAGTGGCAATAAGTAGTGTTTAGTGCAGTTTATTTAAGTCAGTATCTGTTTTTTCTTTTGGATAGGAAGAAAGAAAGAAAAAATAATCTTACTGATTTCTCATACAACAGGAGGTAGAATAAGGTTAAGAGCTCATGGGGTCAGTTTCTTCTCTGTCAACACTATTAGCAAGACTTCAGGCTCCCAAATGTGCATAGCTTTCTCAAAGCAGTACATGCAATACATTTATTCAGAGATCATTAATTAAGAATTTACAGATGCTCAGCTATGTACTACATATTGTAGGGAAAATTTTCAAAGTACAACTTTACTGTAAATTGTCCACAAGAGCATAAGAAATGCCAAAATGCTTTCAAAAGTGATTGTGAATGACCAGTGAGCAATACGTGGGTCTCCCCTGTCGCCAGCAGTGGGAACGTATTTTGTCTCAGGTTCTCATGTTTCCTCCTTCTGGCCTCTGTCTAACCAAAGGCATGACATTCAGTTCATCCTAAGTGAAGATTTGGGCTTACTCTGTTAACCATGTATCAGTGATACTAGCTAATTCACATGGAGATTTGCCCTATATTTAATTTATTTGGAGATCTATCCTATAAACTGAGTCAAGTTAATCTAATAGTCTAATTATATTCACTCCAAACCATTCATGGTTTATTCCATCCAGCATTCTGCTTCAGTGATACCACAAGCAGTCTCCTAATATACCCTATTTCACTTAACCAGGGAATAGCCACCATTTTTCCCACTTTGAGACATCTCATGCCAGCCCTTCCTTATGTACCCATCTCAACATCCTACTAGATAAGGGTCACCCCTATGAAGCTTAAGATTTCAGTAAACATTATCAGTTAACTCTGTTTTGTAATTCTAAATTAATCATGCTCCCTTAATAGGTTAGAGGAAGAGTCTCAAAGACTATTCAGATGAGCAGAAAGATCTAGGATCCTGCATGACTTCTTGCCCCACTAATTCTATGCTAACAAATATGCTAGTGACACATTAGCTACATAGGCTCCATTTTCTAAGAAACTTCAAAGCCCAAGACATAGTTGATGCATCCAACATCATCTCACAAACATCAAGTCAGCCCTGAACCTTTAAAGAAAGTTAAAGTGACTTTTTGAAGGCAAATTGAGTCATTTAGGGAAGGACAATGGAGAAAGGGAAGCTCAGTAATTACCCACCCTTTTTTCATTGTAATTTTTATAGGATTATAAATTGGTTATTATGATATTATCTAAAATGATATAGAAGGAATAATTATAACACAAATTACCATATACTGGCAAGTTACTACAAATATAGACAGTTTTACAAAGATTAGAGTTTTTATAGTAATATTTTGAGAGACATTGCTTTCTGCCTTTTGTAAATTTGATCATCAGGACTTGTCACTCATCAGCAAAAGAAAAAATATATATCTCAAAAACATAAGTGGACCTATTTTTATTTTATAATGACAATTTTTAAATTATTAAATTTCTAACACTTTATGCCAGGGTGCCTCGGTCAACCTGTCATCTTCTTTCCTTTACTTTCCCTATGTTCCTATCAAAAAGAGAGTTATAAGCAGCAAAAATTGATCTTGCTATGGATTTTGCTCTGAGATGCAACCAGCCAAGGAATTAGTCTATTGTATGTGTCACTGGAGTCATCCTGGGGGAAGTCTTACAGGAGGTGAGAATTACTCTGAGAGCTGAGCTGTCCTGACTCCATGAAAATTGCAGGCTGCCTTCATGCAGAGGAGTTTATGAAAGACATCTATTTGTTTTTCAAACTACATTGAGAGAGGGTGACACAGAATCAGAAGCAGGTTCCAGGCTCCGAGCTGTCAGCACAGAGCCCAACACGGGGCTCAAACTCATGAATCGTGAGATCATGACCTGAGCCAAAGTCGGACACTTAACCGACTGAGCCACCCAGGCACCCCAAGGATATGAATTTTAATATATCCCAGGTACAATATGTGTTACATGTATCAGCTCAGTTGTGTTCACAGCAACCAAACTGTTAACCCAGCCAGAACCTTTCTGGGATGGTTTTGAGATAAATCTAAAAGATATTAAACTAAATACAATTTGATGAAAGATTAAAAGAGTATCGTATAAAAACAGTTGAATTTTAATGATGGAAGAGTGAATATTTTTGGACATTGGGGCAGCCTTTAACCTCCTTTTTCCTCGAGGCTTGAGGGATTGATGTTTGGGTTACAATTCCGTGGAGACTTTGATTTTCCTCTTTTTTTTTTTTTTCAACGTTTTTTATTTATTTTTGGGACAGAGAGAGACAGAGCATGAACGGGGGAGGGGCAGAGAGAGAGGGGGAGACACAGAATCGGAAACAGGCTCCAGGCTCCGAGCCATCAGCCCAGAGCCTGACGCGGGGCTCGAACTCACGGACCGCGAGATCGTGACCTGGCTGAAGTCGGACGCTTAACCGACTGCGCCACCCAGGCGTCCCTGATTTTCCTCTTTTAAAGAATGGTCTCCTTGCCTTCCACTCTGCCTTAGATGTATTTCTCTGCTATGAATTTATTGATTGGACATTTCATTGAGAGGGTATGGCCTACTTTGCCTGAACAAGCAGGGCTGTGACCTCTCTACCTGCAGGCTTGCCTGAGTTGGTGTGCTTTGGTTATCCATACATGTTAGACAAATTCCCCAGACAGGGAACCAGCCAGAGCTGTGAAGGGAAAGCATCACTGTGTTATTGACTTGGGTCCTTGGGGCTCTCAAAACAATAGAAATTGACTGGGTCCGAGAGGAAATTCCAGGCAAGACTTTTTTGAGGGTTTATGCTCCAGCACGGGGAGACAGCACAAAGGAAAGGGTTTTTCATGCTGGCTTTCTGAACAAAAGCCAGGGAAAGTTTTTAAAGAGGCTAAGGCAGGAAAAGAGTGAAGTCTAAGCATATAGAGGTGGGGATAGAAACAGAAAGTTGGATTTGCAGGTGCAGTGGACAGAACATACTTTCTTGTCCATTGCTTGTCTCATTAGTGATGAGGGAGCATAAGGTAAGCTGAGGGCAAAGTACAAGCTATCATACCTCCTGCCCCCCAAGTGGGATATGTGTGATATTCCTCAGGCACTCCTGGCCACCCAAGAACAAAGAAAAGGAAAGGAAACAAATGGTTAACTGATAGAGATCACAGTCATACAGGACTTGAGTCTCTGTCAGTTTACAAATATCTTAGTAAATTACAAGAAAAAGGCAATTTATCAATAGCCTAATCTCCAGAAAACCATAGACTCAGTTTCCTAGAGCCCCTAATGTCACCTTCCCCTCCATAGTGATGCGGAGAACAAGGGCAAGAAGGAAATGGCAGGTAAAATAAAATTTATTTGTAACCTGAAGCCCATTGACGAATACTTGAGGCAAATACAGAGTATAACATTTTTCCAGGAATCCCCCATCATCCTAATATCTTACTAGAGGAAAAACAACATTAGCTTGACAATAGCAAGGCCTCGGGTGTCTTAGGAGTCCTCTTTAGCATACCAAAGTACTTCAGGAGGCCTCCCTTTTGCCTTACCTCTCCCACTCCATAGTATAAAACCAGTTACCCCAGTGCAGCTCTTTCTGCCCATGGGTCCTGTCCCCGTGCTTTAATAAAATCACCTTTTGCACCAAAGACGTCTTCAAAAATTCTTTCTTGGCCTTCAGCTCTGAACCCCACCATCACCCCAAAACCTCATCACTAGAAACCGGTCACAGTGTACCTTGCTTGTTAGAAGGAGTGACTTACACCTTCATTAACACTAGACCCTTTTAGGGTGTCATCCAACGAGTATTTGTCAATTTTTAATAATGTACAAGTTACTCTATGTGGTGTCTCTCCCCATCGGATGGTGGAAGCCAATGGCTGGGGAGGTGATAGGTTTCACCTGAAGCAGAACAAAGGCAATAGAAGTTTACTGAACATATTACAAGAGGGGCTGGGGTGCAGGCTGGCAGAGGAGAGACAGTCAGCAGAGAGGCAGTGGGTGCCAGCTGTTTTTAAAGGGGGAGGGGGAGGAGATATGGGGGCACATGGAATTTTCCCTTTTTTTGGTAAACTGTGCCTGGTTGTAAGTGACTCATTGGTTAGTTAGGGCCTAGGGATATTTTGAGGAGGGTCCCCAGATGAACCTGTCTATATTCAGCCAGGGGGTCACTATGGACCCTTTCTACATTCCATCCCTCAAGACTTTGACTAAAAGTAGCCTCTACTCTCTATTCTGTGTTTTTTGGGGTCTTTTTTTTCTGGATTTTTTTTTGTTTCTTTTCCTATTAGCTTTCATTATCATTATTTCCTTGCCTTTTGCTGACTTTTCTTTACTTGCTTCTGTGGCGTTATTTTAGAACCAGATTAGATAAATCCTTTATTATCTGCTGCAGCCTTTTATTACTAGTGATAATGACTGTAGTTACTTTGAAAGTTAGTTCTTAAAAGGGGTCTCTCAAAGGGTAAGGTTGAAACTTGTTTGGTGATTGGTATATTTGGCAGATGAATCATAATTTGAAATTGAATGAATGAATTTGCCTCCATGGACTTTGGCCACTAAAAAAATGATTTAGAGAAAATATTATCTGATTTCAAATGCTGCTTTTTGCAACTTAGGTATGTTAAGAAAAGCAAAAAACAAGCCCAAATTGGAGTCATTTACCCCTCAGGACAGCAGACCAAGACTTAATTACAAATTTAACTTGTCCCAAGAATGTGACCTTGTAAAAGTCAATCTGAAATTTCAAATCAGTACCAGTGAGGTAATCTGCCTGATAAAAATCCTGACTTTTCCTTTCTGAAAAAGAAGAGGTCCTAGCCTGAAACAATTCTTTCCTTTTTTTGCTAATAACTTCCTTGCCCCAAGCTCCTTTCTCTAAAATAAACCCTTCCATTTTGCACAACTCCTCAGAGCTGTACTTGCTTTATAGATGGGATGCTGTCAGATTCATGAATCACTTAATAAAGCCAATTAGATCTTCAGATTTACTCAATTAAATTTTTTAACAGGTGTGTTATTAAAGGATTGGTTCCACCTCAACCTCTCCTCCTTAAAAATCTAAGTGTTCTCTAGGAAGATGGGTGAACAACCAGAAACCTTTTAATAGTGTATTTCTGTTATCTGAGAATGCCATCTTCGTTGATTGAGGCTTCTGTCTGAAATTCAAAAAAAAAAAAAAAAAGAAAAAGAAACTTGCTGCCTTCGTTGCTATCAAAAATTACAAGGTTATATGAATAGGTAGGGTGAGGGTGGAGTTTCCTCAGAAATTCTGCAGCCAGCATTTCCCATATACTGTTTTCCAAGAGTCTAGTGAGCAGAGTGTTGCCGTAGCTATTGGAAGGGATACGGGGTTAGGGGGTTGCTTTGATGTTTTATGGCTTGGGGATCTTACACGCAGTGCTAACATGGATCTTTCTGACTCACCCACATAAAGTTACAACTCTATGTGAAAAGAGTCAGATGTCAATTTAGTATTTGTATCACAGAAGGACATATGATCCATCAGGAGAGCAGATGGATGAGCACATTTTGGAACAGATTTGCCAAAATTATCTAAATTCTTAGGTGCCCTTTAAGTCTGAGAATTGCCTTTGGGATCCGTATATGTTTTGATATTTAATCCAAATTGATTGCATTGCTGAAAGACTAAGCAAATGAGCTAGTTTTGTTCTAGTTGTGTTTACCTAACATTTATTAAAATGTCAAGTCATTTCAGTTCTTTGGGTTCACTGCATTGTCCTCCAGGATCTTTAGATTTCTTTCGTTACTTTCAAGGTGCAGTAGCGGCCAGTGTAACTGTGAATGTGTCATTCCCAACCAAAAATAGATGCAACCCTCTAAACGAAAGTATTTCCATTTTGCTACTATGTTATGTTTTATCCTCACTTCACCAGGCCACCTGTATTTATTTTTACGACTTTTCAGTTAATTGCACAGCTTTCTTTGCTGACTTTGCTTGTATTCTGTATTATTCAATAGAGCCCCTTCTTGGGCACTTCTTTGAGTCCCCATATTAACTCAATTTTTTTTTTAAATCCACACTGCAATGGATCTTTTATTTCCTTTGCTGTGAAATATAAGGCCATCTGTTGAGGCTGGGATGTTATTATTTTTATCATCGCTGAGACTAGACTGGACTCCATTCATGTCTCTTGATGGATCTAGCCTGTCAGCCCTCAGAACAAAAGAGTTTTGTTTTCGCTCTCCTCTCTTAATGCACAGTGATTGATCATTGCTCACTCAAAATCTTACAGTTGTGAGTCTTTCATGTGAGGGCTCTCCCTTGCTCGCCGCCCACTGCCCCCCCCCCCCCCCGCCCATGTGTAGGCCAACAGCAAGCCAAGCAGTTCTGCCTCCAAACTGTATCCCACAGGTGTTCACCTCTGCACAGCCGTATCCACAGCCTTCAGTCAAATGCAAGTCACTGTCTCTTACCCGAACTACTGCAGTATCTTCTCCACTGGTCTTACTGCTAAATGAGTACACTTTTCATACAGCAGCCGGAACACCTTCTTATTTTCGCTTTCATTGGAGCTTTTTTAGTCTGTGCTTGTTGGCCTTTCCAGGTTGGCCATCAGTGCCCAATCTTGGATGTTTGACGTAGAAAGAAAACACAAGGAACTCTCTGCCATGTTGTTTCTCAGGCTCCAAGATCCCCACCCAGTCTATCTTCTTCTCTCCAGCATCTTGTGCTTGTTTTGTATATAACACCTAGGATTTTAAGCTGGATTTAGCAGGAAGAAGAGGGAAAAGTGTATGCACTACATCTGTTCCGGACCGGGAAAGTCCAGAATGCCATTTTAAAACACAAATCACATTGTGTCACTGTCCCAAGTTTAAGCCTTTCATTGGCTTTCATTGCTTTAAGTGTGCAATGCAAAAACAGGTCCATCTATAATAACGTGATGTTGGCCTGTCTCTTCAATAGTTACCTTGTGGCAGCTGGCTCTCATTCCATTCAGTTGGCCTTCTGTTCCCTTGAATGTACAAAGGCTCTTTTTTCTCACTCAGAATCTTACGCCACTTGTTGTCTTTGTCTCAACCATTTGTCATCAGTGCTACTCTGCTTGGTTCTGTCTCAGCCTTCAGTTTAAATGCCTTTTCCTTTATACTGTCCTTTCCTAGCCACCTTACCTAATACTATTCTCTTACTCTCCTTATGTTCAAATGTTCTTCTGGAATTAATATAGATCAGATTTCTCAGTTCTTACTTTTCATAGTCTATGTGAGCAAGTTTCCAACACTGACCTTTTGAATAACATTTTAACGAATAGTTCATTTGGAGGATGTTGGTGTATTACCATCAACCATTTTATAAACAAACACAAAACAACTCCCTAAGTTATAGATCGATATGGCATCATAGGAACGGCTGGTAGTTCTACTTTGCTTCTTTTTGATTCATTGATTAATATAACTAATATTTACTAACTGCCTATTATGTATTGGGCACTAGTCTAGCTCCAGTTCTCATGGAGCACACATTCTAATAGAGGGGGGAAAACAATAAGTAAATATGAAAGAAATATATAATATACCATGGGATGAGTGTATAAAGTGAAACAGGGTAAGGGAAGAGAAAGTGGCCGAAGCATGCAAGGAACGGGAGAAGTATTTTGCATAGAGTAGTCATGAAAGATCTCTTTGCAGTAAGGTGACATTTGAGCAGGGAACTGAATGAAATTGGAGACCAACCCATACAGACGCCATACAGGAAGCAGAGGGAAGAGTAAGGACAAATTTTTTGAACCTAAAATTCATGTGCCATTATTGAAGGGTAACAAGAGACAGGTGTGATAAGAGCTTAGCGAGGGAAGAGAAATACTAGATGAGGTCAGAGGAGTGAAAGACCATTGATGGAGGTCACTGACAGACCTTGACCATGAAAGACTGCATGTGCTTCTTACCCATGGCCACCCTTAGTGCTGGCTAAGAGTACCACCCATTGGAACATGGCAGCTGTGTCACCAATAGAAGCAAGCTGATGGTGAGATTTATTTCAAAGCATTATTTGATAGCTTAAAGTTCTAGTAAGAGTAATAGATACATGACACCTGTAAAGCCTGAGTTACCCAGTTGACTCTATGAAGGCAGAGAGAATGAAGAGAAAGTAAAGATAATTATGGCAAATTATAAAAAAGTAATTAGAAATAGTTCTAAAAGGAAATGAGCTCATTGTTTCAACGTTATTTAAGATTCCAAACTCACAGTGGTCTAATTGCTTTCCTATGTTGCAGGGTAACCAGTCTAAGCAACTAAGTCAAGTTCTCTGGATAAGTGTCGGGGTGGGGGTGCGGGGAGGGGGGAGAAGAAAATGAAAATATTCCAGAAATACCAAATGGAGATTAAATGTGTACACTCTTATATATTTTTTTAATTGACGCTTAAAAACTGTTTTGGAAATATGGGATAAGAACTGAATGTCGGGGCGCCTGGGTGGCGCAGTCGGTTGAGCGTCCGACTTCAGCCAGGTCACGATCTCGCGGTCCGTGAGTTCGAGCCCCGCGTTAGGCTCTGGGCTGACGGCTCGGAGCCCGGAGCCTGCTTCCGACTCTGTGTCTCCCTCTCTCTCTGCCCCTCCCCCGTTCATGCTCTGTCTCTCTCTGTCCCAAAAATAAATAAAAAACGTTGAAAGAAAAATTTTTAAAAATAAATAAAAAAAAAGAACTGAATGTCGTATCTAATGCCATGAAGACGGTAGGTTGGTGTCCCGTATAGGACATGCAAAAGGAAAGATGTGGCCAGTTCCCTCTTTGGTGGATGGGTGAATTTCACTCATCCATCCAGGCTCATATAATGAAGGCCTTTAAATCTTATCTTGACCGTGTCTGACTGAAGTAGAAAATGAAGATTTCATCCTCACTTTTCCTTATTGCACTTCCTCCTAAAATGAAAAGCTGCCTTCTAGAGGTCTTTATTCTATGCATAGTTGTTCTCAGAGCTGAACTACTTCCTTTTTCTCCTTTGCCATCCGTTTCTTCCCTAATAACTTGAGATTAATGTTGCATCATCTTTAGCATTCCAAGCACCGACCCACAAAATGTGGACAGAGAAACACACATTGTCCAGTGCTTGAAAATATCACCTACCATCTTATAATTCTTATAATCGTGTACCAGACCATGCTCACGTTAATGAACCACAAGAGATTCTTTCATTTCACCCTGCTCTTTTTTTACTCTTTAGCGTTTCGCAGAGATGGTTCCCTTTATTTGAACGCCTTCCTTCCCCACCCAAATGCCACTTTGCCTGACTGTCTCCGATTTATCTTTCTGGCCTGAGGTTTTAAGTGACCTCTTCCTGTAAACCTTCCTTAATCATCCCTTTGTTAGATACTCTTTGCACATTAGTGCTCTGTATGACTCTGTTATAGAGGAATTTAATACACCTATGATTTTTGTCTTAGATATGTCTTCTTTAGGAGACAACAAACTCCTTGAGAGCAGGGATTAAATGCTAATTTTTCTTATATCCACAGTACATACAACCATGCCAGGAACATAGCTAGGCACTCCAAATATTTGTTGAGTGATTGAATGAACATAATCCCCAAACAAACATTATGCTCTTTAACTAAACATAGTAATGAAAAAGTTATAGTAAGTTCTAAAGTCATGAAGATATTTACTACTTTGAATTCCTTTTAAATGCATGATAAATACATAAATGCCCGATAATGTTACCATAAGCATTTGAAATAAGCCACATTTGTATTTTACTCAGTTATTTTCGTGGTCGTTTAGATGAGTCTTGATAACACTGAACATCTTGAATAGATAATTCATCTTACTCTTTCATGGTAGTCATTGAGAATCTACAGGAATTTAAAATGTGAGTAAAATTTCTTGACAATTTTTTTTCATTAAACATTGGCAGTGAATAAAAACACTATAAAATTATTTGGTTTAACGTATTAAGTTCTGCATTTTCAGTTTTTATCTATTTGAGTTGAATCCTAGTTAGAAACTTCATAATAACTTTGATAGTTACAAGATATATCATTTGATATTGAAGAGGATGGTCATACCAGAAAAGCAAAAAATATATATATTTTTCTTCCTCTCTTCAAGATGTAGCAACAATTTCACAAGCACATTCTACAGCACATATGACAATAATAACAGATTTTAGCATCACTTTCAGAGATAAAAAGGTGCTCCTAAGACTACTATTTTACTAACATCTTTAAAAAGAAATTGAAATAAAGTTTAAAATCCTATCATTGGGATCTTTAAGAACATTACACACAGACTTAGTTCTGGAACCACTGCCCTCTAAGGATATATTTGTATGTTGTTTAGAACATATACTATAGCAAAAGATTAAACTATTTAGTGTTTTGAAATATGGACAAAGGAACTTGTTTTCTCTTCTAAATTTGATATTTGCTGCCTTCCCAATATTATGGGTGAGGCTATCAGAGTAATGGCTTTCTTACAATGCTCCTAAAATCTGAAAATGCTTTGATTTCTTCACAAATCAATAATTTAACTGCGTAGAAAAGAATCCATTCTTGTTGTACCTCATAACTGATAGAAAAATATTAAAATTTTGCCACACATGCTTATTATGTTAGAGGAAAAGGCTGTAAATGAGTGCTTATAGCAACATCATGACTTATTATCCTTGTATTGCAAATGTTGTGCATATTTTGATTTTTATTTAGCAATAAATTTTATTTTTGCAACTGCTTTTCTCTACTTATAGTTGTACGGGAAAAATTTTTAAATACTATATCATGGCAACTATTCACTTACAGCGAATTCAAATTAAAAGTTAATTGCATATATTTTTTTTCTTTCTATTCTCTAGATTATCATTATTTGTATTCTAAGGTGTTAATATTACTTCTTTATTTTCCCATACATTAGGGCTTATTGTAAAGCTATATGGCTATATTTATGGTGTTTTCTGTAAAATCAATTTGAAGCCAATAATTGCTGTGCCATAGCTATAGGACACTGATTTATTTACCAACCATTTCTTCAAATAAAACCTTTTACAGCAATAGTCTTGCTAAAAACTTCTTTAAAAGTGTACATACAAGTAAACACACACACACCCCAAACACCTATAATTGAATTAAAAAAAATACCCATGTCCATAATTTCACATTCACTACGCTCCACTGAAGTTGCCTTAAATCTCCCAAAATTTAAAGACCCTAACCTACATTCAGAAAATATGAAGAAAAAAAAAACACCTTGTAATTCTTCAGGAACCCCAAACTAGCCAAACGTTGGTGTAATCATTCCACCTCATTCTATTCTTAAACTTTGTCATCAGTCAGAAGTTAATAATAGACACATTATGCCAGCATCTTCCTCCTTGTCTTTTTTTCACTATTGTACCCTATTTCGATTCACTTTTAGTAATAATAATAGGAGGGAGCTGAATAATAAAGGAAAAAACTTCCTTCCTGAGAGTAATAGGGACTCTTACCTGATGATCAGTTAGGGCAGTGAATCTCAAAGTGTGGTCCCTGTGCGTCAGGATCAGTATCACCAGGGACTTGTTAAAAATACAAATGTCTAACTTGGAGGGTGGGGTCCAGCAAATCTGTATTTTAACAAGCCTCCGGGTGATAGTGAGGCACAGTTAACATTCAGAACCACTGACTGAGAGAAGAGTTACCATGACAATCATGCATGTGAGAGTACACAGATAATTCTACAGTATCTTTGAAGATCTCCCCCAGATTTATTGGTTAAATGCTGGGAAAATTGATAATAGTGAGGTACTGTGGCCTTGGACATATCGCACAGTAAGAAACTGTATCATCAAACAGTTGTGACCATGGGCCATTTACCTCATGAATTACAACATAAAGTATGAAACCTCCAAAGACTGAGGGGTTACACTGGATTGAACAGTACCCCCCAAATTCACACGCCCCTGGAACTCAGAATGTGACCTTATTTAGAAATAGGGTCTTTGCAGATGTAATAATTAAGATGAGGTCACTGTGAATTACCGTGGGCCTCCGGCACTTCCTGGTATCACAATAATAAGGGCGGGTAGAGAGACACCAGGGAAGAAGACTGCAAAGATGGAGACAGAGATTGGAGTTTTGCTGCCGCAAACCAACGAACAGCAAGGATTGGTGGCGATACCTTTGCTAGGAGAGAGACATGGGTGGACTCGCCCCCAGAGCCACCAGTAGGAGCCAGCTCTGCTGACCTTGATTTAGGACTTTAGGCCTCCTGAGCTATGGTAGAATAAATGTCTGTTCCAAGCCAACCAGCTTTTGCTAAGTTGTCATGGCAGCCGTGCAGGGACTAATGCAGTGGACTGCATGGAGTTTATATTTTGTGCGTATCCTTTGACTTGTTTTTGGTCCATAAAGATCTTCTCACAAATATGCTCTGTAAAGAAGGCTGTCCTGTCCCTCTTACCCCTCCTCCTCTACCCATCTCCCCACCCTTTCAAAGGATCTTTGAAGAGTCTAGTTTTAGCTGTGAAAGTCATGTTCTTATTTACCATTGGAGAAAAAAAAAATTCCCCCAGAAGAATATTAAATGTAAAACCCTTTCATTTTGTGTATTTTTAGTTAGAAATTATGCTTATTATCTCTCATCCATCTGTCTTTCAGGAAAATTTTCGATTGACATGGATTATGCTTTTTAAGCTGCTTTATACTCATTTGTTCAGATACATACCAAGCCTTTTAATTGGACCATTTTATATGCAAATAACTAATACCATTAAGTGTATCTGAGCCTCCTTCTGTTGCTGTTTAGCTGTGTCATAAATGCACTGACCCTCGGCAAGCAGGGTTAATCAGAGTCGCGTGCGAGTGCAGTGTGCATGCGTGTGGTGACTGCCCGCTGTAGATCTGAGATAAAGAATAGAGATTTACCACGCAGAGCTCTTTTGTGTCTTAAAAACAAAACACACATAATTATGAATGATGTATTTAGGGAAGCCTGCCTGAAGGAAATGGATTTGCATTCACTGTACCTGATGTGAAGAGCTGTGTATGAGCTCCTCTGCTGTGTTTTTTTCACCCAAATGACTTAGCAGAGCATCTATATTTTAATGTGCAAATATATATTTTAAAAAGTCATAAAAGTTAAAAGGAATATTTAACAACAAGACAAGGGGCACCTGGGTGGAGCAGTTGGTTAAGTGTCCGACTTGGGCCCGGGCCATGATCTCACAGTTCCCGAGTTCCAGCCCCACACAGGGCTCTGTGCTGCCAGCTCAGAGCCTGGAGCCTGCTTCGGATTCTGTCTCCTTCTCTCTCTGTCCCTCCCCGACTCGGCCTCTCTCTGTCTCTCAAAAATAAATAAACATTAAAAAATATTTTTTAACAACTTTGATGTAGTAACTTAAATGACTTAAAAGATCTATCTTAAAAAAAAACAACTTTACATGTAATATTTTTAAAACCACAAAATGCTTCAGAGCACGATTTTTCCTGGGCTTTCTTCCATGTTTTATTTCTACAGCTTTCATTTCTGAACCTGTTAATTTTCAAGTTTCCCTGAAAACTTTTAATATTCTTAGTCCATTTATCAACATGGTTTTCTAGTATTCTCAATTACAGTTTTTGAGCCAGCATAGAGATCTCAGAGATATTTATGAGACAGTTACTCTCCTCACAATAAGATCAATTCCACGTTTTAACACAATGGTGGTACTGCGGTTTGAATTCCACTCTAAGGAGCCTGGAATTTACTTTTAAAAATCAGTGTAGGTGAGGGGCGCCTGGGTGGCTTAGTTGGTTAAGAGTTCAACTCTTGGTTTGGGCTCAGGTAATGATCTCATGGTTTGTGAGTTCGAGCCCTCCATCGGGCTCTGCACTGGCACTATGGAGCCTGCTTGAGATTCTCTCTCTCTCTCTCTCTCTCTCTCTCTCTCTCTCTCTCTCTCTCTCAATCTCTCTCTCTCTCAAAATAAACTTTAAAAAAAATAAAAATAAGAATTAGTGTAGGTGATAAATATTGTTGTGTAAAGGAATAGCATAATAAATGTTACACAGATCGGAAGGTATTCAGCAAGACTACTTAGAGAAAAAGATCTATCTTTTTTTCTTTTTTAAGTTTCATTTATCTATTTTGAGAGAAAGAGAGAGAGAGCAAGAGCAGGGGAGGGGCAGAGAGAAGGAGAGAGAGCAAATCCCAAGCAGGCTTCACACTGTCAGCACAGAGCCTGATGCAGGGCTTGAACTCATGAACTGTGAAATCATGACCTGAGCCAAAATCAGGAGTCGGCTGCTTAACCGACTGAGCCACCCAGGCGCCCCAAGATCTATCTTATCACGTGTAGATTGATCCTATTTCTATAGTAACTACTCAAACAAAAAATCCTTTGCTTCATTCTTGCAACATACCTACTATGTGTTAAGATAGAGGGATAGAGAAGAAATTCAGCCCTACTTTCAAGGAGTAGTAATCTAACAGGGAAGAGGGACAATAACCACGCAGTTATAAATCAGGCTAAATATACCGCATTGGGTCACTTGGGCTGGGGGGAATTAGGAAAGGTACTATATCAGTTTGCTAGGGCTGCTGTTACAAATTACCACACACTTGGTGGCTTGAAACAAGAGAAATGTATTCTCTCATAGTTCTGGAGGCTAGAAATCCAAAATCAAGGCCTCCTGCAGGGCCATACTCCTTCGGAAGGCTATAAGAGTGGATCTTTCCTTGCTTTTCCAGCTTCTGGTGGCTCCAGGCATTCCTTGGCTCATGGCTGTGTCACTGCAGTCTGCCTCCATCTTCTCATGTGTCTGTCCCCTCTTCTCTTGTCTCTTATAAGGACACATGTCACTGGATTTCAGACCCATCCTAATCCAGGATGATCTCGTCTCAAAATCCTTAACTGAATTACATCTACAAATACCCTATTCCCAAATAACATTACATTCACAGGTTCTAAGTAGACATATCTTTGCTGGGGGGGCGGGGAGGGGGGCACCATTCAACTCACTGCAGCTACCCAGAGGAGGTGACACCTCCCTAGCAGAGCAGGTTTGAGGAGAGAGGAGAGAGGAGAGACACAGGTGAGTTCTCTTTTAGGCATGGAGGTATGTCTTTTCTCCTTTAAGTTAGCACAATGCCTAGCACGTAGCAAGAACTCCATGACTGTGAGATTATTAGCGAAATACTCTCAAGAAACTGTTCATTGGCAAGTGGACATACACTTCTGGAGATCAGAAGAAAGGTGTGGGTTGGACAAAGGAATGGATAAGATTACCAAGAGAAGCTGTGCGAGAACAGAGAAGAATAAAGCAAGGCCTAAGAGATAGTCCATCGTTGAGGAACTGGGTTTGGAAAAGACTGAGAAGGAATTGCTGGAAAAACAAGAGGGAAGCCAGGATAGAGGGGTGGCATAGGAGACAAGAAAGGAAGGAATCTTGAAGGAGGAGGAGGAGGAGGAGGAGGAGGAGGAGGAGGAGGAGGAGGAGGAGGAGGAAATGGAGGAGGAGGAAAGAAACAGTGTGTCAGATGACATTAAGCTGATTAAGTAGTATAAAGCCTGGATTTGGGAACTTTGATTTAAGCAATTTCAGAAGTTAGGAAGCCAGTTTTCAGTGGATTAAAAATAGTAGAAGGTTTGACAGATATTTTGTTTTTAATTTCCTAATGGACAATGAAACTAAACCAATAGATAGGCTTCCCTCCACAACTCACTATGTACATATTTCAGAGAAAGCATTGTGAAAAACTTCTATGAGAGGACACATGTCTGTGACCTCTCTCCTTTGATCCCAGAGACAGACCATGCAAGTTGTTATGGATCATTAGAGCCGCTGTGCTGGTGTCTTCCATTCATAACCTCTCTGCTCATCGCTGGACATCTTATCACATTCACAGTGGGAGAATGCAGATTCCAAACTGCGATTCTGACTCTGATCTTCCATGTAAAAGAATGTTCTTCAGGCATCCCACTGAATCCACTATAAAACATCAGTCAGGCATACAGAACATCGCTTAGAGACCTTCCTGATGAGTAGTGTGAAATATATTTACAATAAAAGGACCCTGCAGTTTTATATGCTAGAGATTTAAAAACACCTTACCATCATCAGCTTTTTCTTTTACAACGACATCTGCTATTAAATGAATTTAGTTTAGGTTTTTTTTTTTTTAATTTTTTTTTAATGTTTATTTATTTTTGACAGAGAGAGAGACAGAGCATGAGCAGGGGAGGGGCAGAGAGAGAGGGAGACACAGAATCGAAAGCAGGCTCCAGGCTCTGAGCTGCTAGCACAGAGCCCGATGCGGGGCTCGAACTCACAGACCGCGAGATCATGACCTGAGCCGAAGTCGGACGCTCAACCGACTGAGCCACCCAGGTGCCCCAGTTTAGGTTTTTTTTAAGTTAGTAACTGAAATATCCTGATGGCTATCATCTCATCTATTGGAAGGAGACTGAGCAAGCCCTTCCATGGCATATTGTCAATATTCCACAAATTTGGCCTTTTCTTTTTTTTTTTTAATTTTTTTCAACGTTTTTTATTTATTTTTGGGACAGAGAGAGACAGACCATGAACGGGGGAGGGGCAGAGAGAGAGGGAGACACAGAATCGGAAACAGGCTCCGGGCTCCGAGCCATCAGCCCAGAGCCTGACACGGGGCTCGAACTCACGGACCGCGAGATCGTGACCTGGCTGAAGTCGGACGCTTAACCGACTGCGCCACCCAGGCGCCCCTGGCCTTTTCAATTCCATTGAAAATTAAAATTATTCCATTGAAATTAAGGAATAGTTGAACACTGTGGTTTCTCTGTGTAACTTAGTATCCCCACAACCCTCTTGAAGTAATAACGATAGAAACTATATTCTAGTTCATTTGTGTTAACTAATTAAAAACAATTTTTGGAAGGAAGAGTAGGTTTGGACTTTTGGATGTTGTTATTTTAGATGGTAACTGTCATTAGAAGGCCTTGAATCATTTTCTCTGCTTTATGAACTGAGATTATGGCAGGTGTGTTCACTTCAAAACCTAAAAATGGACATGCCATTCCCTAGCTTCACAAACAGAGCTTTAAAATCAGGCAAAATATGGGGCACCTGGGTGGCTCAGTCAGTTAAGCGTCCGACTTTGGCTCAGGTTATGATCTCATGGTTCGTGGGTTTGAGCCCCACATCGGGCTCTGTGCTGACAGCTCAGAGCCTGGAGCCTGCTTCAGATTCTGTGTCTCCTTCTCTCTCTGACCTTCCCCTGCTAGCACTCTGCCTCCCTCTTTCTCAAAAAATAAATAAACATTAAAAAATTTTTTTGAATGAATAAAATCAGGCAAAACAAAAGAACTTAACTTAAAATGAACTCTTTAACTGTTACATATTTTCAGATTGAATATGTAAGAATTTGGATGTGATTCTTAAGGGAATTATTTAAAATTTTGTTTTATAAAGATTTCATGTGAGGCTTTGTAATACAGAATTACAAAGTATATAGGTCAATGAGAAATTATTAAGCTGGAACATGTGCAAAGTCTGCTTATGCTATTTTATTACGCCATTCTATAATAACGGATAGATATTAAAACCTTAAATTTGGGATTTATATCAACGGGTCAGTAGATAAACATAGCCTTAATCTTAGCCTTTATTATTCCTATCTGCTATTTCAATACAAAATTCAATTAAGATATGATTCTAAGGATTCTTCAGCATAGCATAGAAATATCCAGCAATATATTTTCTACTCCTTTAGAATTTATATTCACAAACTACATACATGTGTCTAATTAGAATTTAATAAGCTTTTCACCCAAGAGAGAATTCCGCTCTCTATAAAGCTTTTATCCTTGCCCTACTTACAATGTCACTATCAAGTTCTTTATTCTGCAGGTTTATTTTTTGAGAAGATACAATTATATGTTATTTTCCTGCATGTTACAGTTATGCAGTTTTCTTTACATGAATGCTGCTTTCTGAAGAAAATGCTCTTTGAAATGTTAGGAAAGTAAAAACTATTGTTTCTATAGAAATAGGAATATTCTGTGTGAGTAATAGATTGCAAAGTGAGGTGCCTTCACCATGAGTCTCTCTCTTTGTTGTTCACGCTAAATGAAGGGTAATTTTACAAAAATAAGGCCAAGAAAAATGAAATATGGGATTTCATAGTTTACCAGAAGTCAAAGATTTTTACTGCCAATAATTCAGCACAGTGTAGCCTCAAGCCATACTCTACGCTGTGGTGTGTGTGCTCGTGTGCGTGCACGCACACGCACGCACGCGCACACACACAATGCTACAATTTGTCGAGGCAATCTGTCATTACAAATTGGAGAAAGACAAGAGAATTCCTTTGGAATTTGGTTGTAAGTGATGTTGTTTTATGAAGAAAAGGACATTCCGGGTTTTAGGTTAAATAACCTTTTAGTGCTTCTGTTCAAGGCTCATTTCACTCCCCCTCCACCCACCCCCCCCCCCAAGCTTCCTACGTGCCACTTGTCTTCCCTTTGTCTCCAGATCTTTCCTCTTCTCTTTTGTCCTTTCATTTTCCCTGCTTCTTTCTGTAACCTTACATTGCTCCATGCATAATCATAAAGGGTTCCATTTATTATTCCTTTTCAGAGTTTATCTCCAAAACAATCCTTTATCATTTATCAAATGCTGATTCATTACTCAAAGATGTCCGTAACTGTCAATCAAGCCTCCTGACAGGCCTGAGAAAACTCCTGTTACTATTCTGAGTCCACGTCCCCTCCACTACAAAACTTTCACCCTGAATATTAATTCCAGCCATGAAAAGCAACGTACGATGCACTGCCTTCTTGGGAAATAGCTTGGCAGGCTCTTAACCTCATCGGATCTAGCCTGCTGGGAGGTTATGCCACTACGTGAACGTTCACACACACACCTTCATGTGTGTAGACATGTGCTAGTTTGTGAAGGTGTGAGAACAACTCAAGAGAAAGCAGAGAAGAAGCTGCATCTGTGAGAGAGGAGATGATTATTGGACTACACTCCCATAGAATGCTCTTGAAGGAGCTGGAGCACAAGTGAAAGATTAGCCGTAGGAAGGAAATGGAATACTTGTCCTTTGAAAACGAAAAGGAGTGACCCAATAAAGAAAAGGGGAATCTTTTAGGCAACTGGAAAGAGAAGTTAAATCATGTTGGACCGCATCTTTTTTTTAATGAAACAGTGAGAAGTCAAGGGTGGGACTTCAGTCTTGAGCAGAAGAGGCAAAGTTTCATCTTTCTCAAGTGCATGCCTTACTTGTCAGGGTTCTGCAGAGACACAGAACCAATATAGCACGTGTATATGTATATATAGAATTTTTTTTAAGGAATCAGCTCACAGGGTTAGATGCTGGCAAATCCAGGGTAGGCTTGCAGGCTGGAGACTCAGGAAGAACTGATATTAAAGTTCAAGTCCAAAGGTTACCTACTGTTCATAGAAAGTCAGTCTTTATTCCATAAAGGCCTTCAACTGATTGACTGAGGCTCACCCACATTCTCGAGGACAATCTGCTGTATTCAAAATCCACCAATTTAAATGTAAGTCTTGTTCACAAAAAGCACGCTCATAGAAACATCTAAAATGAAATTTGGCTAAATATCTGCACACCCATGGCCCAGTCAAGTTGACAAATAAAATTAACCATCACACATATGTTACCTTTGCTGCCTGCCTAACTCCATGTTCTTCAAGAATCAGTTCTCCCATCTCCTCAGAAAGCCTTCCCCATGTGCATCCTCAGGTGTTTGCAACCCCAAACTAAATTCCCAGACCACACCTGTTTGATTTCCCCCACTAGAATCTAGTCCCTGAGGATATGGATTTCTTTTTCACTTCTGTATCTTCAGCACCTCAGATATCACTAGCTATATCCTAAGCACTCGATAAAAAGTCGACGAATGTCTTTCAGTTTTACTACATTGCATACTTATTGAAAACAGAGACAGTCTTGGGGGGCCTGGGTGGCTCAGTCGGTTAGGCGGCCGACTTCAGCTCAGGTCATGATCTCACGGTCCGTGAGGGCTGTGAGTTCGAGCCCCGCGCCGGGCTCTGTGCTGACAGCTCAGAGCCTGGAGCCTGTTTCAGATTCTGTGTCTCCCTCTCTCTGACCCTCCCCTGTTCATGCTCTGTCTCTCTCTGTCTCAAAAATAAATAAATGTTAAAAAAAATTAAAAAAAAAAAGAAAACAGAGACAGTCTTAAAATACTTTTTTATAACAACACCTAGCACAAGTTAAGAGCCCAATAAATGGTTTCCTGGAAGGAATAAATGGATAAGTTACTTACCAAGTGCTTACTGTGTATGTTTCCTTATCCCTGATTACTTTGATTTTATTCCAATATTGAAAAAAAAGTTTTTCAAAGAATTTACACAGATTTGCATTGCTGTACATGTGGAGAAATTATACTAGCAACTGTGGTTACAGGTCAAAAAATGCTGGTGGCAGGAATCAGACATCAGCAATTTTTAAAGTCCTGCAGGTGATCCTAGTGGGTGGGAATCCCTGTACCAGATACAGTTAAAGTAGGGAGGAAGTTCAGGAAGGTTAAGAATAGCGAGCATCTCTGTGGAGGGCAAGGCCATATGGGGACACCAGGAAAGAGGCTTTGAGCAGGCTCCAGAGGAAGAGTAAAGGACACCTATAGACAAGAGAGGAGTACTAAAGAGAAAGGTATGGTATGTTTCAGAACCTTCTTTGAGAGGCACTGGTAGCTCAGTTGGATAAGCGTCTGACTCGATTTTGGCTCAGGTCGTAATCTCACAGCTTGTGGGATCGAGCCCCGCATCGGGTTCTGTGCTCTCAGTGCAGAGGCTGCTGGGCTTCTCTCTCTCTCCCTCTCTCTCTGCCCCTCCCTATCTCTCTCAAAATAAATAAATAAAAACTTTTTTAAAAAACCACTCTCCGAGTATTTACCAAGTACCAGGCACCGTGCTAAGTACTTTACGTGGATTGCCCCTTGTCTTCATAACAGCCCCGCAAGGATACCGTGTTATGTTCTTTTTCCAGATGAGGAAATTGAGGTTTATATAGTTTAACTGAGTTCCCCAATATGCCATATCAAGTGAACAGAACAGCAACATTTCAAGCCTGTGACTGTCTGCAAAGTTTATGTTCTTTCCACCACACCAGTGGTTCTCAACCCTAACTGCACAGTAGAAGCACCCAAATTTATGCCCCACTTAAGATCTGTTATACGAGGATCTCTAGGTAAGAGGCCCCAGCACCTGTATTTTATATGAAATCCCACTATGTTTCTAAAGTACCGCCACGGTTGAAAACCACTACCACAAACACCATAGATTCTCCTTTGTTTTGCCAACCTTCACACTGTGGGCTCAAAAGTGCTTTCATCCAGAAAGAGACTTGACTCAATCAGTTTATAAATGGTCTGCCCCCAATTCAGATAAGGGAGCCTGAATGGTTACACATTTGCCAGGTAATTCGAGATGCCCTTAATAGGTGTCCACTTTGATGTTAGCAAGAGTTTTATCCCATTGTTACTTTGAATTAATAAAAGGATTGCACCATGCCGAGGCTCTGACTTTCCACAAAGGTTCCTGCTCAGTGCCGCTCTGCCTTTGTGGGTTTTATAACACAGCTGATGCTTTATACATCCTACCTCATTCCAAAAATAGTTAGGTAATGCTGGGACACACACACACACACACACACACACACACCCCACAAATGAATCAGGCCATGGTAGATGTCACGAAGCAATTGTTGAGTTTAATATCAGATTTTCTTCTATTAGTTTTGGATACACCCAACTCATTTTTCTTTTTATTATAAAAGCTTGCAGCTAATGTCCATGATCGCTCACTTCATGTGAAATAAAGTGCATTTGTGCAAACTCCTGAAGACATGTGAAAATTCAGTCAGGTATGCATATAAAAGACTAACCTGATAAATTTAATATCAATCCCAATAAGAAAGATTAGAGGAGAAAAACCAAAAATAGATAATATAGAGCAGGAGTTTACCACCCTGGCTGCACACGAAAATCTAGGAGGACTTTTTAAGCAAATAGATGATCAGAACCCACCCCAGAGATTGATTAGACTGATCCAACTGGTCCACTTTGGCCTGGACCTTGTTGCTATAAAAACTCTCTAGCTGATTCAAATCTACTGTTTTTCTTACCTTCCCCCAGACCTTCCACTGTTGTAAAAGATGAGTATAAAATGAGCATATTCTCATTCACATATTTACTGTCAAGGATGGTGAAGATGATGATGATGATGATGATGATGATGATGATTAAAGGAGCTCTAATTGAATTTGCTATGTGCTAGGCCACTTTTCCAAGTGTTTTACATATAACTCATTCAGTGCTCACAAGAGCTATTTTATGAGAGAAATATTATCATCATCTTTTTGCAGCTGAAAACCGGGTGTAGAGAGATTAAGTTAACTCAGTGCCAGACTTGGCAGGGGTGGAATGTGGGTCTCGAGTGTGCCCTGGCACCCCGTGGTCTTACAGCCTCAAGTGAGATTATGAAATAACTAGATTCTGTCACCCCGGCTCTCCCTCCCATCAGGTTCCCTTTCCTTCTTCTAGATGTTTTCAGGGTCTAACCTGGTACAGGCTCGCCCATTATTAGGTGACAAGGAAAAGGAGATTCCTCCTCACTGCCACCTAACTTCCATACCTATAGTATTTGCCTTGCAATACAACAGGCCCAAGTCTTCAAGGTCCAAGGAAATACTTCTAGGTGGTTAATCTGTGTTGGAAAGGAAACCTCTTAATTTCTCAGTACAAGGGAAACATTTAGGGCTTCACAATCAGGCAGATATTAAGATCAGATTTATGGACCCTTATTTATTAACCCCAATAATCTGAGTAACTTAATCTGACACTTAGTGTCTTAATCTGTTAGTGGAAATAATAATGCCTAAACCATTATTATGGTTTATCTTTTTGTACACTTACTTTCAATAAATCTGTTTTTTTTTAACATTTAAAGCATATGTCTTTTAGAAAACATGTAGTTTGGTAGTGCTTTTTTATTAAGTTTGATAATCGAGTAGTTATTATATTACATTTAACGTAATGTTAGGTTAAGTCTACCATCGTGTTATTTGTTTTCAGTTTGGTTCATCTGTTTCTTGTTCTTGTGTTCCTTATTTTTTGCCTTCTGAGTTAATTAAATATCTTAGTATTCCCTTTTATCCCCTCTATTGCTTGTTTTCACAGTAAGTACCTTAGTGGAATGATTTTTCGCCCCAGTGATTGTATCTTGAGATCACACAATATGCACCTTTAACTTATCATTGTCTCCTTCAAAAAAAACATTACCAAAAGAACAATCCTAAGAAACTTAGAAAGTTGTAATTCCATTTATTCACTCGCTCTTCTTTGTTTCCTTTTTGTCTTGTATTTTATTCGCTCACAGGCAAATGAATAAGTACTCATAGGTAAATAAATTACAGTAAAACCTTGGATTGTGAGTAACTTGTTCTGCAAGTGTTCCACAAGACGAGCAAACATTTCTAATAAATTTTAACTTGATAAACAAGTGGTGTCTTGCAGTACGAGTAGTATATGATGCCGAATGTCACATGATCACAAGTGAGCCAATGGTTCTTGAAATTCGCTTTGATACACAAATACTTTGGATTACAAGCATGTTTCTGGAATGAATTATGCTTCCAAACCAAGGTTTTACTGCATTATTTTTGCTTTAAATAGTCATTAACTGGGGCGCCTGGGTGGCTCAGTCAGTTGAGTGTCCAACTTCGGCTCAGGTCATGATCTCACGGTCTGTGAGTTCAAGCCCCGCATCGGGCTCTGTGCTGATGGCTCAGAGCCTGGAGCCTGCTTCTGATTCTGTGTCTCCCTCTCTCTCTGCCCCTTCCCTGCTCATTCTCTGTCTCTCTCTGTCTCAAAAATAAATAAAAACATTAAGAAAAGAAAATTAAAAAAAAATAGTCATTAACTTTTGTATGTATGTAGATAGATGGATAGATAGATAAAGTATTTAAAAAGTCTTTAATACTTATCCAAATGTTTATTCATTTATCCATTCTACTGCTTTTCATTCCTGTGTGTGGATCCAGGCTTCCATCAGGAATAATTTGCCTTCACCTTGAAAAAGCTACTTTCTCATCTCTTTTAGTGCATATCTGCTGCGAATGAATTCTCTCAACTTTTGCCTGTCTTATTTCACTCTCACATTGAAAGATATTTTTACTGAATAGTGAAGGCCATGCTAACAGGCACTTTCCTTCAGCACTTTGCAGATAACTACATTGTTTTATGGCAATCCAGTGTTTTAGATGAAAAGTCAGACATTCTCAAAACTATTCTATCAAAATACAGTTATTCGCTGTATATGTCTTTTTTCTTTGGCTGCTTTCAAGTTTTACTCTTTATCTTTGTTTTTAAGCAGTTTAGTTATAAAATGCCTCACTATATTGTTGTTATGATTGGTCGTTTTGTTTGTTTCTTTGTTGTTACATTTTTCCTATTTGAGTTTCAGTTAGCTTTTCTCACACATGGATTGAAATCCTTCGATTCTGGAAAATACTCACCTCTTCAAATATTTCTTCTGCCCCGTTCTCTCTTTCATAGCCTTCTGGGGCTCCAATTACACATGTTAGACCATTGATGTTGTGTTACAATCACAGATTATCTGTTCTATTTTCTTCACGCTTTTTTTCTCTTGTGCTTCAATTTGGATGATTTTATTGACCTGTCTTAAATTTTACTGATGCTTTCTTCTGCTTGGTTCAGTCTACTGTTCAGCCCACTGGATGAATCCTGTATTTGTGGTACCATAATTTTCATTTTTGTCATTTTTATTGGGTTCTTTCTGATTGCACCTATATCTCTACTGAAATTCCCCAACTGTTACATGCTCCCTGCTTTTTCCATGACATATTTTCAACATATTTAGCATAGCTTTCTTTTTAATCTTTGTCTGCTGAGCTCAACATCTGTGCCATCTGTAGGTCTGCTTCTGTTGTTTGCTTTTTTTTTTTAATTTTTTTTTAACGTTTATTTATTTTTGAGACAGAGAGAGACAGAGCATGAACAGGGGAGGGGCAGAGAGAGAGGGAGACACAGAATCGGAAACAGGCTCCAGGCTGTGAGCTGTCAGCACAGAGCCCAACGCAGGGCTCAAACTCACAGACCGTGAGATCGTGACCTGAGCCGAAGTCGGACGCTTAACCGACCGAGCCACCCAGGCGCCCCTGCTTTTTTATTTTTTCTGGGGGGGGGGGCACATTTTCTGCCTCTTCACATGTTCTATAATTTTTTATTGTGTATCAGCCTTCATGGTTTACATAGCAGTAAACAATAAACATTCTGAGAAAAGGGCCCACTTCTTCCTCAGTCAGACTGTTAATGTGTGGAAAAGGAGGTGGAAAAGGGGATTGAAATAATCTAATATGTTCTAGATCTGAACCCAGCTTTGCTACTTCTCTAGTTAAAGTCAGCTCACCATTGACTTTATTTATTTATTTATTATTTTTTAGAGTGAGAGAGCGGGAGCCAGGGAGAAGGGCAGAGGAGAAAGAGACAGAATCTTAAGCAGGCTCCACACTCAGCATGGAGCCCAATGCAGGGCTTGATCCCATGACCCTAGGATCATGTCTTGAGCCGAAATCAAGAGTTGGGCACTCAACAAACTGAGCCACCCAGGTGCCACTCACCATTGACTTTAGACGTATTGAGGGAGGAAATAGGACTTTCCTTAGAGCTAGACTGAACTTGGCAATGCCATAGAGATGTCTTCATGCCTAGCCTAACAGCCAACATATATGAACCACAGGAAATCTCTCTCCCTCTTTCACACTCCAGTCCCCAGATGTCCAGGCCTAAAAACATCTCTCTCCACCATGTTGCCCTGACCTCCAGCCATTGCAGAGCTGCTGCAGTGAATGGAATGAAGATCTTTTGCACCTTCAGGAGATCGTTGTCAGCCTTCCCACCCTGTCCTGGCCTGTTTCAGCTACCCCCAAACAGTCAGTGAAAGCCCGCAGGAAAGAGTTGGCAGGCAAGTACAGATTCTGTCTACGGTTGGGTTGCCTCCAAATTCAAATCTATGATACTGGCCCACTTGCAGTGGTTAAAAGTTTGTTAACAGTTGAGATGGTTGTTCACACTATCCCCAGCTTCCCCCATGTGCTGAGGGGGCTCCTTTTCTCACTGTGGCCCTGGGAGTGATAAAAGCTATAGAATTCTTCTCTCTCCAAGGAGTGGTTAATCCCATTTTTGATATCAATCTATCCAGGTTTCTGTGGGTCTTCAGCTCTATAGTGGGTTATTTCAGACTCACTGCATCCGCCTCCCTACACAAAATATTATCCTTCATCCACTCCTAGTCTTCGAGGTGTGCATACCACAGACCGTTCCACGTTGGGAAGGCAGACATGGAAGCAGTCTCAGGGCCTTGTGGCAGAGAACTCCAGGGCCCAAACCATGCTGTAGAAGGGGATCACTCATTCTGCTTCTAACTCATAGATCTGTGGGGAAAGACACAGACAGAGGAGGACCTGAGCAGCAAGGAGCTCTGACGTGTGAGGCCCAGGGCAGGGCCTTCCCCCATCTCTTGGCTAAATCTAAAGGCAGTACTGATGATAACACAGTGTTTTGGACATAGGTGGGAAAACTTCATAGAGAGAGGGCAAATGTGGAAGGAAATTAAAGGATGCTAAGGACGACCTTTGACTCTTTTCCCAGAGCCAACTCTTTTAGCTGTAGAAATAATAGAATGTATGCATCTCCTCTCCAAGAATAGAAGGTAGCTTCAATATTGATGGGATACTCTGGAAGCAATAGGGTAAAATATGTCTTCTAGAAAGCCGGTGTCTCTAGTGGACATAGTATTAGCAGAACAAATACATAAAATGACTCCAGACAAAGCTGGCCTCAAATAACAAAATACCCAAATTAGGCCCATATAAGAATAACTGTGACATCTTAACAGGGAAATGACATCACTGTTAGATTTTACATTGCCTTCCAACCAAAAGCAAACACAAAATGACTGCTGAGATCATTTTAAGACAATTTTCTTGTCTTGGCTGAGTTATGGTTTAATGGATAGTTTAGGCAGAACTTCAGTTTTGTACAAAAGAAATGCATTTTCACTTTTTAGGATACATAGATTTTGCATACAGAGGAATTGTTTATAATTAGGTATGTTCCTGTATTTAATTTCACAGATATATAATGAAAGTATTAATGTAATGGACAATACCCTAGTTTAGACCCTATGAAAGAGATAACTTTATTTCAATTAGATGTTACACTTCAGTGGATCTGATCTAGATACTTGTATACTTTGCTGGAATTTAGCTTTGATTTCAGCAATGTGTTCTTTCATTTAGCAATGTTGCCCCCCCCCTCCCCCCCCCCCATACACACACAAATGAAAATTTGTTACGATCATTTTGGAGAGGTTGGAGAATTTGATCCCTTTTTAAAGCCGTAAAGACATAATTACTGTTGAAATGCTGGGTGGAACACATACTTAATTTCACCCTCTCCCTCCCAAAGCTACCCGATACTGGCAGTAAACACAAAACACTAACTGGAATCAAGAAAATGGGAGAGCATAGAACAGCAGAGAGCTGCTGACCTATTTTTTTGGAAAATGGAAAGGGAATTGATTAAGTGGTGCTTGATTTAGCCGAGCAGAGACGTGGAAACCCAGGTACCTGCAGAGATGCCAACAGGATGCAAATGGAGAGTCCCTAGAGAAGCCCGGAAAAGCATGAGGAGTGAAGGCAAAGGGGATCGCTGAAGCTAGGGGTGAGATGTGGAGCTGAAAACAGGAAGTGGTTGAGATTCTTAACAGTTGGACTCCCAAATCCTGTCTGCAACCTGTGCAGCTTGGCAACTGCCTGCCCCTCACCCTGCAGGAGACAGGAGGTCACTTGCGTTATTCTCTGGAGTGACTTAACCAGAGAGGCTATAAACCCAGCAGGCTTGGAAACAGTGGCAGGTGGGCATCAGGTGTAATATTCAAATCTGTTGGGTTAAGTGGAAATCTGCATGGTCAATAGTAATAAACTCACCTCTCTTTCAAACCTTCTTATCTAGCTTTGCTCCAGGACACTGGCAACAGAGCTTATCCTGCCTAGATAGCACATTGGAGGTGGGCTTCTCTGGAAGATCTGACTACCCTGGTGGGGAGAAACCTAGTTACCCTTGAGGGTATTTCAGTGAAGGTTCAGTTCTAATCACCTTACAGTAACACCCTAACAACCATGATATACTGCGAAAGCAGATAAGTAAGGAATACCAGATATGGAAGAAAGTCTCTGTAAAAGAGACCAAAGCAAACAAACAAGAAATTGAAGGAAACAATGACTGAAGGGAAGAGATGAAAACTTTAAAAAATGTTATCTTCTCATAGAGATTAGAAAAGAAATTATTTCCATGAAACAAAACATAGTACTTTTAAAAAGGAACGATTAGGGATAATAGAAATCTTAGAAATTAAACTAAGAATTAAACTCTTCCAACAGAAGAGAGGTGAGGAATTACTCCAGAGAGGAAGTGACAGAAAGATGATTGAAAGAGAAAAGGTAAAAAATTAGAGACTTCACTTAAGGGGTCCGACATCCCACTAAAAGGAGTTTACTTTCAGAGTAAAATAATAGAGCGGGGCGCCCCGTGGCTCAGTTGGTTAAGCGTCTGACTCTTGATCTCAGCTCAGGTCTTGATCTCAGGGTTGTGAGTTCAAGCCCTACATTGGGCTCTGCATTAGGCATGAAGCCTACTTTAAAAATAAAAATAAAAATAAAAAAAATAATAATAATAATAATTAATAGTAATAAATAAAATAACAGAGGAAATAGAACTCAGAAATTGTTTAAAAAATATAATAAATTTGCCCAGAATTGGAATAGATGAGCAAAAGTCCCTTGAGTTGCAAACAATCTGTAGGGGGAAAAGGGGGATCCACACCAGAGTGTACTGTCATGAGATATTCTAACACCGGGGATAAAGAAGAAATAGTAAGTGGAGCAGGAACAGAATGACCCCTCAAAAACAACACTAGAAACTAAAGACAGAGAAGAAATTACTTGAAATTTCTGAGGGATAAGAATTTCTAAACAATGAATTATCTAGTCAAGTTAGCAAGTCCAAGACAAGGACAACTATATTTTCAAGGGTTCAAGTTCTCCAAAAGTTGGTTTGTTCTAAGTATCTTTCTCATGAAGCCACAAAGCACAGTCCCAGGATGACAGCTCAGTAACACCATTGACACCCCAAGGACCTCGAGGTTGCGGGGGTGGGGCGTGCTGAAAAACTAGCTGACATGCTTGTCTATTTTAAGAGGAACGCTACATTTCTTTTTTTTTTTAATTTTTTTTTTCAACGTTTTTAATTTATTTTTGGGACAGAGAGAGACAGAGCATGAACGGGGGAGGGGCAGAGAGAGAGGGAGACACAGAATCGGAAACAGGCTCCAGGCTCCGAGCCATCAGCCCAGAGCCTGACGCGGGGCTCGAACTCACGGACCGCGAGATCGTGACCTGGCTGAAGTGGGACGCTCAACCGACTGCGCCACCCAGGCGCCCCGGAATGCTACATTTCTAATGAGTCTGAAAAAATGTAATGGTGGGCAAATAGAAGTTGAGCAAGCAAAAATGTGACACAATACTAGTGGCAGAGGAAAAAAACACAGTTGTGTAAAAGAAAGGAAATAGAGTCATAAATCCCGTGCGGTTTACATGTGAACAATATATGCATAGCCAAGATAACATAAACACTGATTAGTGCTTCACCTAAAATTGTTGTGTATCTAAACTGGGAGGATTAAGGGAAGGAAAGTGTGTGTGTGTGTGTGTGTGTGTGTGTGTGTGTGTGTGTCTGCGTGTAGATGAGAGAGAGAAGGAGATACTGAGAGCATACTTGCGGGAGATAGGGTCCATAAGAACTAAAGATAAGGATTTAGTAAGAGACCAATAGATAATATCTACACTGGGAAAATAAAAAAGAAGAGGCATATAAGAGTATCATTTAGGAAGATGGAGTGAGTGTCATAATTAATAGTTAAGAGTTGAAAGCGGTTGCCTCTGGGATTTAAGGATGAGGAGGGGTAGGGTTGGGTTAGGACATTCTTTAAAGCTCTACATTCTGCATGGCTTTTAAAAATATGTGCATGATTTTTTTAAATATATGAAAGTTACATTTTAAAAAACTGAATGCAGCGAGTACTGGAGCTCAGTGACTTTCACGCTATGCTTCCCAGGTTTCTGGACGTTTCCACAGAGACTGCCTTATAGAAGAGGGAGCTCGGTAGGCCTCCCACATGAGTTTCTGCGAAAAGGAGCCATGCCTTGTCATTGTTAAGTTCCAGTGAACTAACTTCTTTGAACAAAGGGTTCTATAGAAAACACCACCACCACCAAAGAAGTTTGGAAAGCACTGATTAGCCCTGTGCGTATCTGGAGAAAAACTGCTCCCAGTAGAATAAGCTGAATATGATAACTATCAAACTTGATCCAGTGTGGCTTTTACATGTTATTTTCTTTTACTTCACAAAACATATTGTCCCATTTCTAAGTCAAGAAGCTTGGGGTAGAACCGGTTTGTTTGGGTTTCAAATATGGATTGGATTTACGATTATGAAAATTTGCACAGATTTCAAATGATGACATTAAGTAATGCTGGTCTCGCTCCCAAACCAAACTGTACTCTCACTTCTTAAGAGGCATCAAGTGGGGCACCTGGGTGGCTCAGTGGTTAAGCGTCCGACTTCGGCTCAGGTCATGATCTCGCGGTCCGTGAGTTTGAGCCCCGCGTCGGGCTCTGTGCTGACGGCTCAGAGCCTGGAGCCTGTTTCGGATTCTGTGTCTCCCTCTCTCTCTGACTCTCCCCTGCTCATGCTCTGTCTCTCTCTGTCTCAAAAATAAATAAATGTTAAAAAAAAATTAAAAAAAAAAAAGCCATCAAGTATGGCATGTGCCCCCAGCGTTCAAATAAATGGTACAGCAGGGGGTGGTTTTCTATCCCAAGGATGACTTTGGGCGTTCTAGTTTTGTCTAGGGACGGATATGTTAATGATTTCATTCTAATTTGGGTTGATTTTGGTCCCACCATAGAAAAACGCTCCTACCCCAGGTTGAAGGAAAGGATACAGAATAAATCTTTATTTTTAACGCAGACGATTACCTGTATCTTTTGTCAACACGGAGTACTGATTGTTTCCTTGGCTATAGAGCCTCTCAAAAACAAAACATCCTTATCTTGGTGAGTTTAATCTAGGGAAAAATCTTATGTTGAAACAGACGCTACTGAGAAAGCTCTTCCCTCAGTCCACCAATATCTATCTCTCCCTGCCCCACATACGCAGTATGAAGTGGACTCATCTGTGGACTTTATTATTTCTCAACCTAACATAACTAAAAGGTTCTCTGAAAAATAACTACATATAATTTTATATAAAATAAAATCTAAAATGTAGATTTATTCATTTTATCTCTTTTACATATTCTACATGTTTTACATGCATATCTCATTTGAGGTTGACAACATCTCTGAAATATATACTATTATTCTCAGTGTAAAGATTGGAGTTTGACCTGTCCCATGCTGCATGGCTGCCAGGGGTAAAGGCAAAAGAAATCTTTTTTTTTTTTTTTTTTTTTGAATGTCTTTCTACTTGGGCCAAATACCTCAAAATTAAAAAAAAAAGACTAATTTTTATCAAAAGCTTACATATAACATAAACAGTGCTGGATTACATATGGAGAATGATCTACTCATTCTGGTTTGCCTAGGACATTCCAGGTTTTAGGACTCAAAATCCTGCATACTGGGAAAACCCTCAGTTCCAGTAAAATTGGAATGGTTGGTCATTTTACATATACAGCTCGTCCCAAGAGACTGTAATAGATACCCATCTTGGGAACAGAGAGAGATACAGGAAACAAAATACAAGTGGAAGAAAGTGATCAAGAGAGTTTATTGAGACAAGGGTGTAGATGATTTCCTAGCCATACCAAAGAAAACCAATTTCAGCAACCACAATAACACGACAAAGCAATTAGCATTGACTTTTCAAAAATGTTTCTGTAACCAAATGTATCTATTCGTTTAAGATCGATGTCAATATCATGCGGTATCCAAAAGACACAGAAAGGTGACACTACCAGATCTTGAAAAGTAAAGACCTATCTTAAGTGTTTCATGAGAAGAGATAACAAACTACGCAGCCAGATATCCTAGGGCCAGACATCTTAAACTTCCCCTCTAAACTTTGCTCTCCTCCAAGTCTACTTCATCAAAGATTCTTCTCCCTAGTCTGGCTTACACCCTGGCGCCTGCTTCTCCTGCCACATTCTGTTCCCTGTTCTCTTCCTTCGTTCTCACTGGTTCCTTTAAGTCACTCCTGTTCTTGGGTATTTTCCCTCCATGACCTTCTGACAATTAACATAAGCCCCCTTTGGCTTCTGCCCTCTTTCCACATTGGAGAGCCTCCCCATGCCCCTCCCACTCCCCTGCCAACAATCCACCTACCATCTGACAGACCCAGAGAAGAGAAATAGAGATGCCTTTTCAAAGACCAGAAGGAGAATGAGGAAGGTCTGCAACCGTTCTTGTTTGAATATTTTTGGGGTATGAGTGTGTGTACTCATAAATCATTTTGATAGGATTCCTGCTAGCTTTTACCTTTCCTCCTAATGCCCACAGAAGTTCCAACATAGTGAAAAATCATGGTGCATGTACATCTATATGCTTTGATTTTTAACCTAAGCATTAGCCCATGTCTTTCTGTTGTCATCAAAAGTATCATTGTTCCCAGTTATTCTACCAAATATGTTATAATTAGTGTATTTAACATATGGCCCTTTCCATAATTAGGGCTATTTTCACCCCATAGACATTCAAAATGAGTGCCCATTTCATCCAATTTTTAAATTGGTTGGAATTTCATAAGATTATACATAACATGCTGCTGTTTTGAATGTCTTCCATATCTGCTGTTAGAGCCTCTATTTTTTAGTGGGTTTTTTAATGTATAGTTTTCTAAAATTTCTTGGGGAGTGTCTATTTTAATTACTTTCAAACAACTGCAGCTTGGATTTATTAATTTTTCCTTAGGAAAAAAATAACTACTCACCACTCACCCTCCCAAAAAAAAACCCTCATTTTTGTATAGTGTCTTAGTCCATCCAGCCTGCTATAACAATATGCCATTCACTAGATGGCTAACAAACAACAGGAATTTATTTCTTACAGTCTGAAAGCTGGAAGTCCAAAATTAAGACGTTAAAAAATTCAGTGTCTGGTGAGGGCCTGCTTCCTGCTTCACAGACGGCCATCTTTTTGCTGTGTTCTCATATGGTATAAGGGACAAAGAAGCTCTCTGGAGGTGTCTCTGGAAGGCACTAATCCCATTAATGAGGGCAGCACCCTCATGACCTAATCAACTTCCAAAGGCTCCAATTCCTAATGCCATCACATTGCAGATTGTGTTTCAATATGTGGGTTTTGGGAGAACACAAATATAATGTATTGCAAGTAGTATGTATTAAAAAAATAAATTACATGCAAAAGACCAAAAAATCATCTGCAAAACCATTATCCTGAGAATATTACTTATGCTAGTCTTTTAAGGATACCAGTAAGGAAAAAATAATGGGGACCATTTGCTTTCCATTAATCTGATTCTTTGTATGCCTGGATGCCTTACCGATCAACTGAGATCTGAGTTTGAACAGCTTACTCACCCCTGCAAAGAGCCTGCTACCAGCATTCGCCATCCACAGAACTGTGCTGATATGTCTATTTCTGGAGAATGGAGCAGAGATTAACTGCTTGTTCATGATAAATCAAGGGTATTTGATTTGCCTGTTACATGCCCAGTTTTCTTTGGAAGCCAGCCCTGGAAGCTGTTTTTCTGATCAAATCCTAACTCTCATGTTAGTGCTTATGACAGAGAAAAATAACATTTACTCATGATAAAGACTAAATTCTAGCAATTACAAATCTTATCAATTGCCTCGTGAAGGTTAGGTGGAAAAAAAAGAAGAAAAAAAATTCCCATTGTGTTCACTCGACCTTGGAGTTGGACTAATGCAAAAGCTGTTCTAAAATTTCCATGATTTGGGGAGCCTGACTTCAGCTCACTCAGGCAATGATCTCACGGTTCACGAGTTCAAGCCCCACATCAGGCTCTGTGCTGACAGCTCGGAGATTCTGTCACAGATTCTGTGTTTCCTTCTCTCTCTTCCCCTCCCCCACTTGCTCTCTGTCTCTCTGAAAACTAAATAAAAACATTAAAAAAATTTTTTTAAATAAAATTTCCATGATTGGCATAGATGAAAATATAAGGGGATAAAGTTGGGAACCCAAGAAGATACCTGGTTGATAAATGTTGCACTGTAAGGAATAGCCAATAGCGATTCAATAAAGAAAACTATTCCAATTCACTAGCTAGTATGAAATATTTGAAGGACCTAACATTTCCTGTTCTCTCAATTTTTCTTAGAAGCCAGTAAGCTCAACAGAAATGATCTTAGCAATATTTGCCATGTTGGTTTTGAGAACTAATCACACAGATACAACATTTATGATTTTTTTTTTCTTCAGTAAAGGTACTCAGTACCTAATATAGCTTTCATAAAATCTTTTGGTTAATGGCTTGAAAAGAGATATTTTTCCCCAGACCATTAAGATCAATGCAAAATATATAACTATATCTGCAGTGAGCCAACATGTAATCATTTTCCGTAAGTTAGAACATATACTTTCACAAAAGTAGTTAGTTCTTCAGTTTCAAAAAACATTTCTTGAGCGTCAGTTACGTGCAAAGTTCAGAGATACAGAAGCGAGTAGTGTGGCTGAATGTGAACCAGACGGCCTGCCTCCAACCCTGTCCTCTCATCCTAGTTCACATGTGTTTTGACACCATCCATTAGCCTTGAGGATGAGTGTTTTGATAGAGGGAAGAAGACACACAGGAATGGGACATGTGCTCTCTGGGTGAGTGATTGTTCTTTCCTTTTTATTTCTGAATGCGCCTATCTATCAGCCTTGCACATAGCTTGAAATTTCCCTAAGACAATCAACTTTGGGAATAAAAATAAGGAAAGTTTCTTCCTCCTCTCCCAACGTCTTATAGTTTTTTTTAATAAATTCTTTTTAAAGTTTATCTATTTATTTTTGAGACAGAGACAGAGTGTGAGCAGAGGAGGGGCAGAGAGTGAGGGAGACACAGAATCCGAAGCAGGCTCCAGGCTCTGAGCTGTCAGCACAGAGCCTGACTCAGGGCTCAAACTCAAGGACTGCAAGATCATGACCTGAGCCAAAGTCAGACACTTAAACGACTGAGCCACCCAGGTGCCCCTTTTATAGTTTTTTCTTTTTTTAAGAACATCTAGTAACAGGTTAAGGAGTGAACAAGCTGGTAGGACACCAATCTATATGGGAATAAACTATCACCAGAGTAAACTGGTAACGTGATGCCAGTTAATCAGATTTTCACTCATGGTTCCCTAACATGGTCTTGTTCAGATATGGTACCAGACCACCGAGATCAGAGACCAACCACAAACAAAGTGAAAGCTTTCTTTTTGGACGCAACCCTTTGCCGTTGAATATTTTTGAGATGTCTGTACAAGTTACAAGGAGCAGCTGTAACCACACCACTACCCGTGAGTCCAGCCAGCTGACACTTGCCTAGACTTAGCAGCCACAGCCAGATGAGATTTGGAAAGGCAAAATGCACAGGTTGTGGTTTGTCTGATTGCTGAAATTATAAATCCTTTATCAGAGCTTTCAAGAAGCTGTCTCGTCCATAAAATGGCATACAATAAATTCACTGTTTTGAACATGAGAGGTAAGTTATTTCCAGCAGCAGCAGCAGCAGCAGCAAATCTTTTGGCCCCGGTGACCAGTAAATAAATATTAAACACAAGTTTATTAGTAGTTCTTTGAAGGGACTGTCCATTATTAATCCTTATCTGATTGTATTTGAGGAAACATATCTTTGTCTCATTTCCAGTCACTCAGTTTTTGTTTGTTCACGTGTTTATCTCTGTGTGTGTGTGTGTGTGTGTGTGTGTGTGTGTGTGTGTGTGTGTGTGTATAGTCCTCACCAGTCTTCACCAGTTTGCAAGACAGTCCTGGAAAAGAAGACTCAATGGGGAGAGTCTTTGGCGCTCTCTTCTCCCGCCGTTTGCAATATAAAATATAGGATAATTGAAATCAGTTTTTCCACAGTTCTTATGAGGAAGGTTTTCTCTCATTGGAAAAGCCACAGAGTGAACAGCTGCGTTCCAGAATATTGTCAAGCAGGAAGCGTGACTGCTTCTTCTGCTGAAGGGTCCCAACCCATTCACTAATAAGGAAATTCAACTTCTAACACAACATTTGCCATTTTGCTTTTGTTTTGTTTTGTTTTGTTTTGTTTTGTTTTGTTTTGTTTTTTCTGCATGCGTAGCCATTGTAGGTAAAATTATATGTGGATATATTAAAACTTAAATGCTATATGACATCAAAAATATTTGTCATGCCCCCAAATATTCATTCCATTCTCCTCAAAGTTAAGGAAAAAAAATCCAGGAAACTTACTTGTTTGTATTATGTGTACCTGGGGAAGTTTTTCACACAGAGGGAGCCACAGAACAAAACTTGAGCTGCCTTCCTTTCTGCTTCCAGGAATGCCAATCAGAGAACATTCTTTTTCAGACAGCCAAGTTTGGAAGTCAGTTGGTTTCTGGCAGTAACAAGGGGGAGGGGATGGCAGGAGGGAAAGCACAGTGAGTCCTCGGGCTGCCTTAAGCTTCCAAGTGTTTCCGTAATAGCCATCAATGAAAGCATCTCCTTTTACCCACGCAGAGACAGGTAAAAAGACAGCTGAGTAAATGGGCATTAGATGTATCAGCGGAAGCTCGGTCAGAGGAAGGAGGGGGTGGAGGGAGGGCATTTGAAAGCCTGCCATTGGTGAGCTTACCAAAGGCATCTGCCAGTGGGACTTCAATGGAATGTGAAACCAAATCATTTTCAAGTTAAAGATAGACACAGTATACACCAGGATCTAGAAGCTGGATTTTAAACTCCTATCTCTCCCTAGAATTTCAGAGAGTTCTGTTATGATCTCTGTAGTAATTAACAATTTGGTCGGGGCTTGTTTTTGAAGTCAATGTGCTCAGAATTCATGTATGTTCTGGATGTCCTGGAATTAAAAGGATTTAGGAGCTCATGATGTGCATACTCTAGGGTAAGTGAAAAGATTTGCTTTTAAGGTGCATCGCTTCTCTGGGAAGGTTAACGTGGAATTTCTCTTTTTATTTGTGTAAATGAAAAAGTGATCACGAAGACTTTCCGGGACTGTAACTCTCTTACCTTTCTTGAGCTATTTGGCCTTTTTTAAGTTATGCAGCAGAAATAACTAGAGCATTTCAGCTTTTGAAATGTACCTTGCGTGTCTATAATTTCAGTTTTGCTCTATGACCCTTACTTACATTTTTCTCTGTTAACTCCTTAAACACCCTGCAGTTATTGAATTGCAATGTCAGCGGTTTTGTGTCACAACACCCACTGAACGTTATCGTGTTTATGATACCACTGGATGTAACTGTTTTTACTGTGAGATGAGGTTACTTCCCTCGTCTGGCGCAACGGTGCTTCCTAGTTTAAGAAGTGAAAAAGGAAAACTAAATAAAAGGAGAGAAAAAGAGGTGGTCTAAAGGTGGGATGAAGTGAATAGGAGCCTTAGAAGATAATCTATTTTAAAAGAAAATTAGAAAAAAAGGCAGTTTGCCATTGAAGAGAACAATTTTTTAATAGAAGTTATTTTTTGATGTTGCCTCATTAATTCCAAGCAGCTTCTCTTCCTCCAAAAAAGCTGATATTTGCTAAGTGAATGGAGGCGTACTGATTATATGGAACTTGAGGGTGGAGGAGGGAGAGTTGTCTAATTTGCTATTACCAGGCTGTGTTTTAAGGATTTCGGAACTTTCTTCTTTAAAAGAGAGAATGACAAACCTCAGTTCTCTTCATGTTTTGACCATGTATAGGTTTTGTTTCTTATTTTGTCGAATGACCTCTCGGCTCTGCTCTTGGAGACAGCTTTCCCAAACTTGCACAGCATTCCTTCTGAATAAATACTGTCCATAATAGTCACAGAGGACATGGTGTGAATTGGAAATTCTACTTTATATGGGGAAAATAAATCTGCTGACGTTCTTATTGCAGTGTGGGACTGAACAGTTGTTAGATGTAACTGGCTGAGTTTTGCTATGTCAAGTAGACCCGATTCTAATGAACTAAGTTGGCTAAACTAAGTACAAACAATGAATGACTTCACATGGGTCTTTCAGTTTGGATAAGAATAACTGATATGCTGCATAACTCTTCTAAAATGGAAAGTGAGCAGTTTGTTGATAGAATCACTTGATTTTACAACTATCGAATAGTCTAGCAAGACCAAAACAAAATGTGAAGTTAGCAGGGCTCAGTTTTGATGCCCCCACCCCCCTTTCTCTGCCCACTCTCCGTCTCTGCTTCCAGTCCTCCTTCTCTTTCTGGACCCCTGATGAATATCACTGCAATACCCTCCTTTTCATACTGTTAAGACCTATCTTCCAAGAAAGTTGCCATGAATTTTCATTTTGCATCTCCACAAGTGGATGGTATCTTTGTAAATTCTCCCTGGTGACATTGACTCCTATGAACCTTGATTTATCCAGCTTGGTCCTAACCTGTTGACAGTAGGAGTGAGCCTGGCAGAAATCAGAAGTGCTTCCAAGAAATTCGTGAGTGCAAGTATGTGTGTGCTTACCGTATACACATGTACACACACAAACACTTCCAGGTAGACTTACATTTTACTCAACTAAATATTTCCGATTGAATTATACATATAGCTAAAATTGTATCAGGCTTTTCAGTATGGGGCTTGGTTTTTGTTTTCAGTGTGTCAAAAGAAAGCCAAAAAAAGAACACCAAAAAATTTTAATTCTAAAATGTAAGAATTTTAAACCACGAGACCAAATAGTGTTGACAGGGAAGGGGGAGGACAAATATTTCTCTGCTGCTATCAATGTCACTCAAGTTCCCTGCTGAAATTTGTCAAGCTTGCGCTTTATCTCCTTGAATATGCTATGTGTAGCTTTATAATATATGTCTGCTAATTCTAGTATCTCGAGTGTTACTGGATTCGTTTCTATTATTATTGTTCCTGCCAGTTCTCACTCATGGTGTCTTATTTTCTTGGTTGCTTGGATATCTTTGACTATCTGTTGGAAATGTATTTTAAAAATCACTTGTAAGAATGAATTGAGACCTAGTGGTGATGAGGTTTTTCCCCCAGAAAGGACTTTGCTTCTGCCAGGCCCCCCGGGGGCAATATCAGACCAGAATTATCTTTGTCAAAGTGCAGCAGCTAAGATTTCCTGAATCACCCCTGTGTGAGAAGCAAGGCTGCAAATCTGTGTGAAGAATCATGTATTTGGGGTTCACTCCTACCATAAAGGAAGCTACGGCCTTTTGAGATCCCAAGTTAAAGTTGTGTTCGTTTATTAATGCCCTCACCTGAGGACCACAGGTTTTGCCCTTCTCACAAAACCTGTAAGGTTGCTCAAAGCACAGCTGCTTTCACAGATCTTTTCTCCCCCATACTCCTATGCCCAAGGGCAAAAGCTGTCAAAGATAAGCTTCCTCTCTTGAGCTCTGGCCTTCCAAATTTCTGTGTGTGAAAACCTCGCCATCATATTAAGCTCTTTGCTGTTTTTATATTTTAAAGATCTTCAGTTACCTCAGTGGGAGTGTCAGTCGAAATGATTTCACTACTGTTACCAGAAAGGGAAGTTCACTGTACTGCTTTTATAGTCATTTTATGTATTTATAAATATATACACGTGCTAGAGGAGGTATCAAGCAGTCTGCTAACATCACTGATGATTTCGGGTAGTTTTTCTGATTTTTAGTTTTCGCCGTGGGCTTTTGGAGAAATTTGCAAACGCACGGAGGATTCGTGTTTCCCAGCCTTACTGGAGCTGTCAACAATACTTAGCCGTCCTTTTATGTGTCCCTGGCTGGCCCCTTTCCTTAGTCATCTCCTCAGTCTCTCTAATCCACCCCACCACCATCGCTGTCAGCTGTTGACCTTGACTCCTCCTGCCTTCTCTTGGCCTTTATCCAGCATCACCACGTTTAAGACATTGTCTTAAATAAATTCCTTCCTTTCCGTTCCCTTTGCAGCCCCTCTACTTCAGTTCTTCAGCATCTCACTTGGGCATTACAATGGTCTCCCAGTTGTTCTTCTGCTCCTAGGGTCTGCACCCCAACATATGTCCCATCCTGGGACCAACACACTTGTCTTCTCAAAATCATAGTCATGAATGGATTGCTCCTTTACTTAAAAATCCCTAGTGACTCACCATTTCCCCCAAAATAAAGCCCTTAGTATGTCTTAAAGGCCTGTCACAAAGCCTCACCCTGTTTGTCTAACACCATCTCAACTACCTCACTGGCTTTTTCACTAACACTTGAATCGTGCATAATTTCTGCCTCCAGAATATTCCATAGGACATCATACCTCTGTGCTAGTCTACCTACATTTCCCCCCAGAATACCCACTGTTCATCTCCTTTGTGGTTAAATCCTACTTCTTCAAGGTTGACCTTATAAGTCACCTACACTGTACATCCTTTACGTGCACAGCTCACCCACTCTTCTTGTCTTGTGCATTTTTGAATTCTCAGTAATGGGCACATAGAAACCAAGTTACATTTAAGGAATGAACAAACAACTATTATGAGGAAGTTTTTTCACAACAATTCCTTTTTTGCTTTGTTGTTTTTCATTCTAAACATCATTATTTTGACCTTAGACTCTTTGTCTAGAATAGTGATCATTAATTCTCCTCTATGTCAAGTAGAGTCAGTTAAAAATGAGTGTGTGTTTTTGGTTATTTTCTTTTGGGAGAGGGGAGGCCATCCATTTCCATTTTTGCCAAGTGAGATTCTATAATATCATTGTGATAACAAGACAAATCATAGAAGTTTAAGTAGAATAAATTACCCGTATATTGTCAGAGACATTCACAATAAAAAGGAAAGTCATAGAATTGAAACACTGACATGTTTCAACAGATCTAGCCCATAATTGTGGGTAACACCAATGGAAAAAAGTAATGGGGCACAACTAGATCAAAATAATCTCACTGCATATAGCCTGAATCTGAACCATTGGAAAACACTGGATTGTTTTTCAGATCACAGTGTGGTGCTAGAAGGAAAGCAGTTGGTTGCTTATGTGATAGGACATTGTGATCTTAAATCTTAAAGGTGGCTGAAAATTTTCATTAGAAAACTTTAGCGATATAAATGTTAGTCTCATTTTGCTATGCTGAATTAAAAAAAAAAAGCGCTGCCTTTAATTATTAAAAATTGAATATTGTTGGCGGGAACCAGAGAAAGAGGAAATATAGCTTATTAAGTCTCAGGATGTTTAACTAATGTCATATTCCTCAGATCATTTATAAATTTATCATACATTATGATATGCTGACACCTCATTTTTAGAAAAATAAGAAACATGGTTTGTATTTTTTCTCATATGGGGCTTTCCTACCTCCACAAAGAAAAAAGCCCTAATATGGATGGGGTCAAATTTATTTTAAATAAAAATAAATAAATATTTTAAATAAAAATCTTTGAATCCAATCAAATGTTTAAAGTCGGTGTCTAGGGGCACCTGGGTGGCTCAGTCAGTTAAGCGTCTGACTTTGGCTCAGGTCATGATCTGGCAGTTCATGGGTTCAAGCCCTGCATCGGGCTCTGTGCTGACAGCTCCGAGCCTGGAGCCTGCTTCAGGTTCTGTGTCTCCCTCTCTCTCTGCCCCTCCCTTGCTCACATTCTGTCTCTCTCTCTCAAAAATGAGTAAGCTTAAATATAATTTTTTTTAGGTCAGTGTCTAGATGAGAACCCAGATTTCTCTAACACAAAATATGAAAATATAGTATTATAGGCCTTTTCTTTTTTACTTCATCTGTAAAAAAAAATAAGACTAATTCTTAAAAATTGGCTGATTTTAAATCATAGCTTTCAAGTAGCTGAGCTAATTTGTCTTATTAATTCAGTAAATCTCGATCAAGCTCCTACCTTGTGTCTAGAGTAAGAAATTATTTATTCAGTCCCCTTCACTGGACACTGACACTGGAGCATGTCATGTTAAAACAATGGATGTAATTAACAAATTGCTTTATTCTATTCTTTAATTTCTATTCTTAATTTATGTATGCTAATCTCCATACTTGTTTAAAAAAATCACTTTGCCTTTCTTTAGCAATTAGTATTTTCCTGTCAAAAAGCTAAGTTTTTTTTTAATATGAAATTTATTGCCAAATTGGTTTCCATACAACACCTAGGGCTCATCCTAACAGGTGCCCTCCTCAATGCCCATCACCCACTTTCCCCTCCCTCCCACCCCCATCAACCCTCAGTTTATTCTGTCTTTAAGAGTCTCTTACCTTTTTTTCCCCCTTCCCCTCCCCCATGGTCTTCTGTCAAATTTCTCAGGGTCCACATAAGAGTGAAAACATATGGTATCTGTTTTTTCTCTGTATGACTTATTTCACTTAGCATAACACTCTCCAGTTCCATCCACGTTGCTACAAAAGGCCATATTTCATTCTTTCTCATTGCCAAGTAGTATTCCATTGTATATATAAACCACAATTTCTTTATCCATTCATCAGTTGATGGACATTTAGGCTCTTTCCATAATTTGGCTATTGTTGAAAGTGCTGCTATAAACACTGGGGTATAAGTGCCCCTGTGCATCAGCTCTCCTGTATCCCTTGGGTAAATTCTTAGAAGTTCAAAAAGCTAAGTTTTAGGGGTCTTGGGAATACTTTAATTTTTTTAATATCTATTTAGCAGATTTTTTTATAAAATAGTTTAAAGAGACCTAAACGGATTATTTTTTAAAAAGTTGAACATGTATTTTTATCACATAGGAAACTGTGTTGTATCTTAATATAAAATATAAACACATTTATTTGCATAAATAGAGTTGAACTTTGCAAAATAAATTCTTGCAAAATAAATATGGCATAAAGGTGACTCAGAGATGCCCTGAGTCATGAAAACTTTCTAAAGCTCTGTGTATTTTAAAGAGGGCAATAGTTATTTTTACTAATTTTATTTCTCAGTCTCACTTTACTTTTTGTACCCCATTCCTAGGTGATGTAGTAGCACACAGATTTAGGAATGCTGAAGGGATGAATTCACTGAATTAATCATAGTTCAAGACTATAGATGTCTTTACTAATTGTATTAAGAGACGTAGATTAATTGAACGAAATCTATCTTCTAATGCATATGAACTTCCTAGTTTTAGACTGTTCATTGCCACACATTTGTAGCAACATATTTACTCATTGAAAGATGTTGTTTTTAACACTTCAGAGAAGTGTAACACTTCTGTTCTAAACCTCATCCAATGTTTTATACTATTTTGTAGGTAAGAGACATATGTTATTTTCTTTTATACATGATCAAACCAAGATACAGACATAGGAAGTGCTCTAGATAGATATTACTATGCTTGATTTCTGGAGGTAACAACCCCCAAATCTCCATGGCTTATAAAAGCCAAGGTTTCCTTCCCACTCATGCGAATTATCTGTGGAGGGTTGGCCTGACTGCAGGCCCTTCCCCACGTTGTTGCTTTCACCTGGAAGTGACCTGTGTTCCCTGTGCTCACGTTTCCTTGGCCAAAGCATGCCATGCGATCACACCTAACTTCAGCTGGGTGAGGAATACAATCCTATCACATGCCTGAAAAGAGAAAAAGCTGGAATGTTTCTGAGGACCTCTAATAAATTCCACGCTAATGAATGATAGGTGGGCCCAAGAAGAACAAAGCCCCCAGAAGAACAGGGATCTGGACTTTGGTCGTATGCAGTATTCCCTCCTTATCCACGGCTTACTTTCCATGATTTTAATTACCGGTGGTCAACCAGGATCCAGAGCAGTTGGTCCTCCTTCTGATGAATGGTCAGAAGGTCAGCAGTAGCCTGCCTCTGTGTTTCTTACCTCCCTTCATCTTCTCATGTGGGCGTTTTATCCTCTCACATCATCACAAAAAGAAGCATGAGTACAGTACAATAAATTACTTTGAGAGACAAAAAGAGACCACATTTATATAACTTTTATTATAGTAGATTATTATAATTGTTCTATTTTATTATTATTGTTAATCTCTTACTGTGCCTAATTTCTAAACTAAACTTTATCATAGGTATGTACGTAAAGGAAAAATCCTGGTAGATAGAGGGTTCGGTACTGTCTGCAGTTCCAGCCTTCCAGTAAGGGTCTTAGACCGCATTTCCATGGATAAGGGGCACTACTGGATACCTCTGAATATGTACCTGGGCAATATGTAGGCAATTATCTGTAATCAGATGCTATTGGGGTTTTTTTTCTCTTTTTTCATCCTTCGATGCTGATCCCCGCTAAGGCTTTTGGATCTCTAAATCTTTGCTGTCTCCCAGGTGCCTGTGACCTTTCCCATCACTGCTTTTCCAACCCATTGGAATCCTAACATTTTACCTGTCTTTACGCTTTTTGTCTCAGGAAGTCCTGTCCATAAACAGCCTTGGGAAGAGAAAAGAGCCTCTGATAGGGCAATTCCTCTAGATTGTAGAGAGCAAAAGTGAAACATTACTTTCATACTTTCCCATCTGTAAGAACTGATCATCTGTAGCACAAAAATGGAGAAAAAGGCAATGGAGTATAATCCATTACAGTCCTAGCCCCCAGCATTTCCAAAAGGCAAAATAAAAGTACTACGCTTAGGGAAAATGCCTCCAGAGGAATGATGATGTATGTTACATGTTAGAAATGTATCATTTTGAGTAGGATTTATAACACTCCGATAGTCTTTTTGTTTTGCGTTTAGTTTTAAGCACTAACAAGGCAAAACTGAAGAATTCGAAGATTAATGAGATGGTTGAAAATTGGAAAATTATTAAGCAAGTGTTTTAAGGCCTTCCAGATAATAATTTAAATCAGCAAATCCAATTTATGTTCTTGGAAAGAACAATTCCAGGAAATGCTATATACAAAAAGAAAAAAAAAGATGAATATCCTGAGTCAAATGAATTTGGAAAATGCTGGATACCATATCCCTCTCTCAGAGATTTAGGTGATCCTTAGCATTAAGGTTCTTTTATAAAATTTTCTTAATGTTTATTTGTTTTTTTTTTTTGTTTTTTTTTTAAAAAACTTCACCTTTTTTTTTTTTTTTCAACACTTTTTATTTATTTTTGGGACAGAGAGAGACAGAGCATGAACGGGGAAGGGGCAGAGAGAGAGGGAGACACACAGAATTGGAAACAGGCTCCAGGCTCCAAGCCATCAGCCCAGAGCCTGACGCGGGGCTCGAACTCACAGACCGCGAGATCGTGACCTGGCTGAAGTCGGACGCTTAACCGACTGCGCCACCCAGGCGCCCCGATGTTTATTTGTTTTTGAGAGAGAATGAGAGAGAGGGTGGGGGAGGGGTAGAGAGAGAGGTAGACAGAGGATCCGAAGCAGGCTCTTTGCTGACAGCAGAGAGCCCAACGTGAGTGTCGCACTCACAAACCTGAGATCATAATCATAAGTCAGATGTTTAACCGACTGAGCCACCCAGATGCCTCAGCATTAAGGGTTCTTAAAGTTTGATTTTATTCAACCCAGTGTTTCTCAAACTAACTTGTAATACCAATATATATGTATATATATATAATATTTTAACATACTTTTTAATACACATTTTAACACCGTTGGTAAATTCTCGTTTAAGTCACCCATTGTTCACTGTATTAATAATTAAAAGTGATAATGTGGCAGCTCATGTAATATTTTGGGAATATAAAGCTAAGAATTTTAAAGGACTTCAAAAATTATCTTTGCTGTTGGCTACTTTCTATTCTCTTGATAAATGGCATTGGTTTTAAGCACCAACAGAAATTAATTGGGCATCCAGTAATATTTGTTTGGCTTCACTCGGGCATATAATTTGTGATGCAGCCGCAAATAAGAAGACTGACTACATTCATCAGAATCGAGAACTCCACAGGGATATGTACTGTTTTACCCATTTCATTCAAACATCTAAAACTGTTATTCCACTTTAGAATATGATTACACATTATGCACTTACACGATTTAGTTATCCTTTCTTTACGAAGACCTCACGAAGAGAACTCTTCAACATCTGTTTCTTGATTTTTTTTGTTCACCTCCTTTAAGTTCAAAAACTTTAAAGCTTAAAAAGGAAACATAAATTGTGGGTTTCAAAAGCTTCTCTACTAAAGTTACCATCTATCGGAATTTTTCAGGGCAAGAAGAAGAGTAATAGACTAACATGAACAAAATGTCCACTTTTTTTTTTTTTTAGAGTGGGTGTTATATTCAGTTAAGTGCTGTGACCATGTAAAATCAACCAGTTGCTCCATGAACTTTTATACCATCAGCAACTGTACTCACAGAAAATTCTAGATATTAGGTTCACCAAGAAGTATCAGGATGCTCGGGTGTGACAGGGTGTGACAGGGAGCGTGTATCCTTTCGTCAGCTCATCCACTCTTGCAGTATTATTCTGCTTTTCATTTACCAACATTTCAGTGCTCCTCCTTCTGTTTTAAAAGTAAGAGATGACTTCTTTGTCAGTACATTTTTTTTAAAAAAGAAAATTATTTGGGAAATATACCTTTTTTCTGTATCATAGAGAAATCATTTGTTCCATCAAAAGTGTAGGTAGCATAAATTCTTAGCACATATTTCTCCCCTGGTTTATTTTTGTTTATTTTCCCCCTGGTGTTCTAATAAGGTTCAGAAGCCGTAATGTCAGCAACACCTCTAGAACTCCATTGCAGGGGGCTGTGAAGGTCTCTTCTCAGCTCTGCTGGGCTGTCCCTTTGCAACTCTCTGAATAGCCACACAGAACACTGTATTGTTTGCCAAATTACAAAGTCAATTATATCTACATTCTGAAACTGCCTAGCACCTAAAACATTTGGAATGCTGAAAAATATCCTGTGTAACCATTTGCCAGACGCCAGAACATAAATCTAAATTACTTAGATTTACAGTATTATAATCTCTCCTTTAAAATGACATGAGGGAAGTGTTTAACTTAATGAGGCAAAGGATCCTGGTGTGCAAGTTACATTACATTTTTCATTGCACAAGGGTAAATTATTGCTTCAGTCTCCTAAATAGTACCCCAGTGGCTTCAAAGACACAATGTAGCTTCCAGAAATGCCCACTTTTGTCTTAGGCAATAACTTACTCCATGAGAGTATGCTTTCTGAGAATTGCTCATAACATTTCTTGCAGTAGGCTGAATTTCTTGAAGGTCACTCACGGATACTAGCTGAACTTGACTTTTTCTTTTAATTTAGGAACATTGAAGTGATAGGTCTTTAGACATTACCATACAAAAGGAAAACTGATGAACACTTGCTTTCCATCTAAAACATTTAAAAAACAAGCAAAAAAATCTGAGTAATAAATTAAAGGACATAATATTTTCTTAGCATTTCTCCATTGATATTGCTAACTTTTTGAAATAAATAAGCATAGGTCTACTGGGGCGGTGGTCCATAAAGATTTTGGAGTGCAATAATTAAATATATTGTTCTATGTTTCCAAAAAATAAAAATCTTCATCCTATATCGAACACCATATATATGAATCTAAATGTGTGTGTGTGGGGGGGAGTTTTTAAAGCAAGCTTTACTTTGTAATAAGGTAATATAGGAATTTAATTAAAACAAAACCAAACAAAATACCCTCACCAATCAGTGCTGCAGCATTTGGGTAAATGTTAGAGCTTGACAATTTTCAAGGCAGAGACGTTACTCCCGGCTTTCTGCCAAACCATTACTGGTAATCTGATGACAGGAGATGAAGCAAAGGAAAGTACTGCTGTCTGGCTTAGTTAGATATGCATTTGCTAAAAGAGAAGCCAACACATTTCTTATGTAAACCATCAAAATTACAATTTAGAAACACACACACACACACACACACACACACACACTATGCTTTTACAAGTCTAGGAATATACACATTAAAATACAATTCTGTGCTTAAGGGGAGCATGGAACTGGCAGACACAGAGAGGGTTGACTGCATCCTCTCTTTATCTTGAGTGGTTTTAATGTACAGCCGCATTTCTCTCAATGGCTGCAATGGAAGGAATTGAATTACTCCTATCTGGACAAGATTCAGGATTGCCCTTACATGGTTGCATTCTAGCAACTACTCAAAATCTCTCATTGATAAGTGAGTGGATTGGGCCGCTATTTTCTGTGGTTTATTTAAATGATTCTGGATAAACATCTGTTTTCCTATACCGCTAAAAAGCAACTTAATGTAATAGTGATGTCAAAATGATCAAAGCATGCATTTTTATAGCAGCAAGACTGTTGGAAATGTTTTAAGTTCTTTGGAAGGAGGGATGTTGAGTAAATGGTTGTATTTGCATGTATTATTTTGACCACTGGAGGGCTCTCAGATTTATTTTTACTTTAATTCCTTAGAAATCTTTTTGATATATAGCTGAAACTTCAGTAGAATGAATTTAAATCTTGGCATCAAAAAGTCTATACTGCCTCCTAGCCCCTAATTTGGTATATATTTGCATAGTACAAGATGAAAGAAAAATCAGATTTAGTTTACCATAGTCTTTCACTCTTTCACAACAAATAAGAGAGAACAATGTCCTTTTTTATTATCATGTCATAACCAAGACTTATGTCAAAGTTATATGATCCACAACCTGTATATTAGAGTAAAACATTCCTAAATCTCAGAGTTAGACCCTGTATTTGACATTTTAAATGACCTACACCTTGCCAAGTCTTTGTCTTTGAAGAGTTCCCTGGGAAGACAGGTACATTTGGTGATAATTTACTCATAGTGCAGGAAATGATAAATTGTTAAGGTGCCCAGAGAGGTCCTGAAGTTGACAGCTATATTGGATCCAGACAGGTGAGTGGGAGTTACCTAGATTAAAAAAAAAAAAAAAAGGGGGGGGGGAGGGCATTCAAGATTGAAAAACCAGCATGGACCCACACAGGAAACAGCATGGTGTGTTTGGTGTTCTAGAATTTGAGGGTACAGTGAAAGGAGATAACTTTGGAGAGGTCAGTAGGTACTGAGAAGGCCTTTTCTATCATTCCAAGGGTTTTGTTTTCTCCATTCCTTAGAGCATTTAGTGTTTCTGAAATCCAAACCTCTTCCCCAAAGTAAACAAAACAAAAATAAATAAATAAAAGTGAAATAAAAAAGAATAAATGCATATTCATAATAAATGCATAGAGAGCCAGGGTTCAAAATGGTCTGTCCTGTATGTCAAGTTCTTTGAATCCTCATGTATTTTCATCTTGCTCCATGATAAACCTTTCTTTCCTTCAGCATCAAAGTCTTTTTCTCCAAGTTTCCAGAACGATGCACCATGTCCATCCAATAGTTTTGCATTCTCCCAACTCATTGATGGCATCCTTTAGAACTTTCTTTGACTACAAATCGCCTTTGAGAAGCACAGCTGTAGGTACCAAGTGTTATAAGAAATTGATCACTCTGGATGATGATTTTCAATAAAGCAAGAATGCAGGCTGAGAAGAGAGAGAATATTACAATAGTCTGCTCATAAAACATTAGAAGATTTGACTGGTTCTGCAATGCCTAGTCAGATGGAAAATTGTTTTCACCACTGGGGAGGAGGGGTTTCCCATATTTTTTTTAGTTTAATTCTTTATAAGCTAAATACTCTTTAACCTAGTGCCAAAATGGACATTCTGAGCAAAGCTTATATAAAAAGGAAACCACACTTCTTCATCTTCCCATAGTTTCAGCTCCTCTGAAATATAGTGAATGTCTGTTAAGAGAGATGGGAGGCATGTTTGCCATGGTGAGCAGCACTCTTAGTACATAAGTGTTTGTCCTAAAGGGTCCGTCCTCTCTCTTCTCATGGCCTCATGGCATCTTGTGGCAATCTTCCGTAGGCATTCCAACTTTGGAGTGTTTTTGGACATTTCTTCACCAACTCACACAATCCACCTTATCCAGCATCTGTAAGTCAGAAAATATAGAATTGCATAGATCAACATGTAAAAAGGCAAAAGAGGTACCATTTTGATACTCAGTGAGGAAGATTATTTTCAGGTGGCTCTGTTTAATAAATAGTGAAATGCAAGATGGAGTATTGCAGTAGTGTAAATCTGAAAGTGTCTACGGCTCTAGATTTGAATCATAAGTGGCTCTGAGCCAATTAGGGGGAACCCAGAAGGCATCCCCAATCTGTGATGAAGCTACCCAAGCGTGCTCTTTTGACAGATTCAATTACAAGTTTCAGTCTTATAAAAAGAGCTGTGCCATGCCCTCCTCCATTGTTAGATCTAAATAACTGGACTGGTATTTAGGTGAACTGGAGACATGCTCATGTGCCCAACCCTACAGAAATATAAGCAGCCTGAGCTATGATGGTGGTATGATTTTTTTCATCTCACCATAAGGACTGGGCTTAGTAAGTAGCTACGCCTTTTACAAATTGCTGCGACTTTACATTAACAGTGCTAAAAATAAAACACACACCCTCTAATATTCAAATGAAGAATAATAAGTAACCCTACTAGGTCAGTTGAAACATTTACACCCTGGAGGACCCATCAGTATGTCTTTCTAGTCAAATATTCGGATATTTGACAAAAGTATTTCTTGTATTATTTTGTGGATTCAGGTAGTGTAATGGTGAGAACAACTCATAAAAATTTCTAGGCCCAAATTGTTACTTTCATGCTTTAAGGGACTTGTACAACCACAAGATTGGATCCAGAACTTCTTTTTTCTTTTCTTAGAAAGAGTTTATCCATCTCATTGTGTATTACAATGACCCATCTCTGTGTGAGAATATGTCAGGCTTCTTAAATTTTCCAAGAGAATGTCAACTCTGCTGCCTTTTCACCTGCTGTTTAAACATATAGATCTTTCTTCAATCTTCCACACAGAATATTGGCACTTTGAGCAGCTGCCAAAAGATTTAACCTTGAATTGACTGTATACAGTCAAGGGTATACACCAAGACGTTTCTAACTGCTAGTAAGTTGGATCACATACACGGAGCTCATTGTCTTAATTCCTTCCTTCCCCTGCCATACACATACAACATTATTACTGAGTTCCTGTTTAATTTTGTGCCCTTGGCCACTATTAAAATTTAGCATAATACATGGCAGTTTGGGAAAGGAAGGAAAAAATGGCTTTGAACGACTGCAGTAATATTGTGCTAAATATTGCTTGATAGCTTCAGAATAAGGAGCTGTAACACACAGTTCTCACAAGAATTTGTGCCAGGAAAAAGCTTATCTCTGAAGATAAACTTGTAAGCTCTCTTTTTCTGCAAGGAAAACTATACAAGCTCTCAATTTTCTTTTTGTGTGTGTGTGACCATCTAAATTCTTAGAGCTAAAGCGAATACTCAGTTGTATTAATGATCTAATTTTCAGTGCTTGATGTAAGTGTTGTCTAGAAAATTTGTTTCTAATTGTACCTTAGCAAAGCTCAGTTTACTTCATCTTTCATAACAACATTCATCTCTGTCATTAGGGTGTAATTCATGCTTTCCCCACTTGTGATCTCTGAGTTTCATGACACTGCCTAATGCTTCATTGTTTCTCATCATGGAGCAGACATTAGTGTTTGTTGAATTAGCATTACTTTGCACTGTTTTGTATGTTTTTAATAATGAAATACTTGGCAGTAAAATTTTAAACCAGCAGGAATGACTAACAAGACCATTGAGAATAACGAATAAATAAAAGTAGTAACACTTCTTAGGGGTATTTGAAATCCATGTTCTCCAAAAAGCTTAGTGACAAACTTTTATCCCCATTCCAGTTTTGCACAGAGTCTATATCTATTGTTGTCAGTCAGGTCACATTTTATTTTATTGAGTTTTATTTTCAGCGAGTTTTAACTTTCTTGGAGTCTTGCATCAGAGGGCTCTTGACAGAATAGTTAAGCAATAAGGTCATGCTTGATTACAATGTGTTTATGTCATCAGTTTGTCCCATTCTAGCAACCAAGGCTATTAGTCAAATACATGAGGAGGCTTCTATAGGCTGAGGAAATTCACATCAGTGAAGCTGTCTTTTAGAGAACTGCAATGAGTCGACTGACCATCACTCTTACCGGCTGGTATTTCCATCATGGAAGTCTTTGACATCTAGGAGACTGAGCTGGAGTCAAGAAGTAAAAGACCAAAGACCAAAACCAATCCAGTCTAATTGGTAGTCTGAAACCCAGGTCTCCTCATTTATAATCCAGACCTCTTTTGGATACTTCTCAGATGTGCCTCATAAATTCTCGAAACAGTGTGTTGAGAAAAAAAGGGTAGCCCCAGCATTTCCTCATTGTCAAGATAACCACACAGAGCACTATTTGGGGGCATGGGGTGTAGTCATTTGTCTCTCTTGCACCGGTGGAATAGCATGCTTTGAGGTACATGGAAAAAAGGGATAGATCCAAAGGACTGGACATGGTGGGAGGGCATCATGGATGGTGGCGCACACTCAAAAAGGAAATAGTTAAGAAACTATGGTACATCTGCCCAATAAAATGTCATGTGGTCTTCTGTGCATTTAAGCTTGTACATTTCTTTCATGAGCTAAATCAAAGATCTTCCTGTAAAATGTGTGATGTTGGTTTAACTTCTTCAATTTTTTTATTCTCCTCTGTTAAATGAAGAGAATAACAGGACTAGGATTTTTGAGAGGATTCCATGAGATAATCTATGTAAAAAAAAAAAAAACCAATGGGCTCAGTGTGTTTCACATAGTAGAATTTATCTATGAAAAGTATTAATGATTGGGAAAATGCTGATGTCATAATGTAACAATAAAAAAGAGGACACAAAATTGTGCAGTTAGCACAATTATGTAGATATATTGATAGAAAAAGCCTAGAAGAAAAAATTAATTGCAGATATTTTTAAATCTTGAAATATAGGAGATTATTTTCTTCTTTGTAATCTCCTGTATTATATAAATTTTCTACAAAGCACATACAAAATATGCTTAGGAAAATATAAAATTCACAGAAGTAAATGTCAACCTGCTAAAATTCCTTCTTTTGGATCTTAACAGTTAGATTCTTGGAGGGAACTGGCATGTCTTTATTTGCTAACAAACATTTACTTACTAACGTACATCTCATATGCACTAAGGGAATAATACTGTTTGATTCTAGCCCAAATCCCTTCTAGCCTTATAAACCAATTCATTCACCTGTAATGAAAATTTAGCAGGTAGCAAGTGATGTGATCCTGTTCTGTGAAATCTCCTCCAGCCTCAGGTGTTGAGACCTATAAATCTTGATTCTTAGATGCTCATTTCTTTCCCCAGAACCTGTGTCATTCTTTTAGCAGAGAAAAAGCTCAACAGAATCATATATTCTTGAGAGATGTGGGGGTGTGTAACTGTAGTAATGTGGCACTCCAGACTCCTACCATATTCTACAGCACCTTGTCACTATAGAAATAAAAAGAACTGGGGAGAATCTTCTTTGCTTGTGCTCTGATTAGCTATATCGAGGAGCAATAAACCAGGAAAGACTGTTGTCATTAATTTGCAGCGCTTACACTCATCAGCAAACGTTATTACACTTTGACATTTTCAGTGGTGCTCAGGTTACCGGTAAACATTTCCCCGCCGGTATGCCTTGCTCTTACCTTATAATTACGAAACGCTATATGTATTAATCTGAATGAAGATATTATACCCAGGAGAATTAATCATGACTGGAAGAGTTCTCAGTGCATCAATCAATTATAATGAGTCAGCCTTCATGCTATATTGTTACTGCTTTTAAAAACAAGTATGCATAATTTTATGAGAACTTACTCCTGTACACACTTCCCCTGCCTCTTTGATAATACAGTTTTCTAATATTATACTGGATTTGGAGAAGCTTATCTCTGGACTGAATCACCAAATTCTAGAGCTGGGAGAGGCTTAGACACCAGCTAGTGACTAGTTAAATCTTCTAGTTTTATAGAAGAGAGTTTTATAGCCTAGAGAGATTAATTTTGTCCAAGAATGCAAGGGTCAAGAGTAGAACTCAGTCCAATTCTGTTCCATTACATCTTGGAGGCTTTGAAAAATCCATTGTAACCATTCTTTGGCCCTTATAATAATAATTTGCCAGCCTAAGCCACTCTCCTCTATGAAGTTCATCCTGCTTTGGCTTATTTGTAGGCAATATCATGAAAACATTTTTGATGAGGAAGAACCAGGGAAAAAGGATTAAAAACTAATTTGTAAAGCATTTTAAATCAATGGTGACTGTAAGTCACTGTTTTATTCAAACAGTATAATTCTCTGTACATAGAGCAGACAAATGGAAGCATGTCCTTCAAAGGCTGGAGCAGACAGATGATCATTCTGTGAGTAGCAGTAAAATCCTCTCAGTTTCTTAGTAACTTTTTTTATTATTTCTTTCTGCCTGTGTCACTTTTGGAGGCTTAGACCAAACCATTCATTGTTAGAAAGTTGTAGCTGTGATGTTTCAAGGGCTTTGTGCTGTGAATAAAGAGAGAACTTCAAACTAATGCCATGTTGAAACATAAAAAAATAATTACTTGCAATCTGTACTTATCATTTTTCATTCTCACAAAATCATTGGTAAAATGAATGACCCTTGATAATGAGGAAAATCTGTATTTTTTTCAAACCCCCTTTTGCATTCATTCACCATCTACTTTGGTTATCAGCCATATGACAATTACTGTATGAGGTCTGTGGATACAATCTCTGTCCTCAGGGAGCTCACAGAGTGTAGAGGAAAAACATACACGCAAGCAAATTGTCATGATTTCATGTGACAGATGCCATAGCATAAGCCCCCAAAGGCACAGTAGAGAGGGCAGAGGATTAATAAGGGGAAAGATAAATGAGCTGAAATTTGAAAGATGACTCCAAGTTTGACGGGCAGATTTGGGGAGAGGGGGCGCACAATATGAATGCAAAAATAGTATTCCAGAAGGAGTAAATATCATTTAAAAAGTACTAGAGGGACAAGAAAGTGTGATATTTGTAGGTAACTGAAAATGGTTTAGTATTGCTAAAACATAAAATGTGTTGTAATAAGTGGCACACTTATTACAGAGAGGGAGATGTATCATAAAAGGTCTTTCACACTGTGTTAAAGGAGTTAAATTTTATACTGAGGCAATGAGAAACCATTAAAGAATTAAGATCAGGCAATGGCATAGTCGATCTGAATGTTAGAAAAATCACTAACCCTGGTCTGTAAGAAAGGTTGGAGGGCAAGCATCCCCTAACCAGGAAGAACAGCAAAGAGGCAATATACTGCAAATCCCAAACAAGAAACATTGAAGCCCAATGATCAAAGGAAGTCGCAGTGATAGTAGCAGTGAGAAAGAAAGGGAGGATAAATCCAAGAGATATTTCATAAATAGATTCACCATGATTTAGACATTGGGCAGGAGGCCAGGAGGAAAAGCAAGATATCAAGGGGAGAGGTTGACATATGGAAAGGATAAATACAGTGGCTTTGGACATTTTAATGGGAAGCTCTCATGGGATATCCATGTAAAGATTCCACTAGGCAGTTGGATAAATAGGAAATGTCTTGTGTAGAGACATTGATTTAAAAGTCATTTTTATATAGGCAGTTAAAGCTATGAAAAATGTGAGTTATCCCAAGGAGATGTATGCCAAAAGAAAAAGAAAGCTGAGGAAGAGCCCAGTGAACATGTTAGTTGGGTTGAGGAAGAGGAAGAGCATTTTCTTTTTTTTTTTTTTTTTTTTTTAACGTTTATTTATTTTTGGGACAGAGAGAGACAGAGCATGAACGGGGGAGGGGCAGAGAGAGAGGGAGACACAGAACTGGAAGCAGGCTCCAGGCTCCGAGCCATCAGCCCAGAGCCCGACGCGGGGCTCAAACTCACAGACCGTGAGATCGTGACCTGAGCTGAAGTCGGACGCTTAACCGACTGAGCCACCCAGGCGCCCCGAGGAAGAGCATTTTCAAGACACACTGGGAAGCATAAGCCAGAATGACATCAACAAAATGGTGGCCATCAATCCCCCCACAAAGAGCAACAATTACGCAGCAATCCCTAAAGAAAACCAGCCCTGGAAGACCTCTAGGGTCCACTTAAGAAACTTAAGCAACACAGTGGGACAAAAAACCTGAGAATAACCACGCAGAAAGGGATATCTGCATCATCCCATCCCCAACCCAGCCTTGCTCAGCACCGAGAAGGAACATCCCCGCTGGAATGAGGCCCCTCACTGGGAATAGAAGCGTGGGTAAAGTGGCCACCTTTGTGAGAAGGTGGCCAGATGGGAACCCAAATTGAAGGTCATTTTTAAAAAATCACTTTTACATAGGACAGATTTGAAAATACTTGAACTGCTTATATGAAAAAAATGTTCATGGAAATGGGTAATTTGAAGACTCAGGAAAGAAAGGGGGAATTGATAAAGTAAGGTTCCAGAACAGACTTAAGAGGGGAAGCCATAGAACAGGTAGTTGTGTGCAATGCAAGTCACATATTATAAACCAAGATGAGCATTGTTGTGTGTTTGGCCTATGATTGTTTAACAATTATGATTAAAAAGTAAAACTGATATGGAATGACTGAATTGCTTTGGGGACTATTTTCATGAAAGTATCATTTAAAAAACTTCACCTATATATTATAAATTTTAGGTGCTGTTTTTTTTTTTCTTGATCAAGGAAAGATTGGTAGATACAATGCTAGCCTCTGGCCAGAAAAAGTTCCCGCTCTCACTTCTGCAAATGATCACATTTTGTTCGAAATAAGATTTCTTAAAGATCGTTATGTATCATGACAAGATGTATTTAGCAGAAAACATTTTTAGGAAGAACTAAATTATATGGGAAATGGCATTGCATCCTTAATAAAGGAATTGAACTGGCCTACACAAACATTGCAGCTAACTCATGTTTTCAAGGACTGTATTCTATCATCAGAAGAACAACTTGAATTATTATCAACAAGCCACGCTGGTTTAATCCAAAATGCCAGTTTGATATATATGACAGGGGTAACATCGGACTCTCTTGCAGATACGAAAGATTTTTCTTCTGAAAAAATACCATGGGATAAAAAACGTGGCCATGCGTTCAGACCCATGACAGGACCACCATGGGCCAGAACTCCTAGGGGCACCATTTATACAGAATACAATGGAGCTGTATAACACAATCACCCTCCCAGCATAGGGTCAGGCACGAAAAGATTCAGGCCTCACCCAAACAGGGAACAAAAATCTGCTTCAGACACCAGAATCTGAGCCTCAAGCAAGACCAGACAGACAGACAGACTTTGTAGGACTTTCATTTGGGCTTTGCAGAAGCTGCAGTAACATCAGAAATAAATCAAAGGGAACTCCGTCCATACTGGATATTACTTAGTGTTGGATCTTTTAGAGATGGAGGTGCCTTTTCTAACAAAACGTGTATTACAACTGGTTTTTCTTGTTGGCACAAAGGCCATTACTTTGTCTTTTTGGATCTTCTGCTTCTCTAGTTGTTACTAATTGGTCAAAGGAGTTCGGGGGCATCATCGTTTTAGGGCGACATTCCAGTCTAGAACCAGTTAACTACTGTTAGTACAGGTAAGAGAACACAAAGGGACTAAGGCAAGGTCTTTATATCCTTCATTTAGCTAATTCATTCATTTAATCAACAAACACTTTTGAGCCCCTGTTATGTGGCAAGCAATGTGCTTACGTACTGGCCAGAGGCCAGGCCAGGAGACTAGGAGAAGGCTAACAGTTCAAGGGATAAAGCGCATGCCGAGAGAAGGCATTATGTGTGGCAAGAAATGCAGGCACATCACTGAATGAGGCATCAATGTGTTTTCTGAAAGTTGCATTTTTAAAGCCATAATTCTTCCAAATGTGTTGAAAATTGTCCTCAGCAGCTATTTTAACTTTACACGGATGCAGCGCTTTTATAACAGGAAAATGTTCATATTTTCAGCTCAAGTTCTTAAGTGGGGAAAACATGACAGATGCTTTTGCTAAGCCTAAGAGATTGATTTGAACTGAATTTTAATTAAAATTATTCAAAGAGCTGGTGAAAAGTTTTCTCACGACCGCCTGAGTCCTTCAAAAGTTCTGCCCTCTCTCACGAAAGACAGTGTCATACCTAAAAAAAAAAAAAAGCAAGAAAAAAAAAAAAGAAACTGATCAGTTATTGATTGGTTAAGCCATGAGGTTTTACTGCATGTTGTAGTGGAGAGATAATTTTAATTTTACTTTTGCCAATTACAGAGATATTAACTTATAAAGATATTAAAGTCAAGAAATTAGCAACAGTGTAAAATCTTATGGCAAGAACGGCATGACCACATTGAACATTTCTATAAAAATTGCCTACTGTGTTCAATATCTATTTTTGCATTTTTGATACAGCAAATGCCTCTTAAATAATGGCGGTCTGACAACACACTGATTAATTTATATTTAGACCTTAACATTATTTTTGAATAAACGAGTTAGGAAAGTATCCAACTGTTACTTTCTTCTCACATGCCAGATGTCAATATAATTTCTTCAAGTATAATCATTTCCAACCATGGTCATGTTTGTTCCTCGAAAAGAGGGCTATAGGGAATGGTGCCATGTTAAACAAAGTTGAAATATAATAGAAACTTAATTAGCAACCACTGGTAAATTCTTTTTATAAACAGTGCTGTCTTAGGTATTTGGAGAGGTAAAAAGATGAATTGGGTTTGCAACTCATCCGCAGCTCACAATATACAGTGGGAAGCAGCTGCGATCAGCACTGTGATAACCGAAGCAACAACATCCAGGCCCGAGGTACTGCAGGGAGCAGAGAAATTAATCTCAGTTGGGGAAACCTTTTAAGTGATGTGCACCAAGTACAGCACTAGGTACAATGGGGACAAACAGCGCAAATATATGGCACGGCCCTTTACTCCTCTTGGGGAGATAAGACTTAGACATAAAATAGTTAGAGGGCTCTATAATAGAGACAATATAATGCAATGTGCAACTATGTACAAAAGAACAAAAAGTCTCTACTCTGCAAGTAAAGGCTGTGAGCATTCAGTAGCGGGAGAAATTGGTATTGCCAATCAAATGGTACCTTGGAGAAGATGGACCGTGAGATGGGCTGGAAAGTGCTGGAAGTATTTGCAGAAGCTGCAGAAGAAAAAACCTTAAATGATGCAAACAGGGAACATGCAAGACTGACCACAGCCTGTTCCATGACCTGTAGAGGCCGACCAGGCTGAAGCAAGTGGCTCTCTTTGGGGAGCATTGGAAAAACAGGGTGGGTATCTAAGGAAGGGCCGGATGGGGTTACACCATGAATGCCGAGATGAAGAATCTGGGCTTGATCTGATAGGAACAGGAAATTTTTGTAATTTGTCCAGCAGCTGAGTGACACATGGAAAGTGACACATGGAAAGCAGCTAGAAAGACACACTAGAAAGATTGGTCTGGTAGTTATTGCTTTTCTGAAGAATTGCTTTATATAAAGTTCCTCTAGTCAGTTTGAAATCTGTAAAACATTAGATAGATGTGCAAGATTATTATTACTTTAGATGCATACAGAAAACTAATGAGTGTGTATATAATCCTAACACTTGTAGAAAGCGTTCTCCAGAATCTTGTAACTGAAACATAGAAGAAAGCATTTAGTCAACCTGCTCTACCGTAAAGGAGCAGATGAAAAACAGATATAATGGATTAGCATTTGTTAAAACAACACGAGAGAAACAGAAGGGAAATGTTATATGAAAAGGAAGATTGATGTCCAAAAAGACCTATCTCATATTTTAGGGACCTGCAGAAGGTGTCCTGAGGTTGAAAACAAAACAAAACAAAACAAAAAAACAAAACAAAAACAAACAAAACAAACAAACAAAACACCTTCCTTTCATAAAAAAAATTTTAAGGGAGAAATATCTTTGGGAATTATAAACTGGTTGTCTCAACTCTAATACCTGAGCATAGATAGGCTCCACAGGCTTCCAGCATTTACTGTAGGTAGTAATCAAGACCTTAGGGGGAGAAAATCAGGGCAGATCCATTCAATTTCCACTCAGGACACAGAAATAGATCTTAGTGATAAGGAGGTTATAATGTGGCTGATTTTCATAAGTTTGGCAACTGCTATACTTGGGATGATTTTTAGTAAGCTGCATAGATACAGTCTGGGCTCTTGCATGTGGGCTTAGCTGATGAGGGTTCATATCCAGATATTACTTATTGATTAAGGATCTCACCATTAAAATGAAAACATTTTTCTGTGGCTGATAAAGTCAGTGGTCAAAAGTTGGTGCTGATGGCGTTGAAGTAATGGAATTGCCCCTCCAAGCGCTCTCGCTTTGTCCTGGAGTCACTTACCAGCTGGGCTCCCTGCTTCTCACGGAATCACAGTGCGTGTTGTCACTAGAGGAACGGGACATGAGTGGTGGAAGAAAATAAACCCATCATCGTTTCTAGAAGAAAAAACTCCCCTTAAATCCTGCTTAGGCCCAAGTCTATAAAGCACAGTTGAGTCTAACAATCAAAAAACCTATTGGCTCATTTGAAATACCTAGTACGTTAAGCAAGCTGATTGGTTTTTCTTTTCCTTTTCCACTCAATTAGTCAAAAATTAATTTACCGTTGAGACCAAGAATATTCGTGTGCCACATACAACAGCTGGGGAACCAACAATCATACCAGGTGGTACCTGAGCCAATCGTATTCGCTTTCTCTTACCCCACTGCTGAAATTTTCACTGCTCTCTTCCATCCAGGAGAGCCCATGCTTCCCAGCTTCTGACAGCTCCTCCTTAATCCACTCCTCCCAGGTCCCTGGTTTCTAGAGCATATTATGCCCTGATGCCTCCTCCTAGCTAGTGCCCACATACCATTCAAGATCCTAAATTTAGGTCTACCAATACCAATTTGGCGGAGAGATCAGAAAGGGGCATGGCATCTGAACAAGACTCTTCAGTATCTGCAAATGACTCTCAGGCCTTGTGTCATGCCCTGTCCTGTGCTCTCTGCCCCTTGTGTCTCGGGAACATGGTGCCTCACCTGGGCGTCCTGTGTCTGGGAAGGAAGGATGCTGAACTTGATCTGTACCGGTGCAGCTGTGCTTATTGAAAATTCCACCCACAGCCCAGCCTTTCTTTTAGATGTGTGCTCAGCCTGGGGGAAATATGAAAGGTTTTCCTTAAATTCTTCTTTCTGTTTCTGTATCACCACTGGCTTTCCAATGTTGCTTAGTATTTCTTTTAACATTAGTTACTTTTACGAATTTCTTTGTACATCTTCTGTCTGGCCATATCTTATTTCTAAAACCATGAATTGTAATATTTAAGAATAATCGAGTGTTCTAAGATAGCTGTTAAATGCTCAGGTGTTTCTTTAGGTCATTTCTCCAGCTATAATAAAGGGCATATAAAATTTTTCTTATGTATTCCTTCTCTGCTAACCATAATCTTATTTTTCATAAAAAGGTAAGTTAAAAGATATAAAAGAGCTATGTGCCAAATGAATTCTGCTGAAATGTTTTCAAGTGTTTTGGTAAAGGATTCACATATTCCTGTGACACTGTTTTCTTTTGATCTTCTTTTGTCATAAGGATCTTTAGACAGGACATCCAATTTTATAAAGCCAGCTAGCCATCAGGTTAGTGATCCATTTATGAAGAAAGGTTCGTTTCCCTTGGCCCCTACTTATAAAATGTTCAAATTGCATTATGTTCTTTGAGATTTTTTTTTTCCATTGATACAGATAAATCTTGCTCGATGCCTTTTCAAAGAACAGCATATCAGAGAATTTTGAGTAACCTTCTGGCATTTCAAAATTGCATATTCCCTGGATAACAGTTTTATTTGTTGTAATTATAAAGCGTCAAAGTTCCTAAAGATATAGCTAATGTAGAAAGACAGCTGTGTGAAGTACTTTTGGCTGCCTTGATTTCTTCCAGGCTCTGTACTTTTCCTTTTTTTTTTCAATACATGAACCTGCTTGTCTCACTTGGTAACTTTATATTTGTAAGCTGGGTTGAGACACTTTATACCTACTATATTCATAATTTATCAATTATTTAAAATGTATAATATTCATAATACAGTGTTTCTTCAGTGCAATAATGTTTATAATTCCATCTAACACCTTTCTTTTTAGTAGCATAAATAATTTCATGTTTTATTGCTAATGCGATGTCTTATTAAGTTATGAAATGGCATATCATATTTTAACAATAAAACAGTTCTTTCCTGTGTTTCCACAAGCTTTTTTAGTTTCTCAATTAATAAAAAGAAAGCAGTTCAGTTCTCTTTATAACTCAATTTCAGTTTCAACTAAAACTCAAAAATCTTACCACATTGTCTGTGTTAAGAAATAACTCATATTTTCTCTGGTGCTTGGACAATTTTCTTATTGTAAATTGCGTCAGAAGCTCCTTCAACTAAAGCAATACTTCACACCTGTAATCTGTCGGACTTGATGGAATTTTCATAAGTACATGAGCTAAGTGTCAGGAAGTAGGTTTGGGACTTAGGAGTTCAGAACTGGTTTTATTGTGATGCCTTTATTCTACCCTTATTTTATCTTAATACTATTGTTTAGGTTCTTGATGAGTGTGACCCTGTCAGTTATAACTCAGAGGGTCTCTAGTGTTGGTCCTGGAAATCCTTTCAACGTGCTGCTTGTCCTCCTGGGCTAGGATTTCTTCAGAAAAATAGTAAAGTGAGGTCTCAGTGAAATAATTCCAAGGAAACCTATGATGCTCCATCCACCTGGGCTTCTGAGACCAGTGCCATTGAAAACCTGCCACCTTCTCAGTCTTCCATGTCACTCATCCTTGTTACCTTTGGTCAACCACAGTCCAGCCCATGAACCCCTTTAGCCCTTCTCTCTCCTGACTTCCGTCACCAGAGACAGCTATTTCCCTCTTAACTCTTTTCGTTTTGGACTAACTACTATTTCCTACAACCCTCACTTTCTTCACTGAGCATTTCTCCATCTCCTGGCCTTGAGAGAAGCCTGCCTGATTGTAAGGATTCCCCAGCAGCCCTCTCCGGGGAAAGCTGCTCATTCTACCTCACCCTCCGTGTCACGGGATTAAATGATTACATGCTGGAGCTGGCATTTTCCTCCCTTCTCAGTGTGGTTTCTTGATCTTTCTCTATGATGCTGGATAAAGACCTTCTTTTGGGTTTTGTGAAGCCCCACCTTTACTTCTCTCTACTTCCATTGACCACCGTACCTACATATTGAAGAGTTTAGAAGCTGTCCATGGTAACCTTTACAACCCATAAGCTGCCATCTTCTGAAGTCATTTCACGTCTAAGTTGGTGATTCGTGAAAACTATAGCCTCCTAGAACCTTGGCGTGCTTAACTCCTGCTGTCTTCTGTCCTTATTTCAGGTGCCCCAATGCCTCAGTTGCCAGCCATATGCAATATGTAATAATATTACCCTGTAATAACCATCTGTCACAGAACTGCTGTGTAGGTTAGTCACAGGTAAGAAAAGTAAGAGCTCACTGAAGTGGAATTCACAGTAAAGAATTTAAGAGGAAGTGGTAGCAGCAAAGAAACTAGCGAAAAGTCCATTTCATTTGCAGCAAAGTTCCCAGGAACCTGGATTGAGGCAGTAGCTTAGGGGTGAACAACGTCAGTTTTCAGAGACATTGAGTGAGATAAGAATGTGGTGTTGAGATAAGAAGTAGAATTTAGTAACCCCTTGGATTTGGAGAGAAGCAGGGAGTAGAGGCTAACTCCAGGGTATCTACCATGGGAGACTAATTCGATTGTAGCTCTTTTAATGGAGACTGACGATTGGAGCAAGAGATGGTTAATTTTAGGGATTTCCAAGTCAGTCAATCCATAAAAAAAGTAAGGAGTATGTATGTGTTTGGAGTTCAGAAGAGGGTCAGAGTAAAAGATAAAGCTTGTGAAATCACCCACATACAAACATAATTGAAGTTATGAGAATAGATGAAACTACCCAGGGAGAATATATGGAATTATGAAAACAATAGGGTCCTGAAGAATCCCATCACAGGGCCAGAGAAGAAAGGAATGGTTACAAATTAAAAATGATGAAAACAGTAATAATTGCTAACCTGTACTGAGTACTGATTATTCCAGGCAATTTTGCCAAGTATTTTACGTACATTTATACCATGGTGGTTTAGAGCACAGACAGTGCTTGGGTTCAAATCATAACTCTATAACATATTAGCTGTGGCCATTGACATGTCTCTTAAGCTCTCTGTGCCTCTGTAGCTTGAGGAAAATAATAGCACAAACCTTATAGGGTTGGTATGAAGGCTAAAAGGGATAACACTATGTACAGCAGTCTCAGACTCAGACAGCCCTAGTAAGGGTTAACAGTTACTTTTATTGTTACAATTTTTAAAAATTGTTTTTAATGTTTATTTATTTGAGAGAGAGAGAGAGAGAGAGCATGAGCAGGGGAGGGATGGGAGGTGGGGACAGAGGATCCAAAGCGGGCTCTGTGCTGAGAGCAGAGAACCAGATGCGGGGCTCAAACTCACAAACGTGGTATCATGACCTGAGCCAAAGTCCGACGTTTAACCAACTGAGCCACCCAGGCTCCCCTTACAATTTTATTTAGGCTTCAGGTTAATTTTATTTAACCTCCTCTATGAGGAGATATGATTATCCCCATTTTTTCAATATTGAGGAAATTGAGATTCAGAAGGTTACGTTAGTTACTGCAAGTTAGTATTGGAGCTGGTTTTTGAAAGAGGTTTGCCTGACCAGGGAGCCCATCTATTTAACTGACAAGATGAGATGTTGCAGAAAACAAAAAAAAGGAAAAAATTTTAAGAAGCAGAGAATGACTAATGGTGTTAGATGCAACAGAGTTGTGATGAAGTTGATCCATAGGCCCGGTGTCTTTGACTCATCTGGGCATACAACAGCAACAGAGACTTTGATAAGGATGCCATGATTTCAAGACTGGACACTAACATGCAACTCCTACCACCTGGGTGATGAGCTACCAGGAGCTAATTTATGTTCCTAACCTGAGCTCTGTACCAGAACCTCCCATGCGCCAACTTGGTCATCACCCAAGAGTGACTGTGCCTGGAAGGGCTCACAGGCACGACTTCCTATGACGTCAGTGCAGTGGGCACGTGGGCTATCCTCACATTTAGTCAGCTGTACTCCTACTGGGAGCTTCACAGTTCTGCACATGTTATTTCTTTTAACATCTGACTCATCTGAGTTTGAAATCCATCCTCTCTGACCACTGCATTGCCTTCTTTTTCATTGCATTTCATGGATCTATTGAACTGCAGTCTTCTGCTTACTGCTTTGTGTCATCATAACAAACTTTATTTAATCAACATCATCTTGTATGTCTCATAACATTTTCAATCTAGTATGCTTTTAATTAAAGAAAATAGAATTTATGTAAACTTCACAGTAAGGATTTATAAATCTCTTGGCATCAGAAAAGATTACTTGGCATTATGCATTTCCTTTTTGCTCATGTTGTGGCACAGACGTAAATGGCTTCTACATTTGGGACATGGTGCATCAACTTTTCTTTACTGGTCCATGAATCTCACGTTCCCTTTGTTAATGATGATTTAAGGGGAGGATCATTTAGAAAGCAAGCCAAATGGTTCCTAATGTATCTTTGCTCTTTCTAGCAGGACAGCTACGAACTATAAGGCTATGCTCCATTGTAGATTTCCACGTAACTCTGGGCATGGTGCCTTATTTAACAGTTCCCTACTGTTATTTTGGAAAAGTCCTCTGCAGAAAATGCCAGAACTCAGCTTGAACTCTTGTCCCCTGTCAGGGAGAATCTTTCTATCAGCGGGATTTCTCAGCTGTTTCAAAATCATTCAGCGCTTTACTAGTAAGTTTTGTTCCTGTGGAATATGCCAACTGTAGCTTACCCTAATTGTTCATCCTAAGAGCTTTATTTATTTATTTATTTATTTATTTTTAATTTTTTAAAATTTTTTAAATTTATTTTTGAGCCAGGGAGAGACAGAGCATGAGCAGGGAAGGGGCAGAGAGAGAGGGAGACACAGCAACTGAAGCAGGCTCCAGGCTCTGCATCCTAAGAGCTTTAGAAGCAAAATATGTTATCAGAGAATCTCAGCCTTTGCTACATTTTTACATAGAAATCTTAATATTAATTCATGCAAGATTTTCTATTGTTTTTCAACTCCTCAGAGCACGTGAATGCTTACTTTCAAGACGCAAGAAAAGTCTCGAGTACACAACCTCACCTTACAGCTAAAGGAACTGGAAAAGGAACAGCAAATAAAGCTTACTTTCATTTGAATCCATCAAATGAGACTTTCTTTTTCCTTTAAGATAGTCTCACCTGTAACTAATAACAATCTTCAAACCCAAATAGTTGTACTCCAGAGCCTGACTATGTAAGCACTGTGCCATATTTGATGACTGAGGAATATCCAGACTATAGTCATGTACCACAATTGTGATAAAGCAGTAGTAACAATTCTGATATCTGGATTCAGACAATTCTCTACATGCTTGAGTTCAAGGTAACTTAAACTGCAAGCTGATTATTTACAGTTCGGAACATAATGCTGGAAAGGGCTGGTGCTCTGACCAGCCTACAAAAATCCTATTTAAACTCTAAAATAGTTGAAATCCTGTGGACCTATATTAACCAATGTGGAAGATATAATATTGCAGTACCAGAAATCCAGGAAACTATGAAACAGTAAGAAAAAAAGTTTTTTTAAATCTTGAATACTAGTGCTTGGATAGATGTTAAATTTAATTAGAAAATGGAGAGGTATAAAGCTCTTTTGTAGAAAGAAAGGGACTGAATCAAGTACATTACAAGGCATAATATTTGATGAAGTGGAAAAATTGTAAACTGAGAAACAGTAAAAGAGGCAGGTGGGATGGGAGAGGCGAGAGATGATATGCAGAAAAATTTTTGAATACATGCAATAAACAGGTCATTAACTGAACGGGCTCCATAAATGCTAAACAGAACATGTTTTTGTGGAGAAACACACACACACACATTCTCTCTCCCCCCCCTTTTTCTACTTCCCTCTCTCTCCCCACGTTTCTACTTCCCTGTCTGACTACCCATCATTATTTTAATAAAAGAATTGGACTGGCCCCAAAGACACACCTGAAGGTCAGTAGAGTACTACCAGTTTCCTGAGTTTCCAGCTTAGGAGAAAAAGAGAATAAATGGGAAAACAGAGCCTGCCTTTCTTTTTTTTTTTCTTTTAAGCATTTTATTTTATTTTATTTTTTAATATATGAAATTTATTGTCAGATTGGTTTCCATACAACACCCAGTGCTCATCCCAAAAGATGCCCTCTTCAATGCCCATCACCTACCCTTCCCTCCCTCCCACCCCTCACCCCCCCATCATCCCTCAGTTTGTTCTCAGTTTTTAAGAGTCTCTTATGCTTTGGCTTTCTCCCACTCTAACCTCTTTTTTTTTTCCTTCCCCTCCCCCATGGGTTTCTGTTAAGTTTCTCAGGATCCACCTAAGAGTGAACACATATGGTATCTGTCTTTCTCTATATGGCTTATTTCACTTAGCATCACACTCTCCAGTTCCATCCACGTTGCTACAAAGGGCCATATTTCGTTCTTTCTCATTGCCCTGTATGTAGTACTCCATTGTGTATATAAACCACAACTTCTTTATCCATTCATCAGTTGAAGGACGTTTAGGCTCTTTCCATGATTTGGCTATTGTTGAAAGTGCTGCTATAAACATTGGGGTACAAGTGCCCTTACGCATCAGGACTCCTGTATCCCTTGGGTAAATTCCTAGTAGTGCTACTGCTGGGTCATAGGGTAGGTCTATTTTTAATTTTTTGAGGAACCTCCACACTGCTTTCCAGAGTGAGCCTGCCTTTCTTAAAAACGCAACCAAATATGGGGCACCTGGATGGCTTAGTTGGTTACGTGTCCAACCTTTGGTTTTGGCTCAGGTCATGATCTCACAGTTCATATGTTTGAGCCCCAGGTCGGGCCCTGTGGTGACAGCACCAAACCCGCTTGGGATCCTCTCTCTCTCCCTCTCTCTCTGCCCCTCTCCTGCTCACGCTCTCTCTCTCTCTCAAAATAAATAAGTAAACTTAAAAAAAATTGAGCAAATATTTGGGCACCACCAAAATTGGTTTTGTGAGCTTAAATGAAGAGTAGTGTCAATTCAATTGCTTGTGATAACTTACGCAAATGCCGTAATAGATTGTGCAGCACATAGCAGATGTCCAATAGATGGTAGTTGATAGTCTTACTGGGGAAAACTAACATCAAACGAAAAGGAAAACAAAAGATAGTGCCTATCTATTTAGTGTATTTCAAACCACTTTTCAGATTTCAGGCTGAGATTTAAACAACCTACCCTCCAGAGATTTTACCTTTCATTCTTTGTGGTTGTATTTTTCATCACCTTTTTCTAAAATATTTACTTCCTTTGCCCAGTTCATTTCAGTACATTAGCTATTCTTGAACTTTTGAGTCTCAGAGTCTCTTCATGCTCTTAAAAATTATTGAGAACTCCAAAGAGCTTTTGTTTGTGCAGGTAACATCTAATATTGTATGAATTCGAAATTAAAGCTAAGAAATTTTAAATGTTTTATTTATTAATTCAATCCAAAATAACAAACTATTTAATTAACATAAATAATATCTTTTTAAAAAATGACTAATTTATCAACAAAAATTAATAAGAAAAGTGGGATGGTTTTTCATTTTTGCAAATCTCTTTAATGTCTGCCTTAATAAAGGGCAGTTGAATTCTAATATCTGCCTTTGCGTTTAATCTATTATAATATATTGTTTTGGTTGAACTGTATGAAGAAAATCAAGACTCACTGAGATGGGTGGTTAGAAAAGGCAGGAGTATTTTCATAGCTTTTTCAGATAAATGTGTGGATAGTCTTTGATATGACATCTAAACTCAATAACTAGTGAGTTGCAGTGTGGAGTCTTTTTTTAAAGTTTATTTATTTATTTTGAGAGAGAGAGATAGTGGGAGAACACATGGGAGGGGCAGAGAGAGAGAGAGAGAGAGAGAGAGAGAAAGAATTCTAAGCAGACCCTGCGATGTCAGTGCAGAGCCCAGTGTGGGGCTTGAACTCATGAACCACAAGATCATGACCTGAGCCGAAATCAAAGAGTCAGACACTCAACTGACCGAGCCAGCTAGGTGCCCCTAAGTTGCAGTGTGGAATCTTAAATCATATCAATGAACTTTGCATAATCCATTACATTAAAATCCATTACCCATCTCATCCTTTATATAGACTTTTTGTGTTTATATCATATTACAACATGATGCATTGGTAATTTGGAAAATATTGGCTAAGTTACGCAGATCTTCCAAATATTGACATATTCACTTTACAATAACAAAAAGAAAATCACTTGTGTTAATATCACCATGGTTCCCATCAGAAAAATCTTCTAGGTGTTGGGAAGCCATTGTACTCCTGGTGGTAGATGTTAGCTTTCCAAAATTCTAACGCTTGCTTGAAAGTTCCAGTTTTATCATTCGAAACACATACTGTCATTTGTTTTACTTGAAGGGACGGCTCGCTTTGTTCATTTTTGAAAAGTTATTTGTGAAATACCCAAGCCTGAATAACTGTCGTTTGCCCATCAGTGTTTCTTTCACTTAAAATTGTGTTCCATGAAATAGCTGCTCGTCCAGCTGCTAGACAGTTGCACGAGTGCTTTACACACACACACACACACACACACACACACACACACACACACACTCTTTGGTGTGCAGCAGAAGCACTTTATATGTATTTCTTATTTCATCACACAAAATTTTCAAGACACATGTCGTTGAGGGTTGAGATTTCATAAAATCAATAATTGATAATTTTCACTGTTGCATCAAAGACAAACGAAGCAAATGCTTTTTTTTTCCACTGCATTTAAAACCTACTAGTGCAGTCTGATGTCACTCCCTTGATTCTTGCTGGGGTGAAGCAAGTTTTAAAGAGAGAGAGCAAGCAGGGGAGAGGAGCAGAGGGAGAAAGAGAGAGAGAGAGAGAGAGAGAGAGAGAGAGAGAGAGAGAGAGAGAGAGAGAGAGAGAATCTTAGCAGTGTCCACACTCAGTGCGGAGCCTGATGAAGGGCTCAGTCCCACAACCCTGGGATCATAACCTGAGCCAAAATCGGGAGTCAGACGCTCATCTGACCAAACCAGCCACACGCCCCGCCACAAGTTTTATTCATTGTTGCTCTTGTACCAACTCTGCAAATGACATGATGAGGAAGGCGTGTAACGTATTTGTATTATTATGAACATTGTACTGATCTTGTGTATGCCCGAAAAAGTCTTGCAACCCCCCCTCTCCCAGGGCCCGTGGACCACATTTGGAGAGATGCTGTTGTGCAAGACCTCTTTCTAAGCTTATCTTGTGTTGTCTTATTTTAAAGCATCTCCTCTTCTCCCACAGCTCTTAAGTCAAGTTACAGAATCCAAAGTCATGACTGTGTCGTCAGAATATGCAATTGTCAGCTAAACTGCAGAAGACTGGTATGGATAAAATGACTTTAGTAATCTGTTTGGTGATAGCTTTGATACGCTGTAGAAGAGATTGATGTCCAATGGACACATAATAGGAGATGTTGCCGTTGATCCCAACTTCCAGATCACCTATTCTGAATTCAGCCCAGAAAAGAGGGTTGAAAATGGTTGGCACCTGCTGGCTATTTAGTAGCCTCCAAGAAGACTGGGGCTTCTAAATAAATAAATTCCATACTTACATATGCAATGCCCTGTTTACTTAATTACTGATATTCCCCCCTAAATTGTTCCAAAAGAAAGGGAATGGAGGGAATTGCATCCTAATATTGTGCCAAGAGTAAGGAAAGTAGGCATGTCTTCAGCCCCAAGCCTACTTGTCTCTCAACTTGTCACCATTACTATCTTCTATTCTTCTATATCCTTTTAACAACCAGGATTTCATTAAGTGCAGCTCACTGCCCCCCTTCAGCAGCTCTTATCAGGTCCGTCGGAAGTGTAAAGCCACCAGTTGCCTAAAAAATACTGCCCGTTAAGGTTAAAATTAAAAAAAAAATAATCCATTTCCACCCCAGAACTGGAAAGAAAAGAAAGTACTACCGAACAAGAGCACATACAAAGAGGTGAAATTCTTATATGTGTAAATATTGTAAATTAGTTCATGAAAATGGCATTCCATTTGGCTCTCATACCACTAGGCCAAAGATTTGTGTACATCGGGGTCTACACTTCACAAAGCCTCTGTCCAGCAGCTGGTGTTGTCTCCTCTGAACATTACAGTGTGGGGGCTACACCACCTGTTGTTTACAGGTGCCGACAGAGTTCTCCATGAGAGGTAGACTCCTATTATCCAGAATCACAGAGACGAACTTACGAAACCACAAAATAGTGTATTACATTTTGTACTGATAGATGTAAATGCTACAAGGATACGTGTGTGGGCTAAATGCCTGTTCCTTACCTGTAGGCACATATAGGAAGGGAAATAGAATCAGAGTGACCTAATAAGATTAAATCAGTGTAAGGGAAATTAGTTGGGTCATTCAAATATTTGAGAGCATTGAGCTAAGCATACATTTCCACGGCAAAGGTAAATTTGCCATTAGAATCTTCTCCACGTGGATTGGTCATTGTCATTTTTGACTGGGCAGCTCCTTGTGATGCAGTGGAAAGAGCAGGGATGGCCATTGTCAGACAGCTCCCAGACATCTCAACACCACTTGTCACTGCTATGTGTCCTTTGATTAGTGACTTAGCCTCCTTTAGCTAAGGATTAGCCCTGGAAATAAAATGAGGTAATGGATGTGGGACACAATAACATGTCTCACATCTGATAGGACGGCCGTAAAAATGAATTCCCTCTCTGACTCTTGCTTTTCAATGCTTCCATTGCTGACTCCCCATGCAGTTCTCTTTAACACTTTATTCCTTTCCATCTGTTCACATGCTAAGTGAAGTTATAGTTTGGTCATGTAAACAACAGCTCGTTGTTTACTGAGGGCTCACTATGTCCTAGGCATTGCATTTACTAAGCCAATTTTAATGTATTATCTCATTTATTCCTATAGCAACTCTCTGAGAAGTGCTATAATTATTGCCATGTTACAGATGAGGAAACAGAGACACAAGTCTCAGCTAATTTACCTGCCTGGATGTGGTGAAACTGAGATTGGGATGTAGGCAGTCTGACTCCATAAGTCATGTTTTTCAGTGCAATTCTACACTGATACTCAAGTGGGCTTTGCCTGGGCACCATTTTCTATCTCCACTAGGACGTCACACACCCTGGCTCAGTTCATTATGTGTTGATTTGTAGTTTAATTCTCAGAGGGCATCTTCGTTCCTACCTTTCTGTTCTTGGTCGGGGTCTGCCACCATCACCTTAATTTGTAAGCTTTTTGTTCACTTAATTTGCGAGCATATGAAAATCTGGCACTTGTGCCCACAGTGAAAACAAAAAGTTTATCCTCCTATGAGAAATATTTGTATTTGTACACTCATATTTGTAGTAAGTATTTATCGATCACCTACCACTTTCCAGGTGTTGTTCTAGGAACTGGAAATACAACCTAGACCAGAGATTCTCAACCGGGGCATACTGACATTTTTGACAAATACTTCCCCGTTGAGCAGCCTGTCCTATGCATTGTAGGATATTTAGCAGCAGGCCTATCATCTACCCCAAGACCCCTGTGGCATCACCCCTACCCAGTGGTGACAACCAAAAATGGCTCCAGACATTGGCAAAAGTCCCCTAGAGTAAGGCAGCAAAATCACTGCTGCTTAAGACTCACTGGCCTCATCCTTGCTTTCACGAAGCTTCAAAGATTGAGCTAAAACAAGCAGAAAAAGAGATAAAATAGTACAGTTTCAGAAAATATCAAAGTGGAGTGATAGAGAAGGATAGAGCAGGGGCCTATTTAAACAGGGGAGTCTGGGACCTCACCCTCAAGCTTTCCTCACGCCCTGAAGCTCTGCTAAAACAGAACTCCCTCTGATGGGTACATGACCTACTAGTGCGAAAACTCCTTCCAGCAGAGGCCTTTATGGGCCTCCTTGGGTTGCAGGAATTCATGCTCAAGCTATAAACATGGGTCCCCTTGACCTACTCCAGCTTTCAGAAGTGAAGAAATACAAGTTAAATTGAAGTCAGAATAGGTGGAGGCATTCGAGATCTCCCTGTTCCCACCTGGCTACCCTGTAGCCTTGACATTTCGCTCCACTTGGAGATGACCAAGGTGTGCTAACAGGCCACCAAATACCAACAGAATGGCTTGTGACAGCACCGGCCCCACTCCCCCAGCTTCTGAACCATGCTACCCTGTGCAGACTTGAAAACAAACTGCCTTTGAAGGTATATAAATGATGCTTTTTTTTTTAAGTTCTACAATAAACTTTTGGTGCAAATTTCTGCTGCTCTGAGTTTCAAAATCTTTCCGAAACTGCTGTTAACTGCAGTCGGGGGACAGTCAGAGATAAAAGACCTTTTTTATATTTTCAGATTATCGGCACCATTTTGTGAGCAGTTCCTTTCTATTTGCACCTTGCAGACCGTTTTGTTAGCTCCCAACAGCAACAGCTCCCTGCTTGCGTGTTCCTCAGCTTGGCGGTATCTACTGTTTCCAACACTGTCAGAAATACAAGCATATACAGATTTAGTACGCAGGCAATTGTCCTGGTTTTATTCTGTGTCAGTGCCCCAGATCCAGTAACTTCCCACCCTCTGTCTCTGTTCCCCTGGGGCCTGCAGTCTCACCCCGAGAGCCAGTCCACATGATGAAGATTCCCTCTGCCGGTTTGCAGACGTTCATTCATTTGTTTGCTCATTCATCCTATAAACATTTCTCAAATGCTGCTATAATCCAGGTCACATGCTAAGTGCAAGCACCTATCCCTTCATACTCCTACCAGTCTTTCTAGACCTCTTGCTTATTGCCAGATTCCCTGGACACCATGCCTTATCCAACTGCTGAGACTATCTCCCTACGCCCAGCCTGCCTGTTTGCTTCATCTATATACATCAGGACAGAGTTTAGATTTCCTTCCAGCCCTCACCTAGTCTCCCCCACAACTGACTACACCCTATTTTCATACTAACATTTCAGAATTGGGGTGCCGGGTGGCTCAGTTGGTTAAGCGTCCGGCTTCAGCTCAGGTCATGATCTCACGGTTCGTGAGTTCAAGCTCCGTGTCGGGCTCTGTGCAGAGAGCTTGGGGCCTGGAGCCCGTTTCAGATTCTGTGTCTCCCTCTCTCTGCCCCTCCCCCACTCATGCTCTGTCTCTGTCTCTCAAAAATGAATAAATGTTAAAAAAGAATTTTAAATCAAATAACTGACGAGGTCATGTCTACTAAATGTTGCTGCTAGTTTAAATAAATATAAAAATAAAACCTCCTCGAAGATTTCCAGAACCCAGAGTAGATAATATGTGAGCCTAAGGCAGTGATTGGACTTTAACTGTCTATCAAATCAGAGAATCTCAGACATCTACAGAAACGTATTAGTTGTTTATCAATTCCATGCCTAAAAACGAATATAATTATTAACCATGTGGCAATTCACATTTATTGAATAATTTGTGTACCCTGCTATGAGTGAAGCATCTGATTAATGTAATTGAGTCCTGGAAAATTATCCTCTCCAAGGCTGGGAGCTCGCCACTGACCTGGGCAGCCCCGGGTGTTTCATTGCAACTCTGGATGAGTTCTCCAGTTTGTCATGTCCAGATCTTCCTTCCACCCTCTGCCTTGCTGCTCCCTCACGTATCTCTTGAGTCTTCCTTTCTCGAGGTGGAACATTACCAATAATCCATGTAACCGGTCCAGCCTTTGATAGCATGGACACAGCTCCCTCCCTCCCATCAGATATCAGTGCTTCTAAAAGTGTGGCCCCAGAGGTGCCTGGGTGGTCCAGTCAGTTAAACGTCCAACTTTGGCTCAGGTTCAGGGTTCAGGAGTTTGAGCCACGAATCTGGCTCTGTGCTGACAGCTCAGAGCCTGGAGCCTGCTTCAGATTCTGTGTCTCCCTCTCTCTCTGCCCCTGCCTTCTTATGCCCTTTCTCTCTCTTAAATAAACAGACAAACAAACAAAAAATAAACATACATTTAATAAATAAACATGCATTCAATAAATAAATAATAAATAAATAAATAATAAATAAATAAATAAATAAATAAATAAATAAATAAATAAATGTGTGGCCCCAGATAACCAAATACTGTATTTCAGGTATGCACAGAGCTGAGGAATTCTGTCTTTGGCTCTGTATTTTATTTTAATGTAAATAAGTTGACATGAGGGCCTGTAGCTTAGAGTTGAGGGATGTAGAGAAGAGGCAGAAAGCCCGGACAGAAAGCATTGTGTACCCAGGAACTAAGTTGAATAAGTTACATGGCATAGTTCAGGTATGCTGAGAGTTACATAGTAATCCCTGAAAAGTCACACAGAGCGAAGTCCTGGCAAACCCACCAAGTAGGCATTAATATTTTCCCCAGCACCATTATTACAAAGGGGTTGTACTGTATCCAAAACCCTGATTTTATTACTTCATTACTCAATAGCTGCCTTTCAAATAATATATATTGATTATCCACCCGGTATGAGGTACTACTACAGTGAACAGAAGCTTTCCAACGAAGGTCTCTCGACATTCTGTCCACAACCACAAAGTCTGTGAGGAGCTAATGAGGCATTCTGGGAATCCTCCGGGGCATTCTACAGCGGAATCAAAAATAGCTCCAGGACACAAAGGACAAAGCCACTCGGAGCAGCACTGGGGTCCCCTTCAGTGGTTGCCCAAGTAGAAGCTGGGTGTCTCTCAGCAAACCCACCCTCCCTGTTGATATCCCCTGGGGCTCTGAGAGAGCCTACTGATTTGAGAATGAGCACCTTTCTTCGCTATTTGAAACTCTTGAATGCCATTCAAGGACACAACCTTGCCACCTTAGAGGGAGCGCAGTCTCCTGACAGGAAAACAGCTTGCGCGTTCCACATTACTTTAGGTTCGGCTTTCCTGGGGAGTCATGTTGCCTTGGCTCCAGTGCGAGTCTTTCTGCTTCAAACCCTCCCAGAAATGTCACAGCGGTGCTGTCCTGCCCCACGCCTGTTGAGCACTAACCTGGAATCCATGCCAGTGACTAACATGCCATAACTCAGCAACAGGCTATTACAAACATCTCTGGATATTAGGTTGGGCTGCAGCCTGTGACTAGAGGGAAAAAAGTGGTGGGGGAGGGGGAAGTTGGTGACTATTTCTGGTAACATTCTTTTAACTTGGAGGCATTGCCAGCATTTCGTGGGTAGAATGAATGTGTAACTTAAAAGCAGAGTGGCGAGATGTGTCATGCTGCTTAGCCTCTCTGGGCCTCTCTAATGTTTACCTCTGGTGTTTTTAACCACAATGGGAACTCATAGTTTCTCATCATGGTGGTAAACATGCGTCCCAAACATTTTGGAATATCAATATCAGAAGAATGCATGATGCTAGTTTTAATTTTCAAAATTAACACTGGGGATTAAGAGGTACAAAAAAAGTGTATGATTTGCATTAGCACCTTCTTATTTTGTGACAAGAATCATCCTTAAATGACAGGCGCCTATTCCCAGCTCCTGAGTTTGAATACAGTATGACAAAAGACCTATCAATAATTTGCTAATTAGCTCAGTTATGATTTACTTTCATCTCCACACATTTCATGTCTTTAATGAGATCTATTTATTCTTTATTATTCTCTGCAGAAGTTTCAAGGATATATTCACTGATTGAAACAGACATGTGGGCAACAATGTCACCAAGAGCCTCCATTTCCTTATCTAGACCGTTGGCCAGAAATAGCTGACCATTATCCCAAGTTTTTCCTTAAACATATTTTAGATTAGATTAAATGATAGAAGCCGTCCTTTTTAAAAACTTGAATTATATTTTCTGCTGCACATTTTAGGGTTAGTTGCCATTATGAAATCTTAATAAAATTATTATCATTACATGATTCCTAGCAATCAGATTGTGTCTTCCCAATGTACGCGATCTGTCATATCCCCAACATCATTATGCGTCATCTTTATGTACCTATAAAAATTGTGACCTTCTGTAACCCAAACCTAAATTTGTAGAACAAAACTCTACAATTCCCCAAATAGTACATCCTTTTTCCACTGCAGGTTGTTTTCTGTAAATTATCTATCACTCTTATAATGGCCAATATGATTATGGGGGTAGCAAGTAATAGGAATAACACAGATATCTGAAGTCCACAAATAAGCCAAACCCCATTTGAGTAAATTGCTTCTGCCTTTCCTTGATAGATCTTAGTCCACTTATATCCATTTATTGTCCTATTCACCCTCTAGTGGAGTTCTTAATAATCAGTGGAAATATATAGAGAGAGAGTGAAACGATAGAAAAATAAAGGAGACAGAGGGTCCAAATAGCCACAGAGTTGAATGATTCATGGGGTATGTAGGAGTTGACTGTATTATTATCAAGATGATATCTTTGTGGATGTGAATTACGTAGGACTATTTATAATCTTTGTGTTAATTGAGATATATAGAGAATACAATTACATGGCAGCTAATAAAAGAACTTTTTAAAGATTCCAGCTTAAACACAGTTGTCATTTTAAAAGACTTTGTGGAAAGATAGACTTTGAAATAGATCTTAAATTCTACAGAGGAGCTAAAATCTCTCCCGGGGTGTGAAGTCAAACACCTCTAACTGTAGTTTCAAGTTACTGGTTTGATGCAATCACTGTTGATTTGTGTCCTTGTAATCATCAGGAATGTTCTAGAAGTACAAAATTTGGCACCTCACTTTAGAATCTGAAGAGAACATTACTGATGTTTTACAAAAATTTTGAGCAAAAGAAAACCCTAATTTGCAGCTCACGTCAACCCGTCTTTTTTCTTCAGCCTAATATGGATATAAAATGTATCTGGCATTAGTGTTTCCTACGGTTGCTACAGCTTGCCAGAATGTTCAGACCTTTCCACAATAAATCCTTTATTACAATAAATATAAAAAGACATAGGACTCTAAACAGCTCATCACATTCCTTCTAATGTTCTTGTCCTCGAGAACATATTTTAATATATATTAAGTATTTGTATTTATTTTCACAATGATAAATTCATTCCTATAGCTATTGCCCTTTAAGGGTTTTTAGTGCACATGTGTGAGGTGGTAAACTGGATGCATTCATTCTGATCACTTTCACACTGGAAGAAAATTCAATCTTTCCCTAAGTTTCTCGGCTTATTTATTACATAGCTTTTTGACATAACGTAGTTGTCATCTTCTTAGAAAGACAGATTAACATAAAGCCAGGCTATACTTTGTAGATTCTGATTCTGGAAGACCTCTGGATATCTTTAAATTATGTGAAGGATTTAATTAAATGAATGATGTGGTTTTAAATGTGTTTATTACCCTCATTGTTAACCACTTACAGTAAACCCTGGATATACCTGCTAAGATATTGCTCTTTGCGGTTAATAAAACTTGCATATAGTTTTTTGAGCCTGTTCATAAAGCTGGCGAAGGTTGAGAGTGTTATTACTTCTACCCTGTGGTGTGATCAGGTAATTGAGAATTATACCGACTGAGGGAAGAGGAGGATTACTTTAGGCTTTGTTAAAGGAATATTAACTTTAGTAATACATCCAGCCCTCTCCTTCCAGATATCCGTGTTCATAGAGTAGTCGGCAAATATGTGTCTCTGTATGTGGAAGGTAAGGAACAGACCTTAATAAAAGATCAGATGTATAGAGGGGGTGTGTCTATAGTACATTCAAGTGCAAGGAGGGGTCACATCCACACCAGCGAAGGAGAGATCCTAGACCAGGACTTTGAGCAAACACATACAATAAATGTTATGGGAGCAAACGCAGAATCCCTTCGTTTTCCCGCAGCATCTTTTCCGGGAGGCTGAAAGAGAGGAAAAAATAATAATAATAATTTGGATGCTTCCTTAGCTGTGTTGACTTTAGAAGCTGGCTGACATCATTTTCTATTCATTAATTCATTTCATAGTCTTCTGTTTTGTGTAATACTGCATCTCATTTATTAATATTTCCTCTGGGCACATTTTCATGTATTCCCTTAATCTAATGCAGAGGTCAAGAAACAGAGGTAGAGACATACATCCCAGAAATCCCGCCCCTCCCTAATTATGTCTTAACTGGGTAGGGTAGGATAATTTTAAATGCATTGACTGGATATGTACATGCTTAGTTGGCTTTTGATTTTGTTGTTGAATATTTTGAGGAATGTCTGATTGTGCTTCCTGATTTGTCAGCAATCCTCACCCTTTAATACAACATCTTAAAAGGTCGTTGTATTAGTCACTTTAGAATGACCCAAATAGCAATAAAACATTCCTCATTAGATGATGAAAAAATCACAGTGAAAGATCAGGCATATTCCTCATATTCCTATTTATTTGTCTATATCAAACTCAAATGTATTTATGCTTAAGATTAGTAATAAACTTGTGTTTTAGATTTAAGCATTTTTGGCTCAATATAAAATTAAAAGGATACAGCTCACACAAACTACAAAAAACTGTACCTACCATATTTTGTGCTTTATTATGAAAAAAGTAGATTTTATGTCCAACGTTGCTTATATTTACATAATACCCAAAAGTCAGTTTGAGCAATTAAGCAAATTAATTTACTAGAGTAATAATCACTGGTTTTAATTTTTAACCCCTTGATTCCCCAAAAGTCAAAGTCTTTTATCTTGGGATAAAACAGCAATTTTGGATTGCTTTTATTTTATAAACAATATGACATCAGAAATACCAAACTTCATGCTAATTTTTTTAAAGCATAGACCACATATTTAAATTATTGTTCTTTATGTTTGACATTGATTTGACATTGATAATATTTATGCTCAAGAGGTTCACAGAATTGTGAGAGGAATTAAGATGGACCTATGATCTTCACTTGACTTGAATGTGAACAGAAGGGGAACTGTCCAATGGCCTTCTTTAGGAAATAGGCCAGGATTCAAAATGGGATAATGCACAGTAGCCTCTGGTTAATGTCCTTAAATGCCAATATTTGTAGAAAAGCCAACTATATAACAAATAACAAGTAATAATACTTTCTATTATTAGAGCTAAATCCCAAATTTTCTCTTTCATGTATATCTCAGGTAGTGTTTCTTGGTCAATAGGTGGCTTTCCTCCACAGTGCGATTCAGAGAATCAGGTCCATTTCATCCTCTTAGGCTACGGAGTCCTCTGCTTCTGCCAACAGTAGAGAAAAAAGCGTAGATGAGAACTCAAGAAAGCTTTATAGAGACAGGCCTGAAAGTGGCTCACGTTTCATTAGCTAAAAGTGAATCACATGACTTAACTACAAGAAAATCTGGGAAATGTAGTATAGCTGTGTTCCTAGGGTAAAACGAGAACACTGTCTCTGCCACACCTACTATTTCATATGTTCCTAAAAATGAGGAAAAGCACTATTAGGAACTGGCTTCTGGGGCTAGCTTTGTCACTGAAAAAGTATAGAAAATTTAACAGGTTCTAGACCTTCTTGTATTATTTGGTCTCATAGAGCTCACAATCTAAAAGAAAAGACAAACATCAAGTAAACACACAAACATACAGTTACACATTAATGTAGGCTTCATGAGAACATGGACCATGGCTCTCTAACACTTTAAACAGTGCTTGGTACATAGTTGGTGCTCAATGATAATTATTGAATAATGCATGCCTGAAGGCATGAATGAATAAATGAAAATATATGATGGAAAAAGAATTGCTGCTATGAAAAAAAAAAGCAGTAGGGAAATCTAAATTCATTTGGGCGATCAAGGTCTTTCTGAGGAAGCACTATTGACTTTGAAACCTGAAGGATGAGTAAGTTAGCCGAGTTGGGTGACAGAATTTTGCAAGCAGAGGGAACACCAGATTCCAAAGATCTGAGCTGGGAAGAGATGGGTATGTCGAAGAGCTGCAGCAAGGCTATGGCAGGAACCCAGAGGGGCTGGGTGGTCATGTGGAAGGCAGACTAGAAAAGTAGGCAAGGGCTGTCCCAGGGAAGTATTCTATAATGTGTTCAGCCTTTTTGTCTTTCCTGCAGGCATAATGGAAGGAGAGTGGAAAGGATAAAGAAGGGTAAGAGGTGATGTGATCCTATTTTCATTTTAAAAGATCGTTCCAGCTTTCTGTGAAGAATGGGTTGAGGTGGGGTCAGGGTAGGAGCAGAGAGACTAATTAGGAGGCTACACAGCAAATCATCCAAATAAGATGACTAAACCAGGGCAGTGGTTTAGAACAAGATGGAGGCACAGGAGATGGAGGGACTCGAAATGCATGTTGTATGTAAAGGAAATTGGAGCAGATGGACTTATACAGCAATAGAATCTGTAACTGTGTTAGTCTTTTTTTTTTTTTTTTTTTTTTTTTTTTTTTGGAATGTCGTTACAATGACTATGCTGCCACCAGACAGGAGACATTTAGTGTTGCTTCCTTTAGATTTCTGTAGCACCTTTGTCCCACCTCTGAAGATTTACTCAAAGATCAGTCAAATAACAAGCATTTAAATTTAGGCTAGATTCTTGGGGTTCTCAAAATTTGCTCCAGATGATGTTGTGTTTCTGGGTTTCTTTGTGTTCAAGAATTTATTTGGATAGACTGTGTAATTACAGTGGACGGTTTGGGTTTATGTTAATGTGTTGATGGGTAAATGGGTCTTTACCTTTAGTGTCTAAATATTTTACCCATAAAACTTTTTTTAAAAAAAGATAAATTTTGGACCATCTTTTTTATCTTCTTAATGTGGTACTGCTGTTTCTGTTTTAATTTTTCAGCTTAATGTTTTAAGAAGTAATTCAAATATTGAAATGGTGTTAAAACTTTATCCTTGAAGCCAGTGTTCTACTATTTCAGAGTTAGTTGTCATGGTTCAGGCCTTTATTAAGATTTCTTTGGAGATAAGAACACTCTGTACAGAGGGCTGGGAATTTGATGCTCTTGAATTCCATTCTGCTCACCTCCCTTTCCCCATTTGTTCTTGGCTTGGAAATTTATCTCTGTCTGTATTTCTCATCTTGAAAAGGACATTATCGTGATTTCCCAGAGGTGTTTGGAGGGCTATCCTAGTGTTTATCAATCAGCTTTTAAGGTGATATGGATAAAGGGATATTATGATCTTGGGAATTGATATGTCTGTAAAATTGCTGCTACGCACAACTAAGAATTCTGTGAAGCCTTGGCAGATTTCCTACAGGGACGATATACCCACAATCAGTGAAATACATCCAGGAGATTCCCTCCCTCATTCTAAAGATAGAGCCTCCTTTCTGGGGCCCTTCTGGGAATGGCATTAATATGTGTTGAATGTTGTTTCCATTTTAAAAGTGTATTTGGACAATTTTCATCCAAAATGTGTTATTTTGAGTGGTAAAATTCTTTGATGGCTTTTGATCTCTGGAGAGAAAACTGGGGATGCGGAGTGAGGGGTATGATTTTTACAAAGAGATTTTTGGTTGTTTCTGCCGAGCACACTGATGCTGATAACCTTATTTTTTCATTTGATGTCCCATGTGGTATTGCTCACTTTCTCTTTGACGTGGGCCCCGTTCTGTTTAAAAACATTCTTTCCAAAATTCGTTAAAGTTATTTCTTTGTTTCGCCCTGCTCTTTCCTGTCATGTAGCCACCTTAGTGCAAGATTATGCTATACGTGATCCAAACCAGTCACAGGAAATTGAGAGAATCTTGTAAATTCACTTTGTTGTTCTGATTTTAGTTTGTATGTGGAAGTAGGATAGGAATATAAAAATAGCATAAAGTATGCTTTCAAATTCCATGGTGTTACTTGTAATTCCAGGCAGGTATTTGCAGATTTCACTTATTTCAAAACTGGTACTTCTCCCCATCCAAAAGAAAAACAAACAAAAACAAAAACAAAAAACCCCTCAGGACTAAAGTTAATTACACAGGGGCACCTAAGTGGCTCAGTTGGTTGAGCCTCTGACTCTTTGATTTTCCCTTAGGTCATGATCTCACAGTTCATGAGTTACAGCCCTGCATGAACAGCACTGAGCCTGCTTAGGATTCTTCCTCTCTCTCTACCCCTCCCCTGCTTGCACTCGCCCTGTCTCTCAAAATAAATAAACTTTAAAAAAAAGTCAATTACACAGGAGAACTTGACAGTCCAAGCAGTCTTACTTTTTTTTTTTTTTTTTTTAACTTTAAGAGATCAGCCAAGCAGATCTCTGGCTACATTGCTTTCTGGCATCTGGTACAGAAAATGAAAACCTTCATGTTCTAAAAGCAAAGTGTTTAAAAAGAAAAAGTTGACCTTCCAAGCATTTGGATTTACTGCCAAAACACTAAAAATGAACCATAAAGCAGAAAAACTATGAGTCAGGTGAACTCTCCATTCTATTTCAAGGGCAAAGTTCTAGTTATGTGAATCAACTAAAAACAGTGAAAAAAAAGGAAGGTGTGTGTGTGTGTGTGTGTGTGTGTGTGTGTGTGTGTGTGTTGTTTTCCCCACTTGTACATACCTGCTTCACTCCTATTCTCCCCTTGGGGCACAGTCTTTTTATAGTAATGGTGGTAATTAGACCCCTTCCTTTTTAGATGCTCTTAATCATCTTTTGGATTTGAAGCCAATGTCTCTACCTCAAAATAGAATGAAAATTCAGGTTCTTAGCTTGTGGCAACCCTGGTCACTCTTAGTGCTCAACGAAGGTTTATTGACCTTAAAAACAGGCACTACGCTAGGCGCATATGAACAAGCTGCTACAAATGAGTACTTGTGAATAACTTCCCTAACGTCAGTAAAGAACATGACATTCGTGCATTCAATTAGACTCCTGATCCTGTGGAAAACGTGTGTATTTTCTATTACAGTGGCACCAGGAGATGTGTTATGGAAGAAGACAGCTATTCTTCTTACTGTCAAATTAAGAATTTGCCTCTAAATCCTAATGTCCGTTAGTAATTCATTACAGCTCTATGATTCATGAGTCATTTGAAAGTTTAAACATTATTTTCTATTTTCAACCTAGTCTTAGTAACATCCTTTTATGGATCTTCACCTACCTCTTTGACGTTTTAGTGAATTTCCTGCGGATAAGTCTATTGTCATCTTTTCCAGACCATTCAAAGCTTTATAGACTTCACATCTTCTTTTTAATACCCCATATTTTTTAGTCTGTCTTTATACAACTACTTCCCTATTCCCTTCGGACACTTCATATATATCTCATGAGCTATAGTAGTCGAAACTACAAAAGTTATTTAAGGTGCAGACACAAAATTTTTGTAAAGAAGGTAGATTTTATTTATATGTAATTGTATTTATGATTTCATTTTCTTATAAGCAATGCCTTCCTCATAATATTACTATGAGGGTTGAGTGACATGATGTTTGGAAAGTAATCAGCACAGAACTTGGCATGGTAGGCGCTCAATAAATGTTAACAATCGTTGTTACTTGATCTTTATAACATTTTAATGACCACACACCATTACCAACCACTTTGATTTTTTTTTAAGTTTATTTATTTATTTTGAGAGAGAAAGAGCACAAGCTGAAGAGGGGAAGAGAAGAGTAGGTGAAAGAGAGAATCTCGAGCAGGCTCCACACAGTCTGCACGGAGCCTGATGCAGGGCTCCTACTCACAAACCGTGAGATCGTGACCTGTGCTGAAGTCAAGAGCCATACACTTAACCGACTGATCCACTCAGGCGCCCGCCATTTTGATTTTTTAAATCCTTATTTACTAATAGAGGGTATGATCAACATTCCTAACACCATCTCCGGTCTTGTCTGAGTCACTCATTCAACAAACACATTGACTAAGTATTCTAGGAATTGATACTAGGTACTAGGGATGTAGCCACCAAAAAGACAAGGTCTCTACATTCAGAGAGCCTACCACAAACAGGGAAACTAGTGATTACAGGGAATCACAGGGAATTACAGTAAGGTGCAGTGAGAAGTATAGGACCAGTGGGAGAGCATAGAAGGGGGAGCTAACCAGTACAGGGGGCTGGTAGGCTTCCTGGAAGAAGTGATGTTAAAGCTGACACCTGGAGGTAAGTAGGAGTCAGCCAGACAGATGGGGAAAAAGAAGGACAAACATGGAGTGATTGCCAGAGGACTAGTGTGTGTGATGCTTGAAGGTGAGAGAAAATGCTGTGTATTGAGGAACAGGAAGAAATCCAGCATGAATGGAGAGGGGAATAACAGAAAGAGAAGGCTGGAGATGTGGGCAGGCACCAGACCTCAAAAAGCCTTGGGATTTATGTCAAGGAATATGGACCGTATCCTGCAGTGGCTGCAAAATGAGCGGTCGGTCAGTCCTCTTCATCCACCTGATACAATCCAGGCTGCTTAATCCCTCCACCTTTTCAAGCCCCCTTCCCATTATGACCCCACATGAGTTTGCATATTTCCTCGCCTGGAATGCCCTTCCTCAAAGTCTGTAGTTCAATCGAGGAAGCATGTCTTGAGTAACGGGTGTGTGCCAGGCATTATGAGCCTTCATCCCTCCAATACCTTTCACTCACTCAGGCTATAAAATATTTTTTAAGCACCAACATGTAGAGGGAGCTGTGCTACTTTTAAATGACATTTCTTCTGTGAATGCCCCCAGGTGCTCCAATTGGAATAATCTCTTCCATTTTTCTTCATCCTTTAAAATCCTAATATTCTAAATAAATCTCTCGTCTGGCTCTTGCCACTTTGGATACTGCGTTCCAGCTAATTCCGTCATGAGTCTGAAACCTCTACAAGATCTCTGTGTTGTCGGGGACAGAGTCCAGGTCCAATGTACCATTGCTTGAGTCCAGGAGCGGCAATGACCCACGTTGCCAAGCACAGCAACTAAATTATTTGTTTCAAAGTGATTAAACCCGAATCCAGTTCAATTTCTCAAAAAAAAAAATCACTGCTTATTACAAGATCCCAAGATTTACATAAAAACCCCACGAGGGAATAACGTGTTATGAAGGATTACACGCCTAAAGTACTTGAAACTGTATCACCACCTCTACCTTTAGCTCTGTACTATGCATTTACTCCTGCTTTTTGTATATTCTTACTATCATGGTAAATCAGAAACGAAGAAAAATGAGTAGACTTCTACCTATGGATTGCTAAAAATAAAATTCTGCCTCACCTTTAGCTTTTCCATTTTACAGCTCTCTACATGAATTTACAGCTAGCATTTTTCATGGTTACTTCTGTATTTCCTAGGCACACCAGTGGTGCTTCTGGCAGGTTCTGTGATTCACAGTGGCTACTAAAGTTGAATCCTGATTGTCTCCACAGTGAATACTATAGTTGAGGTTTAATTCTCTCCCATGTGTCAGTGGTCTATTTGAGTAAAAGGACAAGGAAAAACCACTTAGCCCTAGGGAATTTTTTTTTTAATGTCTATTTATTTATTTTCGGAGACACAGAGAGGGGTGGGGGAGAGGGAGAGAGAGAGAATCCCAAGCAGGCTCAGCGCTGTCAGCTGAGAGCCTAACATGGGGCTCCATCCCACGAACCGTGAGATCATGACCTGAGCCAAAATCAAAAGTCAGATGCTTAATCAACTGAGCCACCCAGGCGCCCCAACCCTAGGGACTTTTTAAATACCAATGACAAAATTTTGCTGAGATAGCAGACAGTTTTGTATGGGAGACCCACAGTACATGTCTTCAGATATATTGCCCACTTCAGCCTGCTTGCCCCCACCCATTTAAGCTTTATTTGAAATCGCATGAAACGTTTTGAGGACTTTCCTTGTGGGCTCTCAGGAGGCCATTTCAGATAACCTCCTATAGCTAACATTCAGAGTATCCTTCCCAGGGGAAGTTTTGGGTAGGGTGGAGCCTTACCAAGGAACTGGACTTAGTTATAGGCTTGTGGAGACTCAGTCTTTAACCTGGTCACCGTACTCAATTTTCTTTTCTATGATCGGACAACAATCTTTCAGCTGGATTGTGATACTCTTAAATAGCTGATATAATAGAGCTGCTGCTGATTGACAGGGAGGAGATTTTCACTTAAGAAATGACACTCTGGAGGGGCGCCTGGGTGGCTCAGTTGGTTAAGTGTCTGATTTCGGCTCAGGTCATGATCTCCTGGGTTTGGGAGAAAGCCCCCTGCATCTGACTCTGTGCTGACAGCTCGGACGGAGCCTGGAGGCTGCTTCGGATTCTATGCCTCCCTCTCTCTCCACTCCTCCCCTGCTCATGCTCTATCTCTCTCTCTCAAAAAATAAATAAACATTAAAAAAAATTTTTTTAATGAAATGAAATGCCACTTTGGAAATGTCCCATGCCCAGCTTCTATTTAGTTACTTCTCTTTCCTTATCCTGTTTATAATAATCCTAGAGCAGTTACTAGTCACTGAGTGAGAGCTATGTGCCGGGTGCATACAATACATTATCGAAGTCGATCTTCCAGATTACTCTAGGGCAGCACTATTGTTTTCCTTACAATCAAGATGAGGAGATACCTGTAGAGAAAAATAAGTCATAGCTGTAATTCTCTGCTCTTGGTCACTAAGCTGTACTTCTTTCTGGCTCTTGCTATTATAGATTCAGAGCACACACCTTAACTTCACTATCGGCTAGAACAAAGCTGAGTTGTGGAAGTTAATTTCCTGGACACGTTCTGAAAACAAACCTCACACTCTGAACCCAAAATTCAGATTTTCGAGCTTACCTTTCCACATAGGATAATTTTCCACCATGTATGTATTTTCAAAGTTAACTGTAAAACTTCAAAAGAAGAAAAAATACACAGCAATAACAATGTTGAGAAATTCTTTTGCTAATCTATATGTACTTTTTTCTTCAGAACCCTGTAGCCTACTGACAGCATAAGATACTCTATTATTCAGCCAGGCAGAAGAGAAAACCCCAATCTCAGTAGGCAGGCAAATAAAAGTATGGGCTTAAAGGTGGCCTTGCCACCTTGGACACACCCACACACAGTCTTTTCTGGGTCAGTTATCAGAAATCATTGCCTCCTTCTGTCTTACACAATTGGTGGTACTTTGGAGTAAGAGGAAGATGACCATCACCCTATCATAATACAGATCATTCCCACCCACCAGCACCTCCTCTCCCCTCCCCCACACCACCATTCCCCTTCCTGAAGATGCTCAGAATCGTGCTTGCTTGACTTTAGTAAAGGCAAATGCGGTTAAAGCCATAGCTATGCAGACAAGTGGTTTTGAGTATTATGTTCATCTTTATTAACTATTATCAAATGAGAAGGAAGAGCTCTTAGATATATTAGCAGACTGTTGCACACTTGGTTCATTCAGCTGTCAATTTCCTTATGTGTTTCCATTTTTTATCACAGAAATGTTAGCTACTCAGGTTAAATTATGTTCTCTTTTCTATAGGTACTTAGGTTTACTATTAAAAAATAATAATAGAGGGGCGCCTGGGTGGCGCAGTCGGTTAAGCGTCCGACTTCAGCCAGGTCACGATCTCGCGGTCCGTGAGTTCGAGCCCCGCGTCAGGCTCTGGGCTGATGGCTTGGAGCCTGGAGCCTGTTTCCGATTCTGTGTCTCCCTCTCTCTCTGCTCCTCCCCCGTTCATGCTCTGTCTCTCTCTGTCCCAAAAATAAATTAAAAAAAAAAGTTGAAAAAAAAAATAATAATAATAATAGATAAATTTTTCTGGAAGTCAGATTGCCTGAGTATTTTCCTAATCAAAGAACTTGATGCATTTGAGTACAATAAAACTCATTTTGTTGAAGTGTGAATGGGCTGGTCTTTCCAGGAGTCTTACAGTCTTGCCATAGAGTAGGCAGACTATTTGAGAAAAAAAGCCAATATTCATACATACACAGAAATTGAATCATCATTTTAACTCATTCTCAAACCTATCAGCTTTCACAAGCTACCTTTAAATGAGCAAATGAGAGCAGTGTTACACATATATGCACATACACACATACCTGTATATTAATACACACATGCAGAGTGATATTTAATTGTCAACTATTTCTCTTACTGTTGATGAAAAGAATCGAGTTTTAGGAATGGATTTATGTTCTCGGCAGTAATTCTGTGGTTTCGGAAATCCCACTAGAGGACAGCTTATCTCATTACTGAACTTTAACAATTTATAAGTTCTTTTTATGAAGTTTTAGTTATAAGTTCTTCTTATTTCTTTATTTAAACATATCCCAGCCATGATTTTATTTTCAGACTTTAATGTTGCAAAACACCAGCAGTAAGCACAGACTGTCAATCCTAGAAAAGGTGAAGTAAGCCGTTCATTAATGCATAGAATACCTAATTAATGCATAGAATTACCTAATTCTTAGGTAAGCCAATGAAGATCGTATGGTTTGGATTTTATCTTCTGCACATTGTCCTGCTAGAAATCATGTTTGGGGGCTCTTACTTTAAACGTCTGAGAATTGTACCCTTTTACTTCTTTGGTTAATGGGATGGGGTGCTAGAAGGACTTGAGATGAGCCTCCAGTCGCCACTAAGCCCTTTCTTCCTAAACTTCCAGGTCAGCGAGCAATCTCAAGGTGCTTTTTTCTCTCATGTCCAAGTGTCCCAAACCTGTCAAGTTCTCCAAATCACATTTTACAGATGTCAGGGCCTTCAGTGGTGTGTGTGGTTTTTCTTTGTTTGGCTTCTCTGAAGGAGTTTCATTAACAACCATAAAATCTTAGAATTTATAGGATTCCTTATTTCTATACTTCTTAGTAATAAAATCTAAAGTAAAGAGAAGAGAAAAATTGACTTTTAGATGTTGATGTTGAAATGTTTTGTTCAATTACTGTAATACAGTCATCTAAAACTTGAGTGGCATTAAGTCAGTCTATTTTATATAATCTTTCATATTTGCAGATTTTTACTCAACATCTTTTTAGTCCCAACCGTTGGAATGAGACAATATAAGAGAGCTGTTCTGCAAATGCGATAAGCCTGTCCTAGTGTACCTAAACTTTTCTTGCTTTTGTGTACTCCCCAAATAGAGGCACTTTTTCATTGCTCAGAAATGCTTGTCACGAATTTAGATTAAAAAAAAACCAAACTTGTCAAGAAGTAAAATGTGATGGGGCACCTGGGTGCCTCAGTTGGTTAAGTGCCCAGCTCTTGGTTTTGGCTCGGGTCATGATCTCAGGGTCCATGAATTCAAGCCCAAGATGAGCTCCGTGCTGACAACGCGAAACCTGCTTGGGATTCTCTCTCTCCCTCTCTCTCTCTGCCCCTTCCCCACTCATGCTCTTTTTCACACAATAAATAAAAACTTAAAAAGAAAAAAAGAAAATGTGGTATCAATCAAATTCCTGTCATTGTCTAAACTGAAAAGATTTTTTAAAAACCAATTACCTTAAAGAGTATAAAAGTGTTTATCTAGTTTTCATCCCTTATGGAAATGTTCATGTTGTGACACTCAATGCAACACTCATTCTTTTTTAGATGAGAAATCATATATATGACAGATGATTAAAATACAAACCTTTCATTTTTCTTTAAAATAGTCCATAACTTTAAATGAATATACTCCATTTCACATATATCCGTTTAGAAATGGAAGAATTCTAGAAAGAGATTTTGGGGAGCATGATGAGCCACTCTCCAATAGAAGTCCCCCCAGAGACCCGAGTTTCTGAATTGGAAGGACAAAATCAGCTTATCTATTTAGGAAGGAGTAAAGACACTACATAGTTCTAATGAAGAAGCATATGAGGAAACTCACCTTTTCTTCCAGCTAGTTTAGGAGCCAGGAACACCTTTTTATTGTGTTGTATTAATTATTTTGTTTTATTATTGGGGACAGAATACTTGGTGTACAGAATACACCATTCATCGGGCAGCCATTCAGAATGGCCCAGCCACCGTGCATGAAATCTCTGCTCAGCTGTTTTCCATCTCCGTTCATAAAAATTGAAGTTAATAGCTAAAGCTAAAACAGATAAAAGAGAGTTTTAAGGATAAGACACGGGTAAGTTTAGAACCCCAACATTTGTTCGACTCCAGGACGCTGAAGTCCTCTAAGGAGTTGAGGCTAAGAAGAAGGTGAAATAAGCCAGGGATGGAATGGATTCAAGGATTGAAGCTCAAAAAAGATAGAGCAGCAGGTACAGGAGAAATGTTGCCAAGAACCTCTCAATACTGCTGGAATAAGGGGGGAGGATAGTCCAGGAACGGTGCCAAAACGTAAGAAACACGTCCAGACCAATCGAGCTAGTACCATTTTTCACTGATTGATTTAAATAGCCAAACTGGCATCTAGATTTTGCTTTTATCAAAATTCTTATTAAATAAAAGCTGTAGCTCAGTGTGTTACAGTACAATTTTGACCATCACAGTCATTCTTGAGAGCATGCAAGTCTCAAACAGATTGAAAGTTCAAGAAGCATTACCAATTCATTTTTCCGGAGCTCATGTTGTTCTTCCCTAAACAGTGATAAAGGAAAGATAATTCTCGGCATCCTCAGCTGTGCCCTTTCATTCTTAGCAAGGAGGCCAGAATTAAATGAACTATGACAAATGCCCTTTCACCCCTGGACCCAAAGTTGCAGCCAATTGGCAATTCAGGGTGAGACATCTTTCAGTGCTATGGGCTGTCTTGTACCTATTCTTTGGCATAGAGAACTGGGATCTCCAATATCAGCACCGTAAATGCAATTATGAAGACTGTTTTTCAAATGGATCACTACTGTGGCCCCTCTTTCTCTCCCTTCGTGTGTGTGTGTGTGTGTGTGTGTGTGTGTGTGTGTGTGTGTGTGTGAGAGAGAGAGAGAGAGAGAGAGAGAGAGAGAGAGAGAGAGAGATACTGGAAGGAGAGGATATCAGATTTCTTCTAAAGCACTTGCCAATTGAAATATAATCCCAGCCGCATATATAATTTAAAATTTTCTAGTTGCCACATTAAAAAATAAAAACAGGTAAATAATTTAAATCCATTCTACTTAACCCAATACACCAAAAGTATTATCATTTTGACGTGTAATCAATATAAGAAGTTGTTACTAAGATATTATTCATTCATGTTTTATAGGTTATATTTGAAATCCATGGTATGTTTTACATTTAACATCATATCTCAGTTTGGATTAGGCACATTTCAACTGAAAAAGCTACATGTGGCCAGTAGCTACTCCACTGGACAGCCCTGATCTAAAACATGACTCCTTCTTAACCAACAATATCCCATTTGAAATGCCTCGCTTCTGATATCTTAGCTATTTGAATATGTTTTCCTTCACAGAAGAAATCCATCTGTACAAATATTTTAATCTAGATTCTAACACACACACACACACACACACACACACACACACACACACACGAACACATACACAAACATCTGAGTTTTAATGACCTATCCCAATTTTCTTCTACAAAAGTATGAAAAATAAAATATTTCCTCTCCCCGGTGCTTTCTGAGGGAGCATGTGTACCTATTATCTTGCCCATTAATGGGTTACCGTATTTCGTATTTTGTGTTGTCACAGCTGCTGACTCATTGCCCATGAATGGCTCGGCTGCCCGTGGTGATTGTTTGACAGAATGCCAATAACGCCTGCCTACAGCTTCTGAAAAGCTGACCTTGTAACAACATCCACATTCTTTTGGTTGCTTTTGCTGACATACTCTCAATTCAAAAACTGTTTTTAAAACAAAAGTATAATAAAGTATTGAGCTTCTAAAAGCAATTGTATTTCAGGTCATTAAATTATCTGAGTGTGTCAAGGAGGGCAAAACAGCAAGGAAATGAGTATTCAGAGGGATCCATCCTTGAAAGTTGACATTTGAGTTGCAGGCACATAATACTTGGGGACAGTGTTCTAAGACAACATGGGTATCCAGATGAAACAAGGCTATCATGGGATATGTTTTTCAACTTTATCAAGAATCTTTATTAGCCCTGTAATAATAGTTACTGACTTATTTAACATTCTCCTTCATTTTTTTCAAAATGGCAAAATTGATCCCATCTCCCAGCCTAAAATGCTCTCCTCAAGTTTAGCTTCTAAGCAAAGGGGTATAATAAGATGTTCTCCATTAATTAATAAGTGCTAAGCTGCTATTAAATACTTAAAACTGGGATCAAATTAACCAGTGACTAATAGATACTGCTCTAGCTAGTGGGTAAGATGATCCTTCACACTGTAGTCATCTATATATGTCTATACAACCTTATCTGCACTAGCATTAAAATTACCATATGATTCACATCTCACACAGAATAGCCAAAGTCGGCTTTGCTGATTTTAGTGAGTTTCGCATACTTGGGAGCTGAACTAGATGTGTTCAGCTAGTTGTTTTTGGCACTTTCTAACCACTAGGGGGAGATCGAGGCTCCTCTCTACCCTCTATTGCCACCCTTGAACCCCCAGTGAATGGTGATGGAGGTGAGTCAAATGCCAAGTTTATTGGCACCTGAGATGGGAGGGAAATGCAATCATTACCTTTGGAGAAACCCAAAATTTGGCAACCTGCAAACCGTGCAGACGTGTTTCGTTTGTCCTATCCAGTTGGAGGCGACATTCATAAATTTGAGGAGTTCATGTAAAAATCTGGATTTCCATCCTGAACATGAAAATAAGATGTGGCCGTCCTGAGCCCCTGCTTCTACGTAGCACAGCCAGAGGGAGGTGCTGTCCTTAAACAGGGCACACAGTCTTCATTTCATCTCCATCACTACCACTCTCTTATTTTTCCCAACACTTGAAACCAAATATCATATGCCACGTATAAATAAGCTTGCATTGTTGTTTTCTTATTATAAAAAGCTTGGGTTTTTTTTTACTCCAGTCACTACCAAAAGTGACAAAAATAAAAAGAGCCCAAGAAAATCTCTTATAATTTCAAGGAAAGTAAGAGAGCATATTTCTTTGGGGGTAGTAAAACATATGCATAGAGGTAAACTATGCAGGCACGGGGTGTCCTGACTTATACGAACCTATTTCCCCATTTATATCACTTATACGGGCCTATGAGCTCAGAGTTTTACAGCACTTAGTCTCTGCCAAAGTACTGTTTGTTCGAGTACAACATCCATGCACACATGTGTGCCCCTGTGCACACACACACACATACACACACTTTGCCCTTTGTTGAAGTAAATCCCCTCCTTTTCCCTTTTCTCCTTACTTTCCATTTCCTTGAATTCAATTTTCTCCACGAAATGGTAAAATCTAGAGGACTGAGACTAGGGCAAGCGTAAGCATTCTAGGAAAGACATATCTCAAGGGCTTGTTCTATAGGGTCTTTGGCAAAAGGGGTCCTTTTGACCTAGCTTTCTGATCATAGTGCAAACCACTGGTATTATCTGCTTCCCACACATGATAAGGGATTGGGAGATCATGGGTCCCAGTCAAAATACCATCTCTCATTTGTCACCACCAACTCTAGCTGCCAAGAAATATCTCCCATGATTGACTACACAAGGATTTGTAAAATCAGCATATGAAGGGCAAATCTTTGCCTTAACATAGTGGGAGGAAAGAACATATCTGCCTGCAGTTTGTACTCACAGAGGAAATGTAGAAATAAGGTTGGATTGGTGTAGCATAAACAAATTCCGACAAGTACAGCTTATGTAAGGGTTTACTCACCTCATTGCTTCTTGATCTTCAAACCAAGAGGTAATATGGGGCGCCCGACTGGCTCAGTCGGTTGAGAGTCCGACTTCAGCTCAGATCATGATCTCATGGCTCGTGAGTTCGAGCCCTGCATCAGGCTCTGTGCTGACAGCTCACAGCCTGGAGCCTGCTTCAGATTCTATGACGCCCTCTCTCTCTACCCCTCCCCCACTCATGCATGTTCTCTCTCCCTCAAAAATAAATAAAAACATCAAAAAAAACCCACAAGAGGTAATATAAATATTAGCGATAATAGTTAACATCTGTCTCGTTTGCTGTGTGTCAGGTGCTGTACTAAGTGATCTCCTTTAATCTTTGAAACAACCCTATGAGGTAAGATCTGTGATTCCAGTTTTATAAGCGTGGCACATGAGGCTTCGAGTGGCTATATAACTTGCCCAATATCACAGAGATTGAGTCTGTCCAATCACAGAGGCTTCGCTCAGCCTCCTTACTATATTCCCTTTCTTTCAGGGCAATGGTTCTCAGAGTGAAATCCCCAAGACACTTCGGGGGATCCTTGAGGTCAAACTATTTAATAGTAACTCTAACATACTATTTGCAATTTTCACTATGTGGACATTCGCACTGATGACACAGAAGCAATGGCGGGTAAAACTTACTGTAACCTTATTACAATCAAGGCAGCAGCAACAGCGTGTCCTGGTAGTAATTATATTCTTCGGTGCCATGCACTTACAGTAAAAAAAGCAAAGCAAGCATCAGCTACAGCAACAAAATCTAATTAAATCTTGAAACTCAAGTACACCTCTTTTTAATATTCTGTGTGAGGAACGGGGAAGTGTACATAAAAAGCTCTTGAAATATATTAAGAGACAATGGCTGCCTCCAAGTAAAATTGTGTGGCGTGCAAACTGAACTAGCCGCTTCTTTTATAGAACAACATGTTTACTTGAAAGAACAACTGGCAAACTATGGTTATCCAGACATGGTACTTGGCATGGATTTCCTTGAAAATGAATGAAGTGAGCCCATCGCTTCAGAGAAAACTAAGAGTATTTTCTGATAATGATAAAATTCAAACTTTAAACTAAAACTTAGAATTTTGGTAGGGGCGCCTGGGTGTCTCAGTCGGTTAAGCGTCCAACTTCAGCTGAGGTCATGATCTCACGGTCCGTGAGTTCGAGCCCCGCGTCGCGCTCTGTGCTGACAGCTCAGAGCCTGGAACCTGCTTTGGACTCTGTGTCTCCCTCTCTCTCTCTCTCTCTGCCCCTCCCCCACTCAAACTCTGTGTGTGTGTGTGTGTGTGTGTGTGTGTGTGTGTGCATGTGTGTGTCTCTGAAACATAAATAAACGTTACAAAAAAAAAAAGAATTTTAGAAAGCTTGCACTTGCCCTTGTATGCTTGACAGCTTCCCAAAACCTAAAAGACTTCCCTGATGAGATTGATGGCAGTATTAACAAATAGGACTTTTTGTCATTAAAACTGAAAAGCATCAACATTTGGAAGATGTGTATAACTCAGTGAGCCAATACTTCCCTACTAATCGATGTTATAAAATCATACAAGAGTAAAAAGCTCTATACAAAATACGAGACCAATAATGAATTTTAGTGTAATGGACTATGCAAAGTTCATCGATATGGCTCAGTTTCCACACTGCAACTCACCTTTAAGAAGCAATTGCTTGTTGAGTTTCCGTGTCTTTTGAAGAAAACTATCCAGTCATCTGAAAGACTATCAAATACTACCTTTTCAAACTGCATACCTTTAGGGGTGCCTGGGGGGCTCAGTCAATTAAGCATCTGACTTTGGCTCAGGTTATGATCTCATGGCTCATGAGTTCAAGCCCTGTGTCAGGCTCTGTACTGACAGCTCAGAGCCTGGAGCCTGCCTAGGATTCTGGGTCTCCCTCTCTCTCTGTCCCTCCACCACGTGTACTCTGTCTCTCTCTCTCTCTCTCAAAAATGAATAAACATTAAAGAAATTATTGTAAAAAAACTGCAGACTTTTGTAAGTTTGGAATTTCTTCATATTCTTCAGCTGAAACAACATATTGCGATAGGTTAAATGCAGAAGCAGATATGAAAATCCAGTGATCTTCTTTCTATTAAGCCAAACATTAAAGAGATTTCCAAACATGTGAAAACCACGCCATACTTCTCACTGTATTTTTGGTTTTGAAAAAATATTGCTATTTTATTAACAATAGATATTATTTATGTTAGATCTAATGGGCTTATCATTGTTGTACAAATAAGTTTATAAATATTTCTAAAATTTCTAAGCCAATTTCTAATAGGTAAATATTGATAGATATAACACACATAAACAAAAGCTCTTTGGGGTTTTCAGAACAAAAAGTCTGAGAACCTATTATGTAGCATATAGTTATCTCTCTTTTTAACTTCCAAGTGTCATGGCACCTTACTGATATCACATTAAATGCTGTGTCTTTTATCTTCATTTTTATAAAAGATACTTATCCCCTCTAAGTCAGATGTGAATGGCAAGTGAGGTTCTCAGTAGCCCTCGGGTGGCTACTAAGACATTTGGCACATTCAAAGCCATCAATCAAGGCAGAAATACAGCACTGAAGGGCAAACCCCGAACATCCATTCCCAGAATTAGATCCTTCTTTCTCCTTATGATTTCCAGAAAAAGTATTTCTTTCTTTGTCTAAGAAAAGACCCATCCATATGATTCACATACTCCTCTACTCACCCATGTCCTTTTTTAATGTCACTAATGTAACTGGTTTAAGGTCCTAGGAAATCTTTTTTTAATTTTGGTTTTTTCCCCCTATATCCAGTTTCATGACCTACTTCTTTCCCTCCTTCCTGGACTCCTTCCTTCCTTTCTTCTTTTTTATTTGTCTTGATCTTTACATCACGGTCAAATCAAACAAACACACTTCACGTCAAACACTTCGTATCGTTAATCTCTTAGAACTGTGCAGCACTTTAGCAAATGAATGAACACAAAATATGAGCAAGGTACTGATGGTCACGTATTCCCAGGGAGATTTCAGTAGAATCTATGATATACCGCATGTGGCTAATTAAAAGTTTGTCTTCTTAAAAATTAATTGAATGAAACTTTGGCACATTTTGATTTAACCTTCCAAGTTCAATTTAATTCTCTTTTTGACCAAACTGGCAGGTATACTGTGACACAAGAGACAACAGACTGATCTTGGGTAAATAATTTTTTCCTGGGCAGCAAAAGTATGTTCATCTTTATGCCCTACTTGGAATTAATTTCAACATGGAGAATTTAAAGTTTTAATGAGGTCTTCACTATGGAGGGCTTGTTGACTATACTGTTTTACTTGCGTGTTGTTCTACTTTATTCGTGAAAGGAGATTTTTATCTGAGAAAACCTGAGGTGTTGAAGTTTAGTGATTGTTTTTGTAAGCACATGAGACACTCAGTAGTTTGCAATTTTATTATTTTTTAAATTTTTTAATGTTGATTTATTATTGAGAGACAGAGAGACACAGAGCATGAACGGGGGAGGGGCCGAGAGATGGAGAGACACAGAATCCGAAGCAGGCTCCAGGCTCTGAGCTGTGAGCACAGAGCCCGATGCAGGGCTCGAACTTACAAGCAGTGAGATCATGACCTGAGCCGAAGTCAGACGCTCAACCAACTGAGCCACCCAAGTGCCCCTGCCATTTTATTTTTTTGAAAGATACAGTATGAGATAATCGCTCTTTTCAAATGTGGATTCTGGGAAAATGACTCCTCTCTATCTGATATTTTGGGATGCGTGGCTTTTGTGCAATAGAGATTTCCATAACAAAATAAGTTCTACAAATGATGTAGAACTTAAAAGAACTTGTAAGTTCTGCCTTACCTGAAATGTAGCAGAAGTGTGGTCTGTATGAATGTGAGTGTGTTACAGTGCTGGAAGAAACTAAAGAATCATTTAGTGAGTACAGATGTCCCATTATCATCATATATGTCATATCCTTTCACTAATAAGTTTGATAAAATAATCTCATAGCCAAAAAGGGAGAAGTATTTATGCTGAATATGTTTGGATCACTAATCATAGGATACAAAAAGTAAAACAAACAAAAAACTTGAAACAAAATCATATATAGTTTATAATCCATTAATTTCATTAAAAACTCTGTGTCTGTATATGTGTGTGCAAATACATATATGCATGTATGTAATTGGAAGCAAATCTAGAAAATGGTCACAGGGATTGCCTCTGGGTAGTGTAGTGTGGGTAACATTAGCTTTCTTTCTAATTTATTACATATTCCACATTGTCTAAAAAGAAAGTTACTTTATCAAAATGACTTTGTAAGTTTCCAGCCATCTCTTGATTCATTTATATTAAACTTGTTTATTCATACATACTAGCATTTGGCTAATTATTTTTTTTTAATTTTTTTTTTTAACGTTTATTTATTTTTGAGACAGAGAGAGACAGAGCATGAACGGGGGAAGGGTCAGAGAGAGGGAGACACAGAATCTGAAACAGGCTCCAGGCTCTGAGCTGTCAGCACAGAGCCCGACGCGGGGCTCGAACTCACGGACCGTGAGATCATGACCTGAGCCGAAGTCGGCCGCTTAACCGACTGAGCCACCCAGGCACCCCTTGGCTAATTATTTTTAAATGTCTTCTTTTTAAAGAGAAAACAGTTATGGCACTCAAGTGAATTCTTAGAGATTGAACTCCTCTTTGAGCAGCACAGGCCAGGTGCAGTGCAAGTCCTTAAACATACAGGATGAGGGACATCTTTTTAAAATGCAAATGTCAGGGCACCTGGCTGGCTCAGTTGGTTAAGCAGCCAATGGGTCAGGTCATGATCTCAAGGTTCATGGGTTCAAGCCCCACGTCGGGCTCTGTGCTGACAGCTCAGAGCCTGGAGCCTGCTTTGGATTCTGCCCCTCTCTCTCTCTCTCTCTCTCTCTCTCTCTCTCTCTCTCTCTGCCCCTCCCTCACTCATGCTCTGTGTGTGTCTCTCTCTCTCAAAAATAAATGAACATTTTAATAATCAAGAAAAAAATAAAAGGCAAATATCATCTGGGTAAGTACCTGCCTTATCCTCAGAGTAAAATAAAACAGAAAAAAGAAACACTCTGAAAAACACTCTGAAAAAACTGCTGTGCACAAAACAGAACTGAGAAATTCTTTATAAACCACTTTCTTCCTTCTCAGCACCTTTAAAACAGTGGACTGAATACCCAGCTGAACTGATGTTGACAGGCAAGTCACCATAGTTTTTATTTAAGAGGCTCTGAATGTCAGCAGGCCTCTGGCTTCACAGTGTAAAGTCATTCTACATTCACTGCTGAATGCATATGTCCATTCCTTCTGAGAGCTGTTTTGTCCAAATGTTGTTGTTCTTTCCATTTTATCTTACTTTAGCCTAAGTGAGGAAGAATGATTTCTTAACCTTGTCTATTGGTGAAATATCAGGAGTGAAGCTGAATACCGTGCCGTTGTCTTACACCTTCTGGAATCTCCTCTTGCAGTCTTGTTATGTGTTCTAGGGAGTGTTAAAGCAGGTGACTGAGAGGACAGCATGGCGGGAACTCTACTTTCCCTGGATACATACCATGTTTCTGCCACCATTGGGCTATAATTTGAGGGGAAGAAATGACAGGTGCACACCCCCCTCTGAAATTAGATTAATTGCTTTGATTATTTGGACAGAAGTAAAAACTTCAGAGAGACAGATGCAGCCAGTCTCAGTAGGGCTTCCCATGGGACCTAGAATCCCCTGTGGGAAGAGTCCACCAGGCTGTGTGATCTTGCCCTTCTGTGACGGGGCCACGCTGGAGCTGAACAGTTAGACTGTCCCACAGCTACAGCCTCTTGATCCTAGGAGCTTGAAGTAACAGTCTATGCCCTTAATAGGAAATATGTACAAACAGCCAAGACCTGCCTAGTTCTCAAACTAAACTCTCTGTCAATGCGAACAAATCCTTGGAACAGAGAGGGTGCCCAAAAGTGTCCCTGAGGACTATGTCTCCAGCTTTAAAGCATCCAGAAAGGCAGGGGTGCCTGGGTGGCTCAGTTGGTTAAAAGTCTGACTTCAGCTCGGGTCACGATCTGAGCCCCACATCAGGCTTTTGCTGCTGTCAGCACAGAGCTGCTTCACATCCTCTGTGCCCCTCTCTCCCTGCCGCCCCATGCTCATGTGTGCATTCTCCCTCTCTCTCTCAAAAATAAAACAATAAACATAAAAAAAAGGCATCCAGAAAGGCCTCTTTCCAAGCAGTCTTCTCCCTGACTCTGACCTAATATCATTGTGTCTGGGGGGATTCTCAATTCAGTCCAAGGACCACTATCCCACATCCATTTTACTGTAGCTTTCCAAGGCACTTTGACATTCTTGGGCCAATAGATCATAATCTGGTGAGATGATCAGACTAAGTTTACACCACAACCTCCTGTAGGAACCAAGTGAGAAAATGCTGAGCTTCATGTTTGCTGATTGTTCCACCACCAGTCATTTACTCAAACATTTTTTTTTTTAGTTTATTTACTTTTGAGAGAGAGGAAGAGAGCGCATCACCATCAGTGGGGGAGGGACAGAGAGAGAGGAAGAGAGTCCCAAGCAGGCTCTTGGGACAGAGCCCAAGATAGGGCTCCATCTCACAAACGGTGAGATCATGACCTGAGCCCAAATCAAGAGTCAAATGCTTAACTGACTGAGCCACCCAGGTGCCGCGTTCAAACAAATAGGAGGATTAGTATTCATCAGGATAGATGACGTGCTAAAGATGATGAAGAAATAAGCAAGACAGTCTCTGCCCTCAAGTTGCACATGCTCTTACAGAGAGAAAAAGCAATCGCTGGTAATTTTACATGATCACATGTGCTATGAGGAAGGAACTCAAAGGCTGGTGTGGAAGCATCAAGGTCTGGTGGTGGAGGGCATCTAAGAATAGAGCTGGGAGGTATAGGAAGGAGATCGATGTCATATACAAAATTGAAGGAAGCTTCAGAAGGGGAGTTAGGATTAACTTGTGCAACTTCAGAGGTCTAGATGGGACCATTGGTAGAATTATAAAATGATATTAGGAACTGAGAGGGACTTGAGACATCCAGACCAGGATTTGGATGGTTCTAAATGGCACTCCACTGTCATTTTGGACTGGATCATTATTTTTTGTTGGAGACTATCCTGTACATTATAGGATGTTCAACAGCATCCCTGGCCTCTATCTGCTAGATATCAGTAGCACCTACCTTCCCTCCACCACTAAAACTTTCTCCAGACATTACCAAATATCCCTGCGGTGGTATAAAATCACCCCTGGTTGAGGACCATTGTTGTCTGTTTACCATGAGAAAACTGAAACTCAGTTAACAGTAAATGACTTGCCCAACTAGTTAGTATAGAGACAAAAATAAAACCCCAACTTCTAATCGTAGTTCAGTCCCCTTTCTACAACACTAGAAGATGCTGCAGGTGCCTTTCGGAATTATTTTTCTTCCCCTTCCAGCTTCTTTGTTGTTGAGAATATGGCCGATGCTGTGTTTGCAGAAGAGGGGTAGCCAGAACCCTGAGCTCCGCCTCAGCCCTGGCATGAGACCCTAGCAGGCCGTTTGTGACTATGACAACAAAGAGTCCCTCATAAAAATAACAGGACCTATTTCAGTTGTTGAGAAATTATTTGGACAAGTAGTTGATGTTTCGCAAGTGACTTTAATCATTCTTAGCCAATATCCTTTAACAGACAATGTCAAACACAGAAAAGACCAGGTTTCATATGTTTCTGAATGCAGTGTGGCTCTCCATGTGCACATTTCTCTGGAGCGCCATTTGTAAATCTATGGTCTTCGTCTGTAGCTGCTGCTCAGAACGCAGAACCTGCCCCCTGTGACTACAGTGATCTGACTGTGGGGTCCATACCTCTGAAATCTAGTCAACTAGACTTATGGCACTGTAGTCTCCCGAGCATAACTGAAGAAGAAGAAAAGGCTACAGAATAACTGCTGGAGACCATCTCCAATCCTCCATTTAACGTGCAGGCGATCTTTTCCCGACGCAGCAATGAAAGATAAAATGCCCGCTTGGACTCTTTGTCTTTTCAGTGTGAATAAAAGCCTTTAATGCATCCAACCGAATCGTTTTCAAAATGGTGCCGACTGATAGGGGTAAGAAAGAGGAAATTGGATCAAATGTTGATACGACAAGAGAAGTCTCCATTTATGTATATTATTCATGCAGTAAATAGTGCTGCAGGCCTACAATGGGACAGGCCGTGTTCGAAGCATCAGAGAGGGAGCAGTGAACAAAACTCCCGCCCTTGGGGAGCTTATATTCTAATGTGAAGTGACAAACAATGAATAAATAATAACAGTACAAGTGCTACGCAGGAGAATGTATCAGAGTAAGCAGTAGAGAAGGAGGAAGGGGCGCTGTTTTGGGTGGGAAGATCAGTAAAGGCATAAATAGGAATAAGAAATGTGATTAACTCCACTCCGGTCTAATATTCATCCGGCTCCCACATAATCTCTGTTGGCACTGACCAGTTACACCATTCTTGTGTGATAAATGCGCGTGCTTTACCAAATCCCACCATCGTTAAGTGATTATCAAGACTTAAGTTGATACCGTTAGTTTGAAAGTTACTTTTTTCAGATGGCTCATTCTATTTTTATGTGCTCTGAGTTGAGGAGTTTATTTTATTAATCAAAATCTGCTTCTTGCCACTCCCACCCAACCTATATGTCTAAAATAAGGCATCCATGGGGCGCCTGGGTGGCTCAGTCGGTTGAGCGGCCGACTTCGGCTCAGGTCACGATCTCGCGGTCCGTGAGTTCGAGCCCCGCGTCGGGCTCTGTGCTGACGGCTCAGAGCCTGGAGCCTGTTTCAGATTCTGTGCCTCCCTCTCTCTCTGACCTTCCCCCGTTCATGCTCTGTCTCTCTCTCTCTCTCAAAAATGAATAAACGTTAAAAAAAAAATTTTTTTTAAATAATAAAATAAAATAAGGCATCCCAATTTGACAAAATACTCCTTTCTCTTGTGGCAAGATATCGACTTCTACCTTCAATCCAGGCGGTGACTGAAGGCTTTTCGGGGAGCTAGAAGATGGAGACGGTATTTTATTTTATTTCTGGGCACTAAATGTTAATTTCTAGCCACAAGTTACTGAAACTAGAATTTGGTAGCTGGCATAGAATTTAAGGAAGAATTTGAAGAGAGAAAGGTACTGGTTTTTATTCCCACCCAGTGTTCACATGAGACTTTTGCTTTGCAAGTGTCCAGGGGGCCGCAGCAAGAGGAGAGAGAAGGATGGATGCCTTTAATTCAGTGGCACTTTGGGAGACTGCCACCCTCAGGCTCAGAGTAGAAAGAATTATAGATACTCAGCTCTGTGTACTCTGAAGTAGTCGCGGGGGGGATAGAAGCCAAGGGGGGTAAGGAGAGGGCTGCCTCCAGACTCGACGTCTGCTTTTGATCACTGCCCGGGTGAGACATATAAGCTGAAACAGGGCCATTTCTAGTGGAGGAGGAAGAGCAAACACGAATGCCAGCTTCCAATCAAGGTGTCGTTCAAGTTGCAACTTTTATTGGAGTGATAGATCTCAATGAAGGCGTGCAACCTGAGCTGCCCTGCGGGGTACTTTAACACGGCATCTTCCTCTGAGCATAGTCTCGTCTCCCTCCTAGTCTCTTGCAGTCTGGAATAATCCAGAGACGTGGACAAAAACCAAAAATGCAAAACATCTTTTCCCCAGATTGCCGGGTGGTGGTGCAAAAACCAGCAGCATGATCCCAAGAAGTCCCAGGCCAATACAATACCAAGGGATTTCTTGAGTGACTCTGTATTGCCAGATATAGCTAGACGTAAGTTCATCTAAGTGTATAAACTTTATTATACACATATATGTAATACATATATATACACACACGTTATATAGTCTTACAAAAAAGTGTTTAAGATTGTGCAAGGTTTCCATGTATTTCCTGATCCTGGTGCTTGGAGAGCTGCATTCATGAGGTTGAGAGAACATTTGTAATATGTAACTTATTCCCAGATGCATTGGTCTAATTCACCAGAAACTCCAATTAAAAAAAAAAAAAGTAACATGTACTTTAAGAAAACAAACAAACAAAATGTTTGAAAGCACTACTGTTGTAATAATACATTTAATTCAAAGAATGCCAAGTATGTACCAAGAATCCAAGTATAGGGAAAGATGACTGGGGTCTAATATGACACAGAACAAGGGTTAATTGGATAGTGAACATGTCTTTATCTCCTGTGAAATAAATCTCATGCAATAATGAATATATCTGAAAACTTAGATTACAGCAAGGGGGAGTTATTGTATAGAATTTTCTCTAGGAACCTAAAATCATAGCATCCTAGAAACCATGAGAGCTAAAATAATTACTGTAATCCTTTTTGATAACTGGGTTTGAAGAAGTTACTTGGGAGGGAAAGTGTAAGTGTGGAACTGGAGACAGAGGGTACCTTTCTTTCTCCCATCTGGGGTGCGAAGGTAGGCTCCTGTCCCTTCCTTTTCTACCCCACTGTCATCAGACGCCTTCTCCCCTTTATTTTCTACCATTTCCACCCTCCCCACTGCTTTCCTTCATCTTAACATGGGCTTTCCTGAGCTTCAGCTTCCTGCCGCTTCAAGCTGTCCAGCACCTGGGGTGGTAACATCCAGCCTGTAAGTTGGTAAGGAGATGGAGAAAGGGAAGAAGAAAGATTGGTGAGAGAGACTAGCTGATGGCAGATGGTGAGAGAGTGCCTGAGTCACCACCGGGGAATCTTCTGGGAAGTGCCATCTAGAACCTCTCTCTTTTCAGTTATTTTCTGTGAGTTTTCCCAGAAGGCACAAGACGAGAAAATCATTCAGCTTTATGAAGAAATATTAACAGGCAATTTTATGAACTATTTGTTATTTATGTTATCACTACATAACCTAATAAATCATACGGATCATTAAATAATGTCAGGTTGCCCTTGCGGTAGTCTTCTCTTGTAGACATTCTACTTGTGATTGCTCAGGCTTAAACCACTCGAGGAAATGCTCATCTGAGGACTCTGACCTCAGCTCTAATTTCCTTGGCTTTGGTAGAAATTATGGTGACACAATATTCCAGAAAATTACCTACTTGGAAAACACAGAAGATTCCATGCTTTCGCATTTCTGGGTTTTTAATCAACTAACAACAGAGAAGTATGTCAGGAGCGCAAGGTTCAAAGCCACTCTCTGTTACTAACCAGCTTCTTAATCTTGGACGGTCACTTCACCCTCCTGGGCCTCACCCTCCTCATCTGTAAAGTGTCTTCTGGCACCAATGTCCATTTTTCTAAATATTTCTTAGAGTAAATGAAAACCAAGATTCTGAGTTTGAGTATTACAAAGCATTACTAGTGTATGAGGGGATTTGAAAAATACTGTATGTTGTAGATCTGCCCATTCTGGCTTCTTGTTTGTAGGAAACATGCAAGTGTACGTTACCTAGCTAAACAAAAGCATGTTTTCTCATTGCAGATAAATGAAGATTTACCGATCCCTGGATGAAGTGCTCGGAAAGTCTTTAAATGCCATAGTCAACTGCCATTTCAAAGAAGAGAAAATAGATGGTTTTGGAAAGTTCATGCTGTTTCTTCATTGAATTCTAGGTGAGTGCATCTGAAACAAAGACTTTAAGATGGGCATTGAACTATTTCCCCTTAAAGTGCTTCTCTCCTTTGCGTGAAAAGAAAACGGCGTTAAATGTTATCAATGTTCTGTACTGTTAGTGAGGTGCCACACAGTCAAAGACTTGGTTTCCGTGCCTTTTGTGGCTTTGTTACTGTTAGAAATCACCTGAAGTGTGAGGTGTGAGGTACAGATGCCCTAACATTCTTCCTGGTTCCTATGAAGCAAATGCCTCATACTGCATTCTACTCTGAAGTTCATAATTTTTTAAATATACAAAAGTACTTAGTTTCAGAGTAATAAGCCAAAATAAGACAAAACTATGTTCTAAAGGCATAAACTGGGGGAAAATTTCATGATGGTAGTGACAGTTTGATCATTAACAAGTCTGTGTGTGAGAGACAAGGCTAACATTTCACAGGCTGCCCTGGGGAGATTTTATACTGCTTAAAGTAGGACATGGTTTAGGTTAGGTGCAGTTTCTGAACTGCTGTGTATGATTAAGCACACACACGTGCTCACACACATTAAGCTTTGTTTTGCTTGGCCATAAAATGGATGGATACAAATATTTTTTACATCATCATTCATAACTACCCTTCCATGCTATGAAAGACAAAGGCTTGCAAATCGGTGCTTTACTATTAGTCTGCAATATGCCATTGTCGTTTATCAGCAGAATGGAAAGGAATGGAGGAATTGAGAGGTGGTCTTATTGAGGAAATTGTGTGGCTTTCCACCTCCTCCTGAGTCCAGCTTTCAAAGTGTGGTTCTATTATCTACTTTGAAGAGTGGCGATTTCCGGAACAGCAGAATAAACCTCTGTTCACAGTTCTGAATAAAACAATGCAACTGACAGAGCAATGACCACTTTCTAAATCTAATCCTAAAGACACCCATGCTTGCTTCCTTTATCCTTTTTGTTAACGTCAAAGCGAAGGGGCTCATTCTCTCACAGTCTTCAGGGTGTATAAATGTGGTTTATTGAGATTGCGTGTGGAACTAAAATGGTGATTTCGTTTATTTACAAGATGTTTGTTGAAGGCGGTTCCCAGGAGCTAAACTTAGAGCCCTTTGAAAATATCAGTAAATCAACTTGTCTGGTGTAACATTCTGGAGGATAAAATGAAAATGAGAAACGTCTTTACTTAACTCTATTTTCCAGTTTTGCTAGTCTGTGCCTGTTTTTACCTTCTAGTCCATTCCTTCCCTGCTCCTACTCTACTGGTTCCATGGCAGCTGACCCCATGGGCTGTATTTTCTGCCCTGAGACTCACCCCTTTGTCTCCAGCTTCCCCAGTGACCTTGAACTCTGAGCTCCAGTAGTATCACCTTTTCCCTTTCTCCCTTGAGACCTCGTGGGTGGTAATGCCTTTGGCTTCCTGCTGCTGATCTCCAAGTTCATTCACTATCCCCTGTCTAGCTCTCAGTTCTTCCATCATCCAGGTGACCATTTCTCTAGGTTAAATTCCATCTTTTTAAAATATTCAGAGTGTTTTCTCATTTCTGGTTAGATTGAAATTGACCAACAAATCCTTCATTAATGTCTCCCAAAATTATTGGGAAAACAGAGAACAGGGATTCCTTGCTTCTCCCGAGGAAAATGATTCTTAGGAAATCCATTTCAAGTTAAATGTAAAGTTGGGTGGTTTTTCTACACTGAAAAAAATTTAACTTAATTTATTGAAGCCATGTTCTAAGCTGTATAACGTTGTGGCGTTCATTCGCTGCTACTGAGGAAATCATTGTCATATTCTTATTTTACATATCAAATTAATGGGAAGATTTTTAAATTCTCAGGTATGCACCAAATATGATTGTTACTTTTTAAATACTCACATTGCACAGACTTCTCTACAGATGAGAACTGCTCCTTAGGGCCTCTGTCCCATTCCTGCGTTCACATTTAAGTCTAGACTTAATCTATTTGATTATGGATGTGACCTTTCTCTTTCAGTAATGATAGTTTGCTACTTAAAGATGCCCTATGATCTGATCATTTCACATCTCCTATATTAAATACTGGCTATATTGGAATGCTAAGTGATCAGATGCCACATTGTGTCTTTTTTTTTTTTTTTTTTTTTTTTTTGGCAGGTAAACAATTTACCACTGTCTCAACCACCCTACTCTAAAGGGCTTCCTTGATATTACAGTAGCTTTTCACAAAATCACTTCACTTGGTTATTTTAAATGCAAGTACCTTGCCTTTTTCATTTCCTTCTCACTTATTTATGGAAGCATTTTCCTTTTCAGTCTTTTCTCTGAGGTTATCGTGACTGTTAATCTGTCCATTTTAATGTTTTGTGGGTACATTCAAAAGGACATGGTGTTCCTCCTACCAACAATTTTCATCTATTCAAACAATGTTAATGGTAAACCTGCAATGCCTAATTGAGGATCCTTTCAGACAATGTGAAAATGCCATTACAAGCAGAATGACTTGGATCCCTTGATAACCTAAAATTGAGAGACACAGGGGTGAATAGCTTTGTGGTGTGGTTTAAGCAGTGAATAACTGATGTTCTCAAAACAAACCTTCCTTAGTTTAGTGCAGCACTGAAAGTTCTAATCATTAACATTTCTCTCCAGCTTATGGAAATGAGGCTTTATAAAGCCATATTTAAAAAAAAAAACTCTCAGGGAAAGAAATGCATCCATTAATAATGCATACTACATCACACATAAGTCTAATGAGTTAGCAAGCCAGAGACTGCTGAGGGAGTGATGCAGAAACTCAGCTTCTGGAGGTTTGGTTCACATAAGTAGGAGGGAGCTATTGAAATAACCTCACTAACTTCATAACGTGGCCTGGTGGGTCAAGGGACACATGTCATAAAAGATAGCTCAGGCTGAACCCCTCCTCATATTGGAGGAAGGGTAGGAGGAGTGGAGGTGTGAGTCCTTACACTAATGAGCAACATTGTCAATGGAGATTTTAAATCACGGCTGCCCAAATAGTTCAGGAAAGTGCTTTAAACAAGATGCAGTCAGTAGTATTTCTGCTGAGCCACAAAGTAGGATATTGGAAAAAATCAAATGTGTTTAAAGGCAGAAGTCATCTGTAATCCATCTTGGTATTCCTGGAAGCTGGCCCAGCCCTTGGCTCACTGTAGATAACTTCTAAATAAATGGTTGGTGAAGAAAGACTAAGGCCCAAAGCGATGATACCTAATGCTTACTTGTTCTTACTTTATGCCAAACAATATTCTATATACACGTATATTTCATTTCATGCTTAAACAATCCTATGACATAAGTAATATTATATTTCCTTATTTAAAGATAAGGAAACTAGGGCCCAGGGAGGTTAAATAAACTGCCTGTGGTTAAGTTGGGGGGTAAAAATTCAAATCTGGACAGTCTGGCTTCAGACCCTGAGTACTTAATTATGATGTTCACTGTCTCTCATGTAATATAATCATCAATTAACTTTAAAACACAGAGCAACATTTTTTATTATGAAAAACCTTACGTCATTTCAAAACATGCCCGTGTTAAGAGATCTCGCCCTAATCGTGAATGGCCTCGCTTGCACCACAAATTTTCCCTTTTCAACGTTCCTATTCTCCCTTTTCTTTTAAAACGTGACTGTCTAAATCAACTTCCTAATTTATATTCAAATCTCATTATTTCCATCCTTTAAAGGTTTTATCTGAAATGAGTACTTTAAAAATCCTATCTCTCCTTTTAATTTCATTTGCTTCATTGAAGAACATGTAACCTTGAGCAGCAAGTTCCTTGACCTCTCTGAGCCTCGGATCCTTAACCTGAAAAGTTATGTATAAGTTGTTGTGAACACTAGAAAATAATATCCATAAACAACAAAGCACAGTTCCTGGTACATGGTAGGAGCCCAAGAAACAGTAGCCAATATGATCTAATACACTAGGGCCACTCCAGTATCACAGCTGGTGCTGGGGGCACCATCAACAAAATCTATTTCGTATATTCCTTAGCAAGTTATAATATTTATAATATAAATATAATATGTAATAAATATAGTAATATTTCGTGTATTCCTTAGCAAGCAGACCTCTTGAGTCTCAAGGCCTACTGTTGTCCCTCATCGGTTGGTCTTTGCCAGCATAGGAATCACGTGATCTGCCCTCTCTAAGCCATGCTCTCTGAGCCTTTACTTTTGCTCATGCTGGTTTTTCTGCCTGGACTCTCCCATCACCCACACTCCTCTCCAAATCCCCCTCACCCACATGCACACATGCACTCTCCAGTGACTTGCAACACCCCAGTCATCTTTGGAGACACATCACAGCTGTTGCTGTTACCATTTCAGTTAAGTCATTGATGACCTCCTCCTGGGTCAACAGATCATCGTCGGTCCTTCTCAGAATTCACGTAGCCCTTTGAGCCATTACCAGGAGATCAGCTCCAATTGTAGACGGTAGAGAGAACAGCGATCTCATTCAGTCACTCACAGCCTCTTGTCATTTCTCACGTTGCCTGTCTGTTTTCCCTCCAAAATTTTCTTCAGGGACAAATGCCAAGTTTTTTCTTTATCTTTGATTCGCCTATACCAAGCTCACAGTAGTTTCATTTCTGGTTTTGAATGAAGTCTGGAGGGTCGTTATTTTGAGATATGCTTCGGTGCTTCCAGTGTGGTAAAGATCGTAACACTTCATCCAGCATTACAAGCAAAGGGTGAGCTCCCTTAGGGGAAAGGGGACCTTACAGAGGTGTGCCAAGCACCAATCCAGAGACTCCATGAACATTATCTTACCTAACTTCATATTATCCTCTCAAATTAGCTATTGTTTCCCTTCGTATTCAGATAAGAATAGTAGGGTTCCAAGAGTGTAGGTAACTTGCCGATGTCACATTTCTGCTAAGTGGCAGAATGAGAATGTTAAGCCATATCTTTCCACTGCAGCACACTACCTCACTAAAAAAGCTTTGCAATTTAATCCTATAAGAATATGTATATAAGATAATGCTAGAATTTTCCATTTAAAGTACTTCCTGAGGAATAAGCTATTTTTAAGTCTCCAGATCTTTTTCTCATTGGCAAATAAGTTTATGTTTAGGTTGATGCCAAAATTAGCAAGATTTCTGTTCAACAAGAGTTTCAACGATACAGCACCTTGTGGTTCTGAGACTATGCAAAAACCTCATGTATTGATGTGAGCGTAAGCTTGGAGATGATGTCTAATGCTGTCGACTGATAGAATTTTAGGGCTATGCATTATATAGAATCACCACCAGTGCTGGGGGCTTTTTAAGGCAAGGATTTCTGTCTCTCTTTTTTCTCTTTAAAAATATTTATGAAATGAATATTTGTAATTAATTATAAAAAATTTGTTTTGGATACAAAGTTAATCATTCTGTAGACATAATGACATGCTTAGCACTTCTTAAGAGGGTACATAAACATGTTCTGAATTTTTCTAAAAATCACACTATTCAATTATCATGTATAAGAAAAATAATTGGTATGAATAAAACTCAAAATTTGCAAACAGCAATCTTCTGACTTCATTTTAATTGCAAATATCGGTATCCATAGAGAAGGGTTTCTTCCATTGGTGAAAAATTTTGACGATGCTTAGGCCACATTTATACCTATAATGATCATTCGCTCATTTGCTCTTTAAGAATATATTACACATCTCTTAATGTTTCCTGGCTCTGTGCTAGGCACCTGGGAGCCTGAGATTAATAAGGCATAATTATTTCAGGTAATATCCTACTTTGATTTGCCATCAATTATGTCTTAGGATCACAGAATTTAAGCATCAGAAAGGATATTTCTGATTGTTTCACCTAGACCCCTCTCTTAGTCCATTCAAGCCTCTATAACAAAATGCCAAAGACTGGGTAGCTTATAAAGAATGGAAATTTTTCACAATTCTGCAGGCTGGGAAGTACATTAGGGCACCAGTGTGGTCTCATTCTGATGAGGGCCCATTTCCTGGTTCAAAGCAGGCACTTGCTGTCTGTGTCCTCACATGCAGAAGGGGCTAGGGAGCTCTGTCAGGCCTTCTTTATAATCCCACTCATGAGAGCTCCACCCTCAGTCAATCAACCCCACAGTCCCCTCCCACATTCTGATACCATCACATTGGACATTAGGATTTCAACATATGAATTTCAGGGCCACGTAGCAACTCCTAATTTTACATTTGAGGAAGTTGAGGCCGGAGAGGGTAAGTAGTACCCCCCAAATGAGCAGCAAAGTTGCAACGAGGACCTGAGTCTCCTACCACCAAACTCCTGTCCATCATACAACAAATGAGCCAGTATTTCTATACTCTTGATCTTATTTTCCTCCAGGAGAAGTTTCTAGATGTAAGAAAAGACTCAGAAAACAAGGTTGATTTGGTTTTATTCACAAAACAAAGAAGTAGATTTACCATTCATCAAGTATTTATTGAGAACTATCAGGAGCTTTCCTAGGTGTTGGACATATGGCTGAGCAAAACCAGAAATGTCTTCCTGGCTCACATCCTGCATATTGTCTGGTGTGCACGTGTGTGAAGCCGGAGCACAAAAGCCATAAACGGCCCTTTAACGGGAATACCAAAATAGTCCAGGTGCTGACAGGCATAATGTGATGCTAAAAATGGCAACTAAAGTGATTGCAACGTACTCGTTTCTTAGAAAAATGTAAAATAGTGCGATCTATAAATACCCCGTATATTAAAACAAAAAGAGACAGGCCTGTGTCTTTGGTCTACTACTGTTATGTGGGTAACTTGTTAATATTCCAGAGTGAGAAAGAATTTTTTTTAATATGAGTAGCATATGTACCCTGCAGTATCTATCTATGAGTAAAATAAATAAATATATATATATAAAAATAAAAATAAAAAAATATATATAAATATATATATTTATATAAATATATATGTATATAAACATATATATATTATATATAAATATATATATATTTATATAAATATAATATATAAATATATATATATACTATATATGTATATATATATATATATAAAATATCTTAGAAAAACTAAGACTTCTATTCACAGCTCCCGGTTATGGCCCTGCCTGTTGAGTTCTCTCTTTTGTGTGCTGATTTCCCCTTTAATTTCCCAGAAGAGTTTGCAGAATGCTATTTACCGTATGTAAGAAGGATTTTTAAAACCACGATCATCACAAGAATGGATGGAACAACGCTTTCCTATCAAAAACTAAGGGTTATGGTGTGTTTACAAAAGTTCATCGCAATGTGCTTTAATGTTAGTGCATTCGTGTGGGTGACAGCTTATGGTTTGCGCTTGTATTTTAACCATCAATTGATTTTTGTAACTTTCAGAACCTGACTTTTAAATCTGTACAGTTTATTTCAGGAAAATATTACACAGTGTATCTGATAGTTTCAAATGATCAAAGATAGATGAATAATGTAGCTCTCTTTTCTGTCATTCCTTACAATTCCATAACAGTAGGCTGGAATTTTTTCTGTGTTTATGTGTGGGTATCATACTATTCTTCCAATTGTAGTTGCGTAGATAAGTAGGGTGGCTGTCTTTTTCTAAGAGCATGTTTTTATTATTACACCACCTTTTCCTAATATATATGAACAACTGTAGTATCACATGGTTTCCCTTCCGAAGTTGAATTTCTTCCCAGAGTAGTAGCATCCACGAAAGGCACATTTGAAGATAAAAAAGCCTCATCACCAGATAAGACTACATTCTTCCCAATTCAGCCACTGCAAATGAGCCTCTCATGACCTCAATTCAGTAGAGTTCTGTTTTATCCGGCACGGATACAGCCCCGCTCAGTTCACACACCTCCTACGTGGCCAACGGTGCCGCCGTGAGTAACACAAAGCACGCCCCCACCTGAGTCGCTGGCACGTCCCCACGGCACTTTGAATTCTCCTTGGGCAAGGAACATTGGCAGACCTTAAGTACAGTGGTAAAATTATCCCGATATAAAACCCTTCCCCTTCTCTCCTAGATTCTCCCTTCCCACCGTACAAGGAGTGAAAGGGCCTAAGAAGCAGGGCTTACGGATTCCTGTCCTAAATACAGTTCTTAACAGGGATTTCTCCATCTCCTAAAGAGGACTCCTTTGAGGTTTTCCATATCCGCCAGCTCTGAGGCTATTGTGTGTACGGGTGCACCTGTAAGCATGAAAGCTTTTCGGTAAGGTATTATTAATCCACTTTCTGATAAATAGTGAAGTTCCCCACATTTTGTCTTACCTAATAACGAAGATAATAGTCCAGTGCAGCTCATGATTGCCTTCTCATTCGAATATTCAGATCCTTTCCATACTCACGCATAGAGTTCATGCTTAATGTATACTAACTGCAGGAAGCTGTGGTTGCCTAGTAACCAGTGGAGGTGTGTCCGAGGGGCTAAAGAACATAAATGAATAACGGAAACACTGACATTACTTTCAGCCGGGTGACCTAAGGCTTAATTCAGCACTCGCCATTCCAGACATTTCTAATGGGCTGGCGAAACAGTAGCTTTCTCAGAAGTAGCTCATTAAATCATAAAAATGAAAATTAGCATTTAATATGATGTTCTAGATGGTCTGATAGGGGAAAGGAGAATGACTGGAAAAGCAACAAGACCAGAGCCTAACGTCTTTGATACACTTTTTACAGAATACAGAATGAAATGTCTGCTAGGACTCACTTTCTCAAACAGCTTTTTCTAAATGTTTAGATTCTGTTTGATCAGTTTTGGGAGGAAAATATTTCAGTGTTTATTCAATTCTTTGGTAGTATTACCTTTTTCAAGTTGAAGTTTTTAAGGATTCTGAAACAGGGATTCTTTCCCTTTTATTTTATTTTTTTCAGTTTATTTATTTTGAGAGGGGGAGGCAGGGGCAGAGAGAGAGGGAGAGAAAGAATCCCAAGTAGGCTCCATAATGCAGAGCCCAATGCAGGGTTCGAACCCACGAACCATGAGATCGCAAACCTGAGCCTTAGTCAGATGCTTGATTGACTGAGCCACCCAAGCACCCCTGAAAGGCCAATGTTTTAAAAAGCAACGTAGAAGTGGGGCACCTGGGTGGCTCAGTGTGTTGGGCATCCGACTTCAGCTCAGGTCATGATCTCATGGTTCTTGGGTTTGAACCTCACATTGGGCTCTGTGCTGACAGCTCTCTGTGCGTCTCTCTCGGCCCATCCCCTGCTCACTCTCTCTCTCTCAAAAAATAAATAAACATTTATAAAAAAATTTTTTTAAAGAAATGTAGAAGCCAAGGGAAACTGGGTAGACTTAAGAGCACGTTTGGCTGGATGGTGAAATCAACCCACAAAATAAAAAATTCCTGCCTGATGCCTTCTGAAGAAAACGCAACCAGCAAATCAAAGTGCATCCTTATAATGCCATTCTGTTCTAACTGGGTTACTTGGTTCTAAGCCTGGGATTCCAAACACCCAGGATGAAATGTGGCCCCTTCATTAAATATTTTACTCAAGAAAAGGAGGAGGGGGACATTCCATTTTTCGTGAAAATAGTAATGACCATCCTATTGAGTTGGAAGCGAGATGGGTATGAGTGCTTAAGGAGGAAAATAAGATAACAAAGGAATGCCAGTGTTGGAAAGTGATTCCACTGTCAGATCCCACCCTCACAACGTGTTTCAACCTCCCTTGCCCATAGAGAGGAAAATTTGAAGAAGCACACCAGACAAGACACACAGGCTTCAGTGCTCGGAAAAAAATAGTTTTTTAGTGAAGTAGGAAAAATGTTATTACTCATAACCAAATCGTTTGTGTGGCCTCTACCCCACATCGAGGCAAGGCAGAAAATCATCATCCACTGGTATTAAGAGATGTGCAAAGACCTGCCATTTGACTCTGAAGCAGTGGTTCTCAATCGTGGGCAATTTTGCCCCCCCCACGGAACATTTGGTGATATTGGTAGACATTTGTATTGTCATGTCTCAGGGATGGAGGAGGTGTGGAACGCTATTAGCCTCTAGTGAGCAGAAGTCACGATTCTGCTTAACATCCTACAGTGCTCAGAATAGTCTCCTGAAGGAGAGAATTTACCTGTCCCAAAGTGTCAGTAGCATCCAGGTTGAGAACCCCTGCTCTGAAATATTAAGAACCACAGTGATTCATCGCAGGCTCCACATTAGGTTGTCGTTATACGTTCGCTACTTATTCTTCACGGCCACTTTGTTAGGTAGGTGCGACTCTTACCCTTATTTTTAGACGATGAAATCGAGGTTTGGGGGGTTAAGCAACTTGCTCAAGGCCATGCAGTCAGCAGGTAGTGGATTTTGAATTCAAAGTAGATGAGGCTCCAAAGATCAGCTCCTGTCAGGTCATTATGCTCCTCGATCCCAAACTACCTGCATCAGCTGCCTCCTGTGTTGTCTGAAACTCTGCATCTCCAGAGGGTCCCCGTTAGAATGCATATGTGTCATCGGAGCAGGCTGACAGGGTAGCTCATCACAGCCCGTTTGTCCCCCGTCAACGTCCGGAGGGAGTGACCGTGTTCCAGGAACTTGTGTTGGCTAAGAGATGACAGTGTTTGAAGGGGACAGAGTCTTCCTGAAAAAGGAAATTTCACTTTAAAACGTCCCTCTTTGGAAGGTGACATTAGTGGGGAAGATGGGATTTCAGGTCAGGGCATAGAGTGTAAAAAGGACCAAATTGTGCACCAAACGTTTGATTGTATGAAACAGAGATGCCCGAGTAGCAAGCAGTCTCCTCACACTGAGGGCGATGGGGTGACAAGCTGATTTCTCCTGTCAGAGAAGCCCTCTCTCCTGCTCATTGCCCGCCCCTCGGGGAGTCTGAACTACCCCCAAGAGCAAGGGCAGCAGTTGGGCATAGGCAGTGCAGAATCCCCAGGGAATGTGGACAATCACAAAACAGGAAGCAGACAATTCACTTTAGCCAACACATGCAGAAAAAGAAGGCCATCGTCTGTAGCATGTAAAAAGAAAACAAAGACCTGTTTTCAGAGAATGGTTTTGCTTCTCCACTCATAATTCCCTTGACCTGGTCCTTCACACAGTCTAGCATCTGCTGCTTTTCTATGCTTCCGGTGATAGCACGCTGAGCCCGGCAACCTCTTCAGGCTCTTCTTGGGAGCTGACTCACCACTCAACCTGTGCCCCAGCCACATGGAACCTTTTGCCATTTCCTTGTCCATCAACTTTTTCTCTTCTCCCCCTGAGCCTCTTGTTTGAGTAAAGAGACTTTTCCCAGAAACCTCCTGTATTCGTTTCCTACGGACATTATAACAAATGATTGCAAACTTGGTGGCTTGAAATAATAGAAATTTATTCTCTCATAGTTTCTAAAATAGAGAATTCTGAAATCAAGATGTTGGCAGGGCCATGCTCCCTCTAAAGATTCTAGGGAAGAGTCCTTCCTTGCCTCTTCCTAACTTTGGTGGCTCTAGCGATCGTTGACTTCCTTAGCTTGTATCTGCATCACTCAAATCTCTGTCCCAGTCTTCTGATGGCTTTCTCTGGGTGTGTCTTTCTCCTTGTCCTCTCCTCTTATCAGGGCCCACGCTAACCAGTAGGATCTCCTCTTGCTCCTTAATTAATTACATCTGCAAAGACTATTTCCAAATAAGGTCACATTCTGAGTTTCTTGGTAACCATGAAGTTTTTAGGGCCACTACTTGTATTAGGAGCTATAATAGGATATATAGAGAAGGAGATTTTTTTATAAGGGATTGGTTCACACAATTATGGAGTCTGGGAAGCCCCTGTGTCTGCAACCCAAAGGCCTGAGAAGCCGGAGAGCTAATGAAGTAAGTTCCAGTCTGAGTCTGAAGGCAGGAGAAGACCAATGTCCCAGCCCCAAGACCATCAGGCAGAGAGCACATTCTCTCTTGCTCCGCATTTTGTTCTTTTCAAACATTCAACGTTGGGAAGGGCAATCCGCTTTACTAAATCTACCCATTCAAATGTTAACCTCATCCAGAAACACCCTCATAGACACATCCAGAATAATGTTTAATGAAATATCTGGGCAACCATGGCCCAGTCAAATTGACACGTAAAATGAACCCTTGCACTACTCAATCCACTACACCCGCCCCCCCCTCCCAGCAGCTTTTCCTTTATGTTTTACTGGCACCGCTGACAAGGTGATTGCAATAGCAGTGATTGACTTTGACCCTTCCTCGTGACCTATGGTGGAAGTACAGATAACAATTCCACCAGCAAAGAAAAATGGATATTAGGTAAGCAACAAATCCGTTATATTTCCATGTATTTCTCTTTTGTGAAATAGACGCTTTTGTATTAGTTTATGCCTTGTATTTGCAAGTGACAAAAAAAAATGAAAACTCACTCAGGCCACCTCAACAAAATAGGAATGGTCAGGCTGCAAATAAGGGCAGTTCAGAGGCTCAAAGGATCTTGTGGTCAGGACCTTGTTTCTTTCCGCCTTTCTCGGCTGTTTTCCTCTGGTGTTGAATTAATACTTAAGGAAGCTCTATCAATGCAGTGATGAAGAAAGCCACCAGTACCTCCCACCATACAAAATCTAGATCACAGGATTAGAGCTTAGATCTGTTTCCTACAGAACTTTCATTGGTGCTGCTTAGGTGCTTTATTCTTGATAACTTCAGTATACCCGTGGATGATCCAATCAATACCTTCCTCATATCCAGAAATAAATCCCTCCATTTGACCTCAGCCATCTACTTCTTTGAACCACTTGCACCATCAGAAAAGAAAGCAAGATATCTCGCTCTCCAAACACCATATCCTCCCCCTCCAGCTTGTTCTGATCTCCACACTTGCAACTCTTTGTGTTCGTTACAAAGTCTTTTTGTCCTTATTCTTTCTCACTATCAAACAACCACCTTGTGTTTTTACTTCCCTCCTTGCCTGGTTAGATTCCATGGTCCGTTGCCTTTTATGTACCTTCACCTCCCTGCATGTTTTTCCTACCGTCTATTCGCCAGGCAACAGCCAAGCCAAGTAGATGAACCCACTTACCTGCCTTTCCTGTACTTTCACCTACTTGGCTGAGCTTTGTCAAAGAAAGCCACGCGACTGAGCATCCTAGAGTCATGATCACGACGTCAGATGTGCTCGCAACATTCCGTGGCAGTCCTACTATTTCAGTAGTCTGCTCATTCTACTCTCCACAATGACTAGCTCATTATTTCTCCCCTTGCATCAAAGCCTTCTCCCCATTCCTCATTCTGAGCTAGGAACCTTGCTTTTGACTTCATTGAGATGACAGAAGCCACTAGAAAGGAACTCCCTCTTTCCACGCCCAAATGGACACACATACCCTCATCTGCATCCTTCTCCCTTCACGTCACAGAGGAATTAATTTCTGCACTTTTACTCTGTATCTGGTCCCCCTTTACCCTCTTAGGACTGTGCATATGCAGTCAGCCATTTTCTCTCCCATGTCATCAGTCTGTCTGCCCTTGGCAGACCGCTGTTTTCTGCATGTAAATATTTTCTAGAGTCTCCTGTATTTGAAACATCCCCTTGATTTCATGTTTCCTTTCATTTGCTGCCCTACTTCTGCTCCCCTACAGATCCAGCTTTCTCAAAAACAAAAACTGGTTTACCCAGTCTGAGTCCACATCCTCACCTCCCATTCTTCTGTCCCTCAGCCTTTCATGAAAAGGGGTTTTATTGAGGTCTTCATTATCTCCCTATTCTAAAGCTAATGAATGCTTTTCCCATTCTCATCTTACTCAGCCTCTCAGTAGCTTTCAACTCAAAGACCACCCCTTCATTCCTGAAGAACTCCCCTTCAGCTTCCATAGAAACATACTCCCAAGGATTTCCTCTTACCTCCCGAACCTCTGTCTTGGAGAGGAGTCTTGGGCACGTTTCTCCATGGATGTTTTCCCCTGGCTTTACAAAAGTCTCTTGCACCTACAGCTGTCACATGTACATCTCCATTCGGGCCCTGTCTTTAGGGCTTCAAGCAGATATAGACACAGCTTATGTGACATTACTGAGGCAGTGCCTCAGAAACATTTCAAATTCAGCACTTTGCCTTGCTTACCCATTGTCACATTCCCGCAACAAGCTCCTGTAGCCAACTTCTGCATTGTCGTAAATGGCACCTCCATTTATTTCTGAATCCTGGGAGTTTTTCTTTCCACTCTTTTTTTTTAATGTTTATTTATCTTTGAGAGAGAGAGAGCAGGAGCACAAGAGCGTGCAGAGGAGGGTCAGAGAGAGAGAAAGACATAGTATCCAAAGCAGACTTCCCCCTCCCACGCCCCACCCCCCACCTCTCTGCCATCAGCAAAAAGCCCAACATGGGGCTCTGTCTCAGAAACCATGAGATCATGAGCTGAAATCAAGAGTAATTCACTTAACCCACTGAGCCACCCAAGCACCCCTTCTTTCCATTCTATTCTCACTCGTCCTCCCTCATTCAGTCTGTACTGGGGTCCTGTCAATTCTGTCTCCATAATATATTTCAAACATGTACACTTCTCACTGTCTCCACTGGTGGCATTTTAGTTCAGAATCCACAGTTGGCCCTCAGACTGGCTGCTCTTTAAATACTCTTGCCCCTCTCCTGTCCGTTCTCCACCCCATAGCCAGGACACTCTTGTGAAAAATAAAAGTTGGATTATGTTCCTCTCATGTTTGAAATCCTTCAAACCTCCCCACTGCACTTAGAATAAATTTTAGAATCCCTCAAATCCTTGGTCTGCCAATGTCTGCATGCCATGACCCTCTGCCCTTTATGCGTAGCGCTCCAAACACACTGGTCTCCTTGTGTTCCTTGAGCACACTGGGCTCTCTCCCCTCTCAGAGACCTCACACATACTCGCCCCTTTGCTTCAAAGACTCCTCCCCATTCTTCGCAGGTGTCATCTCAAATACCACTTTCTCAGGAAGCCTATTCTTTCTTTAGACCCCATTCCAAGCATGGACACAGACTTAATTACTCACTGTGAAGCTAAGGGCAATTCTCAAAGCTTTCCTAAAATCTTGATGATAACAGAGCTATTATAACTCAGAATATTTAAAATTAGTCATCAGCATCATTATTCCTTAGACCATAGTCATACCGTTCAAAAGGGATCCCATATTGGCTGCTTCCTCCTGGGCCACCATGTTTTAGAACATGGTTCCCCTACAGGTAGGAATTCCCTCTGACCTGGACCTTGCTCCCCGTGTCCAGAACGTCAACACCCATCCTCCCTGGATCTAGTCCCCAAACCCTTCTTATTCCGGTTAACAACTCACAGTCTTTCAGCTATACAACTCATAGTGAAGGGAGCATTTTCCTCTGTCTCACAGGATGACCTAATTTCTCTTCCTTCATCCCTCTCTTGTAGACTAGTTTATATATAAACATAAGCCCCTTAAAGTTTATTCCCAAAAAAAATAAATAAATAAAAAGAGCATTCTTCCTCAAAGGTAGTCATGAGGCCTGTAGCCTCCTTTAGAATATGGAAAATGTTGCAGTTTTAAAACTAACAATCTAGGGGTTCCTGGGTGGCTCAACTGTCCGACTCTTTGTTTCAGCTCAGGTCATTGTCCCGGGGTTGTGGGATTGAGCCTCGCATTGGGCTCCTTGCTGAGCGTGGAGCCTGCTTGAGATTTCTTTCTCTCTCTTCCTCTGTCCTTCTCCCCCGTTCATATGCTCTGTCTCTCAAAAAAAAGAAAAAAAGGAAAAAGGTAGCACTCCGTTTTATTCTCTCTTGTTTTGCATTTTTGTTTTTTTACCATTCTCAAAGTGTGTTTCTGTGTATTTTTAATTTGATTAAGTTTTTTTATTTTAATTCCAGTCTAGTTCACATACAGCATTATATTAGAGTCAGGTGTACAATGTAGCGATTCAATAATTCTATACATGGCTCCGTGCTCACCGTGATAAGTGTACTCTTTAATCCCCACCACCCATTTCACCCATCTGACAATCCATTTTAAAATGAAGCTACATGGGGCGCCTGGGTGGCGCAGTCGGTTAAGCGTCCGACTTCAGCCAGGTCACGATCTCACGGTCCGTGAGTTCGAGCCCCGCGTCAGGCTCTGGGCTGATGGCTCAGAGCCTGGAGCCTGTTTCCAATTCTGTGTCTCCCTCTCTCTCTGTCCCTCCCCCGTTCATGCTCTGTCTCTCTCTGTCCCAAAAAATAAAATAAACGTTGAAAAAAAAAAAAATTTTTAAATGAAGCTACATAGGTACTTAGAAACAGATATGAATAGATAAATTCAAAACTATTACTTGTGGCCAGTGGGGTTATAAGTGATTAGAAAATATTTTTGATTACTCTCATTTTTTAATCGGCCTACAATGTTTATCAAAGATATCATAGAGCCTGAATAGGTGAAACAAATAGACTTGTTCTTACACTTTGCATATTGGTGCCACAAGTGTGATCGTATGGGTGGGCAATGCAAGCCACAGAATCTGATGTATGACTGAAGGTTTCTGTCTTCTCAATGTGTGTGTATAGGAATATATGAACACAGAATTGTGTCTCCACTGGGAGGTCAAGTGTCGTTACCTGTATAATGAACGTGAGTGGCGATTCATCTGTGATGAACAAAGTAGGAGCTGAGGCCTCTCCACCTTGTGTTACTTACACGCCCTGGTTTTGTTATTATGTCAGGGGTCCTTTCTGATGTCTCACCTGGCGAACACATAGCGTGGTGCCTTCCGTAAACAAAGGAAGACCACCTGCTCACCATTACTTATGCGCAGATAGCCTTTCACATGCGTAAGTGCCTCCCTGGCCGGCTTTTATGCGACTTCCCTTCCTGCTCATTGTTCCCCCCTTGTATGATGGTTTCTCCAGTTTCCGAGAGAGAGGCTCTAAACAGAATGCAGTGGCCTGATGGAGAATTAACCAGTGTGAAGTATGAAGAAGGATAATGCCTCCCAGGTTGACTCCAGTGAACTCCCTGGTGTCACATACCAGAACCTCGGAGATGTTAGGTGATCTCTACTGATGGAGTGTTTACCACCACAGACACCCAGGAGGGTCCAAAGTGCCCAATATCTTTATATTGTGGGTCAATTTATGTAAGGCGTGTTTAGCTATCAAATGAAACTTTATCATTCATTCCGATCATGAAATTCACGTAGGTATATACAATGACATTTCAGACACTGCTTTGTCAACTTGTCTTCACTTATTCAGACAACTTTCTCAATTGTGTATTTCTTCAGTATTCTTTTATAAAAAAAAAAAAAAAAACCTATTTATTTTGAGAGAGAGCCCGTGAGCAGGGGAGGGGCAGAAAGAGAGAGAGAGAGACAGAGTCTCAAGCAGCCTCCATGCTGTCAGCTCAGAGCCGAATATGGGGCTTGATCTTAGGAACCGTGAGATCACGACATGAGCAGAAATCCAGAGTCAAGACACTTAACGGACGGAGCCGCTCAGGCGCTCCTCGTCAGTATTCTTTTTCTCTTACCCCCTGGATAATTGTGCTATATGTTCTCTTTAACCACATATATTTTTACTTTTATCTTTCCCCCTAAGTCACCTTGTATCCTTTTCCAACTGTTTAATCTATTTTTCCTTAATAATTTCTTCTCCTATAGTCTTGCCTTTAATTATTCTCCTAACTTGCTCCATGTTATAGTACCCTTTATACCCTTTATTTTCATCAAAGTTGGCATCGATAATGAACTTTTATTGAGTGCCCACAAGGTGCATGACATGGCATTTGCTTCCCAGTCTCTCCATCTCATTACCTACGATTTATACACACATACTACTGTAGAGACAGCTACTACCCCCCCGCCCCGCACCCCTCACCTTGCCACCAACTAATTACTTATCCTTTCTGAGGAGCACATAACAAAGGAAGGGAGAAACTCAGTAACTTATCACTCCTCTGTCTAATCTTGGTCACTGAATATGCTCTTAGGTACATCAGGCATCCGTCCATGGAGCGTTTGGCGTGTATACTGTGCAGATGTAGCCCTAGTACCCAAGCACAAAGCAAAAGCATCTGGGAAAATACACCTAATATCCGAACAGCAACCGCTTTCCAAGCTTGGGGCACACTGAATGGATGATTTCCCCCCCTAAATGTTCTGCCTAAACGGACCTAATTAAATTATCTATCTACTCTCAAGTCAGTTAATTATATTTTTTTCATATATTGTATCTACGGCTATATTTTCTTTATCCATATTCTTATCTCCCCTTCTAGGCTGTAGGCTATTTATATTTCTCCCGCCTACATCTATACAATATGGGCTTTTAGAAGACACTTAATTAAAATTTATTGAATTAGAATAAGTCATCTTATTTTAGAATAAGTCAGGCGGAAGAGACCAAGAAGTAATAATCTTGTGTAACTGTGTATTCAGATTAAGAAAATGAATTCTTTCAAGAGTGACTTCTCGGGAATATGCCTGTTTCTTTGACTTCATGAGTAGACCTGATTTTCAGAAATGTCCTCCTCTCTTCCCTTGAACTGAGAAAGAATATATTCTGTCAAACGAAGACGTCATCGTGGCTCTGCAAACACGCCTGGCTTTACAGGATATGGGATTGTCACAGAGGGTGACCAGACAAGTACTCAGTCCCCTGCTCCTACAAGTTCCCTGACAGTCTGCCACTCAAACCCCACAGATCTTCTGGTTTCCCCACCGAATACAAGGACAGAAAAGAACTCGGAGTCTATCGAAGAACTCTGCCTGATTTTATGTCAACTCAAACTCAGAGCATCCTGACCTCACAACTCTCTTGGAACCTTTTTCCATTTTGTTCTTCTCAGGACAGATTTTGACCTGAGAGAATATTTGCTTCTTCTCAGTATCCACTCTGTTTTGCTGTCAGTGGAAGGGGGCTGTAGAGATGCTGCCACGCTGATTGCCTCTGACCAAACAACAACAACAACGGCAACAACAACAAAACTGTGTTACCTGCCTCCAAGTAACTCCCGGTCCTGCCTTGGACCCTGGAGCACATTTGTGGAGTTTCACAGAGGATGCCAAACTGGAACTGGGAAGGGGCCCCTCAGACATGAATTTAGAGTCAGCAGGGCGATATTACAAACAGCAAAGTCAGGGCATCTGGGTGGCTCAGTCGGTTGAGCCTCCAACTTCAGCTTAGGTCATGATCTTGTGGTTCATGAGTTCGAGCTCGCATTGAGCTCTGGGCTGACAGTGCAGAGCCTGGAGCCTGCTTTGTATTCTGTGTCTCCCCCCACCCCCCGCCCCTCTTGCCCCTCCCCTGCTCGTGCTCTCTCTTTATCAAAAATATATAATAAATAAACATTTTTTTAATCTTAAAAGCACAGTGAACACATGGCAGGACTTTGAGACTGTTATTTCACCTGTTTCCTCATCAATAAAGTCTGTATTACACTGAATTATAGGTATGAGTCCTCTAATTCTAACATTCTATGCTTAGATTTTCTAATTTAAACTCAATAATTCCCACTCCCACACAGGAATCTGTTCTAAGGAAATAACCCAAGGTATAATCAAAAACTTACATACAAAGATGTATCACTTATAAAAAGAAACCGGGAAAAGACTAAATATTTATTTCACAATGAGGGATGGCTAAGTGAATTCTGACACATCCAAATAGTAGAATTTTATGCAACTATTAAAAAATATTTTCAAATAATGTATAATAGCACCGTATGTTTATTTTACATGTCTTTCTTTAGGTGAAAGAAAGCTATAGTCAAAATCATCCAAGATTGTTAGTATATAAAAATTAAGAAATGCATCAAAATGTCAATATCAGTTACCTCGGATAAATAAATTATATGTGCTTTTGATGTTATTTCATAAATCTATATTCCTCAACTTCTCTACATTGGACTTGTAATATTACCTCTCAGTGAGAAAATGGGCACGTCATGTCAGGTTTTATTATTTATTATTATTTTATTCTTAGGTTTAAAAACCAAGTATGTTTTTCACTAAGGAAGAATCCAGATGTATTCTTGAATTTTGAAAAGATTAAAAATACAAAAACAGAAATTTGGGAATAAATTTCCATATGTGAATAGGGCAAAATGATTCAGGGTTCACAATTAGTTATCTGTGGGATCTGTATCCATCAGTTTCACAGTGCTATTTAAAACCAGATACTTATTTATAGCCCCGTTAATACAATTCAAAAGAGGAGTGCATGTTTTGAAAACATCTTCAGGGTAAAATAGAATATCTTGATATTGAGTTATATAAACTGAGATGCCTTGCAATAGCCTTGTTCTTTCATAAGAAATTTTCATGAGTAGAATAGATACTAATCCGATTAATATTTTTTAGGTCAGCTGCTCAAAGCAGCTGGAGAAACTATGTGCCTGCAAAAATTGTTCAATAGATCGCAATCTTTTTTGTTGTTGCTGTGAACGAGTTTTCTTATTTGATTTAAACCAGCGCCCTAACAATAAAGCTCTTTGTGGTATTCTAAACTAAATAACAATTTGAAAATGTGACCTGAAAAAATGGACTTTGCAGGGGTTCAAATTGTTTTGTCTTGTTTTGATTTCATTGACATTAGCAGCCAGTTGTTTTTTGGGGTTTTTTTTTGGGGGGGGGGGGTTTCTTTTTTTTTTTTTTTGGTAGCCATCCTGTTGAATTCAAGCATGTGACCTCTGAGCCCATGTTGTTACCTCGAGTTCGTGGGAAATTAGGTGCCCTCATGTCTGAAGAGACAGCAGTGAGGCAAACAACCCTGTAAGCTCTCTCCCAGGTCTGTGCATCCAAGGCTTGGCTCATCTTTCTCATAATTCTGAAGCATTATGTCTCGAAACTGTTTCCCCCGGGTGTTAAGATTCTTCATATGAAATTAGGTGGGTCATCCCAGCACAGATTACGTTACAAATTTTGTTCACACTGAACAAGAGGTTAATCTTAACATTGGCAAAAGGGGATTTCAAACTTTGTGAAACCAAATATATTGGCATCATATTTCCTGAATGCTTAAGAGACAGAATCAAACAAGTTGCTTGACATCTGACAAAGGATGTGTGCTCATCATAGTTAATCCCTAGGAGGGGTCTACATTGACTAGATAAATGATATGCTCTTCAGTTGACAAAATGAAGAATGGTGGGATGCATAAGCAATCTGTAGGAGGGAAAAAGACACAAGGTAAAGACTCACAAAGAAATGAGTACAAGCAGTGAAAGCGTTTCTATTGAGCCAGCCACACATGAGAATAATTATGAATTATTCAGATTGCAGTTCTATGAGTCTTTCCTTCATCAGCTGCCCTGACAAGGATTAAGGGGCTCTGACTTTCCAGTGGATATGCTTCTTGCCTTTTTGTCTATTCTGCCTCACTTCCACGCTTTGTAGGACTGTGTCATGACGAGTCACCACCCTGAAGGATTTTTCAGAGTTGGCAGCAGTGCTGGAGCTGTTTTAATAATCTCTACTGATTTGCTGTAGGTCTTGCTTGTAATGATAGAGAAATCTTGTGATGTGCAACATGCATTTTATTCTTTATAACAACTTCCTGCCATGAAAGTTTTTTCTCTGCCACAGGTTTTGTTTTTCTTGTTGTTGTTTTCTTTTTCTTTTCTTTTTTTTTTTAACCCCTGGTAGCTTCTTTGCACTAGAAGGCTTCAAAGGGATTTTAATGCTACTTTTCCTATGCAATTGGCTGGGGTGCCTGGCAATTTCCTGAGTTAGATGACTGCGGAGAAAAGCAACTAAAAGTCTGTAGTGGCGAGCAGTTTACAGCCCTTGTTACTGATCAAGGTGACCTTTTAAAGGCTGTTAAGCTAACATTGGTACGTTGTTAAAAACGTGGTCTCTGTATAGAATTTCTATTCTGAGGCTCTTTCTGATGACAATTCTTTTTAAAAAGTTTTAGGGGCGCCTGGGTGGCTCAGTCGGTTAAGCGTCCAACTTTGGCTCAGGTCATGATCTCACGGTCTGTGAGTTCGAGCCCCGTGTTGGACTCTGTGCTGACAGCTCAGAGCCTGGAGCCTGTTTCGGATTCTGTGTCTCCCTCTTTCTCTCTGCCCCTCCCCTGCTCATGCTCTGTCTCTCTCTGTCTCAAAAATAAATAAAAACATTTAAAAAATAAATAAAATTTAAAAAAATTAAAAAGTTTTAAAAAGTTTTTTTTTAATCAACTACCAACTTTAATACTCTTTCCACAGTTACTTCACATTGGGAATATGTAAAACCTTTTGGCTGGTCATCATCTCCTCTAGATAGTTTGTAAGCAGGAGCAGGCAATCCTGGCTAGTTACCTGAAATGGTCTCTGTATTATGCTGTGTCATTACTCATTTTATAAAGCGTATCATTGAAAATGTGTATCTGGTTGAAAATGACAGTTTTATCATCAAGGGAAAGTCAGGTGTCAATGAGCTTTCTTGTCCCTTTTGTTCAAAACTCATAAACATTTTTGCTAAATAACTCTAGCAATAATGTATTGAGCACTTAACTGTGTTTCAAGCTCAGTGCTTGGTAATTTCCTTGGACCATCTCATTTAATCCTTTTTCATAACTTTTGAAAGTAGAAATTTTACATAAGAGTAACCAAGGTTTAGAGAGGTTAAATAATCTATCCAAGATCACAAAGCCAGTCTGGGTAAGAACCGATTTTAAAACCACATCTGAGTAACTCGGTGGTTGCTACTCTTGCCTCCCTCCCTGTGCAGCGTGGGATAGTAAGGAAAAGCCTGAGCAAACCCCCCCCTCAGGGGCTTAACCACAGCAGAGAATGCTGTGAACACAGTCCTGGAGGAGTTGAGGTTTCCTCCACTGTGCTGACATAAAGCATTCATTCCCTGCTTTATTCATTCAAGAAATAGCCACCGAGCCCGACATTATGCCAAACCCTTCGCTGGTTCCATGGTATGAAGAGATAAATAAGGCAACATTCCCCTTCTTAGGCGAGTCCATGTCTAAAGAGAGAGAATAGATATGTAAACAAATTATTATGGAATTTGAGCTAAATCTGGAAAGTAAGCAAAGCTGTGGAAGCAGGGGATTGGCCATGCATGACCCGAGGGACAGAATAGCTGCTCGCCTGATGGTGGAGAGAGCACCAGCTGTGAAGGATGTCCATGGTGGGAGGGAGGGACCACAGCTGTGGCCAGGTGAAGCCTGTCACCCAGGCCTCCCATCAGGCGTCCTTAAAGCACATGCGAATAAACTGAAGGTGGTTCCTTAAATATTAATTGCATAGCCATGGGCTTGGGGGTCCCAGGATTCTTCAGAGTTGCAACTGTCCCAACTCCAAACTTCTACTCTTAATATGGAACCCCCAAGTATGCTTTGGTTGATTCTATCAGGCTGTGTCACCACAGATCCCAATCTGTGATCATTTAAAATAGGAGGGGCGCCTGGGTGGCTCAGTATGTTAAGCATCCAACTTTTTATTTTGGCTCAGGTCATGATCTCACAGTTCGTGAGCTCAAGCCCCCTCCCCCCCCCCCCCCATCAGGCTCTGCACTGACAGTTGCTTGGGATTCTCTCACTCTCCTCTCTCTGCCCCTCCCCCACTTGTGCTGTCTCTGTCTCTCTCAAAATAAATAAATAAATAAACTTAAATAAATAAATAAAACAGAACTGGGACTTAATCTGTTTAAATAATGGCTAACCACAGGGTTTAATGAAAAGAAGTTGAAGAATTTTGCCTCCCACCTCTGAACTGTGATTAGAAGTTTGCTCTAGGAAAATCCTTTGAGACTAGCCCTTCCTATACTGATGCAGTGTTTTCAACATCCGTGTTTATTGAATTATTTAACTTTTATATCTATATTTAAAGGAGCTATGAGACTATTGCTCCTTTTTTTTTTGAGTTAGTAACTGGCGTTTAAAAATACTTGGTTGGAAGAAGTAGTAGATAATGATCAGTATTTTGAGGGATTAGTGGCAACTTAAAAAAATGCATATAGTTATTTCATTTGTCTCAGGGCTGTGGGAGCCCTTTTATTCTTATACCTCTGCTATTCGTTTCTTTTTTTTTTTTCCTTGCTCACGAGGTTGAGTCAGCAACAGAAACATATTCAAATTAGACTTGTCATACAGAAAAAAAAAATCTGACTTTGTCAGGGTGGGTGGAGGGGGAAAAGGCAACTTTTTGTCAGTCTTTTGTATTTCAGCAGCTGGATTCATTGCTACCATGGTAACGGACCACATGATGAGGTGTATTAGATTGCTGTGCGTTGAGCACAAGGGGAAGAATGAACACAGCGTTTTATTGAAGTTAAAGGTTGCTTTGGAGTTTCTTCTGTGGAAATGTGTAAGGTCAAATACTATAGCTTTCAGCATATGTAGTACCTTAGAGGAAGAATTAGGGGCATGTTGGTGTCTTTAACTGCAAAACCAGGTAAGGTACAACTCAATCTATGAAACTGAACTCTTCTTCTGTTGCAGGAGCAGGACTTGCTGGGTGGAATTTCACTGTCGCCCCCACCCCCAGCCCTCCGTGGGCACAGGACAAATTTCTCCCTTCCCCTGCTCCCAGCTCCCTCGCCCCCCCCCTCCCCGTTTTCACCCTCTATTAATTTGAAAGTCTAAAACACTGTGACTTTTTTCTGGCACTTTGGTATGCGTGTGAGGCTGTGTGTGCAAGTAGAAGTAAGAAAACTGGAAAGAAGTAATAAGAATGCAATAATCCATGTCTTCAGGTCAATGTAAAACAGGGCAAAATGTTTCCTTGTTTTGAACTTTAGAAATGGTCCGCTTTTCCTAGAGGACACCTTGTTCGTGGTATCGGTCCTAAGCTGCTTGTCTCTTATACTAAATGAACAGTAGGGCAAAATTCCCCCGCGTGTTACATAGTGTATTTGTTGTATTTGGGCATTTATTCCTCTTTCATCCTATTCCTGCCAGCCCCATCTAACATGAGTAGTTCGGTTTTATCTACAATTTTTACAACATATTTTATTTCCGTTTCGTATTATGTTCTTTCAGGCATTGTGGTCTATATGCTTCAGAGGATTTGAAAATAGAAGTAGATACAATACGGGTTAGTATAAAAGGAACTCTTGCTTAGAGGCTGGAGAGAGCCGAATGTAAACAATGCGGTGCGTGGGGAACCTTCCATTCTCAGAGCACAGAAGCCTCTCCCTGCGTTGTTTACACATCGCCCTAGCAGCTTGCTTCAAAAGAGGTGCCTTTGATATGCGCAGAGCAAGTTAAAGGAGAAAATTTCTTTGCTAATAACTTCTGTTGCTTCCTTCGTCGCGGTTTCTATTGATGTCTGTTGTTGGTCTTTCTCATCAGACGTTAGGACTGACTTTAATTTTTTAGTCAAGGGCTAACTTAGCCAACTTCTCTCGGCTTGGGAGAAACTTGTCCCGGCAGCGTGAGAGACAAAGCCGAGCTAAAACAGGAGCAGAGCCCCGCTGTTACTCAAGCGGACTCACTCTCCACCTGGAGTGTTTTCATACACGAAAGTCTTTCAAAAAATACTTTCCTAGCTAAAGTCGATTATTTGCCACTAACTGGCACTGACTTGGATAAAAGCCAAGAAATGATCCCAAGTTTGGTCATATACCTCTCTTTATTCAAAAAGGGAAACAGCTTTTGTTATATACATTTATGTTCTGTGATTTTCATTGCTATTTCCTTAGTCTCTCTAATTGTCATACATCTGGGTCATCTTCTAACTTTGCGCAAGGAGTTATAATCATTTTTTCAAAATTTTTTTTGCCATAACTTCAAATAAAGGGCACTATTTCCATGATAGCAAATATCAAAAGTATTGTAACAACACTGAACAGGTGTAAAATGCCCATGCTTGTATCTGAAATCATTCTTTCCTTTTACCCTTTGTTGTTTTGAACATGGAACAAGCTATGATCGTCAACTGTGGAACATAGAATATACTCACAAGCATAAGTTGTTACTAGCTAAGAACAGGAAATTCCCAAGAAGCAGTGAAAGATGGTACCTGGTAAGATATTTTAAAGTGTGAAATTCTCAATATTGACAATACCTGAGGTAGAAAGTGGTCTGTTTTTATTAAAGGAAAAATAAGGAAGGGAAGGAGGCCAAAGGAAGGGAGGGAGAGTCAGAGACAGAAGGAGAGGACACAAGAAAGAGAGATGAAAGGTAAAGATAAAAGTGTAAGTGATCTCTTAACCAAGCTTTCTTCTTTCCCAGCAGTACTGTAACGGGTTAAATATCTATATATAAAGAAGAGAGATGGAGTAGTGTGGATGAAGTGAAATTACTGAAAAGTACGAGCATTCTCCACTATTCCATGTTCGAAGTACTTGATCAGGCTTCAGTCCATTCTGTAATTGGAATGAAAACAAATTCCTCTTGTTTCAGTTCCTGTAGTTTCTATAGTCTCAGTCTTTGGGCTAAGATATCAGCCAGCTTAGCCATTAGAGCTAGATGTATGTAAAAAACAATATATATCCAAATTTCTATGATTTTTATACACCTGACACCAGGCCATATGTACGTGTCCATTTCTCAGGTCATCATACCTGAGATGTCTATAAGATGGAAGCTCCTACTCAATTTTATTTTTTATAATAACTGTATGTATTTAAGGTATACAACATGATTTGATTCACACATTTCACTATGATAGTGAAATAATTACTGCAGTCAAGCTAATTAACATATGTTCCCTCACATACTTGCTACTTTTCGGTGTGTGGTAAGAGTGCATGGAATTTGCAAACTTCCAGTATGCAATATACAGTATTATTACCTATGGTCATTATGCTGTACATTAGATCTCTAGACTTGTTCTTCCTACATAACTGCAACTTCGTACACGCTGACCAACATCTCATTTCCCCCACCTCCCCATCTGATGTGAGTGAGAACATGCAGTATTTTTCTTTCTGTGTCTGGCTTACTTCACTTAGTATAGTGTCTTCTAGGTTCATGCATGTTGTTGCAAATGGCAGGATCTTCTTTGTAAATATTCCATTGTATGTATATATCACAAAGTCTTTATCCATTCATACGTTGATGGACACTTAGGTCATTTTGTATCTTGGGTATTCTGAATAATGCTGCGGTGAACATGGGAGCACAGATATCTCTTCCATGTACTGATTTAATTTCCTTTGTGGATATACTCAGAAAAGAGATTGTTGGGTCTCTGGTAGTTGTATTTTTAGTTTTTTGAGAAACCTCTTGTCCATAATGGCTATATGGAAGTTTCTTTTCTAGTTGTTTTGATATTTACATTCTTAAGGTACAAAATGATTTTTGATGTGCCTGTTTTAAATTAGAAGTGTTGCCAAAGTGTTTTAATCGAATCATATTTTTGTCAACCTTTCTTTAAATCAGCCTTTATTTTTCATTTTGAATGATCGGCAGTGTTTCTTAACATTTTAGCTTTAATTTCTAGAGCTCCCTAGCCTCTCAGATACCTAATTATCTGCGTTTACCTCTATTAAGGAGATAAATGTTCAACAGAGCCATGATGAAGAAGAATCATATTGACTCTTATAGCTTTTTCAATAAAATTAATGATAACTGTTGAACCCCAAGACAAAATTTCTAAAGATTGATGACTCTATCAGCTAGATATTCCATTTTTAGGAATTGTTATTTTTAAACCTATGACTTCATTAAAGTGGGTTTTATTATTGACAACTATGTAATTTTTTTGTATGAAAAGAATTGGACTTTTTAAAAATATTCTTAAATGTTTCAAATGAAAGAAAAGTAATGGCACCGTGATCACAATCATGATGATGACAATGGCAATAATGATTAATTCAGAGAATAAGATAGACTTTATTAGAAAGCTCCAAGCTCTGTATGGAGTAAAAGGCCAATGTTTTTTTTAGAAAAGTAGAAATTTCTAATGGTGATTTTCAGATATTTACTTTCAAATTTAATTAATTCCATTAATAACATTTAGAACTCACTAACAATAGGTGTTTCTGTTATGTTATCAGAACTTATTATAAAGGATGTTGACTTTGTTCAATAAGCATTGGAAACTTTCATTAATAACGATTAAACTTACCAATAATTGTGCAATATGTAGTCCAGTATCTGATAGGAAAAAAGTAATTTCATTGCTAGGAATGAGCAATTTGTTACATTTTTAATATACAAAAAGAAACAATCAACTGGTTCCACTTTCATGATAACATTAGCCTGATCCATTTTAGAGTGATATTATTATAAGAATTTCCCTCTACCTGGTATGTATATTATGAAATATTCACTATTGACACCATTTCAATTTTTTAATCATCTTTTTAAATTTTAAATTATTTTTAAAATAAATAACAATATTTTATGTCTCAAACCTATTAATTTGTGTTTGTTTGGGGAATATTATACCCAGAAATATCACTTGCCTCTACCTACCCTCACATGAAAGAAAATACCATATGGATTGACAATTCCAATATATAATGTGGTTCCACCAAAGTAGTAGAAGAAAATACAAAACTTGAGATAGAAAGTTATGCTTTCAATGGCAGAAACCACAAAGTAATGGTTACATGAAGTTATTACACACCTGCATAGCTTCCACTATTATCAAGATGACTCCCTAGAATTGTCCATTTTTTTTTTTTTTACCAAGGATGAACCTAAACTGATACACCATAATCACCCAAAGATCAGAGTTTACCTTATGGTTCCCTCTTGGCATTGTCCATTCTATGGGTTTGGACAGATGTATAATGGTATCTGTCCATTATTATAATATTACACAGGGTGTTTTCACTGTCCTAAAAATCCTCCGTGCTCTGCCCTTTTATCTCTCCCTTCTCCTCCACCCTCTTTCACGGAAATCACTGATTTTTTTTATCGTCTCTCTGGCTTTGCCTTTTCCAGAATATCATATAGTTGGTATAATACGTTATATAGCCTTCTCACATTGGCTTCTTCTACTTAGTAATATGCATTTAAGCTTCCTTCATGTCTTTTCATATCTTGATAGCTCATTTCTCTTTAGCCCTGAATAATACTACATTGTCTGGATGTATCACAGTTTATTTATTCACTCACCTATTGAAGGATATCTCGGTTGTTTCCAAGTTTGAGCAGTCATGAATAAAGCTGCTGTAAACACCCATGTGCAGGGTTTTGTGTAGACATAAGTTTTCAACTCCTTTAGGAAATAACATGGAGTAGGATGACTGGATCATATGGTAAGAGTATGTTCAGTTTTGTAAGAAACTTCCACACTGTCTTCCTAAGTAGTGGTATCATTTTGAATTCCCAATAATGAATGTGAGTTCCTGTTAGTCCACATCTCATTAGCATTTGGTGTTGTTGCTGTTCTGGATTTTGAGCAGAGTTGCCTAATGGTATCTCATTGTTTTAATTTGCTTTTCCCTAATAACATATGATGTGGATATCTTTTCATATGCTTGTTTGCCATCTGTATATCTTCTTTAGTAAGGTATTTGTTTAGGTCATTGGCCTGTATTTTAATTGCTTTTTTTTTTATTGTTGAGTTTAAGAGTTCTTTGTATATTTCGATAACAGTCCTTTATCAGATGTGCCTTTTGCAAATATATAATCTCAGTCTGTGGCTCGTCTTCTCATTCTCTTGATATTGTCTTTCACAGAGCAAAAATCTTTAATTTTAATGAAGCCCAGCTTATCAATTATTTCTTTCATGGATTGTGCCTTTGGTGTTGTATTCACTAATTATTTTTAAATACCTACAAATTAAACAAATATCATTTTAATCCTTAGCAAATATATTTAAAAGAGAGAAGCAGGGGGAGGAGAGGGAAATAATACCCGATGTTAAGGAAAGTGTGGAAAATGGGAACTCACATCCGTTGCTTTTCAGAGTATAAATTGATATTTTTGGAGCAGGGTAGGGTCAACATAACAATGCATAGTAAAGGCTTTAAATATTATATACCTTTGGACCCAACAATTCTACTATAAGGAAAATATCCTAACAAAATAAATAGTCAAACATATACAGATATAGATGATATAGATATAGATATAGATATAGATATAGATATAGATAGACACAGGGTTTTTCATTGTCATGGTGTTTATGTGTAAACAAGAGCAGCCATTCTGAAGAAAAAGAATCTGAGAAATGTAACAAACACACCAGCTTATATTTCTGCTCTGATAGCTGTAAAGTTGTAATAGGTCACAGACATGGCTATATGTTTATCTAACTGTTCCACTTCTCTACTCTTTAGATAGAACATGATTAGGCAGCGTCATATAGAGAAAAGGGTCTTGGCTAAAGATTCAGAATGCCAGGGTGCTTCAATGGACTAACTGAATTAATATAAATATAGGAACATAAAGCATCATTAAAATCCTAATGTTAGAGAGTAGAAAATAAAAACCTGTGGATCTCTTTATCCATTTAGTTGCATTTGTCTTCACAACTGGTGTTGCAAATAAAAAGCCCCCATATCAAGTGGAAGAGGGAGGGTTCATTTTTATAATTTCACTGAAAGAATGTGCCAAATGGTAAAACATGGAATGCTTTGACTTTGGTGGAAAAACGGTAAATATTTTGGATAGGATATACTTCCCAAGTATTATTGTTTGAAATTTACTAAAAATAAATTTCTTCTCATATAAGGATGGGCAGAGGATAATTGGTCTTGACTGTAAACTCACCTTTAGGTGTAGTGAAGAGGGCAGAGATCTAGAGCAGTGTTGTTCAGTAGAACCTTCCATGGTGCTAAACATTCTATGTCTGTGCTGTCCAATGTGGTAACTACTAACCACCTATAGCTGTTGAGCTCTCAAAATATGACTAGTGTGACTGAGGAACTGTATTTCTAATTTTATTTAATGCCAAGTAATTTGAGTTTAAATGGCCATCTATGACTAGCACTTTCTTATTGAACACTGTGGCTCTAGAATTAAGCACAACAAATCGGGTCATTTATTGAATGTGGGCATTCATTTCAAGCATTTCTGATGAATAAGGGTGATATAGGATAAGAAGGTGAATATTCTTAGTGAAATTTCCCTTTCATTCAAGGAAATACTTAACAGGGAGATTGTTTGATTCTATGACTGTAAGTCCAAGATTGTTCAGAGAAATCTTGGTCCCAAATATATTTTTGCCTTGCTCACTTAAGAATTCTAGAGACTATGAGAAAGGATAACAGTGAACAACCAGACGAAGAGATACACAGGGTGAGTTCCAGAAGAGTGCTGAGCGCAGGCATTTCTGTCCCAGTGGAGTTGGGGTGCACCACCTGTCTTGTCACAATGGATGTGTTCACCAACACATCCAAACCCCATACTTTTGGTATTTCTGGAGGTTTCATCAGTTTGGGACAATCCATCATTAATCACTCCCCCTAGAGAATGGGGATGGAGCTGAAATCTCCAAGCTTCAAGTCATGGCTTGATCTTTCTAGTGACTGGACCCCATCCCAAAGCTATGCAGTTGCCCACTGATAGTCATCTCATTAGAACAAAGACACTCACTCCTATCATTTAGAAAATCCCAAAGTGTTTAGGAGCTCTGTGTCAGGAGCCAGGGACAAGACCAAATATTAGAACAAAACATGGTTCTAATGTTCTTATCACTTAGGAAATGACAAGGGTGTTAGAGCTCTATGCCAGGACTCAGGGGCAGAGACCAATATATATTTTCTATTATTTCACAATCAGACACTGTACTCGACATTGAAAACAGAGTGACAGTCCAGAGTCCCTAGATTCAAAGTTTCCTTGAAATATGATTAGGAATTGTAAGACACAGACCAGATGTTACAGAGGAGGGGTGAGAAAAATGTTTTGTGCAGAAGGAAGCATTGGGATAAACTTTAAAAATAGTGAGCATTACATGGGAGATTGGGGAAAGGAAGATCTATAGAGAGGGAACAGTTGGGAAAAATCAGGGAAAGGTGAGAATCAGAAATTTCTGAAGACATAAGCGAGTCATGAAGACGTAACAAGAATAGAACTCAGAAGGTGTTCAGGACCAGATCGCCATCACCACTATCATCACCACCACCATCATCACGTATTCGTCTCCACCACTGTCACCACCACCACCATCATCATCATATCGTCTGTCACCACCACCATGACCACCACCACCGACTGGGGGGAAGCCATACCGGATGGACAGAAATAAGTGAAGAAGTTAATGGTACAGTTCAGAGCAAGGATGAGGGAAGGAGGGTGTAAGCTCAGAGCATGAAAGCAGAAGTTGAAAAAGAGTCGATTTGAGATGTGTTTTGCCAGTTGTCTGTCTTACAGTAAGTCAGGGAGAGAACATCTGGCTTATTTTTTAAGCCTCCTTGAAAATCGTCAATTACTGCATGCATCACTGCAGCAAGATTATCGTGGCCAAGGAAACAGAGCATATCGAAGATAATGCAAGTTTTCCTAACAAGACCAACTTTCGTAAATCATCCTGTTGGAAGCAAGTGCCACTTACTATCATCTGTGTTCTTGAAGCATGTGGCACATCACAGTATTATTTGGAGATGTGGTAGAACTGAGGTTATAAAGAAATGTAACTTTATATTTATAAATTTTTCCCTTTTGTTAAAACCTTAATGTTCTTTGATATGGACATATAGTGATGTCTTTTTTCTTTCTAACACACACGGAATTTTAAAGTATATACTAAGAACCCATTGAGAAAGGTCAGAACACAGTTCCCTTTATCATTGTAGAAGTAGTCTCGTAAATGAACTTCTGATTTGGGTATATTATTATTCTCCTGCCTTTGCGCATTGAGGTGGCTTTTTTTTCCTCTTCACGGTATATCCTGGTTCATTCACAGATTGGAAGATAATAGAAGCATCAGGGCCTCTACTGTTTTCCAAGAAGTTATTTTCAATTTCTTCTAAACTTGTATGGTCACTGTGGTTGGAGAGGAATATTGGGAAATGTGGGGGGCGGGGGGGGGGGAAGTGGAGGAGATGGAATGTTGTCTTGACAACAAAGAGCAGGAAGGAGGAGAGGGGTATTGCCCAAGGGGATCCACAGTAGTCTGACTATCAGGAGGACAAACCAAATAGGGTGAGGAGGGAATAGCAATGTGCTGGCCATATAGTTCTTTCCAGTATGTGGGACGGCAGTGGAAAATCCAAACATACGGGAGGACGTACAGAGCACATCAAATGAGAGTTCTGTACATTTTCTGATAAAAAAGCAGAACACTTCCTGAGTGCCAGGTACAGTTCTAAACGTGCTTAGTTTACTCATTTGTTTTTAAGTTGAGGAACCCTCATTTAGAGAACAACACGTAGAACACAGAAATCATTGAATGCATGTAGTTATTATCCCCGTTAATCATCACAACAACCCCATGAGCCTTTTATCATAGATCATCTTTAGTTTATGCATAAAGAAACCAAGGCTAGAGAGGTTAAGTAATCTCCCCAAGGGCTTACAGTTAATAAGAGAGAGAGAGAGACAGAGAGAGAGAGCGCGCTCTAGTTAATGGACTCAACCATTATGCCATCTTGCCTGCTCTTGATCTATGTAAAGTCTATTATATGTAAGGGGATGATACTTATAAAGTGCTTTCAGAGTATCTGACAGATAGTAAATTCTTAAAGATGTTAGCCATTATTATTGTGTAATAAGATTTAGAAGATGTTTTGATATTTATGTCATTCTACATAACACTGCTGAAAAATAGTAAGATTTTTAGGGCAGCTTTGGCTTTTTTCTCACGTAGGTGTGAGTAAAGCTTTGTTTACGAGCATGCCCATCATAAAGTGGAGGAAGCTTCTTTCCACCCACACATTATCAGTCAGTTGCACTGGCACAGTTGACGTTTTCACCTCAAAGAAATGTGCCTTATAGAACTGTTCCATATACACATCTACACAACTCTGACCTTTTGACAGAGAATGACTACTGCGACCTGTATGGTACTGATGTGAACAAGTGAGATTCCCTTCCGTGCTTGGTATTTGAAGAACATGTCAATTTGCTCATTGCAGTCTGACATTTGCATAACCTAAGGGAGTTCGTGAGAGGCTGGCAGCCAGGAAAAGGAATCAGGCCAGAGGATGGAAAGGCATAGTCATAAGGGACTGGATTGGTAATAGAGTCTTCAAGGTCATGCGGGTGATTCCAGGCAGAACCCAGCTAGACCTTCGTACACAGTCAGACACAAACTTGGATTCTGATCTGTTTTGCCTATAACATGGGTTAGTTGGGGGTAGGTGGATTGTCATCCTCTGTACAGAAGTAATTTCATGGAAAATGAGGTGGCTTGCAATCTAACTGAAGTAAGAATGTCAACAGACGCAGAATTAAAGATACTTAGTATTACAGATGCAGACAGTGAAAGAGCAGCTCTGAGGCTGGACTTCTGGACAGAATGGCACTGCTGTGGGTTGTGCGTGAGAAATGAGCAAAGGAGGGTTGAGGACACCATGGCTCAGGCTGGCAGAAATGTGAGGACTCTGGAAGGAGTCAGGGGACGGCAAAAGAGAGCAAGGCAAAGCCTCAGGATGGGTGACCAGCAGTTGCCTTGTCTTCTGGTTTGGTCACTTCTATCGCTCCCATTGTCTTTATCTGTGACGTCAGTGGTTTGGCTGATGATGTCACTGGGAAAGTGTGCCAGGCACTACTCCAGTAAGAGGATGAGGAAGGAGACCAGCTGTCCTCCCTCCACTCTGCTACTTAGGGAAGGGCAGGCTGGGGGAATGAGGTGGGAAAATCTATCTTTAGATATTTATCCTCTGCTATGCAACCCTCATCTCAGATGGCTACTTGCCCATGAGCTTAAATGGCCGTAGTTTCTTTGAACTGTTAGGGAGTATGATGATCATGTTATGATTCATGGGGTCTCCAGAGTAATCTCTGCAAATGTTATGTGTCATTTATTATCTGGAGAAGTAACAAGCTTTTATTAACCATAATAGCTAACATGTGTATTGTGGTTTGCTGTTTGCAAAGTATTTAGGTTGCATTATATTTGAACCTCCTAATATTCCTACAAGGGAGATGACATCATTATCCGCTTTTTAAAGACGAATGAATGAATTTCTTGGAGGCACTGAGCCAGCAAAGCATGGATTTTAATGTGCTGATTTACTGAGACATGCTGCTTCCCTCGAAGTCCCTCTCACCTTTAAAAGTAAAAATCTCCTTAGTGATAGCAATTTGCCTTTAGAAGACTTCTGTTACAAATAAAGAGCTCTTGCATTTATTCAGATTTATTCAGATTGAATCCTCTTTTTTCTTCATACTTCAAGGCAGTTTATGTACACAGTAGGTATTTAATAAGTGTCACCTGCCTGGTTATTGTCCCTTTGTAGTAATCACTGTGATTCGCATACACCTGATGAAAAAATAATTTTGCAGTAAAGGGAATAGTCAGAGATTGTAAGTCCAAATGTGGGAAACTAATGTGAATAAAAACGAGAAGCAATTCTTTTTAGTTTAAGAAAAAGGTGTCACATCCAACATCTAAACAAGTGGATTTAAAATAATTCCGAAAACAAAAGGCAACAAGGCAGATGCTTTATGCCTATGTAAAGCCAATAAAAGGAAATTATTCTGAGCCTCCAAACAACTCTCTCCCATCTTCATGCAACAACCAAACAATATTCAATTTAATCCTACCGATAGGATTTATCGGAACAATGTCCCGTTCCGTTCCTAGGTATGCATTTTGCTCTCGTATTATCCAATCTTCTTTACAACTGTTTTCTTACCCAGCACTGCTCATGAGTTTAGCTGTCTTTCTTGTCTCCCAGAGATATCAAAAATACTCTTCCCTCTGACTAGTTCCGTGTGAGCATCGGGGTTGAAGTCTCAGCAGGAGAAACAAAGCCAGTGGCAATGCTTGCCAGCAACAAGTGTTTCCAATTTGGCTTTGCTGAAGTTCCTTTACTTCAGCTAGTGCTGCTGTCGTTGGGGGTTCCTTCTGATCACACTTTGCCTTAAAATGTAAAAAAGTTGTTCTGCATTGCAACATTTATTACCTTTGGTGTTTAACATTGTATCAAAATAATCCTTTGGGTTTAAATGTTCTCTTCTGACAGTAATGCTACGATCTGAGACTCCTGTTTAGGATTAGGGTCGGGCAAGAAGAGAATTAAGATGAAGGGCAGCTTTGCTTACTAGCTATTAAATATATTATAAGGCTGTAATTATAATTAAGTTGAACTATAACTAAGAGAGTGTTGATACAGAGAAAACCCTGGGGTATAAACAAATACTAGCATATGTATTAGTATATGCTAAACAAGGCAGTGCGTATCAATAGGGAAGATTATTATTATTATTATACAGTAAGTTTTATGGGAAAGGAAAAGGTCTTCATTTGTACTACAAAATAAATTCCAGCTAGATTAGATTTAAATACTTACAATAAATCAGACTTTAAGTATTAGGGAAAAAATAGAAGAATTTTTAAAACAGCTTTATTGAGATATAAGTGACAGCATACCATTATTTACAGTGTACAAATGAATATGTTTTGATCTAATGTGTATACCCTTTAAACCATCTCTAGAATCCAGAGAGCATTTCTGTCATCCCCAAAAGTTTCCTCACGGCCCTTGGTTATGCCGCCCTCTTACCCCTTCTCCATATCCCCAAGCAACCACAGACCCACTTTTGCTCGCCATAAATCAGTCTGCATTTTCTAGGGTTTTGTATATGGCATCATATGGTGCATACTCATTTTATCTAGTTTCTTTCACTCAGCATGGTTATCTTCAGATTCAACCATGTCATTGCATGAATCAATATGTTCATTTTTATTGCCGTTTGTTTATTGTTTTTCCATTAATCTGTTGATAGACATTGAGATTTTTTTTTCAGTTTTTGACTATTACAAATAAAGCCACTGTGAACATTCATGTTCAAATATTTAAATATATGTATATTTTTTCTTTCCTTTTGAGTAAATATCTGGAGGATTTTTGAGTGATCTGCGAAAGGAAAGGGTCTTATCAGTATAAAAATGGAGGTTCATAGTGGGAAAAAGTTTTATTTGACAACATTAACATTTTTAATTTCTTGACATCAAAAACTGTCATTGACGAAATTCTAGGTGAATGATAGTCAAGAAAAATATAGAAGGAAGAGCTAACAGTGGTAAGAACTTGCTATAGACAGGGCATCAAAAGCTGTCTGTTTGCTATATCAGTTCCTCTACCCAACAGTCGTAAAAAGGAGACACTGTTATCCCAGTTTAAGGCACCCTACATCTTAACCAATGTTCTGTGCTGTGTCCTTGTGTAGACAGGGCATATGTTACACGCAGATGGAATACTCGTCAGAGAAGTCCAGCGTCGTAGTGCTGAAAAGTGTATGTAAAACATAATAGAAATAATTCATGAAATGCACCTCTCGTCCACATAGGTGAGATAATAGGTCAGTAGCCTTAATATAAAGAACTTTTGCAAGCCACAGAGGAAAATGCTAAGAGTCACGATGAGAAAGGGGCATAAATATGTAGCTCACAACCAAGTGAAAGTAAAAAGGCATGAAAAAAATATTAAACTTCACTTATAATCAAAGAAATAAAACCTTGCTGTATCACCTTTCAAAGTAGCAAATATTTTTAGATGTTTTGTTGTTGAGTTGTTTTGCTCTGATAGTGGCAATGTCATGCTAGTGAGTTTGGAAGCCATTCTCACACTTTATTGGTGGAAATGTAAATTAATACAATAATTCTGGAAAGCAGTTTGACAGATATCAGTATGTATCGGTGACTTTGAAAATAACTACACCCTTTAATAACAATTTCCTTTTTGAAGTCACCTGGAGAAATAATGTGAGAGGGATACAAATATTTATGTACAGGCATCTTTCTTTTTAGCATTATTTATAGCAGTAAAAAAATTGGATATATCTTGTAACAGAAAAACGAACAGTGAAGGTCATTCTATAGCTAAGAAATCCTATGTGGCCACCAAAGGGGTGTTTATCAAGCTATTTCATAAATTATCAGTAGGAATGGAACTTACTACAAATTTTCTGGTGAGCAGTTTGATAATATTTTTAATTGACTTAAAATGCTGATGAACATTGACTTAGTAATTCTGCTTTTAGGGCTATCTAAAATGGAAATACTTTTACACAAAAATTTGCAGGCATGGAATGAATCACAGTATTATTTAAAATAATCATTTTTTTAAACAACTAAATCCCAGCAAGGGATAAATTAAATAATTTAATAAATTTAGTAGATTATTTAATAGATTAAATTATGGTACATTCGTATGATGAAAACCATCTAAAATGTCTTATAATAAAGTGTTTAGTGAGAGATACTATACTTTATGATAAAATATCATCTGTCATCGAATCCTGATATTGAAATTGAAAAGTAGAGAAAAATAGGAGAAAACAAAATGTTAGTAGTGATTAATGTATGGTAATACATTAATTTTTCTATCTTTACTTTCCTGTGTTTTCTAAGCTTTCGTCAGTGAATATGTACTACTTTCGCAATGCTGTGATAGAAATTAGATTATAGAGGCAGAATTTGAGATTAAATGCTCAATGTGAACGTGCGGAAAAGAGGCAAGAAGGATATCAACCAAAACATTAATAGCAGGGTTTTGATTTTTCTTTTCTATAATCTTTGAAATTTTTCTAAATAGTAAGGACTCAGGGCAAAAACGGTTTTGAGAAAGAAAAGGAAAAAACAAGGCCCTTTCGTTAATTTGAGAAAAAATAATGCATGAGGACAGAAGGGAATTAGAATAAGCTCTTCCTACTACAGGAACAAGAAATACCTCTCCAAGGAGTTTAAAAGGAGGAAGTGGTTGATGTAAATAAAAGAGCCCAGGTGCCCTTGGCTTCATGCTTGTTTAGACTCCAGAGACCCAGAGGACATCCCCAAAGTGCTATCTTTTCTTGTTTCCGGGCTCTGCTCGTTTCTGCTTAACTGTATTCCCGTGAGTCCTACCCAAACAGCATAACCAGATCTGTGTCTCCCACTCACCCACAGACAGGGGCTTTCCAGCTGGCAGGTAGGATGGCCACCAGCAGCCCCTAATCACATACCGCCCCCCTTGGCGTCCCCAGCGGGGAATTCTTCTTAGTACCTCAAACAAGATCCCAGCAAGTAAGCGGCAAAGGCTGGCTTGGGTTGGATGCACAGCGCTGAATGGTCACCGTGGTGGGGTGGGGGTGTGGGCATTCTACTGTGTCTGAAGGGAAACAAAGTCAGCCCCACAGCAAACACTGGAATAGATGACAAGAGGGGTTAGAGGTGAAAAGGAGGAAAGGGAATATTGGGAGGACGGTGTGACAGATGTCAGTGACAGAAACTAGAAGGTACCAGGGCCAGGCATTCGACAAAAGTCCCTCACTCAGTCCTCACAGAATTGCATAAGGTAGATGTCCTTCTTGAAATTTCAAAGGAGGAGATTGAGGGCAAGAGAAACTTAAGTTATTTGCCCCAAAATGTGCAGGTAGAACGTGGACGTGAGGGGATTCGAACTAGGGTACGTTTAAAGCCATAGCCAAACCTCCTCTCCCAAATGTTTGTCTTTCTTACGCTCTACGGCTGCTTCATCTGCAGTCAAGGAGCAAAGAGACATTTTATGTTTCCGCATGTGAGAAAAGGCAAGGGGGCCCACAAAAGCTTTCACCTTCCAAAAGGAAACATTTAGGTGACTGTCCGTGTGTCTCCCTTCTGCGAACACGGCTCTGAGCAGGACTAACAGAGAACAATGTACCAGAGCAGGTGTGGTAGGTAAAATGTTGGATATTTTCCATACGCTAAAATCAGATGCGGGCTTCCAGTGTGTTGAACGAATTCCACACTCAAGTTTTTAAACTTTTTCCCAGAAAATTGGGCCTCTTCTGTATTTGACACTCAAAGAGTATTTTATTTTTTTCAACTTTTTTATTTTTTTATTTTTTTTATTTTTTTGGGACAGAGAGAGACAGAGCATGAACGGGGGAGGGGCAGAGAGAGAGGGAGACACAGAATCGGAAACAGGCTCCAGGCTCCGAGCCATCAGCCCAGAGCCTGACGCGGGGCTCGAACTCACGGACCGCGAGATCGTGACCTGGCTGAAGTCGGACGCTTAACCGACTGCGCCACCCAGGCTCAAAGAGTATTTTAAACAGCATGCTAAGTACTCTTCAGAAATATAAAAGTCAACATCATCTGGGGTGCCTGCGTGGCTCAGTCAGTTGAGCGTCCAACTTCGGCTCAGGTCATGATCTCACCGTCATGAGTTCGAGCCCCACATCAGGCTCTTTGCTGACAGCTCAGAGCCTGGACCCTGCTTTGTACTCTGTGTCTCCCTCTCTCTCTCGGCCCCTCCCCCACTCGTGCTCTGTCTCACTCTCTCTCAAAAATAAATAAACAGTAAAAATACATACATACATACATACAAGTAGACATCATCTAAAGGAGGATGCGAAGACAAGAGATGGGAAATGCAAGGTGGAGAGACATAAATGGCCACCTAGAATAAATGGCCCTTGTAGGTCTGGCAGTTCCCCAATCAAAACAGATGATCTAAAAGGAACCTAAGTTTATTTATACCTGCTGAGGATTTACTCTACCTAGTGATTAAACCTCCAGCACACACCAGCTAAGTTTAGTAGAGCTTTAAGAACCCAGGATTTGTGTTCCCTTAACCTTCTTGTTTCCTGCCCTTGGTTCTGCATGAAAAAACTCATCTCCTTACAGTTCCAAGAAATAATTCCCAAAATAAACGTAGGCATTTGCTTTAACCAGGACAGTATGTCCCCAGTTTTCTTTCCAAAGCCTACAGGATGTACACATCGCTCTTGATGTCTGTCCACAAGTATAGCAAATTCAAGTTCTACATTTGCTCCCCAGCTGAGTGTCTGTGCTTTGGCAAAGCTGCATATAGTGGATAATACCCATGAAGGAACAGCTGGATGAGTGATTTGTAGTAAAAAAGCACTCACAAACTCTTGGGATTTATTTAGCACAATCTATTTAGTTCTTCATTCAGAAGAAGGAAAATTCCATCCATTAGGTAAAAGTACTTGGAATGTTAAGCATTAAAGAACCACATGAGTGCTGGGGATTCCGACGTGTGAGAATAGCCAGCCATTACTTTGGTTGGTCTGGAGCTAAGTCCCTAGAGTCATAGGGGGTGAGAAATATGACCTTATGGCCCCTTGTGCCTTTCTTGACAAAACTGAGGAAGCCTGACAAAATAGGAAGAGTACAGACCTTAAGGCAGATTTGGGTTCAAATGTAATTTTCACACAATAACTAGCTTTGGGACCCCTCTGAGTCCCTATGTCCTCATTTGGATAACTCAGTTATCAGCTGGAACTTCCTACCCCCCCTAAGGGAGTCAGATAAAGTTGGTGTGAACCAATTTGAAAGTGTAAGCCCTTCCCATAACCTTTGGGAATTCTTGGGGATTACTGTCCCTTAACCTATTATGTGTCTGGCTATAAGAGTATGCAAGCTGTGTTCTCTTTGCCCCCTTTATCAGATTGCAAGTGAAACCCTGCCCCTTTGCCAGTGTCCACAGACAATCCACTCAAACTGACATATCTACTAACTTCACTGAAGGTATGGGTTTGGCAAGGTCTGGGGGAGGTGGGAGGTGGGGCATCCAGCCCTTTTCATCTCTCTAACGTGATTCTTACGTTTCCTCTTCTTTTTCACTCCTCACACGTGACTCGAGATTGTTTCTTAGGAACTGCAAATATTTTCCCTCCTGCTAGGCAGAGAAATCTAGCTCTCTTCTGTTCTTATTCCAAACATTCATACTCAAAATTCATCAAGATGCTTGCAGAACAAAAGGTTTTCCAATGGCATCTTCAAAAAATAGTCAAGATTATAAATAGAAAAAAAAAGAAGTTTTCCGTTATCCTTTTTAAAAAGTAATAATAATCAGGGGCACCTGAGTGGCTCAATCAGTTAAGCTTCTAACTTCAGCTCAGGTCACGATCTCACGGTTCATGAATTCAAGCCCCACATTGGGCTCTGCGCTGACAGTGTGGAGCCTGCTTGGGATTCTCCCTTTCTCTCTCTCTCTCTGTCCCTCTCCCACTCATGCTCTCTCTCTCTCTCTCAAAATAAATAAAAATAAAACTTAAAAAAATAAAAATAAAAAGTTATAGGGGCGCCTGGGTGGCTCAGTCGGTTGGTTGAGCGACTGACTTCAGCTCAGGTCATGATCTCACGGTTTTTGAGTTCGAGCCCCATGTCGGGCTCTATGCTGACAGCTCAGAGCCTGGAGCTTGCTTCAGATTCTGTGTCTCCCTCTCTCTCCGCCCCTCCCCCTCTCATGCTCTGTCTGTGTCTCAGAAATGAATAAACATTCAAAAAAGTTTTTTTAATAAAATAAAAAGTAATAATAATTATAATACATACCTTGATATTTCCCAAGATTTGTATGAATTTTAGATATGAAGACATAAAAATCCTTTATGCATAGTAAATGCATAATAAATGCTGCTGCTGCTAATGATGATTCTGTAGTACGTAGCCAGTGTTGGCAGTAATTGTATTCTCTGGGTCTCGCTTATCACAATTATAATTGATTATTTTTGCAGTCACATTCTCATGTCTGTCTTCCCCATAAACTGTAAGTTTCCTGAGGGCAGAAACTATTTCTGCCTTATCACTGTGTCACCAATGACTCATACAGTGCCTGGCCTGCATAGTTAACTCTTCGTTGCATTAATAAATAGATGAATGAATAAGTGGAGAGACACTAGGTATGGAGGATTTTTCTCTTTCTTTAGAGCTAGTGACTTCATAGGAAGAAATGACAGGGCAGGTGAGGGATGGTGAAGTCACGTAAGATGTTCTCCCAAGTGTTGTGAGCTCTTGAAGAGGTTGGGAAGGATTAGCAGATCCACGGCTTGTCCGTTCATCCCTTATTACTCTGCATTTTCAGCTCTCCCCACCAGATTCAAACCCTACCTATTCCAATGCGTTTATCAGCCTCCCTAAAGCTTAAAAAAAGGATGAGAGAATCTTTGTTTGCCCACCTCTACAGTGTTTCACTGACACAAACCATGATCAACCGGCTTTCGGACTAGTTCAGGAAAACCCATCTTACCCATAATCTATGTGAAATAGCTAGCTTTTTTTCCCTAGTATTTTCCCATGGCAGATATTTCACTTCTTAGCTATCTTGCTGGATCACCTAATAATCTAACTTTAACATTATAGCATTTTCTGAAGAGGAAAATGTGCTGTAATGAGACTTGTAAATTAACTTTAGGAGTGTAACTCATTCCTGTACTGCGAAGTTGCCTTTATATGCAGGGATTGTATCTTGCAAAGCAAAGACACTGGATCTACAGTCACCCTCTTCTGTGGGCCTCCTCATCTAACAGTGCAGATTCCGAGCGCAATAAATGGATTTTCAACAGTGGTGCCGGATGGGAGCCTGAGTGGGCTGGGCTCAGCCCTCCTTCCCCTCTTTTCCCTCCAGAGCAACTGTTGTTTCTTTTAGATGCTTGGCTCCAGTTAAGGAAGTGATTTGAAGAAAAGATTCCATGGCAAAATTAAAATCAGCGGCCTGGAAGAGACTCTTCTATAATCCAAAGGAAAGATAATTAAATCACCTAACAAATATTTTTCTGAGTCTAGGGCACTCTTTCAGTAGGATTGTCAGATAAAATACAGGATGTGAAATTAAATTTGAATTTCAGGAGCAATTAATAATCTTGCAGTGTAAGGATGTCCTATGCAATATTCGAGTCATACTTATACTCAATCTGGCAACCTTATAATATGCCGGCATTTCATAAATGCAAGGCAAGCATCATATGCCAAAAAGAGCACAAAGATACCATAAAATGAGTTGAATTTTTTTGCTGTTAACTTTATTATTATTATTATTATTATTATTATCATTACTATTATTATTGCACCATAGAGTGTTCACCCACCCAATCCCCAAATACTACTTCCTATGACCTTACGATTTCTGTTCATACTATTTATTACTCATTTATAAATTGAAATCAATGGAAAAATAGTGTTCAATATACAGAATTTAACCTTACAACAAATATACACAGAAGGCATCTATGCAATGGAGTTAGAAATTATGCTTCAATACCCTGCATTAAAAATAACCTATCTTGTGAGGGGCGGGAGGGTGGCTCAGTCTGTAAGCGTCTGATTTAGGCTCAGGTTGTTAGGCTCGCGGCAGGTCATGAGTTCAAGCCCCTCATGAGGCTCTGTGCTGACAGCTCAGAGCCTGGAGCCTTTTTCAGATTCTGTGTCTCCCTCTCTTTCTGCCCCTTCCCCATTCACATTCATGCCCTCTTGCCCTCTCTCTCAAAAATAAATAACCATTAAAAATTTTTTTAAAAAAGCTATCTGGGGGGCATCTTGGTGGCTCAGTCGGTTAAGCATTCGACTCTTGGTTCCAGCTCAGGTCATGATCTGTCGGTGTTGTGAGTTTAAGCCCCACATCAGGCTCTGTGTTGGCAGGGTGGAGCCTGCTTGGGATTCTCTCTCTCCTCCTCTCTCTGCACCTCCCCCACTCACACTCTCTCTGTCTCTCTCAAAATAAACAAAGAAGCTTAAAAAATTAAAAAAAAATAACCTATCTAGTTCTAGACATGACAGAATCTGAGGAATAATCCTCTATTTGTTGCTTATATAATTCGTTCTTCCTACTGTACTGCATTCCTCAGTCTTGTCCAGAAGGGCATGAGATGCCATGAGGCAACTTCTCATCTTCTTTGGCTCAGGAAGATGTTAAAACTGGGGAGTGGTAAAAATTCATTTGTATTCATTTTCAAACCGCTGGACACTGAAAGTGTCAGTATTTGAAGGATGTTTGGTGTCTTTGGAAATATTCACAGTTATCTAAAATTAACCATTCGGGGCTTACCTGAAACAGACTGTTTGTTTTTGATGTATATAGAGTATCTTAATCATCAAAGAAAGAGCTAGCTAATAATCAGGAGGGAGAGGGGAGTCAAATTGTACCTACGAAGGTTGTTGTTAGGTATCTAAGTTCTACAGACAGCCTATGGTTTAAAAGTTAAAATGATATATAAGTGCGCAAAATTATTCTGTGCAATGATCGTGAAACTTCACTTATTTAGGTGAAATCTTACTTATTCCTCCTAAGATTGTCTGTTCTCCTTTACCCTATTTCCTCATTTCTTAAAAATATATTTGAAGCCATAAGAGTAAAAGTGAACGATTTCTCTCATTTTATTTCTGAGTAGTTTCTCTTAGCAACAACTGAGCCATCTACGGAATAGTCCTCCCTCTTAACAGGATATACAATCAGCGGCTGTTCTGAGAGAGGAAAAGCTTTCTACCTCTGAGTGCGACCACCAGCCTTTCCAAGTCTGATCTTCCAAATCGTTTTCGTCTCCTTGCTTCTCCAGTTCGTCCTGTCAGATGAATATTCTGTCATTACTGCTTGCATTTTTTAACTCTTGTGCACAGAAATCTTCCAATGGCTCCACTTTTCCTCCTCTGTACAGTGGAAACCACCTGAATGGCCTGCAGCCAGTAGAATCATCCTCCTTGACTTCATTCATTCCTTATAGGCACGAGTGGTGCTAATGAACATCATTGAGACGCTGCATGCCTTTCGTGAAACGGACAGTCTTCTGAGTGATACAGACCCCAAAAACCAATTTCATAAAGTGTTTTATGACTGTAATTGTGATAACTGTTATAAAAGTAAATGATGAAGGCATTATGAAAGCATACAGCTTGAGTGTATTAGGGAAATTAGGAAAGGCTGCCCTGGGGTAGTGATGCTAATGGGAGCTAGCCAGGTTTGGGGCTCATGGGGATTTGGGATTTACGCAGGGAAAGGAAAAGGTAATATTCCAGGCTAAGGAAGAGAAGGCCCCGAGGCACATGAAACTGCAGTGCAGTGAATGAACAGAGTCATGTGGACCAAGGATTAACCCAGGAGCCAGATTGCTCAGGACCTACAAATCCATTATAAGGATCTGGACTTTAAATTAAAGGTGGTGGGAAGTCCATCCTGCATGTACTTACTGTTCTTCAAAATGCATCTTAGTTTACTGTGAAGGCCATTAGACACAATAGGTATGGCTATTAAATGAGCTCATGTAATCACAACGATACATTGTGATACACAACCATAATAAAGCATGACATCTAACCCAAGAAAGGAACCCCCAAAAAAGCCTCTGCTAGTGAGAGGATCCCAGGGACTTCAGAAATTAAACAACGTAGTAGGTCTACTTCTTTCAAAACAAAGGTGTCCACATGGGTTGTTTGCCATTCATGTGGTTTACTAACAATGCAGATTGCCGAGGAAACCAAGCCCAGCCTGGACACCTCACCCTCCTTAGCTCCTCTGCCTCCTGTTCCATTTTCCTGCACCTTGACCTCTTATTCTCTCCTATCTGCTGTCCTGGTCTGATGCACCCCTTCCCTCTACTATAAGGAGTCTACCGTGTCTGTAAGAGGAGAGCATTTGACGATAAGAAATGCCAGTCTAATAGGAATGCCTCTTTCCCTCACCCCGTATATCTAGAATCTCATGCAGAGTTCACAGTCCTTGGAGGGTCCTGGTCCTGAGAGCCCAGAGCCGTGAACACCACGTTAATGGAGGATTAGCACTGAATGTTACGCTAGAGAAAGTTTCCAAAAGCATATTGCAAATGACTCTTGACAACTTCGGCGGAGAAAAAAACTGCATAATTAGCTTGAACTTTTTAAACTAAAAAACACCTGACTCTGACTCTGTGTGATTAGGATATAAGGCTCTATATTATATATATATATATAATATATAAGGCTCTATATTAAAAATAAGCACACCGGTCATACTGTTAAGGGACATATTTAAAAACTAAAAATTACCATCATTTTTTTTTTTTCTTTTTGCTTGGAGGTGAGAGGTTTAGTCTGTTTCTCTATTTTGACTATCACAACTAGTCTTCCCCCTAACACCTCCATGAAACATTGGCATAATGCTAGAGTTTGGATGAACAAAGGCACTCCAAACTTTAAAAAACTGGCATTTCAAGGTCTCATTAGCTTGGCTGCTTTGCAGACTATTAATAGACCTTGGAGAACAATAACTCAAGTTTAAAACATTTTCAGGCATATGGGTCCACAGGGCAATGACTTGCTCTCTTGAAAAGACTCCTGCAGGCCCTTATGATTATAACAATCACTTGTGAACTCCAAGGTTCTCATTCTTTAGCCCCCCACACCCATGCCTAACACCCCATACTCATTTCTTGATAAAAGTTCTCCAGAGCGTTTGACACGAGAGGCACTGGCACCAAGAAATAGATCTGTAAATCAGGAAAGAGGAAAAGTGTCATTGACTCAGGAAGGCAGTATTATACAATGTTATATACTGAAAAGCATCTCGAACCAGGACCCAAGAATTTAAAATTTTTGATTTTGCTACTTCATTGTGCAGCCCTAAACCTATCACTTGATTTCTGAGTGTCTTTGTTCTCACCAAGTGACACCAGGGAGTTCGAAAACAGTATTACAGACATATTACAAATGGGGAGATAATGATGAGGAGCTTCTTGGTCTGACTCCTTTATTGATAAACCTTTTTTTATTGCCTCTGAAATGTTATGCCGGCTCTGTATTTTATTTGAAATGCCTTGACTTGATGTAACTGTGTAAGAGACAAGACTGATTCATGTTCAAGCCTGATAATACGACAGCTCACGGCTGGAAAGGAGCCTCTCTGATGGATGTCTCCACTATGCGAGCTCAAAGGATACTCTTGGTCACGTACAGCAAACCGCTGAAGTCCCAGAATCCCTTTCGACAGTTTTTTGGAGCTTTTAGAGAACAGTTTTTCAGTAGTTATTTCTCTCAGTACCTAATCATTTCCAGGTAGTAGTTTAGACTCATTAAGTCTTTGAAGTCACTAACGTGCTATTAAATGCATCACTGCTCCGGTGCATTAAATGACAGTGAAATGGTGGGCGCTTAGTCTGTGTGGCCAGCAGCGGCAGGAAATGGCTGGAGTGTCCCTCCGCAAAAGCCTGTATTTAAAAAGGAACTGCTCGTTCAGTCTGGGTGCTGAGCCTTAATACCCTTTGTTATGTTCTCACGAGGTCCAGGGACACTTGTTTCCATAAATGCAGACACTGAAGCGTGAATCTGGAACACTTGCTTTCAGTATTCACAGATTCCCAGAGCAGACACAGAGTGATGCATGAAAAGGATGACTTTTACGATCTCAAAAGCATGTCCGCATTGGCTAAAAATGTTGTGTTCAGGTGCTACAGCTCTTACTTTGCATCCCTGTGAGTTTCTAGAGGCGTGTCTGTGGAAGTGGGGTAGTTTGAAGTGTGGGGACCACTGAATCAGCGAAACACGTTGTGTGTGCATGTGTATGTTTTATTTGTTCTATTTACCAGTTAACTTGGGAGACTATGATTCAATAATTAGCTTTGTTTTCTGGTTCTCTAGGCAGATCCGTTTTCTACATAATTGTATCGTATATCACTTTGTCCTTTATATTATGGTAAAAGTAACATAACATAATAAAAGGATGTGATCTTTTAATTGAGTTAATGTAATTGATCATGGGAAAGGCTTTTGGAGATCATAAAGTTCCCTGCAGCAGGCACCTCATTTCCAGACCCTTTGGTTAGCTAGAAACTTCTGTTTCAGAATATTGTATCTATTAGAAACAGTGTATTCTTCCATCCAGATGATTTTTGGTATGTGGTAGATTGGGGTTCCAAATGATTCATCTATTGTGATAGTCAGATATGTGATCTCCTATCTGAATAATCTGAAAATATTCTTTGCTAGATTTACCTCTATTAAATTTGGCCGTATTAATTAATCAGTCAGAGCTAATTAAATGTGTTGATATAGATGGGATCAGAGTGTAGCCTAATTAATTCTAATCATTAAGCTGCTGAGATTGAAAGGGCTTGTGTCGGTGATAACTTTGTGTCCAAAGATTCCGCCACCTGCCCTCTGGGGTGGAATATTCCTAGAGCGTAGTTGATATATTGACTCCTATAGAACGATCTAGATTTGTTCAAAAATTACTGAGGGACACAGTGCTCAAAGTCAAGTTTATGTTTCATGCTGATGTTTAACAGATGCCAACTAAATGTTGGTCAAATGTACATGGCAGTTGGATGAAGAAGCTAAAACACCTGGGATGAAAGTCCGGTAGACTGACCTAGGTGTACATTTTAGCTCTTAAGAAATCTTGCAGCCTCACTTTTCTCATCTGTAAAATAGAAATGATAACACCTCCAGATCTGAGGATTAGATAAGCTCATGGACATTAGGAAGCGACACAGGAGGTCTCCATAAGTGAATGAATGGTATTTGGGAGCTTGCAGAGCCTAAGGAGGCATAGCTTGGTCACGCAGCATAATTGGTTACATAGAGAGCCTCTGGAGAGACTTGTAAAGTGCCAGTCCTGGTTCTGTGGCTACCGGCAATGTGATTTGGAGGGAGTTCCTTAATCTTTCAAGCTGTATGAGTGTCCTATTGCTGCTGTAACAAATTATCACACATTTAGGGGTTTAAAACAACACCAATGTATTACCTTTCAGTTCTGGAGGCCCAGAAGTCCAACATGGGTCTGACTGTGCTAAAATCGGGGTATTGGCAAGGTTGCTTTCATTCTGTAAGTTCTAGAGGAGAGTTCATTTTCTTTCCTTTTCCAGCTTCCAGGGGCCACCTGCATTCCTTGGCTTGTGGGTCCTACCTCTATTCTCAACGTATCTCTTTCCTTCAGAAGGACTCATAATTACATTGGACCCACCCACCTAAGCCAGGATACTCTCCCCATCTCAAAATGCTTAATGTAATCACATCTGCAAAAGTCCTTTTTGCCGTGTCAGGAAACATAATCACAAATCCTGGAGATTCGGATGTGTGCATTCTTGGGAGGCCATTATTCTGTCTACCTCTTTAGCCTTGGTTTTCTCCTCCACAAAACAGGGTAGTATAATATAAGCTATCACAGAATTAGGGTAAGAAATACATAGGATAATGCGTGTGAAATGCTTATAATTCAGAGCCTACCACGCATCGTAAGCATTTAATACATGTTAACTATTATTGTTATCATTCTCAGTGAATGAATCTCCTAGTCCCTTCCTGCTACATAACCCAGGCATTCATGCCTCTACCTCAACAGAATGATCCAGAGGGCCTGCATGATTCAGGACTGAAAAAGAAGGCGCCTTCCCACCAGCTATTCCTCCCCACTAAAATTCTTGGCAGCCACCAACTTAGAGCCATGGTTCTCTCAAAAAACAGAGATTTCTTCCAGTCGTTCCTTAATTTCAGACAAGTTCTCTTCAAAGGAAGGGACATAACTAAGAGGCTCATAATTCATAGAAACAGACCCAGAGGCAAGAAATAAGGGCTGCCTCTGTTTCTTCTCTTTCCATTCTGTACTCCTGTCATGCCAGTCAGCCTTCGTCTCAGGGAAAGGACCTTGGTGTGCAGAATGCCATTGTTTACTGCCGGGGATCTTGCAGCCATAACTTCTGGCAGCTCATCCAGTCGGCCTGTTTCTTTTCTTTGTGGCCTATTTAATTTTGGCATGTGCATATATTAACCCCATATACTTGGCTGTGATTTTACTGGATAGCAATCATCAGAGTCCCTACAATGTCAATGCCATTTTCTGGGCTGTTTTATATTGTATCAGCCTGAGATATTCTCCACTGAGAGAATTTGAGGAGACAAAGGAAAGAATATCATGATACGAATTTATTTAATATTTAACTATGGGTTGGCCTCCATTCTCCTTTTTATGGACACTAATTTTACTAGGCTGAAAATTTGTTAAATGTAAGATTTGCCCTTTAAAAATTATTTGTTCTGGCACAGATAAATTTTGAGAGACGTACGGAAGAATTAGTAAGGAGGAAGGGGGTTTAAAAATAATTTAGCAGACACTCTCATCTTTTCACATCCTTCGTGGACTGTAATCGGAACCCTGTGTTCTTTTCACGCTTTGTTACTGGTTCTGAATCTGTAAAAAGATAGTAATGGCCACACTGACATCCTCCCACCTGCCTATCTTAGCCCTCTCCCTCCATTTGCCCTCCCATCATCTTTATCTCAAAAGACAATTTCCTCATGTGGCTTCTGGAGCATATCATTCAAACCTGACCTTCCCAGAAAGCACCCGAGAGTTGTTATTTCCTTTCCCGGTCAATCAAAAGTGCTGTGTCCTCAGTGAGTTTGTTTCAGCCAGATATTAGGGGAAAACAACCAAATTAATTACACTAAGGTGAACTTCCTGATTCTCCCAGGGAAATTTGCATTTTAAGGGCATAAACTTAATTTCCCCAGCTTTATTGAGGTGTAATTGACAAATAAAACTGTAATATATGTGAAGTGTACAACATGATTTGATATACCTGTACATTTTGAAATGACTCCCACAAGCAAGTTAATTAACACACGCATCATGTCAAGTAGTTCCTTTTTTTTTTTTTATATGAGAAAGCTTAAGATTTACCCCCTCAGCAAAGTCCAAGCCTAAAATACATCATTACTTACCACGGTCACCATGCTGCACATCAGATCCGCGGAACTTACCCGCCATATAACATTCTTTTTTCTCTTTTCCCATTATACTTTCTTGGTCTTTCTTTCTCAAGCTTCTCTACTTTGTTGGTCTCAGTCAGATCCCCTAAGATACATAGAAATGAAGGAAGTGGATAAAGGAACAGAGTTAAGGAAAGGAAAAGAAAGGGCAAGACGAGGAGGCTGGATCCAAGAAAGAGGGAATAGAGGAGAAGTAGAAGGACATGAAAGGGAATGCAGAAAACCCATGAGCTTTATGACTTGTAGGTCTGTTTCCTTCACGAAATCGTGGTATTGAGCAGCCCCTTAACTCCATGCTGCCCAGCTCCCCTTGGCATCCGCTAATGTGCGTCTTCAGTGATGCTTCAGCCTAGTTCAGTGTGTGTATGTGTGGGAATGTCCCATCAACACCATCCCCAGGAAAAAAGGAGAAGTTCGCTTGAGTCTTACTTCATACAATGCCATTTTGGTCTTTCTTAAGAAGCCTGGTGGGCTCTGGAGTCAGACATATCTGGTTTGGACAATTGGAGAATTACTTAGTTTCTCTGAAGTTCAGTGTCCACATCGGTAAATGGGGAATAACAATATCAATGCTGTTCTTTTAAGAACATAATGAGGAAAGACCTACATAATGCTGGGACAGGGCAAGCCTTTTTGTAAGATGGTAATGGTTTTAAGTAGTATTGTGGCAATTATTCTTATTAGTACCATTTCTTCTCCCAGAGAAAGTTTGATTTTCTTGTCCTGTTGCAGAAAACAATTTCCTTATCTGACTCTGTCTTTTCTACCTCTCCTCCACAAGTAGCACTCCCTAACCCTAAAAAAATCTAAAAAAGGACATTTTAAAGCACACAAGCCTCCCTGGCCTATATCCCCATGCTCAATGCCATGTCCTACTCTTATTCTCACTTCGCTTCTCCCAGTTCTTCTCCTGGAAGTGAGTCCTAGAAATCCAGATAACAACTGACCCATCGTCAGTAGGTGCTTCAGTTTTCCCCCCCTAGCGCATTAGAATTGGACGAGGGGGGACCTATCAACTCTCTACTACTCGTTTTTAATTTCTTTCGAAACAAAGATGAGTTAGAATCCTTTTAAGCACCAAGAGTCACGCCATAATGTCCTAAAGCACTTTGGGTTTGTTGGATGCGAGTTTCTGCCTGACACACGAATAGTAAGTGTGTACACCCAGGCGTGCAGGCTGCTACCACGTGAGAAGCCCATCACTGCCTTCTGCTCGATGTCTTTCCTGTTTGCCTGACCTCAAGAGGCCCCCCACGAGCCTTCTTGCCCTCTCTCTGGGCAGTTGCTTTGCAGATCGCCTACTGTGACTGGCTGCTCCCTTTCACTAACAGTTGGTACTCCCTATAAAACAAAGCTACCTTTGGTCCTCACCAACTCCTGGCCTTCTTCCTCTAAACCTGCCCACATAAGCAACTATTAATTCCTTTATTTGTATATTCGTGTATATACATAACATTTTGGTGGGGCAAGGGTCCTTTTATCAAATCATTAAAAGGATCTAAACCTTAAACTAGGGACTGGACAACATTGCACTCCTTAATCAGCTAATACATTCTGTCATTTTGGAGCCTCTTTATTGAGATGGTGAAGTTAACTCAGTCACTTGAACAAAATTTGGAATTACAGTCTTAAAGTTTTTCAAAAGATTTTACTTTTATAAGTGTCTATGTATATATACACTGTAATCTCACTATAATAAGTGGGGCACAAAGTGTAGTTATAAAATAGGGTTTTCCTATTACAAGATTAACGAAAAATAGTCTTCTACTTATGGGGGGGAACTTTTCATTGATTTGTTTTCATATATTAGATATGTAGGAAAAAGAAATGGGCCTGTCTTCATGAACAGTGACATCTTACACTGAATCAAGAAGTTCCAAAATGAGTAGAAGGTAGTCATTTCCTAAAACCCATCCCCCAGAAGTTAAGAATTCAGCAATCCCTGTAGGGGGACAAAGAAACCTCTCTCTCCAGGGTCAGAGACAACCATAGCTCCACCGTGACCAAGTGGCCTATACACATAACTTACCTCTTGAGAAATATAGATGCACACACGCACACACACACATGCATGCACACACAATTGTCTCAAAGTCACATCATATTGAATAAAAAAGGTGGTTCTCTGAAAAATCTTAGGTCCTCATGCAGTGTTGGAAGCATCAGTATAGACAGCCCCCCTAGTATAGTCTTTTTCTCTTTGGAGAGGTCCTTTCTTTTTTAATGTTTATTTACTTTTGAGAGGGAGAGAGAATGTGCCCAAGTGGGGATGAGAGTAGGGGAGACAGAGGATCCAAAGTGGGCTCCTCACTGACATCAGAGAGCCCAACACAAGGCTCAAACTCATGAACCACAAGATGGTGACCTGAGCCTAAGTCAGCTGCTTAACTGACTGAGCCACCCAGACACCCCAGGAGAGGTCCTTTTAAATGAAGAGAGGTCCTATTAATGGAGCTCCTATACGGGGCTCTCCAGTCCTTCAGAAGCATCCTAATAACTTTGATCCCCACATTACAGAGTTCATATTTTGATCATCATCCTTCCAAAAGGCTCCTCTTTACACTTTCTAGGTTGCTCCCAGCTTTGCTCCGCAATCTTCAAGCCCTTGCTAATAAGAAGGGGGAGGTGCGGGTGATCGCGGCTGCTAATGAGCAGGAGTGCTAGACTCTTCCCAAGCCAAACGAAAGCAAACAAAACCAAACAAAACCAAATGTCCTTAAACGTCTGGTACACGCTTCCCCCAGAACAGCAGGTCCCTTCCTGACTTGACAGTACTGCTGAGAGTAGTTCTTTCCAGAATAAAAATGGTTTTCTCTACTTTTTAATGGCATTCTTCTATTTCTTAAAGTTTGCCTCGTTAGGTACCCATATCATTGTACGTAAATGTTCATGTATATTTACATTCCCCAAAGAATTAATTCTCTTCTCCCTGGGCTCAAAGTACAGTTTAAAGTGAGTCTTGCAAACAGGAGAAACACATTACAAAGCAACGTAAGAACTCCAACCTAATGTTATGCAAATAGCATAACATTATTTTTATTTATTTATTTATTTATTTATTTTATTTATTTAACATTATTTATTTAACATAACATTATTTTTATTTATTTATTTAACATTATTTAACATAACATTATTTTTATTTATTTATTTATTTATTTATTTTTTAATTTTATTTATTTATTTTGAGAGAGAGAGCATGAGCAGGTGGGAGGAGCAGAGAGAGAGAGGGAAAATCTCAAGCAGGCTCCATATGGTCAGCGCATAAGCCGGATGCGGGGCTCGATTTCACAAAACCCCGAGATCTCGACCTGAGCTGAAACCAAGAGTCGGACACTCAACCGACTGAGCCACCCAGGCGCCCCTCAACTGGTATGCTATTTCTAGCTCAAACCTGGCTGTGTATCAGGAGCACCTATAGTGCTTTTAAAAACATAAACACTGGGCTCCAACCCCAGATTTTTGGTAGGTCTGGGTATTTGCATTTTTACAAGGTCCCCAGGCTAATGTGATGGGCAGCCACAGCTGAGAACTCTGAAAGTGGGTAATTTTGAAGAGAGATCGAATACCTGATAACGCATCCAGCTGGTGCTTATACTAAAATAGTGAGCTCATACCTATCACCCCGCAAACACAAAACCCAAGTTCCAAAAGATGACATTTAAAGTAAAAGAAATCTGAAACCCATTATAGCCATTTATTTTAGTAACAGCATTTCCCTACTTTCAGGGGCTCATCTTGATAAAGGACTGGCAAGTAAAAGCAAGTGCAATTATACTTTGCCTCAGGAAGGAGCTCTGAATACTTTTTTTATTATATTGCCAAAGATTAGGACGAGAATGTAAATCTGCGAAAGTCCTATCAGAGGCCTCTTTCATTAACAGAAATGGAAACAGGCATTTATATGCCACCAATAAATCAATTAGAGGAGGAAAGGAGCTTGAAATGGCCTTCACTGCAGTTATTAACTTCAGGGATTGCAGCGGGTGGTGATTGCTGAACCCAGCGCCCTCCTGCCATCCACCTGGAGCAAAGCAGAGGAAAATAAAGCAGGGAAACAGTTTCGTCATACTAAACACAAGGTCTGCACGTCTTCAGTGTTTGCTCTAGTGGAGCAGAGACAAAGCAGAGCCAGACGTTTCTAAAAACATCATCGGCCTTTGTGGATTTAAAACGTGAGAGTGTGAACCTGTGGGTGACGTGGTGCATTTATATGTGTCTGGGTTTGCATCAATCTGGACGCTGGGATTCATTTCCATCTCCATGATTATTTCCGGTATGACGATGTTTTAGAATAGCAGGATTCCGCTAGGGAGTAGCACACAAAGGCATGAATTTCTCCTGAAGTTCGAGAGAGCCGTGGACCTCTCCCCTCCATCTCCTTTTGGCCTCTTAATCCCCAAGTTCTATCAACTTATTTTCAGTTTACCAGTGTTAGGAAGTCTTAATTTGTATTGAACAGTGGCAGCTGGAGAAAGAGTGCTGGTGATTGGAATTCATACTAGGTTAGGGATTTAAAACTTAAAAGCAAGAAAAAAATGGATTAGTTTTCTTCCCCTGCCAGAAAAAAAAAAAAATGTGTTTTGGGGAAACACTTTTTACCAGCCTGGGTCTTAAGTTCTTCAGCTGTAACTTGGGAATAATAATATATCCCCAAGCTCCGCACAAGGTTATAGGGAGAAACGTTTTATAATCTTTAGAAAGTTATACAAATGTAAGACACCACCAGTTTAAGATTTTACATTTGAAACTTCTTCTGTCATGTGTAATAGTGTGTTTGGTATGGGTGATGTTGGATTAAAGAAGTGTCGTGAAGGAGGCAACCCAAGAATGTGATACTTCAATGTGAACTTATTCTCACAATGCCAAGATGTAATTCACATGTCTTCTAATACTCTGTGCCCTGTATTGTGATTTATTCTTTGCTTCTTGCTGGCTCCCACCTCTTCTGTTATTTCATCCCTCCCCCATAAAGAGCGGCAGAGAGCAGGAGCCCTCCCTGTCTGGTTTTGTAGCCCCCTTTTGATGGCAATGCTGGAAGAGGGTGAGTTGGCGAATTCCCTTTCTGTGAAGTCATTGCTGTTGCAGATTGTTTCCTCGAATGTGTGAAGTGGGGTGGGAGAGCAAAGGCTGAGCTCCTGTCCTCCACTGTTCTTCATGTGGACTGCAAATCACTAAACCCCATTGCATCTGCCCTGACGCTCAAATCAGTCCTTGGGCGTAAGACGTCACATCCTTGCTCCCGAATCACGCAAGTATCCAGTGAACTGGACTCTTCCCTTAATCATGCGCTCCCATTCCTTAGCCCCCTACCTAACTGATCTTTCCTCCGCTCAGTACGCTGGAGTCATCTTGCCACAATCTAAATGTGTACACGTCAGTTCCCTACTTAACCTTGGGTAGCATCCAGTCTTCTACAGGAAAGCCCTGCCCTGTCTAGACATGAAGAATAGACCTTCTAATCTGTTGCCCGTCCTGGCATCTCTACTCACACTTGCACTCACCAATACTGAATTATTCCCAGTTCTCATACACTGTACTCTTGTTAAAGCTCCGTGGTTTTTTTCCCCCTGATTGCCTCTAACTCTAATTACCCTTTCTCCACTTATTTCTATCTGGAAAATTCTTGATTTTCCTTTAAAACTCTGTTTCAGAGTCACCCTTGGATGCTTCCTTCAGATTTCCCAGAAATAAACTACTATATTTAGTAATACATATTTTCATTATTTTACATATTACACCAAATTACAATTATCATTTGGAATAATGTTTCTCCTTCTAAACTGTGAGCTTCTTAAAAGCGAGGATCATGTCTTATTCATCTTTGGATCTTGAGAAACGAGCAGAGTATCTGACAAATTATAGCTACCTTATAAATATTTCTTAAGTAAATGAAATGGATAGCTTCTCAGAAGTGAAAACAACACATACTCTGTATAATTCATGGGACTGAACCTTAGTAAAGGAAATGTCTTAATGGGGCTCATCACTTATTCATCACCTGTTAGTTCCTTTTGCTGTTTTGACATTTATGTAATCTGGTAAATTCTAAGGTTGCAAGCATCTTGTCTACATGAAGGAGTAACAGAAACTCACCAAATTAGGCGTGTTGGTGAGCCACACACCTTGTGACATTTGTATTGTCACAGATGGGTTCTTTTCCCCTTCATCTCCTCCATATGACTTTGGGCAGCTGTTGATACACTAAATTCATGAAAAGCCGAGCTTCCTGACAGTTGCCGAAGCAAGATCGCTTTCTGTAAAAACACCTCCTCTTGCCCCTACTGAAAGTTTTGCTTTTCTTTCTTTCTAAAGTCAAGCATTGTGTATCTCAAGGCCCACTGATCGGAGTTAAATTGGAAACTAAGGAGCACGGTGGTGGTCCTTGCCTATTTGATTCATAAGCTGACTGTCCATAAGTCCCTCTGTGGCATCCCTGTAAGCTATAAACTAGCAGGCCTCCCCTTGTTCCCGTGATGACTGTGGTCAATGGGTAGGAAGCGTGTATTCTCAATTTGATCTAATGGTGCTGCCTCCCAGGAAACTTTAGGGGTCAATTGAGAGATGTGTTACTCTCTTTTTACATTTTTAATTATATTCCACACTTTCCATTATTTCACACTACTGAGTTTCTGCTTCTTGTCCTCATAGGGTAAGCATTTTACTTCCAAGTGAGAATTAATTCCTATTATGTAACTAATGATGGTTCTTTTATGAGTTAATTAATCACAGAATGATGATGAACAGACCAAAAGGTGACACCAGTGTAGTCTACATCTATTTGCAACTTCTATTTCCTCAGATAAGATTTTGCTTTAAAATGTATGGCCCTAGGTCCTAATAGATGTAAATTAATTTCTCTCATTTCAAATAATTTCTGAAACCAGTGTAATCTGAACTGAACTCTTCTGTGAGTCGCTTTTGGGAAATATAGGTGAAGGTCTGTTTCATGGAGAGCAAACTTAGCTCTTACTGTTTTTCCTCTATTTTTGTTCCATTCTTTTTTTTTTTTTTTTTTTCAAAAATACTAACTGGACCTATCATTTACTGGTTGGATTTTGCTAAGCACTGTGAAGGATTTAGAATTTTTGAAGTTACTGCCTTCAAAGGCCTTACAGAGAGACACAAAAAGCTAATTAGGAAAGAGATGTCGCAAACAGTACCAATGGCGGGATTCAGGAAGTAAGCACTGTGAGTTTGGTGCCTAGTCTTCCTTTCCCCCATATTTTCCATCAGAACTTTCCAGCCTGCCATTCTTTGTGATTTTTTTTTTTTTAATTTTTTTTTTCCAATGTTTTTTATTTATTTTTGGGACAGAGAGAGACAGAGCATGAACGGGGGAGGGGCAGAGAGAGAGGGAGACACAGAATCGGAAACAGGCTCCAGGCTCCGAGCCATCAGCCCAGAGCCTGACGCGGGGCTCGAACTCACGGACCGTGAGATCGTGACCTGGCTGAAGTCGGACGCTTAACCGACTGCGCCACCCAGGCGCCCCTATTTGTGATTTATTTTTAAAGGTTCTTTTCATCTCATTTCAACATACAGACAGATGCAGGAATGTATCGTTGGTTCTATCCCCTGTCTCTCTATTGCTCCGGTTCTGCTTCTAAGCTCTTGAAATAAAGATTGGAAGCTGTATCCAGACTATTTTGTGAGTGTAAGATTATTATCTACCCATTTCCTCTGGAGTAAAGGAGATGGGGTTATATGAATCAGGAAGGGTGTGTCTTTCCCCAGATCTCTATATATCCACCATACTTGCATATTTAAAATCATAAAAAGAAAGTACCTGTGTTCAGCAGTGAATTTTTACCAAATTGAAGACACTTCATTAATAACTCCACTCTTTTCCAATTATTATTTAGGCCAGACCCCGGTTACATCATCACCCATCATGAATGGGAACACGCTCCTCCCTTAACTCTGTAAACCAAGGCTGTTCCATGTCCTTCTTTCCCTTCCTGGCAGTAGGCAAATAACCCTTCTGTCATAGAAACAGCTGGTGAGGCTATTTGACCAGTTTGACTGACATCACTTTGGTTGTCACCACTAATATTTTCTTTTACCCTCAGGTGAGTTATTTGTGCACAGCCCCATTATCTTTTGAGCCATCTTCTACAACCTAGTTCTGTTAAATTTACCCTCAGGTAGTCAGTGGCTCTCACACTCACCTATCTATCCACTTCTATGCCTATAATTACTTCTTTGTGGTTTCATTGCTTCTATGCTTTTGTATCCCCGCCCCCCACTAGAGTATAAACACTTGAGGGGCAGGAACTCTGTCTGACTTGATCACTGTATACCCAGAACTTAATGTGATTCCTGAAGTATAGAAGGCACTCAATAAAGATTTATCAAGTGAATTTTCAGCATTGAGAAAAAAAAGGGTAAGCAAGCAGGCTGTGGAGGTTCAGAGGAAAGGCACCAAACTCAGCCAATCATAGAGAGTTAGGAAGAATTTCAGAGGAAGACCCCCCTAAACCAAGAGCTGACGGGTTATTGCAGATTAGCTAGGCACAGCGAGAGAGAAATCCAGACCAAAAAATAGCATAGACAGAGAAAGAGCAGGGTCCATTAAAGGGAGGCAAAAAGATCAGCTGTGCCTTCTGTTTACCATGCCTGAGAATCAAAACATGTTGGTATATGTGTATATGCATTGAGTGTATGAGAGAGGAAACTTTAGTTTTTAAAAGTTTCAGTATAATAAAAAATCAACTCCACCAACCTATAAAACCTTTACTATTTAGCCCAAAGTCCTCTAAAGTCTATTGGGCTAAACAACATTTCCATTAACTTTTCTCATTATCTTCTTTTTCCTCAAGTCAAATTTTAATTTTTAAATACTTTTTTATTGTGTGTCTTAACTGTTGGCATTTTCCTAGTACTTTTTAAATGGTTACTGCAGACAGTGGTATGGTTAAGTAGAGAGATGTGAACCTAACCACCTCGCGTGAAATTATTACGTACAGAAAAACTGTTGCAGGTTCCAAACACTCAAATGAGAGATCAATATTTGGAAAAGGACCTCCTTGTCAACTGAGATTTGAGGTGCATGGGGACAACCTCCTGCAGAATATGGCGGAAGGCAAACTGGTCTGGAGTCCAAATGTCTACGCCATTCACTTTGAGACTCTCAATCTCATCATTTGTCGAATGGAATCCATAATATCTGTTCTAGATTCTTCGTAGGGATTCCCAAAACTGAAAGAGAAACTATATGTGAAATGAGTCACGTAACAGATGGCAGATGGTTGTATTCAGTTTTGCACAAGGTCATCTGCCATTGTGGTTATTTTTATGTTAGAAAATAAAAAAATTTATACCCCTCCAACAATTACAACAACATTGTGTGTGGAAAGATATGCGTGGCAATTTAAATTAGTGAAAGTAAAGCTATACTTTTTAAATACACAGTTTTAAATAGTTGGTGTGTGTGGCATAACTACAGCAAGTGTGTTTACATAGAAATGGTTGTTTGGGGGCGCCTGGGTGGCGCAGTCGGTTAAGCGTCCGACTTCAGCCAGGTCACGATCTCGCGGTCCGTGAGTTCGAGCCCCGCGTCGGGCTCTGGGCTGATGGCTCGGAGCCTGGAGCCTGTTTCCGATTCTGTGTCTCCCTCTCTCTCTGCCCCTCCCCCGTTCATGCTCTGTCTCTCTCTGTCCCAAAAATAAAAAATGTTGAAAAAAAAAAATTTTTATAAATAAATAAATAAATAAATAAATAAATAAAAGAAATGGTTGTTTGCCTCATTAGCAGGAGAGTAATAACATGATAACCATTTTGTCTCATAGAATGATTGAAGATAGTGGGAAAAGAGGAAATACCATGGCAGAAAGAAGACAGCTGTTTGCAGAGATGAGTAAGTATGGAATTTTTAAGGAACACCACGTAGTTTCCATTGAATCCTCACAGAAAGACTGGGAATAACCATTTAATCCTTATGGCATTTGTGCTTGTCCTTAAAACCCTAAATTCTTTGTATAAAATGTACATTTAGGCATTTTTGCTTCCTATCAGGTAAGAGTTAAACTAGTCAGTGAATCATCATAATGTATTACTGGAGTGTATGTTTTCTATGAAGGAAAAAGTTTCGTTGAGCCGAACGCGTGTATACCCACACACAGACACGTGATAACCACTATTTAGTGTTGGCATTAATACAGCCCACAGAATTTTAAAGTCTGTGTTCATGCCCCCTCATTATCACACCGTCTGGCATATTGTAGGCACGAGATATAATTCGTGAAACGAATTATTGAATGTCTTAACTGCAATATGATAGCACATGTCCATGTTGGAAAAAAGAGAACTTGACATGGTGGGGGCACCCACCTCAAATTAAATTTTATAAAGAAAAAAGTACAATTCCCTTATTGTCTTTTTATCTCTCCTTCCCTGCACAGGGAATAAGGATGAGCAGACATGAGTTGTAAGCCTTTCTCTCTGAGAAGGCTCTAGACAAAATTAGGTTTCCACTGAAGATTGGAACTGATTTGGCAAGAATGAGGGTCGGGAGCAGATAAAGGAAAGTCCCAGATAATAAGATTCATATTTTCCTTTATCATTTCCCAATAATCTGGAGGCACCGAGACCACATCAGAACTAACAAAAAGGAAAGAAAATTAAAATTGATGTGAGAAATCTCAATCATGCTCCTTGCTTTTTTCCACTTTCAGAGACACGTCTGAAGTGCCTGAGAGAATAGCAGCCATGACCTTCCAATTTCCTAGGCCAAGTTTGGTCCTGTATATTCACTTCTGGCATGGCCAGTCACCTGGAGTTGTGACCTTTGTTGATGCAAATCTAACAGAGGAAGGAACCTAATTATTGCTGCCCATCTACACAAAATGCAAAGCAACGCAGGTGTCCTTCCATACCATAGAGTCTTAGACTGAAAGTCAGGAGCCACATACGTTATGGGCCAGTGGTTTGTCAGAAAAAGAAAACTATATTAACATTTAACATAACGAACCGGTAAAGCCTTGAAGGAAAGCTTTGAATTTATCCTTGTTACATTAAAGATGTACCAGCCAACACACTGCAAGAATTCTAAAAATGTGCTTATTTGATGCTTCTGTAAATACTCATGTGAGTTTAAGTCCCCTGTCACAGTTCCTCCTGGGGCAGTTCTACCTGGGGCAATTCCTGGCACAAATACATATGTCACAAATGTCTTCCGTGTTAAAGTTGTCTGAATCGAAGGATGATGGACATAAGTTTTGCAGCCACAGAAACAGAAAAGTTCTAAGTTTTTCAAGTGAGAGAAACAGGAAAACTGTGCATTCGTTCCCAAATTGTAACTTTATCTTTTCATAGAAACTTCTCAAGGTTGTCATGAATCGTGCACTTTATTAAATCGTTTTTTTTTTATTTTTTAAGTTTATTTATTTTGAGAGAGACAGTGTGAGTGGAGCACGGACAGAGAGAGAGAAAGGGAGAAAGAGAACACCAAGCAGACTCCTCACTGTCAGCGCAGAGCTCAACGCATGACCTGAGCCAAAACCAAGAGTCAGGTGCTTCACTGACTGAGCCACCCAGGCACCCCTTAAATCATTTTATGAGTTCTCCTGATTAGTGATCAGAATTGTTAAGCAAGCCACACAAAGATGTATCTTTTTTCCTTGAGTATGCTAAATAATAGACTCAGATGTTGGCCAAAAACAGGTAAACATATCTGACCTTAACAATGCTTTCGTAAGCATTATATTTAGATCAACACTAAGTAGGACATGACCACAGCAAGATTCTGCCAGATAAGACAACTGGCTGATTTCAAAGGGAAGAATTGATTTCGATAGGTAGATTGTCATACAAAAGAGAAAGGTGATCTCACTGAGAATGTGTGAAATAGTTGAAAAATAATATGGGTTACCCCAGCAACTCTCTCTGAGGGACTGCAAAAAACGTCAAGGAAGCTATTAACAGGGAAGACTGACCTCAGGCCTTGGAAAGTAAGTTCCTCCAAGAATCTGTGAGGGAGCTAAAAAAGAAGGAGGAAATTGTAAATCTGGTCAGCTGAGTATTTTCTAGAAATAATTATTTTTTAAACAGCAAAAGAAAGTGCCAAAGCGATTTTTGTTTCGGAAATTACAAATGCCAAAGAAAAATTGCATGTGAAGGTGTTAAGGCAGGGAAGACTTAATTCAAGACTATTGCAATGCAGTCAAGACTATTACACGAGAGAAGGGAGATTGAACTCAACTCCCTGGAAGGCAGGAGGGTTTTTAAATGCCAGAGTGAGCTAGTAGCGAGATACTGCTAAAGTCCTAAAGATTATTCGTGGGGAAGGTGATCAGTTGTGTTTGCCAGTTGTCCCAATCAGGAAGTTAAGCTTCTACCCTCCACAGAGACTGGGAGATCTGCTCCAATGATTACATTTCAAAGGTTTGGTTCCCAGGTCCTTAAGAAAGATATTTCTGGGATGTAAAACTGTCGAGAGGCTAGGAGATTACTTCTCAAAGGGGCAGACAGAGAATTTACAATGAAAAGTTTTCTAAAGTAAATGCTCTAAGAAAAGGAGCTCAGAGGCTTAGAGTCAGGAAGAAGCCTGTCTGAAATTTAGTCAGGCTCAGGGAAATGTTAAGGCATCTTAGCCTTACAAAGGCCAGAGAACAAAGGACGTAGGGAACAGAGAACAATAATTGATAAGAACAACTGGTAAGAAATTTAGGCAAATTCAGGTGATTTCAGCACGTATGCATTAAACATCTACTCTGAGCTCATAACCACAGGCCTCAGAAGCAAAAAGAAATGGCAAAGAACTGAAATTAAGGATAGCGTGGACTCACATATAAGCAAAAAAAGACTAGCCTTGTATTAAAAAAAAAAAAAAGCAAAACGAAACACTAACTCTATGGCCACCAACTTCGATTAAAGAAATTCTAGGCAGGTTGCCCTTAACCAAAAATTCCCTTCAGTATAATGCCCTAATTATCAGTTTATTTGGTACCTTAGATTAAAACTAAAAAGACTAGTTAAATGTAAATGTCATCCTCACCTTGGCTTTTCAGCCATCAAATAAGTTTGTCAGCTCAAATAAGTTTATCAGATTGGCTTTTAGCAGATTAAATTGTTCTTGGAATTAAATCACCTTCTCTGTTTTTCTGCTCTCAGAGGACATCACTCGGCCTTATATGACACTTACTTATGAACTTGTCAGTCATTGTTGTGAATGCTTCCTTAGGTAGCTTAAGGAAGGTAAACCATAGACCTCTACCTTCAAATCCATTCTCTTTAGATGCTGAATAAATGTTGGTTTAAAAGCCTACAGGGCACAGGATAGGTGGGTTTTAATCAGAGGAGAGTGATTGGAAGACATTCCTTCAGAATAAGGAAGGCTATCTAACAGGATAAGGAAGGGCCTGAGGAGAAATCACAATGATACCACTGGCCTCTGCACAGAGGAGGGATGGAAAATCAAAGGGAGGCAAGTGTAGGTACTTGGAAAACACCCGAATCCTTCAAAGGCAGATAGTTCTTTGGGAAGTGGACTACCAGTCAGCACGTGGCTAATGGGAATGGAACCTACAGCATGATTTTGCAATGCACACTGTGACTTTTAGGAAAATTGATTTCAAAAATTGAAAACAACGACACGAATGAGCCCGCTTCTATGAGCCCACCACACACACACCCCACTATAGGCCATGGTGGGTACAGGGACTATTTCCACTTGCTTCTTCCTTTCTCTTGCTCTTCAGCCTCTTTAAGATGTTAATACCATGGGTCACCATCCTGGAAATACTCTCTGATGTCACCACCCAAGTCTGGTCTCCTGCTGTTTTTGACCACTGCCGTTCTCTTTTTCTGTCTCTTAGCAGATCCCAGACACCCTGAAGCCAGATCATACCAAAGCTTTGTTCTTGAACAATTCCCTCCATATACAATTTTACTTTCTCTCAAGGCTTCACCTTTATTGTCATGGCTCCCAAGTTTCAAGGAGTCCTTCAAAACCACATCCATGTTCTCCTGAACCATCTTATCCAGAATAGTCAGCATATGAAGTCAGCATCCCTCCAGCCTTGCTTCCTCACTGTCAATGCTTCTACTAATGAAACAGCTTGAGGTGGGCTCACCATTTATTCCACTAACAGTGCCCATGGCTGTATGCAGAGTCTTCTCTTAGAAGAATATTCCCAGTCTTGGCCCAGTTAAGACAAATTGCTACATTTTATGTTTGTTGGTAATTCTGAGAATGTATTCCATAGTCAGGAGTTCCATATCTGTATCTCCAACTGCCGCTGATATCTCCACTTGGACATCCACAAGCATCTCAATCCATGTAAGCCCAAAACTGAACTCTTCATTCACGCACCTGCAAACCTATGCCTCCTGTTTGTACCTTGGCTCAGAGAGGGCCTCCCCACCCCACTAAGTGTCCTAAGAGAGAAATTTGACCATTATCCTTGACCCCCTAACTCCTTTACCTCTCTCTCACTCTCTCTCTACTTCACATACATACACACACACACACACACACACACAATCAGCAAGCATGGAAGGGTTCAGACATGGAATCTTCATAGGCTTCATCTTTATTCTGTAAATATTTGTTGAGCAAATTTGAAAAATGAATGAGATATTTAATTATCTTAATGACTTTATAAAAGGCTTTATAATGAGCTATCAAAACACGAAAGGCAAAATATACTTTAATTGTGTGAAACTATTTAGAATGTAATAAAACTAGGGGCACCTGGGTGGCTCAGTCGATTAAGTGTCAGACTTCAGCTCGGGTCATGATCTCATGGTTCATGGGTTCAAGCCCCACATCGGGCTCTTGCCGACAGCTCAGAGCCTAGAGTCTGCTTCAGATTCTGTCTCCCTCACTCTCTGCCCCTCCCCCATTCACACTGTGTCTGTCTCTCAAAAAAAAATTACAAAAATTTTAAAAATTATTAGAATGTAATAAAACTAAAGCCAAGAAGTAGGTAAGACAGGTTGGTTGGTTGGTTGGTTGGTTGGTTGGATACATAGATAGATGGACGAATGGAGGGAAAGAATGTAAGAGGTAGGAGGAAGGAAGAGAGGGAAAGAAGGAGGAAAGGAAGGACAGGGAGGAAGAGCAGAGAAAAATCTTGAAAGGGAGAACAAAAATAAAGGAAAAACAGGATTTGTAGGAGATAACAGTGTGATCAATCAGAATTTCTTAACTGCATCTTTGTTTTTGTCTTTATCACTTTCTTCCAAGTATGACGTGGATATGAGAGATTGGAAGACAAGATACAAGAGCATCAAATTGCCTTAAGTGGGTTAGCTTTAAATGTTCATTATGAAAAGTTTCAAATATATAAAGAAGTGGAGACAGTAATATTCATCTCTGCCCTTAATTATTTAGCCCCAGTCCCTTCTGTATAATTATGAAGCAAATCTAAGGTATTTAAATGAGTTGAATCTGCATGTTTTAAAGAATTATATCCCAGTGATACAATAATACAGGGAAAAATAATCATCCATTTTTTTCAGAAATAATGAGACCATTGCAAAAAAATTAAAAATAGGGAAATGCTATACTCATTTTTTATTAAGAAGGAAGAATATGAATTCCTGAGAGTCTAGGGTATGAACTTGTAGGTTTTATGGTAAGATGGATTCATTTTCAGGTCATGGAAAAAATATAGTGCTAATCCTAGACATTTCAACATGCTAAGAACAAGGATTGCTCTATTGACTTCTTTATGCATTTATTCAAATTCTTTTTTATAAAGGATTTAAGTCAGCTAATTTCCCTTTTTAATAAAGCTCCTAGACTGCTAGCTCAGGAAAACACTATAGCATAAAAATGAACCTTAATTCAACAAGATACTGACAAAGTCTCTTATGTTGTGCATGTGTTGGAGATGTGAATCAGTTTGCCATACAGTTAGGTTGATTTATAGGTGGTGTTGTGACCATATCTGCAGGAATAAGCAATGGGTCAATCAACTTGGAAGGCAGCCTCTAGTAGCATACTAGAAGAGTCTATGTGTGGCCCTGTTCAGGTGCTTGGTTTTAACCAATAATTTGGACACAGAAGACCTGCAACTACTCCCAGGGCAAACTACAAACTTACAGACTTTCAAGAAGAGACTACCCATGTAAAACTGAATTAAGTTTCTGGTTTATTGGAGGTGGGACAAATAAATATTTTAAACAAGGGGGATAAGCAGAATAAGAGCCTGTGCAGCATGTCTCAGCTCAGCGTTTTTGGGTCCCAGAATCCAGATGGATCCTGTGGTTGCCACTTACATGGTCTGTGCAAGGTGCATCCCCTTTGAACTTCAGCCAGGAGGAACTTATACAAATAGGAAACATCAAGAGACCCTCAGACCCCTTCCTGATTCTTGAACAAAAAGAAGGTCAGTTAAGTCCACATCATGATAGGGCAGGGGAGAACAGTCAGTGCACTCCCGTCCCTAAGCATCATCATTACTACATGTAGGAGAGGTGCACCTTTGCCAAATTGCCCCTAGAGCCTCTATGAGAGGGAGGTGCAGAGGAGCTAGTATTTCTGTCCTCAGAGGATAAAGTTTTGCTGGAACTAAGACATTTAATTGTCTGCTGCATCACAGCCCTTTTATACCTGCGGATTATCATTATTCTTAAAGAACTCACGTAACTAATCTATGTCCCTAATGTCTTCTTTTAAAGGATTATTTTCAGATATTGAGACTCTCTTGACTGTTGAGCCAAGCTCAGCATCAGTAAAAGTACATCCTCATCAGGGGAAAAGGCAGATTTAGTGTTCAGGTATTTCTGATAGTCTCTCTGTCTCTGGTTATCCAGAACCCTAGAGAATTAAGTTTCTAAATGAGCCTCTCAGATTTGCAGAGGACACAAAACTGGGAAGGCCCTTGGAAATGCCAGTGGCAAAATCAAAATTTTTAAAACTATCAGAACAATTACAAGCATGAGATAAAAATTAAAAGAAACTAACCAGATAAATATGAAGTCCTATCTTCAGCCTCCAAATAAGCATTTAAGTAGAAAATAGAAAAGATGTGATCATATGTAAATACATATGATTTTTTTCAGGTTTTTAATGAAAAGAACTAGAGGAACGAGCCATTTATTTTTTAAAATTGCATTCGTGGGGTGCCTGGGTGGCTCAGTCAGTTGAGCGTCCCAGCTCTTGATTTTGGCTCAGGTCATGAACCCGAGGTCTTGGGATCGAGCCCAACATCAGGCTCCGTGTTGAGCATGGAGCCTGCTTAAAATTCTCTCTCTCTGTGTCTGTCTGTCTCTCTCTCCTTCAGCCCCTCTCTCCCATTTTCTCTCTCTCTCTCTGTAAAATAAAAAAAAAAAATTAATTGCATTCATAATTGTCCCTATCAAAACTGGTCATGATTGCTTTCTATATATTCTATACAGAGGAGGCAAATTTGGGTTAATTTTGTATATCTCACTTCAATGAGATATGAGCCAGCCATAGAGCAGAAGGACCAGAATGGATGAAGGTCTCAAAACTGTCTGATGATAATAGAGAATAATGATAGCAACATCCACGTATTGAAGCCCTATTGTAGGCCTCACTCTGTGATAGACATTGTGCTTGCAATGGTTATGGAGTTGAACCGCTCCAATGTCAAAAGGTCAAGAGGTTATGTCCCCCGCCAAACTTTAAACTCCTCAACGGCAGGGGCTTTTCTACATAGCCTTCAGATGGTAATGATGATGCTAATCAAGGTGCTTCCCAATGTGTGAGAAATAAATTATCAAGTGGCTAGAAGCAAAGCTTCTGTGTCTCCAGAAGGGAAATCACATCAAGTGGATTGAACTTATCAGGAGGCAAATTAAAGCTCAAACATAAAAAAGAAATTTCTATCACTTATTGTTGCTAAGGAAATGTACAGGAAACCTTTTTAGGAGTCCCACCTGCTAGTAGGTGCTCACTATATACAAGCTTCAGAGGTTACCAGCTGGTAAAGCTGATGCTGTTATCTCCATATACATGAAGAAATCAGAGACCAAGTAAAAACTTGTCAAAGTTCACATAACTGGGAAATGACAGATTAAGGTTTACTGACTCTAAAGCTCATTTATTTTCACAAGTGATAATCATTCCTGTCATTGGAAATAATCTTCTATGGCCATTGTCTACCTGTCCCTAAACGGAGAACATTCTCCGTTTAGGAGAATTCCTGCACTGGGTGAGGGTTAAGCCCTCTCTCTTTGGTTCTTCAGGAACTCAGTATCAATGAGCCTGTTTGTCAAGTAATAAACTCTCATAAGAATGAATGTTTAATGATCTGCCTCATAAAACTATAAAGCAATAGGAGTATTGGTATCATTTGTGAATGAATCTAAAGAGATCAGTTTGAATCAAGGGAATGTTGATGCTCTCAGTGCAGGACACATGCTAATTCATCCCGAGTTTGATTAGAAAAGCACTTAATTGGCCTCCCAATATAATTACTTCTAGGCCAGCTCATTTACTTGCTGCCCTATTATATTTTGAAGCATTCGTGTAGCACTTTTACTGGTGAAGTTCAATATATGTCAAAAATAGCTCTCTGCCTTTATATCTGTTATGAACCATAAACAGGGCTTAACGAATGCCAAATATTGAGAAGCAGAAAAGAACAGACATTTGTTGAAAGTCTGCTTTGTCTTAGACACAGTCTAGAGATGAGCCCATTCAGAGAAGGGTGGGAGGATCACCAGGATCTCTGGTGTGAATGGGACAAAGAGCCCATCTGCAGGGCATTGTGTGGAGACTCGCCCAAGCCAGGCAGAGGTCCTGGGTAGAGGGTGGTGGGAAATACCGTTCGGTAGGTGGCATGGGAAGAGCTTGGATTCTGAGCAGAACATTCAGACCTGGTGCTGTGAGCATCAGAAACCATGCTGGATTCTTGAGAGGAAGAGTAGAATGAGGAAAGTAGTTGAAGAATATGGGGAACACGTACTTCCATGTTAGAGAGGAAATGGAAGCTCCGGTATAAAAAAGAGTAGTGGTTGTTTTTAGAAAGTCTCCTGTGAGGTTGACAGGCAGGCTTGCAGGATAGACCCTAGTAATACTAATGAATACTTACACAGCTCGAACTACGTGCCAGGCAGTGCCCTCTGTGCTTAATTATAGTCACTCATGTATCCTCATAATTCTGTAAAATAATTAGTAGTAGTATCATCACCCCCATCTTCCAGATGAGAAAACTGAGGTTTCTAAAAGCAATTAGTCACACAGCAAAGAGGCCCAGCTTTCAGCGAGTACTCACCTCACAGCCGTATTCTGATGACCAATCACCGCGCATCTAAAATGGTTATTGGATGATAGTGCTGTCATCTTGCTGGTTAAGTCACAGCTTGACTAGATTGTTCTCAGAAGCGGCAGACACCGCAGGGCTGAGGCTGTGTTCCTTGGCCCACAAACATGGTTGACAACCTCATCTCCCGTGTTGGATAGTTGTGTTCTTTTCCCCTAGTATTTGAGGGGTGTGAGGCCAGACCTTTTCAAGTCTTAAAGTCGTGTTTGTGTTCTAATAAAAGTAAAAATCAAATGAAGTGAATGGGTTATATCTGCAGTTGCTTTCTTTGTAAATATTATAAATCCCTTTCCACACACATGGCATACCATATGTGTACGTTTCTCCCCCCCACCAGGGGCTCAAGATCTGGACCGTATCCGACTCTCCACCTACAGAACAGCATGCAAGCTTAGGTTTGTGCAGAAGAAATGCAACTGTAAGTATGCCAGTTGTTTGGACTAATTACCCTCATGAATCCTACCGTTTACATTTGTTATAGTTTATTAAAACTGTTTTTCTCCTAAGTGTTGATAAAAAAATATGTTTACACAACAATAAAGAGTACTGTGATACGCAGAAGGTAGAGAGACTATTCATAAATAATTCTGAAGGCTGAATTGCTCTTAACTGCTGAAGTATTGAAATGGATAAGCCTCTAGATGTGTCCAGCTTCCTGTCCTTGGAATGGTTTAAATCTGGGTGGATATTTTTCTTCTCTTCCGTAGCCTTGGTAGTTAGTGTCGATGCTGTGCCATCAAAATGGCTTCCAAGAACTTTATAAAATACCGAATATGAAGTCCTCTTTGTATTTGTGTGTCCTTTGCAAGTATAGGAGAATGTTTGCAAGCTCCTGGAAAACATAGAATTTTCTTTGTGAAGCTACAAAATTAGCACTTTGTTTCAGAGTATTGACTACATTTGCCTGCATCAGACAACAGGAAGAGAAGAGGCAGTAATATTTTAAGAAACAAAGGGACTTGCTTCATCTTTTTCCCAAATTTTAAAATGTCAGCGGCCAGCTAGATCACTAATCACAGCGAGCCCTTTACATCTTCTGCTGCACCGTCGCTTCCATCATATCACACCCCATCCATTTTCTGTTGGAGAGAAAAATGGCCTCATATTTCCTGTACATGAACTTACTCTTTTCTTTTTGTAAACTGTCTGCTATAAAAATTAATAACTGTTCTTATTTTCTAATTAGTACTGAATGGATTAGAAATATGAAAACCATAATGTTCCCCTGAGTACATACACAGTTTTGAATAAGTGGCCTAGGGATTACGAACATTGAATGTAGAAACCAGCCGTTTCCACACCTCTACCCTCCCCGAGTCTCTAGCAGGTGTTTCTTGGGGGCCCGGGGCAGGCCAGCCCCAGCCCCAGGCTTCCTGGCTTACAGCAAATTGTTACTAATGGCGTGGGCAATGTGTATTTGGTCTTCAAGTTGCTTGCCTACAGCTTATTCCTCAGCCTCAGTGGCTGGACACGGGGCTGAAGTTTGGGGCAGGATGACAAAGGAGTAAAAACAGATCAGCAAAATACCGAAGATATGTTTGACTCCTTTCAGGAAGCTAAACCAATAAAAAAAAAAAGTGGGGAGGCAATGAGAAGAACACTGCACACTACAGATGGAGGAAGGAATTTGTGGATGTCCTTGCAGCCCTGGGCACTGATGAGTCTATAAAAAGTCTTTTGAGGACAAGGAAGAGGCTCACATTAAAGAAAAGCTTTTCTCCCCCCACCTCCCCAACCCCGCCACCCATATTAAAACACAAGGAAAAATCTCCGTGTTTTCGGCAATGAAAAAGTGATAGAATCCTCCCACGTGATTTCCTCATTACCACTCAGTGGTCCTTAAAATAGAAGGGTGAGGAGAAGGAGCAGGGACAAGAATTCTGTCCTCAGAGCTTTGCCAAGCAGAGTTTCCTCAGGTCTTTCAGCAGAGACGGGAAATTGCAAAAAGGTATTACAAAATCATAGGGGTGAACTAAAAAGTAAGTAATAAAGAGAAGGAAGGAAAGAAGGAAGGAAGGGAGGAAGGAAGGAAGGTGAGGGAGGGAGAGGGGGATGGGAGGGAGGGAGAGAGAGAAGAAAAAAAGAATCAGTGATTTGACAACCACCCCTGCAGCCAACATCACAAAGGCCCTAACTGGCTCCTGCCACCCCGGGGTGACATTGCTTTCCTGCTGCTCTCAGGTCATGGCCCTTTCTCATTCCTGGGGCATCTCCTTTTCCTCTTCCTATTCTTTTCTGGTCTTCATCCTTATCCTGCATCCAGCATCATGTCATTGTCACATTGATCTCGGGGAAAACAGTGCTAGTCCATCCCTGGGTGGAAATAGAACTTTCATACCTGCCCAGTTGACTCTCAGTGCACCCATTCATTTACCTTTTAATTTAGAAAGCTTATGACGAGATCCTCCTGTGTGTTCAGCACCATGCTTAGGTGCCCGGGATGAAGCAATGTGAGTAAGACACGCTCTCTGCCTTAAAGTTGCCCCAAGTCTAACTGGGTGGATGGAATTTTAAACAGACTCCTAACGCAGTGTGGAAGTGTAATGGTAGGGATATGTGTGCAGTGTTGTGGGAGCACCAGGGAAGCAGTGCCCTACCTGGGTGTGAGGGCCAGTAAGAGGAGTTCCCTGCAGAGGGAGACATCTAGCCTGATTCTTAAAGAGTTAGTGGACATTACACAGGGAAGTGTTATGCCTGACAAACTTCATCTATTTTAAGATGAGGAAAAAATTACGTTCTATACAAACTATACAAAACTAAGGCTTAAGGAAGAGAAATGAGCAGGTTTTGGATGCTAAATGAAGCTGCTTTATAAAATCATTTCCACCTTGAGCAGAAGCGTTACATGCACATACAATATGTGTTTGCTGAGTTTTCCTTCCTGACAATAAATATAACAGTCGTGATCTTGAGGGGCTTGCAAAATGCTAATGCAGCTGAGTCTGTTTTATCTTAAAGGTAGAGCCTTCTTTTTTTTTTTTTTTTTTTCAAAGTTTTTTTATTTATTTTTTTTGGGACAGAGAGAGACAGAGCATGAACGGGGGAGGGGCAGAGAGAGAGAGGGAGACACAGAATCGGAAACAGGCTCCAGGCTCCGAGCCATCAGCCCAGAGCCTGACGCGGGGCTCGAACTCATGGACCGCGAGATCGTGACCTGGCTGAAGTCGGACGCTTAACCGACTGCGCCACCCAGGCGCCCCGGTAGAGCCTTCTTTTTAAGATAACCAGGACCTGATGTTTATGTGACATAATATCAGTCAACGTTGAACCTACCCCCCTTAGAGGAAGGTCATTTTAGTCTGCAATAAAACATAATCCACCATAAATAATTGTAGTTTGTAATGGAGTTTTACTCTACAATGAAAGCAATAAGAACAAAAAGTCCAGGTAGTGTGTTTGTAAGTACATTGCTTTATTGGAAATTCTTACATAGCATTTACTTCGTAGAAATCAATGGACTTTAATGGAGAACAGGTTATTTTTCAGTCCAGACCTTATTTACAGGTAAAATTGATTTTGTATATTAACAAAACTAAACTTACAAGCTACATAATAGAGGTGAAAAACATAAAAACTGACACTTGTAAAGTCATCGCCTACAAAAAAATATTGTCTGGATATAGACTTTTAAGAGATTTGTTTTCTATCTGATTTCAGATATCAGAAGGGTTAGTTAATTCCCTGTATTTCTGTCCCCACAGCCCTTGCCTACTCTCTTTATGGTTTCCCATATAGAGCACTGATTCCTATCACCACCATTCATGTTCATTCCCTTTAATACAATTCCTGATGGATGCTGAGAATAACTGGTTCCCAGGATTCTAAAAAGCCTCCATTATAAAAGGCTAGGAAACTGTAGCCTGTGCACTAAATGCAACCCTAACTTTTGTATAGATTGTGAAATAGGAGTTTTTACAGATGAATATTTTTAATAATTTTAGAATACGGAATGCTACTTATAATCCCTGTTAAGCAAAATGTTATCCCTCCCCACAAAAATTCCAGTCTTCTCATTGGCAGACAAGCATTAAAAAAAAAATCACACTCCATTATTATATTTTTAATTTCATCATTGTATAAATTTTTCTCTTATTATATATATGCCATCGTAAAATCTACATAATATTACTATGTAATACAGTAGTGCCCCATTGTCCACACACACACAAAAGATATTTACCAACCTCTGTTATAAAAGAAAAATTGTGGGGCACCTGGGTGACTCAGTCGGTTGAGCAGCCGACTTTGGTTCAGATCATAATCTCACAGTTGATGAGTTCAAGCCCCACATCGGGCTCTGTGCTGACAGCTCAGAGCCTGGAGCCTGCTTCAGAGTCTGTGTCTCCCTCTCTCTCTGCCCTTCCACTGCTCGTGCTGTGTGTGTGTGTGTGTGTGTGTGTGTGTGTGCGTGCGTGGCTGTGTGTGTGTGTCTCAAAAAAAAACCATCAAAAAGAAAACAAAAATTGTGAGAAGCCATCTTTTCTGTTTTCTTTTTCTCCTTTTTCAAGTTTATTTATTTTTGAGAGAGACAGAGACAGCATGAGCAGGGGAGGGGCAGAGAGAAAGGGAGAGAGAGAGAATCCTAAGCAGGCTCCACGCTAGCACAGAGCCCAATGCAGGGCTCAAACTCACAAACCATGAGATCATGACCTGAGCCAAAACCAAGAGCTGGACACTTAACTGACTGAGCCACCCAGGTGCCCTATCTTTTCTTTTTTCAAGCAGAAGATTCTTTATTCCTTCAACTTTCCTCCATGGGATCTATTTTTAAGTCAGCTTCTTTCCCTTACCCTTCATCTTTGCACACTGTCATACCCTCCCTCCCCGTGCCATGACTAGCACATTCCCTAATGGAACAAAGGAATTTGTACCCCTAAAAATTAGGTGGCAGCAAGTTGGCAATCTTATTTTCTAGGAGGAATAGGACTGAATGGAGAATATGCATACTATTCCTAATACTGCTTTCTAATCAACAGCCTTCTCTTTAACTTCTGGGTTTCCTAAGAACTTTCCACAAAAATAAATACCCTATATGCCATGTAGGCATAAGGATGTGTGAAATGGCAACATTCTCAGCCTTTGTTTTAAACAAATAACTATTTTCTGCCAGAACATTATTTCCTCGGTCAGCGCTGACATGGTTAATGATCCAGATACCCTGTAATGTCAGCAGATCATTTTTCAGAAATTACTTTGGAGTCAATGGAACGCAGCCTTAAGTTCATGAACAATAAAAGAGAATGAGAGAAATAAATCAGAAATCTCAAATCCCTCCTGTTTAATAGTAGAAACAAAAGTACGGAGGCACTTTCCTTTAGTTCTTCTGGTCACAGTCTGAATTTTCCTTTTGTCACTCATATCAGCTAAAATTTAATTAAAGTTTCGCTTAAAAGGGAAAGAGGAAAGGTATATATTAGTATCTGAGCTTTCAGAGCTTCTCAAATGTCTTCCCTCTAATAAAAGAAACATTTTTATAAGTATTCTTCATCTGGTTATAATTTAAAGTTAGAACACATGCTTTGCCTTTAATAGCTCTAAATTTCTTTCAGGGTTTCTAGAACAACAACAACAACAAAAAATGCAGACATCGGTTTGCATTTGTGAAATTAACCCATGTGAGTGCTATATATGTGGTGTGTCCTGAATAAATATTCTTCTATGAGTGAATGAGTATGCTTCACTAGATTCACTTTTCACCAGCCAACTGACTAGTCTTATGCTTCAGGAGTAGGCTTTACATATGTTTTTAGAAATAAATACTAATACCCCATTCGTTTTTCTTTGATTGGGTGTGCTAGCATATTCTTCCTCCCTGCCATATTCTTAAGTATGTGGGATTTTGGTGGCCTGTACCAGTTTTCTATCATTACGTAACAAATTACCCCATACTTAGCAACTTAATACAACACACATTTATTATCTTACTCGTTCCACTTTCCGTAGGTCAGAAATCAAACACAGCCTAGGGTCTCACAGGGTCTGTGGCTCTCTTCTGAGTGAACTGGCTGTTGGCAGAATTCATTTCCTTATGGTTGAAGGATTGAGGTCTCCACTCCTGTGGACAGTCAGCTGGGGACCATTCCCAGCAGGCTACAAGCCGCCTGCCTTCCCTGCCACGTGTCTCCATAGATGTTTGCTTCTACTTCAATGCTAGGTAGAGTGGGTCTCTCTGACTTCCTCCTCTGGGATCAGCCAGAGAAAATGCTCCTCTTTTACAAGACTTATGGGTGCGCCTGAGTGGCTCAGTCCATTAAGCGTCCGACTCTTGATTTCAGTTCAGGTGTTGATCTCCTGGTTCATGAGTTTGAGCCCCGTTTCGGGCTCTGCACTGACAACACAGAGCCTCTTTCAGATCCTGTGTCTCTCTCTCTCTATGCCCAGATCACACGATCTCATCTCTTTCTCTCTCTCTCTCTCTCTCTCTCTCTCTCTCTCTCTCTATCTCTCTCTCTCAAAAATAAACATTAAAAATAATAATAAAAAAATAAAAGACTCAAGTGATTAGGTCAGGCTCACCCAGAAGATCTCCCTATCTTAAGGTCAACTGATTTGAGACCTTAATTACATCTGCAAAATCCCTTCACAGCAGTACCTGAATTAGCATTTGCTTAAACAATGGAGAAGGTATATCAACACTGAGGACCAGGAATCTTGTCCAGGGAGGTATGAAGAGGAAGGGGGCATCTTAGGGTTCTGCCTACCACACTGCCCAAGATCATGGACTTTTCTGCTTTCCAGGTAATGACATAGACAGCCTTGGGTGAAAAACCAAAGTTCAAAGTAAAATCTCAAGCAATAGGAACAGATCCCAAAAGAGGTATGTCTGAAGGCGAGAGATAGGACTCTTTCCTGTCAAAGAGTCACAAGGAAGAGCAGGAATGTTCAATTAGGGAAATAAGTGGCAGATGGCAAAACCTTGGAGCATAATGATCTGTGTTCCAAGCGATTTTGATACATATTTTCATTCTTGGTGAAATTCTTTCTAGACACTTGTTTAGAATAAAGAGAAGGACATTGCGCTAGAATACTACATTCCTAAAAGTTCCCTGGGGCGAAGCTGGTGGGGACAGCAGAACATAAGACCATTCAAGATGCCTGTGTGATATGGCAGTGGAGAACCAGCCCCTCTCCAGGCACCCTGCACGGAGGAACCTGCCCCTTTCCAGGCACCCTGGATGAAGACCCAGCTTCTTTCCGGGCACCCTGGACCTATGGCAGAGTCATTTCCTCTTAACTAGAGCACACTTCTGGTAGACACAAAGCTATGCCTTTAAGCTTCTGGTGCATGTGATATGGGTCTAATTAAAGCAGCTTCTTCCCTTTCTGCCGCTTCTGCATTATACCAGGAAATCAGGACAACCTAACACTTTTGTGCTAGCAGTTTAGGAAAGAACCTTATCTTTAAATGCCCCAGCCCGTTGGGAAAGAGTGATGCACGCACAGGAATGCCTTTCAAGCTTCCCAGGCCCATCCAGCAAGTAAGACTCAATGGCCTTCCCTTATGGTCTGCCAAGCTGTGTTCATGGGCACCTACTGGATCAGCCCAGAGCCAGTGAGCAATGAAGGGCCCGCCAGAGGGTGCTGTCCCACAGCCTGGCTCCCAGGACCTTGGGGGCTCTGGTAAACACTAAGATGAAACCAAAGACAGTCAGGAGGACAAGGATAGAATAGTGGCCACTCCCACATAACCACACCTGTGATCCATGACAACTAAACCAAGGAGGTTGTGTTCACATTTTGTTGGTGTTACCAGCAGTCACTCATTTATTTACTCACCCAACAAATGTGGACTGAGGTGTACTGCATGCCAAGCATTATTCTAGACCATGGGGGAGAAGTATGATAATATTCCTTAGTGTATAAATTAGTATTAGAAGAGTATTAGAAGAACGTCAAGTTTAGAATCTAATGATATGGTCTATTTTTTAGAAATCGTCAGATTTTGTGAGTATCAAATAGTAGATAGCTGTAAAACTTCGCTATGTAAGCTTATATCTAGCCTGTCAGCCCCCTGAGCAAACTGTCATTTTCTGAGGGAAAAAAAAATTACTTATAAGTGTGGTGGTTAAAGAAATCAAGTATATCTGTAGCTCTTGAAATAAATTGTCTAGCTATTTTTGATCATTCATGGTGTTGGGCTACGAATTCCACTTGACCTCCTTTTTAATCAGGAACGGTAAGGTTCTGTTCATTCCGGATGAGGAGAGCATAGCATTAAGAGATGTTAGGTGGATTCCCCTGAATAAACACCAGGTAAAATCATCTGAGAACTCAGCTTCTAACTTCCAAGTATTAGCCAAATGCCATGGTAAACAGAGAGCCTGTCCTGCAATGTTGGTCAAGCATATGGACCACTGAACCTGCTACAAAGCTAGTAATGCATCAGCCCTGAGCAGCTTAGTTTCTCAAGAATAATAAACCTCACTGTAAGATCAAGTATAATGCATTTTAATTCCCAAATCCAACACTGCTGAATAAGAAAGTGATGTCATATTGTGGGAAAGGGTAAGTGGACAAAAAGTTATGTTGACCACACAGAATCAGAATCTGTTTTTGAACATGGTCAGAATCACCATTTTCTTCTCATTTATTTTCTGAAAGGGTTCAACCAGTTATAGGGACTTGGCTAGAATCAGCGCATTAGCCCGTGTTTTCCGGAAAGCAGACTCCACAACAAGGCTTCTGTGGAAGCCTGCTCATTTGCCATTCCAGAGCAGAAGTGGAACGAGGGAGGAAAGCCAACAGACAATGCAGGAATTTCTAAGGAACCTTTTGAAAGGCCGCAGAACTCTCCAGCCAGGGGACACAAGGAGGAAGTACTAATCTAGCTGCTCTGTCCTGCATTGGTCAAGGGGGGCCTACAAGTGTTAATACCCCCATGCTTCTGGGTTACACTTGTGTGAGTGCTAGGCAGGTTCCAGGTGTTCCATTGAAGGTATGGAGCAAGGGCCTGAGGCCAGGTGCTGTCTGGTTGCAGCTGCCCTGAGCTGATCAAAGTCTGTGCCATGATGGTTCCTTCTGCAGGGGCTGGAGAAAAGGTGAGCCAAGGTTTTGAAAAGATACAAGAGAGGGGTCTGAAACATTGCCTCCTGTGTGTCTTGGTTTTCTGTGTTGGACATTTCCTCATTAGTGTTTTCTACTGCCTTTTAAAGATTTTTTTTCAAAAGATACATTTCTCAGGGCACTTGGGTGGCTCAGTCGGTTAAGCGTCCGCCTTCAACTCAAGTCATGATCTCGCAGTCCATGATTTCGAGCCCCACATCAGTCTCTGTGCTGACAGTTCAGAGCCTAGAGCCTGCTTCAGATCCTGTCTCCCTCTCTCTCTGCCCCTCCCAATCTCTGTCTCTCTCTCTCTCTCTCAAAAGTAAATAAACATTAGGGGTGCCTGCGTGGCTCAGTCGGTTAAGCATCTGACCTTGGCTCAGATTGTGATCTCGTGGTTCATGAGTTCAAGCCCCGCACTGGGCTTTGTGCTCACAGCTTGGAGCCTGGAGCCTGCTTTGGATTCTGTCTCTCTCTCTCTCTCTCTCTCTCTCTCTCTCTCTCTCTCTGCTCCTCCCCTGCTTGCACTCTGTCTCTGTCTCTCTCTCAAAAACAAATAAACATTAAAAAAAAAACCTTTAAAAATAAATAAATAAATAAATAAATAAATAAACATTAAAATATTTTTAAAAAATAAAATTAAATAAAAAATTTAAAAGGATACATTTCTCACGTTAACTTCACTCAAGATACCTGCAGACAATCTGTACTGCTGATTAGCCATCTAGAGATCTCTTCACCCCAAATGCTAACGTATCTCCCAAACAATTTTCCAAGCACTAGGAAACTGAATCATAACTATTTTCTGAATGGGTGAATCGAATGCATTTTCAATTTCTGTCCCATTTTTTACTCTTATTGCACAAAGACAATTATATACTTAAATGGTACAGAGTGAGTGCAGAAAAAAGTGACACTTCCCTGCCGATTGCCCCTTACCTGCTCTTCTGTGTCCCTGTGCACTTTGTTAGTGTTCATCATGGCCGCATTGGCACATGATGCAGGGTCACTGAGAGCAACTGAGAGCTATAAAGAAGAAGACTGTTCCTCATGGTTGCCAGCCTTGTGGGTGCTCTTTCTCTTGAAACGTGGCCTCTGGCATCTGAGATTCTGGCCATCTGTTCAAGTCATAGTGTGTAAGGAATAATGAAAGTCCTGTGGGAAGTCATGCTCAATGGGTCTCATTGAGCTTTCCTGACACGCTGCGGTAAAGGGAAAGCTTCTAGAGGTTATATGTAGGGTCTGGCAAACGGAGTAGACACTCTACCCCATTCCATTCACTAAGCATTAGTGAGCACCCGGTTTGAACAAGGCATTATGCAAGTAGCTCTGAGGAATACAAAGATGAACAAGACAGAGTACATGTCTTCAAGTTAGTATAATTTAGTGCTGTGGTTCTTAAACTTTTCTCCTCATGTATCTTTGGGAGAATTGATGAAAGCCGCAGATCCTTTCCCCCAAAAGCATACATGACCCTAACCATAAAATTTAGTTCATCATTTCAGAGACCCTCCTCTCTTCCAAAGTTCAGCCAAAGGCTTATCAAAAAAAGGTGGAGATGGACACCTGGGTGGCTCAGTCAATTGAGCGTCCAACTCTTGATTTCAGCTCAGGTCATGATCTCACAGTTCGTAGGTTCAAGCCCTGCATCAGGGCTTGTGTCTGACAGCGTGGAGCCTGCTTGGAATTCTTGCTCTCCCTCCCTCTCTCTCTCTTTTAAAATAAATAAATAAATATTTTTAAAAAGTGGAGGGAACAGCCTGTCCATTAATAACTGTGGGAAATTTAGTGTCGTGAATGATCTGATATATGACGTTATCCAGGAGCAACAAATGGGAGAGCATAGTTCCACATAAAGGTATTGGGGCCTCCTCAGGCACACATGTATGTAATGCTTTGAAAGACAGCCAAATGAAGAGTGCACCTGATGAGGAGTATAAAGCCAGTGCAAGAAAGCCAATGGCACATTCTGGAATTATAAGAAGCCCAACATGTCTGGGTCATAAGACTCTTGGAAAAAGCTGGAAATGAGTAGGAAATGAGGTTAAAGATTGGGAGACTGGAGTTCAAACATTGGTTTTCAAGCTTAGAAGCTTGGATTTTACTCGATAAGCAGTGGAGACTGGCAGAGCCAGAGCTGGGACTTACACCATTTCTTAGGGCAGATGGAAAAGGGCATACACTGGCGATGACTAAGTCTTACTGTAAAAATCTAAGTAGAAGGCAGTAAAAGCCCAAACTAGGGCACTACAGTGTAGGGAATGCTAAAGGGACATCGAAGAAACAAACCGTGTAGTGAAGGCTAAAATGACTACCCAGAGAGGAGATAAGATACTAAATCTTCCTGCTTCTAAAGTTATTAAATATATTCCGAACAAAGTTAAACGCTGGCAGTGAGAAATTAGTTATTGTTCAGATCTTTCTTTTCATTTACTTTCTCTTATTATTTTTACAATCATTGGTACAATACTTTGGAAAATAATAGGCTTAATAAATGCTTGCTCAATTGAATTTAGTTAAATTTAATTTACAGTATGACAGCTATTGAGCCAACAATTATTATACCTCATTTTGAATAATGACGCTGGTCTACAAACACAATTTAAGGAAAAACTGAATACTTTTTCCTAATAGGCAGTAGATGTACTCCCAGGGCCTTTGAGGATTGGCATGATATCCTATCTGATTTTACACCAAAAATATGTTGTAGGCCTTTTCTTGAAGCCCTTTCTATTCTGTCATGCACCTTCCCCAGGAAACTAAAAGTAAAACTAAAATGCGATCTTTGTAAGCTATGATGATTCTCTCCAAGGATCCTTAGCAAAGAGAACCATCTTGGTGATAAAGGTATACTGTGGGAGCAAGGAAGATGTTGACTTTGGAAGCATAAAATAATTTGGTGAGCTACTCAAATGCTGTTCAGATTCGTATTTTAGAAAGATGCAGCTCATGGCTCATGAATGGAAATCAAATACAAAACTTGTCTTTTATTAACATTTTCTTTCCCAACTCCATGTTTGGTCAAGGTGGCTAATATCTTCAGTGTAATCACATGAAAATGCATTTGTTGACCCTGGCAAAGCATGCAACTGAACTGAATTTCTCTTCCCTACTAGCGTTTTAAACACTATTTTGTCATGATCAAAGACCTGGTAGGACATAAAAATAAATTATTTATTTGAGAAAATCTTAACGACCGGCTAATTTGCACAAGGCTTTCTTGACCACAATTTTCCCGGGATTCTTGTGATACCTTTTATATGAATTCCCCTGGCTCAAGACATCCATTTCCTCTTCTTCCTGTCTCTTGTCTCGTTAAGTCATGCTCCCTTGCAGTGGTCCAAACATCCTCGCTCTTCAAAATCACCTAAGGAACAGCCAAAACCTGGGGATACCCTGGCCAAACTCCAGACCTGTGGAATCGGGGGCCACAGTTCGAGACGCACTCGCTGCTCCAAAGAGCACTTCGGATTTTCACCACTGGACTGGTTGGCTGTAGACGGGGATGGGAATTAGCTCACATTAGGTATTTTGAAAATGAAACTTAGTATGAAACTTCACGGGATGCAAATTCTCGATCTGTTTGCTCACTGAAAAATTAGACAAGTGTCAAATAATGAACAATAGGAAAGGTTACAAAGTGACAGACCCTGCTTCCCAGTACACTCAGCATGTAAACTCTACTGGCCCAGTCAGGTCAGTGCAAGACCTGGTTGCGCCTTCTTCCTTCATTGTTCTCTGCTCTCAGTCACTAGATCATCTTCTTCCCGGAGTATCCTCCCCAACTCATCTTTATGTGTCAGATCCTGCTGTGATTCAGAAACCAACTCGAGCCCTACCTCTTCCTCCTCTACACCTTTCCAAAGTTTCCAGCCTGCATAGCATCACTGTATTTTGAACTCCAGTAGTGTTTTGTTTTGTTTTGTTTTTTAATCTGTTCTATGGATGTGGCCCTTTGATGACAGAGTGTCTCATCCTGATGTTCGGTTAGGCCATCTGAACATGTCTCTGCCCGTGGGAATTACAATCCCAGGCTCTCGTATTTTGTTTAGTCCCCTCTAACATCAAGCATAACGTATCGTAGAATGTTTAAAATTACTGGTTGGATTTCATTTCTTTTCAAAACGTGATGGAATCTCATTTCTTGCTTCCTTTCCCAGCTCTGGATGTATAAGCATATGGCCGTCTCCCTCTGTATGTTAATGCCTGTATGTGCAATAGATGTATGATAAGTTAGTGACACGTTGACATATTCTTTTCTTCTCATGAGCTGAGGCTTTCTGAATTTCAAGATGAGTAGTTGATCTGGAAGTCAACTAAACTAGTCATCACTCTGGTACAGTCTCTTACAGATTTCTATCATCACACCTGTTAAGAGGAAAACAAACCTGAGGGGCACCTGGGTGGCTCAGTTAAGTGTCCAACTTCCGCTCAAGTCATGATCTCACGGCTCAGGAGTTTGAGCCCCACATTGGGCTCTGCGCTGACAGTTCAGAGCCTGGAGCCTGCTTTAGATTCTGTGTCTCCCTCTTTCTCTGCCTTTCCCCCACTCGCACTCTCTCTCTCTCTCTCTCAAAAATAAAGAAGAAATCTTATATTAAGGGACAAACATCTTTATCACTGACAAAGTGGAGCAAAGAATTGAAAGACTTGGGAGGTTATAGTTTTATCGGATTATGAAAGTAAATGTCAATGCCTGTTTTCTCTCAAAAATAAGAATAATGCCTAAACTATAGATGGTGCTTCAGAGTTTACTCTTTTCCATGTAATTTCTGTTGTGCCCCAGAACACCTATAAGAAAGTTTGATATTATTATTCCTGTTGTGCATGAAGAAACACTTGAATCCAAGTCCACGATCTCTAAGCCCATTTTTCTCTGTAAGAGAAACTAGATAGTTGTTGCCTACGCCATGCTCCTTGCTGGGTCCCTCTGTTCTCCACCACCTGTAAGTTCTGTGTGCTCAGGGACCTGCCTGTCTTCTTGACTCTAATTCTAGAATGCAGAAGAATACTGAAACATAATAAGGGCTGAATAAATACTTATGAATGAAGTTGTTAGTCTCTCTAATGGAAGGCTAAGATAGAAGGCTGGTTTTCGCCTGGCTGAGACAATGAGTTTGAAGAGGAACCTGAAGTTGTTCCTGACACTCACAAGGGGACATGTTCTTCTCTCCACCTCCTCGCACCCTGCCCATGTGGCAGTCTGACCCACATGGGAGGCTCCTCGAAAGCATTCTTACTTAAATCTAGTTGGCATTTCGAATACTGACTGAGACTTGGCATGTGAGAGCTGTCCTAGGAAAATCTCAATGCTTCCGTGTGTGCTCCTCTTAGTGCTAAGGGCATCAGAATTTTATTGGAAAACTAAGTGAATGGATCTCCATAATGAACTCTCCTATAAGCCTACAAACATATTTTAATAATCCACTATGTGAATGAACACAGTTCGACACTTCAAACCTGCAGTATAACCTAATCGGAAAAAGCACCTGAACTCGGTTCTCCTAATCTACAGAGTGGTCACAATGGGAAATTCCTGCTGGGGAATTTTCCTGAAAGTCAGGAAACTTAGATCTGGGGAGGGAAGAATTGGTTTCAGGAGAAAGAACCTACCCCCTTTGCGATGGGGTTTGATGAGTAAGTCAACATCAGAATTCTCCCTGCTTGCACCTGCTTGTCTCAGAGATTGGAAACCGAATCCTAACAAAGCCTCAGACAACAGTTACCGTCACTTTAAGTAAGGTGGGTGGGGGTTGAGAGGGTATGTGCATGAGCGTACATATACACACATACACACCCCTGTCTACACACTAGAGGGTGTGTGTGTGTGTGTGTGTGTGTGTGTGTGTGTGTGTGTGTGTATCCCCAGTGGTATATCAACAGGTTATATCAATTCCCAGCATAACTGCAATTTACTTTTCTCCCAGGCAAGAAAGCACATCATGATGCAATGAGTGACCTTCTTATAGAAGTGAATCACACCCCCTCTAAAACAATGTATATATACATGATTATATAAATCATTCTTTTTTGAGAGAGAGAGAGAGAGAGAGAGAGAGATTGTGTGTGTGTGTGTGTGTGTGTGTGTGTGTGTGTGTAAACCAGGGAGAGGGGTGGACGGAGAGAGAGAATCCCAAGCAGGCTCCATGCTCAGCGCAGTGCCCAACACGGGGCTCTATCCCACGACCCTGGGATCATGACCTGAGCCAAAATCAAGACCCAGACATTCAAGTGACTGAGCCACCCAGGCACCCCATAAATCATTCTTAAACTGCATAAGTTAACTTATAGTTATCAGCTCCTTGTAACACACTTCACAACCTATGAGAACGTAGCAGGCTGTCTTAATGCCAAAGGACAGAGAACCACTGACTGTCAGCATGCCTGTCATACTTAAACTGCCTGGGGATGTTAAAATGCAGTTTCTGGTTCTGGGGTGGGGCCCTAAGATTCTGCATTTCTAATAAGCCTAATGCCTTGTGACTCCAAGTATGGTCCTGGACCAGCTGAGGCAGCACCAGGGAGCTATTTTACAACCTTGTAGGTGATTCCAGTGTGCAGCCATTGTTAAAAGCCACGACACCAAAAGGACCGGAGTTAAGTCGCTATGATTGTTTGTTGACCTTCCCCAGCTGGAAGCCCTTTGAAAGCCACCTAAAGGTTTCTAAATCTGTGATTATCAGAATCACCTGGAGAGCTTTAGGAAACGCTTTTCCCACCTTCCTAAATTTTGAAATCAGTAAGTGGTATAATGTGGGCTTGGGAATTTTGAGATCGCTACATGCTTTAAAAAAAAAAAAAAAAAAAAAAGGTGCCGTGCTTAGATTCACTGACCTGGACCCAATCTCTGTGATGTGGTCCAGGTAAGGCCAGCCCTGGACTAAATAATGAAACAGACTACATCCTAAAGTTGGTGTTTTTTTTGATATTCCTACACTTTCTGTACACTCTCTTCCATCTTTTCCCCTATTTATATGATTCTCCTACTTCTAATAAAGTTTATGACATCAGTCATTTCTACCTAGATATAAATGAGTTTGGTATTTTTGCACTTTTCCCAGAGATACTTGGATTTAAGTCATTGCTAACAGTGAGCTAAAGAGTTCTTTTCTGGGGTGCCTGGGTGGCTCGGTCAGTTAGGCCTCCAACTTCAGCTCAGGTCATGATCTCATGGCTAGTGAGTTCGAGCCCGGCATTGGGCTGTGTGCTGACCACTCAGAGCCTGGAGCCTGCTTCAGATTCTGTGACTCCCTCTCTCTCTCTGCCCCTCCCCTGCTTATGCTCTCTGTCTCTCAAAAAATAAATAAGTGTTTAAAAAAAAGTTCATTTCCTAAAAAAAAAAAAAATAGTGTAACATCAGCAACAGATAAGAAACATCACTTGAGAATAGCAAACTCCTCTCTAGCCACATACAAACACTTCCCCCCACACCCCTGCCTCGGACCAAGCCCTTTTCTACTTAAGATTGCCTGAATTTAAAACAAACTGCTGAAGCTTTGTATATTTCCATTTATTTATGAATACAAACTTTTAGGTATTAATAATGTCCAAAATTAACAATATTATTTTTAAGATTCTATGAAGTACTAAATACTACCGTTAAGAACACGTTTATTTTTGATATGGTTAATGTTAACCAAATAATTTTATTATACAAACTGTTGCCTTATCTAGTATATTAGTATAAAATGGATGCAGTTTTATAGATGAGGAAACCCACTTCGTCTCATCTGTGCTTAATAGCAGGTGCTCTGTGAAGGACAGTTAAAGCTTGATGGCTATTTAGCAAAGTGCGCACAGTGCCATCTAGTGGTATTCACTCATCACTGCAAAACCTAAATGTCCATTTTCCAAAGTGATTTTGATGGCTCAAGAGTAAACATCTTTATACAACTGTCAGACTTTTAAAACAGACTTCCTAATAGCTTCCTTATGACTCTAAACTTAGCACATTTCTTAGTGCTCCTACTTCATTAAGCAGAAGCCTTGTGATACCTTTTAATAATAATTAATAGATATTAAATACTTCTATGCACTGAGCACTGAGTTAAGTGCTTTCTATGGATTGTCTCATTTGATCCCCCCAATAACCCTGCAGTGGAGCAACTCTTGTTGTCCCCATCTTACAGATGTGGAAACTGAAACTTAAGGACATTAAGTGATTTGCTCAAGGTCACATGGATAGTCGATAGGAGAAGCCAGTCGAAACCCAACCTACCATCCAGGAACCTGCACTATTCTGCACTGTAATCTGCAACTCCCAAAGAAGTTACCAATGGAATAAAATTTCTGATAAGTCTTTATGAAAGAGGGCCTTCCTCACCAAGTCTCTAATTATCAAACACGGTAAAACCGATTCAAACTCCACTAACTGAGAACGTAACGACAGTTAAACTAAATATTATCTGTCTTTGGGGCTGAGATGTAGTTTGGCCTTCTTTTGCATGGCCAACACGATATATGCTCAAAATTACATGTTAATTAACTTATCGAATTTGGGGGCACTGGGCTGAAAGTTGAGTTTGGATTCACAGACCTTGTAAGTTGATAATGGCGTAGCATGGCTATAGATCAGAAGGTGTTTAATTATCTTAACACTAGTAGTTATCATCTATGTGCCAAGCTCTGTGACCAGCACCCGTGTATACATTTTCTCTTTTCTCCTCGCTATAACTGTCTCTGGATGGTATTCTCCTCATTTCTAGAAAGGAAACAGTAAAGTATATAGAGGAGGAGTAACTTGCCCACAGTTTTATAATTATTAGTAGAGCCAGGGGTGAAACTTCAATCTTTGTGACTGCAAAATCTGTCTTTTGCCACTCTTGGAAAATAAGTATTATAGTGTGCATGATTACAGTTTTCTGTGTACCCCCATCCCTATGCAAAAAGACCATCATCTCTGCTGTGATGACGGTAACAGGCTCCAGCCACTTCCCCCGTGCATGCCTGTCCACCTCCACTGCTTTTTGCCCTTACTGTCCGAAATGATAGTTTTCAGCTGCATTTCTGAGTGTGTCACTCTATTTAACACCTGTGTCTTCATACTTTTAGTGTAAAGGCCAAAAGATTTGCCATAGCCACAGTACTCCTCCAGCCTTATCTTATTCCTCTGGGCCCTTCACGACCATCTCATAATCCCATTTTGTATGTAGCACCCTGTCCACCACAATAGGTCATCATTTCTGATTATCTGTGTAATTGTGAGTCATGTCCAAATCCCCACCTGTTAGTTCCTTGAGGTAGGAATAACATCTTTGCATCCTGCACCCAGACGTATCCCCAAGGACTAGATCCAGAGGATCTGTACATCAAACATAAAGGGAATAATTATAGGAACCCAGTTCCTGCAGAAATTAATTTAATTCCTCAAGAAGTTAATTAAACAAACAAACAAACAAAAACTTATAGATGCCGTCTACCTGGAAGTACCTTGGATACTGACTTGAAAAATTGGATAAATAGCATTAAGAAATACAAATAATTTCCTTGTAGGACATACAGAGAAGGTTATAAATTTGGAATCCCATAAGTCTGAATTTATCCAAACCTAATAGGTATGTAAGTATTTCAGTTAGAAAGTGATTTGTATTCTTCTGTCCCAAATAAGAGATATGCAGGAAAGTTGTTTTATTCTGGTTTTTTTTTTAGTTTTACATGATTCACATTGTACCTTTGTTCAAGTGCAACATATTGTCCTGTGTGTCAGGCATTACCACTTTTGACTTCATGATTTTTCCCATGTAAGGAACACTGTCCTCACTCTGTAGATGGGGACAATGAAGCTCTATGTCTTCAAGGCTGTGAGGGCATGCACTTGAAGTAGAAGGGCCGTATTTAGACCTCGGTCTTTGGACTTCAAGTCCAGTGCTCATTTGGACTCCCAAGTCCAGAAGTTCAATACATGTTAGTGTTTTTTTAATATAGTGTCAGAAATGAGTAAAGAAGCAGGAAACTAAAACTTACAAGTATGTAGAAACGCATACGTGGAGTGCACATTTTTCAGGAACTGAAACCTAAGTGTGTATTTCATTGAGAAAGACAACATATTTAGTTTCAAGAGCAAAAGCATGATGAAAAGTGAACCTTAAATATGGCGAAGTTGTGGGGACACTGGAATTCTCATATGTTGTTGATGTAGATGTGAAATACCACAACTATATTGGAACACACCTGGGGAGTTTCTCAAACATTCAACATATACCAACCATACAACCTAGCCCATTTCATTTCCAAGTATTTACCAAGAGAAATGGAGCTTATGTCTATACAAACATTTGTACGTGGCTGTTCATATTATGAACTTCATTCATAATAACCCCAAACTGAAACAACTCAAGTGTCTATCAACAGGTGAGTTGAAAACCAAATTGTGATCTATCCACGAACAGAATGCTATTCAACAATATTAAGGAACAAACTATTAATACATGCAACAACGCGGATGACTCTCAAAGTAATTATACCAAGTAGAAGGATCCAGACAAAATAAAAGTACGTACCGCATGATTCCAGCTATCTAGAATCCTGGAAAACCATTTTGGAAAGTATATCTGTGGTTGCCTGGGGTGAGGAGTGGGCTGGATTAAAAGGAACCAGAGGAAATGGTTGGTTCCATTGGGATGGAGACGATCACTGTCCTGATTGTGGCAATGCTTTCTGGGGTGTTATAACAAGGCTTGAGCATGACCAGGGAAGAAATAGAAATGGAATTCTTGACACTAGTGAAAATAACCATGACTTAAGTTCTGTGAGTTAGTCAATAATGTAGCCAAGAAGCTGTTCTTGACCAGGTTAAATAAGTGATCCGTGACTTAATTCTGCTGATAACTTTTCCTTTTTCCCCTGCCTGTCTTCCCATGTTCCTTAACTTTTTCTTTTTTTATTTCAAACCTTATACTATGAAAAATATATAAATAAATTAAAATATTTTAAATAAACGCAGGTTTGATATCTTTTCGAATGCTAGAATTTAAGTGCTGGTTTTATGTCTCTTTCTTTCAAGGGGTCGGTGTGTACAGTGGGAAAATGCTTTAAAGCCAGAGAGACTTGTTAATTTTAATCACAAGTGCCATATACTTCAAAGTTGCTAAGAAACTAGATCTTAAATGTTCTCACCACAAAAAAAGAAATTATAATTCTGGGACATGATGTGTTAGCTAATGCTAGGGTGGTAATCACATTGCAATATATAAATCTATCAAATCAATATGTTGTATACCTTGAAGTTACACATACACGATGTTGTATGTCAACAGTTTTTATTTCAGTGTTTTTTGAAAATGACGTGGATAGACGTGGATTTGAATACCAGTTTTGCCACTGACTGGCCTTGGACCTTTGCATTTGTCAGTTAACTTCCCTGGTCCTCAGTTTCTCATATGTAACGTAAAGATAGTAGCTGCATTTCAAGGGTCACGCTGAAGATTAGAAGTAACTATCTACTGTGGTTTTCAGGAAATAATTTCCTTGTATTATACACGGTACATCAAGTCTTTGAGATCATGCACTGTCTATGTACATTTACTTATGTCAACCCCTACAAGAGTTGAACTCATATTGAGGACTTTGAGGTGCATTGACAAAATAGGACAGATGGTACGTGTAAAATAATGAGTTTACCTTTCCCTGCATTTTGGGCTGATGTGTTCACTCTGCTTTAATTGTATGTAGTGCACCTGGTGGACATTTGGAACGTCATAGAAGCGTTGCGGGAAAATGCTCTGAACAACCTGGACCCTAACATAGAACTCAGTGTGGCCCGCTTGGAGGCTGTGCTTTCCACCATTTTCTACCAGCTCAACAAACGGATGCCAACCACTCACCAAATCCAGGTGGAACAGTCCATCAGCCTCCTGCTTAACTTCCTGCTGGCAGCCTTTGATCCGTAAGCTCCCTCTGAATAGCCGTTCCTCTCTGCATGTTTGGTCTCTCCCTCCTCTTGTCCTTCTTGGTCTATTCCAAATGATTTTCTAGAGTAGCTGGCTGCCTCTTTTTCTTGATCAGAAACTTATCTCAATTAAATCTGTCTGTGTTTAACATAAATTTTAAATGCCATGAGGGAAAAAAACAGTAAAAAAGTGCCATAGAAAATTGAGGACAATTGTTATTTTGTATGCTGACCTTTGTCATCCCATGCTTCCTAAAAGCTACAGATGCTTGAAAGTGTCGCGCGATGGCATGCCTGTGGAGCAGTTTAATGAAGCGTGCAGTGGAAGGATATTTTCAACTCTCTTCTTTGCAGATTGCCTAAGACAGTGTTTCTGAGGTGTCATAACAGGATCCTAGAGCAAACAGAGAGATTGAAGAGGGTTTCTTGATCAGCCTAGTGAAAGGAGCCATGGCTTGCATTAAATGGATCAGTCAATAATGTGCCACATAAAGCAATGTAATGCCTTCCGCACATGATAATTAAATCTCAGCCTCGTTATCTTATAATTTTGTCTCATAGAATGAGAGAATTTCAGAGCTGGTTGAAATATTAAAGACTGTTCTTCCAAATCTCTCATTTTACAGATGAAGGACCTGAAGCACAAAGAGGCTGTCCCTTGACCAGTGTCTCTCAGCATGTTAGTGGCAGAGTAGGGATTTAGGTATTCAGCTAAGATTTCTTTTCCAAGGCATATGTGGCAGCCTTGTGAACTGTAAAAACTCCCCTGAATTACTTTATCAGCCTAAGATTTCAAAAGGTCTTTGGCTGATTGCCTTTAGTCTAGATGTGGTATCAGCATCCCCACTTTTACTACTGGTTTTGAATATTAAAATGGAAAATTGCTAACTTGACCTTTCAGCAATCACATTTTAAGACTCTCAAAAGATTTTGCTTAGTCTCATTGTCTGGCCAATGCTTGGGAATATCTAAGCCTGGCACTGGAGATGTTCCAGCCAGGCTAACGTTATTATGCCGCTCACGAAAGCTACCAGCTGTCACTTTACAACCTAGAGTGGTAACAGAATTATCCGTGCTTGGTTTGACCTGTGTAGAGTATTGTCTCATGATGTTTAAATTTTGAGTAATTCTCGACTTGAAATAAACAGTTCTGAAACAAGCAGTCTGGCTTGATAGATCCCATGCTTAGCCTGTGCGGACTTCAGAACTGATGTACTGCTTTGGCCTAATCACTATGGTAACCAAGTGGCAGGCAGGTAGAGAAGGCTATGGTTCCACATGACAGGTGACAGAATGGAGCCAGGCTATGGAATTAATGTAATGGCATTTCCATCCTCCCCCCTTGACAAGAGCACAGAAGCTTTCAGACTTGCCACTAGTCTGCAGGGGGCTTATTTGTTATAAGTGGAACAACGGAGACTGTAAAAAGAGAAATAGAATTCTTGCCAGATCTTAGAGTATTGCTGGAGGATTCATAAGGAATCAAAGATAAAAAAATAATTTGTATCCACTCCATAAATATAGAAACTGGGCCAGATTAACATTAAGGAAGGAGGACCTTGTGAAATATGTTAGAGTTATATACATGTCTCATATTTTATATGACATATCATATCTCAGTATTTCTCATAACATGAGAAATATACAATAGAGTTAGATTTTTCACTTCTGTTTAGAAATATTGGGAAGATCACTTTTAAAAAGTAGGGCTGTAGATGTTCTCTAAGCAGCTACTGATAATCATTTCAAGGTTGATGAATGCTAAGCTTAAGGACTATCCCAAGGTCAGGAGCCATCAACGTGAACGTTCACATGGAATGTCTGTTTGGTTCTTACTCTCCTTACAGATAAAAAGGGCCCTGATGTATACTTTCAGTAATCTCATTATAGTAGATTTTTTAAAACATCCACATAGAGAAATCTCATTTTACAGATTTACAGACACATCCGTATAGAGACCCCAGTCTACAGATGCTTCTGCCTTCTCTGTTTTGGCATTGCAAATGAGTATAGGCAGTTCTGCTGATTCTCAAACTTCCATCTGATGGCTTTTGAAAATCTAGACGATGTGGGATGTGAGCCATAAGGAAGTATCAGTAGCTGGAAAGAGACTATAACCGGAAATATTCACTTAAAAGTGAATGTAAGAAGCGAAACTTAAGAATAAAATGAATGTTCAATTCAATTTCTTATAATAGTAAACTCCTGTTTCTCCAAATGAGATCCAGTATGGAAATCTGATGTTGCTTCCTACCACCTATCCCACGACAGAACCCAAGCATTTAAGGGAGCCTTCTGCATTTTGGTAGACGTGAATGAGCCTAGTACATCAAGGATATGCTGTTGCTCTTACAGAATCACTGAAACATTTGGGAGATTTTCTCATTTGCTGTAATTTGAATGAACATTTAAAAAAAAACCAAAAAAAGTCTAAAATAAAAATTTAAACTTGCATTCTAAAGAGATTATATATGTGTGTATCTTTTTTTTGAAGGAAGGACAGTATAGCAATTTAAATTCACGAAGACTGAAAATAAGAACTTGCATTCAGAGAAACTTGGTCATTATTTTGGCAATGCCTTCAAATTCACCAGACCCAGCTGGTGGAGTCTTCCATGAATATGGTAACCTGAAATGAGGTTCAAAGCCCACTGCACTTGCCTGTATCCTTGAGAACCAGACTTGCCTTCTCGCAACCATACCTCCCCCAAAATATCACTCTTTCCCTTCTCTCCCCAGAGAAACACCTGCGTCTCAGTCCTCCCCCAGACATGCTCACTGCAGACCACAGCTAGCTTCCTGGTTGCAAGGTTTCTCCACCAACTCAGCCTCTTAGAAGATAGAGTGCATTGCTACAGATGTAGGATGATTTCTAGAATGTTAGGAGCTAGGATTCATGCCCAGAGACTATGCTTTTGTTTGCCATTCTGTCTCTGAATATCAGTCCCTTGAGTCTAGAAGATGTTTGTTTTTCCTGACTTTCCTCCTAAAAGTGGCTGTATCCTAGCAAGAGTCAACCAGTGGTCGATGACCAATCAACTTCTAAGCAGACCTTTCCATCCCAGACACTGTCTCCTCCAGAGTCCCTAGGAAAATGACAGGTGTACCTGGGAAGGGTGGGAAAGGCGTCAAAATCGGGGATGAGGGACTGAGAGTGAAGAAGAATTAGAAAACAGCCAGAGCCAGTCTCTGTATCTCATCTCTTTTCTTCTGCACACCCCAGGAATTAGCCTGCCTCTTTCCCTTATTTGCTAACAACCTGGAGGCAGCTTTTCTTCCCACTGTTAACTATTATTTTTTGGGAAAACTGAGAGTAACAAAAGAAAAACAACATGGCAGAAAGTTACAAGATGACAATAATTTTTTTCAACAGCTTTATTGAGGTATAATTGTGACCTTGACACTAATTCTTAAAAGTCTATATTGACCTTTCAAAGAGATGGGGTCACAAACTGATCCTCTGTGAAGCCCTTCACCTCTCATGGCTGAGTTGACCCCCCTCTTCCCCAGGTCCTACTGTTCCTTTCAAATGATTTTGTTATTCTTTTATGGTGCATGTCTTCCTATTTATATGACTGCCTCCCACAAGCTACTATACAGTGGGACCATGGCTTACTCTTTGTATCCACAGCACCTGAGACAATGTCCAGCTCATAATGAATCTACAAATGAATGAATGAATGAATAAAGATCAAAGATTGACTTTTCTTAGCTCAACACACTAATTTCTTTTCATTCTTTTTCTGAAACTAAGTCCTCCTTAATCTCTAATATATTACCAAGACTAGGGAGTCCAGGTTTGCTCTGTCACCTAGATTTATACCCTCTATTTTTACTTCTGTTCCACAAGAGAAGAAAACAGATGGCTGTGACTACTAGTGTGGGAGTATCCTATTTTCACAAAAGACTTCCCTGTAGTTCTCGTACTCCCTTCTTCATTTCTTGGGAAACATGAACAACAACTTTAGTCTGTTGACTTAATCTCATTTCAATTCACTAGAATCTTCTTTCTTAGGGAAATTCTTCCTAAGGTAGATTAGGTGACAGTGGCCTTGTTTTTAGCAAATGTTATTTTCACATATATTCAGCCATGCAAATCTCATAGGAGGACAAGGATAAAGATTAAAAAGAATGGTGGTGTTCCTCTTCTCAGGTGTCACGCTATATTCTTAAAGCCAGTTCTCCAATGATAGTAATAATATGCTAATGTAATCAGTAATTATATATACTAATAGTGATTATGTACTAATGTAATTAGTAATCATATTACTCATTGTAGTAATAGCTAATACCATTTGTTTGCCCACAGTCCTACTGGTTGGGCACTAAGGGATTATAACTTTTCAGGTTGAGTAAGCGATATGGCTGGGACATGTGGAGGTTACATAGCGTGTAAGTAATACAGTGTCACACTAGGTGAGGTCAGTGGGGAAAAAGAATTATTTGTTTCAGGCATCAGTGTAAGTTCAGCTGTATTCATGCTTTCTGTTACATTTTTAAATGAGAAATTAAGGTACTTTTCCCCCCAAACTTACCCAGCTTTTACAGGATAGTTTTATGATGCCCACATTCCTAACCTTTCCAGTTTGTGGTACTCAGACATGTCTGACAGAGTGTATGTGAAGGAAATATTTGGACTTAACACATACTACATTGTAGATTTAGAGTCAGTTTTATGACAGCCATCTAGAATTCCAAATCTATCATATAATAGTCTTTCACAGAGAATACAGAATCCTCTGTTTGACATATTGCACCTTGCTGAGCCATTTGAACATCCATTCCCACTCCTGAGCTTCCCCACACACCCCCTCCAATGCTATGAAAGGTACCACAGCACTATTTCAGACTCGTCGATATAAAATATTCTGGAACTCTGCCCAAATCCGTCTGCCTTTTGAGTTTAAAAAATAATTTTGATGTTTAATGCAAGATGTGGTACAAAGTACACAGCCCTTTCTCTGCGCACCAGTGAAATGGATGGTTCACATTTGAGGCTGTGTGGTTGTGTGAGAGCAAAGGAAAAAGAGACGAGGTCTATAAAACCAAACGTTCTTTTTTCTTTTTATTGTCTATACGGCTAGAACTAGATATTTAACATAGTGTTTGCTTGGTGATTTTCTTTCGTACCACGTCTTAAACTCAAGACTTCCACAGAACATTCTCCTCTAATCGCTAAAATTTTGTTCTAGTAGAAAATACTTTGTTTCAAGGTTCCTGCTTGTCACGAAAATAGACTCTCTCTAAAGAATTTCCACAACTGTAGATAAAATGAACATTCTTAATGTCACTTGCCTTTATGTCAGACTTATACTTTGCGTGAGTGGCAAAAAGAGTTTCATAGGGGTAAAGGAGATATGTCCACAGTATTGCCTCCTTCCATGCTGGAGAAACTCCTGGCAAACTCGCGTGGCCAGGTGTTATGACGAATTCTTTCCCCAAATGTTTTGCTAACGTGATGGGAAGGCCAAAGAGATGCCACAGCCAATTAAGGGATTTCTATCTGTGCACATGTTAACTTCATCATCCCCCAAATAAGAGTAATTATGTATGTGCTTACTTCCAAATTCAAGGTGTCACATGACCGCACAACCTAATATTAGGGACTGTAAGGCCAATCTTCATGATTTTTCTCAAGCATTTTAGTATTTCTCAATATAAAACTTAAGTGGTAAATCGAAAAAAAAAAATTCTTTTCACGTGTGCATCCATTAACTTAACTAACGTATATTAAGAGCTTGCTTTGCACTGGGTGCCATGATAGGCTGGGGATGAAAGATGAGTGGGGTGAGGTCCCTACCCTCTGAAAAACATGCTGTATTAAAACTAACCGGTGTCGGGGTGCCTGAGAGCTCTGTCGTTAGGTGTCTGACTTCAGCTCAGGTCACAGTCTCACAGTTCGTGAGTTCAAGCCCCTCACTGGGCTTTGTACTGACAGTACGGAGCCTGCTTGGGCTTCTCTCTCTCTTCCTCTCTATTTGCCCCTCTCCCACTGTCTCTGTCTCTTTCAAAATAAATAAACTCTAAAAAATATATTAGTGAGTTTTGATTCTTTTTCTCCAATAAACTATGAGCAAACTGAGGGTGGGAGCCATACCTTATTCATCATTAGATCCCCAACCTGTGAGACATGGTCAATAAATAATTGTTGAGTTATGAAATGAGTGATCCATATGAACAAAATGACGCCCAGATAAAGAAATGAGTTACGATAGAGGCATGTTTTGGAAGAAAGAGGAGGAAACAATTTTCTCCGTTAATTAAGCTACCAAAATGTGCGAGAAAGAGAAAGTTGAGTTCTGTGCTCATCGAAATGCTTACCAAATGTTTTTGTGAAATATGTTGGTAAAAGAAGAGTTTCTGGTTTCTGTGCTCTCAAATAGAAAAATAATTCCATCAGCCTGTTCCAAATAGAGTCAGAATCCAAATCTCACTTTCAAGGACTTAAAATTTATCATGAGATTCTCTAATTTCAAACGGGAAACTCACTTGGCAACTTGGAGAAAATTTACATCCTGTTCTGAATTCAGCCTAGCATCTCAGACCTATCAATATCTATTTGTTGTTTTTCCTTCTTGTCTGAAAGCAGATTTTCCCTCCCAGACAACTTTTCCCTAAAACTAATACCTTCTTAGTTAAAAGAAATCAGTTTCTCTCTTTTTGAGGTCATGAAAAAGCCCAGTGTAATGGCTAGTCACTTTTTACTATGATGAATGAGTCAAACCTTAAAGTAATGTATGTTTTTAAGACAGACACTCTACAAATCTCTGTATATATTTTAACTAAAGGGTGTTTTCTTATTTCCATTTTTTAATATTTTTAAAATGTTTATTTATTTATTTTGAAGGGGGGAGGGTAGGAGGGTGAGAGAGAGAGAGAATCCCAAGCAGGCTCCATCCTGCCAGCACAGACCCCAACATGGAGCTCAATCTCATGAACCGTGAGATCATGACCTGAGCTGAAAACAAGAGTCAGATGCTTAAATAACTGAGCCACCCAGGCGCCCCTCTTGTTTCCATTTTAATTGGTTACCTCTTAGGAAAATTTGGAAGTTTTCAGAGTGAAAAAACAAAGTATAAGGGAAATAAAAGATTTAAGGAAACCTTGATTTATAAAGCAATTTCAGTTTGCACTTTTGCTAATTTTCTGATTGTCTTAAATACCTTTCAAGGTGTTAATTATGCACCAGCATAGCAATTTAATTGGGTAGTTTTTGACCTCAAGCTAAATAGGAAAGTAAAGTTTGTATTGGCAAAAGCTTCCGGCTGATTGGCCTAAAAAAATAGAATATATTCCATTCTGCTAAAAACCAAATAGTGGGAAAAAAAGAGGAAAGCATGTATTATGCATTGTGTTCCTGCTCTACATTAAAAGGGAAAATATTAAAATAAAATTTTTACTTTAAAAGTACAATTTTTTAAACAAAAAATGATAGGCCAATAGTGCATTTCACTTTAAAGTTTTTGCTGTACCTTCTACACTACCAATCAGTCAACTGCACTAGCAACTTGTCTCCACCAAGAATGGCTCATTGTCAGTCTTGTCATTGATTCGAAGGCCCAGCCCACCATCAAGTGGATGGTTCTGATAGATACACTGTATACTGCATACAGTATTCGCAAACATACCTGGCTCTGGTCTTTCTTTAGATGGCGATTAGAACTGCACGTGGGGAAACATGGGTGGCTCAGTCAGTTAAGTGTCTGACTTCAGCTCAAGTCATGATCTCAAGGTCCTTGAGTTCTGTGCTGACAGCTCAGAGCCTAGAGCCTGCTTTGGATTCTGTATCTCCCTCTCTCTCTGCCCCTCCCCGGCTCATGCTCTGTCTTTCTTTCAAAAATAAGTAAACATAATTTTTTTTTTTTTTAAAAAGGCACACATGAAGTTGGAGATGTGCTGCCATAGCTCTTAGTACAAACAAAAGCATAGACTTTTTCTAGCACTCTTCCTAGTGTTGCCGTTCCAAGGCTGTTTGGCCTGCAGCATTAGGGACAATCTACGTTTTTCATCCTCAGTACACTTTGGCAGGTCTTCTTCCGGAATTGTGGCCGACGGCCAACATTCCATATGGGCAGTTTTACTGCTTTACTCCTAGAGGCATTGCGTGTGCAGACTCACTTTGGAACAATATGCTGCTTTCCTGCTGGTTTGCACTAGACTCCTGGGAGTTTCCTGTTATCCATCCTCCTGAGCTTGACTTTCCACTTCCTAGATACTTAAGGGATTTCCCGATCTGTTTGTGAATCACACGGCCCCGTTAGGGATGATTCCTGATGAGCACAACTCTTGTACTTCTCCCCTCGGGGTGCACCGATGTCTCCCTACTCCTTACTTGCATTGTTAACGCCACTTTCTCTCTCTCTCTCTCTCTCTCTCTCTCTCTCACACACACACACACACACACACACACACACACACACAGGACCCTGATCCCAAGATGAGTTTAAGTAATGGCCCTCGGTGTGGAATCTTGTCAAACGTCTTTAGAAAATCTCTCTCCCCAACCCTTTTCTTCATCCTGTTTTATCTACTGAAAATGTTCTTTAAAAAGATCCATTTGTATTTAAGTCCTTGGTGTGTCCCCCTTTTCCATTGTGACATCATTCGTCTCCACTCACTCCTTAAATTCCTTCAAGATTTATCCACTGCTAGGGCTGAGCAAGGTCTAAATTCACCCAATATTGGTGTGCTTATGGAGATCTACATTCCTGCATACCCCCTGAATCCTTCTTTGTGACCAGGGTCACCTTTGCAATATGGCACAGTGGCTTGCATAACAATACATTCCAGTGGCCTAATTTCACCCTTGAGTTCCTGCAAAACTCTCATTGAGCTGCCCTCCACTTGGTGATTTATCTAGATTTATTGTGTCAATTTGGCAGAATAGCTCTGATACAACCACTCCTGGATGTAATAGCATTAATCTTGCATTTCCAAGAACAATACAGAACTGGCGATCTCCCTAGGATCTTCTTCATTAAAAGCTAAGGCTTAAGAATTCATCTGTGAGCTATCATCATTTCATCCTGTGGAGAACTCTCTGTTCTATCATTATCTGTGGTCTATCCTCTTTCTTGAGTTAAATTGTTCTCTCTGATTCATTGAAAGAAACTTGTATTGCTCTTGAAATCTCACATATAATGCTCCTCAATTTCTCTGCATTTTGGAGAAAACCTTATCATTGGCATTTCTCCTGTTCTTCCACATTTTGTAGATTTCCCTGTTCTCATAATTTGAACCATGTTTCAGCTTAGGAAAGGGAACTAATGATTTCCTAGAATAAATTTTTGATACTTCAAGTTATCCATGCAGTTGGGAATACAATGCACATGGAATAATTGTGAATGAGGTTTTTTTTTTTTTGACAAAAGCATCGCGTTTTTATTACAGCTACCTGCTCCCAAATTAGCAAACAACTAAATGAGTGGCCATTTGAAATTCTAGGGGCACCTATCATAAAGATTAATAGTCATTAATTAATATAAGAAATATATTGTTCACTAATTATGGGGGAGACGAAGTACAAGGCTGTAGGAATTCAACTAATTGAGAAGACATATATGGTCTCTGCCCCCAGGAATCTCACAGTGTGGGGTCAAATTACATGCAGGTATGTAAATAAACAAAGGTCACTCAGTGTGATAGGTGCCAAATAGTAAGTAGAAGTGGAGGGAAGAGCATTTGCCTGCACATCCAGGGGAAAAGCTGTTTTCAGAGCAAATGGAGTGATGATATATGGAGCTGAGTCTTTGATGAACAGGTGACAGAGTCCTGGGCAAAAGGTGGTAGGAAGGGCAGGGGCATTAAACATGGGACTATGGAGTGAGGTTCAACAGAAATGGTAGCAGGGAAGACTGGAGAACACAGATAAACTTGTAATCATAGCCTGTAGGCAAACGGAAGCAATTAGAGTTTTAAATAATGAAATAATATCATCAGGGTGCCTGGGTGGCTCAGTTGATTGAGCATCCGACTTCGGCTCAGGTCACGATCTCTCCGTTTGTGGGTTCGAGCCCCACGTTGGACTCTGTGCTGCCAGCTCAGAGCCTGGAGCCTGCTTCGGATTCCATGATTCCCTCTCTCTCAGCACTGCCCCCCCCCGCCCCCGCTTGCATACTGTCTCTCTCTCTCTTTTCTCTCTCAAAAGTAAACATAAAAAAAAAAATAGTATGGTCGATTTTGTGATGTGAGTGTGCAAGCAGAGAGATCATTTAAGAAATTATTACAGTGTTCAAGCAAGAGCTAATAAAGCAATGGCAGTTGGAATGGAAAGCAGGGAATGGCCTTAATGTACAGTTCAGACGTATATTTGAGTCCCTCACACATTTCAGGTGGTGGTGAATTAAGGAAGAGAACAAAGTCAAGGTTAACCCCTACTCCAGAGTTCATTTTTGGGTAACTAGGTGCATGGTGAGTCTGACAACCAGAAGAGGGACTAACAACCAGAAGCAGATAGTAGTGGGTTGGTCTGAGTATTATGGGAGGGCTTTGTAAGGATAACGAGCTCTACTTTGAACATACTTAGTTTGACATGAGGTATCCAATAACTAATTACACAGATCTGGTGCTTAGGCTTAGAAATATAAACGGGAGAGCAAACAGCATAGGGCTCAGTCACTTTCACATTCTGGCTGGCTGTATTTGAGGTACTTACTATGCTAAGAATGACAGCAGCAAGGATGAATAACATCATCTATCTCTGGAGTCTAATAAGGAACAAAGACACAATTGTTTATTTCACCTTATTCCTCTAAAATGTCATATATACGGATCTTAGTCATATAAATGATTTATTCTATATATTAAACCCTTGTCAGTACTGACTTTACTTACGTTTAAGCCACATTATTATTTAAAATAACTCCGTTGATCATTCTTAAGAGGAGCAACTATCAAAGAAATGAGTTACTAATGTGATACACTTTCTGATTCCAAGGATACAAGAACGAACAGTTTATCCCAGCTGCAAAATCATTTAGCTGAAATATTATACTTCTTACAGTGTGCCCTTTATATCACAGTTTGTGAAGGACAAGTCAGTTACACTTCCTGAATCGATGAAGATTTGGCAGCTCTAATGTCAATTTGGTAGAAGGAGCTCAAACAGAGCTCTTACTATGGCCCCTTTAAAATATCAACTCTCTTTGGAAAGTAAATGTATCACACAAACACAGCTTGTGGGTAGGAAATGATGGGTGAAGAAAAAAAAGGTGTGATGGAAAAATCCCCATAGTTACTCTAATAAAATTCAGGAATTCTCCTACCAATTTTTTTTTTCCTGAAACCATGTTTAATTAAATTATGGAGACTGTGGAATCATCATGCATAAAATTATTTTATGAAACCCCAAGTGAAAATCATGTTCTGTAATTGTAATCCATGGCTAAATAGTACATATCCCTCTAGCTGCCAGCTCATGCTTTGAACAAGTGACATAGACAAAGAATAACTTGAAGATTCTGCTATCTCTTGAAAAAATGAAACATTGAATAGTCAGCTTTTCAGAAACTTGTGTTCAGTTGTATTCATGGTCTTTTCTAAAATGGTTATGTTCACATAATGTATGCAGCTACGGTGTCCTATGATTTCTACAGAACAGAAAATGTCAAATCGCATTACTGGAAGTTCTCCAAATGACATCTTTTTTTTTTCTTTTTTTCTGTTATTAAACAGGGAAGGCCATGGTAAAATTTCAGTATTTGCTGTCAAAATGGCTTTAGCCACGTTGTGTGGAGGGAAGATCATGGACAAATTAAGATGTAAGTTATTCTTTGTGTCTCTCTTCGCCGATCCCTCCCGTATACCATTCTCCTTTCCCCATTTCCTCTGTGACCTGCCACCCATTTTGACTTTCCTCATTCTACGAGAGCTACTTGAGATACAATCTTCATGGATCTTTGCATTGTGTCAAAGAAATATTTTCATATTAGGTAAATGTTAATGATATTAATATTTTCCTTCTACTTATGGATTAGTATGTTACAACCTGTTGACTATCACCCACTAGGCTTTTTGTAATATTAAAGTAAGATATATACTCTTTCAAGTTGATTGTACTGTGCTGCCTCACAGGTATAAGTCCATCGTCACAGGGACATGAAGACCATGTCGGGAAGCCTTCTTTTTTTAGGTAATCCAAAGCCAAAACTCCTGGCACGTTTCCTCATTATTCTCAGCCGGTGCTGTTCAAGTCACTGGGAATTCCGAAGGTTCCAAAATAGACATTGCCAGGGTTACAGGCATAAGAATCACACAGAGACGCTATAGACTGAGAATTAACTGGATTCCAATAAAAACTTGATAGCTAGGGTGCATCAAGTGATTGTGGGCCTTTTATGTACATTTTGTCACTAAATGTGGTAGTTTTTTAACCAAGAAAACACAGGCATTTTGTTTGCTTTAGGTAAAGAAGCTGAGACTCGGGTAGAATGAAGTCATTATAGCTGAGATGGCACCAGGATTTGAACGTGACTTTTTTTTTTTCTCTAGTGGTTCTGAAATTTGTGGATCTATAGAATCATCAGGAGAGCTTTTTAAACTACAGATTTCTGGGTACCACTCCCAGAGTTTTTGATTCAGAAGACCGAAGGTGGGACGAGGGGGCAAGAATTTTCATTTCTAACTATTTTTAAGTGATGCAGTGTTTAAAAGAAAAATTTCCACTTAACCCCTTTCCCTTACCTGAAATATTATGAGTTTGGGCTGTAATGCTGTGTGGGAAAGGAGCACTGTCATGGAACCGGGAACCCCAGCTTGCAAGCCCAGCCATGTGACTAATTTGCTGAGTTATTCTGTGGACATTACCTCACTTCTTTAGTCCTCAGCTTCCATCTCTGTCCCAAACTTGGGGATTTTGTTAGACACCTGGAGGTTCCCTCCCAGCTCTAATCATCTGTGATTCGCCGCCTCCAGGCTCTTTTCTCACCTGCTGCCTGTCAGCTTTTGAGTGTGATCTCTTGCTTCTTGAGGCACCAAGACTGAAAAATGAAGGAAGATACAGAAAGAAAAAAAAAAAATCCTCTGGAATTTCCCCAGACATGCTGCACAGCAGAGTTCTGTCATTGGGCCAGTAGATAAGTGGTGGAAGGCACATGGAAACCCCACAACCACACATCTCCCCTCACCCTGGGAACCTCCTTTCATGGACGAGCCAAGTGAAGTAAGGATTCAGAGAAGCCCAAGCAGACCTGACAAGGGAGAGTTTAGTTTCTCTTTAGTTATCCCGAAAGAGATTTTGAAAATTAAAAACTATCTGCCTCAGTGCTTAATTGAGGATAGTAGTGAAATGAGAAGGTGATGGGACCAATGTCCTTTTTTAAAAAAAAAAAAAATTTTTTTTAATGTTTATTTATTTTTGAGACAGAGAGAGACACAGCATGAGCAGGGAAGGCGCAGAGAGAGAGAGGGAGACACAGAATGTGAAGCAGGCTCCAGGCTCTGAGCTGTCAGCACAGAGCCCGACGCGGGGCTCGAACTCACGAACTGTGAGATCGTGACCTGAGCCGAAGTGGGACGCTTAACCAACTGAGCCACCCAGGCTCCCCCCAATGTCCTTTTTTGAAGCATAGCTCCAGAGTAATCCAGGAAGCATTTCCTTCGGGGTTCGGCTGAGAGGAGAAAGTTTAGCGAAATGAACCAGGGCAGAGGAAAAAATCTTGAAGGCCTTGCCTGATGATCTCATGTCATGATTGGCCACTTATGCTGAGGACATCAGATACTTTTTTTTTAAGTCTTGAGAAACATTTCCAAATACTTACTCAATGTTATATTAATAGGCACATAGACAAAAAGATTCCATATTAAAACACGTTTGAGGAACTTAACTAAGAGAACCAGTTTTCTGACCTTCCTTGGGGTCCTTGGGGCCTTGCATGAACCAGGCTAATTAATGCTGTGCCAGCAAGGTTCACAGTGCTGTCCATCTCTCCATTCAGGCTTCCTCAGTGTCAGATTTTGTCCCTCTGCTGGGGGAAAAAGGATACTGCAATCTCAAGAGTCCCATCTCACTCCAGAGGCCCCCAGCCCCCAGTGTGGCATCAGAAACCAGTTGCTACACCAGTTACTGGTAACAAGAAAGGGGTGCCCATGATGGTGAGGGAGGAGCCCACCTATGCCCCCTGGGCTGGGAAAGACCTCTGCTTTCCCTTCTTAGCCCGGGAAGAAACTTGGGGCCAATAAAGACAAAGGGAATGGTTGTTAGGTAAACAAGCAACCTGTGTCTGCAGAGTTAAGCTCAAGGTGACTAAGTTTCTGAGCAGATCTTCACCAAGTGTCAAAACCCGGCACATCCAGGAATTCAAAGCAAAGAATGTAGTTGCTAGGGTGCTTTCTCCTCACCCCACCATCAGTGAGCAAAGCATGCATGCTATCTGTGGCCAAAGTAAATCCTTTTCAGCACAGTGAAAGAAGTTAAACACATGAGTCTCACTGGGAGTAAACTATGTTCTCCAGTCTGCGGAAATAAGTTTCGGTGTCACAACTTCTGTAGAACAACAAAACCAGAGAGTGCGATCTTGAGATATATCACATTGCCCTCTCCCAGAGCAGTGGACCTGAATCACAGCCTAATATGTCCCCAGCTCTGGGGCTCAGGAGTCACTCTTTGTGTACTTAATCCCAGGAAGGTTTTAGTGGTATTCTAGTTAGTCGATTGAGAGCACTTTGATAAAAACAGTTTAACTGAAAGCAGTTTGGTTGGAAGAATCTCTCCAAAATGTTAATAGTCAAAAATGCATATCTTGAGTCACTGATATTTTTAATTTCAGTGGTAACTATTAACTAAATATGCAAATATAGGCAAATCTGCCCGTAGACCACAGTGGCTGACTCTTGCCGAGCAGGATTCTGTTTTCTTTGGTCTTCTTTTCCCGGCTTCGGCTGCACTTAATGATAAAACAGGCGAAGTAATGATTTTCTGCATTGCTTTTGTCAAAAAGAAAAAATCAAATGAAAGGATATGGAATTTCTCAGGATTTGAGGGTTTTTGTTTTCCCTTCTTTAAGTTCTAATTCCCTTCAGCCAATAGGCCAGCTGTGCTTGTCTGGCAATTTTTCTGTTTTTGTGCATAGGGATGAAGGATATTTAGTTTGTTCCAACTAGCCCCTGCCGGTGAGTGTGGGGCAAGAGTAATTGCTGAAAACAAATTAGGAATTTGAGAAAGCAAAAAGCAGAAAACAGAAAATTTCCAACTGAATTTTTCAAAGTGCTTTAAAATGCATTAGAAAGGACAACAACTCCATGTTGCATCACCATTTCCAGTGCTCAGGGCCACCAGGAACCAATTGTGCAGGGTGTCCACTGCGTGCCTCCGAGCTGCCTAGAGTGTGAGGGCGCCCCCTGCAGCCATAGCACACACGGACCTAAACATAAACTTGACGGAATAAAATACCTGTTTCTGTCAAATTGTTCTTGGTCCAGTTATAAGCTACTGTTGTCATGAGTTGGAGCACCTGTTTATGCTTCTTTCTCGGGGCTCCCAGATAGTCCTAAGAACCATAAGGAATTCTGAATTTAATGCCATTAGCCTAGAAAATCAGGTGCTGTTCTAAAGCTTCTGAGGAGGGCTTGTTTGGTTTTGTTTAAAAGACCAGCATTATAGCAAACACCGTGGATTTGTTGAGTTTCTATAATGGAACTGGTTGTTTTGCCTCCACACCTACCTCCACGGTAATATTTCTGACTCACTGGCCTGCCTTAAGTCTTTAGTATCTCCCCAACATCTCCTGGACACCACCTAAATTCCTTAGAAGAGGCTAGAAGCTCTTCATATCTCTGCCTCATCTCCCACCGAGCCCTTATGTGCACCCAAGGCCCCTTGACAATGAACTACTTGAAGAGCTTGAGTGCATCATGCTTGAGCATGCCTGTGCACATCCTGGTGCTATTTCCTAAAGCTTCACTGACCCCTGATTGTCCTTTATACTTGGCCTAGAAGCCACCTCTATCACCTAAGAAGACCTAAAAGTCACCTGTGAAAGGAAGTCTTCCCTGACCCACTCCTCACTCTGGAAACCCTCTTTGAACCCTTGCTGCCTCCTGTACACCCTACTGTTCTGGTATTCACGCCACCGTGTTACAATTTATGATGTCATATGATGCACTATGTAAGCATGTCTCTGTATCCCCAGGGGACTGGGACCTCCCAGAGGTCAAAATCTATGCCCTGTCACTGACCAATTCACAAAATTGGAATATGGCCAGTAGGCTAGATAATATTAGATAAGATTAGCGTATCAATGTTACATATACTGAAGTGGATAACTACACTGTAATCCAGGGTCAACACGCTATGGCCCATCAGCTAAGAATAGTTTTCCCATTTTTAAAGGGTTGTATAAAGTACAAAGAGGAATGTGTGACAGAGACCATGTGTGGTCCACAAAACCTAAAATATTACTATCTGGCCCTTTACCAAAAAAGTTTGCTAACCCTTGCTGTAGTCTCATAAAAGGACATACCCTTATTCTTAGGGAGGACCCACGGCCGTGTTCAGAGGTAAAGGCCATGATATATGCAAATTAGTCTCAATTCAGAAAACATGTTTGTACATACATATGTACACACGGACAAGTAGATGTAGACAGATGATAGATGGATAGATGATAGAATGATAAAATAAATGGAATAAAGTGTTAATAGATGAATCTGGATAAAGGGTATGTGAGTGTCCTTTGGAGTACTCTTATTCTTGCAATTTTTTGTTAAGTTTGATACCATTTAGAAATAAAATTTTGTTTTAATTCACTAAAAAAATAAATACAAAAAAAGAACTATGTCCTGATTTTTCTGTACCTTCATTGCTTAGCACAATTTTACACATTTAGTATGTGCTAAGTGAATTTTAGTTGAATGAATCAATGAATGTAAATTCTTCTGATCTATTGTATGTATCTAAATCACAGTGGTGATTTAGAGTATGATTGGGAACATTACAGAGCAATCCCATTGGGGAGGCAGTGTCTAAGCATATGAAGTAAATGACAGAAAAAACGTGAAAAGAAATCAATAGTAAAAGTAACTAACATTTCTGTACTGCGTACTAGGGGCCAAGCACTATTCTGTGTCTTTTACATCTGCATGCTTTTCATCCATTAACTAATCTTTGAAGTAGCCTTATATTTTATTACATACACATATATTACATATTATCAGCATATTGCATAGTATATATGGCTATATACATATGTGTGTGTGTGTGTGTGTGTGTGTATATATATATATATATATATATAGTCATATAACAATATATATATAAAACAGAAAGCCCAGGACTCAGGTACACACATATCATTTTGATAGCTTCCTCAGAGTTCCCTCGTTTATTTTTAAAAACCAGAGTGGCCATTAACAGCCACGTCCCATTAATCCCAGTGACCTAGCCCTAGTTCGGCTATTGCTTAGCAAAACTTCATCAACACAAAGGGGTTTAATATGAGCTTCAAGTTTGTGAAAGGTCAGTGTTGGTACTCCTTCTGCCTTTGCTCTAGTTAGAAATGTTGTCTAAATTTTTTCAGTGGGAGATTTGAAAGGCCTAGGCGACTCTTCAAAACTGTGTCCTGCCCTAGAAATAAAGCCCAGAAGATGGTCAGGATGTCCCAATTGTAGTTAACCAACCTGTCTAAAAACACACAAGGTGTCAGCTCCTACGCTCCTATAAGAAAGTCCACTTACTTTTCCTGGGTTTCCTTTTCCCTCTTTTTATTGGAATTCTTGAGTTTCTATATATGGGATTACATAAGAGTGTTTTGCTTTGGGCAACTTTTTTTCTTTTCTTTCTTTCTTTTGCTTTTTTTTTTTTTTTTTTTTTTAAATTTTTTTTTTCAACGTTTTTTATTTAGTTTTTGGGACAGAGAGAGACAGAGCATGAACGGGGGAGGGGCAGAGAGAGAGGAAGACACAGAATCGGAAACAGGCTCCAGGCTCCGAGCCATCAGCCCAGAGCCCGACGCGGGGCTCGAACTCACGGACCGTGAGATCGTGACCTGGCTGAAGTCGGACGCTTAACCGACTGCGCCACCCAGGCGCCCCTTTTTTTTTTTTTTTTTAATCAGTTAAAATGAAACATAAGAGAGAAAATTCACCAAGTTGACAGTTGTGAAGGCAAATGAAAACAACATTAATTTTGTTGCCTGGGTGAATTTTCTTTAGCCTCATAATTGATAAACTATTTGAAACAGTAGAAATCCTTTAGAACTGGAGTATTTGAAGGAAATGAGCGCCAATTCACAGCCTCAAAACATAATCCAGCTAAAGCCTGTAATGTGCTTAACATCTGACTGCAGTGTAAAAACCATGTCCCCACACTGCATTTTGACCTTGAGACATTAAGCCCAAACTGAACAGAGGCAGCATGTTGAATTTACAACAGTTTGTCCCAACAGCTGTACCCTCCTAGTCACAGTCTCGCACAGTGACAAACTACGATAGCAGACGCTTTCATTCCCATAGTGACTTCCACAGAGGAATTATAAAGTACCTTGAGAAATTATGCCGTTAATATCACTAAGTGCCCATAGTGGCAGAAGCGGAAGAACAGAGGTTCAATGAAGACCCGGGCTCTGTCTGGGACTCTGACTTTACCTCATTGATCTTCCCCAAGGCCAGGCTTCCCCCCAACTGCGTGAGTCAAAAGACCCTTCCCTGTAAATCAAGTACGTACCTTCCACCTAGCACACTGTGATTTATAGAAAGTTTTCTGCTTCTGTGGGAAGTTAATCAAGTGTTTTCATTATGTTCTTATCCCCATTGCATCTTTCATTTTTCAGTACCTTAAACCAAAACTCAAAGGTTTTTGTGATAATATAGATGGGCAAATAGCTAGCTAGATACATACATACATACCCCATTGTTGTAGAAAATGTTCATTGTGTGTTTCAATGAGGTCAGCAGATTCCTCAGATATACAAAAATCCCTTCCATTGAGTGATGTGTGAGTTGATAATTGACCTTAAAATAAAAATGGGATATTCTCTGTCTTATCAAAATATGCTAATTTTATCCAACACAATGCTGTGTTCCAGAATCAGCTACCTAAAAGACACCAAAGGAAACACAATGCCAGGAATACTTCAGCATAACAATTAACCTTTATGTTACTCTTTCATAGAAAAAAATTACTTATTCTGCTACATTTTCGGTTATTTGCAGCAGATATGGTGCACTGAAACAGTGGGGAATATTTAAGTGATGAATAAATATCTTTCCTTTTCCCTTCCGTCAGATATTTTCTCAATGATTTCTGACTCCAGTGGGGTGATGGTCTATGGACGATATGATCAGTTCCTGCGGGAAGTTCTCAAACTACCCACGGCGGTTTTTGAAGGTCCTTCATTTGGTTACACAGAACAGTCAGCTAGATCCTGTTTCTCTCAACAGGTAGGTGGGGGGGGGGGGGGGGGGGGGGAGGGGTCAGGGGGAAGGACATGTTAAAGGAAATATCTCTCAAACAGTAGTTTTTCTTCTGTATGTTCCTCCAAGTCACTACTTAGACAAATTCTTCATGATAAACTGTAGCGCATCGTCCAGTCTCTGACAACTGACCTCTGAACCAGGAACTGAACTCAGCATACCTGGAAAATAATAATTGGTGGCTCCTGACCGTGAGCCAGGCACCATGCTAAGTTCTTTACTCGAATTGTCCAATGCAATCCTTACGACAACCCTATACCCTCGGCGTCATGCCTGCGATTATCACTGTAGGATCAAAAGGGCCGAATTGTCACTCAGCCTCGTATGAAACGTTAAGTCTGGGCCAGCGCCAAGCTTCTCCAATGTCTAGCAGAGGAAACAAGAAAGGAATCGCATACCACGTGTAACACACCATCAGGGAGGCCCAAAATATGACAGACACGGATGCCTGCATCCCCCACAACGTGATGCATTAGGGGTTCAGGGTTACATGTTTTAACTGAGGGTGGTACAAATTAGCCCAGAGAAGCTATTTAGTGCTTGAGGGTTTCTGTGTTTATACCTGTCCAGTCACGTAGAAAGTCTTCATGTCTGGCACCATTCTCTGGAGTGATGCAATGGTAGTTTACAAATCCATAAACTGAAGGTTTGTTTAAAATTTTTAAAAAATCCAAACTAACCAAGAATGTCCTCTAAAAGGACCCCTTAAATAAGAAATCAGTGCAGAGCAGCTAGTGAGAAGCTGCATTTAACTGCCTGGCTAGTAAACTTCATGCATCTGTTTACTTGTGACCTAGGAGGTCAAAAGTGCCTCAGATCCCTGCAGGTCATGGATTTATGTAGAATCACAACTGTACACAACAACCAATGAGAGATGGGATGGTTTGATACACTAAGTGCTAACTCTGCTCCCGTGTTGAGTCATCCAGACAGCCTTTCTGACCTCTCCCACTCCCCCACCCCCAGGCCAGCTTAGGTCCCTCATCTCTGCCTCCAGATGAAGCATGCTCCCCTTTAGATCTCCCTTTGAGTTGGTAACATCAGAAGGGTTCCATCGCCTAAGCCTCCTTCTACACCACTTCCTCACCCAGCAGCTCTCATCAGTCCACAAGTCCTGCTCATTTCACCTTCTAAACGTGTCTCCAGTCACTTTCCTCATCAGCACCTGTTGCCTGCCCTATTGTATTATTCTCCACCCTGGCCCCCGGCCCCTGGATTTGTTTATTTGGTGCACGCCCCATTGCATTCCAGACTATTTCCGAAAGCCATTCTCAAGAGGCATCTTCAGAGGTTCTCAAAATGCATACAGTAGTACAACAGGGTAAAACTGCACAGAGAGAACATGAAGGAGGCTTCGTTTCTTCTCATCTATCCCTCACAACACCCCATCTAACCCTGCCACTCACCTGCTGAGCAGCCTAATCGCCTGCAGGATGAATCTCCCTTTCTTCCAGACTCTGAGAGCCCTTCCATCCTTCTCCAGCTCACCCCTCTGCCTCCAGATGCAGCCTTCTATCTCCGTTCCTGCTCCAACCACTCCGTTTTCTGAATCTGTGCTTCTCTGTCTCCAATGTCCTCCCATTCCTTGCCTCCAACTCCTTTTTCTTGCCCAAACATTGCTTTCCCCAAGAAGCCTTTTACAAAAGACATAAAGCCTCCTACCTTAACCATCTTCATATCTTAAACAGGTTGTTTCCCTATCTCATAAAAGGCACATGACAAATGCTTACCATACTGAATTTTACTGATTTAAGAGTTAGTGAGTCTTGGGGCACGTGGGTGGTTCAGTCAGTTAAGTGACTACCTCTTGATTTCTGCTCAGGTCATGATCTCACAGTTTGTGAGATCGAGCCCCACATCGAGCCCCATGTCGGGCTCTGTGCTTACAGCAAGGAGCCTTCTTGGGATTCTCTCTCTCTGTCTCTCTGACGGGCCCTCTCTTGCTCATACTTGCTCTCTCTCTCACTCTCTCTCTCTCAAAATAAATAAATTTAAAAAAAGAGTGAGTCTTCCCTTTTAACTGAAATTAACTGCTAAAATACTGTGAATTAATTCAAAACACAAGTTTATTAGCCTAATTTTTTTCAGCTTCTTTACCCATTCCTCTATGGATGGACCCTTGGACTGCTTCCATATCTTGGCTATTGTAAATAATGCTGCAGTAAACACAATGGTGCATATATCTTTTTGAATTCGTATTGTCATTTTCTTTGGGTGAATCCCACTAGTGGGATTACTGAGTCATATGGTAGTTCTATTTTTAATAGAACTTTTAATCCATACTGTTTTTCACAGTGGCTGCACCAACTTAATTCCCATCAACAGTGCCTGAGGTTCCATTTTCTCCACATCCTCGCCAACATTTGTTATTTCTTGTCTTTTTGATTCTAACCATTTTGATAGGTGTGGGGTGAAATTTCACCGTGGTTTTGATTCGCGTTTCTCTCATGATTAGTGATGTTGAGCATCTTTTCATGTGTCTCTTGGCCATATGTATATCTTCTTTGGAAAAAATATCTATTCAGGTCCTCTGCCCATTTTTAATTGGATTATTTGGTTTTTTGGTGTTGAGTTGTGTAATTGTCTATATAATCTGGGTGTTAACGCCTTATCAGATGTATTATTTGCAAATATCTTCACCCATTCTGTAGGTTGTCTATTTGTTTTGTTGATGGTTTCCTTTGCTCTGCAGAAGTTTTTTTACTTTGGTGTAGTTCCAATAGTTCATTTTGTTTCTTGTTTCTCTAGATGACTTTTTTTAAGTTTATCTATTTTGTGAGAGAGAGAGAGAGAAAGAAAACTTAAGCATGCACATGTGGGGGAGGAGTAGAACGAGAGGGAGAAGGGGGGGCGGGGAGGGAGAGAGAGATAATCCCAAGCAGGTTCCACACTGTCAGTGCAGAGCCCTATGTGAGGCTCAAACTCACCAACCATTGATATTGACCTGAGCCAAAATCAAGAGTTGGATGTTCAACTGACTAAGCCACCCAGGCACCCTTTGATGACTGTCTTTTATTTTAATACAACCTACCTGTTCAATAAGATTTATATATGATGTTACCACAGCACAAAGTTCCTTTTGAAATATCTTATAGACTGTCTTATTCCATAATTTTCTTATATATCCTCAATGATGAAAAATTTATATGTGTTGAAATCATAATAGCATTTTTGGAGACTTCCAGGAGTGATTTTCAGCCAGTCTCATGATCAAAATGGATAAGATTTTTTTAAGTATAAGAAAGAGGCAACACAAATATAAATAAATAATAAGACCAGTTTATATTTGTGCTTCATAAACTGGCTATAACAGCAGTTTGAATGATGAAATTCTAAAATTGTTTGCATTGCTTCATTGGAGAAAGTACAAGCCATTCCAAGTAATTATTTTGAAAGACAGGATTACTTCAGATACTACAAATTGTGGTAACTTCTTTAAAAATGTTGTCTCATTACTTATACTTTACATAAATAGCTTTTTTTAATGTTTATTCATTTAAAAAAAATTTTTTTTTAACGTTTATTCATTTTTGAGACAGAGAGAGACAGAGCATGAACGGGGGAGGGTCAGAGAGAGGGAGACACAGAATCTGAAACAGGCTCCAGGCTCTGAGCTGTCAGCACAGAGCCCGACGCGGGGCTCGAACTCACGGACCTCGAGATCATGACCTGAGCCGAAGTTGGCCGCTTAACCGACTGAGCCACCCAGGCGCCCCAATGTTTATTCATTTTTGAGAGGGGGAGGAGGGGCAGAGAGAGAGGGACACACAGAATCCAAAGCAGTTCCAGGCTCCAAGCTGTCAGCACAGAGCCCAATGAGGGGCTCAGACTCACAGACCATGAGATCATGACCTGAGCCAAAGTCGGACACAACCTACTGAGCCACCCAGGCGCCCCTACATAAATATCTTTTAATAATAATGTTACCACCCTATAATACTTAAGCTATCTAGTATTTTGAGGGAAAGCTACCATTGTAACTATCTGCTGATAAAAAAAATTAATTAAAGAGTACCAAAATATTTTGTGTGTGAAACTACAAGGACTAGTATCAGATAGGTGCCTTGAAAAGGTATGATAGTTCTTCACAACCGATTTCTTATCTAAAGATATAAATCTATCCCTGGGCTGTCTGTTCTGTTCCATTGATCTAAGTATCTATTTTTGTGCCAGCAATACTGTTTTGATTACTATGGCTTTGTAGTATATCTTGAAATCTAGAATTGTGACACCTCCAGCTTTGTTTTTCTTTTTCAAGATTTTTCAAGATTGCTTTCTTTTTTGGGGGGTTCTTTTGTAGAGAACATATGGTGACCAGAGGGGAGGTGGGTGGGGGGATGAGTGAAATAGGTGATGGGGATTAAGAGTACCATCATGTTGTTTTTTAATGTTTATTTATTATTGAGAGACAGAGAGACACAGAGCGTGAGCAGGGGAGGGGTAGAGAGAGGGGGAGACCCAGAATCTGAAGTAGGCTCCAGGGTGTGAGCTGTCAGCACAGAGCCTGACGCGGGGCTCGAACTCACAAACTGTGAGATCATGACTTTCGCCCAACCAACTGAGCTACCCAGGCGCCCCAAGAGTACCATTCATCTTGATGAGCACTGAGTAACATATAGAATTGTTGAATCACTATATTGTACACCTGCAACTAATGTAACACTGTGTGTTAACTATACTGGAATTAAAATAAAATTTAAAAAAAACACAAGCAAGCAAACCAAAAACTACCCCATCCATCTGATATTACAATTCAAAATTTCAAATAAAATAGTGATTTTTGCATATAAACCTGTTATTTTTTGTTATTCATCCTGCTATAATATCATGTATTCATATAACTTCTTATTTTTGTCATTTTGAAGGAAATTTAAAATCCATTCCTTTTCCATATCAGAAAGGACCAGGATAATGCAGACAGATGCAAACTGAGTTAAGAGGAAAGATATATCAAGAAGGGAAAAAGAATTTTTGAAACTGTAGACTGTTCTAACAGCGAAGGGTCACTCCCTCCTCACAGGATTTCCTCCTAATCTTGTATGGCAAGAACCATTCACATTAACCATGAAGTATTTAGTACTTACAGAAGTGGAGAAAGTTTAGAAGGGAAGTTGTCCTACAAATGTAGAAGACCGAGCGACTGCTATGGGAATTGTGGCTTTACCACGACTGGGTAAAGTTGTAGAGAGCAAGTCTACTCTTTGTCTTTCCTTACCGTTTTCATACTGCCCCTCATACACAAAAGCGACCCTCTCAGAATTGTCGCTCTCCCTATGACAATATTGACTCAGCCTCAATGGAGATAATCCAGTCCTATGTGTGTTTAAGTGTTAAAGCAACCAATGGTTTAAATTCAGAACTAGCTCTTTAGGTATTAGACTATATTCTCGTTCTTCATGTATTAGAGGTTAATGGAATGTCCTCTTTCTTTAGTCGCAAAGGGCATGTACACAGCAGGTAAATTCACATTATTCTCTGTTCTAAATTTTTGTGGGGTTTTTTTGATGCAGAAAAAGGTCACCTTAAACGGTTTCTTGGACACACTCATGTCCGACCCTCCCCCGCAGTGTCTGGTCTGGCTGCCCCTTCTGCATCGGCTGGCAAATGTAGAAAATGGTGAGTAGTTACTACTGAGCTACAGCAGTTTTTAAAATTATTGAAATTGTTCTCTCAAGTCTACAGTTATTAAGCCAAGGTCGCTTAGTCGTTTTGAGTTTCGAAAGACCCTTTCTCCCTGATCCGTAAGGCATTAGAGGCTCACTGCAAAATTAGGAGAGTCAATTCCATAAACTCATTAAATCTCGCTGTGTGCCTCTCACTTACAAGTGGAGTGTGGCTGTAGACTGGCTCTAGCCGCAGAAGAATTTCAATAATGAATATAACATTTTTTAGTATGATAGCGTTATGTTTAGGCATGACCTTCCAATACTGGTATTCATGGCATTGACTGTTCCTGGGCACTTGGACAAGAATAGGTGGAGGAGATGGAAAGAAATTAGGTTATGGTACCTTGCTCTTCTGTAGTTATACGCTTCAAATAAAAGCTTTCGGTGATTGTGGTTACATAAATAACTTGACCAAAGGCCATTGCTTGGTAGCATGTAGACAATTACTTGGATCTGATTATTTGTTAGCTTCAAGTCTCAAGTATTTTACCTCACCTGCTTTATAATTCAAATTGTCTGCCAATGAGAGTGAAGCGTCTCTCGAACTACCTGAATTAGAACTGTATTCAGATAATTTACACATCTCTTTGGGCATCTGCCTGTCCATCTGCCTCTCAGGAAAGAAAAAAAAATGTTAAATGGAGGCAATGTCACTCATGAAATAAGCCCATTAGCCACTCCATTATTAAAAAAAAAATTCCATTCTCATCCAGTGTTTTTGCTCTCTACCCATGCGACAGTCCGTTGTGTTCATCATTGTACTTCTGAGTCTTCCAGCGAGCTGTGCTAGTCTCCTAGAGACAGAGAGCAGTTTGGGGGAAAGACGGGTCAGTTTGGGGAATTTATATTCTTGTAGTGTAAGAGATGGGAGTAAAAGAGCAAATGGCATTGCATAAATCTGGTATTAAAAGAAGACCTATCCTCTATCCCATTTCATTTCCTCCACCTTCCACACACATGCTTGAAAAGGACAGCGAGAGTCCAGGGATAAACATGATGCTTCTCTCAGGCAAAATTGACTATCATCTGAAATCATGGCACACAGCAAAACAATGCAATTCCCATTCGGCTGTACTTTTCCTTATTCTGGCTCATACTCTGATTTGCTCATTTTTTTCTCCATTTACTACCCCCCTTAGTCTTCCATCCGGTGGAATGTTCTTACTGCCACAGCGAGAGTATGATGGGATTCCGCTACCGATGCCAACAGTGTCACAATTACCAGCTCTGTCAGGACTGCTTCTGGAGGGGACATGCCGGTGGTTCCCATAGCAACCAACACCAAATGAAAGAGTACACATCATGGGTAAGGCCAGGTCCAGTCAACACACACTTGGCTGCATGAGTGTCGCTTAGAATGCAAGAGAACATCAAGGATGGGGAGAGAATTAAAGAGCAAACCTACCTTCTCTAACAGTCCTTCCTTTCCTTTCCGTCCCACCCCCCACCTCCCTGGGATGTCTCAATTGTTGTATCTGAATCCAGGGTCACTTCCTAAGACTTAAACTATAGGAAGACTCAAACTATGTTACTTCTTGGAATACAGACAACTCAGTAATGGGTTAGATAACAACTGACCAAGCACCTTCTGGAACATAATTTCTTTTTCACAGTAGGTTAAGGCTCTTTCCAAGTTTTGTTTTATTTTGTTTGTGGGAATCGCTTAAAAATTATTGTTTGTTTCTTTTTTTCTTGGTTTCCGAAGTTCTGTTAAGTGCGCGACTAGAGCATAAAGGAAAGACGTGTGAGCCACGCGTCTTTTTTTTTTTTTTTTTTTTTTTTTTACTTTTTTGGAGGAGGGGAGATTGTGTCTATATGAGCAAATCATCTTTTTGTAGATAGTGTGAGTGACCAACTTGCCAAAAATGACTTGTCAGTGTCTGTCCATGTGATGGATGTGTGGGAGGAATTTGACCCATGAGCTTGCTGTTCACGCAGTTTAGTTGGCTGACCTGTGTCTCAGTTACACTCCAAGATCAGTTCCCCGATGTTGTTCTTTGTACTTCTGTGAAAGTATTGCTGTATATATGGGTTGGTTTTTGTTGCATGAACCATCAGACCTGTCAACCCCTCTTGGAACAGTTCTGCGTTAAAAGAAAATGCAAACTTCTTTTGAGTTTTTTTCTATATTTTCTGTATTTCAATTAACCTATAGTCTTTATTAAAGAGGAACTTACTGTTCTTTTTTTATAAAGGAGGTCTTCAGAAAATGCATTTTAAATCAGAATGTTCTCTCTAGGAATTATTATTGGGAACCAAGATTCAGTGTAAATATATTACTTTTTTTCTAGCATCTGTCAGGTTGTGAATTCAAGGCATCACAGTGATTCACTAAGGCATCGTCTACTGAGGGCTTTATGCCAGTTCAGATGCCACCTCCCACCGTTGGTTATGTCACATGCTGAGGATGGATATACTAACACAGATCATGAAATACAATTTAGTGCAGAAGATAGGAAAAAACACTTTCTATTTTCTTATGGTCAGCATCCTGCCAATTTTCAAACTTGCTCTATCTCAGATCCTGGAGGGCTAGTGTTCAAAGACTAAGCATTTTTTCATTGTTGTTTTATATAAATACTAAAGTCAGTTTGGGAGTCTCTTTCTTAGGGATCGTGGGCTCTTAAAATTATATGGCAGGGCAATGTCTTTCCAAAGTAGAATCAGTCTCCTCAAGAGGATAAAGAGGCTCCAGTGTTTATGGGGGTGAAGGGCTGTTGCTGTGGCTGCGTTTTAAATGTTCTAAGAATTATATCTCCTAGCAGAAGAAGAGGGACTTCTTAAATGCCCCCTATCACTTAGCTTTTAAATAATGAAGACAAAAGTCACTTCATTGTATTGCCACTTCTGGGCTCTGTGTGTAAAAGAAAGCGACAAAGTTGTAAGTGGCTTCTCACGGAAAGGAAAAGTTGGCATAAAGATTTATTGAGTGTGATAGATTCTTTTTGATAGATTTGGCTGGAAGATTTTAAGATAAACATCTTACTGGTCTAAATGAAAAAGAGCTATCATGATGCTCTGGAAAGAACATGAATTTTAAACCCTAAAGCCTCAAATTGAAGCTCCACTTTTACTTTTTACTGGATGTATCCAGCCACACCTGAAACATTTTGCACCTGGATGCCTGTGAAACCTTCTGCTCATCTTCTTACGTCCACTCCTATCTCCTCCCAAATCATTTTCTGTTCTTAAGCAGGAGCAATCCTTCTAGAATCACCTCTGACCCTGTCACCTCTATGATTTAAGTTCTTTCATTGTCTCCCTCTGCATCTGAGATAAAGACCACAGTCCTTGATGTGGCATAGAAGGACTTCAGTGATCTGCCTTCTGCTTTCCTCTCCAGAGTGGGGTCTCTTCTTCCTCCATCTGGAATTACCTTCTCAATCCCTTGAGTTTTGATCAGAAGGACTCCTGCTGGTCCCTTGAGTCCCAGCTCAGATGTCCTACGCACAGTGACTGCTTCCATTTATCACAGCATTTGCTAACACTAAGCAGCAGGAAGCAGGTACTCTGGTGGCTTGTCCCGGCACTTTAGTCCCAGCACTGAGCCAACTCTCTGACTTAGAGTAGACATGCACAGAAGACTTCATGCATAAACCAGTGAATGAATGAGTGAGTGAACGAGCATCTATTGTGAGAGCAAATCATCTCATAAAATACTACGTAAATATTAGTTATTGTCACTTCTACCTTTCTTCTCCTTTCCAGAAATCACCTGCTAAGAAGCTAACTAATGCATTAAGCAAGTCTCTGAGCTGTGCTTCCAGCCGTGAACCCTTGCACCCCATGTTCCCTGACCAGCCTGAGAAGCCACTCAACTTGGCGCACATCGTGTGAGTATCTCTGCCCTCCAGATGAAAAGATGTCTTTCGTCATTGACACATGTCCACATACATACAAGGCAAATTCATGTTTGTTGTCAGGGACCACATTTTACATTTTAATTTTAAAAAAAAGAAAGTGAAAATAGCGTGATTATAATTTTTACTCTAGGGGTATACAGTACTTCTGTCTTGATGTGCAAGTAAAGTATGCAACACTAATGTAAATCACCTGTAGGTGGAAAATATTCAAAAAGCATCATTATAAAATATAGATGTGAGAGAGTTTTTCTAATTGAACATTAACAATCAATGGAATTAATTTTAAGAAAACTTTAAGGCGCACTAAGCCTTAATATCATGTGTGCTTTGGGTCCCCAAAATAAAAACTCTTTGCTGCATTTATCTGCAGAGCCAGTCATCTTAAAGATGTCAACAAATCTAGAAATTGTCATTGTCTTATCCTAAACTACACAACTTTAGAAGAATCATGACCTGTGCGTGGGAAGGTTGAAGAGGGAGAGTTGGGTGGTAAAATTCATCAGAACATCCAAAAATAGACTAAAAAATTCTTTCTCCAAAGTATTTGTGAGTTTGGTGGGTAGAGAGTGGGCTAGGAAAGAGTGCTACCACCCATTCTTTCCACCCCCCAGAAGCCTCATGCCTTGGAGCCTCTCTCAGGCCTGCATGGCCAGATTACAGGGGAGGCTGAAGTAGAAGAAAATATTTCTTCCTTGGTGTTATCTTGGGCTGAAAAGAAGAAACAAGCATATCGTCTGCATCCGTGCCCAGTTAGGAATTATGTAGTCAAAGGTATGTCAGAAAGGCTCTAGAAAAGGTGGTCTCCCCTCTATACACACTCCTTTTTGTTTTGCACCATTCAGCAGGACCTCCTGCACCGCAGGGCCTATGTTTGCCTGTTGACATCCAGAGCTGAGCTGATTAGACCTATCAAGATTAGGAATCCACCAGGGCAAAGTCCATGCTTCAGGCAGTTCAGAATATGACCCATTAAAGATGCCGTGATGGATGCGACCTTCATGAAAGTAGTAACTCTTTCCTCTGATGGACCTAAGCAAATACCATCAAATGATTTGTGCTGTGACATGTCTATGGCTTTATGTAAATACTACAAGGCTCTGTCTGGTTTGCTCCCAAGTGTGTTTTGAGGGTTCACTGCCTTCAGCAATACACACAGCCTGGAGGCTTTTGTTGCGGGCATGGGCTAAGCATCCAAAAAACTAATGTAAGCCAATTAGGTAGAATGTGGTTAACTTATTTTTGGAAATTTTTATCCTGAAAATAAGCCTGAAAATAAGCCAGGGGTAAATAAATCTGGGGAGTATCCCAAAGGGCCAATCACTTGCAGAAAACGACCTCGTACGAGCTGTTCTTATTAAGATCTCAACTGTTCTTCCCATAGCCAGAGACAATCACTAAGTTTTTAATAAAAGAATAAAACTAAGTGAGAGCAAGTCTATGCTGTCTGACCTCTGCCATAGAGTCATTTCCTACCAGCCTGGCTAAGAGTTTCACCCTAGAGAACAACGTTCAATCAGAGCTGATGGGTGTAAGGAAAATAGAGAGTGGATGTGAACAGCCTGACTCTAAGAGCTTTGAAGTGGAACAGAATTAGGATGCTTCCTCCCACTTGGAGACAAAATTAGGAAGTGAGGCAGAGTGAAATAAATTTCATGGTCAGTCACACTGCAGTATTACCTAGCACAAAGCCTGTACCCCGTCATGCTCTGGCCTTGTGTGTGTGTGTGTATGTGTGTGTGTGTGTGTGTGTGTTATTTAATTGGCTAATGAGTAAACAAACTTTTAACCTTAATTTCTGATGTGTTATTCAATGAACTAACTGAGGGCAATCTCTGCACAATTTGAGTTCCTTGAAGAGTTTCAGGATTCTCTTAAAATTCTCCACTAATATGCCTTTTTCTGGAAAAAGTTCCATATATTTAACCAGATTCTCCAAATAGTCCTCGAATCAAAGTAGTGATCTATACTCACTGATAATATATTTTTCCAGGGTGAATGTCTCAACTTTAAAATGCAAATTGTAGAAAATATTTCATTATTGAAATAACATACAAGAAATTTTGCACGCAGAATGCCCAATCTATATTAGACCAGAATTTTTTTTCTGTTTTTAACTTTAGACGTTTTTCTCTCATTTACTATTCAAATGTCTTTTTCCTAAATAGATACCCATGTCTTTTTCTTTTTGTTTTTTGGATAGGGGTATCTAAGACTTCTAATTTTAAAATATGCTGTTCATTTAGCTATTCTAAATTATCATAGATACATAAGGCTGCTTAAGTGGTGACATTTTGGTGTTTTGGCATTTGTTCTTAGCTATTGTATTTCTTGTCAATTTTACCATGATTAACAGTCTCTATTCTATTCAATTCCTTGCTGCCAAAAGTGATACCTGGTAAGTAGTTCAATAGTCCCCTGTGTGCTTATAAAGACTTATAATCATAAGTGGTTATGAGACACAAAACAAGTGAGTAACATGAGGCCACTTTAAAGGTAATTCTGCCTTCAGCTGAACACTTTCCATTCACAAGACAAATGCCAATTTTATAAAAACGTCCTCTGTGAAGGTCTCGTCCACAGGGAAAAGTTTGCACTAGATCCCTGTGACTTTATCTTGTGGAGCTATTTCTTGTTCATAAGAATAAATACGTTTAAAATTCCCAGCGTGACCTACTTATTAGGTAAAGTAACTTCTCATTTGACTATGGAGGAAATAGGAACCTCAGTTCCTTTGACAGCCACCATTTGGTGCCAAGGTTAGTTATAGTTGTGTCCCAAGTTCAACATTTCCATGATGAACCTGAAACATGAAGCCATTCGCTAAAAAACTGCAGTTTCAGCTTTGCGGTGGCCAGGTTCCATAGAGTAAATTTACTAGGCTCGGTAAAAAGCATTCCAACACTACTTGTTTTCTCATTTCCTGGAGCTAGAGCACAAAGGGAAAATTTAAAAAGACCAAAGAAAACCAGAAACGTGGGTCAAGTTGATAGTTTCAAACTTCTTGCAAAGTTAACAATGCAGGTATTTCATTCTTCTTACTGTTTTAAAATCTGATTTACCTAACTTTTCAAAAATCACATAGGACATTTGCATAAAATTAACATCCTTCTTACGAAATGAAAGTGTTGTGCTCAAGGTAGAATTAGTTTAAAACTAGCCTCATGTGGGCCAAGACACATCCTAGATAAATAATGCAAAACGCTAAGATAGTCTTCAAAACTCCAGCTAATATATTTACAGTAGATAAAATAGTTAAGCGCTATTTTGACCTCATCCAACAGATCATGTCTTTAAAAATCTTAGAATACTGTTTAGCACCAAGTACCGGGAACCAAAATTTCAGTGAATTTTTGCAAATAGTGCTGTCAAAATTATAGCATCGCGTCCACTCCCATAAACGCACTGAGACAAACAAGTCTACCTTTTCCCCAGGATCTCTGCATTGTGGAATCCAACACCAGCTGGTTCCCTAAGGTAGAAACTAAACCATTGCAAATGTGTCTCTTGATCAAGCCAACACAACTAGATTCTGTAGGCTACTGTGATTAATATCTAGTGTTCAAGAATTCTGCACCGTCAAACTCAAACATGGAACTACCCTGAGATCAAATGTCCTCTGACTCAAAATGATGCCCTGCCTCATTATCCATATTCTGAACTCTCAATTCCATCTCATAGAGCATATTCCAGCGAACGTAACATAAGACTAAAAACCACTTGGAGATGAGACAGGCAACTCAGCTCTACCACTTTGCCTGAACCAAGACCTTAGTGATAGGGACAGAATGCCAGGCGATAATGGAAAATACCGTTGGAATGGCAGACCCCGTGTAGTCGGAGCTTGAGGCCGTGTACAATTCTGAGAAATACTGAACCCTATTTTCTTTCTCTCATCATATGAGAAGAACTGAAGTTTATGGGATGCCTTGCACTATGTGCCCTATTATACGGAACATCCAGATAATAGAAACTCACTAAACCCTGTGGTGTTTGACAGCATCTTCACATAGAACAAATAGGGCATGGTATGCTTTTGCAACTGAGTCGCTCCAGACCAGGTATATTGAGAAAGGGCCATTGTCATGCGGAGCACAGGAAAAGCTTCTGAAGCCTCAGGAATCCTCTGCTTTCCAAGAGGATGTAGATTCTGCTTATCATTAATTTTTCAGAGCTTCTCCTTTTAGAAGACAGTGGATCTGAAGCTGCCCCAGAGTCCTTGCTCCATTCAAGCATGTGACTCAGTGAAACAGCAAGACTCAAAGCTCACGGATAAATATTCCTATGGCATCCAGAGGTCTTCCTCCTAATTGTTAATGGACATTCCACGTTTTCAAGGAAATGTAACTTCCCAGAACACTTAAATAATTTCAGTGCAAAATACAAAATTTTGTGTTGATCCTGGGGATGATAGATCTCTGATCTTTGCAGCCCTTTTCCTAGAGAGATGGTGGATAGTTTTTAACTTGTGACTTTTACTTGTTTTAACTTTCCACCCACACTGTACTTCATTTTAGGCCACCCAGACCTGTAACCAGCATGAATGACACCCTCTTCTCCCACTCTGTCCCCTCCTCAGGAAGTCCTTTCATTACCAGGAGGTAAGTTCCCATCTTATTATGAAATAAGCCCTCTCTTTGGTAATGACCCCTAATTCTGGGTTAAGAAAAATTTTCTAATGTAAGCCAAGTGTGGAAGATGACTGTTTGAAACTAGTTTGTAAATATCTGTCACAAGTTTTCACTTTCGCTCATTTGGGTGCTTTAGAAGATGACTGTGATGGCTTTTGGGATTAATGTCACTTCTGGTAACTTGCATTTACGATTCACCCACAGTAGGAATGTGGGATATGTTTAAGTTTTATGATCAACACACACGTATTCCATCTCGTTGAGAAAGTCACCTTTGTATCACTTGGAATGGCCCATTTAAGCCGGGGAATTGGAATTTCAAGATGCAATGGGAAATTTATTACGTACGTTCTGAAACATGGTATAATCTCATTTCAAAATTTGGTGAACTCTGGAGTTCCTGGGGCTAAAAGCTGGAGATCAAACTTGGAAGTATAGTTTCCACATAAGTGATTTCAGGGATTATAACAAGAACTTTTTTAAAAGGGTCTCCTGTTTTTTATACAAAGATTCACTCCCATGTGAGCAAAGAACAGGTGAAGCAAATACTTCTCTTAGAGCTAGCTTGATAAATACGCAGGGTCAAGAGATACTCCAAATCATTTGATCAAATCTCACCAGTAAAGTACCAGGAACTTATTTTATCAATACATGGAGAAGGCTCACAGGAAAGCAGAAACAAAGGTAAGGAAAAGTGGAGTGAGTAATGAACCTAAGATTTCAAATGCCTTTCAGCAGGAAAAAAAAAAAAAAAAGAAAAAAACAACCTCATGTTTCATAAAGCAAACATAATCAGCCTTTATCCCTGGCGAGGTTTCTGAAGTACCAGTTTCACTGTAATATCCTGGTACATTCAAGTGAGGGTTTGCAGACAATGAGACTCAGAACACTGCTGATTTTTTCCCCTGAGTTCCTGTATTTGCCCATCAGCAAGAACGGGAGATGAAGATGTTCCCCATAATTGTAATTAGAGTAATAAATAGAATGTTGTAGTTGGCGGTATTGCCCCCCCCTCTAAATTAAGCAGGTCTGTAACAAGGGGAAATGAGGATGCACTTGAACTGCAGAACACCCACAGTGAAATAACATGGTTTAGGCGCTGTGTGTTCCTTTAAGCGCTCCTTTTCAAAGCCACAAGCATATTCAACCATCTTTTCCAAAACAAAATCATAAACTGTAAAATCTGTAAGAGACACAGGCCTGTACATCTATCTAGGGAAGATCTGCCATGATGTTAAGAAAGATGTGCTTTTATTAGGAAACCCTGCATTCTGCAAATGTCAAGCAGAGGTAGACCCCATCCTTACTGAAGGTCGTTTTATATCATTTCAGCTCGGACGGTGCTTATGGTGGATGCGTCTAGATGGATAACATGGCTTCCTCTCCTCTAAAATATCCCTATAATATACTTTGAGCTGTTCTGGTTCCTCCAGGGTGCGTGGTACCCGTTAACCCAAACTATGATCATTTCCCCTTTTTCCCATTTTCAGTCCTGTTGGAATGTTCTCTGTGAACCACAGATAACGTTGTTTAAAGATTGCAGTTCTTTCTGTCACCACGGAGGTTAGCCTCTGGTTTCTGTTTTGAGGGTGCTGTTCAATAAAGCTGTGTACACTGAATGCCTTTCCTCTCTGAGTGGGCCTTGCTCTGTCCGTGGAAGGTTTTAATGAGGTCTCATTGTTTGCACCCCTCAGGTCACCTGAGGGGATAAGTGCATCCAGCCCTGTGGCTGAAGAGCATTCGCTCATAAAGCTGTATGTAAATCAGCTTGACCACGGCTCACGGTCAGTATCCCAGCGCTCAATCACTAATCGTAGTTAGTAGTTCCATAGCTAGACTGCTAGTCATTCTCCTCCATCACTAAAATCCTCTTCTAGTATGTCTTAGTAGAGATATAGAAGTCTTCCAGGATTTCATGAGATTCCGTGGAGAATTTTCAACTCGAACTGGGCTTCTCAGCTCTTTCCTCTCTTTTCTGCTTATGTTAATTGATTTCACAGCCTCATACCCGTATACATGAGATGCATATATATGAAGAGTACCAAGCTGATCTTCTTCTTTGGATGAAACTCTGCTTTTGTATAGTTTGCAAGACCCCAGTTGGTGATTTCTTAGATTCTTGAATCAAAGAGCCTCTTGGAGTGATCTTGAGCACTAATGGCCTAAGACTAGGACAATGCCACATGGCTGGACCATATTGTAGTAAAAAACTTGAGAATTTGTATCCACTATCCCAACTAAGTCTGGACCACTCTTCCCCCAGGTCAGGCAGTCTGATTCCTATTTTATATATATATATTTTTAATGTTTATTCATTTTTGAGAGAGAGAGCACAAGCAGTGGAGGGACAGCGAGAGAGAGAGGCACAGAATCTGAAGCAGGCTCCAGGTTCTGAGCTGTCAGCATAGAGCCCGATGCAGGGCTCAAACCCATAAACCACAAGATCATGACCTGAGCCGAAGTCAGCTGCTCAACTGACTGAGCTACCCGGGTGCCCCTGATTCCTATTAAAGTAGCAATTTAAAAACGAACTTCATGCTCCCAATGCTTAATTTCTATCACTTGATAAGGCTGGTTGGTGACCCACTGTTTATTTCTTAACCACGTCCATACACGAAGGTCGATGGAAACCCATCATGCCAAATGTAGGCATAAATTATAGGTCCTGTTCTTCCCACAACTGGAACTGAACCAAACAGATATGACCTAGAGCTCTGCCCTCACTCCTGCCCAAACCCAACCGCCCTTTTTAAAATCTAATAAAACCTAAAACTTAAGCAAGCAAGGACGGCACTGGTCAGTGTTAAGGCAGCATTAAGAAATTAGGGAGCTTTAGCACACAGATATTTTATTTAGCCTGAGCTTTTGGCCTTTCGCATTGTGACAGATTGGGGAAAGATAAAGCAGGACAAGGATGAATTGAAATCACCACTCCAGAATCCTCTCTACAAACCCCTGGCATTACTCACCTAGAGTCCTTTACAAGCATACCATTTTGATCTTCAGAAGGCAGTAGGGTATATCTTTGAAGTCTTTTGACACCCTAGCAATACACCTCACACAGATTTATGAGTGTGTATAGCTCTGGTTACCACCACCATCTGCCACAGCCCCCGGTTCTTATTTCCCTTTCTAGCTGTGCACTTGATTCTCTTTTCCCTTACGTAAAAGAAAAGAGGAAATTCTCAAAGGCGCTCTCCCTTAAATGTTTGATGTCTTCGTGTGTGTGTGTGTGTGTGTGTGTGTGTGTGTGTGTGTGCGCGCGTGCGGTTAGGTACAATGTGGGCCAAAGGACCCAATTCATGGGCTAATTCACCTCATGCACTTTTGTGATCGTAACTATATCCCTAAACCTAGATTATTTTCTCATAAATGCGTCATATTTAAGGGAAAAAATGTTGGATCAGTGGAAGTCTATCATCACCACTAGGAAAAGGCTCCAGTAGCCATGTATGGTGTGGCGGCAACATTTTCTAAGCTTATGAAACATAGACTGTCATTATTGTAAGTAGTACTGCCAGGCCCAAAGGGTCCCTTCTCCCCTTCACCACCTTCAGCCCCTGCATATCTACTATCTTTGCTGGCATCATGCCCCCTTTGTAAAGTCCCAATCACCTTGTCAAAATCCTTGCCTCGTTTATGGGAGAAAGTTAGCCAGGCCTTTCCCATGTAAAATAAGTTTCTTTACTTATGGCCATCTTTTTCATTAGCCACAACAACATAGTAAAAGTTTGAATGGCTACGTTCTTTTACCTCCAATTTTAGAACCATTTCTTAAAGGTCTCACGTACATTTTCACAAATGCAACCTCTAAATTAATAACTGCTCACAAATCACTTTGTCCGTTATATATGTAGCCAGATCTTGTCGCTCTCCCAAATACCAGAAAATTGCTTGTGATTCATAGAGTGTGTCAAACACAATCTAATATGCTGGTTTCTGGTTTGTCACAATGACATTTGGTTAACAACTGATACTATATTAGACTCAGTTACGTGCATGGGGAAGGCACACCATCCACCCCAACCCCTCCGCCAATCTGGATTCTTCCCAGTGGAGCAGCATTTGTGAGATTTGTGTTGGTCGACTGATTGGTCAGTTGGTGGATTGGTTTGGGTTTTCAACCACAGAAAGGCTAATCCACTGTGTCCTTTTCAGTTTTTTTCAAACACTTTGCTTATCCTAAGATTCTTTGCCTCACAACCCAGATTTGTGCATCAGACTTAAAACAGTCACACTAAATTCTAAGCATTTGTGCTTTGGTAATCAGAAGTGAATTGAAATAAAATCGAGGCATTGAATTGGCTTCTGAAAATCAACGTTTTCTCCATGGTTCATTTTTTTCTAAGATTAAAGCCCATCCTTTCCAGTCAGGAAAATAGATACATTTATAAATCAGCATCGTAAAATAGACAAACTTATAAGCCGACCACCCTGAAGGTTTCTTCACTCTTTTTCACTCTTTATGTTGTCTGAAATTTCATGAAATTTGAAATAATTACTCTTTGAAGTTAATTCTTTATTCCATGTAGCCCCAGAGCTCCACTAATGTGCTGGTTTTATTTTCAAATTGGAAGTACACTGGTCTTTACACTCCACTCTGTTTCCGTACAAAACTATTAGTGTGTGATTACACCTGCAGCCACCTCCCTTCCGCCCTTCCATAACCTTTATTCTCTTCCTGCGGCTGCTTTAGTTCTTCTCTGTGCGCTCCTTGCACCCAGCAAACTTTTCTAGATGCTCTTTTGGCTACAATGCAATTGACACAGCTTGATGAGACTCTGGGGGGACGACATAGTAAATGTAGTGAATCACATATGGCCTAAGAATTCTTATGATTTCCTCCACAGTACCTGCTTAAAAGATGGTCTGGTCTGGCTTTCATGCCAGCCTGAGTTGATGACAACTAATTTTCCCGCCGAAACACTGAGCTATTTTTTATGCTTGTTTGCTGATTTGTAGGGGGCAGATGGTTTGTCTCAGATCTCAGATATGGAAAGCTAGAGAAGGAAAGGAAAACAGAATTTGTCCAGAAATTATCTCGACAAAACTGACTTGTGGACACTTTTTTATGGTTTTTAAATTAGTTTAATGCCCTTGTTGCTAGTCTGGGTTAATTATAGTGAGAGAAATTAAATAAAAAACAGCTTTTTGAGATATAATTGACCTACAATTCAATGAATATATTTAAAATAACTGCACAATTCAGTAAGTTTTGACATATATAAACAATGCCGTATGTGCATATACACGTATGTGAATATGCACATTAAATGTTCATATATGTTATGAACATATATGTTTATAAGTGTGCGTGTACACACGTAGAAGTATGGCTATACACTATATGTGTGCATGTGTTTACATACATACATGAGAAGCAAAATTTTGTTCACGATTAACAGTTACTTCAGAAGGGACCAACTTCCATGCTTCACCTGTCTGAACACCACACAAGGTTATCAGTTATTTAAAATCAATAAAAATGAATATATCTGTTTTTAATTTGCCATTATTCACAAAGCATTTTCCATTTAACCATCGTGATAAGAATTATTTTACCTTACATAATTTGTTTATGTAATACTGCTGCTCTGTGAGACTACATCCAGGACTTTTATTTAAATTCTTTTATTTTCATGTTTAATAAAAGAAAAAAAATATTTGACCAGGGCTAATATAGTAACACAGCATAAACAAAAGTGGCTTTTAAAACCATATTTCAGGCGTAAGCAAGACTCCAGGGAACATTTCTGTGTGATCATGTTACCTTAGACCACCCCAAAAATGTTTGCGCTTCAGCAAAAATACTGACACCTGTTGTCACCCTTCAAAACCGAAGGTGAATTTTAAATAAATAAATATGAGACATTTTGAACTTGCTCTATTGTTCCAGAACTCATTTTATCATTGTATGTGTGCATATGAAAAAATTTGGGAAAAGGCCATTTATCTTTATAGTTGCTGTTTTCCAGAAGTCTGAAAAGGAACTAGTAAGAACATACAAAATTTTTTAGAAACAAAAAAACCTAAAGGAATATTTCCTGCCTCTTTTTCTTCCAGCAGAGCACATAAACTTCAGATTTACCTTGTCATACCCTCCAGGGTACGGTGGTCACCACAGCCATTAATGTGTGTGCACAGAGGAATGAACTTATACAATGCCAAGGACCTGGTGGGGGGGAAAAAAGAAACAGTGAGAAAAAGAGATATGTGTACAGAGCTTTAGAGATGGTGACCCCGCTTTTCCTCGGGACTCAGATTAGAAAAGATTTATCGTACATGGTCAAGAGGAGCTCCAACTAGTTCCCACCTTCAGAAATTAAAAGGAAGGACACATTTTGATTTGAGAACAAGGCATGTAGAAGAAGGAGAGGCTTTTACAGATAGAGTCGTGTGCAAGCCATTGTTGCATTTTTGCACACTGACATGCTGAAAGCATTATTTCAGGGGAAGAATGTAGGTTTTAATGTGCCTGATCCCAAAGCCCACAATGAATTGGAAATACGACCTAACTTCTCCACACAAACAGCCAAGCTACAAAATGAAAGTTTAAAAATCTAGTATAGTCTGTAAAACATGGTGAGTGTATATTGCTTTGAAGAAATGATAATAAACTATATACTATTAGTCTCCTCACAACTCAGGAGAAAAGTTTTTCACTCTGCTTTCCTTCCTCGGGCTCTTTGGGAGCCACAAAAGAAATTCTGGTGAAGATACTTCACATGAAAAGTCTTTATAGACCCAAGCCTTAGGTGAAATCTGCCTCTCCTGTCGACTCTGTAAGTTCTTGATCCATTTCATTTAGAAAGAGTGGCTTTTTTTTTCTTGTCTTCATCATGAACTTGGCTTCCTCTATACATGGTTATATTTTTGGCTTCCCAGAATTTGAGAATTTGAGACTAGTTCTAGGAAGTACAGAAACTATGTGGACAATGAGTACCAAAAGTCAGAAATGCTCTTGGCCCTAGATACTAAGAGCTGTAGCAAAGTGAAGTAAATGGTATATTTCCACAAACTCATAAATGCAGAGAGTGTAATTTCCATATTTTCCAAGAACTGGTTTTCCCAAGAAGTCATGTGGGAGGCAGAAAAAACATAAAAGAATTTTAATGATTTCTTCAAACCCACACTGCCAAGGGCCAGTGCAAAGAAAATGACAACAAAATGAAAAGAGGTGTATGCAGATAGAATGTCTGCTCCTCCTCCCTTTGAAGGAGGAAAGGATTTGGGAAGAAGAAGAAGAAAGGAAGAAAAGGAAGAGAAGAGGGGAGACAGGCAAATGGAGTAGGGGAAGGAGAGAGGGGCTCAAAGAATTAGGAGGAAAAGAATAAGGCCACCGAAGGAAAATCTGGGCCACTGCTCATTTCCTGAAATCAGCAGACTTCCTCCTGTGCTAGTGCCTGGCAATGACCAAGTGGCAGGATGCACTCCTGGGGCTCTGCGCACACATCACCTTCTTCCTGTGAGACTTCACTGGAGTAACTGGTGGCAAACGCATCCTCACGGTTGATCCTCTTGTGTTTCTTTTCTTCAGTGGTCCTTTCTTTCTTCTTGTGCATTCAGCACCAGAAGTTGTACCTGTGTAATCATTAGGCTTTTGATTTAAGGAAATACCATCACAATTTCTGGGATTTGAGGGACAAAAAGCATAACAGGGCAGAAGTAGTTACGTTTGGAAGGAAGAATTATTGATATTTCACGCCATGTTTTTAGTGGTCTTGCAGGGATTGGAAACCAATTATATAATAGGTACATCTATCTTGAGTTCTAAAACAAAAAGTTGGGGAGGGTGGTAATTGGGCAGCAGAGAGACTGTAGTTACTGGATAACGAATACAGAGGGATATGCTTCAGGAGACAAGGTTTGGAATGCTGTTTTGGTGGGATGATGGGGAAATACCAACAATGATGGTAGCGTAAGGTGGCTGTTTTGTCCTAATGGACAGTTTCATCACCTTAGAAGGGGAAGATCAAAATGCTGGGAAAAAAAATCATTATGTTCATCAAGAAATTAAATTCTCCTAGAACATTAATCATTTCATTCTTAAAGTCAATTCCATTTGTGTAGTTTTAAGTAATAGGTGCATTCCTGAAAAGCTAAGTGAGATCACACATTCAACAAACATGAGTGCCTACTCTCTCCTAGACATTTGCTTTATAAATCAAATTTTATTTTTAAGTTTTCCAGCGACCTTATAGTACATACAATACTAAAACAAGAATTCTAATCACAATATGCATAATCCTAATGTGATATTTACTTGCACATTTGTATTTTTGTGTGTGTGTGCTTCATGGTCTGAAAGAGTGATACTTTGTAATAAATCCTTAAAACTCATAAAGTTTTTAAGATTTTAACTACTTTACAAGCCATCTTAATACGTACATACATTTTAGAACTTGTTGAAAAGTTGGGCAAGTTTTTGATAAGACCTCGTAATTTCAATCCAAGAAATTAACAACTTGCCACCAAACAAATCAGACAGTTAATTTTTGTATTCACCATGAAAGGGGTGGGTGGATAGTTTTAGGTCCACCAGTGTTACAGGGACAAAAATTCTTAACCTGCAAAGGAGCAAGTTCCCTTTAAGCTCATTACAAGTACAATTGTAATAGCAACAATCAATACCGTTTTCCCAGTGAAACATGACCAGTAGATCTTGGGTCACTTTGGCATGGCCACACTTTATGAATTATTATTTCTGTTTCTATTTATCCCTTAATAAAACTACACTTTAAACTTTTCAAACTGGCATTTAAATTACTAAATAAAATGAGTATCCCTCATAATGAACCTAAAATGTTAAGAATTTGCTATAATGATGGGATTCTAGTCACCAGTTACAGACACAGGGAAGATGAATATATATTTTTAAGGAGCAAAGGTCTATTTCTCTGTTTCTCTGAAAGTTTTCTTTGCAGCTTCTCAGCAAGGGTCAGGTGACTTGTGCCTGGAGTGGTAAAGCACTTCTAATATGACAGCGATCTTCTAACTAGGTAATTTTCAAGTGTGTATTCAACTCAGAAAGTTGGACAAAATAAGGAAGGCTGGAGAAGTATACTTTCTAAGTGGGATCTAAAGGCTGGCAGGATTTCATGAACTATTCGACTGTTGACATGATAGTCTGTAATGAATGTTGAATGGATTTTCATGATGTCCAGGCAATGCAATCTATTTGTTAAACAAATTGCAGAGGTCAACCCGTGGATCATGGATGGTTGTGTAATTGTAATTATGGTTCTCGGGCCAGGTTTCTACTCCTAGTTCAACTCTGTGGAAATCTGCAAACATCTTGAACATTTCAAAATACCAAGAGAGCTGTCCAAATGGAGCTTGGATCTAGACTTGGGAGTGTCTGGAGCCAGTTCTATTCTTGAATGCATTGCTGTGTTTACCCTCTTCTTGGCTTTCCCATCTTATTAACTAGCTCTCCTCCCAAGGACAGTGAAGTAGAGCAGAACAAACTGCTGGCTAGGGCTGCTCCAGCTTTTCTGAAGGGCAAAGGGTAAGTTAAAGCCAGAGTGTCCTGAAACCCTGAATTAACTCAACTAAAAGTGGAGATTCCTTGTGTCAAAAATGCTTTGTGTTTGAAAGACCGTCTTCGATTTAGCAAAAGCAGCTCTATTATAACCCAACTAACGGCACCAAGTAGTTCTTTTGAGTAGACACATCTGTGTAATTCACTTTCCCTGATTTCCTTTTTTTTAAAATGACTAAACTTCAGATTTGATTTTCCAAAGGATACTTACTCTTTGCTTGCAACCCAATCAATGTGTTTACCGTACAGATGAATTTCTTGGCTTTACTGGCTTGAAGAATGCAATTCTGTTTTCTTAAAAGTTACTTTACCTAATTGGAAATCTTTATTTTTAAACTTAGTGAAATGAAATTGTGTATTTCATTGCTTGGATTTTGCTTGGATTTTTCATAGAACATCACTTATTTTTCCTCTACCTGCTTGCTTTTCCAAATGCCTTTTCTATCACGAACCCACTCCCACCTGCTCTGCCTATTTCTGTCCGCCTCTCCTCCCAACACCCTTTCTTTCCTCCTGCCCTGTTTCAGGATACAGTACAGCCTGAATGTGGCAGACAGGCTGGCTGATGAACATGTTCTCATCGGGTTGTACGTCAACAGGCTCCGGAACAACCCACCATGGTTAGTGCAGGTTTGGCTGCTTGACTGTCCTTAGAGAGGGTAACAGTCTGCTCCCTTGACAAGAAGTCTCAGCAAGGGGCAAGTGGATGCCCTTAGCGACCTAAGGCTCACTAGGTCATCTTTGAATTGACTCAAATTAGACGTCCTTCATGACGTTAGTTTGAACACTTCCCACTCATATACCATGGAATTCATACCCTTGTTTAAACATAGCGAAAGGCAAAATTTGTGTAAACGGATGCCATGCTAAATATTAGCCTTCAGTGGATGCCGGACTCTGGGTCTCCCCAGTCGATTGCATTATATGTGCCACGTCAAATGCCCGCAAAATAGTGATGCAAGAATTTTCTTATTCCAAGGACATGGATACCTCCACTGATTTGGAAGACAATGCTCCATTAATTTAAGATTGAAGTAAAAGAGAGGAAAAGTGACAGGATGGGATCATACCATGGAAATCATTTCCCTAATCACAACAGTGGGAGAAATTGTCTTTCAACTCTTCTCTGGCTTACAAATGTTTCTGGGTAGCCATCCTGATAAAGTCTGCTTTCAAGTCCCAGAATATGCAAAGCTTTCTTCCAAATGTGTTAAAATGTACGAATTCAGATAGCCCCTGTGTATTCAGATAAAGGCATTCTTAAAGATTTTCTCTTCCTATTTTAATTGCGACGTAGGAGATTCCTCTCATTGGTTAAAGTTACTTGGTTGTGATAATATACATGGGGTAAAAATGAAGATAAGTGGACAGACTATATATTTATCATATGTTTCAGCCTAGTTTAGACTCCTGATTTACAAATGTGTTTACCCGTTTCTTAGAAATATGTGAATTTTGCTTAGTAACTCTAACTTTCTCTGAACTAAAAGCCAATGGACTTCTTTTTTTTGTAATTATTAACTATGAAGTGAACCAAGGGATTAAATTGCCTTTAAAATAGCTGGCCTCCTTTCCATTACAATTTCACAAAAAGCATCCCTGAAACACATGATGGCCATTACTCAGTCCTCATCACCTTCGCCACTTGGTATTGTTAGCCACTTCTTTGTTTCTAGAACTCTCCTTCCTGGACTGTTTCCTGTTCCCGATGCCTGTAACTGTTCTTACAAAATTAGTACATGAGGTGTTTCAGGAGATAATGATGTACATCTATTAGAAGTTACATATTTACCTTAATTTGTATCTTAAAAATATGTAAGCAGCACCCTAGTTTCATTTTATACCATGTCCTAGTTTCACGAAGATAAAATTAAATAGCACTCTTCGGTTAACCCCACCTTTTGTTCAAAGTTGCCGAGCTTGTAGGTCACACAGTTCCTCTTCTTTATTATATCTCAGACTCTCAAAAGTATGAGCGAGAAGAGTGACAGCTTTAATCTTACTCCCAGTGAATTTGGTTCCCCAATGTTATATGGTATCTGAAACAATAGAACTCAATATGGAATTACCAAAAAAAAAAAAAATGTATTGACAGTCCTCAAAGAAGAAGTCAATACAGATTCAATCGTGTCTGAAGGCGAAGCTGTGGTCTCACACTGTGTCCTCTCCCCCATAATTCTGAGCACACTCCAGCTACTTCCAACACTCTTCTTTGACCTTTTCTTAATTAAATTTGTGAGAAAGAAATCTCCAAAGAGGAAATCTCACAGTTTGTCACCACCAGCCCTTTTCCCTACTCAAGTGATTGATCACAATGACTTGATGGTCACTTAAGACACTAAAACTGTCTCAGCAGAGACACCTCACATCTGCTTGATGAACGCAGGAGGCCATATCTATTTGGAAAACAAAGCAGAATTTAAGACTGACCAACGAAGCCGACTCCTTGTGAATAGCTGTTGCCCTCCGTATTTCTCAATGCTTTCTCCTGTTCTTAAAAATTCCCAACTCTTTTTTGAATTTCTCATTTTTCCTGTATTTCCTTTTTGTTGAATTACATCCTCACCATTCCCCACACTTGCCGTGATTATATAAGTGATGGGGTGATGTCTCACCTTCTCTGTCATAATAGTTATAATGCTTCACCATCATTCAACTCTGGTGAGATATGTCAGGGTTATAATCCTAACAGCTACCGTTTTTTAAAACACATGCTTCCTGCTAAGCACTGTGTCAAAACCTTATTTACATAATTTCTCCTAGCCCTTAATGTAAGCCTGTAAATACATTCATCCCCATTTTGTAGATCAGGAAAGGTATCAGTTTACAGAGTTCACATGACTCTCCCACAGTCATACAGCTACAAAACAGTGGATCCAGGATTTAACCTACCTCATCCCAAACACCTAACTACTATGCTACATTGCCTCTTATAAAGCCTACATAAACAGAAAGCCCTCCAGAAAGCTTTTCATGACACTGCTCCCCACTGCATCTACCCTATATCTATTTCCTGAAGTTGCAAATCCTACTACGTTATTTTTATTTCATTTTGACAGATATTTTGAGCACATACTAGTAATAGGAATGGTGATTGTGTTACCATTTTTGTATTTAGTCTATGCATTGTTGTTTCCCATTGTAATTACAATCTTCAAAAGAGTAGGAATTTTGTCTTCAGTCTCTTGTATCTCATCATGGCAACCTGGATATGAATAATACATTTTACATTACTGGAGTACTTTGAAAATTACAGAACCCTTTCTTACACATTATTTGCTCATCAAAGCTCTGTAAGTTTGGATATTATCAATTCTCTTTCACTGAGAAGTAAATGCTAGCTCTGACACATTAAGAGACTTATCCAACGTCACATGCTAGCAAGGGCTTGCACAGAGGTCTTCTGACACTGGGTCCCATCTATTTTCCACCCCATTCTTCAGGCTCCCTATCTGCACATCCTTCATGAGATGGTCTACAGATAGGAACCTAACTGCTGTTCTTGATTAAAATATTTGTTTTGTCATTATTCGTGTATGCTCCTGCTTAACTCTGGGGGACTTTTCCCCATACTAAGGACTTAATACAATGGGAAACTGACTCATTTGTAAATAGTCTGCTGCTAAATTAGAGAAACCCTTGTGTTCTTGCTGGTTCTGATGTCAGATAAGCCAAATAAATTAACTGTGGCTCAAGGGAGAATTCCTGCTGTCTTCCTAATTCAGGGAAGTCTTAAAAGCTTGAACGGTTTTCAGCCACCTTTTCCAATGGGGGAGAAGGGATATCAAAATGTAATGAGTTGAGGGCTTTTTCTGCCCTTCCCTAAAGCTTATCAAGTGCTGGCCTTGCTAGTGGTTTATTGGGACCAACTGATGGGCAGACTAAGAAGATGGGAAACCAGCCCAGAACTTCCAACTCTACCCAACTCTAATTATATCCTTGATACCGTATGCATAAGCTTCTGACATAGTATTCTCAGCTCTGAAAAGACCCCCCTCTGTAAGGGAGAGAGTGCAGTTAAAGGCTACAGTCTATCCTTTGATGTCATGATCAATTACTGTCACTTAATTAGACCCCCTGATTGCACATCAATAGGTTAAAATTTTTTCTGCTTATGTTTTTCTCTTAAGAAAATTTATTTAAATAATTTTTATATTGTATAAATATCCATACCAATAAATTATATATTTGATTCCATTTCTGGATTTCATAGATGGGGTCTAAATTATTATCGACTTGCCTGCTTAAAACCTTTTAATAGATTTCTACTGCACTTGGTTTGCACCCCAGCCCTGACCATGGCCTACAGGCCTGTGCATGACCCAGCCCTTGCCTAGCCCCATACCAGCCTCAGTGTCATGGGCTTCTCCCAACTCAGTCACAATACTTAGCAGCATCCACTTTGATCAGTCCTACAAACAGTTCCTAAAACTGCCTCAAGACCATGTTACTAGTTCTACCCTATGCCAAGAACATTCTTCCCATTTGACCCTTGACATCGCCTGCCATACACCCATGCTCTGACCTCCCTTACATGTATGTAAAGGCTGCTTCTCTGGCTTCAAACTCAGATTAAAGGCATCTCCTTAAGTAGGTCTCCCATACTAGTCTCTATCATGGCCTACCATTTATTTCATTCTTTCCAGAACTGCAATCATTGGTTGATAAGTTGGTTGGTTGATTAGTTTACCAGCTATCTTCGCCGTGAAGCAGGGAGTTTCTCTGACTTGTTCATTGCCATATCTCTGGCACCTAACACAGAGCCTGGCGCACAGTAGGTGCACAATAAATATCTGTTAATGTCATGGGATATTGATAGTGCTATCGGTATAAAATTCCCTCTCACCCTAAACAAAATTATTAGAAGTTCTTGGCAAATCTTTTTTACTAGTAAAATAAAGATTTCTACTTTTAAAATAAATCACCTATTATAAATTAGCCCTTTAGTTGAACATTTTGTGTAAGAGTATAAAGTAGGTGAAAAAGCAAAGTATTCAGCTTTGCCTATGGAGTAGTGGTAAACCTGGGTAACCCAAGTATCAACAATTCACTGACATGGGGAAAATGACTGATGGGGGGCAAAGAAAAAAGAAAAACTAAAAGTGATATTGGGAAAGAATCTATTTGTCACTTTAACGTTCTCTGATTTCTTCCACTTTGTATTCGTTTTCTAGAGCTACTATAACAAAATACCACAGACTTTGTATCTTTGACAACAGAAATTTATTTTCTCACAGTTCTGGAGGCTGGAGGTCCAAGACCAAAGTGCCGGCAGGGCTGGTTTCTCCTGAGGTCCCTCTCCTTGGCCTCAGATGGCTGCCATCTTGCCGTGTTCTTACATGGCCTTTTTTCTGTGCAGAAACATCTCTAGCTCTCTTCCTCTTCTTATAAGGACACCAGTCATATTGGCTTAGGGCCCCACCCCTACGACCTCATTTTACCTTAGTTAACCTCTTTAAAAGACCTACTCCAAATACGGTCACATTCTGAGGCACTGGGGGTTGGGGCTTCAACACATGAATTTTGGGGAAGACACAATTCAATCCATGACAACATCAACACTAAATCCGCTGAAGTGTATGCCTTTAATATTTTTAATATGTAAGCTAAAAATTGGACCCTTTTCAGTAAAGGTTGATTTTGAAAAATGTAAATGTGTTGCAGTCTGTTGAAAGAAAAAAATTATTATCTGCACTCACTGAAAGTATCTCTTTTATAGGAGTTTTCATTTCCGTATTAATACTATTTTTTTTATTCCATAAGATGTTTAGGAGTTTCAGGTATAAAACAAGACTCCTGAGAAAGGTATTCCCTTAGAATTCTAGAAATATCAATCTGAAGAATATCATACCACCAGCGTGCATATCTGCATTGACTACATTGTACACAGAAGTTTTCTCAGAATACTCAGATGGGAAATTGATTTTAAGATGAGCTCATTTCTCGGGGCCCCTGGGTGGCTCAGTCAGTTGAGTGTTTGACTTCAGCTCAGGTCATGGTCTCACAGCTTGTGAGTTCAAGCCCCGTGTTGAGCCCTGTGCTGACAGCCTGGAGCCTGCTTCAGATTCCGTGTCTCCCTCTCTCTCTGCCCCTACCCTACTCGCACTCTGTCTCTCTCTGTCAAAAATAAATAAACATTTTTTTTAACTTTATAAAAAAAAAAGATGAGTTCATTCCTCTGATTCTAATACATTTTCAGTTTCCATGGAAAACAAGAGAGACACTACCAATCTGATGAGGTCATTGATGCAAATTAGCTAGTGTAGAACTAGGCACATGGGGGAATGACTCAATAGTGATTCCTTATTTAATTTTGAATAGGATTAAAGGCATACAATAAAGTAGATTTAAAATCTCCTATTGTAAAACCTGTCCATTATAATATGGTAGAAAAAAATGATAGCTCATGGGTATTCATCAATATTGTTAACTGGATGACCTTCAGAGTATGTTTTCTCCAAATGCGCTCAAATAAAGAACTTGGCATGGGACCTGGTCTCATATGTTGCTTGATAAATTGTATAAAAGGGACATTTGCGGGGCGCCTGGGTGGCTTGGTCGGTTAAGCGTCCGACTTCGGCTCAGGTCATGATCTCACGGGCCGTGAGTTCGAGCCCCGCGTCGGGCTCTGTGCTGACAGCTCAGAGCCTGGAGCCTGTTTCAGATTCTGTGTCTCCCTCTCTCTCTGCCCCTCCCCTGTTCATGCTCTGTCTCTCTCTGTCTCAAAAATAAATAAAAACGTTAAATAAATAAATAAATAAATAAAAAATAAAAGGGACATTTGATTACAAATAAATGGCAGTGTTGCCACTTTGGGGAAACAAGAGAAAGCTGTCACTGTTCAGCTAACTCGTCCCTCTGTTTAGGAAATCAGAAATGTAAAGTCCACCTACTGCTTCCGTAAAATCTTTCATTGATTCAACTAAATGGTCTTACTTCTTTTTTGGTATACCCTAGAATACTGGCCAGTAACCAACCAAACGTTCGAGAGCAAAAAGCTAAGTTATAGGTAAGGAGATGATCATGCAAAAATGATTATACTGAGACAGTGTTACCTGCTTTGTAGAGGTAAAAGTAAAAGGAATACTCCCATAGAGTCTCACCGTGTGCCCTGGCACTGCTCTAAATGGTACATAATAATCCTCCCAGCACACCAGGAGGTATATTATCACTATATCCCTGTATTATAGGTGAAAGAACTGAAGCACAGAAAGGTTAAGTGATCTGCCCAAGGTCACACAGCTTGTAACTAAGAGGGCTGAGGTTTGAATTCAGAAATGATCCAGTCCCACCTCGCACCCACTCTTATATATCATTCCTATCCGTATTCACCCCTAAGAGTAAGCATTTCTTCTGAGTGGGAGCTTACCTTTTTCAGATACCATCATCTGCTCTCCTAATCTTTAAAACAACAACAGAATTTGAACCAAAGAGAATTTGCCATGACTGCAGGTGGGGAAGATCTGATGTTGATAAGTATGGAAGAGTGTAATGACATTTCTGTGAACCTTAACACCTAAAAAGAGCAGATAAGGAATCTGCATCCGGCAACTGAGTGTATCTTGATTCCAATTCCGCCAAATGTGAATACTTCACAGTTCAATTTTAGACGGCATGGTTAGTGTTAAAGTACTGTGTTTTATCTTTACCCTTCTGATTTTCCCAATGTTGAGAATACACGCAGAGCCAAGAAGGATATAGAAACGTGGACCAAAGTCCATGACGCTGCAAGCCAGAGAGCTAACCTGTGTTTGTTCTTTTGTCCAACTAACGCTTAGGCACTTCCTGCTGTGTTCCAAGTGCTGTGCTAAACATTCAAGATCTAATGGTGACAAAATGGAACCATTCTTTCCTCAAAAAAGCTACAGTTTAGTAAAGGATAAAGACAAGTGAAAAAGCAATGAAAACGCAAAGGGTAACAGGTACAATAAGGGCAGTGAGATGCCGTGGGATATGTGAGGAGCAAAATCCCGAATTTAGAGGTTGGAAGTGAGGGTAGGAAATGGCAGCTGAAGCCAACAGCAGGATGATGAGGAATCGGCCAAGTGGAAGTGGGTGAAGGAGGCAGAGAGATCGTTCAGAGCAGAGAAAATGTGGAACTTCTTGAGGAACTTGACCCGGTAAGGCTGCTAGAGTACCAGGGGTAAAGGATGAAGCTAGATTATGCAGGACCTTCTGAGTCTTATGGAGGAGTTTGAAAACTGAGAACCCATTGAAAGATTTTATGCATAGGAATGTTACAGCCAAATTCATTTTTAAAAGATCACCGACCACAGGATGCAAAATGAATTGGAGGGAAGACTAAGTCTAAAATGGGAAGAACCTATTGAGAGGGCTTCATGACAATTCTGGATGACAGTGGCCTGGAACACACCCGTGACCATTGGAACGGAAGGAAATGGACAGTTTGAAGAGGGTAGAATGCATGGCCTTGGTGTTACAACAGTGAGCTGATAAAGTCAGGGTGTCGATAAAGGAGTTTGAAGGCATCCCTATAAGGATGCCATTATCCTGGTAAGTTTTATCATTTTTATCCAGGAAGATTGCCATTTCATGATTTCCTATCTTTTCCTTTTAAGCCAGTCGTTAAAGAGACACCAGTTGAAGCTTTGAGAGTTAGTTCATTTCCCTCCGCGTTCGTTAGTCCCCTAAAACCACTTCTTGGGCCCCAGAATCACTTTGCTCCTTTCCGCCCCACCTCTCTTCTGCTCACTGTGCTCCCGAAGGCCTGAACGGGCTCTATTCCCATAGCATGTTGCTCTCAACCAACTGCGAAACAACCTGATCAAGTAAACCTCCACTTCAGCGCGACTAGGAATGCCTTCTCAAGCGGTAATCCTCCTCTCAGCTGTTTGCATTTTAATAGAAGAGTAGTGCCTGAGGCCCAGTGGCCTTAAAAAATTAATCTCTGGTGATAAAATTCCTTTCACCCGTTCAGGAAGATGGAAAAATATTAAGAGAAAATTTAGAAGTATTTCCGCTGCCCTTTAGACCACATTAGTATTTGGTTGACTGTCCTGCCTGGGAAGTCAGTACAGGCTTGTAGAGAAACCAAAGAAATGTGAACAAACCCTGGGTTCCCAGAAACCTTTGCTAAATCACAGTTTAGTAGGCCCTACCTCAGCCGAGGCCACTTAAGTTTCTTAGGATGCCATTTTGAATCACTAGCAACACACAATGGCCATGCATTTAAGGTAGAAAGTGGAGAGCTTTCAAAATAATAGATTTTTCTGCTCTGAAATACAGTCTACACAGCAGCCACTTTTCAATTCATCATGGTCTTGTAGCAAGATTACTGATTATAAAGTCTTGAAATGAATAGCCAGGGATGGAGAAAGTGTTGGAATCGGTATTTCTCTAACGATTTGGGGATTATTGGCCATTCATTTTCAACTATTTGTAATTGGAGTCTTGAAATAATGGAATTTATCAGAGGAATGCCTCATTCACCCTTGTATAATTTGAACATACTAAAATGGCACATGTGGACTCATAAATCGTTTGTGTGCACAAAGGGGTAATATATCACTCCACCCCTCATTCACTCAGGGCTGGGGGAGGGAAGGCATGGAAGTATGAGTTATAGCTTACTAGACAGGATCCCATAACTTCACGTCTTACATCTCCAAGAGGCTTTTTTAATGTAGCCTTTATATTATTTATACTTGCTGGTCATTCATGATAAAAGGCACTTTTATCATGAGGTTTTTTATCAGTTTTTTTTTTATTATTTATTTATCAAAACACACACAAATGTTTTTGACAAAGTCACTTTCAGGCAAACAGATCATTGCTCTGGGCTAAGAGCAGCAGCCCTGTTGTCTACACAGACTGTGCTGAAATTAGGCATACTATTTCTAATACCAGCCAGAAATGATAAAAATGTTAAAATCAAATTAAATTGTTTTCTTTGTGGGGTAGTTTTATGTTTAAAGTGAACACACTGTGACTTTTTTATTAAAGCGATGACAAGAAATTCAGTTATTATTTTTAACCACTACAGAGTGCAGACATTGTGTTATAGAGACAAACATCTGCTTTATGGCATCAGTTCTCCAGAACTAACACCTTTTGCTGTTAGAATTATTTCTTACTCCAAGTCTTTGTTATGCTGATTGAAATCTCAATCTCTGGGGATTGGTACCACACATATGTGAGCCTGGAACCTAGAATTTTCTGGGTTAAGGAATGTTTATAAAATACCGTAGATGCTGCATGGATATCAAATACTCATAAAAAATTATTTCTTTTATATGGTTTACATTTGGGGTTTATTTCATGTGTTTAGATTTTCCATTTTATTCTCAAGATCTTCTAGATCCTTGCCACTGAAAGTTTTGTCCTTAGACCAGCAGTATCAGTGTATCTTGGAAGCTTCCATAGGAATGCAGGTTCTCAGGTTCTACCCCACGCAACCTACCCTATCACCCCCAGCTACAGAACGAGGAACTACATTTTTTACAAGATCTCCCAGTCATACGTATGTACGTTAATACTTGAAAAGCCCTACTCTACATGGTTGTTGGATGGGAGTATTTTGAAGGAGACATGAATCATGAATGAATCTGAACAGGTTGCTTAAGAAGCAGAATAATGTGTTCTAGGCATCGCATTAGCTTGATGTGTTTTACATGCATTATCTCCTATGGACAAAAGGAAAAGAGAAGAGTTTTTATTGAGGGTAGAGAAGTGACTTAGTAAATGTAGATATTCAGGAATATTCTACGTGGTTATTGTAGCCCAGAGAAAAGGGCTAAATCTAAAGTGGAAGTATTCAGGATAACAACAGGTATAGTTTACACGTGTGAGGAGTATAGACTGGTACAGAGATGATGGATACAGGAATGTTTTCTGAATGATAAGAGACAATGTTACAGGAATGGATTCAGCCAGCCAGGGAAGAGCGATTTGGAAGTGACACAGCTAATATTCTGGAAGCACATGATGATGTTCACTCACCTTCTCATTTTTGAACAAAAATTAAAAGACTGGGTTGCATATTTACTTTATGTGTGAACATACATGTAAATAATATACGTGCATGTTGCTTCTTGTGGATTCAAGTCTTTGCAGTGGATGATTCTTACAACCTTACCATTGGCATAGAAGTGTGTTACTTTCAGTGTATACTCATGAGTATTGACCTTTTTTCTTTAAGAATCATGGGCGGGGAATATAAATGGAGGAGAATATATTTAAGGATGAGAGAAACTAGTTTCTATTCTTGATTCTGACCCGGTACTCACCATGATAACTGATAAGCCAAACTGTAACCATCTAGCCGGTTAACAGCATTGGCATTACTGGTATGTTTCATAGAAACTTTTTATTAATTTTTTTTTCAACGTTTTTTATTTATTTTTGGGACAGAAAGAGACAGAGCATGAATGGGGGAGGGGCAGAGAGAGAGGGAGACACAGAATCGGAAACAGGCTCCAGGCTCCGAGCCATCAGCCCAGAGCCTGACGCGGGGCTCGAACTCACGGACTACGAGATCGTGACCTGGCTGAAGTCGGACGCTTAACCGACTGCGCCACCCAGGCGCCCCCATAGAAACTTTTTAATGGCATGCAAAACTTACTCTTAAGTGAAGGGCCTTCTCAAATACGGGAGAGTTGATAATGCGTCTATTCGCTTTAGTTTTTTTAGGGACTCAGATCATCCTTATTCTAGTATTAACAATCTACAATTATAAGAGACAATAAACAATTCCCATTAATGTCATTAGAAGCCACTCCTATAATTCCACTGCTCTAGAAGTAAATAGAAAATGGCAAGTTACCTGGGTAGTAATATTATAGTTAACAGTTTGTATTAGTTATCTATTGCCTCGTAACTAATTGTCCAAAAACTTAGCAGCTTAATGGAACAAACATTTACTATCCCCCAGTGGGTCAGGAATCCGGCATGGTGCCCGTGACTCAAGGCTTGTCATGTGGTTGCAATCAAGCTGTTAGCTGGGGCTGCTATCTTATCTAAAGGGTCTATGTGTGGGATTTCATTCACAAGGTTATTATTGGCTAGCTTTGGTTCTTTATCACATGGGCCTTTCCATGGGCTGCTTGATGACATGGCAGCTAGCTTCCCACAGAGCAAGCCATCCAATGAGCTCAAGAGAGAGAAATCATACTCAGGATGGAAACCATGGTCTTAATCTTGAAAGTGACATTCCATTACTTCTGTCCATGAAACTGAATAGAAACTGACTGTTTCTATTCATTAAGAGCAAGCCAGTAAGTCCAGCCCATACTAAAGGAGGAGGATTACACACACAAGGGTGAATACCAGGAGGTAGGTATCACTGCAGGCTGACCACAACTGGGTTTGGTTTTTGTTTTTTTGTTTTTTTTGGTGCTTCCATATTTTCTGACATGCCCATTGTGGACATGTATTTCGTATGTAATAAGGAAGTAAAAATGTTAAAGGCAATAAAACTGAAGAGAAAATATTACTTTTTAAAGTTTATTTATTTATTTATTTGAGAGAGAGAGAGAGAGAGAGAGAGAGAGCATACAGGAGGAACAGAGAGAGAGAGAAAGAGAGAGGGAAAGAGAGAGAGAGAATCCCAAGCAGGCTCCTTGCTGTCAGCACAGAAAAAGAGAAAATATTCTTTTATCAGAAATGTTGATGAGAAAAGTAACTTGTTTGGAGTTTTCTTAGTAAGACATTTAATTAACTGAAGACAGGATTTATTAACGCAACTTCCTGGCCACGTGTTAAATCGTGCCATGAATCCACGTCTGAGATCGTGAACCTAACAGGGTTTCATATAGCTTTCAAATTTTTACACCAAAAAATTGAAATAGCAAGCGCCTCTGGTGGTAATATACATCCATCCGTCTTTCTCACTGCCTCACGGTCTTCTTGCTCTGTTCTCAATAGCATGCTTGAGAGTTCGAACCGGCTCGATGAAGAACACAGACTGATCGCCAGGTACGCGGCAAGACTGGCAGCAGAGTCCGCTTCGTCTGTAAGTAGTTTGAGTGAGAGTCTGTCATGTTCACTGTTATCCTTACAGTTGGTGCGACGACAGCAAAGCTGAGAACTTGTTACTGTGTGACCTGCAGGACCTAAACACGAGCCTTCTACTTCTATTTTTCACCGTCCGGCTATGGGTCTGGTGTGGCATAAATCGTAGCTTTAGGTATTCTGTTACAACACTGCTGAACCAGCCCAACACCGGGTGTGTCTGGATAATTCCTGATCAGTTAAGAGAAAGAGGAATGACTCAAATCCACAACTGGCTCAGATAAGTTTCCACTTTTATCGATATGTAGTGTATACAAGAAACAGAAAACTATGTACTGAAATCAGAGGAAAAACCTGGATCACAGCTCGAAGCTGCCGTTCACTAGGCTTAGCTATGGGAAGTCATTTAGGTTATAAAACATAGGACCCCGAATCCTTTGTTAGCAACACAAATCACTTCTTTGTTAAAAGAAATGCCAATTAAAAAATCATAGAAAAGCTTTATGAGAGCCAGACATTTACCAAGCTTAATCTTTCTACAGTCAGGTGTCTGGACATTAAAAAGCAGGCTGAGTTTTTTCATTTCTGGGGGCGTAGGCAATTGATGCCATTTTTAAAAGCTTGGCATTCTTTAGTGGAAAGATTAATTGTGATTTTTTTTTAATTTGTTTAAAAACCAGTTGAGGAACTTCTAAAATGTACTGTAGAGCAAAGAAAGCAAAGCGCAGGGAACTATACATAATCTGACTCTGTTTTTATAAAAAATGACAAATTAAACCTTCATTAAATGCACACATACATGTACATATATAAATACAGTATGTGATTACATGTATATACATATGTAAATGTACATACATATGTAAAAGTTGACTTTTATTTGGAAATATGAAAATCAATCTATCCTTGTTGTAAAAAATCTTCTTGGGGTACCTGGGTGGCTCAGTCGGTTAAATGTCCAACTTCAGCTCAAGTCATGATCTCACAGTTCATGAGTTTGAGTCCCGAGTCAGGCTTTGGAATCTGTGACTCCCTCTTTCTCTGCCCATCTCCTACTCACGCTATGTCTCTCTCTGTCTCTCAAAAAATAAATAAATGTTAAAAAAAAATTTTTAAATCCTCTTGTAATTATAATCAATGTATTGTGTAAAAGAACTCATTTGATACAATAATACTTTGATTTTACAACAAAAAGTACGTCTATAAATATACATATGTATATATGTATTTAGATATAATCATAGGCCGTATTTATATATATGTATATATGTATGTGTATTTAGTCAGGGAAATTTGCATATATGTATAATTTGTTAAGATTAATTTCTGTGTATGAGTATATATATGTATATATATATATATATATATATATGTATATATATATATAGAGAGAGAGAGAGAGAGAGAGAGAATGGAGAAAGCTGTGACTGCATATACACTAGTTGTTAAAACATGACCAGGAGTGATGAGTGTTATGCCATCAATGTGGAGGAAGGATGTATATATCCATTAATGTAAAATTACATACATGAATAAAGAAATGCTAATAAGTATGTTGACCAAAAGAAGAAAAGAAAATCCTATTAACTGTGATTTTCAAACCATGACATTTTTTTATTGTGCGTTACAGTGATTGAACAGTAATTCTAGAGAGGTATCTCAACAGGGAAGTATTTTTTACACCCACCTACACTGAGAGAACTGTCACAGTGGGGACAGCACAGCAAGAATGAAATCGCTCCCAAAGACTTCAAGTCAGAAAGCTACAAGACTATGTCTTCTACGTTTTGTGTGTTTGCCTGCCAGAGAATTCTGTTCTGCTTCTGCTCGCAGAGGCGTCCCCCGAGATTCACAGAGAAGTCGGTCCTTAGGAGATGAATGGCAATTTCATGTATTTGCTTTTCCTGTTTTGATAGAAATAGTTTTTTTTCTTTCCTGTCTGCATATCTCATGATTCCTGTCTCCTCACACACATGTGGGTTTCCATTCCCAATGTTAAACAGCATAAACCACATGTTTTACAGCAGCCGACGCAGCAGAGAAGTGCTCCTGACATCTCCTTCACCATTGATGCGAATAAGCAACAGAGGCAGCTGATCGCAGAGCTAGAAAACAAGAACAGGTAAGGCTTTTTAGACATGCTGGCTTTTTTGATCACAGTGTGTGTTCACTGAAAACTTATAGGTATGCTTTAAAATATCCAGGTTTTTCAGCTGTATGCATATTTAAAGGACGATGTCTTTAGTCAGTGATATTGGCGTCTGAGAAGCTCGTCTTTAGATTTTAGATCTTCGAAAGCTTCATGAGAAAACATACATACAGTTCTGAGATATCAGTGCAATTAATGTTTCCTCTCTAGACAGTATCATTTCCCTTTTACTGACGTGCTTGTTTTTGTTGAAAGTTTATTTATTGTGAGAGAAAGAGAGAGAGTGGGAGCAGAGGGTGGGGCAGAGGGAGAGGGGAGAGAGAAAACCAAGCAGCCCCAACTTGGGGCTCTACCTCACCAACTGTGAGATCATGACCTGAGCCAAAATTAAGAGTAGGACGCTTAACTCGCTGAGCCACCCTGGTGCCCCAACACGCCTGTTTTTGTTAAGGAGCTGTCTCATTCAGAAGGGCCCTCCTGAGTGCCACCCAGAGACAAACAGAAGGCTCTTCTAAAAGAGGCATTTGGAAGTCGCCCGGGTGACTCAGTCGGTTAGCGTCCGACCCGTGGTTTTGGCTCAGCTATGATCTCACGGTTTGTGAGTTCTAGCCCCACGTCGGGCTCCGCGCTGGCAGAGTAGAGCCTGCTTAGGATCCCCTCTCCCTCTCTCTCTGCCCCTACCCTGCTTGTGCTCTCTCTTCCTCTCTCTCAAGATAAATAAACTTTTAAATAAGCAAATCAGGCATTTGGGCTGACACCACTGTCCCCCAGTTGTTGGAGCCAAACACCTCCATGCCCAAGTCCATCAGCAGGACTCTGTCTATTCGACACAGACTGATTCTCAGCCGACCCCCACAGCATATCCCAGACTGTCCACTCCGTTTCCACCATTAGCAGCAGCCCAACCTGTCACTGTGTAAAACACAAGTCATATCATGTTATTTTATGTTCAAAACTCTCTGACGGGTTTCTGTCACACTTCGACTGAAACCTACCCTTCTTACCGTGGTCTGCAAGGTCTAACCTGGGCTGATGCCTGCCTACCTTGCCAGCCTCAGCAAATCCTGCTCAGTGTGCTCCTGCTCACCTCTTTCCTTGCAGCCTGTGTTCTCTAAAGTTCTAAATTGTTCTCTGAAGTTCTAAACAGTCTAAACTGTTCTCTCAGTTTAGGGCGCTCTTCCTTAGGGTCGCTGCATGGGCAGGCCCTTCTCATCATTCAGGTCTTACCTCACAAGTCCTCCCGTCGAATCATTCCCACTACCTCCTGCGCCAGGAACCGCTCTCTATCACAGCTCCTGGTATGCGTGTGAGACATCATTATCTGAAATAATTGCATCTATGTGTCTGTTTCCTTCTTCCCTGACTGAAATGGAAGTTCTTTGAGAACAGAGACCATGCCAAAGGGCCTCTGGGTTCTAGGCCCATGGTTAGGATGTTGCAGAAGCTCAGTAAATATATATTGAGTGAGAAAAATAATTAATTACAGAGTTAGATCTCAAACTCAATACTGAGTGGGTCCAACGTGTACATTCTAGATCTCTTAGAAGAGCACCAAACTGTCTTAACACTGAATCCCAATCTTTTTTTTAATTTTTTTTAATGTTTATGTTTGAGAGAGACAGAGAAACAGAGCATGAGTAGGGGAGGGGCAGAGAGAAAGAGGGAGACATAGAATCCAAAGCAGGCTCCAGGCTCTGAGCTGTCAGCACGGAGCCCGACGTGGGGCTTGAACTCATGAGCCATGAGATCATGACCCGAGCGGAAGTTGGATGCTTAACCAACCGAGGCACCCGGACGCCCCCACTGAATCCCATTCTTAAACACTGATGTCACTTCTGAGATCAAACTGAATAAAGGAGGAGGTCCTGATCCTTGTTTCATGCCTATAGAGTTTGACGTGAGAATTTAGGGATAAATGGTCAAAGTGTTTTCTTGTTTTTTTTGTTTTTTTTTTTAATTTTTGGGACAGAGAGAGACAGAGCATGAACGGGGGAGGGGCAGAGAGAGAGGGAGACACAGAATCGGAAACAGGCTCCAGGCTCCGAGCCATCAGCCCAGAGCCCGACGCGGGGCTCGAACTCACGGACCGCGAGATCGTGACCTGGCTGAAGTCGGACGCTTAACCGACTGCGCCACCCAGGCGCCCCGGTCAAAGTGTTTTTTAACATTCTATGATAAAAATTAAAAAGAAGGTGCAGACTTGGTTGGCATATTTTCCTGTTCTTAGAAAGAGAAAAAGACAACCGTGAAAACTCCCAAGCCCACAAATATCTTATCTTGGTTGCAGTGTTTACCTGCTCTCCTACCTCTCCAAAGCACTTTATTTTCCCTTCAAATCCTCTGCTTCCACTCAGCATGAGGTGAAATCAGGACCTCCTTTAAGGAAATACCCCAGTGACATTGGCCCCCATGCGGAATTCCAGAATCAGCTAGGAGCACCATGGATGTTCCAATGGCCCCAGCTATGCTGTGCTACCAGTCTTACTGCTTGTTTCCAAGATGTTTCTGGATGTTGTACTCTGAATGCGTGTTTGTAGGACCAGAGAGAGAATAAAGAAATGGGAATGAGAAGAGATGGCAGAAAGAGAAGTTTGTCCTGTCTCTTAGTCCTTTCATGGCCCACAGAGTTCCCCACACCATGCCTGAAGAGCATCTAGTCCGTCCTGAACTCATTTGTCTAAACCGGTGGCTTCATGCCCTCCAAGGACCCCAGAACCACGTCCCAGAAGCTTATCCAGGTCAACTTCTGCACTGTAGGAATTCGCCCTAGGAATCCCGTGGTCTCCAAGGTGACAATGAACCCACTAATCAGATCTCTGAGCTTCAGGGGAGGTTAGAGTTCCTCACTTCACTCCATGACTACTCTGGGTGATTCCTGGACTTTTCAGCCATGATTGTTAGAAGATAATGCTTCCTCATAGCACACTTGGAAGAACTAATTGGGATTGGTATTAGGAGTAGCAGTACTCTTTACATTATATGACATAAATCACAGCCTGCATAAGCTAAACCTATCAGAGCAAACACCAAAGACAGAGGGAGTCAGATATCCATGGCCTCTGGAGCTAACCGCCTGGGTTCAAATCACCTCTACCACCTACTTGTTATTGAACTTGGGCAAGTCTTTTAACTGGCCTGTGCTTTGATTTCCTTATTCATAAAACAGATAATAGCAGGACCTATATACAATTTTTATGAGGATTCAATAAAAGAAGATTAAAGAGGAGAGCATAGTTCCTGGGGAGAGGCTAAGAACTCAGTACTCTTTACAGATCTTACCATAATTTTTCTTATCAGAGCTGCTTCTCTCTTTTCCTTCCTTAAGCTAAATGCTGCATCATGGTTCTGTCCTTGGAACTGACAAGGAGAACAAGTGGGAGTCATAGAATGTCAGGATGTTAGTCCTGGCAGAGAACTTCGAAATCTCAGCTTTACTGATTTTCAGGCCCTGTGGGACCTGGGATCTCTATAGAGGTCTGAAGAAGGGGAAGAAGGGCTTGCGGCAGGGCTTTCTTTCACCAGAACAGGCTCCCTTTTAACCATTTGATGTATTGAATTTCCATAGAAAATTTGTCTTAAAGTTTTCCACCAGGGAATGCCAAAGGGGGACAGAAAAAGGTGGAAAACCCCTGAATTATAGTTCAGTCTCCTCACTATACCCGTGAGAGAGGTAGTAACTGATAATGAGCTTCTTAATGCTGGTGTGTTTATGAAGCAGGCAGTTGTAAATCAGCCTTTCGGATGGAAAGCCATCGCCCTTGCTCACCATGTTCACCTTCCATTCCTTATTCCTTAGTGCTTTGTTCTTATTGTCTGTCTTTTGTGCGTTTTGCTGGATGGAAGACTGACCCCTCCCCCAAGAATATGTGTCTTGTAACCTTGCTTAATGGCTTCAAACTCACTTAGGGATAATTTGCCTTGCATAGGTCACCTATCCTTTATGGCGGCCTAATGTTCACCTCAGTGCAGGGCAGCCCAGGCTCCGACATCAATAATAGACTGACACATCTCACCCCTGACAGGGGTCACACCGATCGCACTCTTATGTCACACACTCAATTACAGTGAATCCTTTTAAAAGCACTTTCCTTCCAAGGCTACCCTCATTGAGATCCATTGTTGAGGCTGAAAATGGTAAGAATAAGAAAAAAAATTTTGTCCTAACCGGGGGCTTCTCCGATAAATTCAGTGAGGGGAATGTCATTCCCGGTGAGAGGATGGGGTTATTTAGTTTTGTGAAATGAGCACCATTTATCCTGTTTTCCCTCCGAGCACCTCTTAGCCGGTAGCTGCAATGACTTGATGGTGTCAGGCTGTGATCAGAAATAATCGGAAGATATATTTTTGCTCCTAACCAGCACACTTTTCAAAGTTGAACACGTTACCGCAGCATTATGTTACTTAGTAGAGCGATTATCAGGTCCTGGTGAGAACACTCAGCTTGAAGTCTCCAACAACATACTGCAGAGTTTGAACGTGCTGGGGCTGAGGTCACCCTTCCGTTGTCCATAGCACCCATCTAGCTACAGCCAGTCCCTCATAAACACCGTTGGGTAGTGAGACTTTCTTCTGCTCCCAAACATAGGGTGACCGCCCCCCTCGGATGTTAGCATCCTGGGTATCCTGGAAGTTAACTGACCCTAGTTTCTTACCTTCTTCCTCTCTCCCAAGAGAAATCTTACAGGAGATCCAGAGGCTGCGGCTAGAGCATGAACAAGCTTCTCAGCCCACTCCAGAGAAGGCACAGCAAAACCCCACTCTGCTGGCAGAACTCCGGCTCCTCAGGTAAGAGAGGAGCCCAAGGCCTCTTGGGAAATGTAAGTGACTGGGATCTTCCAAAAGTCTAACGGCGTCCAGCCAGAAAACAGTCCTTAGCCACCATAGCTGCTGACATGCTTGCTTTTTCTTTTAAAAAAAATTTTTTTAATGTTTATTTATTTTTGAGGGAGAGAGAGTGGGGGGGGGCGGTGCAGAGAGAGAGGGGGAGCCACAGAATCCAAAGCAGGCTCCAGGCTCTGAGCTGTGAGCACAGAGCCTGCTGTGGGGCTCAAACTCACAAACCATGAGATCATGACCTGAGCTGAAGTCAGACACTTAACTGACCGAGCCCCCAGACACCCCTGTTTCTTTTTTAATAGCACAGGCCTATTCACTGAGATTTGGGGGTTTTAAGGAGCTGCTGTGTATATTTTATTCTTTCATGTGACACAGTGAAGGGGAAACAGCATTCTTTACAAACAAAATCTCTCACTGAAAAAAATTTGAACTCAACTCTTTCTAGTTATTTGCACTATCGACAATGTGTTTATGATACAAGTGATCAATGCAACAAACACAGAAACAGCTAAATAAACATCACAGGCTTTTACATTTAAAAATTTACCTGTAACCCACAAAAAAGGAGTCTGATTTTCTCTCAATCTTGGTCCGTAAAAGCTTCACATGCAGACCTTAAAAAATAGACCTCATACCTTCTTGTTCTGCTAATGAATTAAAACACCTGCTGTTGTCTAGTCCGGCACCATAAAACATTTGAGTTTGAAAGGCCCTTAGAAGGTTCCACCCTTGAATTTCAGTGCACTTTTCAGAGTCAGGAAGGTAGAGAATAGCTAATGACTCCTGCTGTGCTCATGTGCAAAAGGATGGGGGGTGGCTGTGGGCTTCACCTCAGACCGGCTTAGCACCATGCCTTGAAATATGACACATACTCAAACCTATGTGTGTAGCAAACAGCACAAACATAAATTCAAAGGCATTGCTTCATAGGAATGTCCTATTTGACAAGGCACTTTTAGTTGTTAGCAGATATAACATTCTTTCCATCTTCCAGTTTCAGTGCCAGATTCCAGGTATATCTTACTCTGAGGGATACTTTTTATAGCAAGTACAGATGCCTCTTCTCAGAAACCCTTGTCATCATTAGAGCGCCATTAACTTCTTCCAGACAAAATGACTAAATTAAGCAGCTTCTGGATGGTTATGTTTGGATTTTACCAAGTTCCTATTGATTGTAGTCATGGATGTTTCCGGGGCTTCCATCCCAGCCCTGCTCTTCAGACACATGCATGACAAGGCACCACAGCACATCTGGCCCAGGCTGCAGGCCCTGCCTGCTCTCAGGGAGGCCCCATTCTCCCTCTCTCCAGGTCTGTGCACCTGCCTAGACGGCAGAGCCACCAAAGGCATGAGTTATGGAAAGGTGATCTATGGAACCGGCAACTTGTGGGCGCTGCTTGATGTGAAAGGATCATGTCATACTTTTGAATAACTAAAGAATTTAGTGGAAGAAACAGAAACACTTCCTTTTCAAACTATATAATCTCTGGTCCTTCCTTCAGGGAGATGTATTAGAAGTCCTTGCATGTTCTACTACATGTCACCCAGGTGGGATGAAAGTGGAAAGAAGGAAAAGGTGATATTCTATATCATTATCCTCAAAGGCATATAAAAGTAAATGCCTGCTCGTGGGGCGCCTGGGTGGCGCAGTCGGTTAAGCGTCCGACTTCAGCCAGGTCACCATCTCGCAGTCCGTGAGTTCGAGCCCCGTGTCAGGCTCTGGGCTGATGGCTCAGAGCCTGGAGCCTGTTTCCGATTCTGTGTCTCCCTCTCTATCTGCCCCTCCCCCGTTCATGCTCTGTCTCTCTCTGTCCCAAAAATAAATTAAAAACGTTGAAAAAAAAAAATTTAAAAAGTAAATGCCTGCTCGAAAGAAAATTTGCCTACTAGGGCTATGTAGGCCCTCCCAGCTCACAAGCTGTGAGTCGAACTTACACAGAAACAAAACTGAATAAACCAATTTGGAAATGGAGTGATCATTCATCTCCACATCTAGGTACCTTGTCTCCTGAAATGTTCTTTATGCCTCTTCCGCTGAGTGTCCCATTCTCTGTTGGAGGGATGATGACTAGGAATTTTTCATAAACATTTTCATCAGATCACCTGTTAGCATTTGCTTTCGAAAGTATTTGGTTCCATTTGGGTGATGCCGTCCAGGAAGGCTTCTTGATGTACCTGGGTCACTGATGATAGTTTTCCAACTGATACGTCTTCCCTCCTTGGCATTGCTATCTTGGAATAGACTGATAGTTCTAACCACCCTCTTGGCCCTGACTTGTGGGCATTCCCATATTCCCAGCTGAGCCCAAACCCATGCTAAGGAGTCTGTCTCTGTGAAAAACTTCAGTGTTTTGGGTGCTCCCTGTCAGCTGGTGGCCCACGCCTGAAGCTAAAGGCCTGAGGCCCGAGACACCTAAATCCCAACTGCCTCCATATTCTACACATTTCTTCTACCTGGAAGAAGAAGGAATGCCCTCCCTTAAAGGCTATTTCTCTAGATCCTTATAAGCCATTAATTATCTGGTAAGCATTTTCATGACTTGGAGATTTCACAGATACCCTGACATCCTAGGTCAAGAAACTTGCTTTGGGTATTCTAACCTTTATCCTTTAGTCGTTTCAGACTCCAAAACAATGGCTTCTTGCGCAGTTACTTTGGCCTTTGTTCACACTGAGGAGTGGCCACATGCAGCAGCCACAGGAACTCCTTGGACAGAGATCTTCTCCGTCCATTACAACCTTCTGGTGCCTCTTATTGAGAAACCAACAGGGAAATTTCTTTCAGCTGGGGAATGGACGAGGGGAGACAGGAGCAGAGCTCAGCTTTTCATTAATGCAGTTCATTTTTATCGTAAGAGCGCTATGACCTTTCTAAATAATCGCATTTTCCTTTTTACATCAGCCACAAGAAAGCTGAAAGCCAAGTTTGCAACCCAGATCTGACAACCAAGTGGGGTTATATGATAGGCATTTCTGTGTGCTAATCTGACGCTCCCTAGGCACTAAACTCTATAATACACTGTCCCGGGTAATTGCTGTAACAAACCCAGGAGATAGACACTATTATTGTACTCTTTTTATAGATATGGAAACTGAGATTCACAGAAGTTAAATAATTTGCCCAAGATCCCACACAATGAGTAGCACATGTGGATTCCATCTCCTTTTCTTGGGTCTTAGTCATCTCCTGCTGGACTGTTATTACTCACTTAATTGATTCCTGGCCCCTGATCTATCTACACCACTATCAGATTTATCACCCCTCATTTTATTATTCATTTAGTTCATTCAGCAAATATTTCTTTTTTTTTCTTTTTTTTTTTTCAACGTTTTTTATTTATTTTTGGGACAGAGAGAGACAGAGCATGAACGGGGGAGGGGCAGAGAGAGAGGGAGACACAGAATCGGAAACAGGCTCTAGGCTCCGAGCCATCAGCCCAGAGCCTGACGCGGGGCTCGAACTCACAGACCGCGAGATCGTGACCTGGCTGAAGTTGGACGCTTAACCGACTGCGCCACCCAGGCGCCCCATTCAGCAAATATTTCTAAAACGCAGGATGCCCACAGTTGAATTGAAAAAGATACTGTCCTGGTCCCACAGAATGTGTGGTCCAGTAGGAAAATGACATAAATCAAATAAGCACACAAATGAGAATATAATTACAAACTGAGATAAAGACTATTAGGAGTCTTGCTTTTAAATAGAGACATTATAATAATAAAGATCAGAGCAGAAATAAACAATATAGAATCTAAAAAAACTGTAGAGCAGATCAATGAAACCAAGAGTTGTTTTTTTGAAAAAATAAAGAGAGACATTATAATCCAACCTGCCCTTCACTGTGGTCAAAGAAGGTTACCACGAAGAGGGATTGTTTGAGTTGAAGGATGAAGGATGAATGGGAACAGGGATTAAGGGTGGCAGAGGGGCTAAAACAGCAGAGAAAGGGTCTCCTGGAAGATAGAGGCCATAGGTCCAAAAACCAAACGGCAGGAGCGAATGTGGCACTTTTTTAAGAAATGAAAGGTCTATAGACCTAGAATGCAGTGAATGAAAGGGTGTACGGAAAGAGAGCTGACGATGAAGGTGGGGGTAGACGGTGACACTGTGTGGCCTTACAGACCTTCTCAAGGATATTGCTGTTAATCCGACAATAGAAGCCATAGAAGGGGGAAGAACTGCATGTCCAGTCCACACAGCAGATTACAATGTAAAGTCAGGTTCACATGAATCAGAGATCTTACTCCAGCATGGAGATTTACTAGTAACTTCAAGAATACAGGCAACCAAGAGGCACCGATAAAGCAGAGAAAGGTCTGGAACATTCCACATAGTTCCTGAGGTCTTTCCTTTTCTACATTGGGTGGAGTTTTGGAGGGAGTTTTGCAAGGTTATCTAGCAAGCCTTCCTTAAATTTTTACCACCATATGGAACTGGACGTCTTCTTCAGTGTTACCACGTGCAGCAATTTGTTCATATTTTTATTGTACGCTCACCATCGTCGTCTTGAACTTCTTTCTCCTCCTCTTTCGCTCAAGGACAAAAACTGTATCCTACTCATTATTTTATTTACAGTGTCTTAAAAGTGCCAAATGGATGTTTGTGGCATGAATGGATAAGCTGCAAAACGATTAAGAGATAGCTAAAGAACTGTGTTTGTGGGGCGCCTGGGTGGCGCAGTCGGTTAAGCGTCCGACTTCAGCCAGGTCACGATCTCGCGGTCTGTGAGTTCGAGCCCCGCGTCAGGCTCTGGGCTGATGGCTCGGAGCCTGGAGCCTGTTTCCGATTCTGTGTCTCCCTCTCTCTCTGCCCCTCCCCCGTTCATGCTCTGTCTCTCTCTGTCCCAAAAATAAATAAAAAACGTTGAAAAAAAAAAAAAAAAAAAATTAAAAAAAAAAAAAAAAAAAAAAAAAAAAAAAAAAAGAACTGTGTTTGCAAAGACAATACCATCTTCTAGGGTAAAACATTTATTAAAACTGTGAAGGAACTAACTTCACACTACAAATCTCAAAGAGGAAAAACATATAATTTCCATATCTATACCTTGCAAAAAAAATAAGCACTTTATTTTATACCCCCGAAATTACATTCTTTTCAATGTGTATAAAATTATTTTTCAAGAAAACTTGCGGGGCGCCTGGGTGGCTCAGTCGGTTAAGCGTCCGACTTTGGCTCAGGTCATGATCTCGCAGTTTGTGAGTTCGGGCCCCGCATTGGGCTCTGTGCTGACAGCTCAGAGCCTGGAGCCTGCTTCGGATTCTGTGTCTCCGTCTCTCTCTGCCCCTCCCCAACTTGTGCTCTGTCTCTCTCTATCAAAAATAAATAAAATGTAAAAAAAACAACAACAACTTGCTAATTAAGGTAACTTCGTGTTCTATTAATTAAAAATGAAAGTGTAACCTCTGGTGTAAGTCTGGTTTCCAGAGTTGAATTTAATAGACCAGCTTAATTTTTAAATTATTTTTGGGAAATAACATAAAGCTGAATACTTTTTGTTTTACCATATGATGATACATTTTTTTAACTTTATTTATTTATTTTGAGAGAGAGAGCAGGGGAGGGAGCAGAAAGAGAGGGAGAGAGAATCCCAAGCAGGCTCTGCACTGTCAGCATGGAGCCCGACGCAGGGCTCCAAGTCATGAACTGTGAGATCATGACCTGAGCCAAAACCAACAGCTGGATGCTCAATTGACTAAGTCACCCCTATAGGGATATATTTTTAAAATTACCATCATCTCTTATCACAACAGTTTCATGAATGACAGTATATTTTTTTAACTTTTTATTTTGAAAAAATTTAAGAGTTGTAAGAAAATCACAATGGATGTCCTTATATACTTCACCTAGAGATAACAAACATATTACTACACCCTTCTCTATCTCCCTATATAAGCTTATATATATATATATATATATATATATATATATATATATATATGTATGTATATATGTATATATGTATATATGTATATATGTATATGTATAGCATACATATTTTTGATGAGTCATTTTGAGAGTAAGTTGCAGACATCATAACCCTTTACCACTAAGTATTTCTGTGTATATTTCCTATGTAAAAATGTATTGTCTTACATAACCATGGCACCATCATCAAATTCAGAAAAGTTGATATTATTGTCTCATATATGATCTATATTAAAATTTTGCCTGTTGTCCCAACATTGTCCTAAGAGAAAATAGGTTTTAAAGCACATTCAAGGGGCACCTGGGAGGTTCCGTCAATCGGTCAAGCATTCAACTTCAGCTCAGGTCATGATCTCACGGCTGGTGAGTTTAAGCCCCACATCAGTCTCTGTGCCGACAGCTCGGAGCCTGGAACCTGCTTCAGATTCTGTGTCTCCCTCTCTCTCTGCTGCTCCCCCACTCACACTCCATCTATCTCTCTCAAAAATAAACATTAAAAAATATATATATATCATATATATTATTTAAAAAACACATGCAAAATTAGAAATTATCAGGCAGAATCTCAAAATAAAAGACATTCCTTTTACAGAGGTATACATTTAGCTCTATGAAAATAAAATCACTACTTAGTCCTTGTTTTCTTGTTCCCACTTGGAACCATGGAAGCTACACCACAAATTTGTTAATCAGACCCACATTTGGTAGCCACTTATAGAGAAGATTAAATAAAGACATTATTACATGAAATTCTTTTTTTTTTTTAATTTTTTTTAATGTTTATTCATTCCTGAGAGAGACAGAGACAGAGTACGAGCAGGGGAGGGGCAGAGAGAGAGGGAGACACAGAATCCGGAGCAGGCTCCAGGCTCTGAGCTGTCAGCACAGAGCCTGATGCGGGACCCAAACTCACAAACCGTGAGATCATGACCTGAGCCCAAGTCGGACACTCAACCAACTAGGCCACCCAGACGCCCCGTGAAATTCTTTTAATTGAATTTAATCAATGCATGAAAGAGTAGATGTCATGTTTTGAAAGATTACTACTTATAAGAAAACTGGACAAACAAGTTTTTTTTTAATTGTTGATTAATTCTAAATTAATACCAGTTAACTTTTCCGCATAGTTTTTAGATGCCTATCTTAGTATTTTTTACCTACAATATTAGAATTTACTGCAACCCTCTTCGCAAAGTGCTCCTATAACCAAAAGTCCAAAAATTACAAAACAGTATCTAGAAGAAAACTGGAAATACGTCAGAAACATTATCTATCCTTCTACCAACCCCTACCATGGATATATTTGGGACACCATGTGCAGACAAGGTCAAAGATAAAACAGCTAGTGGATTTGTCATTGACGAATATTTTTGAATGGAGTTAAGACTTTCAAAATTAGAATGTTGCAGCCCAGGAAGACAAAGACTAAAATAAGATACCATTAAAATCTATAAAATCATGATGTCCCTTGTCCTTCAGGATTCAGAAAAGAGGCAATTGTAAAAGAAAAAGGAAGGAATGTTCTGGGAGTAAGTAAGCCTTGAATGGCAATAAAAGCCAAAAATATAAATATATTCAAAAAGCGTTGAGGGATGTTTATAAATTTTAAATTCATAATTCATTAGAGAAACCTGAATCAAAGCAAATTAGGAATGTTTCATTTATATCCATAACCTGTGCTCCCCCCAAAATATCTTTCAATTGGATGAGTCATTGACCTAAGTCAGTGTGACATTTTCATACTGTCAGTTTTTCATTTCAGAGTCTCTGCTACAGTGACACTTAATCTTATGCCTGTGCCATTGAGACTAGGCACATCCATTCATACATTAACACATGGTTAAAGCAGTCACATGTTTTTAAAATATAAGTTCCAATATCTAAAACTCAGACAGAAGCCTTTGGAGCACGGGGGGGGGAAGTTGTGTATATTATTCACTAATGATCATGAAATAATAGATTTGAAATTGACTTGAAAAGTACACATATACATCAGAAATACGAACCATTAATATTCTTCTCCATACTGTTTCATTTCTTTTCCCTCTTTTAAAGACATTCTTGGTACCTCTCAGTGTCAATATAAATGATGGAGTATAGATTGTCCTTTGTGGTTTCCATTCTTGCTGACAGTTTAATAGAAGTTCTGCAAAACAAACAAAATTAAACAAACACAAATCTTACAGGTCATTTTCAGTTGGAACAGTTGTGTAGGAACTCCTATAAAGTCAAACCCAAACCAGAAAACTTCAACTGATTATAAAAACTCTGTACTATGAATATTTCACCTCTCAAAGGTACCATATTGCATACTAAGAATGGAAGAAATGAAAAATAAACTTTCAAACTCCAATTTCCAAATAGTAGGGTAATCAGTATGCCCTTTGAGATTTACAGAAGCGTCCTTGGTTTTGGAAGATCTGTGGGATTGACCTTTTTCGGTGACAGTTTGGTTTCTGTTTGTTGTGTTAAGGGAGCCCAATGGCATCGCACAAGGCCCAGGACATACTAAGCATTCAGAAAAGATTTCATTGACTGGTTAATTCAGGGTAGAAGGGGGAGTATATCCAAGAGGATTTCAATTCATCTGTGTTTTGGTATGACTTCTAACAAACAAATGTACACCTCAAGCTGTAACTGTTCGTTCATTTGACATTTCCCTGCCTGGAAACCACATCAGAGATGCCCTTTTTCTGGCGGTCTACTAGTGTCACAAGACTTGGAAGTGTGATCAGCTCAGTGGGTTGAATGCTGTTCTGATGATGACTACTTCTTTCTTAGACAGCGCAAGGACGAGCTGGAACAGAGAATGTCTGCTCTCCAGGAGAGCCGGAGAGAGCTAATGGTCCAGTTAGAAGGTCTCATGAAGCTACTAAAGGTAAGACATTTCAAATAAATATTTCCTAGACCTGTGACTATGGCATTTGTAAAAATCGTTCACACATAATGTGCAATGATTTCTCCAATTACTATATGTGATTTTCCCCAAGATACGGCTTCAGTCCCAGATGTAGGATCTTTTCTTAGATATGTCCAATGATAGCAGTCAGTTATCAGGCTCATTCTTATCCATTTCCTGGAACCAGACTACTGAGGACCCTCATAGGACAACTTCTTGGCTTATTTCCAGTTCCTATGTCCTTGAAAGTACTAAAACTGGATTTATTCAGGAATATTGTACATTTAATAGCCTCGGAAGTTCTGAATAAAGTGAGCAGAAGCTAATGCTTCTGCAAGATGAAGATATAGCCATAATTTTGGAGATTATAGTTTTATTAAGAGGAGTAACTAACTGATCATTTCAGTGAAGTATTTTCTCTCATCTGTGAGGCTTTAGCAGCAAGTCACGTAACTTCCATGACTCTCAAGTACGAACTGTAAACAGGAATACCCCCTTAGCTCTCTGCGGGTAGAGTGTTTAATAAGATGATCCAGGGAAGTCCTCTGCAGAGCGCTGTAATCTGTTAGTCTCACTGGGAAGTGGCCTTCTCCGTTTCACAAACCCCTATCCCCTTCTTCAGTATATACTAAATCACGTGTCAAGTCACAAGTAGGCTAATTATGGTCACATGGCCACAGTCGGCCCAGGAGAGGTGTCAGTGCTAGGTGGTCATCCCGCCTGAGGTAGACAAGCAGAAACCACTGCGGATTGGAACTGTGATATGCTAAAGGCGGGAACTGATACTGAAACTTGCCCGGTCCCTGGGGCAGCTCGTCTGTGAGACAGACGTCCATCCTTTCAGTCCCCAGATCCCTCGCATCCCCCACACACCATCATTTACTGTTTTGCCCTTCCTCTTTTTCTGTCTTTCCTTTTTTTTCTTTTCTTTTTTCATTGCTTTCTTTCTCTCTCCCTTCCTCCTTCCTATCTTTCTTTTATGTGTTTAACAAATATTTGTTGAAACCTACTGTGTCCTAGCACTGGGCACACACTTACATATAAGTGCAACACTTCCTTCTTTGGTTTCCTTTGGTCTTTTTTTTTCCCCCCCCTTAGACAACTTTTCCTGCCATCAGTGTTGGGAATGCTTTATCTTCACTAAACAAAATTTACTTTTCAGTATATTAGCCATGTAAAGTGTAGAACTCAGTTTTTGTTGTACTATATATATTGAGACAGGACTGGATAATGGATAGCCTCTCACTGTTTCTCCCCTGTTGTCTCATTTGATGATCCAGAAAAGCTCTTTCAGCTTTCCTTTTCAAATATACCAAATGAAGAGGGTCGATCTCATCTTTCCCTTCACTGAATGACAGGAAACCTGGAAAATAGCCCACTGCTTATATTCCTATAGCTTCTGTCACCACAGCAATGGGGTGGGGGTGGGGGTTGGGGGGGGGGGTTCTATTTACTGTCAGCCATCTTGGCATCGACCTGGCCTAACCCAGCACAGTCTGTTCTATCAGGATGTATAAACAGCAGGCTAGAGGGATAGATCGTGTGGAAAGGAGGATGGACATAGGAAGGAATGAGATGGTCTGTAGTCTCACATACCTAAATAGACCTGGGACTAAAGTCACTGAGGTAGGAGAGGCCGCCACCGAAGCCGTGTTGATGTTTCCCCCATCTTGCATTCCCTCACACTGTGTACGCGTTCTGCCTGGAACCCTGGGTAACCTAACTGTTATTGATTCAATCTTTCTGTAGGAAGAAGAACTGAAGCAGGGAGTAAGTTATGTTCCCTACTGCAGGTCTTAACTAACTATGGAGGGGCCTGCCATCCTGCCGTTTTTCCCATTGCTTTTGCCTCTAATGTCTGTTCACGCTTCAGTTTGGAAAGAGAACAAAAATCATACTAATTTGCTTCCTTTTCAATGTAGTGCTTGCATTGAGACATACAAAATTTAGCTTTTTTTTTTTTTTTAATAACTGTTACTACTGTGGGCATCAAAAGAAGAGCGATTACACCTTTTAGAAGAGGGGGAAAACATCATAATGTGTTGGAGACTTTTTACAGCTCCAGGGGTCTAAGTTTCCAACCAGTCTCATGCTTTTCTGGGTTATTGATCAGACCCTTCTCTGAACAGAGACACCCACTCTGGCCACTAAAGCTACATACAGCACTCAAGCTAACCTCTCTGCATCCTCTCATTTAGTTCAGTTTCCATTTTACTGGAAAGGTGTGTGACCTCTTTGTACAAAATCAGCCAGTTACATCTCTTTTCATTGCATAATTACTAAGCCCTGTTCCCCCCTGGTCACCAAAATGGGTTCAGTCCAGGAGAAACACTGTCCTCAGTATCTGCTCATTTCCCATTGTTTAGTTCTTGAGAACGGAATCCCTACCACTGGTTCGTAATAATCTCAAAAGAATGGGTAACTTTCAGCCCTACTCTTATCACCAAGAACCTCTCCGCTCCGGGAGTTCACAAGGCCCTTGCATACATCTTCTCTGGAAGCAGGAACACTGTGATTCTCTAACTGTAGTCGCTCAACTGGAACCCTGTGTCTGACCCTGTGGTCCGGTTCAGAGCCATGAGAGGGAGTAGCCTACTCGAAACATAATAATAACAAAACAGAAGCAAAAGAACAGCAACTTTAATTTCAGGTGCACGTACCAAACCGTGTATGACGCTATATCCCATTTGCTGGTTTCACCAGGAAGTTTCACCTCATTTCCATGGATCGATTAGAACCACAGCCTATCCAATTTCAACGTACCTTTTATTCTTCTGTATTCTCTTTCCTGTTATTCATTGTGTGTGTTTGTGTGTAACAACGAACGTTTGCAAAATGCTGGACACAGTTTTACCCTTCCTTCCCACGGTCTGTAAAAAAGGAAAGTGTAAAACTAATCTGTAATGTCAGACAATAAAGACAATGTATTACACTATTTTGTATTTTGTGAAAAAAGTTGCTTTACTAAAGTCAAATTTTAATGAGAGACAGTCCCCCTTGGTGAAGGACGCACATTTATAGCCTGTCTAATTGCCCATAAAGGCGTACACGGGGCATTGCTATTGTAGTTCCAGCGCACTTAGATCATGGTAGAGAAAAATGCCTTGCTGTGCTGCTTCTCTGTGCAAACAGCCTCTTTCCTTTCCTGTCTCTTACTTAGCATGTGCACAGAAAAAAGGGGAAAAAAGCTCAAATATAACCTCACACCTAGTGGAGAGAGGGCAATCATCCTATAGTCCATCAGCCTTGCTGAGCCATCTCCCTCAGGGGCCCATTTCCCACCATTCCCCAGGCCACACATTCTTGAAAGGCTGTGTGGACCAGGAAGTTCATAAACCCATGGCTGCAAACAGCCAAACCATGGCAGCACCCATAGAGCATTACTGCCTCCTTTCCTTCCAGCTCCTCCCACGGAGCCCTCAACAGTGGCTGCATCTCTGAAAGTCAGCCCTCAGCTGGGTACCGCTGCCTAGGTTCTAAAGGGCCATCATCGGGAACGCTCAGATGTCAGCAATGCAATGTCTGGGTGGGGAGAGAATTTGCTTGTCTTATTTATTGATGTGCTTGTATAGTCAAGCCTCTTTTCCAAAAGGACCCAAGGCAGCTCCCAACAAAAGACATCAGCAATGACTTCATAAAATAAATATAGAAAGATCAGAAACTAACGAAGAGAAAGTGCAAATATGCTAATCATAAGAGACAAGGGTGTTCCTCTGAGCTTTTTGGCAATGAGGCAAAAAAAAAAAAAAAAAGGAAAACATAATTGGTGGTTTTATCGGGACAGAAATACCAGTTCTCAGGGGACCAAAATTTCTGTTGGCATAAAATATGAAAAAGAAGTCTTTACTCGGAGCTTTAGAGAATTTGTGCTGAATAATAAACGGGACAAATGCAGCAGCAGATGTTAAGTGGCTGATTATTGTACTGACCTTCAGTTAAAATTAAAGACAGAACCCTGTATGTCCCAATCCTGAGCAGGCAGATCTACAAGGAAAGAAACATATGCCATTCAAATATATAGACTTGGTATAACATGATCTAAGGAGAGAATTTAGAGGTTTTAGTCTGCCGTCTGCTTCTAAATTCTATTTTTATTTATGAGCCTTACCCCTTTGGGGACATTCTCTTTGTAAAATCAGATTTAAGACACTGCACACAACAAATTGTGCTTGATTTAATAACCTCTACTTGCTTTATCATAAGTCTCTGTGGTTCAATGTATTTTATGATACTGGTATATATAATTCCTACTTCTGTTTCTTGTTAGAGATAATGCATGAATTTATCCCCCTTGAGGAGAGAACATGAATTAAAAAAAAAAATAGTGCCTGTAATATAATATGATGATTATGGTATCATAAGCAATAAATTTTTTTTTACAAAACTTGCATCAAAATTATCCTACCCTCTTTCTTCTTTGTGTATTTTTAAGATTTATTGGAGGAACCATAAAAAGAACACTCATAAAAAGTGTAATAATGAAGGCAGCTGGGGTATAATTGCAATGACAGTATGTTTCAGAGTTTCTGGTAGACTTCCAGTTTCCAATATCATGTCCCAATCTAAAACCAGATATCCTGACTTTGAGTTCAGGATGTAAGGTCTCAAAAAATTTTTGCAGAAAGGTGACTGGTGTTAGATCGGACGGTAGGGTCCCTGTTCTTCTCTCATACCTGTAAGATCTTGAGTTAGCCAGTTAACTTCCTGGTAATTTATCTCAAACAGACTGCTAATACATGGCCCACAGGATTTGGGGGGAGATTTTGAAAGCTAATGGATGTGAAAGCACTTTGTAAAATACTATATGCATGTCAGATATTAGTATAAAAGTGTGTATATGTTTATACACATACATCCAACAATACGTAAACTTTTGTGATTTGACCCCTATTTTACACACACACATGCATGTACACACACACTCACTTCTCTTCCTTCCAGTTAACTAAGAGTGTCTCAGTCAGAGGAGGAAAGTGAAACATCATTTCAAATTCCATCTCCTGCCCCCATTCTCCTCTCTATTAATAACTGGAGGCCCAGTTAACTTGGGAAATCATGGTCTCTCAGGTTTCTGCTTCTCCCAAACACATTGGGAATATGAGCGGGCCAGAAGTAACGAGTTTTATCAGCATCAGTTCACCTTCCTTTATCTCCCTCACCCATCTTCTCTGGTGGGTATTCTGCGGAGTGGTGAAGCAATCAGAAATGGGATGGTGTTGGCAGGGTGGGGGGGGGGGGGTGGGGGGACAATTCACATCATAAATAATCAACTGCAATATTAGGACTGGCATCCAGTGTTCAAAACATACCCTCTCAGGCTCTCTCTCACACAAACTTTTTTAAAATTAGGGATTTAGTCAATTCATTCTAGGAAAGTAAAAATTATTTTTTTTTTACTTGAAAACCTTAGGAGATGACCTTCTGGTTCAGATTAAACCACCCCCTGACCAGCCTCAGCCCTCTTCACTCCCCACAGCAAACCTGGAGCATCCTCGCGCTCTCTGCAATACCCCTCCTCTTCTCTTCCCTCGCTCATGACCCTCTAAGACCTGGAATATTCTTCTCTCCTGGCAATACGACCTTTCTTCTGCCCGGAAATCTCCACTATTAAGACTCAAGTTAAGTGATGCCTCCTGCCTGACCAGTTAGGATTAGTCACCTCAGGGGCGCCTGGGTGGCGCAGTCGGTTAAGCGTCCGGCTTCAGCCAGGTCACGATCTCACGGTCCGTGAGTTCGAGCCCCGCGTCAGGCTCTGGGCTGATGGCTCAGAGCCTGGAGCCTGTTTCCGATTCTGTGTCTCCCTCTCTCTGTCCCTCCCCCGTTCATGCTCTGTCTCTCTCTGCCCCAAAAATAAATAAACGTTGAAAAAAAAAATTTAAAAAAAAAAAAAAAAAAAAAAAAAGGATTAGTCACCTCATCCCTACCCCCACAGCCCTTTGTACACAGCAATCCCTATGATGATAGTCAGTGAACTCAAACTGGAAGAGAGGGTGAAAAGAGGGTTGGACATAGCTAAACGCTACTCTGCTGTACCTTCTCCGGCTGCTGAGTCAAACCTGGCTGACAGGGCTGCATTCCCAGCCAAACCTGAGAGGTAGGCTTTTCAGTCAGGGGGAGGATTGTGCACTCGTGTCCCCTGGTCATCTGCTCAGCCGTGTCTCCAGGCAGTGCTGGTTCAGCAATTACACATTTGGTCCCTTCCCTGAAGCCTCCCTCCTTTCTGGTGCCGAGTGGAAACCAAAATACTTCCTGGAAAAAATCAGAAAATGTATGGATCTTGTCAAGCTTCTTAAAAATTGATACAACAGCAGGTTGAGTGGGCTCAGAGGATGGAGTGCAGAAATGAATTTTTCATCTATTCACTAGGAAGCAAGCTATTTTAAATTTGCCAAGTATGATGTATGTTTTCCTTCCTCCATAAATCAACTCTCCTCTCAGGAATTTTAGATCTATATATTGATCTGCATGGACTGTTGTCCCTTAAGTATTCACTCCATTAATCATCAAGTAATTTCCAGGAAAGGATGTTCGCAGAGATGACTCACTCTAACTCTTCTAAAATTGTTAGCAGACAACTATATATACTTCGTGAACAGGCCAGAGGCCACCATTCCGCAGTGGTCACTACCTGAAAATGAAACTCCACTGATCAATCCCAATACCAAGAGGCAACTGTCCTTTCCTAGTGAGTCTACAGAAAGAACAGAAAGGAAGGCCAGAGATGGCATTTCCAGCAGTAGGTCCCAGGAAGCTACCGTGCATCAAACTGGACAGTGTCCGGACAAAGAGACAGGGCCATCGTCACCCAGGGAGCCAGGGGCCTCCCCGCCGGAGTCTGGACATTCCTTGGGGGTTGGGAGTTGCAGGGAAGATGCCACTGGATCTTGTCTCCAGCACAGAATCTCTACCTGAATTCTTCACGTAATCAGACCGCTTGAAATTGCACCAATTAGATACTCATTTAGGAGATGGTGCCTATCAGTCATTTACACATTGGTGTGTTTACATTCAGGCCATTGTTTTTCCCTTAACACATCACCATAGTCAATTATTTTTCTCTCCACACAGACCATGAAGAGGGGTTTTGAAGGAAAGAAGCAGACGGAAAGCAGTGGGGAAAGTTGACTTTGGAGACCAGGCATTATTAAGCAGGGAGAGTTAGGGCTGGGAATGCCTCAAACGCAGCAGGAGAGAGCCCAGGGCACAAGGAGAAGGGGAGAGTGTTGCCAGAGGTAAGAGACTCACCGACTGGAAGGTTAGAAGGGCCAGGTGAAGGCCCAAAGGGAGAGGACGGCGCCATGGGCACCCTGCACTGGAGACCCTGATGGAACAGGTGCCAGTGGTGCTGGTGTGCGTGCAGCCCCAGTACAGCCATTAAGATACTGAAATGCAAACTCACAGCCCCACATCTGAAATCACCAGGTCCGGGTGTGTCCCAGGATTCAGAATCTTTCTGGGTTTTAGAAAGGCAGTACAGTGCAGACGCCATAGAAATAGCCTCATGTCAGTAATGAAACGACAAATGTTGCTTCTCGGATTTCAAATTTGCAGATAAGAGATTTGCACCTGTGTATCTGTACTGATTGATAATTGGCCCACAGTCTCTTCCACCACCAGGGCCCTCACACTGCACCCCGCCATCCGGCAATTGAAAGCTATTGCACAGCCCAGCCAGAAGCCTGGGGCCCCTACTCCAACACCCCTCCCCGGTGGGTCCAGATACTGTGTTTTCTCAGCCTTCAGGCTGCTAAACCTTTCTCCATGAGTGGAGTGTGTGGTGATTGGTCACAGGGCCCCCGATCCTCAGAAGCGGCTGTGGTGCGGTGGGAAAGCCCTGGGCTTGAAGGCGAAAGGCTGGGGATCTCATTTATTTCTGCCACTCTCTCACTGGGTAACCCAATTAGCACCTCTGAGCCTCAGTGTGCTAACCTGGAAAATGGGAATAGAATACTTCACATGGTGGCTAGCAGGATTAAGTGAAATCGTTGGGGTTAAAGTGCTTCATAGACTGCGAATTGCTATTCAAATATAAGCTACTATCATTCCTAGCACCAATAATGAGGAGAATGAAGCCAAACAATGTACGGAAAAGTGCTTTATCCACTGTAACACATACACAAGTGGAGTTGTATTGTTATTATCGTGAACCCGCTACCCCAGAAGAGGGTCTGGCTCCCCAGAGCTGAGGTATCCCTGCCGTTAACCTCCTCCCTTCAGCCCCTCTGTCCACCTTCCCATCCCAGTCCTTCCTCCGTCCAGTGCCGTGACTGGTCCTGGGTAAAGAGGACAGGTAAGAAAGGGCGGGGAGCCCTGCTGAGGGCCCTGCCTGGAGAATGGCACACAAGAGGGCTTGCCAGGGGGAGGCAGCCCTCAAGGCAGCGAAATGCCTTTGATGGGCCCTCAGCAGGCAAAACCCAGCCAGGTCCCTGCAGCCAAGGGCAGACAGAGCATCCATGCTCAGAGGCCAGCCCAAGCTCTCCCGCTCTGCCTCCTGGGCAAACCTTTTTACCTCTCTGAGCACTGGGGTCCACAATTGCATCTTGAGAGTAATGATGCCCTACTTCAGGGGGTCATGGAGAGAAATGCACATGAAGACCCTTCTACAGGGCAACGCATGACTCAAATGTGGTCATGTATTATTGGCGTGGGAAGGGGGGGGGGGTGCCACAGTAGCTCAGAAGCAGAGGTTTCGTGGCTATTGAGATGAACTGGCAAGGTTTGCTGGGGAAAACCAGACCTGTCCTTGAGCGGGCTGGGGCCACAGGCTGCAAAGCATCGCGAGGGGGCAAGCTTCCGTTCCCTGGGCCTGGACAGACCATTCAAGGTACTGTTGAGAATGAAAAGAGTGGAATCCCCAGCCCACTGGATCACATGAGTTATTTCCTGTGCTCTGCTCTGTTTTGCTTTGTGTTTAATTCTAGATTTTTCTCAATTTATAGATGTGACTTGTATGTGTGATGCCAAGCCCTGGAAAGCTAACAGCATGGCATTTGACAGGATTGATGTTGTGTGTTTTAACTGCAAGCAGCCCAACCCTCAGCAAAGTCTAAATCGAACACTCCAGAGCAGTGCTCCCAGGGTGCACGTCCCTGGGTGTGAATGGGTTGGTGCTGCACCTCTGGGCCTTGCTATGGAAGAGTCCTCACTCTCCCTGGCAGGACCCAGCAATCTGGACTGGAGTCTATGTGAGCACCTGAACACCTCACCTCTGAGTATGCACCAGAGGGTCTCATTGCATCCTCTTATTCATGACTGGCTTCCTTTGTAAACTAATTATTATAACACAGAAAGTGTTTCCAAGAAACCTCATTGTGTGGAGACAAAGCTGTGAAATTCAAGGTGTGAACAGTTTCATGCCGAGGACTGTGGTATAGAGGGAAATGGCTTTTAGTTGCTTTCTCCTTTTTTTTCTTTACTCCTTCTTAAACCCCACTGTTCTGATTGCTGAAATTAACTGCTTTTTCATCGATGAAGAGAAGGACATTTCCTGCAGGACGCCAGTATTGCTTGACAGGATCTGGCCTATAAATTATCCTCAAAGATGATGCCAGGACAGATACTGAATATTTAGGAAGGTATAAACCACATCCATCCCAAATAGTCTCTTCGTTTATATTGCAAACTTTGTCCTTAATAAACGTCTTTTTATTCTACGTGGAACTTCCTTCAAGGAGGAAACAGACACACCTTGTAAATTTCACGCTTAACAGTAGCCTCATTACCTGGGCGCACATATCGTGTATTATAGAACGATGCTGTACTAATATTCTTAACTTTCAACAAGTAACCAAAACTCCAGGTTATACAGAATAAGGTCCTAAATTATCTGCACCTGCAACTCAGGTTAAGGATTACCATCTCAACTACCTAGGATGCCCTCCTGCTTGGGAACCTCACCGTGACTGTTTTTAACCTTTGAAGGAGGCTTTGGGAAAACAAATTAACGACTCGCATTGTCTCTCCAGACCCAGGGGGCAGGCTCTCCTCGCTCCTCCCCCAGCCACACCATCAGCAGGCCCATCCCCATGCCTGTGCGGTCCGCGTCTGCCTGCTCCAGCCCGTCCCACACGCCTCAGGACTCCCTCACGGGGGTAGGGGGTGATGTTCAGGAGGCGTTTGCACAAAGTAAGTGGGGTCACGTTTTGTTGTTGTGTTCTGCTTTTTCACGTGGCACATAAGTCACCACGGTCTGTTGAGCGTTTAGAATCTTTGGAGCCACAGTGTGGAAATGCCAGGGTATTCCTTGTGCCCACCTGGCCCCAGAGCTGTTTCAGAAACTCCTTAGGCTAGCCTGTTACTCACTTCACCATCTTACCTTCTTTCAGCTTCTATCGCCCTGCTCCATTTTTTATGAGTCTTTGCTCATTAAGGGAAAGGAAAACCTTTCACCAATATCCCAGGAAACTTTATAAATGTAACCCATTTTAAAGTTCTGAAAGATCTTATTTCCTTTATGTTAAAGCAAACTCAAATTGAGGTTAAACAGTCCCAGCTGAGGTGGTATGCAGCCCTGCAATGAACAAGCAGATAATTTAATCATTTTACAGCTGCCCTAAAGAGTTGACCATTGCCTCTGTAATACAGGGCCAAAGGGTTGGAGGTTCAGCCTCCATAGTTAACAGGAGCACAAAGACTGAAAAATATAACAGTATTCTCTCACCTGCTGCCTTTTCCATTCACACACCGGGGGTAGGGGTAAGGTCTTTCAAGACAAGTGATTGTATTCATTTGGAAATATTTTAAGACTTTTAAGACTTTTTCTTGCCATCACTTTTTACATTTACAGAAAGTTCAGGGGAAAAAATGCTTCTGCAGACCCTCACTCTGCGAATCTCATTCCCAGAAGTAAACACTATTAAGCAGTTTGGTCCTTCTCAATTCTTCATATACATATAATTATGTATGTTTCAGTGTGTTTTTATAAACATCTACCCTTCTTTTTCACACAAACAAGACCATGCATTGCATTTTGGTCGGCAAGTTGCATTTTCTTTAAATTAGCAATATATCATGAACGTCCTTGCAGATCCTCACATATAGATCTAAGGAAAAGAGAGATAGTTGACTACTAGTTTTAAGGCAAAAAGGAACATAAATGAAGTCAAAAGACAAAAAATAGGCTTGAGGAAAACGTTTCCAGCATTAAGTGGCAATCAAGTTGTATAATTTCAGCTACTCATAAAGCATATAGAAATCAGTAAGAAAAAGACATTCCCGAAACAAAAATAAGTGAGGGATATGGAAAGAACTATAAATTGCCAGTAAAGATATAAAGAGGTGTCTAATCTCACAAACTATTGTAGAAATACAAGTATCACCTCTTGCCTAGCAGATTTTTTAAAAAATTAACATTAGTAATATCCACAAATAGCAAGAGTGTGAGGAAAGAGACATTCTCATCCATTTTGTATAGGGGATAAAATCTTACATTTTAAAGGAAGAGAATGACGTACTCTCTGCTAGGAGGGAAAAGGAAAGACCCATAATATGGCTTTTTTTTCTGAAAAAGAAAATAAGTTATACAAAAAATTTTAAGTTATTGAAAATAACTTTCTTTTTTTTCACCTTTAGAAGAAAAAATGTCCTTTCTCTAAATCTGATCTTAAGGAAATTTACAGTATTTTAAATCTATGAGCTTTCTATATTTTTTAATGTTTATTTTTGAGAGAGAGACAGAGAGAGAGTTCTAGCAGGGGAGAGGGAGACACAGAATCCGAAACAGGCTCTAGGCTCCAAGCTTTCAGCACAGAGCCCGACACAGGGCTTGAACTCACAAACCATGAGATCATGACCTGAGCTGAAGTCCTCCACTTAACTGACTGAGCCACCCAGGCGCCCCTAATAGCTTTCTAATTGTTTTCTCTGATTCCCTTGATTTTTTAATTTACATGTATTTATTATTTTACTGAGTTTGACTTTCTGAGAAAGTACAGGATGAAATGTGGCCTATAGGCAGCTCCTAGCTCATAAAGAGCTCTTGCTGCCTAAGTTCATCTGCAGGTCAGCTGTTTGGAATCTTGAGCCTTTTTTTCCAAAGATATTATGTTCCATCTCTACCTCACACCCAAGCCAGCCGACAAATACCCATTTAACCCTTCGTGTGTCTGAAACATCATCGTAATCTTTGTCTACCATGGAGAAACCTAGTCTAAGTTGCAATTCAGGGTATTAGACATATACCTTCTGCCCAGGTCTTAGCGCAGGAGAAGAATCTCCACCCGTCTTGTATGCTCTGGGGCCTTCAGGGGTTCCCATTCCCCAGAGATACCTATCATGATAGGGAGAACTCTGGGAGCCCTAATGAGAGATAGAGACTGTGGTGACGGGGATCGGAATCCCATGTGCTGAGCCACCAGGTCATGGCTGAAACGGTAGCAGCAGCTGGCAAGGTGCAAGTCTCCGGGCAAAACCAGACTTTGCCTCTGTGTGAGTTTTCCTAAGAAAGGCGACCATAGATACTGGTTTACCTGGGACCATCCCAGGTTGTGCCACATCACAGTCTTATTATCATACCACCCCCTTTCACTTGCAAAACTCTCCCAATTTGTACAATCAATTAAATGAGCCCCTCCCTCATCCGTGGCCATGTCTTCTTAACATCGAAGCCATTACCCTAAGGACAATGTATTTTTTCAGAAAATAAGCCAAAACACCTTTGAAAAGGAGAAGTCTTGAAAGTTTTTCTTGCTTCGGGATATCGATGTAGATGATAAACCGCACAAAGAGTGGGGGGAAGAAAGGAAAAGCTGTGTGATTTTTTTTTTTTAACGATTATTTTTTCTTCACTCAAGGTTCAAGAAGAAACTTAAGAAATGACTTACTGGTAGCAGCAGATTCCATCACTAACACCATGTCCTCTCTTGTGAAAGAGCTGAATTCCGGTGAGTCCCCGGTCCCCTCTCGTGTGTCTGCTCTTTGCAGAGGGACCCATAAGTGCCAGGAGCCTGTGTTAGAGATCTCCTCATTGTCAAATATAAAAAGGATTTTTTTTTAAGATCTGTATGATATTTTTGGTATATTCAGATATTTCAGCACTGTTGCTATTTTGCTGACAAGACGGCTAATTACATGCTTAATGCAGAGAGTTTGAAACATGCCGATAGGAATAAAGAAAAATACTAAAATTGACTTGTAATTCTAGTGTTTGTAATACCTATTATTTGTAACTTGTAATATCATGATCCAATGTGACATGAAGCTAAAGTTATTTTAGAAGGTCAAATGTTTTATTTACTAATTTAAACTCTGTTAATTTGAAACGCGTGGCTATTTGAATGAGGCTAAATTGAAATTTACCTTTGCGATATGTCTAAAGAGAGATCTCCCCAGAAAATAAAGAGCATAACATTGAGTGAGACTCTTTATGCTAATAATACTACATGGAGTTTTTAAAACTTTAACAGCATGAATATGCAAATAAATATCTTACCAGTTACTAATACATCTCATCTGTTCCATAAGCCCACTTGGCAAGATATTTGTCTGGCACGACTCTGGTCCCATAGTTTGAGATTACAAAAATTATAAGAAATAAAACTTCAATATTAAAACAATTCCGGATTTAAGTTTCTTAAAGCCGCTATAATAAGAACTGAAGTAATGAAAATTGTTTCTGCTAGTCTGGATTAAGATTAGCAACTAGGATAAAAATGGCAGCAGTTAATACACCATGATTAATGGCATGTACCCACTGCCCTAGCAAATGATGACTAAAAATGTTACTCTTATGTGGACACTTCATATACTATTAGTTTATATTTATAATACATTGAAATATTAAGTGAATGTAGTATTTTAAGGTTTGTATTTCCTAAATTAAAATAATATTAAGCAAAATTAAGAACAGTTTTAATGAAGACTTTTGTAGAAAGGGTAAAAGAGAAGTATTAAGAAACTAAGCCAGTTAAAACACAAAAATTCCTCATAATATTGAGATTAAAAAAAAAGACAATACCATATACCAAATAATTTTCTAGAAATTCATGTATCAAATGTCATTTTGAAAAAAAAATAATAAACTCCACCGACTTATGTACAATAACTGGTTGATGTTTTATACAGCACAGGTTGTATAAACGTAAGGTTGACTTATGTTAAATCTAGCCCTTTATTGGCCAATCATAAAATAACCTAAGCCATTCTTCATTTCTTCCATCGTCCCTAATAGAGGTGGGGAGTGAAACTGAGAGTAATGTGGATTCTGAATTTGCACGGACTCAGTTTGAGGATCTGGTTCCATCGCCAACCACTGAAAAGGCTTTTCTAGCACAAATCCACGCCCGAAAACCTGGGTACCTCCACGGTGGCGCTACCCCCAGCACCATGCGTAGTGACGTGTGAGTATCTTCTGCTCCAGAACATTCCTCAGTAACAGAATACTCAGTAGGGAACATAAGAAAATAAAAACATGGCTGCTTAGTCCTTTATTTTGGAAAGGTATGACGCAGAAGAGGTAGAAGGGTGCTACATTAAATTTGGTATTGGAACTTTGCCCTCTCACTATTTAGTGAGAATAGCGATAACTAAAAGCAAGCAGTGCTCATTGAGAGCCTCCCTCACCCAAGGCACAGTGCTCCTTGTATGCAAAATAGTATTTAAAACTCCCTCCCAGCCTTCCAGGACTCACAGACTACTTCAGGGGATAAATCATTCTATCTTCTAAATTTACTGTATTCGCCCTTAGAGGACCAGGCGATGCTGGAGAAGCCTCTATTCAGAATGAATGTAAACACCATGAAAGCACTTGGAATTGAAATAAGTAAATATATAAAATCTCATTATAAAGAAATCCAATCTGGTCGACTTGTTGAGTGTGTATAAATCTGACCTTTGAAAGACATTTTACAAAGATTTTCTTCCAATTAGGCTTCTGTAGCTTGACAGAAACCAGCAGAATCAGTGACGTCCCCTCTAGACTTTCTGTGCCCCTGGATCAGTTCAAACTCAAAGTAGACAGGAAAGCAAAGCTGAGAAGCAAAGGGGGAGCTAGGACAGATGTACAGAGCACATTTGGGAGGTAAGGAAGGCAGGGAAGCAAGGGAACCTTGAAGAGAGGCTCATGCAGCTGTGAGAGACATGGGCAGGCGCTCACCAGAAGGGCAAAAGGGTTCACTGAGCATTTAAATTACGGAAGCAGTGCTGCTGAGTGCCTCGGTCCACTGAATGTCTGACTCTTGATTTCGGCTCAGGTCATGATCCCAGAGTCATGGGATCAAGCCCCAAGCTCTACAGTGAGCATGCAGCCTGCTTAAGACCCTCTCTATCCCTCTGCCCCTCTCCTCTCCCCCACTTGCACTCTCTCCCTCTAAAAAATAAAAAATAAAGTTAAAACTTTAACTAAAAACATACTGCAGAAGGGTGATGGTGTTTAATGTGAAAAGTGCTGCCCACTAGTCTTCAAAAATAAACTGGCCGGTTTCAGGACCCAAAGAAGAAACTAACCAGAAGCCTTTCTGGCATTTTGGATCTCAATCCAAGTAGCAAGTAGACCAGTAATAATGGGGAATTATAAATGTGGTTTGAAAGCTGGTTGTGAAAAGGCAGGCCTTAAGATCAAAACAAAACAGTTATAACATGATTTCAAATAGCGATAGGCTGCTGCTTTTAATTTTAGTTTGTTTTCTTGTCCTTTCCTCTGTAATTTAGAATTATTTGATTTGTTATTCAGAATGGTGAATTAATGGTCATCAGGTTAGTCTGGTAAATAACATATCTGTTTGACTTTTTATAATGAAGCATTTACATGTGGTCACCTAAAGTCTTCTCGTCCTGCTCCCAAGATCCAAGCCTGTAGCTAAGTCTACCCCAGTCCACTGTCCCTGGTAGGCTGGTGCCAGAACCAGCCACCAACACGGCTGCGGGAATTGGGGAGGGACCGTTCATAGAGGCCTCACAGACCTATTTAGCCTGGCCCCAAACCTCTAAATATAATGAGAACATGTCATACAGACATTAATAAATGTAAACAATGGTATTTAATTTCCAACCCAGGAACTTCTACTTGACCACTCTTTTCACTTTAGGGGATGTTTTAATATCTGCACTACCTAAACATGTACTGTGTTTTACCCTGAGAATATTTTAGTCCTATGATTTAGGTCGTGAATTTATGTTCAGTCTCAGGAAGGGTTTTTATAAACTGGGTGGACACATGGAAATAGAGTCACACATTAGTGAATGAGATCATTGCTAGCTATTTATTTCATGGTAGAACTGAATAATTTAAGTAGATTTCTTAGATTCAGAGCTAGTATAAATTTTTAAGATCCAGAGCTATGAGTTCAAGTATTACCTTCCAGACACCGAGGAGCTGATATTCTAAGACTTATTCTACTATAAAAATAAAGCACATGGGTGCATGTGCCTACATATGTACATAACACAAAGAGGGTTCAATTATGAACAAATGTCCTTAATCGTTATTTCACTAGAGGGCTCACTTTCCTTATAGAAAGTGATCTTGGTTTCCATCAGAAAAGAAAAGAAAAGAAAAGAAAAGAAAAGAAAAGAAAAGAAAAGAAAAGAAAAGAAAAGAAAAGAAAAAAAGTCCTCAGATTAAGAAGACTATATCCTCCCAAAAGATAAGGCTGCCTTTTTTAAGACTGACAAACACTTTAAGGGCAACCCATTCCTGTAAGTCAGAGGAAAACACAGATGGACAGTGATCATCAGAGTGCCATAGAAAAACTGCATATGAGAATACTTTGATCATGTCTATCTCCAAATCTCCAAAGTTTATAAAAATTTTTTCTGTTAGGTAACAGAGGACACTGAATTGAAATTAATTGAAACAAAGAAGTGAACTGGGGGTCTAAGTAAATGGGCCCCAAACTATAGCTAACACTGGAGTTCCACTCGTACTTTGAAGATTTGCTCCCAGGGGCACCTGGGGGGCTCAGCTAAGTGTCTGACTTCACCTCAGGTCATGATCTCATGGTTCGTGAGTTAAAGCCCTTCATCAGGCTCTGATGTTGGCCCAGAGCCCACTATGGATCCTCTGTCTCCCTTTCTCTCTGCCCTTCCTGACTCGTTCTCTCTCTCTCTCTCTCTCTCTCTCTCTCTCTCAAAATAAACAATTAAATAAACTGTAAAAGAAAAAAAAAAAAGATTTGCTCCCAAACACCCCTTGTGGTGTATTCCCAGGGTCACAGAAGATGGGGACCCCTACGTGCAGCCAGAGGATGAGGACTATGAAAATGACTCTGTCCGGCAGCTGGAGAACGAGCTCAAAATGGAAGAGTACCTGAAGCAGAAGCTGCAGGATGAAACCTACCAGGTATGGGGAGCCAGGCCCAGCCCCCAACCCCCGGGCCCTCACCCCTCGGTGGCTGGGTCTTTGACATGACTCAGAAAATCCCCACCCACTCCTTTCTTCCACCTTCCCTCTCCAGAATATTCTGCGTGCATTTCTTACTCCACATATTCTAAACAGTAAGAACTGTAAATGCTGAGAGCTACAGCTCACCATTAATTCTTAGAAATTCTGACCCGAAAACTGAAAAAGACCTCATTGCCTTAGTGGAAATGCATGGGGATGGATGGAAACAATCCATCTTCCTCCAAGATCGCTGGGAAAGATGTTTTTTCTCATGGATTAAAAAAAAAAAAAAAAAACAGGGCACCCGGAAACTGAATAAGCATAAATATATTTCCTCCCTTGAATCGTTTGCCCTCAGCTTCCCCCACTGCCCACCTCATGTCAAAATAAATATGTGGGAGAGTATCAAATCTCATGGAGAAATGTGGTGGGGGGGAGAACTGTAGGCTCCATGTTTAGCAGGGTGTGGATGGACAGATTTTCATATATACTGGAGTATACTATTAATCCACCTGAGAATTTACTGGACATAACACATGCAATTGGGAATAAGTGTTGATTAGTAAGTCATCCTAAAAGGGATGCGTTTTCCCCATGGAGTAGTTCTACTGCAGTGTTTGTCTTGCTTGAATATTTCTCCTCCCTGTAATTCACAGGTGTTTCCTTGAGGCTGTGGGAGTTCAGGGATGTTTGCGTGGTTGAGACCTACTGCCTCCCCCCCAGGTCCCCTTGGGATAGTTCTTCATGTCAGGCTTTCTGTCCATTAAGCAGACGAGCCTCTTCCACACTCTTAGATGAGCAGCGTCCCCCTCTTAGTCTGTTAGTGAAGGAAAGAGAAGCAGAGAGGGGGCGCCTAGGTGACTCAGTCGGTTGGGCGTCCGGCTTTGGCTCAGGTCATGATCTCACAGTCTGTGGGTTCGAGCCCCATGTCGGGCTCTATGCTGACAGCTTGGAGCCCGGAGCCTGCTTCAGATTCTGTGTCTCCCTCTCTCTCTCTGCCCTACCCCTACTCATGCTCTGTCTCTTTCTGTCTCAAAAATCAAAATAAACATTAAAATTTTTTTTAAAAGAGAGAGGCAGAAAGAACAGATTACCTCTACTTCTCGTATGTTTATGGATTGTTTTGAAATATTTTCCCAAGAAGAATGTAGCAAGAGAAAAACTGGAGCCTACCAACCCCACCCCAATAGTATCAAATAAAGTTTGGCGCCTTTGGAATGTTCCATTAGCCTTTTCAGTTTAACAACGTTTTAGAAGCAACTAAAATGTAGGCTTAGTCATAAAAAAAAAAAGAAAAAAAAGAAAAAAAAATCAATGATTGTGTATGTAAAGCCATGAGTCAATGTTACAGAAACAGAAACGGTCAAATTTGCCTGAAGGGGAGACCCAGGGAGAATGCTCTCACTTTGCCACTTCTATGACCCGTCCACAGAGGGAAATTAGCCTGGATGAAGAAGCTGCCAGGGTGTCTCTGGGAACTCTGAAGGATGGCATTCCTACACGTATTTCATTTGGCTCTGCTGCACAGAGGGAGAGAGGGATGTGGTTAAATAATCAATGTTCTGGTTCATGCTGTTCAAGGTGCCTGTTAGGCCTCCCTCTTTGAGCCCATATCAGTTTCTGGATTTGGGTGACAACGGTAACTGAAATTCTAGATTTTTTTTAAAAGGGAGACAGTCGTTTCATATAAAATATTAGATTTTTATTTACATTAATGAATTAGGAACTTAACCTTGTAGGAGTAAAATGAAGGGAAATTCTATTAATGGCTTAAGATCCAACTGGAGTTTTCGCCGGTTAATCTTAAGCTCTTTCTCTCCTTTCCTTTCCATGCCCAGTGGCTTCCAGGGAAAGTCAAAGAAAAGGTGTAGGAGGACATAGTAGGCCCGTGGGTTCCCACTCAAGACGCATGCCCTAGAGAACGTTGAAGTGGTTTTCCTTGACTACTCTGTGAGCACATGCTTGCTTGATGGGTCGGAATGCTGTTTTCGTTCGTTGGAGTCTCTCTGTCTTTCTGCATGGCTTCCAACCAAATAATTCACCAGCTTGACCGCGTCACAGACTTGACATGTCACCTTTCTTGTTTGTGTCCTTTGTCACCCACAGGTCAGCTTGCAAGGTTGAATACAATATCCTTTTATCACTCTCCTCTCAAGTAAGTACCGTCTTATTTAGGAGGAAACGTGGCCACTGTATACTGAACTCCAATGACTTGTAACCTAAATGCACAATCACTCTCTCTTAGGTGTTTCTGTGTTCTGTGTGATAAAATATCCTCCTTCCCTGCTGATGTCAAAGAATCATCCCGGCCTATGGAGCATTACATTATTAATCCAGTGGAGATTTGGCAGACAATCTTGGGAATTGACTTTTTACTCTATTAATTAGGAAAATTGGCACAGAGACTTCTGTAACACCAGAGATGCCCCCGAAATCTTCTATGGCTATGAAGCCTCATCACCAATCCACTAACAGCATCTGAGTTTGCAGCTTCTCTGTCCCTTGAAAAGGAAAAGTCCAGGCTTGCTCATCACGTCCAGAGATGGGTCAGCTTCTTATCATGCTGTATTCAAGACCCAAAGATCAAATGTGTGTACTTTAACAAGTAAAGGCAAAACCATGTACTATTTAAAAAACAAAAAAACAAAAAAAAACAAAACAGAGAGGAGAAATTCTGCAGCCTTATATTTTTGGAATAGTTGATTCAGATTCACTGTGGAATTCAGCAAGATACAGCTTAATTTAAAATATCATTTACATGGCATGTGGTTCCCCACCCCCAAGGACCTACCTACATACATGGGAAATCCTCAGCAATGTGTTTAATGTAGAGAGAATAGCACTGGATTGGCAGGACCACTTGAGTGTAGCCATCTGAAGCTTAGACTCTGGACCCTCATAGACCTGATTTCAAATACGGATTCCACCAAATCACAGCAGCATAACCTTGACAGATTATTAAACCTCTGTGAACCTCTGTTCCCTCTGCACAACATATATCATGCCACTCACCTCACAGTGGAGTTGTCTTCACCGGGGTGTAGTTTTTAAAGAGTTTAACATGGTGCCAGACACACCATAATTTATTATGAGCACACACATACGTGCCTGGAACTATGCTTAGTGCTTTACAAGCAGTTTCATCCTGGGGAGCTGCTGTAGTTATTTTGTAAGTGTATGGGAACCTCCGGGACTCAGAACCAGCTTGCTCTCTGTATTTTTATAAACAAAGCTGGGACTCAGCTATGTGCACATAATTTTATACACCTTTGGCCACACTGTCTCATAAGTCTAGCTGCTTTCTCTGGCTCCAGCCAGTGGCCCTTTAGCTGTACCCCATACGGTTCAGAGTAAATGCACCTCTCACAGTCTCTGGCTGGCAGGGCCCCGGGACTTGTATCTACCCGAGTGATATAGTCTTTCCCACCCATAGATTTCATAAGTCTATCCGACAGATGGTAGTAAAGTCCACTCTGGCTGCTAAATTTAAAAAGGAATATATAGCTCTTAAATGACAAATCAACTTGAAAAGAATACATCCTAACTCACGCGTTACTGACTGACCCGTCTCAGTCCTCAGGTTAGGATTAAGCAAGTAGAAATCGTGACATAGCTGCTGTTAGGGAATATACTTTAGGAGCTTTGAGGCCTTTTTGGTGTGAAAAGAAGGATCTGACTGTCTGCATTCCAGTCTACCTCCCTTGGATTTGAGAACGCCACACCACATGCTCTCCTGATTCATTATGACCACGGTGAAAAAATTCCCAGGAGCTGTTTCTGAAAATATCTATTCCGGTTATAACAAATCTAGTCCCAAAGGAGCAAGCCTCTCCTTTAGCAGCATTTTCTGTCTCTTAGTGCCAGCGATTGGATCGTTTTTATTCCGCACATTATTTAAACATCAGTAACTAGTTCTTAGAAAAATATTTTTCTTAAAAACTAGTGAAATGTCTTGACATAAACTCAGATAAGAAGTGGCATTTGGGTCTTCTACCTAAAAGCCAAAGATCTCAGTTCGCTAAAAGTTCTCAGGCCATTTTTTTTTCATCTTTTGTTGTCAATCTGGTGGTGAAAAATTGAAACAGTCGTGGCCTCTGCCATTTCCTGCCTCCCCAGCGGGCATTCCACAGGACTCTAAACATGAACCAGCCTGTCACTAAATCAGCTCCTTAGGCCAAATTTACTTAAAATCTTCTGGATCAGTCCAGAAGCCAGTGACTTTTCATCTTTGTGGCTAGTTCTATCCTAGTATAATTTTTCTTGAGGCAGCCAAGAAATACAGCTGAAATCTTGGAACCGTTTATGCTATTGAAATCGATTTGTCTGGGCTTTCTGATTGTGCTGCAAGACCAGAAATTATCCCAAACCCGTGCCTTTCTTACTCAAGAGTCCTGAAGCCAGCTTCATTGCTGAAAGTTCATTAGGGGTCCACCAAGGCACAGCCCTACATGGGTACGGGGCAGAGGGTGGGACGCCAAAGAAATAAACGACCCATCCTCTGCTCAAAAAGAGCTTCAGTCCAGTTTGAGGATAAGAATGCACTCATCAATACTAACAGGGGTGAATAGAGCGAACCTTGCTTTCCAACGAGCCTCTTTGGGAGAAACAGTGTATGTAATGTCTAACACTAAATTTAAGAATCCACCAAAACACCATTTGGGCAGACTCAGATCTTGGATTGGGCCCTTTTGCCTCCCTCTGGCCACATGATACCCCGCTCTCCTTGGCCAGCCACATCCTAACTTCAGAAACCGGGGGCTTGGACAATCGAAAGTGGGTATTTTTTTCTAATTATGATGTCATTCTGATGGTAGGTTAGGGGTCGCATCTGCTGGTCGGCTGAGGACAACACAAATATTCCTGTTTGTGTGGCTTCAACCCTCCAGATGCCTCCAGTGCCCGTGAAGCAAGAGACTCAACACAGAGGATTCCTGTCCTCACTGCAGCAATAGCAGTAGCCCATAGTGTCCCCGGACGTTGATTTCGGATTGTCAGAGGAAGGGAGGACAGAGAGAGAGTGTGTGAATACGTGTGTGTTGGGGGAGGCGGGTGGGGGGAATCCTAAGCTTCATAACCCTGATTTAGAGGACAGTTTTCGTCTTAAAAAAAGAAAAAAATCACACGTTCCTTATTCCCAGGCAAGCTATAGTCAGACAGATGATGAAGGTAACAGGAAAGCTGGTGGTGAAGGAGAGCCCCGCACCCACCCACACAGAGGAGAAGACGCGGCCTGGCAGCAGCCTCATTGGAGACAGAGGAGCCGCCCGCACAGCAGCTCCTGACAGACCCCCCCACCCCTAGAGACGCGTTCTGCCAACCGGAGCGCAGCGAACTTTTCGTTCTAAAATTCCTAGTTCTTAGGTGTGTGTTTTGAGAAGGGAAAAAAAAAAAAAAAAAGACTTCTGACGTCTGTTCGAAGCTAACTTTTCAACCACATCTTCTGTAACATGGCTCACCCCTGGTTAACAACAAACAAAACAAACCAACCACCGCAAGGACAACAAAAAAACAGAACTACAGCCACACACGCGCACAGATGTATCCCACAGGCTGAAAACCCACGCTGCTGTTACTCACGATGGCAGTGTTAACAAGCATTTTCAACCTTTGCACATGATATTGAACCTGTTCCGTTTACAATGACAATATTAATACTGTGTACAGCTGGAAGTTTGATTTCTGAATTCTTTGAGATTTTAGCGAAACAGTTTATTATACACTGTACATTTTTTTTTTCACCACGGTTGGGAAAAAAACAACCACTTGCAATTATTCACTAACCCCGAAGGATTTGGTACCTGAGTGTCCAGACTCAGAGCCTGGAAGCCAAGAAGGGTCCTTGGCCCGCACAATCCGCATTTGTCTCTAAGTCTCTGTGAGCAGTGACTTGAACCAATCACACCAGGATAATCCAGTCTTCGGGGCTTCTTTCCAGCTTGGGGTTGTTTTCTTTCAAGATACTCTAACAAATCAGCCATAGAATTTAGTGTAAATATTTTTTTTCCAAATAGTTATCATACTCAAAAAAAAAAAAAAGGCAACATTCAAATTATATAGAATCTAGTTTTTAAAATCAGCACAGATCTTCTTAAAAACTGTGAACTATGTTTTGAAATACTCGTTACTAAAGCTGTTTATAAACCACAGGTGCCATAAGATCCCCAAACGGACTAAAGTTCTCTCAACTCTTCCACGGGCTCGTTCCTCTTGTTTTAGCTTTAGGGAGCATGTCTAACCGCACCGCTCATCCACAGGTTCCCCTATCAGGCCGTTTGGAGCCCTTCAGCTTTAAATGTACAGGCTTAAAGTGCGCTTCCAAATGCTCACTCTCCTTTTATTTCTGAATGTTTATTGCCTTAGCTGGCTTACCTGGTGTTCTGCATGCAGCCTTCTGTGGTCATGTGCGAGGAAACAGGCTCTTCTAAGCTGAGTTGGGATTTTGCACTCAGTGAAAAGCCAGTGTGCAAAAGAACTGTCGAAGAAGGAAGAATGAAAGCCTCTGTTGACGGTCCTTTATGAGGGCCCTCGTTGGAGAGCGCTTAACGACCTCCCTTAGGGATTCTGGGGAAATGAAAAAATAATCCACTTGTTTCAAGATTTGATGAGACGAAAATCCTGCTACATATTGAATAGGTTATACTTAAGTTGGCAACTTCTCTGGCATTCCTGTCTCCTTTAAAAGAAGGAAGAGAACATCCGTTTAGAGCAGTGGCTGTCAAAGTGTGTTCCCTGGACCAGCAGCATCAGCATCACTTGGGAATTTATTTAGAAATGCAAATTCTTAAGCCCCAACCCAGGCCTGCTGAATCACAAACTCTGCATATTGGGCCCAACCAGATGTGCTCTAATAAGCCGTCCAGGTGATCCCTGATGCACGCTAAAGTTTGAGAACCACTGCTTTAGGGTAAAGTTGCATAACAAAATCTCTAACAAGGCCTTATTCAGAATAAGCGAGAAAGGCTCTGAGTCAACCTCAAAGCTTCAGCAATTCGATTTTGCTTCCGGGGCTGGCAGAAACCTTCTCCCCCACCCCAGGTAGTCGATAGTTGGTCTGTGCCCAGCTGAGAAGAGACATCAGGACACCTTCCAGGTCCCTCTCCAGAGGGCTCTCAGCTGTTCCCGTCCCTGCATTTGGTCACAAACCATCTCCTTGGCTGCCCTTTGGAACAAAATCGCTTGCCTTGGGGACCGTAAAGCTCTCCGCCGGCATTACTAAGAAGCCCGTTCTGTCCGTTGATGTACTCCATCATACTTTCCCCAGAGAACCAGCCTGACAAATGTCCCTGAAAACAGGCTGACACCAAAGTGGCGCAACTGCACGGTTGTCAGATTTCTTTGCACAGATGGGTTTTGTTCTGGGTTTCGTTGGTTTATCGTAACGTTCATCTCCTTTCCACTGCCCATCGTCTGTGAAACCGTACCTCTCTAGATGGAGCAGGTGGCCCCTCGTGCCTCATACTCGGTACTTAAAACCACTACATCCCAGCTACCTACATTGCTGTCAGCTCTCAATCATAGCCAGGTAGTTCTTGAACTCGGAACTCTGATCCTGCAAGTGGCACTCAGCCACCGACTGGACCGAGCTGACCTCTGTTGTCACTTTGTGTTTCTCCATCAAAATATCTGTCTAAGGTATGAACTATTGGGCTGATAGCCTTCCCCCTTGTCATAGCTTTCATTGCCAACTCCATCACACGGTTGTCGATAGCGTCGTACAAAGCCATTGCGAGGACTCTGCAAACTGCCACCAATGACCAGTTCCTGACTAACCAGCCACCTTTTCTTTCTCTTAGCACCACGTCAGCACTGAGACCAGACTCAAGCACCCCTGTCCTGTAACCGAGACAAAATGGCGTGTATTGTTTTGGGTTTTTGTGTTTCTCGGCGGGTTTCTTTCCCTGGCTCTCCAAATTTACCTTTGGGACCTGTTCTAAGTGCAAACCCAGCAGGTTTCGCCTGTCCTGTCCATTAGCTACAATTATATCTCGCAGGGGTTGTTTCTTACTTGTTCCACAACAAATTGCACATCCATCTCCGTCGGGGATGATGGCCTATTAATGAGCACTGGTCTAACACAGCCAACCTCCCTCCTCCACTGCACCATGTGAATGGAGGGAGGGAGGATGGAGGGCAGAATCTACTGTATGAGATTCAGGAATCAGTTGTGGTTGGTCAGGACGCAAGTCGGGGTAAGTTCGGTTGGTCAGAGGGAGATGTGCTGGAGATTGGGAAAAATGGATTCTCGAATGATCTCTATAAGGCAGGGAAGGTTCATTTGTAAGTAGTAATGTGAACTGAATTGCATAAGAGTGTGGCCTTTGTTGTGATATACTATGTATTTTCTTATATGCATGAGCCAAACTGTTGCATCATAATTTAGCACTGATGTCTGCTTTTATTTTGGTCATCCTTGTCCACCCTTATTAGTTCTGGGCTGTTAACTGTAGATAGACCTTGTAAATACGGCAACCTTTGGTTGCTGCAGTCACCTTGGTTTGATTCCGCCCAAGGAGCCACAAACAAGAACTCCACTGTGTCCTCAGAAGAAAGGGCATTTTTACTTTTGAACCAAAAAGAGGGGGAAAAAATCAGAAACGTTACATCTGGAGGCTAATTAACTGCAAGACATTTTTAATTATGACTACTGTAATTTGACACCATTTGAAATAACCAATTCAGAGACACTAAAGCTTTCACACTATTCATTGGTATTGTAACAAAACTACTACTGTATGGGTTTTTTTGTATTGCTGTTAAGTATTGTTTTGTGTGTGTGCGCGTGTGTGTTGGAACCTCCTGGGGACATGTTATATTTTGAAGTGATGAAACTATTTAATTGTGTGTCTATATTTTGGAATGGAATTATTTCTTCATTAAAAAATGTTTTTAAAAACACTACATCTGTGTATTTTACACCTTTGTTTCAATGAAAACTTTCTGGAGTCTGTCTGTTGACAGAAGAAAGACAAGTCAGCACTTGCAGCAGGAAGCGGGACCTGTCAGTTGACTATTAAGCAACTAGAGCAAAATTTCTCACCTTTCCGTGCCTTTGGAGACACAATTTTTTTTTGAAGAGGGAAAGCCTTGTTGTACTCCACAGGGGATGAGTGTGAGAACAGGAATAGCTAACATAACAGCTTGCTTTCTATCTGACACGGTTACAAGCAGTTTATGTTACTTGACCCGATCCTTTGAATCACAGCATCTAGCCAGGTACTTGGCAGTTATAAGCTCCACAATTATTTGTTGAATGAACGAACGAATAAGTGAATTCGTGGCTTTTGTTTGGTGTGTGCTAGAGCTGGCGAGGAAGGAGAATCGGCACCTCCTGGAGGTCAGTGTGCTGAGAGCAACAGGAATCAAATGAAGAGTTCCAGAGAGCGGACAGAAACTCAGGGTCCGCAGCGGTAATCACCCCCTACATTCTCGCCTCTCTCCGGGGAACCTCTGGATTCCCATGCAATGTTGGGTTGTGTGTTTTGTTTGCTCAAGGAGCCGATTCCTTTGCAGCGCCAATAGCAGAATCTGTGAGTCTGGCTCCAACACTTCATGAATGGCATTTTTGGGAACTCTGAGCTGGAATGTTGCTGAAAGTCTGTGCTCACAGAGTCTGGGGTTGATTTCCAGTTCATGAAAATGCTATAAACACTCCAGAGGCACTAGAGAAAGAAACCAAGAGGCTCTGCTCTACATCAAGTGCCAGGGCAAACCCTGACCTGATACGACCACTAGTGGGAGCTCAGACACCCCATCCCATTTGGAGGTGAGAGACCAAGGTATGTCCATGGGTGTCTTTGCAAGTCTCTTTCAGCTGCACCTTAATGTCTCATCCTCTCATCCCCTAGGAGCCACATGTAGCTCTGATCCCTACCTCAGCATTTCCTAAATGTATCTAATTGCCGAAGTCACTTGAAGAATCCATTTGCCAGACTTAGGAGGTCTAGCCTGGGGCCAGGGAATCTGTATTTTTTAACAAGTGCCTCTGGTAATATAGTCTGACAGATTTTAAGAACTACTCTCCTCTTGCTACTCAAAATGTGGTCCAACGACCAACAGCATTGGCATCACCTGAGAGCTAGTTTCAAATGCAGAAGCCCGGGCTCCAAACCAGACCTACTGAATTAGAGTCAGCATCTCCTCAAGAGCCCCAGGGGATCTGTGTGCACTTTAAAATTTAGGAGGCACTTGACCTGGAGATCAGCTTTAATCCTAGCCTTCTAGGATTAGGTTCAGTTGGGTCCTCGGGGCACAGAATGACAAGCCAGGAGTCCTCCTTAAACTAAGTGTCATGCTTCTTGAACGTACAGTGTTTTGATTTAGTAAGTCTGGGATGGGGACTGAGATCTGCATTTCAAATAATTTCTCAGGTGATGCTGATACAGGTCTGAGGGCCACACTTTGAGGTGCAAGGCTATGGGTTTCTTTTTTTTTTTTTTAATTTATTTGTTTGTTTGTTTTTTAATTTACATCCAAATTAGTTAGCATATAGTGCAACAGTGATTTCAGGAGTAGATTCCTTAGTGCCCCATACCCATTTAGTCCATCCCCCCTCCCACAACCCCTCTAGTAACCCTCAGTTTGTTCTCTGTATTTGTGAGTCTCTTATGTTTTGTCCGCCTCCCTGTTTTTATATTATTTTTGTTTCCCTTCCCTTATGTTCATCTATTTTGTCTCTTAAAGTCCTCATATGAGTGAAGTCATATGATTTTTGTCTTTCTCTGACTGACTAATTTCACTTAGCATAATACCCTCCAGTTCCATCCAGGTAGTTGCAAATGGCAAGATTTTATTCTTTTTGATTGCCGAGTAATACTCCATTGTATATATATGTATATATACCACATCTTCTTTATCCATTCATCCATCAGTGGACGTTTGGGCCTTTTCCATACTTTAGCTATTGTTGATGGTGCTTCTATAAACATGGGGGTGCATGTGTCCCTTTGAAACAGCACACCTGTATCCCTTGGATAAATGCCTAGTAGTGCAATTGCTGGGTCATAGGGTAGTTCTACTTTTCATTTTTTGAGGAACCTCCATACTGTTTTCCAGAGTGGCTGCACCAGCTTGCATTCCCACCAACAATGCAAAAGAGATCCTCTTTTTCCACATCCTCGCCAACATCTGTTGTTGCCAGAGTTGTTAATTTTAGCCATTCTGATAGGTGTGAGGTCGTATCTCATTGTGGTTTTGATTTCTATTTTCCTGATGATGAGTGATGTTGAGCATTTTTTCATGTGTCGGTTGGCCATCTGGATGTCTTCCTTGGAGAAGTGTCTGTTCATGTCTTTTGCCCATTTCTTCACTGGATTCCTTTTTGGATGTTGAGTTTGGTAAGTTCTTTATAGATTTTGGATACTAATCCTTTATCTGATATGTCATTTGCAAATATCTTCTCCCATCCTGTCGGTTGCCTTTTAGTTTTGCTGATTGTTTCCTTCGCTGTGGAGAAGCTTTTTATTTTGATGAGGTCCCAGTAGTTCGTGTTTGCTTGCCTCAGGAGAAGTGTTGACTAAGAAGTTGCTGCGGCCAAGATCAAAGAGGTTTTTCCCTGCTTTCTCCTCGAGGATTTTGATGGGTTCCTGTCTTACATTGAGGTCTTTCATCCATTTTGAGTTTATTTTTGTGTATGGTGTAAGAAAGTGGTCCAGGTTCATTCTTCTGCATGTCGCTGTCCAGTTTTCCCAGCACCACTTGCTGCAGAGACTGTGTTTATTCTGTGGATATTCTTTCCTGCTTTGTCAAAGATTAGTTGGCCATAGGTTTGTGGGTCCATTTCTGGGTTCTCTATTCTGTTCCATTGATCTGAATGTCTGTTCTTGTGCCAGTACCATCCTGTCTTGATGATTACAGCTTTGTAGAATAGCTTGAAGTCTGGGATTGTGATGCCTCCTGCTTTGGTTTTCTTTTTCAAGGTTGCTTTGGCTATTCGGGGTCTTTTCTGGTTCCATACAAATTTTAGGATTGTTTGTTCTAGCTCTGTGAAGCATGCTGGTGTTATTTTGATAGGGATTGCATTGGATATGTAGATTGCTTTGGGTAGAATCGACATTTTAACAATATTTTTTCTTCCTATCCAGGAGCATGGAATCTTTTTCCATTTTTTTTGTGTCTTCTTCAATTTCTTTCATAAGCTTTGTAGAGTTTTCAGTGTATAGATTTTTCAACTCTTTGGTTAGATTTATTCCTAGGTACTTTATGGGTTTTGGTGCATATGGGTTTCTTTTAAGGTAAATTCTAGGGACCTTGTTACTGGTAAGTCAGATTTGTGCATTTCTATACATAGCAGGAAAGATACTCAAGTCTAAGGACATGAACATAATGGAAGCTCAGTTGGTTGGATCCCCATGGGTAACACCACAGCAGTTAAACTATACAGTGAGTACTGGAAGCAGCTGCATTTAAGTATTCTATCAAAGAAGAATCTTTTGCTCCAAGAATTGAGGCCTTTGTCTCCATGATACAAAAAATCACCAGGGAGTAGGACTCCATGGTCCCAGTGGTCCGAGAAGGGCGGATTTGCAAAGTTGGGATAGGGCCACGTGTGGTGAGAAGAAGCTGGCAAAGTTTCAGATTCATTATTCCATCAGAGCACATCAGCTACTGAGACACACAACACCCAGGAAGAGGTTCTCTGGGCACCTTGGAAACCTAGACTGGGACTCTGATGCCATGGACTATGCTGGGGCACTATGTTGTGATGGAGCCACCTCCGCTTTTGAGAACCCAAAGATACATAAACAAGTATGTTCATGCAGCCTTATCTATAATATTAGAAGATAATAGACACTAACAGAGGAACACTTAAACTACTTATGGCAAAATATGGTAGGCTGGAATACTAAGAAGCCATAAAAACTGATGATGAAGATGCATATTTATCACCAAGGAAGATGTTTACATAAGTCCGGCCAAAAGCCAGGTTATAAAATAGTGTAAGAATGATCCTGGTTTGATAAATATTTGAGTGCTGGTGCATGGAAAGATATACATCAAAATGTTGATGATCTAAATCATGGGATTGTGGGTGATATTTTTATTTCCTTCATCAGGCTATTCTATCTTTTCCAGGTTTCATGCCATAAATAGAGTAAATGGGAGAATGGCTGGATGGATAAGAAACACCAGGGTTGGACAGTTTCTTCAATTCAGTAACAAGGCTACTTGAGTTAGCCAACATCTTTGAAGGGCATGTCTAACAATTAGAATTTTTCTATGCCTTCAGTAAACAGAGGATTCTCTTTTTGCCTGAAGAGATGCTCAATAACATTAGTATGCCACAGAGCATTGGAAAATAGGTGTATGCTTGCTTTAAAGAAAACCTAATAAAAATATCAGAGGCTTATGAGTCAAGTTAAATAATGACAGTTCATCCTCTTCCCAGTGCTAATCGGTTCAGTAATAGGTAGAAACAAAGCAAGTGAACCAGTAATGTTCCCCATGTCTGGTTCTCCTGTCTCATGTGTAAAATGGGGCTAAATCACACTGGTGGTTGTCTCCTTTGCTTTCCAGTCTCCTAATTGTGCTCCTGAGGAGGAGGGCTGCTAAGGATAAATCTTGGGCAAGAACATCTGTTGGAACACAGATGGCAGTAGGTAAATGGTTTCTCTGGCATTCCATTTTTCTGGAAGTCTCTTTGTAGCTGCTCTTTCTTGAGAACAGATACTCTCTGAAAATATCTGGGAAGGGCCAATTAGACCAGCTCTCCAGCTTGAGGTGGCTCAATCAAGTGGCTCATTGCATGTGTGTCGAATTGAATTAATCATATTCAAAGAATCTCTTTGCTGGTTCTCGACTCCTGTGTTCTCAGTGAAATCTTGAGAAACACTGAGTGGAAACTCGTGTTTGTTTTTCCTCTCAGGGCCTTAGGGGATTAGTTGTGTGGCATAATAAATGGATAGTTTGACTCTGATTTCCATCTCCACACTCCCTTATGGTCAGCTCCCTACCTTCTCTCACCTGGGGAGATCAATCCACAAAGACAACACTGAAAACTTAGAGACTATGTTAGGCACTCAATAACAACCAAGTTAAGATAGAAAGCATTTCCTTATTGACCCTTCAAAATGGCTTTTTTTTTTAATTGTTATTTTTGGAAAAGGACCATTTTATTGATTTTAGGACTTTGCCTCAGTTATATTTCTGAGAAAGAAAGGCTAAATTATAAAACTCTTCTCCTGGTCTCTGGATGTGTAAAAATAAAGTTTAAAAAATGGCTCTCCCATTTTATGGCACTATGTATCTATTTGACACTATCCGTTGGTAGCTTTGAGCGCCAAATTTAAGGAAACAATACATGTAAAACACCGAGCCCGGTTCCTGAGCATGCTGGAAGGTCAGCTTACATCAGTTCCTTTCCCTTTGTCCCTTGTGAAGTTTACAATTCTCGTTGTAAATGGGGGTGGTAGTTTTAGTTTTCAGAACACTCACGCAAAAATAAATTTAGCTTAAAAACAAATATAAGGAAATCTAAGACTAGAAATTAAAATATTGTTATACTAGAGGGATTTAGTGATCCTATAAACACTAAATTCTGAGGCCCTCCAGCTGGCTTTCCCCACTTAACACACAGAACACTGGCAGCCAGGAATTTACTCTTCAGATAAAAGATGAAAGAGCCCTCTCTGGGAAATCTGACTAACCCCACTCCTGCCCCCAAAAAAGCCCTAACAATACTGACATGGGGCCAACCAGAGTACCCTACAGAAAAGGTCATATGCTAAGACTACCAATTAGCTCCTTATGAGCAGATAACCAAGTATAACCAGGCACTTGAGAAAAAGCCTTTACCATGAGTGATAGAGACCAAAACAGGAAAAAATAGCACCTTAGAGGAAGAATGGACTATCATAAGGAAATTAAATAATGTCATGCTAACTGCTAAAACAATCAAACCCATATAGAATGATGATTATGTATAGCAAAATGCCCAAAAGGGAAATTCCTGATACGTGGGTGGCTTTCCTCCAAATACTGATTTAGGGATCCTGGCTCCTTCCAACCTTTTGAAAATTTGTCATTTGTATTCTATTTTGTAGTGGGTTTCCAATACCATGTAATGTCCATGCTGACAAAACCTGGATCTATTCATTTATACCTAGAAAATAAATGAGAAAATCAGGAAGATTATTATTACCAAGTTGTTCAAAAAAAGGAAAAGCAATCATAGTATACCACATAGTTCAACTTTCAATCTCACCTTTAAATAGCATACATACAATAACAACGTAAGCACAAAATAACAATCAGCTAAAATCACACATAATCATTTTGGGAAGACGTGTACATGTGCGTTGTGGAGGGGGAGAGCTAACTTCTCGTTTTCCATAGTGGGGAAGTCATAGATGATCCCTAAAACATAACAAGAATATATACAAACATATTATTTAGAGGTAAATACCAAAAGAATAAAAAAATATGAAATTAGTTGTTTCCAAGAAAAGGAATTTAGAAAGTGACAAACTTTTAGACCAAGTGAGCATAATTTTGATTTCTTAAAAGAAAAAATGGCAAGCAATACTTTAAGGTGTTAACAGTGATTGTCCTTGGATGATGGATTTTTGGACAAACTTTTAAAATATTTTTCTTCCATCTGTATTTCCTGCATAATCTAAAATAAACATGGGCTACTTTTATGGTTGAAATATTAGATAAAGTTTAAAAGTAATGTGTTTTTCTATCTGAAAAGGAGTTTTCATGGCATTAGTTTGCTCTTCTAATTGATGGAAAACTTGCATACATTTGACCCTTTTGTAAACATACCAGATATGACCCTCTTCCACTTACTTTCTTAACTACCTTGTTGTTTTCTTTTTCTTAACAACAAAATAAATGTCTCTCTAGGAAGGGTTGCAATTTTTAGGACCATTTCAAGGCAAATTTGACCAGTAGTAAGAATACAGAGAGAGAGAGAGAGAACAAGAGTGCATGCACAAGCGGGGGAGGGGTAGAGAGAGGGAGAGAAAGAATCCCAGGCAAGGCTCAATCCCACCAACCATGATATAAAGACCTGAGCCAAAATCAAGGGTCTGACGCCTAACTGGCTGAGCCACCCAGATGCCCCTCTTTGCCACAATTTTATAAGAATCTCAAGGTCAAAAATCTATATACTTTCTCTCCTTCCCTTCCTCTTAGCCTTTTTTCCTCCCAAATTCCATATATTGGGGAAAAATAACTAACATTTGTATAATCCTTTACACCTTTCAAAAAGCCTGTGTCATCTACATTTAATCCCCACAATACCCATTTCAGGAGTGCTTAGTCATCCAGAAGTATAACCTAGAGAGTTGTCTTTGTTGTGAAAACATCTGCAGCCAAGGTCAATATGGGGGAGAAGACTGGGCATTCCATCAAACAAAAAACAGAAGGGACACACAAGAAATTTCCTACTATGATAAGATGATATGCTTCTCAGAAGAGTTTCAGAAAGCAGGCTTCTCCCTTGATCCAAGGCTAAGCAGACTGCAACTCACCTCTGCTAGATCTGGCACCAGCCAAGACTAAGAATCACCCAAGGAGTTGTGCTCAGTTCCTTGGCTTTGGTTTAATTCCTGCAGCTCTCTCTGGTTACCCTAGCAACACATATTAAGCCTGGAGGTTTTTTTGTTTAAAATATTATTTGAGGTAGTAAAGCAGAAGTGGGAGGGTAGGAAAGGTGAAAGGAGATTTTAGGACCAAATTTTTCTAAGACTTCAGACTGAAGTAAGGCTATAAAATACACCAAGAACCACTCCCCACCCGTGAAACATTTCCCTAAGACTTCACCGGCCAAAGTCAGGAGTAATGGGGCAGGTCTGGTTGTAGAATATTGAAGAAGCCTAGGGCAAGAATCGTTTCCCTGGTTCACGGCCAATTTGGTAACAATGGTCCTCTGAAACACAAAATCCTTTCGAGTCTTTTCAAAAATACTGCCTTCAGAGGGGTTAGTATATGAGAAAAGAGCAGTATTTCCCCTGTATTGTAAAGAGAGCCAGGAAGCCTCCTTGATGGAGAGAGATCCAAATATTTTTACCAGGATAATAAGAACAGTATAATTTTACCAGAAAACCTAAACCAAGGCTAGAACAGATACTGAAAACTGCCTGTAAAACTTAGCTTCCTAGCTCCCACTGTCCACCACAAGCATCATACTTGTTCAACGGCAGAGACATGTTTTTCCAGCCATTGTAAAGGTCTCTGTATTATGAACACTGGGCGGTGCCAGGGACAGTCTTCCCTTTTTTTCCGAAAAAGCACAAAGTCATTCTTCCCGTGACCAATTCGCATAATGCTAAATTCCAAGTCTGTGATGGTGAGGAGTATAAAGCTAACAGGATTTATTCCAAGACCATAGCTCTGTCCTGGCCTGGCCTGATGAAGGAGCAAAGCTTTGTAAATAATTGCTCGTATACTTATTTGCCTTACCGGACTCTATGCCTGTGGTGAGCAGGGTCCACCCTCACTTACATCACTTACCCCAATGCCTGGTGCTAAGGGGTTGAGCAATAAATATAGAAGAAATAAAGAAAGCAGGGAGAACACACCATTCCTCAGGCTACTCTTCTAAATATGTAGTCATGGCCAAGATTTTTCATGGAAGCTTTGGAAGAGATGAAAATCTATCTGGAATAGACTCTGGTAAGCAGGAGGTTGAGGAGATGCCCCCGGGTGCCGCAAAGCTAGGAAGTGGTGTTGCTTATTCTCAGATGTGGAGATGCTGATTTGTGCCCTGACCTCCAGACTGCAAAAATCCCTGAGAGCAGAGCCACGACTTTTCTCAGAAGGGGATTAGGCAGTTTGCCTGAGACTGACCCAGTTTTAGCACAGAAAGTCCGGAGCCGGGAGGAATGCCTCAGTCCCCATCAAGTCAAGCAACTGGTTGCCCCAGAAAGCATGTGAAGAGACACTCAAGCACCCAGGCAGGTAACAGATCTCAGGTGAATTCTGCATCAGAAAGCAAGATATCACTCTACAGTGGGACACTGGGAGAACAGAAAATGCTTAATCTACCATGAACGTGTCTTTTCAGTCAAAAGTTTAACTTTTTGCAGGACTATATTCTGATGTCCTGCCAAGACCGTATTAGCTGCAGAATTCCCTTGGGGTAACTAAAATGACTTGTGGGTTCACTGTGGGGTTATCTGAGATAGCCTATAGATAAGAATTGTTTACACATCTAGATGCTAAAGAGAGTCTGCCGTCATGAATTTTGGCATAATATTGAGCTTTAAAAAAAAGCAACTGACTATATTAAGCAATTTGTTCTTGAGGCTACCTCAGAGGTTTTGAGTAGGTCATTAATTTCCACTCCTGTTTTTTTTGAAGAGAGGACATTATTTTGTTCATCTAAGAGCAAATCAAATTTGTTAGACCTGAGCTCAGAGAGAGTAGCTAAGACTCAGCCCTATTTTCTCCATTTTGTTCTTCCACCCCGTGCACATTCTCTCCAATATGTCAATGGGGTGTTGGAACAGAGTCTGGAAACAAACATATAAGCTTGGACTCTACAGACGGAACATCTATACAGACCTTTCCATTTATTAAATAAGATACATGCTATAAAGGTTTGTGTTCTCAATGAAGAAAAAAAAAGCCAGCTTGGTATTTCTGGAATAGTTACTAACATTTAGTGGGATTTATATATGGCATGATAGAATTGCCCCTATCCTGCAATTTCTGGAGGAAGCTTGTTCTGACATATTTTCTTTTTTGTGCTCTAAATATTTCGAGGTTTAAAATACGTAACAAGCAAATTTGACAACCCAGAAAAACTACAGAACACGCCACAAATTACACAAAAGGTCCCCAAGATTTCCTGGGTAAGATGCTTCAGCAGTTGCTGAAAGAGTTCACCTCTGGATGAACTTGCATCTCTACCAGTAGTTGATTACTCATTCAGTTGAATAGTAACTGCCAATGAAGAAATAGTAACTGCCAAAAAAATACGTAGTAACTGCTAGAGATTTAGACAAGTACAAACTGGTCATACATTAGTTTTACTCAGTTTGTTGTTCCAAATTGCATGTATTCCTTGAAAGCAAAAAAAAAAAAAAAAAAAAAAAAAAAATTAAAAATCTTGAATATTTTTATACTAGACGTAATATTCTCCTAATGTTATCAGTACACACCCATTGTAGCAACCAAAGGCCATTGTAATCAGTGTTGACATGGAACACACTGTATTCTTTGTTTATAAGTTATCAACAAACTTGGCCCTTTTGGAGTTTTGTGTTTTAATTCCACTTTTTTTTTTTTTTCCCTGAAAGAGACAATATACAAGTGCAAGGAAGAGGGTTTGAAGTTTATATATGGATGCTAGACTAGTGATTGGAAAATTACTAGGATCCGTAAATTACATACATATGGACATGGGAGCTATTGCAATGGGGAGGGGGCAAATATATGACAACTCCTCCCTGACTATACAGAGGTAGGAAAGCATGAATTAAAACACGAGAAATGCCGGGAGAGAGCAAAACATGTTTTGGAATAATCATGTTTATTCTCTCTGAAAAGGTACATCTCTAGTGAGTTGCTTATAACCATAACCTAAATCCTTGTATTTCCCATGAATCAGCTTTTACTGAACAAATGTAAGAGGATAAATGATTACCATTCCCCTTCCAGGAACATCTGCTTCCAAAGGAATTTTGGCAGAGTTTACAAGTGATGTCAGACTGCCAGGCACAAAGATTACAATCTGGTTAATTCTTGCCCTGGCATTCCTACCTCCAGGGGAGCCTTGTTTAAATCCATGCAAACCAGAGTTTGAAAATGGATTACTATACATTCTCACTGGAAAACAAACAAAAGCTTGGAAACAGGAAGTGCTTAGAATTTCAGTTTTACTGAGTCTCTTAAATATTTATATTCAGCATTCCACAAAATATCATTTTATAAAGATGTTTGGGAAAATAAAATCCCAATGAGAAATACTTCCAGTCCTGTTGTTCACCATCAATGAGTATTTATTGAATAACTATCTTCTTCAAGATCTAAGGAGTCACCAGGCCCTTTCTTTATAGACCAAGGCTGTTATTCACAGAATAACTATACTTTAGCCATCTAGTGGGCTGATCTGAATTTCATAGGATCCTACAGTTACTTTCTTCAGCTTTCACTGGGTCTTCTGAAATGTGGTTAAAAAAGGATTCTGACTAGTTTCTCTAGGCCAGGAGCTCCAACACCACTTTGGCTGAGATGATTCATTATTGTGAACATTTTTAATGGGGATGAAAGGAAATGACTTTTGGGTTTGGTTGTAATCTACAAAACAAAGGAAAGGCAACTCCTTTGAATGTAAGCTTTGACGGATAAGAAAGATACCCTAAATTAATTCAAGACAGGATTATGTGAAAATATCCACTGAAGTCAAGTGACAATCAGATTTTAACAGCCAAAATAAAGTGGCTGGGTGTGGGGATGGTGGGGGAGGGGGGAGGGGGAGGAATGTAGGGGTGGGGGCAGGCAGGTAGAGAGGAATGTACTCTGTGGGGCACACAGGAAGCAGCAATGACTGTTGCCAGCATTTGTTCAGGTCAGAACTGAGTTGAAGAACCAGAATGTGCCTTATAGATTGTTCAAAAGATGGCACGTTATCATTTTATTGTATTTTAATGATTGAATCATTTTTTTAATATTTATTTTTGAGAGAGAGAGAAAGAGAGAGAGGGGCAGAGAGAAAAAGTGAGAGAGCATCCCAAGCAGCCTCCGCAGTGTCAGTGCAGAGCCCAATGCAAGGTTCAAACTCACGAACTCAGATCATGATCTGAGCCAAAATCAGGAGTCAGACACTTAACCGACTGAGCCACCCAGGTGCCCCTCAACTGTTGAATTATTATGTTTGGGCTCTCTGTCAACATTTCATGAAGTCAGTTGATACAATGAAAAATAATGTGGCTTTAGTAATCAGGAGATTGGGTCAGTAGACTGGCTCATTAGACCCCAGGCTAATCTCTTAACTTCTCATTCTCAACATTGAGAGTGCAGATACCTATTTTAAGTTCTTTACAGATTTATTGTGATGATCAAATAAAGTAATATAATAAAATATGAACGTAGCTATGTAGTAATTTGAAGTAATATGAATGAAGAGCATTGTGAAAAACCATAATTCACCATTCTAAAAGAAAGTATGATTATCCCACACATCAGTTCTGGCAGTTTATCTTAGTTAACTTTTACATTCAGAGAACTCCCTGTCATCAATTCCCTTCACCTCTTCTATGAAGTCAGCAGCACTGGATTATTTTAACGAATGAGGATATTCTTACATTGATCACCGTAGAAAAATGGGTCTGCTCTGTAGACACCAATTAACAGGGAAGTGACCCTTGCCTGTTGCCAGGTTACCAGAAGCTCTCAGTCACCCTGCCTTCAAGTTCTCATTCACTCTAGCAGTTAAAGGCTACAGGATGCCATCAGTTTCCTCTGATGTTCAAGATTAGCTTAACTTTGTTTCCCCTAGACCAGAGGCCTGATGGTACTCTTAACCAAGAAGCTGAAACGAACTATGCAATGATTATACTCCCCCTTCTCCTGCAACTTGACAGGAACTGCCCAACTAGAACCACAAAGAGTGCGAGCACGAGCACAGGAAAATCTGACCCAATGGCAAAGGAATGTCGTCCCCCTCCTCCAAGTAAATACAAATGTGTATCTAGTTATCAAAGAACTGTCCAGGAGGGTTAGCAGGCTCTGGTGTTAAGGAGCCCACTGACTTGTCACTCAGCAGCCCCAACGGTTCAAACAGGAACTCCAAGGACATATGAATAGAAATGATAGCCAGATTTTGGGGTTTGTTTTTTTAAGAGTGAGATATTGGAAGCTGGCTCCCATTCCGTGGCTATGGGCCTTCCTTTAAATACAAACAGCAGCGAGAGCCGAGAATGACTGCCATACGTGAATGCCAAATAAACACAAAATGACAAGCACAGATTTTTGGCTTTATATTAAAGCTTGGTTTTTCAACAACCCCTTTTGTTGCCTCTAAAGACAATGGTCGCAGTGTTTCTGAGCCAGATCCTGGGCTTCCGAGCATAGCCTTCCTTGCCGCACCCGAACCCAGTTCACTCCACAAGCAGGGTGCGTGTCCCCTTTGGGTTTGAAAACAAGCCATCTCTCCCCTCCTGGCTGGCTGTTCTCGAAGTACTTGTTTATTGAAACTACCGAGGAGTGGTATATGAAACTGGGAATTTGCAGGCCAAGCCCAGGGTAGTCTGATGAGGGATGTGCTGGTGATTTCTACTGGGTTGGGAAACAGTAGCTTAAATTGGGAGCTGTACAATGTGAGTCCCCCGACAGAGTAGCTGGAGAGAGTTGAGGATTCACACATTTGGTTCATTCATTATAGGTTTAGTGTTTTCTTTTCTTTTTTTTTTTTATGTTTATTTATTTTTGAAGGAGAGAGAGAGAGGGAGAGAGAATGAGTGGGGGAGGGGCAGAGAGAAAGGGAGACACAGACTCCAAAGCAGGCTCCAGGCTCTGAGCTGTCAGCACAGAGCCCGACGCAGGGCTTGAACTCACGAGCCATGAGGTCACGACCTGAGCCAAAGTCGGACACTTCACTGACTGAGCCACCTAGGCTCCCCTAGGTTTAGTGTTTTCTAATTAGTGTTTATCATTTGTCTTTATGTCACTGAGGGGTAACAATAATTGACTTAACCGGGTAGAACTGGTGGGCTTTCTACTCTCCTTCTCACGTAGCAGTTAAAACAGTTCCAGAATTCTCTTACGTGGCTGAATAAATATCTCAGATGTTTACGCAGGTACGTATCTAAGTGCAGACTTGTGACCCACCCCAGTAAGCCCCCATCTGGTCGTGTATGTCAATTCCTCCCCAGACATTGCCTTTTTGAGGCTTCACAAGTTCTGCTGGAATACATATTTTTTTACTCTTTCCCATAATCTCACAAAGGGTTTTTTTATATTTTGTTTTGCTTTGCTCTTTGCTGATTTTTTAACCCCCCAGGAGAAGAATTGGATTCAAAATTGTGCACTGATATTTTTAATGATTATTTCCATAACGTAAGTAATTTCTCCTTCTAATCCTTTGCTTCGATAAGCTTAGTAAGTTCTGAAGAGGAATGATTTAAGCATAAATACAGTGGCACTCACTACCAGTTTTCTGTCGCCTCCAAGTCTGTGACAAAAATGACTTAATGGACTCCACGCCAAATGTGGCACCTTCACATTTTGTCTTTGTGAAAAAGTGATGGTTACAGCCCCTGACAGTTCCTCCTATCTCCATAGTTCTTTGCCTTTCACAGTACCCTCCAATAACCATTATCAGGCTTGGTCACCAGAGCCATCCTTATGAGGGGATTGTCATCATCTCCATTTTATACAGGAGAACACGGAGTCTTAGAAAAACGAGATTTACCAACAGCCATGCTATCTCTACACGGGGCAGAATTGTGATCCAAGCCTGCATCTCCTTATTACGAAGTCAGTGATCACTTAGGTGGCGAACGCTATACGAGTAACAGGAAAAAGAAATAGTACAATGTTTGTAAACCACCTGGTAGAGCTGGACATATTATTGCTTATGGAGGCTCAGGTAGGAACGCATTTCTTCTTCAAACAGCCACGTTCTGCCGAACGTGGCTTCTTACCCGTTCACGGTATGAGACTTGAATCACTCTGAGAATTATCTGAAGAGGTCATGCTCAGTGTACCTTCTATTTATTTATTCGTGCTTTTACTCGCTCACTCACTTTTCTATGCATTTGCTTATTTCTTCATCTACTTATTTATATTGGGAAAATGTTGCTTTCTCTCTTACTGGCACTATCGGCCTCGGTAAACTCGGTAAAATCGTCTTAACATTTAAAGAATAAGAAACAAGAATTGCAGGCCACTTCTCAAGCATGTTGTGAAGGATAACTAACGAAAATTCATGTGATGCTTAGCAGTACATTGTTCTAAGCAGTTTTACGGACATCTATAGCTGGTTTCAATGAAACGTGTTTGTCCCTTTCATATTAACCCATTTCCAATGCAAATTTCAATAGGTCTAAAGAAGCTAAACGCACTCTAAAGAAGACATTGTTTATAATTCTCCTACTTTCAACATTTGTGGTAGAATCAAAATAATTCATTTCACAAATGCAAAGAATCATATTCATCAAAAATACATTGAAATTTTAAAAATGGTACTTCTATATAACTAGAAGTCAGTTTACTACATCCTTAAATGAAAGCTTTCATGATGGAGATCATTTAGTATCAGAAGTTTTGAGGGGCGCCTGGGTGGCTCAGTCAGTTAAGCGGCCGACTTCGGCTCAGGTCACGATCTCGCGGTCCTCGAGTTCGAGCCCCGCGTCGGGCTCTGGGCTGATGGCTCAGAGCCTGGAGCCTGCTTCCGATTCTGTGTTTCCCTTTCTCTCTGCCCCTCCCCCGTTCATGCTGTGTCTCTCTCTGTCTCAAAAATAAATAAACGTTAAAAAAAAAATTAAAAAAATAAAAATAAAAAAAATTTTTAAAAAAGTTTTGAATATTCATACATTAAGTTCATGAAGACCAAGAGAAAACAGAAGCTGATGTTAATAAAAGATATTTATTCTTTGCTGACACATTCTCTGCTTTTGTTGTTTGCACACAAACTAAATTCTGAATCTGGTGGAATTCAATGAAAGCTGAAGTTTCTACATGAGTCCAATGAACTCTGGACCAGAAGCTTCATTGAAGGCCAAATTCTTCTTCCGTGTACATTTAAAAATACTCTATTCATTGTTCCCTAGACAGTGTTTTCTGAACAAAAGAGAACAGCAGGCCCCAAACCACAGCCATGAGCTAGGATTCCTCAGATTTAATTTGTTCAAAGGCCTGAGCGGGGTCAAGTAATCATCTGTAGATAAACTTCACATTGGATAAAACGCCAATTTTCAAAACAAAATACCAAGAGAGGATGAGAGAAAAAAAATCTGAATGCTGGCTAGACTTGTCATCATCGATGGTATAGATTTAATACATCTTCAGTGTATTGTATCACTAAAAAACTTCAGTGAGTCAACAACATTTTCCTTAGTTGTGGCTTATAATTAACAAGGTGAGGTGACAATTTAGGATTCAAGCAATCACACCAATAATCTGAAGAAGGAAGGAACTGATGAGGCCATTACTTTCATTTGTATTAAAATTCTTCTTTTCCTAAATGCATTCTTTCAGACTAAGCCTAATTTTGTTTACTTCTAGGACTCTCCATTTTGCACTTATTAAAGAAAATTTATTATAAAAGTGCAACCAAAGAATAAAGGATAATCTTAAGGAGAACAGCATTCATTTAGGAGATGCTAGGAATATCACTTAAGTATCATTTTGAGGAGAAAAAAAAAACCCAGAGAATCAACATGTGTCTCTTCCAAAATTGTTCTCACGGATCTAATATGTAAATCCAGGCTTTTTGTGTCTTTTGTATTAATAATACTCACTCCAAAAAGGAAAAATAGACCCCATGTAACTAACTTCTTTTTTTCCCCACAGTAACCTAAATCCTAGTAAAATTGAAATAAACTTTTCTGTAAATAGTTTGAAAAAACAAGGTGTGGGGGGGGGGGTGGCGGTGGTCAGCTATGAGGCAAACTTCCTGATGTTCCCTACCGGGCACTTGTATTTGAACCTGTGCCTCCAGCAGTTTCCTATTATCTTTCTTTCTTTTCTTAGAAATTCTCTTCAGAAATCCCTTCAGATTCCCTCCCCTCCCTGCCATCTCCCATTTGCTCGGGAGCCCAACCTGTCAGCCTCTGCTGGTGCTCTGAGCTGCTCAGTCAAGTCCTATTGGTTCATGAGTTTTTTAAGCAAAATACTGGGAGAAACTGTTAGAGGTTTTGTTGTTGTTTTCCTTCAAGCTCAATAAGACAAAAAAATTTTTCTCCCAGTAGCCATATAGAAATAAGAGAATTAGGGGCGCCTGGGTGGCTCAGTCGGTCAAGCGGCCGACTTCGGCTCAGGTCACGATCTCGCGGTCCTCGAGTTCGAGCCCCGCGTCGGGCTCTGGGCTGACGGCTCAGAGCCTGGAGCCTGCTTCCGATTCTGTGTCTCCCGCTCTCTCTGACCCTCCCCCGTTCATTCTCTGTCTCTGTCTCAAAAATAAATAAATGTTAAAAAAAAAAAAAATTAAAAAAAAAAAAGAAATAAGAGGATTAAACTGATATTTTAAAAAAGGAAGAAAACTATGATCTTTTCATTGTATTCCCTTTCCTGGATACCACTCCCAGCAAAATAATCTCAAATCTTAATCTCAAAATCTCTTGTGCTACCTCACCTAGGGTTTTGTAGTCCTTCTGTCACAGAGCTTCTTCCACCGGTTTCCTGGGGCTTCTTCAACAGCAGAAGGCATTCCTTTGATCAGAATTTGGGTTCAACTACCAGCTGGATGCACATTCCCAACTCCCCAGTGCTTTGCTTTACAGCCCAAACTGACCCCACTGCGCAAAGAAAGAAGCAAGGATGTCAGAGCAAGTCCTGGCTCTGTTTGCAGCAGAGAGAGTGCTTTCTGGCATCGCACACTGGAACCCTGAAAGATCTCCCCAGAGGGAAATATATCTACACACACGCATGTGCACATGCGCACACACACACGCACACACACACACACACACACAAATGACTAAGACTAGAATAGTTTAAAGAGAATTAGGAACTCTAAGGAATTATGTTAAGGAAGTATCATTCCAAAAAAGCATAAGCAAGAGCTAACTTTGGTTAAGTGAGTGACTTAAATCTTGATCCTTCTCTGTTTTTACTGTATCCTCCTTCTGAGTGTAGCTGGCGTGCAGGGGTGCAAGGTCATTTGGTTCCAGGAGTCCCAAACAGACCAGGCTCCGCCACTCGCCTCCTCTGACAAAATCCAAAGGCAGAGAAAGGGGTGGTGGTGACCCAAGAAAGGAACTTGTTTCAGCGAGGCCAACATGGGGAAGAGAGAAGACTAGCGTCTCAAAGACCGTCTCCAAAGTGCCAAAAATACTTACAGGTTTATATAAGGAAAATGTGGGGCAAGGGTGAGTGGGCAGTGAAGGTCAAGTCCATCATGGTCTTTGGACTCCATCATGGGCAGGGTCTTGCTGGGCTCCTGGCAGTCCTTATGCCTGGAGGGGGCATTGCTGGTTCCCAGCAGGGGGTGCTTTCCCCTCAGGGTCTTCCACCTCAGCCAAGAGACAAGCTGGAAAGACCCAACTAGAAAGTTTGAAGTCAAAATGGAGGCAGGCAGAGTCCTCTTTCATGAGCACTTGACTCCACACAGTTAACTTCATGGGCATGTTTTTTAATGTTTATTTTTTTTTAATTTTTTTTTTACATTTATTTATTTTTGAGACAGAGAGAGACAGAGCATGAATGGGGGAGGGTCAGAGAGAGGGAGACACAGAATCTGAAACAGGCTCCAGGCTCTGAGCTGTCAGCACAGAGCCTGACGCGGGGCTCAAACCCACGGACTGTGAGATCATGACCTGAGCCGAAGTCGGCCGCTCAACCGACTGAGCCACCCAGGCGCCCCATTTTAATGTTTATTTTTGAGGGAGAGAGAGAAAGAGAGAGCTGGGGAGGGTCAGAGAGAGAGAGAGAGAGAGGGAGGATCCAAAGCAGGCTCTGATATCAGAGCAGAGCCCAATGCAGGGCTCTAACTCACGAACCATGAGATCATGACCTGAGCCGAAGACAGAAGCTTAATCGAATGAGCCACCCAGGCGCCCCTCCATACAGTTAACTTCAGTGCCCATCTTTGATCTTAGCTTCATTTTAAATCTTTTCAGGTTTTTGGCCCTAAGTTTGCCTAGACCCTCTCTGACTTAGCCTGTACCTCTGTCCCAACAAACTCCCTGCACTCCATGCTTCCATTTCTAACCTCACAGACACCCCCACACACCAGGCCCCAACAGGCTCTGCCTCAGTCTCCCCATCCTTTTGGGGATGCCCATCACCCATGACCCTTCTGGATGCAAAGGGAAAACTTTGCCTCATACAACAAAGAGAAGATGTGGCTTTTTACTTAAAAGAACCTATAAGGGGCGCCCGGGTGGCTCAGTTGGTTGAGCATCTTGCTTCAGCTCGGGTCGTGATCTCACAGTTCATGAGTTTGAGCCCCGCACCGGGCTCGCTGCTGTCAGCACAGAGCCCACTTCAGATCCTCTGTCCCCCTCTCTCTCTGTCTTACCCTGCTTACTCTCTAAATAAATAAATAAATAAATAAATCAAAGAACCTATAACCGCAGAAGAATGAGGAGGCAAGGAGTAACTACTAACATGTCTCTGTATAGGAATGGACAGGGTATTTCTTGAAGTTGCCCCAGGGCACACATTTGCTTTCTCTGCTGTACTCTGCATACCCATCCATCCTCTATGCTGTTAAGATGTCCCCAAGTCACCAAATCTACCACGGAAAACCCACTGCCAAGTATTTCAAGTTAAAAGGAAAATCTCCAACTTCGTTTTCTGGTATCTGGTTGAAGTCAGCACACTTCTCTGCTGTGTGCAAGAGACAGCTGCAAACTGCTGATATGGACACCGAGTGGCCAACAGGGAAACCATTTTTAAAAATGACAAGCCACTTGTGGGAGTTTTGGCATCATTTCCTCCAATGACTGGTAATTATTTAAGGAAAAAAAACATTAGAAATAGTACTAACCAAAAACCTGGTAACAATGAATTCTTGATCATTACCCATGAATGGGGTCATCAGCCCCTGGATAATGAAATCTAACACTTTTGTTAGAATGGGGACTTTTTTCTTTCTTTTTCTTTCTTTTTTTTTTTTTAGAAAAGACTAATTAGACTTTAGAATGGGTCTATCCTTACAATGCAGCCGTCTTCTTAGAGAAAAACACATGAGTGTGTTGTTACAGGAGGAGAACTTTGACCTGGGAAGGGTGTTTAGGCATTCTCCCAGACAAGCTGTTGACTTCCACATAAAATTGGCAAAGGAGAGAGCCATCTGGGATAAAATGTTATGCACATTATTGGTGTCTCACTCTTAGAAGTGCATTTCAGTATTGTACCACAAAAAAAAACATGATATTATGCAGCTAATTAAATAAATAAGCCATTTCTTATTAAATCACAGATGGATAAGGAGCTCAGGACAAGTAAATTAGTTTTACCTATTTCAAAAATCTGAAGCATTACTTTAAAATTTTTTTTTAATGTTTATTTTTTTGAGAGAGAGAGACAGAGCATGAGCAGGGAGGGGCAAAGAGAGAGGGAGACACAAAATCTGAAGTGGCCTCCAGGCTCCGAGCTGTCAGCAAAGAGCCTGATGTGGGGCTCAAACGCACGAACCACAAAATCATGACCTGAGCTGAAGTCGGATGCTTACCGACTGAGCCACCCAGGCGCCCCAGAAACATTATTTTTTAAATGAGCATTTGGTACAACTATCTGCTTACTTAGTTTTAGAGTTTCCTATAAAATGCATCCTCTGCTCCTAGATCCCATGGTGCCTTGTGCAATGGGGACCATCAGTACACTTAGCAAGGGGTTATCTGGGTTCTACTCATCTCACTATGGGGATACTGTGCAAGACACTTCATATTCCCAGATGTATTAGTTAAAATAAGACTAGCTGTGTCACAAACACCAAAACGTCATTGGTAGTAAAATATGGTTACTTGCTCATGATGGTTCAATGTAGATATTACTAGTAAGCTAGTAATAATCACTAGGAATCCTTCCCATGGTGATTGAGGGATCCAGTCTCTTCCTGCTTTAAAACTACTCCTCTCACGAGGGCATCAAAGTCCTCAGCTTCTTGGCTAATGGAAAGGGAAAGAGAATATGGGAAAGTCCTACCCACTTCGTGATAGTCTGGCCCAAAAGGGACACATCCTCACTTCCCCTCTTATCCAACATCAAGAATGGGTCATACAGCCATGCAGACTTAAGGACAGGAACCAGGGACTGAGAAATAGCATTCAGCCTCAGAGGGCATGAATTTGGGGTGCATAGCTATAAACATTTTTGCCATACCAAACCTTCCCTTTTTCGTGTGTGAAATGGTAATAACAATTTCTAACCCGGCACCTGACAGAGACGCTGTGGGAAAAACAATAATAAATGTTAGCATGCAGGGCGGCTGGGTGGCTCAGTTGGTTAAGCGTCAGACTCTTGATTTCAGCTCAGATCATAATCTTGCAGTTTGTGGGATCCAGCCCCTTGTGGGGCCACAAGTTGAGCTCTGTGCTGTCAGCTTGGAGCCTGCTTGGGATTCTTTCTCTCCCCCTCTCTTCCCCTCCCCTGCACTCTCTCTCTCCCTCTCTCTCTCTCTCTCTCTCTCAAAATAAATAAATGAAAACTTAAAAAAAAAATGTTAACAAGCTTTGAAAATAGTTCCAGAGAATCATAGCCCCGCAAAAGATTGTTTTACCTACTATCTGTGAACTTATTTGTGCTTTCCAGTATCTCAAGATTCAAGTCTACCTTCAACGGATAGAGTTATAAAAGTGCACACTTTTGTCTCCGCGTCCATTGCCCTCGCCCTCACCCTCTGGCAGCTTCTGACATAGTCCATCCCTGAATCCATGAGACAATGTGCTTTCTTGGCGTCCATATCCTGGCATTCTCCTGGTCTCCCCACTTCTTCACTGCCCCTTCCCAGTCCAGCCTGCTGAGTTTTCAACCTTCACCCAAACACTTCTCATCGAAACACCTCGAGATTCTGCCCTGGCCCTTGCTATGTTTTACTCCTTCCTTTCTCTCACTTCCTGTTGGTAAATCTTACTGGCCTTACCACACCTTCCCCAAAAATGAAAGGTCTTCTCTCTGTCCACTTCTATCTATGTGCTGTCTTCCTAATACCAGCCACCATCGTATCTCACCTCGATTGCTACAGAAATTTCTTAACTTGTTCAAGTAACCCCACACTTGCACCTTATAATCCATTTGCCCCAGAGCAGCAAGAGTAATCTTTTTAGGACATGCATACACAGGAAAGCAGAGGTGTGAGGTGGAGAGCGGAACCAAATGCTGACTGAGTCAGTTGAGCCTTTGACTCTGGCCTTGCCCGAAACGTGATCTGCCCCTGGACTGGCTGCTCAGAAGAGCCCAAACTCCCTCTGTTTTTGCTAGTTTGAGTTAGAGCTAGAATGTGCTCTTTCCTCTGCCCAGGATGCCCCCCTCCTCTCTTTTCCCAAGATTAAGTCCTGTCCCCACTAGGTCTCAGTTTAAATGTCACCTCCTCTTAGATACCTTTCCCAAACATCCTGCTTGAAGATCTTCTCTTAAAATCTGCTTTTCCATTTCTTAGTCCATTGTTGGTTTTTGTGGGGGTTTTTTAGGGGTGGGGGTACGAGGCATCTTTACTGCCTCATCACACCATTTCACTTTTTTCACTTGTACCATTTCACTTTTTTCATGTTTACTTCTTTTTTTTTAAGTTTATTTATTTACTTTGAGAGAGAGCGTGCGCAAGCTAGGGAGAGGCAGAGAAAGAGAGAGAGAGACAGAAGGAGAGAGTCCCAAGCAGGGTCCACGCTGGGAGCCTAATGCGGGGCTCGAACTCATGAACCATGAGATCATGACCTGAGCTGAAATCTAGAGCAGGATGCTTAACCGACTGAGCCACCCGGGCACCCTATCCCCCATTTGAGAGAAGCAAGGGATAAGGTGGTCTCTGGCTCCATTGCACCCACAGGGCCTGAGATATGGCCTGATCACATAGCACCCACCATTTATTAAATAAATGAATACGTCTCTTTTCCTAATCGCACTATGTCTTTGAATGGTGAATAACCTATGCTGCTTAAGAGAGGAAAAAAGAGGAGTTGGCATATGACTTTTAGGCCTAGAAATGACTTTACTAGATTAAAAACTCCTTAAGGAATGCTTTGCTATGTTGTCATTTTCTGTGCACCCCAAATATCTTGCACAATGCCTTACTTATAACATGAGTACGATAATGTAAATTTTTGCTCCCAATTATAGTGCCAATTAAAGCAGCAAAGAAGCCAGGCAGTGCTGAACTAACAGTAAGTAACACACCCAAAGCTGTCATCCTTCCTTTCACAACTTACTATGAGAATGAATGGGGCTGGGCTGGCACAGGGGGAAGAAATATCCCAGGCAAGTGGGTGAGAGCACTGTAAATATTTATTGAGTGAATCATACGTTGCTGTAGTAAACAAATTCCAGAAATAGAGACAGAAAATCTAAAACCCTCCGTCAGTGAGCCAGATGAGTAGAACCCGCAGCACCTGAATCAAAATCTGCGAAGTCAGTTATGAGTCCCACACTTAAAGTTTCCAGGTGTCGAAAGTAAACTTCCAATAATTTATGACAGTGTTACCCAGACCTCTTCTCCTCTTCTTCTGATTGTCCTCTGTCTCCCCACGAGGCCACAGAGCTGGGTGTCAGCAGGGGAGGAGGGTCAAGGGCTGTAACGCAGGGACTATGAGATTTGAGTCAGAACACAAAATGTGAGTGTCCAGCTGTCTTGGTCAAGTCATGTAATCTCACGAGGTTACCTCGTCTGTTTCCTCATCTATAATATAGGAATTAACAACACTCATTCTCTGTGCCTCGCAAACTGTTTCTGTAATATACTAATGAAAGTACATTGCGAGTAACTTGTTCTGCAAATGTCCCGCAAGACGAGCAAACATTTCTAATAAATTTTAACTTGGTAAGTGAGCGAGGTCTGGCAATGGGAGTAGTACGTGATGCCAAACGTCACATGATCACAACTGAGCCAATGGTAATTCTCTCTCTCTCTCCCTCTCTCTCTGCGGGATTGTGGGTGATCGGCTCCCATACCCGGATGCTCTGTCTCAGGCCACCGTGTTTGGCAGAATCAGTGATTCCTCTGCTGCCTTATTTCCAGTTACATTAAATACAGTGTATGACAAGAGTTTATTAATACCGCACTGTGGTCAACATCCGTGAGAGCATATACAGTGGCCTCCATGCAGAAAATGATTCCACTGAGACAATAGATAGCAGTGATTCCATTAGTGATAGTGAAAGTCATCCTACACAACCCTCCTCTCCCATCTGCCTCACACCAGCCATGAAGATTTTCAAAGGTAAGTGCATATTAATTTGTTTATGTCTTTATATTTTGTATTTTCTTTATTATTTTGTATTATATTACAGTATTGTAATCATTTTTATATGAATATTTTGGGGTCTGTGGAATGAATCGTCTGAGTGTCCATTATTTTTTATGGGGAAATCTGCTTTGATATTTAAGTGCTTTGGATTACAAGCATGTTTCTGGAACAAATTATGCTCGCAAACCAAGGTTTTATTATGCTTTGTAAATTGTGCAAATATTATCAAAATTCAGTTGCTACACATAATCTGTTTTTATTATCTTTTATGAAGTTTTTATCTTAATTGCAAATAGTTAGCATGCTGTGTGATATAAGTTTCAGGTAGAGAGTATAGTGATTCAGCACATCCATACATCACCTGGTACTCGTCAAGACAAGTGCACTGCTTAATCCCCATCACCTAATTCACCCATCCCCCACCCACCTCCCCTCTGATAATCATCGGTTTGTTCTCTGCAGTTAAGAGTCTGTTTCTTGGTTTCTTTCTCTCTCTCTTTTTTTTCCTTTGCTTGTTTGTTTTGTTTCTTAAATTCCACATATGAGTGAAATCATAGGATATTTGTCTTTCGCTGATTGTTTCCCTTAGCCTTATACCCTCTAGCTCCAGCCATGTCGTTGCAAATGGCAAGATTTCGTCCATTTTAACGGCTAAATAATATTGCATATAGGTGTGCCACATCTTCTTTATTCATTCATCTATCAAAGGACACTCAGGCTGCTTCCATAATTTGGCTATAGTAAATAATGCTGCAAAAAACATAGGAGGGCATGTATCCCTTTGAATTAGTGTTTTTGTATTTGGGGGGGTAGATACCCAGTAGTGTGATTACTGGATCCTAGAGTAGTTCTATTTTTAACTTTTTGAGGAACCCCCATACTGTTTTCCACAGTGGCTGCACCAGTATGCATTCCCACCAACAGCACACAAGCGTTCCTTTTTTCTCCACATCTTTGCCAATGCTGCTGTTTCTTGTTTTTTTGATTTTCACCACTCTGACCGGTGTGGGATGATATCTCCTAGATTTTATTTGCATTTCTCTGACGATTAGTGATGCTGAGCATCTTTTCATGTGTCTGTTGGTCATCTGTCTTCTTTGGAGAAACGTCTCTTCATGTCTTCTGCCCATTTTTAATTGGATTATTTGTCATTTTTATTGTTATTCATACAAATCCATACTCAGTTTCAGAGCTCCTTAATTACTTACATTCACTACAAAGATAAAATTGACATAATTATAGAGTTCTTTATAGACACTTAAGGGCTATTGAAAAAAATACACGATCCAACCACTTGTGCTAAAAGCACTTTCAGAAAAGAATTCCAGATATTCACTAAACCTACCCAGAAATCCAGACTCTGTTTTTTTTTTTTTAACATTTGCCTGAAAACATGCAGTCTCTTTAAAACTGTTATCACACAGAGACTCATGAAAAAATTGATAGATATCTGGACAATGCAGCCCACGCTCCCCCTCTGAATAGTAGGGACAGTAGGTAGCTTATGTAAAGTCCTCATTCCCCAACCTTAAGCCAAAACCAAAATTCAATTTGTGGGTAGTAAAGGATCCTCAGAAAAAGGTGTTCCCTCCAGCCTCCCAACCAATCATAGTAGATAAAGGAGTAAAAGACTTTCTGACAGAAAAGTGCTCAGAGAAATGAGCCCTGCACTAGCCCAGCTTGTCCTCTAGCCTAGGACACTGTGAAAAGAGTAGAGGACCACATCTCCATTCAAGAGAAGCCTGTGTGCTATTCAGGTTAAGTATAGGGCTCTAGAGTCAACTAGTAACCATGCAGCATTGTGACATGGGCAATTGACTTAACCTCTCTGTGCCTTAGTTTCCTTGTCTGTAAAATGGAGATAGTGGAAGAACTCTCAAAAGGACATTGAGATGAATTAATAACGTAAAATTTGTACAGAGTTAACAGCATTCCTGGTACACAGCAGAGGCTCAATAAATGCCCATTTCCACTATTACCAAAAGATGTGTTTTTTTTATTTCCCTCTTAGAACTTAGGGTCACAAAACTTTAATGCTACTCAAGTTGACATTACAATAAGAAATGTTGAGAAGTTACTTCCTGAGATAATCCTTTTGCCTGAAAGGATCCATCAGTGACCCTGAATTTAACCTGTTGCAATAAAAATAAGTCAAAGTTTCAACGGATTCAATTATCCGAAGGCTCTAACTTACAAAGAAACCCTTCAGTTGCATTATTTATTTCTATCTGATTAAACAGTATATAATCCTAATGTAAACTATTAATCCTAGTGAAGCACCAATGAGCACTTTTGTTTTGCTATTAGGTTTTAAGCTTCTACAGCATTGCCCTTAAGTTACATAAAGAGGTCTAATGTCTCCTTATCATGAAAAAATTAGATCCTTGGACCCTTGCTAAGATCCCTAGGCCATTTCTGTCCATGTCCCCAGTGGTCTGAAAATAGCGTTTTCTAGGCACCAAGGGGAATTTTCCTTGAAAAAAAAAAAATCCTTTAATGCTCTTGTATCGCTTTCCCCCTTGGGTCACATCTGAATATTCAGGCCAAAGGAAACATCTGATTAAAACTTGCTTTGAAGATGAAGCCTAGAAATTTTAAATAAATTTTCAGAGTCATTCTCAAGCTTAAGAATCTTTTATGTTTTAACTGTAAAAAAATTTTTTTCTAATTTCTTATTTAGCAGTTCTCTCTCAATCATAAGAAACAAAAAAACCTCATATAATTTTAGTCATTTATTCACTGATCTGTTCATTCAATTATTCAACCATTCATCATACATTTATTTAAAAAAAAAATTTTTTTTAACCTTTATTTATTTTTGAGACAGAGAGAGACAGAGCATGAATGGGGGAGGGTCAGAGAGAGGGAGACACAGAATCTGAAACAGGCTCCAGGCTCTGAGCTGTCAGCACAGAGCCCGACGCGGGGCTCGAACTCACGGACCGCAAGATCATGACCCGAGCCAAAGTCGGCCGCTTAACCGACTGAGCCACCCAGGAGCCCCTCATCATACATTTATTGATGTTACAGACAATGTACAAGCTTGGGGAATATAAAACTGAACAAGACACAGCCCTTGTAACATATGTGACGATCCAGACACAACAAATACTTACAGTATCGTGTTATAAGTTTTTAGCTAAAGATATGTACCAAGTGATAAGGAAGCTCAGAAGAAGGAATGACCATTTGTTTCTCTAGGAGCTGGGAAAGGTATCACAAAGTAGGGAGATGAGGTGGGTATTCACAATGAGTAGAAGTCAGAAAGGTAGAAATTAGGGAGAAAGTCATCAGTTACAAGTGAGTTACAAGTGGAATAATTACATGAGTTAACATCTAGAAAGGATTTAGACCACTGCTTGGTACACAGCAAGTGCCATTGTGATGTTAACTGGTATTAGTATTACCATCGTCACCATCATCATCTAGACAATAGGAGTCATTGGAGTGCATATCAGCTCCAGTCTGGGATAGTTGGTGACTGCCTGGGCTGACATCACGTTGCCCTCGACACGTTCATATTTAATAAATATGACCTACTGCAGTCTAGCACACTTTCTTTGTCCAGATTAAATATTGGGCCCTAAGTAAAGTCTTTGTAATATGGAAAGGGTTTAGATAGAAGAGATTATGATGAAAACCTATATTTAATGCACAAGCAAAGGAATTGAAGAATGGAGGTCAACATGCTTGGGAGTTTTGTCCCAGGAAATCTGATGGCAATAGCAATGGAATGTCAGATTTTGGCTGTTTCGTAGTCAGCATAGAGTTAGCTGTGCTGTAAAACCAACAGCAATGAGCTCTCCGTGGGTTAACACGTAGCAAGTCTGACATGAGTTTACAGGCTCTCAGGGCAGCTCCCTTCAAAGTGGCAATTTGGTGACTCAGTCTAATTCCCCGTTACAACTATTCCATCCAGAACACATGGCTTCTGGGTCACCACAATAGGGGAGAGAGACCTGGAGAGTCACACACCTGTTAATAAATGCTTTGACTTAGAAGTGCCCCACATTGGGGCGCCTGGGTGGCTCAGTCGGTTAAGCGTCCGACTTCGGCTCAGGTCACGATCTCGCCGTATGTGAGTTCGAGCCCCGCGTCGGGCTCTGTGCTGACTGCTCAGAGCCTGGAGCCTGTTTCGGATTCTGTGTCTCCCTCTCTCTCTGACCCTCCCCCATTCATGCTCTGTCTCTCTCTGTCTCAAAAATAAATACATGTTAAAAAAAAATTAAAAAAAAAAAAAAGAAGTGCCCCACATCAATTCTACTTCTACTCCCAACTCATTGACCATAACTAGTCATATGACCTTATTTAACTAGTACGAGGTATTAGGGAATTTGTGGGAGTACATAGGTGTTTGGAGAACAGAGACTCTGCACAATTAACCACAATGACTTGGCTATATTATAATTTTTTTAATTTTTAATTTTTTTTTGCAGAGGTGGAGATTGGGGAGAACATTGCTGTTTTTTCCCTTATGAATGCTTTCTGTTTGATTCACTCATCTCAGTAAGCTGAAAAATCATTTATTTTTTTTAATTGTGCATCTTAAAATTTAGTACTTAGGTATTGAATAAAAAAATGAATGGATTGATAGACCCATTAGACAGAGCCAGTACAGATTATCCATGTTTTTGCAAAACAGCCCAGAAGTCTACCAGCACTTTCTTCTGGTGATGAAACTGATTTCATTATTAGATAGGTAGGTAAATTCATTTCATTATTTGAGGAATTACCTGGGGGAACAAACTGACTCATTCTTTCATTCCTTACAAAAACGAGTCAGTACTGTATGTCTCTACACTGTACGTTAAACTACCTAACGCATCACTTACCATTTTATCTACACACGTATTTTCTTTTGTCTTTATTTCTGTCTCATTAAAAGTCTTACTTTTGCCCTAAAGATGTTTTATAATAAGGAAAAAAGAAATAAAGCGTACATTATTTCTTCTATATATTATTACCTTGATTTATCATTCCTGCTTCTGTAAAAGCTGAATTCATCTTAAAGGAAAATATTTAATTCAGCTATTTTTAAGGCAAAAATAACACTCTTCCACTTTAAATATTTTCTTAAAGTATCTTCAAATATTTTTGTTGTTGTTCGATTATTTCTCTGCTGAAAAAAAAAACACTTGAGAAATGCTCTTCTTGTCTTCACTGTCTCCATTTGGCTGATATTGTGATCATGTCATTGCATGTGATCATGTCTTTATAACCTTTATACAGCGTCTCAGTTGACAAAGAAAAACAACCCTTCTCTTAATTCTAACAAAGACATATATAGCACGATTCCTGACATATAGTATTTATTCAAATATGTCCAAGTTCTAATTCTCCAGACTCTCCAGTAATGATACCCAATCAGAGATTCTGAAAAATCCTGATTGATGTAAATGAAGCACATTCCATTATTCTTATCCATAATTCATCAAATTATATGCCCAGATGGGTCACCATCACCTCCATAAAAATGACAAATGATTTCAAGTCCTAATGGAAATAGATGTATTGATTTCAAAATTCCATCAAAGCATTTTTCTTAGAAACATAATCAATAGTGCTGTTGGTGAACAGCTCACTCCAATAAAAACAGTATGTTGCGATTAATTCAGGCCTTGAATTCCACTTTTCAACAATAATAGTGAAATCAGGATAATTCATGATGTTCTCCCTAGCCAAAGTCCTCTAGGCCAACAGTCATCAAACATGCTATCAGAGCAGATTGGTGTGCAACGATCAAGCATGAGGCACGCTGCAATGTATTTGTTGCAAACAGTAAAGTATCAACGTTTTTAAATTATATTCTTTTTTTAGATACGATACAGAGTAAATTCAAGCATGTCCTTATGTCTTTCTTCTTCATTTCCTTTGCGTATGTGAGAACTGTGTATAACCACGGCTTATCCTGAATAGCAATCCAGTTTAGGGTGATGCCAGTAAATGTTAATAGTTGTAGCAATTAGTCAAGTGAAAAAATACTGAGAATTTCTTCAATATCTGGGTATTTCCATGGGAATCTATCACACATGTGAGTGTCATGGATATCACAAGAGAGAAGGGGTTTGGAATCATTGCTCTGGGCGAGTCTTGGTGAATATTCCTGGAACTCATTTTCTGCTACATTTGTTCTAAAGCAAACACAAATTTTCTCTTGGCTGTAATTCTGTGGTATAAATGTTCATATTCAGCCACTTAATAATTCATATCTAATGACATGATATTATACATGGAAAATCCGATAGACTCCACCAAAAGTCTGCTAGAACTGATACATGAATTCAGCAAAGTTGCAGGATACAAAATCAATATACAGAAATCAGTTGCATTCTTATACACTAACAATGAAGCAACAGAAAGACAAATAAAGAAACTGATCCCATTCACAATTGCACCAAGAAGCATAAAATACCTAGGAATAAATCTAACCAAAGATGTAAAAGATCTGTATGCTGAAAACTATAGAAAGCTTATGCAGGTAATTGAAGAAGATATAAAGAAATGGAAAGACATTCCCTGCTCATGGATTGGAAGAATAAATATTGTCAAAATGTCAATACTACCCAAAGCTATCTACACATTCAATGCAATCCCAATAAAAATTGCACCAGCATTCTTCTCAAAACTAGAACAAGCAATCCTAAAATTCATATGGAACCACAAAAGGCCCCGAATAGCCAAAGTAATTTTGAAGAAGAAGACCAAAGCAGGAGGCATCACAATCCCAGACTTTAGCCTCTACTACAAAGCTGTCATCATCAAGACAGCATGGTATTGGCATAAAAACAGACACATAGACCAATGGAATCGAATAGAAACCCCAGAACTAGACCCACAAACGTATGGCCAACTCATTTTTGACAAAGCAGGAAAGAACATCCAATGGAAAAAAGACAGTCTCTTTAACAAATGGTGCTGGGAGAACTGGACAGCAACATGCAGAAGGTTGAAACTAGACCACTTTCTCACACCATTCACAAAAATAAACTCAAAATGGATAAAGGACCTGAATGTGAGACAGGAAACCATCAAAACCTTAGAGGAGAAAGCAGGAAAAGACCTCTCTGACCTCAGCCGTAGCAATCTCTTACTCGGCACATCCCCAAAGGCAAGGGAATTAAAAGCAAAAGTGAATTACTGGGACCTTATGAAGATAAAAAGCTTCTGCACAGCAAAGGAAACAACCAACAAAACTAAAAGGCAACCAACGGAATGGGAAAAGATATTTGCAAATGACACATCGGACAAAGGGCTAGTATCCAAAATCTATAAAGAGCTCATCAAACTCCACACCCGAAAAACAAATAACCCAGTGAAGAAATGGGCAGAAAACATGAATAGACACTTCTCTAAAGAAGACATCCGGATGGCCAACAGGCACATGAAAAGATGTTCAACGTCGCTCCTCATCAGGGAAATACAAATCAAAACCACACTCAGATACCACCTCACGCCAGTCAGAGTGGCCAAAATGAAGAAATCAGGAGACTATAGATGCTGGAGAGGATGTGGAGAGACGGGAACCCTCTTGCACTGTTGGTGGGAATGCAAATTGGTGCAGCCACTCTGGAAAGCAGTGTGGAGGTTCCTCAGAAAATTAAAAATAGACCTACCCTATGACCCAGCAATAGCACTGTTAGGAATTTATCCAAGGGATACAGGAGTACTGATGCATAGGGGCACTTGTACCCCAATGTTTATAGCAGCACTCTCAACAATAGCCAAATTATGGAAAGAGCCTAAATGTCCATCAACTGATGAATGGATAAAGAAATTGTGGTTTATATACACAATGGAATACTACGTGGCAATGAGAAAAAATGAAATATGGCCTTTTGTAGCAACGTGGATGGAACTGGAGAGTGTGATGCTAAGTGAAATAAGCCATACAGAGAAAGACAGATACCATATGGTTTCACTCTTATGTGGATCCTGAGAAACGTAACAGAAACCCATGGGGGAGGGGAAGGGAAAAAAAAAAAAAAAAAAAAGAGGTTAGAGTGGGAGAGAGCCAAAGCATAAGAGACTGTTAAAAACTGAGAACAAACTGAGGGTTGATGGGGGGTGGGAGGGAGGGCAGGGTGGGTGATGGGTATTGAGGAGGGCACCTTTTGGGATGAGCACTGGGTGTTGTATGGAAACCAATTTGACAGTAAATTTCATATATTAAAAAATAAATAAATAAATAAATAAAAAAAGAAAAAAAAAAAAAAAGAAAAAAAAAATAATAATTCATATCTAAGATACCAAGAATAAGTTGATAGTTTTTCTGTCACCTTTACTGAAACCATTTTTTAAAAAATAATTCAAGTTCTTTTACTAATATACATCCCATTCACCCCCTTGAAGCAAAGCAACTCATTGCCCTCTACCAACAACTCAAACATTTGTATCCACTTCAAATAGCAAACAGAAAAAGAGACAGAATTTTAATTCAAATGTATCAATTGAATGACTTCAAGAAATATTATCCCAAATGCTCATTTATGACCATTATGTCATCAAACTGAAACCACAGGGGCATTGTGAAAACGCAGTGACATAAATAACACATTGCTTATGAACTACAGCACTCTTCTGCAGAAGTTCTAGGAATTCAGAGTTCCCCTAAAAACAAACAAACAAAACTCACGATGATATTTCTTAAATCAATAATAAACTCTGGCATCTAATATTGTGCAATATCCCTTAGCAAGCTCCTGTAATTGGCAAATGTAGTTTGACCATATATTTAAAATACTGTTCTCCATTTTGTTCACACTTCCAGTCCACAAGTCAGAGAAAATGGCTAATTTAATATGAAATACATGACCATGTAATTCATATGCAGTTCTCTAAAGAGCCCCCAACTGCTTTCACACAATGAGTATGTGTATGGAAAAACTAAACAAGCAAACAAAAACAAACAAACAAAAAACATTTAGGCAGTTTTAAACTGTCTTAAAGCAAATAAGTCTCTAGTTACAAATAAGTATTCTCTAGATGGTGTTTAAATAAATGTTGAAGAATAAAAAGAATTCCCAACACATCTGAAACCACTTATATCTCCTATTTCATAAACGAAGCACTGATAAACCAATGTGAAATTTATTTGAGTTAAAATAAAGAACACTCCCAAGAAGAGTATTCATCCAGAGTGAATATTTATAGAAAAGCTCCATTCCTCAAAAAATCTATGTGTTTATAATGTCAAGTGTTGCCAGAATCCATAAGTTTAAGGCTATCACATGAAAGTTTTCTAACAACCTTGCTTGGGAGAAGAATACTGGCTTACAAAAAAATGCCCAAGGATTATAAAAAAAATACTTTAGAAAAGCTAATAAATAAGGATGTTAAAAATTCACCCCAAATTCTTTCCTTCTGACAAATTGTGTTCTTAAATGATCCTTGTGAGATTTCTAAAATACTTTAATAATAGCAAAGATCTCTTTTTTTCCTACCTAACACATTTATAAATTATAACCACTTACTTATTATGTTTTATGACCATTCAAACTTTAAATAGATTCTAATTATAATCAAAAGTACGAGGATGTGTAATAATTTAAATGAATGAATAACAAATGCAACTTCTAGAAATATTGATATTACAATTTTAATGACAATTATGCTAATTATGATATAAAACTTTACACAGGACAAATATAAGAGCAATCGTCCCAACTGCTGGTCTTAAAAACATAAGGCGACATAGAATAGAGTAGCTGTTTTCATACTGGTTTTGGCGAGCAATTGTATATGATTTGTGTCTCTGGCCCTTGACACCATCTAGAATTCCCCTCCCAGCCAGCTGTTCCTAGCCACGTTGCCTCAGCCAAGCTCTTTTCTCTATGAAACATCCAGGATTGGGTGTGAAGCTTCCTCAAGGCTCCCAGGCCCCCTAGGCTTATCCTACCGGACCACTCATCACACTGAAACGTAATTTCTTCTTCATGTATTTCCACTGACTGAAAGATTCTTGGTGGCAATGGCCATGTTTCATTTACTATGTGTCTCATGTTCCTATCACCTAAGAGATGCTTGGTAAATAATTGTCAATTACTGCTAAGTGGATCACCCCCAAAATACAATATAGGGAGAGGTACTTGAAAATTACATAAACAGTGTTTTAGTATCAAGAGCATGTACTTTTCACCTAAGAATGATACTTCTGCCACCACACATCCAATTTAGATGCTGGGCTAAGGGCTTCGAGTAAACAACATTATTTTGAGAATATTCTGCCTTTTTAAACAAGCTACATAATAGTTCCCACAAAATCTGCTTATGAACCCCCATGTTGGCTTAGTTGAAAATAATCACAAACTAGGGATGCCTGAGTGGCTCGGTCGATTAAGCATCTGACTCTTGATATCAGCTCAGGTCTTGATCTCAGAGTCATGAGTTCAAGCCCCATGATGGGCTCCACACCGGGCACAGAGCCTACTTAAAAAATGTTTAAGTAAATAATAAAGAAAAATTTTTTTAACAAAGAAGCTATCAGTCCATGAACAGACATGAAGGAAATTCAAATGCATATTACTAAGCAAAAGAAGCCAATCTGAAAAGGCTGCATACTTGTATGATTCCAACTATATGACATTCTAGAAAGGTAAACCTCTGGAGACAGTGAAAAGATCAGTGGTTGCCAGGGGTTAAGTGGGCTGGGGGGAGAGAGATGAATAGACAGAGCACAGGGAATTTTTAGAGCAATGAAAATATTTTGTATAGTACTATAATAATGCATACATGTCATTTGTCCAAATGGACACATTTGTCCAAACCCACAGAATGTATAACACCAGGAGTGAACCCTAATGTAAGCTAAGGACTTTGGGTGACTATGATGTGTCAATGTAGTTTTATCAATTGCAATAAATGTACACTGTGATAGGGGATGTTGATAGAGGGGGAGGCTATGCATGTGTGGGGGGCAGGGAAAATCTGTACGTTCTACATAATTTTTCTGTGAACCTAAAACTGCTTTTAAAAAATCTATTTTTTTTAAAGAAGGGAGGGGGACTCATAGGGGTTTTTATTTAAAAACATGAAGATGAAAGGTAGCTTAAGGTTCATAAAGTCCAAACCCCACATTCTATAGCCAAGCAGAGGGAGATCCAGGGAGAGTAGGGGCTTGTGCAAAATGAGACAAGACTCTGATGTGGGGAAAATGCTCCAAGCTTTGCTCTCATTTTCCCAAAAGGGGAAAAAGTGTATGTGTAAAACTGTGCATTGGGGTGCAGGCAAACAAGTCCAGCTTGCACGTGTCTATACATGTGCATGTCTATACAAGATGAAGCAGTACCTTCATATTTTATACCAAAAATAGATTTGGCCTGAACTGTCCAGGTAATTAAAGCCTTGTAATTTTGTTTTTCTTGAATCATCTAGACGATTGCCCCAATTCTCTGCTTCACTTTAACACGTGGACACCACTAGAAAGTACACATTTAAAATGCTCTGCCTTTTAGGCAGACATGTCCTTCTTTAGAACCTATTAATATTTATGCTTCGATATTAAATCTCCAGAGTCTAATTAGGTGGCAGATGGAAGCCATGTCTGAAAAAGGAACATATTAAAATATAACCGACCCATCAGCAAACCAAACATAGAAAATCTTCTCTAAAATTTGTGAGTTGACTCTGAAGGGCAGTTCTGACCTGCTGAGTTAATAGCTGCCGCTCAACTCCCTTGCCCGCCCTTTTTATCTTAACACATGTGGAAATTTCCCAAATTTGCCATACAGTCATTTATTCATTCTGTCACCTATACCAAAGACTAGCATGCCTATAAAAAGGCGGACGGAAAATACCTCGTCCATCTCCCATCCATCACCTACCCAAACATCCAGGAGAGATTATACTCTCTCCAATTTTTCATGTCATTTAATAAAAGCACTGGTGCATCTCAAATAGTAAAGAGCATCATTCAACCATCTCTGGGATGATGGTGAAACCCTGCCTCTAACCTCCCAACTCAGTATAATTTAATAATAGAGATCGTGAATGCTTGGTGTCCCTTCATCGGAAAGTAAACACCTTGAGGGCTTTTATTCATTTGATTTCTGAAACATTTCAAGCCTGCAGATGAAAGTAGAAAAATATAGACTCCCATGTCCCTACCACCAAGATGAAACATGTTAACTTTTTGCTATATTAGTTTCAACGTCTATATCCAGCCATCTGCCTGAGCCCCTCTCATGTTTCGTCTTCTTCCACGGAAGTAGAAAGTAATGTTCATGTTCCCAGAAGTGAGGAGGAGGTGGAAGAGGAGGAGGAGGAGGAGGAGGAGGAGGAGGAAGAGGAGGAGAGAATGTTTTCGTATTTTCCAGATTTATTATAATTAGCTTACACTACTTTTGCGATAGGAAAAAAAATCATTTTTAAAATAAAAAATTTAAACTACAATATTACTTTTCATTTCAAGGAGTACAGATGGCAAACATTCTTGAGAAAATTGTTTTCCGTCACAGTGTGGAAAAGTCTGGGCCGACAGACCTGGTTCCCACCACCTGAACAGGGAGTGTGCAGACCCTGGGCTGTTCCTGCCATTCCTGAACACGCTTCCCTCCTCCAGTGGGTGGTGGCCAAGGCCCAGGAACCTCCTCCAGCCTCTTACCAGCCAGGTGCATGAAGCTGGTAGGAAGCACACACTCCACACCGACACATATGGGCCATTGTTCCTTTGATCAGGAAAACAAGCCATTGGCAACCTTGGTGAGAACCACTTTAAAAAACTGAGAGGAGGAAAAGTAATCTTGTCAACAAACGGTACTGGAATAATTGGACAATCACAGGAAAAAAAAAAAAAGACCTTCACCTAAACTTCACATCTTATAAAATTTCACTCAAAATAAACTATAGATCTAAAAACAAAATGTAAAACCCTCAAATGTTTTAGATGAAAACATAGAGAAAAACTTCATGACCTGAAGGTAGGCGAAGAGTTTTTTGACATGTCACCTAGGTCATGTGGTCCCTATGATTACAAAATCAATAGGGGCGCCTGGGTGGCTCAGGCAGTTGAGTGTCTTAATTTCAGCTCAGGTCATGATCTTGCGGTTTGTAAGATCAAGCCCCAGGTGAAGCTCTGCACTGACAGTGAGAGCCTGCTTGGGATTTTCTCTTTCTCCCTCTCTCTGCCCCTCTCCTGCCCATGCTAAAATAAATAAATAAATGAATGTCCCCCTCAAAATAAATGGATAAGCTTTAAAAAAAATCAATAAATTGGATTTATCAAAGTTAAAAATGCTTGTTCTGAGAAAACCCTGTGAGGAGAATGAAAAGACAAGCCACAGGCTGGGAGAATATATTTGCAAATCATATGCCTACCAAAAGACTTGTATCTGAAATGTGTAAAGAAGTGTCTAAACTCAGCAGAAAATAAGCAAACAATCCAGCTGGAAAACAGACCAAAGATTTGAGCAGAGATTTTATCAGATGCTATAACAAATGTCAAGTAAGCACATGAAAAGATCTTCAATATTTTTAACCATTAGGGAAATGCAAACAAAAGCTATAAGGAGATACCTACTAGGTATCTAATACCTAATTAGGACAGCTGAATTTTTTTTTTTTAATGACAATACCAAGTGCTGGGGAGGATACAGACAACTCTGTACTATTTTTGCTACTTCTTGTGAGTCTTAAAACTATTTCAAAATTAAAAAAAAAAATTTATAAAAGGTGGTGAGAGAGGAAGCCTGATTGCAGAATTGACCAGAGAAAGGGAGGGGAGGAAGTGGAGTAAATGAGTGACGATCACTCTGGAAAATTATCTGACTGATTGTCTTCATAGAACATGGTCCTGAACAGTGGAATTTGTCTGGGCAGGCAAACCCCCAGGCAGGGAAACAGCAGCCTGTGTGGGCTTAGCACAGTGCTAAAAGGCATGAACTCTGGGGCCAACTTCTCAATTGTGATACTGACTAGAACATTTACAAATTGTTTGACCTTAAGAAACAAATGTGTGCCTCCATTTGTTCCTCATCTGAAAACAGGAAAATCCATTTTGAGTGTCATTTTGAAGATTAAATAGAAAACATTGCACACGTAGCATTATAAATGTCTCATCCCTGTTTACCTTTGTAATTGTGATTATTCTAATTCACCTATATTTTGCCCAGGATTGGCAACTCTCAAAGATCCTCATTCATTTGTTTCTTCCTCTCTACTCCCCATTTTCAAATCCTCTCTCATTACATCGCAATCCCTATCCCCACCTGCCTTTACTACATACACTGCTGCTATTCTATATGATTTATACTTTTTAGTGTTTTTAAAATTTTTTTTCTAAACTCAAATGCATTGGATTTTTTCAAATGTAATGATCTAAAACTGACCTTTTAAAAATATTTGATTTTAAAATCCATTTTAAGCCAATTATATTACATCATTATATACCTGTGGGTGAATCCACATCAAATTGGTAGAATTAAAAACACGTTATAAATATAATGAAAGAAAAAATGTTTGCCTGAGATGATTACACTATGAGAAAACAGATTATATGATTGTGTGCTGACCTTTTCTGTAAGAGGTGAAATTATTTTCTTGGTCCATCAAGGAGTTACTCTTCTTATTAACAAAAAGCATTCCTTTTTTTTCCTCCAAGGCCCCAAACCCTCAGGACCCGTTAAGCATGATTTAAGTTGTCAGCAGATTAATTCAAACTTTCACCAATAAATTATTCATATTTTTTCCTCCAATAATGACTAATGGAATACGTAGGAAATGTGGAGTGTGTTCACATTTTGACAGTCATTTTTATTAGAACACTGAAAGCACATATTCTTAAACATTTATCACTAGGCTACATTAAAATTGGTAGCAGACAGAAGAAATGAGAGGAGACTCATTATCTAAATTCCTGAAGAACAGAATGATGTGGTTGTGACCTTTAATTAATATCATGCTCCACACACGGGAAAATCTGACAGATATGCCTTATATTGTATATGCTGCAGCTAAGTGTTTATTAAATCAACAGTAAAAACCTAAGTACATAAGGTGCTCGATCACATGTATTTAAACTTTTTGATCTTTGACCGAGGGAAAACTACATTCTGAAGGACAGATACACTGAAGTATGCATAGAATATGAAATGTTGGGGCGCCTGGGTGGCGCAGTCGGTTAAGCGTCCGACTTCAGCCAGGTCACGATCTCGCGGTCCGTGAGTTCGAGCCCCGCGTCAGGCTCTGGGCTGATGGCTCGGAGCCTGGAGCCTGTTTCCGATTCTGTGTCTCCCTCTCTCTCTGCCCCTCCCCCGTTCATGCTCTGTCTCTCTCTGTCCCAAAAATAAATAAAAAACGTTGAAAAAAAAAGAAAAAAAAATTAAAAAAAAAAGAAATGTTGTACTTTTCCTCACACTTTGTAGAATTTCTTCATTACTACCTTCGCTGAAGTAAAAATAACTAGCTGTTCCAAAACATGGGCTGGTTTTGTGAAGTGATCTTTCACCATTTCAAGGCAGATGGCCCATGATCTCAACTGACCTAAAGCAGGCTACCACTGAGGACCAAACATGGGGGCCAACCGTTCAAGTAGAGCAACTCCGGGGAATATTAAAAGATACCTGGACAAAGTCTTTATTTTTCCCCTTAGATGAATCTACCATATTTCAAGGTTCGAGTGGGGGAAGGGGGTTGGAGGAATAAGTCAAAGGACTGCTCCTATGTCTGGCAAGCAAGCACAGTATGTTAACGAATGTCTAACTATCAGGTTATCTTGCAAATTAGATCCCTTTCCAATCTAAAAATGTGGTATTGAACAAGAAAGGGCTAGCTGGTAGAGACTCGTGTTTAAGTAAAAGTTTTTCCTTAAAGAAAAACTCATTTGGGACACCTCTGGATGATTCAGTTGGTTGAGATTCTGATTCTTGATTTCAGCTCAGGTTATGATCCCAGGGTCATGGAATTGAGTCCTGAGTCAGGCTCCTTTCTCAGCATGGAGCCTGCTCAAGATTATTTTCTCTCTCTCCCTCTGCCCCTCTCCCCTGCTCACATGCTCTCTCTCTCTCTCTCTCTCTCTCTCAAATAAAATAAAAATAAAGAAATAAATTTTGATGAACTTTGAGTTCTCAAAGTACACACCAACATGTAAGTACTAAACAGTTTACATTGAATGCAATACATAGGGGGAAGATACTTTATCAAGGAGAATCTCAAAAGAAAAGTATCGTCCAAATATTTTGTTAGCAGGGACACTTTATACTTTATTTATATGTGTTATATCTATCCATATTTACCGTATTAGAATTTAAAACAGAAATGTTCTTAAGTGTTTATTTAAAATAACAACAGTAAATCCATTACATGTTAACATAAATAATGTGTTTTTATGAAAAATAACTATATTTTCCAAGACAAAAAATATTTAGAGAGAAGAGTAGCATTGTTTCATCACTTTGCAAATCTCCTTAAGATTTGACTTGTAATAGAAAACATCTGGATTCTTAAAACTGCTCTTCATTCTATCTTTTGCAATATGTTGTTTTAGTCGAAGTATGGAAGAAAATTCTGCATCTCACAGACACGCATTTTAAAGGATTAATTTCAAAATCTTTTCGGATAATTATGGATATTTTTCTCTGATATTATGCCCAAATTTAGCAAGTGCTACTTTCTTAAACACTAGTTGCCAGGTGGAATATGAAACCATGTCAGTGAACATTTCTGCTGTTAAGATTAAAATCCGTTGGTCTATCTTGCCCTTTGAATATATAATATAATTTTGTAATATCATGCAGTGCTCATTTGGAAAAAAATATTAGCTGAATTATGCAGAGCTTCCAAATATTGACACATTTTATTTTGTGACATTTATGAAAATCAGATTTGTTAATATCACCACTGATCTCGTCAAAAAAGTATTGGAAAGTTGTCGTGCTCTTAGTAGCAGATTCCAGTTTCCCAAAATTCTAATTTGCACTTGAAAGACTGGGTTTTTGCATTGTCAACAATGGCAAATGTCCACTATTTTTCTTAAGGTGACAGATTCACTCATTCATTTTTGAGAAACGCGTATCTAAATAACTATATTTGTCCAATAGTCATTGTTTAAAGTAAAAGGGTATACCACCGAAAATGAAGAAGTATAGTTCAGTTCACAATTCAATCACAGGAGTGCTTTTCCTCAGGACAAACACAATTCTTCAATATGCAACAGAAATATTTTTTGTGTTTCCCAGCTGACCACATAAATGTGTTCTCAAGGGTCACAATTTAATAAAAGGAATCATTTTACTTCATTATTGATTGAGTGAAATCGACCATTCTTTTACTGGGAGTGTCCTTTGCACCATTGAAGCAAATGCCTACACATTGATAAAGGCAAACAATGCCTTGGTGTTGTTAGGGAAATGATTTTATCAAAGTGTTATGTTGTACACTTTGAAACTAATACAGTTGTTATTAGTTGTTATTAGTTGTTGAAACTAATACAATTTGAAAAAGTGGTTTTGACCTCACAGACTGAAAGGGTCTCGGGGACCCACAGTGGTCAGCAGACCACATTTGGAGAATCATGAACAGATGGAGAGTTTAAACTGATGGCATTGATGTGCACAGATCTGTGCCCTGGAAAAACTCACAGGATAGACGGGCAAGGACTGGAAGACAGAAAATAAGGTAGGACTCAGGATTTGGTGTCCTGACTGACTGTCCACTATTGTCCTTGTACTCAAACCCAGGCCTGAAGTCTCTGATCTGCATGATCCACGTCTTCTAGTTCTTTGTTCCCAGGTGTTTCTTTTGGACAGCCATGGTAGTTGTAAAGGGCATGAACTTTCTAGGCAAACAGACTTGTGTTGGCATCCCACCCCTACCCTTGGGAGTGAACTCCCATTATAGGCTTCCACTTTCCCATCCATGATATAAAGATAATACTAGGACTGAGATGATTGTGAAAATGAAATAAATTAAGATTCATAAAATGCTTAGCATAGTGCCCAGAATATCATAAGCATTCAGTAAAAGTTAAATATTATTATTACTGTAGCAGTTCTTCATGAGTGGTAAGTTAATGGCATGTATGGATCTACTCTCTTCCCTGAAGCCCTGAAAACAGCCAGCTTCCCTCTTTAGCCACATCTCGTATTCTGGATCTCACCATCTGGCCAACAATGCTGAACTGCTGTATTATAGTTTCCGCTGTGAACGAAACCTCTCTGTCCACTGTGCCTCCACTCTGTCTCCTCTGCTTGTATGATACCAACTTCTCTAAGAAGCTTTTCCTCACCAGTCTCTGGTCCACGCTGAACAGGTATCACCTTCTTCTCACTCCCAACGTATATATTCCTATGGCTGCAGTGCCACATTGCTGTAACTAACTGTTCATTTACCACTTAGAAGGATGTGCTTGTAACCCCAGGACCAGTGACAATGGATGTGTATAACAGTCACTCAATAAATGTGCGTGGAATGAGGGAATGAATCAATTATCTATCAGCCAGGTTTAGAAATTGCTACTAGTATCTCGCATGAGAGGCAAAGCCCCCTGTGTATTCTCATCCCAAGTGTATTTGTAAGGTGAGCAGGCCACCTGCCACCATCCTTCTCTCTACATCTTCTCCTACCCTCCCATCCCCCAAACCTAGAAGAACATCCTCCTACATCGGATTGCGGTGTTTGGACCATCAAACCCACACTTGCTACTGTGTCTACTGCCTCCAACCTTGCTCTGTCTCCCCTGTGACTGACAGGGGAGCTACTTCCCACCCGACTCCAGCCCACCCCATTTTACAAGGGCTGAGCTCTGCTCTCCTTCACCCCTACCTTGCTTCAAGCAAGATCCTTGGCATAGATCTCGACCTGAGCTCTCTCGCTCTTTCATCTCTTTACTTCCAAAGCTGAGTGTTCAGCCCCATGTTCTTTCTGATCAAATGTTCCACCATTCTGGACAACAGACCACAACACGTTATGGTCCTAGTTGGCATGGCATTTCCTTTGAGTGTTGGTAACTTTGTTCTCAGTTCCCAGAGTCGTTGCTAGATTCACTTCCTATGCACATAGTTGGGGGTCCTTGACTCACAACACCTATCAAGGTGGCCCAGATAGCCAAATCTGCTGAAGCCAAAGCCTTGCACTTGTCAACAGTGATAGAGCACAAGGCATCTGTTTAGCCCGATATGTACCAGCTTGTGGCAAACGCACATTAATAATGTCAGTGCAATATGAAGCTTAAGAGTATTTGGAGAGCACCTATCTCAAACTGGGGTGTGATGTACCCACATCAGTTGATTTGAAGATGTAAGTAGGGTCCAGAGTTTGATTCCTAGTGAAAACTGAAATACAGTGGTACTGCTTTTCACACCAACCAATGTACTCTAGTCTGAATAACAGATTCCTCAGATTAATAGTTTGGCTCGCTCCTGCCCCGAATGTGCTGATTGGCCCACTTTCATCTGATCATTCGTCAAGGCACAAATACAGATCATGGTCTGGGTTTTGTTTTGCCTCTTAACAAAAAATCATACCAGAAAGGTAACTGAAAGAAATGTTAGCTTTGCCTTCGAATTAGATTGAGCTTCGTTTATTGTTCTTTTGAAGGCATATTAACCATGACTCATTTGTTCTCTGCTTTCTAAGCAGTTCTATGGGTGATAACAGAGAGGATGAGCCTCAGACCTGGACTGTGTTCAGGAGACAGTTTGGGGGAAGTTGTCGTGACAGTGCAGAGAAGTTCCTCCAGGCTTGCTATGATGACACAGAGGGCTGGCAGGACTACTGACTCCCCAGTGATCTTTCTGATCTGAGAAAGTGGATAATGAAGCAGATCTGTTCACTGACCACCATGCAACCGGACCAGGACAGTCAACTTTAACCACAGCTAATGGCTCATATAAATTGGCTTCATGCTAACCAAGGATCTAGAAGAGATTCAGTTCATTTCATAGAGTTTATATTTGCCAAAGTATACTCAGTGCTCCTGAGTATTTGTAGGGATCTCCATCCCACATCTGTAGCCACTTAGAGACACTGTGAAGGGGAGGCTAGCTTCTTTCCACATGAGAATCATGGCCTGCCTAAGCGATTTACATTTGGGACGAATCTATCTAGCAGCCTTCATGTTTTAAAGGACTACTCAAAAACCCTTCTCAGGGGTTCCCATTCACTTTTCTAACCAAGCACAGCCAACCATTTCTTTCAGCAGCTGGTGAAGTTTTGTTCAGCATCTAATTTTATGGTGGAGTCACTAGCCCCTCCTTTGAAGTCAGATGACCCTTCTTCTCTATAAACATCTGAAGGATCCCCATTGTATTATAACTCACTGACTTGGGGTCATCTCTCCTACTCTCACAAGCAACATGCAGGCAAAAACTGTGGAACTTGACTTCGTATTATCCACAGTGCCCAGCCGAATGCTTCACTCATAAAAGATACCAATAATAGATCCACATAACTGATGAATAGACAGACTTCAAACAATGGAAAACCTAATGCTTGATGGGTGGTAGTGAAAACTGCCAATTTTAGAAATCAAAAGAAAGGATTCTCCTTTTCCTACACACACACACACACGCACGCACGCACACACACACATTTTCTATTGTTATTGCTATTGTTTAGTCAGAATATCTTACCACAATTGTGTGCCTGTACTATATCGTCAGAATACGATGTATGTAATTCGAAAGTGGTTCAGACAAAAAATTTTGTTTTAAGAAGTTTTCTGGGGTCGCCTGGGTGGCTCAGTCGGTTGGACGGCCGACTTCGGCTCAGATCATGATCTCGCGGTCTGTGGGTTCGAGCCCCGCGTTGGGCTCTGTGCTGACAGCTCGGAGCCTGGAGCCTGTTTCGGATTCTGTGTCTCCCTCTCTCTGACCCTCCCCTGTTCATGCTCTGTCTCTCTCGTCTCAAAAATAAATAAACGTTAAAAAAAAAAAAGTTTTCTGGACAATTGATGTCAGCTCCTCACTTTAGACTTTGGTGTTTATAAAATTTCAGATAACCAGAAGTTTCAACATGGTTATCACATTAACACAAGACCTTGTTCATGTATTATCAGCAATAGTTTCCTTGAATCTCTACAAAATGTGTTCTTTATTTTAATGTTTTTTCATTTTTGAGAGAGAGAGAGAGAGAATGGTACAGGAAAGTGTGTGCTTATGCACAGGAGGGGGAGGGGCAAAAAGAAAGGAGGACAGAGGATCCAAAGCGGGCTCTGTGTTGTCAGCAGAGAGCCCGATGCAGAACTCAGGAACCTTGAGATCATGACCTGAGTGAAATCAGATGCTTAACCAACTGAGCCATCCAGGCACCCCTACCAAATGTGTTCTTTAAAAAGGAAGGAAGGGAGGAAGGAAGGAAAGAAGGAAGGAAAGGAGAGAGGGAGGAGAGGGGAAGGAGGGAGGAAAAATGAAAGAAGGAGAAAAGAAAACTTAATCATACTAATTATTAAAATAAAACGTGTCTATTTCCATTGTTACAACCTCATCGTACCAGAAGGATCCCAACCTTCAAAGCTAGCTTGTTTACTTATTCTAAAATAAGTATATTAATGCCCAGCACTGCTAATTCTTCTCTAAACAAATCCCTGTCTGGCTATTTGCACATGACTCATATTCTTTCCTTCCTCTAGTGATCCAAAAAACATGTTTATTCTATTCCTTCACATCTACATCTGGGAGTCTTATTAGCAAAAGTAAAAAAATAAATAATTTAGCTCAAATAGCTCAGCTTAGCAAATCTGTCTTCCCTTATAAATTCACACTTACTCTCCAGCCCTCTGAAAATGCTTCATAGTTGTTTAAAAGGCTTTGGCAATTTTGGACATTCTAATTTGTTCAATAATCTTTAAATATTCTCATTTTATATAAACACCTAACATCAAATTGGAACAAAAACCTTAAGGGGTACCTGGGTGACTCAGTTGGAAAAGCATGCAACTCTTGATCTCAGGGTCAGGAGTTCGAGCCCCACATTGAGTGTAGAGAATACTTAAATAAATACAACTTTAAAAAAAAGCCTTAAGAAGTAGGAAACAATGGTATAAGGGATACCACGAGTGCCCCATAAATATCCCCTTGATCTTACCACCTTGGTACATGCAGGCCAGACTTCAACACCCACCACCCAGCACCTGCGTTACCTTCCTTGGGGGCTTTTTCTAGCTACTTTGCAGCAGATCAAAAATGCCAGGGAATTAGCATGCTTCAGTAGGAACTGTCCACCAGTGCGGAAGGGAGGTAGAAAGTAAAATCCCAGACTCCTTAGCCAAGGGGGGTGAGATAATACTGAAAGGTGTGTTCTACATAGGCTCCCAGAGATCCCCCAGTGGATTAAGCCCAGCAGCCCACACTGGTGTCTGGCCAAACATACATTTTATGGACTGGCTTCCCTCCCTGTCTTACTGCCCAACTCTCCTATTTATATTTGCTTTACCTTCCCAAACAAACTTTTTGCACTCCAATCTGTTTCTCAGAGTCTACCTCTGTGAGAACCCAAATTAAGACACTCAGTGAGATAAGAAGTCCTGAAAAGAAGATCCTCCGGCTGGGACTCTAGAGTTGAGTGAGACCAACCAAAAGACCCCAAAGGCTCCATTACCGGTAGTAAGTAGAGTGGTAACAATCCCAGGCATGCTGTGGTAACCCCATTAACTAAGACGCTCACCTGTGATAAACTGGAGCACAGTGCATGTGAAAGAGGATGTCTTGGATTATGCAGTATCTCCAGCATTTGGGAGACTTGAAGGTAACAGTAATCAAGTGTGATGAAATCAGCATGTTGGTGGTAAGTGTAACTGAAGCTCTAAGGAAAGAAAATGACCCGCACACTCACTCTCCTACCAATCAGCCCCTATATTCCTTTTCCTGACAACATTCTCTGACCACTGAAGCCACTTTGCCCTTCTGGGTAGTAGGCAGAAAGCGCTGGGAATTAATTACCTCCAGAAATGGCATGCAACGTATAAGCAACAGGAATTGGCATATAAATACCCCAGCTCCCTTACTTCTTGGATGAGATGACTCTGAGACACGTGTTTCATGCTGGCTCCCAGCACTTCCTCATTCACCTTAAGCTCCAGTAGCCCGTAGTGATGACTGGCTTGATAATATACTTCTCATCGGTTGGCTTCCATCCCCGTCTCACTTCCCAGTGTTTGTTTTATGTCCTACTGTAACTCTTGTTCTTGTCTCAAGGTCTACTTTGGGAGACACCCAAACTAAATCAAATGGTTTTATCCATCGTTAAGGTGACTTCAGTGTTGTAGCTGAAGAACCAGGTAAAGCCATGAGGAATGTGCAGAATCCAATCAGATAGCATTTAAATATTTATAAGAGTTTAGGCCCTGTCAGGTTAGAAAAATATTAAATAAATTCAAAACAGGATCAAGAGATGAGATTAGTTGAATCCTGTCAACTGGTAAAGCAATTGCAAGGAAGAAGAATCAGATTTTGTACAAACTGAATCTTAGGGACTTGAGTGGGCTAAGAGTCTACTTTTTGTCAGGACCTAGTAAAGCCACTATACAGAGAACTCATGCTGCTCCAAGGCCTTGGCAGTGTCTTAGGACAATAAACCTCCTTTGATCCAAATAAAATTACCAGCAGATATGCAACCTATCCATCTGAGAAGGTATTAAAAGAGTAACCCCAATTTACTAGGTAGAAATTTCCCCCTTTGTTCCCCCTCCCCCCTCGGGAAAAATTTAGATTAAAGCAGAGAGATGAAAAAGAAAATTAAATATATAATATTCTTATATTAAATGTTAGAAAAGCATATGCATAATTGGCATTAAGAGTATACTCATTAAGAGAATAAAAGATCAATTGAGTTCAAAATGGCAGTGTAGAAAGATCCTGAACTCACCTCCTCTCACGGACACAGTAAATCTATAGCTACATATGGAGCAGTTCCCTCTGAAAAAGACATGAAAATTAGCTGGACAACTCCTCCACAGCAAAGGTTAAAAGGGTCACATCAAGACTGGTAGGAGAGGCAGAGATACAGTCTCAGCAAACCACCCCCCCCCCTTTGGCATGGCTACACAATTGGGAGGGATCTCATACATAGAGAACTTCTTCCTGAGGAACAAGGGATTGGTATCCCACAACAGGCCCCACAACTTTTGGGACGTGAACAAGAGACACAAGTCCCCCAAATATCTGTCTTCAAAAACCAGCAAGGCTTACCTCTACAAGAACTAAAGGGGTATAGGGAACTGAGATTCTGGTCTTCAAGGACTCATACACAGATTTACTTGCCCCAGGACCCAGTGCAAAAGCAGCAGTTTCAAAAGCACCTAGACTATATGTGAAGGAGATTCACTTGTTAATCTTAAAGAATCTGCTGGAGGAATGGGGCAATTAGGACTCTGTCCAGGGGCAGAGGAGATAGTGGACACCATTTTTGTGCTCTCCCTCTATCTTGTTGGTGCTGAATTGCACTCTCCTACTGCTCCACTAAAGCCAGCAGGCATGCCCCATCCCTGCACTCCTATTTCCTTGCTAAAACCAACCAACATGCCTCTGTCTTGCACTCTTCTACTGACTCTCTAAAGCTAGCAGGCATGTGAAGTACACACAGGGGGTGCACCTTGATTGCCTGGCTCTGGTGGCATGGAGAGCTTATGTTTCTGGGCCTCACAGAACTGAAGGAATCAGAGAAACAGTTCTTGGCAGGTTACCACCCCCTTCCTCCCCCCGGGAATAGAGAGCAGACTGAACCACACCCCATCCTTCCTATGAAAAAGGCCTCTTCACTTGTCCCAGAGCTGCAGCTTCAGGAATAGGCTTCAAATTTTTCACACATCTAGAGACTACAGAGGTGCTCTCAGGAAACATAGGCCAGGAGATGCCATCTTTGTGCTCTCCCTTGGCCTCACTACAACTTACTGGTACCTCCCAGAAAGGAGCTTTTGCACTCATCTGGAGACCCAATGGTTTCAACTGTCACCCACATTTCCTAGTCTGGAGACCAGCAAGGTTTAGGGCGGTGGTCCCACAGGACTATATATATGCAGACTTTAAAAGATGCTGCCTGAGGGTCTGGCTTTCAATCAGCCTGAATCTAGGTACTGACTGAGATCCAACCCTTCCCTTTGGAACACTAAAAGGTCTTGACACACCCTCAACAACAGGGAGCTATCAAGAATAAATCAGGCTGCTTAGACAATCACAAAGTTTCAGGAGACAACCAAGAGCTAGAACAAGGTTGAATGATAAGTTTCATCTCCTATCCAGGGCCACTCCCTTAAGACTGGGAGAGGTAACTGTTTTACCTAATATATAGGAACAACAGAGTCAAGCAAAGTGAAGAAACAGATGAATATGCTCCAAATGAAAGAAAAAGATAAAAAAACTCAACAACAACAATAAAACTTGAAAGAAACTGAGGTAAGTTCCTTACCTGATAAAGAATTCAAACTAATAGTCATAAAGATGCCCACCAAACTTGGGAGGAGAATGGATGAACACAGTGAGAATTTCAACAGAGATAGAAATCATCAGAAAGTAACAGAAGTCACAGAGCTGAAGAATACAATAATGGAATTGAAAAATACACTGTAACTGTTCACCAGCAGACTAGATGAAGTAGAAGAAAGGACCAGTGGGGTACCTGAGTGGCTCAGTCAGTTAAGCATCTGACTTTGGCTCAGGTCATGATCTCACGAAATCATGAACCCTGAGCACAGGCTCTGTGCTGACAGCTTGGAGCCTGGAGCTTCCTTCAGATTCTGTGCCCCACCCCACCCCCTCTCTATCTCTCTTTGCTCCTCCCCAGCTGACATTCTGTCTCCCTCTCTCTCTCTCAGAAATAAATAAAACATTTAAAAAAAAATTTTTTTTTAAAGAAGAAAGGATCAGCAATCTAGAGGACAGGGCAGTGAAACTCACCCAATCAGAGCAGCCAAAGAAGAAAGGAATTTTTAAAAATGAATGTAGCTTATGTGGAATCTGAAACACACACATACACACCAACAAAACTCACAGACACAGAGAATAGATTGGTGGTTCCCAGAGCAGAAAGGCGTCTGGGGTGGGTGAAATGGGTAGAGGGTGTCAAGAGATACAAAATATGTATAAAATACATAAGTCATGGAGATGTAATGTATAGCATGATGACTATAGTCAATAATATTGTATTGCATATTTGAAAGTTGCTAAGAGAGTAAATCTTAAAAGTTCTCATCATAAGAAAAAAAAAAGTTTTGTCCTATGGTGATGAGTCATAAGGAGACTGATTGTGGTGATCATTTTACAATGTATACAATATTGAGCCATTACATTTTACACTAAAACTAATATAATGTTACATGTTGATTATATGTCAATTAAAAAAATATTTAAAAAATTAATTTAAAAAAGGAAAAGTCTGATGAATCTTGTGATTCCTGTTTGAAATGTATGATTAGGTAATTCACTTAGACTTGTAATTTCAAAGGGAAATACAAAAGAATTATGGGCTTATAAGCAATACTAAGATATTTAGAATAATATATATATAAATTATTCATGTTTATAAATATGATTTAATACATTTTAAAAATAATTTGAATGGCTGGGAAGGTATCTGTTCTGATACTTTAACTGCTTTTTAAAAATCAAATATATTAAATTTATATCTATTCCTTGAAATTAATTTTCAAAATAGAGATTTGTAAATAGAATAATTAGACTTACAAGTTTAAATTTTTTTAAGTTTATTTCTTTATTTTGAGAAAGAGAATGCACGCACAAGTGTGAGCACGAGCTGGGGAGGGGAAAAGAGACAGGGAGAGAGAATCCCAAGAAGGCTCCATGCTGTCAGCACGGAGTCTAATGTGAGGCTTGATTCCACAAAGCGTGAGACCATGACCTGAGCCGAGATCAAGAGTCGGATGCTTAACCGACTGAGACACCCAGGAGTCCCACGTTTAAATTTAAATCTTAAGGAAAAACTAGATTTGGATTCACAACTTGAATAAATTAAGTATTAGTTTCTAAAAATCAAAGCAAGTACAAATAGTCTTTTCCAGAAACAAAAGCTGCCTCCAAGGACAACCAAAAGACTTACCTTTTAAAAAGCTAGAATGCAGTAAGCCTATGTTTAAAACCACCATGTTACTTCTTATCTTAAAAGGGGGCAGTCTGGGGCGCCTGGGTGGCGCAGTCGGTTGAGCGTCCGACTTCATCCAGGTCACGATCTCGCGGTCCATGAGTTCGAGCCCCGCGTCAGGCTCTGGGCTGATGGCTCGGAGCCTGGAGCCTGTTTCCGATTCTGTGTCTCCCTCTCTCTCTGCCCCTCCCCCGTTCATGCTCTGTCTCTCTCTGTCCCAAAAATAAATTAAAAAAAAAAAAAAGGGGGGGGGGCAGTCTGGTGGCCACAAGCCCTCTGGATTACCAGTTCTTCACAATGATTTGTGTTTTCAACCTTTTCACCCTCTTATCTGAATTGTATCTGTGTACTGCCTGGTGCTTTCTGAAATTATTTTCATCTTCTTCCTGTCAGAGCCAGAACTCTCAGAGATAGTAAAATGACCTTCAGTTGGATTTTGCAACTGTCTGTACAGCCACGGTAAGTAGTCATGCTGATGACCTTTATACCTCAACCATTCACAAGGTAAAGAGAATGGAGAACTTTGGATCTCCATTGCTTCTTTTCCCACCCCCTTTAAAATAATCAGAATCATGTCCTTGGTCTATCTTTCCATTATTACGATTGACTGAATAGTCACAATTATATGAGGTAAAAGTATCAATTTCTTTAAATATATAAAGACTACTTTATGTTCAGGATTTCAGGTATTTGTCAAGATTTTCTCTTTGTTCTACTTTACTGACTTACCTAAAACATCGTCTTACCTTATTAAATGGAATCTTTCCTTTGGTGAATTTCCTAGAAATTTACAGGGCATATTCCAGCTAAATAAAATAAGTCACTACATTGTCCTATCTTACTAGTACTAAACAGCCATAGTTGTGTTTACATAAATGATCTTCTCGAAGAAAGTAAGAAAAATGCTTAGGCTTAAAATATGTTGGTTACGGGAGCACCTGGGTGGCTCATTCAGCTAAGCATTCAACTCCTGATTTCAGCTCAGGTCATGATCTCACGGTTTGTGGGTTCAGGCCCTGCATCAGGCTCTGTGCTGACAGCACAGAGCTTGCTTGGGATTCTCTCTCACCCTCTCTCTCCGCCCCTCCCCTGCTCCCGCTCTCTCACTCTCTGTCTCAAAGTAAGTAAATAAACTTAAAAAAATTTTTGCTGTTTACTGCCATGAATCAGTGAGGAAACTGAGATCACAAGACCCAAATATCCCATCTACCTGAGTCACTGCCGTTCTCTTATATAAAATGGAGGCAGCAAGCTGTTGATAATCCCCCATCTGCCCAAATCGGGGGGCTGCCAACCTCACCTGCAATCTCCCATCCCCAGAAATCCTATGACTTAAACTCAGAAATTTCGCTTTCACACTTTCGGGTCCCCAAACCAGATCCTACTCCTTAATTTTCAACACATGGGCCCACCGACTTCTCCAGGAAATTAAAGACCACCCCTGCTCTCCTCCTGCTCTCCCCCTGCACAGCCATGCAGCCAACATGTTTTGAGCATCTGCTATGTGCCAGGTGGTATGCTAGAAAGAATACGCCCGAGAGAAAAGTAAGACGTAGTCCCTGCCTTCCAGAAATGCGTCATATAGTGAAGAGGAGGATGTGGGAAAAAAATAACTAAAACAAAATATAGTAAGTGTAGCTGGATAAGATGGGACCATAATTCACAACAAGCAGAGATTTTTATAAACGGGAGTAGAAGGATAAGTTTTCCCTGAATTCATTCTACTTCCTGTATTCTAATTTGTCATTATTTCCCTGTTCATCGTCTATAACTTCTGCCTGATCCAGTTTAGGAAAATGTAAATGCAATATACAATCCAAACCATCTTAAAAATTCAAATTACTCTAATAAATTATAATAGTGCTTAAGACCTTAGTTCTTGGGATAGTTCGTTGCTCAATTATTTACAATATAGTGTGAGTTAGCACAAAATAAATAGGATCTTTTCAAGACAGGGGAATCACAATGGCCTCAGTTAAACAATGATCATTTTTAGTGAGGAATATACATGAGAACAGAAAGATAGTCAGGAATTGATGACCTTAACCTTGAACCAGCGTTTGAAAAAACTCTAAAATTGTATTCTATCTTTGCTAATGACACAGATCATAACTTCAGGCAATAAAACTTCATTTATCAGTCTTTCCTTTCTGGTCCACTCGAAGTCCCACCTCTACCAACTACTCTGTGACACCAAGCAAGCCTCTTAAATATTAAAAAGATCACAATAACCTGCATAACTCACAGAAATATTACTGGAATCAAATCACATAATATATCTAAATTTTTTTTCAGGTTTTAAAAATACTATATATAAGCAACATATGATATTATTATTGTTATTAATGTATTAGTCATATGTTGGGATGCCTGTGTGGCTCAATTGGTTAAGCACCCGACTTCAGCTCAGATCATGATCTCCAGTTTGTGAGTTCGAGCCCCACATCAGGCTCGCTGCTGTCCACTTGGGCCTGCTTCAGATCCTCTGTCATCTTCTCTCTCTGCCCCTCCCCCACTCACATTCTCCCTCTCTCTCAAAAATAAATAAACATTTAAAACAATTTTAATGTATTAGTCAGATGTACAAGAGCCTGAAATAGTATGATTGAGGGAATTGATTTTGAAACCATTTGAAACCAAAAGTAATACCAAACCGTAGAGTCCAAGAAAAAGAAAATAGACATTGCTGGGGCACTTAGGTGGTTCAGTCAGTTGAGCGTCCCACTTCAGCTCAGGTCATGGATCTCACGGTTCATGAGTTTGAGCCCCGCATCAGGCTCTGTGCTGACAGCTCAAAGCCTGGAGCCTGCTTCCAATTCTGTGTCTCCCTGTTTCTCTCTCCCTCTCCCCGTCACATTGTCTCTTTCTCTCAAAAATAAATAAACGCTAAAAAAAATTTTTTTTTTAAATAGACACTGAAAATGTATTGGAGTCTTCGAAAGGAGAAGATTTGCTCCTATTTTCAATATGGAGAACCAAGTGTTCTCTATCAGTCAAGTTTATATCAGTCTTTAAATATTTAGTACAGCAGGGCCAGGTTCTAGGTTATTGATTTCTTCTTAGACCCTTCCAGAAATGTAGAGGCACCCAGGTCACCATATGATCCCAGGGGTATATGGCGCATCCCTCCAAGTATCCTGGTCAGTTGCATTCCATCTCTCTTAAAAAATAACTTTTATCCAGTTGAAAACATCATATTTTTTTATCAAGTCTAAAACATTACTGAACATAAGACACATCATTGTTTGTTTTTTTATTTTTTTAATGTTTTATTTATTTTTGAGAGACAGAGAGTGAGTAGGAAAGGGGCAGAGAGAGAGAAGGAGACACCGAATCCGAAGCAGGCTCCAGGCTCTGAGCTGTCAGCATAGAACCCGATGTGGGGCTCAAACCCACGAACCATGAGATCATGACCTGAGCAGAAGTCCAACACTTAACCAACTGAGCCACCCATGTGCCCCAGACATCACTGTTTTTTATATATGCTACAAAAGAAAGCTCTATTAAGTTATGACATGTCGTGACACATCCCAATTTCAGAGGTTTTAAAATGCAAAAAAGTTTTCCTTAGAATCAAAGAATATAGTAAATTGCTTCCTTATAAAAGTAATCCATATTTGTTGAAAAACTGGAAAAGACAACATATTCACAGAAACATGGTTGTACATAACAGAAGATTGAGATGAAATAAGTAGTTTGTGTAACTGAAAATTCAGAGGAAGGATGGAAGTTAGAGTTGGTTTAATTCAGGGACTGAAGGCCATCTCTCTGTTCTGCCTTCCATGGGGTCCATCTTGCAGTTTCCCAGCTGTACCGCACTCCACCCTGGAGTTATAGCTGCTGTCCTAGCATTCTGAGCAAGAATTCCAAAATTTACCTGCACTCCTGGGGCACTGAGGCCACCTCACCCCCCTGAACAGTGGTTGTTGGGAAGATGAAAATGTACATGAAAAGCTCATGGCCAGCCTGGGAAAGGACGTAACACCCACCTGGAAAATCTGCCTATTTCTAGAAAGAAAGAGGGCTGGGAATTGCTTGAAAGCTGTGATGGGTAATCTGATGTGTCCTCTTGTCTAGGCTATGATGCTCAGTTGTTTGGCCAAACACTAGTCTAGATGTTCCCATGACAGTATTTTTCAGATGGGATTTAGATGGGATTAACCCTCCATAATGTGGGTGGGCTTCTTCCAATGAGTTGAAGGCTTCAAGAGAAATGACTGAGGTTTCCCAGAGAAGGAATTCCTCTCAAGACTGCAACATCAACTTTTACTTGAATATTCAGCCTACGGGCTAGCCCTCTAAATTTCTGACTTGCCAGCCTCCACAACCATCCTACAATTGTGGGAGTCAATTCCATAAAATCTCTCTCTCTGTCTCCTCTCTGTCTCCCTGGCTGTCTCTATATCTATATAGATCAAACTGAAAACTACAAAAATAGAAATTCCCTGAAATCCAGAAATACCGCCACTTTAAAATATTTCCTCCAATTTTATTTTCTTATTTACTTCCCTATGCATAGAAACATATGGAAACACTTTACTCAAATGACATCATACTGGATATACAAGAATCAAACTTTTGAATCTTGTTTTTTGTCCCTTAATATATTAAAGTATGATTTTTTCCATGCTCTTAAATATTTGAACATTTTTTTAGCAGTTACCAAATAATCCATCAAATAACTGAACTATAATATGTTGTATAATATGTTAACTATTTGACTATATCTGGGCTTTTTGATGATTTCATTGTATTCACAGCACTTTCTCCCCACATGTAAAGCCATCTAGGTGCTGTCTCTGGGATCTGAGGTCTCTAGAAGTCAGGATCAAAAGTGTTGCATTTAATGGCAGATGTACACTGAGTATTTCCAAACTCATCAAATTGTATACATTAAATATGTACAGTTTTTTCCATGTCAAAAAAAAGTGTTGCACTTGGTTCCATTTGGTGCTGGCTAGAGTTTGTTACAAATAAAGAGCTTATTCCCAATTCAGAATTTAGCCAGAGTGAGTCTGACCTGGCATCAAAAAATACCACAATTCTGTAGATAACCACGAAAATCTATACCCACCATAAAGGTCCTTGTGGCAGTGATGTGGGCTCCTGGTCCCCGTTTCTGTATCATCATCACTATGAAGAGCATGCATCTGTTTGCAATTAACATAGCAATGTTTTTGACTTGTCCAAAATTTGTTTAATCCTCTAAGGTCCTCAAAAGAATGAAAATAAAGAAAATAAGAGGAGGAAGAAGACTTGTGAACGGGCCTTACAGAATCTCAACGGGAGCATATTCTGCCCTCTGCGTCTACTCATTTACACTACGAATTATGAGATAAAACTAAACGTGCACTCATGAGTGGTGAACAGAATGGATGTTCTTGGAGAACAAAGGACACATGGTAGCATGGCAAAACACATTAGTGTTTCTCAAAGCACAATTGACTGGGGAGTTTCAGGGCCTGACTCTCCTCCCACCGCAGATCTCACTCCTCATCATTATCCTCACTGACAGGGGGCCTTGTCCGAGTCCCCAGAGCCAATGACAGCTCCCAGCAGCTGGATTTCTCGGAGACAGTTAAGTGGCATTTTTTCCCAATTACTTTTCTCAGACTTTAGATGAGGAGAAAAAACGTTTTGCGAAATGGTTATGGTAATGGCAAGAATGAGTTCGTGGATGTGGTTAAATGCAATTTTAGCAACGCCTTGAAATGTACCATATGCTGAGAGCTTCTCTGGTACAGGCAGCTATTATCTTTAAGAAATTGATTTCTTGGTCTCATGTTCTATTATTTCAATATATTTTATAGATTTCTCTTTTATTTATTTCCTTTTTGCCATATTCTGGAAATAACTGTTCCTTATGAATGCTAGCTTTTAATTTTAAGACTAAACTTAAACCTTCCTACCTAAATATTGCTGGGGGATTCCGTAAGATGTATTTGCAGTCTTAAGAAAACCTATAAGCTGAAAGAAGATTAAAAGATTTTTTTCTCCTAGATGCTGAAAAATTAAAATTTGTTGTGTATGAAAGTAACTGTCTCCTAATAAACTTATATTAAGCTGAATTTTTAATAAAATTAATGGAGTTGCTAAATTACAGAGATATAATATAATATAATATAATATAATATAATATAATATAGATTTTTAAAATGGAAAGATAATTCAATTGAGACATTTCTGATTCCATTCTGCCTATTTATGTATTCATTTGATTATTCAAAAATATTTCTTTATCATCTGTCATGTACCAAACACAGTTCTACACACTAAAAATAGAAAAGTGAAACAAAATGGACAAAAATTCTTGCCCTCATGGGGCTTGCATTCTAGTGGGCAGAGACATGTCTTTGCACTAAAATTAATTCCATTTTAATAAAGGAGACAATGTATAAGTGCTTGAGATATTAAATAATGAGCTGCCACAAGACCATGCTGTAAGAAATTTCAAATTTTAAATAAATACTTATTTGGTATTAATTACAAAATCTTATTCATGAGATAAATGGTCAGAAATAGAATTGTATGGGTGCATCTGGGTGGCTCACCCAGTTAAGCGTCCGACTCTTGATTTCAGCTCAGGTCACGATCTCATGGTTGTGAGATCGAGACCTGACTCAGACTCCGCGCTGAGTGTGGAGCTTGCTTGAGACTCTCTCTCCTCTACCTCTCTTCCCGTTTCTGTTCTCCCTCTTTCAAAAACTAAAAAACTAAAACTAAAATTAAAAACAAACAGAATTATAAGGAGTCTGAAAATTAAACAGGTAAATTATCTGTAATTCTTAGTAAGTGCAAGGTAAGGAATTGGGGGAAATGGCATGGTATGAAAAGCATCCTTATAACTTAGCAAGAATATGCTTTGACAGGTTGGTCAATGAACAACACAGAGAGGATGGTGGCCATGGTTTCACAATGCTTGTGATTCCCAAAGAAGGGACACGTGTACAACAGAATCAGAAACGTTCCCAATTGCTCTGATACAATAAGAAAAAATAGATGTCTGGCTTGAACAAGGTTTCCAGTGTGAAAAGATAGAATGTAGTATGAAAAAGAGTGACTATCTTATAACAAACTATAGTCTAGATAACATTTGAGAAAGAACCAAAACAGTACGCACAGAAAACCAGCAAAGGACAAGACACTTCTGGAGAGGTCCAGCAGAATGCAAAATTCATCTAAATGCCCAATTAAAATCCTAAGAGTGTCTGCTGAGGGATGCCTTCCCATTATGCATTGGTAAGCTGATTCTTAATTTTTTTTCATTTTATTATAAATAATTATAAATGTGAAGCTGTTGTGTTAATTTGTCTTAGATGAAGGGGTGTATTTTAAGACCAGCACTTGTAGGAAGGGCTGCAGATGGAGAAATTAAATCTATTATAAACTCTGTATCTCTCAGCTCTCCTGAGCTTCAGAATTATATTTAAAACACCCTCTAGTCATCGCCGTGGAATCCCTTGGGCACCTCTGACTTAATGTGTCCTAAACTGAACTCTGTATCTTGTTCAATATCCCATTTCTTCATCTCAAGCAATGGTTTCTCCTTCTACCCAGACGGGCAAGCTGCAGACTTGCAAACCCTTCCCCGCCCCCAATGTTGTTCCCTCCCTCCCCTCCCCCACCACACACATCCCTTCCTAACGAAGACGGAAGGTTTTGGTGATCTCTCCTCTCCAGGTCCTCACCAGCTTTCCTCCAGATCAGGATACTAACCTTCTGAGTGAATTTCCAGAACAGCCTCCATGCCCCAGTGGTACCAACAAACCTGATCATAGGCACCTTTGCTCTGACACCTTTTCTGGCTTGTTTCTGCCTCCGCACTCCTCTAAGTACGTTTCTTATCTCACACATGCATATTCATTTGTAAACAGTATAGATATACAACTGCTGCATTAATATATTATACACATTAGAAAACATAAAACTGACGTTTTAAAGGGTGAGGTAAAGATGAAATATACGCTATTTTATATTCCATGTATTAATGATAGGCAAAATATTCTGTTATCACTAAAATGCTGTTTAGTGAGAATAATGTGGTTGAAAACACTTCATCATTTTTAGACAGTTTTACTGCCTTGTGATAAAGCAACTTGAAACCTGGTCCCAAGTGCACTTTATTTCCATGTTTGCTTTGATGGCTGGCTGTGCCACACAGCACATCTCACAGAGAACCACATGTACAAACACAGGAAGTAGATCATTGGATGAGCTTATGAAATTACGATACTCGTTTTTCAAAATCACCTACCAATTTTGCAAGGGCTTTTGTGAAAACCCACTAATGTTTGTATCATTCATGTTATCTTTAATCCTTTTAAGTCATTTATCCATCTTTTGAGTCTTAGATTAGTCAAACGAGACAATACACATAAATGCACTTACACAAGCACACATAAACTACTACCAAATTGCAGTTTGCTTTGAGAACGAGTAAGGAGGTTAGGGACACCCCCTCAGTGTGGTGGATCCCAACCCCTCCCTCACAATTCCTTGCACCTGGTAAGTCGCTCTGTCTGTCTGACTTGCAGATCAAGCAAGAGCACCAATGTCAATCCATATGCCACTAAGTCCCTTCTCATATTATAGATAGACATCGGAGTTTTCGCCCTTCCTTCTCACACCCAGCATATCACCTCACACAACTCTAGAGTGTTCTCACCCCACACGGAGGCCACTGGCCAATATCTTACATCTAAACATCTCAGCTGGACACACCAGGCCTTCTCTTGTCTACCCCACTGACCTTTCCATTCCACACACCCTATTCTTCAGCCACATTAAACTCGTCATTTGCTTTCACATTCCTTCTCTGGAATATATGCCCACAGACTCTGCCTTACCCCAAGCCATCCTCACCTGGTACACTCTTCTTCATCCTTCTAGACCCAACATAAATGAGAGCCCTTGTCTGACTTTCTTCCTGACTGTCTAGTGTTCTCTTAGCATTTTATTTATACCTTTTATTTTTTTTAAGTTTATTTATTTATTTTAAAGAGAGTAGGGGAGGAATACAGAGAAAGGGAGAGAGAATTCCAAGCAGGCTCAGTGCTGTCAGCACAGAGCCCACTGAAGGGCTCAAATCCACGAACCATGAGATCATGACCTGAGCTGAAATCAAGAGTCAGACACTTAACTGACTGAGCCACCCAGGTGCCATATTCATAACTTTTAATATGCCTCAAGCCACACTATGCACACATCCATCGTTCCCTATACTCTAAGGCCCTTAAGACCAAAGACCATTTGGGGAAACATAGCACCTAACAGAGTGACTGCCCAGAGGAAGGCATCACAAAACTGTTGAATAAATTACAACTTAAAAAGGTTGAAGCAATTTTAAAATTAGAAAGGCCAAAGATGAGCAAATTTCTGCTGATGAATCAAAGACCATTAGAAATAAGATTCTAAAGAAATGCAAGGAATCAATTTCCTGATATTGTCACACTGGCTGACCAACTCACGGACAGGATATAGGGAAATGGCAAAGAAAATAAAATTGTCACGCTAATGTTTAATAACCAAGGAATTCATTTAAAAAACGGCTATACTGTGTCCCAGGAGGGTCCCAAAGTGAGTTGGCAGTGATCCCCTTGGTCCCTTAGGGGATCAAAGCATTTGGGGCTTCATGGAGCTACAACAGGAAACTTAAACAGATTTCATCTCTTGGTCTCAGAGACCAAACAGGTAAGTTTGAAGATAACTCCACCACTTAAGAGATAATTACTAATCAACAAATTAGTTTTATCTGCTGTCTTTTGTTTAAAATACTGAATCCAGAAAGAGTTGATCCTTCTACAACTGGTCTACATCTGTTCTAAACAGCATATAAAAATATTCATGTCCAACTTATTTTATTTTATATGAGGGATTTTTTTCTTTCTTTCTTTTTTTAAATTTTTGTAATTACGTTTGTTTTTTTTGTTGTTGTTTGTTTGTTGTTTGTTTGTTTGTTTGTTTGAGACACAGGGTGAGACAGAGCACGAGCAGGGGAGGGGCAGAGAGAGAAGGAGACACAGAATCCAAAGCAGCCTCCAGGTTCTGAGCAAGAGTTCAGCACAGAGCCCGACATGGGCCTCAAACCCACAAACCATGAGATCATGACCTGAGCCAAAGTCCAATATTTAACCGACTGAGCCACCCAGGCACCCCTTCTATGAGGGATTTTTTTCAATCTGCTATAAAATCATGGACACCTCCAACACACAGTGTTGTACAAGTCAGGGTAACATCTTGTTCCTTTTGATCTACATTAAACATAGCCTATGATGTATACACCAATGTATATTATATAATGAGTGTATTTGTCCTTCTGGCATTTTGTATTATGCTATGGAGACACAGTTTTTGCTAGTGGACATAACTAGAAATTGGGACTGGGGTGAGTCATTTAAGCTCCTTCCTTAACTTTACCTACAGAATACTTTCCAGCCAACTCACCAATATTTACTCAAAGCTCATGCAGTGCCTCGAAGGTGGCATTGTTTCTTATTTCAACATTTACTCTGTAACTAAACACTAGGGTCCTCACAAGGCAGCGATCCCTGCCAAGCTGTCATCTTGTGCCACCTTCACTACTCATCTTGATAAATGCCATCACATCTCAGTAATGAGCACCTCCATCTCAGTCTTACATGGTCTAACTGATACATTTATAAGTGGTTCACTGTAGCATATCTCTTGAGGTTAAGATTTATACTTAAAGAGGTATTACAGTTCAGCAAGGGCTCCGAGCTAAAAATAAATCAGATAAAATGAGAAGGATTTGAGCAAACGGTTTAAACTACTCACTGATAAGCTCTGCTTCTCCTTTCTAATTCCTCATTTTCAACATTTGTGGAAACGTGTGATTGAGGCTCTCAGAATATTAGCTTTAGGAAGATGCTGACGTTATGTAAAAATACTTATTTGGGAACAGTTTTATGAGAGGCAAACATTTTAAAGGGAGTGCCACTGATAGATGTGAGCAGAGATAACACACAATTGTTGTGATCCAAAGCACTGCTCAGTGCCCAGCAACACGTTATGATAACCCGTGTGTGTAGAGCATTCTAGAGCTTATAGCATTCATCAGTGCTTTATCTCTTTTATGCATGTGAAGTGTGGGGGGATGAACGAAGCAAGTTGAGCTGATGTCAACTCTGCTCTCTGGAGAAAGAAGCCCCAAAGCTTATTGAAAGCCATGATTTTATTTTTCTCACACTGATATTTACTCACTAGGCTACATGTCAACATTCCTTTGAATATGTCAAAGGCATGATTCAGGCAATCGTAGGAGAAACACGGGACAATTTGATCCTGCTGAAATATTCCATTCTTCACACACACGTATTCAACCCTCAAGCAGAGAGTGACCATCAAGGTCAGCAAAATTAGCAAATTTGCTTGTGTTGATGTAACCTTACTTATTTAATGGTTGATGTGCCGCCTAGGATATAATCAACATGGAAGATATCTCCGAGCCCCTGTGTCACAGAAGACTTTGGATGATCAATGCCTGGAGTAGACTGACCTTGGTTAAGTGATAAGGTGACCCTGACAGGCAGAGACACAAGTTTTTACTTTTAAGTGTCTCCCTACATAATTATATTGTATGATAGCAAGAACAATAATGCTTTTCCAAAGACTCCTCACAGAACTTGGTACCTTCCTCAAACTGGCAATCTCTGCTCATCCTCTATTGTCACTACCCTATTTTCCATTTAATTTTATCCCCGAGCCCCCTGTGTTAAATGGATCCCTATGGTAGATATTACTGCTGTTCACCAAGATGTCTACATTTCCATCTATTTCTAAGTACACACCCCTAAGTCACAGGAAGGAAGCGGGCTAGAGCGATGAGTCACCCTGAGAGCTGCCTGGAGATTTTGCGTGAGCAGGAAATTAACTTCCATTGTATTAAACCACGGAGATTTTGGTGGTGTTTGTTACAGCAACATAATTTAGCCTACCCTGACTGATGCACTTTCTCACCAGCTCAAGTCACGTTGATCACCATTTATGCAGCAACCCATAGCTGTTTATGTGGCTGTTACACCAGTAAGCTGTGTTTATAGGATGAATCTGCCTCAGTCACTACTGAAGGCCAAGTCTCTGAGAAATAGCTGGGGGCAATAGGAAGGTACTGGAATGATCCCACAGCGTGTCCTACACCCTTGCCAGGTCCCTGAATTAACACTGAGGGCTTCTCAATGCAAATTACTATCTTGATTTATTCCTTAGGAGGTATCAATTTTATGAGAAGAAGGAGTTTAATTTAGAACACACTGAAACTTCTAGGCTGGTGGGATAGTCAGTTGGAAATGCCTCGCAGGTGATTGGTAATGCAGAAACGGGGCTGGGAAACAGGCTAAGAATGTGGGTACATACACTTGAAAGTTGAACATTAAGCATGAATAAAATTTCCAAAGGAAATGACAGAAAAAGTGAGAAAAATAAAAAGCAAACGCACACACACACACACGCACACGCACACACAAACGAGTCTTAGGAAACATTCATATTTAGGGCTAGAGAGAGAAGCAGCAAGCAAGAGAGACATGAGAACTCTGATGACAATACCCATTCATTTCGAGAGCTAAGAATACCGTATCTTCATTAATAAATTCATTTAAATTTAAATTTCAAGGTTTTTAATGAGGATAAAAAATGTACTACTCCTTAACAATCCATTTACTCTCTCAGATATTAAAATAGATTACCCATGTGACAGGCAGCTGGACATTATCTGTAATAAAAAGCAAATGATTTTTTAATTCAATGTCCCAGAACTAATTTATCAAGATTTAAAGTTTTACAGAAGAAACAGAACTTTTAAACATGTATGACTTGCTCTGCATTACAGTCCTCCATTTATTCAACAGGATTGTTCTTCTACACATCTGTCCGGGGCTCCGCACTATGGGGTGCTGCGGTCATTCTAGGCTGGCTGCCTCCACTCCCACTGTACCTGCTGTTCCCCCTGTATGTTCAGCTTTGTGCCAGCTTTGCTCCTGCAAGGATGACCCCAAGAGTTAATTAGCTAACATTTTCTGAACCCTAGGTGCGTGTGCCAGGCACAAGGTACTTTTTTGTTTTACAGGTTTTTTTTCATTTAATCTTAAACCCTAGGAGGTGGATATTAGGAGTATTTCCATTTTACAGCTTGGGGAGCTCAAATTGTTAAGAAAACTTGCCTAAGGTCACAGAGCTATTAAGTGATGCGTCAGGACTCAAACTAGGCAGGCCAATGCCAAAGTGAGTGTTCTAAGCCTTGCTAGAGCAAGCGTGTGATCCTCAAACCAGCAGCATTAACTTTACCTCGGAGTTTGCCAGGTATTCAGAGTATCAGTCCCAATTCCAGACCCAATCCATCAGAATGTGGTTTAAACAAGGCCCTGGGGTGATCTGTCTGCACATTAACGTTTGGGACTCACTGTGCTAAGTCACTCCACTATACAAACTTCACTTGAAAGGATGCTTCCAGAGCTGGAGGTAAACTTTCCCCTGAGTTCCAATAGGAGGGGGTGGGGAGGGGGGAAGTAATGTATGTGTTCTCCAAGGGCAAAAGGAAGGATTCAGACAACAGGTTCTTTGAGTCTCAAACACTGGAGATCAGCGAAGGTCAGGAACACTTCCAAAAGCAGCAGATACTGAGCCGGGTCTTGAAGCCAGAACATTTTCTCAATTCATTTCATTAAAAACAAGTATTGTTCCAAATGGACCGGTGCCCACATCAATAATCTGGAGTTAGCTTCTCCAGCCTGGATTCCGTTTTCCAAATAGAATCCAAATATCAACAGCACCAAAAAGAAGATTTGAAACCTCAATAAAATGTGCCATGAGTGCAGTTATCGTATTATTCGGTTTAGAATTGCCTGGTTTGATTAATAATGTTCATGACAAAATTAGTTTGCCCCTTAGTATTAATTGTTCCCCAGGTAGGAGTACAAACACTTGGTATAAAAAAACGGAAGCACGCCCCCAGCTACAGGTACTTAATTCAGGTACTTAATACTACTACAGGTACTTTTCAAGACCCCTCTTCTCAGCAGCGCTGGCCTCCTCTTTCTTGGTGGGGCCCAACAGTCCTGCTCTTTTGGCTGGCACTTTATCCTAAGTGACCCGCTCTGGCTTCCAAGGGCCCCAACCTGAGCGCAACCTTCCAACCAGCCCGCCGACGGGTCACATGGGACCTGCCGCGACCTGTGCTCGGCTGGGGTCTCTACTCTCACTCCGCACCCCTGGAAAAGGGTGGCGTGGCCAGCTCTCCAGGGTGGACAAGCCGAGCGGCGGCGGTGGCAGAAGGCGAGTCACGTGAGGCAGTGGGGGCGGAGCGCACCCGGCCTGGTGGGTGGAGAAAACAAAGCCCCCAGCTGTCAGTAGAGGAAGGAGGCGACAGCGCCGGAGCAGGTGAGTCAAGTGCATTTAAAGCGGTACCGCCCTGGCGCACCCCGACACCTCCTGCCCGGGCGCAGTCCCTCCCAGGCCAAGCGCTGGCCGCGCCTCCTCCCGCCGCCGGGGGGCTGCAGTCTGCGGGTCGCGGAGCCAGCGGGACCCCGGGGTCCCTGGTGCCCTGCAAGAAGTTGTGCAGGGGTCGGCCCCGCGGCCCGGGGATGTGCACCCGCCAGCGAGCGGCACCCCTTCTTCGTAGCCCCAGCGCTGCGCACCCGGGAAGAGGGGAGGGAGTCGGGCTGCCACGCTGGCAGAAGCAAAGTGGACTAGCTCTGGGGTGAGGGCCGGGACTGTCCAGGACGCGGACACTTGGCGCTGGTGCCGAGGGGGGTTTGGGGGTGCGCTCCCGCAGCGCGCAGACCTGGAGGCGCCAGAGTTGGGGCGCAGGGACCGAGAACCGAGGGAGCTGGCAGGGGCAGCGCACTTCGGGCAGACCAGGAAGTGCAGCGCGCTGGCGCGGGCCTGCTGGGGATCAAACGCTAGACCCCCGGCCCTGCCGCCGCCGCGGGTGCTTGCCCTCCGGCGGAAGCGAACCCCACAGCTCCCCATTCCAACTCCGGCTCGCGCTGGTGCTCCTGGCGCCCGGGACCTGGGAGCCAGGTCTGGGGAAATGAGAACGGGTTGTTATTCTGACCCCAACGGGTTCTTCTGCAGAGATCACCCTGGGCGCAGGGCGAGGGCTACTCGGCGACTCCTCACTCTGCTTCCGTAGGAAATTCTTCAGTCCACCCTTAGAAGGGTTGCGCGGAAGCCCAGAAATCCCACAAAGGGCAAGAAGGAGGGGTGGGCACAGAAAGACCTTCCCCTCTGAGTCTGGAGCGTTCGGTAATGCAGACTTTCAGATAGTGGATCTGGCCACCCCTTGAGTCACTTTGCCAGTGCCTTGCCAAGTGCCGCCTGGCGCAGAAGGCAGAGCTATAACCTCGGAGGAAGGGGCGCTGCAGCCATTTGATCAGGAGGAGCCTTTGTCTTAACCCCCAGTCCCCTTCTGCTAGTCTTCGCTGGGTCAGTAGCGCGTGGAGTAATTAATATTCCGAACATTAGCCATCCCTTCACTTTGGCACCAGCCGACACTGCTGTCCCCTCCCTGCGGGTTTTCGCCAGCACTTGCTCACGTCCTCTCTTCCAAAAACATGGAACGCGGTCCAGACCCGCTAAGCAAGAGGAAGTCACTAAACGCACTATAATGCAGTCACGTAAAATCAAGGGTTAAGTGTTCAAACCTGCACCCGCCCGCCAGCGAGGAGACGGAAGAACTTTCTCGATTAGCATAGTATCTACCCTGGGGCCGCGCTGAGAGGCGGCGGTTCGGTCCCAGCCCAAGTGAAGCGTGCAGTACCGTCTTGATTGTGCTTTGACGCAGCACCTGCTTCTAATCTGAGAGGACCCGAGGCTTACAGCTTTGCGGAGCAAGACTCTGTGGGATGAAACAGAGCAGAGATCAAAAGGTAACAAAAAAGAATAGCAACATTTGAGACGCTTCTCTTGAGCACTAAATGCAGCCAAGTTTTTGGTAAGCTAAGAGGGAAGATGGTCCTTGACTAGCCAGTATCTCTTCTGAAAATGCCCCCTTGCTTTGCTAGCGTTCTTTGTGGCTGCCAAACTAATTAAATTATCAGGGGCTGTGTGTCACTAGATCTCCAAGATGGTTTGGGAGGCCACCAGGTGGTCATTAGTGATGCTTAACTGGTAAGTTTCACTTGCATGGGAAGAGTGACCTTCTCCATGCAAAGGTTCCCAAACTTTGCTGTCTGTTAGAATTACCTGGGAAGCTTTGGAAAATCCTGATGTCCATATCTCATCCCAACCCATTTAAATCAGCCTGTTTGGAGATGAGAGCCAAGCATCGGGTTTGTTATTTGTTTTATTCATCTTTAATCGCCAGGTAATCCCATTGTGGAGCAAAGTCTGAGCAACACTGACGCAAAGGAGTTCAGTGGCCAGCAGCTGCAAGGCTTGCAAGACAAGATGCCAGTTTAACTACTTGGGGTGGGGGCGGGGGAGAAGCTGGAACTGGAGTGCCGCCCACAGACGCCCTAGGGCGGGGACTGTCACCGGGCGGCTTGGCTGGCGGTGACACCTGCCACATCATCTTTCACCCCCTCTTGCCTTAGGTCCGGTTCCTATTGGAAAGATCGAAGTTCACTGTCAGTGTCTGGTTTCTGCATGGTTGTTAAGGAGCCGGTAGAAAGTTTCATTCCCCGTGATGACTCACGTGCACAGGCAGTGGGGAAACCCAGCAGAAACTAACTGGGAGCAGCCTGGTGAGTCAGCAGACTTCATTGTAAGGCGGAGCCCCGGGGAATAGGAAGTAATTACATCCAGTAGCTTTTTGACTCGCACTATTCCACTCCTTTGAAAGCGTGTTTGAATATCTGATCAGGATATGTTTGCTCGTAGACGCTGGTTCCTTTGCCAGCACCCTGTTCCACTTGCTTCATTATAATGCGCTCTCCTGTTAGAGGAGGAAACACAAAACCAACTAGACATCTTGTAATTTGCTTGGTGGAAGACATATGCATATAAAAAAAAAAACAACCTGGAGAATGTGAACTGGTTTGGGTTATTTCAAATATGTGAAGTAGAGAGGATGAATTAGCAGTGCATAAGTTTTGAGTATAGAAAACTCAAATACTGTTTGATCACACGCTCAGTGGTGGATTAAAGGGTCTATTTAAATAGAAATGGTTATACCTAACATTTTGTATGAATATGTTTGCTATTAATGATTTCTTGCTTTAAAAAAAAATCCCTAAGACACGACCCTTATAAGATAACTTGTTTCAAAACGTACACAGGTTAGGGGGCGCCTGGGTGGCTCAGTTTAGTGTCTCACCTGGGCTCAGGTCATGTTCGACAGCTCAGAGCCTGGAGCCTGCTTCAGATTCTGTGTCTCCGTCTCTGTTCCTCCCTAGCTCGCACTTTGCCCGTCTCTCTCAAAAATAAATAAACATTTAAAAAAAGTTTTTAGGGGCGCCTGGGTGGCGCAGTCGGTTAGGCGTCCGACTTCAGCCAGGTCACGATCTCGCGGTCCGTGAGTTCGAGCCCCGCGTCAGGCTCTGGGCTGATGGCCCGGAGCCTGGAGCCTGTTTCCGATTCTGTGTCTCCCTCTCTCTCTGCCCCTCCCCCGTTCATGCTCTGTCTCTCTCTGTCCCAAAAATAAATAAAAAATGTTGAAAAAAAAAAATTAAAAAAAAAAAAAAGTTTTTAATGTACATAGGTTATTAAGTATACTTATTTTTCTTTTTTAAATTATCATTATTATTATTTTTACACTTAGCTCCAAGTTAGTTAACATAGACTGTAATAATGATTTCAGGAATAGAATTTAGTGATTCATCACTCACATATAACACCCAGTGCTGATTCCAAAAAGTGGCCTCCTTAATGCCCCTTTTGCCCATTTGGCCTTTCCCACCCCCCCGCCCCCCACAAAACCCCTCCAGCAACCCTCAGTTTGTTCTCTGTATTTAAGCCTCCTGTAGTTTGTCAATAAACTTATTTTTCTTATTTTTATTACTCTTAACTTCAATTTTTATACCACTCCTCTCTTCATTACCTTTTATATCACCATGACTGAGTCTACCTGCTTCCTTCCCCATTCTGTTTCTTTAAGGGGGAACAACAGTGCCTGGCACACAGCAAGCATTCAATATTATCAGCTACAGAACTTTGTTGGAATCTCTGCTAGCCCCTATGTACCCTGCTTGGTATTCTCTCCCAGGAGCCTTTCTGTTTGCAGCTCCCATAGCACAGAGCATAATACTTTTCGTGTTGTGAATGCTATTTGTGTATGCTGAACATTATCAAAAGGTGGGGAGAACATTTGAAAGCAGAGCATCCTGAGTACGTTCAGTTGTTATTTTCCAAGACGGACATTCTGGATATGTGGGAGCTAAAGGTCCGTCACAATTCTTAAGTGCTATGAAATGGTAGCTCATTTGTTCATTTACAGTTTTATATAAAAAAAACCTAGACTTCTGAGCATAACTAGTAACTGTTAGAATACTTAACTACACTCTTATGTGAAGATTCACTTCACAAAAGTTTGCTCTCTGCCCATTATGATGGAAAAATCACATCCAACTATCTGGATGCCTAAAGGAATTCATCAAGCTAGGAGAGTTCTTTCAGAGCATTGCAAGTTAATAGTTAACCAGCTTTTATTGTCATCGGCCTTGATTGAAACTAGCACAAGTGGGGCACCTGGATGGCTCAGTCGGTTAAGTGACCAACTTCAGCTCAAGTCATGATCTCATGGCTCAAGAGTTTGAGCCTCGCATCAGGCTCTATGCTGACAGCTCAGAGCTTGGAGCCTGCTTCAGATTCTGTCTCTCTGCCCCTCCCCCACTCACACTCTGTCTCTCTCTTTCTCTCCTTCAAAAGTGAATAAACATTAAAATTTTTTTTAAAAATAGCACAAAGATATTTATTTATTTATTTATTTTAAATTTTTTTTTTTCAACGTTTTTTATTTATTTTTGGGACAGAGAGAGAGACAGAGCATGAACGGGGGAGGGGCAGAGAGAGAGGGAGACACAGAATCGGAAGCAGGCTCCAGGCTCTGAGCCATCAGCCCAGAGCCCGACACGGGGCTCGAACCCACGGACCGCGAGATCGTGACCTGGCTGAAGTCGGACGCTCAACCGACTGCGCCACCCAGGCGCCCCTAAAAATAGCACAAAGATATTTAAATAGCCAGCATATTTTAAAATGAGAAGTTGGATATATTCTTTGACACATAACACCGGAAATAAGTGTTAATAAGAATTTCCAAAGGCCAAAGTGATGGCAATGAGCCCATTCTCATTTCATTTCTGTGTAGCTAAGAAAAGGCACTGGGGATACATTTCTGAAATTCCAGCCCCTTTCCTGGGAGTTGTAAGATATTGAAAGGCTGAAACGTAGTCTAGAAGAATGGGTCTAATCCAGATTAACGAGAAACTGTTCATCGGAGGATGGTGTAGACCTAGTTCTGTAATAATTACAAGTAAGCCAGAAGCGGTGATGTAGAAAGAAGGGGTATCACCTCAATTTTAGAAACTGAAGTTTTTGGGATAGATCAGAATCATTCAGGTTTTTTGTTTGTTTGGTTTTTTTTATACAGCCCTTTGGTCTCCTTAGTATATCAGGGCCTAAACATAACTCTGGTAGAGAGGATTCCCATGCGCCAAAGAGCACAAATCCCAATATCAAATGATACTCTAAAGTGATGAGAAACCAGGGGTACTGACTCTATCATGTAGCTGTTTCTTGAATAGAGTGGAATATAATCTTGCTTGGAGGTTTTGGCTAGACAAGTTCAGTTCTAACACACGTGATGATCTCACCAACTTTATTCTGAAGTAATCAACCTTTGGACTAGACCAACCCCCCAAAATCTGAGCTATTGTTTGCTTCTTATCCAGATAACCAAAATAGGAAGTTTTAGAATCTTTGCCCAAATCATAGAAACACAAACTCTCTTGTTTGAAGGGCCCTTACAGGTTAATAATAATCATGCCATCCAACAAAAACTTAAACTTCCTGTATAGCTTCTTACTAAATAGTCCTTCAATTTACATGTCAGTGTCTCCCTCGCAGCACATTACATCCACAGAGCATTGTCTGCACCCTCTGGAGACCACAAAGAATAAAATCCAACTATCTTACATATTTACCTGCAACCATCTTAGATGCTTACGGTGAATTTATTCTCCTTGATCAGGAAGATCTGGCTATAGTGTTTCAAATCTACTAACTGCACGATTTTTTTTTTTGCACCAAATTTGAAATCATAAATTTGAAGAAAAGCATTCAATCTGTTACCCCAGAGTTACAGAAGATGATTATTGCTAAAGTTCCTTCCAACAAACCTAATAATCTACACCCTTCAAAAGTGACTCCTGACAAACTCCACGTAATGGCACTAGGCTTGTGTTGAGTTGAAAGCCATGGCTCCGTGTGTTTTGGAGATCAGCAAAACTATGACCCACTGTCTGTGGTTGTATGTCCTGTGAACTAAAATTGGTTTCTGTGGCTTGCTTAATGGTTGAAAACATATCAAAAAAAAAAAAAAAAAAAAAAAGAAAGAAAGAAAGAAAGAAAGAAAAGAAAAGAAAAATATGTTGGGACTCTTGAAAATTATACAAAATCCAAATTTCAGTGTTCAAAATAGTTTTACTAGGCTACAGCCATACTTATTCACTTATATTTTGTCTATGGCTATTTTAGTGCTACTGAAACACGGTAGTTTCACCAAAGACCGTTCAGGCCACCAAGCCTAAAATATTTACTAAGTATTTAGGTACAAATTGGCACGCCCTTGATTTACTCTCATTCAACATACTTCGGTTCTGAATGAGAATTTGCTCACTTAGTCTTTTTTCATTTTTTTTTCCCTGTTAGAGAAGGCAAAAAAAATTGTTTCCAAACATAGGTAACTCACTAAAAATAGTTTAGTTTCCTGTTTCCCTTTTGTGTGCATGTACTTTGCAAAACAGCAGTACTTTTCTAAAGCATATGTGAATTTTTGTGAATGGCGAACTATAAAACTTCTGAACCTTAACAGGCCCAAACAGGGCAGTGCTGACTTACGTTGAGCCAATGTCAGTGTTTCCAATGCTCCAGGAGATGGGAAAACACACCCTTGACAGTGAGCCCAGGGTGACACTTGCCTTAACTCTTTAGCAGTAGGAACTTCTTTTTCTCAAACCTGTGAGGGCATTTTTTGCTTATTTCATTGAGCGTATGAAGACATAATTTGAAGATGTATTCAGATTTGAAATTTTTCATTGACTGTCATTTTACACACTTAAAACATGATGTGGAAACTTGCCGGTTTTGAAAATCGCACTACTCCTCTAAAGTATACATTTAAAATAAATTGCTCTCTACTAACAAAGGCAAGGATCATTAAATAGTAAGCAGTTTTAGAGTGTCTGGGTGGCTCAGTCGGTTAAGCATCCGACTTCGGCTCAGGTCATGATCTCACGGTTCGTAAGTTTGAGTCCTGCATGGGGCTCTGTGCTGACAGCTCAGAGCCTGGAGCCCGCTTCGGATCCTGTGTCTCCCTCTCTCTCTCTGCCTCTCCCCCACTCGTGCTCTGCCTCTCTCTCTCAAAAATAAACATTAAAAGAACTTTTTTTAATAATAATAATGAGCAGATTTACAGTCACTTACATCTACCTAGAAGCTGACATCATGCCATAGACAATTTAGTTTGAAACTTCCAAATTCAGAAACAGATCAGATCATGATCCAGAGATGAAAATTATTTGCCTTCTTCCCAAGGATAGAGAGATTACTATTAAGATTCTAGAAAGAACCTTTGAAAGAGCAATAACAACATTAATGAGACCTTGTCTTAATTTTTTACTTTAAGCGTTGCCTCATGAAATTTCCTTCAGTTAAGAGAACTTCCTCTTTCATTAATGCCACCGACTGTTTGTAAATGAGTTTCACTTAGATTAATAGAGCAACTTCAAGGGTTATATATAACTCGTCCTCTTCCTCCCTTCCAGAATCAGTACACCTGCAATTCAGAAACCAAAAAATGATAGTTTGGGCTTCTTTTTTTCACTACATCAAACAATGCATTGCAGATAATGTAAAGTTTGAGGAACCTGAGATCAGCTAAATAATTTCTAAAAACAAAACAAAACAAATTATAAGGGCATTTAACCCCATCCTAGGACTATTGGCAGTAATGGCATATAGATATCTAACTCCTGAGGGAACTCAACTTACTCTTGCTCATGATGGAGTATTTGGGGGGGAAAGATGAAGGGGGACAACTGAGGGCAGATCGTGTAACCAGTTCAAGTTAAAAAGCAACTTTCCTCCCTTATCATAATGTAGATTTCGTATTTTGCTAACAAGATTTTCTTTAATATAACTTGTGCCATACATATATCACATGTAGCTCTCCCCAGGAGAGTTCCAAAATTAAACACTATGGAGGGTTCTCAAAAAGTTAAAAATACAGCTACCTTATGATGCAGCACACTGCTGGGTATTTACCCAGAGGATACAAGAATACTAAATCAAAGGGATATGCGCACCCCAATGTTTACAGCACCATTATTTACAATAGCAAGATACGGAAGCAGCCCAAGTGTCCATTGGGTGATGGATAAAGAAGATGTGGTACACACACACACACACACACACACACACACACACACTACAATCCTATTCAGCCATGAAAAAGAATGAAATCTTGCCATTTGCAATGACATGGATGGAGCTAGAGAGTATAATGCTAAGTGAAATACGTCAGTCAGAGAAAGACAAATACCATAGGATTTCACTCATATGTGGAATTTAAGAAACAAGCAAGCAAAGGGAAAAAAATGAGAGACACGAAGCAAGAAACAGACTCTTTATTTTCAAGTTTAGTTATTTGTTTTGAGACACAGAGAGAGAGAGCAAGCATGAGCAGAGGAGGGGCAGAGGGCAGGGGGAGAGGGAAAGAGAATCCCAAGAGGGTTCTGTAGGGCTTGTACTTGCAAACAACGAGATCATGACCAGAGCCGCGACCAGGGGACGCTCAACCTACTGAGCTACCCAGGCGACCGAGCAGACTCTTTCTTAAAACTTTCTTTAAAGTGTATTCATTTCAAGGGGCGCCTGGGTGGCGCAGTCGGTTAAGCGTCCGACTTCAGCCAGGTCACGATCTCGCGGTCCGTGAGTTCGAGCCCCGCGTCAGGCTCTGGGCTGATGGCTCGGAGCCTGGAGCCTGTTTCCGATTCTGTGTCTCCCTCTCTCTCTGCCCCTCCCCCATTCATGCTCTGTCTCTCTCTGTCCCAAAAATAAATAAAAAACGTTGAAAAAAAATTAAAAAAAAAAAAAAATAAAGTGTATTCATTTCAAGAGAGACAGAGTGAGTGAGAGGGGGAGGGGCAGAGAGAGAGGGAGAGAGAGAATCCCACACTGTCAGTGTGGAACCCAGTGAGGGGCTCAAACTCAGGAACCGGGAGATCATGACCTGAGCTGAAACCAAGAGTCAGACGTTTAATTGACTGAGCCACCCAGGCACCCCCCAGCGGACTCCTAACTATAGGGAACAATCTGATGGTTACCAGAGGGGAAGTGGGTAGGGGAATGGGCTACATAGTTGATGGGGGTTAAGGAATGCACTTGTTGTGATACACACAGGGTGATGTATGAAAGTGTTGAATCCCTATATTATATACCTGGAACTAATATAACTCTGTATGTCAACTAACTGGAATTAAAATAAAAACTTGAATTTAAAAAAAAATAGTTCTAAAATGAAGATTTACTGTATTTTTCCAGAGTAAGAAATTCGTAAGTTTCAATTGCTTGAACAGGGGCAGAACACCGAGCATTTTGCTAACAGGTAAACCTTGGTTTTAACTTAGAATTAATTACAAACAATGTGGCAAGAACAACTCTTGGTATTTGGAGTTAGTCAGAGAAGGTAAAATAAGCCAGAAAAAGCAGGTGGAAAATGAGGTGACTTCTTTCAGTTTTGCTAAAGTGTGCCAAACTTGTTATTGGATGCCATGCATGAAAGTGAAACCAGAGGACTCGATTACCCTCTTTATTTTTTCAAACATAATTTACTGTCAAGTTAGCTAACATACAGTGTATACAGTGTGCTCTTGGCTTCAGGAGTAGATTCCCACTTACATACAACACCCAGTGCTCATCCCAACAAGTGCCCTCCTCAATGCTCATCGCCCATTTTCCCTGTCTCACCCCTGCCTCCGCCCCATCAACCCTCAGTTTGTTCTCTGTATTCGAGAGTCTCTTATGGTTTGCCTCCCTCTCTGTATGCAACTATGTTTTCTGCTTCCCTTCCCTCATGGTCTTCCATTAAGTTTCTCAAGTTCCACATATGAGTGAAAACATATATCTTTCTCTGACTGACTTATTTCACTTAGCATAATACCCTCCAGTTCATGGGGCGCCTGGGTGGCTCAGTTGGTTAAGCATCCAACTTCAGCTCAGGTCACGATCTCGTGGTATGTGAGTTCGAGCCCCGCGTCGGGCTCTGTGCTGACTGCTCAGAGCCTGGAGCCTGTTTCAGAGTCTGTGTCTCCCTCTCTCTCTGACCCTCCCCCGTTCATGCTCTGTCTCTCTCTGTCTCAAAAATAAATAAACGTTAAAAAAAAAAAAAATACCCTCCAGTTCCATCCACGTTGTTGCAAATGGCAAGATTTCACTCTTTCTCATTGCCGAGTGGTATTCCATTGTGTATATAAGCCACATCTTCTTTATCCATTCATCAGTTGATGGACATTTGGGCTCTTTCCATGATTTGACTATTGTTGAAAGCGCTGCTATCAACATTGGGGTACAAGTGCCCCTATGAACCAGCACTCCTGTATCCTTTGGATAAATTCCTAGTAGTGTTGTTGCTGAGTCATAGGGTAGTTCTATTTTTAATTTTTTGAGGAACCCCTACACTGTTTTCCAGAGCGGCTGCACCAGTTTGCGTGCCCACGAGCAGTGCGAGAGTAGATTCCCTTCTTTAAAAGCTGGTAGAGGCTGCTTTCAAACAACTGATGAGCAGGAAGTGGAGCATCCCTGCAACCACCTTATGCATTCTTTCCTTCTTTCAATAATTTTAAAACCCAACCAGCTTGTCAGAATTTGATCCATTGCAAAGAACGTTTCATGATTCTAACCAAGAAACCACTGTCTCCATTTTCCCACTGATCTTCTTCAGTCTCCAAAAGAGTGGGAGCTAGAAGGAAAACCCTTCTGCTCTGCTCCCCCTGGTCCTCCCCCAAAAGGAAACTATTGACGGAAGATTTTTTTGTTAGTTTCCAGCTTGCCTTCTATCACAACTTTTTTCTCAAGTGGAGTCTTCTGGGCACAAATCTTCTAAAAGGAGTTTCCACAAATCAACAGCATAACAACCAAGTGCTGTATGTGTTACTGGCAAATCCGGAAAGCAGTTCCCGGTGCAGTTAGAGTGTTTAAACAGCACTGTCAGGGGGTCTGTTCGTTCTCCACGCTACCTGTTCTCTCAGCATTTCAGGGTAAGTTAGAATTGGGGGGAACGGGCGTTTCTCTTGGGTTGCCAGGTGAAATACAGGATGGCTAATTAAATCGGAATTCTAGATAAGCAATGATTTTTTTTTTTTAGTGTAAGTATGTCCCATATATTACATATATGTATTACATGGGGTATACTCATACTAAAAGAATTAGTCTTTTAGCTAAAATTCAAACTTAACTGAGCATCCCATTTTTTTGGTTGTCTCTTTTTTGTTTTCTTCAAATTTGCAACCCTACTTTCATCCCATCATAAATTTCAAAATGCCTAGCTTTTCTGGTCTGTAAAATATCTGATCTGAGACTCTATGTCCAAGGTAATATATTAAAATGTCTGCACTGCTTTCACCTACTAAAGAAAAAAATCAAGCTATTATCTGCAGTATTCTGCACAATGAGGGGAAATAAGTAGAAACTAGAACTAAAAAATTGGCCATCTTATTTTGTAAGCTATTGAAAGGTACCTTCTATTTTTTTACAGACCTTCTAATTCAATAGATACATTGATAGGTAGATTGTTAGCCTGACATTGCGAATAAAAGTTGATGATTTCTAGTGATTCCAAGGAAGTTCACTCCCAGGGGATTTCAAGGATGCCTTGTTAGTTGTGTGAGGTCCCGGGCCTGCAGCTTCAGTACTCCAGAGGAGTGTCTTAAAATGCAGGATTCGGGCTGACCCCAGACCTTGGCAACCAGTCCTTACATTAACAAGATCTGTAGGTGATTCACATGCACATGAAAGGTTGGGAAACCCTGAAACAGAGGATTCACTTTTTCACACGTAAAGTGGCCTTTTGATTTAATACCGTGTTGAAATAATCCTTAACAAAATTCCCTTTTAACACCTAAGAAGAAATAATTTCTTTTGATCAAATATCTTTGATAGGCAATTATTATATTTCTGTTTTCTTATGAGAATCTTTTTTTTTTTAAATGTTTTATTTATTTTTGAGACAGGGCAAGACAGAGCATGAACAGGGGAGGGTCAGAGGGAGACACAGAATCTGAAACAGGCTCCAGGCTCTGAGCTGTCAACACAGATCCCGACGTGGGGCTCGAACTCACGGACCGCGAGATCATGACCTGAGCCGAAGTCGGCCGCTTAACCGAATGAGCCACCCAGGCACCCCTCTTATGAGAATCCTAAATGACCATTTCTAATATTGTTTTGTAATCTACATATTTAACAAAATAAGACAAGTATAAGTATGAAAAAGACTCTCATGGGATGCCTGGCTGGTTCAGTCGGTAGAGCATATGATTCTCGATCTCAGGGTCATGAGTTCAAACCCCACACTGGGCATGGAACCTACTGAAAATTTTTAAAAATTTAAAAATTTAAAATTCAAAAATTCAAAAAAAAAAAAAAAAGACCTAAGGACTTACCAGACAGCCTATTATAAATAACATCCTGGTTTGTCTTTCATCAATAACCCATAAATTAAGTGGCACACACTTCCTGGCCCTCAAGTCACCAGCAAATCTGTGTTTCTTCATTTGATATATTGTAAGTGGATATTTATATGCCAGCACCACACGTTTATATATTTGCGTCCTTAGGTTCCTTTAAAACTGAACAGAGGGCGGGGCACCTGGGTGGCTCAGTGGGTTAAGGGTCTGACTCTTGATTTCCATTCAAGTCATGATCTCCCAATTCATGAGCCTGAGCCCCATGTCACTCTCTGTGCTGACAGTGAGGAGCCTGCTTGGTATTCTCCCTCTCAGCCTCTCTTTCTCTCAAAAATAAATAAACATAAAAAAAATAAATAAACTGAACAGAGGGCATGCAGTTTGAGCCTATGGCAAGCTCCAAACTGGTCTGTGAAATTCTGAGTTTTAAAAACTCAGAGAAAAGGTTCCATAGATTTTGATTCCTTTCACGTTCGAAATCCTCACATCCTTTGCCTGCCCACCTGTTTTTTGTTTTTGTTTTTTTTAAGAAGTTACAGTGGTCTGGAGGCACCTGGGTGGCTCCGTGGGTTAAGCATCTGACTTCTGCGCAGGTCATGATCTCGCAGTTCATGAGTTTGAGCCCCGCAACAGGCTCTGCGCTGACAGCGTAGAGCCTGCTTGGAATTCTCCCTCTCTCCCCCTCTCTCTGCCCCTCCCCTGCTTGTGCTCTCTCTCTCTCAAGATAAATAAATACATTTTTTTAAAAAGAAGTTACAGGGTTGTGTCACAGCAAAAATTCTGGAACTGCAGCAAGAACATCGGACGGCCTGAGGCTTAAAACTAGTTCTGCTGCTGACCGACTGGTTGTCTTTGGAGATGTGACTTACCATCCTTCATCAATGCCCCTCCAGTTAAGTTTTCTCATCTGTCAACTTGAGACACTAGAGCCCGGCATTGTCTCACAGGATTCTTGTAAGACTCGCACAATGTGTGAGTCTTTATGAAGACTATGATATGTAGAGTGACACATAGATTTGTTTAGTGACCTTCACGTATGGCTGGCAGTTGACTAAATATTACATATGTAGTTTCCTACAACACACCTAATTTGGAAGAAAGGTGATGTTAATTTTAAGAGTTCCACGTATGCGCTGGGAATGGAACCACAGAGCACGTATCTTAGAGACGTATAGCTTTTGGCCATATATCCTTAGCAATCACAACCTTCCCTTCTGACCCTCAGGAACTTAAAAGTTCTCCCCCTTTCCTGTGACAGCAAGGTGCTCTGGGACACCAAGCAATGAATTCCTCATCGGGGTGCCACTCTTTGCTCTGTGAAGTCGAAAGATACAACGCTTGGTGTTTTTCTTCTGTCCAAATTCTATATAATTCCTCTCTCATTTTTTCCCCAGGTGAAATTTTATGGATGGACTATAAAAACACGCTTCAATGTTTTTAATTACTTGACTCCTTCTATAAAATATTATTCCTTCAAAAACACAGCTTTTTCTGTAGTGATCATAACCTTGTCACTACATAATCATTGCCATCAGTCACTAAGTAACTGTGTATCTTAGCCCATCACATAATCCCAGATTGGAGGAAGCCGTGTGGTCATTTTGTCAAAAGACACCCCAGTACAGAATTCCCCTCACCAGCACGTGGAAGAGAAACGAATGTATCCTTCTGTGGTTGTTTTAATAAATGCCACACAAAATTCATGAGCGAGAGTTTGACAATGATGAGGAAGGGGCGTGAGGGGGACCACTCCCAATCTTACCACCTCCGTTCAACTATTAAAAATATTTTTTTCCCATTTTTGTGTAAAGCTTTTATTGACTGTATTCGCACTCAACAATGTTTCACATAAACCTCTCCCTTACCGTGCTGAATGTTGCTCCCCACATCCAGCATGATCTTTCTAGCTTCAATGTCTCTGAATGTTTTTTTGCCCAAGGCGTCTTTCCTTGGTTAACTCAAGCTCAGCCTTTGTCTTATGTCAGGTGTTCATTCCTCGAGGTCCTTGCCACTCAGAGTGTGCTCCCCGGACCAGCGGCTGTTGCATCACCTGGAACATCTTATGAATGCTGAAGCTTGGGCTCCACCCCAGACATTCTCAATCGGAATCTGCACTGTAGTAAGATTCTCAGGTGTTCTGGATTAACATTTGAGAAAGGCTGTTCTGGAAAGCCTTTCCTAACCTCCTAGCCATTACCTCTCCCCACCTCCCACAGCCCCACCCATCCAGGATAGGTCAGGTGACTCATTGCAGTTTGCCTTTAATTCCCCACACATGGGCCTCCCCAGCACATAAATTCGTTGGCGGTCGGGATGGACTCGTATTCATCTTTACGTCCCCCAGGTCCGAGTGGAGCATAATTGATACGTAAGCATTCAATATTTGGAGTTGTTTTGTCATTTTCCGACCCCACTGCTTTGTAGATGAAAAGAGATAGGTGGAAGTTTTGTTTCCGTGCTTGGAAAGTGGGTATTTAGGTAGGACTCTCAGGGTCACTGGCTCATGTTTGGGAGTCTTTTGTTGCATAGTAAAGACTATGGAAAACCTACTGGGGGTTGAGGGGGAGAGAAATGCTTCTCTTTCTGTGAATAATTCCAGAAAGGCCACTGTTGGAATTTCATCTTTTTTTGTTTAAGGCATTTAATATTTGTTAAACACCAACATCTCTGAGGGAACCTGCACTTTACATTTGGTCTAAGGTGTAGCAGGGGCAGATTCTGGTAAGCGTTTGCTAAGACCTAGAGATAATGGTTCTCTGATGGAGTATACTCGTAGGTGTTAGGAAAGGTAAATGGTGGAATGCTGCAAAACCATTTCTAATCCTGATAGATGTTACAATGTGTTTTATCATGAATCGCACCATAAGTCACGTTTCCATTAAAAAAAAAAAAACCTGGGGGCGCCTGGGTGGCTTGGTCAGTTAAGTGTCCGACTTCATCTAGTTCGAGCCCCGCGTCGGGCTCTGTGCTGACAGCTCGGAGCCTGGAGCCTGCTTCCGATTCTGTGTCTCCCTCTCTCTCTCTGCCCCTCCCCCACTCATGCTCTGTCTCTCTCTGTCTCAAAAATAAATAAGCATTAAAAAATTTTAAAAAAGGGGCGCCTGGGTGGCGCAGTCTGTTAAGCGTCCGACTTCAGCCAGGTCACAATCTCGCGGTCCGTGAGTTCGAGCCCCGCGTCAGGCTCTGGGCTGATGGCTCGGAGCCTGGAGCCTGTTTCCGATTCTGTGTCTCCCTCTCTCTCTGCCCCTCCCCCGTTCATGCTCTGTCTCTCTCTGTCCCAAAAATAAAATAAAAAACGTTGAAAAAACAATTAAAAAAAAAAATTAAAAAAAAAAACAACAAACCTGTTATCCAAAAAAAGTCTCATGATAGAACTCTTGTCCACCATCCTGCCTTTCCTCCAGCCCCACTTTCAAAGTGAACCCCTGACACCCTGAGGACTTTTTTTCTTTTTTCCAGATACTGGTTTTAAAACTGTAGACAAAGAGCAAGTACTTCTACAGTGATGTTTCTGAACTCCTACTAAAATGAAACAGCAGCTGAACAGGAGCTTTCTCTGTGTTCAGGAACCACTTGGTCCTTTCACTGTGGAAGGAACGTCTTGTGAACTCAAGGGTGAACAATCTGATGGAATGAGGCTTAGCCTGGGAGGCTGCTGTTCTGAATTAGCAGGAGACGGATGAGGGCTTTGGAATCAAGTTGTACCCAGAAACAAGAAATGTCTGTCCTGCAAGGCTATTGTTTGTCTTATTTGAAAGGAACCAGAGGCTCCTGGTACTGCTAACCAGAGGCTCCTGGTACTGCTTACCAGCGGCTCTCACAATTAGCCCCATAGACCACAGGGAATATAACTATATTGAAGAATGTGTGGCTTCTTTTCCCCTTTGGGAGCTTGTCGCTGTGCTGACCCATCGCCATGGACACCAACTTGAGTGTGCATCTGAGTGTGGCTTCTCTTGTGGAAGAGTGTATTACATTGTTATTCTGTCCTAAACTGCTTATCTGCGTGTCTGATGATGCTATTCATCGTAATTTCGCCCAGACAGGGAACCTTGGGTGGGGTTTTTAAGAGTCATTTGACACCTTCAGAGTGTACCTTGTTGAGCAATCTGACGCAGGTGAGCCATGCAGGATGGGGAGAACAATTGTGTTCTGTACACGGTGACCTCAAGCCCAAGTCCTTTTGAGTCATATTTTCCCATGGGGTTTGTGGCCCCTCCCAAAGGAAAGAGACCTTTAACACTCAACTCGTATGAGGCTTCGTGGTTTGAGCGTTGCTCTTGGAATCTAAAAGCCACGTGTATTTTTTGGTTTTTCACATTTTGGGGAGTTTGTTTTTGAAAGTTAAGTAGTTAATAACTGTGTTATTGTTACTTTTGTATGGCGTGGGGAGACTTTCATACTTTGATTTCCCTATCTGAAAAAATTATCTCCTAAAGATCATGAACAGAGGCTCTAGAGCTTAAAAAACTAAGAGGAAGTTAAATTCCATTGATGAAGAATTAAAATTTTAGAGAAAGAATACACTCAAAGAGGAAGCAGTAATATCTACCAAAATCTTCAAAAGACAAATAAGCATGAGTTAGGAGTTAAGACCAAGAATGCTGGCCTCTCCTCTGCTTACACAATCTTTGTAAGTTAGAAACCACATCATTCTTACTGTTCTTATTAACAAGTCAACTTAAATTGATTGTGGGGGGACATGGGTTGTGTCCCAACTCTGCTTTAGGTGCAATGCAAACAACTCAATTCACCTGTGACCTCTAGCCTCCTCGATTAGGAGGGTATCTTCCCTTTCCCTCTGCTTCCCCCACAAGATATCCCAGCGCTCCAAAAGGTAGTTGTGAATCCATCTCTTAGAATGAACTATAATAGGAAATGTAATGGGAACTGTACTTCAGAGAACCCATGAGCTTTTCAAAACATGAGGAAAATAAATCATTTCAATAGCACGTTAGCACTGTGAATTATTTAAATTGCCACGGGGCAGAAGTAGTGGTAGGATTTAAGCTTCTGACATATGAGGCCATTGTAGATCCAAATAGGAAAGTGGTGGGATTTCTGGCAGAGCAGGCACATTTTAATTTTTTTTTTTTTTAACGTTTTATTTATTTTTGAGACAGAGCATGAACGGAGGAGGGGCAGAGAGAGAGGGAGACACAGAATCGGAAGCAGGCTCCAGGCTCTGAGCCGTCAGCCCAGAGCCCGATGCGGGGCTCGAACTCACGGACCGTGAGATCGTGACCTGAGCTGAAGTCGGCCGCTTAACCGACTGAGCCACCCAGGCCCCCCTGGAGCAGGCACATTTTAAAGAGCATCCACTCAGATCGCCTGCTGAGCTCCCTTTTCCCCACATGCCTGGTTGTCAGTATTTGGTCCTCTCTCCCTCAGTGGGCCTGGGCTGAGCTATACACAGGTCGTAGATCTTACCCTGTTAGAGATCAGGGAAGACCTGGACAAGCGGGACTACTGATCCAGTCCAGCAGTGAGTTGTACTGAGCTTCCCCAAAGTACAGGCAGACACAAGAGGTCCTCCTCCTCCTGGCTCTCCAGCACCTTGTGCTCATGGGAAGACCAGGGGGTGCGGTAGATCTCCCCATGGGGAGCAGAAAGGAAGCACCTTGTGGGATGGGGAGGAACCAAAAGGCAGAAAAACTAGCTTCTCTAGGAAGATTTGAAAAGATTTGAAAGAAAGAAGAATCTTAAAACCCTGCATGTCAAAACCTTAAAGAAGAATCTTAAAACCCTGCATGTCAAGACCTTAAGAAGAATCTTAAAACCCTGCGAGACAAAACCTTAAGAAGAATCTTAAAACCCTGCGAGACAAAACTCGCAGTCATGTCTGCGAAGCATGAAATCCCTACAATGGCCTGATCTAACTAGTATTTGACCTAAAGCTAACAGGGAAAGTTCTACTTGTGATCAAAAGACAGCTTTGTGCTTTGCTTTTTTTTTTTTTTTTTCTTTCCTCCCTCCCTCCACTGCCAACCTTAATAGATCTGTGGTCAAGCCGTGGAATGTGCTGAGGTCACGGACTACAGAAGAGGCAGCACAAGAGGCTTCACCTATTGTGAGTGAGGGTCCTGCTCAAGGCCACACCCACACGATCCCTTCAGATGGGCATTCTCTCCCATTCTTTCCAAGCCGTTGGTTTTTGCCATAATTGATTGTACTTCAACTTCCTGATCCTGTAACTAATATTCAGATCCAATTGACAAGGGAGATGTGGTTCAAACCCAATTATTTAATAGTGATGATGATCATGAGTGTTTCCCATTTACAGAGAAATTTGCAGTAAAGGATGCTTCTATGTAGCACGAACACTCTAAGTAGCTGCACTTGACAGGAAACCATAAAAACTGGAGCCTGGAGTTTAAATGGTATATGCACAGTTCACATAAGGGGGAGAACCTCAGTCCCAGGGAATTTATTCCAGGTCCAGTGCCCTTTATACCAGGCGGATTTACAAAGGAGAGTTGGATTCTCCACGTAGCCCTCAAAGTTCCCTTTTGTTCATAAAGCTATTAAATTGTAACAGCCTCCTATTTCCCATGGAAAGATGAATGGGGTTTCAAAAAATGGGTTGATAAGTCCATTTTGGTATACAGCCCATCACCGATGAGGACTCTTACCATTCATGTCAGAATATTTGCTTCTTTTCCCTCAGTTTGAATATGCAAGTTAAAATTTAAAAAGGTGGGGGAGGGGGAGGTGCACCTGGGTGGCTCAGTTGGTGAAGCATCTGACTGCAGGTCTTTTGGTTTGTGAGTTCAAGCCCCACATCAAGCTCTGTGCTGACAGTCAGAGCCGGGTGCCTGCTTCAGATTCTGTGTCTCCCTCTCTGCCAAAAATAAACATTAAAAGTTAGAAAAAAAAATGCAAGTGCACCTGGAGAAGTCATGACTTGTCCAGGAGTGTTGTTAGAAAGTGCTGGCAATCTCAAAACCTACTTTGAACCTGATTCTTTTAGGCAAAATGACAGTTCAAGTATACTAGAGTTACCAAAAGAGTTAGCTTCTGCAAACTTAAGTGTTTTTGTTTTTGTTTTTGGTTTTGTTTTTGGGGTTTTTTTTTGTTTTGTTTTTTTTGCTCCCTTTTTGTTTTAGAGAGACTACTTAGCTCACCTGAGCATCCTCGTGTGTCTCAAGCACACTGGATGTATGTGCAGTAAATTCAGCTGAGTCCCTTCCCTATGCAAGGGAAGATAAACATGGCTTCATTGAGGGCACCAGTGTAACCAAAGCCAGAACCAGCCATTTGGGTCAGCAGGAGAAGAAATAACAAATGGTTGTGATTAGCACTCCCCAACGCATTTGCACAGATTAGTTAATTAGCTACACATCCTCTTGGAAAGCAGAGAACTTTCTCTAAGGACCTGAAACTCTTGATGAGTACGTGACCACTGGGGGATTAGGGATGTTGGGAGCAGTGGAGCAAGGAAAAATGTGTCCCAAGGATGGACTTTACCTCCTAAATTTTGCTTTGATCCATCTTTGGTGACAAGGTCTGAGCTATAAATGAGTTTACATCAGTTGGAATTGTCTGAGTGGATGGCCCATCTAAGTGCAACCCTGATCAGCACATAGCAGATTGTGGGAAAAGCTCTGAGAACAGATTCTGTGCAACTCAGAGTGTGGTTCCTGGACCAGCAGCAGCATCTAGAAGTTTCTAGAAAGACAGAATCTCAGACCCCACCCCAGGCCTATAGAATCATAATTTGAATTTTAAGATTCCTGGCTGACTCAAAATCTGAAAAGCACTGCCATAAAGGAAACTGAGCAGGAAAATACTTCTTTTTCTCTAATTTTCAGAATGAGGAAAACAATGGCCTTCAAATCCTACAGATCATCCAGGAAACAGCAGTCATACATTTTTCCTCTTTGTTCTTGACCCTCCCTGTCAATATGCTTGCATTCACAGCCTCATGGTATAGTTATGAGTGTGTCTATTAGCCCCTGGATGGCTGCACTGTAAATTTCTCACCCTTTAGAGCCCCGGCACCTAGCAGGGTGCCTAGGACCTAAAAGGTGTGTAACATTATGTTCACGAGGTCCCAAGTCCTGGCCCTGCCACAAGCCTCCATGTAGCTGTAAGATGAAAATAAGAAATCACATCCCTCAGAATGTTACAGCGGGAAGTAAATGAGCTGATTCAGGGAACACACTTAGGACCGCACCTGACACATAGAAGCCGCACGTAAGCGGTAACTGTTCTCATGGGTTCAATAAATGTTACACAAATGAGTGATTAGGAACTGCATAAAAAAATTATGAAGATTAAAACGTGGTGCTCTGTTGCTCCAAAAATATGAAATTGAATTTTAAAATGCAAAGAAAGCCTGAGCTAAGGGGAGAAAAAAGGAGAATGGGTCAGAACAGATTCATAGGAAGAGCATGTGATTTGAAACTCGGAAGACCAGAGTTTGGGTCCCAGCTCTATCCTTCATCAGCTGTGTGATTTCCTACAATAAGTTCCTGTGATTGATGACTCTTTTTAGGGGTTAAGCAAAAAAGGGTTTTGTATCTAACCGAGTAGGAGGACAGGGCCTACCTGGTTCCTGGTTGTATCCCTACATCTCAGCCCAGAGACGTTGCGTGATATTTTTGTTCAATTGGATTGGAGCATGCCCTCTCAATGGGGACAAAAATCAGATATTACAGTGGTTTGTGGCCGTCTAAAGCTCTACCCTAACAGATAAAATCTATTCGGTAGTATTTAATTTCTTTGAGGTGGAGGGAGATGACCAGGAGGGAATGTCTAAAAACACCCCCTGGAAGGCAGAGAGTGAGGGGAACCATCTGGGGAAAAGCTGATTTAGAGGGCTCTGCAACTCCATAGCAGATGAGAGTTTCTAAGGAAGAAAAATCAAGGAGCAAAAGGCAGTAGCCAAAAGGCGAGCACAGTGAACCTGTGGAGAAAGAATTGAGATTTCAAGATCTGAGTGAGATGATGTATGTGAAACATTTTTACAAAATGGAGAGCCATCCTCTTCCCCGGTGCTGCCTGCAGGGGTAGAAGCCAGCTCCTGGTTGGGACCACTGCCGCCCCCAGACCTCTGGTGAAGCCCAAGTTTGGTAAAAAGAGGGCCAAGAAGCTCATCTGGCACCAGTCAGACCGAGGTGTCAAAATTAAGCACAGTTGGTGGAAATCTAGAGGCACTGACAATAGGGTACACAGAAGATTCAAGGGCACGATCTTGTGCCCGACATTGACTACAGGAGCAACAAGAAAACCAAGCACATGCTCTCCAGTGCCTTCCACAAGTTTCTGGTCCACAACATCAAGAAGCTTGAAGTGCTGCTGATGTGCAACAAATCTTACTGTGTAGAGATTGCTCACAACGTCTCCTGCAAGCACCTCAGAGCCCTTGTGGAAAGAGCAGCCCAGCTGGCCATCAGTCCCCAATCCCAATGCCAGGCTGCCCAGTGAAGAAAATAACAGACTGCTTATGTCCATGTCGTATTCGTGTTAATAAACCAATAGACTACAAAAAACAGGAAGAGCTATAGACCTGCATAATTGTGGAAAGAAAAGTCTTTAGGAAACATTTCAAGTTGGGTATTTGGCCCAGATTTAGTTCTTAGAATAGATGGGGGTTTGTTTCCCTATGCTCCACAACCCACCCACCCAAGTTTGATCCCTGATAACATAATCGGTACTTCTGTTCTGGAGCCTCACTAGATTCCAGGTGAGTGGAATTCAGCCTAAATTTCCCCATTTAATGATGACTGATCCAGCCCCCAAATATTTTGAAAGTGGGTCTCTTCTAGAAAACCCCACAGTAGGACCCCCTACCAAAACAGTGTTGGTGGTGGTTACATGAGGGTTATAGGATGCACACCAGCACCAACAGAAAATCTGGGGGTAGAGGCTAAGCAAATAATCCTGCGTATTTCAAGAAGTTTCCATCCACTTAACACTTCTAACAGACTGCTGAAAATGTTAGTTTGAAAATCTTCCCACACAACGCTACAAGTGGACAATGGCTATCCACCTTTTGAGAGAGGTCTTAGCAACCCTTCGTACCTGGTATCCTAATCTTCTTGCTATGACCAAAGTCTTATTAAATTTCCCGTTACCCTTTCAATACTTCCACTTTGTTATTGTATTTCTTCTTTGGGTGGTCAAAAGAATAAGACCATAAAGACAGGACACATGTAAAGGGAGGATTTAGCTTCTACTATAACCCAAAGGCTAAATTAGGATGCTGGGCTCTTAAAATGAATCTGATCCCATTCACTGTACTACTTTCTTTATTCACGAACATTCTGCTACGTGTTATTAGCAGTCAACTTGTGAGGAAAGGAGCCGTTCTTCCATTCCAACTATTTTCAAGGGTATCTGATTACAAACAGATAAGAGGATAGTGAAGTCATGTAATTATTAAGAACCTTTCACAGAATTAATACATATGGCATTTCTCATGTAGTTTCTCAGGTCTGTCTTTTTTATTTTACTTTCATGCCTTGAGCACTGTGAGTAGTCTATTCTAGAATAGAAAGGGCACTCTCAAATTATTTTAATCTAGGTTCGCATGGGAAGTAGCAGATGGATAAAGGAGGATTCTAAGAGGGGGTGAGGCTCCATTTGTATGAAAATAACTGAATTTCTATTTTATTATAGCTATGACTTAAGACCGTTTGGGGGGATTATATTTTATTTTTATAGAAGCCTAAATCACACGACCAAAAGAAGTTTTAACATCATTACCGTTCTTAATGTATTCCACCAAAATCCCTTTATCCGCCAGCTATAATTTTTCAAAAGCACTTAAATATACAATATGGGTCATTTTGTAGTCTGCCTTGCTTAAGGAGAGGAATGTGTTGTACCACACTCAGTGCCCAAGAGTCAGTGTAATTTGACCTCCTTTACTTGCCAGATAATCTCATTTGGTTTTGGTTTCCCTGGTGTGTGCTCAGTTCTGTGCTTCCCGGCAGTCATGCCTCTCGGTCCCCTGAGATAGTTGAACTGGGCGGGCTCTTGACCTCCTGCTGCTGCCCTGGGGAAGGCCCTGAGTCCAACCCACCCAACCGAGGCCAATAATTGAGGTGGTGCTTGGCGGAGGCAGGACTCTTCAGAAGGCTAATATGGAGTAGGATCAGCCTAAGGATTAATAGTCTGTGACTTTCTGTTAATGCTTACATTCTGCTTTATTCCTAGAAAGTTGTGGACCTCCCACACTAAAGCATGTGATTTATAACTGGAGTGATTCGATATCTCACAGCAGCACCAGGAGTTTGGAATTGAGGATACAGCTCATTCTGAAGGTCCAGAGATCACTTGGCCCTTCTCTGGAGGGGAAAACCTCGGTTCATGTCCCAGAAGTGTCCCCTTCCCAGAAAATACAGCCAGGAGCAACTGGAGAGGCTGTGACTCCCATCTCTTTTGTGCAGAGAATGCTTTAACCTTGCACTGATCAGAAGCCTCACTGGTTAGATACAGGGCACTGAAGAAAGAGCGAGATCTTTCAATGGTGGGGCATGATTGGAAAGTCTTTACAACCCCTTCTTGATTCTGAGACCTCTTAAGTGCCTATGGCTATATGGCCAGACATGGAAGCAGTCTCTAGAGGGGACTCTCAAGCTAGGACAGATGCTCTATGCCCCACACATGGGATGCCAGAATTCCAAGTTTCTTCAAAGAAAGAGGATTTGAAATTGCTAGAGGATGAAGGAAAATAGACTTTTATAGTAACTGAGAATGTGCTCTGTTAAAGAGTTTGGCTGTGTCGTGACTCTTACTCTAACAAAGACACCTGCTCTCTGCAGTTAAAACCAGCAGGCCAAGAGACCGCGGCTGGCTCATTTCTGAGAAGCTGCCTAGCGCTTAAAATAGGAAGAGTAGAAGTCAACATGGTCTCTTCTAACGTAAAAGAAAACCCTGTAAGCTCATGCTTGTGTAGGGGTGGTTACAGTTGTGCTCTTCTGTAGTGTGACCCGGTTTAGAATACAGAACACCTACCTTGTCATCTACGAGAACCGCAGGAGATGACATGCTAGTCCTGAGCCAATAAGGGTGGGAATTGGAAATTCTTGAATCGCCTGAACCTGAAGGTAGGAGAGATCGTTTCAAAAATGCAGAGCATAACAAACTACTTAGAAGTTAGTTCTGGTTTTGAGTGTATTTGTATCAACACTTTGACTTTAAATGAAAGTTTATTAAGGTTAATGTGGAAAAGGGGGATGATAGAGAACTCTAAGGTAGGCAAGAGTGAACTGTTCGCAGTGGTTTCTGCATGCTAGAACCGTGGGTGAGCTTTTTTCTTGGATCTGTGCGAAGTGGGACAAATTCCTAACCCCATCTTGCCCACTGTTTTGGGGCTTTTGTTCTTCTCTAAAAAGGTAAGAAAATAAGAGAGCTTCCCCCTCAATTGTAATTACTGGCCAATCTTTTTTGAATTAAACTTTTTGTTTTTAGATCATTGTGCATTAACATGTACTTGTAAGGAATGATATGGAGCTCTCTCCCATATACCCTTTACTCTGTTCTCCCCCTCTGTGGTAACATCTTAATATTTTTATGTTGGTCATCTGGGGAGGGGGGAGGTGCAGAGAGCAAAAGGGAGAGAGAATCACAATCAGGTCCACACTGTCCATGCAGAGGCCAACAGGGGGCTCGATCCTATGACTGGGAGATGACAATTGGAGCCAAATCAAGAGTTGGACACTTAACTGACTGAGCCACCCAGGTGTCCCAACAACTTACAAACTTATAACATCACAACCAGGATATCGACACTAATATGTGTTGAAGATACAGAACACTTCTATCACAAGGATGCCTTATGTTGCCTCTTTATAATCACCCCCTCTTCCTGCCACTCCTGCTTCTCTTTCTCTACCCCACAACCATTAATCTGTGCTCCAATTCTATACTTATTTTGAGACTGTCAGATAAATGTAATCATACAGTATATGGCCTTTGGGGATTGCCTTTTTTTCACACAGGATAATTCTCTGGAAATTGGTCTAAGTTGTATGTATGAATTGTTCTTTTCTATTGCTAAGTAGCATTCCGTGGTAGGGATGTGCCACAGTTCGACTAACCGTTAACCTGTTGAAGGACGTCTGGGTTGTCTCTGGCTTTTGACTACTGCTAAAACCAAACAAAACCGCTGTAAACGTACATTTTAATTTGGAAAAATGCCTAGAGGTACAATTGGTGGATTGTATGGTAGTTGTGTGTTAAAACAAAAATGTTTGGCAGGGTAGCAGAACCCTTAGACATTCTTAGAAGTGATGTGACTGCTCTCGTTTCTTCACATCTTCATCAGTATTTCAAGTTGTCACTATTTATTTTAGCCATTCTGCTATGTGTGTAGTGATATCTCATTATGGTTTTTAATTTTCACCCACATAGTGGCTAATGTTAAATATCATTTCATATACTTATTAACTATTTATATATCCTCTTCAGATAAATGCCTGTTCACGTCTTTTGCCCACTTTTCAACTGAATTTTTTTAATTGCTTTCAGAACTCTTTATTCTAGAAACTAGTCCTCTTGTGAGATCTATGGTTTGCAAGTACTTTCTCCTAGTTTATACCTTGTATTTACATCCAATTCACAGGGACAAAAGTTTTTAATTTTGATGTAGTCCAGTGTATTTAACTTTACCTTTTATGGATTGTGTTTTGGGAATCAAGGCTAAGAACTCTTTGCCAGGCCCTAGGTCTCAAAGGTTTTCTATGTTTCTCATAGTTTTCTATTTTGTATTTATACTGTGCTCCATTTTTAATTTTTACATAAAGTATAAAATTTATGGATAAGAACTGCTTTGCTGCTGTCGCACATCACAGACAAAACTGCCTCACCTGCCACCTTGCAAGGTTGTGCCTTACTGAGCACTTCTCTGCCACGAGCAGAGCAAAGACTGTCTGTGGTCTTCAAATCTATGGCGAAGGCCTGGTTTTACAGTGGCACATGCTATGGGTGAAAGGCTGAGCAGACACATGAGTCCATCAGACTCTTGTCAGAAAGGGTCACTTTCTAGATGCATGATATGGACATCTATCTACCACCCTGGATATGGCACCACTACCCTGAGCCTCAGTTTCTTAATTGGTATTAAGACTTTGAAGATTAAATTAGATAAAATGTGTGAAATGATCGGTGCATAGTTTTCAGTAAATGATCCCATTCAAACTGACCCATTACAGCTGTTGGAAAATGAGCAATGGGTCATTGTCAGCAGAAAAAGACCAATTGTATACAGCCAATCCTGAACTTTCAAAGGGTGAATTATCTAGTTTATAGGTAAACTTGGAACTTTTGTACTCTTGCTTCCTAGCTGGGTGGCCAGTCCTTTCCCTGGTAACATAGTTAAATAAGGTAAATGAAAATTTTAGTGTAATTCAATTAATTGCTGGAAGATTGGAGGACTTAGGAAAATGACATGGATGGGAACAGATTTTTTTGTCTGATTTTTTTTTTTTTAATCAGCTATCGTTAGATTTATGGAAAGATGTGAAATACCTATGCAATTAAACTCTGCTCTAAAATATTTAAAGAAATTCTACTTGTTCTCTTGGAAAGAAAAAATTGTTACTGGAGTTCGGTCCTCAAGACCATGTATATTAAATTTTCTGATTTTTTTTTTTTTTAAACAAGCCAAATTTACAAATGCCTTTTAAGCTCCATTACTGAAGAGTATAACGTTGAAAAATCAGCTCCTACCTTTACTTCTCTCAGCACCTACTATCTTGTTTCTATTTTTTTTTTCCTTGCACTGTCTTACCATCTCCATTTTGCCTTACAGAAAAGGTGTAAAGTGCCCCCCCCCCTTTTTTTTTTTTTTTTTTAAATCTCCCAGCAACATCTCTAGAACTGTGTCTAGGATTAATCACATTGCATCGGGTGTGCCACAAATAATTTATTTTTATGCAATTGACTTTTTAAAAAACCAAGTAGGCACCAAAGGCATTTGTATTTTCTGTTACAGGACCATTTCAGAAGAGCAGTGTGCAGGGTGAGGGCCTATGTGGAAGGCAGCAGTCATTTCTGATGTGTTCTTTTGGGGGGGGGGGGCGCAGAAAGACCATTAAGGCTTGTGCACATATACATCTTGGGTCCTTTTCAGCAGCACCAGCTTGAGCCATAAACAGTCTCCCCAGTAACCATCCACTCCCCACCCTGACACTGGATCCTCAAAATCTGGAATTGAGACACATTTCTTAGCCTCAAGAATTAGATCCGTCCTTCATCAGTTTACTGTCTTCTCACTTAGCAAGAGCATGTTTGGAAGAGAAATAGCTAATTGACACAAATTATCATTTGTTGGTATATATATTTTTAAGTTGGATCCTGGCATTGTTTAGAATGCCTAGCCTCTCAAAATCTTCTGACTAGGAGTACCTCAGTGACTCAGTAGGTAAAGCGTCTGACTTTGGCTCAGGTCACAATCTCAAGGTTAGTGAGTTCCAGCCCTGGATCAGGCTTTCTGCTGTCAGCAGATAGGTCCCTTCTGATCCTGTGTCTCCCTATCACTCTTTGCCACTCCCCCACTCTGTGTGTGTGTGTGTGTGTGTGTGTGTGTGTGTGTGTGTGTGTGTGCGTGCGCACGCGCGCGCACTTACATGCTGTCTCAAAAATGAATAAACTATTGGGGCACCTGGGTGGGTCAGTCGGTTAAAGATCTGACTTCGACTCAGGTCACGAACTTGCTGTTTGTGGGTTTAAGCCCTGTGTAGGGCTCGTGGTGACAGCTCAGAGCCTGGAGCCTGCTTCGGATTCTGTGTCTCCCTCTCTGTTCCTTTCCTGCTGGCTCTGTCTCTCTCTCAAAAAGAAATTATTTTTTAATTTATTTAAAAATTTTTAAAACTATTAAAAAATATCTTCCGATTAGAAGAATAAGCCTGTGTTGATACTAGATCTGAAACCTGAAATAGGGATGCCTGGGTGGCTCAGTGGGTTAAGCATCTCCTGATCTCTGCTCAGGTCTTGATCCTCAGGGTGGTGAGTTCAAGCCCTGTGTTGGACTCTGTGCTGGGCATGGAGTGTACCCTGAAAAAAATAAACCCTGAAAATAAGCTGAAGTTTCAGGAAGTTTGATGTTGACCTTTGATACCCCATAGAGGCTCTGCCTCCTGCTAACACATGAATTCTCATTGCTTCAGACTATCACAGGGAATGGTGAAAAGATAAGAAATTACTTTCATAAAATTGACATGCTAAATACTCACAAACCATAATCAACCTAAAAATTAATCTAAAATAGAGACTGAGAACCCTGTTGCTTGCCTAACTTAATCTCTCCCCTGTGGTAAAACCAACTGTGTTTTGTTATTGTGCGTACGTTTCGATGTCCCTTTCCATAGCTGACTACACCCAATGAACTCAATTATAACTCTTTGCTCCCATGTTTTCATCCTATTAAACGTTCTTTTTCTTTTTCTTACTATCCCAGAATCCCACTTCTCAACGGTACGGTTCATCTCGACAGCCAGGGAGAGAGCCTGGATGCTCAAGGTAGGGTTTAAATATAAAATAGTGTGGGAATCCTTGTCTACTGATGGAATTGAAGTATTGGTGCCTTTGTAACAATTTATTTTCAAAATCCCATTTTACAATTAAAGTATTCCAGTAAACATTCTCCGTTAAAACATTATTTTTCAATCTATAATCTATCTCTCAAGTGTATCAAGGGCTAATTAACTGCTATCAGCAAGTCCTCTAAAAATGGCCAAGCAAATTAAAGTTTACTTTTGGAGGGGCACCTGGGTGGCGCAGTCGGTTAAGCGTCCGACTTCAGCCAGGTCACGATCTCGCGGTCCGTGAGTTCGAGCCCCGCGTCAGGCTCTGGGCTGATGGCTCGGAGCCTGTTTCCGATTCTGTGTCTCCCTCTCTCTCTGCCCCTCCCCCGTTCATGCTCTGTCTCTCTCTGTCCCAAAAATAAATAAAAAACGTTGAAAAAAAAAATTTTAAAGTTTACTTTTGGAGATATTGTTAGTGATAAGTGAAGGGAGAATATCAAGATGTAATCAAGTAATCTCAGGACATTCAGTATTATTTGTGAACAAATATTCTATTTCATTTATTTATAACCAAAATCAAGGCAAATTCTCAGACTTTACAATAGGGAGCGGAGAGGATTTGGGAAGGAGACAAAGACTCAAAGCCTCATTTTTTTTTTTTTCAGTTTGGGGTTTGTGTTTGAGACCCTATCATTTGAACTTCACTTATCTCTCACTGATATTCTGAGTCTCTCTAATGCCTTCAAGGTTCACTCACCTCCAGCAGCTCCCTAGAACAAAGGAACAATTAACTGAAATTCCACCAGATGGCAACCTTTGGAAAGCCATCCACAGAGGTTTCAAAGCTGTGAGCTACTGTTGTTCAGAGAACAGTCTGAGTAAAACGTCCAAGACTTCACCAAAAATGCTCTAAACATCTTTAGTTTTATTTCTTTCCCCAACACCAAAAATTTTTACCAAAAAAAAAAAAAAAAAAAAAAGTTTCACTACTAAAAGCTCAAATCAATGGATAATATATTTGGTTTGGGGTTTCATTGTGATAAATGCTGTGATTAATGGTTATTTCTTAATTATTTGAGAAGAGAAAGCTTAAATACTAACAAAGGATAGCATTTTAAGGAGTTATCTTGGTATCAAACCAAGTGAAATTTGCAGGTATAAAATTCTTGTAGTGGTGTGAAATAATTTATTTAAATGTGATGAGTAAACTTTTTTCCTTTTGCTCTAATGAAAATGGAGATCCTGAACTCTGAGTGGTATCCAAGCAGCGGGGCTTTTCAAGGACCAGAGCTGGGACAGAAGGAAGTAGAAAGGCGTCTGAGGGCAATTAAAGTAGAAAGAATCAAGGAGACCAGGAGAGTCACCTGAGCTTGATTCATACATCTAAAAGCAGACCTTGAGTGTTCTTTGAAACTTCTTTTGCTACCAGCCCTTATGGTAGGGGGCCCATGCGTCTGGGATAGTCCTGGTTTACTTCATTGTCTGGGAGCATGGTCTCATGAGCACCCCCTTTCACCCTCAAAAGTATCTGCATTTGGATGATAAATTCTATAGATGCCTATCTCCTAGACTGGTATGTTCAAAGAAAAAGTAATAGAAAAAGGTACCCCGATGCCTAAATGGGGTGTCTATTTATAAATGTCTTTATATCTAGGACTACAGGACAAATGCTCCCTTTTCTGTAAAGAGCCACATCATGAATATTTTCTGCCCAGTGGGCTATACGGTCTCTGTCACTAATATTCAACTCATAGTGTGAAAACCGCCATGGACAATACATAAATGGCTTAGCAATGTTCCAATAAAACATTATTTATAGAAACATACAGTAGATGGCATTTGGCTGGCAAGCCATAGTTTATAGAACCTTGTGAGATAATAGTTCTCCACCATTTCCTATCTCCTTAACAAGAAGACCACTGTTCTTAATTCCTCTCCTTGCTCTTCATATCCCTTCTGGCTTGCAGCCTCCTTACTTAACCCTCTCAGAAACTAGTGTAATTAGTTGCTTGAGTGAGTCATCTCAGTCACTTGTGTGGTTCCTGAGAATCCTTGACTGAGTCTAGCTGCTTGCTCCTTATCCAAATCTGTTTCTGCACTATGCCCAACAATGCCTGTACCTTCTACCTTATGACCCAGAATAGCCTCCCTAGTGAGGTCTCCTTTGAATCCTGGAGTTAAATCCTGGAGCATAGCTGTTTAGTAGACAATTCAATTTTATGCTTTGGTCCTCACTAAATAACTATGTATGGAAAATATAGCCACATTAAGGAAAGATAAATGTTGATTATGCCAAACTTTTATTATAAAAATGATACATTTATAAGAAAGTTTGGAAATAAGAAAATCACCCATAACAACACCATCCCAAAATAACTTGAGTTTTTTGCATATTTTATTTTCTCACAAGTATTCCTGTTTTTCTATATTGGATGTGAACTTTGTGTTTTACTTAGTGTTAGTCATAAGCTTCTTTGAAGATCTTCAGAACTATCCTTGGAACACTATTATATCAATTATACCGTAGTAGCCTCCAATTTTGTTGTTGGTTTGGTTCAGTCTAATTTGTATCTTTTTGTTGTTGTTGTTGATTTCCTTAGTACAAAATCCTAAAAGTGGATTATTCAAAGATATGACCATTCTTAAGACGTTTAAACTAGTTTACCATATTTCTTCACAAAAGGTTTAGAGTCCTTAGCACACTGAGAGGACTAGCCTCACCACAACTTGATCAGAAAGAGCATGTAATTCAATAATATTTGAGTGTCTCCTATATGTAAAAAAAAACAGTGCTAGTTGCTTTGATATACATATAAAAATGATAAGCTTTTCCCACATTTATTGAGTGCCTGCTCTAAACTATATATTGTAGAGTTTCCATGGTGAACAGAAGATAGCTCATGTCTCAAAGTCTGACCTTATTGGGAAGCTAAGATAGATAAATGTAATCTCTATAACTGTATACAAAATGAGATACACCATAGGAGAAATACCGAAAGATGTGTCGGGAGCCTGGGAGGGTAGGTTGAAGGAAAGGTTGGGGTTGGAGGGTAGAGGTGTCATCTGAGCTGAACCTTGGAGGTGAGTTGGATTGGGATACTCATGTTGGGGAGATTGGCCGTTCATACCATAAACATTTATGGATAGCTAACTACGTGCCAGGTGCTACGCTAAAAGCTAAGGTTATAAGGGTAAATAAGATAGAGCTCTTAAAGGTTAGCATCTAATGGAATTGACTGTTTTTTTTAAAAAAATACACTAAGTAGGATGGCTTGTCTAGCAGAGGATCCACTGGGGGTAGGGATAAAGCCAGGGTCCTCTCTGGAAGTGGAGCTTTTACTTGACTCCTCTTCTGACAGTCTTCCTCATTAGTTTCCTTTTCATAATCTGCGGGAGATCTGCTTCTGTAAGTTTGAAGGTTATTCTAGTTGGCTGACCCAACATTCCAATTAAAATTGGCCTAGGGGCTCCTGGGTGGCTCAGTCGGTTGAGTGGCCGACTTCAGCTCGGGTCATGATCTCGCAGTCTGAGTTCGAGCCCCGCATCAGGCTCTGTGCTGACAGCTCAGAGCATGGAACCTGCTTCAGATTCTGTATCTCCCTCTCTCTGCCCCTCCCCTGCTCATGCTCTGTCTCTCTCTCTCTCTCTGTCTCTCTCTCTCTCTCTCTCTCTCTGTCAAAAATAAACACTAAAAAAAATTTTTTTTAATTGGCCTATACTTCTAGCCCCATCCCTACTCAGTCCTCAGTGAGTATATTCACTGAGAATACACTGAGCTAGGGCTGGGATCCCTGGCCCTCACCAGCTGAGGACTGGAGCAAATCACTAAGAATTAAAAGGGTTTCATTTACATCTTGTTCTTTAAACAGCTGGAAGGAACTTCAGTCTAATCCAACTCCCCCCATTTTAAAGATGAACGTTCTTGGGTGAGGAGAGTTAAGTGACAAACCTACCATTGGATGTTTGATGACCAAGTCCAGGCACCAGACCCTGACTTCTGACTCACTCACTGCTTGTTCTGTGCTCAGTGCTGCAATTTTCCCTGCCTACCTATACCATAGGGGTAATAAGAACTAAAAAGAGAATTAGCCCATGCATTTTTTTTCTGCATGTAGAAGCAATATGTGTCATATCCATTTCAGGCCACTGCTAACAAACTTTAAATTCTAATTTTTACATTACATTTTTTAATTTAAATTTTAAATTTTAATTTACTTAGCTAAATTAAATTTTATCTTATTTATTTATTTTAACGTTTATTTTTGAGACAGAGAGAGGGAGAGAGCATGAACAGGGGAGGGTCAGAGAAAGAGGTAGACACAGAATCTGAAACAGACTCCAGGCTCTGAGCTGTCAGCACAGAGCCCGATGTGGGGCTCGAACCCACAGACCGCGAGATCATGACCTGAGCTGAAGTCGGATGCTTAACTGACTGAGCCACCCAGATGCCCCTAATTAGCTAAATTAAATTTTAAATTAAATTTTAAATTTTAAATTAAATTTTAAATTAAATTTTAAATTAAATTTTAAATTAAATTTTAAATTAAATTTTAAATCTTAAAACAGTGATGGATAGATTAGTAGAGAGGGAAATGTGGAACAAATTCCTACATCTGCCATTTTCCTCCTTTAGCATCTGGACAAATAGCTTGGCCACGTGAGTTTTTACATCTTGAGTTTGTTGTAAGAACACTTGGAAGAAACGTAAGTGTTGATACATAATGGGCACTCAGCAAGTATTTTTCTTTCTCCTTCCCACCTAGAGCTATAGGTTCTTGACAGGGGTCCTTTTGTGTATTAATGAGGTTACCCTTTAAAACTCAGGACAATAAATGATGCAATGAGAATACACTTATTTCTTTATTTTTATATTTATTTATTTTAGAGAGAGAATGGGTGAGGGACAGAGAGAGAGGGAGACACAGAATCTGAAGCAGGGTCCAGGTTCTGAGCTGGCAGCACAGAGCCTGACGTGGGGCTCAAACTCAAAAACTACGAGATCATGACCTGAGCTGAAGTCGGACACTTAACGGACGGAGCCACCTGGGAGCCCCGAGAACACATTTATAAAAGTATCTGGTATAGAACTTAATATTCTCATTTCTGAATTTCACTTAATTATGCTTAAGGAGCAATTTAGAAGGTTTTATTCATGGTTCTTCACTCTTCAGTACTTATTTCATACGGTCTATGCACATGGTAGTAAGGCTAATTTTTAAAAATTGTATATTAAAGATTAAGCCTTGACCATGGCCCCATCACTGTTCAAGGGCCAGAGGGTACATTTTGGGCAAGAAATTCAGAGTCTCCACCCTGATGCAGCTATGGCCCAATGCAGAGAACAGTCACGGATCAGGCAGCCCCCGACAGGGTACTAAGCAGGGCCTCCTGCATAGGGAGAAGTGCAGGAGGCCACGGGAGCGCCCAGCAGCGACAACGAGACCACAACTGGAGCAGGGAGATGAGACGAGGCTTCCAAGAGGCAGGGACCTCTTCTCTAAGACCTGAAGGAAAAGGAGGAGGCAGCAGATGTTGAGAAGGGGACTGAAGGGAAGGGAGAATTGTTCAGATAAAAAGACTAGCAGCCTCTTCAGAAACTTGGAAAGAAAATAAGAGAAGCGTATGGCATATTGGCTAAGTTAAAAGAGGTTCAGTAGTGAGCAGCATCAGTAGTGAGAGATAGATGAAGAAGGGCCTTGGCAGGCCAGCAAAGACCTTTGGGTTGGCTGTGTGTGTGTGTGTGTGTTTATTTTTGAGAGAGAGAGCGAGCGAGCCCGCACCCACTAGTGGGGGAGGGGCAAAGAGGTGGGGGTACAGAGGATCTGAAGTGGATCTGTGCTGACAGCCATGAGCCCAAAGTAGGGCTCCCGAATGGTGAGATCATGATCTGAGCCAACATCTGATGCTCAACTGACTGAGCCACCCAGGCACCCCTGGGTTGTATTCTGAAAGTGAAAGTAAGTAGAGAAAACTGCCAGTTTCATATCTTAAAGTGGTCCCTCTGGCAGCTGGGGTAGCGAGGTGGGTGGATTTGAATATAACTTAGAAGGTGAGATAGACAGGATCGGGTAAGGAAGAAGTCAAGGGTTGACTCCTTGGACATGTGCATTGAGGGTTTGCTATGTGGTAAGCACTATTTCAGGGCTAAGAAGGAAAATAAGGTAAGAGCTCTAGGGAGGTGTTAGCATTTCATGTAGAGGGGACTTATGAAGAGAGGAGTGTTTCAGAGGAGCACAGACTGACCCTTGGAACCCCCATCAGGGGGTCCTGATAATGCCACAGTGAGAAACTGTCCCCTGGTGACCATGGAATTGAATGGGCTCCCTAGAAGCTCTGCCAGTGGCAGTGTTATGGTTGCCAGAGGGTGACAGCCAGGTGCCTGGTATAAGTGGGAGGTTTGATGGTATTACTTGCTGAGATAGAAATCACAGGACAACGGAACATTACTAGAGTGATGGCAAGAATCTGAAGCTTAGCATTGAACATGTTGCGTTTAGGGTGCCTGTGACATCTAAATGAATATATGTGGAGTTTGGGATCTGAACCCCCAGAAGAGAAATGAACCACAAATACAGCTTTGGGAGTCACTAACAGCTTTGGGAGCTGCGAGTAGAGCTAAAATTGCCCTAGTAGAGTAGAACCTTAAAGATGACCAGTATTGAGGTAGATCAAGAAAAAGAATACACCCATTCTCATAGCAGCATTATTGACGATAGGCAAAAGGTAGCAGCCGTCCAAGTGCCCGTTAACAGAGGAAGGGATAAACAAAGCACCGAATATACATAGAATGAAGTACTCATGTGCCTTAAAGGAAATGGCAGATGAACGTTAAGGTTGAAGGAAATGTCAGTCCCACAAAGAGAAATACTGTATAATTCCACTCATGAGTTACCTGGAATAAAATTCATAGAGGGGAGAAGTAGAATGGTGGTTTTCAAGGGCTGGGAGAGGGAGATAAAGGGGAGTTCCTTAATGGGTATAGAGTTTGTTTTATCACACGAAAAGCTTTCTGGAGTTGGATGCCGATGATGGTCACACACAACGTGAATGTACTTGACGTGACTGAACCGTGCATTTCCGTGAAAATGGTGAAAATAGCGAAATTTCTGTACCATTTGTTCACTACAATGAGACAGATTAATCATGAGACAGAAACACAGGAGAAAGAGCATTTGAATATGTTGTCGTGGAAGCCTAAGGAAAATAGCATTTCAGGAATGAGCAAGTCCAAATGCTCTGCAAAGGTTAAGTAAGATAATGACTAAAAAGTGCCTACTGATTTTTAGCAACAAAGAGGTAGTTGGTGATCTTGATGAAGATAATTTCAGTGGCCTAGTCAAACTGGAATCCAGAATGCAAAAAGTGGAGTCAAGGGCAAGTGGAGAGGGCAGGTTTAGATAAGCCTTCAGATATTTGGCTACAGACATGAGAGAAAGGGGAATCTATGGGGAAGAAAAGTTGATTTAAGATAAAAGGGGGGGGGGGTGCCCAGGTGGCTCAGTCAGTTCAGTGTCCGATTTTGGCTCAGGTCATGATCTCAAGGTTCATGGGTTCAAGCCCCACGTCAGGCTCTGTGCTGACAGCTCAGAGTCTGGAGCCTGTTTTGGACTCTGTCTCCCTCTCTCTGCCCCTCCCCCACTTGTACTCTGTCTCTCAAAAATAAAACATTAAAAATAATAAAAGGGACTGTAGAGTTCATTGCTGCTGGGAAGGAGCCAAGAGAAAGGGGCACATAAGGTCTGGTAGGGAGTGACCAGACAAGTCGTTGAGAAGACAAGAGGCAACTGGCCAGGATATACCTCTTCACTGCAGCAAGCAAGAAACAGAATAAGAGGGCTACCTTGTAGGTGAATGTGTAGGTTTGGGGGCAGGAAACTTAAATCCTCCTCTAATGGCTTCAATACCCTCTGAAGTCAGAGGCAAGACCATCTGCTGAGGGAGGGGAAGGTGGAAGGGTCAGAGATCTAAAGAAACTGAAAGAATATTAAAATGTCTGGTATATGAATAATGACACAGTGCTGACGAGGAAGACAGAGGGATGATCCGGAAGCGGTGACACCCACTCAGGTTGGGAGACCATGAATTTATAGTTGTTCTTGTCTTCTAGGCAGAGAGCCTCCCCCCCCCCTCCAAGAGGTCTTAGCAGGGCTCAGCAGTCCAGATGAAGCACATGTGCCTGAGCAGATGAAAACTTCCTAAGGGCTCCTTTGTGGCAGAAACGTGAAAATTTGATCATGAGGACACTACATGTATTTTATTTAAGTGGGCTAATGCTTTATTTAAAATGTTGTAGGTCCCAGGTGACTGGCTGCTAATGTTCTGGTTTATAACGGGTTCGAGGTGACTGCAGGGATGGTAGCTCATGAGGGCCCCCTGTTGACAAAGTGGATTATTAGGAACCAGCCTTAATTCACAACTGATTCGCGTAATTCAGAGTGAAGCTGAACAGTTGGAGTAGTTTGGTGTCCCCTCCCCGCCCCTTGCCCATCATAGATACTTGTAGTAGACCAGAGTCCACTACTCTGTTGCAAAGAAACAAAAAACTGCCAACTGCTTAGGAAACCTTTAACTACTGTATGTCTTCATAAGGTATTTCTGCTTTAAAAAAAAAAAAATGCTAGTATGGTTACCATACAGTGTTCTATTAGTTTCAAGTGTGCAATATAGTGATTCAATAATCTTATCTGCGGCAATGGGGGTGGATCTAGAGATTTCAGCCTCTTGCACAGAGCACCAGGATTTGGTTAAGGATTTGGTACTCATCTTTGCTAGCAAAAATGTCACTAAAATTACTCTGAGGTTTACCTACCTTATCACTTTACAACTGGACTGTGGTATGTGGGAAAGAATGCTATTGATGTCTCATAGGCTGCTGCTGTCTGGAATGCTTGTGTCTATTGACACCCCTAATCAAGTGTTTCTTCTACCCCCCCCCATCAGTATCTGAGTTTATTTTTCCAGTCTGAAAGATGCAAAATCATGAATATGATGGGCACTAATCCCAGGACACCTCTTATTCCCACTGATAGCTTCAGAACTTTAGGGCAGACTTCTAAATGTTCTGCAGTGATAATGTTCTATATCTGTGCCACCCGATTCGATAGCCATTAGCCACATGTGCCCACTGAGTGTTTGAAACGTGACTATGAACATTGCAAATGCATTTTCTTTATTCTTAATGTGAACAGCCCCATGTGGCCAGTGGCTACTGTATTGGGCGGCCAGCTCTAAAGGCCAGATTAGATAGAACTGAAATTTTATTTATTTATTTTTTAATTTTTTTTTAACGTTTATTTATTTTTGAGACAGAGAGAGACAGAGCATGAACGGGGGAGGGTCAGAGAGAGGGAGACACAGAATCCGAAACAGGCTCCAGGCTCCGAGCTGTCAGCACAGAGCCCGACGCGGGGCTTGAACTCATGGACCGCGAGATCATGACCTGAGCCAAAGTCGGCCGCCCAACCGACCAAGCCACCCAGGAGCCCCGATAGAACTGAAATTTTAAACACAGCTTACAGATACAGCCAACCCAGGAAACTCATTCTGGTCTTTGATGCCCAAACAAATCTGGCCTGGCCTCATTCTGCCATCAAGTTGGTTGTAGCCTGGGGTTTCTGGTATGTGTTCAGGGTAAATATGGCAGAAGGAGCAAGATGTGAAAACAACCTACAGCTAAGGTGGATTCACCTCCATTTTACCTAAACTGTCTAATACTTGAATACCAGAGTCCTGTGTACAAAGCGGGGGAAAAAAGATGGGGAGAGAACAAACTTGAATGGCTAATGTACAGAAGTACTGTGTTAGCAACTTCACACAGGATGTCTTGGGAATCTTTATACGTTCTGCATGAAATTTGTTTATGCTTTTTATAAGTGAGAAAATCGAGTTTCAGAGCTTACTAACTTGTCCAGGCCTCTAGCTTAGTAAGTAATAGAGGCAAGATTAGTACCCAAGCAAGTGTGAGTCCAAAGCTATTTCCACAAGCAGTATTCACAGCTAGATATACATGTTGGGAACTACCAGAGAAGCAGAAAACCTTCAGGGTAGGATTGGAAATGGAATAGAGGTAATAGGAAGCAAATGACTGTGTGTGTGTGTGTGTGTGTGTGTGTGTGTGTGTGTGTGTGTGTGTGTAATTCTGATTGTCTCAAGCTGTATCCTATATTCCTTCTCCCCTGCCTGCCTGCCCTCCCTACCCTCCCCCACCATTTCAGTTATGTTGATTATAGGTGACCCTTCATGGAAATACAACTGTTAGTGCCATAGATGATGTACAGTTGATCATTTGAATTAAAATTACTCAAGAAACAGACCTACACCATCATCTTTTACCATCTAGGCAAAAGTCACTTGGTAATTAAGTATACTTATGGCATCTCTTATGAGACGTAGATTATCTACACTCATTTAATCAAACATCTCCCACGGTTCCAATGTTGCCTGCCTTTCTTAAAGCTGATTTATTTATTTTTAGAGAGACAGAGACCATGCAAGTGGGGGCAGGGGCATAGAGAAAGAGACAGGGAGAGAGAGAGAGAATCCTAAGCAGACTCCATGCCATCAGCACAGAGCCTGATGTGGGGCTTGAACCCATAAAGCTGTGAGATCATGACCTGAGCCAAAAAACAAGAGTCGGGCACTTAATGGACTGAGCCACCCAGGTGACCCCTGCCTTTCTTCTTCAGTGTCTTACATATATGATGTTCTACTTCTGTGGTCTTTCCAAAATTTCCATTATTGAAAATAATAATAGAAATCCTGAAAAGCAAGTCACCTATAATCTTACCCTAATGATTTATTTTTCTCTTTTCCTTCTAGGTCTCATGTAATTTTACACAGTTGTAACAATACTATGTGCATACTTCAGTATACCGCCTTTTAATCTCCTTTTATGTTGCGAGCAGTTTTCCATGCTGCCCAACATATATTCATGATTATAGTGTTAAGGTCTATAGAATAGTCTATAGAATTAACCTACTATTATTATTCCAACCTGCCATTGTTTGACTTAAGTAGTCTATTTCAAAGCTAACTTTGGTAGGTTTTAAACTTATGAATCTTAACTGGTTAAATAATCCCCCTGACTAGAAGTCTTATGTCTGTGTGTTACCACATCCCCTGAGAATAATTCCTATACTAGGGAATTCCGGAGTGTGTATTACCTTGGATTTAAAATTTTTTCACGTGTAATTTTTCCCAAACATAATATTCTAAAGAAAAGGAGGTGATCCATTCTGTTTTAATTATCATTCCCATCCCAGACATTAAGGACTTAATTTATACTTCGTGAATTCTGCATAAGCTATGAAACTGGCTTGGCATGAGGTTGCTCAGCGACTTGCACTGGGGATGACAGATTTTCAGCCTTCCTTACCTCAAATATCATTCTGCTTAAAATGCATGCACTGACGTGTTTGCCTCTGTTCTAAAGTTAGTCATGCTTCAGTCTTCAGGAAAGCAGTTCAAATGAATCCGAGATTATCAGGTTAACAGCAAACTACGTTAGGGAACATGAACAGTAAAGGTCAGGATAAGCTTCAGTGTCTCCCTAGAGAACCACATTCTAGGTCATGAGGATTTTTTTATTTTCCAATACTTCATGCTCCTGTTTTGGAGTATGGTGTTAGTCCTTCACTGGACCATGATGTTTCAAAGTGCTGATGTGTTCTGTTGTGATTTTCCCAGGCAATGACTAGGCTACATAATATCTACTTGGTAGAGTTTCTCTCACAGGATTCTTGGGCTTCAAATTTATTTTTGCGCTTGGGGAGTGATACATTTCAAACTCGTGTGAGGTAATGCCACTCATACCACATGCTTGGGCTTACAAATTGGACTTCACCATTAGCATCCTTTTGTGGTGCCCAGCTTAGAGAAAAGCTTTGCTTGGTTTGTCAAAAAAAAAAAAAAAAAAAAAAAAAAAAAAAATATATATATATATATATATATATATATATATATATATATATATATATATATTATGAATTGAGTGCTTGGAATGTTATATGATGACATTATTGCCTCCAACCCGGATAACAATTCTTCTAGAAAGGTGTCTTGAAGTAAGAATACCTAATCGCTATTGCCTCCCGCTCAAAACAAAACTTAAGAAATTGCCTAGCTCAGGCACACTCCTCGATTTTTAAAAAATTAACACCGGTATAATATTAGTTTCCAGTGTACAATTTAGTGACTCACCACTTCCATACAACACCCAGTGCTCGTCACAAGTACGCTCCTTAATGCCCGTCATCTATTTAACCCATGTCCCACCACCCTCCCGTCTGGTAACCATCAATTTGTTGTTCATAGTTAAGGGCTGTTTATTGGTTTGCCTGTCTACCCCACCCCCCTCACAATTGCTAGTTTTGTTTCATTTCTTAAATTCCATATGTGAGTGAAATCCTATGGTATTTTTTTCTGACTTACTTTGCTTATTAAAATACACTGGAGCTCCATCCATGTCATTGCAAATGGCAAGATTTCATTCATTTTTATGACTGAGTAATATTCCATTGTGTATATATACCACATCTCCTTATCCATTAGTCAATGGACATTTTGGCTCTTTCCACAATTTTGCTATTGTAGATAATGCTGTAAACATTAGGGTGTATGTATCCCTTCAAATCAGTATTTTGTATTCTTTGGGTACATACCTGGTAGTGTAATTTGGATTGTAGGGTAGTTCTATTTTTAACTTTTTGAGGAAACTCCATATTGGTTTTCAGAGTGGCTATACCAGTTTGCATTCCCACCAACAGTGTAAGAGGGTTCTCATTTCTCCACATCCTCACCAACAGTTGTTGTTTCCTACGTTCTTGATTTTAGCCATTTTGACTGGTGTGAGGGGATATCTCACTGCAGTTTTGATTTGCATTTTCCTGATGAGTGATGGTGAGCATCTTTTCATGTGTCTGTTGGCCATCTGTAGATCTTCTTTGGAAAAGTGTCTATTCTTCTGCTCTTATCGTGTGTTCTGCACCTCATCAAAAATTCGATATCTTATTGTATGGGAAGATAACAAAACATGAAACATTTGCTTTTTTTTTTTTTTTAATTTTTTTTTCAAAGTTTTTTATTTATTTTTGGGACAGAGAGAGACAGAGCATGAACAGGGGAGGGGCAGAGAGAGAGGGAGACACAGAATCGGAAACAGGCTCCAGGCTCCGAGCCATCAGCCCAGAGCCTGACGCGGGGCTCGAACTCACGGACCGCGAGATGGTGACCTGGCTGAAGTCGGACGCCTAACCGACTGCGCCACCCAGGCGCCCCAGAAGCATTTGCTTTTAAATTTAATTCCACTTAGGTAAAATTATCTTGTATTTCAGGGTAAAAATGGCAGAGAATTCGGATTGAAAAAAATTGATATTGCTGACACAAAGAACAATTTACTCAGATGGAAATCAATAAATGGTTTTATTTTTTTAATTAAAAAAATTTTTTAATATTTTATTTTATTTTTTTAATTTTTTTTTAACGTTTTTATTTATTTTTGAGACAGAGACAGAGCATGAACGGGGGAGGGGCAGAGAGAGAGGGAGGCACAGAATCGGAAGCAGGCTCCAGGCTCTGAGCCATCGGCCCAGAGCCCAACGCGGGGCTGGAACTCATGGACCGCGAGATCGTGACCTGAGCTGAAGTCGGACGCTCAACCGACTGAGCCACCCAGGCGCCCCTTAATGTTTATTTTAGAGAAAGACTGAGCGTGAGTGGGGAAGGGGCAGAGAAAGAGAGAGACACAGTCTGAAGCAGGCTCCAGGTTCTAAGCTGTCAGCACAGAGCCCTACGTGAGGCTCGAACACATGAACTTTATGATCATGACCTGAGCTAAAGTTGGACGCTTAACCAACTGAGCCACCCAGGCACCCCAATAAATGGTTTCAAATATAACTGAATTTTGGCTATCCTAGGATGGTCATAAAGGCTTCAGAAGAGATGGACTTTGAACTGAGCCTATATTTGTAAACCCAAATTTGTAAAAAAAAAAAAAAAAAAAAAAAAAAAAAAAAAAAGGTTAGATGAGGAGCAAAAAGGCCATTCCAGGCAGCAGTCAGAAGGTATGAGGAACAGCAGAGACCTCTCAAGGAAGGTAGGAGGGAATGACTGACTCTTTAATGTGATTACTGGAGGATTAAGGAAGAAAGATGAACTACAATCAAACTGTGCTGAATCCCAAATATCAGACTAAGTCATTTAAACTTTGTATTTAAACTTCGCATTTTAGATAGTAAAACATACTGAACACCTTGCAATTACCTGGAAGCGCTGAGTTCTAGAACACTCGTCTAAATCTAGATTTGTTTCCCTTCTCTCCAGATGATCAGTTGAAATAAAAATTTTATGAAGAAAAAAATTCATGGCAGTTCTGGAAATGGGAGTAAGGACCAGAAGTGGACAAACTTCTAGAACATGGAAAGGGGACAGGATTATACTGCTAGTTAAAAATGTTTAAAGACAAAAATATGGGGAAAGAACAGTTGAAATGATTCAAAGAATTTTTATAATCCAGATGCTAAGAATAGAAGAAAACAAAATTCAATCCTTGGCATGAAAAGTGTTGCATTCATCATATACTACCCATTTCCTTAAAAAAAAAAAAAAAAATTGGGGCACCTGGGTGGCTCAATCAGTTAAGCGTCTGACTCTGGTTCAGGTCATGATCTCATGGTTCATGTGTTATAGCCCCACATCCAGTTCACTGCTGTCAGCATGGAGCCCATGTCAGATCTTCTGTGCCCCTTTCTCTCTGTACCTCCTCTGCTCATGATCTCTCAAGAAAAAAAAAAAAAAAACATTGAAAAAATGAAAAAAAATCAAGAGGAGACTTTGTGAATGTAAACAAAGAGTATTCCAGAGTATAAAGCAAAAAACAGGTGGAAAATAAAGAGTATCCAAAGGATGATCTAGACGTTCCAACATAGTTTAAGAAGAGTCTTTAAAGGAAAAAAACAAAGACAGCAGAAAGAAAGGCCTAAAGATTGAGATGAAAAGAGGCCAGACCTTTACCCATCTTGGTGAGATTGCAGGATAAAGAAACTCTTAGGGCTTCTGGAGTGGAAAGCCAGACAATAAGAAGATTATCAACACGAGTATTTACCTGAATGGCATAAACTTTGGTACATAATGTTGGAGGCTGGGAGACCATAGAACCAGGCTTTCAAAGCACTGAGGGAATGGATTTTGGAACCATAATTCTGTACTCGGCCCAACTATCAAAGTATGAGAGCAAGGAGACCTTTTCTGACCTGAAGGCTTGAAAATTTTACCTCTCTTGCTTCTCAAACAACTTGAAGATCTAGTCCAGGAAAATAAGAGAGAAAAAACGTAGAGGATAACATAGCATCTAAAAACTATATACTAAATACTGGAAGAGTCCGATTATAACAAATACCAAGATGCCAGCAATAATATCAAAGCAATTGCCCTAAATTAGTTCAGTGAGGAAGGTCTTGCAGAAAAAAGTCAGATTCTACATAAATTGAGAGTTCAAATCTGAGTATTCTTTATTAGATAATGATGGAATAGGTTTCTTCTGTCAGGAAATAAAAACAGTTAAAATCTCTAAGAAAGACAAACTTTCTTAGATCAAATACATAGATAGGGTAAAATTCAACTTTAATCTTCAAATGAGTCAAGCTTTTGAATAATTAATGGCCCCCAGAAAGATAATCCATTTGACTTTCATGGTTTTGTTAGAATATTCTTCTGATGGCAAGATTTAATGAGATATTTCTTTCTCTATGAAAGGTGATACCATTTGATTTTGAAGAAAAGAACTGACAATCATAAGTGCCATCTACTAGACTTCAAGTTTAGAAGCAATCTATAGTCAAAACAAGGAAGCCTTAAGTATAGTCATAGATTGTAATGTAAATACAGAGGATAAAGGAGACATAATGGTAAAACCAAGAAAATGAAAAACAGAAAAGGTTGAGAAGAGACTTAAAATGGAGAGTCAATAGGTCACCTTCCTTGGAATAAGTCAAGAAATAGGATTTTAAGAATGTTGCTTAAAATTATAACGGTAACCCCTGGAATAATTCACAAGATTACCAATAACTGAAACAGGCAAGAAGCAATAAATAGAAAGGTGTTGGATTTCTTTCATAGTAGAAAATACTGTGTTGATAAATCAAGAACAGAACATTCCTGAATTTTTAGAGCTACAATTGTAACCCCCCAGAGAATTAAAAACAAAAATAGTTCAAAAAGATCAACTATTTAAAATGGGACTCTAGGGGCAAGGGACAGTAGTAAGAGAGAGCTTTGTTTTTAATGTTACACATTCTGTATGTCTTCAAACTGTTCTGCATATTCTATGAATTACAAACAGTCACATGCGTTAAATGGATTGAGAGGAGAGCACTGATAGACTCTTGGAAGTTTTCCACATTTGTCTGTATTTCAGATGACAGGATTATGGAAACAAAAATTGAGAGGCAACTGGAGTAGAATGGGTAGGATTTGGTGATTTGGTAGATAACTGAACAGCATGTTTTGGTTTTTTTTTTAAAGAATAAAACAAAGATGTATGATACTTCAGACTCTTTGACGCGCATAATCTAAACTGAAGCTACTGACAAAGTGATACCCAGATAGTATGCTTCTTTTCTAATTTACTGATGCCTTGGTGTTCCTTAGTAGTATTTCTGTGGGCTGGCCAAGATATGAAAATGTGGCCATTGTATTAAGTGATATTTGTCATTAGGTCAAATATTTTTTATTTAATCATAAATGTCAAATATATGACATTTGACACCATTGATCACGGGAAAGAATAACCAAGGTAGCACTTTTTTGGTCAAAACTTTCAGGTCAACGAAGAATTGATGCTTCAGGTTAACAGTGTGTATACAGGCTCTATTGTATCTTTCAATGATTTGACTTGTGGCTGGGGGGAAGTGCCCAGGTTTTATTGCATTAGGAACTCTCAAAGCTCCAGGGCTCTGAATATTTGAGTTTTCAGTGAGCTTCTAATCCTGCTCTGCTACCTTGAGCTGGGATTTTAGCAACTTCCCAGGCTTGATCCTATTTACTTGATCCTGTTTACTACAAGTTTTTTTTTTTTTTTTTTTAAACACCTAACTTGAGGCTGGGAAAAATAGAGCTCTTTTGAAACCTCTTCCTTGACTTTGAACTCTCCAGGTCCTCCTCCCCATTCACAGCCTGACATCATTCCTCGCTCCTGGAGTATCTGTTGGAATTATTTGCTGAAGGCTTTGCTATGAAAATGCCACTTTTTTTCATACTGCAATTAGAAGAAAGCATTTTACACAAATCTATTTCAGTTTTTAGAACTACAGAATTTGCTTTTCTTTAGCAAATGGAAACAATCTCGAGATCAGTAAAATTTACAAAATCTTTGGAACAGAATCCAAAGGTTCACTGAGCTTCCATTTCCCATTTTGCAGAGAATGATAATTATGTGTAAAATCACACAGAAAACTTGGTTCTCACAATTGCCTGACTGATATTCCAAGGGAATCCAAAAAAGATCTTTTCAGGAACCCTAATACTCAGGGATGGCAACAGCTCCCCTTGCTGGAGGGCATTCTGTTTTGCCAGGTAAAGTCAGTGTTTTTGTTTGGTTTGTGGTTGGGTTCTTGGCTTCCATGTTGTGAATGGCTCAAGTGATGGTTTTAGATGAGGGAAGTCAATTACTACTTGTTTATTTGGAGGAGGGGGATTGGAGAAAATAAAATATGAAAAAAATTGTAAGAGAAGAAAAGAAGTAATCCAGGTTGACTATACAGCCTCGAATAGGATTTATAGGAATAGGAAGCAACCCCCCAATAGGTTGTTATTGTCATCTTAGTGAAATAAAGGCTGCTCACCTTGATGAGCACTAGCAAAGCCACATTGCCTTTCTCGATATGAATGTATCCTTTATAGAGTATTTGTACAAGGCATGACCTAAGTGTGGATTTGCAGCTGTTTCATAACCACTGTGAAGTTTGCTGGCTTGGCTCCACAGACTGTGTCCAAACTTCAGGAACTCTTCTCAAGTAATGTGAATGTGGGAGGAGGACCACTTGTGGAATGATTTACTTTACCCAGAGTCGAGTGTTTTGCGTGCAGAATGCGAGGCTGCTGTTCAGCAGGTTGTGTCCAAATGGAAGTAATGGCCAGAGACACTTATTTTGGACTTGACGTCCAGCCTTAGAACTTACCCTCTGCAGAACTTTGAACATATGAATTAGCAATACTATGCTGCCTTATTTCTTCCAAGCAAGAATTGCCTATGGATTTAAAAATAATTTTTTTAATGTTTATTTTATGAGAGAGAGAGAGAAAGAGAAAGAAAGAGAAAGAAAGAGTTGGAGAGGGGCAGAGAGAGAGGGAGACACAGAATCCAAAGCAGGCTCCAGGCTCTAAGCTGTCAGCACACAGCCCGACACAGGGCTCGGGCTCACAGACTGTGAGATTACGACCTGAGCCGAAGTCAGACATTTAACCAACTGAGCCACCCAGGCACCCCAAGAATTGCCTATCAATTTTTAAGCTCATCGTTTAATTTGCTGAAAACAGAAATCCTGACTTTCATGATGTAACCTGACTAGTCAGTGCAGTTGTGAAGATGAGATGGTGGTGGCTGAATGTTCCTGGCTTTCTCTCCTCGTCCTGAATGTCCTGGATGGACAGGGACTCTAAAGAGAGGACAACTCAGATACTGTTACACTTACATCATAATTCACTTGACCTGAGTTGCTATCTTCTTCCTCGCTTGATCCTGAGGCAAGCTGAAGTTATTTTCAAATGGTAGTCTAGAGGTCCAGCAGTCCCACTGAACATGGTCCAGTACAATGATCAGAAGGAAAAATCCATTTCTGCAAGGGCCTATGTGAAGGATTCAAAATAGAAATATTGGGGTGCCTGGGTGGCTTAGTCGGTTAAGCATCTGACTCTTGATCTCCACTCAGGTCTTGATTTCAGGGTTATGAGTTCAAGTCTTGAGTGTGCTCCACGCTGGGCACAGAGCCTATTTAAGAAACAAAAAACAAATATTAACAGGCTCTTCTCTCGACTCATCTCTCTTCTCTTGATATGTAGAGAAGTCTTTTCCTAGGCTGACAGCAGAAGGCAGGACTAGCATTCCAGGGTAAGAGGTAAAACCAAATTAAATCCCACCCTTACTGTATATGGTGAGGGATATGTTTCTAAAGGGAGTTTGATTATATAGGGCATGTCAGTGTCAAAAGCAAGACTTGGAACGTTTAACCTGAAAGTGATAGGAAACCAGTGAAGGCATTTGAAAAAGGAGGGATAAAAGATATCTCTTATGGTGAGAGGTCAAAAGATATCTCTTATGGTGAGAGGTCTTATTTCTTGAGAAATAAGAGTAAGGAAGTAAGGAAACCTCTCAGGAGTCTCCTCATCTAGGCCTGAGGTAGGAGGTGTGCAGTAGGGTGTGAGGTAGAAGAAAAAGAGGGGCCTCCATGTCTCGGGTCTCACTGAAATGAACAGATACGGTGACAGAATCAAAGATGGGGATGGGAGGTGGAGATTGTGAGGAGTCAAAACTGAGTGCTGGGTATGGGTACAGTTCAAGCAGGAGAGGTGACAAGGAGGGGAGCCGAGTGAGGGAGCTGCTTCCTCATTGAGTGCACCGAGCATCATGCAAACCAATGGCGCCAACCTAATTTCTGCTTCTGCCTCTGGCCTGCATATTCAGTAAGTGAGGGAAGGCAGCGATGACCGTGGACACCACACCACATTTTTATAAGGTGCTTCTGGAAACCTGAATGAAGATCTGATTTTTCGAGTTGCTCTCATGGCAACTCTCCCTCAGGAAAACCTGCTTGGTCAGCAGACCACGTCTATTTTCTGCTGATGTTTCTGTGGCTACCACATGGGGTCAGGTGTGTTCTCCCTCTCTCCTCAGAAATATTTGGCCTTTCTGCAGAAAAATCCATATCCTGCTAAGCCATTCAGTCATATCTATCCCCTCATGTTCTGTGTTGTGGTGAGTTAGAAACCTCTGTGTGGCTTTTCCTTCCCTTAGGGTTCCAGACATAAGGCAAAGGACAGGTTCTTTCTACTTGCAGATTCCCATTGGCTTGAGGCATGGCTGGGAATAGGAGGGAGGGCAGGATCCCTTCTCAGGGTAACTCATCAGCCTCCTACCTCAACAGTCTCCAGCTAGTCATGTGCTCTTGTGATTTATAGCATGAACTTTAAGTTCTGAGTCATTCAAGGATCTTAAGCCTTTAATACTTGAAAATCAGACTTCTGAGGCTCACAAATTTTTCTTCAGGTTATTTTCCATGCCAGGGGCTTTAAAGTCTATTTTGAAACTCAGTACTTGAGCACTGATTTTTTTTTTCTTCTCTCAAATTCTTTAACAACCCTGTGAGGAAGAAATGGGGAGTAAGGAGGTCGAAAAAGATGTATGTGTGTCAGAATTTATTTTTCATAGACGGCTACCACACGTTTCTCTTACAGTGTGCTTTGACATCCTCCCATTTATGGTTCTGATGGAGTCTGTATCCCTCCTTGCAACTGGGTTACCAGCGAAGTATGATAGAAGTTACTCTTAGGGCTTCTAAGAGTAGATTCTGAAATCCCATCCTCTTCTGCCTGTTCTTTAGGGATGATCATGCTTGGAATCCAGCTCCATATTGTGAGGGAGCCCAAGCCGTGTGGAGAGGTGTGTGTGGGTGTTCCACAAGAGCTCCAGCTGAGGTCCCAACCAAAAGGCAACATCAACCATCAGTTGGGAGGCTGAGAAAGCCATTAAGATGTCTTCAGTAGTTGGCTACCTTCTTTTTTTTTTTTTTTTTTTTTTAGTTGGCTACCTTCTAATTACAACTGCTTGAGAGATCATAAGTCACAACCTGCTACTTGTGTCCAGTCAGCCTGCAGAATAAAAGATAATGATTGCTGTTTTAACTCACTAAATTTTGGAGTGATCCTTTATGCAGCAATAGGGACTCAAGTAGGGTGTTGCTGTTATCTATATTCCTGTGTAACAGGTGATCCCCCAACTCTTAAACTTAACCATTTTGTTATAGTTCATGGTTTTGTGGATCAGGGATTCAGGAAGGTCTTGGCTAGACAATTTATCTCTGATCCACATAGTGGATCACTATTAGCTGCGGTGGCTGGGACCTTTGGTCATGAGCCTTGGAACCACCATTCCCTATCGCTCCTTTTCTTTCCCTGCTCTCTTCCTCCCCATGATCTGTTCCTACAGGGCCTCTCCACATGGCTTATACTTCCCACAGCATGGTGATGAAGGATAATTAAGCTTCTTACAGGGCAGCTGGATTCCAAGAGACCAAGGCAGAAGCTGCTAGTGATTGTAAGGCTAGGAACTAGTTGGCATAATTTTTATGCCAATAAAATATACTGCTAAAAATCTATCCCTCAAAGCTTCCACAGGGCCTGCCTAGATTCGAGGAGAGGAGAAATAGATCAAACCTCTGAAGGGAAAAGCCTAAAAAAATGGTGACCTCAGCAGATAAAGCAAGAACCTAGCTTTATATCTCAAAGTGTTACTTTGTAAATCTTCGTATGCCCCATTTTATGGATGAGGAAGCTGAAACTAGGGAAAGTAATTTGTCAAGATTACTCAATTTTGAAGGACCAGCATCTAGATTCAAATTTGAGTGGTCCATTAATCTTAACTATGACCTCTTTCAACATCTACTCCTTGCAAAAATAGTAACTATACAATGTATACTACATTTTCTTTTTTAAATTGAGATATAATTGACATATAACATTGTATTGGTTTTGTGTGTACAACATAATGATTCGATATCTGTATATATTGGAAATGATCACAAGAAATCTCGTTCATATCCATCACCACACATAGTTACAAATGGGTTTTTTTGTTTGTGAAAATGAGAACTTTTAAGGTCTACTCCCTCAACTTTGAAATGTACAGTATTACTATTGTCACCATGTTGTACATTATATTCTCAGGACTTACTTATTTTATAACTGGAAGTTTGTACCTTTGGGCTCCCTTCACCCATTCACCTAACTCTCACCCCTCACCTCTAGTAACCACCAATCTGTTCTCTGTATCTCTGACTTAGGGGGTTGTTTGGTTGGCTGGCTGGTTTAGATTCCACAAATAAGTAAGATCATTTGGTATTCCTCTGTATGACTTATTTCACTTTGCGTAATGACCTCAGGGTCTATCCATGTCGTCCCAAATGGCAAGAGATCTTTGTTTTTTATGGCTGAATACTATTCCAATATGGGGGGAATTTTACCATGTTTTCTCTATCCATGCATGTGTCCTTATACATTAGGTTGCTTCTATGTCTTAGCCATTATAAACAATGCTGTTGTGAATGTGGGGGTGCAGATATTTTTTTCATTTTCTTCCCATTAACAACCCAGAAGTAGAATTTCTGGATCATATGTTACTTGTATTTTTCACATTTCGAGGAAACTCCATACTACTTTCCTGAGTGGCTGTACCAATTTACATTCTCACCAACAATGGACGAGGATTCCTTTTGTTCCACATCCTCGCCAGCATTTATTTCTTGTCTTTTTGCTACTAGTCATTCTAATAGGTGTGAGGTGACACTTCATTGTAGTTTTGATTTGCGTGTCCTTCATAATTAGTGACGTTGAGCACTTCTACAAGTACCTGTTGGCCATTTGTATATCATCTTTGGAAAATGCGTTGAGTTCCCTCCATTTTTTAAATCAGATTTTTTTTTGCTATTTAGTTGTAGGAGTTCTTTATGTATTTTGGATATTAACCCCTTGTCAAATACGACTTGCAAATATTTTCTAATTTATGGGTTGCCTTTTCATTTTGTTGATGGTTTCCTTTGTTATACAGGAGGTTTTTAGTTTGATGTAGTTGTTTATTTTTGCTTTTGTTGACTTTGCTTTGGTGTCAAATCCAACAAATAATTTCCAGGACTGATACCAAGTAACTTTACCCCTATGTTTTCTTCCAGGGGGTTTAAGGTTTTAGGTCTTCTGTTTAAGTCTCTAATCTATTAGGCATTTTTCTGTATGATGTAGGGGTCCAGTTTCATTCTAACATATGTTGCTGTCCAGTTTTCCCAGCACCATTTATTGAAGATACTGTTCTTTCCCCATTATATATTCTTTGCCTCCTTTGTCATAAATTAATCCTATGTATTGGTTTACTTCTGGGCTCTCTATTCTGTTCCACTGATCTATGTGTCTGTTTTTGTGCCAGTACCATACTGTTTTGATTACTACTGTTTTGTATTCCAGTTTGACTTCAGGAAGTGTGATGCCTCCAGCTTTGTCCTTGAGATTGCTTTGTCTATTCTGGATCTTTTGTAGTTCCCTACAAAAGTTAGAATTGTCTGTTTTTATTTGTATGAAAAAATGCCATTGGAACTTTTATAGGGATTGCATTGCATCTGTAGATTGCTTTGGATAGTATGAACATTTTAACAATATTATCCATGATAATGGAATATCTATTTGTGTCTTCAATTTTTTCATCAGTGTCTTATAGTTTTCAGGGTACAGGTCTTTCACCTACTTGGTTAAGTTTATACCTAGGTATTGTATTCTTTTTGATCTCATTATAAATGAGATTGCTTTCCTAATTTCTCTGATAGTTGATAAGTATCTAGAAATGCAACAGATTTCTGTACGCTGATTTTTGTACCCTGAAACTTCACTGAATTCATTTATTCTAACAGGTTTTTCATGGAGTCCTTGGGATTTTTCATATGTAATATCATGTCACAGGCAAATGGTGAGAGTTTTACTTTTTTCTGATTTGGATGCCTTTTATTTCTTGCCGAACAATTTATACCATGTTTTCTCAATTCTAGAGTGCTATTTTCAATAAGGAGGCTATTATCTCTGCCCTTCCCCAAGTACAAGGGTGCGCATGTGTGTACACACACACACACACACACACACACACTGCGGCTTTAATTTTTTTTTAAAGCTAGAGAAATATTATAAATAGCTTGATCATAGGCCTAACTCTGAACCAATCCTTAGGGCCAGGAAGATGAAATATTGTAATTGTCAAACTCAGCTAGAATCACAAGGTTTGAAGGAATTGTTCCCACAAGGATGGAAAGACAAAAAATAATAAAAATTCACTAGACATGCCATTGCTTCTTGTTTATAATGATCCCATTGCATTCTTAAAGGCTGATAGGATCTTCCCTGAAGACTGGAATTTAGGGGCTTGGGGGAAAGTATGAGAGGCAAGCTGTGGAGGAGATCTAATCTGAAGAATTGATTGGAGTTATATCAGCTGATTTTTAACTCATTGTGGCTTTCCATATGGTGTTGAGACTAAGATCCTTTTGTATTTCTTAAGAATCTGATAACTTCATTTAGAAATTAAGTGGAAGCTAGCTGAAGGTGACTCTTTGTTTTCTTGTGCTCTGCTGTGTAGTTGGACCCTTCATGTTCATGTTCTGTAGATGTTCAGTGAATGTGAATTGAGGACATGAAGGTATTTGGCTTTATGAGCTCTTGGTTAAGCACAGTATAAGCTCTAATTAGAACACTTCTTTTTTTTTATTTTTTTATTTTTTTTTCAACGTTTTTTATTTATTTTTGGGACAGAGAGAGACAGAGCATGAACGGGGGAGGGGCAGAGAGAGAGGGAGACACAGAATCGGAAACAGGCTCCAGGCTCCGAGCCATCAGCCCAGAGCCTGACGCGGGGCTCGAACTCACGGACCGCGAGATCGTGACCTGGCTGAAGTCGGACGCTTAACCGACTGCGCCACCCAGGCGCCCCCTAATTAGAACACTTCTGATAGAAACTTAGTCTTCATGATTTCCAGTTGCATTCTTTTTTTTTTTTTTTTAATGAACTAAGCTTCTTTAATTTTCTTCTTAAAAATTTTATTCGGATGAGGTCAGAAATTGGGGAATTTCTCTTCCATTACTCACACTGCTTCCCAGCTGCTGGCCTCATGTTCCCTTGACAAGCTGTAGAGGAGACATTCGTGAGCCACAGCTCGGCTGTCATGAACATCATACTTGACAGCGAAGCCCCACCCTCCCAGTGTCCCTGGTTGCTGCTGGTAGCCCAAGTTCTAGGTGCCTCTGAAATTTTGAAGGCCACCGGTGCCTGTTAGAACTATTGTCTCTTCACTGCACAATTACCCTGCCTCCTGGCTTCACAATTATATTAATGAGTCTCTTGACTCAGTTTGAGCTTTTTTTTTAAATTTTTTTTTTTTTTACATTTATTTATTTTTGAGAGACAGAGCACAAGTGGGGAGGGGCGGAGAGAGAAGGAGACACAGAATCCGAAGCAGGCTCCGGGCTCTGAGCTGTCAGCCCAGAGCCCGGCATGGGACTCGAACCCACAGAGCGTGAGAGCACGACCTGAGCCAAAGTTGGACACTCAACCAACTGAGCCACCCAGGCGCCCCTGAACTTCTTAATATCAAAGTCAGAAATAAAGCTAAATCGGTTAGTTGACTTTTGGGAGCCCTAGGGAAATCCTCTCTTGAAAGCTTCTGAGGACTTCTGGAAGATTATTTATTAATTGTACCTATAGGCTCATCATTTCTCTTGCCACACAGTTGAGCCCAAGATGCCTTTTGTCCCCTCAATTCAGCAAGATGTGCTTTATGTAAACATGGAAATAAAATAGGGGAAAGAAATAAAGGAATTTCATGAATTTGGGCTCAGACACATTTCCATGAGAGCACTCAAATAGTCGTGTCTACAGCTGGATAGTTGAATTATAATGATCTTGGCATAGTGAAAATGAAAGCAGATTTTAACTTCAGAAACAAGTACCAAAAAACTGTGCCTGTGGTTGTCTTTTCCCCTCCAGAAGATAGCAAAGAAATGGACATTGATAGTTGAGGTTTACTCAGGGGGGAAAAGTTAATTACTATCAATAAAGGGTAAGAAAATACTTTGTCTCTATTAATCATGTATATCGCTAACCCCAAATCCTGGTATCTCTTCCTACTACACCCTGCCCCACATTTCCTTAACCATAATTTTCAACTCCTATCCTTCCACTTCTTCCAACCTCTTCCCATGGATAGTGCTGTTCTGTAGAGTTTACCATCCCCTCCTGGCTGTCCCTGCCTTCAGCCTTTTTCTGGCTTTACTTCTTTGCCCCCTTGACGGAATTAATTGCCTTCAGGGTAGCAATCTACATTCTCTTGCCTCTGTGTTCTTCTACTGTCTCATCCCTGCTACTCTCCAACCTTAGATTCTGCATTCTTACCCCCCACCCCCCCCACCAGGTTTTATCAGACTCCAGTGGAAGGCAGGCTGTTGTTAATGATTAAGAATGACTACTTTGACACCTGGCAGGTACATTCCTGCCCAGCTTTGCCACTTCCTGGCTGGTGATTAGGCTAAGTTATTTTTAACTAGTTACCTCCTCTAACCAGTGAGGTTTAAAGTTGCTCCTTCCTCATAAGCTTCTGAGGATTAAAGTACCTGTTCAATTAAAGACTAGCACTTGGCCCGTTAAATATTCAGTAAATGTTAGGCGTTGCTATTGCTAATCATTGCCATTGTTAGCATTCCACATCTGTGCCAGCAGATGCTGCTAACGCTGCTACAAATAAGTAGCTTCTAACTTTAGTTTTAAGTGGAAGTCTTTACAACGGCCATTCAAAGCCCTGTACATTCTGGTCCTTCTGTTACCTTTCTGAACTCCTCTCTTCTGACTATCCCCTCAACCCCTTAACATATGCACTCACTCAAGTGAAAATTGCATGAGGGCAGGGAATTTCGTCTAGTTTTGTTAATTTCTGTATTTCCAAAACCTATAATTGTTCCTGGCGCATAGTAGGTGCTCTATAAATATTTGTTGAATGAATGAGCCCTGATCACTGCCTTGGTCAAAGCTTTACCTGTTTCCCCAGGCATGGTTACTTTATTTTCTATATTTCTGGGATACTTAATACATTTTTCAATTATAACATTTATAACATTGTATTTTTATGGAAAGCATACTTAAGGCTCTTAAATTTAGCCAGCTGGTATAATTCAAAAGCACATTTTTATTTAATAGACTGAAACCTCACATTGCACAGATTTGATTGAAAGATTACAGAAATCATAGTGCTGAGTGTTTTTAAATTGCATTCCCATCATGTTCTATGAATTATTCCACAAAGTTAAGTCCAAAGCCTGAGAAAATCCAAGGAATCGCAAATCAGAAAATTCCAACACACAAGACATCTTGGGCAGTGGCGATGTTCTGTCTTTTGACATTATGGAAACCTTGCTATTTTACCAGCAGATAGGAGGCTTGCAAAATTCTATATGAATATATCAGCGTAGCTATAAATATGGCTGATAAGTAATCTCCAAGGACAAATAATCTCAAAAGTCCATCACGAATGAGCACACCTTTTAAGTTGGCTTTAAAGGGAGCTTCATGTAGGGGGAAAACCTTATGCACCAATTTTAAGTAAAAGGCTATTACTAAAATCAGGAGGCGTCATATCATAAAACTCTCATCAGATCTAAAGAAAGAACTAATAAAAATCTTTGATGCCTTGGGATTAAAAGTAGTGAGCAAGAACCAATCCCAAGTACATTTCTATGCCACCAATGCAATTTCAGGACCAGCACCACTGGCTGGCCAATTGTATATTCCACTGCTATTATTTTAGATGTGGAGCATATTTTTAAGCCATTGATTGATAACTTGTCCCTGCCATTCTCTACTGGAAAATGTCCTAGGACATACACATGGGAGAAATTACTTGTCCCAGGGCAGCAATGTGACTGCTAAGTGGAATCTTCTGTCTACATCCGGAGGTGATAACAATCTAAGGAAGCCCCCCATCTAAAGTGGTGTGACAGCTGTGAATGCCTTTGACAGCAGCGATTATCAGCTTCAGTGAACATGTTTTCACCTGGAAAAGGCATTTGTGATGAGTAAGGGCTTCTGGGATGGAATCAGGATTAATATCCATTCCTGGCTAATGATTTCAGATCTTCTCTGTATGGTCTTTTGATTTCTCAAATCCAAGATAATGCAAAATCCCTGTCCTAGATGAACTTCACATGTTAGAAAAGTAGACCAGGGTTTTTGGCAGTGCTTGCTGGCTGAAGTCTCCAGAGAAATGCGATTGTGCTATAGGCTAGGAACTCTAAAAATTAAAATCGGTGGTGGTACCCAGTTTGATCTTCCTTGAGTAGGCCTGTGTTTGAGACATCTGATGGTTTCCTTTTTTCGCTTGTTACTCTCATGGCTCTGTGTCCTCTGGGTCTGACTTAGTAATGCTGTTCTCCAAACATGCATTTTAAATATGTTTTATCATTCTGTTGGGATGTGGGTCATGACCCCCCTAGAATGGGGGTTCACAGGAAGGGTCAGTTCATCTGGTGCCTAACAGGTGCACATTAATGAACATATTGGCCCCTCCAATATTGCTGGAAACTTTTTAGTGCAAATACTTGTTGATTCCAGTTAGTTTCCAGTACTACGTATGAACCTTGATTTAATATTTCCTTCTTCCTTGAATATCTTAGTTTAGTCAGAATATTAGTGACTTTGCAGAGAATTATGGTTCTCCATACTTGATTACTTCTTTATTTTCTTCAGTTATCATTAATGGGTCTGATCTGAAATCCAACCTCTTAAAACTACCTTTGAGAACACCTCAAATCCAGTAAACCCTTCTCTGCCCTTATGTGATTCAAACTTTGTAACATTTGTCTTGAGAGATTTCTTTTTGAAATTCGTTTCTCTTCTGGGCACAGTGAAACCACTCCCTCTTTGATTAGCCCCACCAAGCAAAATCCCCCTGTCTTTTTTTGCAGGCTTCTCTTTTATTCTCGGGCTTTTAAAGAGTTCTACGCCAAGCCTTCTCTTTCGCTCTATGGGCACCAACACCCACAGCTTCAGTTCTCACCTATGAGATATTTCCTCCAAATCCTATGTATATCCAAGTCAAGTATACCAAATAAATTCAAGGACCCATATATTCCTTTATTCAACAAATATTAAATGAACACCCACTATGTGTGAAACCCAGTAACCACTCATTCTCATCACTTGGGTGTCCTAGAGGTACTTCTCTCTATACAAACTTTTGACAGCCTTTCTTCCAGAAGGGCGATTCCATCTGTATTTCCTAGTTTGATAAATGATCCCATTATCTATTTGTTCAACCAAGCCATAAACTTGAAATTCATTTGAAATGTCTTTCTCCTTCACTAACTACCCTTAACCTCCATCAACGATGGTGCCCACACCCATTTAGTCAGAAAATCCTAACAATTACACCCTCTGAAGATCACAGATCTGTGCTTGCTTCCACAGCCCCTTGGCCACTGATTTAGTTGAGGCCTTTATTGCTGACTCATGTTAGCCTTCTCCAATATTCTTTACACTACAACCAGCATCAGACATTTGCAATCCGCAAACTGCACCATTAATTTCTCTCCCTACAACACATCATGCTTCTAAGACACCTTCAGAATTAAGTTCAAGCTCCTTCACTGGGCCATGGCACCTTTCTGTACCTGGTCCTTGCCCTGTCTTTTGGTGCTGTGTACTCTGCTCTTGGTCCATACTAAACAGATTGCTGTTTCCCAGAGACTTCACTCCCTTTCCTACTTCTGTACCTAAGTATATCTGCCTGAGAAATCCTTTATCTTCCACTATACTACCATTCTGGTTTTTTTTTTAATTTTTTTTTTAACGTTTATTTATTTTTGAGACAGAGAGAGACAGAGCATGAACGGGGAGGGTCAGAGAGAGGGAGACACAGAATCTGAAACAGGCTCCAGGCTCTGAGCTGTCCGCACAGAGCTGGACGCAGGGCTCGAACTCACGGACCGCGAGATCATGACCTGAGCCAAAGTCGGCCACTTAACCGACTGAGCCACCCAGGTGCCCCTACCATTCTGTTTTAAATGCGATACGGCCTAATGGATAAGCATATGAACTTTGGGGCCAGGAAACCCTGAGACCCAATACTGGACAAGTGGCGTTTCCTCTTTTTGCCTAAATTTTGTCATTAGGGTTTTTGGGAGAATCAAATCAGATATTGAATAACTGAATGAATTAGGTATTCATTTAGTGCCTACTACCTGCCAGGCTCCATTCTAGGAGATCCAGAGATAGCAGTGAACAAAAGATTTGGAACTCCTACCCTAATGGATCTCACATTCTATCTTGCATGCAGGAAGTGAACAAAAAAGGTTATAATTATTACTCACCCAAAGCTTAGGAGATAGTTCCTTGGGGGAACTTTTCAGACCTCCTTCCTAATTTCCATTCTAAATTAGGTGCTCATCTTTGATGGGTCTATGTCACCCTGTATGGTACCATTATTACAGCATTATGTTGTATCATAATTGCTGGTACTTTTATCTTGCTCACTACAACCTCATGAGTTCCTCAAGGACAAGCCTAGGACCTTCCTTATTGTACCAGCTTCTCATACACGAGAATATGCCTTACCTATTATTTAATTTATTTTTTAATGTTTATTTTTAAGAGAGCAACAGATCACGAGCAGAGGAGGTGGGAGAGAGAGACAGACAGACAAACAACATGAAGCAGGCTCCGGGCTCTGAGCTGTCAGCACAGAGCCCCATGCGGGGCTTGAGCTCACAAACCATAAGATCATGACCTGAGCCGAAGTTGGACACTTAACGGACTCAGCTACCCTGGCGCCGCCTTATATAGAACATTTACCACTAAAGAGCCTTTGTCATATGCCAGACATATGCCAGACTCTGAGCTGTCCGCACAGAGCTGGACACGGGGCTCGAACTCACGGACCGCGAGATCATGACCTGAGCCAAAGTGACCTGAGCCACTTCCTGCATAACACTGTGTTAACTGCCTTAAATATATTCTGTAACTTCATCTTCACAGCAACCATATGAAAGCAGTATTATCACACCTACTGTCTAGGTGAGGAAAGTGAGGAGCCTAAATCTTAAAGATGCAAAGTAACTTGTTCTGGTCACATAGCCAGCAGGTAATGAAACCAAGAAAGGAACCCAGATCTGACTGGCTCCAGAGGCCCAGTTTTAATCCTGATGCTTGATGAAGGAGCCGTTTCTCCGTGGGGCAGTTGGAAATGAAAGACAATGGTCTGCATATATTTTATTTTAGAAACACCTGGGTACATAAGATAAAACCTTAATCCACACTCAGATATTCATAGATGTTTTGCATAGTTATTTTTTTCTATAATTGGTCTATGTGGTAGTCCTTACCCTGATGAGAGGTGGGAAAACAAATGGTTTTAAACTTGTCAATCCACAGAATTCTAACCTATTGGAGTTTAGACTATCTTTGAATAACTCTGTCTCTTGGGTGGTTGTTCAGTTTTTTAGATGTCCTTCCTTCCCCCTGGCCCTTCTGCCTAACCATACCAAGCCACTGATTTTAGTCTTGATTGTGCTGGGACTGTACCTTGCTTGGGGAGGGAAGTGTTGGGGAGACGCTCACTGAGGTGGTTATTTCTCAGAGTCTCAAATGGGAAAGGAGGTCAAGGTAAGTCCCAGAGGCTGAGAACAAAGCCAGACCTCTGTAACATCTCCCTTTGGGGACGTGATTTTTCCTCCTTTCATCTCCTTATACTCAGTCAGGTTTGGAAGGGGTAGACTCTTTCCTCCCCCTCCCTGCCTTTTTGGCACTTCCCCTGTATCCTACAACCACCTTCCCAAAGTGGAATTTGCCCTCTCCTTTTCCCTAGGGCTGAATGGGAGAATGGCTGCCAGGCTACTTGATTTATGGGGAAAGGAATGAAAACACATCTGTTTAGTATTTTCAAATTATTACCCCGGTTACCCCAGTGTCTCTGAGGGTAATCACAGGTCTCTGGAGCTCTCTGGGTCCCTTTATAGTATCATGGCTCACAGCAGTCTTAGAAGAAGATTTACAAGGATTCTTAGATACCTCCTTCACCTGACTCACCACCCCTCCCTTTTAGCCCATCAACCCAAATTCTTGGCCATAGTCCTCTCCTTCATAAGCAGCATAGAAACAGTGGGACTATAATTTCCACAAAATAAGATGGGATAGTCAATGAGCTATACATTCAAATTCTGACAAATTTAGTCCCCATGATAACACCAATTATTGCTTAAATATGGGATCGTGGAGAAGAAAGCTGTACTAAAGAACCCAAAATGAGAGGATGTACTCTAAAAACATTAAATACTTGATTTGTAGACTGTGCTTTTCACCTCCAGACTATCCCCAAAGAAAGGGGAAGCTTTGGTGAAAGGGAACAAATTAGTAAGGAAATTGACAACTGTGGGGCCAGTAACAGAAATAGTAAGAGGAACTGTGGATCTTTGTAGCAATGACTACACACACTCACAGGCCTCATTAGCTCACTGTGCAGTGTGAGGCTTGCTGTATATCTCTTGTACTTATATATGTTTATCTGTGTACCTTGCAAGTCTTAGGTCAGAAGTAGATCCTTACTGTACAAGGGGGAAAAAATCTCATGTGATGAGATTCACTGGAGTTCACTGGAAAAGCAGAAAACAAAAACTTCTAAAATATGGCCCCAAAGAAGAATATAAAATAGAAAACAAAAAACAAAAAAACCCCAAAAAACCGTGTTTGAGATTATCATTACCATCTGGGTTGCGAACTTTTTGCTTCTAATTCTAGAAGCTTGGTGCCAGAAATAACTTATTACCACGGAGATACACTGGAGAATTGTCAGGAATGACAAAGTTGTGGGTTGTTTTTTTTTTAAAATGTCTGTACCACAAAATGATAAAGCTGATAAACCATACAATGATGTGAAGGGATGAGCCATATAGCCTCGTACTTTCTGCTACATACATTTATGCTGTCTTTTATACCCCGGTTCTTCCCTTCACACCCACAAAAGGTCAGAGACCACTTTTGATGAGCAGAGATCCTTTAAAGTCTCTTCTCCTCTCTGAAGGAAAGCAATGGATGCATCTGGGGTCTGTGGAGAGTTTATAATCTAATCCATCGACTTTGCCTAGTACTAGCAATTCGGCTCACAGGTCTGTTCACAGTGGTCATGTTGCGAATGTACATAAAGTACTTGATTCTTACTTACCTTGATCTATATTTATGAGCTCACATTAAATATAGATCAGTACTGTCCAATCACATTGATAAAAAGCACGTCATTTTGATGTTCCAGTTCACCACTTCCTAGCTCTGTGACCTTGAGCAAGTTACTTTAATCTGACTAGTTTACTCATTTTTTTTAATATATGAAATTTATTGTCAAATTGGTTTCCATGCAATAGTTTACTCATTTTAAAATAGGGGTGATGATAATCGCACTTGTCTCATAGCCAATGTATTTGAAAATTGCATGGCAATGACACAGAACAGCTAGAATGTGGGGAGCTTTCAAATACTTGAGTGTTGACTTGTTTAATACAAATGAAAATAAAATAAATGAGTTAATTATCGGTATCTAGAGGCAGTTGAAGAATTGGAATTGGGGGCTCTTGGGTTACCCTGTGCTAAAAGGGTAGCTATTTTTTTAAGCCCTCTTTGAGAATTCTTTTGTGCAGATAATCTCTTAATTTGCAATCTTTAATCTTCACATGATAAAGGAAAGGCTACATTGATTAGAAGGAAAAGCAGTTTTCTTTTATGTTTTCAGCTTTGGGGCTTCTTTTGGGAAGGAGGTTGCTGCTGTTGAGAGAATGGGGGAGGAAGCCGATAAGGTGAACGTTTTCTAAAAGCAGGCCACCATATCTTTCTATATATTTTTTGAAACCAGACCGGGCTTAATTTGAATGCTGTAAGAACTTGGTATTGAAGGAGTTAAAGGGTCTCCCACACCCCTCTGCCTGAATCGTTCTTTTGTGTACACAGCTGCAGTTGGAGCACGGGTCGGAAAGGAAATGGTTAGAGGAAGAGCTGGTTTTCAGACGAGGCGAGTCTGCGAGGGGGGCTGGGGGTGGCCTGGGGTTTTACGTGCCAGATGTAGGCCTGCCCCGGTGCCTGCCTGGAGCTGCTGGCATGGTCACGCCTCGGCCCAGTGCGAATTGAGGAGAGGTGATGAGTTAGCGGGTTGCTATGGTGACAGGCCCGGCCACGTGACCCGGTGCTGCTGCCGGCGCTTTGACGTCAGCAGCCGGGAGGGCGGGACGCAGGAGGGCGGGGCGGGAGCCGAGCGGGGAGAAGGGAGCCAGCGAGCAGGCGGCAGGCAAGGTCTGCGCGAGGAGCAGGCGAGCGGGAAGACGCGACGCAGCCACCTTCCTCACCAGCCAGCCCGCCGCGGTTTGTTCCCTACCTCGGGAGTGCGCCAATGCCTGGTCCGACCCAAACCCTGTCCCCAAATGGCGAGAACAACAACGACATCATCCAGGATAACGGGACCATCATTCCTTTCCGGAAGCACACAGTGCGCGGGGAGCGTTCCTACAGGTAATGGGGCTGGCACCGGGAGTGGCGCCGGGCGGGGGAGCTCGGCGGGGGCGCGCGGAAATCCGGCCCGTTATATAATGGAGCGGACACTGCGCCCGGACCGGACTGCAGACGTGCGTTCACGAGGGCGTTTGTGATCATTTGCTGTTTCCATGTGTCATGTTAGCCGTGCATTGAGGCTTCATGATTGCAGATGGAGAGCATTTTGTGAATAGGTTTGCTGCCTGCGAGGGGTCTCTTTCCATCGCCTTCCTACCACACTGGTAAAAACGCAAGCAATTTCTTCCCTTTCTCCAAAGAGAGACACGCTGTAGCACTTCCTTTTCTCCTTTCCTTTAGATTTTAAAGGAACCATTGGGTAGGCTGTGCCTAAAGGCAGAGAACGGGAGGATGGCGAGAAAAATGTTTGCGCTTGCCCTGGTGTGTGTGCAGGAAAGATGGAATCCTCTAGATTAAGCTGCAGTCTGTGATGTTAAACCGCCAGATTGATGGAGCTTTGTAAGAATTCTGCTCGCTGATTGGTGCAAGGATTGACAGCAGAGGTCACCGTGTCAGACATTCACCAAAATCTTGTCCATAGAACCCGTGGTTTATTAGAAAGAGACCGGACTGCAATGGACCTGAGGGAAACCGGGTGCCCTTATGCATTTTCTTAGGAGTTTATAGCCTCCGCATGGGTGGGGGAGCCCGCCCTTGTTTAAACAGTAGGAAGGTAATTCCTGCTATTTTGCTGAGGTCTGATGTGAGGCTGGGACTGATCTTGGTCATTGTATTGTGAGCTTTTTGATTAATGAGTCGGACTGTAAGGTTGGCATCATTTTTACATTAGCATATCTGGCAGTATGTTCTAGTAGATAAGCTCATTAAAATTGTTTGCATTGTTTGATAAGGATAACAATGTAATGGAGAATGCAGCTAGAGCCTAATGCAGCTCAAGGCCAGACTTGAGGGGAGACTGATAGCTTCCCTCATATTTCCTCTGAAGTTCTTTTGTACTAGGGTAGTTATTTTTAAATGTTACCTTGATAACCACTAACAATGCTTTTGCCTTCAGGCAGAGCACACTTACCTCTAAAGCGCATCCTCTCAGCTAGTGAGCAACAGGAAATAACTCTTTTTTTTAACACCTTCATCTAAACGTTTGTTCAGATGGTATTGTGGGTATTCGGTGGTGTGTATAAATATGACATAATTACAAAATAGGACCACAAGTACCCCGACTTCCTCTGTGGCCAAAGAAACCCTATTTGCTGACTCAAAAAAAAAAAAAAAATCATAAGCAACCTTTGCCCTGTCATCTCTGGCAGTTACATAAATACTTGGAGTTAATTTTGGCTGTGCCCATGAGGTCACCAAAATCTCATGCCTTATGGTTCCAGCTAATAGGTTGACATGGCATCCTTACAGATTCCAAGCACTTGTTATTATCTTAATATAAACCAAAATTGGTCCACAGCTTCTGGGACTGTCTCCTTTTGAAGATCCTTGTGATTGGAACATTGGGTCCCTTCTCTCCCTTACTCATCCACCTTTCCCTGTGCACATTCCAAAGCCTAAAATAGAATTGAAAAACAAAAAACCCAAACCCTGAGTTGCTTTTAAACCTCACTTCTTTCAACTGTTCTTACGGATAATAAATTTGAAACCCTCGTTTCTTAAGTGATTTAATCTCTGCCATATAAGTAGCAGTTGCTTGTAAGAGTTCGAATTTTACCACATACGCCAAAGGAAGTTGCCTAGTTGGGTTTTATTAGTCATATAAACAAACTTGAAATGGCAATGGAAAATTACTTGGTGGTGGAAAGGCTAAATGCTACCTTTTGGTGGCAAACTATTGCTATAAAATGAAATCTTATTTACCTTTTAAATTCAATCTAAGTTATTTCCATGTCCTAAATTATTTCCAGTTTGTTTTGAGTCCCTGTAATGGTACCTGAAATTCTATGAAAAACAAAACTGAATTTAAAGAAGATCTGACTGTACAAAATTCTGAAGTCAGTAAGAGCATTATTGCATTTGTATTTTATGTAATAGGATTACTGGACACCATAGTGAGAGATGTCATAGGTTAAATGAAGAAGGAATCCTCCAAGGTGGCATTGGTATTAAATTATACAAAGGGTGTACGCTAAGACAGATCCACCTTATGTTTTCTTTGGTCTGCTTTCCTTTCAAAGTGGATGGCCCATGTAGTACAACTCTCACTTATTTTTTTGGAGGGGCATAGGGGAAGGAAAAATGTGAGACATTTTTCTATCCAGGAAGTGTTCCATAATTACTTTGGCATCTTGAGGCTGGAATAATATTGCCATGTAATTGCTGAGGAAACTTGGAAGGTACTGTGAAAGCCCAAGTAGAGAGATTTAACCAAATAAAGTCTACTTTGGTGGTGGGTTCATTATAGCCCTCAAAAATTATATGTGCTTAAGAGTTCTTTTTGAGTCCCATGGAGTGTCTGGGTAAGACCGGAGCCCTGGGACGATCAGAGGGAATTCTTTTCCTGATTCCATTGCTGACTTCTTTACCAGCAGTTCCCTTACCTTTGGCTTCATTTTCTGTATTTGCTTGTTAGCTTCAACCATTTAAAACAAAGACTTTCTTAAGCGATCTATGTAAATACAAGAAGAATGCCATTACTACTGCAAAGGGATCTTCCCGGAGCTCCAGGACAAGAGCTGGCATAGGTGAGAAGAGGAGAGGACACCTAGGGAACAACACTGTTCTTTCCAGCACTGTCAACTGGACAGATGGTCACTCTTCCCAGCAAGAGACATTATCGTCATGACATTTGCACTGGATTGTTTACAGATAAGGGTCAAATATGGTTCATGACCCAGATTATCTTAATCCAGGTATCTCTTTGTGTAACCAAGCCCATTTTTGTAGCCTGGACTGGAGAGGGTGGTACACCATTATTGAAACCCGGGTGCGCTTTTATAGGAAGAGCAAGTTACCTTTCGGAAATTATTCTCATTAGTAATTTCAGTTGAAAGGAGCCGGTGCAAAAATGGCTCAGCAGGACTGTGTGGATGTTTCCACCATTCATGTTCACTACTGTGTGAGTGCCTTGGACCCAGCTTCCTCAGTGCATTTATGAGCACGAGAAATCCATATATTTTAAGAGCTGCTTAAAAAATAAATGTGGTGGGCCATCTGAGGTGACACTGTTTAATTCACAGAGCGAATGAGTCGTGCTCTGGCTCTCCCTGGAGGAGCTACTCCCTATAGCTCTGTTTCATGCAGATGCTAGTAGGAAATGAGATTTATTAACTGGCCTTCTGCCCACTGCATCTTTGTTTGCATACTCCAGTCTTTTAAGAATGAACGTATAAGTCCAGGGGACTGTTTCCACATGAGTGTTTGAACATGCAACTACAGTAGCATATGTTTCGGAATACTTAAAAAAAGAAAAAAAAGGCTTGGCCCCAGGAAGTGGACTGTAAAGGAAGGCAAAACTTAAAATTTAAGCCTCAGACCTTGGCCCTCCCACCCAGCATTGCCAGTTTTGCAAAATGAACTCTTAACAAAAATAAAAAGAAATATCGTGTGTGTATGAAAGAGTTGTGAAGGCATGTTCCATTTCATAGAGGCTGTCATAACACAGCTTTCTCTGACCAGAATGTAGATTCCTGATCCTTACTCCCCACAACAGCAGCTGCAGACAGCAAAAAGTCTAGCTTCGCTTGTCTATTAGGTATGTTACAGTATCATCTCGGTTTACTTATCATAGGAACTTTTCGGAAAGAGTGACTTTTGTCCTTAATATTTTTCTTCGTATTTGTAAAAATCAAAGGATTACTTGATGCTTGGTAGGTGCCTAATTTTCAACTTCAGGGTTCTTTGTCAGAACTTCTGTTAAGGGGTTGGTGTTCTGGGCACTTGTGGTGAGATGCTCACCTGTATTCAGCAGTGGGTGTCACTGGTTGTATCTTCTTACAGGGCACAATCCTGGCAGAACAGTGGCTTGAAGTGGTCCTCTGAGTTGAGAACGTTGATTTCCATATGCAGTATCTTTTCTGTATTGATAGGACCGCTTGAAGCTTCCATGAATAATCCCTTAGATTAATGGAGCAGGAAATACTGGTACTAATCTAAATATCCATTTGGTTTAGACAGTTCGACAAATTCCTGAGATAGGTCTGAGATAGATGCCCCTTAAGGACTTTGAGTTGGAGTAAAGTCAGATGTACAAGCAACTCCTTGTGTAACAGATTTACCTTGTTGTGAATACTTGGCTTGATCTAATAGTAAACGTGGTTTGCATTTCCTCAGTCCACAGTGATTCAAAGTAGAAAAAGATCCCCTCAAAGCCAGTGTGCTCTAGGAAACTAAACAATACTGCGGAAGACCTTAAGTCTTGGTGAAAGGAGTGTAGGCTTTAGAATCAGAATTTTCATTGGCCTGACAAGGTGTGCATATTGGGCAGTAGTGGAAGATAAGGCAAAAGCATTGAAAGGCAGGCAGGGTAGTCAGAACTTGAACATTGAAGGCTAATGAAAACTCATTAATGGAAAAACAGCATAATGAAAATAGAAATGCATGCTGGCATTTATCTCTTGTTTTGGAAGGAAATGGGGAGTCCTCCAGTGCCCCACCCTAGAGGGCCAGAATTGCTAGAGAATACTCAGTTTGCCCTGACTGAATTCTCAAGTCCCGCCCTAGATACTAGGTGTATGTTCCTGACTTGAGTCCTCCTTCCGGGAGTAGAAGCAATCAAAGCAGCTTTGTCCCTTCACAGGACTGGCAGTTAGCTCAGACAGTGACTTCTGTATTTGTAGAAGCCCAGTTCATAGTTAGCTGTAGAACTTCAAGAGGTAGCTAGCATATAGCTTCAAGAGGGCGCTGTTCTAATCCTCCCAAACTCAGAAGCAGGGTGGATGATATTTCATTGTGAAGGATCCTTCTGAGTCATTTAAGGCCAGAAAATGTACAGATATTCTCAGATGAAGCTTCCTGGAGCACTCCAAATGGCTCCAGAGCCAGTTCCTTATACGGCTAGAAGGTGATCCCCTTGATGGCAGGTTCTAGAGTAGACTGAGCATTTAACCTGGATTGAGTAGATTTGCTTACTTTTGAATTTTTTACATCTCACTTAAAAAAAATTGATTGGTTCTTTTCTTGTGAAAAGTATGTTTCTTCACAATGAAATATGTTAGAATAGTTTCATTCTTCCTGACTTTAGGCTGCCATTCAGTGTCGGCCTCTGTGATACTAAATTGGATGTGTCCTACTCCCCTGGCATCTTACGCACAATTCCAGCAGCCCTTTTTCCTATAACGCTCCACACACATGCCACCAGTATGACAGGGACCTTGCTTCTTAGTTCATTTCAAAATTCTGATGGTTTATCTCAGTATTTGGGGCCCTTAGAATTTGTATTTTCCTGAGAGAATTCTTTCAAAATGGAAATGTATAATTCACATAGGCAAAAACTGAAATTACCCACCTTTCAACCTGTAGTATGAATCAAAGAAATTTCTCCAAATTTTTTTTTGTTAAATGCATCCCCTAAGGGTGATCATTCATTTTAATGAAAATAGCGGGATAAAGATTAAACAGTTTTTGTAGGCCACCAAGAAATGATTTCTTAGTAGGTTACTTAAAAAAAGAAAAAATACTTGTACGTTTTCAGTGTCAGATCTCCCCTGGCTAATTAGAATTTTACTCACTTGAACCAGGACAAACTTTCCTCTTTAGGCATGACTTTTTTGTTTGTTTCTAAAAGAGCAGAAGGTGGTGATATATTCATAGGATAGTCAAGTTGATATGGCTCCTTTTAGTGATGGTGTACTTTGTGTAGTTTGTCCAGTAAAGAAAATATGGCTAGAGCTCAGTCTTTGTTATTTCTAGACCTGACTTGCTAGAGGCAAGAGGCATCAGATTTTGGCCATGACTTGGAACAGAAAAGAAAAAGGGCAAGAGATTTGAGAGCGAAAAGTAGGAGTTAAAAATGTATAGTGTACTCAGGGGCGCCTGGGTGGCTCAGTCGGTTAAGCGTCCAACTTTGGCTCAGGTCATGATCTCACGGTTTATGGGGTCGAGTCCCACTGACAGCTCAGAGCCTGGAGCCTGCTTTGTATTCTGTGTCTCCCTCTCTCTCTCTCTGCCCCACCCCTGCTCTTGCTGTGCCTCTCAATAAAATGAATAAAAACATTAAAAAAAATTTTTTAATGTATAGTGTGCATTGGTAGTCTATAAGACTTGTCATCTATCATAGAGAATTGATCCTGGAGTCGATGGTCAGTGTTGGTTGTTGCATAAGCCTGAAATTTCTCTTCCACTGTTCTTCCTTAGATTTCTGTGATCCCATTTTTCCCCCCTCAGAAGTGGTGTTTTTGTTTTGCTTTGTTTTAAAGACATTAATTTTTTTCTTGAGTATAATCCTATCCTGGCAAAGCCCTGAGAGGTAACTTGTCAAAATTTCCAGAGACATGAACATTTCGGGGACATTTTCCTATGCTAAATAGCAGTATCCCTTTATTTAAGAGCCCCCAACCCTGTGATTCCTTGCAGGGTTTGCATTTGGTGGGTCCACACATCGGGAGAAAGTGAAGCTTCCAAAGTGGGCTCCACCCCCTACCACATCTATTTCCTTTTGTCATTTTGAAATACCAAAACATGTTTTCAAGTTGTTGCTAATGTAGCTTTTTAAATTCCCACTTCTGGATTTTACATAGGAATTGAGATTTAAGCCCAAACTCCCACAGTCGCTCAAGAATCTATTCTTTAGGCAACCTTACTGACTTCTTCTCCACTCCTGGGCCCCCAGAATGCAGAGGGAAATATTGCACAGCCCCTCCTCCTAAAACCCCCAGGGTCAGGGACAGCAGGCTGTCGAATAGTACTTGGTAGGAGGCATCTGAGAAGGTGGGGGGGACCCACACTTGACCCCGATTTTTGTGATCACTGTCCAGGAGAAGTGAAGTTATCAGTCCTGTAATTTTCACAAGCTTTCAGAAATGGAGCATTGTAAATAAAAACTGTGTGTGTGTGTGTGTGTGTGTGTGTGTCTCCCTTAGTATGACCTCTGTAAGTAAGTTTTAATACAGCCATGAGGCACAAGTCTGAGCAATGTTGAGGGACCTGCGTAGGAAAGTTCCTTTATCCTAACAGAAAGTCACATGGAAAGAGTAAAGCCTTATCTCTTTGATCTCCAGATTTTTATGGTAGTTGCATTGACCATCGCTAGGTTAAATACAGTGCAGTATACTGTTATACAGAAAGGAAAATAAGACTATTCCCACTTACTTGTGCACAGAGAAACAGAGAATAATAATGGTGGCAACTGCACAGATAAGTACATGTGTACCATTTTGTTTTTAAATTGGAATTCCATAAATGTATTGCCTCATCTATGGTGGTTCAGTTAGTACTTTAATAGCACGAATTTTAAAAATTAGTTTTTGTTTAGCATTATCTCACGGTTCGTGGGTTCGAGTCCCGCGTGGGGCTGCGTGCTGACAGCTCAGAGCCTGGAGCCTGCTTGAGATTCTGTGTCTTCCTCTCTCTCTGCCCCTCCCCAATTCGAGTGCGCTCTCTCCCTCCCTCCCTGTCTCTCTGTCTCTCTCTCTCTCTCTCTCTCTCTCTGTCTCTCAAAAATAAACATTAAAATTTTTTTTTAAATTAGTTTTCATTTAAATCACGAGGTTTATGGGCTGAAATATGTTGGGAAGCATCTCAAAATAACAGACTTAGTGAAGTCACATGGATGATGGTAAAGAATTGCCTAATGCAGGTACTATTCTTACATTAAAAAAAGGTCACAGATCACAAATGAATTGTGCTCCTCCAGGATCTGCCCTGTGAGGCTGCGCACATAGCAGCCCATAGCCCAGATTTTGTTTCATTTTCTCCCGGCTGCTCTGGAGCCGCCGCCTGTGTTGATCTGTAATGCGTCCGGCCTGCTTAGTATGCTCCAGGAATATTGTACTAACTGCAAAATAATCCCCTGGGAGATTTCTTTCTCGATACCCCCTTGGAATTTTTGTTTTCTTCTCTTCGTTTGAGCACCTGCTGTGTGTGTGAGGTGCTATGTGGGCCCCTAAAGCTGGAGGTACCATGTCAGTGCCATTTTTTCAGCTGCAGACATCTGGCCTCCCCAGCTCTTCGACCAGCTTCCTACCTTCTGGAAGTTATTGAGCAATATCTGGCCTTAATGTGACCCCTGCGATAGTGCCATGCCGGCAGGAAACCAGCCATCTGCATTCACGGTACCTCCCTGCTCCAGTCCCCTCACCCCCCAGTCTGGATGAAGGCTGAGCGAATCCCCATGGAGACTGACCAATTAGGAATAAACAAAAGGGGAGCTCTGAGTGCATTATCCCAGCTATAGGGACCTGCTCACCATCAATAACCATGAAATAGAAAGCTTGTGGAGTTTGTGGGCTGAATGTCTTGTTAGTAAAGGAGGATGGGGAAGAGAGGGTGCTCGGTGGGTACAGTGTGAGGGCTTCCCAGACGGGTGTGCCAGCCTCTCCCTCCTCACTCTTTGACCCCTGTCTTTCTGTGTCTGGGAGCAGAGTGAATCTGCCCCTCCAACGCCAGCTCTCCAGAGAGGAGGAGAAAGAGATGAGAGCCATCAGCCGCGAGGCCGGGGAGCTGATGGCAGAGAGAACAGGGACCTGTAAGTCTTTGCAAAATCCCCTAGTGGGCCTAGCAGTGCATGGTAAATTGAAAAGCAGGTTTGGTGTTTGAGAAGCCAGGTTTTCTCTCCCTGGGATTTCTGATCTGCACATAGCATTGTCTGTCATAACATTGACTTAAAGGTGTCAGCATGAATAACAGCAAACATATTTCTAGCCTGTGTGATGACTGTGGCACTGCTACCTCAACCCCAGTTCAGAACTTGGACTGGACTGAGCAGATGGTCTGCACCATCCGGCACCTCTGTTCTTGGTCCACCTTCAGAACAGTCGGGGTTCTCAAAGTCTCAGGTTGCTAGAGAGACAGACTCACTATGCCAGCTCTACCCTTTTCTAACCAGATGATCTAGTGTAAACTTTTTAGCCTCTTGAGCCTTGTTTTTCTCTTAGCCTCTTAAGCAGGTGGAAATAATAATAGCATCAGCCTCACAGAGTTCTTAATGAGGATTTAAATGAACTATGGAATATAAAGTATACCAAGCAGTGACTGGTACAAAGTAAACATCTCTTAAAATGTCAGCTAGTAGGGGCACTTACTAGTAGGGGCACTTGGGTGGCTCAGTCTGTTGAGCACCCGACTCTTGACTTCAGCTCAGGTCATGATCCCAGAGTCATGGGATCAAGCCCCACATCAGGTTCCATGCTGAACATGGAGCCTCCTTAAGATTCTGTCTCACTCCCTCTGCCCCTTTCCCCTGATTGCATACATGCTCTGTCCCTCACTCACAAATAAATGAATAGAATAGAACAGAACAGAACTGTCAGCCAGTATTGTTGTTAGGAGTTCCAGTCTACGGTCACCCTTTCTCTATAATAATCTATTATCTTTGTGGTCTCAGTACCTGTTACAATACCTGGCGTGTAGCAGATGTTAGTTAAAAGTCTAAATTGAATCGGAGGAAAAAATTCAAACAAATTACATGGTAGCCCTTTCCTTCTTATCAGTTTTATTAAGAATTAACTTAGATGCACTAAACTGCATCCATTTGAAGTGTATGATTCAGTGAGGTTTGGCCGCGTATTTGCCCTTGAAGCCATCACTGCCAGAAGATGCCTCGTACCCTTTGTCCGTAGCCTGAGGCAACCACTGCTCTATATTGGTAATTGCTTACATGGTCACCAACCAGTAGGTTACATTTGATCTAAATGGAACCATGCAGATTGTACTCTATAGTGTCTGACTTCTTATAGTCAGCATAATGTTGAGATTAATCCAGATTGGGTTTATCAGCAGTTCGGCACTCTTGGTTGCTGAACAATCCATTGTATGGTTGCACCATATTTTATCATTCACCAGTTGATGAACATTTGGGTTACTTCCAATTTTTAGCAATTATGGATAGAACTTCTGTGAATTGTCATGTACAGTCTTTATGGGAATATATGTTCTCATCTCCCTGGGGTAAGTACCTAGGAGGGAAATGATTGAGTCCTATAGTCAACCTTAAGAAACCGCAAATGTCCAGAGCGGTCGTGCCATTGTACATTCCTGCCAGCAATGCATGAGAGTTCTAGGTGCTCCACCTCTTTGGCAACACTTGGTGTTATCAGTCTTGTAAATTTTGGCCATCCTTAACAGATGTGTAGAGGTATCTCATGGAGATTTTAATTGACATTTTCCTGGAGATGAATGATACTAGCTGTCTTTTTGTGTGCTTATTTGCCTTTTTGCGTATCTTTAGTGAAGCGTCGGCTTAAATCAGTTGCCTGTTTTTTAAAATGAGGTGTTTTATCTTCTTGTTGTTAAGGGGATTATAAAAATGTATTATAGATATTGTAATATAGTCTTGTCTTAGATTTTAATGGATACAGGTCTTGTGTTCTTCACCTGCATACAAACTCCTCAAGAAAAAAGAAGAGTTGATCTACCTGGTCTTTGTCTACAGTGCCTTTTCTAGCAGTTAGGTCCAGCTCTCTGTAGGTATGTAATAACAGACTCTATTAAAATAGACTTTTAAAAAGTAAGGTAACAGGATCATTCTTCTACTTCGGGGGGTGGGCAGAACGACTACTACACCCACTTTAAAAGTTGCATATGAGTGAGTTAAATTTAAGAGCTAGGTTTTCCTTGGCATCTGGATAGCTAGGGGATGTTTTTTTCTGTGGAGAAGAACCCAGTAATTATGTAGATACTTTTTTCTTTGTATTGAGTGTCCCCTTGATGTTGGATCAACTTTTCCACTCCTGTGTTTGAGGAAAATGTGTGTAGAAATGTTTTCTCTTTTAAAGGTAGCAAAGGGGGCGCCTGGGTGGCTCAGTCGGTTAAGCGTCCGACTTCGGCTCAGGTCATGATCTCACGGTTTATGGGGTCGAGTCCCACTGACAGCTCAGAGCCTGGAGCCTGCTTTGTATTCTGTGTCTCCCTCTCTCTCTCTCTGCCCCACCCCTGCTCTTGCTGTGCCTCTCAATAAAATGAATAAAAACATTAAAAAAAATTTTTTAATGTATAGTGTGCATTGGTAGTCTATAAGACTTGTCATCTATCATAGAGAATTGATCCTGGAGTCGATGGTCAGTGTTGGTTGTTGCATAAGCCTGAAATTTCTCTTCCACTGTTCTTCCTTAGATTTCTGTGATCCCATTTTTCCCCCCTCAGAAGTGGTGTTTTTGTTTTGCTTTGTTTTAAAGACATTAATTTTTTTCTTGAGTATAATCCTATCCTGGCAAAGCCCTGAGAGGTAACTTGTCAAAATTTCCAGAGACATGAACATTTCGGGGACATTTTCCTATGCTAAATAGCAGTATCCCTTTATTTAAGAGCCCCCAACCCTGTGATTCCTTGCAGGGTTTGCATTTGGTGGGTCCACACATCGGGAGAAAGTGAAGCTTCCAAAGTGGGCTCCACCCCCTACCACATCTATTTCCTTTTGTCATTTTGAAATACCAAAACATGTTTTCAAGTTGTTGCTAATGTAGCTTTTTAAATTCCCACTTCTGGATTTTACATAGGAATTGAGATTTAAGCCCAAACTCCCACAGTCGCTCAAGAATCTATTCTTTAGGCAACCTTACTGACTTCTTCTCCACTCCTGGGCCCCCAGAATGCAGAGGGAAATATTGCACAGCCCCTCCTCCTAAAACCCCCAGGGTCAGGGACAGCAGGCTGTCGAATAGTACTTGGTAGGAGGCATCTGAGAAGGTGGGGGGGACCCACACTTGACCCCGATTTTTGTGATCACTGTCCAGGAGAAGTGAAGTTATCAGTCCTGTAATTTTCACAAGCTTTCAGAAATGGAGCATTGTAAATAAAAACTGTGTGTGTGTGTGTGTGTGTGTGTGTGTCTCCCTTAGTATGACCTCTGTAAGTAAGTTTTAATACAGCCATGAGGCACAAGTCTGAGCAATGTTGAGGGACCTGCGTAGGAAAGTTCCTTTATCCTAACAGAAAGTCACATGGAAAGAGTAAAGCCTTATCTCTTTGATCTCCAGATTTTTATGGTAGTTGCATTGACCATCGCTAGGTTAAATACAGTGCAGTATACTGTTATACAGAAAGGAAAATAAGACTATTCCCACTTACTTGTGCACAGAGAAACAGAGAATAATAATGGTGGCAACTGCACAGATAAGTACATGTGTACCATTTTGTTTTTAAATTGGAATTCCATAAATGTATTGCCTCATCTATGGTGGTTCAGTTAGTACTTTAATAGCACGAATTTTAAAAATTAGTTTTTGTTTAGCATTATCTCACGGTTCGTGGGTTCGAGTCCCGCGTGGGGCTGCGTGCTGACAGCTCAGAGCCTGGAGCCTGCTTGAGATTCTGTGTCTTCCTCTCTCTCTGCCCCTCCCCAATTCGAGTGCGCTCTCTCCCTCCCTCCCTGTCTCTCTGTCTCTCTCTCTCTCTCTCTCTCTCTCTGTCTCTCAAAAATAAACATTAAAATTTTTTTTTAAATTAGTTTTCATTTAAATCACGAGGTTTATGGGCTGAAATATGTTGGGAAGCATCTCAAAATAACAGACTTAGTGAAGTCACATGGATGATGGTAAAGAATTGCCTAATGCAGGTACTATTCTTACATTAAAAAAAGGTCACAGATCACAAATGAATTGTGCTCCTCCAGGATCTGCCCTGTGAGGCTGCGCACATAGCAGCCCATAGCCCAGATTTTGTTTCATTTTCTCCCGGCTGCTCTGGAGCCGCCGCCTGTGTTGATCTGTAATGCGTCCGGCCTGCTTAGTATGCTCCAGGAATATTGTACTAACTGCAAAATAATCCCCTGGGAGATTTCTTTCTCGATACCCCCTTGGAATTTTTGTTTTCTTCTCTTCGTTTGAGCACCTGCTGTGTGTGTGAGGTGCTATGTGGGCCCCTAAAGCTGGAGGTACCATGTCAGTGCCATTTTTTCAGCTGCAGACATCTGGCCTCCCCAGCTCTTCGACCAGCTTCCTACCTTCTGGAAGTTATTGAGCAATATCTGGCCTTAATGTGACCCCTGCGATAGTGCCATGCCGGCAGGAAACCAGCCATCTGCATTCACGGTACCTCCCTGCTCCAGTCCCCTCACCCCCCAGTCTGGATGAAGGCTGAGCGAATCCCCATGGAGACTGACCAATTAGGAATAAACAAAAGGGGAGCTCTGAGTGCATTATCCCAGCTATAGGGACCTGCTCACCATCAATAACCATGAAATAGAAAGCTTGTGGAGTTTGTGGGCTGAATGTCTTGTTAGTAAAGGAGGATGGGGAAGAGAGGGTGCTCGGTGGGTACAGTGTGAGGGCTTCCCAGACGGGTGTGCCAGCCTCTCCCTCCTCACTCTTTGACCCCTGTCTTTCTGTGTCTGGGAGCAGAGTGAATCTGCCCCTCCAACGCCAGCTCTCCAGAGAGGAGGAGAAAGAGATGAGAGCCATCAGCCGCGAGGCCGGGGAGCTGATGGCAGAGAGAACAGGGACCTGTAAGTCTTTGCAAAATCCCCTAGTGGGCCTAGCAGTGCATGGTAAATTGAAAAGCAGGTTTGGTGTTTGAGAAGCCAGGTTTTCTCTCCCTGGGATTTCTGATCTGCACATAGCATTGTCTGTCATAACATTGACTTAAAGGTGTCAGCATGAATAACAGCAAACATATTTCTAGCCTGTGTGATGACTGTGGCACTGCTACCTCAACCCCAGTTCAGAACTTGGACTGGACTGAGCAGATGGTCTGCACCATCCGGCACCTCTGTTCTTGGTCCACCTTCAGAACAGTCGGGGTTCTCAAAGTCTCAGGTTGCTAGAGAGACAGACTCACTATGCCAGCTCTACCCTTTTCTAACCAGATGATCTAGTGTAAACTTTTTAGCCTCTTGAGCCTTGTTTTTCTCTTAGCCTCTTAAGCAGGTGGAAATAATAATAGCATCAGCCTCACAGAGTTCTTAATGAGGATTTAAATGAACTATGGAATATAAAGTATACCAAGCAGTGACTGGTACAAAGTAAACATCTCTTAAAATGTCAGCTAGTAGGGGCACTTACTAGTAGGGGCACTTGGGTGGCTCAGTCTGTTGAGCACCCGACTCTTGACTTCAGCTCAGGTCATGATCCCAGAGTCATGGGATCAAGCCCCACATCAGGTTCCATGCTGAACATGGAGCCTCCTTAAGATTCTGTCTCACTCCCTCTGCCCCTTTCCCCTGATTGCATACATGCTCTGTCCCTCACTCACAAATAAATGAATAGAATAGAACAGAACAGAACTGTCAGCCAGTATTGTTGTTAGGAGTTCCAGTCTACGGTCACCCTTTCTCTATAATAATCTATTATCTTTGTGGTCTCAGTACCTGTTACAATACCTGGCGTGTAGCAGATGTTAGTTAAAAGTCTAAATTGAATCGGAGGAAAAAATTCAAACAAATTACATGGTAGCCCTTTCCTTCTTATCAGTTTTATTAAGAATTAACTTAGATGCACTAAACTGCATCCATTTGAAGTGTATGATTCAGTGAGGTTTGGCCGCGTATTTGCCCTTGAAGCCATCACTGCCAGAAGATGCCTCGTACCCTTTGTCCGTAGCCTGAGGCAACCACTGCTCTATATTGGTAATTGCTTACATGGTCACCAACCAGTAGGTTACATTTGATCTAAATGGAACCATGCAGATTGTACTCTATAGTGTCTGACTTCTTATAGTCAGCATAATGTTGAGATTAATCCAGATTGGGTTTATCAGCAGTTCGGCACTCTTGGTTGCTGAACAATCCATTGTATGGTTGCACCATATTTTATCATTCACCAGTTGATGAACATTTGGGTTACTTCCAATTTTTAGCAATTATGGATAGAACTTCTGTGAATTGTCATGTACAGTCTTTATGGGAATATATGTTCTCATCTCCCTGGGGTAAGTACCTAGGAGGGAAATGATTGAGTCCTATAGTCAACCTTAAGAAACCGCAAATGTCCAGAGCGGTCGTGCCATTGTACATTCCTGCCAGCAATGCATGAGAGTTCTAGGTGCTCCACCTCTTTGGCAACACTTGGTGTTATCAGTCTTGTAAATTTTGGCCATCCTTAACAGATGTGTAGAGGTATCTCATGGAGATTTTAATTGACATTTTCCTGGAGATGAATGATACTAGCTGTCTTTTTGTGTGCTTATTTGCCTTTTTGCGTATCTTTAGTGAAGCGTCGGCTTAAATCAGTTGCCTGTTTTTTAAAATGAGGTGTTTTATCTTCTTGTTGTTAAGGGGATTATAAAAATGTATTATAGATATTGTAATATAGTCTTGTCTTAGATTTTAATGGATACAGGTCTTGTGTTCTTCACCTGCATACAAACTCCTCAAGAAAAAAGAAGAGTTGATCTACCTGGTCTTTGTCTACAGTGCCTTTTCTAGCAGTTAGGTCCAGCTCTCTGTAGGTATGTAATAACAGACTCTATTAAAATAGACTTTTAAAAAGTAAGGTAACAGGATCATTCTTCTACTTCGGGGGGTGGGCAGAACGACTACTACACCCACTTTAAAAGTTGCATATGAGTGAGTTAAATTTAAGAGCTAGGTTTTCCTTGGCATCTGGATAGCTAGGGGATGTTTTTTTCTGTGGAGAAGAACCCAGTAATTATGTAGATACTTTTTTCTTTGTATTGAGTGTCCCCTTGATGTTGGATCAACTTTTCCACTCCTGTGTTTGAGGAAAATGTGTGTAGAAATGTTTTCTCTTTTAAAGGTAGCAAAGAACAATTTTCATACTTTTAAAAATCAGGGTATTTAAGCATAAGATGCCCTCCATTTTCTTTTTTCTTTTTCTTTTTTTTTTTTTTTTTAACTCAGAGGCAAACATCCCGCAGTTCTTCCTCGATGCATTCTCTTAATTTGGAAGCTTTGGTGTTGTTAGTTTTACTCCAGACTTCTCTAAACCCCCAAGGAGAAATTGCCTTAAGTAGAATTGAGAAACTGGGAAGCAAATGTCCAGTAAAATCTTTGGTTTACCTGAAAGGATCAACTGAGGGACCTTGTGATTTTTGAGAAGAGTGGGGATGCTTAGCTTCCAGAATCTTCGCAGCTAAGGGCCAAATTTTCGTAACCACATATGTTTCAAAATCTAAAGATATTATAAAATATCTTATGACTTCACAAATGCCCTAGGTCTCCTAGTACATTTTGTGAGCTTAACTTATTTCCTCTGTCGTTTATTCATCTTCTTGCAAAACCTTCAGGCCAAATTCCAGATGAGTTGCTGCTTCCATGATAGCAGTAATCTTGCAATCTAGGTTATGGATGATTATTTTCTGTGGTCTAGTTGGGACAGAGCAGGTCACAGCCACTCAGATATCACTTGAGAATTGAGTGTGTTCTTTTTGCTTTAATTGAGCTTGTTCCGTGAAAGGAAGCCAAATACCATTAGACGGGACGTCCTGTGATTCCCTTAGTTTACGATGGCCAAGGACATGACTTTTTTTTTTTTTTTTTTTTTTTTTTATAAGATGATTGCTTGTTTCCTTTCCTGTTAACACGGGAGCCCAGAACCAGTAATGTCCATTTGGCTTAAAGGACTCTAACTAGCAGACACCTGAACCTCTGCCAAAAATCACCTGAAGAATTCTGGAACATGAAAGAACGTCCTTGTCTTTTTATGTGAGCCAACAATGATTTGGTCATTATTAGCATTTAAGTGACCACCAGTTCTGATGTCTTGAAATAATAAACTGCCAAAAGAGGAAATGACCAAACTACAAGTTCTTGGAATTAAACAGGCTACCATAAAAATTCTGGAAGCCAGTACATTGTGGTACACCTATACAATGAAATGTAGCACACATATTGCACATGAAGAAGATACAACAGCTTTCACAATACGTTAAGAGGAGCAAGTCGATCAGTACAAAAGTGTGTGTGGACTGTATTGATTCCCAGGGCTGCTGTAACCTATTACCACAAACTGGGCGGGTTGAAATTTATTCCCTCAAAGTTGTGAAGACTACAATCCTGAAATGAAGGTGTTGGAAGGGCTGTGCTCCCTCCGAAGCTTGTAGCTACCTCACTCCAATCTCTGCCTCTGTTATTCCATGACCTCCTTCCCTGTGTGTGTGTGTCTTTGTTTCCACATGGCCTTCTTAGTATAACTTCCAACTAATTACATATGCCATGACTGTTTCCTAATAAGATCATATAGTAAAGTTTCAAGTGGATGTGAATTCTGGAGGGTCACTGTTCAACCGTGTGTGTGTGTGTGTGTGTGTGTGTGTATACATACCCATTTTAATAAGTGCATATAAAATTCATACACATACCCCACACACTCCTATAAAAGGTAAAAGACATCTTTAATTTCATTTCTACTTTTTCTATAGTGAAAAAATATTGACTTAATATAAAAAACATTTTTTAAAGTAACACTTTTGACATCTACCTTTAAAAAAAATGAGTTTTTTGGGGGTACCTGGGTGGCTCAGTTAAGCATCTAACTCTTGATCTCATGGTTCATGAGATCGAGGTTTATGCCAGGCTCTGTGCTGACAGCTCAAAGCCTGCTTGGTATTCTCTCTCCCTCTCTCTCTCTGCCCCTCTCCTGCTTGTGCTGTCCCTCTTTCTCTCAAATTTGAAAAAAAAAATGTTTTTGTTTTTTACTAATGTCCCATTTTGAGTTTTACTTTGTCTAATCCAACGACAACACTTAATCTTAAGACTCTTTCATAGCATATATACACACACAAATACATATATGAGTCAATATTTTATGGTATTAGGTTTATTATGTTTAGTATACTATCAGTAGCCAAAACTGAAATAATGTAAGCTACGTCTTGAAGACATTGGGTCAACCAGCGTAATATCAGGTGTTTAAGTCTGGAGAGGCAAAAAAAAAAAAAAAAAAAAAAAAAAAAAGTATGCTCAATTGTTGAATTCAAATTTAATTTCTTAAATGTTTTAAAGTCTCTAAGTCAAATTAATTCTAGAAACTAAACCCAGAAACTAGGCATGGGGACAAGATGGGGATGCACTTGACCAAATTTCATTCGTTACATTGGCTCAAATACTGGGAAACTCCTAACATACAACATCTATTCTAGAACTAACTTTATCCACCAACTCTTCTTATTCTTCAGACTTTGTCTACAGTAATAGCTCTAGTTATTTAGTCAAAACGTTCATATGGGCTTCTCTTAAGTAATTTGCTTTCCCTTAATTATGCTGAATGCTCGTGAATTGCTTGGTTTTTTTTTTTTTTCTTTCTGTAGTTTTCTCAAGTTTAACAAAACATTCTAAACTCTATAGAGACCATGATCCCCCACATTTGTTAAATGACAACAGTATATTAAATTTTGTCATTTGCTCCTGTAAATCCTCAGACTGAAAAAGTGCGAATAAGAAAAAGGAGGCTTCAGGCTTCAGAGGCACCTGGGTGGCTCAGTCGTTTGAGCATCTGACTTCAGCTGAGGTCATAATCTCTCGGTTTGTGAGTTTGAGCCCACATCAGGCTCCTGCTGCCAGCGTGGAGCCCACTTCAGATCCTCTGTCCCCCTCTCTGTGCCTCCCCTGCTTGTGCTCTCTAAAAAATAAACATTTAAAAAAAAAAAAAAAAAAAAAGGAAAGGAGACTTCAAGAAACTTCTGTGCTTCCACTCTTTACCAAACCTGAGGGTTTTACCATGAATCTGCTCCTGTTGTTGCTGTACCTTTTTCAGCTTGGACATGGCACAAGTTTTATCCACTCTTGACTCAAATGCTCAGTATCTGCACTTCTCTTGGGGAATTATAGCATTAACACACTGATGCATGAAGTGTGTTAACTTTTGATCTGTAAGAAAGCAATAGAGTGAAGGGGTATTGCAAGGTGTGTGTGTAAACTGATTTTTGTTGGGTACATCTGATACAAAAGTCTGTTAGCCTCTTCATTATAGTGAGTAAATGGCAAATGAGTTCATTGATTTAAAAGCAAAACAAGGGGCACCTAGTTGGCTCAGTCAGTTGAGCGTCCAACTTGAGCTCAGGTCATGATCTCACAGTTGGTGAGTTCGAGCCCCACATCGAGCTCAGTGCTGACAGCTTGGAGCCTGCTTTGGATTCATATTCTCTCTCTCTCTATCTCTCTCTCTCTCTCTCTCTCAAAAATAAATGCAAAACAAATAACAAACACCTCTTCTACTCCAGTATCATGGAAGATAGGATTGGTATCTGGTTGCCCAAACGAGTAACTAGGGACAGGAGAGAAGGATGAACTGTGATTCTAGGGTAGAATTCGGGGAGATGGGAAGAAATCCATTCTCTGAACAAACTGTGAATCCTTTTACCTGGGAAAGGAAGTTTTGGGAACGATGGCCTGGTGAACTGGTGACAAAAGTGTGTGCCTGATTTTGATAGCATTTCCCTATTGAAACACCCATTTGGCTGAACGTTACTAATCTTAGCTTAAATAACTGAAATTTACATTTCCTGTTCTCCTAATGTGCAGCCATCTTGTATGTAATTCACAGGATGTTCTCTGGGGCGGGGCATGGGTTTGATGGAGAAGTTCATCAGTACCTTGTCACATTTATGTAATATTTATGAAGTTTAATGTTATACTGTTTTGCCAATTGGCCATTTTGGTCTGTGTCAGAGTCTACTATGAGAAGAATTAAGACTAAACCGCATGAACAGGGCTGGAGGGAGATGGAGGTACATTAGCCACTTTGAAGTCAGATTTACCAGAATATATTTTAACACTGGCGTGCACATCCCTCATCCTTTTACTCTTAATTTTATTGGTATTTCACTTTCCATTTCCATTTCAAAATGTTCTCATGAGTTTAAAAATGAATTTTACCATAATAAAGAGCTTTGGATAGGCACCAGCCTCTAAGAGTGAAATACCAAGAGATGTATTTTTTCAAATAGATTTCTCTAAACATGTAGTCAAGACACTGATGTTTTTTATTAGGGTTGGGAAAAAATTGTAAGTGGTAATGTACGTGCTCTCTATCCATTTTGACTAAACTAATACAAAAGCATATTGAGATAGTTGAGTCTGAGATAAGTAGTAACCAGAAATGCAAAATATGGTGATTCCTAAAATATTAGCATAGCATATTTATATGTTACAGCTGGCAGGTTTTTGAGCCAAAAATTGTTCCCGGTAATAAACTAAGTAGTCACCCAAATCTCTACATTTTGGGCTCTTCTTCAGGAAAACTCACTTGGTTAAAGTGAAAATGTACAAGGAGGCCTTGGTAGAGCTATAAAAAGGAAAAATGGTTTTATTGAAGAACACAGTTGTATGCCGTTTGGAGTTCTTTTTACGTCCCACTTACTCTAATGACAGAGTAGAAAGGGGCTTTGTTGAGAGAATCAAGAATCCTAGAACCTGCCCTGGCTCCAAATCCCTGTCCTTCCACTCAGCGGTGAGTGGACAGGTCACTAGACCAGAGTCTGTGCGTCTTTTCCTACCTCATGGCATGAGAGCAGTAGCTATCCCGTAGCACTGCTGTGCAGACGAAAGGAGAAAATGTGTGTTACACACGCCGGTGAAGAAAAAGACATCTGAAGAGACGAGGCACATGTGTCCCAAGTTTACGAACCCGGCTCCTAGAAGCCAATGCCCCTGCTTCCTAGATCAGTGCGCTCAGTGAAGCTGCAGTACAGCTACTGAGCTTTTCATATGCATGTTGGAGACCTGAAAGATGGCACATTTCTCTGCATGATTCTTTCTTTTTTAGACCTAGAACACTGAGGCCTTGAATCTGATCAACCCTAATGCATTCCCTCCTAATTATCTCACATACTCTGCCTTACGAGGTATGATTTTAGGTACCCTGTGAATTTCCCCTCCCCACGAAACTCTCCCACACATACATTCATTGGGCATTTACTTTTTGTTGTGCCCCCACTATGTGCCTACTTTAGACAAAGGAGATACAGTAGTAAACAAAATACATTCTATAAAGGATCTGCCTTTGCAGAGCTTACATTGTGGGGGCAGGAGGTAGTGGACAGACAACAAACAGATGAGATCATGACAGACTGAGTTAGTAGCACAAAGACAAGAACAGTGTGATGTGGGAATACTTGGAGGAAGCCCCTTCAGAGAGAGGGTGGTCAGGGAGGGCTTGCTTAGGAGTTAGATTTGAGCTGAATCTGAAGCACGAGATGCAGATGCTAAGTGCTGGGAGAGACCTCTTCCTTTGCCTAAGGTCTTGAAGGTTTGTCCTTGAAGCTATCATCCCTCATTTGCTTTTTTCTTAGCATAAGGTTTAGAGAAGGCAGACAGCTGAAAGTGCTAAGTACCTGAGGAGGGGTCAGCACTACCAAGAGCACACAGTAGCTAGGAATCTGGAAGGGGGGAGATGGACAGTACCAAAGAAAACAATTTACCTAACACACAACTTTGCCTAGTGTTGGCATATCCATCACATACTCTTTGGTATATCTTATGCACCTAATTGTATGCATGATGGATTAATGACTGAGCATGATCGTCCTCCATGGTGGGTGCTTCACCCATGCCCTAAAGGGTTGGCCTGGGGTTATGCTGGGGGGAGTGGTAGGGGCACTTGGGACCTGACTGGCAATGACTTGGATCATGGGAGAGAGCTAAGGTCAGGGTGAGAGGGAACAGGGCCAAGTAGGGCTGGGAAAATAAACAGAAGGCATATGGTCAAGAACGAGTGGATGGACTGGGAGCCAAGTTGGGGGCGGGGGTAAGGGGGAGCACTGAGCAAAAGTTGGTGCCCTGAGGAAACCAGCCAAGCGCTGTGGCATGGGAATGAGCTCTGGGTCATTGAAATTATTTTCAGAGCATGGACCAAGCCACCCACTGTTTGAAACAGATGGACATTTAGGCAAATAGAATCAGCTATAATCAGCTGCACTTCTGACCATAAGAAGAAATGTATGCCTGGTGTGTGTGTGTGTGTGTGTGTGTGTGTGTGTGTAAGGCCGTGGCCTTTTACTCTTTTGTTATATGCAGCTGAGTTTCATATCGGTGAACATCACACATGCCACCAAGAACTGTTTTAGAATTCAAAAATTTCTTCATTCTTGGGATAAAAGCCAAGTTTCCAAGTCATTTCAAGGCTATAACTATTGACTCATTAATTCCAAGTTTAAAAACATCAAAACATATATATGCTGTTTTGAAAGTCGTATTTATTTGTTTTGTCTACTTAGAATATTGTGGGCACTCAGGCTAAGTCAGGCACCTACTGAATAGTATCTAATGGGGTTCAGGCAGGTAATGACATGGCTGTCAAAATGGAGGTGGATTTTCAAGGCTAGTTATAGAAACTCCTTTCACAGGTGATTGGAGAAATCTTTTAATCATTCTATTTTTAAATTTTTTTTAATGTTTATTTCGACAGAGAGAGTGTGAGCGGGGGAGAGGGGCAGAGAGAGAAGGAGACACAGAATCCAAAGCAGGCTCCAGGCTCCAAGCTGTCAACACAGAGCCCGACACAGGGCTCAAACTCATGAACCCATGAGATCATGACCTACGCCGAAGTCAGACCCTTAACCAACTGAGCCACCCAAGTGCCCCTTAATCATTCTATTTTTTTAAAAAAGGTACTTGGGGGACACCTGGGTGGCTAAGTCAGTTAGGTGTCTGACTCCTGATTTTGGCTCAGGTCATGATCCCAGGGTCATAGGATTGAGCCCTGCATCAGCCTTTGCGCTGGGTGTGGAGTCTGCTTAAGATATTCATTCTCTCTTGGGGCACCTGGGTGGCTCTGTTGGTTAAGCGTAGACTTCGGCTCAGGTCATGATCTCGTGGTCCGTGAGTTCAAGCGCCACATCAGGCTCTGTGCTGACAGCTCAGAGCCTGGAGCCTGCTTCAGATTCTGTGTCTCCCTCTTTCTGCCCTTGCCTTGCTCACACTCTGTCTCTCTCTCAAAAGTAAATAAATGTTTAAAAAAATATATATTCATTCCATCTCCCTCTCCCCTCTCCCCTCTCCCCTCTCCCCTCTCCCCTCTCCCCCCTCCCCCTCCCCCCTCCCCCCCTCCCCCTCCCTCTCCCCCCCTCCCCCTCCCTCTCCCCCTCTCCCCCTCTCCCCCTCCACTCATACACATGCCCTGGAGCATTCTCTCTTTCAGAAAAAAATTGTACTTGGGATACACGGTGGTGATACGGCAAGAGCAAATTGAATCTGTTTTTAAAAGTAACAGTTAATTGTAAAAGATAGGAGCATCATGAAAGAAAAGAGTATTTTCTGTTCATATTTACTGAGAGGTGGCAGTTATTAGCTAGAGTTAAGACTTCAGAGTGTCAGACTAAGTGAAACTTTGTGCACACATTAAAAGCATTATCATTGAGTGATGACTGATACCGAAGAACACATTAATAATTGCGGGGGGCTGCCTAGAAAAGCCTGGAATAACAAGCAGGCAACTCCGGCCTCTGATAAAACTCATGTTTCTCCAAGCAGCTTAATAGTAAAGTTTTCCTTTCATTGGTTTTCTTCACCGGCTCTACGTGGTGAATAGCCTAATCTTGAGAAAATACATCGCAGTATCCGTTTTAACAGAATATGTGTGTTTTATCATTGTGGCCATGTCCTGGTGTTTCTGTCGTCCTTGTCTGGGGTCAGTACTGCGCTCAGCTCTGCTCCTCAGGCTGGTGGAGCTCTCCAGGGAGGGTCCTTGCCTGGAGGAGTTAGTCTTGTGTTGTGTGTCTAATCCCATAACAGTCACAGAGCCCCGTAAAAATAAAACAGATGCACATCTGCCCACAGCGGCTTAAGTGTGTTATTATTACCTGAAGACAATAAATGACCTCTTAAATTCTCATCCCAGCCCTACAATTCATGCATCCGTCAGTTACTCCACAAGTTAAATGGAAGCTCTAATACCCAATTTTAAATGAAACTCAATATGGTTTCTCTGATGTCTCTCCAGGGAGATTTCATCTTGTCAAGGTTTGTCTTTCAGAGATACCCTCTTTGACTCTAGCTTCACTAGGTCCTGATCTCCCTCCTCATACAAATAGTGTGTCCCTGCCCCCACATTTCAGGTCACAAGTAAAGAGAAAGTGATGAATTGAGAATTATCTGGAGATAGTCTTTCCTTGGTGGAATGTTTAAATCCTACTCCTCATGGTATTGAATCTAGAGAATGAATTATGCACAGCTGAAAAGCAGGGAAGTTTCTGGTTCAGGGGACACATTTACACGTCACTCCCTGCTGATGCCCAGTTCATTATGAGGGACAGCCACGGGAGATTTCACATCCGCCTTTTGTTAGAGAGGGAGCCAGGAAGGAGGCACTCAGGCAGAATCGTGTCGTGTTGATACAAGGCTTTTCAAACGAAAACTCCCTGATTTAAGTGTCTGCTGTGGAACTGAATCTCTTTTTCCCCTCAGATTGAGTTGATAACACAGATTCTAATGCAGAAGTGGTCTTGGAAGAAAACTTGGGGTTTCTTCCTTGGGCTTCATGTTTTCAAAATATTTATAGGTTATTTTAGAATGATGCCACTTGTAAGAGAAGGAAATAGAGCTAACGATTGGCTAAATCTCTTTGTAAACGTTTATGGTATTTGTGAATCCTTTGAAGTATTTGCAAAATGGCCATTTCTGTTAAAAGGACACAAAATTACTTCTGAATCAAAAGCTATGTTTGCAAGTGTGTTTGAAGTTACATACCCCCACCCCCACCCTTTCTTTACCTGGTAGTAGGAACAGGCCAACCTTGACAAACCTTAAAAACTGAAGGCAGAGTAGACCCACCCATCATGTGAGACAAGAACTAAAAGTGAGGCCTTGACCTGGACCATGTGTAAGTCCAATGATTGGTAAACAAAAGGTGTTCTTATGGCTCCCTGGTGCTTCTTCCACCTTGGCACGTATGGAGACATGGTACAAACGACTTCTGAGACACTTTGAAATGAACATTAATACCTGGTCAGCGGGACATGGCTTCCTGTGAAGCAGTGAAATCTTTAAATGTCATTGAGGAAACCACTTGGGTTATGGATTATTATCAGGGCTTCAGGAATCCTTATGTGCTCAAACTAAAGTAAGTTTCTCAGGTGAAAGAAAAACCCCCATTATTCTTTGTACCTCTTTCCCAGGCTGCTCTTTGTTTTCACTTATGCGAAACCGGGTGAAGGGTGCATTGCATGTGTTTAGCCTAGACTGGTAGAGGTATATTCTCCCAGTGATGGGGGAGCGTGTTGCAAATAGAGATTGTTATGAGAGAGAAGACAGACGGTCACCAATATGGGTATAGCTGTCAGATGTCAGTATAAAATGTGTGAATGGAATGTATTGGCATAGAGTGGGTTGAATTTTCAGAACCTTTTATATCGCATGTGAAGTTTCCAGTTGCATTCAGACTCCTGTAGGCAGTGGCATGAAGAAGGTAACTTATGTCAGGAAGGTGCTTTAATGGTTCCGCTTCAGAATGGGTTTGGGTTCAATCTAAGCCAAACGGAGCCTCCTTACCAGAGCAGCAGACTACAGTAGTCAACCACTTAGAGAGGGCTGTTCTTCTGCAGATGGTCGTGTCTAAACTTGGGAAGCCTGGCAGACTCAGACGTTAGTTGTAGGGGGAAGAAATCAAAATCAAAATAAGTTCCACATGCTTCCTTTCCAAAATTAATTTCTCAGACTCCTCTCCTTATAGCCGCACATCCAAAACAGGACCAGAGCCAGGATCCTGGGACACCTGGCTTATCCTGAGCCTTGCCCAAAGAAACACTATTTCCTTCAAAAGGGAGTGATCGGTCCATGTGTGAAGGGAGGAAATGAGGAAAACTCGCTGCCTCCCACCCCCACCCCCCACGTATGGCTGTGATTTATTTGTAAGGGTTAGGTTGGGGCCCAGAGAGAAAATGAATTATGGAAGAAATAATTTCACTTAAGGGCCACACATGATGCTAGAGGACATCTTCTGTATTTGTCAAAATTTAGAGAGACGCTCCTCTGCAATAATTCACAAACCTTGCCAAATTTATTCTTGGACAACAAAATTGTAGGATATTTTGTAATGGGTTTAAGGGCCCATAACTGGTAAGGTGATAAAATTCATGCTTTGATTTCCATGGTGTGGGGCTTGCCAAGTCTTTATCCAGGCTTTGCTCAGTAGGCTAACTCAAGTCTGTCCCATAAAATTCCTTTTGTTTCAGTAAGCAGAAATGCACTTTCTAATTTATATGGCTGGATAACCGCTGCAAAGCATGGACTGGCTGTACTTCTTTGTGCCCTGCCCACCACCACGTGTTGAATACAGAGACAAAATCAACACATTGGCCCCGGCCTGAGGCTGTCCTTTTTCTGAAGGCACTCTCCATGGGCAAGTCAGAACTGTGACTTTGTGTGCTGGAGGTACACAGGGATTTCTGTTTTTCTGTGTTTTTCTTTCTCCTGATTGCAAAATAGATTTATAGCCAGCTTTGCAGAAAGACCCTCCAAATATCATGAAAACCGTGTATTAATATATTGTGGTTATTGGTTTATTTTTAAGTAGGAACAGTGAATGCGAGTTCATTTTAAAATTTAAATGCCAGTCAAAATATGGTGTCCCAAAGACCATCGTGCTTCAGAATTGTCTTCTGTCTACTTTCAGTGGTGCTGTACTTACTAGGTTTTAAACACACAGTGATCTGGTTAAAAATCTGACTGAAAGCCACAAAGTAGAGGGCTTCCTTTTCTGCACGGATGGCACAAAGAGAAGTGTTTCTGGCCCAGAGACCAGATTGCAGGTTATGGAAGAATAAACTGTTGTTTCTGTGTAAAAGACATGCTGACGATCCAAACAGAATAAACCTTGCACGGTGTATTCTCTTTATTTTGTAGAATTTGGTATTACTTACCTTTCTTAGCCATTTATATTTCTTGACTGAGTCTTCGGAAATTAGTAAACTTTAAAATTAGTATTTTGAGGGGTGCCTGGCTGGGTCAGTTGGAAGTCTAGGTACTATCTGTCACTGTGTAGAATTAGTACAGTATTATTAACTGTATTCCCCATGCCATATATTACATCCCCAGGACTTATAACTGGAAATGTGTACCTCCTGACCCCCTTGACCCATTTCACAGGCACCCCCTCTTTCCCATGTAGCAGTTATCACTGTGTTCACTCTATGAGTCTGGGTTTTGTTTTCTTAGACGTGAAATCATTTGTCAATCATTCTTATAAGTGAAATCGTTTGTCTTTTCTGTCTGACTTAGTGTGAAACTCTCATAGTCCATCCATGTTGTCACAAACGACAAGATTTCCTTTTTTGTGGCTGAGTAGCTCTGGTGTGTGCGTGTATGTGTGTATCATCACATCGTTAAGATTCATGGACACTTAGATTGTTCCATGTCTGGGCTATTATAAGTAATGTTGCAGTGAACATAGGGGTGCATGTGTCTTTTCAAATTAGTGTTTTTGTATTCTTTGGCTAACCACCCAGAAGTGGAATTGCTGGATCATATGATAGTTCTATTTTTAATTTTTTGAGGAACTCCATACTATTTTCCATGGTGGCTGCGCCAGTTGATGCCCACCAACACTGTGTGTGGATCCCTTTTCTCCACGTCTTCATCAACACTTGTTATTTCTTGTCTTTATGACGCTGGCCATTCTAACAGGTGTGCAGTGATACCTTTTTAAAAAAATGTTTTTAATGTTTTTGTTTATTTTTGAGAGAGGGAGAGAGCACGAATGGGGGAGGGCAGAGAGAGGGAGACATAGAATCCAAAGCAGGCTCCGGGCTCTGAGCTGTTGGCACAGAGCCCGACATGGGGCCGAAACTCACAAATTGCGAGATCATGACCTGAGCTGAAGTCCGACGCTAAACCGACTGAGCCACCCAGGTGCCCTGGCGTGCAGTGATATCTTATTGTGGTTTTGATTTTCATTTCCCTGACAATTTATGGTGGGCATCATCAAAAAGGTGGAGTACCTTTTCGTGTGCCTGTTGGTCATCTGTATGCCTTGGAGAAGGAATGTCTATTCAGTTCCTCTGCCCATTTTTTATTTGGATTAGTTTGTTGTTACTTAGTTGTAGAAGTTCTTGATATATTTTGGATATTAACCCCTTATTGCTTAATTCATTTACAAATGTCTTCTCCCATTCAGTAGATTGCCTTCTCATTTTGTTGATGGTTTGCTTTGTCGTGCAGAAGCTTTTTAGTTTTATGTAGTTACACTCAGCTATCATTGCTTTTGTGGTCCTTGTCTTTGGAGTCAGATCTGAAAAAAAACATTAAGACCAACAAGCTTACCACCTGTTTTCTTCTAGGAGCTTTATGGTTTCACATCCCCATATTCAACTTTGTAATCCATTGTAAGTTAATTTTTGTATATGGGTAAGGTAGTGGTCCAGTTTCATTTGCAAGTAGCTGTCCAGTTTTCCCATCACCATTCATAGAAGAGATGGTCTTTCCCTGTTGTATAGTCTTACCTCTTTTGTCTTAAATTAATTGATCATACATATATGTGTAGGTTTATTTCTGGGCTCCCTATTCTGTTCCATTGCTTTATGTATCTTTTTTAAAAAAATTAAAAAAAAAATTTTTTTACACTTTATTTATTTTTGATAGAGACACAGCACAAGTGGGGGAGGGGCAGAGAGTTGGAGACACAGAATCCGAAGCAGGCTCCAGGCTCCAAGCTCTCAGCATGGAGCCCGAGGTGGGGCTCAAACTCACAAACCACGAGATCATGACCTGGGCCAAAGTCAGACACTTAACCAACTGAATCACCCAGACCCCTAAAAAATTTTGTTTAATGTTTATTTTTGAGAGAGCATGAGCAGAGGATCGATCCTAAGTGGGCTCTGTGCTGATAGCAGCGAGCCCACTGTGGGGCTCAAACTCACAACCTGTGAGATCAGGACCTGAGCCAAAGTCGAACGCCCAACCAACTGAGCCACCCAGGGGCCCGTATGTGTCTGTTTTTATACCATTACTATTCTGTTTGGATTAATATAGCTTTGCGATATAGTTTGAAACCAGGGGGCATGAGACCTTGGGCTTTATTCCTCTTTCTCAAGATTGCTTTGGCTATTTGGGGTCTTGTGTGCATCCATACAATTTTTTATGTTCTAGTTCTGTAAAAAATGCCATTGGAATTGCATTGAACCTGTAGATTGCTTTGGGTAGTATGGGCATCTTAACAATATTCTTCCAGTCCAAGAATATCTCTCCATTTGTCGGGATCTTTTTCAATTTCATTCATCAGTGTCTTATATGAATTATTTTAACTCCTACCTTCAGAAAGACTGGGTATCCACATTTGTCAGGGAAGACTATAATTCCTGCCCTGCTTTCCTCATAGGATTCTTTCAAGGATCAAAATGGGAGCATGAAATCATTTAAAAATAATAGAAAAATTCCTCGTGTTATCCAAACATTTCTGAATAATCAGGAGCTGGTACTTGTGTATTGTAATCTAGATTGACAGTGAAAAAATTATAATGAAATCTTAGGATTTTAGAATGTGTCCACAGAAAAGCTAAGACCAGTAAATACACTCTCACCAGCCCTGAGTTTAATACTTGGAAGATCAGTTTCCTTCCGTGACCTGTGTGGTCACCTGAATAAATTAGGCTTGAATATGTTGAAGTTGCACCTGTAGGAAAAGTGGGAGCTGAAGGAATTGGGAAGAGCAAAGCATGGATGGCAAAGCAGGAATGGAATTCTTTTTGTATTTTGGAACCACCTCACTTCCTAGGGGTTAGGAAGAGCACCAGCCCTTCTGCGGAGAGGGGGCCTGGACCCAGCACTCTGCCTCAAAAATCAGAAGGCTTTGCACCTTGAGATGAGAACTAATAAAGGGAGCAAAAGACAACCACAAAGTGAAATGAATTGTGACTATCTTGGTGACATTTGGAGGAAGGTAGATAAAAATATTCTACTCAGCATGGATTGTAAATAGAAATTATCTGTATGGTTCCATGGCTATTAGTTTGAAGTAGGTATGGAAATCTATTTATTTGATGCATTGTCGTTGTTTTATTTTAGAAAACCTAATAGAAGCTTCTGGCTTTCTGAGTCGGTAGAGCATGTGACACTTGATCTTGGGATCATGAGTTCAAGCCCCACACTGGGTGTAGAGCTTACTTTAAAAAAAAAAAAAGGAAGAAGGAAAGAAGGAAAACTTAACTTTCCTTCCCTCACCCTCACTCTTGGTCTGCCCTCCATTCTGCTTTTCCCACAGGTCCCCTAGTGCCGGTTGCTCTTACTGTCACTGTTGGGGGTGGGGTGAGTTGATTCTGGGGACTGCAGCTGTGTTGGTTAGAGAGGGGATGTGGCAGAGGCTAGAGTGGTGAGTCTAGTAACTGATTAACAGTTTTTCTGAAGCAAAAATCAGGTGCTATTTCATTGTTTGTCTGGTCTTCCCAATTTTACTTGCTTTTGTAGATATGAAAGATTGTTTATTTAGATATGAAAGATTGTTCCCCTTAGGTGAATGTTATCAAGAAACACCCAGAGGAGATGTGATTCATTGACAGAACTTCTAGCAAATGAATGACCTGCTTCCCTCTTCTCATGGCTACCTGTTCCTTTGTTGCACATTTCTGTTAGGAAACCACAGAACGTCTCTACTCACTTGTATATAGATTATCTGTCTAAAACACAGACCTGACAGTATTGCTCCTGCTTTGTGGTTGGTTGTTTTTAAATCATCTGGACCAAAAATATTGTCCCAATTTGGCTAGATGTCACCTAGCACAATTCTGGACCCCGATGCCTCACCCTGCAACAATACATTGCATGGTAAAGCAAAAGCTTTGCAGTACTGCCTAAAGAAGAAGTCATCAGAAACATACATCAACTGCCAAAAGTTATACCTGTAAAAGAAAATTAAGCAGTTCAAAATGTTCTAAATTTTGAATTATCTCTACTGAGATTTTACATAATTTACATAGTCATACAAAGTTGACTAGGTATTAAAAGCAAATGGTTTTGTGTAATAAATGATAGACTAAAACAACACACGTTATTAACCAGAAACTCAAAAACCTTTCATATGTTGTATAAAAGTAGTAACAATGGTCACATTATCTGAAATGCCAGTATCGTGAGGTTTTGTTTTTTGTTTTAGGTCTTCAGGGGAAGAGAATTTTAGAGATAAGGGTGCTTCTGGGGATGGATGAATATTTTTATTTAAAAATAAAATCTTTCGCACTGCAAGTAGAAAGCAGATCTTTATTGCTGTAGGCTTAATAAGCACTCCAAATAGAAGCCTTTTATAAATTCAAAGATTTTTGTGTAAAACGAGATTTTTCTGTCATATATCGCCGTGCTTAAAAATATTTATCTCTACCTTTTGTGACTAAAGAAAGAAGGAACGCTTGGAGAAATTCCTGGTTTTAGGCCTAAGGTGAGAAATGTCCAAGTTGGGCCTGGTACATTTTGCCATCCCAGAAAGCAAAGAAGTTATCAGAGACTCCCAGGACTTTGTCAGCAGAACTCAGAAACCAGCTTGAATAAGTTCTTACAAGCTTACACATCAGTAAAGACATAAACTGTGGTGGGTTGAAACGTGGATTGAAACCTACTTGCTAGGAGTTCCTAATTATACTTCAGAATTAAAAACCTCATTAGTCATGTTGGGAGACTATTAGAGAACTACCTCGTTGTTTTGAAAAAAATGGTCAATAAAGCGAATCATTTGTTAATATGACCAGTACCTCAGAGGGGAAATTTCTCTTTGTAGAATTATGCTAGGTAGTAAATCAAAAATGAGTGACAGAATATCACTTTGAAGTCTCTAAACAAATATCATTAATGGTTAACAATATCCCAAAAGGAGTCAGACATTATGTGCCTCCTGATGGAAGTTCAAACACTGCAAGTAAGTAGTCCTGCCTCCAAACCCCCAATTAGAACTTGAATCATATCTGGCCTCTAGATCAAATGACCCATTTATAGAATGGCATGCAGTGAGCAAAATCCAGATTGTGGAAACTGTACAAGACAACCCACTTCCTTCAACTATGTATATATATATATTTTTTTATTTATATTTATATGTTTATATGTTTATATTTACATATATGTTTACATGTATATGTTAGAAATGGAGAAGAAATTATAAGATAATGCGTATTTGATATTAAGAAATTATTTTTACTTTTAGATGTGATAATGCTATTTGAAGTTTTTTCAAATGTCCTTATCTTTTAGAGACACATACTGAAATACTTGTACACAAAATGATAAGCTTGGTATTTACTTCAAAATAGACTGGCTTGGGGAATGGAGGGTAGGCTTTGGGATGGAGAGTATTGACTGTAGCTTAAATGGAGTAGGATTGGCCAATATTAGTAATTGTTGAAGCCAAGAAGTGAAGACAACTGGTTTGTTATTCTGTTCTGTCTACTTTCATATGTTCAAAAACTTTCAAAATAGGATTTATATATATAAAATTTTTCAAAATGAAAGTTTATGCACACATTTTGCATAAAATTATGTCAAGTGTTAATATGTTGCACAGAACTAGTAAAATCACAAGGTTTCAACCAGGTTTAAACATTAAAATTCTTTTACTAGAGTACAGCTGTTAGAATGCCGAAATCTAAAACACTGACAGGGGCGCCTGGGTGGCTCAGTTGGTTAGGCGACCCACTTGGTCTCAGGTCATGATCTCACGGTTCATGGGTTCAAGCCCCACATCGTGCTGACATCACAGAGCCTGGAGCCTGCTTCAGATTCTGTGTCTCCCCCCATCTCTACCCCTCCCCTGCTCACGCTCTGTGTCTCTGTCTCTCAATAATAAATAAACGTTAAAAAAAAAAAAATTTAAAACACTGACAGCACCAAATGCTGGTGGGAATGTGGATCAACAGGAACTCTCATTGATGGCTGGTGGGAATGCAAAATGGGCACAGCCACTTTGGAAGACATTTTAGCAATTTCTTATCAAAGTAAACATTCTTATCATATATTCCATCAGTAGGGCTTTTTGGTATTTATCCAAATGAATTGAAAACTTATTTCCAAACAGAAGCCTGCACATGGATGTCTGTAGCAGCTTTATTCATAATTGCCAAAATTTGAAAGCAACCAAGATGACCTTCAGTGAGTGAGTGGTGCCTTCACACAGTGTAACAGAGCTCAAAAGAGATGAGCTGTCAGGCCATGAAAAGACGTGAAGGAGCCTTAAACGCACATCACTAAGTGAAAGAAGCCAATCTGAAAAGGCTACATGCTGTGTATGATTCCAACTGTATGATATTCTGGGAAAGGGAAAACCATGGAAACAGTAAAAAGATCAGTGACTGTCAGGGATTGGTGGGAGGAAGTTATGAATCAGCGGAGCAGAGGATTTTTAGATGGGTGTTGTGTTTCCCTAAACTACTCCGTGCAACACTACAATAGTGGTTACATGTCATATATGTGTGAAAACCCATAAAATATAGGACACCAAGAGTGAACCCTAATGTAAACTATGGACTTTGGGTGATAATGATGTATCAGTGTAGGTTCGTTGATTGTAATAAAGGTACCAGCTGGTGTGGGATGTTGATAGTAGGGGAGGCTGTGTGTGGGGGGACAGAGGGTGGGTATATGGGAAAAGTCTCTACTTCAATTGAATTTTCTTGTGAACAGCTGTAAAAACCAATGACACAAAACTATAGATAACAAAATATTTTGAACAAAACCTTTTCTGTATATGCCACTCTGATGAAAAGTTGGGGAAATCGGTATCATGAAATGGTCAGAGAAATATATTAACATTAGTCTTCTTTCCCAGTTTCATAAAGGGGAGATCTATGCAGTTAGGCAGTACATGTCTTTCAAATTATTCAAATGTTTTTATACTTTTTGTAAAGGCTTTGTCCAAAGCTTTGAGAGAGAGAGAATGCTAGGTGAGAATTTTTTTCTAATGAAACCTATATGAAGCCTGTTTCTGAAGTGGGTTTTCTCTAAAGCTGATTTAAAAAAGTAAGTTTGTAGCTAACCTACTGCCCTGCTTATCTTACATGGGATGGGGGGAGTCGGGGAGCACATGCCTGCATTCAGCAATTTTATCGAAAGCCTACTCTGTCTGAACTGGACTAGGCACCAGGGGTATACAAAGAATAAAATGGACAAAATCCCTGTCCCCATGGAGCTTCTGTCCTGTGTCTGCGAATAGAGAAAAAGAATAGGAGATAATGATGACGCCCCTTAATGAAGTGGCATTGAGGGGAGCTTCAAAGAAATGAGGGAGAGTGCACTTCAAAACTGGGGAATGGTCCTGGCTGCAGCCACAGCAAATGCAAAAGCCTTGAGGAGGAAGTGAGGAGAGTCCAAGCCAGAGTCACAAGGCTGGTCTGGATGGAGTGGAGTGAGGGACAGTGACTGGGAGCAGAATGTAGAAAGCCTTGTAAAGCTTGGTAAGAACTTCAGATTGTGCTCTGAGATGAGCAACCAGTGGAGGATTTTTTATTTATTTATTTTTTTTAGAGAGCACACAAGCAGGGGAGAGGACAGAGAGAGGGAGAGAGAAAATCTTTAGCAGGCTTCATGCTCAGCAAGGAGCCTGATGCAGGACTCAGTCCCATGACCCTGGGATCATGACCTGAGCCAAAAATCAAGTGTTGGACACTCAATTGACTGAGCCACCCAGGAGCGCCTGGAAGGTTTTTTTTTTTTTTTTTTTTTTTTTTTTTTTTTTTTTTTAAATTTTTTTTTTTCAACATTTTTTATTTATTTTTGGGACAGAGAGAGACAGAGCATGAACGGGGGAGGGGCAGAGAGAGAGGGAGACACAGAATCAGAAACAGGCTCCAGGCTCCGAGCCATCAGCCCAGAGCCTGACGCGGGGCTCGAACTCACGGACCGCGAGATCGTGACCTGGCTGAAGTCGGACGCCTAACCGACTGCGCCACCCAGGCGCCCCTGGAAGGTTTTAAATTAAGAGAAAGCATCTGATTTTTGCCAGTAGGATAGCTCTGGCTGCTGTGTTGAGAACACGTGGTGAGGAGGCAAGGGTGCAAGTTGGGAGGCCAGTGAAAAGACTATTGCCAAACATCAGGTGAGCATTGACCGAAGTTTGAAAATACTTGGAAGGTAGAGCCAGTAGAATTTGCTGGTGGATTGGATGTGGTGGTGAGGGAGACGGAGGAGGCAAGAATGGGTGTTGTGTTTTTAGCCTGACCAACTGGATACAGTGGAGCTCCCATTTACATCCCCAAAGAGGAGTGCAGGAGGAGGCACTGTTTGCAGGTGCTTGTAATGAAAGTACAGTGAAGTTGTGTACAAGATAAAGGGGACTGTAGTGCACACGGTTAGGGACCTTTTTAATACCACACATAGACTTAAGGATGAAAATGAGACTTTAAATTACATCAGAAAAATCGGTATCTCAGAACCTAAAAAACATGGGAGTCCGGGGCGGGGGGTGGGGAGGTGTGGGATAATACTGCATGAACAACACATGAAATTTAATGGTATCATAACAAATATGTAGAAGAGAGAGAAAGAAGAGAAAAGACTCAGCCAAAGCAGACATTTTAGAGTCTGGACCAGGGTTCCTGACCTTGAAATGGGTATCTTTTATGTTCCGGAGTTAATTTTTTCCTTGTCTTTTTCTAGTTGGGGAATGGCGGTCAATGTGTATTCTACCTCGATAACCCAAGAGACTATGAGCAGACATGACATCATCGCATGGGTTAATGACATAGTATCTTTAAACTACACAAAAGTGGAACAGCTTTGTTCAGGTAAGAGATTATTTTATTAAGCCTGTATTTACCTAAATGTTTACTGCTATCATCTGGAATATTAGTTTATGAACCGCAGATGATACATCTTGGGTGGGGAAAAAAGAATTATCAGTATTGATACATAATTAAAGAGACAAAACTCAGATATAACTAAAAAATGTGTGTGTGTCGGAGGGGGGAATAATAACGGGCATCTAAGAGCATAGAGGCGTCCCAATGCATATTATGAACGGTTTCTGTAATGCCTTGTAATTGGATTTATAGGCTCTTATCTCTCATCCCATCAGCCACCACTCTTGCGTTCCTAAAACACAAGTTGGGTCTTATAACCCCTTCTTTAAAAACCTTCTGGACACCATGTTGTCCTTCCTATAGGATAAAATTCATTGTTTTGCATGGCTGATAAAGTCCTTTCTGTTCTTGCTGCTTCCTGTCTCCTCAGTTTCAACATCTATGTGCCCCCCATCCTGCCTGCTCCCCCTCCCCCGGTGCCTCAGTCCCACAAAATACTCTTTGTTCCCTACAGATGGCCTTTTGCATCCCATAACTTGTTTTCATGCTTCTTTTGCTGAGAAAGTCTTTCTTCTTCTTTTCATTCATGCTAAAATCTCATCGACACTTTAAAATCCAACTCAGTTGTTGTCCCTCGGAAGGATTTCCCAGATTCCCCCAAAACACGGTGCCCACTCTTCCAGAGTAACACTTAACCACACTGTGCCAGAAGGTCCAGCTCCCACTCCTCTGAAGGAACCTGGAGTCCTTGAGGACAGGACTGTGTTTTATTCTTTGTCAGATGCCTAAGGTGGCACCATGCTTGGTATAAAGTAGGTCTGTGGGGAGTACATGTTGAGTTTAAGAGAAAAGTAATTAAGATTTAACATCGATGATAAAGCAGGAGCATGTTACAAAAACGTGCCACTGATAAAGTAATTCATTCTTGGAATGTTTATCAAAGAAATAGTCTTCCTTTGGAAATAGGAAGTGTATTCTACATGTGAACTTACAGGTAAGAGATTTCCTCCCTGGCTCTGACATAAAAATGGTGTTAGAAAATATTCCTGAACTGTGTTCATGTGAAATTCCACAAGGCATAACAGATACAAGGGAGTTAGCAGGTTTAGCTGCCGTAGTGCTGTCTGTGCAACAGAAAGACCTTCTCCTGTCTTTCCTAGGGGGTCATGTGTAAAAGGATTTCATGAAGTGTAGCCAGAATTTGGAAAGCCCCCAGTGGTCACCCTCAGATAAGCCTGAGTCCAACGCCTCCCAGGGAATATATTCTCCTTTCTCCAGGTCAAGATTTGAGAACAGACCAGAGGACAGTCTTTCACTACTATTGACACCTCTTCTCCCGTGATCATTTGTCCCCCGAGGAGGACAGTGAGGTTGGCTGGAACCTACGCATTACCTCACTCCCCCTCTCTGTGCCCAGGCCTCAAACAAGTCCTATGATTTGTGAGGTCGATAATGGATGCTCACCAGCCAGTTCTTTGCCCTTGAGCACAAGCTAAGAAAAGCTGGCTTGGACTGTGAGAACGTGCGAGGTATATATTGTTGGCCTGTTGAAATGACTCCCACAGCCACAGTCAGAAACAACCCCTGTTGCATCTAACTCAGCTGCAGATCTCCACTCAGATTTGATGGCACTCTTCTTGCTGTGCATTCTGGAGCACTCCGGTGTTTTAGTTTTGACTTGCTGGGGAAAAACTGTCGTTAGCGGTTCGTTCCCTTGTTACTAACCCAGATCCCTTCAGCCTCGTAATTGCTTGGAGTTCGTTTCTCCACAGCACCTGGCACATAACTGTTGCCTCAGAAATGCTCCTTTTAGGGGGAATGAAAATCAGTTTGCAACTGCTAGGGGCAAAGACAGGAATGTGTCTTACTCTCAAAGTGGGTGTATGCACATGTGGATAAGGGGAACGGGGTTGGTTATATAGAAAAGAGGCCAGAAGGAAGGAGTTAGGTAGTAAAGGAGCCCCCTAACAGCTTTCTCTCTGATGACCACGGAGAGGTTTTGCTAGCAAATGCAATGAGGGGCCATTTAGGATTTTTAGATAGAGTCGTAATAGATGTAATAGATGTTTGAGTAATATATGTAGTTTCTCTGCAGATCTTTCAGATTTGTAGTAAGGCGAATTCAACAAAATTTTAAGCAGAATTTTGGAAAGATTCTTCTACAGTTATCTTCAAGCACTGGTATGCATTTTGCAACCATTTGTAGCTACATTGCTATCAAGCGTGAGTTGATGGCACACCTGTGGAAACCATTTGGCTCCCTACCGAACAGATAATTGTCATTAAGAGGACTCCCTGGCTACCTAAGGTTACAAGGCTGATGATTTGTTCAGAAGAATAAAGTAGATTTAAAGGTTCCTTTCTGCTCTGAAACAGGTTTTACTATAATCTCTGTACTACAGAGGGTCACGTGTGTTTGTTTGTTTGTTTGTTTGTTTTGTTGTGTTTGCTTAAATCATGTTAATCCGTAGGGTACAGAAGAGGTCTCTTATTTTAGGCAGTAGTTGCCTCAAACTGTGGACCATATGCATGTATCTCCTGTGGGGCTGCTTAAAAATGCAGATTCTTAGGACCCTTGACCTGGCAAACCAGGATCTCCAGATGTGAAGCCTAAAATCTGCATTTTAACAAGCACCCCAAGTACTTCTGTGCTGTAGCCAAGGGCTTGCAGTACATTTTAGAGAAACCCCAAACCACTAAAAATGAAGTTAAAATATCCAAAATCTATCGGGCACGGTTTCCTCATTCATAATTTAGTCTCTGATTCTTCAGCAGTGGCATTTAGCAGGAAGATGCTGTCTTTCTATTTATTTATTTATACCCTTCATTGTTCTAGAAGACATTGAAGACAGCTAGGACAGTGCTATTAGGACAAGAACAAACAAATACTGGTGACCTAAGTGATTTCTCCTCATCATACTTAAAAGTAATCAAATTCTTGGATGGTATTTTTCTCTTCAACTTTTATTTTGATTACTTCAGTTGTCTATGTGTGATTGTATTTTAGTATGCTGTGGTAAAATATAAATTAAGTTCACGTATTTATGGGGCACCTGGGTGGCTCAGTTAAGCGCCCTCTTGGGCTCAGGTCATGATCTCGCTATTTGTGGGTTTGAGCCCCACCGTCGGGCTCTGTGCTGACAGCTCAGAACCTGGAGCCTGCTTCAGATTCTGTGTCTCCCTCTCTCTCTCTCTGCCCCTCCCCTGCTTGCGTTCTGTCTCTCTCTATCTCTCTCTCTCAAAAATAAACAAACATTAAAAAAAAATAATTTCATGTATTTAAACTGATTTTTTTTTCTTATTCAATAAAATTATTTCTTTTTACCAAAGACTTATGCTCTAATTCTGGCAGTCCTCCTTTGGCATTTTTTTCCCCATTTGCATTGTTTTCTATTTCTTTTTTTATTTCCAGCTAAAAGATATCCATCCAGCTAATATTAAAACAAATGACAGCTTTTTTTTAGCTCATAGAAAAGTAACATACGGCTTCTTCATGTTTGTGTTCCTTTTTCTTCAGAATTTTCTGCCTTCATATAGCTTTTGTTTCTTATATAAGCATTTTAAAAGTTCTTTAAAGGAGAGGTGTTGTGAGGTCTAATACTTGGAAATAGATTGTGGTAAGTTGCAAAACAATGGAAGTGACTCACTCTTATCTCCTGTTATTTTATCCCAGCGATGTCACCTTATGAAAGTTTGCTCTGAACAGTAAATCTGGGGAGGCACCTAGGTGGGTCAGTTGGTTGAGCATCTGACTTCATTTCATGATCTCAGGGTTCTTCGGGCTCTGTGCTGACAGCTCGGAGCCTGGAGCCTGCTTCTGATATATTCTCTCTCTCTCTCTCTCTCTCTCTGCCCCTCCCCACTCATGAGCGCATGTGTTTCTCTCTCTCTCTCTCTCTCTCTCTCAAAAATAAACATTAAAAAAATTTTGAACAGTAAATCTGGGTCATACAAATCATGTGCGTATTTAGTTGGCATTTGCTTCTTGTGAAAAGCAACCTTTATGTCTCAAGTAAAAGATTAGGCTGTATAAAATGGAGAGCAGTATATCAGTGGATGTGAATACTACCTATAATAACAGGACACTATACTGCTCACCTAAATCTGTTTTAAAGATGAACAACATATGTGGCTTTCCCCATAGTTGAATAGGGGGTTGAACCACATAAAGTACTAGGTTAATTCAGCTTCAGAACACTTTGTTGTATACTTTGTAAAATTCCTAATGCTTTTAGTGGGGTTGAGATATCTTGTGTTTACTTTCATACACAGCTCAAACCAGTGAACTGAATATTTTATAAGGTACTACAGAGGGAGGATGGACAGCATGGTGCTAAAAATCCCTAAAAACAACTTTAACAACTTGAGATACCATACTGGAGGTGACAGGAAAGGTAGTAGACTATATGGAGGGGAGGAATGGGAAAAAATGGCTAGAGGAGTTTGATGGGGGTGGAAGAAATGTACCTTTTCCTCTCCACCCCTCTTCCCCTGTTCCAATACACCAAATCTCCTTTGAAACACTCCTTTGACATCCGTTTTTCTGTGTTGCCATCCTCTCCTATGATCTGGGACCTAAAGCAGCAAAGTCATTGGGTCCACTGCTGAGTCACTGCCTGTGCTTGACCAGCAAGCACGTGACCAGTGGCTCTCCCATACCTCCAAAGCCTAGTGCAGACTGCCCTTTTCTCTCTGTGCAACCTTCCCTTCTTCCTCCTCACCCACTTCCTAGGACAGGCAAGCCACTGACTTTTTGCAGATTCAGAGCTACAAACCCCAGTCAGGTGGACACTGCCTGTAGTGTTACTATACTGGTTAACAGTTCATTGATCTTCCTGAGCATTTTAGTATTTTAGTAAAGTGTAATTTGAATTAAACTATTTTTTTTTTCTGATGGAAAATTTAGGTGTTTTTTTCCACCAGCTTAAAAAGAAAGAGAAATGACCAGTATTTGACTGAAGTTTCAATTTGTGCTTCTCCAAATTGTTTCAAGCCCTGTCTTGGATCAAGTTTCTGGTATTTTTTCTCTTCTGGGAAAACTTGTGGATTCAGCTGGTCATATTGCAGTCACTGTAGTCACATTCACAATTCTGGGTCCTTGATGGCTCTCTGGAAGGAGCGAGGCTTCAACAGAAACACTCTGGGATTCACAAAGGTGTGGCTGTCTGCCATGCCCCGGGGCCTGTACAGGTGCTGTGAACCTTAGCAGAATATTCTTTGTGACCATTTTTGGCTGCAGTCTGTGCCTGTTAAATAGGTTAAGCCCATCCTATTGTGGTGTCCCCTGTGCCTTCTTTTTTTGTCCTCAGAGACCTCTTTCAGGAGGACAGGTTAGTGATGAAATCAGCTCAGAGTCTAAATTTAGTAGACCTTCTCTTGTTGGCTCTCTTGAACTGAAACCAAGTAAGGATATTTCATCAGTGTCTGATAGCTCAAGAGCTTACTTAGCTTTATAACATCAGACTATTATTTGCTGTAAGAAATTTAAGTCATCCTGGATTGTGTTACTATTATAGATGTAATTGTATTATAATGGAATATTGTTCATATTGGTGCTGTATTATGTAGAGAGGTAGGGGTTTTTTTGTTTGTTTGGGGTTTTCTTTGGTGACAGTTTCTTTCTCCAGTTCTGTTTGACTTCATTTAATTTTAAAATCCATTTACTTTATATCTCCGCCTACTGACTAATTAAAAGAGTAAGGGGGCAAAAAGTAAGTTGGGTAATGGTAGGGGTGGTCCAGCCTCAGGTTCTATCACTGCAGTATCCCAACTAATGCCTAGGATGAAAGAGAGTTTGTTTTTTGAGCAGAATATGAAATACTCTAGTTTTTTTTCCCCCTTGTAAATTTGTTTACATATATCTTGATACTTTGATACTGAAAGTAAATATGAGTTGGTGCTTTTGTGTTTTTGTTGGGGTGTTTGTTGGGGTGTGTATGCATTTTACCTTCATTGATCAAACTGCCCCTATAAATTTTGTTTTTTATGTATATGGAAGATACATCTTTGAAAGCAGTCAGCCGCATCTTCATCTAGCTCATACTAAGGAGTATTTGGTTCTGATAATCAGTTGAGTTTTATTTGGCACACATGTTTTGAGCCTTTCCTTGGGCTGGGCCCTGGGAACCCAGGTATATAAGACATAGTCATGGTCTTCTAGGAGCTCACTACAGCAGGGCACTGTCCTTGCAAAAGATTAGAGACAACACTGTGGTAAGTGCTGCTTTGGAAGAGCTTTGGGTATACAAAGAAGGGGTGGGGGTGGGTCATGAGGAGTTTGTGGAGAGAGACCTTCCTGCAGGTTCTTTGGGAGTTGGGTGGGTGCTGCCTGGATGACTTAAAATGGCCACAGTTTGGGAGAGACCTCAGAAGTCCTCCCTCTTGAGTCAGATAGGGTGACCAGTAGATAAGATAATATGTGTTTTATTAGGTACAGCCCTTAAATACGTGAAGCATGTTGTCGTCTCTAAGAAAAAGAGTTTTTCTTCATGATCTCATCATAGGAGTATGCGAAGATTGTTTTTACTCTATTTGAAGCAACTATGCATACATGTGAGATGTTCTCAGGAAACCATAGAATTGCTCATTTCTTTTCAAGAAAGGCAATACGTACTTCAATTTTTTTTTTTTTAATTTTTATTTACTTAAGTAATCTCTATACCCAGTATGGGTCTCAGACTCCCCAACCTGAGATCGGGAGTCACATGTTCCTCTGACTGAATCAGCCAGGTGTCCCGCAACGAATATTTTAAATTCCATAATGCCAGTCCTCTGTGATGACTGTTCAGGTCCCTAACTAGGTAAGTTTATGTGACTCCATTAATATTTTTCACAAACACAGATCTACAGACACGTCCTTTGTGTACTTACTCATTTCTACTGGAGTCTCTCATAGGTAATGACGAACACTGGGGAAATAGGCTAGGGAAAACACATCACCTGGAAGTGCTTATTTTATTGAAGACTGGCAGTATTTACACTTAACAAAAAACCAAGGCACATGTAATCACAATGAACTAAATATAGTATCTTAACAGAAACAAAACTAATTAATGACATATTATTAGAAACCCAGATGATTACCTTTGAGAATTCTAACCAAATCACAAAAACTTAGTAATTATATGAATTTGTACAAAGTGATCCCTTCAATTCTAGACTTGTATCTCATTATTTTCGCTTACCTGAGAAAATTCTCAGATGTCATAGATGAATGCAGTCTGAGTTCTTAGTAAGTATATTGCTATTCCAGAAACTCATTATCATGTAATTTCGTGGATTCAGGTTCTTTTTTCTTCTAATCTATAGTAAGCCTCTACTGAGTTTTACCTGCTCAAAAACCATCAGTGAACCCATGGTTATGAATCTAGAGTTGAGCACTGTTGTAATGTGGGTAAGTCCATCTGATGAGGGTGGTACTGATGGAAGTAAAGGGCCTAGACTACGCATGCATCTCAGAAGCCCCAGCATTGATTAACTCCGTCAGGTACACTGCCTGGAGTCCTGACTCCATGATCCCAGGACTCTTGGTGCAGAGTTTGGGAAACATCAGGCTGGAGTCCAAGGACATGGCAGATTTTAAGGCTCCTTTGTAGTTCATAATTCTAATATCAGAAACCTGTAGAGCCCCTTCTCCTTGGATTTTTGTCTCTGTTTTATAAGATGTTTGCTTACTTTTAAAGCGTGTGTTTATTTTGAGGTTATTCACCAAGATGTATAAAAACAAGTATCTTAAGTTTTAAAAAGTGTGTTCCAATATATTGTGAGCTGTTTTGATTTTTCCAAAGCTGTCATTTACTTTACAAGACGGATATGTTCCTTATAAAACATTATTTTGTATTCATATTGCTCTTTTTCTTTGCCTTTTCAGCTAAAACCATCTAAAGACTTTAACAGGAAGAGTATAAAATTGGGGAAAAATAGTCATTTCCTTTCATAAATGAACTTGTGATTACTTAAGCACCTCATATGTTTATCTGGGGAAAGACCTCAGGCCTGGAGAAGCCCTCGGATGTTTTTGAGTAGATAAACTGGAGGATCTTGGGAATGTGTTCATAGCCTTCCTGTGCTGGTGGGAGGCCAAGGACCTCCTTTTGTTCTTTGGTTCTTTGCCCTCTGAATCTAAAACATGCATTTTGGAGATTCATATTTCATATCTGAAACAATCCAATCCAATCCTGTCCATTCTTATAGCTCCGATGATATTAACCAGGAACATAATGCATAGTTGTATACTTGAGGGGCATGATAATGCTGTCCTAAGGCCTCAGCTTTTATATATTGCTCTTGACCATTTTCATTGTGCTTTTATGTGCATTTACTTTAATTCTTATAACAGCCTGTGTGGAAGAATAGGAATGTTTAATTTCTATTTTATACAAGAGGATACCAAATGTTCACATCTGACACTAGAACTGGGATGTCCTTGGATCACAACCTTATGCTTTCCTTGCTGTATGTATGGCAGCTGTGGGTGTGATGGAGAGCTCACTGTGTGCACATGTGTGTGTTTGATTTTTTTTCTTCCCATATCCATTAATCAGGAACCCATTAAACATCTCTAGGATGTTAGAGAAGGAGGAGTTCGAAGTCCACATCCTAATCCTTTCTATTACTACTTGAAGAATTGAGATGTATCTGGTAATTCTTCAGATGACACGGATGTGACCCAGTGGTCTCATCAAGACCTTTCTTACCAAAGGTAGTGAGACATTAGTAGAATCAATCACACAGGCACTTGCTCCCCATCTTCTAATTTTTCCTTGCTCTACCCACACAAAGGATGGAGTAGAGAAAGAGCTTCTCCTCTCTGCCTGTTCCTTTTGGTTTCCTCTCCTCCTCTGAACTCTTTCCCTCCAAGGAAGACACGGTGGCTCTGAGATTTCACCACCCGCTTTGGAAGAGCTTGTTCAGCTCTCGCAAAATTATCCTTGGCCAGTGAAACAGTAGCCTGGATAATGCCTCCTTAGAAATACACTTAAGCACATGGGTGCACAATCCACCATTTGAATCTCAAAAATGTAGCCCTTTCCTCACATTGAATCCAGGCTTGATTTAACAAGCTTGTACCTGAGAGGACCTCACATCCTCATTTCTTCCTTTCTGTACTCTTGAGGAAAAATAACATCTTTGAGAAAAATTTTGTTACAGGCTTGGCCTCCCCTAAAGGAATTAGACATCAAGGTATCACTGTTTTCCCAGTATTGCACTGAGTTCAGCAAACCTGGGTTGCAACAGCTACGCTAAGAGCCTCTGTCAGTACTTATCCAACCCCTTCGGCATGGAAGGTTGGTTTTCTTAGCCTTTTATGAAGGGACATGCTAATGCAACATTGAGGAATATTCACCCATTTCCCATCCAGTTCTGTCCCCTTATTCCCATATCTGTTTCCCAACTCCACCCAGGCTGCAGCTCCTATTTTCCAAATAGAGATTCTAGAGCTGTCAGTGGTCTATAGTCATAGTAGACACCTACTGATGCAGTAGAAAGGTGGATTGGCCACCATTCCCAGTCTTAATGAGTTACCAGTCAGTTAGGAGAGAGATTGTTAATTAAAATGCAAGTCAACCTGCTGTTGGGCTCCCATACCCATTATAATAAAATAGTGAAGTCTGTACAAAGAACAGAAAAACTTGATAGAGGAAGTGATATTTGGACTAACATTTAAAGAATGAGAATTTTCTATCAAGTGTAACAAGTCTCAAAAGGACATTTTAGGCAGAAAATGTTACTGAAGGCAGAGAAAAGATGCAGGGTTTTATGCACGCACATGTGTGCCTAAGACTCTGGAACATAGATTGGGATTCAAGGCAGCAGAAAAGGGACAGGAATGTTTCAAGTAGTAGATGCTGTGGTATTCAAAGAAAGATTATTTTAGTCTAGAAAAGGTTTTTGTCTTAGCCTTGTTTGGGTCTTTGGCCAAATAGCCATGCAAATTTAGTGGATGGTAAATATTTATGAAGCATAATTTAATTGAAATGTCATTCAAACTAGGTTTTTAATATGGATAAGATTCAGGACAAGAAGAGGAAGATGGGGATTTTGAGTAAGGGTACCATTTAAATTTTTTTAAGTTTATTTATTTTGAGAGAGTGAGAGCACAGGCAGGGGAGGGGAGGGACAGAGAGAAGGAGAGACAGAATCCCAAGCAGGGTCTGTACCAACAGCACAGAGCCCTATGTGGGGCTTGAATTCATGAACTGTGAGATCATGACCTGAGCCAAGATCAAGAGTCAGATGCTTAACCCACTGCGCCACCTAAGGTACTGCGGTACCCTGAGTAAAGGTACTGTTCAGATGTCATTTTGATGTTTAACATATGGCTTTGTATTCCCAAAGACAGCAGACTTATCGAGTGCCTACTACAATGTGTCAGGTCTAGGGATGTGGGGATATAGGCATATAAAAACAATACAGATCGTATCCAGTGGAGACCAGTTGATTCCTTTACTGCTAAAGTTCTTGATAACTTTTGTAGCCAGAGCACTCAGATTCCTTTTTTTTCCAGCTTCCCTAAGTATAAAGCAAAGGTGGAACATGGTCCCGGGAGAAAAGTAAATGTCTAGCCTGTCTCCCCATTCAGGTGGCCACAACTCTAACGGGCAGTTTGTGCATGGGAATATCTGAACCATTAGTAAACTGTCTAGTTTCCACACAGTTAAGATGATCAAACCAGTAGCTTCAAGTTTTCTTGTTCTTCAAAGGAGAATACTTTTTCTAACCTATTTGTTTTTCTAAATGATGTTTTTAAATACACAGCTTATCAACCATGTAGGCATTATAAGAAAGGAGTGTCAGAAGCTGCCCTCAAATACTTGGGCATGTTAGGATTGCTTACCTGGAAAAAATAATTGAATTGCTTGGCAACTCTGCATGGCTCTGTACATTGGGTTTTTTCCACTCTGTAACCATTACGTAATTCAGACAGATTGCAAATTACCTCTCTGTATTTGTCCCCTCCCTTCCAAGGGTTTGATCTTACCCAAGTATTAACACTCATAAGCTTTTATGACCAAATTATTTGACAATAAGAAGCATGTAAATGGGAAACTCATGCCAACACGATTTCCTGCAGTTCCTCCCCTCCATAAGAGAATCGTTCTCCACTTTGATTTCTTCTAGATTACATTGTATGACAGTTCATGGAAGAACTTCAGGAAACTGGATAAGGTGCCAAATTCTAATGAAAATGTGTATGTCAACTCTAAAATTATATGTAATTGTGTGTGTTTTTTTTTTTAAACTTGCCTTTTTTTTTTAAATTTCTCCTGTGGTCCTGTAATTGAATCCCTCAAGTAAATGCTCATACATTCCTCATACTAATTTAGATTCCTCCCAACACTAGAATTGTTAGAAAATTGTTAGAAAAGCAAAAGTGTTCTGGGATAAATCTGTGAAATAGAAAGAAAGCAATTCATTATAGAAAATTCTTGAATGTGTCACAGTCCGCATGAATGTTAAATGGTGGTTCTTCTTTTGATACCACACCTGGCCTTCTGGAGTTTCTCTGTCCACCAGGCCTCTCCTCAGGGAGCTGTGGGGGAAGGGAATGCTTGCTTCTGGAAAGTAGAGCATGTTACTGGCATTGGTGAGAGCTGGTAGACTGGATTTGTTGGGGTCGTGCTGGTAAGTAGGGAGGCCTCACCTGTAAGTCTTGGTGAAACAGATGAAATAACTTAGATCTAGGAAGAGTTCCCAGGGACACTGACCTCAGCCACAGAAAGAGCAACTGTAGAGAGTGGTCTCTTGTGGAGAAATGGACTGTGGGTTTGTGCCGCTCAAGTCCTGTCACTCCATCTTGCACTGCACTAAAAGCTGCTTCATCAGCTGACGACACCTAGTATTCACATAGTAGCGTAGCATGTTGAACTGACTGTTGATAGAATGGTATGGGCAGTGGGGCGCCTGGGTGGCTTAGTGCATTGAGCGTCTGATTCTTGATTTCAGCTCAGGTCATGATCTCATGTTTCATGACATGAGGCCCCATGTCGGGCTCCATGCTGACAGCGTAGAGCCTGCTTGGGATTCTTGTTCTCCGTCTCTCTCTGCTCCCCGCCCCTACTCGTGCGCTCTCCCCCCCGACACCAAATAAATAAATAAAACTTTAAAAAAAAAACATGGATGGTGATTCAGTAGAAATTCCTTGAAAAATTGGGAAGAGTGTATAGGCTTTAGGTTTCTTGCCATTAATCTCATTTTCCCTTAGAATAAATACGTTCTAAAAAACTGGAGCTTAAAAATGGCATATGTTAGGAGGCATTTTTCTATAAAGACACTTATGCCCAGAAATAAGCATTGGTTCTCCACTACCTGTCAAATTAAGTTGCTTCTCTTCTTGGCTTTTTTTTTTTCAACGTTTTTTTTTTTTTTATTTATTTTTGGGACAGAGAGAGACAGAGCATGAACGGGGGAGGGGCAGAGAGAGAGGGAGACACAGAATTGGAGGGGCAGAGAGAGAGGGAGACACAGAATTGGAAACAGGCTCCAGGCTCTGAGCCATCAGCCCAGAGCCTGACGCGGGGCTCGAACTCACGGACCGCGAGATCGTGACCTGGCTGAAGTCGGACGCTTAACCGACTGCGCCACCCAGGCGCCCCTCTTCTTGGCTTTTAAAGCTTTGAGCAGTTGCTACAAACAGTCCTTGCAGCATCTACCCCCATTACACCTACCCTTCACCTACATTTGCCTCCAATCCTCTTTCATCAAAGGATCTAATTCCTTATCTTTGCTTGGAATGCTTGCCCTTGAGGTCCATCCCCAGTGCCACCTTCCTCTTCTTCCAGGTCACCCTCAACAAGATGTGAGCTCTCTCTGATGTTAATTTTCAGGGCTGTACAAAATCTTAGGGTCATTATAACCTCAACATTAAAGGTTATTAAACGATTTGAGGACTGGAAATGACCATGCAAGCTGGACTTGACTTCATCTGTTTGAGAATATTGTTTACTCTTTCTTGGCTTTCTCTTGGGCAAAATTTTTGAACTAAGCGCTCTAGTATTTCTGTCTCTGCCATATACTTTAGGACTTCCAGTTTGGTGTGTTTGCTCATTTTCCTAGGTCTCATCTCTCAAAACTAAGTTACTTGGTTCTTTAAGTAAGTATTCCTTGATAAGTATTTGTTGGTTCACTGGCTTTTCATTGATTAATCAAGTGAAATCCCTATATGTCACCTATGGATTGGCATTTTTTTAGCAGTGATCTATAACCACAAAAATTAGATACAAAACCCATCTTTTCCAGATTCCTGCCGCCACCTCAAGCTTTCGTTAAGTAAAATCTTCCATTTTTAAATAGGTAATTTCAACACTTAAAAAAAACTGTCCATTGAAGTAGAGGAGGTGATACAAAACAACGTGAAAATACCGAATGCACATGTAAGAAAACTGTGTCCCCTGATGTCACAGCTTTACAGAAGTTTCTGTTTTGATGACCCTAATAAGAAAACTGACCCCTTTAGTGTGGGTTTCAAATGTACTTTTCTACCTTGTTTTTCGTTTGTAAGAAAGCTTTTTGTGCTTCCTTTTCTCCTGTGTCTGGAATGCCAAATGCTAACTTTAGCTCTATTCAGGGAGTTAAGCTATTGGGACATCTCACTGCCAGTTTCAGCATCAGACTCCCTGGAAGCCAGTGACCTTTTGTCCTGCACACCATGCCTGCCTGTGCTCCAAGTGCTTCTGTTTCCCTCATTCTTGATTCCCATGTAGAGGCCAGATCTTTCTGTATGAAGCTGGGTATGTTAGACAGCTTGTTTTGGTAAAATTTGAGTCCATCACCCTAAAGGAAATCACTGGTAGTGGAAACTAGAAGCGAAACCAGGTTCCCAGCACTGGATTGTCAACTAGCAAATGAAAAGTATTTCAGATCAAGAAGATGATTCTTCATCTCCCACTTCTTTATTCTTTCATTTGGCTGAATTTTTTTTTTTTGTATCAATAGGCAGATTTGAAATTTTGTATTTTTTCCTAAAAACTTTGAAACACAAGATGACAAGTTACAGGGTAATCACCATTTAGTTGAAAAAAGCAACCAGAAATAGTCCAGTCATACTTTAGTATTCTTCGCATTTTAATTTTCAACTGAGAGAATAGTTTCTGCAACAATGATTTCACAAATACCGCCCTTAAAATAACAGCTCTCTTCTGTGTATTGTACATTTCTATCCATTATAATCTCTAATTATTTCTCTAAAATTTACCTTTTATTGAAAAATAATGATATGTAGGGGTGCCTGGGTGGCTCAGTCAGTTAAAGGGCCTGACTTCGGCGCAGGTCATGATCTGACGGCTCGTGAGTTGGAGTCCCATGTTGGGCTTTGTGCTGACAGGTCAGAGCCTGGAGCCTGCTTCGGATTCTGTCTCCCTCTCTCTCTGTCCCTCCCTGGCTCATGCTCTGTCTCTCTCTGTCTGTCAAAAATAAATTAAAAATGTTAAATTTTTTGAAAAAAAATGATACATAAAATCTTAAGGACTATTTCACATGGAGATTTTTGCTACATTGACAGTCCTTTTGAAAAATAAAATCTTTATTCTTCCATGGCTTTTTTGGTGAAGAAGCACTTTGAAATCAACTTAGTGCATTAATCTTAATACCTGATCAGTTTTTTCTCTACAGCAGGTCTCACTTTCAACATTGCTCTGTAATTTTCTTAATAGAAGTACAGTATAAAGGTAACATTACCTTTTAAAAAGTATTCTTGCTTCTTGAAGGCAGGCTGTAAGCAGAGAATGTTAACACCTTTAACTGCAATTTGCTGCAGCCTTACAAGATTGTAATTTTCCATTTTTATTGAAATAAAGTATTCTACAATATTAGTGTCAGGTTACAACATAGTGACCAACAATTAACATACATTATGAAATGCTCACCATAGTAAGCATACTTCGTCTCTTGCTGTATAATTATTTTCGTCAATATTTCTTGTGTGGTACTTGGCATTTCTGTTACTTAGTATTTGGAAGTCACAAGATGCTTCAGAAAGTTTTATATCCTCTAAATTAGTAAAAACCTGAGTGTACCTATCAGATGAGAGCCCAGCCACATGGTTTGGCAAGGCCTTGTAGTCTATCTGCTGATGCTCTTAAAACTCCATCTGCCTGAATAGCGATCGCTGGCGTATTTCTTGTTGTGTGAAAGAAGAGATGAAAATGTCCTTTGACAACTTACTCTGTATGTGGAGAAGGGTAAGGATGGGGTGCTTTTCAGCACTCGGCACAGTTCACGTGAGCTTTCTCTGTGTCTGTGGGAGTTGAAATCTTCCTGCTGGTTATCGCTCCTGTTCCTCTTTATGGAATCCATTTAAAAGTTACTTGTCTTTGGGACTTATTTAAAATACGAATAAAAATTTGACATCACTCCAAACAGTGGGAAGAAGCGGGAAGCTCAGTGGAGGACCGTGGGAATTCCAGAGAACAAGCTCCGTTGAAAGCAGATTTCTGAACCTCTGGATCTTTATTTTTTTGCACTTGTGACTCAGGGCAGGTGAAATAGACTGTGCTCTAAGTTCACTCTAAGGGAGTTAAATCATACTGTGGTAACTGAAGTTATCAAGCAGCTGTTCGTGCCAGGAATGGGGGAGATTCCTATAAAAACAAAAACAAAGCTACTACTAACGTAATCGTACTTTTGTTGGATTAGAAAAATGCAGCCTAACTTGAGGATTTTTAATTCCTTTAAAACGTTAATGTTTCAAAGCATTATTTTCAGTTACCATTAAGCTCCTCAAGACTTGTCTTTGTGTAGGTAGGAAGATTTCTGCTGATGTGCTGGAAATCTGTAACCCTGTATTTTGCAGTCTCACTTTCCTTGTTATGAGGCTCTGATTTCCCAGAGGGGAATAGAATACTGCCTTCAACATGAGATGAGAGCTTTAGTTACAGCCATGCTTCTGCAGACCATGTTCAAGGAATGACAGGGCCGAATGCTCAAATAGAGCCGGAATGATCCTGTGATGATTGTGTAAAAACAGTATTCTAATGTGAAAGCTCTTTAATTCAACTACTGAAGGTGACAGAACACAGTTATGTTGCTGAGAATATAAATGTCAAGAGCTCAAGGAGAAATACATGGAAGAACTGTCATCTAGAAGGGGTGTGTGTTTGTGTGTGCCCCTGGGAGCATTACCTCAGACGCAGTGATATCCTAGTGTCTCTTCCAGCAACCATGACAAAAGATGGCAATGGCTGGGAGCAAGAGCTCTGACAAGACTTAGTCATATGATAATGAAGCATTGTTGTCTCCTAATTAGCAGAAACATCAAGTATCCCTTAAAAGAGAAGTTGGTGACCGAATTGGAGAATCATTTAACTTTAGAGCTTAGAGATCTATCCAAACCTGATGTCTTGCAGACAGGGATTACTGCTGTTTTAGAAAGGTGTGATGCCTGGTCACGGTCTGTTCAAGATGATTAAGGCTTAGATCTAAAGACCAACAGCTCATTTCTCTATCCTTCTCTGCCCACTTTGTGGTCCTAATTGAAGCAGCTTTGTTAGAAGTCCTTTACCTATAATGACAGATAGAATTGTGTGGATGTGTCCGGTAAATTAAGGTTGTCTTTCTTCTGACCCTTCATCAGTACCACCTAAGATGGTGGAAAGTTGAAACTGAATCCACTGATACAGACATTTGTATATAATAGTTCTTTGGCCTGTGAGAACATCAGATGGGCAATTTGAGTAGCTCTTTGTGGCAAAACCCAATATATCTGAAGGTCTTCTCTGCAGACAAGGTCACATTTCTAGGGAAAGTGCTATGAGATAATAATGTATATGTATTCTATTTTATCTACATTTTTGTATATACATTACATAAACATGTAAAATGAAGTTCTTATGAGTGTATATGTACTAAAAAATATAAAATCATGACACAGGGACAGGTAAATGAACTATCTGTCCAGTCCAAATTCTTCTATAACTAGGAAAGGTACAGCTGGCCCTCTACCTCTGACATCAGTCTGAAAGGTTCATATGTTCTCCAGTTCATTTTATGACTTCTTACAGAATTATAATCTAGAAATTTTCCAAATTTTCTTTGAATTTTTGCTTATAATTTCCTAGAAGCAGCATAGAGAAGAGGAAGTATTTAAGAAAATGAAGTTCAGATCAGAGTATAAATTCCACTTCTGTTATTTTCATTAGCTGGATGACTTTCTGAACTTTGTTCCCAAATCTGTAAAATAGGATGGTGATGATAAAAATACCTCTGTAAAAATCGATAACGAATGTTTTAACAGATTTTAAATAAATATGGGTATTTTCATTTATTTCTTGGCATGGTATAATCTATAAATTAACATTTCCTTTCTTGTTGTCTGAACATTTCCTTTTAAAAATGTCAGTTTATCCTGATACCCTAATACTAATTCTGGTAGAAATGAGATTATTTATCTTCTCATGCTTTTCATGATTACATAGATTTAAATCGTACATCCTTGAATCTTTGGAGGGTTAGGTATTCATTTTTGAGTTCTGCCTTTATACAGTGCCTCACCTATTCATTTTGGATTCCTGTCCCCAAACTTTTTAGCTCCATTATGTCACTTTTGATTGTAACAACTGGAACCATGTGCAGGCATAGCATGGCACAAAGAACATTTTCCTTACTTTCTAATTACTCCCTCATTTTCAGAACTTGACCCTCATAACTGCACGAGTGCCTTGAGTTCACAGGCTCAGAACATGGCCCATCATGATCTTGCTAAACACAACATCCTACAATTTGGATTGCTTTTTACCAGAGTGTGTTATATTTAGCCTTTGGAGGCTTATGTTTCACCTTTCTGCACACTTAGTTTCCAGAGTGGTTCTTAGTTTAGATTGCTTTTTTGCTTAATTTTTACCCCAATGAGTTCTTAAAATCTGTAGCAACTCTTTTTGTACTCTTATTTGGGACTTTGGTAACATTAGAATTTTACCATCGACTAGCCCTTGTTGGGTTTCAGCTGCTACTATCGGTAAACTGATTCATTGACCAGATATTAAAGGCCACACTATCAAGGTTCGGGATACAGAAGGGACCTGGACAGATAAAGTGCAAGCTCTCTTGAACCTTCTATTGCAGCAAGGGAAGGGAAGCCACAGAGTAACATATAAATTAATAAAATAGACCTAAAACAGGGTGACGTGATGAAGAGTGACAAGAGAGTCCCTTCAGATGGGATAGGATGGGAGGGCCTTTCCTGGTAGGTGACATCCAAGCCTTGATATGAATGGCAAGAAGAATGTAAAGTTCCAGAGGAAACAGCCTATATAAAGGTCATAATGCAGAAACAGACCTGAAGTGTTCCAGAAACAGCAAGGAAGCCAGTGTGAAAGGAGCTTCCTAAGGGGAAGTTAAACAAGGGAGAGGTAGACAGAGGCCATGTCATAGGTCACTATAGAGTGGGGAAGGAGTTCATAGTGATTTCATAGGAAAACATGTTAGTCTCCTTAGTAAGGAGTGATATGTGTTCTGAATAATGGCAACCTTAGCGTAAATTGATGGAAGTGGGATCTGTGCAAAATGTAGGCCATGTTACTGCAAGGTTAAGGAAATGGCCCAAAAATCTGTATGCCTGTCAATGAAGAGCATTCCGGTTTGTGGCTGGCTGAGACTTAAAGGGCAAAAGTAATGATTGCTGAATTGATCAGTCCTTTGATACCCATTCTGTCTAAGGAGGAAAATACAGAATTTCAAGAAGGCATGGGCAACAAGACAGACAGTATTCAGAGGTGTTGAGTTGGATGAAGAAAGACTGTTAGTTTTGGTAACAGAGAAGCTATTGATGACCTTAACTGGAACTTGGTAAGATTGGAAGACACTAGGATTGGTTTGAATGGTAAACAATGGAAATAAGGACAACTTTGTCAAGTTTTGTTGTGAATAGGAGGAGACAAATGATATAGTAGCTAAAGGATTACGTGAAATTAAGAAAGATTTTTATTTTGTCAAAGTCAGATGATATTGGCGCATTGCAATTTCTGAGAGACTGAGAGTAGCTGGAGTCCATGACCTCAATGAGAGGATGAGCAGAGATGGGATCTACAGCACAGCTGGAGGGGTTAGCCTTTGATAGAAAAGAGAATACAACAGCCTTATTCAAGTTATGCCATGATTATAGTTTTTTGCCCCAGTAAGCACCCTTAACCATGTTCTTAGCAACAATTAATTTCAAAGTATCCTTTTCATAATGTGTCTTGTGCAGTAGAGATTTGGGGAACTGGAAGTTGAAAATACCCATAGTGGACATACCCAGGAGCAATGACAACAAATCTTAAGTATAGCTCCCCAAGGTCAATAAGATATTTCTTAAAAATTTTCAGGGGTTCCTTTGACTCTAGAAAATCTGACCTATGATAGAATACCTTAAATGATCACATAATGTACCTGAAATTACCTGAAATGCTAATATTATCTATTCTTTCCACATTGCCTGTTGGAGAAAAATTACTCCACCTGTTTGATACTTACATGGTTCTGAAAGCATAGAGAAGAAAAAAACTGAGGGTATACAGCTAGCAAACTGTGCCATGAGCAATCTAATCAAAGCCTTTTTTTTTATGTGCACAAGGTTTTAGACTCCCAAAATTATGAAAATTTCCCCAATGTATTTTTTAACTTAAAAGAATAATCAGAACCAGGACAAAAGCACACAAAGTTGCAGACAGCCTCACAAGTATAGGGGCAAAAATCATAAAGTATTTGTGAATCTAAACCTGCACTGTAATAAAAACTTGGTAAATATCACGAAGTAGGACTTAAGTCTAAGGATATAAAGATGATTCAACATTAGGAAATCCATGAACGTTATTGATCAGTTAATAGATCAAAGGAGAAAAACTTTTTTATTGTCTCCATGATTGCTAAAAAGGTAGTTGGTAAAACTCAGGATCCCTTCCTGATAACAACTCTTGGTAAAACTCAGAAAAATACTTCCTTAGGATCAGAAATCAGTGGTCAATAACTGACTTAGAGGAAGGACATGAGATACTCCTGTTAAAGAAAAAGTATGTAATAAACATATATATATATATACACATACATACATACACAAAAATACGGTACAAAAATGTATCACTTTATTTCTCCCTAGAAAACTAAAGAGAAACAACTGAAAATTTATTAGAACTCATAAGTTAGGAAATGAATATTTAAAAACCAAATAGCCTAGGTAAAGTGGATAAAAACCTAGAAAGACATAACTACTGAAACCTAAGATAAAATAGAAATTCTTAATAGATCTATATAATAAGAGATGTGATTGGTAATTTTTAAACAATTCCAGAAAGAAAACCCTGAGCTCAGATAACTTCAATGGTGAAATCTACCAAATGTTTAAACAAAGAAAGAAAAAAACACCAACCCTCCACTAATTCTTTCAAAAAATAAGAGGAAGAAACACTTTCGAACTTATTTGTGAGGCCAGTATCAACCAAAACCAAAGATATCACAAGAAAACTATAGATCAATATCTCTTATGAATATAGACACAATTTCTCAACAAAATACTAGCAACATGAATCTGGCAACATATAGAGAGGATTATATGCCATGATCAAATGGAATTAATACAAGGTTAGATCAAATGGGATTAAAGAAACCAGTATAGTACACCATTTAATAGAATAAAGGACAAAAGCCATGTGATAATTGCAGAAAAAAAGCATTTGACAAAATTCAACACCTTTTTATGTTAAAAAGATAAGTAATAGAAGGCAACTTCCCCTGGGGCACCTGCATGGCTCAGTTGGTTAAGCATCTCACTTCGGCTCAGGTCATGATCTCACGGTTCATGGGTTCAAGCACCACGTCAGGTTCTGTGCTGATAGCTCAGAGCCTGGAGCCTGCTTTGGATTCTGTGTCTCCCTTTCTCTCTGTGCTGCTCCCCCCATGCTCTTTCTCTCAAAAATACATAAACATTGGGAGGAAAAAGGCGACTTCCTCTGATAATGAGAAACTTGAAGCTAACATCATACTTAGTGGTGAAAAGCTAGATGCTTTCCCCCACTACGACCAGACAAGGATGTACATTGGCAGCTCTTCTATTTAACATACTACTAAAGGTTCGAGCCATGGCATTTGGACAGGAAAAATAAGCATTCACATTGGAAAGGAAATAGTAAAATGATCTCTATTTACAGATGTCATGATCTTGTATGCAAAGAAATCCTAAGCGCCAAGAAAAAACTATTATAACTGAAATGAGTTAAGCAAGGTTGTAGGATATACAAGATAATATCCAAAAATCAATTATATTTCTATGCATTAACAATGAACAATTCAAAAATAGAATTAAGAATACCATTCAACTTATAGTAGAATTGAAGAAAATAAAAATTTTAAAGTGGAAGGCTTATATACTGAAAACTTTAAAACATTATTAAAGACATCCCATGTTCATGGGTTAGACTTACTATTGTTACAATGGCAGTACTTTCCAAGCCTCTATCATCCACTCCCTATCAGAAATTGACAAGCTGATCTTAAAACTAATATGGAAATGCAAGGGAACCAGAATACCTGTTTGGAAAGGAAAAACAAAGTTGGAGGACTTCTACTTTTCATTTCAGAATTGACTACAAAGCTACAGTAATCAAGAATGTTACTGCACAAAGTTAGTGCAGTAGAGAGAGAGTAATCAAGACTGTTACTGCACAAAAATAAAAATGAGACTCCAGAAATAGTAAACTATGCCATTGATAGCAATTGATTTTCAGCAAGAGTGCCAAGACAATTAAATGGAAAGGATAGTCTTTTCAACAGTGGTGCCCCAACTGAATAGTTACATGCAAAATAACAAAGACCCAAACTTTACACCATATATAAGAAATAATTCAAAATGGACCATTGACCTAAGTGTATGAATTAAAGCTATACCACTTTTACAAGAAAATGTAGGTATAAATCCTTACGATATTGGATTAGGCAGGCAGTGGTTTGTTAGAAATGACAAAAATACAAGTGATGAAAGAAAGTAATTGTGCTTCATCAAAAGTAAAAATGTGTGTGCTTCAAAGGATGCCATTAAGAAAGTAAAAAGGCAATCCACAGACAGGAGAAAGTGTTTGCAAATTAGGTATCTGATAAGAGACTTGTATCTAAAATGGAGATTTTTCACCTTCCCAATAAAAGGAAAAATCACCCAATTTAAAAATTGGCAAAGGATTTGCATAAACATTTCTCCAAAGAAGATATATAAAAGGCCAAAAGGCATATGAAAAAGATGTTTAATATTATTAGTGTTTAGGGAAATTAAATCAAAATTTACACCTATTAGAATGACTAGAATCAAAAAGACAGTGTTAGTGCAGATGTGGAGGAATTAGTATCCTGGTGTGTTGCTGGTGGGAATGTAAAATAGGAAACCGTGTGACAGTTCCTCACATGTTAAACAGAGGTGTACCATATCCCAAGAGAATTGAAAACTTAAGTCCACACAAAATCTTGTACATGAGAGTTCATAGTAGCATTGATCCTAATAGCCCAAAAGGGAAAACCCAAATGTTCACCAACTGATGAGTAAATCAATAAAATGTAGCATATACCTACAATCGAATGTTATTAAGCCACAGAACAGAATATGCACTTCCGGTACACGCCACAACACAGATAAACCTTGAAAGGATTTTGCTAAGGTAAACCAGACACAAAGGTTACATATTTTGATTCATTTATACGAAATATCCACAATAGGCAGATCGTTAGAGACAGAAAATAGATCAGTGATTGGTTATCAGGATCCGGGCGGACAGGAAGGGAGAGAGTGGCTGCTAACAGGTATGGAGTTCATTTTGGTGATAATGAAAATCTTCTGGAATTAGATAGTAGTGGTGGATACACGATTCTGTATCTTCAGAGGCACAGAATTTGTTTACAGTTGACCCTTGAACAACACAGATTTGAACTGTATCAATCCATTTACATGTGTGGTTTTTTTTTTTTAGATAAATACAGTACATTTTCTATTTAATTTTTTTTTAATGTTTGTTTATTTTTGAGAGAGACAGAGTGTGAGCAAGGGAAGGGCAGAGAGAAGGGGAGACAGAATCCGGAACAGGCTCCAGGCTCTGAGCTGTCAGCACAGAGCCGGATGCAGGGCTGGGACTCACGGATCGTGAGACCATGACCTGAGCCGTAGTCGGACGCTTAACCGACTGAGCCACTCAGGCGCCCCACTACAGTACATTTTCTAAATGTATTTTTTTCCTTAGGATTTTCCTAACATTTTCTCTAGCTTTATTATAAGAACGTAGTAATTGGATAGAAAACATAACCTACAGAAGGTGTCGACTGTTAATTATTAAGTCTTCTGGTCAATAGTAGGCTATTTGTAGTTTGGATTTGGGGGAGTCAAAAGTTACATGAAGATTTTCAACTGTGCAGGAGGGTCAGTGCCCATAACCCCCATGTTGCTCAAGGATCAACTGTACTTTTAAAAGGTTGAATTTTATGATAGATGAGTTATATCTCAATAGAGCTGTTACTTAGCAAATGACTAATTTTCAAAGAAAATTTATTTTCTATATGCCATGAATGACAAATACAAAAATAGAATAAATGCATGATAAAGTTTAAGACGATTTTGAAAAAAGGGAAATTATTCTATAAAAAATAACACATATGTAGCATTTAATTAGCAAAGAGTATGAGCTATCCCTGGGACAGACCAAAATTATTTTAAGTCTGGAAAGAGACCTGAATGCCTGTATTAGGAAAGCAATATATAGTAAAGATAATGCTTTTCCTCAGGAAAAACATAAATTATTTATGAAATGATGATGATCAACACCTAGGTTACTTTAACATTTGAGATTTGTGGTTGAAAATAGCAGAAAATGAGGGTTGCTAGTCGGGAATGGGTTAAATGGGTGAGGGGCATTAAGGAGGGCACTTTTCAGGATGAGCACTGGGTGTCATATGTAAGAGATGAATCTCTGGATTCTACTCCTGAAGCCAAGACTACACTGTGTGTTATCTAACTTGAATTTAAATAAAAATAAAACAAAAAGCTGCACTCACAAACCCTCCTCTCCTCGCCCCCCCCCCCCCGCCCCGGCGCCAAAAAAAAAAGAAAAGAAAATAGCAGAAAATAATCCTGGCAAGCTTAAGCAGAGACAAACTTACAGGAAAGAAATTTAGTACCTCAGAGACCATGGGAAACCAAGCCAAAGCTGGAAAGAGAGCCTCCCTTGTGCTACTGGACTAGGATGCCACTGTGTTGCTGTCCCAGGACTCTACATCCCACCAGTGCTACCATGATTAAATTCTAGTATCCCCTGTGTATTTCGGTCACTGTCAAGACTCTGAGACCCAGGCATAGCCCAGGTCACAGGCCTGCATCTTGACTGCTAGGGATGGGGAAAAGGATATTTGCCCCCTGTCCATACTGGGATGGGAGGTAGGGCACTGTAGCATCAACCAGACAGGAAGGTGCCCAAGTGTTGGGATGCCAAAAATGACAGATTCCCACCAACATTTGGAGTAACTAAAATTAGAGCCATCCTTTATGTCCTAGACCAAAATAAATTCTGCATGAATTCAGGATGTAAATGTAAAACTTGAGACCACAAAATACTTGAAGAAAATGTATGTGAATATCTAATCTTGGTTTGGGAAAGTCGCTTAGCATGATATAAAAATCAGCCATTAAAAATGTCAGAAAGTATTAAACGTGACCCAGAAGGGGATCAGTCTGTTAAAATTAAATTAATTAATTAACTAATTAATAAGTGGTATATACAAGGTCATTAAAGTGGTTCTCTTTAAAAAAATTTTTTTTAACGTTTATTTATTTTTGAGACAGAGAAAGACAGAGCATGAATGGGGGAGGATCAGAGAGAGGGAGACACAGAATCTGAAACAGGCTCCAGGCTGTGAGCTGTCAGCACAGAGCCCGATGCGGGGCTCGAACTCACAGAGCACGAGATCATGACCTGAGCCGAAGTCGGCCGCTTAACCGACTGAGCCACCCAGGCGCCCCAAAGTGGTTCTCTTTAGATGAACTGGAGATGACTTTTCCTTTTTCCCCTCTCTGAATTCAAGTTTGCTTTTTATCCAAAAGCTGTTAGTACTTTGAAAATTTTGGAAGTGAGGGAGTTGGTTGGTTGGCTTGTAAGAATGCAGAAGTATCTGGATCTTCATAAGTACATTTTATGCTAAATGCTAGAGAAAAATAACTCTACAAAAAGCAGGTGATGAGACAGTTGTATTTATAGACATCTCCATCTCTGGTAAAAATAGTGTTCGAATGTCTATTGGAATTTGTTCCATCTGGTGGTACTTGAAAAGGGAGACCTGAATAATTACGGCTATAAGAATGCCCCCCAAGATCATGATGTTTCTCTTACCTCCTCAGTTGTTTTTGTTGGGGTTTGTTTTACTTCGTTTTTAAGAGAACCCATCTGCTTGAGTGGGAATATTACTAGTTTGCGCTCAGGGTGTGGTCATCTAAGGAGAGACTTCATAGATGCAAAGATTCTGGAGGTGGTTTTTTTTTTTTTTTTACCGCAGCCTGTATTTCATGATTTTATAGTATTACCTCTGAATAAGGAATTACCTCACCACTTCCTGTTGAGGCAGCCCTTAGATCCCGGATACTTTGTTCGTTCTCTCTCTCTCTCTCTCTCTCTCTCTCTCTCTCTCAGATTCCTATCTCAGTAAAGGATGCTCAACATCTGTGTGACATAAGAGATCATTTAGCTCCTTCCCATGTAAAGGTAAATCACCCAAATACAATAAAGAGCTTCTCACAGAAACCTTGATACCAGAAGATGAGGGGAATTCCTTCATGTTCCAGAAAGGCCAACACGGGCACATTATAGAAACAGACCAAGAGATCTGAAGAAGGAAACAAAAACACAACAAAACACAGAAATGGTATCTTGTTCCCATTCTTGCCACTCAATTACTGTTTCTCCTTCGGGCTTTGAATTTCCTTTTCTAAATGCCTGCGGCCTTAACTATTAAGAAGATATGAATCTGTAAACATGATCTTGCTGGGATTTTCTAGTGGAAATTGTCATGATGTAAGAGTTCTTCATTAAAAAAATACATATGAAAGACTTAATCTTTTTTTCTCTGACCATTTCCTCAGGGGACTCATTGAACATTTCTGTTATTTTTATTTCTCAGTCATAAACAGCATGACTCTGAACTTCTGTAAGTTTCAGAGTCTCCTTGTCTTCATCCTTCATGTTAATATAGGACCCCATTGCTCTAGACTGGAATTAAATTGGTATACAACTGTTTTGGGTATTAGGTGGTTTAGTTATCCAGTTTAACCTAAGTCATTTTGCAAGATGGATATAAAACAGCTTGGGCAAGGGCGCCCGGGTGGCTCAGTCGGTTGAGCGTCTGACTTCGGCTCAGGTCAGATCTCGCAGTTCATGGGTTTGAGCCCCGCGTCAGGCTCTGTGCTAACAGCCCGGAACCTGGAGCCTGCTTCGGATTCTGTGTCTCCCTCTCTGCCCCTTCCCTGCTCATGCTCTTTCTCTGTCTCTCAAAGATGAATAAACGTTAAAAAAAAATAAAAAATTTAAAAAAAAAAACAAGCTTGGGCATATTTGTATTTGCATGTTTATTTTTTGAGCTATGCATTTCATGAGAAATTTTGTAGTCTTCCTGTGTTTAAACTTTCTGTTTTTCTCTTACATCTGTGTATTTTGATGACTTGGAGCAGGTAGCATCTAGAGGGAAGAAAATGTTCCTTTTTTTCTGATAGAAGCTAAGAAGAGTTATTCTTATCCTGAGTTCCTTGGCATTAAAATATCTCTGGGGGCGCCTGGGTGGCCCAGTGGATTAAGCTTCCAGCTCTCGATTTTGGCTTAGGACATGATCCCAGGGTTTTGAGATCAAGCCCCGCCTCTTTCTCTGCTGGGTGTGGAGACTGCTTAAGATTCTCTCTCTCCCTTTCCCCATCCCTGACTGGTGCACACATGCTTGCTCGCTCTCTCGCTCTCTCGCACTCTCTCTCTCTCTCTCTCTCTCTCTCTCAAAAAGTATTGGGGTGCCTAGGTGGCTCAGTTGCTTAAGCATTAGACTCTTGGTTTCAGCTCAGGGCATGATCTCATAGTTGGTGAGTTCGAGCCCTGCATCGGGCTCTGTACTGGCAGCATGAAGCCTGCTTAGGTTCCTCCCTCCACCCCCCACCCCACTCACACTCACCACTCTCTCTCTCTTGAAATAAATAAACATTTTTTAAAAAAGTATTTCTGTTCATTGTGGAATGTGGGGATGCTCTGGTGAACACAGCATCACTGTCACAGTGGTTAGGAATGGGAAAAGTGGTGGGAGGGAGGCATGGTCCCTGCCCTGTCTGGCTCCCAGCCCAATCGAATAAGGATGTGTAAGCACATGGGGGAGGTGAGCACACAGCTGGGGGGGCTCCTTCCTGCCTGACAATCCTCAGTCACACCTGGGAACAGTCAGACTTACATCAGCCTTTTTCTCCTTTCTTTCCAGGGGCTGCCTATTGCCAGTTCATGGACATGCTCTTTCCAGGCTGCATTAGTTTGAAGAAAGTAAAATTTCAAGCAAAGTTGGAGCATGAGTATATTCACAATTTTAAACTTCTGCAAGCATCGTTTAAGCGAATGAATGTTGATAAGGTAGGAAACTAACTTCTACCTCCATAAAATGCGTGATCTTTCCTAAAAATTGGTTTTTGTGCCAAAATGCAAAAATTCGAAGGCGTATTCCTTAATATGGTCAAAGTAGTTTGGGGTCTGTACCTAGCATAAAGCATCAACTCTCTCTTCCTATATTTGTATGAGGCTCATATTTAAGGAAATTTCTAAACTTAACAGCCATTAGATTAAACACTGGAGGTAATTACAGAGGTTAAAATGTTGCTGTTCTGTTTCAGCATTGCAGGAGAGAAATTTTTGTTTGCCAGATGCCACTGTGGTTCTTTGTGTATTTTGTTCCTTTGGGGAAAAAAAGGCAGGTTACAGTGGAAATGGCATGGGTTTGTATCCCATGTCCAAGATTTGAGCAGGTTACTTGAATTCTTTGAGTTACCCACCTATAAAGTGAGACCATAACCCCTTTCCCATAGTTATGATGTGAAAGTGAGGGAATGTGTATCAAAATGTTGAGCATAGTGTATACACTCAAATTCTCCCTCTCCATAAACTGCCTTCCCCCGCCCCCCGGCCCCTTAAATGTTAGAATGTTGTCCCAGTGTGGTACAAATGAAGTAGACTAGAGTCCTTTCTTCTCCCATAAAGGACTGTCACTGAAGTGACATTCTTCACCATGGCTGTATATCTTACAGGGAATAGGTTTGGAAAGAAATGAATTTTGAGTAAGGGGAAAGAGAAAAAGCAGCAGGGGAGGAACAGATAACTTTGCATCAATAGTAGCAATAAGTAGGCTACATGGAAATGAATTTTTTAAATAGTGTTTTATAAGAGACAGGTTAAAGGAAAAGAGAAAAGTTTGCTAAACTGCACACATTTTAATGCAATTATTATCTTCCTAAATGAAAGCAATCTTACCAAATATTAAAATCTTGCCTTCTTGTTTTCTCAGAACTTTTATTTCAAATTAACCCCTTAACAGTTCAGCCTTTTTGGAGTCCTTTCAACTTTGTCCTTTGCTGTGGTTAATTTCCAGTTAGCTCCTTCTGTAATATTCGAAATCAGAGCTGTATAGGTTCTCCTTACTTATTAACAGCATTATTTCCCTATCCGTTTCTGTATCTTTTCTCTATACATGCTTCTAGATCAAAAAGAAAAAAACCACTCATAACTTGCTACGTAACAGATTAGGGGCATCCATATGTCCGTGGAAGTGTATACATAGAGAGGCGATGAGCCACTGTTGAAGAATGTTTAGGATAATATTCTTGTAGTGAAGGGAGCTTGGCCTCAATCACCTTTGTTGGCCTCTCTAACGTAATATGTTATGATTCCCCCAAGGATCCTTGCTTGGATAGACAGTGGTCCCTATGTGTGTTTGTCAGAGCAGGACAGCATCTGTGTAAAGATTTGCTTGCCATCCCAGATTTTGAGCTTAGGCCCCAAAACTTTGATTTTGATGGGAAATGTGTAATTAACAGAAGTAAGTGCTCACTGTCAATGGTTAATGTAGCACCATCATCTAAAACTGTTTCTAAATTTTCATGTTTGGCAGAAAACAAAAGAAAGTAGCATGTTAATTAAAGGGCCTTATGCTCTAGGAAGGCACTTAAAAATCAGTATCAGCATAAACAAAAGTTATACATATGAAGACATGAAAATATTTAATAAAACAAAAAGTCAAATATTAAGTGCATGTGTGGAAGGAATTCTTCCCTGTGGGTGGACTTCAATGAAATTTGGGAAGAGAGAGAGATCCACACCCAAGTCTCCCTCCCTGGAAGAGTCTTTACAAAAGGGTGGACTTCAGTGAAATTTGGGAAGAGTCTTCATGAAAAATATAGTCTCCTCCCAAAGTTTGTTTCTCTTTATTTTGCTCTATTCTTGAGTTCATTTCAATTTTAGCTTTATCAAAAACATTTTTAAAAAATGTACTTACTGCTGGGACACCTGGGTGGCTCAGTCAGTTGAACGTCCGACTCTTGATTTCGGTTCAGGTAATGATCCCAGGGTCATGGGAATCAAGCCCCATGTCAGGATCCATGCTGACAGCTCAGAACCTGCTTAGGATTCTCTTTTTCTGTTTGCCCCTCCCTGACTTTCTCCTGTGCACGTGCACTCTGTCAAATAAATAAAACTTTAAAATAAAAAACATATTAAAAAACATTTTAAAAATGTACTGCTAATGATTTAGTTTAATGGCTTGCCTAAAATGCTTCAGTTGGTGTTTTTTCTTCAAGTGGTCATTGATAGAGGTTGTTCTCTATTTTTTAAATGGTTCTGATGATCCATTTTAGGGTATCAGGGGTATCTGGTTCCAGAGATGGCAAAGCCTTACTGAAAGTTTAATTTATATGGCTTCTGCTCATATTAGTCAGTGAAGCTGTAGCCTTTCAGCCCTAGGTTTGTGTCTGAATTGTGTGCACATCATCTGACTCACTCCCTAGCTTTGTAACTCCCATGGCCTACATTCAGCTAGGATTCCGACTCAAAGATGAGGAAGTCAGAATCTGGTAATGGCACAGTTTGCATAACTAAGTCCTTTTCCGTTTTCCTTCAAAAAGAGCTGCCCACTGAAGTAAAGCTAATGAGTCACCCCACATTTCTTCCTGTCACAATTCTGAAAGTTCTCGTGTGACCTCTAAAGGCGGGGGGGGGGGGGGTACCTATTGGCTGTCTAGGATGCCAGTAGAAAGGGTTACTCTATGAAAAGCTGAGATTTGTCTCAGAAGTGGAGGTGAATACAGAGTACCTCCTCCTCCAGAATGCCTTCGGTGCCTCCCCTAGTCAGACCCCATTTCTGTCCCTGTGCACTCCCGTGGACATTAGCCGTGTTTCTGTGCAGCCTGTGAACTCCTAGGCCCTGTATTTGTAGTTGTTTATAATGCTTGTCTCTCTACATTGTAAACAAACAAAACAGGAAAATTTGTTTTGCTTCCTACAGACCGTTAGATATGTGTATGTTTGGATTGATTTGAGTCTTATTCATTCACACCCTCTGGTAGCTGTAATCCTTACAGGAAGGAGTTTATTCCAGCACAGCAGGAGCAGGTGTTAGAAAGAAATACTGAAGGGGCACCTGGGTGGCTCAGTCAGTTAAATGTCTGACTCTTGGTTTCTGCTCAGGTCATGATGTCATGGTTCGTGGGTTCGAGCTCTGTATCAGGCCCTGCACTGACAGTGCGGAGTCTGCTTGGAATTCTCTCTTCCTTTCCCTCTCTGCCCCTTCCCTGCTGGCCCGATCTCTCTAAGAATAAACAAATAAACATTTTTTAAAAAAGAAATATGGAAAACCCATCAATCTTGAACTAGCACAACATCCCAGGCCCATTTTTGCATGGAGATGCTTGTGTAATCAAATACATTCTGAAGAGAATCAGCCCCTCTTGACAGCTAAGGTACTTTTTGTTTCATCTCATTTGTTCAGAGGTGTGAAATAATTCAGAAGAACACCTACAGCATTTTATTTTAATTTTGCTTGCATATGATGAAAAAAAAAATAGGTGAATTCTAGAATACAGCTGGCCAAGAAGCTGAGGGGGAGACCAGTAAATAATCCCTGACCCGTAGAAGATAGTTTATAGGAAATGCTTCAGTTGTGCCAAATACTCATAAACGGATTCACGACTCACATGGCGATTTTATATTGCAGGTGATCCCAGTGGAGAAGCTGGTGAAGGGGCGTTTCCAGGACAACCTGGATTTCATTCAATGGTTTAAGAAATTCTATGATGCTAACTACGATGGGAAGGAGTATGATCCTGTAGAAGCACGGCAAGGGCAAGATGCGATCCCTCCCCCCGACCCTGGCGAACAGATCTTCAACCTGCCAAAAAAGTCTCATCACGCAAACTCCCCCACCGCAGGTATGGGAACAGTGAAATCGTATAGTTGCTTGCATTTTGGGAAGTGGCTCAGGCTCTTGTGTGCTTTCTTGTGTTTGATTCTTCCCAGCAGTCAATCTCTTTAGGCCTCTGGATGATTTTTATTGTCGTCTGTTTGACCACATTTATCTTCATAGCAGGGCCTTATCTGTAATAAGTCTAATGATCACGATTTAATCTCTTAAAAAGGCAGAGTTACTCACTTTGTATCATTGAAGCTATATGTTAAAATAATACTCCAGGGGTAGGTTTCATTTTCTTGGTACGTTTTTCTGAAATGTGTCAAGTCTGCTTAGATTTCAGCTGAAGTATTTTTACTGCCTAATTACTGGTCATACAAACCAGAATATGAACCAATTTTGCTTTTAAATGTGAATAATCCTCTACATCCTTCAAAGAAAAGTCATTGGAATATGCATCCTATTTCCTGTATGGTCAGTGCCAATATTTACGTGATAATATTCAGCAAGACCTCCTTTGTATAGCTTGGTCCAAAAGTGAAGTCATTGAGGTTGAATACCTAGAACTTTAAAATTTGTTAAACTTTGTGGATAAAAACCTTTTAAAACTACAAACATCCTTCCATAAAACACAGACTTTATCAAGCAAGAGGGTGTTCTTGTAAAACTGCAGTCATTGTTACAAACACCAGTTGTGGTACTGGACAGTTAAACAGTGAGATCGTCAGAAAACGATTTGTTCCATTCTGAAAACCAGTGTTCACACTTGTTAAATTAATAACATTAATTTTGTAAATGACACAAATTCCCTATTTATGCCCAACCTCCAATTAGAATGGATAGGAGATGGTTACAACAATACTAATGCTAAACAACACCAGCATGTTGTGTAGACTATCAGTATACATTTGTGAGTCTTCCATATGTTCATGTAATTGAAGCCGGAAGTGAGCTCTCAGTTGGAAGAGGAGAGACTGACATGAAGAACTGTAACATTTAATGTTAATTAATTAATTAGTTAATTAATGTTAGAAAAGCAAGGGTTCGCATAAGAATCAGGGAAGGTGCCAGAAAGATTAAAGGAAGTGATGGAATAACATGTCAAAGAAGCAGAAGGAAAGGAACACAGTGGCCAACAATGTCTGAACCTGTGGAAGGGAGTCCAGTAAAATGAGGCCTGGACGAGCCCATTGAATTTCTCACCTTAGGGGTCACTCAGTGCAGCGATGGCACCCAGAATGGGGAGAGGAATTGGAGGAAGGAAATTAAGACGGCATAAAAGTCTAGCTCTGAAGCCATAGAATGAATGAAATTATATAAAATAAGCTAAGGAATAAGGAGCAAGAGGAAAAAGAGGAAGCTAAGAAAAAGATACAAACATCAGGGAAAAAACTAGGAAAGCTCAGCATCAGAGAATGAACAGTAGGGAATTTCTAGAAAGAGGGGTCACCAGCAGTGCCGAATATTAATTGTGGAGAGATCAAAGAGGATGAAGCCTGAAAATAGGCCAAAGATACTGGACTCCTGGGAGGTGATGAACAATCCTTTAGAGAACTGGTCTGTTAAAGTGCTGAATGCATATGCCTAGATCACAGAGACCAGGCGAGGGCGTGACCTGACAAGTGGGAAAGTCCTGCAGTGAGAGGGGATCCCACCTTCACCAAATTTGTCAGGAAAAAAGTTGAGGAAAAACATTTAGTTGTGGGGGAAAGCAGACAGCATCGAGAAGTGAGATTGGAAGGCGAATGTAGTGTCCTTGATCTGTGTTTGTTTGCTTCTAGGACAAGGCACAGTGAGCAAGTTTGTAAGATGGGAGAAAGGTCCCTGGAGGAGAATTAGTTGACGATAGGAAAAAGGAGGGGAAACTTGTGGAGCAGGACCCTGATGCTGGAGGAAGAAAATAAGGTCAAGAGTGTTGATAAAGATTTAGAGAGGCAGGGGAATGTTTTGTTTTGTTTTGTTTTGTTTTATTTTATTTTATTTTATTCTATTTTATTTATTTTATTATTTAAACAATCAGAAGTGCTGGGGAGGGGTTGGGTAAAAGGCCACAAGGAGTTTGGGGAACAAAAAATTATAGCAGTTCAAATTGGGCTTTAAGTGTGGTCAGAAACTTGGATCAGTGTAGAGATGGGGTAGAAGAGGGGTGTGTTTTGTCCGGATCGGGGGTTTTGGTGGGCAGCTGGAGTTAGGAAGACATGGGGGGAGAGGCGAGACCCAGGGTAGGTGGCATTTCTGGTCTTGGGGTCTTTTCCTATAGCTGTTATTGATGTACAGATTCATCTTAAAACTCAGCTGCCACTTTTTTTATTCAAGTGTTTAGTAGTGAAATTGGACAGGCCTCAGAAGTACATTTTTGTTTCACAATCACAGTGTGTCCTTGAATCTGCACCACTGCCCACGGTGCTGCTTTGGCCTCGTTTTCTAGCACTTCCTCCATTGGTCTTTCACAGAAGCCACAGAGAAACGTGTGCCATTTTGATAGAATGTCTGTGAACCTGGAAGAGAAACCGATTTCTTCCAGAGCTTAACCTCTTTGGTGACAGAGCTCAGAAAACACATTAAAGTCAACAGGTAATAAATAGGGTTTTTACTTTTTTTTTTTTTTTTTTTTTTTTTTTTTTTTAATAAGGTTCTTAATGTTCTAGAAGGCAGTAGTTCTTTTAAGATTCGTGTTCCTGGGGTGCCTGGGTGGCTCAGTCAGTTAAGCATCCAACTTCGGCTCAAGTCATGATCTCATGGCTCATGAGTTTGAGCCCTGTGTCAGGCTCTGTACTAACAGTGCAGAGCCTGGAGCCTGCTTCCGATTCTGTGTCTCCCTCTCTCTCTGCCCCTCCCCCGCTTGTCCTCTGTCTCTCAAAAATAAACAAACATTACAAAACAATTTTTAAAAAAAGATTCATGTTCCTGTTACCTTGACCATGTTCATTCACCTCATTGGTCTTAATCAGGGAGAAAGGATATTTTCAAAAGTCAAACTAGTCATACCCTTTTTAATAAAATAGGTTCTGTCTCTTGGACATTGTGGGGTGGAAAAACTATACTGTGGAAAAAATTATAGCAAGGTGTACATCGCATGTAGAACACTGTTTTAAAAGCTATAATAGATGAAAGGCTCCTATAAATACAGTGAGACCTCATTTTTCTCAAGGTCCAGTATCCAGCTCTTGGGAATACAGCCAAGAAAATATAAGCCAAAATGTCTTCTAAAATCTGTGATACAAAAGTGTAATTCTAACAAACATAGGGATATGGTTTCTCAGCACATAACTTATAAGAGCAAGGAGTAGACTGATCGCAATAGAAAGTACAAGCATCAGTACAAGAAGAGCCAAAAAAAATTTCAGAAAACCTTACTAAACAGCCCATCAGCCTGAATGCTTTATTAGACGATCAAATAGCTCCATGCCTCTCTTTATCCCTCAGGATCACTGGGACACCAGCCTACACTAATTGATCCACTCAGAGTTCCCTTCTAATACTTAAGATTCTGTTTATAATCATCTCCCCCATGAACTATTTACAGTCTTTAAACTGGTCACCTGCCTCTGGTCTGAAGCCATTCAAAGCCATTCTCTTCACAAGTCTGATTTTGTCTACCCAAAATTTAAGTGCTTAATGATGAGGTGAGGGTCAGCTCTCTGGGAATTCTCAGATGGATAGCACAGTTACCCAACAGTGATGTCCTATCAGTAATTTCTTCTTTTTATTTTTAATTTTTTTTCTATGTTTATTTTTGAGAGACCGAGTATGAGTGGGGGAAGGGCAGAGAGAGAGAGAGAGACAGAATCTGAAGCAGGCTCCAGGCTCTGAGCTGTCAACACAGAGCCCAATACAGGGCTCAAACGCACAAACTGTGACATGACCTGAGCCGAAGTTGGACACTTAGCTGAGTGAGCTACCCAGGCGCCCAATTAATTTTTTTTTCATGTTTGTTTATTTTTTTTTGAGAGAGAGAGACCATGAGTGAGAGAGGGGCAGAGAAAGAGGGGGACAGAGGATTCAAAGCAGGCTCTCGGCTGAGAGTAGAGAGCCTGATGTGGGGCTTGAACTCACGAACCATGGAATCATGACCTGAGCCAAAGTCAGAGGCTTAACTGACTGAGCCATCCAGGCGCCCTCCACCTCTAAGCCTTGTCATTTCTCAACCATCTGCATTAGTAGAAACGAGCAGTGGCTGGTAGGACTAAAAGCAAGAGATGGTCTTTATTTTTTCATTTGGCCATGGAATACTTGATTGATTTTGCAGTGCATTTCTCTCTCCCCAAATATTTCTGTAGGCTAATAACAAATTAACTTGCGTGTCCTGACTATAATACATTAAGAGCAGCGATAAGTGGCAAAGGGCCCATATTAGAGTGGAAATGTGATCCTGGAATGGATTCTCCACTTAAGAAAGTACTGTCTTGGCAAAATAATAATAATAATAATAATGATGATGATGATGATGATGATGATGATAATAATGTTTTTCATCGCACAGACTACTTCTGTAGGCCTGCACCATGGGTTGTTTGCTTTTTTATAAACTAGATACACTCCACATACTTGGTGCATTCAGTTGTCATGAGAATGTACCAGATTTTTCTGTCATTTCAGTACAGATCCAAAATGTCCTCGTGTAGATTCCGAGAAGCCATAGAACCCATCGGTGTGCGGTTGGGTGACTTACCTGGACTGAAACAAGCTTCAGTGTAAGCAGAGGCTGTCACCTAAGGGTGAATGGCCGCCTGGCAAGTCTTCTGCCATCTGCGTCCTGAAGCATTGGATCTCTAGTTGCTTTTGATCTACTGTTGAGGCGCATGTATTAAAATATCTGTTTCCTGGGGGGTGGGAGGGAGGGGAGGGTGGGTGATGGGTATTGAGGAGGGCACCTTTTGGGGTGAGCACTGGGTGTTGTATGGAAACCAATTTGACAATAAACTTCATATATTGAAAAAAAAAATACCTGTTTCCATAATGATAGATACCTATTAAGTGCATCTATCATTGTGAGTCATGATGTTTGTAAGCTTATTGCAGTGAGCCATATCCGCAACTCAAGATAGCTGGGGGAGCAGGAATCCGTTGTCAAGTGTGAGCATTTACTAAACTTAAAAGGAAATTTGAAGTTGCAGTTCCTATGGCAACTACAGCTTAGACACATTGCAAATTCACATATATTAATATATTTAAATCAAATTCTCATATACAAATATAATGTGATGGATTTAGAGTTGCTATGGAAATTGAGGCTGTGCTTTCTCTTTTCCTCGGGGACTTGAGTGTTCCAGCCTTAAAATCAGATCAATAGAAATATTAGAAAAATGGTTTCAAAAAGGAAGCAACCTAAGAAGTATAACAGAATAAAGTACTTGCACAATCACACTTAAATCCCTAAATGTAAATAGAAATAAATCCTAACAGTGTATTTCCAAAACTATTGAATATGTAAATACTCTCCCAATTAACTTTAATTTGGGTTCTCTAAGGCTGTTCATATAATCTTAACAGGGTGTTCATGTTTATTGGTGTATTTAAGTGTTTACACATTTGTTGAGCACCTGTAATCTAAGTACTGCCTGTCACCTCCTTTGGGGAAAAGAGTTGCTTTTAATTTCCCAAAAAGTTTCTGTTCTGTGTTTTTAGGAGAGGCGGTGAAATGTGGCAGTGTATAGTGATTTTGTCCTTGTTCCAACCTTAATTTTATGGCCCAAAATATGGTCTCGCTTGGTCAGTATACCTTGTTCATTTGAAAAGAATATGTATTCTGCAGTTGTTGGTTGCGTAGCGTTTTAGAAATATCAGATCAAGGTAGTGGATAGTGTTTTTCAGATCCTCTATGCTTTTACTGATTTTTGTTTCTGTCTAGTTCGAATAATTGCTGTGAAGAGGGTGTTAACATTGATTGTGGAATTGTCCTTTCTCCCTTTACTTCTTCTCAGTTTTTGTGTCCTGTATTGGGGCTCTGTTGTGAGATACATACATTGTTACGCTAAATCATTTCAATGAATTGACCTTTGTATTTTATGAGATGTCCCTCTTTATCTTCCTTAAAACTCTTAGTCTTGAAGTCTATTTTATCTGATACTAAACAGCCATGCTAGCTTTCTTATGCTTACTGCTTGCATGCTATATCTTTCCCCATGATAAGTTAAACTTCTACCTGTCTTTTTTTATTTTTATTTTTTTTAATTTTTTTTTTCAACGTTTTTTATTTATTTTTGGGACAGAGAGAGACAGAGCATGAACGGGGGAGGGGCAGAGAGAGAGGGAGACACAGAATCGGAAGCAGGCTCCAGGCTCCAGGCTCCGAGCCATCAGCCCAGAGCCTGACGCAGGGCTCGAACTCACGGACCGCGAGATCGTGACCTGGCTGAAGTCGGACGCTTAACCGACTGTGCCACCCAGGCGCCCCTCTACCCGTCTTTGAGCTCATATTTAAAGTGTGCGGCTTAGGGGCGCCTGGGTGGCTCAGTCGGCTAGGCGTCCGACTTCGGCTCAGGTCATGATCTCGCCGTCCGTGAGTTCAAGCCCCGCGTCGGGCTCTGTGCTGACGGCTCAGAGCCTGGAGCCTGTTTCGGATTCTGTGTCTCCCTCTCTCTCTCTGACCCTCCCCCATTCATGCTCTGTCTCTCTCTGTCTCAAAAGTAAATAAACGTTTAAAAAAAAAAGTTGAAAAAAAAAAAATAAAGTGTGCGGCTTATAAAAAGCATGTGATTGGGTCTGGCATTGTTATTCATCCTTATAATCTCTGGACGTTGGACTCTCCAGTCTCTTACAACTTAATGTAGCTGTTGATTTAGCTGGATTTAGGTCTACCATATTATCATTTGTTTTCGGCTTATCTCCTCTGTTTTTTCTGTTTTCCTGTTGTCTTCTGGATTTTTTATGATTATTTTTTCAAGTTTTATTTGGAAATAACTTACATCGTTTATGAGTTTCATGAGTACAACATAATAGTTTGATTTAGATGTATTATGAAATTATTACCACAATAGGTTCAGCTAACATCCAACTTCTCATATGGATACAATAAAAAAAGAAGAAAACAATCTCTCCTTATGATAAAAACTCGTAGGATCTACTCTCTTAACTTTCCTACAGATCCTGCATCAGTGTTAGCGGTCACCATCATGTTACACATTACATCCCTGGTACTTACTTATCTGATAACCGGAAGTTTGTACCTTTTGGCTACCTTCCAGTTCACCTCTCCCTGCTCTCTGCCTCTGGTAACCCCAAGTGTGATCTCTTTTACTGAGTTTATTTGTTTGTGTGCTTGTTTTAAAGAGACCACATGTAAGTGAGATCATACAATCTTTGTCTTTCTGTCTCATTTATTTCACTTAGCATAATCCCTTCAAGGTCCTCCTTCCATGTTGTTGTAGATGGCAGAATTTCATCATTTTTTATGGCCTAAAAATACTGTGTGCGTGTACCACGGTTTCTTTATCCATACATCCATCATTGGACATTTAAGTAGTTTCCATGTCTTGGCTATTGTAAATAATGCTATGAACATGGGGGTGCAGATACCTTTTGAGTTAGTGTTTTCATTTCCTTTGGATAAATACCCAGAAGTTGAATTGGTGGGTCATATGGTAATTCCATTTTTAATTTTTTGGGATCTTCCTTACTGTTGTCTTAGTGGCTGCACCAATTTACATTCCCACCAATAGTACACAAGGGTGCCCTTGTGTACTACACACATCCACACCAGTATTTGTTATTTCTTATCTTTTTGGTGATAGCCATTTTAATAGGCATGAAGTGATATCTCATTGTGGTTGTTGGTTTTTTTTTTTTAATGCTCATTTATTTCTGAGACAGCGTGAGCAGGGGAGGGGCAGAGAGAGAGGGAGACACAAAATCTGAAACAGGTTCCAGGCTCTGAGCTGTCAGCACAGAGCCTGACTTGGGGCTCAAACTCACCAACTGTGAGATCATGACCTGAGCCAAAGTCAGACACTTAACTGACTGAGCCACCCAGGCGCTCCACTCTCATTGTGGTTTTAATTTACATTTCCCTAATGAATGCTGACATTGAGCATCTTCCCATATACCTATTGGCCTTCCATATATCTTTGAAAAAATGTCAATTCATGTCTTCTGTCCATTTTTTCACTTTTTTTTTTAAATATGCAATTTATTGTCAAATTGGTTTCCGTACAACACCCAGTGCTCATCCCAACAGGCGCCCTCCTCAATACCCATCACCCACCCTCCCCTCCCTCCCACCCCCTATCAACCCTCAGTTTGTTCTCAGTTTTTAAGTCTGTTACGTTTTGGCTCCCTCCCTCTCTAACCTTTTTTTTTTTTCCCCTTCCCTTCCCCCATGGCCTTCTGTTAAGTTTCTCAGGATCCACATAAGAGTGAAAACGTATGGTATCTGTCCTTCTCTGTATGTTTGGTCCATTTTTTTAAATTGTTAATTGAGCTGAGTTATTTCGGTTTTTTTGCTCTTGTCCTGTAGGAGTTCTTTATGTATTTTGGATATTAATCTCTCATCAGATAAATGGTTTGCAAATATTTCTCCCATTCTCTAGGTTGTCTTTTAACTTTGTTGATGGTTTCTTTTGCTGTGCAGAAGCATTTTACTTTAATGTAGTCCCACTTGTGTTTTGGTTGCTTGCACTTTAGCTAAATTGCCATATCCATATTCTGGATTTTTCAGATATTGTATATTCCAACTTGATTGCCTTTCTAACTATATCTCTTTGCGTTAATTTTTTCAATGGTTTCTCTAAGAATTACAATATATATACTTTCACAGTGTACTTAAAAATTGTATTTTCTCTTCATGTAAAATGCGGAACCCTGGCAACCCTTCCTCCCACTTTTGTTTGTCCCATGTAGTTTGTATGACTATTACACTTGTCACATGTGCTACATCCACATACATTATAAATCCCCCAGGACTGTTACAACTTTTGTTTTAGACCAACACTGTTTTCATAAGTGGCTTTTGAGTACTCGAAATGTGCTTATTCTGCACTGAAATGTGCTGTATGTATGAAATGCATGCTGGATGTAGAAGACTTCGTATGGAAAAAAATGAATACAAAACCTCTAATAATTTTATTAATTACATGTAGAAATTATAATCTGTATATATTATATGTATTTTTGCATACATTACATTTCACATCTTAAAAAATTTTTAATTGACTGATTAACATATTTCTAGGAGGCAGTGCTGCTTTAGGCAATCGTGTGTGTTTAAAAGAAATTGAGAGAAAAAAGTGGGTTTTCCCCCCATTCCTACCTTTTACCATTTCCAGTCGCCTTCATTCGTCCCTGAAGCTCTGAGTTCCCTACTGATTTCATTTCTCTTCATACTGAAGAACTTGCTTTAGCATTTCTTATAAAGCAGGTCCATTGGCAATAAGTTCTTCCAGTTTCCTTCTTCTGTAAATGTCTTTTTTTCACAATCAAAAATTTCCATAGATAAAGAATTCCACCTGATCTTGCTTTATGTGCTTTATTTTTTTTTAATTTTTTTTTTTAACGTTTATTTATTTTTGAGACAGAGAGAGAGACAGAGCATGAACGGGGGAGGGGCAGAGAGAGAGGGAGACACAGAATCGGAAGCAGGCTCCAGGCTCCGAGCCATCAGCCCAGAGCCCGACGCGGGGCTCGAACTCACAGACCGCAAGATCGTGACCTGAGCCGAAGTCAGACGCTTAACCGACTGAGCCACCCAGGCGCCCCTTGCTTTATGTGCTTTAAAGATGTCGTTTCAGTGTCCATGGCCTCCAGAGATGAGAAGGGCTTGCTTGTTCTAATCGTTCTTCCCCATGTGCAACATGTTTTTCCTCTCTGGGTGCAGTCAAGAGTTTCTTTATCTTTGGTTTTCAGTTAGTGGGACTGGGATGTGCCTAATCATGGTTCTCTTTGAATTTCTCTTGTTCTGGAGTTCATTAAGCTACTTTAAATCTGTTGAGTTTATGTCTTTTACCATATTGGGGAGATTTTCAGCCATTTTTCAGCTCCATTCTCTCTGTCCTTCTGGGACACATTTATCCATGTTAGAGCTTTTGAAATTCTCCCATGGGTTTCTGAGGCTCTGTTCACCTTTTTCTCAGCACGCTCTCTCTTCTTTAGATTAGATGGTTTCTATTAATACATCTTCAGGTTTACCCTCTTTGTCCTCTGTCATTTCCCTTCTTCTATTGAGCATTTTTAAAATTTCAACCCTTGTATGTTTTCAGTTGTTAATTCCCTTTTTTTCTTTCTCTATTGGTACTGCCTACCTTTCATTTATTGTGAACATCCTTCACTTCCCTGGGCATGGTTCTGATAGCTGCTTTAAAGCTCCTGTCTGCTGATGCCACCATCTGATCGCCTCACCATTGGCATCTGTTGATTTTGAGAACGTGTCACATTTTCCTGGATCTTTGTATGTTGAATGATTCTGGATTATATCGTAGACATTGTAATGTTTTGTTGTGGACGTGGAAGCTTTTGGTGTATTGCTCCAAAGTGTTCTGATGTTTTTGATTTAACAGGGACTCCATTAGAGTCCACGTAAAAAGTACCCACGAAGTTAAATTTCACTCAGAGGGTCCTGACCTTGGTGTCAGGCCTGTGCCTTCATTCAGGACTTCCTTTTCCTTATTACTGACAAAACGTATGTGTTCATTTGCCTTTTGAGAACAGTCTGCCCTTTAAACACAAATGTTGCTCTCACCCCAAAGCCATTATTTATTCCAAGAAATGCATTTTCCCTTGTCTGTTCTTTAGACCAGACCAGTCCTTGATAGCATTTGACTTCTCAGAGCCATAGGGTATGCACAGGCATCCTTCTTGGCCCTTTGTGGTCTCCGCATCAGGATGAGTCATGCCTATTTATTCTCTGCACCTTCCCGGTATGCTCCTGCTGTTAACTGTTCTCAGAGGCCTCAGTCACCTAACCACAAACTATACCTCCATATACCTGCTTACTTCTTCAAGGATCAAATATTCATTTTAAGAGATCATGTAATGTCAACTCAAAACAAGGAAGAGGTGCATTTTTCTTACCAGTCCCATAATTAGCAAGAATTGTCTTCAAGCAAATGCTAGCGGTTGTTATATGAACGATGTATCTTTCACTCAGTCCCTGCCCCGTATCAGCATTGCATCCCCTTGACCTCCTCATGTTAAGAAACGATCCCATTGCTAAGCTGCAAAGCAGGTAATGGCTGCTCATGGGAAGGAGAAGGCTGTTGGTAGTTTTGTTCCTCCAGTTATACATCTGTCTTATGTAAGATGTATAAGATATACCACTGGGCATTAGGATACTTTTCTCCTCAAACAATAATTAAAACTGTATTTCTCAACCTGTAATGATAAAACCACAACAATACAATATGAGCAGTGCTCTGCCTTGCCAGGATACTGAATATCTGTGAGTTTGGAATATTGAGAGCACAGTGAGGAACAGAGACATGAAGAATTCAGGAGCTTTGGATAGGAATCTTCTGGCAGTATCTGTGGACGAGGCTGAGGGCCTTCGTCAGAGGAACAGCCATGCATTTTTCATGGCCATCCAATGTGCTTGCTTACTGAGACTGCATCTTTGATAAAGGATTTACTAATTCAGTTTACAACTTTTAGTTATTTTGGCTTTTTGGAATCAAACCCTGACCTAGTTTTCTGTAAAACTAGAATATTTGAAAGCTTAGAGATCAAAACCTACAACCATAACCCCTGTTGTAGAGGTAGGGAAACTGAGGCACAGAGAGGTTCAGTAACTTTCCAGGGTCATACACTAGAAATAGGGCGCCCAGGGGCGCCTGGGTGGCTTAGTCGGTTAAGCATCTGACTTCAGCTCAGGTCATGATCTCACAGTCTGTGAGTTCGAGCCCCGCGTCGGGCTTTGTGCAGACAGCTCAGAGACTGGAGCCTGCTTCAGACTCTGTGTCTCCCTCTCTCTCTGCCCCTCCCCCACTCATGCTCTGTCTCTCTCTCTCTCCCCCTCTCTCTCTCTCCCCCTCCCTCCCTCTCTCTCAAAAATAAGTAAATGTTAAAAAAAAAAAAAGTTTTTTTAAATAAAAATTAAAAAAAAAAAGAAATAGGGGGACCAGAGTTTGAAGCCTGACCTTGTGATTCCAAAGCCTACTCTTTAAACCATTATATTGCCTCTGAAATATTATGGATGTGGTCTTGTTTTATGTTCTGATCTTCTCCTTACACTATGCTGAACCACAGTACATTTTCACAAACCAGATTCAAATCGCATAGTGTGTGGAGGAAATGAAAGTCTCTGCAGTGTCATAAAGGCTGGAACCAGAGCACATGCTGTTGCATTTGAATGACCTCCATTTTTATTTTTAAAACTAGCAGCTGCTTTTTCAAGTTTAAAAACATTCTCATTCATCCTTGCAGCAGGTTCTGGGTGAGAGTTGCTGTCTTTTGCATAGGTTTGTAAAAGCAGGAAACCTTGAGTCACTTGTTCCAGGCCTCTTCGCAGCCTGGAAGCAGACATGTACGTGAAGCCTGGGATACTGGGTCCTGGATTAGCGGGATTCCTCATCTCTGATTTCTTAACCCTTGGATTGACCTCATTCTCTGAATGGATGGTCTAGGTGATTTCAAAGGGAAGAGTAAGCCCTTCAGACACAACTGACATGTATTTTGGCCTCTTGGGCTCTGTTCCCTCACTCACAGCCTTGCAGGAGAGGACCAATGGCCTCCAATATTGTCCTGCCTGCACTGGGAAGTAAAGCATCAAGGCCTCTTTTAAACAGCATTGATTCCTTTCATAACTGGTATTGGGTCATGTTCACTGCTCCCTGTGTATGTTGAAATACTCATTGGTTTTGTGCTAAATCCCACGTGTTACTCCCATCATCGCTTTTCTCTCTGTTGGAATAATAACTTGGCATCTGGCTTCTCCGCCTCACAACAAAACTTAGGAGGTCTCAGAGGCAATGATGTAGCATTTATTCTCCATTTCCGTAAACAGAGTATCACAGGTCACCCATGGACCTATTTTTCTTTTTTTCTTCCTCCCTCCCCGCCCCCTGTAAGAGAGCAAATGTACACTTTTATTTACTTTACAGTAAGTTTAAATCCTTGAAGGGCACAGCATCACATGGATTCTGTGGCCAATGGCTTTAGCACGAAGGTTGCTTTGGAATTTGGCATGAACCACGGCACTGTTTCCATGAGCACAAGTGACTTTTCCCCAGATTACTCTGGTTTTGTTCAGTTTGCCACCAGGAGTCACTGTGCTCTTCTTTGCTTTGTACACATAAGCACATCTCTTGGCCTAGATACAGTTCTGTTTCATCTCAAGCATAAACATCTTCAATTTTAAGAAGAACTCTGTGCTCTCTCTGGTTCTGGAGACCCCGCTTTCTCCAGCAAAAATGGCCTTGGACCACAGCCTTCCAGACATACTTGGCATTTTAGGAGTCCTGCTCCCAGCAGGCCTCCACAGGTTCCAAGATGGCAGAACGAGGTCGGTTTTTCTTATTGGTGCCATTCTTTGTCACTTGGTATGTTGGGCAGGAAGAGAAACATTGTTTACTTTGAAGAATTTCATTTAGAATTTGTTGAATTGATTTGAATTGAATCACAGCATGTCCGTTTGGATCCAGGAAGATGCAGCACTGAAGCCCACGTGTATGGCTATTTTCGGCATCCTCTCCAGTCCTCTCTATCACCTGTGCTGTAGCTGCGGAAATAGTATATGATGTACTACACAATAGCTCAGAAAAAAAAATTTCTTAAACAGCTCCTGTTTGCTGGAGTCGTTGCTCTTTTTATGAAAGCTTTGCTTGGATTTTCGTTCAGTCTCTCAACACATATTTGTCAGGGCACCGTAAGAAGTTCTGGAGACACACATGATTCAGGGAAGTTACAGTCTTGTGATGAAAACCTGGTAATAAATAGACAATAACAACAAAGTGAGGTCTGTGCTATCAGGGTGTGTAGGAAGACCATCAGAGCTGGTCTTGTGGATTCTAGAAAGGCTTCTTGGGAAAATGGGGGTTTTGACGATGAGTCACTAAATGAGTAGAAGTTAGCCAGGTTAAGAGTATGGACAAGAGCACTGCAAACAGAAAGAGTAGAATATCGATGTCAAGAGAGAATATGCTGTATTTGGTAAAGTGGGTGTTATTCTGCATGGGTATTGAGAAGAAAAGCTGCAGAGGTGAGTGGGGCCCTTGAGTGGAGAGGTGATATTCAGACTGTGTTGCTGCAAAACTACTACAAACTTACCAGCTTAAAACAACACACATCTATTGTCTTACACCTTCTGAAGTCCAGGCCAGGCCTAGCTGTGCTCTGTATTCTAGGGTCCCACCAGGCAGCAATCCAGGTATCTTCTGGGGCTGTGGTCTAATCAGAGGCTTAACTGGGGAGAGCTCTCGGGTTGTGACAGTTTCCTTGAGGCTGCAGAACTGAGGTTTCAGTCTCCTGGTGGTGGCAGCTGCTCTCAGTTCCCAGAGGCCACCTGCGCTTCCTTGCCACATGGGCTTTTCCAGCATGGGTGCTTACGTGGCATCTTGCTGCTTCTAGACCCATGGGATTCTCTCTGGTGTGTATGCTAGCCAAACAGAGTTCTGTAGAGTACCGTAATCATGAGAGCGACCTCCCATCACCTTTGTCATATTCTGTTGCTTAGAAGCAAGGCACAGGCCGCACCCATACTCTAGAGGAAGGGACTATACAAAGATTAGAATACCAGGAGGTGAAGATTATTGGGGAGAGGAGGTCACCATAGGTTCTGTTGGTCACAGAGGTTTATACTTTAAAGGGAACAGTTGGGAGTCACTGAAAAGTTTTAAGCACAAGTTTGCTGTTTGGTGTAGAAAATACATGGCGGGTGGCACAGTTACAGTCCAGAAGACTAGCTAAGAAGCTGTTCCAACAAACCATGTAGGAGAGGAGGTTGGCCAAGGATATACGATGCACAGTTTTCTGGCTTGGTGGTTGGTTGGTGAAAGCAGAGAAGCTGGAGCCAGGAACCAGTTGTAGTAAAAGATTCACATGAGGCTCAGCTCTGGTTCTCGCCTCCCTGAGCTCCAGCTCTGTGGCCTCAGACCACATCTCTCTGTTTGCAAGGGAGTCTGGGGAAGATCATGTTAATGGAGCACAGTCAACTTGCCACCACCAGAAAAATAACCTAAAATACTGGTCTTGACAGTGGAGTCAGGACTGTATCTGTCCATCATGAAGTATTGAGTGCTCGTGTTCCTACGCAATAGCCATCTTAATTTGAAGACTTTTGGCTTAAAGGGCTGCTGTATGCCAGGAGTACAGTGATGCCGCGATGTCATGGTGATGCCTGTGTGTTTTAACTCTTGATGGTCTGGCTAGGTTTGTTGGGCTGTTTCACCCACTAGCTTTTCTTCCTCCTGCAGTAAACAGGCAAGGGGGCGCCTCCCTAACTTGTTGGGATTCTGGTGTGTATTGTTTTCATGGGAGTGAGGGATCCTTGCCATTTCTAGAGAGAAGTTGCCCTGAGGACAAGTTAAAAACGAGAATTTGAACTAAGACAGTGATTGCTCGGCACCTAATGTGTTTCAGAGCACCCTTAATTACCTACCAAGATGTGAGAAGAGTCGGTGTATCATAAGGAAATACACGCCACATTCAAACAACTATTCAAAAGTTAGCTATTTTAATACTTGAGCCATTCTAAGAGGAGAAGTTCTGTGCATTTTTTCCCACTATGAAAAATTCTCAGAAACCATAGTGACTCAGGCAGAGCCTGGAAAATACTGGAGAATCACATGATGGCTAAAAATAAGCACATCATCTCCAGCAGGGACAGTAACCAGGGCAGAAGTAATTCAGTTTTCTGAGTGCTCATGCTGGCCAGCCAAGCTCAGGTCCTCTTGGCCACCGCGGGGGCAGGCTTTGTGACCCCTGGCCGGGGAAGGGGAGTCTTCAGGCGCTGAGGCTCTGGGTGCAGAGGCAGCCACGCCGTCCCAGGCCTCTCACTCTGAGTGTAGTTCCCTGGCTTGCTCCCAGGGCAGAACCAGTTATCACACTGTGTAATGACCCTGAGGAGTGAATTGGGAGGGACACACGCTGACTCATAGCCCTTGTCACCACCTGCTTTTCTTCAGCCTTCCTCTCGGAGTCAATAGCAGATGCTATTGATCACAAAATGTCTTTTAGGTTGCTGTTAACATTGCAAAATGGAAGCCGTATAAAACAGCCAGACATTTGGTGCCTATTTTATAGGGTACATGATGGGGCTTTCTGAACTGGTGCGTTGTAAATGATTTATCATAAAGGAAACTCGTCTTGAGCACTCACTACTCATACCAGGAAAATCACGGCAGTGGCCTCCTCTCTGGCCACTCTGCCTCTGCCCTCACCCTCCTGCAGCCCATTCTCCACACAGCAGTCAGACCATGTCACTCCTCAGCTCGGGACCCTGCCGCGGCTTCCCTTTCCCCTCAGAACGAAAGCCCACCTCCTGACTGCGGCCTCTGAGTCCCGACGATCTGCCCCCTCCTGCACTGGCCCAGGCTTGCTCTGCGGCAGCACTCCAGCTGGCCCCTGCCCCAGATGAGGTAGGGCCTTCGTGGGGGCATCAGGCCTTGCGGTTGCCTGGAACGCTCTGCTCCTGGGCTGTCCAGGGCACCAGCTTCACCCCTCTCAGGCCTCTGTTCCAATCTGACTTTCTTAGGCCTGGAAGTAAGGGTTCCTCCTGCACCTGGCAAGTCTCTTTCAGGGATTCTGGAAGGTTATGCCTCTGGAGCTGTCACAAGAGACGTAGGCTTCTGTGAGGAACAGGACTTGCGGGTCAGGGTGACTGCCACGTGGGCCTGGCGTACGTCTCGCCTCATGTCTCTGCTAGCCTGCGGCAGGACTCGCATCAAGAGGGCTCCGTGATCTTGACCCCTGTCCTTCCGAGGGAACCTGGGTCTAGTGAGGCCCGTGGGAGGCTCCTGGGTCTGCAGAGCTGAGACTGGAGAAAGACACGTGCTGGGCACTCAGACACCAGGAGCTGCTACTGCAGATGGCTGCTCACCCTCGCCCTGCTCCGCGGGTCTCTTCTCCATAGCATTTGCTTGCCGGTTTATTATGGCACTTACTAATGTATCATGTTGTTTATTTCTCATTTCTGCTGTTAGAATGTAAATTCCACAAAGGCATTTTCTATGTTTCATTCATTGATTTATCCCAACTGCCTATAGCTTGCCAGGTACACAGTAGGAGGTCAGTAAATGTTGGCTGCTTGAATGAATGAGTCAGGGTAATTTAAGAAGGAGCACAGACTCCAGCTTGCTGATTTTCAAGATAGAGGGTGAATGGAACTGGAGAACCGAGGCCTTGGTGCCCACTGGTGGTTTATGGGTTAAAATTTTTATAGAGATTTCTTGAAAGAGAGTCTGATGTTCTTACTACTTTAGCACTTTAGTTTTTATCTTGCTAGTGTCTGGAAATGGGAAACCTGTGTACTTCATCATTGGTCGGATCAGATTCGCTGAGTAATAGCACTACTAATGTGAGCTCACATTTATCGAGCACCTACCATGCGCCAGGCTCTTAAGGACCTGTCCTGTGCTGTTCCCGACTCTGGGAAACAGGCTCTACTTTTGCGGTCTTCGGCATCCAGGGGTCCAGGTAGCAGCACCGGGACTGCCGTGAAGGCCACCTGGCGACCGGGCCCCCAAGCTCAGCCACTGCCTCCCTAAGGGCAAGCCGAAGGATTACCACTTCCATACCCGATCCCCATGCCCACACGGCTGGTGTGCTTTCCCCTAGGCTCCAAGGTGCTCAGAAAAGGGGCTGCCCACTTTTACAAGCTGACCCTGAAGTGGCGAGAAAGAAGAGCCAAACTTGGCTGCGGGTTGCACTGGTGACAGAAGCCCTAAGGGCCGTGAACTAGTAATTTCAGAATATACGAACCAGCCTCTTAATAACCTGCTGAATCAGAGCATCCTGGAGCCCCCGTTGATGTTCCACGTGGACTGGACTCTGGCCGCAGAGGCGCTTTCCTTTGTCTTGCCCTCAGAGAACGCATTAGGAGCCTACAAAGGGGAGGCGTGGAGCCATTTTCCAAGAAAAGGGTCAGACCCCGAAGCCGTGAGAAGGGTGGGGGCGCAGTCGGTCATACCGCAGTGTGGCCACTCCGGTGTCCGTTTCGGCACTCAGGAAACCCTCTTGCTGTGGGAGCTCCATCTTCGCGTCACTCCAGCCCTATACTCTATCCCCAGCAGTGGCTTTATTTACTTTTATTTTAAGTTCATTCCCATTCCCAGTTAAAAAATAAAATCTGTTGACCAAGGTAAAAAGGATAAGGAAGTGATGGCAGATCATCCACAAATAACCAATCAATGTAGGTACAGTGCATCTTCTGTCATGTTTCAGGTCTGTGGGGTTTTGCTTTTGACATACGGCATAATTGACATACAGCATAATCGTTTCAGGCATAAACATGATTGAATATTTGTATATATTGCAAAATGATCACGACAATAAGTCTAGATTAACATCTGTCACCATATGATTAGAATTTTTTTCTTGTGATAAGAACTTTTAAGATCTACTCTCTTTGCAACTCTCAAACATACAGTGTTGTTACATATAACCACCTTGCTGTACATGAGTTCCTCAGACTTACTTTGTAACTGGAAGTTTTTTTTGTATTACTTAGATTCAAATTAGTTAACATATAGTGTACTATTGGTTTCAAGAGTAGAATTTAGTGACTTAATCGACATATAACACGCAGTGCTCATCCCAGCAAGTGCCCTCCTTAATGCCCATTGCCCATTGAGCCCATCTTCCCATCTACCTCCCCTCCAGCAATCCTCAGTTTGTTCTCTGTATTTAAGAGTCTCTTATGGTTTGCCTCCCTGTTTTTATCTTATTTTTCCTTCCCTTCTTGTGTTCAGGTGTTTTGTTTCTTAAATTCCATATATGAGTGAAATCATATGATATTTGTTTTCTCTGACTTATTTAGCTTAGCAAAATACCCTCTAGTTCCATCCACGTAGCTATAAATGGCAAGATTTCATTCTTTTTGACTGCTGAGTAATATCCCATTGTATATGTACACCATATCTTTATCCATTCATCAGTCAGTGGACACTTGAACTCTTTCCATAATTTGGCTATTGTTGATAGTGTTGCTATAAACATTGGGGTGAGGGGTGCCGGGGTGGCTCAGTCAGTTAAGCGTGCAACTCTTGGCTTCCGCTCAAGTCATGATCTCACAGTTTGTGAGTTTGAGCCCTGCATGGGGCTCTATGCTGACAGTGTGGAGCCTGCTTGGCAATTCTCTCTCCCTCCCTCTCTCTCTCTCTCTCTCTCTCCCTGTCTTTCTCTCTGCCCCTGCCCCACTTGCGCTATCTCTGTCTCTTTCAAAATAAACAAACTTAAAAAAACAAATAAATAGAAATAAAAATAAACATTGGAGTGCCTGTGCCCCTTCAAATCAGCATTTTTGTATCCTGGAGATAAGTACCCAGTAGTGCAGTTGCTGGGTTGTAGGGTAGTTCCATTTTTAACTTTTCAAGGAACCTCCATACTGTTTTCCAGAGCTGCTGCACCAGTTTGCATTCCCACCAACAGTGTGGAAGGTTCCTTTTCTCTGCATCCTCGCCGACATCTGTTGTTTCCTGAGTTAATTCTAGCCATTCTGACAGGTGTGATTTGGTATCTCATTGTGTATAACTAGAAGTTTCCACCTTTTGACCACCTTCGCCTATTTCACCTACTCCCCAGCCCCCACCTCTGTGGGGTTTTTAACTGGGTGAAAAGGACCCGGGGGTGGGGAGGAATATGCTCTCAAATTAGGGAAGAAGCTGGGGATGACCAGAAGATCAGTTGCCTCCTGAGCGTGTATGCACACGTGCACATGTTTTTAATGTCTCTGTGGCTCTTGTCAACAGTTTTAATGTCATATTTTTAGCTCCTCTGTTTATGACTTTGGCAGAAGGAATACAGCAGATTAAGTGAGAAGAATGTTTAAATTCCATCAGAGCTCCGGCCATGAAGGATAAAGCCGAGTACAATGCTTTTCTTTGCTTTATCGTTATGAATTCATTGGGCCTCATATGGCCCAAATGTAGCATTTTCCATAAACATTAAGCTACTAATTATTGACATTAGACACAGTGATGCTGTGGCTTCACTAAGACAGTGAATAAGGCTACTCTTTGTTTTTTTACAACTATGGTTAAAATGTCTTAGAATCATATTTATACACCAAATCCTAAAGGCATTAATTAAGACACAACTGCTCAAAGACTAGCATTGTAAATCACGTCCACATCCAGTGAGTAAAGTCAGAGAATTACAGGGACTTGTACAGAATTTATGTCTATTTTTCTCTGCTTCTGAAACTCCTTTTTATTTTGAAAGGGAAAATTAGGGAGAGAGAGAAAAGCTTGAGGGAAAAAAAATTCTTGTAAAACAGGACTACCACTAATTATGTTTTCAGGACATCAAATACAGCTTCAAAAAAATTTTTGGAATGGTTGATAGCTGCGAGGAAAAAAAAAATATCTGCCGTATAGCTGAAGGAGCTGCACTGTCTTTAAAAGCCCTTATGTAAATGTTTTTCATGTAAGCATCACTGAGCACAGAAGCATGGGAAGGCACAGAAGCGAAGTCACCGTGGCCCTGGGTGTGTTCTTAGGAAGCAGGAAGGCAACTACTGAGGACCCCGATATCTGAAGCCGGGATAGATGCTATCCAGGACATTATTGGGTCATTTCACAAAATGGAATATACATGGTAACTTACATAAAAGTAATAGATCAATGTTAAATTTGCTGATATTCATAATTACAATTTTCTAATAACATCCTTATTCTAGTAGCCCGGGTAAATGGCAGAATAATATCTGGCACCCCAGAAGCTGGGTACACTTTGGAGTATGTTTGCTTGAAAGGAGACAGCAAGACTTTCAGAGCAAATAAACAAAAATACAGTTCTTAACAGTCTAATGGGTGTCATATACCTTAGGATATCGTTTACTATTCTAAAAAGTAAACCATGAAATCATTAAATAGAATGAACAAAAGCCTTCATTTTTACTTTTATGAATTTTACTATTTAGTATTTCTCAATGTGAGAAATAGCTGTGAGGGATAGATTACTTCCACATCAGATTATAGTTTGTGATGATTTAAAGAGCTCACTTTATCTTCTTTCGAAAAATGAGCTTTCAGTTTAATGCTTAATTGTCTAGGTTTTAAAACTTTAAACCTCTGACGATACTAAGATCTTCTGCACGGCCTTCCTGTTCTTTAATTTCTTCATCCCTTAAAAGCAGTGTAAATGCACAGTTGACGGGACACCTGGGTGACTCAGTCCATCAGGCGTCCGACTCTTGATTTGGGCTCAGGTCACGATCTCATGGTTCACGGGATCAAGCCCCACATCAGGCTCTGCGCTGACAGCACAGACCCTGTTTCGGATTCTCTCTCTCCCGCCCTCTCTCTGCCCCTGTCCTGCATGCACATGCACTCAAAATAAACATTTAAAAATAAAAGCACAGTTGACTAGCACTGCCCTCTCACACCTCATTCATTAGACATTTATTTCCCTTTGTTATCAGTTTCTTTCCAAACAATTTAATCACAATTTCAAAACCCCTGGTTTTAAATTTCAAATACTAATTACTTCCTCTGTTAACTCAGTTTTTCAAAGTTATTTTCCATTCCTTTCTCCAGCCTGTGAGTGACTGTCTGGGGCAGGGTGGAGGCGATTCCATTGTTTTCATCTCTGTCATCTTGAGAGAGCCACAAGCTGCATGCATGTGTACCAGGTGAAAGATGGGGACTGTGCACCCCAGCCAACCTGGACAGAATCCATGAGACAGGGGGAAGAAGCCGTACCTGCTGCTGCAGCATCAGTCACTGCAACAGCTCCGGCCTGTCCCCCGGGAGCCACGTAGGGTCTCCTGTGGCCCCCTGTTCCTCCCCAGCGAGCTTCCTCTGCTTATTCATAGTTCTCTGCCTGATAACTTGATCTCGCAGGGGGCTTTGGCTTGCCCACGACCCTTCCACTTTTGCTTCATTTCAGGTTTTTTCTCAAGCTGCATTTGATGATGTCCTAAAAATATAATTAGTAGTGGCTTTTACAAGCAGTCAGGTTTCTATTCTTTCCGTGTTTTTCTTTTAAAGTTTACGTGGGGCTGGATAGGGCAGGGTGTGAGAATGAGTGTCTGATGAACATAGGTCAGCTGTTGCAACGAGCCACATCCTAGCCGCCGCCCTGCTTAGGGAGAAGTGCCCAGGATGGGTCACGCACTCTAGGGAAGCCCCTTCTGCAGGGCGCTGTTTGCTTCAGAAGAGGTAATGAACATGGCCTTGACTTGGACGGCACAGTACAAACTAGCTTGCCCCTGCCTACTCAGACTTAAATGCTTACTGACTCGATTTCCCTACGTGAACTTTGTCCTGGTTCCATCTAGAAGGGCCCAGGTGATAACAGAAGAGGATCTGAAAACCAAGTAGGAGCTCTCTGGGGGAACTTGATGATGTTTTGTTTGGTCTCCTTCACGTATTGTCAGCTCTTGCTGTCAGTGACTTGGACGTTGGCCTCAGCCCCTTGAGCTCTCCCCGGTTTGTTGACCCGGATAGATACCTCTCCTTGGAGTGGTTTTAACGTTATTGATAAAAACGTCTATTGAGCTTGGCCTTGGGAACATTAAATGGTAAAACAGATGCAACCCCTACCTGTAGACTTGAATGGGAGAATAGGCACAAACGGCTGTGCGGTTACAGGGGACAGGTGCTGCGGCCTCCCGGAGCGGCATCGTCCAAGCGGATATCTGCATGGCACTACACTTAGTCCCTCAGAGGAGAAGAGGAGTGTTTGAGGTGAGGGGGTCGCAGCATGAATCATGCTTTGTGGTCATGTGGTCGGGAACACTGCCTTGTCCCTGGGTACGGTGAGTGTGGCCGTGCCTGGGCCTTTGTCCACAGCTGTCGCTCCATGAGATCGTGAGCTCCTGGAGAGCAGGGATCTCCAGTGGGACATGGTTCATGGTAGGTACCGGGTAAACCTGTATTTAGTAAATAAGAGGTGTTGAACTTCCCTCTGGAAGCTGCTCTCTGTCAGATATGATGGATATTAAAATATGACGTATTGCTGATAAAAAGGCCTGAAGTAACTTGATTTTTCAGAAGCTTCTCCCTCAGCGAGGCTGGCTGGTAGCTGCCCTCAGAGGAGGCACTTTGCCAGGTCAGCATGCCCTCACCCTGCCTCCTCTGCTGTTATCCACACGGTTTTCTCTACCCTGCCGGCATGGCCTGTACAGAGCCTGGCCAGTGGGGCTGGAAGTGGTGTTCGAGGAGTGTTTTCTGTGGGCTCCTGCAGAGATGAAGGGTTCTTGCAACTTGATGTGAATCAGAAATGAAGCAGAGCATCAGCTCTCTAGAATCCTTGGGAAGGTCTTCTGCATGGGCCAGGTTTGCGGGTCACTGAAGATTTACCTTCGGATACTCAAATATTTTAAGTCCTTTCCAATTTAATGTTTCATTTTAAAATATATTAGGCCTTTCCCTGTATTTTTAGAAGAAAATTCTCTCTTTTCTTTGTAACGGATTTTAAAGGGTATGATGTTGTCAGTGCTTCCTGAGGGGGCGTATGACTTCATGTTTATAACTGATGACTCCAGGCACCGGAACTCTTCCTGTTTGCCACTTTGTAATTAGGAGATTAGTCGAAACTTGTAACTGCTGTCAGTATACTTGGCTTCATAACCCCCTGCCTGTTTCTGATCTGTTGGTGCTGATAAACCTTGAGACTGGAAACCGCATAACCACGTTGTATTTACTTGTTCATGTATTTATTTCAACATTTGTACCTTCACTAAATACCGGTTCGGCCCAGCGTGGTGCTAAGTACTGGGGTTACAAAGGTGATGAACACTGGCCCCTGTGTTCCTGGAGCCTTCTGGAGGAGGAGTGTGCAGGATGTGGTGGGGAATAGGGCTAATGGAAATACATAAGAGGAGCCTCTCCACCAGCCTGAGCTACCACATGGTCGAGACTGTGTTCAGAGTAGAAGGGCCTGGGTGGGCCGCGGGTAATGACCCTGATTTTCTTAATCCACAACGTGTGTAAATTTCACCACATCTACCTTGTTGCTTCTGTTTTGGCTGCAGAAGCCATTGCCTATGTCTGTGTCATGTTCTAGGTTGTGATCACCTATTAGGAGCTGAGCTTCTGGTGGGTGAGCTCTTACCTGATGTTAAGGACCTTCTTTCCCCTAGCTTCTATCATCATTAGTGATGCTATTTAATCACTTACGATGCTGAGCCCCTGACAACGCCCCTCTCCGGCCCCTGCTGTAAAGGCGTATCTTTCTTCCATCGTAGTAAATAAATCCTAGGCCAATATCTTGATACACATGAATGTCTTTTTCCCTCCAGACTTCCCACTTAACGTTTCAGAGTCCGTCATCGAGCCTTTCCTGGATCAGTTATGCTTGTTGTAATTGTCGTGATTTTTCAAGTTCTAACATTTCTTCTACATTTACTAGCTGTGTTCTGTAAAGATCTTTATACCCTCCCTCCCTCCTTTCTCTGTCATTATAGACTGGAGTTTTATTCAGTGTGTTCTAGCACATGAGAGCCATTACACTTTTGACATGTAAAACTGTCCCAGCTGTGGCTATCTGGAAGCACCTTCAAACTGGCCCCTGTTCCCGTTGACCTTGGTCCTGAGCACATCCTTGCTTTGCGACACAAGAAGGTGTCCCAGGCTCACACCATACCTTTCCTGCCCCACCCACGGAGTCTGCCATCTCTCAAGAAGCTCTTTCTGCAGAATAAAACGTAGACACCAGCACGTAGGCACCTAGAGCACACGCTGCTATGGAGATGTCATTGCTCCCAGGCGCTTTCAGTGGCTAAACTAGAAAACAAAAGAGAAAAAAACCTACACTTGCTCTGAATTTTTTTCTAAAGTATTCATCTGTTATAAACTTTTTTGTTGTTTGTGAGAAACTCAACTATGGTGATGCTTTGAGGTCATCTCAGAACCTTTCCTCTTAAAAAAAAAAAAATCTTAAAATCTCTTAGTTACATCAGTTTTTCTTCTCTCACCAGAGGCACAAAGGACAGCTTAATCTCCTATTAACTTGAGGGGGGGAAAGTCCTCAGAAAGATTAAATAAGCTGCCAAAGATGGCACTGTCCTTTTAACATCGGTGCTTTTTCTAAGTGTATGTCGGCTACTTTTGTGATTGGACAGAGTCCTTGGGGATAGCTTTTATACTTCTTAGTAACTCCTTTATACATTTGCAATGTATCTAAAAAGCATTTCTAATGTTGCCCGTATTTATAATCTATTCTGGTTACTTTCAGGTGCGGCTAAATCAAGTCCGGCATCTAAGCCGGGATCTACACCTTCTCGTCCCTCATCAGCCAAAAGGGCTTCGTCCAGCAGCTCAGCATCCAAATCTGATAAAGATTTAGAAACACAGGTCATACAGCTTAATGAACAGGTAACCCCTCAGCCCTGGCCCTGTCTCTGAGAGGGGAGGGACCAAACACCTGTAGGCCTGAGATAAGGGAGGGCAGGTGAGGGAATCTGGTTCCAAATGAGTAAGAATAAAAGGAATCGTTCAGGCAGATGAAATCAGCGGTCCGCCAGGAATATAAGACGTTAGTCAAAAATCCCAAAGCTGTACATTAAGACGGAAGGACAGATGACTCAGCCCCAGGTAAATGCAGGTTTGTAGGCAGCATCCCCCTCCCCCACACCTCAGTACCTGTCCGGAGCTCCAGGCCAGACTCTGGACTGTCTGCCCACTTCTGGCCGGTCGAGATAGCATTCATGACTTTAGTCTCTCTTCCTCCTTCCTTTCCTGCACAAGCTATTTGTTAAGCTTGTTCTGTGTGACAGACTCAGTGCTTGGTGCTAATATAATGGTAGTGAGATAGCTAACCCTCCCCCCCCCCCCCCCCCGAGCTTACAGCATTTGTACGGGGTAGGTGATCGTGCAAACGAAAGCGAGAACCTAATGCTTGCCACGACAGCGGATGTTTCATAGCGCAGAAGCACTGACCCCAATACTGGGGGATCAGAAGGCCATGGGTGTGGTTGAAGTCGAAGAACTTTCCTTCTTGTCTAACATTCTTCATGATTATGGTAGATCTAGCTCTGCTGCCTTTGAAAATTTCCGTATAAAAGTTTAGGTATGCTTTCTACCTAACGATAGCTAATTTTGCCTGAGATTATATGTCGCTTAAAGGTAATAAAATGATTGGTAGCATGAGGCCCACTGAAGAAGCCACCTGCCCTGACCCTGAGGTGCAGAGTCTTTTATCCTGGCTACTCCCACTACCCGGAGAGGAGCCTCTATTCAAGGTTCTTAGGCTGTTCCCAGCCAAGTGGCTGGGCCATTCCCAATGATTAATCGGATTCCTGATGAGCCAGCAAGAGTCTGGAAACCATTTTTGAGATAATTGTATATTTGCAATCAAGAATCTAGTTTAAAAGCAGGCAGCTGCTTAGCTAGGGTATTTCTTTACAGTTCTGATCACTTTAATGAAAATAGTGAAACCTTAAGTTATCCAATGGACAGGACTTTGATTTAGAAACTCTGGAATGTTCTAATTGCCTGCTCATTCTCAGTTTGAGCCCATATGGTATTCCCAGTAATGAGTTTTTCACACATAAAAGGCAGGTACGACAGCCATAATGATCCTTGGGCCACATGCCTAAGGCTCAGAGCAAATCAGAGTAGACCTAAAGAGATTCAGGCGTGGGTCTATAATGCTTTAGATTTATAACCCTTTTCTCATAGAAACCCAAGTTCTTTTGATATCTTGATTATCTCATGTTTTGTCATGATTTCTCTCCTCCCTGTTGTTTCCCCTCTACCACACCCTGGTCTCCAAACTTCCAACCCAAAGTATAACCACACAGAAACCTCAAGACCCTTCCTGCCCCTCTGCCATTCAGTCTTAGTCCACCAGACCCACTGCCTCTCCTTGGGGCTGGCTCTATACTCATTAGCTGTCCGTTTACACCAAGAGCCTCCCATCCCCAAGGAACCCAGACCTCATCCTACCATCCAAAATGTCACTCTAGAGAGGGGAGAGGGAGAAGAAAGGAACTTCCCAATGGTCCTGTAATTCCTTTATTACTTCCAAAGGGCTTCACTCCCCCGCCTATCCCCTGATGCATTTACATCAAGCAGGAGTGAGTGTGCCCATCTTCCCCTCCCCAGTCCCTCAGAGCAAAGGTTATATACACCCCAGATTGTGAGCATTCATTCAACTGTTTACTGAACACTTACCCAGACCCATTTCCATGGTTATCTATTATTGCCCTCTCCATTTTCTGCCCTTGTAACCTGCAGGGTGGCTCCCTAAAGCTGATGGGTAGCCGCAGAGGCATTGCTGTGTTGGGACTCAGGACTCTAGGACAAGGAAATGCCTAGGCTGGAGAGTGAATTATATGTCGTAATAGAGAAAGTGACGAGTGCCATAAACTTGAAGAATTCTCCTTTTCTTGGCCTCCTGCCTCTATTCAGGCAGTCTCCCATGACATGCTATAAAAGTACCAGTGTGCTAGACAATTCCAATGATAGAAATGAATCAAAAGATAGGGGAGAAAAAGACATAACTGAAATAATCAGGGGCCATTTATGGCAAGTGGGTTAGCAAACAGGAAGTAGGGTGGAGTCACCACTGTGCTCAGCGACCCCTGGGGGCTGGAGAGTGGGCGTCAGTTGGCTTGGACGGATGCTGGGGCTTGGGCGGCCTCCCTAGGAGGACGTGCAGTGTGCAGACGCTGAGGGAGGGGAGAACTGGGAGAAGAGAACGTCCCCCCTCTTGTCTCTTCCTCTTGACTTACTCAAGGGTCCATCCCCAGCATCCCCTCCACCACTTAGGCTTCTGGTTTGATACATGAGGGTGCGGGTGGCATCACTCTGCATGAGTGCGACCGTGAACATGGACTCTCCTTTGCCAGTTGGCTATCCTCATACACTTGGGCCTCTATCACTTTTTACTGGGGATGTCTATAGCTGTGTATCTATTGCCTGGCCATCTGGAATACCACGCAACGCCAACCTTGACTGGATATTTCTACAAAAGCCTCACCTCTTTGCACATTGTACAGACCAAAGCATCCTCGAGAGGCAGACAAACCTAGTTTCCACGGGTTGAAGTACTCCAGAGATCCTTCTTGCCTCCTTCAGGGAGCGCTGACAGACTCAAGACTCCTCAACTGCCAGAGATCTGTCCACTGGCACCAACGCAGGCTTCAGAGGGATTCTGTGGCCAAGCCTGGGGAGGAGGGTGGTTTGTTGTAAAGCAAGGAAGGATTTCTAGAAAAAGGGAAGTTTTCTTTTTCCTGGACTTGAGGCTGCTGGTTGCCTTTCTTTCTTAGAAATATCCCAACCATAGCATCATCAAAAATAAAAGTGAAAGCTAGGGAAAGCTGCTTTTTGAGCAGCATGTGAGGGAGGCAGTGAGGTGAACTCTGAGGGGCCATATCCCCGAGGCCTACGCCAGGTGTGCAGGAAGGGGACCAACACTGCAGATGTTTGGTAGGCGTTTGATAAATAGCATGTCCAAAGGCCCAGGGTTACTAGAGAAGACAATTTCCCATTCCAAATGTCATTTTTGGAAATTCCATTAGGGTGATTTTTTAATACACTGAATGAGAGATTTCACCTGATGGAGACCATGAAAGATTTAATTTACCTCCTGACAAATATTGTCTGTGTAAATATAAATGCACAAGGGGCTTAAAAAAAGGGATTCTCGGGAAGCAGGAACAGGGTCATGGTTTAGGCCTGTGAGTAGCTACTGTGCTCGTAGGAGTGGGGCACTGTCAGCTTTCCTTCAGCCCGGGTGACACTGCCTCACTGCTGGCTCCTTCCCTGGCGCCATCTCCGTAATCACTGTTGAGAGGCCACCCAGCCCTGGGAGGTCCTGGAACCAGCATCCAGGGAAAAAGGGAACAAGGGCTGTTATTCTGAGGGAATAGGGCTTCCTTCTTGTAGTCTTCCCCCTATTTCCTGCGATGTCCCCAAAGCTAGAACCAGAGGAATTGAAACAGATCCACTGAACCACGCTTTAAGTCTTGCCCAGTTTCCCTCATGTAGCTAAGACCCAGTTTCTCAGTAGAAAGACTTTGCCTAGTGTGGCTCAGGAACATTTACGAAGGGCTCCACAACAAAATATGGTTACCTGAAGAAAGTAGGGTCCTCAAAATACATCTCAACCACAGTGCTAGCCCTCTCCTCTTCTTCCCCTCTTTGCAGAGGCTGAACAGAGTAGAAGGATGTGCTCTAGTCTGTTAAGAGAGGAGGAAAGCTCATTCAGGGTCTGGATGCAACCACCTTGAGCAGAACAATCCCTCGGACAGTGGTTATGAACACTCAGTTGGCAGAGGGAAGGACTAGTGTGTTGTTGAAGTTGGACGTTGTGGCCCAGGCTCAAGCTCCATTGCCTAGTAGTCATTTTGGCACACCTGTCTTTGCATGTTTCACATGTTATAGGCAGGTGTAGTTGGTCACATTTTTTATACTGGATTTTGGGGGGATTTTCTTTCCACCCTCACTCCCTTGCAGGTACATTCATTAAAACTTGCCCTTGAAGGTGTGGAAAAGGAAAGGGATTTCTACTTTGGCAAGTTGAGAGAGATTGAGCTACTCTGTCAAGAGCATGGGCAGGAAAACGACGACCTCGTGCAGCGACTAATGGAAGTCCTCTATGCTTCGGAAGAACACGTAAGTGTGAGGAGAGCCCTTGACTCTTGGCTTCTAAAGCGATGCTCTTGGTCAAGGTGCAGCAGTCTGTGTGTCTTCAGGTGCTGCCCTGGGATCCCTGAGGGTTATGACTCCTCCTGTGCATGTGCTATTCCCAGAGGAATAAGTGTCATCATCGTCGTGATCCATTGATCCCTGCTTGTGGGATGTGCGTTCGTGAATTAATCTGGGAAGAGATGAGTGGATGGGGGTGGGAGGGGGAGAGTAGGAGGAATGATTGAGAAAACTAGGTTTATGCAGCCAGATCTTAAGTGGTTTGCAGCTCTGAGCAGATGAGCAATAAAAGTAGATGTAAGGATTCTTCATGACAGATCAGAGTATGGTTAGAGGAGGAATTAGTCTATTTCAGAGCCGGTTGTCTCGGTTACTCATTGCCAGTACAGACCGGTGCTGTACAACAGCCCTCAGTTGAAAAACGCTTTTAGAATTCACTGCGGGGAAGACCTGGCTGTCGGGCTTGCTACTCAGGAGCATGAGGAAGGCGGGGACCCGGGAGGTGGATCCATCCTGGTGATGGAAAGCAGGTGTGAGGAGCAGCAGAGGACCAAAACTCTCAAGAATCAAGGAGGGGAAGGGAAGGGAAGGCAAGGCGGGAGAAGAAGTCTGCCAGTGCAGGGAGTGAGGGGCCCCGGCACCAAGACAAGCATGGGAGCCTGAAGGAGCGTCACCTTCTACAGGGCGGCTCTGTGGAAGATGCAGAAGAGTAGGCGGGGGTCTCAAGCTCTTCCTGAGGCCGTGTTGAAGCTGAGGGAAGAGTCTGACTCTGTTGGCCCAGGAGGCCTGGGGCTGCACCCAGAGCCTGGTGGTCGAGTTGCGTGTGTTAGCACTTGGACAGAATGGAACGAGTCACCGGCAAGGGTACTTTATGACTTATTCCAGCCCAGTACCAGACAAATGTTTACTCCACGTAAGATTTGGAATTCGAGGGATTAAATCCAAGGTTTGAGGCTTCTCCACTTTTTTTCATTTCCCACCCTTCCCCCCACCACTTTTTTTTTTTTTAAGCTTCTTTCTCAGTTACCATTGGCTCAGACTATAGATCTTGAAGTCCTGGGACGCTGCCTTGCCAGGTCCCAGAGGCAGCGATGGCTCCACAAAATAAGGTTCTCCGTATTTTCAGATCTGATGGCAGAAAGCTCCGGTTGATGTCTAGTGTGCCCGCACCACCCTGAGTGCTTGGTAGTCTGTCAGGTACTATGCGAATTATAGTTATTCTCTTCACAAGCTTGTGGGAGGCTAAATCCAATGCAGTCTCCCCAGCACTGTGTAGCTGAAGGACCAGGCCCACTGAGGGAGGACGGCAGCATGCAGGGCCAGATCTATCCCGCCCTGTGCTGTCGGCAGGAGGAAAACCCTTGCGATGGTCACCTCAAGCTGGATCTTGTCCCCAGTCTCCCCAGATGGAGTCCTTGTACAGGGGCGCTCTCAAACTCCAAATTCAGAGTTGACACGGGCCACTGAATGCTGGTGGCAGCAGCCGATAGGCAGGGCTGCCCCAGGGGAGATTCCTGCCTTCTTAGTGTGCTCCTGCCTGAGTGCCTATTCTTCAGGAAAACACAGATGAGCCCTACGTGGACATTTCAGGTGCAGGTGTTTGCTGGAGAGGCCTCCTTAAGTCTTTATTTGATGGTGGCTGCCCTTTGGTTCTCCGAGTCAGACGATCCTAGAACAGAATGTTTGGAAGATACAGAAATGCAGATAGCAGGGCGTGTGCAGCAGTGAACAGGCGCAGTTCAGTTCACAGTTGTAGAAACTTAATGGAAGGTTCCAGAGCAGATCACCTGACATCTCTCCAGTGCCTCTCTTTATCATTTTCAGGACCTTTTCCCTCACGGGCCACAGGTATCTCGGCTTATTCATTGGTTAACTGCCGCCTTGTCCATCTGTCAGCTGAGGTGTACCTGCTGATACAAACTTATTTCCTGAGGCACTGTCACAGAAGCCACTGTTAAGTGACCTAACAATTCCTCCCCCCTCAACCAAAAGCTCTTAGGAAGAGCTTGTGTTTCTGTCACTGGAGGAAGCATGGGGTGTGCGTAAAGGGGACAGAGCCACTGCCTCAGTGAGGCAGGCAGACGGGGCACCACTGACTGGAGTATGTTGGAGTAGGATACATGTGATCACAGACACATAAACTTGGGTGGTGATCATGGACAAGGAGCCTGGAGAGACAGCAAAGACTTACTTGACAGAGAAAAGGATGTTTGTGTGGGCTTCAAAGAACGACTAGGACCCTCAGCAGTCCTGGAGCTAAGGCACGGAGAGGATTTTTCAGGCAGAGAAAACAGCATGGACAGAGGCCAGAGGAAAGAATGGCTGGATGAGGCTGGGGTGCGTGGGGGCTGCTGAGCCTGTACATCTAGGAAGGAGGGGGCCTTCGGCGCTTCTTCAAGACCCTTCCACCTTTCTTTGCCCCCATTTTCTTCCTGTTGTAGGCAAGAGCCTTCTTCAGTACTGCCTTCCATCTTCTATAATTATCATAAGAATAAGGAACTCTAAGGATACAGCTAAACATTCAGAAAGATGTCATGGATTGATATGCAAATATTAGAATTAAGCAGGTGGCACTCCAGGGCATTGGTCATATATCTGGCATAAGTTTTGTCTGGCCTCCTGCTTGCATGTGTGTTTGTTTTCTTGTATGGGGTGTAAGAAGACAGTTTTTTTTCTGTGAGCCAGCCTACACGGTATCATGTGAGGTGGGAGCACTCAGCTGTGCTATGCAGTGTAACTGCCTCAGAATTAAAGATTCGTCTGCAGACTTTCAGACCACCTTAGCTTGTACCCCTAGCATTAGCAATCCATTGGTAAGCTGGGAGGTTTGCTCTTTATCCCAGTAAGAGGGGCCTGGGGTCTGCAATTCCTGTAGATGGAGGGCATCACAATGGGGCCCTGTGACTGAGGGAACTGCCCTCGACGGGCTGGAGACCACAAGCCCCCTGGCTGGGCAAGTGTAAACGGGAGGCCAGGGGTGAGGTCTGATCTTAGGTCTGATCTTAGCTGTAGCTGGTCCTACAGCTTGGTACAGGTTCACAGTATTTGAATCCAAGCTTTGACGTTCCATCCTGGGTTAACTCCCAGTTGTGACGTGAGCAAATAAGATTTTCTGTAAAATGTCATACGGATCCTCCTTTTTGAGATCTTCCATGCAGCCTAACACACGCAAAACAGGTAAGAAAAGTACTCTTGAGACCTGCTGAAATCCTAGCAGTGTGAAATGAAGGCACCACACTAGCATTGAACAGTTAGGATGATGGATGAATTAACATCCCTGACCCATAGAGGGGATGGGAACTCGGCCAGAGAGGCAGCTGTGCAGCCAGCCAGTGAGCCCGCACACACGTGCATACACTCGGGGCTGCAGCTTGTAACCTGATGGAAGCATGAACAAGGATGGAAAGCTTAGAGGAGTGATTGGTTCTGGGGTGAAGGCAGGGAGAAGAGGGGTCAGCCAGGAACAGTGGCAGAACAGACACTTGCGAGTTCCCAGGTCACCAGTCTGGGTAAAGTCCCACGACCACCAGATTTCTTTTTTGCCCCTAGACAAGAGCGAGAGCACTTACTGGGAAAAGCCAGTGACAGTCCCCGCAAGAACTACTCCCCTACTCCCACAAGAATGGCACTCGCCGTTGAGGCACGAACTTTCGGAGCAGAGAGGAGCAGGGTGGTGGGCAGCTGCCATGAGGGCCTGGGAGCAAGTGGGGGGTGGGTAGGGCCAAAGGATGGCATTGTGCAGGCAGAGTAGAGGCAGGCGAGCGGTGGGTGCTGCTGATAGGGTGTGGTCCTGGGCACGGAGAGAGCTGACCGTTTGTAAGTAACATGCCTCTGGACACTGAGCCAGAAAGGGACAGAGCTAGATTTGAACCAGGGTCTTCAGTGTGATGGCCCTTTGTACTGCTGTCCCAGAAAAGGTGACTTGTTAAAACTTTTTCACTTCTAGAATATATTTCAGAGAGTTCTCCCACCAAGAAGTAATAATTGCAGCTCACACAAGTATGTGTTATGAACCAAACACTGTTCTATACGTACCTTGACTTCTCTGTTGAATTCAAGGACTCCACTGACTCCCCGATCAGTGAAACTTATGGAAAACTGTTCAACGGGTACTCCTGTTACAATCCCCCATTTTACAGATGGGAAAACTGAGGCACTGGGCAGTTAAGTTACATGCCCAGAGTCACCCAGCTGGTAAAGAGCAGAGCCAGGATATGAACTCCAGAGTCTGTGTTTAGAACCTTGACATTTTACTGCCTCTCAGAAAATATGCAGCATGGGACCTTGGCTGAGAGTCTCAAATCCTCTGTTGTTTTGTCCTCAGGGATTTCTTCCTTTCAACACAACCTGCATTGAGTTCTGAAATAAGTGAGGTAGGACACAGATGGATGAGGCCCTCTTGGTGCCTTGAGTAACCTCAGGACCCAGTGGCAGAGGCCACAGTGTGGAGACAAGATGACAAGCCCATTTTATAGCCAAGCTGGAAACAAAGCACTACAAGACTGGGGAAAGAAAGAACTGTGGCTCAGGGGAGAAGACTGACTACGGTCGGTTGGATTGGCTTGTCCTAAGCGCAGGGAACAGACCTGAAGGCAGGGGTCTCCGGCTAAGAAAGGAGTGCATGTGCCTGCTGTGAGGGGCCACATGCGTGGCTCTAGGCCCCTGCGTGCCTTCTCGAAGGAGCCATCGGTGGTACTTAGCCACACTCCCTCTGCTTGGGTAATAAGAGCAGCTTATTCTTTGTGAGGTCACAATATCAACGAGCTGACCAGGGTTGATGCTCCCTGGAGTTGGCGTTCGTGGGGTTAGGCAAATCAATGACTAGGTCTTTTGGAGCCAAGCAGGACACCTCACCCCTCCAGGTCCTGGTCAGTGAAGGATGCACCAAGGCCTCACTTTCCCAGAGCAGAGTCCTTGAGCTACAGCTGCTGAGCCCCCCTGGTGGAGAAGCCCCCCAAACCTGCATGTCTTCCTTGCCTTACCACCGCAACCAGCCGGGTCCATGCATCAGAGTAGTAACAGATCACAGCACAGGGTCTGCTTCAGGTGGGCATACTACTAGGGCAGGACAGGGAAGGAATCAGAAGCTCCACGTCCCCGGCCCGTGGGGTGGGGTGAGACCCGGGGCCCAGTGCCGTCTCACAGTGGGTTCCCTCGTGGTTGTCAGGATGCTTGTGAGGCAGTGCATTCAGTTCTCTTTCACAAGGGCAGGAGAATAGGAAACGTCTTCTATGAAGAGGTCTTTCCAAGACAGAAGGAGTGTTTGGTGCGCAGACCCCGACAAGTGTGTTCTCGAATGACCCGTCCATTGAGCCGGGAAGCACAGGAGTCTCGGTGCACGCATTGGCTCCTGGGAGCGGGGAAGCGCCTGGGGGGCCGGTGTGCCTATGCCCGCTCCCAGCCTGAAGATGCCATCCTGGGCAGGGGTCGTGGGGCTGTGGCCTCTGCAGGGCCACCCACACATCCATCATTCCAGCCGAAACCTCTCCCCCTGTGCTGTAGGAGGGTCACCCGGAAGAGCCGGAGGCAGAGGAACAAGTCCACGAACAGCAGCCCCAGCAGCAGGAAGAGTACTGAAGGGTCCTGGCAGCTCTCAACTTCGACTTTGCGTGGGAACTTTTCTTCTGGAGAAACGTGTGGCCTCCAGCTCAACAGAAACCAGTTGTTCCCAGTCTGCCATTAACACCAACGCACTGTTGCATACGCCCGCCACGGCGCTCGGTTCCCGTTTCCTTTGCCAAGACCCATTAGCAGCCGGCCGTGTGGTGGCCTACCTGAGAGATCGTGGGGTCACACATCTTCTACTCACTTGGCTGCTTGAGATTGATTCTGCTCTTTTCATTTCTTTCCAGAACAACTCTCCCCACCCCACCACCACCAACACCCCCTTTTTATCCTGGTGTGAAACAATGGTAATTTGATATATGGTATTTATATTGGCATTTCTCAACCCAGTGTCACTAGATGTCACACATTTGTGGTGCTTTGATGTTTGCAAGTCTAACCTCTGAACATAAATTTGGTCAAATAATAAATTGGAACAAAGGGAAAGAGATACTTGATATGAAAGCCATAAGGACAGTGACTTGTTTTATAGGGAAAACCAGTTTCTCCCTCTACTCCCACCACTTAAGGGAAAAAAAAAAAAAGAATCAAAACTAGGACTTCAGGGCCCAGTGTTTCTCCCTGAGCATGTTAGACAAACTCACAGTTAGTTTTGAAAGACATTCACTCAAGGACAACACCATCTCAACTTAGCTCTCCATCTGCTTGCCCCACCCCACCTCCCCCTCCCAGGTTCTCATGCTGTTTTCTTTCTCAGGGTCCTCTTTGGTGGGCAGCCCCTCTCCCTGTGAGCTGTCAGTAAGCTACAGTCCAGAGGGGGTCTGCGTAGGTCCCGGTCCTCCTGCCTCTCTGCCCAAAGCCTGTCCTCCACGCTAGGGGACTCCTCCTGTAGAATGCCCTGAGGGTGTGCGGCCCGAGAGCGTGAGCATCAGGGTTCCGCAGTGAGCTGCACACTCGCCGGAAGTGAAGACCACCTTACTAGGAGCATCATTCCAAGGGAGACGCCAGCTTCCCAAGTCTGGTGTTGACACTGGAATGACAGCACAGGAAACTCTAGGACTCCCAATACCTTCTGGAATAAGGAATCTCCCCTCGTTCATACTGTGGCCCTCCTTGTCATTGACCTTTGATAACCTTGGCAATTCATAAAGAGAGGAAACATTAATGAATTAAAAGCATTCCTTATTTTTTTAACAAATATTTGCACATTTTCTTAGTATCTTTCCAAATCTGCCTCTTTTATTCCTTTGACAGATGGTATCCCTTCCTGGATCATTCATTTCACTTGGTTTCTAACTTCAGATTTACTTCACTTGTTATTTGACTTAGCAGGTGCAAGCCAAACAAGTGTGCCCACCCCACTTGCCTCCTAACTGAAAAGCTTAAAATAAATTTCTGAATTATGTATCCTAAAGCTTTGACATTTCTTTGTTAATTGATGAACTAATTCTCAATTCCACCATTGAAGCTTTCCACCAAAAGAAGTCTTCTCAAAATCTTTTGCAGCAACGTGGTATCTGAGTTACATGTGAAAGAGTGCTTGTATTTTTGAGGTTATTACAACACACTGTGCAGAATTGGACAGAGGTTCTGTGGTATTTGGTTTCCCTTTCTTCTCTCTCCTGCTTGCTCTGCACAACAGCGGCAGCTCATTTCTCTCAGGCTGGAAAGCCTGGCTCTCGGCAGTGACATCCCTCCCACACCTGGTTACAGGTAGTGGTTGTGCTATACGCGGCATCATGCTTAATGGTGTGCTCCCATCCTGGCCTTTTGTCCTGAGTTTCCTTGTCAAAAAATAGCTTTTGTAAAGATGCACAATAAGTAATTCCATGCCGATGATACTCCAGTGGTTCCTAGGCAGTTCCTGGCCGGCCCTGGACATCTCAGTAATACCCAGTGCCACGAGGAGTGAGACCCAGACTCCTGTCATGTGGGTAATTGTGTGATCATGTGCAACTGGCCTCAGCCTCACAAGTGACCACTGCTCTGTCCCCAAAAGCCCCAGCCTTCTCAGCTGGAAAAACATACTGGCCCGATACCTTCCCCTTCCCCAGGGGTCATACTTCATTCTCCATGAGAGAGCCTTGGAGCCAACTATTCATTGATTTAGAAAAGAGCTACAAGTTCCTCTTTCTGTCTCCATCTGAAACCTCTTCCATTGTGCCGTATCGCACGTGACATCATGGATGTTTCAGGAAATCTTTAACAGCTAGCTCTGTCTTCTTTGGCTGCACCCCTGTTTCTGTGCAGACCGCGTCTCCTTCACCAGGGCTGCTCCTTCCTCCCTGAGGACTGCACCCCATCATTCTCCCATCCCAGCATCCAGGGCATGCCGTACTGCACGGCCCCCTATTGCGCATCCTCACGCTGGGCTGAGAAGTACCCCTTCGTGTGCTCCCCCTCCCTCTCAGAAGCCAGACTTCGTTCTTAGTCACACACCTGTGGCTGGTTATAGCACTTCTGCTGCTCATGTCAGATAGGAAGTGATTGAAGCAGGGGGCAGAGAGAGCGAGCCCCTCTTCTTTCTAAGCAGAAAAGCAGAAAAGGAAAAGACAAACACCTTGTTGACCAGAGAGAAGTAAACTCCAGAAGGGAACCAAGAACTCCTCCCTTCCCTGGTGAGTATTTCCATTATTCCGTTAAGGTTTAATATGCATTCAGATTACTTTTACTAAATAGTACACCATAAAGCTTTTGTTATATATTAAATGTAAACTGAAAGGAATGTAAACATATGTATTGTTAATTATAAATATAGATAAGTAATGACATAATAGATGAAAAAGTCTTATTCAGATGTATCTCATTCATTTTACATTACCCGCCTATTGTCGCATGGTAGAATAGTTTTTTTGTCTCTGAATATGTGAATAACTTGACTTGCGTTTATCTTTTTACATATTTAATAAAAAAAAAAAGTATATGTTAAAAGGACTGGATTTACAGATTCTTAAATTTTTATGCTAGAGTTTGCTTCTCAGTGAGCATGTGTGTATGAATAGGCTGTTTTCATGGATTCACACAACTACCCACATTTTAGGATGATTTATAGGGGGTGGGGCAGGGGCGTGTCTTTGCTTTTATTGCTGGCAAAGGTTTTAACAGGAATTAAAGGTTAGTACCTGATATCAGATGTAGCAGCTGTGATCCCTTTTTAAGAACTTCATCTAAAATAAGGATAAGCCGTTCCCTTAGTCAATACTCCACCTGCAGGCAAACGGAAGCCTGGCCCCTGCAGGCCCAGCCTGCCCCATCTGGGCAAGACTGGGCTGGGCAAATAGGGAACCATGACAGAAGCAGGCAGATGTTTCAGAGTAAGGCTTCGTGGCAAAACCACCTCGGATCAGCAAAAGCTTTGGGGTTCAGTGCATTCTCCCCCTCTAGTTTGACAACTTTGGCTAACAGTGGTGATTTATACACAAAAATAGAATCCAAACTTATAGGCCCAGGAAGAGGTGAAAAAAGAAATGCATTAGAAGCGGCCCAGTGAGCCACCTGGAGAGGCTAGAACAGGTGATGGCAGTCTGTTGGAGACTCTGCCCAGGAGCTGGCTGGTTACTCAGGCTCAGCCGACCTATACTCTTCACCCTGAAGGAGGCCAGCCTTCCCTGAACTGCTTTCAAGCACCACCTAGAGGCCAGTTTTGTTTCTATGCTATCCTTTGGCGACTGTTTTCCATTCACTTGCCTTTAGGCTCCTTTAAGAGCAGAGAAGTGGGAAAAGGACAGAAGACAAAGATACCGCCACCCTTCGTCATCTGCACTCATGTCTACACCGGGTAAGTTTGTGACAGAAGTCTGAGCCGTAACCCGGGTTGGGAAAGCTCGTGCTCAAAACCCACGTGCTTCCATCTCATCCACTAACCCTGGGATTTTAAACACTAGGTATTAGACATCTGCACACAAATAGTCAAGAATCCATGTAATTTCTCTTACTTACAGGGCACACTGGTGGACTCTGGTGAACCCATCACTGATGGTACAAGAGTGGTGAAATAACACGTTTGCTCCATTGATTCAATCTGAGATGGTCTCTAAAAATGTAATGCGTTCCTACCGGCATTATGGGTAGGCCCAGCAGTCTGGGGGAGGTGGGGGCAGAGAGGAGTTCATGTAATTCCACTAAGTTGTAACATGCCAGTTCTCTAAAATGAAACACATGACTTCATTTCTGGCCTTCCTGAGTCTTCCTCTTCGCTCTAGAACACAGCTACTGTGATCCTTACAGCTACCGTCACTAGTAAATACCCACCGACCCAGCTTCTCAGCACTCACACATGCCACCCGACAGCATCGGTGTGACAGCAGGGCACCTCCCTGATGTGCAACAACTACTGTTTGTGAAACCGGGAATTCACTGGAAACATTCTGGCTTTATTGCCCAACAAAGGCAATAGGCAAAATCCATTGAGCCCTGGAGGACCCTCAGATGGCACCAGGACTTCAGCTCACATGACTGCCCAAGAGCAGGACCCCCGTTCCCCGCTCTGACCTAACTAGACCCCCCCCCCCCAGGCTCGTACAGGTAGGGTTCACACAGAAAGGGCACTGGTTAAGGCCTTGCTGCCTCCTGTGTTGGCATTAGGATTGTGATCAATGGAAGGCCCAGCTGAAGCTCATTTGTTGAATGCATCTTTCTTTCTCCACCACAAATGTTGCATCTTTGTAGCCTGTCACATTTTAGCTTCTTCAGGTTTCCTGGGGTATTTTGTTAAGACTGAGTGTAAACAAAGTGTTTTTAAAGGGTAATAATATATCGACATACCTCTGAATTCATGATATTCAGAAGGAACTAGCCCAGTACCTAAATGTGTTCTTTTTTCAGAAAAAAAGCTATGCAGCAAATGTCCCTCATATTTTTATACTATTTCTCTAGGTTTTGAAGTTTATCTTTATAACTTTTTTTATTTTAAATTGTGTTTATCTTATTCACTAAAAATTTGTGGTCCAGTCTCACACCTTAATTTCTAACCTTTAGAAATTAGAGAAGTAATAAAAATTCCCATAAATGTATTCACAGTTTTAATCTGATCTAAATTCACAGTTTACTACTATGACACTCCCTTCGAATCGGATACATTTATCATACGGATGAAATGTGACCTTCTCCCAATGAAGAAATTTTTTAACGGCTTTTCAAAGTTCTTCCCGAGAGACATTACAGAAAATTACCTTAAATGTCAGTCTCTCATAGGCTAAGCTCTCTCAAAGATAGGTTCAGGGATCCTCCTGGCCTACAGATACAGACATTGCCCACCCCACCTCACCCCTTTTAGCTCATGTGATGGGACAGAGAAGGAAAATGTGAATTTTACCTCAGAACATTTTCCATTTTTCTTGAGTGATTTGAAATTAATGTCACAGAATGCTGACCAGTCACAGCCAAGACATTATCACTACAACATCCAACGTCGTTTAGTTTTCCTTTCTTTCTAAATTTTAATAACATTTACTTAAGGAAGAAAAACATATTCCTTTTAAAGATTTAATAAACAGAGTGAACGGTTGTATTTGTCATACCTACAGATCTATAAAGGATCAAATGTAATAATTTTTCTCTTCTGAGGACATAATGTTGGAAATTGCAGACGTGGTTGTATCTCTGCTGTTTTTACTAAGCAAAGACTTCACAGCATAGGTAACCCGTAGTTAGAACACACGATTTTGTTAGCCTCTGAGAATGAAAAAGAGGCTCCAGACTTTCATTTGAAAACACTAATAGTCAGTTTACACACAACTTAAAAATGGTATGCCGGGGGGCGCCTGGGTGGCTCAGTCGGTTAAGCGTCCGACTTCGGCTCAGGTCATGATCTCGCGGTCTGTGAGTTCGAGCCCCACGTCGGGCTCTGTGCTGACAGCTCAGAGCCTGGAGCCTGCGTCAGATTCTGTGTCTCCCTCTTCTCTCTGCCCCTCCCCTGCTCATGCTCTGTCTCTCTCTAAAATAAACGTTAAAAAATTTTTTCTTTAATAAAAAAAAGTTTGTTGGTAGAAAGGCACTGATAAATATTTATTAGGCATCATTCCCTTTATAAATTCAGTCAACTCTTGAAAAAAAGAAAAGCTGATTTTATGCCTATCTTAAGAATTTTTAGGGGCGCCTGGGTGGCTCAGTCGGTTAAGCGGCCGACCTCGGCTCAGGTCCTGATCTCACGGTCTGTGAGTTCGAGCCCCGCGTCGGGCTCTGTGCTGACAGCTCAGAGCCTGGAGCCTGCTTCGATTCTTTGTCTCCCCCTCTCTCTCTCTGCCCCTCTCCCACTCAAGCTCTGTCTGTCTGTCTGTCTGTCTCTCTCTCTGCCAAAAATAAATAAATATTTTTTAAAAAAAAATAGCACTCCGGGCCACCCAGCTATACAGTCAGCACGTAACATTGAGGAAGAGCCTCATCTAAGTCCTAGGTGTCCGAACTGATGGGAGCAGTGGGCCTACGCCCGCATGCTGCACGGTAGTGTTCTGTTACCCACGCCGGTTTCCAGGCTCTGAACGGCCTCTCCCGTTGTCTTACGGGACTACACTGCATGCATTCCACAAAGAAAAACAAAAGTGGTGGGTTTCTATGTAGAAGGTCCCCCAGACTGATGTGCTGTGCTGTGGGGCTGAACCTGCTGAGGCTTTTTAAACCTAGAAGGAGGACTCTTGAACGGTTGTACCTGTCAAAGCTGGGCCTACAAGAGCTTTCAGCTCTCTCGTCACTCGCTAGTTTTCCAGCTCAGTGGCAGTCCCCTTACACGATTTCCCCACTGAAGGAGAGAGAAGGGAAGACTGCAAAGGGGACAATGATGTAAGAGGTGATCCCTCTTGCCTTTTAAGATATTTTAAGAATAATCCAGTATCCTCAAGTCACTTGTTCCTGTTTTGAAAATCGCTTGGGGGGTGGGGAAGGGGGACTTGATCCCATCATCAACCCGGATGCAGCTCCACAACAACACATTACCTTGAGGCAGCAGCTGTGCGCTCACTTCACAGGACAGGCAAGGTAAGAGCCCAGACCCTGGGTGGGGGGCAGAGGGCACCAGCAGGACTGGTGGCCCAAGGCCAGCGGAGGCAGGCAGGAGGCAAAGGGCCAGCAAGAGGATTCCACCAAGCTTGCAGCTTTGGCACAAGAGAAGCCCACGGCTCCAAGTATCTTGTCCGTGGAAGATCTTGGTCAGGGTTCCATTAACATTGCTCCTGTGGAGAAACCATGCCCTAGAAACCATGGAGAGAACTGGCTGCTGATTCACAGAGAGGGTGTTTATTCCTGGTCACGTTTCTGTACTAAAAAGATGTTTATGTATATGTGTTGACTTAACTGTCCTCCCAAGAAGAGAGGGAAATATCAGCAAATATAGACACTCTTTAAAACGATATCCAGGAAGGCTGCTCCTACCACCTCAGACCCAAAAGAGATTTTTAAGCTAAAGAAAGGCAGAGGGAAGGGGAGGGTGTTTTTGTTTTCTCCTCTAATGGTTTTCAAAAGCTTAGCACCAATAATGGGTAAAACACAAATCAGTAATGACTTTTTTACTCCTAATATCACACCAGTATCCTTCAATTACTCTAATGGAACTCTTAAAAAAAAGGGGGGGGGGGTTGCATTTTGAATCCATACCTTCCTCAGTCCAAAAAAAAGTACAGCAGTTTATTTTTTTTTAAGCAGTACATTACATTTGTAAGTGAGGAAATCAGAGCAAAGGCAAATGAGGAGGAGGGAAGAGATGAAGCCAGAAGTATGGTCAGGAGCCTCACACATGCCCTAAGGTCTTCTAGAATTTGCTAGGATGAAGGTGAAGAATTACCACTGAGCTTCCTAGTTGCCAATACCAAGAGGTAAGCAAGCATGACTCAATTTAAAGACTCCATAAGCTAGAAACAGTTATGTCGAGTAGATGTACTTAGGACTAAGAGAAGTTTCTCCATGGGTCCTAAGAAGAAATTAAGTGAAGTAGGGAGCCTGACCGTCACAGCATCTCACAGCTAATACAGGAACCTTCTAGGGGGCCTGCTCCTATGAGTCACCAGGCCTACCCCAGACGACAAGGTGTCAAGACGCAGTGCAGTAAAAACCAGTCCACCGGGGACCAAAACTGTCTATGCCCGGAAAATTGCTCCCAGAGTTCCAGGCTCCATCCCACGATAAAACAGTGAAATGGGGGTGGGTGAGGGGAGTTGGGGGCGGTAGGGTCGGCAGTGTTAGCAAGTTAGGGAGTGGGTGTTGGCACCCCACTGCTTCCCCCGGGGGCTGTAAGTTTATGCTCGGGGCGGGGGCGGGAAATGCTCTAAGTCAGCCCCTTGGTTCCTGGAGGGGTTTCCCAGCAATCTCTGTCCCTCTAGTTACACTCTGGGAGTTAAATAACTCTCCCTGATGGAGGCCCCAGGCATTTTTCAAACTGCTGCTTTGATGCTGTATCTCCACAGGCTGTTCGTTGCGCTGTCTCTTTAAGGGTGGATATTCATTTTCCTCTCACAGAGCAGAGCCCGCTGAGTTTTAAAAATTCCAGGTTTTAATCCCACTGGTTTTAAGAACTCATGAAACTTGGCGCAAAGCCAAGTGTGAGGGATGCATCTTCCCCATGTGGAATCCCCAGTTGACAGTCTGTTCATGTCCCCTCTTGGTGCCCACAGGTCGCTTCCTCTAGAAGACAGGCCTGCAGGTCCATTTCGCTCCCTATCACATCTCCACCCTTCCTCGCCCTCTTTGATGTGGCCTTGTCTCAGTCTTGGGGTCATTGTTAAGAGTGTCACAGATGTCTTCCACTCTTTTCTCAAGTCCAGTGAATATCTTTACGCTCACTACCCTAAATTCTCTGTCAGGCACACTACTTACTCCATTTCGCTGAGGTTTCTTGCTGTGATTTCATCCTGTTCTTGATTTGAGGCGTATTTCTCTGTCTCTTCATTTTGTCTGACTCTTGGGTCTGTTTCTGCATTAAGAAATCAGCTGTGTCTGCTCTTGGAAGTAGTGGCCTTATGAACAGGAGGTACTGTAGTGTCCCCTATTCACCAGAACCTGATGCTTCAGGCGTGTCTCCTACGTGTGTTGCACGTATCTGGCTGCTGTGACTGAGCCGCTTTTTCCTTCAGTCCAGTCATTAGCAGGAGCTCTCTTTGCCTGTTGGGCGCAGGGTTTAGTCCCTCTGGTGTTAGTAGGTCAGCCTGGGGCTGCCTTGGGCTTGAGTTCAGTGGGACCAGGCATTTGCCAGGGATGCATTAGCATCCAAGTGCAGGGTGCTTTCCCTGTGTTGTCCCCTGAGAAGCTGTCCTTGGTGGACAGGGCCTGCAGTCAGACCAGCTGCCTACCTCTAGCCCACTGCTGGGGCTGCAGTCTGACTGGTGTGTGTGGTTATCTTTCCCTCTCCCCAGGGCAGGAGTCACTGTGGCGTGGTGCTGGCTCCTGTTGGGGATGCTTGCACACTGCCATGCTTGTGGCACTGCTTTGGAGGGTCGCGAGCCAAGAGTGTAGCGGAGGGGACAGATCCATAATGCGCAGGTAGTGGACACACTGCACGCAATGTGTGTCCTGCCCATACGGTGGCAGCAAGGTTTGTGTGCTGGTCCTCTGCGAGAGAGGGCTTGCCACTGCCGGAACTAAGGCAGGCCTGGCTGGAGGCGGCGGATCTGCTGCAACCGAATACTCTGTTCGGCGAGGCTGTCGCTCAGAAGGTGAGATAAAGGGTTTCCCAGACAAGCAAAAGTTAAAGGAATTCATCACCCCTAAACCAGCCTTATAAGAAACGTTAAACAGGATTCTTTGAATGGAAAGGAAAGACCCTAAGCAGGAGTGAGAAAAGTGGGAAGCACAAAAGAGGTAAAATTAAGTATATCTGTAAAAATCAGTCAAGAGATGATGGCAATAAATGGCAATAAATACATACCTATCAATAATTACTTTGAATGTAAATGAACAAATGCTCCAATCAAAAGACACGGGATGATAAATAAATAAAAAAATAAGACGTCTATATGCTGTCCACAAGAGACTCATTTCAGACCTAAAGATACATGTAGATTCAAAGTGAAGGCAGGGAAAATCATTTACATGCAAACGGAAGTGAAAAGAAAACCAGGGTGGCAATACTTAAATTGGATAAATAAAAAACAAAGACTGTAACAAGAGACAAAGAAGGACATTATATAATCAAAGGGAACAATCCAACATGAAGATGTAAAAACTTTAAATATTTATGCACTGAACATGGGAGCACCAAATACATAAAGCAGTTAGTAACAAAATAAAGGAAGTAATCAATACTAACACAGTAATAGTAGAGGACTTTAACACCCCACTTATATCAATGGACAGATCATCCAAACAACATCTACAAGAAAACAATAGCTTTGAATGACACATTGGACCAGAGGGATGTAAGAGATCTATTCAGAACATTCCAGCCTATAACAGAATACACATTCTTTTCAAGTGTACATGAAAAACTCTGCAGTATAGATAACACATTAGGGCACAAAACAAGTCTCAAGTTCAAAAACATCTAAGCCATAACATGCATCTTCTCTGACCACAACACTATGAAACTAGAAGTCAACCAAAAGAAAAGATCTGGAAAGTACACAGATACACAGAGGTTAAACAACATGCTACTAAACAACAAATGGATCAACCAAGAAATCAAAGAGGAAATTTTAAAAAATACATGGAGACCAATGAAAATGTAAACACAATGGTACAAAATCTTTGGAATGCAGCAAAAACTCTTCTAAGAGGTTACTTTATAGCAATACAGACTTACCTCAGGAAGACAAATCTCAAACGACCTAACCTTACACCTAAAGGAGCTAGACAAAGAACAAACAAAACCCAAATCCAGTAGGAGGAAGGAAATCATAAAGATAAGAGCAGAAATAAACAAAATAGAGACTAAAAAAAACCCAGTAGAACAGATCAATGAAACCAGGAGCTGATTTCTTTGAAAAGATAACAAAATGATAAACTGTTAGCCAGACTCTTGGGGAAAAAAAGAAAGATAGAGAGGACCCAAATAAATGAAAGGAGAAATAATAACCAACATCCCAGCATTACAAAGGTTGTAAGAGAATATTAGGAGAAATTATATGCCAACAAATTAGACAAGCTAGAAGAGATGGACAAATTCCTAGAAACCTATAACCTCCCCCAAAACTAAATCAGGAAGAAATGGAAAATTTGGTAATTGGTCTCAATTACCAGCAATGAAATGGAATCAGTAATCAAAAGTCTCCAAACTAACAAAAGCCCAAGACCAGACAGCTTCGCAGCTTCACAGGTGAATTCTACCAAACCTTTATATAAGAGTTAGTACCTATTCTTCTCAAACTATTCAAAAAAAAAAAAAAAAAATATATATATATATATATATATATATATATATAGAAAAGGAAGGACAACCTCCAAATTCATTCTATGAGGCCAGCATTACCCTGATATGAAAACCAGATAAACATCTTACAAACAAGAGAGAACTACCAATATCATTGATGAACGTAGATGAAAACTCAACAAAATATTAGCAACTGAATCCAACAATTATTTAAAAACAAACCTCATTCATCACGATCAAGTGAGATTTGTTCAAAAGATGCAAGGATGGTTCAAAATTCACAAATCAACAAGATACATCACATCAATAAGAGAAAGGATTAAAACTGTATGATCATTTCAGCAGATGCAGAAAAAAGCATTTGACAAAGTGTAATGTCCAGTCATGATAAAAACCCTCAGCAAAGTAGGTTTAGAGGGGGCATATCTCAATATAATAAAAGCCATATATGAGAGGCACCTGGGTGGCTCAGTCAGTGAAACAACTAGCTCTCGATTTCAGTTCAGGTCATGATCTCATGGTTCACAGGATTGAGCCCCACATGGGGCTCTGTGCTGACAGCATGGAGCCTACTTGGGATTCTCTCTCTGCCACTCTTTCTCTGCCCTTCCCGAGCCCATGCTCTGTCTCTCAAATAAATAAACTTAAAAGATGTTTTTAATGCCATATATAAAAACCCACAGCTAATATCATACTCAATGGTGAAAATTTGAAAGATTTTAATATGAGGAACAAGACAAGGATGTCTGCTCTCATCACTTTTATATAATAGTACTGGAAGTCTTGGCTGCAGCAATTAAACCACATAAATAAAAGGCATCCAAATTGGTAAAGAGAAAGTAAAAGTTTCACTATTTGCAAATGACATGATACCAAATACAGAAAACCCTAAAGACCCCACCCCCACAAAAAAAACTACTAGAACCAATAAATGAATTCAGTAATGTTGTAGGGTACAAAACCAATATACAGAAATCCATCGCATTTCTATACACTAATAATGAAGCAGCTGAAAGAGAAATTAAGAAAACACTCCCATTTATGACTGCACCAAAAATAACAAAATACCTAGGAATAAAATTAACCAAGGAGGTGAAAGACCCATACTACCTGAAAAATATAAAACATTGATGAAAGAAATTGAAGATGACACCAAAAAATGGAAACATATTCCATACTCCTGGATTGGAAGAACAAACATCAAACTCTCCGTATTGCCCAAAGCAATCTACACAATCAGTACAATCCCTATCAGAATACAACAGCATTTTTTTACAGAACTAGAATAAACAATCCTAAGATTTGTATGGAATGACAAAAAAAACCCAGATAGCCAAAGAAATTTTAAAAAACTAAGCTGGAGGTATCACAATCTCAGACTTCAAGTTATATTACAAAGCTGTAGTAATCAAAACAGCATAGCACAGGCACAAAAACAGTCACAGAGATAAATGGAACAGAATAGAGAGCCCAGAGGTAAATCCACAACTATATGGTCAATTAATCTTCAACAAAGGAGGCAAGAATATACAATGGGAAAAAGACCATCTCTTCAACAAATGGTGTTGAGGAGAAGTGGACACCTACATGCAAAAGAATGAAGCCGGACTACTTTCTTACACCATACACAAAAACTCAAAATGGATTAAAGACCTAAATGTGAGACCTGAAATCATAAAAATTCTAGAAGAGAGCATGGGCAGTAATTTCTCTGACATTGGCCATAACAACATTTTTCTAGATGTACATCTCCTGAGGGAAGGGAAACAAAGGCAAAAGTAAACTATTGGGACCACATCAAAATAAAAAGCTTCTGCACAGCAAAGGAAACAACTAGCAAAACTAAAAGACAACCCTACTGAATAGGAGAAAATATTTGCAAATGACATTTCCACTAAAGGGCTAGTACTCAAAATAAAGAACTTATACACCTCAACACACACCCACAAATAACCCAATTAAAAATGGGCAGAAGACATGAACAGACATTTCTCCAAGGAAGACATATAGATAGCCAACAGAGACATAAGAAAATGTTCAACATCATTCATCATCAGAGAAATGCAAATCAAAACTACAATGAGGGACGCCTTGAGTGGCTCATTTGGTTAAGCATCTGACTTCAGGTCATAATCTCACAGTTCACAGGTTCAAGCCCCATATCGGGTTCTACACTAATGGCGTAGAGCCTGCTTGGCTCTCTCAAGATAAATAAATAAGCTTTAGAAAGAAACTATAATGAGATACCACCTCACACATGTCAGAATGGCCAAAGCAACAAATGTTGGCAAAGATGTAGAAAAAAAGCAATCCTCTTGCACTGTTGATGGGAATGCAAACTGGTACAGCCAATGTAGAAAACAGTATGGAGGTTCCCCAAAAAGTTAAAAATAGAACTACCATATGATCCAGTAATTTCACTACTGGGTATTTATCTAAAAATACAAAAATACTAATTTGAAAGGATATATACACCCCCGTGTTTATTGCAGCATTATTTATAATAGCCAAATTATGGAAGCAGCCTAAATGTCCATATGTCTATGGATAGATGAATGAATATTTTGTCTCACAACACACACACACACACACACACACACACACACACACACACACACACTGGAGTATTACTCAGCTATAAAAAAGAATGAAGTGTTGCCATTTGCAATGGCATGGGTTGAGCTAGAAAATATAATGCTAAGTGAAATAAGTCAGAAAAAGACAAATACCAGATGATTTCACCCATATGTGGAATTTAAGAAAAACTAACAACAACAACAAAAAAGATAAGCCAAAAAACAGACTCTTAACTATAGAGAACAAACTGATGGTTCCCAGAGGAGAGATGGGAGGGGAGACAGGTGATGGGATTACAGAGTACCCTTGTGATGAGCATTGAGTAACACAGAATTGCCGAATCACTCTATTGTACACCTGAAACTAATAACACTGTATGTTAACTATACTGGAATTTTTAAAAAAGTAAAATAATCCACCATGCAGAGGAAAACAAGAACAGGCTTTGAAAATGCACTGACCGGGGCGCCTGGGTGGCGCAGTCGGTTAAGCGTCCGACTTCAGCCAGGTCACGATCTCGCGGTCCGTGAGTTCGAGCCCCGCGTCAGGCTCTGGGCTGATGGCTCGGAGCCTGGAGCCTGTTTCCAATTCTGTGTCTCCCTCTCTCTCTGCCCCTCCCCCGTTCATGCTCTGTCTCTCTCTGTCCCAAAAATAAATTAAAAACGTTGAAAAAAAAATTTAAAAAAAAAAAAAAAAAAAAAAAAGAAAAAAAGAAAATGCACTGACCTGGAGTCAAATCCCAGGCACATCATTTCTAGTTGTGTGATTTTAAGCAAATTGCAGATCATTTCTTAACCTGTTTCCTCATCTGAATACATAGAATAGACCCACCTTGCAAAGTCATTCTGAAGAATAAAGGAGTTAGCATGGATAAAGTACCTTGCATATAGAGTTTTAATAAATAGTCGCTATTATTACTGATTTTTCTGTTGATAGTCTATGAGGGAGGTGATCCAGATATTAGAAGACCACCAATACCCTAGTACTAGACATCTCAGCACTGCCCACTGCTCCCCCCACCACGCACCTGCAGAAGGAATAGCCCTAAGCAGTCATAGATTGTAACCCCAAGATCCTGTCCCCACCCAGCCATAGCTGATGGTGAAATTCTAACCCAGGGGCACTTAGTCCAGGGTTGCTGGTGACCACATAGCCTAACTCTACAAACTGGGCCACTCACAGGGTCCCCTGCCCTCCTCTCCGTCTCATTTGTACTAATGATTGAGGACTGAGCAGTGGAAACGAGACTTAGATGCAGAAAGAAGGGAGCCCTGAGAAAGCATCATGGCAAGTGATGTTACATGTAAAGAAGATGGTCTGAAACAGAAAATAGAAGAAGCGAAAGGAAAAGAAAACAGACAAGCAAGAACCAAGGAAAAACATTTTAGCTAAGATCCATAAATATCTACTGCTTGCTTGAACCCTGAACGACTCACCAGTTGTTTTGCTCTTCAAATCCAGTTGATCAGTTTTATCGATGTGACATGTATGTGTAGTCTTGAAGTCAGAGAAGTAACTTAAATGAATTTCTTCCTTGCAACCTAAGATATTCTCAAAAATTGAGGCTCTTGACAGGGACTAACTTGCCCAAGTTTACAGAGCAGAAGGGACCTTCGAGACAAGGTGATCCCAAGCCCAGCAGCCGGGCCTCATCCGGTGGCTATGTGTGTGAAGTGTCCTGGGCATCCAGCCCCTTTGAGGCTTCAGAGGCTCAGACCTCTGAGCATCACACAAGCAAGGGGAGACCCCAAGTAAGAATTGCCCAGCTAGCCCACAGAACCACGGAAATAATAAACTGGTTTAAGTCACTAAGTGCACGGTGGTTTGTGATGCAGCAACAGATAACCAGTGCAGTGTAGTTAATAGCAAAACACAAGTTTTATGTTGTTGCTATGTGCAAACATCGTGCAGAGGGAATGTGATTTCAGTTGCGTTTTTGCTATGCCTGCGCTAACATAATTTGTCACCTCACTTTTTTGAGTTTCATAAAATGAAAACGTAAAATGGGAGAATCAGACGACATGATCTTTGAGATCCCTTCTGGTTCTTAAAAATTCTGACTGCCAGCAAATGACACAGTCAAAACATGGCCCTAGAGGGATGGTTCCCTAGGCTTAACATCTGAACTATCTTATTTTAAAAAAAAAAAAAAAAAAAGTCAAATGCAAAATAAAACTGCTTTTAGAGGCACAGTAGGTGCTTAAAATTTGTTTGAATTGAAATGCCACCTTCATGGGTACTTCGACTTAATTTAAATTGTTTTTTCTCACTCACTTGACCTGAGGTCACTTCCTAAGCCAATGGAATAAAAGTAAACACAGATCCAAAGTGAACTGTCAACACAAAGCAGTTAAAGAGTGATCTCAGGTTTGTTCTTTCACTCTCCTCTAGAGCCTTGTACCAAACTTTCCAGAGCTCCAGCCAAAGAGCATGTCTACCCAACCTGCTGCCTCTTGGGGTCATTCCAACCCAGGGCAGCTGAGCAGGTGAAAACTACCAGCCAGTCACCCCTTACATACCACACCCAGGTTGCACATGAGCCCCTCTCTTGGCAGTAAGGACATGTCCTCCTCACTCACCTCCATCCCATTCCTGGCACTTTTTTTCCCACTCCTAAGAAGGAAGAAAAGATCCTATATTTACCACACCCTGTGCCCCAAACATGACACGGTGAACAGGAGTGTCAATTCCTCCAGGCTTTCCAGAAGCTCTATAGCTGCAGAGAGGAGCATGGCACCAGAAGAAAACAGAGCCAGTGGAAGGGCTCTGATGTGATGTCACTCACCTGGCAACCATCCTCCCTCACTGAAGTAACAAACAGGTACACTGTGAGGTAACCAGGGAGGCAGCGTCGGTGAAAGGAAACCCATTACAAGTGACCGTTATCTAAAAAGTTCCTATTCTTCCTGCCCTGCTCTCTCCCCAAACTTCCTTCTCCTAAAACTGCCTTCCTTATCCTAAGGACAAGAAAACCTGGGCTATTTCCAAAGGGGAGCTTAATGGGAAATGTTTCCTCTAGATAGATTTCTTTATTGGTTCTGATTTTAAAAACAGCTCAGGAATAATTTTAAAACCACATTTAACTGGACATGCCCTTCACTTTCAACATAGAAATCACACTATCCACCTGTCTCTGTATTCCCAGCGTCCAAATAAGGGAGGAAACGTAGCCACTGCCACATTCACCATGACACTAGCTCCCAGTGGCCTGATGATACAAGACTGCACATTCTGCTTTGGTTGCCTCTGATGAAGAAAATCGCAGCAAAGACAGTGACCCCACAGATGGTCCATCCTCTGACATGTCCACGTACACTCAGTGACTCATCTACCAGCGTGATGCATAAGGACCCATCCTTGCAGTCTGGCAAGTTAGTAGGCTATTGACTGAAACTTATTCAATATGCTTATCTGGAACAGGGATGATAACAGTAGCCTTGCTGTATGCCCACAGGCTAGCACATCCGCAGGGCTCAGTAAGTAATAGTTACACATGGGGTGCCTGGGTAGCTCAGTCGGTTGAGTGTCCAACTCTTGAGTTAGGCTCAGGTCATGATCTCATGGTTCATGGGATCGAGCCTCGCACTGACAGTGTGGAGCCTGCTTGGGATTCTCCCTCTCTCTCTCTCTCTCTCCCCCTCCCTCCCGCCCGCCCTCTCTCTCTATTTCTCGCTCTCTCCCTCCCTTCCCCACTCAAGCTCTCTCTCAAAATAGACATTTAACAAAAAAAGATTCTCTCCCTCTGCCCCTCTCCCCAGCTCCTGCTCACTTGTTCTCTCACGCGCTCTCTCAAATAAAAATTTAAAAAATAAAAAAAACACACAAGTAACAGTTACATGCACGCATGTAAACAGCTTAGCATTGTGCCTGGGACAAAATTAGTACTCAGCACATTTGTTGCCTCTGCAGTTAGCAGGAGGAGTAATAGTGGCGGTAGTGATGGTACTTTTTCTCTCAATCCGTGCTGAACTAAAGTGTGGCATGAAAAGGAGATACTCTCTCTGCTCTCCAGGGACACAGGCTGTTATACAGAGATAGTACCTATGCTACTGCTCCTTTTCAGATCCCCCATTGCCACCATTTTCCTTTCTAGCTCTAAATTCCTGCCTCCTCTCCCCACAATCCACCCACTTCTATACACCCAACTCTTCTAGTTTATGTTCAGACCTAAGAAGAATCAAAGTTTCCATAGTTAAGTGGAAGATGATAAGCTTTCTGCTTAATACTAAGTGCTGGAAATCTTTAGATCTACACGTTCTAAATGGTCTCTCTTGACAGAAATGGAACTGGAAATCATTGGTCACCTAGCGGGGCCCCAGAGACAATGCACCTTGCATTGTGTCAACATAGGTTTCTCTTAAAGGAGTATGTCTTCTCTGTTAACACATTATATTGTGATCACTGGTGTTTAAGCTGTGTTCATATTGGGTATGATATTAGGGATGGACCATTTTGTCTACAAATTTAATATCCCCAGCATCCAGGATTTTAAGCACATAGAAAAAACTCAGTATGTTTACTAAATAAAGAAGACGAAAGGTACAGTGATAGAGTTTAGAGGTATTTTCTATATATCCATCTTACTCTCCATTAACACAAGTAACAGAAACTTAATTCTCTATTAAAATTACAGTCCATGTGGTCAGAGGAATAGATCAAAACACAGAACTGGAGAGAACAGTGAAGAGTCCCAAGTGTGTCCTAGGCACAATGCTAAGCCGTTTACATGTGTGCATGTAACTATTACTTGTTTTTGTTTTTTTATTTTTTTAGTTTTTATTTGAGAGAGCGCGCAAGAGAACAAGTGAGCAGGAGCTGGGGAGAGGGGCAGAGGGAGAGAATCTTTTCTTAAGATGTCTATTTTGAGAGAGAGCATGAGTGGGGAAGGGAGGGAGAGACAGGGAGAATCCCAAGCAGGCTCCACACATGTCAGTGGGGCTCGACATGGAATAAGCATGGAAGTATTACATCATGACCTTTAAAAAGCTACCACTTCATCATAGAATATATTTTTAAGCTTTAGAAATTGAATGTCGTTGAAAAATAGTAGATTCTAACTACATGATTGCGTTTAATTTTGAACTTTTCTTATGTAAATTTCAAAACCAAAATTGAAAGGTCGTGAACAAGAATAAAATGTTGAGTTAGAAAAAGACTTAGCATAGGGTGCCTGGGTGGCTCAGTCAATTAAGCGTCCGACTTCGGCTCAGGTCATGATCTCACAGTTCGTGGGTTCGAGCCCCACGTCGGGCTCTGTGCTGACAGCTCAGAGCCTGGAGCCTGTTTCGGATTCTGTGTCTCCCTCTCTCTCTGCTCCTTCTGCATTCATGCTCTGTCTCTCTCTCAAAAATAAATAAACATTAAGAAAAAAATTTTTTTTTAAAAAAGATAAAGACTTAACTCTCTAGACCAATGATTCTCAGAATGTGATCATAGGGCCTTTGGAGACCCCAACAACCTTTCAGGGAGTCCTCAAAATCAAAGTCATTTTCCTAATGATACTAGGGCATTACTCATCTTTTTCACTCTCATTCTTGCACCATGAACAGTGGATCTTTCCAGAGTTTACAGAATGTATGATATCACAGCAGGCAAATGCAGAGATAGATTTAACAGTCCAACTGTCTTCTATTAAGCCAGACCTTAAGAAAGTTTGCCAAAAATATAAAATAGTATCACTCTTGTAAGTTTTTGTTTTGAAAAATAGGTATTTTTCATTAAAATGTGCCATGTTCATATATGAGCTCACTGCTTTTTACAAAGAATATTTTTACTTTCCCACTTTTAGTTTCTAATATGATAAATATTAATAATTATAATCCATATAAACAAAAGTTCTTTGGCGTCTTCAACATTTTATATGAGTCTAAATGGGGTCTGAGACCATGAAGTATAAGAACCACTGCTCCGGACCCATGATTTTTAACCAGGGATTGGCATTCAAGTCAGCAAATCAGGTCCTGGCTCTTCTCTGTGGTAACTGATAAAGAGGGCAAAGAAGCTCCCTGGCCTCACCTATAAAATTAGAAAGTCACAGTTAAAAAGAGTGCTGGGGTCAAAAAACATTGTGAATTAGCAGTGATCATTCCTAAGAATCTGGATATAGGAAATGAGAGCCAAAGATTCAAAGGTTCTCAGGTTAGACAACTGACAGACGAGTATTGCCTCTGGTAGTTGAAAATAACCAGACTGGAATTACAGGAGAAGGTATGAACCCAGTGTTAGATGGCAGATCCCAAAAGTGGAGATGCCCTGTCTCCACCTCTACTTGGAGACAGAGAACTGCAGGGAGGTGGGCAGTCAGAACCAGCAATATGGATTTGAGTTTGAGCCCTCCCTAGTGACAGGTGGCATCCAGAGGTGAAAAAGCCCATCAACGAAGTGAATGTGGAACATGGAGCTGTTCAAAGCAGAACTGGAGGTGAGGCACTCATTTTAGAACGAATTAAAGAAGAGCCCAGGAGATGCTGGGAAAGGCCGACTCAGAGACCAGAACAATGCAGGGCTCTGAATAGTATCTTGACATGACATAGCCAATGGATGGATGGCAAGATGGAAGCAAGGACAAAAAAAGAGAAAGAAAAGAATCAAAGGGGACAGCTTCAAGGACTGATTGGTCAACCATATCAAAAGGAAAGACACAAATGGTAAACTCTGAGACACTAATGGATTTGACAAGAATTGGGTCATTGCTTCAAACCAAAATTTTTAGTAGAGGGGTCAAAACAATACGTGAAAATTGTGTAAAAAATATAAATGCATAAGGAAGGAAATAAAGAGAATGAAGGAAAGAAAAGGAAACCAATCCTGCAAAGACTTTTGGTATTTAAGCCAAGATCACTTGTGTACAGCCGGGATGGAAATACCCAGTGGCCTCAGTGCCATTGCACGTGCTCAAGGCAAAGAAAAGAATGATGGGTACCATGACTCACAGGATCTCATCATCAAACCACTCTGTCATAGGACTATTTTCTGGTCGACCAAAATACAGTCCTAAGAAATCCTGTAATTCAGAGGTCAAAAAAGGTGAAGGTTAAAAGACCTAGTCTGATCAGATATTATTTAAAAAGAAATATTTAGAATTGAATAGGTCTTGAGTAGGGACACAAATAATAAAAATCCAACTATCAGAGTTTCATATATAAAAAGGAATTGCTATGACAACCACAATTCAACCTCCACAGAAAATATAAATAGGAACCAGAATGAGAAAATTATAGAGAAATGTGGCTTTTCTGATTTGGAAACCATTTCAACTACTATTCTTTAATGTTTTGCTCATTTGGCTCTGATATGAGAACATGAAAATAGTCTTCCATTTCAATAGCTTCTTTGTATTACAAATTAAAATGAACAAACCGTCATTTAATGAAATGAAACTGGAAATTAAGACCATTTTAATGATTTACGCCACTAAGATGCCCTGTCCCCTTCATTGCTACCTTCTAATATTCAAAGGACCACACCAAAATTAAAGAATAAACATACATTAGATGCATTCTATTACAGGCCAAATAGTAAGAGCAGATACCAGAGAATGTAGAATCAATACATTTTTAGCTGCCAGAGTGTAAAGTTTCAAACCAGTTGTAAAGGACCAGTTTCCTACCTCTTCTCCAGCATTTTCCTTTAACCATGACACTTCCTGAGACCTGCCATGTAGTTTGCTATTTATCTGATTGGTGACAGAAGGTAGAATAGTGCAGGGTCAGATATCCCCAGCTTCTCCTAGGATAACCTAGTCATTTTCACTCTCCTGAAGCCAGAGTAATCAGCTCTTACAAGCCCAGGGATCCTGAGGATTCAAGGTTAGAGAATCCAGCAATTTGACCTTTTGCACAGTGCATATGCCTTAAGACATTTTCACTGTAAAGGAAGCAAGCTGGCTACAGGTGGCTCTTTAATGAACTCGGCTGCCTGACCTTGTCCAGGCACCTGTAGTGTTCTGCCTCCTGCCTGCCCTTATATCTTCATTTCCTAGGTCTAATGCCCTCAGTTTCCTTGCTGTAGCCTCATGCCCAGTTTTCCTCTCTCTGCTCTGGCTTCTTCAGCTAGTCTGGCACCCCACTTGAGCTTTGCCCTGGATGCTTGTCATTCAATCTCCTATGGCTCTGCTCTACAGCCCAAGGGCCAGGCCAGCCTGCCCTTGCTCTAAACCCATCTCCAGATCCAGGAACCTCATCTGTTGCAGCTCCAAGCCTGCCAAGTGGAGTGGTTTGGACATGAATCAGTTCTAATCACAGAAGGTCTCCAGTAGCACTGAGCTTCCTCTCATGTCACCCAACTTCAACACCTTCCCAGGGAGAAGGAACGCAATTCACTATTCATTGTGCCTGACAAAATCAATCACATGCATGAGAGTCCTTATGATGCTGCTGTTGAACTATAAGGCTTATCATCCCCTGTATTAACCAAATTGAAATCTGTCAGTCATACCATCATAAATTAATTATAAATTAGGACATCAATGTCACCATATTCAGAGTATATTTTGCTAGATCCTCCAGAAGTAAACTTATATAATAATCTGTCATTGTTAGCAGGTAAAAATCTCAAAACACACAAGTTGTATGATCTAAATCCAAGTTCTTTGCATCCAAGAATTTTAGTTTTTAAGAATCTTCTATATACAAATCCACGTAAACTCCAAGTCTCTATATAGCATCATCAAAGCTGGGAAGGGCATCCTGAAATCAGGTTAGCTATCCCCAGCACCTGAAGCTCTTTCAAAGACCTGAAGACCTGAAGCTCTTTCAAAAGATGGGTGGTAACTGGGATGCCTGGGTGACTCAATCAGTTAAACATCCGACTTCAGCTCAGATCATGATCTCACAGTTCATGAGTTCAAGCCCTGCGTCTGGCTCTATGCTGACAGCTCAGAGCCTGGAGCCTCCTTTATATTCTGTGTCTCCTTCTCCCTCTGCCCTGCGCCTGCTCACACTCTCTTTCTCTCAAAAATAAACATTATAAACATTTTTAAAAACAATAAAAGACAGATGGTTATTAAGTGTGCAATGTATATATTGAGTGAATTTGCCAAAGCAAACTTGGTTCATGGATTCACACCTCCACTTTGGAAGGGTCTGTACCAGGTACATGACACTAGTGAGGATTTTAGATCCTACAGTCACACTGGAGAAGGCAAGACATAAGTATAAACAGACATAAATATAAACAGGCTAGATTGCCTGATCAACACGTCACATGGAGTAAGACCACCCATAGAGTAAGGAGGGAAAACGAGGGCAGGAGATACCAAGGGGAACAAAACTTCCTGAAAAGTATCTTTTTTCAGGGTTTTCTTCCACTATGCCCTATGACATAAAAATACCTATGAGAGACTTTTTAGCTATCCCATAACTCTCATAAATTCAGTATGCTTTCATCTTTGCCATACAGAATTATTTGTGCCAAATGCTAGTTTTCGAGAATATCAAGATCTTCGTTGTTGAGCACACTCTGGTTTCAGTGCCTTGCTGCTCTTTCCTCCTTCCATTTTTCATCTACCTACTGCTGAACAAGGTACAAGCCAATAAAATAGAAAAGGATGAGAGAAGATCTGATGTTGCCTTTCATCTACTTCACTCCTTGCTCCCATTAATGCCCCAGGTCCAACTGCGAACAACGGTCCCTCTCGTGAAAGAAGTCTCTGGGCACAGGATCTGTATCAAGCAGGTTTCATGGGGCACAGGGCTTTTTTCTAAAGAATCTAAGAGAAGAAGAAGTTGCAAACTATGGGACACAGCTAGTGAGTTTCACAGCTGAGTTTTGAACCAAGGCCAATCCATACTAAAAGCTCCTTACTCCTTTCTCCGGTGCCTTCTAATTTACCTTCTTAGGCTTAAACTGACATTTAAATGTTATTCCAAGTCTCCAGGAAAGAAACATAGGGCAGGATGGGGAGGCAGGAACGGACATTCATAAATGAATATTTGTTATAATTCTACAACAATAAGGTGTATCATAGTGACAACAATAGAAATCTTTTACTATCTTATTAGAAAATAATATAGTTCTTGACCAGATACATAAAATTGCTGCCTGCTGCAACAGAATCACTAACATGATAACTGGTTTTGTTATTATAGTCTTATGTATATGTTATTTTAGAAGTAAGAGCTAACACAGGTTGTCTGGGGTTTTTTAAACCAGATGCCCAGCATTCCTAATGAGCACATGATAGAAAATTTAAATTTCAAAGCAAATGTCAATGCCAAAATAATAAATTATTTTAAATATTCCTCCCACAGAACCCTGATTCTACATGGCCAAGCGTACACATGTAATTATTAGCAGGTTCACTGGCACAAAATGGGCCAGATGTGAACATGACTCCAAATTGCTCATTTACAACCAAGCCCTCCAGATACCCAGTCCTGACAGCATTGAATCAAATGAATTGATCAAAACATCTAGGAGTGAGAAGGGACTGGACCTACTGCTCATTCAGAGTATTTGTCTCTTTATAAGATCCCCACCATATAGACATCTGGCTACATGCCAGAGTCATGCCCTGTCACCTGGCTACACTGACCAAAGAGCTCACTCTACCCGAGCAAAGGTCACTGTTCCATTTTGGACAGCTATGTTTGATGATGCATTCTGTCAGAGTAAACAAATCAGTGACTGGTCTGAGGACATGGATACATGTTTATTTTCCTCTGTAACACAAGTCAACAAGAAAGTCTGTAATCGAGTAAATCAAAAGAGGTTACAAAAATTATGACACATATGTTTAGACTAGTTGAAGCAGATCAGGTCACTGAGCCAACGAAGAAATGGTACCTAAACCATATGAGTAAGCTCGTATTACACATCTACATTATGCAGTGGTTTTAACTCTTAAATAAATTCACCACCACCAAAAAAAAAAAAAAAAAAAAAAAAAAAAATCACACTGTTGGTTGAGTACTGATAAATACAGTGCTTTAGCCAGAGGAGGCAGGTTCGTTTCTATCACAGTCACTGGACACACCAGGTCTTTCTCTGACCTAGAGAGGGTACACACAGCATGGAGCTGAAATAGCAACCTCATTAATTGCTGAAATATTCAGATGGTTTGACAATCCTCTAAGTAGTGCAATTTAGGAGAACTAGACTTCTAGATAGAAAACCTAGGCATTATAAACTTAGGATGCAGAGTGGTAAAAAGTGACATCTCACCCTTATTACAGACTGTTCAGGTAATGAACTGATACTCTGGTCAAAACAAAACATGTGAAGATCTACTTTTTCAGTCCTGAAATTAATACTTTCCTAATATTTAACATTTTGTTTGTTTTTCAGTGTCTTTCTCTTGAATGGGAGGTTTTTTCCTCAAATAGTGAAACAATGTAAGGGTTTGTAATCTCAGTAAATAGCCTGAAAAGATCTTCTCTCCATGTACATTCTCAAGATTACAATTTGGATTCTTTGAGTTTAATGAGGACTAGAGTCAGACTGTTTCCCATTAAAAAGAGAAAGGAGTAAGGACGAAATTCAATAAGTGTTCAAGTAAAATATAGCCATCCTAACATCTGTGTTATATTAGAGGAGACACAAGACAAAACATTGACTCTTGAGGTTAAATCTAAATTTCCTGCTGCAGTTCTCAAAGAGTTTGAGAGTTTAGATGAAAAAAGGCAACAAGGAAAATGGAACCCCCCCCCCAAAAAAAGTCCAAAAGTGAATTTCAAAAGCTATTAAATGCCAACACTTAGTTATTTCTTTGAGGGACCAATTTAATCAGCAATTACCCAATAGCCACAAACAAAAATCAGTGAAAATTCTGCACTGTGCTCCAGTGTTCTCCGGAGTTAGGGCTGACACACCTGTGATCTGTAGGTAATAGGAGATACCAAACCACGGCCTCGGAGTCTTCATCTCTCTTGCGGGATGTTGTTGAATATCCACATCTTTCTCTCTAGTATATATATATATTTTTTTTTTAATTTTTTTTAACGTTTATTTATTTTTGAGACAGAGAGACAGAGCATGAACAGGGGAGGGGCAGAGAGAGGGAGACACAGAATCGGAAGCAGGCTCCAGGCTCTGAGCCATCAGCCCAGAGCCCGACGTGGGGCTCAAACTCACAGACCGTGAGATCATGACCTGAGCTGAAGTCGGATGCTTAACCGACTGAGCCGCCCAGGCACCCCCTCTCTAGTATATTTTTACATTACACTTGAGTTTCCAAAGATATTATTTCAGTCTCCTTTGGAATCTAATGGGCTTTAATTTCAGAACCTATACTGAAGAAAACTCAAGCTCCCAAGTCAAGGTCAACAAGCAAGACCAATGATCTCAGCAAAAACTAAAGAGCATGAGATCAGAACCAGGATTCAATAAACTCCATCCTCAAGTCTGGCTTTCAAGCCTGAAGCTCCTCCTTTATCAAGCTTGTGAGTAAAACTAAGTTTTAATAAAGTAATGCTGACCTACTGGCTTTGGTGACTCTGGGGAAGCCTCTCTAAAATCCCACTGATCAGAAGTGTGTATGTGCACGCGCGCGCGCACACACACACACAATGTAGATGAAGGATCTGTTACTCTGAACAACTCAGAATGAAATATACTCTTATACCAAATTCCATGATAGAATGAGGTGCCTATCTCTAAACATTGCATATCAAATTTCTTTTTTCAACCACAAAGATTGCGATTGAATTGAGGAAGTAGGATTAGAAGGACAGATTTGCCATGAATCATTTTAGGCAAATCTTCTATCAATTCATACCTCACTTTCAGCATCCAAGAAATCTAGATTCTGTTTGGTCTTCAAGACCTCTTCCCAATGTATCCTTTTTGTCCTGTCTCAACAGATGGTTACCCCTCTGCTACAGCCCAACAAACCCTATTACTATTCATTCTACCTCACTGATTCCTCCCTCCCAGTCTCTTTTTCTGGTTTCTCCTCTTAATGTTGAAAGCTCCCGGGGCTTAGTATTTGGCTCTCTTTTCTATCAATACTTTCACCCTTGGAGAGCTCATCCAGTCTCTATATGCCAGTGACTCAAGTTTGTATTTTCAGCTCAAACTCTCTGCTGAGCTCCAGACTTATAGATACAGCTGCCTGTTTAATATTTCCATCTGGCTGTCTAACAGACATCTCAAACTTACATATCCCAAATTTAACACCCAATTTCTCTCTACCCCACCCTTCAAACATACAGACCCTACAGACTTCCTGTTTTCAGCTGGTAACAACTCCATTTTTCCAGTTGCTCAAGACAGGTCTCACTGTCACACTTGACTCTCACTCTCCACATTAAATCCATCAGAAAATCCTCTTGACTACATGAAAAGTCATCAAGATAACAGTGTATCCAGAGTCCAGTCCATCACTTCCAAAGCTACTACCCTGATCCAAGCTCCATTGTTTCTTACCTGGGTTACCCCCAATGGCCTCTTAAATGTTCTCTCCTTCTACCCTTGCCTCCTAGAGAGGCAAGAAGATTCTTTTTAAACATTAGTCATATCATTACATTCCTCTGGTTTAGCTCTGCAATGGCTACCCATATCAGTCAGATGAAAACAAAAGTCCTCACAATGGACTCCTTTTCTACTTCTCCCCTTTGCTGAACCTGTTCCATTCATAATGGCCACATAGCTTTTCTTCAAACATATCAGACACATTCCTCCCTTAGATTCTGCCCTGGTGCTTCTTCCTTTGTAGAATACTCTTCCCTCAGATAGCCACATAGTTCCCTCACCTCCTTCACATGTTCCCTTCTTAGTGACGCCTGCCCGGAACACCTGTTTAAAACTGCAACCACCCTCTCTCTGGTACTCCAATCCTCTTTCCCCTACCATACGCTTTTTTCTTTCTCTAAAATAATTACCACCTTCTAATATTTACCAATTAGTTTATTTTCTGTTCCGTCCCAGCACACACACCCCAAGAAAGTAAGCCCCATGAGGGCAGTAACTTTTAGGTTTTGTTCACTGAGATATTCCAAATGCCTAGAATATAAGCATATAGTCAGTACCCAATAAATATCTATCGAATAAAGCCCACCACACCGCCAATTTGAAGTTTGATTTGTGTCATGTTTCCCTCTTTAACTTTCTTCAAACTCTATAGCAGGGGAAATAATTCTTTCCCCCCTTTCAAGCTCCAATTTAAAGCCTCTGAAATCTTTTCTACATTAGCTCTGCTCTACTGACCATGGATTTTTATGCACTTAGTCAACAACAACAACAAAAATTTGCATTAGCATTTTTGTTTGCCAACTCTGAAAATCTTAACTCATGCGTACTTACAACTAAACTCTCAGTTCTTTGTCAAACAATAACCTTTGTTTTTTAACTAGTGATTTGATACCTTTAAACACATTACATTATCATTTAAATAATGGATACAGGATAAATGTTGTTACTTCTCTCTACAGATTATAAAAAAACAAAATAAGTACAAACATCAAGGACCTTCTCAGACCTGAAGGAACTATAGCCACTGGAATTTGCAAATGTTTCATGCCTTTTAGACCTGCATCTCCAAAGATGGTTTTCCATTCCCAAATCAATCAATAGGATACATCACATCAACACAAGAAAGGATAAAAACTGTATGATCATTTCAATAGATGCAAAAATAGCATTTGACAAAGTATAACATCCATTCATGATAAAAACCCTCAACAAAGTAGGTTTAGAGGGAACATACCTCAACATAATAAAGGCCATATAAGAAATACCCACAGCTATTATCATACTCAATTGTGAGAAAACTGAAAGCTTTCCCCCTAAGATCAGGAACAAGACAAGGATATCCACTGTCACCACTTTTATCCAACATAGTCCTGCAACTCCTGGCCATACCATTTAGACAACAACAAGAACAAAAAATAGCAGTCGTCCAAATTGGTAAGAAAGAAGTAAAACTTACACTATTTGCAGATAACACAGTATATATTAAAAAAAAACCCTAAAGACTCCACCAAGAAAATATTAGATCTGATAAATGAATTCAGTAAGGTCATAGGATACAAAATCAATATACAGAAATCCATTTCAGAGTGCCTGGGTGACTCAGTCTGTTGAGTACGATCTTACTGTTTTTGAGATCAAGCCCCCCCCCCCCACTTTTAAACTTTTTTTAAAAGTTTATTTTGAGAGAGAGAGAGAGATAGGCAGACAGAGAGAAAGTGAGACAGAGAACCCCAAGCAGTCTCCTCACTATCAGTGCAGACAGAGCTGGACACAGGCCTCAAACCCATGAAACCATAAGATCGTGACCTGAGCCAAAACCAAGAGTCAGATGCTTAACCAACTGAGCCACCCAGGCACCCCAAATAAATAAACATAAAAAAAGAAATCCATTTCAGTTTTATATACTAATAGTAAAGCATCAGAAAGAAATTTAAAAAAAAAAAAACAGTCCCATTTAAAATTGCAGCAAAAATAGTAACTAGGAATAAAGGTAACCAAAGAAGTGAAAGACCTGTACTCTGAAAACTATAAAACAATGATGAAAGAAAGTAAAGATGACACAAAGGAAAAGACATTCCATGCTCATGGATTAAAAATATTGTTAAAATGCCCAAAGCAATCTACAGATTCAATGCAATTTCTAACAACATACCAACAGCATTTTTCACATAACTAGAACAAATAATCCTAAAGTTTGTATGGAACCACAAAAGACTCCAAATAGCCAAAGCAATCTTGAGAGAGGAGAACAAAACTGGAGGTATCACAATCCCAGATTTCAAGATGTACTATAAAGCTATAGTAATCAAATTGTATAGTACTGCCACAAAAATAGACAAAGAGATCAATAGAACAGATTAGAGAGCCCAGAAATAAACCCAAGATTATGTGGTCAATTAGTCTATGACAAAGAAGCAAGAATATGCAGTGGGAAAAAATCTCCTCAACAAATGGTGCCAGGAAAACTGGACAGCTACACGTAAAAGAATGAAACTGGATCACTTTTTTATGCCATACACAAAAATAAAATGGATCAAAGACTTCAATATGAGACCTGAAACCATAAAATCCTAGAAGAGAATACAGTCTCTGACATCGGCCATAGCAACATTTTTCTAGCTGTGTCTCCTGAGGCAAGGGAAACAAAAGCAAAAATAAACTATTGGGACCACATCGAAAAACCTTCAGCACAGGAAAGGAAACAACCAACAAAACTAAAGGCTATCTACTGAATAGGAGAAGATACTGCAAATGACGTACCCAATAAAGGGTTAGGATCAAAATATAGAAAGAACTTACAGAACTCAACACCAAAAAAACAAATACTCCAATTAAAAATAGGAAGAAGAGGGGCACCTGGGTGGCTCAGTCAGTTAAGTGTCCGACTCTTGGTTTCAGCTCAGGTCATGATCCCACGGTTTGTGAGTTCCGGCTCCTGTGTCAGGCTCCACACTGACAGCACAGAGCCCACTTGGGATTCTCTCTCCCCCTGTCTCTGCCCCTCTCCTGCTCACTCGCTCTCTGTCTCAAAATAAATAAATAAACTTAAAAAAAATTTAAATAGGAAGAAGACATGAGCAGACATTTCTTCAAAGAAGACATATGTATAAGCAACAGATACATGAAAGGATGCTCAACAACTCATCATCAGGTAAATGCAAATCAAAACCACAATGAGATATCACTCACACCTGTCAAAATGGCTAAAGTAAAACACACAAACCAAAAAAAAAAACAAGTGTTGGCAAGGATGTAGAGAAAAAGGAACACTCTTGCAATGTTGGTGGGAATGCAAACTAGTACAACCACTGTGGAAAACAGTACGGAGGTTCCTGAAAAATTTTTAAATATAATTACCATATCCTGTAATTCCACTACTGGGTATTTACCCAAAGAACATAAAAACACTAATTTGAAAAGATACATGCACGCCTATGTTTATTGAGGCATTATTTACAATAGCCCAATTATGGAAGCAGCCCAAGTGTCCATCCATAGGGAAATACACACACACACTGCAATATTACTCAGCCATAAAAATAAAGTAAAATAAAATCTTGCCATTTGCAACAACATGGATACATCTAGAGGGTATTATGCTAAGTGAAATAAGTCAGAGGAAGACAAATACCGTATGACAAATACGAATTCCACTCATATGTGGAATTTAAGAAACAAAAAAAAATGAACAAAGAAGAAAAGAAGAGACAAACCAAAAAACAGATTCTTACCTATAGAAAACAAACAGATGGTTACCAGAGTGGAAGGTTGGTGATGGGATGGATGAACTAGGTGAAAGGGATTAAGAGTACACTTATCATGATGAGCACTGAGTAATGTATAGAACTGTGGAATCACTGCATTATACACTTAAAGTTAACATAATACTGGATGTTAACTATACTGGAATAAAAAAATTTTTAAAGGCTTGCTGTGAATATGAAAGAAAGAAAGAAAGAAAGAAAGAAAGAAAGAGCAAGAAAGAAAGAAAGAAAAAGAAAAAAAGACATGCATCTCCAAGAGTGTGATGGAGAGAAGGATTATCAGAGAGTTCCTTTGTCATAAAATAAATACAGTTGACTCTTGAACAACATGGGTTTGGATTATGTGGGTCGACTTATATGTGGATTTTTTTCAATAATACAGTACAGTACTGTGAATGTAGTTTCTCTTCCTTATGATTTTCTTAACATTTTCTCTAGCTTACTTTATTGTAATATAGTATGTAATATATATATACAAAATGTGTGTTAATTGATTATGTTATAGGTAAGGTTTCCAATCAAAGCTCTTAGTAAAGTTTTGGGAAGTCAAAAGTTATATAGGGACTTTGACTATGTGGGGTTGGTGCCCCTAACCCTGCATTGTTCAAGGGCAAGCTGTACTGAAGTTTGTAAGTCTTCTTTAGTAAGAAACCTAAACCCATTTTTATGGGTTGAACTGTGTTCTCCAAAAAAGATACATTAAAGTCTTAAAGTCCAGTACCTCAGAATGTAACCTTTTTTGGAAACAGGGTCTTTGAGGAGGTAATCAAGTTAAAATCAATCATTAGAGTGAGCCGTATTACAATGCGACTGCTATCTTTATTTAAAAAAAAAGTGGGGGGACATTTTGACACAGAAACACACACACACACACACACACACAGAGGAAAGGTAATATGAAGACACACAGAGAAAATACCATGTAAAGACAAAGGATTGGAGTGATGGATCTTTGAGCCTGAGGCCACTAGGACAGGGAACAGATCCTTCCCCAGCACCTTCAGAAAACACATGGGCCTGCTGATACTTTGAGAGACCAGATTTCTGGCCTCCAGAATTGGGAAACAATAAATTTCTGCTGTTTTAAAACACCCAGTTTGTGGTACATTGTTATGGAAGCCCTAATAAACTAATACACCCATTATTTGTATCAACAAATTGAAAATATGTTATCTAGTCAGGTCTCAGCTCAAAGTATTCAGGTTGTAACATGTGCCCTAAAACTGAAGTTTTTGCAACTGAGTGTCTTGCTTCCAGAGTAACTTTGTAATTGTTACTTTATAATCATTTCACTGACTAAAATACTTAACTAGGGGTGAGGGAATTCTCTTCTGCTCTAGTATTAAAAAGATCTTGTGAGTACAGGTGAGGATCCTTCAGTGCCCTTATAATTTCTAAAGGCAAGCTGGCCTGCAAAGCTGAATGTCAGAAAACATTCTGCACTACTGATTGACAATTATATGTTTGATTGATCTACATGGAGGAGAAACAATTTGGAAAATTATTCAAATTGTAGGACTAAATTCAATCTCAAAAATTCAGATTAAAAAAAATTTTTTTTTCAACGTTTATTTATTTTTGAGAGACAGAGCGTGAGTAGGGAAGGGGCAGAGAGAGAGGGAGACACAGAATTCAAAGCAGGCTCCTGGCTCTGAGCTGTCAGCACAGAGCCCTATGCGGGGCTCAAACCCACAAACCGTGAGATCCTTGAGATCATGACCTGGCCCGAAGTCAGATATCCAACTGACTGAGCCACCCAGGCGCCCCAATCAACAATTCAGATTTTAAGAAAATGTCTGGTTTTAGTTACCTAGACCACTGTCTACGCCTTGTTTTCTGGCTTGATATACAACCAACCTCTGAGCTTTGGCCAGAGGGTTCTTTTTTTTTTTTTTTTTTTTTTTTTTTTTTTTTTTTTTAGTTTATTTATTATGAGAGAGACTGCACGAATCGGGGCGGGGTGGAGAGATAGGAGGTGGAGAATCTCTGACACCAGGGAAACTGCTGTGGGGCTCAAACTCACAAACCATGAGATCATGGCCTGAGCCGAAGTCAAGCATTGGACACTTAACCAGCTGAGCCACCAGGTGCCCCTGGCCAGCAGGTTCTAAACTGTATTCTAAAAGGGAACAAGTGGGGCACCTGGGTGGCTCAGTCAGTTAAGTGTCCGACTCCTGATTTTGGCTCAGGTCATGATCTTGCAGTTCGTGGGATCAAGCCCCACATTAGGCTCTGTGCTGACAATGTGGAGCCTGCTTGGGATTCTCTCTCTTTCCCTCTCTCTCTGCTCCTCTCCCACTTGCATGCACACATGCACATGCTTTCTCTCTCAAAATAAAAATAAACTTTAAACAAAATAAAAGGAAAATATAAGAGCCACTGTCTTCAAGTTCATATTTCAGGTATAAACTCAGTTCCTTTGCAGGCTGAGAGAGTTATTAGACTTTTCCTAAATGGGAGGGTGAGGACCATGCCCACTGTCACTTCTGAGCATGAAGGTCTTTGAAATGTTTCCCCAACTGTGCCTTCAGATCAGATACCTACTGCCCAGCCTCATTTCTTGCTTGAGCTAAAAGTCAAAAACTAAATTGTTCCATTGCTGCAAATGTTTACAGGTCTAGGAAGAAAACAAAGTTTAAACACTCCTATCAGCTATTGGATATTTTCTGGTAAATGAAGAATCACAATAAGCAAATGAAACACACAAATGACTTACTAGTACCACAAATTACAATAATAATCCTAGCATCTACTGAGCAGTTTTACTTAAGTGGCAAGGATAAACTGTCACAAAACCGTGCAAGGAGGAAGTTATCCCCCATTTTACTAAAGGGAAAATGGAGTTCAAAAGGGCTAAGTGGTCAAGTTAGGGCTTAAACTCAGATCCACGTGGCTGCAAACTCAGCCACTGAACAAGCAGCATTACAAAGAGGCAGTTCACACTACTTTCCAGAACTTTACTTGTATTAGTGTTAATTTTCAGAATAATCCTCATAGATCAGTGGTGCTTTGATCTCCCTGTCACATCTGAGAAGACTGGAGCTCAGGAAGGTTAAGTGACTTGTCCTCTGGCCATAGCTAAAGGCTGTGAAACAGGATTCAAATTCCAAAGTCTTTCCTGCTAATAATTAAAAATAAATTCCCTGTATTGAGCCCTGTCCTATATTACGTACAGTCACTCTAAACCATCCTAAAAGGTAGAAAGTTATTATCCTCATTCTCCACATGAGGAAGGTGAGGTTCAGAGAAGGGACTTGACTTTTCCTGTCACCAAGCTATCAGGTGGCAGAGCTGGGACCCAAAGGCAGGTCTGAGGTCTCCGAGCCCATGCTCCTGCCACTGTGCCAGGCTGCCTTTCTCAGGTCCTCCTAGCAATTAAGCCAGTGACACTGAATCTCTAGGCTAATTTCCAAGGGCCCATGAGAGCAAAGGAGAGCACTTGAGATAGTACAAAGGATTAAAGTAACATGCCTTGACAACCCAGCAACAGGAAGAAAATCAGAATCTGAGGTTCCAACAGCCCCGTTCTCAACATCAATACACAGAGCAGCAAGCGCTCGTTCTCGATTTTCCAAGTAATTACCCTCTTAATTTTATTTACATAAATAGAAATAACTAAGTTCATATAAATGGAAACCCCAGCAGCAGGAGAGAAAAATACACTGCCAAGAATGAGCTACGTATCAAATGAGAAAGGCCAAAACAGGGGATTTCTATATGTTTTATTCATTTTACCTCATTTTTCAAGGCTCCTCCCTATGTATGTTCTCCCCACTGCTTTCAGTGATGGTTTTCTCCTGTCTCTAACTGAAATGTTGGTTTGGCAGAAATGAGAAGGTTCTTTCTGAAATCAGACTATTACGCTGTGATTAAGTCTTCTCCCCTAGAGCAGAACCAGGGGTCCCTTTGCCAAAATGGCAAAGAAAAGATTAAGTTTACAAAACAATATCAGTGTGGATATCACTATGACATATTACATTGTTACAAAACGCTTCCACATATATTCTCTCATTGGATCTTCACATCAGACCTAGGAGGTAGGCAAAGTCCACATCATAATCCTCATTTTACTGAAAATAAAACTAAAATCCAATTAAGTGACTTGTTCAAGATCATACAACCAGTAAAAAACACAGCCAAGTATTTTGTTACTAAATCTCAGGCTCTTTGCACAACCCCATCATGTTCTAAAATACTTTAGCACTATTTATTTTACTGTGCAATGCTGAATAGCTCTGTGGCTGCTATTACAGTTATCATACCATAATTTCTTATTTTGATACACTTTATTTTTTAGAGCAGTTTTAGGTTCACAGAGAAATTGAGCAGAAAGTATAGAGATTTCCATATACCCTCTATCCACAAACATGCATAGCATCCCCCACCAGCAACATCCCCCCAAGAGTAATACATTTGTTACAACTCATCATTTTTTAACTATAAAGATCATCAAGTGATAATTCTATTAGCAAGTTCTCATTAGCTAACTCATATGACACACAGATAATGTAGCTACCTTTATGGGGCACATGCTATGCACTGAAGAAGGTACTAGGTGTTTGCGTATTTTTTGACATTTAACTCTCACAAGGCTAAGGAAGATATTGGTATCTTGATCAGAAAAATAAAATCATAAGACAGAAAATCTCATGGAAGTGAGGCTCAGAGAGGCTAAATGACTTGCCCACACCTACATATGAAGAGCCAGGATTCACAGTCCTCCAAAGTCTATGCTATATCAGGGGAAAGACTCTGTACCACATCTCATCCTCCAATTAAGACAGGAGCACTGCTAGAACAATCCCACGTCTACTGGCTTCCTTAGGAAACTACCCCAACGTTTAACAACCCCAAGTCAACCAGCTGTTCACTCCCTAAACGTAGGAAACGCCAGCACAACACGGGGTGCTGCTGAACAAGGATGACAGAGGCCACGTTAACGCTGACATGAGGAAGCAGTGTGAGCCTCACCTTCCACAGTGCAGGTGGCAACACGCAGCACATCAACAACTCTGTTGGCTTCCCCCACCCACACGTGAACCTCAACCTCTAGCCCCAGGTTGAAGTGATTTCCTTTTTCTCATGGGATGACATCCATAACACCCGGTACCAAAATAGGAGAAGGGGGAGAAGAAAAAAGGAAAGGAAGGGAGAGGAGAAGGGGAAGCAGAGGAGGCAAAAGGCATTTCCCAATATTCTGAGAGCCATTCATCCCCACTGGATACACTTACCACCAGCCTTTCCATTTCATCCCTCAGTGAACACATGAAAGAACTCGAAGGGTGAGCCTCCCAGGCCCTTTCTCCTAGCTAGCCCATCTCTGAAACACCCCCCATAGTTTAAACCAAGCCTGAATGATCAGGGAAACTGAGGAACATTTCTAACAGGCCTTCAACTTTTATCGTGTCACGATCACTACAACTGCTACGTGATACGAATACTAATGCTGAGGCAATGAGTAACGAAGACAAAAATAAAAACGTTTTACGTATTCAATCCTCTCCAAAGACTTATGATAAAAGGTCCCCAGTTGTTGCCCACAATTCCAACATACAAAAAGTTCTGAAAATCCAGATGTCTATTCTTAAGTATGCAGCAAAGTCTTTTGGTGGTAAAACCCAATCTGAACCAATGCTGGGTTTTTTATAGTCTTTATTTATCCACTTAGTATCAACAATCATATATTTCTTTTTTTTTTTATGTTTATTTATTTTTGAGACAGAGAGAGACAGAGCATGAATGGGGGAGGGTCAGAGAGAGAGGGAGACACAGAATCTGAAGCAGGCTCCAGGCTCCAAGCTGTCAGCACAGAGCCTGACGTGGGACTCAAACTTACGGACTGCGAGATCATGACCTGAGCCGAAGTCGGACGCTTAACCGACTGAGCCACCCAGGCGCCCCAACAATCATATATTTCACTGCAAAATGGGTTGACATGTTGGACTCAGGAGCACTAGGATGTGTTTTCATAGTCCATGCTCAATTTTTTTTTTTTTTTTTAATTTTTTTTTTTTTTCAACTTTTTTTTTAATTTTTATTTTTGGGACAGAGAGAGACAGAGCATGAGCGGGTGAGGGGCAGAGAGAGAGGGAGACACAGAATCGGAAACAGGCTCCAGGCTCCGAGCCATCAGCCCAGAGCCTGACGCGGGGCTCGAACTCACGGACCGCGAGATCGTGACCTGGCTGAAGTCGGACGCTTAACCGACTGCGCCACCCAGGCGCCCCTCAATTTTTTTTTTTAATTTGGAGTAGTATAGCCATTATATCCACATATAATCAATAGTCATATTTAAGTGGATCATTTCAACATATAGCACTATCCAAACTGTGTTAAGTGTTACTGGCTTGTGGCTCATCTGAGAGAGCTAAGCTTGCCATTTGTTGTCTCTTGTTACATTGTCCAGTCTCTAGTGAGGAAAATTCAGTAACATCTTTGAGAACAGGATTTATGGGGCACCTGGGTGGCTCAGTTAAGCAACCAACTCTTGATTTCGGCTCAGGTTATGATCTCAAGGTCATGAGATTGAACCCCACATTGGGCTGTGCACTATAGTGGAGTCTGCAAGTCTGCTTAAGATTCTTTCTCTCCCTGGGGCGCCTGGGTGGCTCAGTTGGTTAGGTGTTCGACTTCAGCTCAGGTCATGATCCCATGGTTTGTGGGTTTGAGCCCCACATCGGGCTCTGTGCTGAAGCTAAGAGCCTGGAGCCTGCTTCAGATTCTCTGTCTCCCTCTCTCTCTGCCCCTCCCCTTCTTGTGCTCTGTCTCTCTCTCTCTCTCTCAAAAATAAATAACCATAAAAAAAATTCTTTAAAAAAAAAAAAGATTCTTTCTCTCCCTTTCTCTGCTCCTCCCCCCCTCTAAAAACAATAAATAAAACTCTCTCTAAAAACAATAAATAAATAAAAATAAAAATGAATTAAAAAATAAAGAACAATGGGGTGCCTGGGTGGCTCAGTCAGTTAAGCATCTGACTCTTGATTTCAGCTCAGGTCATGATCTCATGTTTTATGACATCAAGCCCTCTGCACTGTCAGTGCAGAGCCTGCTTGGGATTCTCTCTCTCCCTCTCTCTCTGCCCCTTCCCTTGCTCTCTTTCTCAAAAATAAATAAATTTTAAAAAAGAAAGAAAAGAACAATGATTTACTATGTACCAAGCACTGCTCTAAGTGCTTGATGTTATAAACATTTAATTGTCAGCCCCACACTGAGATGGTCCTTACTACTCTCACTTTACAAATTATGAATCTGAGGCAGGGAGTTATACTGTCTAGCTAGTAAAAGTGGCAGATCCAGGATCTGAACCTCAGCAAAAACCAACCCAACAAAATTCTTTTCTTCACTGCACTTGTGAGGAAGAGGAGGAGGGACAGAAGGGAAATAAATAAAATAAATAACTACCATATAGCCTATCAGAAGGTTGAGGAGAAACAAAACCTGAGCTCTTAACTACTACAATGTACTGTGTCTCAGGGAAAGGAAAGCCTGGTCTGGTGTCTGAAGGGTGAAAGAAGAGAATAAGAGGAATATAGGATAAATCAACAGTGCACTCCACAATCACAATGATGCCTGTAAATTAAGATGTATCTTCAAGAAACATAAGAACTTGGGAATGCAAGCTGGTGCAACCACTCTGGAGAACACTATGGAGATTCCTCAAAAAACTAAAAATAGAACTACCCTACGACTCAGCAATTGCACTACTAGGCATTTATCCAAGGGATACGGGTGTGCTGTTTCAAGGGGACACATGCACTCCAATGTTTATGGCAGCACTATCAATAGCCAAAGTATGGAAACAGCCAAATGTCCATCGATGGATGAATGGATAAAGAAGATGTGGTATATATATATATATATATATATATATATATATATATATATACACACACACACGATGGAGGATTACTTGGCAATCAAAAAGAAGGAAATCTTGCCATTTGCAATTACGTGGATGGAACTGGAGGGTATTATGCTAAGTGAAATTAGTCAGAGAAAGACAAAAATCATATGACTTCACTCATATGAGGACTTTAAGGAGAAAACAGATGAACATAAGGGAAGGGAAACAAAAATAATATAAAAACAGGGAGGGGGACAAAACAGAAGAGACTCATAAATATGGAGAACAAACAGGGTTATGAAGGGGTTGTGGGAGGAGGGACTGGCTAAATGGGTAAGGGGTACTAAGGAATCTACTCCTGGAATCATTTTTGCACTATATGCTAACTAATTTGGATGTAAATTTTACAAAATAAAAAATTAAATTTAAAAATTTAAAAAAAGAATACATAAGAACTTCTACTTGCAAGCATCATGGATTAACAAAAATTGGATTCACCCTTCTACCTGAAAAGGCCAAAACAAAACCAAAAAACAGGCAAAATATATGAAAGAATGGTTTTCAAGATAATGGATATCAGACAATGGAGGCGAAACAGGAAACAAATGAGGCGAGCCCTACAATCTACTTAGTTTACTGACTTGAGAGCAATTCCAGGTCATGGTGCAGGGAAGGGTAACTGAAGTAGAACTCTGTCATGGAATGTCCCTAAATCAATACTTACAGGGATGTATAGCTCTAACTGCCTATAAAAGAAAAGGAATAAGTTCTCACATCAATCACCTCAGCTTCCACCTTAACAAAACAGAAAGAGCAAATTAACCCAAAAGTGAGCTGAATAAAGGAAATAATAAATATCAGAACAGAAATTAGTGAAATAGATCATGGAACACTAATAAAGAAAAAAATCAATGAAACCAAAACTCAGTTCTTTGGGTAGAGCAACAAAATTGGTAAATCTCTAGCCAGGCAGATCAGGGGGACAAAGAATAAAATTATCACCATCAGGAATGAGAGAGAGGACATCACTAGAGTCTATGTATATTTCTAGGATAATAAGCGAATATTATGAAAAACTTTGTGCCAATAAATTCAACAACTTAGATGAAATAGATATACTGCTTGAAAAATACAAACTACCAACATGCACTCAAAATAGAGATAAAGATACAGACATAGATACATAACCTGAAAAGCCCTATAACTACTAAAGAAATTGAATTTGTAGTTTAAAACCAATGCAGTAAAAAAAAAAACAAAAACAAAAACAAAAACAAAAAACCGACAACAACAACAACAACAAAAAACATCTAAGCCCAAATGGCTTCACTGATGGTTTCTATCAGATATTTAAGGGAGAAATAATATGGAAGTCTATGTGAACCCTTTCAGAAAATTGAAGAGGAAAGAATATTTCTAGCTCGTTATATGATACCACCATTATCCTGATATAAAAACCAGATGGAGGCAATAGAAGAAAAATACAGAATAAAATTCCCTCATAAACAGAGATGCAACTATTCTTTTAAAAAATTAGCAAATCAAATGCAACAATATATTAAAAGGATAATGCATCATGACCAAGTGGGATGTCCCATAATGCTAGGTTAGTTTAATATTTTAAATATCAATGTAAATCACCATATTAGTAAACTAAAAAATAAAAACCACATTACCATCTCAAACTAGACACAGAAACAGCATCTGATAAAATCTAACATTCCTTCCTGATTAAAAAAAAAAAAAACTCTCAGTAAACTAAGAATATGTGGGAACTTTCTCATCCCAATAGAGGGTATTGACAAAAAATCTACAGCTAACCTTATACTTAATGGTAAAACACTGAATGCCTTCCCCCTAAAATTGAGAGCAAGATAAGGATTTCCACTCTTACCTTTTCTATTCAACATCATACAGGAGATTCTGGCCAATTCAATAAGAAAAGGAATAAAAGGCTTAGAAAGTAAAAAAGTAAAACTGCATTCATTTGAAAAGAAAAAAGGAAAAAATTAGAAAGCAGAAAGTAGGGGTGCCTAGGTGGCTCAGATGGTTGAGCATCCGACCACAGCTCAGGTCATGATCTCACAGTTCATGAGTTCAAGCCCTGCATCAGGCTTTGCGCTAATAATACAAAGCCTGCTTTAGATTCTCTGTCTCCTTCTCTCTTTGCCACTCCCTCACTCTCTCTCTCTCTCTCTCTCTCTAAGATAAACATTTTTTTAATAGTATGAAAGGAAAAGAAAGCAGAAAGTAAAACTGTCACTTGCATATGACATGATTATCTATGTAGAAAATGCTAAGGAATACTTTTAATAGCTTCTAGAACTAGTAAGTGAATTTGACATGGTTGCAAGATCTAAACAATATACAAAATCAATGATATTTCTATATACCTACATACTAGTGATGAATAATTAGAAACTGAAATAAAATATCCTTTACAAAAGTCTCAAAAATATGATAAATCTGACAAAACGATTATAAGATTTGTACACGGAAACTATAAAACATTGCTGAAAAAAATTAAAGAACACTTAAATAAAGGGATATCTACCCATTATTTATGGGTCAAAAGACTCAAAACTCTTAAGATGGCACTTCTCCCGAAATTCATCTATAGATTCAGCATAATTCCTATCAAAATCTCAGCTGGCTTTTTGTAGAAAAGGACAAGCTGATTCTAAAACTCAGATGGAATGGCAAAAGACCTAGAATAACAAAAAAAAAAAAAAAAAAAAAAAGGTTTTAGAAGAACATTAAAGGATTAACACGACCTGATTTCAAGGCATGTTACGAAGCTACAATGCTGAAGACATTTGTGGTACTGCCATGAAGATAGACAAATGCATCAATGAAATTGACTGAAGAGTTTCTTTTTTTTTTTTTAATATATGAAATTTATTGTCAAATTGGTTTCCATACAACACCCAGTGCTCATCCCAAAAGGTGCCCTCCTCAATACCCATCACCCACCCTCCCCTCCCTCCCACCCCCCATCAACCCTCAGTTTGTTCTCAGTTTTTAACAGTCTCTTATGCTTTGGCTCTCTCCCACTCTAACCTTTTTTTTTTTTCTTTCCCCTCCCCCATGGGTTTCTGTTAAGTTTCTCAGGATCCACATAAGAGTGAAACCATATGGTATCTGTCTTTCTCTGTATGGCTTATTTCACTTAGCATCACACTCTCCAGTTCCATCCACGTTGCTACAAAAGGCCATATTTCATTCTTTCTCATTGCCCTGTAGTACTCCATTGTGTATATAAACCACAATTTCTTTATCCATTCATCAGTTGATGGACATTTAGGCTCTTTCCATAATTTGGCTATTGTTGAGAGTGCTGCTATAAACATTGGGGTACAAGTGCCCCTATGCATCAGTACTCCTGTATCCCTTGGATAAATTCCTAGCAGTGCTATTGCTGGGTGATAGGGTAGGTCTATTTTTAATTTTCTGAGGAACCTCCACACTCAGAGCGGCTGCACCAATTTGCATTCCCACCAACAGTGCAAGAGGGTTCCCGTTTCTCCACATCCTCTCCAGCATCTATAGTCTCCTGATTTGTTCATTTTGGCCACTCTGACTGGCGTGGACTGAAGAGTTTCTAAACAGACCCACACATATTCGAACAACTGATTTTCAAAAAAAAAAAAAAAATGCAAAGACACTTCAGCGGAGAAAGGATAATCTTTTCAACAAACAGTGCTAGCATACAAACAAAAAGTGAACTTAGAGCAATAACTCATGCTATATAAAAAGATTAATTTAAAATGTATCAAAGACCTAAATTTAAGACCCCAAACTATAAAACTGCTAGAACAAATCATAGATGAGAATCTTCATAACCTTGAGTTAGACAAAGATTTCTTAGTTACAACACCAAGAACATGATCCATAAAATAACTGACTGACAAACAGGACTTCATGAAAACTAAAAGCCCCTAAGAGATTAAAAGACAAGGTACAGACTGGGAGAAAATATCCGAGAAGCATATATCTTACAGAAGATTTGTATCCAGAAAATATAAAGAATTTTCAAATTCTAAAATGAAAACAAAAATCCTACAAATATATGGGCAAAATATGTAGATAGATACCACTGAAGAAGGCAAATAAGTGGCAAATAAGGAAATGATAGAATGCTTGACATCATTAGTAATTGGGAAATACAAAGCAAAATAATGAAATACAACTACTCACCTCTTAGAATGGCTAACATTACAAAGATTCACACCGTAGCAAGTGTTGATGATGGTATGAAACAAGTGTAACTCTCATAGGCTGTTGGTAAGAATGGAAAATGGTGTGCCCACTTGTGAAAACAGTTTGTTGGTTTCTTAAAAAGTAAAATATACACCTATCACATGATCCAGCCATTCCACACAAAGACTTGTACACAAATGTTCACTGTAGTTTTATTTGTAATAATCAAAAACTGGAAATAACCCCGATGCCCATTAATGGGTAATTGAGCCAACTGTGATCTATCCATATGATGGAATATTCCTAAGCGATAAAAAGGAATGAAGTAATGATACCCATAACAGCAAGGATCTTAAATAATTATGCTAAGTGAAAAAGACAAAAAAAGAATATATACTGTATGATTCCATTTATATAAAACTTTAGAAAATACAGAGGTGCCTAGTGGGCTCCATCGGTTAAGCGTCCAACTTCGGCTCAGGTCATCATCTCACCATTTATGGGTTTGAGCTGAGCATTGAGCTGTGTGCTAACAGCTTGGAGCCTGGAGCCTGCTTCAGATTCTGTGTCTCCCTCTCTCTCTCTGCCCCTCCCCTGCTCATGCTCTCTCTCTCTCTCTCTCTCTCTCTCTCTCTCAAAAATAAACATTAAAAATTAAAAAAAAAAAAACTTTAGAAAATACAAAGTAATCAAAAAGCAGATCAGGTGGTTGCCTCAGGAGGGACAGGGGGAGGTGGGAGGGTCAGGAGGAGGAGATTACAAGGGCATAAGGAAACTTTTGGGGGGATGATGAATATATGTTTATTATCTTAATTGCAGTGATAGTTTCATCAGTATGAACATATCTCAAAATGCATCCATACTATCTGCACATACTCTAAACACGAGCTGTCTATTGTACATCAATTATACTTCACTAAAGTTATTGTTAAAAGAATAATGTGTAAGCAACTGGAGACTGACCTCCTGCTCAGATATGCTGATATTATATCACTTTTACAGATAGACATAACTAACTGCAGATAAACAAGTCAGTCCTGTACAAAAAGCTGAGGATTTAGTTTCTCAAAACAATGTTATTAATGGGTCTGATTCAGAGACCACCAACCAATTCTAGTCCAAGAAGGAGCCATTTTGCTATCTTTTTTTGCCTTCTTTATACAAAATCAAAGTTTCAAATATCTTACAAACAGCTTTTAGTATAACCAGTAATTCTGTTTATTGTGTGTTCTGATGATCTATTACAACATCAAAAATCACCCTAAAAGTATGTGTCTTAAATGCAGTTTGGAGGAACAGTTTGTCTCTGCTTCACTCAGAGCCATCTTGGAAGGCGCAAAAGCTGAGACCTGTAAAAAGCATCTGAAGGTTCCATGACTCACAAGTGTGCTGGTTGCAGCCAGCTGGTGGTTGGGAACTTAGCTGGGGCCAGAGTCACAACACAAAGCTCCCCCCTTGTGGCTTGGTCTTCCTCACAACATGGTGGCTAGGCTCCACATGCTAACATCCCAAAAGAGAGCCAGCCAGAAACTGTCACCTATTGCCCTTAGCCTTTTAAGTCACACAGTGTCATTCTACCATACTCTATCCTCTAAAATCAAATAGTAAAGGGTAGTCCATATTGAAAGAGGCGGATTAGATTCCACCTTTTAACGGGAGGAATGTCAAAGAATTTGCAGATGGGTTTTTAAATCACCATACTGTGCTTACTGAATATGCAGATTCCTTGCTGTGCCTTTCAAATACATGGCCAGGAGCTTTAGTGGAAGGAATGCTACACTGGGACTCAGGGAAACTAGATTCAAATTCTTATACAGATTAGAGAGTCTAATACAGATGCTAACTTTCCATGTTAAAAACAGGGACTAGGAACTAGTGTACAGAGGAGGTCAAAGTGAGATAGGAGAGGACAGAAAGGGGAAAGAGCCTATATGGTTGAAGCATTTAGCACAGAATGGCAGTGAAGTCACCCATGCTAGACTCCAAAAAGAATGCTTAAAGCTACTGAGGGGTCAGTCCCGTGGAAGCAGAGTAGAGAGAGAATAGTGGTGGGCAGGCCAGCAACCATCAATAGGGAAATCTTATAGCAGGCAGCAGGTGGCTTTAAGGCCCGAGTTGGGTTTTGGTGATGCTGCTCTTGGGCAGAACTCTTCCTCTGGACAGTAAACATTCTGCTACTGTTGCATCAAATCATATAGAACCATCATTACATGCGTGCATGAACAGCTCAATTCTCCTTGCATGGCACCCTTTGCGTCCAGGACCAAGTATTCATGAATAAATGGGACTGAACTATGGAGCAGGAAACCGGTCTTAAGGACGTAAGAGTTGAGAATAGGGTATCAGGACAGGATTTAGAACCCAGGAAAATAAAGACCCAGTTATTAAATTTTGTGGTGGTCTAGCTCCCAGGCAGATGATTGAGTCTGAGTTTCTGAGTATGACTGGCCACAAGGCTGACCAGCCTGAGCTCTTAAACAAAAGTTTCTTAATTTCCCCCAAAGATTAATCTTCAAGCCTAGGGGGTAGGCCCTTAGGAAGGAAACACGTGGCAGGGACAGAAAGATCCATGGCTGCCCCATGTAAAAGAGAGCACCAGGCAGTCTTTGAGACCTCTTTCTGCCTCTAAATCAATTCTGCTCACAGAAGGGAACTGCCCCAGGTTCCCAAAGGCATCAGACAGGGATCACCATCATCCCCAAAACACCGCGTTTCTCCTGTTTTCCCTGACTCTGCACAATAGAAGCCCCACCACCCAGGTGGCCATGCAGGAACCAGGCCTTGTCCTAGATGCCTCCCCTTAGTCATCTCCGACTTGCAGTCATGTCCCGTCCATTCCAACTCTATATTATCACTCAACATTCTTTTCCAAGAAACCCTTCCTTGATCCTAGAGTCGAAACAGTCCTCTCCCATCTTCCCATGGTCAGACCCTGCCAGACACATGCTGTCCCCACCAGGTAAGTAATTTCAGATCCTGCACTATGTCACTACACTGTGCAAATGGCATGGTTATTCAATAAATGTTTGCTGAATGAACAAATTAAGTAAACCCACAGCCATTGTAAACAGTGTCCTATACCCAGCACTTCCTAACCCCTTCCCCTTTTTTTTTCCTCTATAGCACTTATTGCCTCTAACATTATATAAATTCACTAACCTTTTTAACTTATTATCTCTCCATTCTGAACATCCTTCCCAAACATAAGCTTCATGACAAAAGGGGTTTCTAACCACTGGTTTATTCCTATATCCCATGTGGCTAAAAGAGTGCCAGGCATTCGTTAGGCACTTAATAAATAATGACAAACATCCACTGCTTAGCTGGCTTCAGATGGCCATGGGATTTTCTAGGCAGTGACCCACCGGGTTTCCCTGGCAACCACGGCTCCCGGATATGCCACCCTCTCCCCACCTAGGACACACGTTATGCATTTGCCTGGACAACAGCTTATTTGGGGGGCAGCTGCTGCTGAAGCAGAACCAGCTACCAGAACCCTTCCCATTCCGCCATCTGGAAAACCCACTGAGAAAGTGGTTCAACCCTCATGTGCCAGGGAAAGTAACTTTTCATACTTTTTACAAAGTAGCCGAGGAACTATGAAGTATGATTTCCAACATGCATTTAATGAGGAACTAGTTGGTTGTTGCTTAAAAATTCAGATGCATGAGGCGTTCCTGGATGGCTCAGTCAGTTAAGCATCCGACTTCGGCTCAGGTCATGATCTCACAGACTGTGGGTTGGAGCCCCACATCAGGCTCTGTGCTGACAGCTCAGAGCCTGGAGCCTGCTTCAGATTCTGTGTCTCCCTCTCTCTCTGCCCCTCCCTGACTTGTGCTCTCTCTCACTCTCAGAAATAAATAAAACATTTTTAAAAATTTAAAAAAATTCAAATGGTTATGAAATTTAAAAAAATTTTTTTAAAACTTTGTTTCAGAAAATATTAAATTTGGGGTCATTTTTCTAAGCAGTGATAGAGAAAATCACCTTTATTTTTATAATAATAAAGTCAAGGTTAGGGGCTACCTATAATCAGCAAAATTATGTTACTGTCTTTTCTTTCAATCATACGGGGTTTGTTAACAATCCACTAAAGTGATTTATTCATTACTGTTTACAAACAATGCTGATGTTTTTACGCATTTACCATATGGCAGACCCTTTAAATACATCATGCTGTTTAATTCTCATGACTCCAGGATATAGATATGATTAGACCCATTTTAGTGTAGAAGAAACTCCAGATCAGAGCAATTAAGTAATTGCTATAATGTTTTATTTCTTAACAAAAATAAAGAGATCTGAAATTAATACAGCAAAATAAGATTTGACAAAGTTAAATGTTGGGTAAACAGATGTTATTGTATATTCTTCTTTGTGAGCTTGAGATATTTCATAATAAAAAATAAATCATTAAATGATGGCAACAATTTACCCATATTACTGTGCTAATTAAGGGCAGAGCTCAGATTCAAATTCACATCTGTTTGTCTCAAAAGTTCATGTTTTTTTCCCCACAATATTGTGCTGCCTCTCCAAAATGGAGACTATTTGCTTGAACTAGTATTTAACCCAAGCTAGAAGACCTGCAAGGTAGGTCTAACTGGTCATTAAATAGAGTTATTTATTATTACCAGGAACAATAATACAATTGTGACATATACTTTGGATTTACATACTCCCTTTTTCTCAAGTATCCTTAGGTTGATTCAGTAACCCTAGACCAGGAGGTTGAAAAAAATAATCCCTTATTCCCAAATATTCGATCTCAGGATATAGCCCACAAGCTTAGAACCACTCTCTTGTTCTTACACTCCAAGACATAATTAAAAATAAGGAGCATCAGGGGTACCTTGGTGGCTCAGTTGGTTAGGCATCCAACTTCAGCTCAGGTCATGATCTCACGGTTCACGGGTTCAAGCCCCACATTAGGCTCTGTGCAGACAGCTCACAGAGCCTGGAGTTTGCTTCAGATTCTGTGTCTCCCTCTCTCTCTCTGCCCCTCCCCCACTCTCTCTCTCTTTGTCTTTCAAAAATTAACGTTAAAAAAAATTTTTTAATAAGGAGCATTAAATTCAGGGAATACTAGGGATAAAGAAAGAAAAGGGAGGAGACCAAAGAGAGTAGGTAGGTGGGCAGCAACACAACAAGCTCTGGAAGAGGAAGAGGAGAGAGTCCAGAGACAAAAGCTCTTAGGAGAGAGAAAGGAGTCTATAAAGAAAGGAGGCTTAAGAAGAGGCAGGAACGGAGGTGAAACCTGGAGATAGAGAAAGACAAAAGTTAGGTAAAGTGCAAGGAGTACAGAACAAGATTAAAAATTAGAGAGAAGAGGGGGACAAAGAAATCATGGGGTCAAACGAATGGCATACAGGAGAAGGCAGATGGAGCCTTCCAGTCATTTCATAAATTAGTTCCATGTCCTTCCATGCAAGGTTTTCCCTCCCTTTCCTGACATTAGATACATTTTGAAATAGCAGGGTAATAAATTGAAAGCATCAGTGAACAAACAGACCCCTCACAATGAAAATTAAGCGCCGAGGAATGCAAATTAAATTCCAATATGACATAGTACTTAGAAACGCGGCGCGTGGCACTGAAACACGATGTTGTTCTGGAACCATTTTCAATTCTGCAGAAAGCCTCCAGACCGCAGGCTGCTGTTATGGATTTAATTTCTTCCCTCCTTAGTCCACCAAGTTGTAGACTGGAATCCGACTCCATCTTTACTACTGAACAAGCAGGAGGAATCTTCACAAACGTGCCTCTAGACCCACACTCTCACCTGCCCACACCTTTAACCAGCACGACGAGGGGCTAGGCATCAAGCAGAACAGACACATACCAGAAAAAAAAGGTGCATTCTCCTGAATGCTTCTTTCTTCTCTGTCCTTTCCAGGGAATTTCAAAAATCACATTCGCTGTGTTGTGTGCAAACCATTATGTCAGAGCCTTTTTAAACTTGCAGCTGTAATCTATTTTCCTTCCAGCCAGATTCAGGAGGTTCCTTTTTCGTAGGTAAACATTTCTTTCTAAAAAGGTAGGGGTTAAAATCCATAGAGCTGCACAGGGACATTTAGTAAAAGCATTAGCTTTTATCATCCAAGTAAGCACTTGTTCTTCAAACGGAGATTCGTTTTTTAAAAATATTTGGTAGCTATTTCATCTGTTTATAGTGAAGCTTTAGGTTAATTCCAGTTAGGTTAATGAAATAAGGACTTAGGTTAAATCCTTAATGAGTGCCTATTTATATCAAGGCACTAAGGCCCAATCCACACAACATTATAATTAAAACATCAACCATATGCCAGATGATCTATTAAAGGTCACCTTTACATGGAGGCAGTTCCTAGCGAAAAGTGACCTAAACATATCAACAGCAAGCACAACTCACCCATTCTGCAGTTATTTCAACCTTCTACCACTGAGGACCACCAATTGCCAACCACCCACCATGACTCTGGGAACTACCCTAAGCTGTACCATCACCCTTAATCTCTGCTTCCCATCCCCTTTCTTCGTTTCTGCTTCCCCATCAGCTCTTCAGTACCCCCATCTCCAGGACTGACCTAGCCCCCCACATGCACAGCATCTGCCTGCTGGCCCCTCCATGGGACACCCTGGTGTGCGAGCTTTGAGGGTTTCATTACTGCTACAAGGTCAGTGGAGGAGCCGACACCGGCTTCAGACTCAGAAGATTGGGTTTGAGTCCCAGGTTTCCACCTCCTAACTGTGTGGCTAAGGACAATTTATTGAACCTCCTGCAGCTCCCAGGTCTTTACTCGTAAAATGGGGACAGGATCTACCATCTTCATAGGATTGCTGTGAAGATTTTGTAAGCCTAGTGTACGGGAAAGCATTTTCTAAGTGTCACAGTGATACATAGTTATTCCGAAGTAACTTTTTAGAGATACAAGCTGGTAAGCAGTGGTACGTTTTATAAATTGCAGTACCGTAAGAAAGATCATGGCCCAAAAGTTGGGAGATAGGGATCCAGTCCTGGCTCTACTACATCACAAGTCACTTAACTTCTCTGATCCTTTGTTTTTACCCAACTTGAAGAATCTCTGACGATCCTTCAGGTATTAACAATCTGCAAATCTAGAGCAGCACTGTTCAATTGCACATGTGTTCAATCAGCTTTTAGAAGCCAGCCTGGGAACAGAACACTGTAACATTGCTTAGATGGAAAAATGAATTCTGAGCAATGACAACTGGCTGACAAGTAGACTTTTGGAACAAAATTAATTCACAATTTGGAGACAGTTCGAATCACTATCATAGATTTCACTTAGAAAAAAATCTTTGGTGAAGTTAGGAAATATCTCCCATGCTCCTCTGGAGTTGATTTTCCACATTTGTGCTTCAACACGGGATAAGATCTGGGGTGTACTTGTGTTTTCAGTTAACCAAACCATCACCATTTCTATGAAATATGACTGATTTCCCCTCTGGCACATGATATGTGTGAGTATGCATGTGAGTGAGTGAGTGAGTGAGTGAGAGGTAGAGAGAAAGAGAGAGAGATGGATGAGGGAAGGGGATTGACAGGTTTCACTTAACATGTGATATCATGTGAAATTATTACACTTCATGAAAAGTGTTCTGAATTCTTAGAAAAAGGAATTTGCAATATTGACACATACTTTGATTTTTACTTTTATTTTCTTCCTTGCACCATTCTGACATTGTTTGAAGTGAAAAAGGAAGTGGACAGTGTATCCCTTAAGCACTGCTAACAAAAGCAATGGGTAACTAATACTCTCCAAAATTAAAAAATGAAATGAAATGAAAAGACCTACCCACTTCAACTACCCTTCCCAAAGCAAGGAAGTCATAGACACACATTAACCCTAGGGTCCCTGAGTGGAGCCTGTTATAGTAACCTATTGATGGTATAAGGGAATACAGAGAGATCATGGGATTTTGTTTCCATAGAAGCTCGGGGTTATATAATAAGAACTTTACTTGCCAACCTCTGAATGGAGAACAGCTCAGATGGAGACAGAGCCAACAGTCCCAGAGACCCAACTTTAAAACCCCACATAGTGTGTTCACTGGCTCAGCTCTCATGTTCCCAGATTGAGGCTTGGAATATGTTTTTTATAAAAACAAATACAATCCAAGAAATCATCATTATGACAATAGGTTACTCTAAGAAATTCTCTCACACTTCTTCCTTTTATGATGAATTAAGCTGTGTATACTGTCAGGAGGGTAATGTTTTCCTATTCAATGAAATTTCACTTTCCACTCATTTTGTGTTTTATCATGAGAAGCACATATGCTTTTTCTGAAGCCATTTTTAAAATACCACACTTCTAAACAAAAATAAAATGAATTGCCCACAGTTAGGCGCCAGAAAAAGTTCACACACGATTTTTCAGAAACTATTCCAAGGATCCTGGCAATTAACATATTAAAGTAATTACCCTTTTCCCAATGATGGTGGCATTTTGTGTCTCATGAACTTTCCATGGTTATTACTAGACAGTAGACATGAGCATTACTACACTTTGACAATATAATGTATTCATGTAAAATTTTAAATTAAAAACCAAGATGAAAGATAAGCATATTGTGATAGGATCATTATGATGGACAGACCCCTGATAGGAATCAGATTGGGGGTTCCAAGATCTAGCTGACTGGGACAATGCTGGGCCAAGGGACAGCACAAGACACTGCTTCCCCTTTGCAGAGGACTGAAACAGTCCCTGGGACCCTTGTCTTAGTCAATAGATCCTTGCAAGATCAAGGCCACAGCAGGCATGCATTAAAAACATATTCTTTAGAGGAGAAGGAGGAGGAACAGATAAAGAGGCAGGGAATGATATGGTAATAATGAAATAGCATTTATTGTTCTTTTCTACAGGTAGAGCATTATACCCAGGGCTTCCTATAAACTACTCACTTCATTCTTGCAACAACTCTCTGGGATAGTATCATCAAGCCCATTTCACATATGGGGAAATGAGCTTATGATGACTGAATAATATGCCCAAAGTTATATGCAGTGACTCAAATTCAGATGGATCTGAGTGCAGGACCTCTTCATTTACCAAGTCTGCTTTCCATCCTAATCTCTGCACCAATTTTATAAATTGTGCCATCTTTATAACCAAGTGGTTGGCCTCTATGAATCACGTCAATGGAATTCCTTGCCTTCTGGATTATAGTTGTTTCAGTTGATGGGAACCAAGGCAGGAGGTGAGAGGGGAGGAAGGAGACTAAACCTGGGGTGCCTATTCTCTGGGGTCCCTCCCCATAGCATCACCTTCAAGCTTCTGTGTTCCTTAAGATCACCACTGTTCTCAAGATGCTGCTCTCCATACAACTGTCTCTCACAGCTCCAGAAACCGGTTTCTACCACCCTCTCATCCCATCAAGCCATTGTTATAAGTTCTAAGGCATGCACTCTGATGAGAGTTCTGTCATTATAAATCATCTCTGAATTAAATCCCCTTCCAAATAAACTTCATTTGAATGTATTAGAATATATCATTTTATTTCTACTGGGACCTTGTTATAGCGCAACTCCAAAAATCATGCTCTCAACCACCATGTTAAACAACTTCCTAAATTATTTCAGGAATTCAGGTTTTCATCCTCTAGGATAAATGTAATTGGACTCCAGTATTACTTGAGAATACTTCTGGAATCAGTGAGGCCTATTAAAATCAAAGTGTCCATTAAATGACTTCTCACCTTCCCTTTACTACTTTATTCCCTTCTATATCATATTACAGGTTATATTATAAGTAATTATCAGTTTAAGTATTAATACATATGAAATCATTTCCAAGGCAATTTTGATCTAAAAAACTGCATGTTTTTCTTCCTTGGTCTCAGCTGTCTAGGACTTAGTCTTTCTGTTTTGAGAATCTAAGCAGTAAAATAAAGACTGTTATAAAGATTTCTGTTCAAGTTGTTTAGAATGTTGAAAGGTAAAAATGCTGGGGGGAAACACCACCTTTGTTTCTGAAGTCACTATACCATTTCCCAAACGATACTTTGGAGTGCTCTGATGTATCATAATGATGGTCCTAGGATTTCATGAGACCTAACAGCCTATTTTTGTCTAGACATATTACAATGCAGGTCATTATCTACTGCTGGACAAGGAGAGTAGGGAAGAACCTGTACATATATCTCTGTGTGTGCATGTGTGCCACATGCATACATGTATACATATGTGTGTATTTACATACACACGCAGTCCCTATGTCTCCGCAGGAAGTAGTGCCCCTACACTCAAGAGACCATAATGTGATTCCAACATTGCAGCCTGGAATGTAATTCCCCTTGAAATTAATCTTACAGAATCACAGCTAAAAGACACCTTAGAGATAGAACACAGAGATGCCCAACCCCTTCATTTTCCAGATGAGTCAAAATATCAGGGCAAAAAGTGATCTCTTAAGATTCCCAATCTGAGAGTCCAATATCCTTGATCAGAGTCAGGTGGGGAGGGAGGCTTCCTTCTGCTCCCCCAGGTAATGTCCATTACCTACTATTCCATTGCATCCTTGAAACTACCCAGAGATTGACAGATGACACAATGGCTGAAAGCAGTTACTCATTAAGCATAATCTATTATAAGCAGTTCTGCATATTATTAAATATTTTACATGATTTTTAATGACTGCATAGCCTGTTGGCTTTGGGATGTACTGCAGTTTAATTCCTCAATCCCCTGTATTTTATTCACCCCCTCTTCACCCCATTGGTAAGAGAGGGATTTGCAGCCTCGGCTTATGGGGATAGGCAAACATGTGACACTAGACAGATGAGATGAGGAACAGTTTATGAATCATATACACTCACAGTCCAGAGGAGGACAGTGCATGCCACACAGGGGCATATGAGGGTCACACCTGGGAACAGAGTGAATAAGCAGAGTTTGTGGGAGGCAGGCTTTATAATAATAAGAGGGTGAGGTGATCCCTGCTTCCTGAAGGAGGATGGTATTTGAATTTGACTTCTTTGAATAATTTTGCAGACTAGCAGGGAAGTGAATGCTATTACTCAGGGATAAAGAGCACCATGTTTGGTCCCCATGATGAAGAGGGTTTTCTGGCCAGGTTATCTTACCTATGGGAACAGAATAGGGAGGGGAACTTGCACTTAGGCCATTCAAGCCCCCACCTCACATACGCAATTTTAGTTGTCAAGGCAACACATAATTATTGAACCTTACTTTTAGGTCTTACACCATACCTGGTTGTTGAAATTCCCAATATTTCATTCTCAAACACAGCCGTGATAGGCACCTTTAAGCAACTATCATTTTACCCATCTCTGGTCATTTCTTAGGGTAAATTTCTCAACACTGAACTTAGAATAGGAAAAAACAACAAAACAAACACTGTTCTATAAGCAGATACATTGGTGGGAGCAGTATTCCATCCCATACCTGTTGAATATCTATATTGTAAGCAGAATGCTCTTTTATTTTAACTACATGCATTATTATTATAACACCTACACATTCTTTTTTTTAATTTAATGTTTATTTATTTTTGACACAGAGAGAGACAGACTGTGATTTGGGAGGGGCAGAGAGAGAGAGGGAGACAGAGGATCCGAAGCAGGCTCCAGGCTCTGAGCCATCAGCACAGAGCCCGATGCGGGGCTCAAACTCACTGACCGCGAGATCATGACCTGAGCCAAAGTCAGATGCCCAACTGACTGAGCCACCAAGGCACCCCCCTCCCTATACATTCTTCTAAAAACATTTAAAGAAGACAAAATGGTATGTAATGAGAAATGAGAATTTTCCTCACTTACTCACAAGCTCTACTACCAAGCCTCTCTCCAAAAGCAGCATGGCACAATATCTCTTTAAAAAAAATTTTTTAAGCCAATAAATGGGGGTACAGTATACCTGATGTTGAAACTGCACAGTACTTCATTAGATGGATGTACTAGTTTGTTAGGGCTGCCATAACAAAATACCACAGAGTGGGAGGCTTCAATGACAGAAATTTCTTTTCTCACAGTTCCAGAGGCTAGAACTCCAAGATTAAGATGTCAGCAAATTTGGTTTTTTCCTGAAGCCTCTCCCCTTGGCTGGCAGATAGCTGCCTACTTGCTGTGTCCTCATATGGCCTTTCCTCTGTGTGTGCCTGCTCTCTGGTGTTTCCTCTTCTTATAAGGACACCAGTCATACTGAATTAGGGCACCATCCTTAGGACTTCAAAGTTACTCTCCCCTTTAAAGGTCCTGTTTCCAAATATAGTCACATTCTAAGATACCTGGGGCTGGGATGGGGGCAAGGGGGCGGGTGGCTGGGGACCTCAGCATATGAACCTGGGGGGGAACACAATTCAGTCTATAACAGAAGCATTATAGATTTTATTGTCTCCAGCTTCTTACTATTATAACAATGGTATAATGAACATCATTGTATAGAAATCTTTGTACATGTTTGAGTATGTCCATAGAATAAACTCCTAGAAGGAGAATTGCTGAATCAAAGGAATAAATTTTCATATATATTGCCAAATTGCAAACCTCCAAAAAGTTTTGTCAAATTTAAACTTCCACCAATAATGTAGGAGAGTAGTTATTTCCCCTCACACCCAACAAATTGGCATATTATGAAACTTTTTCATCTTTTCCAGCCTTTAAATAAAAAACGATATCTTATTTTGGTCTGTTTCTTTTAATTGTCAGTGAAGTTTTATACAGTATGCTTTTTTATAATAAGATGATTATTGTTCTTTTTTCATACATGCTATTATGTTTATAGTGATTAAATGCTTATATTATTTTAGTGAATCAAAATTGCCAAAATATCTTTATTGGAATCTATAGTCAGGTAATTGAAATACTGGTTCTAATATAACTAATGCAATTTAGTTGGCTACACATGGCCATACAGAACATAGTCTGTCCAGAAGACCTTGCTGAATGAAACTGATCACTGATGGTATTTACTATTCACCAACAATGATAATAAAACCAGCCCCTAACAGACAGTGCATTGCAGAGTGGTCATAGATCCCTCAATAATTCTGAGTTAATTTGAAGACATATTCTTTTTTTTTTTAATATATGAAATTTATTGTCAAATTGGTTTCCATACAACACCCAGTGCTCATCCCAACAGGTGCCCTCCTCAATACCCATCACCCACCCTTCCCTCCCTCCCACCCCCGCCCTCAGTTTTTTCTCAGTTTTTAAGAGTTTCTTATGCTTTGGCTCTCTCCCACTCTAACCTCTTTTTTTTTTTTTCCTTCCCCTCCCCAATGGGTTCCTGTTAAGTTTCTCAGGATCCACATAAGAGTGAACACATATGGTATCTGTGAAGACATATTCCTTTACCATTTCTTTTCTAGTTGACATGCAGGCATGACTTAGCCTGGTCTCTTCAAATTGGGTTGAAAGAAAGTAGGTTGTTTTCAGTTTTAAAGTTACCTAGAAAAGTTTGATAAATAAATCAAATCTAAATTGTAACCTAGGACTAATGCAGACTTAACTTTCCTTGTACACTACTGTGCTTTGGGAGCCTCGGAAAGATAGGACACCAGGGCAACCTCAAGATAGGTGTTCATAACAAAATGAGTAGGCGCTCTGAATGAGGACAGGTTTAGATGAACAGGAAAGATGCTGGGAAAAGATGACCATGTTTTCTATGGAACAGAAACTTTTAAAAAGAAAAACTGCCTGCAGGACTTTGGTATAAGTGTATCCATTGGTATGGGGCCCCCATAGCAAAGGAGGAAATCATTTTTGTATTTAATAGAACTATATCGGTTTCCCAAGTACCTTCTAATAGCACCAAGAATATTTATGAAGGAGATACACTAGTAAATTCTGTTTGCCACATGTAAATCTAACAGTGCACATTAAGTTTGCCATATTTCAGGATTTCATCATGTTTTTGGCAAGAGTGTGTACACATAAGGAGACCTTTTGTTAAACCACATAACTCTGATCTTGTTTATGAGCTCTAAAATTAAATTATCTCGCATAAATACTCAGAAGGTAATTTTCATATTAGTTTCAATGGTCCACAGTACCACCACAAAAGATCCAGTCACAATTCATTCTGTGACAGGGGCGGCCTCTCAGCTTGGAACAATGTGCTACTTCGTGGGAGTTTCATGACCTACAGACTCTCACGCATTTAAAGAAGGAAAGAGTAGCTGGAAGCACTTTTGCTGGCTCTATGGCCAAAGCATTACTCAAGGAAATATACCAATGCAAAAGAATGAAGACTATAGATCAGAGCTTGTAAACTCTTTCTGTGAAGGGCCTAATGGTAAAGATTTTAGGTTTTGTAGGCCACTGGGTCTCTGTCACAACTACTAAACTCTGCTGTTTTATCATAAAAACAGCCATAGACAACACATAAATGAATAGGTGTAGCTGTGTTCCAATAAAACTTTATTTATAAAAAGTGGGTGTTCGGCCCAATCTGGCCTATGGGCCATAAGTTATCAACCCCTACTCTAGCCTACGTTGATCTTTCTCTTCTCTGGTATTTTCTTTTTTAAACATATACAGCTACTATATTCGGCTTTTAAAAATTAACTCATTTAATCCTCAAAACAATTCTACTGTTATTATCTTCCCATTTATAAATAAGAAAACTAAGGCACAGAGAAGTTGAGTAACTCTCCCAAAGTTGTACAGCCAGGAAGTGGGAGAGCTAGAACATGAACTCAGGCAATCTGCCCAGAGAGACCACAGCTTGCCACCTATTACTGTGATTCCAATGTGCTAAGACTTCTCAAAAATCCATCTACCCTTCCAGGCACTCCTGAAATTCTGTAAGTCTGGTTTATGCCCAGAACAAATTATTTCTGCTATTCATCCAAGTAGATTCCCAGGGTTAATTCCAATTCCATATTAGACTTCTAGCAAGAGAAACACAAGGAGATCCTGAAGCTCCCAAATCTACCCTGTCATTTAGAGGTTTTCAAATGCTTTATTAAGGCTTCTAGAGGTTCACCCACCATCTTTTCCCAATTTGCTATAAGCCTAGAATTCACTGTGTCCCCTAAGGAATAATTTGGAATGATACTGTGCTACCAAAATATGCTATTTAAAAAAAACAAGAGTAGTCACCAAAAAATTGCCATACTGCATGTAAAATTAATGACTCTACTATAGAAATAAAAATTTAGCCCAAAGGTCTCTTATAACACAAAATTAAGAGTCATCTGGTTGAAAAGAGATGTTTGTCACTGCAAGTAATGGGATACTACATGAGGCTTGGAATTTCTCTTGTACCTCTGAGTAAACAAATCCTCACTATTGGTAGTCTCCTAGAACTAAGGACAGAAGTTCAATTTTGAGTTACTACTTGCCTAGCATTCTTCATGATTTATTCTTCCCTCACTATCCTATCATACTATCTAGATTTTTTTTCTTTCAATCAAAATTTACCTCACTTGATAGGGTTAAAACCACCATCTCATCTAATTAAAGAAAGTAAACTGAACATTCTCTTTTAGAACATGGAAATTTCCTGTGGTTGCCAAAAAGAACTTGAAATGCTTTAAGATTATACATTCAGCCAAATCAACAATTATAAATTAGTAGCTTTGTGCAAGGATTTAGAATGTAAGTAGAACGAGAATAGAGGTTTTCTCCGAAACAGCCTCTGGGAAAAGCGAAGTGGGTGTTTTCATGTCCCATTCATAAAACCCAAGGACGAATCCATAAACTTTTCTATGGCCTTTATTGCAGAGCAAAGAAAATCCACTGTTTCTATTTGTTAAAAGGGTTCAGCTTTCATATCCTGGGAGAACAGAGAATGTTTGACTCTGAAGAGGCAGGATATTCTTGTAAGTTAAAAAAAAAGAAAGATATTTTATCATGTAAATGTGTTTTGTTATTCATTAGAAAACACCACTGTAGTACTGGGGCAGGGGAGTCCCTAATGAGCTTGCAATTTTCATTGGCAAAGGAAAACATGAAAAGGCAGGGGAAGGAAAAATACGTAAAGTCTACTCTGCCAGGCTCCATGCTAGGAAATTTAGTACAGTTACATTAAGGAAATAGCTCATTTTAAATGTTAGTTTCTGTCTTCAAGTTTTAAAGATTGCTGATCATTTAAAATATTTTCTCTTATCTGTAACTATGTGTGGTGATGGATGTTAACTAAACTTAACTGTGATCGTTTCACAATAAACAAATGTTGAATTTAGATGTTGTACATCTAAAACTAATGTTATAGGTCAATTATATCTCAATACAAAAAATAAAATAAAATAAAATTTTCTCTTGTTTCAACTGCTGTTTGGAAACTTTAAATTTTACCATGAAATGTAGTGCTTTCTTTTACACAGCCCTGGAAGACTTAACCAGTGAACAAGTCTCCTTATTGCTGGAGGTGAAGGACTATACTTGCCCATTTTATAACTGTCAAATGAGCCAAGGAAACTCTGGAGCATTTTTAGTTATTAAGCCCTTCCCTTCCACTCCCCGTTATAAACAACTGTATTTCTCACTATGAGGGCTCTCGTGTGTTCTTGACTACAATAAATAAGGCGTGACTGTGAACAGCTAAAACCACCCCAGAAGTCACGTAATTAAACACTGGAGTACCTGAACGTGGTACAGTGGGACCCACCCGCACATCCGATGTAACTCCAAAGCAACATCACACACTTCCTGTAACTGTTCCATCAGATCCGTTTTAAATCCTCATTCCCACACCAAACCTCCTCATGGAAACCTGGAGTGCTACTTCAAACACGATGAACTAGCTGCCTTCTCTCAGACTTCCTACCTCAGTTTTGCTGAAAGCTCACTTTCCTTGACTTCAACGAATGTAGTCATTTTGTTATGTTTTCTGTGTATCATAGATATTGGCTGCATTACCTTGGCTGTTTTAAGTTTTAAAATAAAGGCTATGGGACTCTGACTGCAATCATTTACTGAGTACGTACGAACCCAAGTATCATACTGTTTCCTGCTTAATTATATTTTCTTTGCATAGATAATTCAAATTTCCTCATATAGTCTCCATAACAATCCAGTGAGGAATATATTGTGATCATTTCTCATTATACAGAAGAGACTGTTGAGCCTCAGAAGTTAAATTAGAAATGGGCAGGACAGAGGCACTTCTGTGGCTCAGTCAGTTAAGCGTCCAACTCTTGATTTTGGCTCAAGTCACGATCTCACGGTCATGAGACCAAGCCCCGTGTGGTTTTCTCCCTCTGTCTCCCTTGGCTCCTCCCTCGCTTGCACGCACATGCACCCCCACGCACACATGCACTCTTAAATAAAAACAAAAATAAAAGAAACAGGCAGGACAGTGATAATGATTCAAAGCCAATTAGTGACTTCTGAAACCTACTGCTCTTAACCATTAGGCAGTACTTCCCAGAGTTCTCTTCATGGGAGTAGATAACATAAAACCACACACAAATGGTGCACCTGGGTGGCTCAGTCAGTTGAGCTACTGACTCTTGATTTCGGCTCAGGTTAGGATTTCACCATACGTGAGATATGTGAGATGGAGCCCCACATTGGGCTCTGCACTGACAATGTGGAGCCTGCTTGGGATTCTCTCTCTCCCCCTCTCCCTGCCCCTCCTCCCCCAAGCACATGCATGCCCTCTCAGAAATAAACTAAAACATACACACACACACACACACACACACACACACACACACACACACACACACACAATTATATCCTCAGAAATTATCTTCAATTATATCTTTAAACTTTACCTCTTTAAAATCATTTTTGTATGGCTCAATTTAGACTTAAGCTGGTTCTTAACATTATTTTGGCTGCGGGTGCACTGAGAATTTGACAATGCTACATATACTCCATGCAGACAGAAAGCACACACCACACATACAACAGTCTAGATGGCTGCCAACTTTAAAGACGTCTCCACTGACAGATTAGAATCCTTCTCAGTCACAGGCTAATGTTGTCAGGTCATCTCTCTGCAGGTATTACCAGCAAGCCCTCCCATTCTTTGTTTTTATCTTCTACCGAAGTGAAATGTGGCCTTTCTATTACTGCCTTCCATCCATGAGGTAGGGAAATGACTCACAATGGACTCTTCACACAGCTAAAGTCCCACGTCTTCAACAGTGATGTTGAATATGCTGTGACCTTTCTACACCATCAACATCAGAGATGTGGTGTTGCTTCACTACTACCAGTACATTTTCCCTCCTGTTGAAATAGTCTAGATTTATATATTATAGCATACATAATAAGGCACATTTTCCCAGCATAGACCCATTCAGAGATAAAGAGTTTGACCACAAGGCGTATGAAAAATATTTAAGAGAAGGTCTATACAAAAGGCCATCTAGAATTACATGGTGGTTAAGAACCCAAGCTTTAGAATAAGGTGGCTGAATAAGATGGTTGGAGGTTCAAGTATGGGTTCTGCCACTTAGCTATTATGTGACCTTGAGCACTTTACTTAACCTCCTGGAGTTCCTTAATCTGTGAATGGGGTAATAACACAGATCCTGCCTGGTTCAAGTTAATGTTAAATAAAAGTAGATGAGAAACATACAGAGCTTGGCACATAGGAAGCACTGGATAATGGGCGCTATTATTATGTTATTCTTAATTTCCAGTGGACTGGTTATCTGGCACGGTTATAAACAATGATATTCTGGTCAATAGACAGTTTCCATATTTATCATTGTTACAAGTAATATGTGGGATTAAATTATGGATTATCTGCCTGTACCCAAAAGGAAACCCAATCAATTGGATTACTGACTTTTAAGGAATTAGAACAGAATAAAAATGCTTAAAGATGAAAGCATAGGACTTGCCACATCTTTAATCATTTGGATGGATCCTCTGGGCTCAGGGTTACCATAATAAATATTAATCATCATTATTATATAATAGACATGCAGAAATAAACAGTAAGAGATGTTTCCAGATAACAAAATATCAATTACTCTTTTGCTATAGTACAATATTCAGTCTGTATCCTTTTATTAAGAAGTCATATGGAAGATGTATTTTTAAAAGATATTAAGGATGTAGTGAGTACTCAATAAAAGCTTATTGAATTGAAGGCCAAAGTGAAAACCAGACTTCTATGTATTCTCTCCTATTATGTCTCACAAGTTCTGAGCAGGACAAAGGTTTATGTTCAAAGCAAGTGTGTGTTAGAAAGTTCAATTTGCCAATGTACACATCTAGTTCTAAAAAGTAACCAGTAATTAGTACATCAGCATTCCAACCTTGGCCTAACTTAAAAACCCATGTTGTTTTCACCATATGCTGCGACCTGTCAAACTTTACAATAAAATATATATACTTTTTCAACCAGTCAGGATCTCTGCTTATTAAATGTCTCACTCTCTCCATTATCAATCTGATAACCTCCTGGAGGGGTGGGGGAAGGCAAAGTTTAAGGAATAAATATACAGAATGTAATGTCTCTTGAGTATATAGAGAGATTTCAAATTCAAAAAACAGAAGTTAAAAATAAATAAAACTTAGATCTGAGACCACAACTAAAAAAATAACACCATTTTTCTGGCTTATTACATTCATATGAATGAGCTGCCAGCCCAAACTAATTAAAACACCAGTTGTGAGCATAACTTGGCAATCTGATTACTTACTAATTTGAATGAAACACAGCAAAGGACACATGAAAACCATACATAAATCAAGAGAATTTCTCCAATTTTAATGAATCATATCTTTTAGGAGGTAAGCCATGGTTAAAAGTTACTTTATGTGCCAATTAAGGAAGCTACAATCATAAACAGTTTGCCTGTGTCTAGAATAAAATTTAATCAATCTAGCATCATTTCCTTTTAATATGTGAAAAAAAAGTAGTAACTTTTTAATGTAATTATTACCAAGACTTTGGAAAAAAATTAAAAGTATTGTAATTAAAGGACTAGAGTAGAAATTCAGCATCAGTTGGCAATCTAAAATGGGCTAATAATCCAGGCACTTCCATAGGTATTGCTAATAAGAAATAGTTACCAGCTTAGCCCTTGAAATCTCATCAGTATAGCAAAACAGGCCAATGAAAGATAAAGATTTATGATTTTGCTAAATCTCACAGAACACAGAGAGTGAAAAAAATTCAGTGCATTTAACTGATTTTATTACCTCAATACCCCCAAATACTATTCTCAAAATAGTACCAGATCACTTTGCTGTAGAAGTTACCTGCCTTAATTTTTCTATTAGGACTAAATTGTTGTCAAGAGTCCCAAATGTAGGTACAAATGGAAGTACAACGTCTAAAGGGAAAATAATGCCAGTTAAGCCTCAGTTATGAAAGCCAGGAAAGGCATCCAGATGGCTTACTTTATTTATGGCACTGTATAAGATATCATTAACAGAAATAAACCAGTTAGGAAATCTCAACCAAAGCCCAAGATTACTCTCGACTTGTCTTTCCTCCTGCATGTAGCTGTATCATGAAACTCTCACTTTATAATGCATAGACATGCTAGGTGCTAAAATGACTGTTAACAGAAACCAAGTCCCAGCACTCTGCCTCTGAACCTAACAAGGGCGATGAAGACTTGTGAAACGGACAAGTGTGCTTAAATTTAAGTAGCACCAGAATTCAACAGCATAGGGGGAGGTAATTAGAGCTTAAGAAACTCCCTCTCATGGCTGCTTAGGCATTTATTTTTCCTTGATCTTCCTTTTGAAGTAACAAAAGCACTAAAGAATGTATAGAAAATAAGAAAAGCCATTACCGACATCCCTGCCACCTTAAAACTACTGTCATTTGTAATATTCCTGTTCAGGCTTGCTTTTTCATGTACACAAAGTCCTTTACTTTATACCAAAATATTTATTGGAGGTGCTTTCATATTGGTATTTAGAATGTGATAGGAAGATGACAGGGTAGGAGGATCCTAAATTCATCTCCTTTCACAGATACAACTAGATAACACCCACATCAGCATAAATAAACCAAGGACTATCAGAGCAAATCTCCACAGCTAAATGTAGAGGAGAAGCCACACTGAAGAGGGTTAGGAAGGGCAGGGACATGGTAGGGAGCCAAGCTGACCTGCAGCACTGTCCACAGGAGGGAGGGACACCATAGACGTAGAGAAAGAAGAGGAACAAACCACAAACCAGGCATCCCAGGCACAGGTGACACACACTGGGAAGACAAATCCCCATCACATTTGGCTTTGAAAACCAGAGGAGCTTAACTTCTCGAATTCTTACAATCATAGTTTTTAAAGTTCCAGGCTTCATGCCTACAACTTTAAAAATCAGCACTCAACTCTGAGAGAGCCAGGAGGGCAAGAGGAAACTGAGTCCCCATGCTTAAAGAGCACAACAAACAGCCCCGTCAAGATACAGCATAGAAGCAGCAATTTAAAAAATGCCCTGAGTATACTGGAAGGAAATTTTTTTCTAAAGTTAATTTTTTTTAGTAATTTCTACATCCCACTTTGGCCTCAAACCCATGACCCCAAAATCATAAGTAATGTGCTCCTCCAGCTGAGGCAGCCAGGTGCCCCAAGAGGGAAATTTCTTTAATAATCTCAGAGGAGTAGGTATCATTAGGAGACTACTCCAAAAACAAAAGAGCTAGTACATGCCAGCTCCCTCTACCACCCACCCCCTCAGCCTCCATAAAAGGACACCTGGGAAACTATTGCAACACAAACACTCTCCACCTAGCTTGTTAAAAGCATGAAGGGTCCCTGCATTCTTCTGCAGACATGCCCCTCTAACCCAGAAAGGACAGGAATCCATCCAAAGCAACAGAACAAGTATGGCATTGTGCAAGCAGCCCCAGCAGAAGCCAGTACCATTCCAAGCAGACTCTTGCCCCTGGGAGACGGGAAAATAATTACACGCCACCAGTTCAACTGAAGCCCCATAAGTGGGCTGGGGGCAGACATCTGACCTGAATGCAGGCTCTGCCTACCAGTGAAAACCTCCAGAGAGCAACACAGGGAAGGCATCCTGCAGTTTGGAGTGACCACAGTTCTGGCAAACACCTGGTTTAATCCAACTTAAGCCCAATGTGACACCGACTAGCCCATTAACACCAGAGGGCCCAAACCCTGTCCACGACAGGCAAAGAGAGCCATTGAAGATGACTGGACTTAAGGCCAATGCAGCTCAGACACAGTAGGGTGCACACAGCACACACGGGAGATGCTCCTGAAGCACCAGGTTCTGGCGAACAGGGGACACTGGACTACAGGGCACTGTAGGACCTCTTCTTCATAAGGCTACTAATTGCAAGAGCAGGAGATGTAGCTGGCTTTCTTAACACATAGAAACAGACACAGAGAGTTAGACAAAATGAGGAGACAGAGAAATATGCCCCCAATTAAAGAACAGGACAAATCCACAGTGAAAGAGCTAAATAAAATGGATATAAATAATATGCCTGATGGAGAATTTAAAGTAATGGTCATAAAGAAAGTCACTGGACTTGAGAAAAGAGTGGAGGACATCAGTCTCAACAAAGAGACAGAAACCTTAAAGAACCAATGAGATGAAGAACTCAATACCTGAAATTAAAAATGCATTAGATGGAATAGTAGACTAGAGGCAGCAGAAGAAAAAGAACATCAGTGACCTAGAGAACAGAGTAATGGAAAGCAAATCAAGCTTCTTTCCAGAAGAAAGAAAAATTAATAAAGAATGAGAATAGATTAAGAGAATTTAGCGACACCATCAAGTACAACAATGTTCCCATTATAGGGATCCTGGAAGGAGAAGAGAGAAGGGAGCAGACAATTTATTTGAAGAAATAATAGCTGACAACTTCCTGAATCTGGGGAAGGAAACAAAAATCCAGATCTAGGAAGCAAAGAGAGCCAACCCAGGGTTAGACCACCCAAATACATAAAGCAGTTAATAAGAAACATAAAGGAAGTAATTAATAGTAATACAATAATAGGAAGGGATTTTAACACCCCATTTACATCAATGGACAGATAATCCAAACAGAAAAATCAACAAGGTAATGGTGGCTTTGAATGACACATTGGACCAGACACATCTAACATAAATATGCACGTTTCATCCTAATACAGCAGAATACACATTCTTTTCAACTGCATATGGAACATTCTCCAGAACAGATTGCATATTAGGCCACAAAACAAGTCTCAACAAATTCAAAAAGATCAAAGTCAAACCATGCATCTTTTCTGGTCACAATGCCATGAAACCAGAAATCAACCACAAGAAATAATCTGGAAAGGAAACGAATGCACAAAAGTTAGTTAACATGCTACTAAATAATGAATGGGTCAACGAAGAAATCAAAGAGGAAATCAGAAAATACATGGAGACAAATGGAAATGTAAACACAATGGTCCAAAATCTTTAGAATGCAGCAAAAGCTCTTCTAAGAGGGAAGTTTATAACAATACAGGTCTACATCAAGAAGTAAGAAATATCTCAAATAAACAGCCTAACCTTATACTTAAAGGAGCCAGAAAAAGAACAAAACCCAAAAACAGTATAAGGAAGGAAGGAAATCAGAAGGATTAGAGCAGAATTAAACACAAGAAAAATTAAAAAAAAAAACACAAAAAACAATAGAACAGATCAATGAAACCAGGAGCTGTTTCTTTGGAAAGATCAACAAAATTGATAAGCTGTTAGCCAGACACACACACACACACACACACACACACACACACACACACACACTTATATAAACAAATCAGAAAGAGTAAAAAAAAAAATCAGCACGTCTGAAGTACAAAGGATTATAAGAGAATATTATGAGAAATCATATGCCAAAAAATTGGACAAGCTAGAAGAAATGGATAAATTCATAAAAACACAGGGGCGCCTGGGTGGCGCAGTCGGTTAAGCTTCCGACTTTAGCCAGGTCACGATCTCGCGGTCCGTGAGTTCGAGCCCCGCGTCAGGCTCTGGGCTGATGGCTCGGAGCCTGGAGCCTGTTTCCGATTCTGTGTCTCCCTCTCTCTCTGCCCCTCCCCCGTTCATGCTCTGTCTCTCTCTGTCCCAAAAATAAATAAAAAACGTTGAAAAAAAATTAAAAAAAAAAAAACATATAACCTCTGAATCACAATCAGGAAGAAACAGAAAATAAGAACAAACCAATTACTAGCAATAAAATTGAATCAGTAATCAAAAAACTCCCAACAAACAAAAGTCCAGGACCAGACAGCTTCATAGCTGAATTCTACCAAATATTTAAAGAGTTAATATCTATTCTTCTCAAACTATTCCAAAAAAAGTGGAGGAAGTAAAGTTTTCAAATTCACTGTACAGGGCAAGTGTTACCCTGATGCCAAAACTAGATAAAGACACTACAAATGAAAGAGAACTATAGGCCAGTATCTCTGGTGAACACAGATGAGAAATCCTCAACAAAATATTAGCAAAACAAAATCAACAACACGTTAAAAAAAAGCATTCACCATGAACAAGTAGGATTTATTCCCAGAATGCAAGGGTGGTTCAATATTTGTAAATCAATCAAGTGACACATAACATCAACAAGAAAAAGGATAAAAACCTTGTGATCATTTCAATAGATGCAGAAAAAAACATTTGACAAGGTACATCTGCTCATGATAAAAAACCTTCAACAAAGTAGGTTTAGAGGAACATATCTCAACATAATAAAGGCCATACATGAAAAACTCACAGCTAACATCATACTCAACAGTGAAAAAACTCAAAGCTTTACCCCTAAGATCAGGAACAAGACAAGGATGTCTTCTCTCACTGCTTTTATTCAACATAGTGCTGAAAGTCCTACCCACAACAATCAGACAAGATAAAGGAATAAAAGGCATCCAAATTAGTAAGAAGTAAAACTTTCACTATTTGCAGATGACATGATACTATATACAGAAAACCCTAAAGACTCCCCACAAGAAACTACAAGAACGGATAAATAAAATCAGTAATGTCAGAAGATACAAAAACAATATACAGAAATCCATTGCATTTCTATATGCTAGTAATGAAGCAGCAGAAAGAGATATAAAGAAAACCTTCCCATTTACAATTGCTCAAAAATAGTAATACCTAGAAATAAACTTAACTAACAAGGGAAAAGACCTATGCTCTGAAAACTATAAAACAATGATGAAAGAAATTGGAAGATGACACAAAGAAATGGAAAGATATTCCATGCTCATGGATTGAAAGAATGTTGTCAAAATGTCCACATTATCCAAAGCAATCTACAGAGTCAATGCAATTCCTATCAAAATACCAATAGCATTTTTCACTGAACTAGAACAAACAATCCTAAAACTTGTATGCAACCAAAAAAACCCTGAATAGCCAAAGAAATCTTGAAAAACAAGAACAAAACTGGAAGTATCATAATCCCAGATTTCAAGATGTACCACAAAGCTGTAGTATTCCAAACAGTATGGTACTGGCACAAAAATAGGCATATAGGTCAACAGAACAAAACAGAGAGCCCAGAAAAAAAAACCCATGATTATACAGTCAAATAATCTTCAACAAAGGAGGCAAGAATATGCAAAAAAGACAGTCTCTTCAATAAACAATGTTGAAAAAACTGGGCAGCTACATGCAAAAGAATGAAAGTGGACCACTTTCTTATACCATACACAAAAATAATTTCAAAATGTGAGGCCTAAAACCATAAAAATCCTAGAGGAGTACATATAGGTAATAATTTCTCTAACAATGGCCCTGTAGCAACATTTTTCAAGCTAGGTCTCCTGAGGCAAGGGAAACAAAAGCAAAAATAAACTACTGGGACCACATCAAACTAAAAAGCTTCTGCACAGCTGGGGCGCCTGGGTGGCTCAGTCGGTTAAGCGTCCGACTTCAGCTCAGGTCACGATCTCACGGTCCATGAGTTCGAGCCCCGCGTCGGGCTCTGGGCTGATGGCTCAGAGCCTGGAGCCTGCTTCCGATTCTGTGTCTCCCTCTCTCTCTGCCCCTCCCCTGTTCATGCTCTGTCTCTCTCTGTCTCAAAAATAAATAAAAACGTTAAATAAAAAAAAAATTAAAAAAAAAAAGCTTCTGCACAGCAAAGGAAACAACCAACAAAACTAAAAGATAACCTACTGAATGAATGGTAGAAGACATTTGCAAATGACATATCTGATAAAAGGTTAATATTCAGAATAAAGAACTTACACAACTCAACACCAAAACAATCCAGTTTAAATGGGCAGAAGACATGAACAGACATTTCTACAAAGAAGACATACAGATGGCCAACAGACATAAGATGCTCAACATCACTCATCATCAGGGAAATGCAAACCAAAACCACAGTATCACCTCACACCTGTGAGAATGGCTAAACTCAGAAAAGCAGAAGAAACAACAAGGCTTAGTGAGGATGTGGAGGAAGAGGAACCCTCCTGCAATGTCGGTAAGAATGCCAACTGGTGTAGCCACTATGGAAAACAGTATGAAGTTTCCTCAGAAGTTAAAAATAGGGGTGCCTGTCTGGCTCAATCAGAAGAGCATACAACTCTTGATCTCAGGGTCATGAGTTCAAGCCCCACATTGGGTGCAGAGATTACTTAAATAAATTAAAAAAAACATTTTTTTAATTAAAAATGCAATTACCAGGGGTGCCTGGGTGGCTCAGTTGGTCAAGCATCTGACTCTTGGTTTTGGCTCAGGTCATGACCTCACAGTCTGAGAGTTTGAGTCCTGCATTGGGCTCTGCACTGACAGCGTGGAGCCTGCCTGGTATTCTCTCTCTGCCTCTCTCTCTCTCTCTGCCCTCTCTCCTCCCCAACTCATGCTCTCTCTCAAAAATAAACACACATTTTTTTAAAAAAAATACAATTACCATATGATCCAGTAATTCCACTACTGGGTATTTGTCCAAAGAATATGAAAACAGATTCATAGATAGATGGATAGATAAGGAAGTGACATACACACACACAATGGAATACTAGTCAGGCATAAGAAAAGAATGATATCTTGCCATTTGCAACAATATGGATGGATCTAGAGAATGTAATGCTAAGTGAAATAAGTCAGAGAAAGACAAATACTGTATGATTTCACTCAAATGTGGAATTTAAGAAACAAATGAACAAAGGGAAAAAAGAGAAACAGATTCTTTTTTTTAACATTTATATTTGAGACAGAGAAAGGGAGAGAGAGGGGTGAGGGGAGGGGCAGAAAGACAGATACAGAACCTGAAGCAAGCTCTGAGCTGTCAGTGTAGAGCCCCACGCAGGGCTCAAGCTCACAAGCAGAGAGATCATGACCTGAGCAGAAGTCAGATGCTTAACCAAGTGAGCCACCCAGGTGCCCCACAGATTCTTAACTACAGAGGACAAACAGATGGTTACCAGAGGAGGGGTGAGAGAGGGGAGGGGTGGCATAGGCGATAAGGATTAAAGAGTACCCTTGTGATGAACACTGAATAATGAACAGAATTGTTGAATCACTGTATTGTATGCCTGAAACTAATATAACACCATACATTAATTATGCTGGATTTTAAAACAAATTTTTAACAGTGTGACAGTATGAGAGGGAAATAGAAGATTAGGGGATCTATTCTTTTTTTAAAAAAATGTATATATGTATGTATATATTTAGAGCTGTCTCACTATTTTTAATGGCTGCATATTATTTCAATGTATGAATGTTGCATAATTTATTGACCCAGTAGCATACCAAATCACTCATTTGCAATTTTTTATTTTTACAAACAAGGCCACAACCAGCATTCTGGTACTCTTATCTTAATGCAGATATGCAAGTATATTGGTGGGATAAATTCCTAGAAGTGAACCTCCTTTAGTTGATGTTTTATGTAGTTAAAGTCATAGTGTCCATTCAATTTTTCAGCCTGGATATTTCACAATGGATATTACAGTAAGTAGTTTCCATGTTGTTATAAAGTCTCCAATATTAAGGGTTTTGTCACTTACAGTTTCGTGGCTGGCTTATGAAGGGGATATACTCAACCTTTCCTCTACTCTTCGGCAGTTCAATATTTCTAAGTACTTGCTTCAGTAAATAATACAATGTCCATCCTCATGCACTGTATATTTCCCTGGGCCTCCACTCTATTTTTTCTCTCACTCCACTTCTACCCACATAAAGGCATCCCCCTTCCAGAATATGCCCTGAGTCCCCATAACCCTGAGATTCCTTGCCTAAATGGCATGACATATGCAACAACATGGATGGACCTTGAAAACATTATGCTTAGTGAAACAATCAATTGTTTGGGAATTATAAACAATTTCCCAAACTGGATATCATCTTCAGAAAGTTTAAATGTTCAATTCAAATCTGACTCCAAGCTTCTGGGTTTTCCATCTTGCTTAAGAAGCGTCCCTCCTTCACTTCCACATTCCACCCCATCACATTCTGGAAATATTCTCCTATAGCTTTATTTGCTACATTTAGATATCTAGCCCATCCCACACAAACATGTATTTTACAAACATAGCAAAAGAATGCAGACCAAATGGCTAGCGTTGGTTATCTAAACTTTACAACTGAATCTTTTACAATATGTATCTTAATAAAGAAACAAAGAATACTGTCTAGCTCTAAGAAACCATAAATGTAAACATTACTATGTACACTGCCAAGCTGAGAAAAAGAATAAAATATAACAATTCATACGGGAGTATTCAAATGTACTCAGCAAAAGCCAAATATCAACTCAGACTCCAAATAACCAGGCCTTGTAAACTTAAGAATAACAACATTTTCCCCCCTTCAAATGGCTTAACCAAATGGAAGAGGTTCACCTGAAGCTCAAGCTTAGGCTAATTAGTAAAAGGGGCCAGATCAGACAATAATAATCAGCGCAAAGAAAAAAGAAGCACATGATTAAGCAAGCAGATGGCCACTTGCAATTTAATGAACAGGTACTTTTCTGATTCAGATTGATGGCCCAACTAGGGAAGGTCTTTAGCTTCGGCTCTTCCCTTGAAAGGCCGGGATGGCTGGACTCCAGTGATTTGTTCAGGTTCGAGCCCTTCTCCTCCCAGAAGTGGCCTCCATAATTCATAAAAACCCAAGTGTTTATATCAAACAAGCACAGACCAGGGGTGTTTGCATCTTCAAGATGGTATGCTAACAAACTCTTTCCTTCCAGCCACAGGCAGGCAGAGCAGAAGAAGAGAAGTACTTTTTTATCTTCCAAACATCTCGTTGAAAAAAAAAAGATTGGGAGGAATGATACCTTCATTAAATTATTTTTTATATAAACCTTAAACCAATGTTAGCAAAAATTTTTTGTCAGCCATGGCAAAGCACAATCAGGCCTCCAAACAGAGCTCATGGGTGGAAACGGGTGAACTCATTTAAGAAAAACCAGTACTGATTTAAGGAGTCAAAAGCATGCCTCTGAGTATTTCTCAATTTTGCTCAGAATAAGGACATCTTGTACCATTCATGATCAGCTCTATAAGGCCTTCCCTAGCATGAACTGTCCAATACAATAAAAAAAAAGTATCTTGTCTATTCAACTGCAAGTGGCTATCGGCCATCATCTATAACAAAGAGATCCCAAACAAAGCCATAGAGACTTCTGACAAGGTACAAGCAGAATACATATATCTTTAAGTATTTTCTTTCTAACATTAACATCTATAAAAACAAGGTGAAGAAACAAATGTGGACAGAAGGGGTTATGGCTCAGTCCAGCTTTGAATTTTTCCAAGGAGTTGCAGCTCTAAATATCTAAATAAATAAAAATTGGTCGTTTTTAATGTCAGTCTGAGGTTACTGCCATTATCTCTTGGGTTTTGTTTCAGGTTTTCTTTTTCTACCATACGTACATATATATACACACACATACATACATAGATATAACTCTGATTGACAAGTGGATTAATACAGAGCTATAGTAATATCTATTGATATATACTTCTCTGTATTAATCCCCATACACATCAGTTTTCCAATTACTCTTTCTCCCAGATTCACTATCTGTTTTATTAGCATGAAGTTATCCTGCATTAAATTGAGGACTGACAAATTAAAACTCAAATCTTTTTTTGCTGTTTCCCAAATAACTGTGCAAACATGTTAAACAGGAAAAGGAAGTAAGAGCTAGAGACTGGGAGGCTCTAAGAATTTTTTTTGTTTCTAAAGGATTGGATGTGGCTGCCAGCAATTCCGTGGTTTGAGCTGTTTTCAAAAGGAGGAATGTGATAATAGCTCCTGGGTGGAAGAATTTTGGCTGGACTTGATTAAATCTAAGCTTAAAACTTAGAGAACAGCTTGGACTGCCTTTTTTTTTTTTTTTTTTTTTTTTTTTTTTTTAAGAAACGACTATGCATTTCATCTTACTGTGGCCTTGCCAGATTCAGGGTCTTTGGGGAGTCTGGCACTAGATTAGACACTAGCAAAGGGAGCTATAATACCCTGGGTAATAGGAATTACATAATTCCAATCAACACGAATGAATGTGTCACACTGAAGTCCTGCACGTGTAATTTTGGAAAAGAGTCCTCAATGATTCTAAGGTTCTTTCCTTTCACAAAGGGCTATTATTTCATTAAGCTCCCAGAAGTAATCAGTCCAAAAAAGAATGGGTGACAAACAGCTGGCATTTTTTGTTTTCTAGTATCTTTTTCTTTTGATAAACCAAGTCATTTTACACTCCCTAGAAATCCATCTAGATTTTGCATCCAATGTCTTTTTTTTTTTTTTTTAAGATTTTATTTATAAGTAATCTCTACACCCAACGTGGGGCTCAAATTTACAACCCAGAGATCAAGAGTTGCATGCTCTGGGCGCCTGGGTGGCTCAGTCGGTTAAGTGTCCAACTTCGGCTCAGGTCATGATCTCACAGTCTGTGAGTTTGAGCCCCGTGTTGGGCTCTGTGCTGACAGCTCAGAGCCTGGAGCCTGCTTTGGATTCTGTGTCTCCCTTTCTCTAACCCTCCCCCCGTTCATGCTCTGTCTCTGTCTCAAAAATAAATAAACATTAAAAAATAAAAAAAAAAAGAGTTGCATGCGCTACAGACTGAGCCAGCCAGGTGCTCCTGCATCCGATGTCTTAAGCTTTGCTCTTGACATCACTTTCTGGTGACTTTACTACATATAATTTTAATATCACTGGTGAGATTTCTAGAATACTTGAAAAAAATCAACTATATGTTGGAGAATTCACAGAGTACCCATTTTCCAAACTGGAATACAAATAATATTAAAGAAAAAAAAAAAACTGTTCCATGTGTTTTTGGTTCCAGGACAAGATGGTATAAATGTTCTTCTCCCTATTCCTCCGAAGTACAGAGAAAATCCCTGGATATTATATGTAAAACATACATAAGAAGACTGAATATTTTTCAAGTACCAAAAGAAAAGAACTCTATATCCTTCAAGAATGAAGAAGAAATCAGACATTCTTGGATGAAAGAAAAATAAGAGAATTTGTTGCCAGCAGACCTACCCTAAAAGAATGGCTAAAAGAAGTCTTTGAGTCAGAAACAAAATGACGGGAGGAAATTTGGAACATCAGGAAAAATGAACAAGAGTAAAAATTTAGGTGCATACAATAGACATTCCTTGGGGCACCTGGATGGCTCAGTCAGTTTAGTGTCCAACTTCAGCTCAGGTCATGATCTTGTGGTTTGTGAGTTTGAGCCCCACATTGGGCTCTGTGCTGACAGCTCAGAGCCTGGAGCCTGCTTCAGATTCTGTGTCCCTTTCTCTCTGATCCTCCCCCGCTCATGCTGTCTCTCTCTGTCTCTCCAAAATAAATAAACATTAAAAAACAATTTACAATAGACATTCCTTTACCTCTTGAGTTTTGTTAATTGTGTTTTAGGGTTGAGGCAAAAAAAAAAAAACCACTTTATATTATTTGATGTGATTCTCAATATAGAAGAGGGATGTACAGCAAATGTTTAAGATAATTACATTATAAATGAGGGAGACAGAGGTTTCTATGCTTTATTCAAACTGCTGTCAATACCAGTAGACTGTGGTAAGTTATATATATGTTATATAATGCCAAGAGCAATCACTGAGAAAACTATATGAAGACATACACTCAAAACACCATAGATAAATCAAAATGAAATTCTAAAAACATGTTTTAGTAACCCACAAAAGGCAAAATGGAGAAACGGGACAAAATGAAAAATATTTAAGCCCTGACATCAATAATTACATTAAATGAAAACAGTCTAAATTCACCAGATTGTCAGAGGAGATAAAAATCCCAACCTGACTATATGCTGTCTTCAACAAACTGCACACAAAAATCTGGATGGTCCTCAAAGGCATTAACTGGGTGGAAAAAATACCCATCTCAGAAGGTCACATACTATACTATTCCACTATGTAACATTCCCCGAATGACAAAATTATAAACACGGAGAAGAAATTTCCTAGTGGTTGCCGGGGGTTAGGGATGAAGCGGGGAGGGGTGGTAAATATAAATGAAGAACATGAGGGACATCTTTGTGGTGTAGGAATAGTTCTGTATCTTAATTTCTATAGAGGTCATACAAATGTGCACATGTCATAGAATGACATAGATACACACACACATTGTACTGATGCCCATGCTCTAGTTTTAATACTGTACTATGGTTACATAAGATATAACCCTTTGCCTAGTTTCCCCAGTCATTTTATTACATGTTATGTAACCACTGGGAAAAACTGGGTAAAGGGTACACAGGACCTCCCTGTACGATGTGTGCAGCTTCCTGTGAATCTGTAGTAATCTCAAAAACAGAATAGACAAAGCCCTGCCTAAATTCAAATCCAGGTTCCACCACTCCCTGGGTGAACTTGGGCTCATTTAACCAATCTGCTCTTGGTTCTGTCATCCATAAAATAAAGAAACATTATCTACTAAGTTACGGTAAGAACTAAAAAAGAATGTATTAAAATAAAACAAACACCTGTGACTTTCTGATTTTTCTGTGTTGTAGAGCTGGGCAAAAGCAAGCCCTTTTTAAATTTTTGATTATGTACAACATCTAGCTCATGTCCAGACTGTACAGCTAAAAAATGTTTTCAGCATCTCTCTAACATGAAGAAAACAATGGCCTGGAGGATGAACACACAAGGACTGGACACTAAGCGTACGAGGGTGCAGGCATGGATAGCACGGGTGGCTCTATCTTTGGACTTTATCCATGCCTTAACTTGAGAGTCAAAATATGCCTCCCCAAGCACTGAATGCTTACAACCCCACATTATTCACTGAACAAAAACAAACAAAAATTATATTCATGTTTAATAAATCAAAAGTTAATTAGGAAAAGTGACATATGTTTTGCTAGATAAACCCAGGAGAAGACAGGTGCCTGGGTGGCTCAGTTGGTTGAGTGTCTGACTCTTGGTTTGGGCTCAGGTCATGATCTCACAGCTGTGGGATCAAGCCCTGCAACTGGCTCTGTGCTGAGCATGGCACCTGCTTGGGATTCTCTCTCTCCCTTTCTCTCTGCCCCTCTCCTACTCATTCTCTCTCTCAAAATAAATAAACTTAAAAAAAAAGGACAGAAAAACAGAACAGGAAGCCAATAAATAAATCAAATACATATATAGGGATTAAGTATATGAAAAGGGTATCATCTGAAGTTAGTTGGGGAAAGGGGGATTATTTAATAAATTGTTTTGTAACAACTGGATAGCCACCTAGACGGAAAAAAGGATGTTATACCCACACTCTACATCAGGACAAATACTAAATGGATCAGCAACTCAGATATGAAAACAAAGCAATAAAAGTATTCAAAGAAAATAAACATTTTATTTACAACCTTGAAATAAGGGCAGTTTTTCTAACCATGGCACAAAATAAGGAAGCCACAGAAGAAACCATTGACAAAATTGACTATATAAAAATCAAAAAAGTTCTGCATGGAAAACAGCCTCAAACACACACACACACACACACACACACACACACACACACACACGAGGAAAAACATTCACAAAAAACAAAGTCAGTATCCTATGTTTAAATGTATATGGTTATGGGGCGCCTGGGTGGCTCAGTCGGTTAAGCAGCCGACTTCAGCTCAGGTCGTGATCTCATGGTTCATGAGTTCCAGCCCCACGTCGGGCTCTGTGCTGACAGCTCAGAGCCTGGAACCTGTTTCAGATTCTGTGTCTCCCTCTCTCTGACCCTCCCCTGTTCATGCTCTGTTTCTCCCTGTCTCAAAAATAAATAAAAAACGTTAAAAAAAGAGTTTAAATGTATATGGTTATTTTTGGTAGCTTTGTTTATAATCACAAAAGACTGAAAACAATCTAAGTGTCCACCAGTAGGAGGCTGATTGATTGAATATAATGGTTTAATAAGTTTTACAGGATAAAATACTATGCAGTTATAAAAATTGAGAAAGCTCTTTAAATAACACAGGAAGATCTCTATGTATGTTCTTAGTTTTTGGTTTTTTTAAAAAAAAAAAAAGCACAGTGAAAACAGTATATGGTATGCTACCTTTTGGGTAAAAGAGGTAAAACCTATTTTATTTGCTTATTATGCACAAAGAAATTCTAGAATGGTATATAAGAAAACATTTATAGTGGCTATCCAGAAGGTAGACATGTAGGGGGAACCAAGTGGATAACAAAAATTTTTCATTTTATAACAATTTTTAGAACCTTTCAAAAATATATGTTAAACTTGGATTAAAAACAACTTCTTTAAATTTTTTTTAATGTTTATTTATTTTTGAGAGACAGAGAGAGAAAGAGAGAGAGAGAGAGAGAGAGAGAGAGAGAGAGAGAAATAGTGTAAGCTGGGGAAGAGGCAGAGAGAGGGAGACACAGAATCCAAAGCAGGCTTCAGGCTCTGAGCTGCCAGCACAGAGCCTGATGCAGGCCTTGAACTCACAAGCCGTGAGATCATGACCTGAGCCACCCAGGTGCCCCCAAAACAACTTCTAAGTAGATTTTCATTTTCTCTAAAATGATTTTTTGCTGGGGCGCCTGGGTGGCTCAATCAGTTGAGCGTCCGACTTCAGCTCAGGTCATGATCTCACAGTTCGTGGGTTCGAGCCCCGCCATCAGGCTCTGTGCTGACCACTCTCTTGGAGCCTGGAGCCTGCTTTGGATTCTGTGTCTCCTTCTCTCTGCCCCTCCCCCGCTTGCTCTTTGTCTCACTCTGTTTCTCAAAAATAAATTTTAAAAAAATGTAAAAAATAAAATGAAATGATTTTTTGCTTTTTGTTTTTGTTTTTTGTTTTGTTTTGTTTTGTTTTCTGTGTGAGAGAGAGCTCAAGTGAGTCAGGGGCAGAGAGAGAAAGGGAGAGAAACAGAATCCCACGCAGGCTCTACACTGTCATCAAGCTCATGAACCGGGAGATCATGAGCCAAAGTCAGATGCTTAAACAAGCCATCCAGGTACCCCTTAAGTAGATTTTCAAAAGGTTATTGTATTCATTTTAACCTCTATTAAAAGGTATCCCATGCAATTTTTTTAGACTCAGAATATTCTCATCAGAGACTAGAACTTTTAAGATGCTATGAAGTGCCCCAAGTCAAAATGCTGGAAAATGACTTCCCATTCAATAGTCTAAAAAATTAGTTAAGACGTACTTCAAGAAAGGAACAATGATCTAATATTTCAGCCAATTTTAAAGACATTAACAACAATTTTTTATGAAATTCTGAGATCTAGAAAGGCCACACTATTTTAAAGGGACGTAAGGTATACGAAAAAGACGCCAATGAAAGTGGTCCATTGGCAGCGGAGCGAAAGTGGCTTCTGCAGTAGGAAGGGGACTACTAGAAAAATACCAAAGAGGGGCGCCTGGGTGGCTCAGTAGATTAGGCATCCGGCTCTTGATCTCAGCTCAGGTCTTGATCTCAGGGTCCTGAGTTCAGGCCTTGTGTTGGGCTCCACAGTGGGTGGAAGCCTACTTAAAAATAAACAAATAAACAAAGAGCCACAGTTCACCACAGCAGTAACCTAACGCTTGAGAGAAATATTCCAACAGCTCATGGTCTGTGCGTGTTTGTGTACTGTGTGTGCGCTGTGTGCATGCTTATTTACTCATGTGTTCATTTGTTTATTTTATTCATTCATTTATTCCAGGCTGGTAACTTGCCCTTTCATTTTAAACACAACAAATTTAAAAGTAGAAGGGAACTCTATTTTAGAAACTTACGTATCTAAAGAAATGAAAATTTAGAGAAGCAGTCCTTTACAGCACATTAACCTAAATTACAAGACAGGAAATAACACATTCACAGTATTGGTAAGGGATCATGAAAAGCAAAAGTGATCACTCCTCAGTCACTGAATATTAAACCCAGGGAAATTATAAATATGCATGCTTGCATAGCCTGCTTGCATTTCTGCCTAAGCTTTAGTTATTAAATTGTTTACATCTTAATTATGGAAATAGTGCACCATTTTTCTAAATTGATGTATTTCTCCTTGAGAGAAAAAAAAGCAAGAAAATTTACAATGAATAATACAGTTTGGATAAAAATCTGACAGTGTGGGGCACCTGGGTGGTTCAGTTAAGCATCCGGGACTCTCGATTTTGGCTCAGGTCATCATCTCACAGTTCGTGAGTTCGAGTCCTGCATCAGGCTCTGTGCTGATAATGTGATGGCAGGGTGGAGCCTGCTTGGGATTCTCTTTCTCCCCTTCTCTCTGCCCCTACCCTGGTCTCACACACGCACTCGCTCTCATAAATAAATAAACAAACAAACCTTTTAAAAAAAGAAATCTGGAGCGAAAGATGGCAGCGTAGGAGGACGCTGGGCTCACCGCGTCCTGCAGATCACTTAGATTCCACCCACACCTGCCTAAATAACCCAGAAAACCACCAGAAGACTAGCAGAACGGATTCTCTGGAGCCAAGGGTAGAGGAGAGGCCCGGAGAGGCCGTGCACACTACACGGACTGGCGGGAGGGAGCCGGGGCAGAGGGGCAGCCCGCCGGCCAAGCAGAGCCCCCGAGTCCGGCTTGCAAAAGCAGAGGGGCTGGACGGAGTGTGTTCCTACAGCAAGTGGGACTTAACATCTGGAAGGTTATAAGTTAACATCTCTGCTTGGAGAGCGGGAGGGCTGGAGGACAATGGGAAGAAGAGTTGGTGAGCCCCAGATGACAGAGAGCAGCTTCGCGACGAACAAAGGTGCTCGCCAGCGCCATCTCCCTTGCCCCTCCCCCAGCCAAAATCCCAAAGGGAACCAGTTCCTGCCAGGGAACTTGCTTGCACCCAACGCTGTGCTTCTGCGGATCCATCCCTCAGGTGGCAGGTCTGACTCCGGGTGCCACAGGGCCCCTCCCGAAGCATATCATGAAGGATAAGCGAGCTGAGCCTGCCCCTCCCGCCCCTGTGCACCTTGCCTACCCACCCCAGCTAATACGCCAGGTCCCCAGCACCACAAGCCTGGCAGTGTGCAAGGAGCCAGACCGGCCACACCATCCCACAGTGAATCCCGCCCCTAGGAGAGGGGAAGAGAAGGCACACGCCAGTCTGACTGTGGCTCCAGCGGTGGGCTGGGGGCAGACATCAGGTCTGACTGCGGTCCAGCCCACCAACGCAAGTTATTCAAGACAGCACAGGGGAAGTGCTCCACAGTCCCGCACCACTCCAGGGACTATCCAAAATGATGAAATGGAAGAATTCCCCTCAAAAAAACCTCCAGGAAATAAGGACAGCTAACGAACTAATCAAAAACGATTTAAACAATATAACAGAAAGTGAATTTAGAAAAATAGTCATAAAATTAATCGCTGGGCTTGAAAACAGTATAAAGGACATCAGAGAATCTATTGCTACAGAGATCAAGGGACAAAGGAACAGCCAGGAGGAGCCAAAAAATGCTATTAATGAGCTGCAAAATAAAATAGAGATGACCACAGCTCGGCTTGAAGAGGTAGAGGAGAGAATAGGTGAACTAGAACATAAAATTATGGAAAAAGAAGAAGCTGAGAAAAAGAGAGATTAAAAAAATCCAGGAGTATGAGGGGAAAATTAGAGAACTAAATGATACACTAAAGAGAAATAAGGTATGCATAATTGGTATTCCAGAGGAGGAAGAGAGAGGGAAAGGCACTGAAGGTATACTTGAAGAAATAATAGCTGAGAACTTCCCAGATCTGGGGAAGGAAAAAGGCATTGAAATCCAAGAGGCACAGAGAACTCCCTTCAGACATAACTTGAATCGCTCTTCTGCACGACATATCATAGTGAAACTGGCAAAATACAAAGATAAAGAGAAAATTCTGAAAGCAGCTAGGGATAAATGTGCTCTAACATATAAAGGGAGACCAATAAGACTAGTGACAGACCTCTCTACTGAAACTTGGCATACCAGAAAGGAGTGGCAGGAAATCTTCAATGTGATGAACAGAAAAAATATGCAGCCGAGAATCCTCTATCCAGCAAATCTGTCATTTAGAATAGAAGGCGAAATAAAGGTCTTCCCAAACAAACAAAAACTGAAGGAATTTGTCACCACTAAACCAGCCCTACAAGAGATCCTAAGGGGCATCCTGTGAGACAAAGTACCAGAGACATCGCTACAAGCATGAAACCTACAGACATTACAATGACTCTAAACCCATATCTTTCTATAATAACACTGAATGTAAATGGACTAAATGCACCAACCAAAATACATACAGTATAAGAATGGATAAAAAACAAGACCCATCTATTTGCTGTCTACAAGAGACTCCTTTTAGACCTGAGGACACTTTCAGATTGAAAGTGAGGGGATGGAGAACTATTTATCATGCTACTGGAAGTCAAAAGAAAGCTGGAGTAGCCAAACTTATATCAGACAAACTTGACTTTAAATTAAAGGTTGTAACAAGAGATGAAGAAGGGCATTATATAATAATTACTGGATCTATCCATCAAGAAGAACTAACAATTACAAATGTCTATGTGCCGAATACGGGAGCCCCCAAATATATAAAACAATTACTCACAAACATAAGCAACCTTATCGATAAGAATGTGGTAATTGCAGGGGACTTTAATACCCCACTTACAACAATGGATAGATCATCTAGACACATGGTCAATAAAGAAACAAGGGCCCTGAATGATACATTGGATCAGATGGACTTGACAGATATATTTAGAACTCTGCATCCCAAAGCAACAGAATATACTTTCTTCTCGAGTGCACATGGAACATTCTCCAAGATAGATCACATACTGGGTCACAAAACAGCCCTTCATAAGTATACAAGAATTGAGATCATACCATGCATACTTTTGGACCACAATGCTATAAAGCTTGAAATCAACCACAGGAAAAAGTCTGGAAAACCTCCAAAAGCATGGAGGTTAAAGAACACCCTACTAAAGAATGAATGGGTCAACCAGGCAATTAGAGAAGAAATTAAAAAATATATGGAAACAAACAAAAATGAAAATACAACAATCCAAACGCTTTGGGATGCAGTGAAAGCAGTCCTGAGAGGAAAATACATTGCAATCCAGGCCTATCTCAAGAAACAAGAAAAATCCCAAATACAAAATCTAACAGCACACCTAAAGGAAATAGAAGCAGAACAGCAAAGACACCCCAAACCCAGTAGAAGAAGAGAAATAATAAAGATCAGAGCAGAAATAAACAATATAGAATCTAAAAAAAACTGTAGAGCAAATCAATGAAACCAAGTGTTGGTTTTTTGAAAAAATAAACAAAATTGATAAACCTCTAGCCAGGCTTCTCAAAAAGAAAAGGGAGACGACCCAAATAGATAAAATCATGAATGAAAATGGAATTATTACAATCCCTCAGAAATACAAGCAATTATCAGGGAATACTATGAAAAACTATATACCAACAAACTGGACAACTGGAAGAAATGGACAAATTCCTAAATACCCACATGCTTCCAAAACTCAATCAGGAGAAAATAGTAAGCTTGAACAGACCCATAACCAGTGAAGAAATTGAATCAGTTATCAAAAATCTCCCAACAAATAAGAGTCCAGGACCAGACGGCTTCCCAGGGGAATTCTACCAGACATTTAAAGCAGAGATAATACCTCTCCTTCTCAAGTTATTCCAAGAAATAGAAAGGGAAGGAAAACTTCCAGACTCATTCTATGAAGCCAGTATTACTTTGATTCCTAAACCAGACAGAGACCCAGTAAAAAAAGAGAACTACAGGCCAATATCCCTGATGAATATGGATGCAAAAATTCTCAATAAGTTACTAGCAAATCTAATTCAACAGCTTATAAAAAGAATGATTCACCATGATCAAGTGGAATTCATTCCTGGGATGCAGGGCTGGTTCAACATTCACAAATCAATCAACGTGATACATCACATTAATAAAAGAAAAGATAAGAGCCATATGATCCTGTCAATCGATGCAGAAAAAGCTTTTGACAAAATTCAGCATCCTTTCTTAATAAAAACTCTTGAGAAAGTCGGGATAGAAGGAACATACTTAAACATCATAAAAGCCATTTATGAAAAGCCCACAGGTAATATCATCCTCAATGGAGAAAAACTGAGAGCTTTCCCCCTGAGATCAGGAACACAACAGGGATGTCCACTCTCACCACTGTTGTTTAACATAGTGTTGGAAGTTCTAGCATCAGCAATCAGACAACAAAAGGAAATCAAAGCATCAAAATTGGCAAAGATGAAGTCAAGCTTTCGCTTTTTGCAGATGACATGATATTATACATGGAAAATCCGATAGACTCCACCAAAAGTCTGCTAGAACTGATACATGAATTCAGCAAAGTTGCAGGATACAAAATCAATGTATAGAATTCAGTTGCATTCTTATACACTAATAATGAAGCAACAGAAAGACAAATAAAGAAACTGACCCCATTCACAATTGCACCAAGAAGCATAAAATACCTAGGAATAAACCTAACCAAAGATGTAAAAGATCTGTATGCTGAAAACTATAGAAAGCTTATGAAGGAAATTGAAGAAGATATAAAGAAATGGAAACACATTCCGTGCTCATGGGTTGGAAAAATAAATATTGTTAAAATGTCAATACTACCCAAAGCTATCTACACATTCAATGCAATCCCAATCAAAATTGCACCAGCATTCTTCTCGAACCTAGGACAAGCAATCCTAAAATTCGTATGGAACCACAAAAGGCCCCGAATAGCCAAAGTAATTTTGAAGAAGACCAAAGCAGGAGGCATCACAATCCCAGACTTTAGCCTCTACTACAAAGCTGGAATCATCAAGACAGCATTGTATTGGCACAAAAACAGACACATAGACCAATGGAATAGAATAGAAACCTCGAAACTAGACCCACAAAAGTATGGCCAACTCATCTTTGACAAAGCAGGAAAGAATATCCAATGGAAAAAAGACAATCTCTTTAACAAATGGTGCTGGGAGAACTGGACAGCAACATGCATAAGATTGAAACTAGACCACTTTCTTACACCATTCACAAAAATAAACTCAAAATGGATAAAGGACCTGAATGTGAGACAGGAAACCATCAAAATCCTGGAGGAGAAAGCAGGAAAAGACCTCTCGGACCTCAGCCGCAGCAATTTCTTACTTGACACATCCCCAAACGCAAGGGAATTAAAAGCAAAAATGAACTACTGGGACCTCATGAAAGGAAACAATCAAAAAAACTAAAAGGCAACCAACGGAATGGGAAAGGATATTTGCAAATGACATATCGGACAAAGGGCTAGTATCCAAAATCTATAAAGAGCTCACCAAACTCCACACCCGAAAAACAAATAATCCAGTGAAGAAATGGGCAGAAAACATGAATAGACACTTCTCTAAAGAAGACATCCAGATGACCAACAGGCACATGAAAAGATGCTCAACGTCGCTCCTCATCAGGGAAATACAAATCAAAACCACACTCAGATATCACCTCACGCCAGTCAGAGTGGCCAAAATGAACAAATCAGGAGACTATAGATGCTGGAGAGGATGTGGAGAAACGGGAACCCTCTTGCACTGTTGGTGGGAATGCAAACTGGTGCAGCCACTCTGGCAAACAGTGTGGAGGTTCCTCAGAAAATTAAAAATAGACCTACCCTATGACCCAGCAGTAGCACTGCTAGGAATTTACCCAAGGGATACAGGAGTACTGATGCATAGGGGCACTTGTACCCCAATGTTTATAGCAGCACTCTCAACAATAGCCAAATTGTGGAAAGAGCCTAAACATCCATAAACTGATGAATGGATAAAGAAATTGTGGTTTATATACACAATGGAGTACTACGTGGCAATGAGATATAATGAAATATGGCCCTTTGTAGCAACGTGAATGGAACTGGAGAGTGTGATGTTAAGTGAAATAAACCATACAGAGAAAGACAGATACCATATGTTTTCACTCTTATGTGGATCCTGAGAAACTTAACAGAAACCCATGGGGGAGGGGAAGGGGAAAAAAAAAAGAGGTTAGACTGGGAGAGAGACAAAGCTTAAGAGAGTCTTAAAAACTGAAAACAAACTGAGGGTTGATGGGGGGTGGGAGGGAGGGGAGGGGAGGTGATGGGTACTGAAGAGGGCATTTTTTGGGATGAGCACGGGGTGTTGTATAGAAACTAATTTGACAGTAAATTTCATATTACAAAAACAAAAAACAAAAATAAAACATTAAAAAAAAAGAAATCTGACAATATTAAACTGGAGTTTAAGTTTTTATTATGGGGACATAAATTGAAGTCCATATATGTCAGCTGTAAACTACTGAAGAATGTTTGCTCTAATATGCTTACTATTTTCCATAATCCAAACTGGGGTTTGAAGTCTCTCCTCTAAGCTCCCAAAGCACTCTGCATATACTACTGTACCTTATTCTGTTTTTCTAGAATTCTGTTGCCACCTCTGCATCACCCTCTAGGTGGGTTTCCAGAGGGCAGACCCTGGGTCTTTGATTCACTGCACTAGTCACAGAACCTAGTAGACTTCTTGGCTCAGCGGTGCTAAATAAACATTGGTTTATTAAGTATCAAAAATGTAGGTGTTGTAGGCATAGATTTTATTTATTAATGACATTTGAAATATGCCACTTTTCCATTTAGGCCAAAGTTACTTCATTTTCATATATGCCATCACTTTTAAAAAAGTGATGACAGGTTTACAAAACTGAATAAGCATAAGACAAATCACACCTTAAGCGTTTTGCTATGAAACTTTCCAAGGCTAATTATTTTTTCTTCATACAACTCAAAAGTAGGTGTTTTAGAATTTACTCTGCTACAGTACCTTTGTATTCATGAAAGTCTGGGCCAAGTGTTCCAGATTATTTGGTTCCTTGGGCTGTTATATTATTTTTCCTTATAAAGAAAAGGATGAATCCGTTAGATATTGAAAATCTAAATTTTCTATGTTCTGGAAGTATTAAATGTTAGTGGGAATGAGAAAGGATACTGCTGTCTCCCTCGGATCCTACTGTAGCTCTGCCCTGCATTATCTGGCCAACAGGTGGCAGCATGCTCCAGGGAAAAGTCTCAAGAATCCTGTGACTGTTTTTCCGGAATATTTGGCAGTAGTACTGCCAAAGTACTAAACTGCGGATAAACAAAAATCTATTTATTCTACTGGGTCCAGCCAGATTGTATTTCCACATCTATAAGTAATTTAAGGTTGCATCCATTTTACAACTGGATCCGGTATCACCACTATTGCCAACTATCACTTGTTAACTCACAACAAGTGTAACACAACACAAACTAACAAGATTCCTGCAAAGCCAGAGAGATAAGCAAACAAGGGGAGCGTGGGAAATAAGAAATGGACAACTGTTTGAATATTCTGAAATGCTTCTAACATGCACATGATGACCTTTCTAATAAACATGATTAATAGGTGATATACTTTACTGTTTATACTATTAACCCTTCATATATAACTACATTATTCTCATAGATACTAACAATAATAATACTATCAACTACAAAAACTAGTGAGGATTTTAAGGTCGATTAGTTTACTCACTCTTTGTGCAAGTAAACACTTCAGTAGAAAGAGGTATCTATCGTGTGGCATAGGAACTTCTATTTAGATGAGCATTCAACAACTTCATATATTTTATTATACCTGTAGGATTTTACTAGCATGTGATCCTTTTACAGACTAATAAAATTATAGTAAAATGTTGGGCAAGTTAGGTTTTAAAAATTAACACTTGTTTGAATTTATTTTTGGTTGGTTTGATTAGATTCAGACATTAGCAGAATGCATTCACTTGTGTGCTTTCGTAACATTTCCTTCTACCATATTGTCATGCTTACTTACACAAACTGGTAATACTATCCTCGATTTTAAAGCTTTAAGAGATCCTGACATGTTCTCTATTTAAAGGGTTACTACTTGAGTCCCTGGTTTCCATGCAGTTTCCTAGGAGACTGAGAAAATCAGTTGCTATTTTTTTTTTTAATGTTTATTTATTTTTGAGACAGAGAGAGACAGAGCATGAATGGGAGAGGGTCAGAGAGAGAGGGAGACACAGAATCTGAAGCAGGCTCCAGGCTCTGAGCCGTCAGCACAGAGCCCGACGCGGGGCTCGAACTCACGGACCGGGAGATCACGACCTGAGCCGAAGTCGGGCGCCTAACCGACTGAGCCACCCAGGCGCCCCTCAGTTGCTATTTAAACACAAAACAGTTTAGTTTAGACTAAACTTGCTTAGCTGCACATAATTTACTCTAGACTTGTTTAAAATTATGTAAAGGAGTAGCCACTATGCTTAGAAATGTGTTGAGTATGAATCGGTTTATGACCTTGAATTTCAAAGGAAACAGAGACTTGTATAGCAGATCATCCACTCATTGTGATGGTAGCACAGCACTGGGAGAAGTGCACTTACCATCATTCCAGGTCTACCGAATAGTTCATTGAGTTGATAAGTGCAGGACCAATGGTTAGATCTTTCTGTACTCCAGTCTACCCCAATCGTATGCAAACAGTCCAGACCTTTGTTCAATGCGTGTCAAAGTGAGGATAACAATGGTGATGGTAGTAGTTTGGTTTGCTAAGAAATCAAACAAAGGAAATTTACCAAAGAACTAAATGGTAATAAAAACATTTAAGGATAATTTCAAAAAATAAGTACTTTCAATTTAATAATATGTTCAAGTGTTTTGCAGGTCCAAGGAATACTATTATGAATAAGTTAAGAGGAGCAAATGATAACAGAGCCCTTCCTAAGGGCTGAGCGAGCCTTCACAGGGAAATAACCTATACATTGTCCTTGAAGGATGCTGAAGATTTCAACCAAAAGCTCAATGTTTAATATTAAAGTCAGGACAAGGGCAAAGAAATTAAACAATAGCAGGAGAGAAATGGAACATGATTTTGGTGTCCAAGTACACAGGTAGGTAATATCGGTCAGGAGAAAGATGCTAAATGAAGTGGTAAAATTTTGCACCTTATATTCTGAGGATACAGCAAGGCAGCAAAGACTTACAAATAGGATGATTACATAATCAGATTCATGTCAAGATTCCGGCAGCAATCTGAAAGATGCATTGGAATAAGAGGGCAGATAGGAATCAAGGAGATTAAGAATCTATTTACAAGAAAGACAAAGGCCTGAATTGAAACCGTGGAAAGGTAAAGACAACAAATGTGAGCTATTTCAGATGGTAATTCAATAGGACCACAGTTTAAAAATTACCAATTTTCCCCTATACTGGCCCTAAATTTCTGGTTAGTCATGACATTATGAGGTGTTAAAAAAAAAAAAAAAAAGTGGGGGTGGAAGTTAAAGTAAGGCAATTACTCTATTATAATTCCACAATAACAATTCATTGTCAATAATAAGATTAAAAATAAAGGAAGGTAGTTGAATTGGAATTGGCTGTGTGAATGTTGAAGCATTGTTGGACTATTCACCAATACTGGAATTGATGTTCATACAAACCAGGAATTAAGATTTGGGGCTTTGTAGATGTAATATTGTGATGTAACAAGCAATAAATACCTGGTCTTCATCCCTGGTTCCTGGCACAGAGCTCCTAAAACCCTTGGGATTTTCTGAGTGGTAGGAGTGAGAGAAAAGTTTTGTTATTCACAGTAAGCCCCTTTCAAGTATACTTGAGTATATATGCTAATGAGATGGAACACGAGGGCTGGTTGCCAGAGGAACCAACCACCTGATTAGAAAATTGGAATTTTCAGTTTTGCACTCTACTTCTAACCTCCAGGAAAGGGAGAGGATACTAGAGATCGAGTTAATCATCAGTGGTCAATGATTTAATCAATCATAGCTATGAAATGGGACCTCCAAAGGAACCTAAACAAAGGCATTAAGAGACTCCAGGTTGGTGGCACAACCCAAACTGTAGGGACAGAAGCTCTGGCACCCAGGACTCTTCCCGACTTCACCCTAATAGCTCTTCATCTGGCTGTTCATTTGTATTCTTTACAATAAAAACCAACAATAGTAAGTAAAGTGTTCCCCTCAATTTCTGTGAGCTATCATAACAAATTATCAAACCTTTGGGGGGCTGTGGGAACCTCCACTGTGTAGCCAGATTGGACCAAAGCATGGGTAAGCTGGTAACCCACTACTTGTGATTGGCATCTGAAGTGAAGTGACAGTCTTCTGGGGCTGAGCCCTTCACCTACAGGGCCCGTGCCAGCTCTGAGCAGCTAGCGTTAGAATGGACTGAATTGTGAGACTCCAGTTTTGGAACTGGAGAACCGCTGGATGTGGGGAAACCCACACATTTGGTATCAGAAGTCTTACGAGTAAAGAAACAGTTTTCCTTTAGTAGACAAGTCAGGAATGGAAAAACAAACGTGGGGATCATTTATGCACAAATAGAGTGAAATCATTTCTTGTAGATGAAATATATATGAAGAGAGGAGTGTTGAACGTGAGCTGGGCAGAAGCCTGTATAAAGGAAGTAGGTACAAAAGAGGAGCTAGCTAGGCAAAGTGTGGATGGAGCAGTAGAGTGGGAGAAAAAGATAGGCTGTCCACAGTGACAAATGCTACTGTTCAGAATGGATAAGGATTCAAGAGCCAACTTCAAGGTACTGGCAGTTACAAGGTCACTACCTTCAAAAGTTCAACATTAGAGGAATGGTATCAGGAAACTGGATTGTGTTAGGATGAGTAATGATTAAGCATGTAGCCTTATCTCTATATCCCCATAATTTCCAAAAACTCATACTTTAGTGTAAAAGTAAATTACACTAATTTACTAATTGTGCAGCACATTAAGAGTGCAAAAAATGTGATAGCTTTGGCTCTTAAAGAGACAAGCATTATCAGTCTCAAATGTCACTGAAAAGAACACTTCCATTTCCCCCAACAGCAACGTCCAAACTATATTTTTTGTTTTTAATGACTTTTATAATGTACTTAGAGCATAAGAACCAAAAGTAGAGATGGTAATAAATCACCACATCCAGTGTGAAATAAATCCCGAACTTGCAAATCAAAGGATAAAAACAGACACTCCAAAGAAAACAATATTTTATCTTTAATCTGTTTTTTACAGAATTAAATAGCATTCTTTCATCAATCTTAATCCTAGTGTCCCTTAATTCATTTACTAAAAATACAAAGGGGCACCTGGCTGGCTCAGTTGGTAGAGCATGCAACTCCTGATCTTGGGGTTGTAAGTTCAAGCTCCATGTTGGGTGTAGAGATTACTTAAAAATAAAATCTTAAAAAAATTTTTTTTAATTAAAAAAAAAAACAAACTAAACTAACTAAAGTTCCTGCTCCTGCTTTGACTCTAAGAGTAGATAGGACACCGGTTATATTAAACTGAACTCCAATTCAAACCTTTGTCAAGTACTCCATGCTATCCCCTTAGAAGAAAGGAACAAAACCATTTTCAAAAGTAAATATATAAAGAAGCCATCAATGAAAACATATTTTCTCCTGTTTTATCATATCTTCCTGGAGGAAGAGAAAACTAAAATTCATCTGCCCTAATTTTCCTCTCAAAAGGCAATTTTGAAGGGATTTGTCAAAACAACCTATTAGGTTTGCAACCCAGGCCATCAGACAGTAAACACAAAAACCCAAGCAAATGAAATCTGGTCATAATGGCCCTTCCGTGGTCAAGTGGCTCAATTTCCCACTTCAAGGTAAAACCACTTGGACATCTTCACCACCACCAAACCACCAACCCCACCACTTTTCTTCTCCCCTAAACGCTTTCACTTAATGTAAACATCAGGCCTCTGGGCAGCTAAGGATTTCCCTCTCCAACATGATCATGCTCACTGGGCTATGGTGTTTCTGATTTATTATTTTTTTCTTTAATGAACTTATAATGCTTATGTGACAAGCGAAAAAAAGCTTTTATTGTTTAAATAGTTCACTCAAGTCACACCAATAGGCCCCAGTCGACATCTTAGAACAGGAATCCCAGTAGACTACAAAGTCTATAAAGACAAAAATAAGGGATTTTGGTGGGTTTTAATCTCTGCTGTATGCCCAGCACCTAAAGCAGGCTCTGGTACATGTGGAAATTTGGACATAATTGTTTCAAGAATGGATCAGAATCTACATATGTCTGACTCTGAAGTCTACATTCTGCCACATCAGTTTCCCAAATTAATTTGATACTAAGAATCATCTGAGGTATTTGTCAAAAACAAATTCCTAGGACCCTCCCTCAAGGTTGTAACTGAAGGCCTAGAAATGTGTATTTTTAACAAAGACCCTAAATAATTCTTACCATCGGACAAATCCAGACTTACAGTACTGTTGTTTCTTCTAGCCTCCACATTCTCCTCACCAATGCAATTCCTCCTCCCCAAATACCACCAATACACATTCATCAAGCACTGTTCTGAGTGTATTTATTCACTTGATGCTCACAACTTTATGAAGTAGGTAAGTACCATCACTTTGCCTGTTTTTTTACAACAGAAGAGTAAAGATTAGAACATTTAAGAAGCTTGCACAAGGTCACAGAGCTAACAACAGAGAGAGCAGGGATTCAAACCCAGTGTTGCTCCAGAAACCAAACTCCTAACCATTGTTATTCTGCCCATTCCCACTGGTCCCATCCTCCCCAAAGTACTGGCCCCAAATGTCCCTTTGGGTACCCATTTCTACTCCTGGTGATGAAAGTCATCTTGTGGTCTCTGTATAAGTGATCACAAATTTCAAACTGGTAGACCACATAAAGGAAGTCCTACAAAAAGATATTCAATGGGATCTCTTTAATATCACTCAAAGAAGTTGCCACTTAAAAGGAACATGTTATTACCTGCAGCAGTACAATCCTAAGCATAAAAGCATAATATAATGAATTTTTAAAAGCAAAACAAATCCATGGAAATGCAAGCTGGTGCAGCCACTCTGGAAAACATTATGGAGTTTCCTCAAAAAACTAAAAATAGAACTACCTTACGACCCAGTAATTGCACTACTAGGCATTTATCTAAGGGATACAGGTGTGCTGTTTTGAAGGGACACATGCACCCCAATGTTTATAGCAGCACTAACAACAATAGCCAAAGTATGGAAAGAGCCCAAATGTCCATCGATGAATGAATAGATAAAGAAGATGTGGTGTATGTATACAATGGGGTATTATCAGCAATCAAAAAGAATGAAATCTTGCCATTTGCAACTACGGGGATGGAACTGGAGGGTATTATGCTAAGTGAAATTAGTCAGAGAAAGACAAAAATCATATGACTTCACTCATATAAGGACTTTAAGAGACAAAACAGATGAACATAAGGGAAGGGAAACAAAAATAATATAAAAACAGGGAGGGGGACAAAACAGAAGAGACTCATAAATACCGAGAACAAGCGGAGGGTTATGGGAGGGGTGTGGGAGGGCGATAGGCTAAATGGATAAGGAGCACTAAGGAATCTACTCCTGCAATCATTTTTGCACTATATGCTAACTAATTTGGATGTAAATTTAAAAAAATAAAAAATAAAACAAGTTAAAATAAATTTTAAAAAAAAAGCAAAACAAATCCAGAAAAGGTAAGCAAATTAGGTTGCACCTTCTGAAAAGTATTTTAAAACAATGTATTTGGCCTTCAAGGGGCCTGAACACTGGGCAGTATATAAACTGGTCAGTCATTTACCACCATGCTGCCTGACAAGATTAAAAATTAATTTTTCATTAGGCACTGTCAGAGAGAAACCAATGGGTATTCTATGAATTCACTGTTCTGTAAAAAATTCAAGTAAAACCTACGTTTCCTCCTAACTGATCACTATGACAGGGGCACCTGGTTGGCTCAGTCAATGGAGCATGAGACTCTTTATCTCAGGGTTGGGGGTTTGAGCCCCATGTTGAGTGTACAGATGACTTCATAAAATCTTTAAAAAATTAAAAATAAATGATTGCTACAACAAAAGAATTTAGGCAAATATTACAACCAAGGCAACCAAATTAGATTCTTAACATGTTCACTTTCCCACAAATAACAGTTAAAATGAAATGAGGTGAATGTCTTTTAGTACCCAAGTCCTACAGCTTTTTTTAAAAAGCTTTCTCTCCAGACTCTCATGATCCTGTCCACAAAACCATTAGAAAATGTTTCACTCTGCTTCTTTAGCTAAGTTGTTCATTTTATTACTCATACTCCATGCACTTTGAAAGGCATCACCTTTCCCCTTGCCTCATCTTAGAATTTATCTCTACTGGATCACCCTAAGGCAGAACAGAGTCCTAACAGAACCACTTTCTGAAGTGGCTGACTGGATTAACAGCCAGGATGAGATCTGTCATTGTGGTTAACCTGAAAAGGAAGGGAAAAGAGTAAAACAGGAAAGAGTCCGCCTGTAGCTTTAACTCTGTTCCAGGCACAAGTGCATGGATGTACCTCATGAGCAACCCCAAGGGCTTTGACATTGCTGCAAAGAGAAACAACTTAGTAAATAAGGCCTTTGTTTACTGTTGTGGGTACTACAAATAAACACTGTTTTATTCTGTTAATACATCTATTATCTGTCTGCAAAAAATACAAAGCTAAACTGGTGACATCATGGTACCAGTAATAGAATATACAGTGTAATAAGCATTTTTGATATTTCTGTGACTGATGATTTGGCATCTTGGAGTCACAGTGTCATGCTAACAGTCCAAAGATTCTTTTGTTTTTTATTTATTTACTTATTTATTTTTACAAACACCTCCACCGTCAGGCACTCTGAAATCTCTTACAAACCCTCCAACCACAGGCCTCAACCAGGTGTTTCGCTCTCTGCTCAGTAGGGAAAATCCCCCCCAGCTACTTCCCAGCACTATAAAAAAAAAAAAAAAAAAAAAAAAAAAAATTGGCTCTAGTTCTCCCTCCACCCCTGATTCTCCCTGTGAGTAACCCCACTGACCCCATGTGGCATGCAGTGCCTCCCATCCCCTAGAGACTTGTAAAAAACTTTTTCAAAGGCAGTTGTCACTGTGTCTGTCCTCTTACTATAGTTGATTAAAATAAATCTTGGGTTCAAACGGTCTAAGCATATTATCCAAAATTTTCCTTTCTGAAAACTTGCCGTCTTTGAACCCTTCAGATACATATTACTCGTTTTAGCACTGTTAAAAGATAAACTGAGGTAGACGAAAATTTTGAGAGGTTTTTTTGAGCAAACGTCAATGTGAACCAGGCAGGGCCAAGCTGACAATGGCTAGGGGCAATCCACCAGCAGGAGCGAAGGGAAAGGGCTTCTAGCACAGACACAGGAGCAAATCAAGGAAATTCTGATTGGCTATTGCCGATCTTGTTGCGTTACTTGAGAACCCTGTTAGCTGTTTGTGATTAGCTGTTGTTAAGTGTCAAGTTCTTGATTTCGAGGCTTTTAAAGTCATCCACTCTAACTTAGGTGTTGGTTTGCTTCCCCAGGCTGCTAAGGCGTTAGAGTCACCTTAGTGGCTCCTTGTTTAATTACCATAATAGCAATTACTGTAGCTCTCTTGTAAGTTTGTAGGCCAGGCCATACTGTAGAGACAACATGGAAACAACCCCTTATGGAGTTTATATTCTAGGAGTTATAGTGGTAAGTGAAGTGTGAAGTGTATCTTTTATTTCATGTGAATCCCTCACTTTTCTTACCAGAGTTTCACATATACTAACGTTCAATAATATGTGCAGAATAAGGGAATGATCCATTTGCCTTAAGCATCAGAGGCCATTTTCTTTATTCTTTATTATTGAATAGTGATTTACAGAGACTTAAAAATTTGTTTTAATATTTACTTTTGAGAGAGAGAAAGAGGGCACACACTGGCAAGCAAGGGAGGGGCAGAGAAAGGGAGAGAAAAAGAATCCCAAACAGGCTTCATCTGTACTTTCAGCTTAACTGGGGGCTCAAACCCACAAACCATGAGATCATGACCTGAGCGGAAATCAAGAGTCAGACACAACCCAATGAGCCACCCAGGTGCCCAAAGAGACTTTAAGTTTGTTAATTTATTTTGAGAGAGAACAAGTGAGCAACCAGAGGAGGGGCAGAGAGAGAGAGAGAGAGAGAGAGAGAGAGAGAGAGAGAGAGAGAATCCCAAGCAGGCTCCACACTCAGCTTGGAGCCTGATTCAGGGCTCAGTCTCATGACTGAGATCACGATCTGAGCCGATATCAAGAGTTAGACACTTAACCAACTGACCCACCCAGGAACCCCTACTTTCAAGGAGTTTATCTAGCTTGATGAAATTGAAAGAGAGCACTGTTGAATGTGATACAGTAATTCAGGCAGTTAAAATTTACTGAATAGCCTTACTCACCAATTACGGGTGTATGAACCAGGAGTGGGGCTTCACCAGATGCTGAATCTGCAACACCTTGGTATTAGCCTTTCCAACCTGCAGAACAGTGAGAAATAAATTTCTGTTGTTTATAAGCCACTGAGTCTATGTGGTATTTTTGTTATAGCAGCCCAAACAGACTAAGACCTCATGGCTAAAGTTCTTAAGAATAGTAAGTTGCTATCCCACTGGGAATTTTAACCAAGTCCTACACATTAGCTATAACTCTCGTCTACACCTCTTGCAGCTAAGTATTTGGTTTACCTTTTAAATATATGCACCATCTTATAAGGAATAACTAGAATTTCAATTTCTTTTTCTAGGTCTCACTTTCTTACCTATATAGGTGAATCAGCTTATCTACTGCAGTAGACGCTGCTATTACACACTCAACATTCATCTGTTTATCCCCTTTTTCTGCCTCTTGGAAGGCAGACAAGAGTCAGTAAAGTATCCTCCAAACTGAGAAGGCACTTTGAGACCAGAAAAATGACACAAGCCACCCCCTGACCTTTACAGACTCTTACGGTAATTTACAGGGAGAATCAGGCAAACAGACTATCCGAAGCCCTATTCAGCTATCCCCCACTAAGTCTGGCTCTTAATCCCTAGCTTCTATAGAGCAAAGGGCATGAGGGGTGAGGTCATAGGGTAATTATCTCAAGTGGTGTCACCTGTGCACCAGTTCTAGCTCTACTAGTTTTCTAAAGTGGAAACTTCTGTGCATCCCTTTAGGGACAATTAGAAGAAGCCTTCCCGCATTCAGGTCAGAGCATGCATCAATCTCCAAGGGGCCTGAAACATGTAGCCCCAAGGGAGGTCACTGTGAGGGCATCAACAGCATGGAGGGCCAAAGACGGAATCAGTGTTCTCAGCACACCTACACTGCCTTAACATTTCTGCCTTTTTAACATAACCTAATTTTGTTTACCTTCCCCACATTGTCTTTCAGGAGAGACTGGCCCCTCCTCATACATGGGATATGAATTTCAATTGGCCTGAGCCCATCATGGATGCCTCACCACTTTTTGGTGATAGGCACAGACAGTTGAAGCACTTTTAACTAATAAGAGAAGAAATCTGCTGGGGGGAAAAGTTGTCATTAGTCTTAAAAGGGGGCAGAACAGGGACTCCTGGGTGGCTCAGTCGATTAAGCATCTGACTCTGGGTTTCAGGTCAGGTCACGATCTCATGGTTCGTGGGATTGAGCCCCAGGTCAAACTCTGTGCTGACAGTGCAGAGACTATGTGGGATTCTCTCTCTCTCTCTCTCTCTCTCTCTCTCTCTCTCTCTCTTCTCTGTCTCTCTCTGTCTCTCTCTCTCTCCCTCCCTCCCTCTCCCATTATAAATAAATAGAGGCATAACATAAGGGTGTTCTCTTTTTCTGCTCTGGATATTATCTGTAATCTGAAACTAAGGTAGTCATTTTAAGACCATAAGGAAAGCCAGACTGGAAAACAGTCCAACACACTTAAAAATGCAGAACAGGGACACCTGGATGGCTCAGTCAGTTGAGCATTCATGAGCTCGGGTCATGATCCCAGGGGTGGTGGTATTGAGACTCATGTCAGGCTCCATGCTGATCACAGAGCCTGTTTGAGATTCTCTCTCTCCCTCTGCCCCTCTCCTCTGCTTGTGCTCTCTAACATTAAAAAAAAAAAACTCTTTTAACTTTAAAAACAATGGCAGAGCAAAAAGAGGGAAGGGACCTGGGTCCTCGACAATATTGTCAAGCCCTATTTACCACATTTGGTTGGTTCACAGCCAATCCCAGGGATGGCCTTACCTTCACACATGGAGCTATGTGGGATAATAAAAAGGCTTAACCAGTAAGGACATTTAGTAAGGTTTTCTATTACTGCAGTTAAAAGCATTCCTTCTCTCTTTCAACAGTTTCACTCCTAAGTTCCACTCCTACTTCTCCATGTAAGTAATTGTGGTAGACTGGACTCAAGGGTAATGTCCTTCTATGTTCAAGCTGCTCTTCCTGTTAAAAGGTGGAGTCTATTTCCCCTTCCCATGAGTCTAGTCCTTCTGCCAACAGAATACCGCAGAAGTGGGACGCCTCAGTGGCTCAGTTGGTTACGCATCCACCTTCAGCGCAGGTCACGATCTCTTGGCTCCTGAGTTCAAGCCCCACATCCAGCTCTGTGCTGACAGCTCAGAGCCTGGAGTCTGCTCCTGATTCTGTCTCTCTCTCTCTCTCTCTCTCTGCCCCTCTCCCACGGGCACTGTTTCTCTCTCACAAAAATAAATAAACATTAGAAAAAAAAAAATACCGCAGGAGTAATGTAATGTCAATTCCAAACCTAAGTCTTAAGAGAACTAGCCTGTTCCCTTTCTTCTTCACTCTGTTGGAAGCCCTGCACCATATAAAGTGCTAAACTCGTTAGGGTAAGCTCCCGAATGATGAGAAACTACATGGAGAGAGGTTTTATGGAGAATCAAGTAACTCCAGCACCAAGGTCACAGCAATGTGAGTGAAGTCTTCCTGGACTCTCTGGTCTCCATCAAGCCATGCAGGCTGCCACCCCATAAAGCATGAGCTAGCCATCTCTGCTAAGCCCTCCCTGAATTCCTGACCACAGAACTGTGAGCAATAAAACACCTGCTGTTTTATCTATGCAGGAACAGATAACTGAAACATATGGTAATATTTGTTCTCTTAATTGATAAAATTACCAGTTGGTTCACAATGATTAAGAACTAAAAGCTAATTATTTTTCCCCAAATATGTGCGTCCTAATTGTGTTAGCTCGCAAAAGATATTTCGAACTATGCATCACCTTGTGCCAAAATTCAAAAAATAAATACAAGGAAAATATTTGTAAAAACTGAGAGCTGATATCATTAGCAAGTAAAACAAATTCTTGCAAGTTTAAAGAAAAATAGTAACACCTCAACTTAAAAAATGGGAAAAGCCATTTCCTTGAAGAACCATAAATGGTCAATAAACATGAGGGAAATACCTTAATCCCAAATTCACTAATATAAATGAAACTGAAGTTAAAACAACATGAAGCATCATTTTTCATCTACTAAATGGCCAAGAAAAATTTAAACACTAAGTCTTAATGCCTGGTGGGTTCCAGTGAAAAAATGGGAAAACCCTCCGTTACAGTCGCAGAGTCTGGGACGCCAGTCTTCTTGAACAACGGGGACTCGGGCGTCTGTGTTCACGCGCTGCTTGACTTTGGGCACTGTCTATAGCTGTACAGTGGGCATAATAAAGCCACGGCACAGAGCTGCTGTAAGGCAAAAATGATATGCATACAGAAGAGCAATAGAAATGGTTACTTTTTGTCTGGCTTGTTCATCCACGTGTTTATTTTTGTAGGAGATACTGGAAACGCACTGGAATTACAGAAAAATCCTAACACTTTTCTGGAAAACTGCAGGGGAGATGATAGGGAGTGGTGGCGGTGAGAGGTCAGGGTAGGAGGCAGCCAAGGCTGGAAGCAGCGCCCTCCCTCGTAAGGCAACCTCTCAGAAAGACGCCCGCCCGTCGCATCATTCACACCCGGGCCTCGACGCTCCGCGGGGCTCCGGGCCGGAGGGAAGGCAATGGGAACGAAGGATCCACGGCGCTGATTGGCTGCCTGTGAGCACGGGGCGGGGTGCACGGAGGCTCCCGAGGTTACGCGAGCGGAAGGCCTCGGGCGCGCACTTCCGGTCTTTGTGGCTGGCCGCTTGGAGTCGGCGGCTTGCTCCCTGGCCGCTGCTGGGCTTCGTGGTGAGGGACTCGGGCCCCGAGCGGAGGGAGGGCGGGGATGGGGTGGGCGCGCCGCCCGGTCGGCGGGCGCAAGGTGAACGAGCCCTGCTCCCCGGCCTGTCCGTCCCCGGGTCGCGACCCCTTGTCCGGGAGGCGTTTCTGAGCGTCCTGGGGACCAGAGGAGGCCACCTTAGGCCCTTGCTTTCCAGCAGAGAGGGCAGTTACTCCCCCACCCCGTGACTTCGCCAATGCTGAAGTTTAACCGGGATACAAACATATACAGGCTAATGCGGCTGGGCTGGCTTAATAAACCTAAATGTTAACCTAAATACTTATAATCTCTAAAGTTACTGGTACTGTTAGGATCAAATTGTAATTGATTTGTCCTGCTGTTTCAAGGGCATACCCTCCTATGGATATTCACTCATCCCTAGAATCAGGTCATGTGTGACCTCTATCACAAAATTTAATACATAATTATCTGTTCCCGTATTTTTCTCTAAATGTTTTCTCCCGTATATTCTAAGTTTTAGAACGGAGATTGACGTTTTTGCTGATTTTGTGTCTCCGTGACAATTGATATCTTTTTGAACACACAGTAAACGTTTTAACAAACATTTCTTGGTTAATTCCTCTGTAGATTAATTTACTCACAAGCGAAAACCTTTGTATTCTTAAGCCTGGCTCACGACAGAGCCCATGGTAAGTGCCTCTGTGTTTGTTGAAGAAATGCATTGAAAACCAAATTTGATCAAATGGCAGTTACCAAAAAGTGTTTTTATTTAAATCAACTTCTGTTCAATATGATTTTTTTAAATGTTGTTACTACCGCAAATGAAAATATTATTTGCCATAGCTAGAGGGTAACTAAAAATAAAATTTTAAAAACCAGTATTATTAAATCCTAGCTAGATACAGTTACCCTTGGAAGTCTGAGGCTTATACTTCATTAAAAAGGGAATTCTGCAAGTTTTACAAAGACAGATTTTTTTTTTTCCTATACCATCAGGATTGAAAGAAAATTGAAAAGGAAATTTCTCAGTATGTGATTCATGTTAATATTGCATTCTTTTGCTTCTAAAATAATTTCTTAGGGCATTAGTGGTAGAAATTCCACTAGGGAAGACAAATGGGATGAGTGACTTTTAGTTTGTTACTTGATTGTTTATTTAGTTATAGTCTCAAACTTCTTCCCTTTCATGACTGATATTTATTATAAATCTTAGAGTTTTGTTTTTTTTTTTTTTCACTGCTAAGTTAACAGTGCTTTTGTATCTTTCAGGCAAGAAGAAATTACTCAAAGAAACTGTGAAGTACAGTACTCAGTTGTGGTGAGCTTTTGGCTAAGCTGTTCAAGCCAAAATGGCTGTGGAATCCAGAGCAGTTTCAACCCTGGTACCTCAGAATCCTCAGGAACAAGAACTAATACTAGTGAAAGTAGAAGAAAGCTTTTCCTGGGGTCAGAAGTTTAAGCAGAGTGCGAGTACCCGATCCTGCCAAGAATTGTTTCGCCAGCAATTCAGGAAGTTTTGCTACCAGGAGACACCTGGACCCCGGGAAGCTCTGGGCAGACTCCAGGAGCTTTGCTATCAGTGGCTCATGCCAGAGTTGCACACGAAGGAGCAGATCCTGGAACTGCTGGTGCTGGAGCAGTTCCTGAGCATCCTGCCTGAGGAGCTGCAGATCTGGGTTCAGCAACATAGCCCAACAAGCGGCGAGGAAGCTGTGACCCTATTGGAAGATTTGGAGAGGGAATTTGATGATCCAGGGCAGCAGGTGGGAACAGGGAGATGTGGTATGTTGTGAGAAGAGAAATTTACAGACTGATGCATGTAGCATCCTCATGGCAGTGGGATGAACATTTATCTCTACTGAACCATACCTTGAAGTGACTACTGTGCCCATACCTATCCCTGTCCTTAAATAGGTCTTTTTTTTCCCCTGTTGCTCATCCCTGGGGATGTCATTGACCTCTTTCAGATTTTTACTAAGCATTTTCCCTAGGGAGTTTCTCACAAAATTAACCATGTTTTAACTGATTTCAGGGACCAGCAGTGCCATGGAAGGATCTGACATGTCTTGGAACATCCCAAGAGTTAACAGACATCCCACTCCAACCTTTAAAGACACAGCTGAAACCCTGGGAACCTTGCCTTTCCCCCAAAAGTGGTAAGAAAATAGAAACTCACCTGGGAACTATTATCAGGCCTCTGGTTTTGAGGATACAGAAGTAATTGGATTTTACAAACATGCCACATGTGAGCCTCCCCTTTATTACTCTGGACCAGAGGTATTCACTTCAGCAGCTTTGTATTTACTAACCCTCAGGAAGTGCAGTCAGTCCTTCTTGTGTCAGTTTCCCTGGCATTTATTCATTTACTCCTTGGTTATATAACTTAATAGGGTGCTAATACATGTCTGCTACTGTGGTAGGCACTGGGTCTCTGCCTCAAGGAACTTTTACATCTAGATGGGGTGGACAAGTGAAAAGGCAATTGCAATATAGTATAGTAAATTCTAGAATAAAAGTGGGCTTTAGGTACTGTGGGGGCACATGAACACACCTAATCCAACCTTAGAGGTTCAAGGAGTACTTCTCAGAGGAGGAGACATCTGAGCTAAGATTTGAACAATGAGTAAGGAGAAAACTAGGTAAATAGGGTGGGAGTTTTTCCCATCCTAAAGGGAAAAACTTTTTCTACTCACACACTTCTGACACTGGACGTGTGGGGGTTTTCCTTCACATTAAGCAACACTAATTCTGACACACCAGAATTAGGGCCGACCCCACAGGTTAAAGTTTCAGTCCCACAAGGCTGCCTCCCTTCCTCCCTGCCGCCACCTCGACTTGTAATGAATCCCCAGGTTACCCACCCTTCTTTCCGATTTGGCTGCAATTGAGACATCACATGACCACCTCCTCAGGTTTCATAATTTGCTGTAATAGCTCACAGAACTCAGGGAAACACCTTGCTTACCATTACCAGTTTATTATAAAGGACACAGGTGAACAGCCGTATGAAGAGGTACTTCAGGCAAGATCCAGAAGGGTCCTGAGCACAGGAGCTTCTGTCCCTGGGGAGTTAGAGGTTCACCACTGTCATGGCACTTGGATGCGTTCATCATCCTGGAAGCTCTCTGAACAGCTTTGTTTAAGGTTTTCATAGAAGTTTCATTACATAGGCATGGTTGATTAGATCATTGGCCATTGGTTAACTGAATGTCCAGCCCCTCTCCCTGGAGGTCAGGAGGCAGAGCTGAAAGTTCCAACCTTCTAATCATATAGTTGGTTCCTTTGGTAGCCAGCCCCTACCCTCCAGGAGTTACCTCACTAGCATAAACTGAGGTACTGGTTGACAGGGGCTTATTATGGGTAACAAAAGACACTCTTCTCACCTCTACCACTTAGGAAAGAAGTTGCAAGTGTTTTTAAAGCTCTGTGCCAGGAGCTGAGGATGAAGACCAAATATATATTTCCTATATTATAATATCACACAAGCAAAGGCCACAAAGTCCTGAAGGTGGGAAAATACAACCCATTCTGGGAATTGCAGGTGATTCAATTTAACTTGAGAGAATTCATAGGGGAGAAATGGTGAGACATAACCAGAGAGAAAAAGGAGACCCAGGTTGTGAAAACTTGTGGGACATCTTAAGTAGTTTGAAGGAGTGCAGTGGAGCACAGTTGAAAGGTTTTGGACAAGGGAGTAGTTGATTGGGTTTGTGCTTTAGAATCTAGCTGCAAAGTGGAGAATGGATTAGAGGAAGGCGAGAGTGGAGTCCTGTTAGAAACTGTTGTAATCTAAATGGCCACAGTGAATAAATTAAGATGTATTACAGTGAGAGATGGGGACAATCAAAGCTGTCTCTTGACCAGCATTTTAAGTTGCATTGCAGTAGCTGGTCATGGTTAAAAGTGGAGAATGTGGGAAAGGAGTTGAGGATGATACTCAGGTTTTAGTCTTGAACAGCTTGGTTAATGATGGTGCTATTCATGTAAATGGGAAAATATAAGGGAAAAAAATATACCTGATGATGTGTTTAGCCATTTGGGGGCTTGTGAGATATTCACAAGTAATATCCCATTAACACTGGATATGATAGTCTAGAGTTTAATAGGGAGAACTGGGATAGAACTGGGGACCTGGGGAGACATTAGCTTATAACATAAGTAGTGATTGAAACCTGGATGGTAGACAGTTTGTAGAGCGAGGACACATGAGAACCCAGAACAGCATCTGAAGGACCTTGTGTTTGAGTGATTGACCTTGAATCTAAGGAACAGCCCCCAGAAATCAGGCTAACATAACCGGAAGAGAAATGTCTCTAGAGGAAGGTGTGGTCCCAGTGTCAGTGCTACAGGGAAGCAAACTAAATAAGATCCAGAAAGTATTTACTGGATTACCCATCTATGATGTTGGTGACCTTGATGAGAGTAGCATGGTGGGGAGGGGGTGCACAGGTGAGGCAGAAACCAGATTGCAGAACAGAGATGAGTAAGGCTTACTCTTTCAAGAAGCTTTACTCTGTGGGCACCTGGGTGGCTCAGTTGGCTGGGCATCCAACTCGTGATTTCGGCTCAGGTCATGATCTTGCAGTTCATGAGATTGAGCCCTGCGTGGGGCTCTGCTCTGAACGTGGAGGCTGCCTGGGATTCTCTCTCTCCCTCTCCCACTGCCTCTCCCCTGCTCATGTGCATGTGTGTGCAAGTGCTCCCTCTCTAGCTGTCTCTGTCTCTTTAAATAAAAAGCCCATCAGCTTTACACCGAATGGAAGTGAGGTTGCATGAAGGAGATGTGTAGGCAAGGAGCTTGATTTGAAAAAGATGACAGGGGCGCCTGGGTGGCTCAGTCAGTTAAGCATCCGACTTCAGCTCAGGTCACGATCTCGCAGTCTGTGAGTTCGAGCCCCGCGTCGGGCTCTGGGCTGATGGCTCAGAGCCTGGAGCCTGCTTCCGATTCTGTGTCTCCCTCTCTCTCTGCCCCTCCCCCGTTCATGCTCTGTCTCTCTGTCTCAAAGATAAATAAAAAACGTTAAAAAAAATTTTTTTTTTAAAAAAAAGAAAAAGATGGGAAATTTGGGCTTGTTTAAATGGTGATGAATGGGAGTCAGCAGATAAAGAGGTTGAAAATAATAGGAAAGGAATAGTAGGTAATTGATCAATTGAAGTTTCAGAGGAAGTAGGAAAGAATAAACTTCAAAGTGTAGATATAGGCGTTAGTTACTCGAAAGGAGGAGGGAGGGACCCTAGTATGGCCCGTTAAAGAAAGATATATGTGGACAGTGACCTCTTTTGTAAGGAGAAGCCTGTATTTCCTCTCACATGGAAAGTAGGTATTGAGAGTGATTGGAGAAATAAAACAGTCTGTTTTTTGCTATTATCATTTCAGATTGTGAGAACAGTGAAACAGCAACAAAGAAGGACATTTCAGGAGAAAAGTCACAAGGACTTCGCCAAGAACCTTCATCTGGAGGAATTAGTGAACCTGAAAGCAATTTAGAGTGGCAACAAGGAAATGCTACAGGGGATAAGTTAAGAAGATCCCCTTCCCAAGGGGACAGCTTTAGTCAAGTAATCTTCACACACAAATCTCTGGGAAAGAGAGACCATCATGAGCCTCAAAGCAGCTTGATTCTAAGTACAAACTCTATAACTTATCAGAAAGTTCCTACAGAAGAGAGACCTTATAGATGTGATGTATGTGGGCACAGCTTCAAGCAGCATTCCTCTCTAACACAACATCAGAGAATCCATACTGGAGAAAAGCCCTATAAATGTAACCAGTGTGGAAAGGCTTTTAGTTTGAGGTCATATCTTATTATTCACCAGAGAATTCACAGCGGTGAGAAGGCATATGAATGTAGTGAATGTGGGAAAGCCTTCAATCAGAGCTCAGCCCTCATTAGACATCGCAAAATTCATACTGGTGAGAAAGCTTGTAAATGTAACGAATGTGGCAAAGCATTCAGTCAAAGTTCATATCTCATTATACATCAAAGAATTCACACTGGCGAGAAACCCTATGAGTGTAATGAGTGTGGGAAAACCTTTAGCCAAAGCTCAAAGCTTATTAGACACCAGCGAATTCATACAGGAGAGAGACCTTATGAATGTAATGAATGTGGAAAAGCTTTCAGGCAGAGTTCAGAACTGATAACTCATCAGAGAATACATAGTGGGGAGAAACCCTATGAATGTAATGAGTGTGGAAAAGCTTTCAGTCTGAGCTCAAACCTCATCAGACATCAGAGAATTCATAGTGGAGAGGAACCTTATCAGTGTAATGAATGTGGCAAAACTTTCAAAAGGAGCTCAGCCCTTGTTCAGCATCAGAGAATCCATTCTGGGGATGAAGCTTATATATGTAATGAATGTGGGAAGGCTTTCAGGCACAGATCAGTCCTCATGCGCCATCAGAGAGTCCACACTGTAAAGTAACTTGTGAATACAAGGAATGTTGTAAATATTTTGGTCAGATTTATATCTTTGTTAGTTGAAAGGGTTTACTTTGGAACAAGACTCCAGACTGGTAAACTACCAGATCTTGAGTCATTCTGACTTAAAGCAGCACTTCTCAATGCTACTGCAAATTGTCCTTTGAAAGCTTTTCCTGTGACTAATCAGAACAGCAGATGGAAGAATCACTGCTTCCAGCTTTTCTCTTACTATTAGGAATACTCAGGAGATAAGAAAAATGGGAATATAACATTGAAACCTCATTTTCCATGAGAATGTCACAAAGAGGGTACAGCAACCCAGGCTGTGTCACTGCACCTGATTGTCCACATACCAAGTTTGGGATATGGTGTGGACAATATGAGGGACGTTTTGCCTCAGGAATACAAAAAACTTACCAATTAAGAACAATGACAGGGCAGCAAGACAGATGGGGAAATAGTTCATCAGTGACTTACTGAGCCTGTGACAGCCCAGAAATGAGGTAGTGAAAGAATCCAAACTAATGTATCCAACAGCTATTTTTTGAGGGCCTGCTTTGTGCCAGGCACTAGGAATACAGTGGGAAAGAAGATAGTCTGTACAGTTTAATGGACAAGGAAGACAGGCAGTGATACGGTATAATCACTGCTGTGGGACATTAGGAGTACCTGAGTTAACCTTGGATCAGGGAGAGTTTCTGAGAAAAACGATGAAGGATGAGTAGAAGTTAGCCAGGAAAGTAGGCAGGCAGGCCAGAGAACAATATGCCCAGTAGAGGGAACAATAGACGAAGGTCAGGAAGAATGTCTGGCATATCTGAGAAATGAAAAGGCTGTTTTGTGTGGAGCATTCCTGTTGAGTTCCTTTTGGGGTGGAGTCATGTCTGCTAAGCATGGATGTAGCCAGAACCTGGTGAGCAGTGCTGGTAGTGAAACAGGAGCCAGTGGAGAAGCTTCTGTTACTGGACAAAACCTGGAGTTCTTGGACCACAGGGTAGAGGGAGCTGTCTTGGGCTTGTGTGAGCTGGGGGAAAGGGTTAATAACTATAGTTTCCTGGCCTGTAGGTTAAGCTAGACCTTGGGGGTGGGTGGGGTCAGAAAGAGCCTAGCCTAGTGGTTAAGAGGTTAAGCATCTGTTGGGAGTCCTGAATCTTCCCTTTCCTAAACAGAGGACTCCTGGTTCTTAAGACTGTCAGAGCTGCTGTCTGCGTCCTGCTAACTCCCAAGGCTCTGGGTCAGAAGCTGCTATGGCTACCCCCCCACATTTCTAGCGTACTCCCTTGGCTCAGGTGCTAAAAAATGTCAGTCACCGAGTGACTGACCCCTCACAGGCACCTCACACATGTTCAGTTTTGTCTTATATCAGCAGTATTTCAGTCTTATGAATTTTGTTAAGGACAATGGTAAAGGGAAGTAAACATAACAGTCATGGTCCATCCAGAGACCACCTCTGACAACCCATCAGGAAACGTATCCCTTGACTGGTGCTTCTCAGTGCAATGCAGAAAGGTGTCTAAGTTAGCAACAGAAAGTCGTGGTCAGAATACCTAACAGGTAAGAGGTCTAACACACCTTACCAAAAACAGAAATCTGTGGGAATCTGGAATCCTGTGCATAAGAAAATAATTTTCACAAGGATAAGCAGACAGCACTCCTGTTGGGGCATATGTAGATGAGCAGGTAATAACCAGGAAGAATGGCAGGTGGACTAAATGCCCATGCTTGGAGAGAGAATGTGAAGACAAAGGGATAGGATAACAAAGTAACATGGTAAGAGCTATTCATATTCAACTCTTAGGTTTTCTCTCAAGATGAGGACTCAAACTGAAAAGGGTAGGATAATTATTAAGTAGGAATTGATAAAACATATTACAAAAGGGAGAGATTGTTTATAAAGAGTTCTTAACATTTATCAGTAAGAAACATAATAGGTACTTTGCTGAGGGCTTTGTATGTATGTATCTTTCTCCAACAGCTCATACCTTGCAGATGAGGAAGTGAAGGCTTAAGATCATGGGTTAGTCAGTATCCTATCGCTAAAAAGTAGTGAGGTCAGACTTTGAACCCAGGCAATAGGAATCCAGAACCTTTCTCTGGAGCCACTTACCTCTAGTATCTCCCCATGAAAAAGTCCCAGTAGAAAAGATTGTACTTAAGTAAGCAAATCACAAAAGAACAAATGCCAACGGATGACAAATGGTCAGCCTTGCAAGATGTGTATTAAAGCAAGAGTTGAGATGGCACTTTTTTCCCCCTCATCAAATGAGAATTCAGGGAACCTGGGAGTTCAGTGCTGCTGGTGAGATGTGACTAGATACTGTCTCTGGCAATCAATACCAGAAGCCTTAAGCATTGCCTTGTGACTTTAAAATTCTACCTGTAAATGTATGCTTCAGAAAACATCATGAATGTATACAAAGTCCTAAAAGCTGTTAAAATGATGTTGATCGATGTCAAAAGAAATGGCAGCATATCTTGGGTAAAAATATGTACACTATGACTCCATGTAAAAATATATTTATGCATTAAAAATACTGGAAATAATAATCTCAGACTGCTATACCGGCTAGCTGGTGATAAAATTACAGATGATTTAATTTTTTGTGATTTTCTCTGTCTTCCAAACTCTTCTACAATAAATACTTTTAAACTTAGAGAAAAAAAAAGGTTAAAAGGAATGAAAGCCCAGGGTAGTCAAGAAATGCCAAGAAAAGTACATGCTTTCTGTAGCATCTGTGTCCCTCCCAAGTCCTGGGAGGTTAACTTGTTAACTCCCACATGATGTCCTCATTAAGTGACAGTGGCAGACACACCCATCTCACACTAGTGTACCAAAAAAAGCCATCTGTAAATTATAAATCTCTGTTCAAATACAAGTTATTTGTATGAAGGTTATCTGTAGTTGAGAAAAGCGGTAACCTTGAAGTGGAGCCTCTTGTTCACATTAGTGCTTCTTGAATTCTGCAGCCATGGGCAAGTCACCTCACAACTTGACCCTCGGTTTAAAGGAGCTGGGGTAGGGGTGCCTGGGTGGCTCAGTTGGTTAAGTGTCTGACTTTGGCTCAGGTCATGATCTCACGGTTTGTGAGTTCAAGCCCTGTATCAGGCTCTGTGCTGACAGCTCAGAGCCTGGAGCCTACTTCACATTCTGTGCCTCTCTGTCCCCCCACCCTAGCTCACAATCTGTCTCCCTCCTTCAAAAAATAAACACTAAAATATATATATATTATACATATGTATATAATATATACATTATATGTATAATATATATATTATATAATATATATATTATATATACATATATAATATGTACATATATATACATATATGTACATATACATATATATGTATAATATATATATTATACAGAGAAAATCACAAAAAATATATATATATATTTTTTTCTTTTTAAAGGAACTGGAGTAGATGATCTATAGTTAAAGCTTCAACATTCTGTGTTTATGAAAGAGGAGGCACCAATATAGATTTTCTTCTCCAGCCTTCCCAGAAAAAGAATAAATAAATTGTGCTCAGGGCCCTCTTATATATTTTGGTATAGAGGCTATCCAGGGGAGTAATGTTTACCTTAAATGGATCTTGCACAGATACACGGATTTTAAAAGATGTGCAATTTAGGCAAGATGCTTAGTTTCCTACCTTTCACCTTCTCCCTCATTTCCATAGACTGCAATTAACTGTCCACCTGAGGATTGGAAATTTAAGCAAATCTGACCTTGGTCTCTCCCAGCTCCCCCATGAATCTTTGTTTCTCTTGCCCCATTAAATGAATCCTCAAAGTAAGGGAGATTGCCGATTAGAATATTTCCCATGCAGAAGAAACTGACCTGGAGAGCATTTCTGCTAAAAGGAAGGGTGAGCTCAATGGGCAGACCTCACTGATACCCACCCACCCCTTGCCTTCTGATGGGTCAGACATTGCTACTCAGTAACCCTATCCTCAGCAGCTGTCTTGTTGGCTGGTGCGAATGATCACAAATCTAAAGGGTCATGGGGTTTTTCTGCACAGGTTTCTTCTAAGGACCTGCTGAGAGAGGAGGGGAAGCCCTGGGCAGTCTCCCAGACTCCTCCTTAAGTGATTCTGGTGGACGCAATGTGTATGATGTGTGTTTAAAGAAGCTACTTGCTCTGGTTCCCAAAGCTTTTCAACCAGCTGTCCCCTAACTTTTGTGGCTTCACCTGGTGAAGTGCAGCCCCAGGGAATAGCTATCAGTTTCCAGACACCTTTTGGCCCAGGAAAGAAGAGTTAAGAAGCCAATTCCTTACTTCTTGCCACAACCCCCTCTCCCAGCATACCTCCACCATGCTCCCTATTCCAGAACAAATCATTTCAAAGCAGGGCTTAAAATTCAGATTTTATTACAATACATCTTGCATTACATTCTAACACTAAACAGTTTAAGTATATACTCAAAAGTATAAACGTTCAAATCAATTACTAAAAATGATTTACCAAGCAAGATTTTTACCAATACTAGAGTTGGGGGAAGACAACTAGAAAGTACTCCAAAATGTTAACGTTTCTGTAGGTGGTGGGATTGAAGGTGATTTCTACTTTCTCATTTTCTGTATTATCAACATTTATAATTAATTCACAACCCAGGGAAAAAAAAACTAAATAAAATTTACATGAAATCATCTGATTGTCACCTATAGGAAAGGGAAACTTCATCCATTTTAAGGGTCTCTCTAGACTTCTGATTGACCTCATTCAATGACAATCCCCCAACCTGTGGACATAAAGACTGTCCCCCTCCCCCAATTTCACCTCCCCTATTACCCATAACAGATTTGATCACCAAGTCTCCAGAAGTAACAGTATCTGGAAGGGAAATCAGGACATCTTAAAAGAGAAATCAAACTTTCTCTTACATATGAATTGCCTTCAGCAATTAATGGTGGGTTAATTAAAACCGCCAAAATAAAAATCAACAGAGAAGTAGAGTTTTGAGGAATCTAAGGGCGTAATTCAATAAGGATTCATTGCCTTCAAGTAACTTAGTATCTTCTAGCTGGTGATAAGGGGAGGGGACAGGAAATGAGGAATAGTAGACCTTGGGAAGGCAGACCTCTCACTCCTATGCTTCTGTGAGCTTCCCATTTCCTGAGCCCTAGGGGCACGGAACACCAACACTGTCCCTCTAGCCTCCAATATGTCTTCTTTCCGTGGTGTACATACATGCCTTTTTCCATATGATGCGCCAAAGTCTACCTAATCACACTGACTGTTCTGGGTACCTCAAGGTCTCTTAGGTCACTCTGGGTCTGGGATAGGCTACCCAAATCTGTGATTATAAACAGAAAGAGAGGAATCAACACATGTCCTCTGAACCAGGGTCTACGAGAAGAAATTCCTGCTTGAAAGGAATCCTGATGAAGAGACCTCTATAGATCCTCTCTCCATATCTTTGTATGTGCTATAACCTTTGCCTATAATGTTCTCTTCCCTCTTGCCTTGATCTGCCTAATTTGTACACACCCTTTATTCCTCAACAGAGATTTCATCACCTCCAGGAAGCTTAAGTGACTCCTAAACCAGGTTAGGTGCCCCCATTGTATTTTGACAGAATCCAAGATTTATCCTACCAAAGAACTTATCACACTTTACTGAAATTACCTGTTTAATAAATATATATGTATCCCATTAGCCCTTAACTCTGGGAGAGCAATGGCCATGTCTGCCCCCCATGGCTGGCACATAGCAGGTGCTCAATAAATAAACAAACCTCAACTGACCTCTGGAAGCTCAGGGCTGAGGAGAGAACTGGCAAGGGGGCAGAATGAGCTATAAACTGATCCAGGACAGAATTCAACATTTCACAACCTCACAATTCAACACCTCAGAGAACCGAATGACTCTCAGCACATGCCTCCAACTGCCAAATGCACGATGTTCTTGCTGGGCAGAGATCCTTGCCATTGAAAGCACCACCTTTCAGTCCATCATGTAAGAAGCTCTTTCAGGATCTCTGCCCCAATCCTGGCCTTACTGTGTAAGTGCTCATCCAACACGTCAACAACCGTATTTTTGTGGATCTGCTCGTACAGTAAGTACTGACTCAGACAGGAAGGACAGAAACTCTGCTCTTAGGAAACGTTTAACTTTTGTGCAGTCTCACCCCAAAGCGAATCCCTAGTATGACACAAGTATACAACTCTTACCCAAGACTTAAACTCTGGTGTGAGTTCTCTGGTGCTGCATAAGGCCTGACCTATGCCTAAATGTTTTCCTACATTCATTACATTCATAAGGCTTCTCCCCAGTATGGATTCTCTGGTGCTGCGTGAGGGCTGAGCTCTGATTGAAGGATTTTCCACATTCATTACATTCATAAGGTTTTTCTCCAGTATGAATTCTTTGATGTTCAATAAGGATAGAGCTTCTACCAAAAGCCTTACCACATTCAGTACATTCATAACCTTTGTCTCCAGTGTGAATTTTCTTATGCTGAATGAGGGCTGAGCTCCGGCTGAAGGCTTTCCCACATTCACCACATTCATAAGGCTTCTCTCCAGTGTGAATTCTCCGATGCCTAATGAGCTCTGAGCTGCCCCTGAAAGCTTTTCCACATTCACAGCATTCATAGGGTTTTTCACCACTATGAATTCTCTGGTGTCTAACAAGGTCTGAACTCAAACTAAAAGCTTTGCCACACTCTTTACACGCATAAGGCCTCTCCCCAGTATGAATTCTCTGATGTCTAATCAGCTTTGAGCTCTGGCAAAAGGCTTTCCCACAGTCCAAGCACTCATAGACCTTTCCCCCAGCGTGAACTCTCTGTCGTGTTACAACATTTGAGTTCACACTGAGAGTCCTTTCACTTTCGTTACGTCCAAGGACACTCTCTTCTGTGGAGATTTTCTTGTTGAAGACCGCCAGACTAAGATGTCTTTCCTGAGAAGGGAGCTGACTCATTTTGTTCCTTGCAACTGTTCCTTTTGGCTTCTCAAAGATGTGCAGGCCTCCCAAAGCTTCTTCAACTATCTGTCCTGAAGGAGTTTCCCCAGGGAGTCTTCCTGGGGATATCATGGCTGCTGATGCTACACATTCAAAAATTTCTTGCTTTGTTGTTAGTACTTCATCACCCACCAGCTTGCCATCTAAATATGTGAATAGAAAAATACTAGTGTCATTTGATCCCCATGTCAAAAGAAAGGAATCTATTATAACCAGAATAGAAAATAACCAAACAAAATAGGTATTTACCTATTAGGAGGAAAACTCTTAAGAACTAGCTTCCCAATCCAGAATTTTGAGAAGTGGCCTGGGGTAGTGAGAGGTGGCACCCTCAGAAAGCAAGGGGGACAAAAAAGAGTCAGCACTGGAGAGGGATGGTGAGCAGGGAAACACATCAGTTAGAGGAGACAGTGATACATAGGAGTAGCAGTGAGAAACCAGGAAGCTAGAAGACAATCCTGGGTTAGAAGAGAAGATGCATTTTTTTGGTAATGAGGGAAAGGAAAAGAGGTGATAGGGAGTGCTCAGGAAGAAGAGAGAGGTCTAAGACTCTTAAATAAATGGTGCTCCTAGAAAAAAAGGAGAGCAGGATATACGATTAGGAAATGCTTTCAGGGTTAGAACTGAGCAGAGGTAGATGAGCAGGAACTAGAATGCGTTAAGTTAATCGCAGGTTCTGGTAGGTTCTAAGTAGATCAAACGATTATAAGCAAATAGAATAAGACATACAGAGCATGAGAAAAGGAATACTCTAGGATCAGGTAGAAGTCTTATATGTTCACTTTTTTATGTGTAAATGGTCAAAGGTAGATGGAAACAAGAGACAGCTGTGATTTCCTGGAGCCAAACTTTCAGCTCTCACACAACAAGCCCCTCTCATTTTGAGATTTCTAGTAGCTCAGAAGGAGACTACTAGATAATGGCTGAGGCAACTTGAATTATTTTGAGGGTGAAAATCTAAAAAACTGCTCAGTTACTTTCATCCTCCCAAAAGTCCTCTAACCTCTGGGGTGTCTGGGTGGCTCAGGCGGTTAAGCATCCAACTTCGGCTCAGGTCAAGATTTCATGGATCGTGAGTTCGAGCCCTACCTCAGGCTCGAGCCTGAGCCTGCTTCAAATTCTGTCTCCCTCTCTCTCTCTGCCCCTCCCTTGCTCTCTGTCTCTCTCTCAAAAATAAACGCCTAAAAAGAAAAGTAGACAAAGGACACAGAGAAAAAAAATACAAATGGCCAATCAACAAATTAAATGATAATTCACTAATATATAGCTATAAACCAAAAGTCTTCTAACCTTAAATACAGTTTACAGACCAGGAAACTAAGGCTCAGAGAGGCAACATAACCTATGTGAGGCCACAGAATTCATAATTTAAGAGCCAGATTCAAAGACGCTCAACATCAAGGCTTGCCGTTCTCCCCTAAGTCCCTTCTGCTATTTCCCTACCTGTTCAGTGTGGCCTATGTGGTCTAAAAGCCTTTTAACTAGGGATGTGGTCTTTAATTGCACATTGACAAACATGCTTTTAGCTTTCATGTTATGTAGATAATGCTCCACTGCCCACCCAGACCCGCTTTACTTATAGGGTGCCTCCTTGCCCAGCTGCTGTTGAGTGTTGGCTCCTAACCACCCAGTTGCCCTCTTCTCTGGAAAGTCGCCCTGGCTGATGAGAACCACCTGGCCCAGGATGTTATTTCCACCCTCGCTGCCCCACACCCACCACCTTAAGAAGGGACAGCTCAGCACTGCAGTCATGCTGGAGGAGGGGAGGGTACCCCAAACCCCCAGAGATTAAGCCAAGGCTAGGTTTTACCCAAGACCACATCATAACCCTGCTTCTCTCACACCATTACAGATTTCTCCTGAAGAGCAAACCCTCCTTTAAATCACATGTACCCAAATCTCCACATCTCAGGCTCTTCTTCTGGCAAGACATACTGTTAGGCTTGTGAAGAACCTATGGAAAGATTATAACCAAGGCTGTAAGGTCATAAAGCTTCAACAGTAGAGTTTGAGATGGAGGGACACTGGAGAAGGAAGGGGCTTTTCTTCCTAGTGCTGTTGTGCTCTGTTTGTTCCTGCAGCACCTGCTCACCACCAATTAGTCCCAGAGGCACCATCCCTCTGGGTGGCTTCCCAGCAAGTCTGGTGTCACGGCACCTCTCCACAAGGGTTCTCGGCACCCCAGAGGGTGGCTACCACAGCACACACACCCTCTCCCTGCACCTCATGGATGGCTTCCCTTGGTACCCTAAAGTGCAGCTTCCCAGAAAGTTCTGGCAGCACAGCACTTCATTGAACATGTCCATCCAGCCATCCAGTGGACCACAGCTGTGTCCTCTCCAACAAGATCTGGATCTCAGCTCTGACAGGGCAGAAGGAAGATGTGGTACTCTCTCACAGATTTGTTCCTTCCTTGGATGCTGTGCCTCAGCCCTAAAGATTCCCTATATGTGTTATTCCCGTATTATTTAGACTTTTTTTTTTTTTACCACTTAGTAATTAACCCCATTATAGTCAATAATTCTTTTTTTTAACTTTTTAAAGTTTATTTATTTATTTTGAGAGAGAGAGTGCGTGCAAAGGAGGGGCAGAGAGAGATAGAGAATCCCAAGCAGGCTCGACACTGTCAGCACAGAGCCCAATGTGGGGCTCGAACTCTCGGACTGTGAGATCATGACCTGAGCTGAAGTCAAGAGTCGGATGCTTAACCAATGAGCCACTCAGGCATCCCTATAGTCAATAATTCCTAACATTCAACTTTCCCTGTTCAAGCTACTATGTAGTTTCTATTACTGATACACTATTCATCTCCACCTTAGAGACTGCCTTGCCAGTGGACCATTAAAAAAAAAAAAAGAGTATATTGGTCTTTGAATGTTACGGGTGTTAGAGAATTTTATTAGAGACCTTAATTCTTCACCCAAAGTTAGAAATTATATTGGAATTTCAGATTCTAGGCAGAGCCAATGGAAGAATATTTCAAGGCATGGAGGGGACCTTTCCACTAAACTTAACGAAGCCACAAATGAATGTCATTAAGAAAATGCACTATGCCACAGATGATAGCCCCACCATCATCCTCAGCCCCAATGGACTGTGACTCCTCACCTCCCTCGTGGGAAGCCTGGGACTCTTGAGTCTCACTCTTGCACTGGTTCTCCAAGGGCTGGAGCTGTATACTCAGAGACTTCAGTGCTCCTATGGATGTCATTTCCTTCCAGATCATTCCTTGGCCATGAGCCGTGTCCTAGGAGTAATCAAGTACCAGCACTATGATTCTGAGGATACAGAAGAAAAAACAAAACAACAACCAAAAAAAACCCCTAGAACAAAGGGACAAGGCAGCTGGAGTCAGAAACTCATCCAGATGATTAGAAAGAAAACAACAGGACTAAAAGCCCTGGTGCCTTGGCCCCAGTAGACAAATAATAACCCAAAGACAAAAAGTTTGTAACTTTCTGATAGCCACGTCAAGGCCACTCATAACTTACATAACTATTAACTTATAAAAGGTAAAACTAACAAACAAAAACACCTACTTCTTACCTGTTGCCTTGGTTCGTCAAGTTCTTTCTCCAGCTCCTCCAGCATAGTCACGGCTTGCTCTCCGTTCTTGGGCCGGTGTTCTCGCAGCCAGGCCTGCAGCTCCTCAGGCAGGATGGCCAGGAACTGCTCCAGCACCAGCAGCTCCAGGATCTGCTCCTTGGAGTTCACCTCGGGCCTCAGCCACTGATGGCAAAGCTCCCGGAGCCGGTTCAGAGCCTCCCGGGGCCCAGAGGAGTCAGAGTAACCAAAGTGCCTGAACTGCTGGCGGAAGGTCTCCAGGCCACAGGTGTCTCCCTGAAGGCCAAAGTCCTGCCCACAAACATAATTCTCTTCTTCAACCTTCACAACTATAAGTCCTTCTTGTTCTTTCGAAGCATGGTAGGCCAAGGCTGCAGTTTTTCCTGACATTCTTGGCCGAGACAGTCTGAAAATGCTGCTCAGTTGAGGCAGGGAGGGAATGAAAGTCTGTGTCTAAGAATTCTGATTCTTTAGGTAGCTCCTGAGATGGACAATGAGGAAAAAATGTGTTTAGAATACAAATACAGGATTTTGAAGACCAGTTGCCAGACAGTGTAGTAATGAAAAGTGACTAAAAGGGAGTTTCCATATAAACAATACAGGGATGCCTGGCTGGCTCAGTTAGTAGAGCGTGCAACTCTTGATCTCAGGGTCATGAGTTTGAATACCACGTTGGACATGGAGCCTACTTAAAACATAAAAATAAAATAAATAATACAAATAAATAAACAATACATTAATGGTGATTCAGGATTTTTTTCAAGACATGAAATAGAAAATTTAAGAATCACCAAAATCAACTCAGCCTTTGGAAATAATGCTAGGGTTAACACTGGGGATAACAGTCCTCTTAGATCATGGAAAGCAGGAAAAACACTGTGGTATATTATTACTTCTTAGAATAATAATCACCATTTTATTGAGTACTTACTAGATGCCAAACATTAGCTGGGTATTTAACATAAATTTATTTAATTTCCCTAATAATTCTATTAAGGACAATCATAATGTGCTCATTTCTAAATGAGGCTACTGAGAAGCATAAGCTGACCAAAAAGACAGCCCGTAAGCAAGAGAACCAGATTCTCCAACAAGAGTATTGAGCTCTATTAGCCGTGGGGTCTCCCCCAAAGAAGGGAATTTGCACTTAATAAACACCTATTGGGGCACCTGGGTGGCTCATTCAATTAAGCAATTAAGTGTCTGACTTCGGCTCAGGTCATGATCTCACAGTTTGTAGGGCTGAGCTGTGTTGACAGCTGTGCTGACAGCTCAGAACCTGGAGCCTGCTTCGGATTCTGTGTCTCCCTCTTCTCTCTGCCCCTCTCCTGCTCGTGCTCTGTCGGTCTCTCTCTCTCTTAAAAACAAATAAACATTAAAAAATTAAAAAAAAAAATAGGGGCACCTGGGTGGCTCAGTCGGTTAAGCTTCCGACTCTTGACTTTGGCTCAGGTCATGATCTCACAGTTCGTGAGTTCCAGCCCTGCATCAAGCTCTGAGCTGAAAGCACAGAGCCTGCTTGGGATTTCTCTCTCCCTCTCCCTCTGCCCACCCCCTTTCCCCCAGCTTGCGCTCTCTCTCTCTCTCTCTCTCAAAAAATAAATAAATAAACATTTTTAAAAATCCACCTTTCAAGGGCGGGGCACTTTACAGATACTATTTTATTGGGGTTTAACAATAATACTATGTGATAAGTATTATCATCCCAATTTTACTGATGAGGAAACTGAGATTTTTAAAAGTTAAGCAATTTAGGAGCGACTGGGTGGCTCAGTTGGTTGAGTATTCAACTCTTGATTTCGGCTTGGGTCATGATCCCAGGGTCTTGGAATCAAGCCCTGCATCAGGCTCCACACTGAGCACAGGGTCTGCTTAAGATTCTCTCTCTCTCTCTCTCTCTCTCTCTCTCTCTCTCTCTCTCTGTGCCCCTCTCCCCTGCTCTCTCTCTCTCCCTCTCTCTCAAATAAAATAAAGAAATAAAAGTTAAGTAATATACCCAAGGCCCCAACCTGGTACATAGCAAAGTCAAGATATGAACTTAGGATTGCCCAACTCTAAAGTACTTGTTTTTTTATTACAGATAGGGGTTAACCCAGGACAATCATGGTTGGTACTATTTAAGTGATTTAAAAAATGTTAGGAAAGGGCCTTGGAGAACGGCCAGAGTGAACGTACAAACAAGGAAAAATTCTTGACTTTAAGTCACAGGTTCTAAGACAGTACAAAGAAAAGAGGAATGAATTCCTTCATCCATTATTTCAACAAATACTTGAGCTGTGTGCTAGGCAGTATAGTGAACAGGATTCTCAGGAGTAAAAGGTGTGTCCTCAAAGACTCCATAGTGTGGGAGAGCAACAGGGAAACCAGGAAATACAGTGTGGAAAATCCAAGGATAGAGGGAAGCAGGCAAGGTAGCACAGAGAAAGACAACTAAGACCAGGAAGACCTGCCTGCCTGGGAGAGACATGTCAGCAGTCTGATAAGAGTAAGCCAGGTGAAAATGTAAAGTAAGGTCATTCAGGCAAAGACAACAGTCGGTAGAAGATATGGCCCACTGAGGAAACTGCAGGTGTTTTAGGAAGGCTAGACTAGTGGTTGTCTCCTCTGGCTCAGAATCAGCCATGGAGCATGGACCCCACAACAGACTTCCTGAGTCAGAATCTCTGTGGGTAAGGTTTCAATAAGTGCCCCCAAATGCTTCTGATGTGAAGCCACGGTAAAAAAAACAAAAACAAAAACAAAAACAAAAACACAGCCAGAAAGCCTGGGGCATAGTTAAGAAATAGTGAGAAAGGAGATACCTATGGTCTGACAGGTTGCATTGCAGAGTTTGAATTTGATCCCCACAGCCACGGGGATGGCTGGAGCGTCTGTCTGCCCACTCGAGAAGGAGTAGAGAGAAGAGACAGAAAGGGGTCTGTTGCCACCACTTGGGCAAGGAGGGCCCGAGCTATGGGAGCCAAAGGTAAAGACAGATTTGACAGGAATTAGACACACACACTGGATAAGGGTTTCGAAGAGAAAGGAGTCAAGAACTTGGATTTTTGGCTGGTGCTGGTGACTGAAATGATGGTGGTATCATCATTTCTTGAGCTATTTATGACAAAATTCAGTCTGAGATACCTACAAAGCAGCGTTCCTAAACTGTGTTTTTTCCATTTACACCTAAACAGAGAAACTCAGGAATATTTTTCCTCTTAATTTTTTTAGGATTTGAAAAATACTAAACACATTTGTTTAGTTCTTATCATGTGACGAATGACATTTAAAAAATCCCCTAGCGATGCATCATCAGATCTGTGCATCACTGTGTACATAGCATTTACCAAGGGTTGCATCCTTTACTTAATGACCACTGGTCTAAGTCATGGATCTTGCCCCTTAATTTCAATATGTTTGTGATACTATTAAATTTGTTATAAATATTATGCTCCTCTACACAGAGTTCCATAGGTTAGCCCTTAAGTCTACCACTGTTTTCACTGTCTCCCAGGCATCTCTACTCTGGATCTCTCAGCTGAGCACCAGCCCTATTTATTCACTGTTTCTCACTCCCATAATGCCTCTTGAATTTCTCAAAAGGACCTGAGACAGCACATTCATGACCAATTGATGATTCCTCCCACTCCAAATCTGCTCCTCTCCCAGTGGCCCCCTCTCAGGAAGTAGGAACATCCACCTGGCTGCACTTCTAGAAACCTGAAAGCATCCCTAACACCTCCTTCCTGTATTTAATGCAAATTAAGCCCTCTTGATTTTATTGCCTATCTCCAGAATCTGCCCCTCCCCATCTCTGCCACCACGATCTTCATGCCAACAACCATCCTCTCACACTATACAGTAACACACAGTATGCTTATACTGTAACCAGACAACCTTTTCAAATTGCAAATCTGATCCTGTTCCTCTGACCAGTTTTTTTAAAAGGCAAAAACAGAAGCAAAAACAAAACCTTCAGCCAATCTCTTTGGTTATACTCATCTCATTTACAGATGCCCGAGATGAACCCCCAGCCTGAGTCAGAACCTCCTACGTGGGGCTTTATATTTGTAAAACATTCTGCAAGTAAATCTGATGTGCAGGCAGGGTTGGGTTAGTCAAGGAGGCATAAGAGATACAGTTAAAGAGAATTTTGATCCTTTCCCTCAGAGCACTTCTCTCATTTTGTCAGTTTATATGCTTTAGAGGGACTATTGGGTTAATACCTGTCTTCTCCACGATTAAAACCGTAAGTTACATCAACATTTTTGCTCACCATTTTATCACTATCACTCAATCCAATGCACAGTACAGAATATGTATATGTATATATATATCCATATATATTCATATATCTACATATATATTCATATATATATCCATATATATTCATATATCCTCATATATATCTATATATATGAATATATATGTATATACATGTATATTTATATATACTCATATATATGAATATATATACTCATATATATTCATATATATATACTCATATATATTCATATATATATATATACTCATATATATTCATATATATATATTCATATATATAAATGAATACTACTATTGTAAAAAAAAAGTTTCAAAGAGGCAGTGGTCAACATTGTCAAATGCCCAACAAGGACGGAAAAATGTTTCCATGGCACTTCTCATAGTGCAGGGAGATGACAGCTCACAGGAAAAACACCAGCTTTGGAGTCAAGTGACACAACAGTTTGGAATCACAGCACAGCCTCTTACTAGTTGTGTGACAGCAGTCACCAACCAAACCTTTCTAAGATTCCATTTTCTCTCCTAAAAATGGAGTTAATAATACTTTCATTGCAGTGTTACTATAAGAATTGGAAGTAACAGACATCTAGAGTAGTGCCTGATGTATTAAGCGTATCTTTTTATTCTGGCGTTTTGACATCTGGGCCTTCCTTTCACTGGAAGGACTGTCCTTCCCAGAGCTAGCAGATTCCTAGAGATAATAAACTCACCTACAGGGTGCTTTTCATATGCAAACCAACCCAGAGCCCACACACCACCACCTCCTGTACTGGGATTTCTCATCCAGGGCCACCATTCCCCTGCCCTAATCACCCAGGGTCAGATGCCAGAAAATCAGGCACAAGCCCTATGCTTCAGAGCACACTGAAACTATTCAAACTAGCCAATCGCAAACCTGTTTACCCTGCCTCACCCATTCCTTCCCACAGAAACCACGATACAGGCTCCTGCCCACTTTCCCCTCACCTGGCCTCCTGACTGATCCTGTGATTTCACCATGTGTGACCATGTGGGGCATGGCATGACCCCTCCTCTTGGAAACCATGAGTAACAAACTATCTTTGCAATGGCAATCATCTCCAGATCTATTGGCCTCACCATGCCTAAATAATAATAAAACTTAAATTTTAAAACACTTGGCCCATAGCAGGTTCTCAATGCATGGTAGATATGGCACAAGGGAAAGGCAAATTCCACATCACAAGGCGTGGGATATAGAATAGGTTTTATTGGGGAAACTTACCAGCTAGGGGTCAGTAAAATGAGCACAGGTCCTGTGATTCTTCCATCATCCCACAAAAGGGAATTCTGGAGAGAGGTGCTGCTGTTTCAGGGAAGAGCTCCTTCTAACTTCTCAGTGTCAATGTTAAGAAAGCAGCCTTGTCATTGGGGGCCATAGGTCCACTGTTTGGTTGACCTATGTTTATTAAGTGCCAGTGTTGACAGAGTTGTCTAGGGAACCCCTATGGAGAGGGCTGGAAGCTTAGATATGGCTCTTCCCTCTGGGAGGAGAGATCCTGGTCCAAGCTAGCTCTTAGTCCAAGCAACTCAAGGACCTCCAGGGCACTTTTGGACAAAACTGCTTGTTACAGCATGACTGTTACTATAATGTATCTGCATTGTTTGCTTACTATATGGTAACAGAAAACACTGAGTTTTTATTGTAGAATCAAGCACTGTCTACCTGTTCATTTCATCTTCACAGCCCTTTATGGTCTAGATTCTACTGTTTAACTGAACAGAAACTGATGTTACTTAATTTGTCTCAGGTCACATGGTTTGGAAGTGATGAAATCTGGACTGTTCTGAAACAAAACGGTCTGACTCCAGAGTCCATACTCTTAGATATGTACTCTGTTGAACTGCCTTTTCACATCTGCCTTCTCCACCAAACCAACGGCCCCTTCCAGGAGGTCTGTGTTTTCCCACACATTTCTTCAACAATACAGAATGCTTACTTTGTGCAGGCACTGCGCTAGGCACTGAGCAAAGAATTATAAATAAGACCGTGTCCTTGCCATTACAGAACTTAAAATTTTAGTAGGGAGGCAGACGTTAAACAGAAAGGACGCATAATTACGTGATAAGAATTACCAAGGGGAAAGTAGAAAGGGCTCTGAAGGTGACTGACAAAGAATCTATCTAACCTAGACTGGGGAAGTCAAGACGGTCAGCTGAGACCTGACTCAAGAGGGAGCTCTGGCCGCATGAGAAGTGGGAGGAAAGATTCCATCAGTTTATCTCCGACTCCTCAACCCGTGGCCTGGCACACGGCGGAGCACGGTAAGTGCTTGTGAAGTCAAAGGGCACTAGGGCGGGGGGATGCGCAGGCAAACGAACAAATGCGTGAAGAAATGGCCCGACTGACGGATGCGCGGACGGACGGAAGCGTCGAGGTGGGAAGGCCATCTGGTACGGCCGCAGGCTCTGCCTGTGTCACGGCCAGGCTGAGGCAAAGCGGCGGGGAGGGCAGAGGCCGGACGGGGGCGGTTTGGGAAGCACCCGGGGCCGCGCTGCCAGACCGCCTCACTCACCCTTCGCTCGGCGGGCTGCGGGACAGACCCCAAGGAGGGAGCAGAACAGCCTCGGGCGGCGCGCGCCGGAAGTGGGAGCGGGCGCACCTCTCTAGGAAGCCGGGAGGACTGCATATTTGCAGCTCGGTGGCGGGCGCGCCGCGCGGAGGCTTGGGAAGAGGGGTGCGAGGCCGGGAAGAGTGCGTCTCTGCTGGGGACCTGGTCCCCCACAGCCCCGCTTCAAAATGGTTGACAGGCGACGGAGAGAAGAAAAAAGAAATACAGGAAGAGAGAGAGAGCTTTATCTCCAAGGATATAAAAATAGAACCTTCCATCTGTACATTTGGGGAAGAGGAAGACGCGACCACATTCGTACACCACAAACGCCTGCCTTCAGTGCCAGTTCTGGACAGTTCGGGGTGGAGTGCGTGGGGACGGAGGGGAAGGGCTCAGCCCAGGCTGGGCGAGGGTGCAAAGCGGAGAATCGACCCTGCCGTCGTGGGCAAGGGCGTGCAGGGCCATCACGGAGCAGAAGAGTGAGAATAATTTTCTCATAGAAGGCGTTACTCAAGCTGAGTCTTGTCTAACGACTAAAATGTTGACTTAGAGGAGTGGCCAGAGGCAGAGCACCGCAATGGGAAGTTCAGGGCATGCTGGGGAATTAGCCCAGCATCTTAGTTGGCTGGAACCTAGGCTGAAGGATACAGTGGTGTCACGTTTCGAGAGTTTCAAATGCCACTCGGGAATTTGGAATTCATTTAGTAATCAGCGCAGGCCATTTACACGTGACAAGGCCTGAATTATACTTTGGGGAGGTATCTTACATAGTAGAGTGGATTAAAGGGCAAAACAGGTAAGAAAAAGAAAACAGGCATTTGGAAACGTGAACTTAGCAGGATTTGCTAGTATCTGAAAATATGACTGAAGATAGAGAAGGGGATGACATCGCCAAGGGAGATCTTACGGGAAAATAAACGGAATGATAAAATACCAGTGTGTGGGGGTGGGAAGAGCAAGAACATATAGAGAAGAGGAGCTTCTCAGAAGAGGAGAGTCCAGATGATTCAAACATCATAAAAGTCAAGCGAGAGTTTCAGGAGAGAGAACAGGTTACTAGCAGATGGGGCAGAGAGCTGGAGGAGGTGAGAATTCAGGTGATGCTGGGTTTTTTTTTGTTTTTTTTTTAAAGCAATGTGGGGTTTTTTTGTTTTTTTTTTAACATTTTATTTATTTTTCAGAGACAGAGACAGAGCAGGAGCAGAGGAGGGTGAGAGAGAGAGGGAGACACAGAATCTAAAACAGGCTCCAGGCTCTGAGCCTGTCAGCACAGAGCCGGATGTGGGGCTTTAACTCACAAACCATGAAATCATGACCTGAGCCTGAGTCGCTGCTTAACCGACTGAGCCACCCAGGCACCCCAGGTGATGGTGTTATTAAGGGGAGGGGCAGAAGAAGGGCTGGAGAGGATTACCTGTGGAATGTACTTGCCAGGGGTTAAGAAGTGTATGATAAGACACTGAAAATAAGTAATAGTTTCTTTGAGAAATGTGGTCGTGCACGAAGGGACAAGAAAAGACACTGGTTGGACTAGACAACAAGATTGAAAGATGTCTGTTTTTTAAAGATACTAGAGATCTGATTTGTCGAAAAAAGGTAAAATGTGAGTAGGAAGAAAAATTGAAGATAGAAGAAAAGAGAGGTACATAGCTGATGGGGAGAGAATGATACCAGATAGGTAGGTGGAGTTGTCTCAGAAAATAAGATGAAGCATTACAATAAAAAATGGTGCATTTTGGTCTTTGTTTTTTGATGCTCTGAATGCAGAACAGCCAAACAGTATTGGTTAGTAATGCTGATTTTATAAGTAAATAAGTGTACATACAGTTTGTTGAATTTTCACAAACGGAACCTCCTCCTGTTCCAGCACTCAGCAAAGAAACAATATTATCGGTCTTCAAAAGTACCCCCTGTGCTCTCAAGTCCCCACCCTCCTCTAGCCCTGAAAGATAGCCACTACACTGAACTCTGAACATGATAGGTTGGTTTTGCCTCTTCTTCTACTGTATATAAATGGAATTCAATATGTACTTTTTAAAGTCAGTCTTCTTTCAACATTGTGAAATCCATTCATGTTGTTTTGTGCAGATGTATGCCATACATTTTTATTTCTAATATTGTAGGATCATACAAGTATCCATTCATTCTATTATTGATGAACATTATTGAAAGTGAGGTATTTAAATCTCTATATAATTTTTGCATGTTAAACCAACCTACTAGGCTGGTTTACACTGGTACACACTGAATTGCAGTGTATAATTCTTTTTTATGTATTAATGAAGTTAATTTGCTAATATTTTATTGAGGACTTTTGTGTCTATATTGTTAGAGATATTGGTCTGTTTTCTTTTCCAGATCACTTTCTTTTCCTGTGATATCTTTGTCTGCTTTGGCATCAGAGTAATTACTGGCCCTCTCTATTTTCTGGGAGAGATTGTGAAAGACTGGTATTCTTTAAATGTTTGATAGAATTTACTGGGCCTTTGCTTTTCTTTGTTAGAAAGTTTTTTACTATTAACTCAATTTATTTGCTTTTCATACATTTATTCACATCTTCTATTTCTTTCTCAGTTTTAGTAATTTGTATATTTCAAGTAATTTGTCCATGACACTTATGTTGTGTAATATATTGGCATGAAGTTATTCATAGTATTCCCTTATATTCTTTTAAATTATTACAGAGTTGGTAGTGATGTCCCCTCTTCTCTGTTTTTGTTAATCTCTCTCTTTTTTTCTTGGTCAGTCTATTAAAGGTTTGTCAATTTTTGCTTATATTTTCAAAGAACAAAATTTTGGGTTCATTGATATTTCTTTATTATTTTTCTGTTTTCTATTTCAGTAATTACTACTCTAATCATTATTAATTCCTTCCTTCTGCTTTTTTGTTGTTAAGTTTACTGCCTATTTTCAAGTTTCTTAAGGTGGAAACTTAGATTATTGACATGAGATTTTCTTCTTACATAGGCATTTTATTTTAATTTTTTTAAATATGTATTTATTTTTGAAAGAGAGAGAGAGGCAGAACATGAGCCAGGGAGGGGCAGAGAGAGAGAGGGAGACACAGAATCCGAAACAGGCTCCAGGCTCTGAGCTGTCAGCACAAAGCCAGACGCGTGGCTTGAACTCATGATGCTCAAAATCATAGCCTGAACAGAAGTCGGACGCCTAACCAACTGAGCCATCCAGGCGTGCCAACCTAGGCATTTTAAAGCTATAAATTTTTCTCTACATGCTGCTTTGGATGCATCTCATAAAATTTTATATGTTGCATTTCACCTTCATTCAGTTAAAAAATACATATATATTTATATTTACATAAACATTTTAAAGAATGATATATATATATTTATATATTTATCTACATGGATAAATATATATTTATCTATCTATCTATTTTTTAGAGAATGAGAGAGCACACACACACATGTGAGATAGGGGCAGAAGGAGGGAGACAGACAGACAGACAGACCCAAGCAGGCTCCATACTCAGCATGGAGCCCGTCTTTGGGACTTAGTCCCACAACCCTGAGGTCATGACCTGAGCCAAAATCAACTGTTGAATGATCAACCAACTGAGCCACCCACTCAGGCGCCCTGAGTTTAAAATATTTGCTAATTTCCTTTGTGATTTCTTCTTTGAAGCACAGGTTATTTAGATATGGGCTATTTAATTTCCAAATATTTGTAGAGTTTCCAAATTACCCTGTTGCTTGTATGCCCCTTGCAACAATGGAAGCTTCATCAGCCCCTCTCATTTGAGGTGGCTCTGGTCTCTCAGCCCTCAGAAGTGGAACCCCTCACTGGGCACCCCATTTCCTGCATGTAGAATCCTAGAAATCTGACAGGCTTCCTTCATTTTGTCCTGTCTCTGTATGATTCAGTCCGAGCTGGCAGTATTTCTGGTGATACAACATTCTCAAAAACCATGCTGGTCTTCTGTGGATATCAAGGGTAACCCACAGTTATATGCAGGGGTTCTCCACAGATACTTCCTGGATAACCCCATTTCTGTTTCTGGTTTCTGTTGAGATAGTTGATTGGATCCATGAGTCACACACCCAGTCCTCTCCACCAAAAGTTTTCTAGCTACATTCATGGCTTTGTCTCCAGAGCAAGCATAGGCTGGGAAATTTTCTAAATTATCAAGTACTGATTCCTTTTTTGCTTAACACTTCCATTCTCAAATTATCTCTTTCCTCTCACATTTTACTATAATCAGCAAGGAAAAACCAGAACACATCTTTCATACTTTGCTTGGAAAGCTCCTTGTCTAAAAATCCAAGTTCATCACTTACAAGTTCTATTTTCCACTCAACAGTAGAACATGATTCAGCCAAGTTTCTGCTAACTTTGCAACAAGTATCACCTTTTCTCCAGATTCCAATAATATTTTCTTCATTTTTGTCTGATACCTCATCAGGAGTGTATTGAATATTCAATATTTCTAGCAAAATTCTCTTCATGACAATATATGTATTCTCTAAGACGAAAGAACACTGCTCTACTATCCTTTTCCCTTCCTTCCAAGTCCTTGCCAGAGTCACCTTTAACATCCATATTTCTACCAACAATCTCTTCAAGGCAATGTAGGTCTTTTCTATCATCAGCCTGAAAACTCTTCCAGCTTCTAGTCATTACCCAACTCCAAAGCCACATCAACATTTTTAGGTATTTGTTAAAGCAGCACCTCACTTCTGGTGTAACAGAGTGGCTTAATACCACAGAACTTTATTTTCTCACAGTCTGGAGGTTGTAAATCCAAAATCAATGTGCTGGCAGGACCATGCTCCTTGTGAAGGTTCTAAGGTTCATGCCTGTTTCCAAACTTCTGGCAGTTTCTGGCAATCCTTGGTGCTCTTTGCCTTGTAGATGCATCACTTTAATGTCTGCCTTCACATTCACATGGTCTCTTCTCCCTTCTGTGAGTCTCCTGTGAGTCTGAACTTACCTTTTCTTATAAAGACTCCAGTTGGTGGACTAGGACCCACCTTAATCCAGTATGATCTCATCTTAACTTGATTACATCTGCAAAGACCCTATTTATAAATAAAGTCACATTAACAGGTACTAGTGGGGGCGCCTGGGTGGCTCAGTCGGTTAAGCGTCCGGCTTCGGCTCAGGTCATGATCTCATGGTTTGTGAGTTCGAGCCCCGCGTCGGGCTCTGTGCTGACAGCTCGGAGCCTGGAGCCTGCTTCGGATTCTGTGTCTCCCTCTCTCTCTGCCCCTCCCCCGTTCATGCTCTGTCTCTCTGTCTCTCAAAAATTAATAAACATTAAAAGAATTAAAAAAAAAAAACAGGTACTAGTGGTTAGGATTTAAACATATCTTTGGAGATGGGGGAACACAATTCAACCCACAACAATGTTAAGTACAAACGAAGAGTTGTTCAAACTTCTGTGACTTGGTTTTGAAGTTGAAGACTTCAAACTGATGCCAGTGACCTCACTGACTGAAAAGAAATGATCTGATTTGAATTCAACTCTAGAGGTCTTGGGGAGTTTTGGTGTTTCTGATACAAGCCTATGCATCTCTGTCAAAGTGAACGTTGGAAACTGATTATACTGGCCATTATTTCACTTTCTGAATCCCAGTTTTCAGCATGGGTTCTGTTTTTAAAAAGTCACAGTCAATTGGAATGCATATTAACATTTCAAAGACATTGGATTGTCCATAATTTAGATATATCATTCACAAAACAAACAGGAGCAGTCTACTTGTTAATATTTATTTGACAAAAAGGAAAGTCAATTTTTTTCATTTGGCTTCACAATTTGGATTTATTTCCCTTGTTTACCTGGACCTAGAGATTGATTTTTAGATTAAAATTAATTCTTTGTGAAGACTGATTATACAGTCTAAAGGAAATTAATTTCTCATACAATATAATACATGATAAGCAAAAGTTCACATGTAGGTCTTGATGTTCAACTTTCTGAAGAAGAGGTCTATAGTTTCTATCATATTCTCAAAGTAGTCATATTATCCAAAAAGGATTAAGAACCACTACTGTAGAACCTATGCCTAAATCAGACATATGTTAGTTTGGCCTAGTTGCCCCCAAGAAGAAATGTAATAGGAAACAGAAATCAGGTAGAATACTGGTGGGTGAGCTATCAGTTTTATTCTTGAGAATCTCATATCATTTCCCATGCCTGTGTTATCACTCCTAATCTCTTTGGAAACCTTTGAATGCTTTTTACCTTACTGAGAGGAACCTCTTCAGTGTCAGCTGGTGTGGACTACAACTGGGTCTAGGGTTGTTCTGGCTGACTGATCAAACTGTTAGATTCCAAGCTGGCTTCTTAGCCTCAGAATGCATCTTTGGTAAGACTCCACAAGGCAACAAATCTAGCACAATCTGAAAAAAAGTTTTATTTCCTTGGTTAAATGCTCACAAAGTCTATGTTCACATGATCATTTCCATGTAAAAAATTAACAAAACCCTTAACTTTGCACATAAGAATTAACCTCTGGTTAACCTCTTTCTCATTCTCTTTTACCAAAAACCTTTCAAAAGTAGTATGTCAACTATGGTATTCTCATGTACTGCTGGTGGGAATGAAAAACAACTCAGCCACTCTGACAGTGTAGCAGTTTCTTAAAATGTTAAACATACAACTACCATGAAAGAAAAAAGTATATGTCCATGTAAAGTCTTGGACACCAATGTTTGTAGCACCTTTATTTGTAATAGTAAAAAACTGGAAATACCCAATTCCCATCAATTCATGAGTGGATAAATAAATGAGGGGATAAATAAATAACAATGGAATATTATTTAGCAACAAAAAGGAATGGACTACTAATACACACAGTAACATAGATCTCGTACTAATGCTCAGTGAAAGAAGTCTGACCAAAAAAAGAGTGCATTCTGTATAATTCCATTTAAATAAATCTCTAAAACATGCAAACTAATCTATAGTAACACAAAGCAGAACAATGGTTGGGAGCTGTGGGAAGAAAGGGAGGAGATACTAAAGATAGAAGGAAACTTTTTGGGGGCGCCTGGGTGGCTCAGTCGGTTGGGCGGCCGACTTCGGCTCAGGTCATGATCTCGTGGTCCATGAGTTCGAGCCCCGTGTCGGGCTCTGTGCTGACAGCTCAGAGCCTGGAGCCTGTTTCAGATTCTGTGTCTCCTTCTCTCTGACCCTCTCCTGTTCATGCTCCTCTGTCTCTCTCTGTCTCAAAAAAATAAATAAACGGGGGCGCCTGGGTGGCGCAGTCTGTTAAGCGTCCGACTTCAGCCAGGTCATGATCTCGAGGTCCATGAGTTCGAGCCCCGCGTCAGGCTCTGGGCTGATGGCTCGGAGCCTGGAGCCTGTTTCAGATTCTGTGTCTCCCTCTCTCTCTGCCCCTCCCCCGTTCATGCTCTGTCTCTCTCTGTCCCAAAAATAAATTTAAAAAATGTTGAAAAAAAAATTAAAAAAAATAAATAAATAAACGTTAAAAAATTTAAAAAAAAAAAAAAAAAAGAAGGAAACTTTTTGGGTTGCTGGTTGTGTTCACTATTTTGACTGTGGTGATGGTTTCACTACTGTATACTGCTGTGCTACCTGGCAGCGCCACCAGGGAGCCCTGTGTGTTTTCTTGAGTCCTTTGGAGAGTCTAGGCCGCCGGGATCGCCCCCAGGCGCCGCTCCTGGGCTCGGTGGTTCCTTGGCCTAGTGTGCTTTGGGTATCCGGTCAGCGCCTCGGCCTTGAGTTCACCTGAATGAACACCAGAAACTTTGGGGGCAAGTGGAAATCAGGAAGGGGATGCATTCACACAGATCAGACGAGCGTGCCAGGGAAAGAGAAACCTGCACGTGTGAGTGCTGGAAGAAGGGAGAGAGGGAAAGAAAAACATAATGATGAGGGATCAGTAGTCAGTTCGGTATGATAAAGGCACCCAATACAGTGTTAACCGCTGGAACAAAAGTTTTAATTCCCTCCCCTGCCTTATCTTTCCAGGATGCCCTTATTTCAGTAGCATTAACCTCCACTTATGTTGGAAGGTTTTTAGACTTGGAATGGAGTACACATATCCAAAGAATGCCTGACTCTAGGATGATGAGGGAGGAAACTTAGTAAATTCTGAGAGAAAAGCTCGTGGAGATTAAATGAGATTTTGTTTTCTCCCTCACTTCTTTTACATCTAGGGGATGTTTCTGGTGGTCTAGTCTCAGAAACTTTATCTCCAGTCTCCACCATGATTCCCTTCCGAACCCAGTGGTGCCCAGTTGCCTCCAGGCTTCAGACTCCTATGTGGACGAGAAAAGCTTACTAAGGAAATGGTAATTCTCCAGTTGCTCCCTGAGGTGGTAAGTGGCCCGTTGCAGCCCATGGAGAGCCACTTCAATTATGAATCTCAAGAACACCGCCTTCTGTCAGGTGAGAAGCCGTGTGTTCTATCTTTCTTAATGGTTTCAGGTGGTGGGGAGGGTTGTTACCTGGGCTGTGTTAGCTTTTTCAAGTGCTATTGGTATTCACTGCCTACCCCTCACGGTATTAGGCAGTACTATCTCTTTAGTGCTGCAAGCACAGTCACATGGCTTTACTGTGAATTTTAGCAATCAAATTCTCATGGAATTCCCTCCTCTCCTTAAATCCCCAGAGTTAGCCATTTTCCCATTCTAACCACCTTATCACCAAGCTGTCAGTGTTTGATATTTTCCCTTTAAAATCTATGGGGCGCCTGGGTGGTTCCGTCAGTTAAGCGTCCGACTTCAGCTCAGATCATGATCTCCTGGCTTTTGAGTTCGAGCCCCAAACTGCTGCCAGCTCAGGGTCTGGAGCCTGCTTCCCATTGTGTGGCTCCCTCTCTCTCTGCCCCTCTCTGTCTCTTTCTGAAAAATAAATGAACACTATAAAACATCTTTTCAAGTCATCCTTTTTATGTGTTGTAGTGGCATAGTTTAAAGTTTGGAAGTCTGACATCCTGGATTCAAATACTAGCTTTGTCATCATTCTGTTTCCTCATTTTATAAGTATATAATAACTCATACTTTGGAGGTTATTTTGAGGATTGTGTCTATTACCACATAATAAAGAACCTCAAAACTTAGTGACCTAAAACATGAGACGTTTTTTTAAATGTTTATTTATTTTTGAGAGAGAGCACATGCATGCGTGCGTGCACACATCCCCCGCCCCCCCCCCCCCACAGATGAGAGTGAGGGAGAGGCAGAGAGAGAGAGAGGGACAGAGAATCAGAAGCGGCCTCCGTGCTGACGGCACACAGCCCGAAGCGGGGTTTGAACTCACTAACCGGAAGATCATGACCTGAGCTGAAGTCAGACGCTTAACTGACTGAGCTACCCAGGGGCCCCAAAACATCAGACATTTTTAAACCATGTTTTCTTATGGTTCTGTAGGTCGTCAATTTAGGCTGGGTTCAGCTGGGCAGTTTTTCTCCTGGTTGTCTGGGATCACTCATGCAGTCATCTAGTGGCTCATCTAGGGCCAGGGTCTGAGTTGCTATCAGTCATATATGTCTGGCTATTAGTGCCGGGTGTGGCTTGAGTCATGTATCTGCAGCAGGCTAGCCCAGACTTTTTCACAGGGCGGCCAGTTTCCCATACAGAGAGAGGGAAAGCCCTGGGATGCATAAGCACTTTTCTAACCTATTTTTGTGTTATACTGAAGTTATAATGACCAAAGCAAATCACATGACCAGTTCCAGAGTCATTGTGGAAGAGAACTGCACAAGGGTATGGGCATTTGGAGCGTCTCATTTCCGCATCATATTTTGCTGCTGATTTTGGTCCTCCCATTGCTGCTCTTTGGCCTGTGAGATTCACCTTCTATTGTCATTTTCTTTTACTCTAGATCTTCTGCCTCTTTATAGTTTTGAAGTATCTCTATTTTACTTTGTTTCTGTCTTCTGTGTTTAGTACTTGTCTTACCTTAAGAATCTATTCTCAGGAAGCTAGCTCTCATTTTTCCTGAGAATCACTGCAGAATTGGGTCCACTTTCAGTTTTACATAAATTAATATACATATTGTATGTGTTTGTGACTTTTAGAGTGTGTTTAAATAACTTTTTTTTTACTATAGAGTAATATATAAAGTGCATTTATAAAACATACAAAGGCACAAAACAGAAAAATTAACCTACAACTCCACCATCTAGAGGTAGTCACTGCTAACATCAATGTATCTTTCAAATAATTTAACTATTCAACAAATACTTATTGTTGATATATGTTTATTAATCAGATTATAGCTTATTAATTGTTACTAACCATATACTATGATTAGTTATTGAGGGGTTACTCTATGTGGGCACTATTATAAGTGCTGGGCATATAGCAGTGAACTGAAAAGATAAGTCTTTGCCCTCAAGGAGCTTACATTCTGGTGGGAGAAACAATGAATGAATGAATGAATGAATGAATGAATGAATGAAAAATAGAGTATAGATAGTGATAATGGTTATGAAGAAAACAAACCAGGATGTATCAGTCTGGATTCTAACAGGAAACAGGTGGTTTGAATGCAAATTCAGCAATTCAGTGTTTCATGAAGAGGATGGGCAGTATTATAGAAATTAACAAGGGATAGAGAACAGCCTTGGGATCCAAAAAAAAAAAAAAAAGAGGAGCAGTTGCTACCTTTAGGCTTAAAGCTACAAAGGGAAAGACTAATTAACCAGATCCTGGAGAGTATACTTGTAAGGTAGAGCTGCCAATAGGAGCCATGGCCTTTGCTCAAAGAAGCACATTACTTCCAGCTCCTGGCCCAGCAAGAAGAGACTCTGGATGTAGAGTGAAGAGCTAGATCTCAGTTTCCCTGGGATTTAGCACTGAAAGTCCTCTATCCCAAGAACCCCCTTTGTTGTGGACAACCAGGATAGCTGGTCATTCTACAATTCTCCTCCTACTTTGGGCCAACTCTAACTGCAAGCCAGAGGGCACAGAACCCCAAGAGCTGCAGTGCATAAACTGGTATCAACCTCTTGGAGCACAGAGCAAAGTAAGCAGTAGATCTAGAGGGTCAAAAGGAGAATATCCCATTACAGTCCACCCCTTTTAATCTATCTACTTTTGTTCTTTGTTTGGGTTATGTTCCCAACTTAGCAGAAAAACAGTCTCTTAAGCTACCATTTCTTTGCAGGTTGACTTGTAATTAAATTATATTCCCATCAGGGGTGCCTGGGTGGCTCAGTTGGTTAAGCAGCCGACTTCAATTAGGTCATAATCTCACGGTTTGTGGGTTTGAGCCCATGTCTCGTTCTGTGCTGACAGCTCAGAGCCTGGAGCCTGCTTCAGATTTTGTGTGTCTCTCTCTCTCTTTCTCTCTCTCTCCCCTCCCCCTGCTCAAGCTCTGTCTCTCTCCCTCTTAAAAATAAGTAAACATTAAAAAAATTGTTTTAATTATATTCTCATCTGAAACATAAAACTTTACTGCCAGTGGTGCTTTTCATATTAAGTATTGAGGAAAAGGGAGGGAAAGGCATAATAACCTTAAAATAACTGCTACAGTTTTTGCTATTCACAAAGCCAAAACTGATAATCAAAACTATCTTCTTACATCACCCATTCCATATTGCCTCTCTCTACCCTCTGCCAGAATCTTAGTGGCAGAGTTCTTTACCTAGTTTAGTAACAGAAACCTGTTTTCCTGGATGATCTGAGTCCTTGATGATCCTGTCTCTTCCATATTACTTCAGTGTACCATTGACTGGGCATTTTAGACATGAGAGAACTTGGAAGCACCTCCACTGAATCCCCTGACTCCTAGACCTATTGTTCCTTGCCCTTACTATGTAGCAGCAGCCAGTTCCCCAGTAGCAATTGGTATCTGTCATCCTGGCCAGTAGAGTGACACTTTCTCTCCCTGTTGGTTCAGCTGCATGAGGAGCCCAAAGTGGCCAGGAGGCAGTCTCAGATTCAAATCAAACAAAATCATGACTTTATTCCACGGTAGAAGTATTTCTTCTTTGAGAACCAGAACCCCAAGCCCATCAAACCCAAGATTAGAGGAATAGAAAGTAAAAATAATATAAGTGGGTTATTAGTTATATAGTAAGAAGAGACATTTATTACTACTCCTCTACCCTTAGCTCCATTACCCATACATTCTGGCCATGGAGAAGGCAACACTGTTTATTGTTCTCTGGTTTAAGGCATATATTGCATCCTGTATGATGGTACCCCAAACTTATCCGGGTGTTGTTGCCTGGCTGGTACTGTAACTGAGCCTTCAGTAAATCATTCCACGATTGGGGCGCCTGGGTGGCGCAGTCGGTTAAGCGGCCGACTTCAGCCAGGTCACGATCTCGCGGTCCGTGAGTTCGAGCCCCGCGTCGGGCTCTGTGCTGACAGCTCGGAGCCTGGAGCCTGTTTCCAATTCTGTGTCTCCCTCTCTCTGCCCCTCCCCCGTTCATGCTCTGTCTCTCTCTGTCCCAAAAATAAATAAAAAACTTTGAAAAAAAAAAATTAAAAAAAAAAATTAAAAAAAAAAAATAAATAAATAAAAAAAATCATTCCACGATTACTGAAACCCACTTACTTCTGGGTGATGGGACATGTGGTAAGACCCGTGAATTACACGTGTATGAGCTTATTGGTGTACTTCCTTCCCTGTGAAATGACTCATTTGGAGGCAATATTGTATAGAATTACCATGATAATAATACACATTCTCTTAAGTCAACGCTAATTTGTATCTGGGCTGTTTAGTCCTTTGAAAACAAATTGTTGCTCTCTTTGTGATAGAAGGGGTCAAGTGTGATGAATCTGCCCCCTAGTTGCTGGCTAGCTCCCCTCCAGGGACCTTATTAGGGGCTCAGTGTTGGACCCAGCAGATGGCTACATGGGTGTATAGCTGTGATGATAGGCATATCAGCCTTGATAAGCAGACATCCATATTATTGAGCCCATGCATAGCCTCCATTCCTACTGCCATGACCACTTTGTACATAAATCCATTGGGCAAGCATTAGTAAAAAAAGGCTAATTGACGTTCATAACATGAATCACTATGCCCATCTGATTGAGAGGCTTTTTACAGAGAATGCGCTTTGGTGAGTATTTACCCAGGGCACAAATATATTCATTATTTGCCCATTCTAGGAGATCTGGCCTCATAATTTTCTTCCAGAATCCTTATTTCTAGTCTTCCAGTCTTATTCTTTGAGGTGCCTAACTAATTATATAACCCATTAGTCACTATCCTTGAATCATTATAGGCATGTATCTTAGGCTATATTGCCTTCCATGAAAATGGACAACCAGGTGTATACCTGAAATTGTGCCTACTGGGAAGATTTGCCTTTACCAGTGTGTTTCAGGTCACTCCAGAGTCAGGGAATAAGTGAAAGATGCGTTTTCAGCTAGTGTCCACATGCTGGTCAGGCCCAACTATAAACCAATTCTGTACTTTTTCTTCCTCTGTTAACTGGTAAGAGGGAATTCCCATCAGGCCATGAATGTAGGCTAATGGAGAGGGGTAGTGGAGCAATAGGAAAAGGCACTGCGGCAGCCCAGGTCGCTAGCGCATAGAATTTGTCTTCCAGACTTGCTTTTATACTGGAATGCTGATTTGTATGTCCAGTTTCATGATTTGATGGATCAAATAACTAGTTCACAATGGTCAGTTTGTAATAGTCATTTGGTGCTCCGTGTTCAAGCATTAAGTCTCTATTAGTGCCCAAGTGCAAGCCAGGGTCTGCCTTTCACTTAGAAAATTGTTCTTGACAGAAGAGAGTATGGCCTTACTTCACTATAGTTCTCTTCTAGAGGCTTGCAAGAGGCCTAATACAGCATGCCTGACTGCTGCAGACACTTCTTATACCATTGGTTATCCTGATAAATAAAGTCACGTGACAGGACAACTTGCATTGCAACCTGGACTTCTGCAGAGCCTTTTATTACTCTAGTCTCACTCGAAAATAACAACCTTACAAGTTACTCATATTAGTTATTTCAGCACATTCGACTGTGGTCTTTGTTGCCTCAAATATGCAGGGCTTACCAAGTATTGTACCTTTCTGAGGTGATAACAGTTGGTTAGAGACAGAAGTGAAGTAAAAGAACAAGCCCTATGAGGGCTTTCAGGCAGAGGGAATAGCAAATGCCAGGGACCTTTTGGTGTAGCAGGAACAGGGTCAGTTTGGAATAGACAGAAAATAGGAGTAGTTGTGGAATGAAATGAGAACAGAGAGAGAAAGGACGAGATGGAACTTTCAAGCCATAGTAAGGACATGGAATTTATTCCTAGTGTAAAAGGAAACCATTTGAGCAATTTATGCATGAAAATAACATATAAAGGTCACTCTGTTGTATGGACAATAGAAGAAAGGTATATTAGCGAGAAGAAAACAAATGTTTCAAGAAGAGAGTGATCAACTATGTCAAAAAAATAAGATTGAGAATTGGATTTGTCAAGATAGAGCTTATTAGGAATTCTAGTAAGTGCAGTTTTGATGGAGTTAAGGAGATAAAAGCCTGATTGCAATGGATTAAAAAGAGAATAGACTTGGGGCACCTGGGTGGCTCAGTCGGTTAAGCATCCGACTTCGGTTCAGGTCATGATCTCATGGTTCATGGGTTCAAGCCCCGCATCAGGCTCTGCTGACAGCTCAGAGCGTGGAGCCTGCTTCAGATTCTGTGTCTCCCTCTCTGTCTCTGCCCCTCCCCAACTCCTGCTCTCTCTCAAAATTAAATAAACATTAAAAAAAAGAGAGAGTAGACTTAATATTGGTTAGAATATAGAGCAGTGTGAACTCATACACTCAACAATGAGACCCCAAAATTCTGATCCTAAGTTTATGTAACCTGGAGAAACACTTGAATATGTGCATCGAGATAAATGTACCAGCAGATTCATATCAGCATTGCTTGAAACAACAAAATGTTACTGTCCATTGAAGGAGAATGGGTGAATAAAATGTGGTATATGTCACACTATAGTAGTGAGCATGAATGGACTACAGCTACACACATGAATATGGATGAATCTTCCAAACATAATGTTGAACAAAAAAAGCAAGTTACAGAATATATGTGATATAATTCCTTAAATGTATATAGTTCAAAACATGCTCTATTTGTCTTCTAGAGCTGCCATAACAAAGTGTCACAGACTGGGTGGCTTAAACAACACAAATTTATTTACTCACAGGTCTGTGCATTAACTTTGGTCATCTATGCTTTGCTTTCTTCTAGAAGATTTATAGTTTTAGATTTTCTATTTAGGTTTATATTACATTTCTAGTTAATTTTTGTGTATAGCATAAGGAAAGAGGGTTAATTTGTGTTCTTGTTCAGTTCTAACACTTTTTGTTGAAAAGAGACTGTTCTTTTACCATTGAATTGTTGTGGCAACTTTGTTGAGAATCAGTTGTACGTATATGTTTGGATCTATTTATGGATTCAGTCTTTTTTTTTTTTTTTTTAATGTTTATTTATTTATTTATTTTTGAGGAGTGGAGGGGTTAAGAGAGAAGGGGACAGGGGATCCGAAACGGACTACATGCTGATAGCAGAGAGCCTGATGCTACTCAGACTCACAAACCATGAGATCATGATCTGAACTGAAGTCAGACACTTAACCAGCTGAGCCACCCAGGCACCTCTGTTAATGGACTCAGTCTTATTCCATTAATAGATATGTCTGATCTTATGCACTCCTTTGATTACTGTAGCCTTATAATAAAGTTTGAAATCAGGTAGCATAACTTGTCCAATTTTGTTTTTCCTTTCCAAAATTGTTTAGATTCTTCTGTGCATAAAGTTTATAATCAGTTTGTCAGTTTCTACAAAAAAGCCTGCTGAGGTTTTGATTGGGGTTGCATTGAATCTGTAGATCATTTGGGGAATGATTCCATCATCTTAACAATATTAAATCTATCTTTCCATAAGTGATGGCATATATTTCTGTTTATTAGGTCTTCTTTAACTTCTCTCAGCAATGTTTTGCAGTTTTCATTGTAAAGATACCACACTTATTTTGTTGAATTCATTTTTAAATATTTCATTTTTGATGCAGTTAAAAAATGTTTTTAGGGGCACCTGGGTGGCTCAGTTGGTTGAGTGTCTGACTCTTGATCTCAGGGTCATGAACTCAAGCATATTGGACTCTGTGTTGGGTGCGAAGCCTACTTAAAAAAAGTTGTTTTTTTCTTTTGTTTTTAAAGAGAACACAAGCATTAAAACCACTTGTGTTTAATTTTTTTTTTCTGTTTATTTATTTTTGAGAGAGAGAGAGAGAGGGAGAGAGAGACACAACATGAGCGTGGGAGGGGCAGAGAGAGAGGGAGACACAGAATCTGAAGCAGGCAGGCTCCAGTCTCTGAGCTGTCAGCGCAGAGCCCAATGCAGGGCTCGCACTCCCAAACCGTGAGGTCATGACCTGAGCTGAAGTCGGATGCTCAACCAACTGAGTCACCCAGGCGCCACCTCACCCCACCCCGCCGCCACTGCAAAGAAAAGGTTTTTAATTTTAGGCTCTAATTGTTCATATCTAGTGTACTGAAATACAGTTGGGTTTTATATATTGCTCCAATAAACTCATGTACAACATATAACTTTTTTGACACACTTTAGTATTTTCTGTACACATGATTGTGTAGTCTATAAATAAAGACAATGTGACTTTTTTTTATTTGTATCTCTCAATTATTTTTCTTGTTGCATTGGCTAGCAATATTGAATAGAGATTGTATAGTGTTGAATAAAAGTGGTAAGAGAGGTCATCCTTATTTTGCTCCCTTGTTCCCAGGAGAAAAGCATTCAATGTTTAACCATTAAGTATAGTGTTAGCTGTTGCTTTTTCTTTCCTTTGTATTGGAATCGTTAATTTACATATCACATAATTGATGTTTGGGTTTAAATATACCATATTCTTGGGGCACCTGGGTATCTCGGTTAAGCATTCAGCTCTTGGTTTTAGCGCAGGTCATGATCTCACAGTTTGTGAATTTGAGCCCTGCATTGGGCTCTGCGCTGGTGATATGGAGCCTGCTTGGGATTCTCTGTTTCCCTCTCTATCTCTGCCCCTCCCCTGCTTGCTCTCTGTCCCTCTCTCTGAAAAATAAATAAACATTTTTTTAAAAAGGAAAAAATAAATATGTCATCTTCTTATTTGTTTTTATCCCATCTTTTGTTTCTTTTTTTTCTCCTTTTGCCTAATTTTACATTATCAGGTTTTTTTGTTTTTCCATTTTTTTCTCTATTAACTTACTGTTTATACATCCTTTTATTGTATTTAATTGTTACCTCATAGCAGCCTTTTTCAGATGTGATTCTGTGAGAATTAAGCACCAATGCTCTAGGGCATTCATTGTAATCAACGTACTGATGTTTCTCCTGCATATCTATTATGGTACTAGCTGTGAACTTTCTTTGGGAAAATTAAGAAAATGGTCATTCAAATTATTTTCTGTTTTATTCTCTTATGGAACCCTGGTTGAAATAGGCTGCCTTAAACCTATTACAACATATACGTTTGATTTATTACAGTTTATCTTAGTTTACTATTTCTAGGACAATCCAAAAATCTTATAATGTTTTAGTTTTATGTACTTTCCTCCTCTTGTGCTATTTTTGCCATGTATTTTAATTCTCTATATATTGTAAACCCCGTAAGAGGTTCATGTTGCTTAAGTCAGTCAGTACACATTTAGATTTACCCGTAAACTTAACTTTTTCCAATGCTCTTGCCTCTGGTAAAGGGAAGAGGCCTCTACTTGGAGACATGAGATTTTTTACTTTCGCCCTTGAAATTAATCTGTGTCGTGTTTTCAGCTCTCTAGACCATTTGCAGTCTGACAACTGTGTGCCTTTTATAGTAAACCCCATTTAACAGTGGACTGATAGTCAAGAATTTCAGTGGAACTCCTACCGTCACAGACATCTGATATTGTTAAGCCTAGGAATGGCCTCCTCAAAAATCAACTCAGAAGATGGGGCGCCTGGGTGGCGCAGTCGGTTAAGCGTCCGACTTCAGCCAGGTCACGATCTCGCAGTCCGTGAGTTCGAGCCCCGCGTCAGGCTCTGGGCTGATGGCTCGGAGCCTGGAGCCTGTTTCCGATTCTGTGTCTCCCTCTCTCTCTGCCCCTCCCCCGTTCATGCTCTGTCTCTCTCTGTCCCAAAAATAAATTAAAAATGTTGAAAAAAAAAAAAAAAAATCAACTCAGAAGAGATTTTTTATCTTTTCCCAATTCACACACTATACTTAGGAAGTCTGGTTACTGAATGTGGCTCTTTCTTAGCCACTTCCTTGTAATAATCAGGACAAAAGAGATGAGAGATTATAAAGACCTATTTTTGAAAATTTAAGATTCTGTCCTGACCATTCCTGGACTTCAATAGCTTCTTCTTTCCCCTAATAGCAACCTCTGATCTGCCTGGTTGGTGGTGCTCCCAGTGACAGCCAGGCTGCCACTGCCTCCTCCCCCTCTTCCTCCTTCCCCTTCTTCCTCCTTCCCCCTCTCCCTCAAGTATTCTTTCACATTGTTTACCTTACTTAATGTTAATAAATTGCTTATGTATTAGCTTTCATTTAGTCAAACTGTCATAATTACTATGACTAGGTTTCACTATTCCCAGATCTCCTGTGACAGACGTATACAGAACATATCTGGGTGAGACACTTCAATAAATGGTTATTATGGTCCATTCCTTATTGATTCTTCCCAATTTCTCTTTCGGAGGGTCATTTTCAGTGTTTTGGAGCACTCCCCTCTTGTGACGGCATTTTATAGGTAAATACAAATCTGTTTCACCTCAAACTGTCTTACACTATGGAGAATACATTCCATTTGGATTTTTTATTGTTCTAGATGGTGAGACTAAGACCAAGATTGGAGAGGTGGCTTCAGAGGAGGAAATTACAACAAAAATTGAACCATTGCCTGAAGAGTCTGGCAACCCCAGAAATGATGTTCTCCAGGATTCTGAATGCAGAGGATTCTGTGAATTTGGAGATACATTAAATGAAAAGGATCAAAATCTCTTTAACAGAAGACAACATAACTGTGATGAATGTGGGCAAAGCTTTGCTTGGAGTGCAGGCTTTATTAGGCATCGAAGAACCCATTGGGAGAAACCCTATGAATGTGATAAGTGTGGAAAGGCCTTTAGTGTGAGCTCAGCTCTGGTTCTGCATCAGAGAATTCATACTGGGGAGAAACCCTATCCGTGTACTTGGTGTATTAAAAGTTTCAGTCGGAGCTCAGACCTTATTAAACATCAAAGGGTCCACACTGGTGAAAAACCTTATAAATGTGATGAATGTGGGAAAGCCTTCAGTCAGAGTTCTGATCTTATTATCCATCAGAGAATCCATACAGGAGAAAAACCCTATCAGTGCAGTCATTGTACTAAAAGCTTTAGCCAGCGCTCAGACCTGGTTAAGCATCAGAGAATCCATACTGGAGAGAAGCCTTACACGTGTAACCAGTGTAACAAACATTTTAGTCAGAGTTCTGATGTTATTAAACATCAAAGAATCCACACTGGAGAGAAACCATATAAATGTGATGTGTGTGGAAAAGCCTTCAGTCAGAGCTCAGATCTTATTCTGCATCAGAGAATCCATACCGGGGAGAAACCATATCCATGTAATCAGTGTAGCAAAAGTTTCAGCCAGAACTCAGACCTTATAAAACATCGAAGGATCCACACTGGAGAGAAACCCTATAAATGTAATGAGTGCGGTAAAGCTTTTAATCAGAGCTCGGTCCTTATTCTGCATCAGAGAATTCACACTGGGGAGAAACCCTATCCATGTAATCAGTGTAGCAAAACCTTCAGTAGACTTTCAGATCTTATGAATCACCAGCGAATTCACACAGGAGAGAAACCTTACCCATGTAGCCAGTGCAGTAAAATGTTTAGCCGAAGATCAGACCTTGTTAAACATCATAGAATTCATACAGGTGAAAAGCCCTATGAATGTGATGAATGTGGGAAAACCTTTAGTCAGAGCTCAAATCTTATTCTACATCAGAGAATCCACACTGGAGAGAAACCCTATCCATGTAGTGATTGTCCTAAAAGTTTTAGTCGTCGTTCAGACCTTGTTAAACATCAAAGAATACACACTGGAGAGAAGCCATACGGGTGTAACCAGTGCAGTAAAAGTTTTAGTCAAAGCTCAGACCTCACTAAACATCAGAGAGTGCACTCTGGGGAAAAGCCCTATCATTGTGATCATTGTGAGAAAGCCTTCAGTCAGAGTTCTGACCTTATTCTTCATCAGAGAATTCACACGGGAGAAAAACCGTACCCATGCCCACAGTGCAACAAAAGTTTCAGCCAGAACTCAGACCTCATCAAACATCAGAGAATCCACACTGGGGAGAAACCATATAAATGTCTTGAATGTGGAAAGGCTTTCAGTCAGTGCTCAGCTCTTATCCTACATCAGAGGATCCACACTGGGGAAAAACCATATTCATGTGATCAGTGTGGCAAAAGCTTTAGTCGGCGCTCTGATCTCATTAACCATCAAAAAATCCACACTAGTGAAAAGCCATATAAATGCGATGCATGTGGGAAAGGCTTCAGCACATGCACTGAACTTACTGAACACCAGGGAATCCACACTGGGGAGAAACCCCACCGGTGTAGTCAGTGCAACAGAAGTTTTAGCCAGCTCTCTGATCTTACTGATCACGAGATAGTCCATTCTGGGGAAGACAGTCTAAATGTGATGAATGTGGGAAAACCTTTGGAGTATACACCAACTTTACTCAGTACCAGAGACACTACACCAGAAAAAAATCTTAGGAATGCTATTGATGATTATGAAAAAGGTTTTAATCAATGCTCAACTCTTTTGCTACAGTAAGGGGGAAAAAAACCACTGGACAAAAAATAATTTTTACAATGAAAGTTTAACTGAGAGACATAACTAAATTTAAAAATTCTGAGGAGGAATCCTGTAATTGGGAAAAGCTTCAATGTGAACAAAAATGTTACTGAAGGTCAGCAACAATGGAAAGGAATTTCTGTCTGCTAAAATGTAAAAAAAAACAAAACAAAACAAAAAAAAGAAAACCTTTGGTCTTTTATTCAAATATAGTCCACAAGGGAAGAGTTTTATCATTAAAGAAATGTATAAGTGTTAATGCAGAACCTTATCAGATATTGTAAAAATCTGTGATGGGGCGTGCAATCAGAACTCAGAAGTGTGCTAGTGTTATAATCTCAAAACTTTAGAGAGCCCTAATTACCTATTGCATATCCGAGAAGTCACCTTAGAGAATGTAGGGAAAACTGAATTCCCTTCCATGTCTTAATTGGCATGTATTCTGATAATCAGCATGCCATTGGTCTCCTGACAATGGAAGAGTCCTACCTTATGCTACTGTTAATTATCTGTCATTAAATTCCCTCTGTGTGAACATGCTATGCTATTCTGGTATTAAACTTATTAACTACATAACTCCAGTGCCCCATTTTCTCAGAAAATTTTCTTTGGCCTAGTTTTGGTTTTCCTAATGAATATGACTTTTCAAGTTCCTGCAGTATTCACAGCAAATATGGACTTGTTTTGCTATCACTAATGTAGCCCATAAACTTGATTGGTTTGAAATCCTTCTTCACTACCATTTAATCACAGCTCCTAAATATGTGAAACAATTTTTTTTAAAAAGAGTTCCATATGTCAGAGTGTTAGGATTTCTCTTCCTCTATGTGTATCTTGTCTCTATAGATTGAACAAAAATGAGAGCTAAAGTAATATCCAGTATGACTAATTTGTATAGCATATTCTGTCTAAAAATAAAAAGACATTGATTTTTTTCAAGTGGCAACGTTTATCAGACTATTTTTTTTAATGTTTATTTATTTTAAGAGAGTCTGAGAGCGGGCATGCAGGCAGGGTGTGGATGGGGGCAGAGAGAATCCCAAGCAGGTTCCATACTCAAGCCCCACGTGGGGCTTGATCCCATGAATCATAAGATGGTGGACCTGAGCCAAAATCAAGAGTGGGACGCTTAGCCAACTGAGCCACCCAGGTGCCCCTGTTTGTTGATTTCTGACATACATGTTGATAATAGGCTACATGTATGTATATATGCAAAGTTTTCAACAGAAAAATAGAAACTTTTTTAAAAATAAAAATCTCAAATTGTTTTTCTAGGATTAACTGCTTGTTAAAATTCCACTATTGTCCTTTACTTTGAATATTCCCCGAAATCACCCAGTTAATATTTCACTTTAACACGTTGTTATTTACTACGTGCAAGGTATTTTTCTTTCGGTTTTACTATACACGAAGAATATACTGTCCCAACAAAGCATAAGTGACAAAGCCTGATGTATACAGAAAACACATGGCTCAGTGTAATCCTAAGTGTAGACAAGATGCTTATAAGAGCTCAGAGGAGGTAAGGTTCAGTTGTGGTTAGAAAGAAAAGGTAAAGTTTATGGAGCCCTTGAAATTTGAGTTTTGAAGAATGGGAGTAGAGGCATAAAGGCAGAAGGAAGTAGTCAACAACAAGAAGCAAGCAAGTATGTGAAATGATGTGAAGTATGTCCATAGTCATTCATTCAATAAACATTCAGCATCATACTCTACTGAGTGCTGCTGAAGGGGTGAGAAAGAGTTCCTGCCCTTATGACCAACAGTTCATGAAAATAATTACTAAAACATGTACTTAAAGAGTCAGAATGAAATGGAAATAAAAAAACGAGGTAGGAGAAAAGACTTAAGGAATGCGATGCTAAACAAACAGGCACTTCAACTTTCTGGCGTTCAGTATCATACGGAAAATAGAAAAGTACTAGTTATGGCTGGGTTAAGTTTCATATTTCTGCATTTTGTTCTCAAGGTACTGGAAAGCCATTGAGGTCTTTGAACGAAGAAATGACATGATCGTCTTACTGCCTTCAGAAGAATAAAATAAAAGGGGAAAGAAAGGGGCGCCTGGGTGGCTCAGTCGGTTAAGTGTACCACTCTTGATTTTGGCTCAGGTCATGATCTCATGGTCGTGAGATAGAGCTCTACTTTGGGCTCTGCACTGAGCATGAGCCTGTTTAAGATTCTCTTCCTCTCCCTCTGCCCCACCTCTGCTCACTTGTGTTCACACACGCTCTCTCTCTCAAAAATATAAATAAATAAATAAATAAATAAATAAATAAATAGGGAAAAACAGAAAGAAGAAAGAAAAACTATTTTGGAAGCCTGGAAATAAAAGCATGAGGGTCACTAGTAGAGGAGCTAAAAGGTATTCACATGATGATAAGTTGTGAAGTCAGTAGGAAAAAAGTGTACAATGAATTATCATCTGTTCCTTTGGGAATTAAAAAAATGAAGAAGAAAATAGGATGATGAAGTTTATATCTGAAGTGTACCCCTCTCTCATGAGAGTAAATTTTAAGAGCTGTCTGCTTACTACACATTTCTACCTAGTGTCATGAGCTTAACACACACCCGCATGATATCTTCCTTCCGAATTCCCTGTTCTGGTGAACTGCACTGCTAAACACCTTGCCATACAGATGAAATAACTGGTAGCCATCCTACGCTCCTCACTCTCCCCAGTTCTCTAAATCAACTTGCTCGCTAGGTCTTAGAAATGAGTTATAAAAGTAACACTGCTTATACAAAGCTAATTTAAAAAAATCTGACAGTAACAAGCGTTGACAAGGATGTGGAAAAAACTGGAGCCTTCATGTTGCTGGTGGGGTTATAAAATGGTGCAACCACTTGGAAGTTTGGCTGTTTGATTGCTGATGGGTATAGGGTATCTTTTTGGAGTGCTGGGAATGTTTTGGAATTAGTGCCAATTGCTGCATATTTTAGAATTTACTAAAAACCACCGGAGTCAACCCTTTAAAATAGTAAATTATATGGCAGGTGAATTTATGTCAATAAAAAATTAATATGCAAAAAAGCTACCACGACCAAGAGAAAGAACATATGTTTAGAAATAAAATCACAAGTGATAAAGATATTGGAGTTACCAGACATGGACTTTAAAATGACTATAATTGGGGCGCCTGGGTGGCGCAGTCGGTTAAGCGTCCGACTTCAGCCAGGTCACGATCTCGCGGTCCGTGAGTTCGAGCCCCGCGTCGGGCTCTGGGCTGATGGCTCGGAGCCTGGAGCCTGTTTCCGATTCTGTGTCTCCCTCTCTCTCTGCCCCTCCCCCATTCATGCTCTGTCTCTCTCTGTCCCAAAAATAAATAAAAAACGTTGAAAAAAAAATTTTTTTTAAATGACTATAATTAATATACTTAACAAAATGTTAATGAATAAGTGTTACCAGAATTTATTAGATAGATTCTAATAAATCTATGAAAACTGTTTTATGGAAGTTCTACACCTGAAAAATGTAACAACTGCAATTAAGAGCTCAATTGATAGGATTACCAGCAGATTGGATACTTTGAAGTGGAGATTGGTGAACTGAAAGATGTAAATAAACACCAAGGCAGAAGCAGGAACGGGAAAAAGAAACAAAATGCAGAGGAGAGCATAGGCATCATACCTAATATTGTAAGAAGATCTAACATACAAATAATTTGAGCCTCAAAATGAGATAAGATGATGAGAAGAGGCTCTATTTAAAGAAAGAGTGGTCGAGAATTTTCCAGTACTCATGAATATCAAGCCATAGATTAAAGGAGCACTACAAACACCAAGCAGAATAAATACAAAGAAAAATACACTTGAGGACATCATAGTACCTAACAAAACCAAAGAAAAAGAAAAAGTATATATAAAAAAAAGAAAAAAAACACATTATATTCAAATAAGCAACAAATAAGACTGACGACTAACTTCTCAACATAATGCCAGAAAATCATGTAGTATCTTGGAAGCATAACTTTTAAAAGCAAAGACAATATGTATGGTGACACAGTAGCTACACTTGTGGTGAACATAGTATAACACATACAGATGTTGACTCCTATGTTATACACCCGAAACTAGTGTGACATTGTATGTCAGCTATACTCAAAAAAATAAAATTAAATTTAAAAATTTTAAAGGCAACGTAAAGACATTTCCGGATAAACAAAAACAAGAGAATTCACTGCCCATAGATTCAAACAAATACTAAAAGGAGTTCTTCAGGAAAAAGGGAAATGATTCCAGACTGAAAAACAAGTTTAAGAAGAAATGAAGAGCCACAGAAAGTGTAAATCTGAGGGCAAATCTAAATGAAGATGGGTTATAAGAAAATATAATAATGCCTCAAATCAGGACCTAAATACATTATCAGGGAAATGGTAGAAGTGCTAATTTATAATGGATTCTAATAAAACAAGAATGCCTGTTGTGATATCTACAGTGGAAGAGGAGTATAGGGATACTTGGGTGGCTCAGTCAATTAAGCTGCAGACTCTTGATATTGGCTCAGGTCATAATCTCGCGGTCATGAGATCGGGCTCTCCGCTGAGTGTAGAGCCTGCTTGAGATTCTCTCTTTCCCTCTCTCTCTCTTTCAAAGTAAATAAATAAACTTAAAAAAAAAGAATATAGTATACATGGATAATATAATTAACAAAATGACCTAATTGACATATAGATAACAGTGCAACCAACAATGACAGAAAACCTCTTTAAGGTATGCAGAGGGCATTTACCAAAACTTGCCATGTGCTTGCTTGTAAAGCAAGCCTCACCAAATTTCATCAGATTGAAATAATTTAGAGCAGTGCTGTGCAATAGAACTTTTTATGTTCTTGTCAGTATTGTTCACATTTTAAAATGTGGTTAATGTGCCTGATGAACTACATTTTATTTAATTCTAATTAATTTAAATAGCCACCTCTGGTTAGTGGCTACCACATTGGACAGCAAGACTTAGCATATGTTTTCAGACAACAATGAAATCAGCTAGAAATCAGTAACACACACACATACATACACACTAAAAAAATTCCCAAGTGTTTGGAAATTAAGACCGTTCAAATCACATATGATGGGGCACCTGGGTGACTCAGTTGGTTAATTGTTCGATGATCTCGGCGGTTTGTGAGTTTGAGCTTCATGTCGGGAGCCCCGCAGCAGGCTGACAGTGCGAAGCCCGCCTGAGATTCCCTCTCTCTGCCTCTCCCCCACATGCACACACACTCTCTCTCTCTCAAAATAAATAAATAAACTTTAAAAAATAAATAAATCACCTATGAATAAAAGAAGCAAGCATAATGGAAATTTTAAAGGTATTTTTCTCAAGACAAAAATAGAAATTATGGAATACAACTAAAGCCCTGATTAAAGAGAAATTTATTTTAAAAAATTAAAATTAAAAAAAATTATAACATTCAGTGCATGTGTTAGGAAAGAAGGGGCTGCAGTTCAATGATTTAAATATACATTGCAAGAAATTAAAAACAGAATAGCAAGTAAATCTAAAGAAAGAATGTAGAGAGAAGTTCATACACTGCTGTTCTGGGTTCCCATTGTAACTTAAAGGGAAATTTGCACCATGTCCAGAACGTTTGATGTCCTGCAAATGAGGGAACAGTGTCTTCTCAAATTCCTTGCAGCAGGAACCCACTTAGGGGCAGCAACTTGACTTCTAAATGGAAAAGCACCTCTACAAAAGGAAAAGTGATGGCATCTTTATCATAAATCTGAAGAGAACCTAGGAGAAGCTTCTGCTGGCCTCTCATGTCATTGTTGCCACTGAAACGCAACTGATGTCAGTGTCATGGCCTCCAGGAATACTGGCCAGCGAGTTGTGCTGAAGTTTGCTGCTGTCACTGGAGCCACCCCTGTAGCCGCCCACTGAAGAAAATGTTCTCAGACCCTTAGACTGAGCAGACGGGCAGGGCTGCCTCTGCCAGCGAAACAGCAGCAGCAGCCAACTGCACATGGTCTTTATTTTATGTTCATCAGGTATAAACACCAAAGAAGCGTGGGAGGAAAACACAAAGAGCCTCCAGACATCTGGTGTTTACGTGAAAGCATGTAGGGAAGATGTGCAATTCCAAGGACTGCTAGGCAATTACCATGGGTCTGTCTCCTAACCGGCTCCTGGGAGATCGTGGGGCTCTGTTCTCATAGTGCTATCGCGTCCGACAGCCTTGAAACTGGAACATCGCGGACGTTTCAGCAATTACCCCATTCACTTTCCCAGGCCTTACAATACACTCTCCAGAAATAACTCCACACACCCCTAAAGCTGGCCGCTTTTCTCCCGGAAACTTCACTAACCAGATGCAGGCAGCCTTGCTCCCGCCAGGACTTCTAGTGGTTACTCATCCCAGGGCTGACTACCAGCCTCTCACAGAGGTGTCTTATTTGGCCTGCCTACCACTGCTGTGTGTCAACACGAACTCATCTGCTCTACGTGGACATTGCCATCCCGTGCAGCGAGGAGGCTCACTCACTGGGTCTGGTGAGGTGGATGCTGGCCCACAGATGCTGGCCATGAAAAGGCCTGCTGAAAAGGCTATGACCACGAATGACTTTCAGGGTGAATGGACTGCTCCAGTTCCTGGAGTTACTGCTTCTCAACCTGAGCTCCCTGACTGCTCGGAAGGTAGGCAGGTGCCTCTGTGCCTGTTCAGCAGATCCTTACTGAAGACCGGAGCGTGCAGCCTGCCACTGAAGACTGGTCTGCAGCTCCCACTGCTCAGGCCACTGAATGGCTAGGAATGACCACTGAGTGGTTTTAAGCTGTTCTTCCACAGACTCTTAAACAGAAAAGGGAAATATGGTCGACAGAAAATAAACAGTTTCTTTGAAAACAAAACAAGAGTGAAAGGAAAGAGGGGCGCCTGGGTGGCTCAGTCGGTTAAGTGGCCGACTTCGGCTCAGGTCATGATCTCACGGTCTGTGCGTTCGAGCCCCGTGTCGGGCTCTGTGCTGACAGCTCAGAGCCTGGAGCCTGTTTCAGATTCTGTCTCCCTCTGTCTGACCCTCCCCTGTTCATGCTCTGTCTCTCACTGTCTCAAAAATAAATAAAACGTTAAAAAAAAATTAAAGAAAAAGAGTGAAAGGAAAGAAATAGTAGATCGTGAATTAATGAAATAGAAAATAAATATTTCAGTTCAGTTTTTGAAAAGAATACAAGTGATAATCCCCCAGCAAAACTGATCAAAAAAAAAAAAGTACTGTTTGTCAGTGTAAGGAATGTCAAAGTGATCATTACTATAGATCTACAGCCATTACAAATATAACATAAAGGATGCCATTAATGATTTAATGAAAAATTCTGAAATTTTATCCAAAACTAACACAAGAAGAAATATAAAATCTGGATAGTTCTGGGTCTATTAAGGAAATTATCTATAATTTTTTTTTTTTAATTTTTTTTTTCAACGTTTTTTATTTATTTTTGGGACAGAGAGAGACAGAGCATGAACGGGGGAGGGGCAGAGAGAGAGGGAGACACAGAATCGGAAACAGGCTCCAGGCTCCGAGCCATCAGCCCAGAGCCTGACGCGGGGCTCGAACTCACGGACCGCGAGATCGTGACCTGGCTGATGTCGGACGCTTAACCGACTGCGCCACCCAGGCGCCCCGGAAATTATCTATAATTTAAAATTTGTCCCATAAATATTCCAAGCCAGATATCACAGTGGGGAATATTTCCAGACATTAAAGGAAGAAATAAACCAATCTTAAACTCTTTAGGTAATAGGAAATTGGTACATAGGAAAATGGTACATTACCCAACTAATTTTATGGAAGCTGTGGATTATGCTCCTTACAGAGGAAGATTTTATTCCTGGAACAAGACCAGGAGGAGCCTGGCTTTCTCCAGGATTTTGACATACACATCTTTCCATATCTTCCTAAGATATCCTCAGGCCCCTGATCACTCTAGCTTCAGGGAGCTACAGCTGAGCCTCCAGGGCATATTAAAAGGAATCTTCTTTCCAACGGTGGGGATCCAGTTCTATGACTGACTGAATCTATCTACAATATCATACAATGCATATTTATCATATTACACTTCTCTAGACAAAGTGTTATTTGTTTATAAGTGTGGTTTTGGTTAGATATTTTCATTGAATTTCATTTAGTCTGCTAACTCAAATGATACAGGTAATTGCACGGGGCCAGTGAAATTCTCAGACCATCAGTTGGTCCAGAGGGCCCCATACGAAGTCCTATAGGAATGAGAACAGTTTCATGCCTATAAGCCATACTCTAGGGAAAAAAGTATCCATCTAAATTAGGGGTCAGCAAAGTACTACAAGAACGCCAGCCTGCCACCTGTTTTTGTAAAGTTTTAATGGAACCCAGCCATGCCTATTTGTTTGTGTATTATCTATGGCTGCTTTTTGCTATAATGGCAGAGTTGCATAGTCGCAACAGAAACTGTAGGGCCCCAAAGCTGAAAATATTTATTATCTGGCCCCTTTACAGAAAACATTTGCTGACCCCGACCTAAATGAGAATTTTCTTTCTTTTTAACATTTTTTGATTTTTTTTTTTGGCTGATTATAAATGTGCTGCTAGCTTATTGTAAAAAGAAAAAAATGGTAATATGTAAAAGAATAAAGATAGAAGTCACTGTCTCTGGAAACCTATTTTGCAAACCTAGAATTTCGGTGTATGCCATTCTACATATATATGTACTTTTTTTTCCAAAAATGATACCAATAATGATAAACTAAATATTGGGACATTTTAAACTAAATATGAACATTTTATATATCCATGAGCATAGCTCTACATCATTTTAAATTATGACTATAATGAATATTTATAATTGCTTTCTCAGTATCCCCTGCACCCTGCCCCTGCCTCAAGCTTTCTCTTTTTCTTTTTCTTTTTTTTTCAACTTTTTAAATTTATTTTTGGGACAGAGAGAGACAGAGCATGAACGGGGGAGGGGCAGAGAGAGAGGGAGACACAGAATCGGAAACAGGCTCCAGGCTCCGAGCCATCAGCCCAGAGCCCGACGCGGGGCTCGAACTCACGGACCGCGAGATCGTGACCTGGCTGAAGTCGGACGCTTAACCGACTGCGCCACCCAGGCGCCCCTCAAGCTTTCTCAATAATAGCACCTACCCTGATTTTCCTTTAATAATTCTCCCTCCCCCTTTCTGGGCTATTAAATTTTCTTTAACTTTGACTTTTGACATAATTTCAAACTTCTAGAAAATTGCAAGAAGAGTACAAAGAATTCCTGTATACCCTTCACCCAGATTCCCCAAATGTCGACATTTTATTATAATTTCTTTATAATTCTCTGCCTGTTTTGTTTATCCAGATATCTATCTGTCTATCTATCTATCTATCTATGTAGAGTTTTTTTCTGAAGAGTTTAAGAGTAAGTGGCACATGCAGTTCCCCTTTGACATTTAAATAGGGCAAAAAGGAAGGGGATTTTGAGCCAAAGTGATATCGTCTGACTTAAGGATCAGCAGCACTTAAATGATCTGGCTGCTATGTTGAGAACGGAGTAAAATACAGCAAGCAGGGAAGCTGGGAGGCCCTTGGCCTGAGCAATAGGAAGGACAAAATCGCCACTTTCTAAGATAAAGAGAACTATAAGAAGAACATGTTTGGGCACAAATTAAAGGTTTGATGTTAGGGCATGTTAGATTTAAGATGCCTAATTAGTCATTGTACCAAACCCAGTTTAAAAACTGCCTCCCATTTGCAGAGTGGGTGTTCTGCTCTGATACTGATAACCCTCTAAGAAGATGGCCTGCACCTCCACCCCTGAGGCTGCAAGCCCACAAGACTGCAGGGACGGACTCCCACTCCTCCCGTGCTGTATTGTCTTAGAGCGTGGCTTCCTAGTGGTGGCTGCTGGAGAGGCTCAATGGTGCCACCTGGAAGTGTGGAGGAATTCATGCCCTTTGATAGAAACTGACCAGAGGGAGGGAGAGTCTGCAGAAAAGTCTTCCTCCCCTACCCCATGGTGAGGTGCGATGAAGTAGTCCATAGCACTCGCGCTCTGAACACAGTGAGACTAAGCAAACAGCTGTTCTGAAGCTGTGGACAGCTCAGTAACACCCACTTGTATTCTCCTCCCCTTCATCACCTCCCGTTTACCCTCACTTATCCTTTCCTGGGATTGCATCACCCCAATAAAGTATTAACAATAAGGTTTTTTATCTTAGGCTCTGTTTTCTTAGGAACCAAGACTAAAGCAGGCATCAAAGTGGCTATTCCTAGGATACATAAGGCCGCAGTTCAGAGAAGAGGTCTAGGCCGAGATACAGATTTTGCAGTCATAGATGGTATTTAAAGAGATGAGATCACCTAGGAAGAGAATGTAGGTAGAAAAGAAAAGGGATTTGAACACTGAGTCCTCAGGCACTCCAACATATAAAAGTCTAGAGACCCATGAGGAACTAGCACCGTTGAGACTGAGAAAAAACGCCCCACGAAGCAGAGAAAACCCAGGCATGTTGTTCTTGACGCCAAATGAAAATGTCAATTACGCAAAATACTGCGGCTGATGGCTCCAGTAATATAAGTCTAAGAAATGAGTATTGGAATCAGCAATGTGGAGGTTAGCAAACTTTACAAATATTTATGTGGATAAGAATTTGTATAACGGGGATACCTGCATGGTTCAGTCGGTTGAGTGTCACTCTTGATTTTGGCCCAGGTCGTGATCCCAGGGTGGTGGGATTGAGCACCCATTGGGGTTCTGCCCTGAGCATGAGGCTTGCTTAAGATTCTCTCTCTCTGCCTCTCTCCACCACTCGCTCGCTCTCTCAAAAAAAATTATTTTTAATTATATATGGTAATATCACACCTCTCATTCCTGATGTAATTTGTATTTTCTTTCTTTCCCCGTGCCCCTGCCCCCTCCATAAGTCTGGCTAGAAGTTTATTAATTTTATTAATCTTTTTTAAAAGTTAGCTTTTGGTTTAAAAAAATATAGAGAGGGGCACCTGGGTGGCTCAGTCGGTTAAGTGTCTGACTTTGGCTTAGGTCGTGATCTCAAGTTTGTGGGTTTGAGCCCCACATCAGGTTCCTCACTGACAGTGAAAAGCCTGTTTGGGATTCTCTCTCTCTCGCTCTCTCTCTCTCTCCCTCTCCCTCTCTCTGCCCCACCTTGATTCTTTGCATTCTTTCTCAAAATAAACTTAAAAAAAAATATATATATATATATATATGTTTTTTTCTCTTATTTTTCTATTTTATTGACTTGTAATCTAATCTTTGCTATTTCTTCACTTTTCTTTGGGTTTTATTTGTTCTTATTTTGGTTTCTTAAGATTTAAGTTGAGGAAACTGAATTGACTTATTTTTCTAATGTGTTTTATAGCTATAAATTTCCCTATAAGAACTGCATCCCATAGATTATTTTTTCAAATATTTCTCTATCCCTCCTCTCTCTCACCTTTGAGGACTCAAATTACAATTACACATATCAGGGCACTTGAAGTTGTACCACAACATGTTGATGCGCTATTCATTTTTTCTCAGGGTTTTTTTTTTTCCTGTTTTTCATTTTGGGTAGTTTCTATTGCTATGTCTTATATACTATACTTTTTTCCTTGCTTTCTTGTTTTATCCAGTTAAACCCATCTGTGCATTTTTTTTTTTTTTTTAATCTCAGACATTGTAGTTTTTGTCTCTAAGAAGCTTAGTTTGGTTGCTTTTTTAGAACTTGCATGTCTCGATGTGTCTCCACTAGCTTCTTGATCATATGGAATAATTATAATTGTCTTAATGTGCTTGTCTACTAATTCTTTGTCATTTCTGGGCTGATTTGATTGATTTTTCTTATTATGGGTTGTATTTCCCTGCCCCTTTGCAGGATTTATAATTTTCGATTGGATGCCAGACATTATGCATTGTGCCTTGGTGGGTGCTGGATATTTTTTACGTATTGTTTTGTTCTGGAATGTATTTAAATTACTTGGATACAGTTTTATCCTCTCAGATCTTGCTGTTAAGTGTCTTGTAGGGAGTATGAGTGTAGGATTCATTTTTGTCCACTAAGGAAGCAGGACCCTTCCTACTGTTTGAACTCAGTTTCTCAGCCTCAGCACTACTGATATTTAGCGCTGGGTAATTTGTTATGCATTATAGAATGTTTAGCAGCATCTCTAACCTCTACCTACTAGATGCCAGTAGAACGCATCTTCTCTGGTTGTAACAAACAAAAATGTCTCCAGATGTTGCCAAATGTCAGGTGGGGTGGGGTGGGAGGTGCAAAATTGCCCTTGAGCACACTACACTGACGCCTGTGATTGTTAGGTTTTCTACTCAGGTACCCTTTGTGAGTTCCACTGATTTTTCCCTCTAATCCTTTTGGATGGTTCTTCCCCACCTCAGGTAGTTTCCCTACACACACATGTGCTCATCAGTATTCAACTTGAGTAGATTTCCAGTGTTCTGTCTAGTTTTCTCCTATCTGGTACATTGCCCTGCAAAAGCTAGCCACCTTGGCCTCCCAGGATGCCTTGCTCCATCTTCTCAACTTAGGGAGCCTGCCTGGCTCCGCTTGAGTTCTCCTTCCCCATGCTGTGGCCTAAAAACTCTCTCCAGGTAGTTAACTGAGACAACCCACGTTTGCTTCATTTGTTTCCCATCTCTCAGGGATCCCCTCTCTCCCAGCCTTTGCAGTATAGATTTTGCAGCATTTGTTCAGGCAGGTTAGATCTGGGATCTTGGCCTAACAGATTTTGTGTGTTTGTGATTTAAAAACAAAACAAAGCATAATAGAAAAATCCGGGAGAGGAAAATCAAGAATGCAAGGTGAAGATTGTTGGGAGGAACATGCCTTGAGTAAGTGTGAGAGGACAGCTTAGATCCAGTGGAAGATTCAGGCAGAAGCACAGAGGATCCAAAGTTAAGAGGAAAGAAGGCATTAACAAACCAAGTTATAGACACTTTACTCTTTTCTAATTTGTTCTTCCTGTTGCAAATATTGGTGTAATAGGTATAGAGAGATCATTTTTATAGGTACATAGAGAACATTAAAATGTTAATAGGACTGTGGACTCATGGGTGACTTTTGGGGTGATTTTTATTTCTAACCATCAGAAAAAAAATTTTTTAAGAATTTAAAAAGCCAGGTAACTGGACACTTTGTTCTATTCTCAGGACCTTTGCCCCAAAATGGTTTCCCATCTTTCAAAGTCAAAGTCCTAGTCCTACCAATAGCTAACCAGGTCTTCCAGGATGTGGCCCCACTCTCCACCCTTACCCCATTTATTCCCTGGCTTCTTCACCTACTTGACCTCATTATTCGGCTTCAGTGACTCCACCCACTTGCCGTTATCTTGAACAAATCAGGGACTGCTCCCACATGAAGTTCTTTACACTTGCTGTTCCCATGTGTGGAACATCTGTCCTCCAGAATCTCTTGGCTTTTTGTATCATTCCTATCTCTCCTCGAATTTTTCTTTTCCAATTTATTTTCTCCATACTACTCATCACATGACATACAATATGTTTTTTTTTTTTTTTCCCCCTACTGCCATGTGTAGTTTCCACACATAGAAGCAATGGATATAAATTCTAACAACTAAGTTTTGGCCATTAGCAACTTCAAATCCCCAAGCCTGGCAATAAGATGAGGGCCCGAGAGAATGATGTTCGGGGGTGGCAGGGGATGATGGTCATAGGGAGGGGCTTCAAGAGTCATGTACAAGGGATGCTTTAGGGGAATGCCCCAAAAGCAATGGGTGGAGGTGGGTACAGCATAGACTCGGCAGTGTAGTCCCCAGTCTGAGTCCCAGGTTAATAAATCTGTACAAAGGATGGAAAATAAATGCCAAAGACACAACTGTGTGAAAAGCTTTTCATCCACAAACATTCCCAACACCAATGTTTAGATACTGTTGGAATGTAAAATGTTATGTGTGGTATAGAGAGAGTGGAGTAACAAATGGCGGAAGTTGACAAAGGCCAAGTCATGGAAGGCCATGCTAATTTTATTAACCTATATAATGCATAAAGTGTTAAGTCTAGAATTTAGAATTACAAAGCTTTTCTACAAATCAATAAGAAAATACAAATAACCTATATTAATCAGGACAGAAACCCAATTCAGTTATTTTAAACAAGAAAGGGACTTTATTGGCTCACAAAACTTTAAAGTTCGGAGGTAGGGCAGGCTTTAGGCACAGCTGGATCTAGGGCCTCCAGAAAAATGACATCGGAACTTAGTTCTCATTCCTTTCTGCTAGCCTCTGAATTTCTCCTCAGACTCTCTCCACATGGTGTAAATTCAGGCTTACGGTCCTTAGTTCGTGGGATCTCTGTAGAGCCTTCTTTCCAAGAGTTCCAGCAGAAGTTCTGTTGAGAGCTCGCTTTAGCCTGGCTTGAGTTACATGCCCATTCTTTAATCACTGTGGCTAAGAAGCTGAAGGACTCAGGAAGGCCAGACCTGGTCATGTACTCATCTCAGCCACAGGGAATGGGTTCCCCACAATAAATAAGGATTCTGTTACCAGAGGATGGGGAAAGAGATGCTGAACAACAACAACAAAAGACCCAACAACATATATCCACACATAACCCAATAGAAAAGCTGTAACAGGTAAAGGATATGAACAGTCCATGATAAAAATGGCCAATAAACTATGAAAATAACCTCATCCTCACCATTAATCAGGGAAATACAAAATGATTTTTTCTTCTTTTGCCCATCAGATAAAAAAAATTATTAAGTGTAGGTAAGGCTGTGTGGGGAAATGAGCACTTTCCATACATTTGGTGAAAATAAAAAGTTATGAAGACCTTTGGAAAGGCTAAGATGGGTCTATCAGGAAGCACATCCTTTGACCCAATAATCCACCTCATACAACTCCGTCCGAAAGAAATTCACACACATGCACAAAAATGTATGAAGAAGATGTTTACTTTGGCAGTGTAATAGCAAGAGACAAAATAAGGGAATAGTTAAATAACGGGATTTTCATAGTACTGGATCCTATTCAAATCAACCATTAAAGAAATTTAAAGACCTAAGGATTTGTTTCTGACACACCTGCCCCCCCCGCCGCAAAAAAAAAAAAAAAAAAAGGCAAGCTGCAGAAAAATCATATACGTGATCTTATTTATGTAAAAATAGCATTTATATGTGTATGTATACTCATATGGAAATGTATGGAAAGGGAACTAGATGGAGGTATATGAAACTAGACAGTGGAATGAGACTGGAAGCACTGGAAAAAAAGGGTCTCTCTTTGCTCTTCTAGTTGTGTATCATTTAAGTTTTATAAAATGAGATGGTAGTCATTTATTAAAAAAAGAAAAATGGGCAAAGGCAGTTCACAATGGGAAATGCAAATGGCCAATAAACATAAAAAGATGCTCCCCCTTATTAACAAAAAGAAAAATTCTGCCCACCAGAATGCTAAAAGTATTTAAGGATTCGGGGTGGGTGGAAGTGCAGGCAAACAGGCACTCAGTTGATGGAGTTGTAAATTGGTACCATCTTTTTGGTGATATTTCCCAAAATGTTAAACGTGCACATTCTCTGACCCAAGAAATCTATTTCTAGCTATTTATCCTACAGAAATATCCACACAGGCAGCAAAATACATGGGTAAGAATGTTAATAACTATGCCTTTAGCCATAATTAAAAAACTGGAAAGAACTTATTTTCCATCAGGAAGGGGCTGGTTAAACAAATTCCAGTATATTCATGCAGAGGAACGGTATGTAGCCATAAAAAAGCAGGTCTACATCCTAGTGGGAGGGGAGGCGAGTTTCAGTGCAGCACGTGTAAGATGGGGATAGGCACCTACCTCATACGGCTGCTGTGAGGGCTAAGAGTTAATCCGTGGTAAAGCGCTTCCAACAGTGCCCGCACACAGCAACCACAAGTGTCAACTATCAACACGTTTGCTTAAATATGTATTTGCCTAAGTCCGGAAGAATAGCAAACCAAGTAATTATTCCTTCTGAGTAGACTGTGAAAAGGAATGTCCTTTTTCATTTAACATTTCTGTACTGTAGAAAATGCAAATGAATATGTTTATTAATAAGCTTCCAAATTTGTTAACCATAAAAAAGCAGATTTATCAATCAAGGTTTAACAGCCATCACTCACTACACTGTGAAAAAATATATATTCCTGTAAGTTCACAGAACTACATTTGAGTTTTAACTCTAATTGGCCACATGCAAGTCACACAATCTCTGAATCTCCCTTTCCTTGACTACAAATCTAAGTGAGAGAGGCATAGCAACTGACCCAATGCCTGGAGTGCAGATTCTTTCCACACAACCCTCCCTTCAATTCACACCAACGTGATAAACATACTGTTCAACGATCGAGTGAATACCAACTGGGTGTGGATGTGGGGAGTTTAACCTCCAAGAAAACCAGCAGGAAATTCAGCAATAATGAGCAAATGCTCAGTAGCCATTGGGCAGTTATTGGCGGCCTGCATGCCGTTAACAATGACTGCTCTTTTAAGAACCAAACAGATGGCGCTGCTTGGTGACTGCCAGGTCACTTCATCAGAGGCTGGCCAGCCCCCAGAATTGCTAACCAGGATTATCTGTGTGGGTATACATGAATATCCGAAATAATAAATCACTGAATAGCAATCTTAAATCAAGTTGTCTAGTGGGGACGTGGACTAACAGAAGATGATGAGTACACAGATTGCTGCTTCCTTTTCCCTTACACCCTAATCCAGTCTTTTGGGGTCCAGCCCATTTTCCCCACAGAGCCTTGCCTTCGCCTCAGAATCCTTTCTAAACAACACACAGGGATCAGAGCTGGCAAGACAAACTTGTATCTGCCAAGTCTAACACTGCTTTTTCTAAGCTCTGACGTTATACCAAACATCTTTGGCATTTATGACAAATGTACCACAGGGAAGTTTCTTTATATATGCAAAAGAGGTAAGATCTAAAAAACAGGGTGAAATTCTAGCCACTGAGAGGATGCTCCCTTCTTACCTACTCTGATACAAGAATTCTGTCATCTCAGCAGAAGTATTAAAAATATGCCACCTCAAAACCTACTTGGAAAGAAGCCAGTTATAAATAAATAAATCAACTCAAGATCATTTTATCTTAGAGCGGAGGAGTTTATAGCTTTATTGGACATTGACTTGTTTCCTCTCAGCCACAAAGAGAAAAAGACCCAAACAAAAGTCCCTACATTTTCTTGTATAACTTAAAATACATTATATCATTACTACATATTTATACTTCAATAAATCTTAATCTATAAAGCACATTTCTTATAATTAATTGTTATCAGAAAATCTATAAACAAGCTCCATTCTGCCTCACTTTACCACCAGCTGGCCTTGCATTTATTACTATGTTTTTTAACAGGCTCATGCAAATCTCACCTTCCATTTTTTAAATTTGATCCAAGCACCAGATGTAACCAAAATCTCTGGAACTATGAAATCTTTTTATTCACATGGGTCATTTTCCACACAATTAATGCCCACTATAAAAAAGCCTTTTCTCATATTCTATACTTTAACTTCCAGAGTTTGCCACTAAACAGTAAAACCACAGTACTTGGGATTCTCAGCCAAGGAGTATATAAGCCTACTACTACAATGTATTACTTTTATACATTTTTTAAAATGTGTTAAGACTTAAAATTAAAAAAAAATAGTTCAATCAATTCTGATAGTTAATAAACTAGTTGTTAATAACCTATTATTTTTTAAATAGAACAATCCATTCAACTTAACATGTAAGTACAACCTCAATGCTACTAGAGATTGATTAGTTTTTTTAAAAGACCCACAAACCTCCAAACCATGATGGAGTATCTTGGACTCACCTCTGATGATTGCTGGAGAGCTGGCCAGCTCTCTGAGCTGAGTCTTCCTTTCCCCCAAAGACAACACCCTGGTAGGAGGACTATGGCTCCGGGAATCTCAGAGGTGACCTCCCCCAGGACTGCTCCGATGGAGGGAAAACAGCTCACTCACATGAAACAGCTTTAGACCAAACCCCCGATGATTTACAGTGGAAGAAACATCTACCTACCCATGGTAGGGTTACAGTATCTAGCACAGTGCCTCGTCGGTAGAAAATGTTTAATAATAAATGCATGGCTGCTTTGTTAGCCTGCTGTGCAACCCTTTTGTACCAAAGGAATAAACAGCCAACCTGATACTTGTTGCCCACCTGTCATGGACATTTCTGTCCTTCACCAAAAGAAAGGCAAAATAAATTAGATCTTCAAGTCTCTTTTGTTTTCTAAAAGCCAAGACAGACCATTACCCTTCTGTTTACATTTGCCCTTCAACACTGCTGTTCACTACAAATTCCTCCCTAGTGTTAAGATTTCTACTCTTGTAGTTTACAACTGCTTATTGTTCACTGTCCACTTTCTACCGATAACACAGAACATTCTCATTAGCAGGATGCCTTCAAATTACAGACAAGGTAAGTGTGTTTTGAGTTTTCCTGCAGGCAGATAATTAAATGGAGATAAATTCTTGATATACTTCAATTCCTGGATCATGGTATTTGTTTTATCTTCCCCAATCTAGGTGTCCCATTCACTTTTGATGTTTTATCACCATCACTTCTCATCTGAGTTTTAAGGCTCATTTTACTTTGAGGCTTTTGGTCATCCTTTATCTTCTATTTTCTGAATGCATATCCAAGTTAGGTAAAAGGAAGCAGAAGGGTACATTTTTAAAAAATGGTTTAGGTTTTCAGATTTTATAATTCCTACGTTGCCTTTTAATGTAGAAGGGAATGTATCCTTGCAAAGACATTTCAATGATCAACACAGAAACAATGTCTGTCTAAAAAAGAAACTTTTAAGGGACAAAGAATCAGGTAGTTCATTATTTGGAAAAATAATAAGAATATAAACATCACATGGAAGATTTAGGCATTAACACCTGAATTAAGTTTAAAATTTCAGTTTCTAGGCAGGTATGATATCATTTCTTTCACGGTAAAATAAAATAATGGTGGGTGAAGATTTTCTACATTTCCCAGTGGATTTTCTAACCGTCTATGTAGGGAAATAAAACTATTATGTATCATTTCATGTTTTCAATTTTGTCTTCATTTCTGAAGAAAAAGACCTGAGTGCTGATTTTTTTTTGTAATTTCTTAAACTTTCACAACATTCAGAAGTTTTTCTGCATTGTGTCTTCGCTGATGTCTAAAAAGATTTGAGCTCTGACTGTAAGATTTCCCACACTGAACGCATTCATAAGGTTTCTCTCCAGTATGGATTCTCTGATGATTAATCAGCCCAGAATTCTGGCTAAAGGCTTTTCCACATTCAAGACATTTGTAGGGTTTCTCTCCAGTATGGACTCTCTGGTGCTGCACGAGGATAGAACTTCTGCTGAACGCTTTCCCACATTCAACACATCCGTAGGGTTTCTCCCCGCTGTGGATTCTTTGATGGAGAATGAGGGCCGACCCCTGACTGAAGTGTTTCCCACATTCATCACATATATGTTGTTTCTTTCGAGAGGGGTTTCTTTTCCTTTCAAATCTGCCCTTGGGGAAACAGGCTTCTCCATACTTAAAGATCTGAGGAACACCTATATTGAGAGCGCCCGGAACTTCGTGAGATTCTACCGCTGAAGGAATCTCCTGCTTTGGAGCTAGGGCTCCATTTTCAGTCCTCCCATCCTCATCTGAAATAGAGACAAAATGTAAATATCACTCATTTCCTATTCTGGGAGGGAAGAGACCTGAAGAAAATTTTAGTAAATGTGAACTAAAAGTAAAGAGCTTGCATTCATCTAAAGACAGCAACCTGAAAACCAGTGTTAAGGTTGCCTACTCCAAAAAAGGAAATTAAATGACTGATTCTGAGGCTAAGGGGGTAATGGCATGCTCCCATAGTGAAGAACTAAACTGTTCTATCTGAATAAAAGTGGTAACAGAAGCAAGTGTGCTTTACAACACTCGTCAGAAAACAAAGGGCAGAAAGATGTGGCAGATTCTATATGACTGTTAGACAAAGTGCTGCAGCTAGGTCTGGATGAAATTTCGTAAGAAATATAAAAATTGCCCATTGGGAAATCCTTGTAATATTCTTTTGCTTTGAGAAAAGGAGAAATTACACCAAATCATGATGGTGTAAATAATAAGCGATCTGGCAAAAAGTGACTATTTCTGAAATGAGCAAGATAAGGCAGGTCATGGCCAACACTACACTAAGAGCAGAACCCAGAAGATGTCGTAATAAGAGACTGAGGGTAATAGGAGCTGAGGGTATTGTTAACTCAGGACATGACACTTACATTTAACAGACCCTTAGTAAATGAAAGTTTTCCTGTAAAATACCCTACTTGGTATTTGCCATGGTACTTAGTTAGGTGAATTATTATTTTTAAGCCTCAGTTAGGTAAGTCTAGTGAAACAAAAGCCTGAATTAATTACCAACATGAGGCAGTATCACCCACCCGCAGGACACAGTATATTTAAAGACTGTCCTGAAACTTCCAGCCTGTCAGAGTACAAACAGTTACTACAGGGTGAGCAGCAACAATTAGAAAATAAACAGTGAGCAAGTCTATAATAAATGATGAAGAAAGGGATAAAGTCAAGAAAGAAAACTAACAGAAAGACTGAAGGGTTGCAGGGGGTCAGGGAGGCCTGGAGACATGAACAACGGAGAAGCAAGTGTTAAAGTTATGTGGGGACAAATGGCACAGAAGTAAGTTCCCAAGCGTCGTAAAGACTAGACTGCTGAAATGAAGCTATTTACAAGCAAGGGAAAGTTATTCTAAAACTCAGGCAGGGGAGAAATTTTCTACCCAAGAAAATGCCACCTCCAATGACCAAGGATAGTGGTTCTCAAATTTCATTCCAGAGAACAATGTCCCATGAAACATGTAAAACTAACGGTTTTCAGCAGACGTCAGCCCCACCCCATCAGTTCTGGTTCACGAGCACTGGGATCTCGCTCTCCCTCTCCCTCCCCTCTCTCTCCCTCTCGAGAGTCCCCTCAGATGGGAAGAAAACCTGATGAGCCTCCATCTGTGGCACACACCAGCGTTACCTACAACTACCTCAAGGAAAGATTCCCAAAGCAATCTCAAAAACAAATATGAAAAAGAATCCAGCAGTTTTAGGAATATACTAGGTTGTATCAAAGTATACTAAGTATGTGGTGTCAACTGCCAATATACTGCAAAGACTAGTTTTAAGCGATTTGTTATAAATCTGAGCTCTTTATTTAATTCTTCTATACTTAAAGCATATTTTAGCTATGGAGCCTATTTCTGCATAAATACTTAGAAAAGGTGAAGAGTTTTACCCAAATACCATTTCTACAAAAGATGCTTCTTAGAAAAAAAAGACTCTAGGCAGGATGTTAGAGAAAAAAAAAAATGGCTAAAAATTTAGAAAAGACTTCAGCGGTGGCTACAAAAAGAATAGGTAGATTTGAAGAGGCTTCATCTAAGCTTATTATACCAATAGGATTAGGCAGGAGATTGAAAGGATGTGAAACAGATGGCAAGTAAACAATACTGAAACAGAGGGACCTCATCTACAGGTGGGTGCTGGCTCAACATAAGGCAAATGCCAATCTGAAATGGGGAGATCTTCAAGAAAGAGGTAAAAGGGAAGAAAAGGATGATGACGTAACGTCTAAGATTAAAAGACCTGAGGGCCCACAAATCAATTGTTGACTGTATACACAGTCTGTCTATGTGTACAAAATTAGGTTAAGGTGATTATTCCCTATCCCCTTTTGTCCAAAGAGTTCTGGACAAAAGGCCCAGACTCTCTTTCACCCTCCAGCCCACTTGAAGTTTTGGTCCTCACCACAGTGCCTTAAGGAATGGAGCTCCCAGGATGCCCACTTGAGCTGGTTCTCCACAGCATCCAGCTCAGAATTTGGTAATCCCTGAGCTTCTTCTTGAGATACTATCTCCTCTACTAGAACTTCCCGTTTTCGTCGACGGAGAGAAACCTGGAAAAAATAAAGTCTGGCTCAGCTGAGAAGGAATCTGATGAGATTGAGAATTAAAAACACATAAGAGAACCCATACAAAACATATAGTGCGGTGGTCTATATGACATAGCATAGCCAGAGGGGAGCAGTGCAGGGGCGGGAGGAATACACATAATTCTAACTTAGTTGAGTGGAATGAACTCAGCAGCCCTGCCTACTGCTATGCCAGTGCTTCTGCCCCAGAGAGTGACACAATAAGACTCACCGGCTGTCCAGGGTCATCTAGCTCACTCTCTAAATCCTCCAGCACTGTCACTGCCTCCTCTCCGTTCTCCGGATGATGCTCTCGAACCCAGGTCTGCAGTTCCTTGGGCAGGATGGCAACAAACTGCTCCAGCACTACCAGCTCCAAGATTTGTTCTTTTGTGTGTGTCTCTGGCCTGAGCCATAGACGGCAAAGTTCTCGAAGCTGGCTCACAGCTTCACGGGGCCCAGGTGAATCCTGGTATCCAAACTGCCTGAATCGCTGTCGGAAAACCTCTGGATCAGGAAGATGGTTCCAGGGGATGCTCGATCCCTCTTCACCATCAGGATCCTCCTCCAGCTTCACTCTCAGTATTTTTTCCTCTTCATCTGGAGTTGGGATTATAAGTATTGAATCTTCTTCCACGGACTGTGCAGACATCCTGATTTATAATACTTCAAGAAAAGTCAATCAAGGCAGGATACAGGCCTCAGGGAAATACCGCTTTCTTCACAGGCTCTCCTGAGGCACAAGGAAAAAAAAATACATCAACTACCAAATATCCTAAGAATCTGAACGTGTGCTGATAAAGGAAGTAAAAGATATTTGTTTTTCTTACCAGATTAAAAATTCCAATCAATAACCTACACCAGAAGTTGGCAAACTACAGCTCACAGCCAAACGTGGCTTGTTGCCCATTTTTGTACAATGTTTGTACTAAGAATAGTTTTCACATTTTTACATGGTTGAAAAAAACCACAAGAATACTTCATGACACGTGAAAATAATACAAAATTAAAATGTTTGCGTCCATAAATAATTCTATGTATTTGCTGACAGTTCACACTACAGTGATAAGAGTTGAACAGTTTCAACAAACACTACATAGTCTGAAAAACCTAATATTTACTACCTGGCCCTTTAGAAAAAGTTTGCCAAGCTGTGACCCACTAAATCAACAAACCTTATTTCATTAATCAAAAGAATCCAAGTAAGAACCAGTCCAACTCAATGTTTTCTAAATGCATTTGACCCTGGAACACATTATTTGCAACTCAGGACACCTGTAGGTCAACTCAAAAGCAAGGACTGCTTTTCTGTTATCTGCTTAAAATTTTCTTAACAAAATATTTTTTTAATGGTTAGGTTTTTTAAGAGTTCAGAAATATTTTTTAAGAACTCCCTGAACTCAAAATATATGTGAAAAAATATCCACTTGCTCAGTAACAGATCAATACTGAAAAAACTAACCACTAGATGCCACGCAATGCAAATATTCAGCCACTCACCACCCCCAGAACTACATTTAAATCTGTAATGACCGGCATTAATCACAGCAAACTCAGTGAATAAAAGGTACTCTCATAACATCTTAACTTCTTGCAGTGGCCCAGAGTCATCATCGCTCACTGGATGACTCACTGTTTCCCCAGCTTCTACCTTCAGGGAAATCTTGTGCTATTTCTGATCCTTTCCTTGTATTTGCACAGTCATGCCCATGCCATTGTTTACAACACATACTAGGAATGAACCACGCAGCTACTCAATGTATCTACTGAGGGCCAGAATCTGAAAACCAATGGTTTCAAAAAACTTCTTGTAACCCTCACGAGTCTAGTTATCACAAAAGACCTTATCACAGACAAGTAATGCAGACAGGTTTAATTAAGTACTCTGGAGTGTGGCGGCCTTCTAAATAGGGTTTAGCCAACAGATGAGTTGGTTCCTATTCCAGGATCCTACCTTATCAAAGGCTCAATCATTCTATAGAAAAGAAATTTATCTTCCTTTTACGTTCTCTTACTGCAGCCGGCCCTTGGGCCGTGAAGGAGATACAAGGTGGGCAGGCCCGCGATCCCTAGTGTTTGGGCGGGGAGCCGAGTCCCAGGTGATCTCCTCGCCTCACTCCGGCAGAGTTCCGCTGCAAACCCCGCCCCGACGTCCCCCAGCCCCTTTTCGCCGCGCTAGCAGCGGCGGATTTCGGATGACGGAAGGCCACACTGCCCCAACAACGTTGGGGCCGCGACGGATTTCGGATGACCGAAGGCCACACTGCCCCAACAACGTCGGGGCCACGGCACTTCCGCCCGCGTCCGGCGGTACTACAAGCCCCGACAGCCCCCGCGCAAGGCCCGCCCTCTCCCACCTCCGCCCAAAATGAGTCCCAGAACCCTCCGCGAGACACCAGGCCTCGAAATAGAACAAAACCGGCCGAGGGGGGAGGGGGGAAAGGCGAGGGTCGCGGAGGACACAGGGGATGGAGGACTCTCCGATGGTACTGAAAGCCCAATCTGGCTTTCCATCTACCTCTACCAGCCCCCCAACTGCTGTATACGGAGACAGCGGCCTGTCCGCGCCTCCCGGCAAGCCGAGGAAGGTCCCCGCCAGGCTTCTTTTCTGTCTCCTACCAAAAGGACTGCAGCCCCTTATCCCAGCGTCCCCCTCAACGCCCTTCCCCCATTCTCTCGCAAACCTCCGACTCGGGATCCGCAGCAGCTTCGCTGTCCAAAGCAGACGCAGAAACGCCGCTCACGAGCCGTTTCCCAGAAGCCCCCGGCACGGACTGCTTCCGGTCTGCGGGTCCCAGGAGGCGGGGAGAGGCGAAGCCCCGCGTTGCCATGGAGATGGGCTCCGGGCGGGGGAGGGGCGGTGCGACGACAATGACCGCTTTGAGACTGCGCTTGGCCTGGCGCCTCTCCTCGGATAGCCCAGAGTTCTGTGTTCCGTTTAAGAGACAAGGAAAAGAAAGGGAGAATTCTGCCATTAAGATAGTCTTTACGGATTCATAATCCGTGTCACAGGAGTTATTATCTCATGTGATCCTCGCAGTAGCCCTCTGAAAGAAGTAATAAAGGCTAGTATTTAAGAATGCTTACTACGTTGTACCAGCCACATATATTGTCATTTTCACAACAACTGTATCATGGTAGGAACTTTTATTATCCCCATCTCACAGCTGAGATAGATAATTGAGACACAAGTAAGTAACTTGCCTACAGCTCATAACTAGTAAGGGGGAAACAAGATTTGGCTCCCACTACATGTTACACTACTTTATTTTGACAAAATTGTCTATCAGGGAAACGAGAGGAGACTCTTAATGAAGAGTTTTGGCAGTGATCTCAGTGAATTTGCAGAATTCATGGTCCTCTTCTGACTTCGGGCTTGACATTTTATACCACAAAACAGCTGCTGAAGGTATCATTTAGAAAGTAAATCAGGAGCACCTGGGTGGCTCAGTCGGTTAAGTGTCCGACTTAGGCTCAGATCACGATCGCTCCGTATGTGAGTTCCAGCCCTGCATCGGGGTCTGTGCTGACAGCTCAGAGCCTGGAGCCTGCTTCTCATTCTGCATCTCATTCTCTCTCTGCCCTTCCCCAACTTGTGCTCTGTCTCTCTCTCTCTCTTGAAAATAAATAAATGTTAAAAAAACCAAAAGTAAACCAGCCCACTTCATTTCCCTATTTCAAGACCTTCAATGGATCCCCACTGTCTTAAGTATGACATAAAAACTCCTTACATTGGCCTGCAAGGCCTCTGTTGTCTGTTCCCTGCCTCCCCACTCTGACCTCAGTTCTTAGGTTCATTGTGACCCCAGATTCCTAGTCTCAGTGAAAGTCTCTCCACCCTTCATGGCACAGTAGAGTGATCTCATTTATTTATTCTCCTGTTTTTTTCCTTTTCTTTTTTCTTTCTTTCTTTTTTTTTTTTTTTTTTTTTTGTAAGTTCCGTAAAGGCAGGGACCTTGTTTGTCTTGTACACCACAGTATCCTCCCTAGTTCTAGGATGCTGACTGCCTGGTACATGGAGAACTCAATAAATATTTGTTGAATAAACGAATGAATTGTGGACTGGTCACGTTGCTGCTTTTGTCACGCATCAGAAACCACACAAAAGAGCCCTGTTGTTTAAGGTCTATGTTCAAAGCACAGGTCCAGCCTTCCAGAAGCATTCCAGGATTCTCAGGCTTCAGCTTTCTGCCTCATTCAGGCCTTCATAAAGGGCCCTCAGCCTCCACTGGCTTCGCGAATGAGAGAGCAAGTGAGCAAGCTGTTGATGGTATAGTACTGCTTTACACTCGGACTGGAACTTTGTCTCCCCGGCATGCCTACTAACTCTGGTGCCTCTTCTCTCCATTTAGGAGGCCACAGAAATCCAGCCATTTTACTTTCCTACTTGACTACTGCCACCAAGCTGCCTGTCTGCCTTTCCCAAACTTTCCTTCTTTTGTGACCCTAAAAGCTAGCTCAAGGCATTTTTTATTTATTTTATTTTGCTTTGAGAGTTTTTACATATAATTAATGTTAGAGGACAAAAAAGCTTAACAACATCAAACAGAAATAATTGGGGAAGCAGAAAGTGTTGTAAAATTTTATAAAACTCTTTGCCTGGGATTCGTTCTGTTATTCCTAATTCTACGGGTAAATGGAAACCACAATGAGGTTTCCCTTTCTAATTTACTCTAATTTCTAAGCCTCTAATGTCAAAATCTCTAATTTTGAGGCCAGTGACCCATAACACCCACTTTGAAATACCATCCTTCTGAGCCCCATTGTGTGGGCTCTTTCCTGAATGGTGGCCCCTGTTGCCATCTTAAAGATATAGTCAAGATAGAGCATCACATTCCTCTGAGAAACCTGAGTGTAGGGAATAGCTCCATGCCAGCGCTGGACAACCAGCAACATAGGTCACGTAGGTGAGGCTTGAACTGCAGCTGATTTGAGTCTTGGCAGAACACCTTGTGATCCTCCCAGAAGGTGAGAGCATGAGAAGCTTGCGAGGAGCTGCAGTAAGGCCATTTGCCACTCAGGTGTCTGTCTTCCAAGAAGGCTGTTGTGAGACAGGTCTTCATTGCTTCCTGGGTGGTGATGAGGCTTTCTGCCTCACCTGCCTCGAGTACAGCTGCAGACTATAAACAGCCTTAAATACAGCAGGGTTTTAGCTCCTCAGCAACAAGGTATTCCATATCTCATGTTGAAGTCATCTGACTCCTTTTGTTATCCTTTTGGTGTGAGACAAAAGCTCATGGGGAGTTGGTACCTCTTGGCTACTCTCGATTTGACTGTCTTTGCAAGTACTGATCTGTCTAAACTTAAAGAAGGCTCATTGTTTCTCTACCAGCCAAATCGGTTGACCTTGTTTGAAAGCATCTCATTCATTAACTAATGGTAAAGAAACAAACACAAGAACCAGATAGATACTACCTGGGTTCTAGAGACCTAGACGTGACTACAATGAGGTCATGATTCCTTCCTTTAACATTACTGTCTTGTTTAGGATATAAGCAAGAAAACAAGTATTTATAAGGCAATGTAGAAGTAATACAGTAGGGGAGCCTAGGTGGCTCAGTCGGTGAAGCGGCCAATTCCCGGTTTTGGCTCAGGTCATGGTCTCATATTTTGTGAGTTTGAGCCCCACATTGGGCTCTGCACTATCAGCATGGAGCCTGCTTGGGATTCTCTCTCTCTCTCTCTCTCTCTCTCTCTCTCTCTGCCTCCTCCCACTCTCTCTCTCTCTCATAACGAATAAATAAACATTTTTTTAATGAAGTAGAACAGTGAAAGCAAAATATGGCAAGGGGAGGGACACCTACATGAGACAGTGTGCTGAAAGGGAAGGGAGGAGGCACACAAAGATGGAGGAAGCAAAGTAAGAGAAGTTTTCACATTGGAAAGAAATCACGGACATTCAAATGTAGTGTTAATCAGATTTTGTTCAATAATAACCCTTTTTATGGGCACTTGGCTGGCTCAGTTGGTAGAGCATGCAACTCTTGATCTCAGGGTTGTGTCCCATATTGGGTACAGAGATTACTTAAATAAATCAACCAAAAAAAAAAGATCTTTTCTAGGCTTTTCTCTAACACTTATTTTGAAGCTCTCAGTCCTTCCCTTCAGCTCAAAAGTATTTCCCTCTGGGCATTTATTTTTGTAATGTTTATTTATTTATTTTGAGACAGAGTGAGAAAGAGAGAATGTGAGTGGAAGAGGAGTAGAGAGAGGGAGAGAGAGAATCCCAAGCAGGGTCCATGCTGCCAGCAAAGAGCTGGACAGGGGCTCAATCCCATGGAACTGTGAGATTATGACCTGAGCCAAAATCAAGAGTTGGATGCTTAACCGACTAAGCCACCCAGGTGCCTCATTTTTAAAAAATGGTTATCCCTCTGGGCATTTAAAATACACTGGTTAGGGGTGCCTGGGTGTCTCAGTGGGCTAAATGTCTCACAGTTATGAGATTGAGTCCCCACTCCAGCTCCATGCTAGGCGTGGAGCCTGCTTAAGATTCTCTCTCTCCCTCTTCTTCTGCCCCTCTCTTGCCCACACCCCCCCCGTCAAAAATAAAATAAAATACACTGGTTAAAGATTGCATTTTAGCCAATAAGGGCACTGCACCAGGAGTTTTTTGATTGCAAGTGGCTAAAAGCCTATAGCAGGCATTGTTAACTTCTTACATAAAGCACTCCCTATTACTTCTAATACACCCCATTTTTTTTATTGGAGGGGGACAACACTCTGCCCAGACATATGCAGTGATTGAATTAAGCCATCCATGACCATTCTGTTTCTCTTTGCCAGATATTCACTTCACCTCCCTGGCAGCTAGGAATGGCCATATGATTCAGTTCTGGTCAATGAGATGTAAGAGGAAGTAATTTGTGTTGCTCAACAAATGTATCTAATTCATGTAAGTTATCAAATTTATTGGCATAAAGTTGTTCATAATATTTCTTTAATATTCTTTTAATATCTATTGGACCAGTAGTGATATCCCCTCTTTCATTCCTAAACTTGGTAATTTGGGGGTTGTTTTTCTTTATCAGTTGGCTTCCAGTTCATCAATTTTATTAATTCTTCAAAGAATCAACTTTTGGCATTATTTGCTCAATTATTTGTTGTCTATTTCATGAAGTTCTTTTAAAAAAAATTAATATACAGTAAAATTGGCTTTTGTTGTGGCATATAGCTCTATGAGTTTTAACATATGTATACATTTGTGGAACTACCACCCAAATCATAATACAGAATAGTTCCATTATTCCATACAACTTCCTCAAGATGCACTCACAACTGTCCTACATTCCCTACCCAAACAACAACTAATTTATTATCCATCAAAACAGTTTTGACTTTTCCAGAGTGTAATATAAATGGACTTATAAAGTATGTCACCTTTTACATATCTTTCATTCAGCATTATGCCTTTGAAATTCATCTGTTATCGCATGTCTCAGTAGTTTTTAATTGCTGAGTGTAGCTGAGTAATATTTTACTGTAGGTATTACAGTTTGCTTATCCATTCAACCATTGAAGGACTTTTGGGTTATTTCTGGATTTGGGCAATTATGAATAGAACTACTATAAATACTCATGGGTAGGCTTTTGTATGTACGTAAGTTTCTATCTCTCCAGAGTAAATATCTAGAAAAGAGACTGCTGGATCATATGGTATTATGGACTGAATGTTTGTGCCCAGCCCCAAAATTCACATGTTGAAGCCCTAACCCCCAATGTGATGGTATTTGAAGATGGGCCCTTCAGGAAGTAAATGGGTTTAGATAAGGTTATGGGGGTGGGGTACTCATAATGGGATTAGTGCACTTAAAAGAAGAAATGGAGAGAGCTTGCTTCCTCTCTCTCTCTCTCCCCACCATGTGAGGGCACTATGAGAAAGTGGTCATCTGGAAGTCAGGAAAAGAACCCTCACAGAGAACCAAATCAGCTGGCATCTTGATCTTGGACTTCCCAACCTCCAGAACTATAAGAAATAAATTCCTGTTATTTATGCCACACAGTCTATGTTATTTTGTTATAGCAGCTGAAGCTAATACATCTGACCTTTTTCTTTTTTTAGTTTCAATAAATTGAATTTTAACTTTTTTTTTAAAAAAAGAAGCATTGAGGGGCGCCTGGGTGGCTCAGTCGGTTGAGCGGCCGACTTCAGCTCAGGTCATGATCTCGCGGTCCGTGGGTTCGAGCCCCACGTCGGGCTCTGTGCTGACAGCTCAGAGCCTGGAGCCTGTTTCAGATTCTGTGTCTCCCTCTCTCTGACCCTCCCCTGTTCATGCTCTGTCTCTCCCTGTCTCAAAAATAAATAAAACGTTAAAAAAATTTAAAAAATAAATAAATAAAATAAAAAAGAGGCATTGAGCCAGAATCAACAATATATGACACATAAAATATGAATCTGGAAAATAAGCATTAAAAAATTATATACATAAAAATCATATATATGTATAATATGTATAATGTATTTTTTATATATGGCTTTTTCCCCCTCCCTAGAAAATCTACCTAGAGAATAATGTTGGTGACCAATATGTAAAATGTGCAACTGCAAATATGTTGACATCTATGTTTAAACATTGTAATGAGTTAAAGGAGATTAATTAAGTTAAAGGAGATTCTCTGTCCCTAGAGAGAATGTATGAGTGTTTCACATGCTCCACATATTCATCAGCACTTGGTGTTATTTTTTGTTGTTGTTTAGCCATTCTAATATGTATGTGGTCATGTCTTATCATGGTTTTACTTTTTATTTATTTTTTTAAAGTAGGCTTCATGACCAGCGCTGAGCCCAAAGCAGGGCTTGAACTTATGACCATGAGATCAAGACCTGAACTGAGATCAAGAGGGGGACACTTAACTGACTGAGCCACCCTTGGATGCCGCTCATCATAGTTTTAATTTGCATTTCCCTAAAGTTTAATAATGTGTAGAAACTTTTCATTTGCTTGTTTGCCATCCATAAATACTCTTCTGTGAAGTGTCTGTTCAAGTACCCCCACTCCCAATCCACCTCTTTTAAAAAAATTTTTTTACTGATAAATTTTTGAAGTTCTATATATATTCTAGATAAAAGTCTTTTGTCTTATCACTTGCAAATCTTCTCCCAGTCTGTAGCTTGAATTTTATTCTTAGTAGTATGTTTTACAGAGAAAAATGTTAATTTTGAACTCCAATTCATCCATTGTTGTCTTTCACAGTACTTTTGGTGTCATAACTAAGAATACATAACACCAGGACATGAAGAGTCTCTCATGTTTTCTTCTAAAAAGTTTTATATTTTTATATTTAATATTAGGTACATGATTTATTGTGTATTAATTTTTGTATAATGTATGAATTATAAGTTGGGGGTTTACGTGGGGAGAGGGTTTGCATATAGATGTTCAGTTATTCTATTTGATAAGAAGTTTGTTTCAATTGCCTTTGCATCTTTATAAAAAATCAATCAGCCATATTTTTGTGGGTCTATTTCCAAACTCTCTAGCCTATTATACTAATCTATGTGTCTCTTTGCTAATACCATAACCTTGATTATGATAGCTTTATCATAATTGTTAAAAATCTGGTAGCATGAATCCTCCAACTTTGTTTTTTTTTTCAAAATTATTTCAGATATTTAGCACTCCATATAACTTTTAGAATTAGTTGTCTATATATATCTACAAAAATATCCTACTGGAATTTCTATCAGAATTACATTAAATCTATTGATCAACTTATGGACAATTGGCATGTTAATTATATTGAATCCATCAATCAATACATGATATCTCACCATTCGTTTTGATCTTTGATTTAAAAAATTTTTATTTTTAATTACAGTGTAGTTGACATACAATATATTAGTTTCAGGTGTATAACATAGTGATTCAACAATTATATACATGATGAAATGCTCACTTTGATAAATGTAGTTACCATCTAGTGTCATACAAACTTATTATGATAGTGTTGACTATATTTCCTATGCTTGATCTTCTTAGATTTTATTCATCAGCACTTTGTAGATTTCAGTGTACAGATCCTTCCCATATTTTGTTCAATTTATTCCTGAGCACCAACTGGTTTTTGGAGCTATCTAAAATGATATGTTAAAATATCTAGTTGTACATGGCCAATATTTATAAATATACAGCTGACCATTGACAACATGCATTTGAACTGTGTGGATCTGCTTACACGGGGATTAAAAATGAATAAATACAGCACAGTACTGTACATGTATTTTCTCTTTCCTATGATTTTCTTAATACCATTTTTTCTCTAGCTTACTTTATTATAAGAATACAGTATATAATGTATAAATTTGTGTTAGTTGACTACATTATAGGTAATTCTTCTAGTCAAAGGTAGGCTATTAGTAGTTACATTTTTGGAGAGTCAAAAATTATATATGGATTTTTAAAATTTTTTTTTAATGTTTATTTATTATTAAGAGAGAGAGAGACAGAGCATGAGCGTGGGAGGGGCAGAGAGAGGGAGAGACACAGAATCTGAAGCAGGCTCCAGGCTCTGAGCTGTCAGCACAGAGCCTGACGCAGGGCTCAAACCCACAAACCGTGAGATCATGGCCTGAGCCAAAGTCGGATGCTTAACCAACTGAGCCACCCAGGCACCCCTACATGTGGATTTTTGACTGTGCATGTAGTTTGGTGCCCCTAACCCCACATTGTTCAAGGATCAACTGCAATTGATTTTTGAGTATTGACTTTTATCCTACAACCTTAACAAACTCCTGTATTAGTCAAGGTTCTCCAGAGAAACAGAAATAGGATCAATTTATAACATATATATAAAGAGATTTATTAGAGGAATTGGCTCATGCAGTCATGGAGGCTGAGAAGTCCCACAGTCTGCTGTCTGCAAACTGGAGAACCAGGAAAGCTGGTGATATACTTTCGTCTGGTTGCTGTACTAGAGGCAGGAGAAGATGGATGTCTCAGTTGAAGCAAAGAGAGCAAATGTGCCCTTCCTTTGCCTTTTTAGTTCTGTTCAGACTCTCAAGGGATTGGATAATACCCACCCATAATTGGTGAGGGTGAACTTCTTTCCTCAGTCTACTGACACAAATACTAATCATCTAGAGATACCCTTACAGACACACTCAGAAATAATGTTTCATCAGCTATCTGGGCATCCCTTAACCCAGTAAAGTTGACACATAAATTAACCATCACAATTCTATTAGAAGCTTTTTTAATAGATTCAGTGGAATTTTCTCTGTGGATAATCATGTTATCCACAAACAGAGAAAGTTTATTTCTTAACTTCTAAACTGTATTACTCTTCTTTTTCTTGCCTTATTGCACTGACTAGGACTTCCAACACAATGCTGTGTAGGAATGGAAAGAGTGGACAAACTTTCTTTGTTCCCAGTCTTAGGGGGAAAGGGATTCAGTCTTTCATAACTAAGTATGATAATGACTATGTTTTTTGTTTTGTTTTGAGACTTTATATATTTTTAGAGCAGTTTTAGGTTTACAACCACATTGAGAAGGAGGTAGAGAGGTTTTCCATATACCCCCAACCTCCACACATGCATAGCCTTCCCCATTGTCGACACCACTCACCAGAATGGTACATTTTTTTACCAAGGACGAACCTATATTGACACATCATAATCACTCAAAGTCCATGGTGTACCTTGGGGTTCACTCTTGGTATTGTACATTCTATGAGTCTGGACAAGTGTATAATGACATATCCATCATTATGATATCTATATACAGAGTATTTTAACTGCCCTAAAAATCCTCTGTACTTTGCCTATTTCATCTCCCCTACACCAGCAACTACTGATCTTTTTGTCTCCATAGTTTTGTCTTTTCCAGAAAGTCCACTATATAGTGGAATCATATATATGTAATCTTTACAGATGGACTTCTTTTATTTAGTCATATGCACTTAAAGTTTCACCATGTGTCTTCATGGCTTGAGAGCTCATTTATTTTTAGCACTGAATAATATTCCATTGTCTGGGTGTACCACAGTTTATGCATCTATTCACCTACTGAAGGGATACCTTGGTTGCTTCCAAGTTTTGGAAATTATGAATAAAGCTGCTACAAACATCCATGTGCAGGTTTTTGTGTGGACATACATTTTCAACCTCTTTGGATAAATACTGAGGAGCATGATTGCTGAATCATATGGTGAGAGTATGTTTGGTTTTGTAAGAAACTGCCAAAATGCCTTCCAAAGTATCTGTACCATTTTGCGTTCCCACCAACAATGACTGAGTTCCTGTTGCTCCATACCTTCACCAGCATTTGGTGTTGTTGGTGTTTCACATTTTGGCCATTCTAGTTGGTGTGTGGTGAACTCTAGGTTTTTAACAGATGCGCTTTATCAGTCTGGGGAAATTACCTTCTATTTGTAACATAAATGGATGCTGAATTTTCTCAAATACTTCTTCTGCATCAACTGATATGACAATGTGGTTTTTCTTTTTGAAATTTACTAATCTGGTGGATTACTTTAATTTTTGAATACAGGGTCAACCAGATAGTCCTGGGGTAAGTCCCACTCATTCCAGGTGTTTTATTGTTTTTATACATTGCTGAATTCAATTTGATAACATGTTGAGGATTTTTGTGCCCACATTCATTAAGGATTTTGTTTTTCAATCTGTTATTCTCCCTGTTGTTTACATTGGGTAATTTCTGCTGGTATATTTCATCTGTCAGTTGCATTCTTCCGCTGACCTCATCCAGTGAATATTTTGGTTGTCCTATTTTTTCAGCTGTGAAATTTCCATTTGGGTCTTCTTTATATCTTTGATTTCTTTCCTGATGTTTTCTATCTCTCCATTCATTCATTCTTTCTTCTTAAGCATGGTTATAACAACTAAAGTCTTTTGCTGACAATTGTAACATGTGTGTCATTTAGACAGTGGCATTTGATTTTCTTTTTCCTTGAAAATTGAGATATTCCTGGTTCTTCCTATGCCTAATAATTTTGCATTATATCCTGCACATTTTGATACTATGTTATCAGATTCTGGATATCTTTTAAACCCTAAACAGAAAGTTGATTTGTTTTAGCAGGCAGTTGCCCTAGGTAGAGTCAGGCCCCAAGTTCTGTGAGGACTGCCGTTCCAAAGTCAGTTCAGTTTTCAGACATTTCCAGTCCTTTGTGCATGCTCCCCAGTGGCCAGTCTGGATCTGGGAAAGTAGTCTACCCTGGAGCTCAGTTCTCAGTGCTCTGCTATTGAGGGTCAGATCCATGCATGTGTAGTTTAGAGGCAAGTAGAGGTGTTCATCCATTACTTTTGGGGACTACAATTGATCTCTTTCCTCTTTGCAATAAACTCAACATTTCCTAGCTCCCTGAAGCCTCCCTTCATAGTCTTCCAGCTACAAAGCTAGGGTTTTCTGTTTCCTTGCTCTGCTATTTACTTCTCTCAATTGTATCTGCATCCTGGTTCAAGCAACGATAGGAAACAGAGAGAAAAAAAGCCATTGGGATTGGCACCATACTCTTGGAACCAAAGCTCCTCAGATCAGAGAAGGGCTCCCCTCCCTCTGAGTTTAAGATGACTTCCCTGTGACCCCTGTCCTTGCTGTGTTGCTGCTGCCGCCATTGTCATAGTATTGCCTGGAAGGCTACGATAGGAGAGAAGTCAAATGAAGAAAAAGAGATATGGGTTTCCCCCATTGTTTCTGACCTTAGGAGCCCCTTTCTTTGGCAAGACACAGAGCACTTCTCTTAGAGTTCTTCCTGTTCTCTCACTGCGTGCACTTCTGGGTTTCAGGCTGCCTTTGAGTCTAGGCTGGGAGATACCAAAGTGAAATAAGGGTAAATTCAGTGCAGTTCAGGGGAACTTCAGATTCTCATCTTCTTCCCCAATCTGCTTGCTGTTATTTACTTTGAGGAGTCCTCAGGGAGCAGCTGCTTCATGCATTCTGTCCCAGATTCTGTGGGAATCTCTCTGTGGAGAGAGAGACAGAGTGGAATGTGCTTTCTCTACCTTCTTTAGAACCGAGCTTCTATTCTTATTTTTTTTTATCATTTTGTGCCTTCTACTTATTTGGCTTTAAATTCCTATATTTTTTCCCCTAGATTCTTAAGGTAGATAATTAGGTCACTGAATTTAAACCTTTCTTATATTCTTTTTATTTTTTAATTTTTAATTTTTTTTTATTTGAGAGAGAGAGAGAGTACACAAGTTGGGGCGAGGGGCAGAGGGAGAGGGAGAATCTTAAGCAGGCTCCATGCTAAGCATGGATGCAGGGCTTGATCCTACAACCACAACCCTGGGATCATGACCTGAGCCCAAATCAAGAGTGAGCCGCTCAGCTGACTGAACCACCCAGGCACCCCTTAAACCTTGATTGTTTTCTAATGTAAGTATTTAAAGGAATGGTACCTCAGGACTTGAGTCCTGTTTCTAGGTAGTTTTCCTAGATCCTTCCTCCATGTGTCGGCTTCATCTGCCAGCTATAGCAGCAATGCCTGCCATCATAGCCACAACAGCATCTGGAGATAGAAAGGTATCATCACTTTTATATGTCTCTCTTTTAGAGAAAGCAAACTTTTCTGGAAACCATAAAACAGGTTTCCCCTAGCGTCTCATTGACCCAGATTAGGTGATATGCCCATTCCTAAATCAGAATTACTTGCAGGTAGAATAGGATTACCATGACTGACTTAGATTAATAATTTGGGGTTGAATGAATATTGAGAAGTCAAACTGTATGATCACTTAGGTGACAAGACTGCTAATAGGTGATGAATAAAAGCAAAGTTTAATGGATTAATCCAGTTCTAATGCAACCTACTGACCTGTCCAAATGGAGATATTCTACTTAGAGTCCTGACAACTCCTTCTGCCATGTACTAGAGTCAGCCAAGTTGCATAGGAAAAGATAGCAGATGTTTACCTGCTGATCATTAGCTCAGACACTAGAGTTCCATGTGTTATATAAGCTGCCAACCAATGTCATTCTAGCCTTTAAATAAAAATAATCCTTCAGTTGTAGACAAACTAGTTAATCTGAGCTAAATTCAAATTCAAGTAAGATTAAGAGACCCAAATGAGATACATACATTAGGTAAAACTTCAGGAATCAACAATTAATTTTGCATATAGCTTTATACAAGGAAATACTTTGAATTCAAGATGGAAATTACAACTAATTTTAATATTATTTACTAGCCATCCAGGATTTGTCTATATGGTCCATCCAAATCTTCTTCTAAGGCTGCTAGTGTAGTCTCATCCTTGCCTGTCCTCAACGTTAGTGGAAAAGAGAACATTATTTGGGCTTACATTCAGTCATCCTTTCACCAAACACTTGTCTGGATTTTATCTCCCAGGTCCTCCGCCTTTCAACAACATTCATTCCATAGGGTTTTTACTTCTACTTTTGCTAGAATATGAACTTTATTAGGGCAGGAATTATATAAAAGTAATCTCCTCTTTGTTTCCCCCAATGCTTTTTTTTTTAATTTTTTTTTTTTCAACGTTTATTTATTTTTGGGACAGAGAGAGACAGAGCATGAACGGGGGAGGGACAGAGAGAGAGGGAGACACAGAATCGGAAACAGGCTCCAGGCTCTGAGCCATCAGCCCAGAGCCTGACGCGGGGCTCGAACTCACGGACCGTGAGATCGTGACCTGGCTGAAGTCGGACGCTTAACCGACTGCGCCACCCAGGCGCCCCTGCTTTTTTTTTTAAATTGTGGTAAAATATACATAAAATTTACCATTTTAACCATTTTTAAGTGTACAATTCAGTGGCATTAAATACATTCATAATGTCATATAACAATCATACTACCCATTTCCAGAACTTTTTAATCAACTCACACAGAAATTCTGTACTATTAAACAACTCCTCATCCTCTTCCCCCAACACTGATAACCAATAGTCTATTTTGTCTCTATAAATTTGCCTGTTCTACACACCTCATATAAATGGAATCGTACAATATTTCTTTTTTTGTGTTTGGTTTCCTTCACTTAGCATAAAAGGTTTTCAAGTTTCATCCATGTTGTAGCATTATCAAAGTTTCGTTGCTTTTTAAGGCTGAAAAATATCCATTATATACATATATCTCTCACATTTTGCTTTTCCATTGATCAATTAATGAACACTTGGTTATTTTCACCTTTTGGCTACTGTAATACTGCTATGATCGGGGTGTTCAAGTATCTGTCTGAGTCCCTGCTTTCAGTTCTTCTGGATATATACCTAGGAGTGGAATTGCTCGATCATATGGTTATTCTATGTTCAGCTTTCTGAAGAGCTATAAAACTGTTTTCCACAGTGACTACACCATTTCACATTCCCATCAGCAATGCACAAGTGTTCTGGTTTCTCCACATCCTTGCCAACATTTGTTACTTTTTGTATTTTTAATCAAAGCCACCTAAATGGGTATGAAGGGATATCTCATTGTAGTTTTCATTTGCATTTCCCTAATGATTAGTGGTGTTGAACATCTTTTCCTGTACTTATTGGCCATTTGTGTATCTTCTTTGGAGAAATATCTATTCGTGTCCTTTGCCCATTTTTGAAATGGATTGTTTGGGATTTTTGTTGTTGTTGTTGAGTTGCAGGGGTTCTTTATATATTCTGGATATTGATCCCTTATCAGATATAATTTGCAAATGTTTTCATTCTACAAGTAATTAAGTGCCTGTTATGGGTCAGGTACTGTGCCAGATGCCTCTGGAACACCAGTGAATGAGTCAGTTCATTCTTTCAAGAAACATAAAATAGCAGGGTCAACACAGAAGCAGATATAAGTGTCCGTTTGGTGGGGTAAAAAGTTATCACAATTCTTCTCAAATATGCAAAGGAAAATGGAGCTAATTTCTTTTTTTTTTTTTCAACGTTTTTTATTTATTTTTGGGACAGAGAGAGACAGATCATGAACGGGTGAGGGGCAGAGAGAGAGGGAGGCACAGAATCGGAAACAGGCTCCAGGCTCCGAGCCATCAGCCCAGAGCCTGACGCGGGGCTCGAACTCACGGACCGCGAGATCGTGACCTGGCTGAAGTCGGACGCTTAATCGACTGCGCCACCCAGGCGCCCCGGAGATAATTTCTTATAACTGATGTTTTTACTTCTTGAATCTCCACCCCATTGGGTGGGTGGTGGTGGTAGTGGAAGGATTTAATTATTCATTTCATTTTAAGTTCAACTCCCTAACATGGCTATTCCTTGCTCTGCCCTTTTCTGCCATCTGGATACCTGGGAAGGGGGTTTCACTCACACTAGGTGAGGTAGTACTATAGATTAGGTCTCAGTTGGGCTTGCTGTCCTTTTCTAGTCTCCAGTCTTCACAGTTGGTCTGCTGTTGTGCTTGCTCATCAAATTTATAGCAACCAATGATCTGTTCTTTTGACTAGGTGGGAAGCCAGTATCCCTTCCTTTGTGATTTGTCCCCACATCAGTTTTAACCACCCTGCAAGGTATGGCTGAGACTCCCAGCTGATTCTGGGCCCACTGGGTCCTGCAGCTCTTAGTGATAAGATCCACAAAGTTTGTGCAACAGTCCCAACTCTCCAGGTGGTGCAATCAGCTCTTTTCCAAGGTCCCCATTGGGCATGGAGATGTTAGCTGGTAGAGGCCCTTTGCCTAGCACTACAATGCCATTTTTTACAATAGTTCAGTGTTGGAAAATAGGAAGTCTCTTCAGCAGTTGCTTTTCCAATGCAATCAATAGGAAGGGGGTGCAGTCCTCTCCCCTTTCAATCCCCTCTGGCATTTCTGCAGGGATTGGCTGCAGAGATGAAGGGACACCTGTGTCTGATCTCTTTGCCTCATCATTACCAGGGGCAAGAGGGCTTTTCATTTATCTCATGTCTTCTTTCTTCCCAAAGTATCATTCCTCCTCCTCCTCTTCTTTGGGACCATATTTGCAGCTTGATATTTTAAAAATATTTTGGGTAATAAATACCAGTAAGAACAGACTGCTATGTAACAAATAGAAGGGTGTGGTAGTGGTCCCCAGCCTACTCTCAGAGTGTTAGGGTAGGCTTCCTGGAAGAAGCCTAAGGTAAAATCTGAATACATAGGAGTTAAGTGCAGCAGATGTTAAGAGTTCAAAAGGAGCACATGCAAAGGCTGGAGGCAGGAGAACTTCTGAAAATTCAGAATATCTTTGGCATAGAGTATGAAGGCAATAGCAAGAGATAAAACTGAAGAGGTAAGCTGTGGTCAGATCATGAAGAGTCTCAAAAACTTTTAGGAGCTAACTGTATATTAAAAGCAATGGGAAGCGTATGTTTTGAGCAAGGAAGTGACATGATCAAGCATATGTTTTTGAAAGATCATTTTGGTTGAAAGAAATGGAAGCATATGAAGTCAAAGCTAAGTCACTTTGCTCCCCCTCACTCAGGGATTAGCTACCATCTCAAATTTTGTGGATGTACCAGAAAAGTATAGAGTTGGAGGGTCAGTCACATCACCATCTTTAAATATTGAAGAGATGCATTCTCAAGGAAGGCAAAGGATGAAGAAATAGAAGAGGGGATAGGTAGTTACTAATGGCAGCCAAGGTCCTTCAGAGGTGAGAAGGAATGACGAGGGGCCAGCGAGACCCCTCTTTCATTCTGAAGATGGGAAATGATGGGCGAAGTGTAGATAGGTTGGCAAATTTGATGGCAGGGAGTTTTTTTAAGTTATTTTTCCCCCCTGTAATGCAGGAGGCAAAATCATAGCCATCTGCCCATGAAGAGGTGGCCAAGGAGTATAGTAAACATTGTTGGCTGACCCATTGTCATTCCCAATCCCCACCTGTTCTGCTGCTTCCCCTCTAGAGATTGAAAACCCATGCTTTCTGAAACACATTTGCAAAAAGGAAACATAGCAGAATTTTGCTGGGGATTCTTGGAAAGCTTTTACTTTTCCTAGTAAAGGAGATGGTCATTGCTGGAGCTCCACTTCCTTTTTCTTCCTGACTTGATCCTGGATGTTATTCCTGAAGCTCTCTTGCCTGATAAAATAAACATGAGGGAATGACCAAAGGGCAGAGACCACATCCAGACCAGTTGTTGTTCAGCTGCTGATTGACAGCCAGCATCAACTAACCTCCAGCTTTCTGGTTACAAAACCTTATTTGTTTAAACCATCAAAGGTGGATTTTGCATCCAGAATCATTCCTGATACAGGTAAGTTTAAGGACAATGATAAACATGTGATCTGGTTTCATGTAAAGAGAGAACATAGGCTTATAGCTAACATTAAAGGCCAAGATGAAGTTAAATTCTTAAAAATACCGATTTCATTTGGGAGTATTCAACATCTGTGGGAATTAATCTAATAGGGGTGCTAATATTGTGCTAATTTTAAAAATCAAGGTTAGCCGAAATCATATTAATTCTCCATTTAAATAAACTAGCCCCTTCCACTCATTAGGTGACTTTTTAAAAAATGTTTTTAATGTTTATTTATATCTGAAGAAGAGAGATACAGAGCATGAGTGGGGTGGGGCAAAGAGGGAGACACAGAATCCAAAGCAGGCTCCAGGCTCCAAGCTGTCAGCACAGAGCCAGACACGGGGCTTGAACTCAAAAACCATGAGATTATGACCTGAGCCAAAGTCAGACACCCAACCGACTGAGCCACGCAGGCACCCCTAAGTAAGTGACTTTTATAAGTGCAAGATCACTCAGTACACAGCAACAGTCTTAAAAGTTTCGTCATGAACTTAGATGATATGACTCATACCACCTTCTTGTGGAGAAATTCAGATTACTCACAATACAGGGAATACAACCTTTTAAGGTTTATGGCAGCACCAAGTGAAGACAACTTCCCTCAGAACACTTGATTAAGATTCTGTCATTTTATTCACATAGTAACAACAAACTCTTTCAATAATTAAGCAATAATTCACAATACCTATTTCTGAGGCATTTGCTGCTTTAATAGATGGCTTGTTCCTTTAATTATGAACAGAATGAGCCCAAATAAAGACTCCTACAGTTTTAATAACTGAAAATATACAAAACCCTATATTCCTATTAACTACAGCTACAAAGTATAATCACTATCAGAAAATTCTGTAATTACAATTTATATTCACCTCTCTCCTTACCAATCTTATGTTATTAATATTCTAAGTAGAGCATAGTAATCCCATATTTGGGTCTGGAGTTACTCTAAGCACTATATATGGTTGGATTTTCTGATAATGCAATGTTTATACTTCACAAGAAACCCGCTCAGACAAAGAAGTTTACTATGAGTCCCCTCTTCCCTTCTCCTGAAGACTTTCATTTCTGATGTTTGCTTTCCATATTGGGTAACTGTGGCACCACAAAAAACATTATAATGCATGTATTCTTGTAATAGTTTTATCAAGAATCTCTAGAAAAGGAAACGTTATGTTGTACACTGTCAGAATAATTTTAATAACATACAAGTCAGTCATTTTATTTTTAAACAAGAAATCTAATTGATTTAACTATGGGTAAAACTCAGTGGACTCTTAAATTTTTTTTTTTAACGTTTTATTTTATTTTTGAGACAGAGAGAGACAGAGCATGAATGGGGGAGGGTCAGAAAGAGAGGGAGACACAGAATCTGAAGCAGGCTCCAGGCTCTGAGCCGTCAGCCCAGAGCCTGACGCGGGGCTCGAACTCACGGACTGTGAGATTGTGACCTGAGCTGAAGTCGGACGCTTAACCGACTGAGCCACCCAGGCGTCCCTCAGTGGACTCTTTAAATTGAAATTTGGTAATGTCTTCTTTTGTACTGGAGCATCAAAACCCAGGGTCTCATGTCCTGACAACCGGTCTACAAACAAGCCTTACTAAGCATGCATAAGACCCTGAAAAGGTTGTCTTGTGATGCCTGAAACATATTCACAGCTGATTTATGCCAGAAAGGGGGCCATGAAGAACAGTGAAGGATAGTGGTTAGTTGTTAAGGGTTTCCTTTTCCTTTTCCATGTAAGCTGTGGTACTTCTCCATCACACGCCACACTTGCTAATATTTGTATTGTATCAGTCTTAATGGGACAGTATTTTCATCTCCCTTTTTTCATTTTAAGATGATCATGAACCTTATATGAGCACCCACAGATAGCCCAATTTATTAGTAGAATGTTCCTTATGTAGAATGTTCCTAAGACATGTAGAGCCATCTTAATGTTTTCACAGGTTTATTTCCAAATTACATTGTAAAGGAAATTATTTATTTCCTACATAGGAAACTACTTAGTATCATCAATAGTATATAGGCTTTTGTGAATTTCCATAAGAGATTAAGTGCCTTTACTCATCTGCCTCCTAACAATGAACCTGGACATTTCAGCCTAGGTCTGAAGGTATCAATTCTTTTGAGTTTCCTCAATCCTATTCTCATATTTTGAATCTGGTAAGAGAACAAATGGTAAAAAATTTTAAAATGCTCTAATCTTTGGTCTGAAAACTCCAATGCTCAAGTTATGGAATAGAAGAAAACACTTATCTTGATACTGATTCCTTCTCAACAGGGAAAATATGTTTGTCTAAAAAGAAATATACTAGTTTATTACTTGTGTTAGTAATGGAAATAGAATATGTTTGGGAATATCTTTTCAAGCAAGAGCTGCCCTGGGGATGGAAATTTGAATTCAGCTTTAGAATCTCAAACATCTGGATTGACATTGCTTTCTGATAAGCAGAAAAGCAAACAATGTTGATAGAAGATATTCTACATTCTCTCCTGTAGCTCTTATGACTTTTGAAAGCAAACCAGTGCCCACTAAAAACTACTGAAATTCTAAAAGAGTGTGTGTGCTTTCTGTCTTATCCTGCTGACAAAGCTCTGAGCAAATGCTTTGATTCCCTTACAACACTGATGGGACTTTTTCTTTAGTGTGTCTTTTCCTATGTCTGAGAAGATTTGAGCTCTGACTAAAGGCTTTCCCACATTCATGACACTTGTAGGGTTTTTCCCCAGTGTGAGTTCTTCGATGCTGAATCAGGACTGCACTTCGGCTAAAAGCCTTCGCACACACATCACATGCATAAGGTTTCTCTCCACTGTGGATTCTATGATGTAGGATAAGGGCTGAGCTCTGACTGAAGACTTTGCCACATTCATCACACTTATGTTGTTTTTTTCCAGAAGGCTTTCTCTGTTTTCTTTCAAACCCATTATCTTGTTCACAAGCTCTTCTATACGTGAAACTCTGGGAAGCATTCATATGAAGGGTGTCAGAAATATTGTAAGGCAGTTCTATGGCTGGAGGAGTCTTTTGCCTCGAAGCCGAATTCACATTGATAGTTTTGCTCTCTTTAGCTGAAATAATATAGAGAAAAGCAATTTCACTCGTTCTCTGTTCAGAAAGAAAGGTAAATTGAATGATCCAAATGAAATATATATGGATTATTTATTAGCCAGCATGCCTGTAAAACAGCATCACAGTGTGGAAGATGAGGATGCTAAGACAGAACACATTGAGAACATCATAAAGCAAGAGGGAAAGCTTTACATACTGAGGAGACAGTCAACTATCAAGATGAAAAGCACCATGCAAAAAGTAGAATGGTGAGTAGAGGTAAAAAGATATATCAGAGACTGAAGAAAATCTGGAAGAAAAGAGACTACAAGATAAGGAATAATGGGAGAAGCAGAGAAACAAGCAGAAGAGGAGACAAATGTGGCAGTGGGTAGTAATAGACAAGACTTAGTGCAAAGGTCGACAGAGAGAAGTTTAATAATGAGGAATGGAATGAGGAAAGCCAAGGGTCAAAAATGAATACAGAAAATAAGCTCAAAAAATAAAAATTAGGGGGAAAAGGGGGGAGAGTTACGGACTGAGATAACAGACACCTCAAACAAATCAAGGGTAGCACAAAGCACCCATTTATGAAAAACCTCTACTCTTGTATGTATTTTATAGTACTAGTTGAATGGCATTATTACTGGTTTAAATAGAAATCATTTTGTAAATGGTAAGGACTGTCTCAAATTCACTTCTGATACCTCAAACTCTAAAGTGACCTCAATGTCAAAATCCAAGGATGTCCACTCTTGTCACCTTCAGTTAACACAGTACTGGAAGTCCTAACCACAGCAATTAGACAACATAAAGTAATACAAGGCATCCAAATTGGTAAGGAAGTAAAACTCTTACTATATGCAGATGACACGATACTATATCCAGAAAACTCTAAAGACTCCACCAAAAAACTACTAGAAGTGGTAAATTGAGTAATGTTGCAGGATACAAAATCAATGTACAGAAAGCAAAAAACGAAATTAAGAAGACAATCCCACTTACAATTGCACCAAAAACAATAAAATATCTAAAAATAAACTTAAAGAGGTGAAAGACCTATCCTCTGAAAACTATAAAACATTTGATGAAAGAAATTCAAGATTATGCAAAGAACTGGAAAGATACTCAGTGATCATGGGTTGGAAGAACAAATATTGTTAAAATGTCTATACTACCTAAAGCGATCTACAGATTTAATGCAATCCCTATGAAAATACCAACAGAACTAGAACAAATAATTCTAAAATTTGTATGGAACCATGAAAGACCTTTAATAGCCAGAACAATCTTGAAAAACAAAACAAAACAAAACCAAAACTGGAGGTATCACAATTCCAAAGTTCAAGTTATATTACCAAGTGACAGGAAAACAGTATGGTACTGGCATAAAGGAATGAAGCTGGACCACTTTATTACACCACACACAAAAATAAATTTGAATTCGATTAAAGACCTAAGTGTGAGACCCACAACCATAAAATTTTGAAGAGAACAAAGGCAGTAATCTGACATCAGCGATAGCAACATTTTTCTAGAAATATCTCCTGAAGCAAGGGAAATAAAAGCAAAAATAAACTATTGAGGCTACATCAAAATGAAAAGTTTCTGCACAGCAAAGGAAACAATCAACAAAACTAAAAGACAACCTACTGAATGGGGGACAATACTTGCAAATGACATACCCAATAAAGGGTTAGTATCCAAAATATATAACAAACTGATTCAACTCAATACCCAAAAAACAAATAATCCAATTGAAAAATTGTCTTTTGCCCAGAAGACATAAACAGACATTTCTCCAAAGAAGATATACAGATGGCCAACACACATGTGAAAAGATGCTTAACATCACTCATCATCAGGGAGATGCAAATCAAAACTACAATGAGGTATCTCACCTCACACCTGCCAGAATGGCTAAAATCAAAAACACAAGAAACAAGTGTTGGTGAAGATGTAGAGACAAAGAAACCCTCTTGCACTGTTGGTGGGAATGCAAATTGGTTCAGCCACTGTAGAAAATAGTATGGAGGTTCCTTAAAAAGTTAAAAGTAGAACTAGCCTATTATCCAGCAAATGTACTAGTGAGTATGTACTCAGAGAATACAAAAACACTAATTCAAAGGATACATGCACCCCTATGTTTAAAGTAGCATTATTTACAATAGCCCAAGTATCCACCAATAGATGAGTGGATAAAGATGTACACACACACACACACACACACACACTAAAATTATTCAGCCAAAAAAGAATGAAATTTTCCCATTTGCAACAACATGGATGGAGCTAGACAGTATAATATAAAGCGAAATAAGTCAGTCAGAGAAAGACATGATTTCACTCATATGTGGAATTAAAAACAAAACAAATTAGCAGGGTGGGGGGGGGAAGAGGAAGAGAAAGAGAGAGAGAGAGAGAGAGAGAGAGAGAGAGAGAGAGAGAGAGAGAGAGAGAGAGGCAAACCAAGAAACAAACTCTTAACTATAGAGAACTATAGAGAACTTACCAGAGGGGAGGAGGGTGGGGGAATGGGAGAAAAAGGGGATGGGGATTAAGGAGTACACTTATCATGATGAAAGATAAATAAAAAACAAAACAAAAAATGTAGAAAAGGCCTCTGTGAGGACACTCGGAGGTAGAACATAGTCCTTGCCAACTCTGAGATCCTAAAACCTGGCTTTAAGGCTAATTAATTTTGTAGTCACTGCCACAAAAAGCTGCTGAAGCAGGGATGGTTCCCTCTTGATCCTGATGGAGTGTGAACAGACTTTCATTTTTCTCTTAGTTAAGCCAACACAACTGCTAGACTGGAGGTGTTAAGTCCCCGGCACAAGCCTCTTGGGAGCGGGTACTTATCCATTAAGAGAAATATTTTCTAAATCTCTATATTTCTGTATTTTATTTTTCCTATATTTTCTTATTAAAATTCTCTTGGAAAAACTCTAACCTTACTTAGCTGATCAAACCCCGTAGAACAAGGAAGCAGTGCTGGGGGGAGAAGGGGAGATACTCCCAGTTGGGGTTTCCCTTTTCATTTCTGACTCCCATTTTATCCAGCATGATCATCTAGAAGGAAGGTCTCTGCTTAGGTATCACTCATCAAAGAGGGCTTCTCCACCACTTTATTTAATAAGACTCTGTCCCCACTTTATTTGATAATACTTATCCCCCTCATTTTGCTTTGGTTTTTCTTTCCATAGCACTTATTTTTTTAGTATCTGCAATGGAAAAGCTATGCTAGCCATTTTGAAGCACTTTTGTAAAAGGTGATGCAAAGAATTCTTCTCAAAGCTAGAGCAAACAATCCTAAAATTTATATGGAACCACAAAAGACCCCAATAGCCAAAGTAGTGTTGAAAAAGAAAACCAAAGCGGGAGGCATCACGATCCCGGACGTTAGCCTCTACTACAAAGCTATAATCATCAAGACAGTGTGGTATTGGCACAAAAACGAACACATAGACTACTGGAATAGAATAGAGAACTCAGAGATACCCACAAATGTATGGCCAACTAATCTTTGACAAAGCAGGAAAGAGTATCCAATGGAAAAAAAGACAGTCTGTTTAACAAATGGTGCTGGGAGAACTGGACAGCAACATAAAGAAGAATGAAACTGGATCACTTTCTTACACCACACACAAAAATAAACTCAAAATGGATTAAAGACCTAAATGTGAGTCAGGAAACCATCAAGACCCTAGAGGAGAAAACAGGCAACAACCTCTTTGACCTCAGCCACAGCAACTTCTTACTTGACACGTTTCTGAAGGCAAGGGAAATAAAAGCAAAAATGAACTACTGGGACCTCAACAAGATAAAATGCTTCTGCACTGCAAAGGAAACAATCAACAAAACTAAAAGGCAACCAACAGAATGGAAGAAGATATTTGCAAATGACATATCGAATAAAGGGTTAGTATCCAAAATCTAGAAAGAACTTACCGAAACCAACACATGAAAAACAAATAACCCAGTGAAGAAATGGGAAGAAGACATGAACAGACACTTTTCCAAAGAAGACATCCAGATGGCTAACAGACACATGAAAAGATGCTCAACATCGCTCGTCAGAGGAAAACAAATCAAAACCACATTGAGATATTACCTCACACTGGTGAGAGTAACTAAAATTAACAACTCAAGAAACAAAAGATGTTGGTGAGGATGTGGAGAAATGGGAACCCTCTTGCACTGTTGGTGGAAATGTAAACTGGTGCAGCCACTCTGGAAAACAGTGTGGAGGTTCCTCAAAAAATTAAAAATAGAACTACCCTATGACCCAGCAACAGCACGACTAAGAATTATCCGAAGGAAAAAAAAAATAAAAATAAAAATAAAAATAAAAAAACACAATTATCCAAAGGATACAGCAGTGCTGATTCATAGGGGCACATGTACCCCAATGTTTACAGCAGCACTTTCAACAATAGCCAAATTATGGAAATAACCCAAATGTCCATCAACTGATGAATGGATGAAGAAGATGTGGCTTATATATACAGTGGAATACTACTTGGCAATGAGAAAGAATGAAACCCTGCCATTTGCAGCAACGGGGATGGAACTGGAGGGTATTACGCTAAATGAAATAAGTCAGTCAGAAAGACGATATCTTATATTTTCACTCATGTGGAACTTGAGAAACTTAACAGAAGACCATGGGAGAAGGGAAGGGGAAAAACAGTTTCAAACAGAGAGGGAGGCAAACCCATTAAGAGACTCTTAAATACAAAGAACAAACGGAGGATTGATGGGGGGGGGCAGGGGGAAAGGGGAAATGGGTGATGGGCTTTAAGGAAGGCACTTGCTGGGATGAGCACTGGGTGTTGTATGTAAGTGATGAATCGCAGGAATCAACCTCCAAAACCAAGAGCACACTGTATACACTGTACGTTAGCTAACTTGAAAACAAATTATATTAAAAAAAATAATAAAATAAATAGAAAATTACTTCCGTTAACAAATACCAAAAAAAAAAAAAAAAAAAAAGTGATGCAAGGAGCAACAGAGGCCAGTTTAGCATGTGAGGGAGAGAAAAATATTCAAATTCGAGTCACCACAGGAGGGCAAAGTCATCTTAGCAGCAATATGGCAATTATAGTACTAGACGTCACCAGTAACCAAACAAGAAGAAACAGAATATGATGAGGTAGACTGTGACTTTATGGTCCCTCAGAAGGGCCCTTAGGAGCTGCCTGAAGGTAAAACATCTGAGAACAAGGCCAGTTTGGTGCCCTGTGGACCAACAGTGTTTGCTCCTGCTTCAGTTAGAGTAGCTGTGTTTTCATCTGTTTTACACGCTGGAACTCCATGTAAAATTTCATTTGAGAAAAGGGTCATGCTTCTTTTTCTTTTTAATGTTTATGAGGTGGGAAAGAGAGGGATGGAGAGAGAGAGAGAGAGAGAGCACATGGGGGAGGAGCAGAGAGAGAGAGGGACAGAGGATCCAAAGCGGGCTCTGCGCTGACAGCAACAAGCCTGATGTGGAGTTCGAACTCACAAATTGTGAGATTATGACCTGAGCCAAAGTCAGATGCTCAACCAACTGAGCCACCCAGGAGCCCCAAAAAGGGTCATGATTCTTAAAGAAAGGTTTGAAAATCCCATGGAGATGATGTCAAGGATTTAAAAATCTGAAAGATATTACAAGACTCTATGAGTAAGAAACAAGAACAAAATACTGAGAGTGATCATTAGCACAACATATAATGGAAGTTCCCACGTGAAGAAGAGGCAGGAGGGGAGATCTGAGACCTCTTACAGAGAGTAGCTGAGATGTGTGTGGGAAGGTGAGAGGCTACCTTTTCCTCCCACCATGAACTGAATCCTGCCCCTCACCTTTTTGTCTTGAGTGAAACTCCTGTGATGTTAATGGCAGCTGCTTCTTAATGGGCTTGATCTGGCTATTTGGTGATTCCCGATGAATTTCCCAAGGTGTCAACTTCTCTGCAAGCATGTCCTCATTTTGTCCAAAAAACACCTGAAAGCAGTTAGGCATACCTGAGGCTGAAGAAGAGACCCACGTTGGGACTTTGAAATAAAATAGCAGAGAAAAAACTATGTAGAAATATCCTGGGACGCAGGAAAAGGGAGGAAGAAAGCACAGCCGTGTTCAGTTTTCTGGCACAGCTGGGAGTACATTCACCACCCAACATGTTTCGCGTGTTCAGTGGGAGTACAATTTGAGAGCTCTACCCCAATAATGGCCCAGAGCTTCTAACCCAGCCTGGTTGCCCATCCATGCCTGATGCCTTTTTACCTGCTCAGTTGGCCCGTCAAGCTCTTTCTCCAGCTCCTCCAGCATAGTCACGGCTTGCTCTCCGTTCTTGGGCCGGTGTTCTCGCAGCCAGGCCTGCAGCTCCTCAGGCAGGATGGCCAGGAACTGCTCCAGCACCAGCAGCTCCAGGATCTGCTCCTTGGAGTTCACCTCGGGCCTCAGCCACTGATGGCAAAGCTCCCGGAGCCGGTTCAGAGCCTCCCGGGGCCCAGGCGACTCCTGGTAGCCAAAGTGCCTGAACCGCTGGTGGAAGGTCTCTGGGCTGCAGGAGGTGCTCCAGGGGAGGCTGGGGTCCAGATCACAGATCTGCTCTTCCTCTTCCATCTTCACTATCACAATGCTGTCAGACTCCTCTGAAGGTTGTGGATGGAGTGAGGACTTTCTCAATTTTGCAGACATTTGGACTGGAAATAAATAAGTAGGCTTTAATCTTCAGGGAGGTGAGCTTTCCTTAAGGACACTCCTTAAATACGATTAAACAAACAGGTGGAAACAAGACACAGACACGTTTCTTAGAAATACAACACTGGGGGTGCCTGGTGGCTCAGTAGGTTAAGCCTCTGATTCTTGATTTCAGCTTAGGTCATGATTTCAGGTTCGGTTTGTGAGATCAAGGCCTGCAGAGTTGGCTTGGGATTCCCTCTCTCCCTCCCTCTCTCTCTGCCCCTCCCCCTTGCGTGCTCAAAATAAACAAACTTTTTTTTTTTTTAATTTAAAAACAAAGAAACATAACACTGTTACAGAAAGTACTGCCCTTAATCTTAACATAAACCATGCTTTCAAAGAATACTTCCTTAAGAGAATTGAAGAGCTAAGATGGAATTCATATGTATGAGTAATTCCCAATTTATTCTGAAAATCTTGCACATAAGGCTGACTAAATATCACAATAAGAGATCAGCCAGGATTGTGCAGGAACTCCTGGAGAACAGAAATAAGGGAAGCTTGAGAAAAATTATGACTCTGGGGCACGCTCAAACAGCCAATTAATTTTTTCTAGCCTGTTGCAAAGAGCATTAAGAAATAGTCTCATGAGAGAAGTATTCATGTGGATTTCTTTTCAACACTTACTATTAAACAGTATTAAATAAAACATTAAGTTTAATACTATTGAACAGCATTAAAACAATACTATTTTGACATTAAAGGAACTATTTAAAAGAAAAAGTAATTGTACATTCCCTAATCTTAATGTGCTTCTATTTTTTCATATTCACTTCTACTTCCCATCCATAACATCTGTATTATTTACCTATCTCTTTAGTGTAGAATATTTAGGTTGTGTCTAAGTTTGACTACCATAAATAATGATGGGAGGCACATTTTCAGGAATATATTTTTCTCCTTTCAAATTATTCAAGGATATCCCAAGGACTTGGCTTGCTGGGGTCAAAGGAGAGCGGCAAATGTCTTGCTAGGTACTATCAAATGAATTACTGAAACGATTGTTCACCAATTCACAATGTCAACAGCAACTCAGTGATGTAATTCCTCCAGGTATCATGAGCTTGTCAGCAGGAAGGGGGTGGAAAGACAGTTCTAGCACTATATGCATCACTGATCACTGATGGCTGATTACAAAATCTTATAGGTGACCCGATTTTTCTTTTTTATGCAGTTGACTTGAACAAGACCCGTGGCTTCTTAAAACTCTAGCAGGTGAGAGACAACGTTACGAAGTAAATAGAAGAACGTTATATACACTGACTGCTATGCAGCAAATGATAACAGCTGACACAGAGTATTAACCACGTGCCGAGCACTGTTCTCAGCACCTTAAAGAGAAACTCCTTTAAACCTTCTCGAAAGTCCTGTACGCTTACTTCCATGCCTGCCTTGTAGATGAGGAACCTGCCAAGCTCAGGTAGAGTGACCACGGGCAAGGGGGCAAGGATGGGGCCTGATTCCGGGCCATCCACTTACCCACAGTGCTGGGTGGTCAAGAGGCAGGGGGCAGGGGTCCGGGTGCCGAGAAGGAGCAGCAGACCCAGATGCTCCTGCGCCGGGGAGAATCTAAGGTCGAGACCTGGGCGGCGGGAAAGGTTGAGGCCATGAGTTCGGACGCCGTCTGGGAGCGTTACATTGAGGGACTCTAAACTAAAAGCCTCTGGAAGTCACGGAGAGAGTGGCGGCCAGCACGCATTCTGCCTCTTCAGCACCTGCAGCCGCGTGCCACCTCCACAGCTGCTCTCGGCGCTACACAGGAGACTGGGAGACCGAACCGCCAACACACGCGCGGGCCTGTGACCAACGGGCTCCCTCCCTGGAGGGGAGGCTTCGCCGAGAGCCCGGAAAGCGGGGTGCTACGGCGGAGGACCGACGCTCACGCCAGCACCCCTCCTCCAGCGGGGCCGAGTCGCCGCAGGTTGGCGCCGGAGGGTCTCCGGACGCGTAGCCCACCTGCCCCACACCGCCCACGCCTCTCCCGCGCGGGGCACCGGCCCCGCGAGACCGCGGGCCGCGCGCGGGCGTTGAGGACGCTGCGCGGAGGCCAGGTGAGCGCGCGCCGGCGGGGAGCCGAGAGGGTTCGGCTGTGGCGGCAGGCGCCGCGGGGCTGCACCGGGAGGACGAGGGGAGGGGGGTCCCGGCGCGCGGCTAGGGGGCCTGGAGGTGCAGGACCGGCCAAGGGCCGAGGGAAACGCCGGGGGGTGACAGGAGCGGGCGTGAAGAGGGGTTGGGCGGCGGGACGGGCTGGGAGGGCGGCCTCAGGGTGTCGTCGAGGTCCGCGCCACCTCCTCCCAAACCCCGGGTGAGGACGCCTCTCCATGCAGCCTAAGGGTTCAGAGGGGGCCTCGGCTCTCACCTCCCGACGGGGAAGAGCGACCCCGCGTTTTCCGGAAGATGCCGGGAAAGCGCCCGGTCGGAAGCTGCTTCCGGTCCTCGCGGCTGGGTTGGGAGCCGGCCCGGGTTGAGGGAGCGGTTGCCATGGAGACGAGTCGCCGCCGCAGGAGGCTTTTGGTGAGGCGACTTCCGAGTTAGCGGAAGGGGATAACCCCGACGGTTGGGAATGCGACTGCTCCGCCTCCCGCTTCACAAAACCCGGGGTGGTTGTTTTTCAGAGTGCTTCTACTTAGGTTATTCCATTTACTTTTTCATTAACCCAGTAAAGTTATTCCCACTTAACAAGAAATAAGTCCAAAGGTTTCGTGACTTGCCCAAGATCACAGAGAGGAAAGACTCCTTAGCGTTCTGCCTTTCAGTTCAACCTGCCTCTGATACCATCCGCGCTACTGGGGTTGATTGTACTCCAAGTAGTACTGTTTTAAGGAAAAGATTTGACGCCACCCCCGCCCCCACCCCGCTCTTTCACGGGAGAACCGAATGGCCCTTAAAAAGGGGACAACCCACCTACACACATATTTTGGCACCAATATATACGTATATATTTCCTCAGATAACCTTTTAAGTAAATTTAAAAATGTGAGGCCACAACCCCACATATTGGCTTCCTCTTCCACCTACTTTCCATAGGGACTCTTGGAAAATGTAGTTGTAGAGGGAAGTAGGGAATTAGGGAGAGAACAGAGACGCTTGAAAACCACTTGGTAATAAACAGCAATAAGGAAAAAAAACCCACACCTTTTGGGATGACCTCTCCCCCCCCCCCCACCCACCCCGCCCCGCGCCAAGTATGCCCTTACCAGAGTCCGAAATGATGAGAGAAAAGGCTGCTTTATTCCAACTGTACCAGACCTAAGGGTTAGGGGAGAAACTTGTCGCTTAGTTAATCTACAATGACATTAAATTTGAAGAAATTCTTGCACCAATAGGAGACTTTCACAGGATAAGAAAATTTGTTGAGGCAGCTACTAATACAAATAGCAAGACAGTCCAAAAGTGCAGAAGGGAATGTGTTCACTCTGATGGTGGGTAGGTTAAGTTAGTCAAGGCAATGAGGCATCTGAAACAGGAGCAGTCAATTTCGGACAGTGGTGTGAAGTCATAGAAGGTAGTTTAAGGAGAAAATGGACAGTAATTGAAGGCTGCAAAGAGAATAAGGAACTATTCTTGGGTTTGAATTCTACCAAATACCCAGATCATCCCAGAAGATGAAGCTAAGGAAAAAGTAAAAGAGTGTTTATGAAAAGTTTCATAGTGTAAGGGGAGCCTGGGTGGCTCAGTTGGTTAAGCCTTATACTTCAGCTCAGGTCATGGTGTCATGGTTGGGGAGTTGCGGGGTTGGTGAGAGCCCCGCATCTGGCTCTCTGCACTCAAGGCTTTCTGCTGTCAGTGCAGAGCCTGCTTCGGATAGAGTGCAAAGTTAGCAGAAATCAGGTCCTAGTAGAAAGATCATCTGCTAAGTACCAGATGCGTGATACTCACTGAGAATTCAAACGTCAGACACAGATTTTTGCTCTTTAGGAACTGATAGGCTAATAAAGAAGAATGGTATATAGATTGACTATTCTAAACAACATGGTAGCTGTTCTGATGGAGCTAACTACAGGATACTATAAAAGCACAAAGAAGGTGTTGGGGGGAGGGTGGAGAGAGTGGGATTGGAGTTGTTGGGGAAAGCTGAGTGCCATGTAGTCGAAACTGAGGGACCAGTGAAATTTTATATTTGCTGGGATTGAAGGATGGCAGGCCATGAGTGGCTAGGGATGAGGATGAAGAAATAAGAAGTTTCAAAAGATGTGGCAGGCCAGGTAAAAGGCTATGAACTAAAATTTTAGTCAGGGTCTTCTGAAGTAAAGTCTGCCTGAGTAGTAAAGAAACTTCAGGTTTCTGAAGTAAAGTTTGCCTGAGATTCTTAGCATAAACCATTTTACCAAACATTCTGAAGATGCTCAGACAACCCAAAGATAATATACACCTTCCGAGTATGCATTCCTTGATGATCAATAAGCACTGGGTTCTAACTCCCATTCCCCAGTGAATGATCTGCTGCTGAATAAAGTTTGAGCTTTAAGTAAAGATTTTTCAAGAAAATGTCCCCAAACTGAAAGACGAGTATTCACAGATTAAAAGGGCCAGCCCTTTGCATGCACCACACAAGGGATGAAGACCTGTATCATTCTGGAATTTCTTAAAATACAGGACAAATTTGAGATCCTAAAAGCTTCCAGAATCTAAGGAGCTGCAAGCTAAAATTTGAAAAACAAGATGATTATTAGACTTCTCAGTCTAGAAGATAATGAACAATGCCATCAGAATCTTGAGGAAAATTAATTTCCAAATTAAACACAGCTGAATCATATTCAAAGTAGGAATAAGGACATTTTCAGACATGCTAAGTGTTAAAAAAAAAAAAAAAAGTTCCCTCCCATGCATCCCTTCTCAGGAGGCTACTGGGAGTCTGCCCTAAAGAGAGAGTAATCCAAGTAAGACAACACGGATAGGGGATTCAACATAGTAGGTAATGAGGGAAATTCTTGAGAGGGTGATAAAGGAGATCCCAGGAGACAGATTTGGAGTTAAGAAGTAGAGGGATGGAGTGCTCAAGGCACATGCCTCAATGGGGGAATAATAGTGCAGATAGAGTACTGGGTATGTTTGTTATATTCCAATGCTGAGAGATTGATACTTCAAGTTGAAAGTTAGTGATTCTGGCAGGATAAGTGATTAATAGATAGAAGACGAAGCAAAGGGCAGAAGCAGCACCCATTTATCATTAAGTTCAGGCAAACAGAATGGTGTGCAAGAAATTTAGGGTACATGAGAAGGCTTAGCTATGGATAATGCTTACATAGTCATTATAATATGAACACTGAAATTTGATCTAACCAAGTATATTGGGAGGTTTGGGGGAAAGGGAGGAATGATAATTCTGTGTATGAGGGAAGTGTGGCTGCATAAGAGAGCTAAATCCTTACATTTCATAATATGAACTTAATAATATGTAAAAGTGAAATATGAAAAGAAATAGCTGTCTTAAATTATTTAGAACATGTAAGTAAATCCCCATAGAAACAGCTATAAGAGTAGAAAGGGGATGTAGTCCTGCAGAGCAGGACTTAGTGGTGGAGGGCGGAGGGGACTGCTCTGGTCCATTCTAGGTCTTCTAGACCAATTTGAATTTTTAATTACATATACTATAACATCAATTATAGAGAATAAACTATAATTGCACCTCCTGTTCCCTTTAAGCCTTTTTTATTGAGTTTATTTATTTATTTTTGAGAGCGAGAGAGCAAGTGAGCAGGGGAGGGGCAGAGAGAAAGGGACAGAGAGAATCCCAAGCAGGCTCCACGCTGTCATCACAGAGCCTGATGGCAGGTCTCTAACAAATGAACTGTGAGATCAGGACCTGAACCAAAACCAAGAGTCAGACACTTAACCAGATGCTTAACCGATTGAGCCATCTAGGTGCCCCAAAAGGTTATTTATTTTTGGGAGAGAGAATGAGCAGGGGAGGGGCAGAGAGAGAGGGGGACAGAGGATCCAAACAGGCTCTGAGCTGACAGTGGAGAGCCTGATGTGGGGCTCGAACTCACAAACCATGAGATCTTAAGCTGAGCCAAAGTCAGACACTTAACCGACTGAACCACCCAGGTACCCTCCCTTCAACCCTTGTATAAAGAAGCTTCCACCCTTATCCATTCACTGTCTTCCCTACTGCCATATATGATTAACTTACTTTCATCCTTCTCAGCATTTCACATTATTTACAACAGTACTTCTTCCCCTTTGAATTTTGTCCTTCATTACTCCTCTGTCCTTCTAAACACAGTGGTTCTTCTTGTTCTGCAGTCCCACATACAATTAGTGTTCTTGTTCTGTCTTTGGTTCCTGCACTTTTCATGTTATAGGCTCTCTTTGGGCCAGCTCATGTACTTCCACCTATAAGCCTTTAATTACCAACCCTGAACTAACGAGTACCAATTTATATCTTGAGACCGATCCTCTTCTTGAGCCTCTTCCCCATAGAGGTGACTTTATGAAACATGACTACTTGTTTGTTTCACAGGCACCTTAAACTAAATGTGAGTTCTTCTTCACTTCCTCTACACTCGCCTCTTTTTCCTCCTTTTCTCCTGGACTAGTACCATGATCCCCCCAGTAGAAATCTGGGATCTTCCAAGATGTGTCTCTTTCACTCATGTACATATCAGACAGGATCTGTGTCCCATTCATCCTTGTGTTCTCTGTGTCATTTGTTCCCTTTAACATAATTAGGACATTGATCTCTAGTTAATGTATGCTCCATAAATATGTGGATAAAAAGAGGATCAAACTGATAAAAGGGGCAGTTTCTGAAAATTAACAAAGACTGTTCAGATAGATTTAAAGGCTTAGTAGTTACCAGGAGGACAGATAATCTGCAAGAAGGAGAGCCCATTGGATCAGAGAGCTGCTGCAGGTAGATACATTGCAATAAAAGCATAATGGCTCATGACATTTTAATATGAAGAGATAGAGATAATAAATTTCATACAGTACTGAAAATCCATATCTGGTGCAACAGTAAAGCCTAATAAGAAGAGAGATCTGTGGTACAATTTCAGAGTCTGCTATATAACCTTGGGTGTTTAGCACACTGCCCATATAGAATCTTGATTCTCACCTTTCTTCCAGGGCATAGAGCTTCAAATATTCATTTGTGAGTTGGTTCTCCCCAGACTGGAACTAAACATTTGGTGATAACCTGATTTGGTGCTGCATTAGTCTCCCAGGGCTGCCATAACAAATTACCATAAACTTGGTGGCTTCAAATAATAATTTATTATTATCTCATGGTTCTGGAGATTAGAAGTCTGAAATCAAGGTGTTGGCAGGTCCATGCTCCCTCGGAAAGCTCTACAGAAGATTTCTTCTTTACTTCTTTCCAACTTCTCATGGGTGCCAGCAATACTGCATCGTTTCAATCTCTGCCTCTGTCATCACATGGACTTCTCTAAGTGTGGCTCCATGTCTCATCTCCTTTTAAAAAGCCACCAATCATTGGATTTAGGGCCCACCCTCATCCAGTCTGACCTCATCTTAACTAATTGCATCTGCCCCCAAAATGTACTTTTCTAAAGAAGGTCACATTCTGAGTTTCCAGGTGGACATGAATTTTGGGAGGACACTATTCACCCCATTACATGCCTTTGATAGCTAGCAGTTTATTGAAATTCATCCTTTGCTGTCTGTAAACATGAAATGGACCTTTTAAATATTTTTCCTTTGCCAACAAGCATAATGTTATGAATTGTCAGTGGGAGGCTCTGGAGAGACTTTGCAGGGGAAAGGGGCTCCCTTCCTGGTTCTGGTGTGCTGACTCTACAGACTCAGCATGTAGCTCTCCTGGATCCAGCAGGAGATTGCCCTGGCAGCAATTTTCTCCTGCACCCTCATGGGCAGTTTCATAGCAGAGTACCTCTAGTGAGATAACCTCCCAGTAAATGACTTTTGCTTGCACTCTGGAGAAAAGACTTCCAGCAAGTTCCATTACCCTGGAACAATAGAGACATATCTGCTGTGTGGTGAGCCATGGCCAGTATAGAGGAGACTTCTAATAATCAGGCTGATACTCCATGGATATAAATCAGTCTTTTAACCTAGTAATCCTGTGCTTGCTCGTTGAGCCGTAAAGTGGCCACAATGGCAGGGATGGAAGCTATGCATGGGGTTCAAAAATGTGGACTTCCCCTACCCAGTGCTGACCTGTCTAACATTACTGCTGAGTACTTAATCTGTCAACCGAAGAGACCAACAGGAGGCCCCTCATATGGCACCACTTCCCGTGGGGACCAACCAGCCACCTGGTGGCAGACTGATTACACTGGGCCTCTTTTTTCATAGAGGAGGCAGAGAGACATCCTCACTGAATATACATGTTTTCTGAATATGGATTTGCCTTCCCTTAACATAATCCTTCAGCCAGGCGTACCATCTGTGTACTTGCGGAAGTATTTATGGAATGCTTTATCCATCGTCTTGGTATTCTGCACAGCATTGCCTCTTATCTAGGAGCTCATTCCACAGCAAAGGAAATACGGCATGGGGCTTATGCTTATGGGATCATCTGGTTTTACTCACATATTCCATCACCTAGGAGCAGATGGCCTAATTTAAAGTTGGAATGGCTCATTGAAGCCTCAGCAGTGGTGCCAATTGGGAGACAATACCCCAAAACAATGTGATTCAGTATACAGTAGATGCTTTGAATCAGCAACTGTTATATAGTGTTTTCTCAGTATACAGTAGATGCTTTGAATCAGCAACTGTTATATAGTGTTTTCTCAGTATACAGTAGATGCTTTGAATCAGCAACTGTTATATAGTGTTTTCTCTCTCATAGCCAGAACATATGGATCTGGGCATCAAGGGGTAGAAGTGGGAGTGGCTGCTCTCACTCTTAAACTCAATAATCCATTTGCAGAATTATTCTTCCTGCCCCAGAAACCTTGAGCAATGCCGTTATGGAAGTCAGTCTCCAAGGGAGGAATGCTTCCACTAGCAGACACAATGGTTCAATTGAATTGGAAAGTGAGAATGCCTCCTGGACATTTTAGACTTCTTAGGCCATTGAACCAACTGGAAAAAAAAAAAGTCACTCTAGGTGAGGTGCATAAACTTGAGTTGCTGTACAATGCAGATAAGAAGGACTATGAAGCCAAAAGAGTTGCCTGGAGGTGCCTACGAGTGAAGGTTTGGATCACTCCAGCTGAATTTCTGGCTGAGGATGGGGGAAATGTGGACTGGGTAGCAGAAGAAGGAAGATGGAGATATCATTGACAGCCTCACAGCAAATCACGGAAACTGTGACAGTAATAGCTTTGTATATTTCCTGTTTGTTTATTATATACGTTGTTTATTTTATGTGCCAACCATTTTCTTCTATTTCCTTCCCATTGCTATTTTATGTATGTATAGGGGAAAGCTAACTTCACAATTTATTCATTAGGTAACAGAATTTGAGGAGTGGGATGCTGCCAGAATTTGAGGAGTAATTAAGATTATCAGTGATGGATACATTGACTGTTGGGACTGTGCTCTCCATATTTTGAGGAAAAGGTAAGAACTTTACCTTTACAACTACTAGATAGTTGTATTTTGTCACAAGAAAAATTGGAATTGTGTTATTGATGTACAAAAGTTCAAAAATGTATGGAAGGGTGCACATGGAAGCTGAATAGCGAGAGGGCTAGCCTCATTTGTATCACTGCTTTTGCTTGAGCTGTTCTTTCAAATTTGAGACATGACTTCTTTTCACCATGAAGTTTCTTCCAATTACCTTACCCTATAGTGATTTTCCCCTCTCATGTCCCTGAAGAACTTGACTACATCACACATTTAGCACCTAATTATACTCTGAATGTAATTTTCAACTAATTATTTGATGTATTATACTGCCTTTCCACCAGTTCCAGCCCTCTAGATCCTGAGCTCTTTTAGGACTGTGTCTGTCTCTCTTTTTTTTTTTTTTCATTATCCATCAAAAACACACGTATGAATATGCACTCAATGATTACCTCTTAATTAAATAGCTGTCCTTCCTCACTTGCTGCACTGGTTAATGTGCTTCTTGCTCCAAATTCAGTTTCAGTTAATATTGTGTTTCCCAACCTCATTTGACTGAAGAGTACTTTTTAAGTTTATTTGTTTTTGAGAGAGACAGAGACGGTGTGAGCAGGGAAGAGACAGAGAGAGAGGGAGAGAGAATCCCAAGCAGGCTTCATGCTGTCAGCACAGAGCCTAATGTGGGGCTCGAACTCATGAAACCATGAGACCATGACCTGAGCCGAAACCAAGAGTCAGAAGCTTAACTGACTAAGCCACCTAGGTGCCCCAACTAGAGGGTACTTTTGACATTAATATGCAATTTCTCAAAACCACTTGGGAATTAAACAAGATTTCATCCTGGGTGGCCCAGTCCGTTGAGTGTCTGACTTTGGCTGAGGTCATGATCTCATGGTTTGTGAATTTGAGCCCCACTTCAGATCTTCTGTTGCCCCTCTCTGCCCCTCCCCCACTTGCACTTTCTCAAAAATAAATACGCATTAAAAAAATAAATAAATAAATAAATACGCATTAAAATTTTTTCATCAGTTTTTGTTTGACATGTAGCAATGACTTATGTAAAATATTTTATCATTACATATTTTATCATTACATTCTTTAAAAGATATACTCTATAACATTTGTAATTTGACTTTTTCCCATTACTTATAAATAATTATGTAAAAAGAATTAAAATGACATACTATAGTTCTTCAAAAAATTAAAAATATTGTATGATCCAGTAATTCCACTTCCATGTATAATCTTAGAAGAATTGAAAACAGAGTCCTAAAGAGATATTTGTACACCCATGGTCATAGAAGCATTATTTACAATAACTGGAAGGTGAAAGCCAAACAAGTGTTTACTGAGAGATGAAGGGATAAACAAAGTGGCGTTTGACATGCAATGGAATATCATTCTGACACATGCTGTGACATGAATGAATCTTGAGGCTATTATGCTAAGTGAAATAGGTCAGTCACAAAAAGACAAACACTATGTAATTCCACGTATATGATTGGAATCAATAGAGTAGTGAAATTCATAGAGATAGAAAATAGAATGGAGGTTGCCAGGGGAGGGGGAATAGGGAGCTGTTGTTTAATGGGTACAGTTTCAGTTTTGCAAGATGGAAAGAATTCTGGAGATTGTTTGCACAACAACATGAGTATCAACTGTACACTGAATAGTTAAGATGGCAAATTTTATGTTATGCATATATTACCATAATTTTTAAAAATCAACAGTGTATAAAATGAAATTTTTAGAGAATATTATTTAGAAACCAGTAAAAGAATACTGACAGAAATTAAAGATAACCTAAATAAATGGAGTGATATCCTGTGTTCATGGGTTAGAAGACCTGATATTGTGAAATGACAATTTTTTCTAAAATTATCTGTAGATTCATTGCAACCCCAGTAAAAATTGCAGCACTTTTTCTGGAAATTAAAAAACTGATACTAAGGTTTGTATGGAAATGCAAAGAGTTAAGAGGAGCCAAAACACTCTTAAAGGAGAAGAATGAGGTGGTAGGGTTTGCCCTGTTGGCTCCCAAGTTGATTAACAGTGTGCAGTAACTAAAACAGTGTAGTATTAATGTAGGGATAGTAAACATATCAGTGGAAGAGATTAAAGGTTCCAGGAATAGATTCCCACATACATGGTTATTTGATGGTTGACATGAACAGTGCTGCGGAATAGTGGGTGAAAGATGGTCTTTTATAAATGCTGTTGACTCAATAAAGTATCTATATAGAAAAAGTAGATAAAAATTTAATCCTTACCTTACACCATATACAAAAATAATTTCCAAGTCAATCGTAGACCTAATTGTGAAAAGCAAAACAATAAAGATTTTGGGATGCAATATAGGAAAGCATCTTCAAGGTATTAGAATAGGGAGTGATTTTAAAAACAGGACACTAAAAGCACTAGTCCCAAAGGGAAAAATTATAAACTGGACTTATAAAAATTCTGAACTTCTATTCATCAAAAGACCAAAAAGGCAAGACCAAAAAGGATGATTATTGCTGTACAAAAAATGAGAGGGTAAATAATCTCATTTGAGCGGTAACACTGAAGATAGCTCCAATAATTTTTTTTCCTTCCTTCCTTCTTTCCTTTCTTTTTAAGGAAGCTCTGTGCCTAACATAGGGCTTGTAGTCATGATTGTGAGAGCACAAGTCACATGCTCCATCAACTGAGCCAACCAGGTGCGCTGCTCTAATGATTTTTAAAAGTAGTATTGTTGGAGGTTCCAGATTAAAAAAAAAAAAAAATTGAAAGGACCTTACTACAGTGTCAGTAGAGAGTTTGAGCATTAGTTTTGATAAGTACTTAGAAAACTAGCAAATAGAAAATGAAGCAGCATTATGATTTTGCAGGAGCAAAAATGCACAAGGATGTTACCAGAAAGAACATATAATTATACAATACTTCCTGGTTCATCTTCAAACAGTATTTATGAAATCAAAATCATAATACGGTAAAGATGATTCATTAATATTGTATTATAACTCTATTTAGATATAATGTAGTTATGTTTAAATATAGAGTAATAGTACGTTAAAGTTAAACATAGAATAACATATTTATATTTAAATATATTTTTATTCATTAGCTCTGTATTGTAACTATTTAGAAAAGGAGGAGGTGATAAGGGAAAGATGTAAATCTGTCTTCCCAAGTGGTGATATAGTGTTCTTTGCTCTCTTCTCCACAAGAGGGCACAAGGTGAATAAGATTTTCAACTCCATTGTTTCCTGGGTGGCTTTTGGCTATTACCAGCCAAGCACCATGTACTTCCGTTTTGGTATTGTGTTCATACTGCTATTGTTAATATCTAAACAACCATCTTTGAGTCCTGGGCGCTGTTAAAGGGATGTCCAGACAAATAAGGCGTGATTCAAAGCATTCACAATCTGATGGGGTCACAGAGGGGAAAAGAACAGTACATTTGGAGGGCATGCTAAGGGCCCAAGGAGTCCCACAGACCATGAGTTGGGGGTGCTTCTCTGAAGAGGTTGGAATGGTGGGGTGGGGTTGGGGCAATGTCAGTGATGCATTTGGATGAGGCAGTGGGGATGGGATAGCCTGCACATGGAGAGATCACCTGGGAGCGCTGAGGGCCATGGGAATGCAGGAAATAGTACACTAGAAGACTTGGGGGGTGGGGCTGAAAGGTTTCACCACCAAGACTCTGCCTGCAAACTCTGGGCAGAGTCAGGTCTGTTCTCCCTTCTGTGCCCCTTGCAGCCTGCTGTGTTCCCTCAAGGCCCCATGACTTCCACACACATACCCTGCCCTGCCAACCCCCATGGCTGTCTTTGGGTGTACGTCACCCTCTCACAGAGGCCATTTCCTTGTCCAGGGCCCTTTTCTCTTAGAGACTGGAGCTTTCCTTCAGGCCTCTCCTGCTCATCTGAAGGTTTGCTCTCATATATCAAACCTAGGCTAACTTATGCAGGACCTCTAAGCTCTTGTGACCTCTGACATGGTTGTTGTTCTTCTTAGCCTGTTTCCTTCCTTGAGACTCCCTGGTCTCTTACTCTCTCCTCTCCCACCACCGGCATTGTCCTCCTTCTTTCCCCATGGTATGACATCTGTCACCTGGTTAGCTCACCCCTCTCAAGGCCTGGAAACAGGCTGACTCTCAGGATCCATGGGGTTCTCTTGAATATGGCTGACACTGTTTCCACATCTCCATTTTTCCTTTTGTGGCCTCTGCACGCCCTACTTTTGGGATCTCAATTGAATTCAAGCAATGGCTCTGCTCCTGAACTCTGGACTTGAGAAGTAGAAAAGGCATGTAACTACCCTTTCAGGTGTTCCTAGGAGAGGATTTTTAACTGAGCTTGTCTTCTGTGCAGTATAATGGTGTCATGGAAATCACACCAAACTAGGGATCATAATGCACAGGCTGTCCTCCTGGTGCTGTCCTTCCTGGCCAGGGCACCTGGGGCAAGTGAATTTACCTCTTGGAATCTCAGTTTCCTAGCCTGTAAAATGAAGGCAATGGTGAGGCAACGGTAATTACCTCATAGGAATGTCCTGAGAAATAAATGAGGTAATAAATGAAGTAGTATTTCCTAAGTGTCTACCCTAAAAAATGTAGCTGTTATTATTACTACTATTATTTCTTCCTCTGTGAAAGTCAAGGGAAGACTGAATGATCTCCAAGAGGCTTCTTCTAAGTTGGTCAAATATGACTTGCCATATGTGCTGATCATGTTTTATAACTCAGTCCTTATAGCTTTTCTGATCTCCTTTCCTTCTCTGGAAGCTCCCACCTCATCCCAGTCCTTAGAACACCTCTGTAAACATCTCTTTGTGCTAAATTTCTCTCTGTTTGAAAGAGTGAGTTGTTTCAGTGCTAAGTGCAGTGGCTTCACCATCTGGGGAGTCAGCCCCAGGCACCTGGGGCACACAGACCAAACCGGAGGACTCACTACCATTTCTGCTCACATTTGAGTTTCTAGGTATGAAAATGGGCCAAAAGATGCCATATTGGTTGCCGTGACAAACCACCTGTTGTATACAAATGTTTTTATTTCTATCCTGGAGCAAAGTCTCCTACAGCCTGCAACGGGGGCAGCTTTTCTGGGCCTGAGGAAGGGCTGAACCTTCCGTGATGTGTTAAACTGATCCGGTTGCCCAGTCCTCTTTAGGACATGTCTGGTTTTTGGCTTTTGCTGACTTCCTGCTGCAGAAGAACAGCAGCCGTGAGCAACAATAGCAGCCACAAGCAAACTGGTTGTTCACTGCACGTGCAGTCTAGCATGGCAGGATTTGAAAGTGGAGCTAGAGTTGGCCCAGTTCAGCCTGAACGATGGGTGCTGCTTTCCCAAGTGACGGTCAAGACTACTTACAAAGGAGGTTTCCAGAAACTGGTTCTGTGATGCCAGCTAACCTCTTTTTTTTTTTTTTCAGTATATTAAATTTATTGTCAAATTGGTTTCCATACAACACCCAGTGCTCATCACCAGCTAACCTCTTATCTCTGGCCTAGAAAAGAGGTTTAAGAGCTGCTGGTGGTGCTGGCCTCAGCCTATGCTGTGGAAGAAGGAATCAGGGGGGCTGCATGGGAGGGACCTGTGCTCCCACAGTTTGTAGGAGCACAGGGAATATGGATTTTCCAAGGATCAGGCTTGGGTCACTCAAGTGAGAAAGCTGGCATGGGATTATTTGATATCCCAACCAAGAAGGCTGCCTGACGAGCAGGACCCCACAGCAGAGTAAGGTCGGAGACTCCATCAGACACATAAAGGTTGAGGAACGGGTCTTGAGTGACTGGCCGGGAAAAGATCCCCAGACAGTGTGGAATCTCTAAAAACCCCACAAAATTACCTCAGGGAGGAAAGCGCTTGTTTCATGGGGACAGCTGACGACAGATCATCAATGGAATTCCAAGTCGTGTGAGAGCTTTCCTGCCCTACTTTCGCCTCCACCCTGGGTGGGGTCAAAAACCAAGGTAAAGGGTGGAATGAAAGTCATGAAAGAGGTTGGAGAGAAAAGAAGAATCTATCAGGATTTTCCCCTGCAGGTGACCTGGCAGAGGAGGTAAAACCCAGCCCAAACATGAAGTTTAAAGTTTATTATTATTATTATTATTATTATTATTATTATTATTATTACCACCACACTTTAATGATTCTGCAGTGACTAGAGAGCCTTTTGTTACTCTTAGGAGTTTCCCAAGTGTCTCTCCACAGGGCACGGAAGAACCAACCCCACCGTAGGGGAAGAGAGTGATACTCTCTGACCCCCATCTCCATGAAGCCTGTTTGCTCCACAGAAAGGCCAGGCTGGCATTGGATGCCAGAGTTAGGAGTCCATGGAGTGGCCATAAGGAGTGGCAGCAGCTCTGGGCTTTATTCTCTTGTCGGATCCTGCCCCCAAGAGTGTTCCTGTCCTACTCCTAGGAGCAGAGGGCTTTCACTTCTCCCAGAAGCAGTGGATCTCACTCAGAAAAGCTTCAAATGGGATGGGGGAGTAAAGGAGAAGGGGGAAGATGTGAAATAGGCTGTTCAGAGGAAGGGGATGTGAACTTGTCTAAGGAGTATGGTGAGCTTGGCTGGCAGGACTGGTGCTCATTTGAGATCTGTGGAAGAACTTTCCCGGCTGTGACACCACTGTCTCTGTTACCTGCTCCTCAGGTCTGATGGCTGAATGGTTCTGGTTAACCGGCACTGGGGTAGAGAAAAGCTGCAAGGTGATGAAGGATAGCGGAAGGCAAGTGGTGATGTGCTAGACCACAGATTGTCCAAGCCAGATGAGGAAGAAAATGAAACATTGGCCCTGCACTCCATGTCCTGTGGGTCCAAGTATTGGAGCTGGGATTTTGCAGAGTGGGAACCACAGGAGATGATGGCTTTTGAAGGTGGTACATTCACTTGTGAAAATAAGATCTGGGGTTAAGCTGTGGACATTGGTAGTGAGCTGTTCTGGAGGGAGTGGATGGTTGTGGAGATAATGAAGGACTGAGAAGCCAGAGTTTGGTGTTTCATCCATGGTATGGAAGGACAGCAGAAGGGTGGAGAGGACTGGGTCAGTCAGTCAGGGGCTAAAGTCACTGCATAATAAGGAGATGAGTAGAAATCAGCCACAAGGAGAGTCATATGTGATAGAGTCTTCAGGGCATGAACATTTAGGGAGCTCCACTGCAAGGGAGGGGAAATAGATTGGAAACAGATCTGGATGGTTGGAGTGACTGGAAGTCTGCAGTTTTATCCAGCTAATAAGCTCTAGTCCTTTTACCACACACACACACACACACACACACACACACACACACACACACACAGGCTCAGCTGAGCTGACCGGGGTCTGGAGCAGACTGGTCTAGAACAAACTGACCTTACCCCCTACCCCCATCACTGATGCCCTCCAAGGGGTCTTAAGACAGGATGTGCTGCAGAGGGAGTGAGGCAGGTATGGCCTGGCATGGTTTCCCTCAACCCTTCTGCCCTCCATCCTTCATTTGAGGTAGACAATTATTTGCCTGGTGCAGGGGCTGGCAAAGTGCCACATCAGTGCTCTCCAAGTGGCTCTTCATAGCTGATGGGTGGCTGAGGCTGGCAATTAGACATAATCATGTTTGATAGGTCCTGGTGTTTGAACCAGCAGCCATAGAAGGATAATGTCCTCCATCATTTCTCTGTATGACATACGCGTGTATAAAGCAAGCTGGAACAAATGCATCTGAATGGCTCATTCCCCCCAGGGAGGGGAGTTTCAACACATAAATCATACTTCTCTTAGAACTTTGAGACAATGAAGCCTTATTCAGTGCTCTAGCTTGATATACTGCTCTGTGCTTGCCTGAAATATCAGATGTTATAATTTGTTTGTGGGAATGCATTGCCTTGCATATTTTACATTTCCCCTATTCTGGATCCACAGTGATACTGACTTGTCGGTGTTTAGGTGCCACACCTGGAAGCAGCAGCCATGTCATTAACATCCCCATTCTCTTCCAACTAACCTAATTCTCTTCCCTAGCAATCTGCTCAGGGTCTAGTCCAAGGCCTGGCACACACCCCCGGTCTACAGAGTCTTCATTCTTCACTCCCATCCCTCCATCAAGGTTGAGGTCCTCAAAGCCACAGGAGCCCATGAGTTCTACTGGAAGAAGAGAAGGGGCTGGAACAAAGCCTACAGGACCATCACCAAAACCGAGAAGGAACACAAAGAGGGGCAGAAAGCGAGTGGAGGGGTGAAAGAGAAGCGGGGGAAGAGAAGGGTATGGGTCTGCAGTGTCAGACACTGCCCATGTAAGCAGGACAAGACCTAAAGGGCAATTGCAGGAGCTGGTGAGAGATGCTCAGGGAGGCTTGGGGTGGGGTAGAGAAGCCAGATCACAATCAGGCTAGGTGTGAAGAAACAGAAGAGGCAAGTGCAGACAGTTCTTTCAACAACTCTGGCTGAGAAAGCGTGGGGAGAAACGGGGCAATAAGTGCAGGGAAGGTGTCTTTATGATGGGTGAGGTTTGAGCAGTGATGAAAAGCCTGCTTTGTGTTTAAATGCTCCTTGGTTGTAGCATGTTAAGGCCAAGATGGTAACGAGTCAGTCATTGGGAGGGACACTGACGGAGTTCCACCTCTGATAAGACTGTTATCACACCTGATGACATGTATATCATAGGGCCAGTGGTTCTTAGCGAAAGTCCCACTCTAGGATCGTCTGGACTGGCAAGTGTCCAGTATCTGATTATTTGCAAGCACTACAGGTGGATGGCAAAAAAAAAAAAAAAAAAAAAAAGTATAAATAAATAACAAGGAAAGAGGAGAAAATAACTCAGAAAAATCTTCATGTAACTGAAAATTACTTCTTTTTAAAATTTTTTTAAAAGTTTATTCATCTTGTGAGAGAGAAAGCACAGGAGGAGCAGGGAGAGAGAAAGACAGAGAATCCCAAGCAGCGTGGAGCCCGATGCGGAGCTCAAACCCATGAACAATGAGATAGTGACCTGAGTAGAAATCAAGAGTCCGATGCTCAACCAACTGAGCCCCTCTTTTGTTTTAATTTTAAAAGGTTTGATTTTTAATTTTTTACAATATATTATAAATATCTATCCTTATAAATAGCAAGTGCTCAATAAAATTATTTTAAAAGGCTGCTTTATGTATTCTGTACTATAAATATATCATAGGGGCGCCTGGGTGGCGCAGTCGCAGTCGGTTAAGCGTCCGACTTCAGCCAGGTCACGATCTCGCGGTCCGTGAGTTCGAGCCCCGCGTCGGGCTCTGGGCTGATGGCTCGGAGCCTGGAGCCTGTTTCCGATTCTGTGTCTCCCTCTCTCTCTGCCCCTCCCCCGTTCATGCTCTGTCTCTCTCTGTCCCAAAAATAAATAAAAAACGTTGAAAAAAAAATTAAAAAAATATATATATCATAATTTATTTAACAAACCTCTATTATCATACATTTAGTTTGTGTTTTATTTTGTTATCAATATATATCTCTACATCTATTCCCATATCTGTTTTTAAACTTTTTTTAATGAAAAATTACTGGCAAACACAAAAGTAGAGAGTAGGGTGGCAAGTTACCACTTATCCATCATCCAGTTTCAATAATTATCAAAATATTGACTTTTTTTTTTAAATTTTTTTTTTTCAACATTTTTTATTTATTTTTGGGACAGAGAGAGACAGAGCATGAACGGGGGAGGGGCAGAGAGAGAGGGAGACACAGAATCGGAAACAGGCTCCAGGCTCCGAGCCATCAGCCCAGAGCCCGACGCGGGGCTCGAACTCACGGACCGCGAGATCGTGACCTGGCTGAAGTCGGACGCTTAACCGACTGCGCCACCCAGGCGCCCCTCAAAATATTGACTTTTTAAAAAATGTTTATTTCTTTTTGAGAGAGAGAGAGAGAGAGCAAGCAGGGGAGGAGCAGACAGAGGAGTACAGAGGACCTATAGTGGGCCCTGCACTGTCTACAGCCAGCCTAACGTGGGGCTTGAACTCAACGAACCATGAGATCGTGACCTGAGCCAAAGTCAGATGCTCAACTGACTGAGCCACCCAAGCACCCCAAAAATTACTTCTAAAAGTCTACCAACACCAAAAGTTAACTATATTGGATTTAAAAACAAGTATCAACCCCCCCAGAGCTCTGAAGAGGCTTGCGTAGAGCCCAAGTGTTCTATGGATATCCTAGGGGAATGATCCCAATTTTAGGAGATAGGCAAGCTATAGTTACAGTGTATCTGATGACTAGAGACACCTAGTCATAAACACATAAACACATGCATCAGTCCCAGGGAAAAAGAGGGTGTGGAGGTTGGCACTTGCTGGTTATAGGCAAAAGAGGTTAACTTGGAAAAAAGTGGGTCTATTTTATTGCACTATAAGTTATCAGAGAATGATTTCAGGATGGCGAATGTCTTGGTAAAAATGTGATCAAATGACATCATGCCTCAAAAAACAAACAAACAAACAAACAAACAAACTAAAATTAAGGGGCACCAGGGTGGTTCAGTTGGTTGAGTGTCCAACTCATGATGTCAGCTCAGGTCATGATCTCATGGTTCATGAGATTAAGCCCTGCATCAGTCTGTGCACTGACCTTGCAGAGTTGGCTTGGGATTCTCTCTCTCTCTCTCTCTCTCTCTCTGCCCCTTCCCTGCTCTCTCTCTCTCTTAAAATAAATAAACTTTTTAAAAAGGCACAACTAAAATTTAATTAATTAATTAAAATTAAAATTGAATAGAATGAGTAACTGATAAACTGAAGCACATAAATTGTGTTTTAAAAGGGCAGAATTCTGCCCCTCACCAAGGTGGAGTAACAAGAGACTGCATTTGTCCTCCTACCTGAAACAGCCAAAAAAAGAACAATGAACAAACTATACAAAACAATTGTTTTGAAGAGATTGCACCTCAGGCGACCAATGACAATGTTCCCTGAGATAAGGGAAACAGATAACTATTCTAAGCTTATTTGAGAGTTTTCAGGTGACAGTACAGAGAAGGGGACCCAAGCAAAGTAAGACCCAGCTACCTGCTGTCTCCAAGAAACCTACTTAATATAAAGACATAAACAGAGGCAGAAAGCAAATTGGTAGTTTCCAGGGGGGGGACTAGGAGAAGTAGGAAGTGACTACTTAACAGGTACAGGGTTTTCTTTGGGGGTGATGAAAATATTTGAGAACTAAATAGAGGTAGTGATAACACAACATTGTGAGTGTACTAAATGCCACTGAATTGCACACTTTAACGTGGTTATCTTGATGTTACGTGGATTTTACCTGAAAAACAAAACAAAACAAAACAAAACTGACCAGGCACACAAGAGAACAAAACAATATAAATGATAATTAGCAGAAACCAGACACCCATAGGAGATCTAGAGAATGAAGTGATAAAACTCAGACTTTAAGATAATTGTGCTTGCTGCATTCATTGAGAGATGAAAGATGTGATAGTACTTTGATAGAGAAATATAAACTATAAAAAAGAAACTGAAGGGAAATTCTAGAATGGTATGTACAACAATCAAAATTAATAACTCAGTGGATGATGGGTTTAATAGCAGAACAGACAGCTGAAGAGAAAACTAATAAATAGATGGATTAGAAGACAATATTCAGAATACAGTATTGAGAGATGAAACAATGAAAAAAAAAACAAAGATAAGAGACAAGGAAGTTGCAGAATAGAATCCTGTAAGAAGAGGAGAGGATGATTGGGACAGAAGTTTTTGAAGAGTTAATGGTTAAGAATTTTTAAAAATTGATTCAAGATATTGAGCCATACATTTATTTATAGTTGACTTCCAAGCAGAACAGTGGAATCTGGAAGACAATGAATGATTATATTCAAAATGCTGAAGGGAAATATCAGCCAATAAATGGTGTAGACATCAAGTGCTCTAGCAGTTCATAAGTGGGGCACTAACTTAGGACAAGAGAGATCTGAAAGAATCACAAGAGATGGGTAGAGATTGAACAGGCCACTGAAGAGGCATTAGCAAGGGTTGTTTTCTAGGCAGGTGGTTAGGAAATCTCAAGGACTCCTGGTAGAACAGTGAGTCAGTCTGGGTGAAGCTGAGCTCCCATTACTAGGGATGGGATGGAAATTGAGAATGGAAAGGGTCAGTAGGAGCAGGATGGTGAATGATCTCATTCTACAAGTGATAGGAAATAGTGAAGGTGTTTTTGTGGCATCCTGCCTTGTTTCTTGGTAGCATGCTACTGCTAAAAGTCTTTTCCACATTTTCCTGATACTACCCATTAGGTATAAATCATACTGTCTCTTGCTACTTTACTATGAGTGAAATGAAATTTAGATAAGTACCAGCTTCAACCTGCAGTGTATTTTCATTCCCTTGAGAGAAAATATTATTTATCACCATTTTTAGAGAATCCAATTGCAAAGAATCTAATTTCCTCTTTGATTTGTTCCTCTGGAGCTAGAGTAGGATAGTAAAGTAGGGAGTGAAGGGAAAATAAAGCTCCCCTTCAAAGTTGTTTCCATATGACTGACTTTTTGAATTACTGTCTCTCTTTCTAAGCACCATACTTTCAGTCCTAACCTTTCTCTTTTTGTCTTCATAAGGGCAGAGATACTCTTTATAAACCTATACTGTCTTAACCAGTCAATGTAAGCCCTATTTTGCTTTGTGTTTTCCTCACCTCTGGGTGCCACTCCCATTTGTCCCCTCCTCCAGAGTCCAACTCTGATATGATACCATATGACCTAGCAATCCCACTTCTGGGTATATATCCTAAGGAATTAAAATCAAGATCTTGTAGAGGTATCTGCACTCCCATGTTCACTGCTGCACTATTCACAATAGCCAAGATATGGGAACAACCTAAGTGTCCATCACCACATGAATGGTTAAAGAAGATATGATAGATATGGGTATAGGTATAGGAATATGTACAGATATATCCACAATAGAATGTTATTCAGCTGTGAAAAAGAAGGAAATTCTGCCATTTGTGACAACGTGGATCAATCTTGAGAACATGCTCAGTGAAAAAAAGCAGAGAAAGACAAATACCGTATGATATCACTTATATGTAGAATCTAAAAATGTCAAACTCAGAGAAAGAGTAGAGTGTTAGTTACCAGTGGTGGTTGGAGGGTGGGGGAAGTGGGGAGGTACTGGATAAAATACAAATTTCCAGTTATAAGATTAACAACTTGGGGATCTAATAAACTGCATGGTGATTATAGCTGTTAACACTGTATCATACACTTGAATGCTGCTAAGAGAGCGGATCTTCAATGTGCTCACACACAAAAATGTTATCTATGTGATGGATGAAGGTGGTAGCTAAGAGTATGGTGGTAATCATTTTGTGACATGTAACTATATCAAATCAACACATTGTAAACCTTAAACTTATGCAATATTATATTGTCAATTTATCACAATAAAGCTGGAGGGAAAAAAAGATCCCTCAACTTTAATTTACAGCCCTTTTGCTGCTTTTAAATCTCCACTATACATTTGGTACAGTGAGTGCTCTGCTTCTAGTTGCTGTTTGCAGTGTGTAACTTTCCAAGCAGGGTCTACACAGAGGGCTTGCAGGGTCACAGATACATCTGATAATGTCATTAGATAGTGTCAGATTGCTCTTGAGAATGGTTGCACCAGTCTTTTCCTCTCACCATCAAAGTATGAAGCTTTCATTTCCTGCAAGCTTGCAAACGTTTGACATTATCCAACTTTCAAATTTCAGCCCATCAAATGAGTATAAAGTGATGCCTCATTCTTTCATTACTGCGGTAGAGCATATACTTATTAGTCATTCGTATACTTATTAGCCATTTGGGTTTGCCTTATTTATATCCTTTGCCAGTTTTCTAATGAGTACCCTATCTTTTTTTGTGTTCTGCAAGATTTCCATGTATAGAGTAGTGCTGTCTAGTGGAACTTTATGAGATGATGGGAATGTGGTCTACTTGTGCTGTCCAATGTGGTAGGCACTAGCCATGTATGGCTACTGAGTTCTTGAAATGTGACTAGTGTAACCAAGGAATTGGATGTTCAATTTTACTTAATTTTAATATAAATGTAACTAGGCTCACATAATAGTTTTGAGGTTCATCCATATTGTAGCATGAATCAGTAGTAGTCTGTTCCTTTTTATTGCTGAGTAGTATTCCGCTGTGGGGATAGACCACAATTTGTTTATCCATTCACCCACTGGTGGACATTTTTTTTCAGTTTGGGGCTATTACAAATAAAGCTGCTATGAACATTTGTATAAAAGTTTAATTTGCCTTACTTTTGTAGTTGCTTAAGTGGAGAGCTGACAATTGATTTGAGACCTTTCTTCTTTTCTAACACAGGTGTTTGGTGCTGCTATATACTCCTGTAGCAGGATCCCTCAAATTATAATATGTCATGCTTTCATTTTTATTATCTTCAAAATACTTTATAATTTTTTGTTTGATTTCTTTTGGATTCATGGGTTAATTAGAAGTGTGTTATTCAGTTATTAAATATGTGAGGTTTTCAGAGATACTTGTTATTGATTCTAACATAATTGCTAAGTTATAGGCAACATGTAGTTGGGTCTTGCTTTTTATCCACACAATCTGAGCATTTCCATTTTATGTGATTATTGGTGTGGTAATGTTTATTTGTCATCTTGATATTTGTTTTCTGTTTGTCTAATTTGTTTTGTTCCTTTTCCCTTTCTCTGCTTTATTGGTATTGATTGAGGACTTTTTATGATTCCATCTTATCTCATTTGTTGCCTTACTAACTACAATTGTTATATTATTTTCACACTTGCTTTAGGGTCTATAGTATACATCTTCAAAAATTTTTTTATTGTTTATTTATTTTTGAGAGAGAGAGAAAGAGAGAAACAGAATGCGAGCAGGGGAAGGACAGAGAGAGGCACACACACAGAATCCAAAACAGGATCCAGGTTCCCAGCTGTCAGCACAGAGCCTGATGCGGGGCTCGAACCCACAGACCATGAGATCATGACCTGAGCCAAAGCCAGATGCTTAACCAATTGAGTCATCCAGGTGCCCCTATATATACATCTTTAATGTATCAAGTGCTGTTATACTACTTCATGTGTATTATAAGAACCTTAAAACAGTATACTTCCATCTTTCCCCTCTAGGCATTTGTGCTATTGTGGTCTTATATTTTACTTCTAAACCTCACAATATATGGTTCTTATTTTTGCTTAAGCAGTCAATTATAATGTGACTTTAAAAAGTTTAAAGTTCTTTATATTTACCCATGCAGCTACTGTTTCTGATGTTCTCCCTTCTTTTGAGTAAATTCAGTTCTCTATCTAATATTGTCCTTCTGCCTGAAGGACTTCCTTAAACGTTTCTTCAGAACAGGTCACTGATGATGGATTTTTTCCAGTTTCTGTTTGTCTGAAAAAGGCTTTATTTTGCCTCCTTTTTTGAGAGGCATTTCTGTTGAGTGAAGAACTTGAGGTTGATAGATTTCCCCTGTTACCAAACTGTCTTCTAGCATCATTTTTTTTCCAATTATACACCTGCTGTCTTTCTTTTTTTCTATGTAACGTGCCTTTTATTTTCCCCTCCAACTACTTTTAAGATTTTCCTTTTATCATTTGAAAATTTGAAAAATTTGTTTATTATATATACCGTGGTATAATTTCTTCTTCCCCTTCTTCCTCTACTTCTCCCTCTTCCTTTTCTTCCTCTTCTTCTTCCTCCCCGTCTTTCTCTTCTTTTTTGTGCCTGGGTTCCATTAAGTTTCTTACAACTGTAGATCTATAATTTTCATCAAATTTAGGAAATTTTTGGCCATCATTTTTTACAGATTTTTTTTTCTTTCCATCCCCTTTATTCTCTCTTCTTCAGGAGCTCCAGTTGTGTGTACAGTTGACCACTTGTCATTATTCCACAGTTCATTGATGCTCTATTCATTTCTTTTACTCTTGTTTTCTCTTGGTGTCTTATTTTGGATAGTTTGTATCTTCAACTTCATGAATCTTCTCTAATATCTAGTAGTTCATTTAGGGTTTATATTATACATCTTTAACTTATTACAATCTACCTTCAAGTGATATATCACTTCACTTATAGTATTGGAAACTTACAATACTTTACTTACATTTCTCCCCTCCTAGAATTTATATCATCCATATTATACATTTGTTATAAACACCACAATGCAATGTTATTACTTGTTTTAAGCCCTCAATTGTTTTTAGAGGGACTTAAATAATAAGAAAAAATATAGTTACCTATGTAGTTACCATTTCTGGTGCTTTTCATTTCTTTGTGTAGATCCAGATTTATATCTGTCTTCATTTTGTATTGCAGTTTTGATGATGATGAAGAATTCTTTCAGTTTTTGCATGTCTGAAAACATCTTTATTTTGCCTTTATTTTTTAAAAGATATTTTCATTGGGTGTACAATTTAAGGTAGACAGTTTCTGCTTTCAGTACTTAAAAAATTTTTTTTAAATCTTTATTTATTTTTGAGAGAGACAGAGCATGAGTGGGGAGGGGCAGAGAGAGAGGGAGACACAGAATCCAAAGCAGGCTCTAGGCTCTGAGCTGTCAGCACAGAGCCCGACATGGGGCTCAAACTCACGGACCAGGAGATTATGACCTGAGCCGAAGTCGGATGCTGAACTGACTGAGCCACCAGGTGCCTCCCTGCTCTCAGTGCTTTTAAGGTATTGCTCCATATCTTCTTGCTTACATTGTTTCCAGGGAGAAGTCTTGTTCTTACCTTTGTCTCTCTGTACACAGCACCTCCCCAACCTCTTGCCCAACTGCCTTTAAGATTTTCTCATCACTGTTTTTAAAAATTATTTTGTGACTTGGTATAGTTTTCTTCGTGTTTCTTAGGCTTGGGATTCATTGAATTCCCTGGGTCTTTGTAGTTAGTGTTTGCAAAATATTAGGAAAAATTTTAGCCATGAAATCAAATATTTTTGACCTCCCATTCTTCTCTTCTGTGTACCTTTATATATATGTTAGGCTGCATGAAGTTGTCCTGCATTCACTGGTGCTCTTTTTTTTTTTTTTTCTTTTCTTTTCTTTTCTTCTGCTAAGTCTATCTGCCATTAATACCATCCAGTGCATTTTCATTTCAGACATGTTGGTTTTCATTTCTAGAAGTTTGATTTAGGTACTTTTTAATATATGTCTCGTATTTCTATTTAAAATTTTGAACATATAGTATACAGTTTTTTTATAGGATACAGTTATAATAATTGTTTTAATGACTTTGCTTTATCCTAACAGCTGTGACAGCTGTTGGTTGGTTGGTTGGTTGGTTGGTTTCAACTGATTGATTATTGTTTTTATTGCGAATTGTATTTTCCTGCTTCTTTTCATTGCCTGGTGACCTTTGTTTTAATACCAGACATTGTGAATTTTACCTTGTTGAGTCGTGGGTGTTCTGTTAATATTCTTAAATTTTGTTCTGGGAGGTAGTTAAGTTTCTTAGAAAAAGCCTGATCTTTTCAAGTCTTTTTTATGATTCTAGTGGGTCCAGAGTGGAGCTTAGTCTAGGGCTAATTACTTCCCATTACTGAGGCATGGCTTTTCTGGGTATTCTACTCAGTTGTCTGTGAATTATGAGTTTTTCCAGTCTGGCTGGTGGGAACAGGCACTGTTCCCAGCTTGCTGTCAGTGCCAGCCACTGTTCTCCAGGCGTCTCAGATAGGTTTGTTCCCTTAGTCTTAAGTAGCTCCTCTCCTCCTGTGCTGGAAAATACTTTTCTGCTAAATTCTCAAGGGTAACCCTCTCAGGTCTCTGGGATTCTCGCTCTGTCCTAAGCACTTTAGCCACCTTGGGCTCCCTCTGACTCTCAGCTGTGACTCCTTGACTCAGGGAGACTGCCAGTCTCTGCCTGGGTTCCCTCTCCCCATGCTGCAGCCTAGAAATTCTTAGGGCAGTAAGCTGGACAACGAGAGCTCATGTTGTTTTGTTCTTGTCTGTCAGGTTAATGTTTATTGTTGCCTGATGTTCAGTATCTTTAAACCTGTTGTTTCATATATTGTTTTGGTTTGTTTGTTTATTTGAGGCAGGAGTGTAAAATCCTGTTTTACATTCCTGTTCATCTGCCTTGAGTGAAAGCAAATGTCCTTTCCTTTATTTCTTAATTTGAGATTCTAAATAGTCTCCATAAATGTCATGGCTGTTTTTGAATTATTTCTTTGACAGTTTTCTTCCTTCTATGTTTTCTGTTCTCTCTGAAATTTTTGTTATTTGGATGTTAAATCTCCTGGACTAATCCCCTAATATCTGTGCCTTTTTAAATTGAAGTGTAGTTAACATACAATATTATTTTAGTTTCAAGTATACAACATAGTGACATGACAGTTACACGCATTATAAAATGCTCACCATGATGGGTAGTTACCATCTGGCACCATACAAAGTTATTACAGTATTAATTGACTTTTATTCCCTATGCTGTACTTTTTATCCCTGTGACCTATTTATTTTATAATGGGAGGTTTGTGCCTCTTAATCCCCTTCACCTACTCCCCACTCCTGCCAGTTTGTTCTCTGTTTATGAGTCTGTTTCTGTTTTTGTTTATTTGTTTTGTTTTTTAGATTCCACAAAGAAGTGAAATCATGTTACTTGTTTTTCTCTGTTTGACTTATTTCACTTAGCATAATACCTTCTAGGTCCTTCTATGTTGTCATGAATGGCAAGATTTTTCCTTTTTATGGCTAATATTCCATTGTATATATATGCCACAACTTCTTTATCCATACATCTATTAATGGACATATAGTTTACTTATGTATCTTGGATATTGTAAATAATGCTGCAATGATCATGGGGGTACATATGTCTCTTTGAATTGGTGTTTTTGTTTCCTTTGGATAAATACCCATAAGTGAGGGGTGCCTGGCTGGCTCAGTCAGTAGAACATGTGACTCTTGATCTCGGGGTCATGAGTTTCAGCCCCACATTGGGAATAGAGGTTACTTAAATAAGTAAATAAATAAATCTTAAAAAAATACTCATAAGTGGAATTGCTGCATTGTATTTCTATTTTTTATTTTTTGAGGAACTTCCATACTCTTTTCCATAGTGGCTGCCCCAGTTTACATTCCCATAGACAGTGCACAAGGGTTCCTTCCACATACTTGTCAACACTTGTTATTTCTTGTCTTTATAATACTAGCCATTATAACTGATGTCAGTTGATATCTCATTGTAGTTTTTATTTTTATAGTTGATACACAATGTTCCATTAGTTTCAGTTGTACAACATAGAGATTTGACAAGTCTACATTACGCTACATCAACTACACGTGTAGCTACCATCTATCACCATACAGTGCTATTACAATACCATTGATTATGTTCTCTTGCTGTACCTTTTCTCCCTGTGACTGATTCATTCTGTAACTGGAGGCCTGTATCTCCCCTTCCCCCTCACTCATTTTGCCCATCCCCTACCCCTTAGCTACCATCAGCTCTTCATATTTATGGGTCTGTTTCTGCTGTTTGTTCCTTTGTTTTTTAGATTGCACATGTAAGTGAAATAATATAGTATTTCTCTTTCTCTGTCTGACTTACTTCACTTAGCATAATACCCTCTAGGCCCATCCATGTTGTCTCAACTGGAAGGATTTCATCCTTTTTTTTTATGGCTGGGTGATATTCCTCTGTGTGTGTGTGTGTGTGTGTGTGTGTGTATGTGTGTGTGTATCACATCTTCTTTATGAATGGTCGTCTATCGATGGACACTTAGGTTGCCTCCATATCTTGGCTATTGTAAATAATGCTATGATAAACATGTGGGTGTATATGTCTTTTCGAATTAGTGTTTTCATTTTCTTTGGATAAATACCCAGTAGTGTAATTACTGGATTGGATGATAGTTCTATTTTTAACTTTTTGAAGACGCTTCATACTCTTCCATAATAACTACACCAGTTTGCATTCCTCCCAATAGTACACAAAGCTGCCTTTTTCACCACATCCTTGCCAACACTTGTTTCTTGTGTTTTTGATTTTAGCCATTATGATGGGTGTAAGGTAATATCTCATTGTAGTTTTGATTTGCATTTCCCTGATCATTAGTTGTGGTAAGCATCTTGTGTCTGTTGGCCATCTATATGTCTTTTTTGGAAAATGTCTGTTCAGGTCCTCTTCCCATTTTTTAATCATATTGTTTGTTTTTTTTGGTGTTGTCTTATATTCTTTATATATTCCAGATATTAATTCCTTATTGGATATATCATTTGCAAATATCTTCTTCCATTTAGTAGGTTGCCTTTTTGTTTTGCTGGTTTTCTTTGCTGTATAAAAAGCCTTTTAGTTTAATGTAGTCCCAATTTTTTATTTTTGCTTTTGTTTCCCTTACCTGAAGAGAAAGATCCAGAAAAATGTTGCTAAGACCAATGTCTAAGGTTTACTGCCTATGTTGTCTTTTAGGAGTTTTATGGTTTCAAGTCTTACATTTAGGTCTTTGATCCATTTTGAGTTTATTTTTGGGTATAGCGTAGGAAAGTTATTCAGTTTCATTTTTTTGCATGTAGCTGTTCAGTTTGCCCATTATATCCCATTTATTTCCCACTTATTTCCAATTTATTGAAAAGACTGTCTTTTTCCCATTGTGTATTCTTGCCCCCTTTTACATAGATTAATTGGGTTTATTTCTGGGCTATTTTGTTCTACTGATATATGTGTCTATCTTTGTTTCAGCACCAAACTATTTTGATTACAGTAGCTTTGTAGTATAGTTAGAAATCACTATTTTCTATTCTTTGTTTCTCTTACTTTCTGTGTGTCTTTGTATCTTTCTGTGTATCTAAGTATCTGTCTCTTACTCTGCTTTCTTGGAGACTTCCTCAACTTTATCTTTTAAACCTTCCACTGAATTTTAAATTTGTGCTACCATATTTTAAATTTCCAAGATAAATTTTTTGAATGATTTCTTTTTTATAGATCCCTATTCTTATTTAATGGATGTAATATCTATCTAGCATATTGATTATATTAAAAATTTTTTTTAAATGTTTATTTAATTTTGAGAGAGACAGAGACAGAATGTGAGTGGATTAGGAGCAGAGAGAGAGGGAGACACAGAATCTGAAGCAGGCTCCAGGCTCCGAGCTGTCAGCACAGAGCCTCACATGGGGCTCAAACTCACGAGCTGTGAGATCATGACCTGAGTCGAAATCGGTCGCTCAACTGACTGAGCCACCCAGGTGCCCCATATTAATTGTATTTTTAAATATTTTCTTTTGCTGTCTGTATTGTCTTTGTTTCCAGATTTCATTTCCTTAACTGCTTATTTGGTTTGCAGATTTCATGTTAAAGGCTTTCTTCTACTTTTAGGTGATTTCTGTTTTCTCATTCATATTTAAGACGTGACATTTAAAGAAAATTGGAAGCTCTTGCCTATTTACACAATAGCAAACTTCATATTTACATAATAGTAAACTTTACCAAATTATGTAGTCACTCTTATATCCCTTATTCCAAAGTGCCTTCCTGTACTGATTTCTGTTTTTGCTAGAATTCTTACTCCAAGATTTCTCTCAAAAAGAGTTTTTTCTCTGGTAAACTCTGTGAACCTGTGCCTGAGGTTATCTTTATTTCATTTTTTGTCTGTTTGTTTGTTTTAGACAGAGAGAGAGAGAGGGAGAGAGAGAGAGAGCACACATGAGTGGGGGAGAGGGGCAGAGGGAGAGAGAGAATCTCAAGCAGACTCCATGCTCAGCACTAAGCCTCTCACTGGGCTATAGCCCATGACCCTGGGATCATGACCTGAGCCAAAATCAAGAGTCGGATGTTCAACCGACTGAGCCACCCAGGTTCCCCCATTCTCACATTTAAATAATAATATAGCTGGATAAAAAATTGTAGTTCAAAGCTCTTTTTCTGCAATACTTTCAAAACCACCATGTCTATTCATTAAAAACAAACAAACAAACAAACATACACCATTCCATGACCCTTCATATCAGTAGTTGCTGTTGACAAGTCTGATATCTGTCCAATTCTGGGCTGCATATAGGTTCTCTGTTTCACATGGAGTGCTATCTTTTCCTCTTTTGCAAATATCCTTAATGAAACCAGGGCACCAGATCACTCTCTAGAGAAGGGTGATGACTGTATGTAATTAAACCCTACATGCAGCTGAGGCTGTAATTCTCATCACAAGATCTGAAGAGCCAGCTACTCAGCACCCCACGTAATAGATTCTGGAAATGTCCAGCCACAGAATCATGGAAAATGCAAACTCTTTTATCAGTTCATTCTTGGAGAACTTATTATGAAGTATTAGAGTCTCAGTGGCAAAGCCAGTGCCCACTCTGGGTCCAGGTATATCTGGGTTCTGTCTAGTTGGAATAAAGATGTGTGCCTTTGTATGCCTCTCCAAGGCTTCCACTCAGTTCTGCTTGCAGGGATGTGGCTTGGTACAGGAGGAGCACCAGCACAGTTGGGTCTTAGCGGCGAGATAATGTGCTTGCAGTATCTCTAGAACACGGTGATTCTGGCAGGAGTCTTTAGGAAAGAAGTGCTGACATAACACTATGCTGGACAGCGTGCAAATATATGTATATGTGTGTGTGTATACAAGCTCATTTTTCAGATGAAAAGATATGGTTCAGCCAAGATTTCTTTCTGTCTGAGGTAAATGTGAAGTTTTGCTTACCAAGCTCAGAGATTCCCATTCTTTTTTTTTAATGTTCATTTTTGAGAGAGAGAGAGAGAGAGAGAGAGAGAGAGAGAGAGAGAGAGAGACACAGCATGAGTGGGGGAGGGGCAGAGAGCGAGGGATACACAGAATCCGAAGCAGGCTCCAGGCTCTGAGCTGTCAGCACAGAGCCTGACACAGAGCCCAAACTCACAAGCTGTGAGATCATCTCAGGTGGCCCTAAGATTTCCATTCTTTATGAGATCTCCCAGGAAACCCACCCCACCCCTGCTACCCCCAGTATATCTACTTATTCAAAAGATGGAGCATACATATGGTTTTAGCTCAGTTTCCCCTATCTATAGGAAACCTTTCTGCTCGCTAAGGTATTGGGAGTAGTTGTCTTACTAGGCAAAATATGTTGTAGGAGAGACAGTGGTAGGCAGAATAATGTCTCCCCCAACCAGAGATGTCCATATTGTAATCCCTGAGGCCTATGAATATGTTGCATTAGATGGCAAGAAGAATTTTGCAAGTAAAATTAAGGTCTTGAGATGGTGAGGTTATTCTGGGGACTGAATTCTGCCAGTTATTCAAATGAGTACGAAATGGATTCTTCCCTAGCACCTCTAAAAAAGAAAGCAGCCTGCTGATACCTTGATTTTAGCCCAGTAAGACCCATATGTAGGGCTTCTGACCTCCAGAACCATAAGGTATTTGTGTTTTTATAAGTCATGAAGTTGGTGGTAATTTGTTATGGTAGCAGTACAGAACTACTACAGAGTCTTGCATAAATGTCAAAGAAGAATCAAAAAATTGAGATGAATATAAATCCTGTGGGAAGGTGATCCTGATGTATAAAATCTTGTGCGTTGTTGTGTTCCCAGATACTGATCATGAGGAGTAGGAATATACCCCTACTTCATAGATACTAAAGTGTGAAAACAATTGGATTTTAGAACTAATTAAATTACACTTGTTGATTAATTTAGAATTGATTAAATTCTTTATAAGCTTGAGGGCCAAATCAAAACCTGAAGAAAGGAGGCAGAAGGCTTCCAGAAATGACTTGAGAGATGCCGGGCCCTAGGGATGAACTGTCTACCTGCCCCCATGACTACCGTGGCCCTGCTGTCCCTCTTCTGTCAGAGCCCTCAACACCTTTTCACGGAGAGAAAGATGGTAACCCTGTATCCATTGTGTGCATCAGTTTTAATATCTTCTCTTCTTGTTTAAGAAGACGTAAAAATCGAGAGCCCAGAGCCACAGCTGGCTTCTGTAGCATAGGTGAAGTTAATAATGAGAATCTCATGAACTAAACTATAAGTAAAAACAATGGAAAAACTCCTCAGCTTACTTAGAATAAAATATCTACCCATGAAGATGGACATTTTAAATTTTGTTTCCTCTACATACATTTCAAGTTTATATTATGGAAATATTCAAACATGCACAAAAAGTAAGAGAATAACATAATGAACTCTCATGTACCCATCATCTAGCTTCAACAGTTATCAACAATTGTCTGATTTCATGTGTCCTCACACTTTGGTTTTTGCGTATGAATATTTTAAAGCAAATCTCAGCACCATGTAATTTCACCTATAAATATTTGAGTGTGCATTTCCCTCAGATGGGGATATTGTTTTTAAAGATTGGGGCACCTGGGTGGCTCAGTTGGTTGATTGTCCAACTCTTGATTTTGCCTCAGGTCATGCATGATCTCACAGTTCCTGAAGTTGAGCCCCAAGTCGGGCTCTGTGCAGGCAGTACAGAGTCTGCTTGGGATTCTCTCTGTCCCTCTCTCTCTCTGCCCTCCCGCCCCCATAAATAAATAAGTAAACTTAAAAAAATTATTCCTGGGATGCCTGGGTGGCTCAGTTGGTTTTAAGCATCTGGCTCTTGATCTCAGCTCAGGTCTTGATCTCAGGGTCATGAGTTCAAGCCCACTCAAAAAAAGAGAGAGATTATTCCTATGGGACCATAATACCTAACAAAATTAAGAATGATTTTAACTGGACTATTAGCCATAAGGCTACAAGGTGGAATTAGAGAAGAAAGGCTAGCAGTGAGGTATTCACCTCTGTCTTGGTTTCCTATCGCTGCTGGAACAAATAACTGCAAATTTGATGGCTTAAAATGGCACAATTTTATCACCTTGAAGTTTGGGGGATTAGAAGTCCAAAATCAGTGTCAATGGGCTAAAATAAAGGTGTTCTGGAGGTTCTGGGGATGAATCTCTTTCCTCGCCTTTTCCAGTTTCTAGAGGCTGCCTGCATTCCCTGGCTCGTAGCCCCTTCCTCTGTATTGAAAGCGAGAAATGGTGCATGACTCTGACCATTTTTGGGGTTACATCTCTCTCTAAGTCTCTTTCGCTTCTCTCTTCCACTTTTAAGGAATCTGGAGATGACACTAGCTTACCAAAATAATCCAGGATAATCTCCTTATTGTGCTGTCATGTACAATGTATGGTACAAGTATCTTCATTTGCAGCCTTAATTCTGTGTTGCCAAGTAATTTAACATAATCACAGGTTCCAGGGATTGGAATGTGGACATCTTTAGGAGGCTATTGTTTGACCTCTACAAGCCCCCTTCTTATTAAAAAAAATTTTTTTTTAAATTTATTTGTTTTTGAGAGACAGAGCATGAGTGGGGGAGGGGCAGAGAAAGGGAGACACAGAATTCAGAGCAGGCTCCGAGCTGTCAGCACAGAGCCCAGTGTGGGGCTCGAACTCATGAACTGTGATATCATGACCTGAGCCGAAGTCAGATGCTTAACTGACTGAGTCACCCCAGGCGCCCCTACAAGCCCCTTCTTAATTCTCCATGGCCTTAGGTATATGGTTGGGGGTAGGAGCCAGGAAAAGCAAAATAATAACAGTATCTGGAAAACCATGAGAGAGGGGATTAAAATCCTGCATAAATAAGAAGCTTCAGGGGAAAATCTTCCAGTATACTCCCTATCAGAAGGAAAAGAGATACAAAATCCTCTTGAGAAAGATGCAAGAAAAACTGTGAAACTCTTTGGCATGATTTGCCAACCTAGGGTATATTCAGTGTTGGTCTGGAGTAGAAGGGTGGTTGTAAGGCCCTTCATTTTTCCTCTCTAAATAGGGATTTGATTGTGATAGGAAAAGTCACTGTGGACCTTTTTTAAATTACAGGAATGTAAACCAATGATGATGATAAGCCTTTGTCCATTAATGAAGTGCCTAGCACTTACTGCCCATGTGCCTTTGTCAGGAAGGCCCAGGGATCCAGAGAGAGAACAGCTGTCAGGATGAGAGCAGGGATCCCAGCATCCCTCCTCTGTGAGTCAGCTTACAAAGAGTCTACTTTGACTTGGATGTGAATCCCTCTGGTCTGAACAAGAACACAAGCCAAAAAAAAAAAAAATGTTGTTGAACAAGGTGTTTTATGATTTCATTTTATCTCATCTTTTGAACCATTAGGAAATGTCAGACTTGGTTTGACTTGGTTTACCTCCAAATCTTTTTTGCCGTATGTCAGCTGATTGCCAGAAATTGCTGACACACACACGCTCATACAGTGATCTACACTTGCTGCTTGCTGTTCATTTGCTAAAACCTCTTGATCGTGAGATTAATTTCCAAATACTAACACTGGCATTTTTCACTCATATATTTTCTGTATTCTGGAACTGTATTATTGATGTGGGGGAACTCTCATGTTTAGGTTTGTTAAGTAACCTAAGTAAGTGCTTTGCTATTTGTATTTCTTGTTGTGTGTGTGTGCGTGCGCGCACTTTTTACTTATACATGTGCATAAAGAAACCAACTAGCCAAATAAACAAACATACTACTTCCACACTAACATGACTTATTAAGACTTGTTGAATTATACTGAATTTGAGTAAAACATTTGAGTGCAGGGCACATGGAGCAAGCAAAACATTGGAGCACACTTGCTACCATTTTATCTGAATTTTAGTTTAAAACAAATTTCTGGTTACAATAAGGATCACACTTCTTACATTTACTTGCTTTGCTTCAAAAGAAAGACTAGCCCTGCCTTTGTCCCATGCAGGCCATCTGCAACAAGCCACAAACCATCTGTGGGGCCAGTGTCAGAGGACAGGCATAGGACCTCAGATACTCACCAGGTCCTCTCTCAGGAATGTGGGCACAGGGACCCAGGAGCAGGGACCCTCTTGGAGGCTGCGTGGGCATCTCAACACTTATTCTCAGGATTGATTTTGCCAGGGTTCCCTTCCAACTCTGCCAAGAATGTCTTTGAGACATAGACTGATGTTAAGAAAGTGAGTAGGAAACAGCTAAAATGGGGTTTAACTCTAGGGGTTTCACAGTGCTGGTTATACTGTTTGACTGTATTTCAAGCCCTTCTCAGGACTTGTGATTTTTCCTGAATCTGATAACTAGAGAGGTTGGAGAAGCCCTCTGGCCAGCTACAAGGGACAAAAGGAAGCCCTACGCCTCTGCACTCTGCTGTCATTCATCACAAAAAGTCTTGTTTCTCCTATTTTTTGTAGGGGAAAGCGTTGGCAAAATTTAGAAGAGCCGTCTCTTTACTTCAAAAGGAAAATAGAAGGAGGGAGGAAAAGAAGAGAAAAGAAAGGATCAGTTTATATTTGTTTGGGGAAAACTTTAGGCCTGTAACAACAACAAACATCAGTTGTGGTGGGTAGCCTCAGCCCTGCCGAAGGAAATCCAGACCACATTGAAATCCAGGGAATTTGAAATGGCGGCGTTTGTGGTGGCTTGCAAATTTCCATTGGTGATTACTTTAAAGCCAAAGAATTATAATTAAAATAGAAATGGATCCAATTATATCTGCCTTCTGTCTGAAAGGATGTAGCTTGTAATGAAAATCACATGTCTAAACTTCATCTCCTTCTATTTCTAAGCAAGTTGTCCCATGAGAGAAATTCCTTCTTTTCAGCAAAGCTCAATAAACCACACTTCTCCCTCCTCCTTGGCTACTGTGGTTTTGCACTGATTTTTAAAAATCCCAGCAAATAGAGCTCAATCATGGTAAATGCTCTCATTTCTCTGTCCTTTCTTCTCTTTATAGGACATGCCAGGGTAACATGACATATCTTTTTGTTTCAAAGAGACAATGATAACTAGAGAGGAGTTAGGAGAATAGGAGTGCTATCTTAACCAGCCAAGATGTACCCTATTGTGATAACAGACTAGGTAACTTAGGCCATTGCTGCCTGAGATATTGTTAGGCTATGAGGAGGCAGCTAGGTGACCCAGGGATAGTGAGGAGCTTGCTAGGTGGCCAGGGGGAGGTCTTTCTTAGGGAGAATTTTACCCACTGGGTGAGTGAGGCTTAGATAATATGGTGGTCATCAATGTGTTTTGAAAATGGCAGAGCCTGTACTGGAGCAGAATGCCATGGTCACCAGGCATAAATAGATTACATAATAGTATTGTTCTTATCATTACTACAACAGCTCATGATAAATTTGGTTTGTGTACTTCAAATCCATTCAAGCACAGCGGGGCAGCCCAACACTTTCCTCCTTCCAGGATGCCCTAGAAGCAAAACCAAAGACAAGTCTTTGTGGAGACATATGTTTTCATGTGCTTATTAATCATTTGAATATCTTCTTTGGTGAAATATCTATTAAAATCTTTTGTTCATTTTTTTTCAAGTTTATTTATTTTGTGGGGCGCCTGGGTGGAGAAGTTGATTGAGCATCTGACTCTTGAGTTCGGTCAGCTCAGGTCATGATCTCACAGTTTGTGGGTTCCAGCCCCTCATCAGGCTTTGCATTGATGGTGTAGAGCCTGCTTGGAATCCTCTCTCTCTTTCTCTCTGCTCCTCCCCAGCTTGCACTCTTGCTCTCTCAAAATAAATAAATAAACTTAAATTTTTTTAAACTTTATTTTTAATTTATAGAGGCACCTGGGTGGCTCAGTTGGTAAACTTTATTTTTAATTTATTTTTAATTTTTTTTACATTTATTTATTTTTGAGAGACAGAGTGAGACAGAGTGTGAGCGGGGGAGAGGCAGAGAGAGAAGGAGACACAGAATCTGAAGCAGTCTCCAGGCTCTGAGCAAGTGTTCAGCACAGAACCTGACATGGGGCTCTAATCCACTAACCATGAGATCATGACCTGAGCCAAAATCGGACACTTAACCAACTGAGCCACCCAGGTGCCTCAAAAGTATATTTGTTTTGAAAGAGAGAGCATGCAAGCAGGGGGAAAGGCAGAGAGAATGTGGAGAGGGAGAGAGACAATCCCAAGCAGGCTCTGTGCTGTCAGTGCAGGGCCTGACATAGGGCTCAAACTTGAGAACTGTGAGATCATAACCTGAGCCAAAATCAAGAGTTGGACACTTAACCAACTGAGCCACCCAGGCACCCCTGTTTTGTCCATTTTTTAGTTGGGATGTTTGACTTCTTACTGAATTATAAGAGTTCTTCATATATTCAAGATACAAATCTTCTATCAGACATCAATTTGCAAATATTTTCTTAGAGACTGTTGTTTGTCTTTTTATTTTCTTAATGGTATCTTTTTAAGAGAAATTTTTTTAAATTTTGATGAAGTCCAGTGTATTACTTCTTTTAGTATCATACTGTGCTTTTTTTGGTGCAGTATTGAAAAGGACTCTTTCCCTAACCCAACGGTCACAAGGACTTTCTATAATATTTTCTTCTAGAAGTCTTAATACTTTTTACTTTTACTTTTAAGCCTATAATTCATTTGGGGTTAAATTTTATATGTTTTGTGAGGTAAGGGTCCTAGTTCATGTTTTTGCATAAGTGTATCTAACTGTTCCAGCAAGTTATTGAAGACCAATTTTTTTCTCAACTGAACTACCATGGCACCTTTGTTGAAAATCAATTGACTATAAACATAAAGGTTTATTTCTGTTCCAGTGATCCACATGTCTTTAAAAAAATTTTTTAATGTTTATTTATTTTTGAGAGAGAGAGAGAGAGAGAGAGAGACAGACAGACAGACAGACAGACAGTGTGAGCAGGGAAGAGGCAGAGAGAGAGAGGGACCCAGAATCCAAAGCAGGCTCCAGGCTCCAAGCTGTCAGCACAGAGCCTGTAGAGCCCTATGCAGGGTGTGAGATCCTGACCTGAGCCGAAGTTGGACACTTAACCAACTGAGCCACCCAGGTGCCCCTATATGTCTACCTTTGTGCCATTACCATATTGTCTTGACTACTGAGGTTTTGTTGTAAGTTTTGAAATCAGGTAGTGTGAGCCCTCCAACTTTGTTCTTCTTTACAAAAAAAAATTGTTTTGGCTATTCCAGGTCTTTTGCATTTTCATATATATTTTAGGACTGACTTATCAATTTCTACAAGAAATTCTACCAGAATTTTGATGGGGATTCTGTTGGTCAATTTGTGGAAAACTGCCATCTTAATAATATTGTTTCTTTCGATCTATTTTGAAGATGGAATATATCTCAATTTATATAGATCTTTAATTATTCTTGCAATGTTTGGTACTTTGTAGTATATAAGTCTTGAACTTTCAAAGTTAAAAATTTACTCCTCTAAGTATTTTATTCCTTTGGATGCTATTGTGAACAGGTTTTCTTCATTTTGTTTTTGGACTGTTCATTAGTATACAGGAAAAATTGGTATTTTGTATATTAATCTTTTTTCCTGAGATATTCTACATACTGATTATGCTGTCTTGAATAAAACCAGTTTTTCTTTTTCTTTTCCAATTTGTGTATAATACATTTAGTTAATCTTTCTTGTTTTGTTGTACTGGTGAGAACCTCCAGTATTGTGTTGCATAAGAGTGGTGAGAGCTGATACCCTTTTGATTTGAACCTTTTTGTGTCTTTGAATTGAAAGTGTGTATCTTATAGACAGCATATAGTTGAATTTGCTTTTTTATCTACTCTGACAACCTCTGACTTTTGACTGGGAAATTTATTCTATTCACATTTAATGTAATTACTGAAATGATTGGATTTGTATGTGTCACTTTGCTATTTTCTATATGCCTCATGTCTTTTTTTGTTTGTCTCTTTCTTTACTTCATTCTTTTGTGTTAAATAATTTTGAACAGTACTTTAATTCCTTGGTTGAGTTTTAAACTATATTTTTTAGTTATTGCCTTAGTAGTTGTTCTAGGAATTACAATATGCATTTTAACATATTACAACCTACTTCAGTTTAGTACTAACTTAATCCAGTAAATTATAGCAGTTTTTTTTCCCATATAGCTTCCTTTTTTCTCTACCCCACCTTCACCTTTGTGCTGTTAGTGTCATATATATTAACGTATCTATATATGTTGTAGACCCTAAAATACACTTGCTCTATATAATTTTATGTCATTTAAAGAAATAGTAAAAGAGAAAATGTACATTCATTAAGTCTTTTATAATTACTTATATTTTTACCATTTCTGGCATTAATTTCTTCATTTCTTTTGTGCTTCATGTTACCAATTGAAGTAATTTTCTTTCATCCTGAAGGACTTCCTTTAGTATTTTTTATAAGGCATGTCTCTTAGTCTCACCTTACATCAGTCTTTGTTTATCTAAGACTATCTTTATTTCACTTTGACTTTTGAAGGATAATTTTGCTGGTTATAGAATTCTTGGCTGACAATTGTTTCTTTCAGCACTTTGAATGTGGCATTCTACTACTTTCTGGCCTCCATTTTTTTCTGATGAAATTTATACTCATTATTTGTATTTTTGTTCCCCTATATATGATTAGTTTTTCTCTTGCTGTTTTCAAGGCTTCCTCTTTGTTTTTTGCTTTCTAGAATTTGATAGGACTAAGTGAAGATCTCTTTGTTTTTCCTAATTGGTTATCCTTAGGTTTTTTTGGATCTATAGGTTAAAGCTTTCATAAAATTTGAGAGATTTTCAACAATTATTTCTTCAAATTTTTTTCCTGCTCTTTTTCTGTCTCTTCTTATTCTGGGATTCCCCTTAGGCAGTTGGCATGCTTGATACTGTTCCACAGGTCTCTGGGAAATTGATCTTTTTTTTTTTTCATTATTTTTCTCTTTGTTCTTCAGATTATATTTCTATTGACTCTTCTTTGAATCCAATGATTCCTTCTTCTGATATCTCAAATCTACTGCTGATTGCATAATAGTCATTTTGTTGTTGTACTTTTTAGCCTTAGGGTTTCCATTTAGCCCTATTAAAAATTATTTTATTTTGTTTTTTTTATATTCCTACTTGTTGAATCACTTTAATAATATTTTCTTCAAATTATTTAAACATGGTTTCCTTTAGTTTTTTAAAACATACTTGAAATAGCAGCTTTGAAGTCTTTGTCTGTTAAATCCAACATTTGGGCTACTCAAAGACAGTTTCCATTGGCTTTTTCTCCCAAGTATGGGTAACACTTTTTTTTTGCATGCTTGATACATTTTTGTTGAAAATTGGATATTTTAGATAATAGATCATAACCAATCTAGATTCTATTTTCTTTTTATTCTGAGATTCTTAGTTGTTACTGCTTTTTGTTGATTATTAACCTGCTTTGACCCGATCTGTTTGAGACACACACACACACACACACACACACACACACACACACACACCGGTGTGCATCTAGTGATGATTCTGCTCAGTTGTTTTTTTTTTAATTCTTATTTGTATTTTTTATTCTGGGGGCCTAGCTTCTTTTGGGTCACCTTTGTGTTTGCATAGCTTACTGGTCACTCACTGATTGGTCAAAGGTTGTGCACAAACACGGTACTCTCTTGATGGATCTGTGTTTGAATTAGGAGACATATTCAATTTTGGCAATTTCAACTCTACTTCAGGTGTTACTTTAATGCCAGGCCCTCTCAGGTCTCCACAGTGCATGTACACAGGCTCCCAGAAGGCCAGAGTTATGTGGAATGTTTAATGGCTATCTCATTTCTAAGATCTCCTATTCAGTTTCTGGGTAGTCTTATATTGCTCATTCTGACCAGGATAGCACCTTCACGGTAGGAGATCTGCAGGCTTCTCCCATTTCCTGCTAGCTGTGAGTTGCTACTCTTTACTCCAAAGTTAGTGAGGGCCTGTCCTGCCCTGGCAGAACAACCAGGCTTATTGGGCTGGGATGAAGGGCGGAGGCAGTCCCAGCCAAGAATGCCACCTTTCCCTAATGCTTTTACCTGAATCTCCACAGTGTTTCATGATTATGTTTTTCAATTTGTTGTTTGCCTCTGGTCAGTTTTCAGAGCCCTGAAATGATTGCTTGTTTTTTTGTTTGTTTACAATGATGTCCACTTTTATAGTTGTTTTTAGGGAGGAGGATTTGTTGATTTTTTTGCTCCTTTATAGCTTGAAATCCCACCTAAATACAATATATTTCTAAAATGTGTTTTATTATTTTAAAGCATAACATGTCATTTTAGCTGTGAATGAGTACTAATAAGTAAAACTAAATCTAAAAAAACTGGATTGCTTCTTTACTTTTGGCTAAGATCAAGTATAGAAAAACTACAGCTCACAATAATGTGACTTTGACATTTTATGATCAGAAACAGAAAAGCTTTCCAAAAGGCATTTTGAAATAATTCCTAAGATTTCAAGTCTTTGATTTGAAAAATCTGTTTATCTGAATAGCAATAGTCTTGTATTTTTACAGCAGAAAATTATTTCAAGCTTTTAATTTAGCAACAAGCATACGAATGAACTAGAGTCTAAATTCAAGAATTCCAAATTTATTCCTGACCATGGTTGTTAGTGAGGCGTAATATATATATATATATATATATATATATATATATATATATATATATATATATATGTATTTCTATGGTGTCCTACAAGGGGTTGAGGGAATGTGGGGGTCATGATTTGTATATTTGCCCTCCTCTTTTAAATGGATTCAGCTGAATTGTCTGTGGCACCAGGAGAAAGTAGAAGTATGCCCATGGACCAGGACTGTGGCCATTTCAGGCGCCCAGCCAGACCACCTCCACTGGGTCCTTTCCAGTTCACTCCTCCTTTTCAGCCCATTCCTCTTGCCCTAGCTCTGATGAGGACCTAGGAAGGGGGCGCTTCAGGACCTAGAAGACATCTAGCCCTGGTCTTAGAGGCCACATGGCCACCAGGGGAGACTGAGACATCCCAGGACTCTGGAAGCAGGTCAAAGAGCCATTCCTGCCTGAGGAGGAAAAGACATCTGGAAAGGAAGGCTTTCCCCCCTGGAATCACTACACACTTGTCTCTGGTGAAGTTTGAAGCCACTGACCTTTTCGTTCTATTTGAAGCTCTCCTTTCTGCAAGTTCTTGTTTCCATCACTGACCAACCCATCTTTCCTTAAGTCTCAGTCTTTCCTAAAGAGGAACTCTAGGGTTCATCGTTGTCTCCCCAGGTCTAGGAGCTGCGTATGGATGGTTCCCAGTTCTTAAACCTTTCACCTCCATTTTAATTCCAGATGCCTCCTGCCCTGCCCAGACCTATGAGACTCTACATTTCCCACATAATTTCCCTGCTGAGGACCAGATGGCTCCCTGCTGGCTACTCGAGCCAGTCTAGGTCCTGCTGGCTGCTGGGTCTTCTGTGATCTAGCCTAGTTTGTGCTTACCTATCCCCACTGATGTCCCATCTGGACAGCGTGATGGCCATGGGGTGCAAGACAGGGAGAAGACCAGTTATTCAGGCCAGCACAACTGTTAAGTGACTGTACTGCTAACAAAAATTTCCTTGTGTCAGGAGCATAAAAATACTTTTTACGTGAAATCAATAACAGAAACACTTTGAGTAAAGCATGTTTTTACTTGATTAAGAAAATTTTTTTAATGTTTATTTATTTATTGTGAGAGAGGGTGGGGCGGGCAGACAGAGAAGGAGAGAGAGAATCCCAAGCAGGTCCTGCACTGTAAGCGTAGAGCCTGAGGCAGGGCTTGAACCCACAAACCATGAGATAATGACTTGAGCAGACATCAAGAGTCAGATGCTCAACTGACTGCACCCAGGCAACCCAAGCATTTTTTGAAATGTTTTTATTTATGAGAGAGAGCATGAGCAAGGGAGGAGCAGAAAGAGAGGGAGACAGAGGATCTGAAATGGGCTCCACACTGATAGCAGAGAGCCCTATGTGGGGCTTGAACTCACAAACCACGAGATCATGACCTGAGCTGAAGTTGGACACTTAATCAACTGAGCCACCCAGGCACCCCCGCACCCCCGCAAAACATGTTTTTAAAAATATTAGTGGGAGTGATTCAGAGCAAGCAGATTCAGCATGTGAATATGAGCTCAGAGGAGTTTCTCTGATGTGAGATCTGTGACTCCATCCGACAGCTGCCCAGTACTTCCTAACCATTCTTTCTTTCTTGGCACAGTATTCCTTGTGGGTTGACTGTGCCTTCCCAATGGATGTGTTGGAGTCCTAACCTCAAGTACCTCAGAATATGACCTTATTTGGAAATAGGGTCATTGCAGATATAATTAGTTAGGATGAGGTCATTAGGGTGGGCCCTGAGCTGCTATGACCGGTGTCCTTATAAGAAGAGGGATGATGATGTGAGGACACACATGCAGGGAGAACACCTTGTGAAGACACAGGAACACACAGACACAGAGGGAAGATGGCCATGTGAAGATGGAAGCAGACATTGGAGTGACACTGCCACAACCCCACAACCCAAAAACACCTGGGGTTAATGGAATCTAGAAGAACCAAGGAAGGATCCACCCCTGGAGACTTTGGAGAAAAGAGGCCGAGCAGATAGCTTGATCCTTTGAGTATAAGAGCTATGCCAGCTTTACCTCCACTGTACCTGTGGTACCGACACCAGTCCCCAACACATAGCAAGTCCTTAAAACCTCCTGCAGAATGCATTCCTACTTGAAAGTCTCAGTGACATGCATGTAAACACCCTGGACACCATCGAGGGCATTTTTATTTTTATTGTACTAAAGCACTGGGCTTCCAGATCTGCTTCCCATGGGCCCCAAGTTTTTAAAAAAAAAAAATTTAATGTTTATTTATTTTTGAGAGAGACAGAGACAACAGTGGGGGAAGGGCAGAGAGAGAGGGAAACACAGAATCCAAAGCAGGCTCCAGGCTCTGAGCTGTCAGCACAGAACCCGACGCAGAGCTCAAACTCATGAACCACAGGATCATGACCTGAGCTGAAGTTGGACACTTAACCAACCGAGCCACCCAGGCACCCCCCATGAGCCCCAAGTTTTAATGATAAGTTGTAGCCCAAGGTCCCTGTCCTTGGCGGTTCCTCATCTTCACCTTTCTGACCCTCATCCTTAACCATGCTATATTCCCTCCATGGGTCACCAGTGTAGACTCAGGGCTTTGGGGGCCAGTGCTTCTTCAAGACGCTCCTGCATGCCTGACCAAACATTTAAGTGCACACACATTTAGGATGGACACAGACGGGGCCTGCCAAGGCAGAGGAGACACTTAAGGTCATCCAGGGTGCTTATACTGGCCTCCTTACTGTCTTCCGGCTCTGTCCAAGCCCCCACAGTCTATTCTCCACTCAACAGCCAAAGGGGTGTGTTAAAATTGAAGTTGGCCCATGTCACTCTGCTACCCAGAATGATCCATAACTCCCCTGACTACCAAGAGTGAAAGCCCAGGACTTTACTGTGCCCACCAGGGCCTTTGGGATCTGGTCCCAGCTACCCCTGTGATTTATTTCCTATGCCCTCCTATTCACTCACCTTGTCCCTTGGTGCCCTTTGAGAATGCCAAATGCACTTCTACAATAGGGCTTCTGCCAGGGACACTGTCTACTCAGATAAATGCATGTCTGTCTCCACCATCTCTTTCAAATCTTAGTTCCAATGTCACCTTCTCAGTGGGCCCACCTGGGCCACCCTATTTTTGGAGTAATTAAACTTTTTATTGTGAGGCAACTGTAAGATTCATATGTAGCTTCAAGAAATAAAGCAGATCTTCTGTGCCCATTACCTAAGTTTCCTGTAGCAGTAATATCTTGCAAACCTCTAGTACAGTAGCACAACCAGGACATCGCACTGATACAGTCCAGATACAAAATATCTCTGTCCCCACAAGGATCACTCATACAGCCCTTTTATAGCCACACACACTTCCCTCTGTCCCCGTCCCCCTGGCAACCACTCATCGGTGGTCCATTTCTATAATTCTGTAATTTCATGAATGTTGTATAAATGGAATCCTATAATATGTAATCCTTTGGGATAGACTTTTTTTTTTTTTTAACTCAGCATAATTCTCTGGAGATTTCTCCAGGTTGTGAATGTATCAATAGTTCATTCCTTTTCATTGCTGAGTAGTAAGTATTCCACGGAAAGGAGGCGCCAGTTTGTTGATCATTCACATGACAAAGGACATCTGCGTTGTTTCTAGTTTGGGGTTATTACAGATAGAGCTGCTTTGGAAATTCATGTATAGGTTTTGGTGAGAACACAAGTTTTCATTTCTCTAAGGTAAACACCCAAGAGTACAATTCTAGGTCACTTATTGCTGTATGTTTAATATTATAAGAAACCCAAGCCATTCTGTTTTGAACTATCAACTCCTCCCACACACCCAGAAACACCCACCATTTTTTACCCCTGCTCTACTTTGATATCAATTTCCCACAGCATTTCACCTTCTAATACACTATATGGTGAGCTTATTTATTTATGAGGTGTACTGTGTTTCATCTGTCTTCTCCATCCACCCTCACTGTCATTCTGGCCCAGAGCAGACGTAAGAAGCACTGATGTAGGCACTGGGCTTGATATAGGGCCTCTGGCCAGCATCCTCCATCAGGGGAACGTTTGCTGGGATTGTGGGCACACACGGGCCAGCGTGCCCGTGAACTGTGTAATGTGGTGGTGGTGGTGAGACAGAGCCCATGCATGAATTCCCCAGATGAAGCAGTCCACTAGGTTCACAACCAAGTCACGTCGAGCTTAAAAGCCAAATGAGTGCTACCCCAAACAAAGGTTTAACTCCGAAACTGTGATCTATGACCTGAATGTGCGTGCAGACTCCCTGCCCCCAGCAGTGCTGCCAGCTGCCCACCAGTAGTACCAGCGAAGGGACTCATTCTGCACAGGAACAGAGAGGATTCTAGCTAGAAACACTCAGCCCCAGAGGCAGGAGAATCAAGACAGGACCATATTTCATGCAGAAAAGTGAAAACAAATAAACAAAGCTGACTGTCATGGCAACAGGCCAGCTCAGCTGTGTAAGTGAACAGCAAAAACATTCCTCTGCTCTGTGGAAGCCCCTGGAAGAAATCCAGAACCTTGTGTACTTAGCCTGACCGGGGGGGGGGGGGGGGGAGTTGTTGTTATTATTATCATTACCATAAATTCATCTACTCCTTAATACACCAGTTTCTTTCATTTTGAACACTTCCTTGATGTTTGTACCATTTAGTGAATACTGGAACAAATGATTAAATAATTTTGTAAAATAATGCTTTGGCTTGACTTTAAGTGGCAATGTTTATAGTGTTCCCATTAACACCAGATGATGTCAGCCTGACTGTTGTTCTGCTTTTTCAAAAACACATGGAGCTGAAAAAAACCTTCCCAAACAATCCAAAATGAGTCAAGGCTCTAAAAGCCTTTTCTCCATAAACACCCTCCTCTGTGATTTGACCCTGGCAGCCAAACCCATGAGGATGTTGAGAGCGCAGTGGCTCTGAACTGGGAACTCACATGTCCCGTCACTGGAGCATCATCTGGAGAGATGACGGGCGTCACTGTGTACAGTGACCTCCCAGCCTGGCTCTATGGGATCTGACCTCCCTGTGCTTTGATTCCTGTGACTCCTGGTTCCCCCTTTTCTTCCTGACCCTTTTTTCTCCTCCACTTTGTCCTTCCTTTTCTTCCCTCTTCTCCCCCATCCTAACCTAAACTAAGGTAACTAAGTATTCCAACTAGACCCCAACCCCAAAGCATCAGCATCCATATGGAGATATAGCTGTAGCCTTGATGCCATAAGCTGCCAACCTCACCCAGGAAGCACAGCTCCCCAGACCAAAGGCCCTCCGCCCTGGATGACTGGAAGGAGGGGATGGTGTGTAGGCCCGGGGAGTGGCCTATGCCAAGGGGCAGTTCTCAGTGTTCCTCTCCAAGCAGAGACCCACTCCGTACAAGCCCCATATGGACCTTGTCCAGGCCGCCTGCACTTCCTCAGTGCCCCAGAGGACTATGGGAACAATAGGAGACAGAATGCTGTGAGTGTTCTGGGGTAGAGGGTGGGGTCTGAAGAAGGAGTTTTCACTGCAGACTTCAACATGATCTCTGGCGAAGATTATTATCAGCTTGTGAGAGAAAAGCAGAACCCATTTCCAGAGTCCTCAATGACTAAACTATAAACTAGTGAGCACTTCAGGCCATGGATGGGGAAGACAGGCAGGTACCTTCCCGTGCCTGCATCCTGGGTCAGGGAGCCACAGTAGGGGCCATCGTCCTCAAAATCAGAGGCCCCAGAGCCTGGATCCATGGACCACACTGGGCCACACTGGGCTGATTTCATGGTGGCTCCGGTGCTATTCTGCTCAAGCTGCCGTAACAGAGAACTGGGAGGCTGAAACAACAGAAATTTATTTCCTCACATTTCTGGAGACTACAAGTCCAAGATCAAGGTCTGACAGGGCCAGTTTCTGGTGAGGACTCTCTTTCTGGCTTGCAATCAGCCATTGTCTCACTATGTCCCCACATAGTTTTCCTCCATGTGTATTCTCAGAGAGAGAGAGAGACAGAGAGAGAGAGAGGGAGAGGGAGGGAGAAGGAGGGGAAAGAGCTCTGCTGTCTCTTTGTAGAAGGACATTAATCCTATGGGGTGAGGGCCCTGCCCTTATGACCTCATGTAACCTTACTTACCTCCTTATAGGCCGCATCTCCACATACAGTCACATGGGGGGTTAGAGAGAGCTGGACCAGAAGGAGGACTAGGCCATGGTACATCGTATATAGCCCACTAGCCTGCCTATGAGAAGGCCAGGTATCCACTCCCCACCTCACCCATGCAGTGGGGAGAATACAGTGAATGGTGTGCACCTGCAGGGCTGTGTGGGACTTGCATGAGCTCACATATGTGGAGCCCTGAAAGGTGGACGGACAAGCTCTCAGGAGGCACAGGCAGGACGAGATTAATGTCACTTTTTCCTGGTGCCACTGGAAGCTAGCCCCTGAGGTGGCAGGCAGCTAGAGTTGGCTCTCTGACACTATGCCTCTCTAGTATCTCTTTCTAAACCTAGACTCTGAAAGGGCCACCACATGTCTCGTGACAAAATTAGGGACCTGCTGCCCTTGCAGCACAGTAAATTTCACTGTGTACCAGAGGTCACATGGGTGCCACAGAAAAAAGCCAGAAAAATAAAGAGAGGTGGGCAGTGACAGGGCAGGCGGAACAGGTTACAACTGTGGTCAGAGAAAGGCCTCCGGGGAAGGGGACATTTGAGAAAAAAGGGAAGAGCAGAAGTGAGCCAAGTGGATACGTGCAGGAAGAGCCTTTCAACCAGAAAGAAGAGCCAGTGCAAAGGCCCTCAGGCAAATGAGTTAAGGGGGAGTTCACAGCTAAGGTTTACATGGGGACAATAAGGAAGGATGGAAAGAGGATGGATGTCCACATAAATCAGGGGTGCCTCCATGTGAAGTTCAAGTAGTCCCCTCACCTCCTGATCCCCTGAGCCACAGGCCTTCCTAGGCTGTGAGGCCAGCACCTAGTGACGACAGACTGTATCTCACTGGGCACATGCCACTCAGTCACTGGACTTGATTCCAGATTTCTAATTTTAGTTGTTAGGACTCTTTCCCAGAGGCTCCTTGCCTCACCTTCTGTGGTGGGTGTGCTTTCCTCGTGTCTGCTTTACCTTTTGCTCCCTTGGTCATGGTTCACACTCTTCCAGGTACACCCTGCTTGGCTGCCTCCAGCCCCACCCTAGGAAGGGTCTCCTGACTCAGTCCAGCTCCTGAAATATTTTACTTCGGAATCTAGAAAACACACTCCCACCCCCAGGTTTTCCTGGACCCAGAGTCAGGGTCAGGACCAGTTAGCCCTCACAGGGCATTAGATGAAATGATTCATTAGATCTTCCTTTGATCCTAAGGGAAATCTTGAAAAATGTCATACGCTCCTGACTGCCTTAGAAGCCAGTGCATTGGACACATTTTACCCTTTCTGCGAAAGCAAAGACATAATTACGATACCATAAAATCTTAGCACAGTTAGATTGCTCTTTGAGAGCATCTACTGCCCTCTTCTACAGAGAAGTAAGGAGATAGAAAACCCAGGAAAAGCCCCTGAAACATACCTGCCTGTAGAAGCATGTGCTTTCAGCTTGTTTCTCGTTTTTGCTTTTGTCATTTGACGTGTTCTTACTAAAGTAGAATGAAGACCTCAGCTCCAACCGTTTGAGCAGCAACATCCAGCAAAATTCATTTCTGGTTGAGAGATGCTGTTTTCTCTCTGCGAGTTTCTCTCTCCCCCATAGTAACTCGTCTTCACCACCACCAAAGCCCTCTGAGGTACACTTAAATCTACACTTATGTGTCACCTGGGCTTCCTGCCTGTGCAGACTCTCCCTCTTATTAGACTGCACTCCCCCTGAGAGAAGGAACATAACATCATAAACCTTGGCACCGAGGAGCTATAACATACCCGACCCTCAACAGACCTGCTCAAGCAGCTCTAAACTGCCTTTCAGCTTCCTGTCAGAATAGCCCAGATATTTCATCACTTCTAGAGGCCTGAACTCTCAGGCCCTGTGGAGAAGTGTCTTCTTGTCCCACAGCCAAGTTGTACAGAATGTGGTGCGCCTGGGTGGCTCAGTCAGTTAAGCATCCGACTTCGGCTCAGGTCGTGATCTCTTGCTTTATGAGTTCAAGCCCTGCATCAGGCTCTGCACTGGTGGTGTGGAGCCTGCTTGAGATTCTCTCTCTCTCCTCTCTCTCTGCCCCTTCCCCACTTGCTCCCTCCCATTCTCTCTCTTTCTCAAAATAAATAAACTTAAAAATAGTTATACAGAGTAAAATTCCTTATGTGAGATTTGTACTGACATATAGCTATGTTATAAGCAAATACCTGCAAAATCTCCATGGCTTAAAAGGACACTGTTTTATTTCTTACTCATACTCCAAGCATGTCATGGTCAGCTGGGGACTCTGCTTTGCTCTGTGTCACTCAAGAATGCAGGCTGACAGTCTCCCCGATGGGGATCATTGCCGTTGTTGTGATGGAGTGTATTAGTTTCTTTTAAGATTTTTTTTAAGTTTATTTTTGGTGGCGGGGGTGGGGAGGGAGAGAGAGCGAGAGAGAGCAAGGGAGGACAGAGAGCGAGGGAGACACAGGATCCCAAGCAGGCTCCACATTGTCAGCACAGAGCCCAATGTGGGGCTGGAACCCACAGAACTGTGAGATCATGACCTGATCATGACCTAATCTAGAGTTAGACGCTTAACCAACTGAGCCACCCAGGTGCCCCAAGTTTCTTATTGCTCCTATAACAAATTACCACAAATTTAAGTGGCTTAAAACAACACAGATTTACTGTCTTAGTTATGGGTGCCAAAGTCTGAAATAGACTAAAAACAAGGTGTTGGTAGAGCTGCTTTTCTCTTGGAGGCTTTAGGTGAGAATCTATTTCCTTCCTTTTCTACCTTCTAGAGGCCACCTGCATACCTTTTTCCATCTTCCATCAGAGCAATCAGTGTAGCATTCTCAAATCTCTTTCTTTCTCTCTGTTACCTCTGCTACCATTGGCACATCTTCTCTCACTCTAACTCTTCTGCCTACCTCTTATGAGGATCCTTGTGATTACACTGGACCCACCTGGAGAAACCAGGATAATCTCTTTACCTCAAGACCTTCAACTTAATCACATCTGCAGTATGTTTTCTCTCCTATGAAGTAATATATTCACAGGTTCCAAGGATTAAGAGGTGGACATCCTTGGGGGCTATTACTCAGTTTACCACACAGTGACATTGTCCAATCATACACAAGGATATATGCCTAGAAGCATTCATACTTCACACATTTCATTGGTCAATCAAGTCACATGGCCACATGTAACTTTTATGAAGCAGGAAGTATGATTTCTCGTATATAGAGAATGAAGAGAATAAGAAGAAACACCTTCAGTTCTTCTTCAGGATTAGGATGAAGAAGAATACAAAGGGCCTTCAGTACCAGGATAGCAACAAAATGAATCTAGATGAACTAAGAATCCAACACTTCTATTTGGTGAATGAGTTGTAGATACAGGGAAGCCCTGATTAACTGAATTTAGGTGGAGATTGTTAAGCCAGAGCCCCAGCTGAAGCAAGCACCTGGCCTGGTGCAGATAGGTGTAAGAGCAGGCCTGCTATAGAAGAAGGCATTGTGGGTGGGAGGCAGCCAAGCTTTAAATGACAGGGTATCATTAAACAAAAGAAAACAAACATAAACCCATAAACCCAAGAAGCTGAGCAAGCCAAAAACAGAATAGATATAAAGAAAATCACACTCAGTCACTTTGTAGTCAAAATGCTGACAACAAAGTTAAAGAAAAATCTTAAAAGAAGCAAGAGGAAAAGGACACATTATATACATACAAAATTAAAGCTGACGTCCCATCAGAAACCATGGAGGTCAGAAGAGAGTGGAACAAAACCTCTTAAGTGCCATAAGAAAAACGCTTGCAAGTTAGGATCAGTAACTTACTGATATCTTATCTTACAAAATTAAGGTAAAATGAGACTTTTTTAGATTTAAAAAAAAGCTGAGAATCATCTCTGTAAAGTTCACACTACAAGAAATGTAAAGGGGCAACTGGGTGGCTCAATCGGTTAAGCATCCAATTCTTGATTTCAGCTCAGGTCATGATCTTGTGGATCATGGGTTCAAACCCCACACTGGGCTCCATACTAACAGTGTGGAACTTACTTGGGATTCTCTCCCTCTCTCTCTACCTGTCTCTTGCTTGCATTCTCTCTCTCTCAAAATAAATAAATAAACTTAAAAAAAAAAAAAAGAAAGAAATGTAAAAAGGTCCTTAAGGTTGATAGAAAGTAATACCAGGTCGAGTAAATTAACAACAGAGAAAACAAAAATTTCATCAGGAATAAGAGGGGGTTTCACTAGCAATCCTGCAGGCATAAAGGGTTAATAAAAATAATGAAGAGTTTTGAGCAATTTTATGCTAAAAAATACTAACAAGTTAGATAAACAAATTTCTTGAAAAAAACTTATCAAAACTGACATAGGAAGAAATAGAAAATCTGAAAATTTCCATGATTTTTAAAATTGAGTGTGCAACTAAAATCCTTTTATGATTGAAACCTTTTTTCAGTCACAGATGGTTACACTGGTAAATTCTATCAAACTTGCAAGGAAAAAATTATACTGATCATACACAGACTGTTTTAGAGAATAGAAGAGGAAACCATGTCCCAATTTTTAAATTTTTTGGCTACCCTAACCCTAATACCAAAAGCATACAAAGACATTACCAGAAGAGAAAACCACAGACCAATATCCCTCATGAACACAGACACAAACATCCTTAACAAAATAATAGCAAATTCAGCCTAGCATTCTTTGTAAAAAGGGTAATACAACATGACCAAAATCTGGGAATTTTTCCCAGGAATGTAAGGTTGTTTTAGTTTTTTAATATCAATCAATATAATTCATCACATTCTCAGAATAAAAGAAAAATCATATGACCATCTCAATAGGTATAGAAAAAGCATTTTACAAAATTTAGTACTTCTTCATGATAAAAAGTCTCAGCATACTAGGAATAACAAAGGAACTTCCTCAACCTGGTAGAGGGAACTTCAAAAAACCTACAGTTAACAGCATACATAATGATGAAAGATTGGAAATTTCACCTTAAGATGAAGAGCAAGGCAAGGTTGTCTACTCTCACCACTTCTATTCAACGTTGTACTGGAGATCACTATTCACTGGAACAATAGGGCCAAAGAAAACAGGCATAAAGATTGGAAAGTAGAAATTAAAACTATTTAGACTAAGGAGTGAATTTAGCAAGGTCTAGAATACAAAATCAATACACAAATATAAAATATAAATTGTATTTCTATATACTTTGCAGCAAACAAAAAATTAAAAATACTGTTTCATAAAAAGGGTCAGAGGGAACATGTTGGGGTATTGGAATCATGTTCATGATGGTGGTAATACACAGTCTGAAAATAAAGAAAGCAATTCCATTACAAAAGCATGAAAAGAATAACATACATAGGAATAAATTTAACCAAGTAGGCCAAAGACTTGTATGCTGAAAACTACAAAACATTGCTGAAAGAAGTTAAAGTAGACCTCAGTAAGTAGAAAGACATCCCATTTTCATGGATTGTAAGACTTAATGTTGTTACACTGACAGTACTATCTGAAAACAATATGTAGAGTCAATGCAATCCCTATACAAATCCCAATAACATTTTTTTTACAGAAATAGAAAAAAAGCTTAAAATTTAGATGGAATCTTAAGAGTTTCCAAATTGCCAAAATAAACTTGAAAAGAACAAAATTGAAGGACACACTTCTTGATTTCAAATGAAAAGACATTTCCCCCACAAAGATATGCAAATAGCCAACAAGCACATAAAAAGATGCTTAACATCATTAGTCATCAGAGAAATGAAAATCAAAATCACAGTATCACTTCTCACCCACTAAGATAGCTATGATAATTACAAAAAGCAGCAATAGAAAATAAACTCTGTCGGAGAGTATTGAAGAAAAATTGGAATTGTCATGCATGGCTGGTGGGAATTTAAATTATGCAGCCACTGTGGAAAACAGTTTGATGGTTCCTGAAAAAGTTAAACATAGAATTACCAAATGATTCAGCAATTCTCCTTCTAGATATATACCCAAAAGAATTGGGAAAAAAGTATTCAAACAAAAACTTGTACGTGAGTGCTCATAGTAGCACTAGGTGATGAACTATAGGTCCCTCAGCTGATGAACGGAAAACAAAATGTGGTTGATCCGTACATACTATGGGATATTATTCAGCCATAAAAAGACTGAAGTACTGATACTGATACTGTAGATGGATGAACCTCAAAAACATTATGCTAAGTGAAAGGAGCCAGATACAAAAGGTTACATATTACATGATTCCATTTATGGAAAACATCCAGAATAGGTAAATCCATAGATACAGAAAGTATAGTATAGTATTGTATAGTATAGTATACAGAAAGTATGGCCAGGGGCTGGGAAGAAGAAGAAATAGATACTGCTAATGGATAGAGTTTTAGGTAGGGGATTATGGAAATGTTCTAAAATTACATAGAGGTGGTGGTTGCACAACATTGTGAGTATACTAGAAATCACTGAATGGTTCAATTTTAAAAGGTCTTTATTGTACATATATTCTATCTCAATTTTTTAAGTTCCATGCAAAATGGAATTTTTTTGCACACCAAAAAAGTGAATACTACCCCTATATTAGAATGGCTGAAATCCAGAATGCAGGCAAAGATGAGGAGTAGCAGGAATTATCATTCACTGCTGGTGGGAATGCAAATTGGTACTGTTACTTTGGAAGACAGTTTAATAGTTTCTTACAAAACATGCTACATGATCCAGCAGTCATGCTCTCTGGTATTTACCCAAAGCAGTTGAAAACGTATGTCCACAAAAAACCTGCACATGGATGTTTATATCAGCTTTATTCATAATTGCCCAAACTTGAAAGCCACCAAGATGACCTTCAGTGGGTAAATAGGTAAATAAGCTGTGGTTCATTCAGACAATGCAATATTATTTATTACTAAAAAGAAATGAGTGGGTTAAAAATGAGCCATGGTAAGAAATGGAAGAAACTTAAATGCATATTACTAAGTGAAAGATGCCAATCTGAAAAGGCTTCGTATAACCCCAACTATATGACATTCAGAACATGCAAAACTATGGAGACAGTAAAAAGATGAGAGGTTGCCAGGGGTTTGGGGGAGAGTAGAGATGAATGGGCAGAGCACAGAGGATTTTCAGGGCAGTGAAAATACTCTGTACCCACAGTGAAGGATACGTGTCATTATATGCATTGATACGAGCCCTAACGTCATACTCAAAATAATCAGTTCAAGATGAATAATAAATATAAATAGAGAAGGGAAACTGATGGTTCTAAAAGAGAGCATAGGGGAATATCTTCATGACCTTGAGGAAGGCAAAGGTTTCTTAGAATACAACAAACACTAATTGTACACAAAAATCGTGATCAAAAAAGGGCATCAAAATAAAAATTCAGCTCACCTAGAGATACCATTCAGAGAACACAAGGAATGAGTAGCCCTGATGATGACTACAGCCGCAGCAGCTTTTGCTTGCTTCCCAACGTCCCCTTCCAAAGGCTTAGACCACATAAAAGAACTTGTGACTCCCATCTATTTCTTCTCTTACTTAGATTGATAGGTTGACAGTTTGTAAAGGATGTGTCTGGCCCTGACCAGTTCAAGGGCTTTCCTGTCTAACACTGGTTTCAGGAGCACAGTGTAGTGATTCGACAAGTTTGTACATTATGCTGTGCTCACAAGTGTAGCTCCCATCTGTCATCTTGCAATGCTATCACAGTACCGTTGACTACATTCCCTATGCTGTACCTTTTACCCCAGTGACTTCTTCATTCCATAAGTGAAAGCCTGTATCCCCCACTCCACTCCATCCATTTTGCCCACCCCCCCCCCCCACCATCCTCCCCTCTGGCAACCATCAGTTCATTTTCTGTATTTATGGATCTATTTCTGCTACTTGTTTTGTTTTTTAGATTCCACATATAAGTGAAATCATATGGCATTTGTCTTTCTCTCTCTGACTTATTTCACTTAACATAATACTTCTGGGTCCATCCATGTTGTCGCAAATGGCAAAATCTCATCCTTTTTCATGATTGAGTGATAGTCCATCATATATATGCCACATCTTCTTTATTCATTCATCTATGTATGGACACTTGGATAGCTTCTGTACATGAACTATTTATTGTAAATGATAGTGCAATAAACATAGAAGTGCATATATTTTTTCAAATTAATGTTTTTGTTTTCTTTGGGTAAATACCCAGTAGTGGAATTACTCAATCATGTGCTATTTCTATTGTTAATTTTTTAAGGACCCTCCATACTGTTTTCCACAGTGGCTGTACCAATATACATTCCCACCAGCAGTGTGTGAGGGTTCCTTTTTCTCCACTTCCTCGTCCACCCTTGTTATTTCTTGTTTTTTTGATTCTAGCTATTATCAACCTTGTTTTTAATATTCAGTTGGTAGACAGTGTGCCTGGGTGGCTCAGTAGGTTAAGTGTCCAACTTTGGCTCCAGTCATGATCTCGCAAGTCTTGTGAGTTCGAGACCCACATCAGGCTCTGTGCTGATAGCTTGGAGCCTGGAGCCTGCTTGGGATTCTGTGTCTCCCTTCCTTTCTGCCCCTCTCCTGCTTGTGTTCTGTCTCTCTGTGTCTCAAAAATAAATAAACATTAAAAAAAATTTTTTTAAATATTCAATTGGTAGCCAAGTTACAGGTGCAAAAGTCCTTCTTAAGAATCACATTTTGAATATCATAATGAAACTGACAGTTCTGAAACTGCCTGCATACCTCAGCTTGCTCAAGAAGCATCTTCTGTAAAGTTTTATACTGTGACTACTAAGGCACCTCATACATGTAGCATCTCACAAAATTGTTTTACATGGAATTTCACATAAGCTGCACAATATTCAGGGATTATTACCTTCATTTTCAGATGAGCACATTAAGATTTCTGAACATTCTTGGGACGCCTGGGTGGCTCAGTCGGTTAAGCATCCAACTTTGGCTCAGGTCATGATCTCACAGTCCGTGAGTTCGAGTCCCGCGTTGGGCTCTGGGTTCACAGCTCAGAGCCTGGAGCCTGCTTCGGATTCTGTGTCTCCCTCTCACTCTGCCCCTCCCCTGCTCACACTCTGTCTCTCTTTCTCTCTCTCTGTCCCTCAAAAATGAATAAACGTTAAAAAAAATTAAAAAATAAAAAAGATTTCTGACCATTCTTGAAACCTACCCTAGCAAGTAAAGGCCTGGAGCTTAAACCCAGATCTCAGCCTCCAAATCCAGCACTTCCCACTTCACTGTCAGGCCTGGCTATAAAATGATGTTGAAATTATTATCAGTCAGTAATTCTGCTTTGTCAGCATGGGGATGAGTCCATGTGCAGAGAATGTTTCGCAGAATTTACAGCAGAGTGGCAAAAACAATCGGACATCACAGCACGACCGTGTGCAGTGTGAGTTGCCAACGTGGAGCTCACAGGGGCTCTAGGAAACCTCAGATGTTGCTTTATGGGGAAAAGCAGCACTAGACGTCCAAATAGGAGCAGACCAGCCAGGCTTGCTTAAACTGTGGATCACTAGTCACCAGGAGAGCGGAACTGAGCAAACTGTCTAAAGAGAGAATCTCCTCAGGCCACCGCTCTGGGTGGGGGGTTGCTCAGAAATGAGCTTTAAGATATTGCAGTCACTCATTTGCGCTGCAGCTTTTTGACTGGCTGATTGTTCTGAGCCTTCTAATTCTTGTTTCATATTGAAATGCCAAAGCCATTGCTAACTAAATGAGACAGACTGTGAGGAGCGTTTGACAAAGGATGGGGCGTCCAGAGGACTCATTGAAAGTCATGCTGGCAGCCTTCCTGGTTTTCTGTCCTGACTCCTACACTGGGGAAGAGTACGTGCTGCACAGGGAAGAACAGGAAACCAGGAAGAAGCTGGCAAAGGGTAAAAAATAGGGGGACAGGACTGAGGTGTGAAGAAGCCCAGAAGCAAGAGAGCTGGAGAGATAGATGCTAGTATTTCAGAGGTGGGGCAGGTACACGTGACGGGGCTTGTGGTGTGTCTGTCAGTGTTTCAAAGGCACTTGCCAGCCTGTTTGTTTTCCATCCAACAGAAAGTGTTCCACAACTTAATTCCACGATGGTAGAATGATGTCTTATGTGCCACACAGGCAAATGAAGGCACTAGTATTTGAGATATTTCTACAAAGGACAACAAAAGCTTCTCCCCACTTCCCTTTGATAATCTCTCTCATCTTCTCAAATCCTACCGTTCCCCATAAAACAACAGCACAAGAAACACATGATGGATGAAATCAGAGTAACATGTATTTACAGCCTCTATTATTTACAGTAACACAAATTACTCCAGGAAACAATGTGCCAGACTTTGCATGTACACAATAAGTTGAGGAATCTGCTTATTTGGTTTTGTTGCATCTAGCTATTCCTGGAAATTAGTGCTTCATTACCACAATTCCTACAAGGTAGAATATGGTGGAGTCGGTGAGCATTCTGGGTCCTTTCCAAAAATGCTTTGTAGGGAAGTTCTGCAAATAATATTATTACTTCAGGGAGAAACAATTTTGGCAAAAATTTCCTTTTTTCAAGTCATACCAAGTAACATATTACTCTTTGTGGTTTCTTTTTTTTAAGTTTATTTATTTTTGAGAGAGAGACAGACTGTGAGCTGGGAAGGGGCAGAGAGAGAGGGGGACACAGAATCCGAAGCAGGCAGGCTCTGAGCTGTTAGCACAGAGCCCGACATGGGGCTCGAGCCCACAAGCTGTGCGATCATGGCCTGAGCAGAAGTCAGACGCTTAACCAACTGAGCCACCCAGGCACCCCAATAACATATTACTCTTTGAATTAGAAACAAATAAAACCATAATTTTTTTTTTCATCTGCATCTTTTTTTTTCAAGTTAGTTAACATACATACAGTGTAGTCTTCGCTTCAGGGATAGAACCCAGTGATTCATCTCTTACATATGACACCCAGTGCTCATCCCAACAAGTGCCCTCCTTAATGCCCATCACCCATTTAACCCACCGACCCCCACTCCCAGAAACCCTCAGTTTGTTCTCATGGTTTACCTCCCTCTATGTTTTTGTCTTATTTTTCCTTCCCTTCCCCTGTTCATCTGTTGATTTTGTCAAATTCCACATATGAGTGATATCATATGATATCTTTCTCTGGCTGACTTATTTCCTTAGCATCATACCCTCCAGTTCCATCCACATTGTTGCAAATGGCAAGATTTTATTCTTTTTCATCACCGAGTAGTATTCCATTGTATATATAAACCACATCTTCTTTATCCATTCATCACTCGATGGAAATTTGCACTCTTTCCATAATTTGGCTCTTTCAAACCAGAATTTTTAAAGTAAATTGATCATGGATTGTATAGTACATATTTGAAACAGCAGTAAAGAAGACTGAAGTGGGTAGGTTTCACTTAGGAACTAGCTGATACTTTCTCATGCCTATAGTTTGAAAGGCAGCATTGAGGATCCATGCATAAAATCATCTTCAGTGATATGTGGTCCAGCAGCTGCTGTCCCATTGGGGGTTTTAGGATGACGTTTGTAAAAAGCTTTATTTTTAAAATAAACTTTTAATTCCAGGACAGTTTTACATGTACAGAAAATTGCAAAGATAAAGAGTAGCCACATAAACCTACATGCAGTTTCCTTGATTATTAACTTCTTATGTTAACATGGTATATTTCCTAGAATTAATGAACCAATGTTGATACATTATTTTTAATTAAAGCCCATACCTTCTTCAGATTTCCTTAGTTTTTGCTTAATGCCCTTTTTCTGTTTCAGGATCCCACTTAGGATACCATGTTACATTTAGTCATCCTGTCTTCTTAGGCCCCTCTCCACTGTGATGCTTCCTCAGACTTTTCTGGTTTTTGATGACCTGGACCATTGTGAGGAGTGCTGGTAAGTTGTTTTGTAGAACATCACTCAATTGGGATTTGTCTGAGGTTTTTCTCATAAATGGACTGAGCTTGTTAGATTTTGGAAGAAAGACCACAGAGGTGAAGCACTATTCTCATCACGTCTTATCAAGAGCATGTGCCATCACTGTGATTTACCACGGTGGAAGTTAATAGGATGATGTTGCCTCACTGGGGAAGTGAAGAGCTCCCTGAAGGCTAGGCCAGAACCCCAGTCCCCATGTGTGTGTAGTAGAGGTAGTTGGGGAGGGGCCTGAACTCCAGACTCCACGACAGAATTAAGAATTGGAGAAACCTGATGAGGCAGGCACCTATTACCTCCCAGGAATCCCCGGTGATTTACTCTGTTGAGTGACAAAATTTCTTCCAAGGTGGGAGCAGGTGTCTGTGCCCAGTCCCACCTGGATGCCCAGGAAGGGTTTTGACTGTGCTGCAAGGAAGCCTGGTTATTGGGAGAGGGAGGTTCAGGGGATGGGGGTGGGGGTTGGTGGTTCAGGTGGGAGTCATTTATGAATAAGGATATTTGCTTAGCAGGCAGAGGCTATGTTTAAAATGTGAGTCCACTTAAAGGAGCATCCTAAGTAAATCAAGGCACAAGCATCAAACAGATATGCCACAAATCAGTCTGGTAGGAGAAACGTGCCTGAGGTTTGAGTCCACGGGTTGGGAGCTACAGAGCATGGAGCACCCAGGCTACCCTGAAAAGGAGTCAGCAGAGCTATGGAAGGCAGGGCTCTGGAAGGCAGGAGCTATGTAGTGAAGCTGTCTGTACAAGGCACTGGATGTAGCCATACCTCCTTCCCAATCTCCCCTGTGCCATTGTGGTGCAGGGTTAGCATTTCCACTCCTCTCTTTGCTGACACCCAAGGACTCTGCTTGGCATGCAGGCCAGAATTCTCTCAGGCTGTGGGTTTCCACATATGCTCCTGCATGGAAAGTCCCCAGTCTGCTCCAGGATGTCCTCTGCAGTGCCCCATCCTGTCTTCCTTATCGCAGCTGCAGGCAGCCCGCGCCACATCCCGCCTGCCTGAGTCACGCTCCAGGCCACAGGCTGCCTTTCCTCCAGCTTGGCCTAGGGACCAGCCACTGTCCATTCCATTTGTGGCTTGTCCCTTTATTCTTTAAAAATACTACAAATTTATTTTTACTGCCTACATGAAATGGCTATTTATTATCCAAAGAAAATTTTCCATACTTAAGTTGTCCTCTTTCCTTTTCTACCCTCCTGCTTAAGATCTAGCCTATCCCATCCCTACTGGGCCTCACTAATTACAACATTATTTTTCTTTTCTATTTAAAAATTTCTTTTTTAACATTTATTTATTTTTTAGAGACAGAGTGAGACAGAGCACAAGCAGGGGAAGAGGGGCAGAGAGAGAAGGAGACACAGAATCTGAAGCAGCCTCCAGGCTCTGAGCAAGTGTTCAGCACAGAGCCCGACACGGGGCTTGAACCCACGAACTGCGAGATCATGACCTGAGCCAAAGTCAGTCACCTAACCGACTGAGCTACCCAGATGCCCCAATTACAACATTATTTGTATACTTCTTTTTCCCTAGTTTTCCTTGACAGTTACAACTGTCAAAAGTCTAGTGTGTCCTTTTAGGGTTGGTCCATGCACTTCCTAACCACCAATCAGTGCACTCCTAACCTACTCCTTATCAGTGTCTTACCTCCTTGGCCACCTTACTAACCCTCCTATGACAGCAGGCTTCCATTCATCACATGAATGTGTGAATGCATGAAAACGAACAAGGTTAATAATACCAAGTGTCTAAACCAGGTGATTTTTAATTTGTTGAATTGACCAGAAATTTTGAGACCAGATGGATCTTATTTATCTTAAATTATTGCCAGGCCCCTGGAATCATGTCACATTGTATTTCAAGTTTGGACATAGGACATAGGACATAATCTGGGGCTGAGTTTTGTGCCAATTACTAGATTCTAGAGAGGCAAAAAGAATGCCAATCGTTTTAGAAAGTTTATGGGAGGAAAACTTAAAATTAAAAACATTCTCAAAAATCAGAAAAATATCTCATGAACTATAAAAAAATTTCCTCATGGCCATTGACATTTTACCCAGGAATGACGGTAATACTGCCTCCTCTCCCCACAGCATAACTTAAGTCAATGTGGATTTATTCCAAGCACTCTTAAGAACTGTTCTATAAATATGGAATGCCCATTATGCATCAGACAAGAGTACTAGTAATTTCTAGTCATTTCCCCCCGTGAAAAGGAAATAATCCCTGGTTTATTCACTTTTACTGGCCCTATCGTGGGCCAGACACTGCTCAGCGTCAGACGTCCTGCCCTTGAAGACCTCAGCCTGGTGACTGTGCCAGGCAACAAACACAGAGCCTGTGCACTTTGGATTCTGGGACAGGGAAGACATGGGGAAGCTTTCTGGCAGAGCTAACTACTAGGCTAAGTGCTGAGGGATAAGAGAGCTCTCCAAGCAATACGAGACAGGGAATGAACTTGCCACGTTGTGGGAAATGAACGTTGTGTTCAATGCAACTTATGTGAAAGGAGACATTAGGCCAGGAGTACTTCTGGGTATGAAAAAGCCCTCCTCCACATCCAGGACGTGGCCCTGTGAAGCTAGATGCAAAGTCTCAGTCCCTTCATCAGGATCTGCTCTCCAGCAAGCGGCAAGGCTTGCTGAATGGGGATTCCAGAGAAGCCAGGCACATTCTCCTAGACACCTTTCTTCTTCCCAGCTGCCTCATGGCCAGCTTGGACCATGACACCTATGCAGCCGTGGGCACACTGTCCAACATCCCTGTGCCTTAGTTTCCTTCCTGGTTAAAGTGGGAGCATGAAGCTGCCCTATTGGAAGCTGTTTCTTTGGGTTCTTCTGCCAGCTCTTGTAAAATGCAAATACTGCTGGGCAGAGCGCCTAACTGAGTTAATGCTGGCCTCAGCATCATGTCTCTCTGGTAGCAAGAGAGCATTTGCCTGTACTGGTGGGGGGTGCGTGGACAGAATGGGATTGGGCCCCTCCTTATAGAAGGGACCTGCACAGCGAAAGGTGCAGGGCTCCTGGAGAGGGAGGGAGAGGCACTAGAGCCTTTCTTATGGCCCTGCCGGTCCCCATTTACTCTGATTTAAAAGACAAAACAAAAACTATAGTTTCTGGAATGATGATGGGTCACAGCCATAAATAGAAGACATCTTACCACTTATTGCTCCCACCCTCCCTCCCTTAATTTAAGCAATGACTCATAAGGCAACAAAATAAAAGTTTAAATAAAAATCACATCTGACAAAGCCAATTGAGCATTTTTTGTCTAGCTGTTGGTTTTCACTCAAACGTTTGTAAAGCATGTAAGATGAACAAGTCTCACTGCTAGGTGTGGTAATACCGACAAAAGCTAGTTTAAATTAAATGTGTCCACCCTTTAGGGAAAGTGCATTGGCCAGGATTCTCTAGAGACAGAGCCAGTAGAACGTGCGTATATATGGAGAGAAAGCGATTTATTTTAAGGAATTTGACTCACATGATTATGGGGCTGGCAAGTCTGAAATTTGAATGGCAGGCCAGCAGGCTAGAGATCCAGGGTAGAGTTGATAACTGAGTCCAAAGGCAGCCTTGAGGTAGAATTCTCTCTTCTTGGGTGGTCCTCAGTCTTTTACGGCCTTCAACTGATTAGATGAGGCCCGCTCATGTTATGAGGAATAATATACTTTATCCCAAGTCTACTGGTTTAAATAATAATGTCATCTAAAAAATACCCTCACAGCAAATCTAGACTATTGTTTGACTGGATGCCTGGGTATGGTGGCTTAGCCAGGTTGCACATAAAATTAACCATCTCAGAATATTAATTACACGAGAATGTACACTTATGTGGTGTTCTCATGTTACATCCAGGCAGGGTCCGTGTGCTCCTTCTTGCTGTCCTCAGGTGGCTCCACACCAACCTTCTCCTGCCAGAGGAAGCAGGGGCTGAAAGGAACCCTGTATGTGGGTGGAGGGGGCCTGTGGGAGCCTGGCTCACTGCCCTCCCTGCCTCCTAGGAGCTGTGCAGTTATGCTCCTTGAATTTCAGGTCCCTCAGGTATGAGGTGGATATGCTGCTGTACCTGCCTTGTAGGACTGCCATGGGCATTGAATGAAAATAACAGGGAGTGGGGGTGTGCTCTATATTCCATTAGGTGTGGTCATTGTGCAGTCAGAAGGAGTTAGCGCACCCCGACATAGAGCAGGATGGAGAGGGTCTCGTGTCCTCATGGGTGGGGGCTCCTGAGGGACCGAGGAAGTCTGGGAAGGAGGGTCCCGCCTCAGGGATGAGCCCGAGTTCCATGGGAAAGTACATACTCCCAACCCGGAGCTCCTAAATTGATTTGTTTACTCTTTTAACATTACTATGTGCTCTTCCCCAAAATTCCAGGATTTCAGAGTAGAAAGTATAAGGGTCCCCTTCTTCATAACTCCTACCCCAAATCCACTCCCTTCTCCAAAGGAGACTATTCACTCCTTGTCATGAATCTTTTCACATCCTTTCTTATTGATGTTTTTGGTTACTACAAAAGTGGGGTGCATCTACGATTTTGTGATTTTTGTTTTCACTTAGCAAACTACCATTTGTGGTTTTCATATCTAAATCTGACTTTTTGTATATTGTGGGTTTTTTTCTATTAGAGAAAAAAGATAAAGAAGGAAAATACATAAAAGGATTCTTGCAGTTAAAGATGAACCTTACCATAGGCCTAGGAAATCAGCTTTCTGACAGAGAACATCCACACTGTTCAGCCACCTTCTCTGAGAAGGGCCCTGGCCCAGGCGGTGCTACTATGAGGGCTTGGCCTTGCTGTCCCAGGCCCGTCCGTGCACCCATGAGTCCCCATGTGTACATTTCATTCCTAGAGTGTTGTCTTGCCTTTCTCTTATGCTCCTGTGACCACGTTTGCCTCTGAGGCTGAGCCAAAGCTGTTGGCCCCCTGCCATTCCAGAAGCAAAGAGACAGCGGCATCAAATTTGAGGAAAAATGGTAATGAGTGGCACAATACTTAGGTTATGTTTCTTTGCAGAACTTTCCAGACAAGCAAGCAAGGAGTTTGAGGGAATAGTGCTAATGTATACTTTTGGGACACCTCATTTTCAAGGTCTGATATTGTCTCTAAAGGGACTTTTTCTTTGAAAAGACCAGAAACTGTCATCTTTATCTCTAGTTAGCAGTTTCCTCCACAGTTGTTATTAGGGGAGATATCAGTCACCAAGTCCTTGGTAGGATCTCGGGGAAAAAAACCCTTGCAGTATTCCGTATCACAAAGCCCCAGGCCATGCCCTTCTGCATCCACACTGGAAAGATCCAAGGCTCTGAGGCCCCCGGGCTGGTGGAGGTGACTCATCTTTCTGACCCTGAGTGGAAGACAGTGGCGTGTTTGGTGCACACGGTGTGCCTGTCAGCAGTCAGCATCCTGTTGGCCAGGAAAACACTACCTCTTCCTGGGAAAGGCTTTGTGTGCAGCTGAGACAGAAGCACCAGTGGACAGAGGCCACTGAGTCATAGAAGAAAACCTGGCTGAATCCAGGGGGTCTGTGTTTGCCGTGGGAAGAAAGCTGCCCCATTTTCACACCCCACCCTGCCACCAAAACAAGTAGACAACTTACCCCTTTTCTGTGTTTAAGGATTTTATGGTCCATTAGTACAGGGAGACTATGGTAGCACACATGTGAATACCAAGGGAGGCATAAAGCAGTAATTATTCTGAAGAGCCCCAGTGGGTACTTTCTGTCGGCCCCTCCTTTCCCTGTTACTCTGACGGAGCTCGTTCATCAGAGTCCTCTACTATCCACCCCCATGACTCTTCTCTTCCCCTGGCCTCAGTCACAGATGGCTTATTGACTTAGCTAGCTATTTACTCAGTCCCTTGCACCATAAAAAAAATTGAGCCAGCTTATAAAAATACACAGAATAGAAGATGGAATAAATGACCAAGATAAGCAATGAAGAAGACAAGGAAACAGTCGATAGAGCCAGCAGGAATATGAGGACACAGAAGTGTCTATCATATGATGTTCAGTTACTAGAAGTGGGCTGCAAATATGGATCTAAGAGTCTGAGGAGTCAAAGAAAAGAGAAAAAGTAATCAGGCAGAAGGAGTACATCGGTGAGTTAGGAAAAGATCCCCCTTTCTAAAGCAGAGCCGGGAGGGAGGTGAGTGATCACAGTTCACACATGCCAGGCACATGGGCCAGAAACTGAGTTAAATGCTCTTCTGACATTTTCTCCTTCGATCCTGGCAACTGTGGGGTAGATACTATTGTGATCCTCATTTTACAGATTAGAACACGAAGAATTTGGGAGTAAGTTAGTAATTTGCCCAAAACCAGAAAGTTAGTCAGTTATAGAAGAGATTCAAACCCAGGCTGTCAGGCTCTGTGTGTGGGGGCCAAACCAGGAAGTTCACCCTTCAGGGCAGTAGGGGAGCCCCAGGGAGAGATTTCTGTATCAGATGCAGTAGCGATTTTTGTAGGGCTGTGTCTCTTTACCACTTTCAATGCAGTTCCTTAATACAGGCACAAAAACATAAGTGCAATTGAAATTCCGTGAAAGGAATTCCTTGAACCATAGCTGTCCATGTGCTTAGTTCTTTGATGATCTAATTTCTTTATCTGTGTACACGTATAAATATTATAGATTCTATTGGGAAGTAGATCAGTTGCTCTAATGCATCCCAAACCCACTCTAGTACAAATTATTTATACACCAGGAGAAACTTGAAGCTGATGTCTTTGGCCCCACTACTCCCGAGCCTACCTCAGGAGCTGCTCTTCCAGCATGTTGGGATGCCGGAGTGCACTGAAGGGCAACTTCACCTGCCTTGTGGCTCTTTCCTTCCAGCATGTCCTTCATGGAATGCTTTAGGAATTGGGTATTCCCTCTGTTCAGGACCTCATGCCACTCAGGCAGCAGTTCTCAAACTTCCAACGGCCACAAGTCACGTCAAGCCAATGCAGACCACCAGTGCTAGGTAAACATTTATTTTAATTTTTAGTTTTAAAAATATCATATTCTTTTAAAAAAGCATTTTATTATAGAGAAATCCAAACACATATGAAAGCAGAATAGTATAATGAACGTATGTGTACCCATCACTCAGCTTCAACAGTTGTTGACTCCCGGCCAGTCTTGTTTCAGCACCACCCCCATCCACTTCCTCTCTCCCATACTGTCCTGCAGCCAATCCCAGAGATCATATCACTCCATCCATAAATATTTCAGTATGTGTCTCTAAAAGATACAAATTCTTTCCTTTAACATTATAAGACCATTATTCATAAGAGTTCCCAAATATCATCAAATATCAAATTTCCAATGATCTCAAAAATGTTTTAGGTCTTTTTGTTTGAATCAGTATCTAAATAAGGCCTACACATTCCTATCCGATAGAAGAAGATTAAAAAAAAATTTTTTTTTTTTTACCCAAATGTAGTTATTAGGTCTATAGATTGCCATCAGCCATGTTAGTAAGTTTCAAACGATGTAAACGTAGAAACATATATTTTTAGACTTTTCTCAAAACACAATGGTATAATCTTATATACCAATGACTGACATGTAAAGTAACACAATCTCTTCCAGCTTAATTTAATTACAAACTATGGACCTGCTTCTTTTTAATAAAGTTAGCTTTCCAGATTTGTACTTAATGCTTTTACGTATTTAATCAATTTGATGTCAAATACCCAAATATTTGGTTTGTACCTATATGGTCTTTGTTTACTGTGTTCTCTATTTATTTGTTTGTTTGTTTATTTATTTACATGTAGTAAATTTTTTTTTAATATGAAGTTATTGTCAAATTGGTTTCCATACAACACCCAGTGCTCATCCCAACAGGTGCCCTCCTCAATGCCCATCACCCACCCTCCCCTCCCCTCCACTCCCCCCACCCCATCAACCCTCAGTTTGTTCTCAGTTTTTAAGGGTCTCTTATGCTTTGGCTCCCTCCCTCTCTAACCTTTTTTTTCCTTCCTCTCCCCCATGGTCTTCTGTTAAGTTTCTCAGGATCCACATAAGAGTGAAAACATATGGTGTCTGTCTTTCTCTGTATGACTTATTTCACTTAGTATAACTCTCCAGTTCCATCCACGTTGCTACAAAAGGCCAGATTTCATTCTTTCTCATTACCACATAGTATTCCATTGTGTATATAAACCACAATTTCTTTATCCATTCATCAGTTGATGGGCATTTAGTCTGTTTCCATAATTTGGCTATTGTTGAATGTTTATTTATTTTTGAGAGACAGAGAGAGAGAGTGTGTGTAAGTAGGGGAGGGACAGAGAGAAAGGGAGACACAGAATCTGAAGCAGGTTCCAGGTGCTGAGCTGTCAGCACAGAGCCCAACGGGAGGCTCAAACTCACAAACCAGGTCAGATCATGACCTGAGCCAAAGTCGGACACCCAACCGACTAAGCCACCCAGGTGCCCCCCAGTAGAAGAGTATTTTAAATAACACTCATAATCTCATGCATTTGGAAGAGGACATCATTCCCAGTCTCTTCCCAAGGCTCCTGCCCTGTTTGTTCTGTCCTATTTGGTTAGGTTCTTTACTCCCTACTCCACCCATTTTTTTCCTTACCCTTTATTTTTACTAAGTTAGGCACTCCCAACTCAGTTATAGCTCACTGGAAGCAGGATCAAGAGTCTGATGTCTCTTTCCAATGGCCATGGATTCAGAAATGAGAGATTTCCCACCAAAAACACTTTTGGCCCAATTATAAAACAAAATTCAAAATCCAGACGGATGTATCCTTTAACTTCAGAGATGGGGGCAAAATAGGTCCCTCTCATCCACATGGGCTTTGGAGATTACTTGTCCAACATTACAAGAGGGTCTAATCTATGTGTGATAATAGATTGTTCTCCTCCTCTTAAAGTGAAGATAAGTTATCAGACAGATATTGGGAAAGAGTCAAACTCTACTCTGAGCAGACTGGACCTCAGTTTGGTCTTATGAAAACAATCTGATTTCTCAGCTAATGTTTTTCTTTTTTCTTTTTTTTTTTTTTTTTTTTTTTTTTAAGGGGCTGAGTGTATCCTTTGGACATTAGAGGCCAATGACAGAATTGACAAGGTACCTGAGACAAATTGGACATACCGTGATGGGCAAAGTCAAGTTCTCATCCGAAGTTGAGGAAGGGCCCTCTGCTCGCAGAGGGGAAAGCAGTGGGGTGGAGATTAGACCATTGGAAAGAGAGTTGGGAGGACAGTGAAAATGTCCAGGCAGGAGGTGATGTATTCCTGAAGTTGGGTGGGAAAAGGACTAAACAGAAGAGGAAGGATCAGTGTGAGCAAAGAGGGGACATGGGGACTGATTAAACATGAGAAGAGGGAAGAAGGAGGAATCTCCAATGTGCTGGGATGCTGCATGAAAAGGAATCCTAACCACCCCCCGCCCCCTGCCATACACACATTTCCAAACTGCCCATGGCCCTGTAGTGCAAGAGGCAGCTGATCTGTGGATTAGAAAACATACCCCATGTGCAATATTCACTTTGTAGTTAGAGCAAAGGTTCTTGACATGGCTGCACATTAGTATCATCTGGGGAGTTTGAAATTATTGTGCCCAGGCCCCAGCTCAGGCCAGCTGAATCAGAGTCCCTGGGTATTTTCATACCTCTCCCCACCTTCCCCTGCAACAGAGGTAAGGCTAATGCGCAGCCAGGGCTGGGAACCTCTGGGTTGGGAGACACAGCACGAAACTACCTGCCTGGACTCCTTATTGGAAGTGTCCACAGCTTGAAGCTTAGTTTGGCTCAGCTTGGACCCCTGTTGCTTGGAGTGAGAGAAATGACCTGACCTGTGGGACTCAGCCCTCTGTGCAGAGGTTGGCAGGGAAAGCCTGGAAGGGAAACAGGAAAGGAAGCCAGGCGTATGGCACACGTGCTTCCCTCTGCCTGTGGAAGGAGGCAGCTGTCACACTTCTACATGTCACGTTCACCCAGGGACATTTGTCAGATGCAGATGCCTGGGTCTCACTCCCTCCTTGGGTCAGGAGTCTAGGGTACGGCCCAGGAATCTGCATCTTAATGGGTCCCAGGTGACAGTGACAGAGGGTTCACCGCACACGTGTGCACGTGCACACCCCCCAAAAACCCTGAGAGGCCTGCAGGAGCAATGGTCTGTGGGCCCCTGTGATGGACGCGTACAGGCAGGGATTCTCCTTCACCCTGGACCCCGGTCCAGGAGATTCTGAACAGTTAGGACTGAGGTAGTGCCCAGCAATGTAAGTGTTAGAAACGATTACAACTTCCATTTCTAAAAATGGTTAAAATGTCCACTTGGGGGCCTTCGTGGAAAAGAGGTGGACCTGCCCGAAGTTTTCTTTGTTTACTAGAAGGTGGAAGTGAAACCGGAAGGGCCCTTGGCTCACTTACTCCTTATTCCCACCCAAAGGGAAACTGGGGGGGCTTTCCGAGGCTGACGCTAGCAGCAAGCGCCAGAGGTAAAGTGGGAGCCCAAGAAGCAGCCTCCGGTCTCAGAGAACTTCAGTTTCAGCAGTGGGTCTCAGGCCGGAGGACCCCTGCCCCAGAGGCTCGGATGTTCAGTGCTTGTGGGCTTAGGAAAGGTTCCCACCTGTCCTGGCCCTCCCTTAGGCCCTCTCCGTGGGAGAAGAGAGCCACACAGCCACCTTCCCACCCTCACCACTGGTCACTGGGAAGGTGCTGAATGACGCAGGGGCTGCCATACCCGGAGAAAAGGAAGCCAGGTTCTGGGCAGGTGCCACCTGCCCAGCAGGCTGCTCTCCCAGCTTTGTTTTTCCTTTCTTTAAGCCAGGAGAGGGTTGTGGGAGGGGTGTTCCCTCAGGAAGAAAAGGCACCTGGCCTCCTAATCCCCCAAAGCAGAGGCAGCTCAGGCCCAGAGGCTCCAGGGTCTGGTTCCACTGTCCTCCCTAGAGAAATATGGGAGTGGGCTTGGAGAGGCCCAGGAGTGCTTCTGTGTCTCATAGGAAGGGGAAACAAACCCTGCTGTTCCAGAGCAGGCTTCGGTTAGAGGGGCAGCAGCCAGTACCAGGACAAAGGCCCTTTTGGAGGAGGTGTCAGTGTTCACACCCCACACCCCAGAAATGGGGCCTGGGCTGGTGTTTTCGCCAGCTAAGGCAGCTATAACAAAATGCCACAGACTGGGCGGCTTAAGCAACAGACATGTATCTCAGTTCTGGAGGCTGGGAAGAGGCTGGCCCAGTGCAACAGGGTGATTACTCAGCTCTGTCTTCTCCAGTCCCAATTCTGGACCTCCTCCATGCATTCTGATCAAAAAGAAGGACTAATCTGCTCTAAAGTAGGAGTCACCAGGAATAACCCAGCCCTGTTGTCAGGATTCATTGTAGAGCTTTAAATGTGTTATAAGACAGTTTACAACGTTGAAGCAAAATCCAGGGATGTACATGGGTTAAGTTAAAAGCACAATTTTATATTTTCTCATCAAACAAGTTGACTTGAGGCAACAACTGAAGTATAATTTAATTCAACAGGAAACATCCCACTTGGAGGGAAAACAGAAAACCAAAAAAAAAAAAACAAAAAAACAAAAAAAACCTTAAATTAAAGCCAAACATTCTTTCCAAGGCACAGCACTGACATTTCCAGATTGACAAGCACAATGAGTTTGTTTCCATGAAACAAAATCATGAGTCCAGAGTTTGCCTTTGAAACAGCTTTCCACATCATCTCCGTTTCTCAAGGCTCAGGGAACGATGCTCGTGGCCTTCCTCAGGGCCAGGTAGCCAGTGACGACATCAGATGGCAGCCTCCGGATATAGGAAAACTCTTCAATGGTGCTGAACCGCAGCTTGCTCTGGGGGTCAGTGTAGTTGGCCTGGGTGGGAAACAGGCACAGGGAAAGGCGGAAAATTGTTGTTAGTGCTGAACATTTTAAGTTCAAGCTTAAAGTTTTTTTCTATTGTACTTAAAGTAAAATATCTTCATTTTGCCTTCCTCTGTCACCATGAACGCTAAACTGCTCACTTTGGCAAAGACTGGTTAATCTTCCCAGACTTGAGAAATACTTCAGGGTATGGACGAAGGGAAGAGGAGTGACCACATCAGACACTACGACTCTTCTGGTTGGTGTCACAAAGGCTAGAAGAAACAGGTCCAAAGTGGAATTCACGAGGATCATCCCTCCCTGGTCCCTGCCTTCAAACCCCCCCTGCTTTGGGGCTCCTGGGTAGGTCAGTAGGTTAAGTGTCTGACTCTTGATTTTGGCTCATGTCATGATCTCATGGTTCATGAGACTGAGTCCTGCATCAGCCTCTGTACTGATGGTGTGGAGCCTGCTTGGGATTCTCTTTCTCTCTTTCTCTCTCTCTCTCTCCCCCCGCCCCCTGCTTCAAACAGATATTCTAGCTCCATCCCCCAAGGCAGGGAACAGGGGCTTGCCACGCACACTCGCCCCTCCCTGTCACACCACGCCTGCCCCAAGTGCACTCCACTCCTGCTCCTCCACACCGTCCCCGTGCCACTCCTGTGGCTCCCTGGGCTACACCGCAGAGCTGGAGGGGCCGCCCACACCCACCCTCCCACTGGAAGGGACCACCGCCCTACAACTGCAACCAAGGCCATCTTCACAACTTGCGCTTCTGACCACGTCATTCATTCCTCAGCAGATCTCTCAGTAGCTGCTCTCTTTCCTCAGGACAAAGGGCCACATCCTCAAGCACTGCTCCTCAGAGCCGGCAAGCCCTCCTGGGCCCTCCTCCTTCCCAAGCCTCTTCCACAGCCACACGTCCCCACTCTGGTTCCAACAGCTCTGGCTCTCAGGCCCTCCCTGCATTCATGCCCCATTCGCCCTTTCCTGAGGAGGGGCCCCCAACTGGGCCACTTTACTCCCTAATTGCCTGCTTGTCCTTCAGGACTCGGCCCCCAGTCATCTCATCAGGGAAGCTTTATCTGCTCCCCCACTCTCCCCACATCTGTCTCTCACTCTTACACTTACTATCTGCATAACTCTTTGACTAAGGTCTAGGCTGAGAGGCTCCATGAGGCAGGAACCCTTGCTTTGCTTATCACCGCATCTCTGCCCCTAGTGCAATACGGAGTGCACGGTGGGCCTTCAGGTGGTGTTTGCACAGCGAGTGATGACTGAATGAATGAACGAACAAATGGACTATCAGGATGATCACAGAAAACAGAACTCACTTCCCACGGACATATCAAAATTATCTTTTAGTGTGTTTTCCCCACATGCAAAGTGGAGAAAATAAATTCACTCACTGTATTACCTCAAGTCATGTGGCTTCTACAGATTTTGAAACAAAACATGAGGATGAGTCATTTGGAACTCCTTGAAAAAATTATAAAAGATGCCATTAAAGTCTAGACAGATAACGTCCAGTTACTCGAGTGTGGACTGTCTGCTCAGCGCAGATCAGCTCTGTGTGGCCCCCAGACATGCAGCAGTGCTGTTATTTCAGGGGAGAGGGAAGGCTGAAGAAGCAGGAAGCTGAAGGGAGTCAGTCGTAGGTTTCTCACACTCTATAAAAAGTCCTCAGTTCGGCCACAGGGGATCTCCAGCAGCTATTTAACATCCAATGTGTCAGGAAAATGAGATTATTCCTAAAGATTCATTAAAGCTCTCCATAAAATAAAACTTCAATCCTTTGGCTTAATCCAGATCTTGCTTTCTGTACCACATTTCCTGTAATGACAGTAATATCAAGGAAGGCTTAAGTAGAGAGAGAGCAACAAGTCCCCTTTGAGGGCTCCTGGCCACGCAGCGGCCGGACGAACTGGCTGGCAGGGGAGGCTCTACCGCAGTTCCAAGCAGGGGTGCAGGCCTGTGCGTCTGGCTTTGATCATCTGGCCTCTGTATATGAACCAGCTCTGGCTTGGCTCCACTTCTGTGGCTGCCTCACTCCTACCACCACACTGTGCTGAGCCGGCCCGCCCAAGTTCAGACCTCGGTGCCAAGAAGGCTGAGGAATAAATAACGCAGAATACAGAGATACTCTGGCACCGACAGAAAGGTTACCAACAAAAGCTCGCACAGACCGGACCTGACCTAGTATTCTGAGCAGAAGGGAGGAGGCCAAGTGACACCCCAGAGGTGAACAAGGGAAAAGCTGCACTCCTCCAGTCTGCCCTCCTCGGATTCCATGCCTTGAGCCTGAACACAACAATGACCGCCTTCCCGTGGGGCGCCAGTAAAGACCTGTAAGGCTCCCCTGGCTGCAAGGTGACCGGCAGTGTTCACTGCTCACCCAGAACCACTGTACTTCCCATCACTTTGTAATGAGGGCTAAACACAGGTGTGACCCTGCACACCTCCCTGCCTGCCCACGCCCAGCAGACAGGTGTGGCAGTGTTAACATGAGCTGGGCTTCATTTTTAATGATGTAACTTTAATTAAAAAAAAAAATTTTTTTTTCAATGTTTATTTTTGAGAGACAGAGGCAGAGTGTGAGTAGGGAAGGGGCAGAGAGAGAGAGACAGAGAGAGAGAGAGAGACAGAGTTCAAAGCAGGCTCCAGGCTTTGAGCTGTCAGCACAGAGCCCGACGTGGGGCTTGAACCCATGAACCGTGAGATCATGACCTGGGCCGAAGTCGGACGCCCAACCGACTGAGCCACCCAGGCGCCCCTATGTAACTTTAATTTACACAAGCAACAAATGGACATATTCAGAGGAAAGGGAAGAGAATGGAAAAGGAAACGAAAGGGAAGGAAGAAAACATTATGAATAAGACTAAAGTCCTCTTTTCCAACCTTCTACCATCCAAAAATCCTTGCCTTTCCCAAGGAAACCACTGTAAGTGGGCACGCTTCCAGACCTTGTTTGTATATACCCTTACACACATACACAAACACACCAGAGAAATTACCCAGAATATTTTTGTGAGTGGGTGTTAGTTTCTGCATAAGTGGTACAATGCTGCTTCTACTACTTTGCACCCTCACGATACAAGTTGCACGATACAACTTGGAAGTTTATCCATGTTATTGCATACACGTCAGCCTCACAGGACAGTATGAAAACACCCCCAACCCCACACCCCGGGTGACTGACCTTGATTTTGTTTCCAGTATTTTGCTCACCATCACATTTTCTCATAATCACTTCTGCATGAAGCTCCTTGTGCACACTGCTTCCCTAGAAGGCAGACTGCTGGGTCCCAGGCTTTCGCTTTTCTGCCTCAATAGGTATTGCCAAATGTCTTCCAAATAACCCAGACCAAAGTATTCCCACCTCAAAAGGGCCATGTGTGAGGATATCCACTTCTCTATGTTGACGTTTATAAGCAAACGTTTTCATTTCTTTTTTTTCTTTTTTTAATTTACATCCGAATTATTTAGCATATAGTGCAACAATGATTTCAGGAGTAGATTCCTCAATGCCCCTCACCCATTTAGCCCACCCCCCCACACACACAACCCCTTCAGTAACCCTGTTTGTTCTCCATATTTAAGAGTCTCTTATGTCTTGTCCCTCTCCCTGTTTTTATTTTTGCTTCCCTTCCCTTATGTTCATCTGTTTTGTCTCTCAAAGTCCTCATGAGTGAAGTCATATGATTTTTGTCTTTCTCTGACTAATTTCGCTTAGCATAATACCCTCTAGTTCCATCCACGTAGTTGCAAATGTCAAGATTTCATTCTTTTTGATTGCCGGGTAATACTCCATTGTAGATATATATACCACATCTTCTTTATCCATTCATCCATCGATGGATATTTGGGCTCTTTCCATACTTTGGCTATTGTTGATAGCACTGCTATAAACATTGGGGTGCATATGTCCCTTCGAAACAGCACACCTGTATCCCTTGGATAAATACCTAGTAGTGCAATTGCTGGGTTGTAGGGTAGTTCTATTTTTAATTTTTTGAGGAACCTCCATACTGTTTTCCAGAGTGGCTGCACCAGTTTGCATTCCCACCAGCAGGGCAAAGGAGATCCCCTTCCTCCGTATCCTCGCCAACATCTGTTGTTGCCTGAGTCGTTAATGTTAGCCATTCTGACAGGTGTGAGGTGGTATCTCATTGTGGTTTTGATTTGTATTTCCCTGATGATGAGCATTTTTTCATGTGTCGGTTGGCCATCTGGATGTCTTCTTTGGAGAAGTGTCTATTCATGTCTTTTGCCCATTTCTTCAAAGGATTACTTGCTTTTTGGGTGTTGAGTTTGATAAGTTCTTTATAGATTTTGGATACTAACCCTTCACCTGATCTGTTGTTTGCAAATATCTTCTCCCACTCCATCAGCTGCCTTTTAGTTTTGCTGATTGTTTCCTTCGCTGTGCAGAAGCTTTTTATTTTGATGAGGTCCCAATAGTTCATTTTTGCTTTTGTTTCCCTTGCCTCTGGAGAAAACATTTTCATTTCTTCCCTACTGATGATTTTTTTTTTTAAGTTTATTTATTTTGAGAGAGACAGAGACAGTGCGAGTAGGGAGGAGCAGAGAGACAGAGGGGGAGAGAGAGAATCCCAAGCAGACCCTTGCTGTCAGCACAGAGCCCAACGTGGGGCTTGAACTCACAAAACCATGAGATCATGACCTCAGCTGAAACTAAGAGTAGGACACTTACCTGTCTGAGCTACCCAGGCACCCCTCTTTTCTACCGAGGAGGCTTTTCCCTTATTATCAGTGAGACTGAATATCTACTTACTGGTCATCTGCATGTCTTCCTTGTAACTGTACTTATATCCTTTTAGCCAGCCCTTCTATGGGATTGTCTTTGAATGATTTGGTAGAGGTCTTTGTATATTCAAATTTTCTTAATTCTTACATACAGTGCGGCAAGAAGTTTTGTTAGGTATGACATGACAAGTCCTTGTCCATTACACAAAGGGACCTGGAAGAGCGCTTCTCAAAACGATTCTCATGCCTCCTGATGTGTGCAAACCAGTGCAGGAGCCCATGAGCTGCCTAGTGGTGAGGATAAAGCTACCTGCCCATAAACCCTAGCTTCTTCAAGGAGAAATGTCCATTTGGAACCGTAAGAGAATAACTTCTGCCAGACTAGCTCTGAACAACTATTAAAAAAAGGGTCAAATACATAAGGTGACTATTTTCAGGCAGGAGACAAATCAGCGTAGGACTACAACATTGCTCACAAGTTGAACTCCCCTCCAAGGTTAGAAGGGGATATGTACTCTGAATGGAGGGCAAAAGAATCCACCACACACACACACACACACACACACGCATGTGCACGCACACGCACACGCACGCTGTGTTACAGCACTTCTACTCTCCCTGTTGTTTTTTTGTGATCACTGTTTAAGGGTCTATGTTAGAAAGTTTGTAGTGCACTGAGGAGTGTGTGCTTTCCGGAGGAAAAGCTATAATACACAACTGATTCAGAAAGTATAACTAATATTATTTTCAAAAATATAAAAAAACCTCAAATCTTCCCCAGTGTAAAATGTAGCCCATTAGTTCAGTCAGTTTGTTACAGATGTTTGGAGTCCTACATTTTTATAAAAATGTAAGGCATTTAAATGATGTGTATGAGTTTTGAAAAGTGAAGTGTGCCTCATTATTTCTACAGTTATGAGAAAAGGCCCATCTTCCAAACATAAGAGTGGTGAAAAGGACGGGAAGCGGGGCTGAAGGAGATGAGGTTCTCTGAGGTTCCCAAGTTCAGCAAGTTGCCCAAGTCTTACTTATCCAACAACATTGCTGGTGTTGGAACTGTGTTCCCCAGAAGCACTTTAGGGGTCACAGAAGTGGGGAGGACAGAGGACCAGATCCACAAGGGACCACACTGGGTCAGTGGGCTCCCAGGGATTCTGTCAGAGATTTCACTTGGAAAAGCGATGCATAAAATGTTTCCAATGCTTACAAATAAGTTTGAAAATCACTGCCTTTACCATAATGTGTCTTTAGTCTTTGGAGAAGTTTAAATTTGTTTTTTAGAGTACGATCATTTCTAAGATGCGAGAAATTTTTTAAACCTCAGCAGTTAAAAAAGAAATTATTGTTTCGTTCATGTTATCTCATATATTAATGAGAAAAGGAAGGGGAAGTGAAACTCGTGTCTCCCACCTTCTGGAGCAATCTTCCCTCCAGCCTGCCCACATGGATGCCCCAGGCTGTAGCCACTCTAAGACAAGCCTGTGAGTGCTTCAGCACAAACCCATTACCTATTCAAAGTATGCAGGCTCCAGGCAGGGTCAGGGCTGGTCGGTATCAACACTGTCTAAATAGTATTGTGAAATCTCCTCTTCAACTCAGTGCTAGGAGACAGAGATGTAATTATACTCACAAGAAGACCTGAAACATCAGAATACTTCTTAGCTGGTTTGAAGGATGGAGGAGCATCAATACTGAAGTCTATCGGAGGAAAAAAAGAAAAAAGAAAAGGAAAGAAGATAACTAGACTGGCTTTAAAATATTCGGATCCCTTTCCTTTTCTCTCCTAAAATGCTGTTGGATAATATTTCTGAAATTAATATTCTGCGATCAAGTGCTCCCAAAACTCTCCAGGGGGATAATGCATTACGTCACAGGCCAAGTGCAGGCTCTGGATGCAGCCCTGCCCTGTCCCCAGGGAGCCTGTGCTCCAGCAGAACCACCGGAAAAGCTCATCTGCCCACAAGCCACTCTCACTGTCAGAGGCTACATGGGCTGAGGGCGATGCCAAACAACCCCCTAATTGGGTCTGTGCACCCGGACACCGGAATGTCCACACCCGGACTGCTGACTAATTCACTTGTCACCCATCTGAGTCACCCCTGTGAAAGATGTGCCATGGGACAGGACGCAGACAGAGATTTGACCTCTACTTTCCGATGAAGTTGAACAGAACTTACAACAGTGCTTTACACAGATTGGAAAATACTGCAGCATAAAGCATTTACTCTGAAAAACAACAGCCCAGAAAGCAAAACAGAGTTAGCCTCTAAGCTAGTTGTTAGAAACCCTCCTAAATCTTGGGCAGCCTTGGAAAATACATTTTAAGGGGAGACTCTTGAGTAAGAAGTTTGCCTGACAGAAACGCCAGTACGACCATATCAGGACCTATTCCTCCAGGTGGAAATGTTAACGGTGACACCAAAAACCACACACGCGTGACGACACAAACAGGTTCAACACAGATACAGTTATGAGGAAATACGTACAGTATCTCCCTATAGTGAGGCAGCTATAGAATTCTTAGGCTATAAGTCGTTTCCTACATTAATGAGGACACAGCCAAATCATGTAGGTTTGTTAGAAGTTGCTAGTCTGAACATTATAAACACATGAAAGGCTCCAGACAGCTCACAGTTAGGGTCGTTCAGTTGCCACGGCAATGCCCTTTCCGAAGCGAGGATCTGTTTCAGGTTCTTCCAGGTTCTGTTCTTCTTGCCAGCTACCGCGCCACCGTGGCCAGAGTGCTTGAGTTAAAGACGTGGATCAGAAGAAACAAAACTCAGTGGAGGCTACCATTTCAGAATCTGAATCATGCTCATTCATAACTGTAACACAGCCCTCATTCTGTCAGCTCTCTTGTGCCCCAAGGGCTGTTTTTTTAATTTTTAAGTATGACACTGTACACTTTAATCTTACTTATAAAAACACAACTTTTGGATTATCAAAACCCATGGGTTAGTTGGTGACAGAATAGAAATAAAAGGTGGTTTGTTTGTTTTAACATGCTTATAGAAAATCACATCCTTTGTTAGGACTAACTTTATAGAATTCACTCATGAATTTCCCATTACTTTAAAAGAAATGCATTACAAAATTAGATTTAAACTCATGACTACATCTCTAAACTCCCTTCTGAGGGCAGGTCACTGCCTCATAAATTACTGGAGATCCTGGAAAACCCAAGTAAGCCTCCCATCATGGCATGGCAAACCTTCTGGAAATTTCTTTTTTGTTGTCATTCTATAAAAATGACAAAGTAAAATGGAAAAGAATAACAAAAGTCTGTTGCCAGCACTGGTAATATTGTATTTTCAAAACTAATTAATGCAAAACTTCTAATGATGTAATATGAGTCTTTATAATAATATAATTATTATATCCTTTAAGAATGAAAAGAAGAGTAGCCTATATCTACTTTAGAGCAACATAAGTTAGATTTACTTATGCTAAGGAGGAGCCTCCTCCTTCAGTTAATTATTTTAAGCCTCACCTAAAACTTCTGTAAAACCAATGAAAAGGGATGGTGAAGAATCATGGAAATGACCCACCCTCAAAATAGTATCTTTAACCAGTTCCACAAAAGACACCCAAATCCTTGGGAACCAGCACACTGGGAGATCAGTGGGAAGGGCCCTCCTTCTGCCCCCACCCATCTCCTAGCAGCCTCCTTACCACAAAGTTTGGATCCTTAAATGGCAATGGCTTGGCAGCTTTTTCCATAGGTCCTGTACTATAATCAGAGGGCACCATTTTATTCTCACTCATGGCTTCCATGCTGATACCCTTAAAATATAATAAGGATAGTCTGAGGTCAGGTTCTTCTAGGTGAGTTCCCTAACTCGGCTCCCAGCAAGACACGAGATGATACCACAGGACATGTGAAGAAAGACAGTGTCCCAGAGCCCTAGCAGGTGGCCTGCACCAGAGAAGGCCATTCCAGACTGGGAGCAGCCCCTGTTGTGCAGAAGCCACAGCAGAGACAGCCAGGACCCCAGTTCCCGGTTCCCTCAATGTGCCAAGCATTAGAGATGGGTGTCCTACCTGAGCCAGCTCATTTAACTCGGACAACTGCTCTTATCCCCAGTTTCCGGAAGAGAAAATAGAGGCTCAGGGGTATGGCTTCAAGGCCACACAGTGATTGCCTCTGGATTCAAACCTGCTGATCTTTCTTGTCAAACTGTGTCTCAAAACATTGAGACAAAAAAACGCTCCAGCCCTTGTAAGGGTGTCGTCAGCCAGAAAACCCAGGCTACAGCTCTTATGCTTAAGGGGAGCAGCAGGATAGAAGCATTCGGAGGAAGGAACAGAGAGAGGGAGAGGAGGCTGAATGTCCACAGGTCAGCTGGCTAGAGCCAGAGCATCCTGACAAGCAGGCTAAATACTTTAAAACAAAAAACATTTTATTTTTATTTTTTAATGTTTATTTATTTTTGAGAGGGAGAAAGAGAGCTGTCAGCTATGTGCTGACAGCAGACAGCAGCGATGCAGGACTCGAACCCACAAACTGTGAGATCATGACCTGAGCCGAAACCCAGAGTCTGACGCCTAACCAACTGGGTTACCCAGGCATCCCAAACAAAAAACCTTTTAAGTCAACCATCACCTAGAAAGAAAACAAGCCAAACTAAGAACCACTTCTGATTTTTAATGTGATTTCCAGACTACCATATTGGTTTTTTTTTTAATGATACATAATTTACATACAATGAAATGCACGGATCTTAAGTGTAGGTTTCAGGAGTTTTGCCAAATATTTACACTTGTTTCATCTATGTCCCTATCGAGATACAGAACATTTGTATCATCCCAGAAAGTTCCCTCAGGCCTCTTCCTAGTCAATACCTTCCACCCTCAGGTGGTATCTCCCAGAGACGGGATCTGACAGCAGGTACTCTTGTGTTGGCTTCCTTAGTTCAGCACAGAGCATTTGAGACCTGCAGTGTTGCTGCAGAGCTCAGTAATCTGTTTCCCTGTATTTGTGGCCACTCAGCAGAGGAACGCCACCACAGTTTGTTTATCTACTCTCTGCTGATGAACATTTGGGGCAGTTTTAGTCTTTGGCTATTATAAATAACACTGCTGTGAACATTCTGTACCAACCTTTGTGCAGACCTGTGTTTTCACTTCTCTTGGGTAAATACCTAGGAGCAGAATGGTTGGGTAATAGGGAAACTGCCAACTCATTTTCCTAAATGGCTGCCCTCTTTTACACTCCCAGCAGCAGTGTAGGAGAGTGCTGGTTGTGTGTGTGTGTGTGTGTGTGTAAATTCCATCACCACTGCCCCCACCCCCACAGGGACATCCATGTGGGGGCCACGGGGCCACTCGCTCTGCTGCAGTGGTTCTCCGAACAGTCTCCTCTCAAAGACCATCCCAGACTCTCTCAAGGTCTCTGCATGTGGGCCTGTGCTCCTCCTCTGTCCATACCACCTCTTTTGTCAGGCATGCCCCTCAACTCATTCCCCCTTCACGATCTTTCCTAACTCTTCTCTATTCCAAAGCCCAGCTCGGTGTCAACTCTGTAGGAGCTAAGAGGCCTCCAACTTCTCAACCTTTTCCCACCATCCGTAGCCACGAATGTTCTATCTCTTCTCTCTCCCTCCCTGTCCCATGAGTCCTTCCCCCGGCCCTCAGCCTGTATCTGCACTGTCCTCAGCTCTCGGCCTGAGGACGGCCCCTGTGGTGCACACCTTGCCCACTCCCTTCTCTCCAGCACAGTCAGTGACACACTCTTAAATGCAAGCCCGATGTGACTCCGCAATTTACAGCGGGCCAGTGGGCCCCACTGACCTTCAGATTAGAAACACACCCTGGCCTCCTCTCCTGCCTCAGCGTTCACTCCCCCATCTTCCTGTATAATTTTGTATTTTCGGGTACAAAATCCATTGAGTCATTTTCTATATGGCACAAACAGTTTCCAATATTCCCGTACTCATTTGTGCTTTACTAAGATTATTTTCATTGGGATTACTCCATGTCAGTTTTAATTTTGTAACAAAGATTAGATTTAGCATTTTGTACATAACTTTTATTGCCCTTCTACTTTTTCCTTCATGGTCATGACATTTCTGCCAGGTACGTGTATCCTAGGAGACCCAAAGTGATGAGGAAAATTTGATTTTCCCATCACATTTAATCAATAATCAATGTTACCTTGTATAGGTTTAGCCAGTTGTCAATGTTATTTTGTGTTGACTATTTGTAAGACTAATATCTATTATAAATTAGATAAATGATGGATAGTTCATGTTTATGTCTCAGTCGATGAAAAAACAGCAGTTTTATGAAACAGGGAACAACAGACCAGAAGAAGGAGAGACCAAGAGACAGGTGAGCAGACGAGAGACGAGACTCAGAGAGTAAGAAGGCAGAGCAGGGACACACCCTGCCGGCTTCACTGTATGGCTCCGTCTTCCGTCCCCTGCATCTAACCCAGTGCCTGGCACAGAGTAGGTTCCCAATAACAGCTAACTGATTACCTAGTTGGCTAGAGTTAAGGAACAAGACAGCACAGAGTAACTCAGTGCCGGCATCTGTATCTTAAGATGCACATGCTCAGGAGTTTATTGTAAGGAATCCTCTGGGGGGAATGCAGTGGCCGAACACAAGGAAACACAGGAAGGATGACTCAGAAATGACAGGGCCAGGTTACCTATGGGGCGTGGGGAACCAGGTGGAAAGGACAAGGAGATGGGAAGGGCAGACAGGAGTAAAACTTCTCTGAGTACAGCTTTGTGTAGAGTTTTGACCTTCTGAACCATGTTAAAGTTTCACATACTAAAAAAAAAAAAAAAAATAATAATAATAATAATAATAATAATAATAAAACCAACAAGGATGGGCAGGAGGTAGGGAAAATGGACTACAAACGAAAACAAATCAACCTAACTGTATTTTGAATGACAAACATAACCACACTGAAGGGGAGGAAGGGAGAGAGAATTCCAGTGACCTCTGAACACAGTATTTTAGCAATATAACCTAAGGCTAAAGGCAAAAATGACCATAAACAATTGGTAGGTTTTTTTCTCACAAGGGTACAGGTTAAGAATTCCGAAACTACTATATACGTATTCTAAGAAGGAGGAAATGAGGGATGACGGAAAGCTAGAATGAAGCCTGTGCTACGGGGCTGAAATCAGAGGTTAGCAATGTGGACTCATGGTTTTAACACAGCATAGATCGAGAAAGAGATACAGAGAGTAAGGGGAGGAACATACACATACACAAACACACCAATAGTTGCTAACTCTCTCCACTGAGAGGGCTGGAAAACAACAGGCACACCTGTGTTCAGATCCTGGTTTCTGAAAGTTATTCTCCAAGAACTACTGATCCTTAAAAAAATAGCTGGTTCTAGGGCTGGGGCAGAAAAGTACAAGATGAGCCTGTGGTTCGAGAAAGTAAGAAAAGAGCTGTATCAGTTTGCTAGGGCTGCCATAACAAAATGCCACAGATTGGGTGGGTTAAACAACAGAAATGTATTTCCTCACAGTCTGGAAACTACAAGTCCAGGGCAAGATGTCTGCAGGGTTCTCCTGAGGCTGCACTCCTTGGCTTGTAGATGGCTGTCTTCTTGCTGTGTCCTCACATGGCCTTTCCTCTGTACACTCCCCTCCTTGGTGTCTCTTCCTCCCATAGGGACAATGGTCGTAAGGGATTAGGGCTCCACCTTTGTGACTTCATTTAACCTTAGTTACCTCTGCGATGTCCCTATCTCCAAATACAGTTACATTCTGAGGTGTGCTAGGGTTAGGACTCCCTATAAATCTTGAAGGGAGGGGCACCTGAGTGGCTCAGTCAGTTAAGCATCTGACTTTTGATTTCAAAGAAGGTCATGATCTCACAGTTTTGTGAGTTCAAACCCCACACCGGGCTCTGCACTGACAGTACAGAGCCTACTTGAGACTATCCTCCTCTCTCTACCCCTCTCCTGCTTGTGCTGTCTCTGTCGCTCTCTCCTGCAAAAAAAAAAAAAAAAAAAAAAAATCCTAAAGGGACATAAATTCAGTCCATAACAGCACTCAAAAACTGATGGGGGTATATTAAAGGACACAGAAGCCAATTTGAAGAGGTCCCCATAGCTAAAGACACTTTGAGCAAAAAAACAAATAACACTGATCTAGAATATATAAAGAATTGTTATCACTCAACAACAAAAAGACAATTCCATTTTAAAATGGGTCAAGGATTTCAATAAACATTTCTTTGAAGAAGATCTACAAATGGTCAACATCATTGGTGATTAGGGAAATGTAAATCAAAACCACAATGAGATACCGCTTCACACTCACATGGCAACATACAGGATGGCCACAATCAAAGACATAACGTGCTGGCGAGGATGTGGAGACACCGTAACCCTCATATGCTGCTTATGAGAATGTAAAAGGGTATGGCCACTTCGAAACATAGTTTGGTATTTCCTCAAAATGTTGAAGAGGATTATCCTATGACCCAGTAATTCAACTACTAAGTGTATACCCAAGAGAATTTAAAAAAAAAAAATGTCTGTGCAAAAACGTGCATGTTCATAGAAGCATTTTTCATAATAGCCAAGAAGTGCAAACAACCTACCTGTCCATCAATGGAGTGTTATTCAACCATAGAAGGGAATGAAGTACTGATATATCCTACACCACGGATAAGCCTTGAAAATATTATGGTAACTGAAAGAAACACACACAAAAGGCTGCATATCGTATGATTCCATTTACGTGAAGGGACTAAGATCAGAGATGGTCAGGGGCTGGGAGGATGGGGGAATGGGGAGAGACAGCTAAGAGGAAGAGGGTTTCTTTTCAGGGTCATGGAAATATTCTAAAATTAGATGGTGGCACAACTCAGTGAATATCCTATAAACCACTGACGAGTACACTTAAGAGGGTGACTTTTATGGTATGTGGATTATAACTCAATAAAGCAGTTAACAAATAAACATGGATGAATGAGTAAAGCTAGTCTCAAAAAAAAAAAAAAAAGCTAGTCTCAAAGTATCTCCCCACAGGATACCTTAATACAAACAGTGGAGAAACCCTGCAGACACCATCTAAGTGCTCCAAGCTAACACTGTCAGTAACAGAACATGTGGCCATCGTGTGCCAGGATGTGATGCACTGAGAAGGGGACAGTGTCACTTCTGTACTCCTGCCAAAAATGTATTACGCATATCTAATCACGAGGAAATATCAGACAAGCCCAAACTGAGGAATATGCTATAAAATAAGTGACCAGTACGCATCAACAGTGTCAGGTCGTGAAAGATAAAGACCGAAGAACTTCTCTACATAAAAGGAGGCTAACAACATATGACAACTAAACACAATGTGTGATCCTAGACTGGACCCTGGACCAGATCAAAGACAAGCGTACGTTCTATGTATCGGTGTCAGTGTTGCTTCATTGTGAATGCCCTAAATTGGATGGCTGTACTATTGTTATGTGTCGGAGAATGCCTTTGGTTTCAGGACATCCACACTGAAATATTTAGAGCAGTAAAACAAAACAAAACAAAACAGGGGTACCTGGGTGGCTCAGTCGGTTACACATCCGACTCTTGATTTCAGCTCAGGTCATATATCACAGCTCGTGAGTTCGAGCCCTGCATGGGGCTCTGCACTGACAGCTCAGAGTCTGCTTGGAATTTTCTCTTTCCCTCTCTCTCCGCACTTCCCCCACTTGCACTGCTCAAGCGCACACTCTCTCTCTCTCAAAATAAATGAATAAATATTAAAAATAGTAATAATAAATAAAATTTTTAAAAAGTACAGTGGCCAAGAGAGATCTCTCCCCTGGGGTACAGCCAGCTGCTAACCTGATGGCGAATGAGCCAGAGGCTCCACAGACCTCGAGAGGAAGCTATAGCTGGCATGCAGGTCGGGAAGAGTGACAGTCACCTGCTCTTTCTAAAGGCAAAGGAGGAAGCCTAGCCCACTGGCTGGAAGACACATGAGATGAACAGGTCTAAGAAAACCCACTGCTGTCAGAAGAAGCAAAGGGGTCCTTTTCTCAAGAAGCTTAGAACCAGGGTGGCTACGGGACTACTCCATGAGGAGCAGGCTGATGGGGATGGACTTTCAGGAGGCTGGGCCTACAGGATGGCCTAAAGTACGTGAGAGACAGGAAAACAGCCCCAAGAACCATGCAGGGAGCATCACATCAAAACAGAAAAGCATACTGTTGGGGTTTTTCATTAAGAAAATGACTACTTATGTAATGTCTCCACCTGGGAGAGAATAAACAAACGGGGCAGCTAAAGCAGCAAGGAGAGATCCCAGAGGGACATGGAAAAGCAGGCCCCAAGCGCACCCAATGATTACAGAACCATCCACAGAACACACTCAGCTGGCAGCCACCAGCCTCAAGCTATAGCCTTAAGGCTTTCCTCCCCTGCAGGAACTGCAGAAAGATGGCATCTCTCCCTTTCTCTGCATGCCTCTTTCCTGATTCCTAGTGGAATCAGGTGCTGTGTGCACAGTGAAATCCTGGGAAGGAATACAGGGCGCTCTTTGATGCAGGCTGTTCCCAGGCCCCAGGGAGAGACGGGAACACTGGCGGGCAGAGAGGCCTCGCTGAGATTGGGGAGGCCACCGAGAAAAGCAGGTACCTCAGCAAGTGTGTGCGGGTGGGAAGGTCTGGGAGCTCTGCCAGGGGAGCGGAGGCACCGTCAGACAGGTGCATCTGCTTGGGGAGGGGGTAGGGTGGGCGAGATGCCAGAAGTCTGCATCGCCGCCGTTCCAGGCGGCACCACAGAGAAGGGGCAACAAGGGAACGGAGGTGCTGTGCTCAGGCCCTGATTTTCAAAGCGGACCCCACCCGCTCATTTGGTCCCTCCATCCTCTGTCCTTCCCTTGTCAGCAGGGCCAGTGAGGAGCCAGGCTGAGGAAGGCGCAGAGGAAGGAAGCCATCCCAGCGAGACCCGAGCCACATGGCTCCAGAGCTGCCTCCTGCCTGGCAAACTCATGGCTCTCCTCCCTCTCACACCAGGCTCCAAGAGAACACCCCCACTCCGGGCCCACAACTGGGTGTTCTGCCCTTCTCTCCTCCCTCACCCCAACCTCCCCGGGACTGCGCCCTCATTCTTCCCTCCCCAGGGCTTCAGCCATGCCCAGAGCCTGGTGCCTATTAGTGACGCGATCAGAGGGAGCGGCCTGCAGTCAAAGGGAGGATCAAGTCTGTGAGGCTGGAACACAATCAAATAACATTTTGAGTGATGTGCAGTTTCCACATTACTGAACCACGTTAACACCAAGAGACTTCATGAGATGAACCATCCCATCCCTGAGACATGAATACCCTACGAAGAAGAAAGAAGTAATGCTTAGCACTCAGGGCTGCCCCTCTGTGCAGCTCGAGAAGAGCTGACCTAAGGCCCAGGGAGGAGATACCTGGCCGTACCAAGGCAGCACAGGCCTGCAGTCCGTAAGGCCTCCGCTCGCCCAATAACAGCTACATCTCTCTGGAGGGCAGCCTGCATAACTGACCCAGACTTCAGGATAACGTGGTCACAAAGAAGAGAGACAAATGGCCTTTGTCTTATCACTGAAAACCCAAATCCTCAGTTACATCCATCTAACAGTATTCTAGAATCAAATCGCTGAGCCTAAACCAAAACTATAGCGTTGTGGTAGGGTTACTGAAAATAGCTCAAGTGTGAGAAGCAAGCTAACTATTCAATCAAGTCGATTAAATAAGAGCACTCAATCCCTTGAGAAGTCTGTCAACACAGAGAGATTCATGAAATAACGCTAAGTGAGAGCAGGGTCCACAATGTCATACATCAAGGACAATGATGAAAAACTGTATCTCCACGTAGAAAACATAAGCTGTCGGGGAAGAAGTGGGTGACTTGTTATGTCCACTTTAAAAATAGAAAAAAGGAACTTCTAAATCTAACATTATCATGATTTTCTTTTAAAGTCGGGGTAGAATGATTACTTTTTGGACGAACAAATCAGTCTAGCATTCTCTGGTGTCTCCAATTACAGAAGAGTCTATGATCAACTGCACTCTGCATAATAATAACCTTCTCAAGGAGCAACTGCTGCTGCTTAACATATTTAGTTAGATGTTGTGTTCACTGCTTAACCATCACATATCAGTCTATTGTGTAACACTCAGGCGACAGGACAATTAGGTTTCTCTGTAGATTCTACCAACTTCAATATGCATCTGGAAAGTCTACAATGCCGTATACTGATCTAATCAAACCCCCCCCCCCAAAAGCATTTCTCTGTACCATGGATTTGGTTCTATCAAATATTTAATTCTATCTTCCAAGGTAGAAGAGTGATAAGAGTGATATCAAGAGAGGCAGTAAAGAAAAGAGAATGTGGACTCTGGACAATCCACCTGGGTTCCAATCCTGACTACTGTGTGTAGTTTGTGTGATCTCGGGAAAGTTACTCAATCTCTCTCTCTCTCTCTCTCTCTCTCTGATCCTGTCTTTTCATCTGGAGAATAACAATTCACAGAGGTTTATTTTAACAATTAAATGAGGTAGGGGACCTGGCTGGCTCAGGCAGTGGAGCATGCGACTCTTGACCTTGGGGTAGGAAGTTCAAGCCCCAAGTTAGGTGTAGAGATAATTTAAAAAATAAAATCTTAAAAATAATAATAATTAGGGGCGCTGGGTGGCTCATTCATTTAAGCACCTGACTCCTGATTTCAGCTCAGGTCATGATCTCGAGGTTTGTGGGTTGGAGCACTGCATCGAGCTCTACACTAACAGTGTAGAGCCTGCTTGGAATTCTCTCTCCCTCTCTCTCCCTCTCTCCCTCCCTTCTCTCTCTCTCTCTCCCCCTCCCCAACTCGTGCTTGCTCTCTCTCAAAATAAATAAACTTAAATAATAATAATAATAATAATTAAATAAGATAGTACTTAGTGCTTAGCACACATTGCCTGGGATACAGTAAATCTCAATAGATACTAATTATTATTATTTATAATGATTTCTTTCACTTTAGCAAGTGTATCTGTTCACCAACCTAAGTTAACACTAATCATTTTCAATGTATCATAACCAGAGTGAAAGGGAAATAGCACTTTCCAGATTATGTCATTATTCATCAACACCCATATTTTACAGGGAAAATACAAATCCAGTTGTACATTTTGTACAATTTAGCAAGCACAAACAGTAATTTCTGCTGAATTAAAGATTCACTTTGATGAAATAATGAAATTATTTTAGTACTATTAAACTATTTAATACTATTTCCTAGGACTGACATAAAGGAATTTCTATAAATGCTTTGCTCAGAATATCAAAAATATCCTTGGGACACTTGGGTAGGTTAAGTGTCCAACTTTGGCTCAGATCATGATCTCACAGTTCACAAGTTCAAGCCCTGCATGGGGCTCCGTGCTGACAGCTCAGAGCCTAGAGCCTGCTTTGGATTCTGTCTCCCTCTCTCTCTGCCCCTCCCCCCCCCCACACTCTGTCTCTGTCTTTGTCTCTTTCAAAAAATAAAAATAAACAAAAACATTAAAACATATTCTGTTCAACTCCTGAAGACTTCCAAACATAAAGCCCTTTAAATTTCATCTATGTACACAATTTTACTTGGAAACAGCATGCACATTCTAGAAAGTAAAACCCACCTTAAGAATCCACAATATCAAGTTATTTTAACCAATTTCAAAAAGCATTCTAATGTCGTATATAAATGTCCCTTGTATGGGGGGATTTTTAAATCCCATGAAAGTTTTACAGACACTGCTTTTTTGTAAGAAACAAAATAGCTGAAACTATTGAATTTAGGAAATTTAGATACTGAAAGATCTGTCAAGTCCCTTTTAACTCAAGAAATACAATTGTTTATATAAAAAGCACTCATTTCCCACTGATAAAACCTTAAGCAATCTGATATGTGTGCACAGCTCCAGCCCTTGAAGGCCCTCCCCATTCAGACCCACCACCCCTCAGAGTCCACCTCAAATCCCTCTGCCTCCCCACCTTTCCTTCTGTGACTACGGTCCCTGCATGAGTCCTCATCTTCCTGTCTCTCACCACCCTAGGGCACCAATACCATAGAATACCTATAACCAACTTTGGTACATGGTTAGAAATTACTGTATTTTCCTAATTGTTTCATAAATGTGACAGGTAGAATTGTTAAGAAGGCCCTTCAGATTCCTGGCTTCTAGTGTTCATACTCCTCCTACCAGTTATTCAAGCAAACGCGAATATAGGTACCACTATGAAGGGGTTTTGCAGATATAATTTAGGTCTCAAGTCAGCCGACCTCACACAAAGGAGACTATCCAGGTGGGCCTGCCCTAATGACATATATCCTTCAATCTGGGTTCAGAGCTCAGTGTCAAGAGAAGTCAGAAACATCTGTGTGTGACAGGGATTGGATGCAAGAGATTCTCCACAGCTGGCTTTGAAGATGGACGAGGCTGTGTGGCAAGGAATGAGACCAGCCCAGTCAACCCTTTGGTTTCAGCTTTGTGATACCCTGAGCAGAAAACCAAACGTCAGTCACATCGTACCAGGACTTCTGACCTACAACGAGATACCTGTACACAGCCACCAGAATGGCTAAAATTAAAGATGGATGATGCCAAGTATTGTTGAGAGCACAGAACAACTGGAACTCTTATTCTTTACTGGCAAGAATACACAATAGTGCAGCTACTTTGGGAAATGCCGTTTAACAGTTTCTGCGGTAAATGTGTGTCTAAATAGTGGATCCAGCAATTCCACTATTATCCGTTTACCTAAGAGAAATGAAAACCTATATTTGCACAGACTTCTATAGGAATGTTCAGAGCAGCTTATCCATAAAAGCCAATCAAATGTAAACTCAAATGTCCATCAGTTGTGGTATGTTGACACAATGTACCAGATACCTTGATACAGATAATATGAATGAATGACTCTCGAAAACAGTTTCACAGAGAAACTTAAACACAAAATAGTATGTTCTATATGATTCCATTTATATTCTGTTCAAAAAGCAAAGTCAATCTATGGTGAGAGATATCAGAACACTGGTTACCTGTGGCAGGGAGGGTATTGACTAGAAAGGGTCACTGGGGAATTTTCAGGGGCTCTTGGAAATTCCCTTGATCTGGCCACACAGATATATACATATATAAAAAGTCATTGATCTGTACTGTCAAGATTTGTGCATTTTACTGCATGTCATTCCTATCTCAATAAAGTATTTAAAAAGGGCAGGGGGGAGGACTACCCATTACAGCTACAAAATGCAACGGGCACTTAACATCTCTAGAAAGTCGCTCTTGGTTCTTGGTGAATGATGCCACGCTATGTGCTGTAGAGGACAAAGGAACACACTCTATCTTTTCCCTCTTATTGCTTTAAATAAAAAAGCAGAAGCTAAGAAAAATACTAATCTAACCAAAATACTAATCTAACCAAAGCACTTCTCTGCAGAAAATCCTTTGCTGGAACTGTGGAACCTAGATTGCCCAGATACCGTGAAACCTGTGCCAGGCACTGTGCTCAGGGCTTTCCGACCATGACCTCATTGAATCCTTTGAACAACTCCATTGGGAAAGACCAAACCCACTTTGGGACGAAGAAACAGAGTCAACAAAGTACTTTTCTGAGGAGGAAGGAAGCCACTCTTGGTATTCCTACATGTAGGACATTCGGGCGCTCTGCACCTCACACACACTCGGTAAACGTCCAAAGAAAGGACGAAGGTGACACACGTTGACTGCAAGAGCAAAGTCCTTAATCTCCATCTAAATGCGACCTCGACGAAGGGACGATCATGCTACTAAGTCGGTATTAACCCCACCCTCCTGCTCTCAAGGACTACGCAATGCAGTTGGTGCTTGAACCAAATCCCACTTGTCCACACTAGGGAAAAAAATGTTTTATTTGCACCGCAAATGAGATCCGCATCCACCGGAGGCTAGACAGCAAGGTCCCGCACCTTCGCCGGGCCATCAGCGCCTGGCCGCCCGCGCCCTCGCTCGGCCCCGCCCTGCGCACGCGCCCTCGCTCCGCCCCGCACGGCCCCGCGCACGCGCAAGCCAGGCGAGCCACAGCATACCTGCGTAAAGCTGGCGCCAGCCACTTTTTTCTTCTTACTGGCGCTGTAACCCCCAGCGCTGCTGCCGTTGTGGGAAGGACTAGCTGGCCTCTTCTTGCTGTTCCGGGCTATCCCCGGAGTGGAAGTGGTGGCCACAATTGGAATTTGAGCCGCCATCCCTACCGAGTCTTCCTCCACCCCCACCCCCCACCTTCTCTGTGTGGGCTTTGGAACTTCCGGCTCGCTGTTACTTCCGCCTTCATGTGTGAAAATCTGGCCTGGATTCCCAGCGCGTTCGCGGACTTCTTTCGGCCAAATCTAAAAGGCGGAGGTCGGAGCAGTCCCTTCCGTGGGGGCTGGATGGTGTCAGCCAGGCGGTGTGCTGCTACTCAGGCGCTCTGAACCTGGGCACGTGCTTGGAAATCCGCAGTGACTGAGGAACAGAAGATCTCCATCTTTTTTCAAACACTGGGTTGTTCTATTAATAACCGTGTTGCCTTTTCTCACGTTGTCAGAAGAATAATTAATAATTGATAATAATAATAACATTAATATCTGAGAGTAGAGGTAGGGTTGTTCTGAGTGGACTGAACAGACTGAACAGTGGTGCTGGCATTCCCCTTGGTCTCTGCCTTCTCGTGTGGAAGAAATTTGTGTATATTCACTGGGTGTCCAAATGGACTGGAAGGGTAGAGTGGTTTTTAACCTTTTAGGACCCCCAGATCCCTTTGAGAATGTAAGTCCCTTCCCTACCCCCACCAAATGTATACAGGTGTAGACAATTTTACGGGTGGATTTCAGGGAATTCACAGACCTGCTAAAACCTAATTATGAATTTCAACCCCCTCTCCCCCGTTATTTGCCATATACTATATGGGTTGTAAGGAGTTAGTTAAACCATGTCTTTTTTGGCTCCTACTAGAATGTAAGTTCTATGAGGTGAAGGCTAATTATCTTTTATTCACTTACCTTTCCTGGGTCATACTGCCTTGCAAGTCGTTGGTACAAATTTTGTTTTTAATGAAGTAATTCATAAATGAACAAATGCCCTGCAGTAACTAGTTGAAGCGACCGTGTTCTAAAACAGGAAATGTACATGTATGAATCTGGGTATTTGAAGGAAATAGGCTGCAGAACAAGGTAGATTTAAGAGAGAACAGTTAGGGAAACTAGCTATAATGTTACTGACATCTTTTCTCCTTTGGAGAAAGGAATGCCCTACTGGTGTTAAAATGTTCTCTCCCGTGCCCCAGCTGCTACCCTATTGTCCTCTAAATCTAGTCTTCCTTATTCTTTATCTCAGTGACTGACCCCTCCAACCAGTCACCAAAGCCAGAAACTAGGTGTTGACCCAAGGCCCCTCTCTCTACTGTCCCACCCCCTCAGCTCACTTCTTTCCTTTACTCCTACCCTGATGACTCCATCCCCCTTCATCTGGGTCCCTGCAACAGCCTCCTGATGGAAGTTTGGGCTTCCATCTTTTCCTCATCCTCCCTGACTCCAAGCCTTCCTTCACACCGGCTGCCAGAATGGGCTATCTGAATCATAACTCTAATCATGCCATTGATTTCTTGTATTCGTCAAGGGCCTTTTACCTACAGGAGGAAATCCAAAGAATTTTTGCCTTGGTATATAACTGGGCTCTGCCCCCCTTCTCTTGCCTAGTTCCAAACACTTAATTCCCTGTGCTCCATCCAGGGACTAACTCTATTTCCTAAACTGGAGGTTGTTCTAACTCATCATACTTTCGCTTTCATTTCTTCCTCTCCTAGGAATGCTTAGTTCCTTGCCTCCGTTCAGATGCTACTTCCAGCAAAAAGCTTTCTGCCATCTAGTGCACCCTCCTTCCCCTTCTCCTCCCCTTTCCTCACCCCTGCACACCCTTCTCTGAGGGCTTTGACCACTGCAGACTCTGTTGGGCTCCTTCGTATAATCCCTTGGTAAATGTTTATTGAGTTCAAATACCAATCTGTACTTTTAAGGAGTCAGGCAAGTGGATGCATCGCCATCTGTCTTCCCGTGGTGAATTCGGTCCTGATCTTGGCTGAGCCCTTCTTCCTGAAACCCTTCCCTGGGGATCTGGAACACACCATCCTTTTATTCTCCTCTTTCTTAACTACTTGTTCTCTCTCTTACAGTTATCATCCTCTACCAAATGGTTTCTAGTCCTACCACCTGTTTTTCCCAGTGCAGGTCATATAGTGCTATTCCCCCAACAGATACATATAGTTAAAGTTCTCCAGGTGATTCTAATAATGAGCCACGATCTCCCTGCTCGCTCCTGAGACACTCAGTGTTCTTGATGCTTGGTCAAAGTCTCTCTGTCCTCCTCAGTCTGGACTTAGCCCAGCCCTTTCTCCAACTCATCAAGCCTCAGGTACCATCCAAATATAGACCACTTTCAGATTTGCTTCTGCTACGTAGATCTTTCTCCAAAGATGCATAGCCAGATATAAAATTCCCCACCCAGATATAAACTCAAGATGCTTACAGGATCTCACACTTAGTATAGCAAAAACAGAATTTATCATCCTCCTTGATCCTCTAAAATATGTTCTTCTTCAGTCTTTCCTATCAGTAAATGCCACATTATCTACCAGTTGTTCAAACGAAAAAACAGGTAGCCACCTTTGACTCCTCTCCTTCATCCACCTTCACACCATAACCCTACACCAACCACCATCTCTCTCTCAGACTCCCACATCACCTTATTTGTCTCCCTGCTTCCACCTTTGGTCCCTCCAAACCAGTCACCATTTGGGGTTCCAGGTGGTCTCTTTGACAATACAGATGTGCATCTTTAGATCACACCCTCTACTTGAATCCCTTCATTGGCTTCTTATGTTTCATACAATGAAGTTCAGTGTCCCTAACATGGTTTCAGAGTCCTTCAGAGACCCTCCCATCCATGTCTCCAGCCTTGCCTCTTGCCCAGGTCTCCACATTTCCATTCAGTTTTCCCTTCTGTCCATTAACACTGACCAGCTGGCTCCCTCCTCCCTTGGGCCTTGACATATACAGCACCTGCTTATGCTTGGAAGCAGCTCTTCTCCTAGCCATCCTCTGGTCACATTTACTCCCACCCACCCTTCATATTTTTTTTCAGCCTCCTGTATCCCTGTGGTCTAGTTAAAACGTCTTGTTCCATGTTTCTACCAGTCTCGGTCATGTAGGACCTGTTGATCGTGTGTTTTATGCCAAGCCCTGAGGATGGAGACAAGGATAGAGATAGGAGAGAGACCTTATATTTGTCTTCTCAGCTGCATATAAACTCATTTGTCAGAGTCATCAAGGACTGAGCGGCAGAGCACCAACAGATAACAGCAAGGAGAGTGAGTGGAAGGTGGGAGGATGTCCACTCCAGGGAGCAGGAGCTTTGGGCTGGGGAGAAACCTCTCCTATGTCCACCTGGGCAGCACCCAGCACTGCAGTGTTGGCACATGTAGAGACTGTATGCATCTGCTGCGTGTATAACTCGCGCTCCCATGCCTACTGCTAAAGATAAATTTACGCCGATGACCCATGACCTGCTAGCTTGCATGTTGAGGCGGGGCCTTTCCCAAGTCCCCTCCCTAATTATTCCTGAGAAGTTGTGGGGCACGTCTCATCTCTGCTGCAATATGAGCCCTCGTGTATTTCCTCTCCAGCATCCTTGCTGGGACCTGCCGCTCCTGTGTCCTTCACCAGTGCTACACTTCCTTCGGCAAAAGCTGCTGGAGCCCCCACCGGAGCGTTGATGCCCTCATTGGGGCCTGGCAGGGAAGCAGCCTCAGCCAGAGTCTTGATCCCAGTTAACACTTAATGATTAAAAATGCATAATATACTTGTTAAGCTATCCCGTTTCGTTTGATGCACCCATGTTACCATCTCGAAAAATCTCAGGAAACACAGTGGATATCTGGAATCACACTACTGGACAGAAGACTCACTGCCCATCTTCTCTTGGGAACTTGTGTGAAGTGTGATGGTCACTGCTCACTGCTCCAGTTGATGCGGGGACTCCTAGGTGATGTGATGAAACCTGGAAGCTACAGTCAAGACCCTCAACTTCCCCAAGGTACAGCCACCACAACAGGCAGTAGAGTGTGCAGTGCATTTCTGAACTGTGGGGATGTGCGGCCCCAGAGAAACCCACTGCCATGAGAAGGTGCTGGAGCCCCTCGGAGGTCACTGTCGTCCTCTCCAGAGTGTGAGAGCAGGGTTCACGTGGACTGGGTGGGAGGTGAACTTCTCCCTCTTCCATCTATCAGGAGCCTTCTCTAATCTCTGTTTCCACTCTTTAAGCCAAGAGAGATGTCAGATAAGGAGGCATTCACAGCAACTGGTTTCCTCCATCACAGATCTTACTACACAGTGTGGTAAATGCCTGTGGGTTGTACCACATTTGGGCAGAGACAGTTTCTTCTTCGTCACTGTTTTGCAAGCACTGCAGACCCGCAGGGATGATCTGCTGAGTGCCTCATTATTTAAACAATCATTGTGTAGAAGGAGAGAGCCAGGCAATGGGGGCTGAGAGGGAGGGAGCTTTGTTCACACAGTTGTTTGCTTATTTTTCCCCTGACAGATGCATGGAAAGCAGGAAAAAATGTGATTGAAAATAAGCCTGACCCTAACCTTTGCAGGGTCCAGGGCAAGAATACACATGAAAGCCTCCATACCATATGTCTTGAGATTTAAATGTACAAATCAAGTACTATACTGTAAAACAAAATACATTCAACCCTCTATCTTGGCAAACATGCCTTCATAACTCAGAAGGCCAGAGTTGGATTTAGTATTCTCAGATCCCTTAGAGTTCTGCCCCAGACATGGTAGCCTGGGGAGAGCCTTTAACCTGCTCCTTTTCACCCCTTGCTGCACTGGGCATCGTGAGGCAAAATGTGCACACATGTGGAAACCCAAATACTCAACTTCATCTGTCTTCTGCCCTACCTCGTGAACAACTTCCTCCTTACCATGCCTCCGGCTGGGGGTCTATACTTGGACCTGGGGGAAAGGCCCACAGGGCCATCTGGACAGGAGATTCTGGGGTCCCCAGTATCCAGAGCATGTGCTACAAGAGAGGTGGCATGGACCCAGGTGGACACATATCCCTGTCTCCATAGACTCCTTGTTCAGTGCAGAAGACCTTGACCACAAGTGTGGTCCAAGGGACTCCCCTATTACTGAGGTCCTACTCCTAAGAAGGCATCAGATAATGAGCATGAGTGAGTTGAAGAGGGCTTCAGCTTCCCCTGAAGCTGAAGGGGGGAGGAACAGGGAAAGGCAGGTGAGGTAGAGATACAGTTTTGGATTAAGTAGCGGGAAGTTATTGTGATTTCCATCTCTTAGGCTGGGTTTTCTCAGTGAAGGGAAGGTAGTGTCACCTTCTAGGTGAAGTGACAACTCTTAGGAAACTTTGGAAAAGCCAGTGTTTAACAGTATCATGAGAAAGGGCTGAGAAGGAACCTGCAAGAAACTTCCAGGCAGTGCCAAAGGCCTGCCACAGCTGCCCACATACAGTTGGGCAGGTAGGGTACAGCCCAACTCCACAATGCACTTTTTATGTCACCCCCGTGTGAATGGCAAGCCCTCGAGTCAGGTTTGGTGCCTCTTGCACAGCCACACCTGGCGGACGGAGGCTCCAGCCATCTCCCTTGAAGTTTGACCTCAGCAGTTAATATCGCTGTGCAAAGTCTGAATGAGGGAAAATAGTTTGAACAGTGCTTATAGTGGCTGGAATTACTTCTTAAATCTACTCCTGTTATGTAAACACTAATTTAACATTACAAATATGGCCCCAAAAGGCTGACAAAGGTTTTCTTAAACAGTGGGGTGCTTACCTTTAATTCTGAGTCCCAGGATCATGCTCCCAGGATAGTATTTTCCTCATCCCTGTAACCAACCCTGGTGAACATTCCCCTCTCAGAGCTCTGGTCCCTCCCTCCTCTCTTACCAGAGGACCCACCCATTACTTAAAATGAATTATTATTTTACTCTGTGCATACCAGAGAGAAAGAAAATAATTATAATTACTATAATTCTCCCATCTCTGAGATTCCCTCCCTATTTTGCTCTCCCTAAACCTCAAATTTGCTAATCCCCACACTGTGACAACACCTGCCTTCTTAAATTGTCTGCCTGCTTCTATCCGCACCCCCCCCCCCCAAAAGCCCTGTAGCACATGGTTCCTAACTGTGGGCTATGTTGTTGATTTTTGTTTTTATTCACATGTGACATTTTGTTTCCACTAGCTGTACTTGCACTTTGAGAAAGTACTGGAAAAAGTCAGTCCAAAACCTCTGGGGACAGTTGCTTGTGGAATAAAACAGAGATGGTATGGAAGCTCAGAGATGTTCATTTTCTAAGCTCAGAAAGAAATCCTCATAAGACTCTGAGAAGCTGGGTCTTCTTCCAAGGCACCCTTCACTCTGCGTCCTCTGTGTCCTCACAAGACAGGGCAAGTGAATCAACCAGTCCAGCTCCTAGAGACTGCCTCAGCCCTGGGGACAGGGGGCAGGGCCAGAAGAGCCCATGGCCAGCCAAGTGAGGGAGACCTAATCTGAACAAAAGGATAGTGTCAGCCACCTTCTTCCCTGGGATATGGTTTAGTAGATACTGCAAATAATTTTTGTACATAAGCCCCCACTCCCTGCCTTGTCCAGGGAAACCAGGCTTGCTGATGAGGCTTCCACCTGCCATTGTTCCAAAGAGCAAGAAATGGAACACATGATTGTGCTCTCAGTGTTTTAGAAAACCGTTCATTCTATAAAGTCTCAAACTACTTAGGATGCACTATGACTGATCTCTGTCCTTCCTTTAACTCTCACTGGGACTTGGTCGGGTTGTGACCACGCCCAGCTGCCCTGCCCTCCATCCTGCTCTTGGAGGGCAGCCCCCCACCCCAGCCTGGCTTCGTTCCTACCTCAGCTCCTTTGAGCCCAATCCCTGGACCTGTGTACAGAGTGACTTCTGGCCTCTTGCCTTAGCAACCCCCTGAGACTCTTGTGGAGCTCTTTTCTGAAATGTTCTATTTGGTTCCACCTACTTGCAGGAAGAATCTGAACTTTTCACAAGGATTGGGAATTGTCAGAGAATTAAACGTCTAAACATTTGTACTTTGTTCTAACACAAGCAAGTTCTCATGAGTTATAACTGGTGGATAAGGCATTTTCCCTGTACTAAGTGGCCCCACACCAAAATGCAGTTTGAGTTCTGGCCTTCTGATTTTCATTTCTGCCATTACAGAGTTGGTTTAGACATCTCTTCCAGCACATCCATATATTTGGAAGATTTTTTTTTGTTTCTAATATGTTGTGGACTAAAGTGATGGATCCCCAAAGGTATGAGAAGTATGTCTAAAATTGGGGTGCCTGGATGGCTTAGTCAGTTAAGTATTCAACTTTGGCTCAGGTTGTGAAGTCATGGTTGGTGAGTTCTAGCCCCTCCATCAAGCTCTCTGCTGAGAATCCCAAGAGTCTGCTTGGGATTCTCTTTCTCCCTCTCTCTCTGCCCCTCCCCCACTCACACTTTTTTTTCCTCTCTCTCAAAAATCAGTAAACATTTTTAAAAATCTATAAAAAAAGAAGTATGTCTAAAATCATTACAGATACCTGGGAATAAGGCCCTGGTGGGGCCAGAGTGGGCATCCATGGACCAAAGGCACATGCTTCAGTGTGTGGACTTTGGGAACTTCAGTTTGACTGATTAAGGACTTCATCTTTATGTGTTATAACTTTTTGGCCTCAGTTTCCTTATCTGTAAAATAAATTAACTGTCCTTGTTTACCTAAGTTTTCAGAGATTTTTTTTTTAATTTTTTTTTAATGTTTATTTATTTTTGAGACAGAGAGAGACAGAGCATGAACAGGGGAGGGGCAGAGAGAGAGGGAGACACAGAATCTGAAACAGGCTCCAGGCTCTGAGCTGTCAGCACAGAGCCCGACGCGGGGCTCGAACTCACGGACCGTGAGATCGTGACCTGAGCCGAAGTCGGACGCTTAACCGACCGAGCCACCCAGGCGCCCCTAGAGATTTTTAAAATATTTTATTAAAGCTTAACACACATACAAGAAAGTATAAGAATCATAAGTGTACAGGGGCGCCTGGGTGGCGCAGTCGGTTAAGCGTCCGACTTCAGCCAGGTCACGATCTCGCGGTCCGTGAGTTCGAGCCCCGCGTCAGGCTCTGGGCTGATGGCTCAGAGCCTGGAGCCTGTTTCCGATTCTGTGTCTCCCTCTCTCTCTGCCCCTCCCCCGTTCATGCTCTGTCTCTCTCTGTCCCAAAAATAAATAAACGTTGAAAAAAAAATTAAAAAAAAAAAAAAGAATCATAAGTGTACAGTCAGATGAATTTTTACAAAGTAAACATATTAATAATCCAGGTCAAAAGACAGACCATGATTGGCACTTAAAAGCCCCTGTTTTATGCCCATGGCCAACCCCTTCTACTCCCCAAAAGTTACCACTGTTGTGGCTTCTAACACCAGAGATTCATCCTGAAGTTTTTGCAAATGCAATCATGCACATTGTATTTCTGTTGTGTCTCTCTTCATTGGTGACATTCATTTTGTGTCCTATAGCAGTGGTCCGTTTTCAATGCTGTATAGTTTCCCATTGTGAGAATGTACCACATGTATTCACTCTGCTGCTGAACGTCTAGGTTGTTCCCAGGGCCTTTTGGCTCTATTGAATTAAGTTTCCATGAACATTGTACATATTGGTGCACACATGTACACATCTCTGTTGGATTATACCAGGAATGGAATTTCTGGGTCATAGGATATGATATGGTTTAGTAGATACTGCAAATAATCTTTGTAACAATTTCCTTTCCCATGAGCAGCAAATGAGAATTCTAATTATGTCAAATGATCAAGGAATTCTTTTATTGAAAACTTTTCATAGTATAACTATGTTTGTCAAATAAATGCCCTTAGCAAAGGGAGAGGCAGTGGAGCATGGTAGCAATCATACTAAGTGAAATTCAGGTGAAGCATGCAGTCGTTCTGGACCTCGAAAGTCCTCATTTCTGAAGCAGTGCTGATTTTAACAGCACTTTCATCTGTAAAAGTCTTGGCTCATTTTATGAAATTCCATGAATTGAGATGGGACCTATACCATTTAAAAATGAATATATAATCTTTCATGGTGTTCATACACACGTACCCACATTGCTATTTTTATGAGAAATGCTTCGTTCATATACTTTCTGGCATCTTCCTGTGCCAGGTCCAGTACCAACTCTGGATGAATGCTAAACAAAAAACTTACACATGTGTGCTGTAGACACACTGCTTCAAGTGAAGGGATTGAATTAGAGCAAGGACACTGTATGATGGAGAGAAATTTGCAAGAAGAGTTCTTGCCACAGAGTGGAGTTATTCCACTCAGGTAGTAAGGCTGAGCTGGCAGAACAGTCAAAATCCAGAAGGAACCAAGGACAAGGCAGTGCCTAGGTCACTGCAGGCAAGCCAGCTCACTGCTCAGTAGCACACACACCTATCTCCTCTATGGCTGGGCAAGGTAGGTAGCTACGGCCTCCTCTGCCAGCCTCCTGTCTTCAATGCCCTCCTGTGTCAAAATATGGGCTGGGGCCATTGCGGGGGATGAAGCCCGTAGTCTGTACTCAGGCCCTAGCAGCAAAGAAGACTTGGAGAATGAGGATCTGGCATTTTCGGCTAGAGAGAAGGGGGTCCCACACCCTGGAAGGGGTTCAGATGTGGGGCCACTAGGCCTATGGTTACTGATGATAACAGGAGCTAAGGCAATTACCATCTGTTCATTCTTCCTGGATTTTTAAAAAAAATTTTTATTTAAAATAAAAATATAAATTTAAATTTATAAAAATTTATATAAAATTAAAAAAAATAAATTTGTTTATTTTTGAGACAATGTAAGAGACAGAGTGCAAACGGCCAAGGGGCAGGCAGAGGGAGACACAGAATCTGCAGCAGGCTCCAGGCTCTGAGCTGTCAGCACAGAGCCCAACGTGAGGCTCGAACTCACGAACTGAGAGATCATGACCTGAGCCGAAGTCAGACACTTAATCGACTGAGTCACTCAGGTGTCCCTCTTCCTGGATTTTGAAAACCACAATTAAAGAGTATCAAAACACTCTTTAATTCTTTGTTGTTTTTGTAGTTAAAGCTCCCAAGATCCACACCTTAGTCCAACTCCACCCCCCCACAAAGGGCACAAACTGGCAGATGTTTAGAAGTGACACAGCTTCTCAAAACCATGTGAGGGATTCAGGAGAACTGGGCAAACAAAGTGGTGGTTGGAACAAACCACTGCAGTTCCCCACTGTCTCCAGCGCAAAGTTGAATAGAGGAATGAAAGCAGACTTCCTTGTCTAATCCTGACCATAGGGGGAGAGCATTGATCATCAACCATTCAAGTGTGATGTCAGCTGTGGGTTTTTCATGGATGCCATTTATCACATTGAGGAAGTTTCCTTCTGTTTTTACTTTGCTGAGAGTTTTTAGTCAGGAATAGAGAGGTTAGGTTTTTATCAAATGCTTGTTCTATGTCTATTAAGGCTATCACACAGTTTTTCTTTTTAGTCTGTTGATATGGATAACGATTGAGTGGGTTTTTTAAAATGTTTTTTTATTTATTTTGAGAGAGAGAAAGAGAGCGTGAGCATATGGGAGAGGCACAGAGAGAGAGGGAGAGAAACCCAAGCAGATTCTGCGCTGTCAGGCTCCAACTCACAAACTGTGAAATTGTGGCCTGAGCCAAAATCAAGAGTGGACAATTAACTGACCGAGCCACACTGGTTGAGTGGTTTTTGAATGTTAAATCAACCCTGAATTCTTGGGTTAAATTCCACTTGGTCATGATGTAATATCCTTTCAGTATATTGTTTGATTCAATTTGCTAAATGTTGTTAAGAATTTTTACATCTATGCTCATGAGAGATATTAGTCTGTAGTTTCTTTTCTTGTGTGCTTTCCTGGTTTTGGTATTAGGGTAATGCTGACCTCATAGATTGGGTTTAGAATATTCCCTTCACTTCAGTTTTCTGGAAGACCTTGTGTATTATTTCTTCCACAAATATTTTGATGAATTCACCAGGGAAGAAGCTATCTGTGGCTATTTGAAAGCTCCTTGGTTGTGATTTTTTTTTAAATTATAATCCAAGATATGTCAACAATTGCCAATCCCAATTGCTATTATTAGCATCAACATTCTCATCAGTGGGAGATAGTGTCATTATTGTTAAGCATCCCCACTAGCTTCCAGGAAGAATGGAGCTGGCATCTGAATGATTCTCAGGTGGTACCTCATGGGCCTGAATTCACAAAGAGCTTCTTTCTCATGTGACCCAAATATTTCAGAAACCAATGGTTTTTGAGAATTAGTACTAACTATTCCAGACGGCTAAATGATGTTTTCAGATCCCAGACACTGACCCCTCGGCCCCCTCACTCAGAACCCTCAGTCAGCCCTGTGCTCAGTATATTTGGTTTGTACTCCTTCCTCTGTGCCCATGGTCCCACTGCCCCCACCCCCCAAATGGCATATTCTCTCTCTTGCAGTGCTCCCATTCTCTCCATCCTTCCAGGCCCAGCTGGCATCTTTCCCAAATTCCTTGAGAACCTGTCAACACCACACGGGCCTTTCTCTGAATTCTTGTCACGCCAACAGCCAGAACTACACAATTAAGTCTTTTGTTAAATCCTGCCTTGTGTTATTTTCTCATCAATTCCTCCATATTGCTCTCTAACTAGATTATAAACTGCTTGTCTTATATTGCCTCAGAACACCTGATACGAGGTTGACTGATTTGAGGCTAGACATTGTAGCATATGGCATAAGAATTTCTAATTTCACAATGCCTGCTCATTCAACAACCACTCCCTTAGAAAACAAATACCAGGAAGAACATCTTCTCATGTACAGTTTTCTCTCATAAATCATTGCCTGTGTTACAGTTCAGATCTGCTTACCTGCTAAATGTTCCTTGGTTTTCCTGTTGGCAAGATAACTGAACTGATTTTTTAATAAAAACTCTAAATGCAATATGACAAAAGATAGTATCTCCTACACCTGAAGCATCTTTGCCTACATTTCATTACACTCTTCCATGAAGTGAAGAGAGAAAGTCTTCTGTTTACACGGTACAAGGCCCATCTTTCCAGCCCTGACACTGTCGTTCTTCATCTGTGCTTGGTCTCACTACTCACTCCTTGGGCCCCCATGATCTTGGCCTGGAAATCCACCAGGGTCCAATTCAGACACATTTTCAAGTGAATACTATTCACTTCCACTCTCAAGCAGAATTAAAGGTTTGAGGGTTATTTCTAAAACCATACCTTTATTTGCTTCATAACATTTTTAAATATTTTTTAAATGTTTTTATTTTTGAGAGAGAGAGAGAGCATGAGGGGCAGAGAGAGAAGGAGACACAGAATCCGAAGCAGGCTTCAGGCTCTGAACTGTCAGCACAGAGCCCGACGTGGGGATAGAACTCACGAACCAGGAGATCATGACCTGGCCGAAGTCGGATGCTTAACCAACTGAGCCACCCAGGCACCCCTTATTTTAAAAAATCTTTAGAATTCATTAGTAAAATATATTTTCATTTCAAAAATAGTGAGCTGAGGGGTGCCTGGGTGGCTCAGCTGGTTAAGTGTCTGACACCTTGATTTTGAACTGTGAAATCAAACTCTCACCAACCGAGATCGAGTCCCACATTGGGCTCTGTGTTGATTGCACAGAGCCTGCTTGGGTCCCTCTCTCCTTCTCTGTCTTTCTTCTGCTCGCTCTCTCTCTCTGTCAAATAAATAAATAAGCTTAAAAAAAGTGAGTTGAAAGTCATTTCTATCATTGGAGAGTTGATCAGTATTTCAAAGGGCAGCGAGCATTTGTTCTAATGGCAAAACCCAACCTATCAGCAGTTGTTAAACACGCTTACCATCCAAACCCACAGTCTCAAAATATCATCTCCCTGTTTTCCACTTCCCCATTTTTCTGGCCCCTGTTTCTCCGTGTAGATAATCTTGTTGTCTCTTTGCATTTGCTCATGGTTCTGCTTTGGCCCAGGTCTCCTGGCTATTTGGTTTCTCTTCCCTTTCCTGTTTTTTCCCTGTTACCTTCTTTACCCTTTGGTTGTAGCCATAACTTGGGCTGGCTCAGCATTAGGTCACTGGAAGTCTTGGCCAGCAGGTGTCAAAAGGGCAAGCAAGTCTCAGAAACTTTCCTAGTCACAGAGCCCCACCCTAGTGAGGCACTGAGGAAGACTCCATGTTTTCACTTCTTGCCCCCGAGAAAGCTGGCTCAACCATGTGCCTTCAAAGTTTCTCCTTCTTATCTCATATCTGCAGAACAACCATTAGCCTAAGTACTAGTACTAGTACTGAGTACTAGTCAGCAGTTGTCTTGACCTTCCCTCATCCTGAATGTCAGAGGCACTTAGCTCACACACAGCCCCCTGCAGTGTGTACCCAGATCATAGGGCAGCTTAACTGACATGATGATGTGGATTTTATGTGATTATATTTTTGTTTCTATTACATTAAAAACTATTTGGGGATAAAATAACACTTTAGCCTTAGAAGTCCAATGTTACATTTTTACAACTCTTCCATTTACCATACATTTGGGTTTTAATTCTTCTTTAGATGTCATTTCCTTTCTATTTTACACACCTGAAGAGAGGTCATTGACTTCTCTATTCCAAAGATACCTATCTAAAATTGGAAAATCTTCCTCTCGCAAATGACCTTCCAGATCTATCTTCTGCGCTTCCTCCTGCTTTCTACCCGAGGGCTGACCCAGATGGACACACCAAATTCTCTTTCCTCCTCTGGGCTCAGGTGGGTTCAGCTGATGGGGAGCCTCAGCAGGAGGTGGGTCAGGAAGAGTGGGGTCAGGGGATTTATTCCACTAGCTCCCTCTGGGCAAGGTCCCTTTGAGTAAGCTGTAGCTCTCAACCAGAGGATCCAGTTCTTCTCGAGGAAGCCATCTCTATACCTCTTCTCTTCTTCTTCCAGGTTTCCATAACAGTCCTGGGAGCCACACTCCTCCTCGTGATTTCCACACCTCTCTAAACTGTCCCTGTCTATTTCCTGCTGATAGACTTTGAAAAGTACGTGAGATCCCCATTTAGAACCGATGACAGACTGAAGAACTGCCACACCACTTTTGGGTGTAGGCTCCTTGAACCAATCTCGTAACAAAGGACAGCAAGTGGGGCATCTGGGTGGCTCATTTGGTTAACTGTCCGACTCTTGGTTTCTGCTCTGATCATGATTTCATGGTTAGTGAGTTCAAGCTCTGCGCGGGGCTCTGAGCTGACAGTATGGGGCCTGCTTGGGAATCTCTCTCCCTCTTTCTCTGTCCCTCCCCCACTCATGCCCTCTGTCTCTCACAAAATAAACTTAAAAAAGCTAACCCCCCCCCAAAAAAAAGAAAAAGAAAAAGGAGACCAACTAGCTCAAAGGAGGCACAGTTGAAAACTCCTTTGATTTCCACTCAAGGCAGTTGTATCTCAAATATATCATTTAAATTCAATGATTCCATAATTATCATAAATCAGTATCCTATAACTGCAAATCCTGTATTGGAGTTGATTAAAGTATTTTTTCTGTTTCCTATTTTTTTTTTGAGGTATAATTGCATATAACATTAGCTTTAAGCGTACAAAAAATGACTCGATATTTGGATGTAATATGAAATGGTTACTCCAATGAGTCTAGTTAACATCTGTCACCATGTATAGTTATAAAACTTTTTCTTGTGATAAGAACTTTTTTTTTAATGTTTTTATTTATTTTTGAGACAGAGAGAGACAGAGCATGAGTAGGGGAGGGGCAGAGAGGGAGGGAGACACAGAATCCAAAGCAGGCTCCAGGCCCTGAGCCGTCAGCACAGAGCCTGACACGGAGCTGTAACTCATGGACTGTGAGATCATGACCTGAGCTGAAGTGGGACGCTTAACCGACTGAGCCACCCAGGCGCCCCAATTGTAATAAGAACTTTTACGATCTATTCTCTTAGCAATTGCAAACATGCAATACAGTATTATTAACTATAGTCATCATGTTGTACATTACATCCCCATGGCTTATTTTATAACTGGAACTTTGTATCTTTTGACCCCCTTTACCCATTTTGCCTATCTCCCACCCTCTGCTTCTGGCAACACTCATCTGTTCTCTGAATCCATAAGCTCAATTTTTTGGGTTTTGTTTTGTCTTGTTTTGTTTTTAGATTCAACAAGTGATATCATATGGTATTTGCTTTTCTCTGTCTGACTTATTTCACTTGGCATGATGTCTTCAAGGTCCATCCATGTTGATGAAAATGGCAGAATTTCCTTCTTTTATATGACTGAATAATATTCCTGTATGTGTGAGTGTATGTATGTGTGTGCATACACCACATTTACTTTTCCCATTAATCCATTGATAGGTGGATTGTTTCCATATGTAGACTATTGTAAATAATGCTACAATAAATATGGGGGTGCATATATCTTTTCATGACAATGTTTTTGTTTTCTTCAGATAAATATCCAGAAGTGGAATTGCTGGATCATATGATAGTTCTATTTTTAATTTTTAATTTTTAATTATTTTTTTTATTTAAAGAAAAAATTTTTTACATTTATTTTTTGAGAGACATAGAGAGACAGAGCACAGGTTGGGAAGGGGCAGAGAGAGAAGGAGACACAGAATCCAAAGCAGGCTCCAGGCTCCGAGCTGTCAGCACAGTGCCTGACGCAGGGCTCGAACTCACAAACTGTGAGATCATGACCTGAGCCGAAGTGGGACGCTTAACCGACTGAGCCACCCAGGCGCCGCATCTGTTTTCCATAGTGGCTGCACCAATTTATATTCCCACTAATAGTGCACAAAGGTTCCCTTTTCTCCATATGCTCCACAACATTTGTTTTTTCTTGTTTTTTAATAAGAGCCATTCTGACAGGTGTAAGCTGATGTCTCATTGTGGTTTTGATTTGAATTTCCCTGATTAGTGATGCTGAACACCTTTTCATATACCTATTTTCCATCTGTATGTCTTCTTTGGAAAAATGTCTATTGAGATCCTCTACCCATTTTTAATTAGATTGTATGTTACATGAGTTCTATACATTTTTTGGATATTAACCCTTTATCAGATATATGATTTACAAATATTTCCTCCCACTCTGTAGGTTACCTTTTTGTTTTGTTGATATGGGTGTGAGGGCACTCTGGCTGTGACATCTGTCACCCAGTGACATTGGTCACCAGGGTTAATTTGACTGATCTGGTCAGCTGGGCGGATGTTCCCTTCCTCCCTCACTACTCCATGTGTATCCCTCCTGAAGTGGACAGACTTCCTTGATAGAGGAGAGCCATTCTTGGGTCAAGGGTATATGAGTAGCTGTGCTTCCCTGCTTCCCTAGAACCTCCAAATAAGCTCTCAATGTCCATTTTGTTGATAGTTTCCTTTACTGTTCAGAAGCTTTTTAGTTTGATGTGGTCCCCCTTGTTTTTTTTTTTTTTGCTTCTATTACCTTTGCTTTTGCTGTCAAATCCAGAAAATCATTGCCAAGACCAATGTCAAGGAGCATATCACCTATATTTTCTTCTAGGAGTTTGATTACTTCAGGTCTTATGCTCAAATCTTTCATTCATTTTGAGTTTATTTTGGGGTATGGTGTAAGACAGAGGTCAAATATTATTCTTTTGCATGTGGCTACCCAGTTTTCCCAACCCCATTTGTTGAAGAGACTGTCCTTTCCCCACTGTGTATTCTTGCCTCCTATGTCATAAATTTACTCACCATATATGCATGGGTTTTTATTTCTGGGCTGTCTATTCTGTTCCATTGATCTATGGACCTGGGGATTTTTTTTGGCAATATCATGCAGTTTTGATTACTGTAGCTTTATCATAGAGTTTGAAATCAAGAAGTGTGATGCCTCCAACTTTGTTTTTTCTTTATCAAGATTGCTTTGGCTGTTCAGGGTCTTTTAATTAAAGTCTTAAGGTTGTAAAATTATTACAAAAGGAGTAAATACTGTCAAAGTTGTTTTGAAATGTCTTTTAAATTGAATCAAATTTGGAGTGGGAATTTTAAAAATCAAACTCTTTTAGTTTGAGAGTTTAAGAATCAAACTCTTTCCCTCTTTCTCCAGGAAGGGTAAGAGGAAGTTGAGTTGTGATTTTTTTTTAAACAAAGTGTTTTTTTTTTAATTTTTATTTATTTTGAGAGAGAGAGAGCAAGTGGGAGACGGGGAGAGAGAGAAGGAAAGAGAGAATCCCAAGCAGGCTCCAAGCTGTCAGCACAGAGTCCAACTGAGGGCTCAAACTCATGAACCACGAGATCATGACCTGAACTGAAATCAGGAGTCAGATGCTTAATTGACTGAGCCACGCAGGTGCCCGGAGTTGTGATTATATGGCACCAGTATAAACAAATTCATTTCACTTTGCTCAGCCAGTTGACGTTTGGGGAAGGCCAAAGTTTAGCCTGAAAACCAAACCTACAAAAGTCCTCAGGCATTTGGGGTGCCTAGGTGGCTCAGTCAGTTGAGTGCCCAGCTCTTGATTTCATCTCAGGTCGTGATTTCACTGTTTGTGGGTTAGAGCCCCGTGTCAGGCTCCACTCTGACAGTGTAGGACAGAGCCTGAATGGCATTCTCTCTCTCTCTGTCTCTCTTTCTCTCTCTCTCTTTCTCCCCCCCCCCCATAATAAATAAACGTAAAAGAAAAAGTCCTCAGGCATTCAATGTCCTTAGGATATCCTACATGCCAGGACCTGTGCCCAACATGTCACGTCCATTTTCATCCATCCTCTCTCCATCTTTTGGTGTCTCTCCCCCTCTCACACACCCCCCTTACTGGACCTGCTATGCTTTGGGCTCCTTAATTTCATGATGTCCCTGCAGGCTACAAAGGCAAGCAGGCAGCCTCTTGCTTGGAAGAGGACATGCAGGGGACACCACTAATGACTCACACAGGCCTGCCCACAGGTCACTTCACCTGACCGAAGTCACCAAATTATGAAGCAGGACTGCCCCATGATAGCAGGCTGACTCATCGCTCTCACGGCCCATACTGTGATATGCCTTTCAGAAATCAGATGCCGTATCTGTTTCGTCTCATGGAGGGAAAACGGTCTCTGTGAGGATGTAAGCTCCTTTCTCAGTCCTCATGAGTGATGTGTTGAGGGAGCAAACATAAAGTAGAATCTTACTGTTTCTCAGAGACAGAGACTCTGGGGCAGCTCCGGGGCTCCTACAGGAAATTGTGGTGATCCCACAGAAGTCCCTGTGAGGAACTGAGCTCTCTGCCCCTCCCAGGCCACCACCGGGTCAGGGTGTCAGAAATGTTAGCCCTTCCTTCAACCCAGGAATGCACCCTGGGTGCATAAATCCGGGCAGTGTATAAATCCGGGCGGGTTCACCTGTTAGTTGGCTGCACAGGCTACTCAGACCACTTGATTATTCCTTGTGACCCGACCCTGTGTTTTACACTGAATTTGGGAGGGCCCCTCCCCCACAGCATTATGGCAGGTGTTATTGTGTCCAAGTGACTTATGAGTCAGGTGGTTTCAGACAGTGAACGGGGAGCAAAGTTGACGGTTCCGGCAGCCCCAGTGTTCCTTTGCCCCATCGGGTGGCAGCCTTTTGAGGCCTACAAATGCTTTCTGACCCCTCTCTCCCTGCCCTGGGTTCATGGCCCCTTGCACAGCAGATCCTCCACCAGACCTCTTGGGCAGGGAGCCCCTCTCAGCCAGGGTTTCCCACCCAGGTTCCCTGCTGTGCTTTATGGACTACAGAGTGCTCGGACTCAGGGGCCCTCCAGGAGCACTGGGAGATGATGTTGGCCCCTCAAGGACACCCGCTGCGTAGAGAGAAGTAATCATGTTCTCAGAAGTCACCAGGTCTAATGCCACAAAAAAAGAGAAAACGTTGCTGCTGTTGGCGTGGTTCCAGACTTCACTATTGGTGTGATTCCTGTCTTCCCTCTTGGTGTGGTTCCACTGTTCACTATTGGTGTGGTCCAGTCTTCTCTATTGGCCAGAATGCCTCCACAGCTTTGCTCCAGGCTGCATTTTTGTGACACAGGACTGAGAAACATTTAGCTCTCCACCACACACCTCTTCCCGAGGCAGGTCATCATATCTTTCACACACACACACACACACACACACACACACACACAATGCATACACACATACACATCCATGCACAAAATACGTGCATACCTATATCCATGTATCACACATATATTCATACACATATGCACACACTTACACATAACATGCACATACTTACTCATACACCTTTGCATACATAACACAGACACATACATCCACGCTCACATACCCACACGCATATACAAATACACATACAATCAGCCTTTATCAGTGTCTCTGTCTGTTGTCCAGGCAGGGTGGCTGTAGTTCTGATTCATTGCTCTCCATCCCCAATCTCCCTTTGATGGGAAGTTGGGGGTGCAGGGTTAGTGGCCACTGGACCAGTTCATCCCTATCACAGTGAGGTGCTAGTCAATAAATAACCTCTAATTCAAGAAGTAGAGTAGCCAGGATTTAGGACATGTATGCTTGTGGCCAAGGTGAGTGTGCTTCTGAGAGTCATATGTTTTCTTCCCTCCGGCTTTGGAGGCATCCAGGACAGAGAGGCTTTTTAACTTTTCATTTTTATTTTTTGATGCTTTGTTTGGTTTTGCCCTAAGTCCCTATCACAGGCAGGTGGCAGATGCCTGGTTTTAAGGAATCGATAAACAAATCCATTAGCTAAAAACAGTGACTGTCAATAATGGTGACGATGACCACAAAAATAGATGTTTGAAAGGATGGATGAGAGATGATATGAGAAAAAAGATAACTTGATAAACTCTTACTTTGACCTTTTAATTTTTTTTCCTCTCAGCAACTCAACTACTCAAAGAAAAGCCACTTGGTTTTTTTTTTAAGCGATAAATTAATTGCTGGCTCCTAGCCCCAAATCTTCCTGGCTGGCGAAGAACATGAGCTCTCCCTGCTGGAATGTCCTCCTCCTTCCCAGCCTACAAAGCACCAGGGTATGTAAGTGGTGGGGAACCAGCTCTTGTCCTCTGCCCTCAAATGGCCTCTTCGGGACTGGGCTTCTTTGCAGCATCTATTCCAAGGGCGCCTCAGGGAGTGGACATGTGGGTCAAGACAGCCCGTGGTCCGGGTTTCCAAGCTGGGTCATTGGCTCCAGGCATCTGGAATCCAGTGAGTGGACATGAGTGGGTCCCTCTAGGGCCAGACTCTAAAGAGCACTGGGTTGACCACGAACCAGAATGACGTTCAAATTGTTTACAGCACCACACTCAACAAGGCATCGTTTCTACAACCAGGTCTGGGGTGGCCTCCCGGTGCCAGTTCTACCTCTCAGAGAAAGGGCTCAAACCCGGAGGAGATTGGGTACTTCTGTAATTCTCCTAAGGACATATTTAGAGCACAGCCTCATCTCCAGAGGGCGCAGGATGCCAAGCAGCTTGAAGCAAGTTTCTCTGCTTTCAGGCCCCCACAGGGAGCCCTGTGTGTGTGCATCTCCCTCCATGTCTCCCGCCTTCCCTTCCACATTCTCATCCTCAGGGCATTGAACTAAGAGAAGGCTAAAGCAGTCCTACACATTCTGTCCACACCCAGATGAAAGAGGGAGAGCTCACTGAGATCTACTGCAGTGACTCCAGGGAGGTGGCCTTTCCTTGCCTCTGGGGCAGACTGGTGGGGAGGACAAGGGGGCAGAGCAAAGAAGAAAGTAGCCACACCCTTTCCTCCCTCCCTCCTTAACATGCTTCCTTTGGAGGAGGGGAGAGATTTAGGATTAAATCTGGAGAGGAGTTGACATTTTTTTTAAGTTTTATTTATTTATTTGTTTATTTCTTTCAAATTTTGTTTTAATATTTATTTATTGTTGAGAAAGAGAGACAGAACATGAATGGGGGAGGACCAGAGAGAGAGGGAGACACAGAATCTGAAGCAGGCTCCAGGCTCTGAGCTGTCAGCACAGAGCAGGACATGGGGCTCAACCTTGTGAACCAGAAGATCATGAGCCAAAGTCAGATGCTTAACTGACTGAGCCACCCAGGCACCCCTTATTTTTTAAGTTTTTTAAAGTTTATTTATTTATTTATTTATTTAGAGAGAGAGAGAGAGAGAGAGAACAAGTGGGATAGAGGCAGAGAGAGAGGGGAGAGAGAGAATCCCGAGCAGGCCCTGCACTGTCAGTACAGAGCCCAATGTGGGGCTCGAACTCACAAACTGTTGAGATCACAACCCAAGTTGAAATCAAGAGTCAGACCTTAACCAACTAAGCCACCCAGGTGCCCCTGGGAAGGGTTTGACATTTTAAATTAAATGGCACTGGATTCTCCCAACCCTCAAAGTAAAAGTATGAGATGGCAAGGAGACAGGAATGGAAATTCAACTGAGTATGTTTAAAGACAGAAGGCAAAAGAAAGCCATTTCCTGTTTGTGCCCCAGCAGGTTCAGCCTACTAAATAGGTCAACCTTCTCCAGGCCCAGGAGACCCTGTCTACCCTGGGGAAATCCTTCTTGCTTTGAGTTTGTTCCAGACTATCTGGATCTGACTTAGGAGCATAGGCTTAGGAGCATAGGAAGATAGAGTCAATCAGACTTAGAGAGACTAACTCTACTCAGCTGCCTGCTGCATCCTTCCCAAGGGAAAATAAGGACAGGGCTGACCCCAGCTCAGACAAGAAGCTGGGCAAAGGGAAGATATAAGAAAGAAAAACTATATACAGATTACTTTCAAAAAACCTTAGTCTGGACACACCAGTAGAAACAAAAACAAATAAAAACAGAGATCAGAGTGGTAAAGAAGAGGGCTGTCCAAGCAAGGAGGTATCCTTGGCTTCCCAAAGACAGGGGCATGATGACTCCTTCCACTCGCTCATACTCTCCGCCTTTAAAGCAGCCAAGGAATCTCCATCTGAGGTCTTGGTTTTCCCTGCCGTCAAAATAGACACCAGAGCTGGTGCCAGCACGAAAACTGCATAAAGCCACTGTGTACCCAAAATTTCCCCCGTCGTCAGTGTTGCCAATTACTGTGGCCCTTATGGAGACTGGTTACCTCTGTAATTCTCCCAAAGATATATTTAGGGCATTCTTGCTCTGTAACTTATCTTTGGGACTTCGCAATAATACAGTATTCTGCTAATTTTAAACACGCACGGTCCCAGCTTACAAACAAGTTGTGTTCCAAAAGTAGATACGCAGGTTGGTTAGTTGGCTCCCAGAATTCAGTTTCACATAAAAACCGTGCAAAACCAAATCCATGATAACATGTGCAAACTAGTAAAAAACAATCCTGTTGCAATATGGTAATGAGGCCAAGCAGAAAAATATATATATATTAAAATTGACCAAGTAGATAATACACTGACTAGCTTAAATCCAGGTACTTAAAAAATTCTCCACTAATGCTTGAATGTTGCTGTTTCCTGCCTCTTGAAGCCTTGCGCCGGGTATAAAGCAGATGTAACAACGGGAGATGTGGAAAATTGTGATGGAATTTTTGGCAAGTCAGAGCAACCCACACATTTCCCCTCTTGGACTTCCCGGAGCCAGCCTCCCCAACTGTCTCTATCCACCGACCACTTCCTGGCTTCACCCCACCCTTAACACATTTCTCCGTCTTCCTCCTCCACCTTTAGCATGAAGGCCACACACAAGGTGTTAAGGTTTAGGGGAAGTGGGGCTGTCATTTCTATTTTCGCATTTACTGAGATAATTGAACTGCAGAAAAAGAAAGTCACAGGTCCTCAATTGCCAGATCCCAACGCAGCCTGATCTGACGTGGCCGATGTGCTTTGGTGGCACCACGTCCAGACTGAGGGGGCTCAGGGATCCATCCTAAGTCAGTCTCTCCCTGCATCTAGCATGGTTTTCCCATTTAGGGCTGCAGACCGTGTGCTCAGGGCAGGCAGCATCATTTGTGGGGCCCAGTACTAAATAAAAATGTGGGGCTAAAACTATTGACTTTTTGTTCAAAAACTATTAAGAATTTAAAGACAGTGACCAGCAGAACACTATATTCAACCACAGGGCACCTATACCTTGTCACCATACAGGCTGCGTACACCCTGAACATGGCACTAACATGTTGGACAATCTCTACTCTCCTGGGTCATAACCATTTCCCTTCCAGATTCGCCAGGTGACTTTCTTTAGCCTCCTTCCATTGTGGGAACTGTGCAAGGAACCCCTAACAAAGGCACCTCTGGGGGAGCCTGGGTCGCTCAGCCAGTTAAGCGTCCAACTTCAGCTCACATGGTCTCGCAGTGCGTGAGTTCGAGCACTGCATCCGGCTCTGTGCTGACAGCTCAGAGCCTGGAGCCTGCCTGCTTCGGATTCTGTGTCTCCCTCTCTCTCTGCACCTCCTCCATTCGCACTCTGTCTCTCTCTCAAAAATAAATAAACATTAAAAAAAACAAAAACAAACAAAAAAACTTCCCCTAATACAGGCTTTCAAAAATAGGAACTCAGGGCTCTCCCACAAAGACAACAGACATATGGCTGCAGTGGTCTCACTGGGTCCTTCCTGTTTCAGTATCTGTTTGTTCATTGGTCCACACCTTCAGCATGCTGGCTATATCCAGGCCTTTCTTTAGTGCTGTAGCCAATACTAAACCCCAGTGTGATTGTTAATTTTATGTGTCAGCTTGACAAAGCCATGGAGATGCCCAGATATTTGGTCAAACATTATTCTGTGAGGATGTTTTTGGACGAGATTAATGTTTGACTCAGCAGACTGAGGAAAACAGATGGCTCTACCCCCATGGGGGTGGGCATCATCCAATCAGTTGAAGGCCTGAATAGAACAAAAAGGCTGACCCTCTCGTGACTAAGGGGAAAAAATATCTCCAGCCTGATTGCCTTGAGCTGGGACATCAGCCTTCTGCCTTCAGACTCAAACTGAAACATTGGCTCTTCTTGGTATCCAGCCTGCTGGCTTTCAGACCTGGGACCTCCACCATCAGGTCCTCTGGGTCTCCAGCTTGCTGACTACAGATCTTGGGACTTGTCAGCTTCTATAATCGTGTGATCCAGTTCTTTATAATATCTGTCTATCTATCTATCTATCTATCTATCTATCTATCTGTCATATTTGTAAATAAATGTTTGTTTTTATATGTCAAGGGATATGCATATATGTGTATATCCTATTGGGTCTGTTTCTCTGGAGAGTCCCGACTTATACACCAGTCTGTCCAAAAAGTGCAGTTAAGGGTGAAAGTGCTCATTACAACAAGCAAGTGACCAAAGGCCACCAGAAACATACCTGTAGTTGACTTAGTGGGTTTATTACTCATCACACTGGAGAGCATGCTCACCATAAGGAACTGGGGGCTTCTGCATAAGAGGGTATTAGAAAGAATTATGGTAGATTTGGGCTTTGGGGGTATTTGAGGAGGAGCCTGGACTGCACAAAAAAGTGAGGACAGAAAGTGAAACAATTCTGTCACTGAGTATCTCAACAAAACTTAGCTACAGAGAGGGCTCACTAGAGTAGGTATAAAGCCATCGTTCATATTAGCCAAGAGAGGGATTTATTTATTTTTTTTAATTTTGTGGGTAGCACAGTAACTTTGTGCTTGTCTGTGCTTGGACAAAATTATGAAGTGCCCTTGTTTTGTGTTTGTTTTTTGTTTTTTTATATAAATTAAAAAAGTTTTTTAATGTTTATTTATTTTTGAGAGAGAGACAGAGCACAAGCAGGGGAGGGGCAGAGAGAGAGGGACACACAGAATTGGAAGCAGGTTCTAGGCTCTGAGCTGTAAGCACAGAGTCTGATGTGGGGCTTGAACTCATGAACTGTGAGGTCATGACCTGAGCTGAAGTCAGACATTTAATCAACTGAGCCACCCAGGTGCCCCTTTTTATAATTTTTTAAAGTTTATTTATTCATCCTGAGAGAGAGAGCAAGTTTGGGAGGGACAGAGAGAGAGGGAGTGAGAGACAATTCCAAGCAGCTCAGAGCCCAATACGGGGCTTGAAACCACAAACTGTGAGATCATGACCTGAGCTGAAACCAAGAATTGATGCTTAACCTACTGAGCCACCCAGGCACCCCTGAAGTGCCCTTGTTTTGTCTCACTTTATAATGGTTTCACGCTGGCCTCTTCTGATGCTGGTGCTCTGTGAGATTATTTATGCCCCTGCCCATGTTCTCAGGCATTTCTTCTCCCCTGGTTCTCCAAACATCTGGCCTGCCCCTCCACCCAGAGGAGAGCTGAAAGCTTAACCTGGGAGGCAGATGGGCTGGATGTCCCCTGTGCCACATGGAGGGACCCAGGAACTCCTGAGGGGAGTAACCACAACATGCAAAATCTTCTCTCTTGCTTATTGTGGCTCCTTTTCTAAAATCTCCAAAAACCAAGTGCTGTGCTGAGTCCTTTACATATATTCATGAATCCAATCCTTAACACAACCTCAAAAGGTAAGTATAGGATTGTTCTCATGTTATTGATGAGGTATCCAAGGTACACACAGAGTAAATAATGAACACCCAAGAATTCCCCTCCACCCCCCAGTAAAAAGCCCCTCGTGGGCTTGATCACGTGGCACGATGCTGCATTTCTGCATCATGGCAAAGTCACTGTAAAGTGTCATTTGGCCATCGATCAAAACAACCTGCACTGCTCCCTACTGCCTAGAGAATTAAGCCCAAATGTCCTAACAGCCAGACCCCACCCAATCTGGCTCTCAACTACTCTGTTGTCCTTTGTTCCCTCTTTGCTCCTAAGTGAACTCCCTGCTATAGCCACAGCCATACATCGCAGCCCCCTGAACACACCGAATGCACTTCCATATCTGTGGCACTCCACTCAGCGAGAATATTCCCATACCCCCATCCGACCGCCGTTCCCGTCCCTCCTTCCCAGCTTGGGTCTAGCTTCCTCTGTATGGCTTTCCTGGCAAGTATGCTGTGCTACTCCATATTGTTACTTATGTTGTTATGCATCACCCCTACTGTTCCAGTGAGACCTGTGGTGGGTAGTTTGCAAAGTGATCACAAAAGTTACCCTCCACGGCCATATGCGGCTCCTCCCTAGTGTGACTTCTACATTCAAGAGGCAGGGTTGATGTCTTCAGTCTCTGAAGTTTGAATTTAAATCTGACCTTTTATGGCCAGTGGAACGTTAGAAAACTCTGACACCACCATGATAGGAACCTGGGGAAGCCCGTGAAGGGGGAGAAACCACCAGGAGCAGAGATAGGTTATCCCAGCTGGTCAACCAAAGCAAAGACGAGCTGTCCTAGGACCAACCAGCCTGCCAACGGCCAAACGTAAGAGTGAAGCCATTCTAAATCGTCTAGCCTCAGTTAAGCTGACCTGGACAGAAAAGGCATCCCAGTCCACCCATAGAATTATGGACAAAATAATAAATGGCCTTTTTTTTTTTTTTTGGTATGCCAGTGCATTTTGGGATGCTGTGTGTTATGCAGCAAAACATCAACACCTCAAGCTGTCCAGTCAGAGAACAAAAGGCAGTGATACCTGGTGCCCTGCCTAGGTTTAGTGACATTCTGCTTGATCGCCATGGGCCTGACTGTGGCTCCCCCGAGAGAGTGTAGTAATCACATACCCAATCATTCATGATTGGGTATTGAGTGCTTGTAGCTTAAGGGGTAATAATTTTAAACATTTTATCTTTTTTAAGGCTCTCAGCAACCCTGTGAGACAGGAACAACTATTGTGGGTTGTTTGGTTTTTTTTAATGTATATTTATTTATTTTGAGAGAGAGACCGAGAGCACAAGCAGGGGAGAGGCAGAGAGACAGAAAGAGAAACAGAATCCGAAGCAGGCTCCAGGCTCTGAGCTGTCAGCACAAAGCCCAACGCAGGGCTCAAACCCATGAACTACAAGATTTTGACCTGGGCTGAAGTCACATGCTTAACCAACTGAGCCACCCAGGCACTCCTATTGGTTCTTTATAGATGAGAAAAGTGGAGCATTGAGAACTTAAGTAACTGGCCCACAGTCACATAGCCAACAACTAGCAGTTCCGTGGCTTGAACCCAAGTGTTGTTGTTTATGTCTTTCCAAAAGCTTGCACCACTTTAGACCTGGGCTGTTAATAGGAGACTGTTCTATCTCCTTTCCTTCCCTCCTCCCTCTCCTCCTCCTCCAGAATTTCAGTGATCCTGCAGCCTGGCAGTTATTTGGGTTGTAACTGGCCTCATGCTATTTTAGCTCTTAGAGGATTGGAAGTGCTTCTTACACATCTCTTTATTTCTTGTTTACCTTTTCTGAAGCTCAAAACAAATAAGAGAGAGCATGACCTGTTCCCTCTAGACAGCTCCTGAGTGAGAGCCTTCCAGAACTGTCAGCCAGCATTTAGCCAACACCAGCCCAGTTCCAGGGTAAAAGTGACTTAGAGAAGACGCTGAGAGGCTCGCTGGTGCTCCTGTCTCAGCGCCAGGCAGCAGGTCTGGCATGTCACAGATGCCACAGCAGTCACCGCTGGCTGAGTGAGTGAGTCACCGGATCCAAGATGCAGGAAACAACCTCACCTGTCGATCCAGGACCAGGTTTTTCTACTTTTAGTTACAGAATGTTTTTTTTTTTAAAAGAAAAGTCTGGAGTAATCCCTTCCTCCCTCCTGGATATGGTCCTCAGCCCCTCTCCCTCTGCCTCTCCTCCCCTTCCTTTTTCTCAGTGCTTCCCTTCCTTCCCTCCTTCCCCCCTTCTCAGCCCTGCACTTCTCTCCCTCCCTCCCTCTCCCCCTTCACACACAAGATTACCTTTCCCTTTGGTAAAGTCCAACCTATAGTAACTGCGCCCAATTCAGAGCAGCAGGCCTGTGTTACCATGGCAACCCGTTGCCACTGAAGCTTTTCAGCACTCACTTCTCCCCTATATTTTAAATAGAAAATCTGCATGCTACGTCTTGTCCTTCCCTACTTGCCACTTACAGTTTGAGCAAAACCCCAGCCCCAGATTCTCCAACATCTTTAAATGTTTGTAAACAGCCATATTTCTTTCACAAACTATTTTTTATTGTATTTTGAATAACTTCAGATGTAACGTCGTCAATTGAGTTAATTCTGAATACATCAGAACACTTTTTCTCCGTGGGGTGTACCTGGCTTACTTAATGAGGGTAGACAGGTTGCATCTGTCCTTATGCAGAGGCATTGATGGGAGATGAATTGTGCACACTGAGCAGGACAGAGTTCCGTGGGACAACTGGAGACTCCAAGGGAAAGCAGGAGCAAACCAAAAACCCAAGGAAATTGCCCAGCCCACCGGGAGCAGGCAGGAGCTTGTAAAAACCACAAAATCACCCAGAACTCAGCATCCCCTCCCAAGTCCTTGCTGAGCAGAAGGTCATAAATCTGTTGCCGAGGGAAGAGTATGTCCTTTGAAATCAAGCAGAATCAAGGGTTTTTCTCAACTTTGTTATTGAACTACCTGTGCTGGGTGAGCTTGGCCAGGTTCCTTACCTTCTCTGCATCAGCTCTGTAGTCTACCTTTCACAGTTATGGAGAAATAAATAGGCTAAGTATGGAAAAGGACCTAGAGTCATCCTTGGCACACTCAGTAAAGACTAATTGCCATTATTACTGTTACTATCCTGAGCAAAGTCCTCCAAAGTAGCATCGAGGTGTAAAGCCAGAGTGAGAACACAAGAAGCCAATACCAAGGTTACTGAATAATCAGGCTAGCTGCACAGCTGGTAACTAACCAGGAATCATGGTCTGAACACACCAAGGTTCAGGGCATGAGCTGTCATGAGAAGCTAAGCCACAAAATCTCCTTAGGCACTGTTACATGAGCAACATCCTAGAGTTGTCAAGAGGAGGAAGTTGACCCAGGAAAAGAACCATATACTGACTGCCTTCAAGGAATTCTTCACTTCTCCTTGGCCTCCCGCAGTTGGAATGTGTGTTAGGCAGGCTGAGGACGGAGTGTGGAACAGCCTAAGGGAGAGAACTTGCATGTGCTCCATCTGGGAGCCAGGTCCCTGCTCGGGCCCAGAAAAGAAGGCTGAGCACACACAAAATGGGCCAGTTCACCTGGGCAAGAATTGGGTTTGGTTCCAAGGCTTGACTCTTCAAGCTGAAAAGCACAGCATGCAGAAGAGTCTTAAACTGAATGCGTTAACAGGATGGTAAGTGAAACACTTCAAGAACACCGGGGCCAGATCAGCAGTGCTGTACATTCTGAGACTATACCTAAAAAAGCAATCACCAGCCCAAGACCCCCTTCTGGGAGACAATCAGGTAAAACGAGTGGTGGCTCCTTCTGTGCAAGTTGTCTCCCAGGCGGAGGGAGCAGGGAGCAGGAGAGAGAATTTGGCACATGTCTGTTGGAAGGTGGTGGGCTAATGTTTTAGAAAAACCTACATGAGAAATTTAAAGTTTCTCCTCTTGGCAGAAGAAGAAGGGGAGCCAGCTCTACTTCCAGAGGCAAAGGCATGCAGGTCTCATGAGTCCACCGTGAGCTCCCTGAAAAGGAACCGATTGTACAGTCACAATTCATGCATTGCTGGTTGGAATGCAAAAAGAGGTACAACCCCCACAGAAGGGATTGGGAAACAGGAATGTCTAGAAAAAGTACATATGCAATCACTCTTCCACATAGCAACATATCCATGGTATTCCATGCCTCCTTCTCTTAAAATTTCACCTTAAGTCGCCTCCTCCAATAGACTTTCCTTGACTTCTCCTGCTAAAGGAGCCCTCCCCTCCCCTTACCCTATTCCCTCTACTAGGTCAGCCTATTCCTTCTCATCTTAAATTCGTCACAAGTCAAATTCCTACTATTTACCTATCATGTTTACTTGTTCATTTTCTCTCTCAAAAGTCAGTTCATTCTAAGATACTAAAGGAAGGGGTGCCTGGGTGGCTCAGCTGGTTGAGTGTCCAACTCTTGATTTTGGCTAGATCATGATCTCAGGGTCATGGGATGGATCCCCACACTAGGCTCTATGCTGAGCATGGAGTCTGCTTGGGCTTCTCTCTTTTTCCTTCTTTCCCTCTTCCCCACTCATGTTCTCTCTCTCTCTCTCTCCCTCAAAAAAAAATATATATGTAATAATTAATTAATTAAAATACTAAAGGAAAAAGACCAATGACCCTGTAGAAAAGAAGGGCTAGATAAGAAGGCAATTCACAGAAAGAGAAATGCAAATTGTCCTTCAACATTTGGAAAGATTTTTGATCTTTCTCACAATAACAGAATTATTAATTAGAACCATGATATCTTTTCTCCTGGATGACAAAAAAATCCAAAAATTGGAAAAGGTATTTTGTTGATGAGTCAATGGAAGTGCTAACATATTCATGCATTCTTGTTAGAATGTAAAAAAAAAAAAAAAGTATAACACTCATGGGAGGGATTGGGAATATCCAGCAAGAGTACCTGTGCTATGACCCTTTGACACAGCAATCCATCTTCTAAGAATCTTTCACACAGATATACTGACAAAAATATGCAATATCATAAGCATAAAGCTATGAATTATAGCACTGTTTGTAATAAATAGCTACAGCCTGGAAACAACCCAGTTTTCTACAGAGGGAACTGGAATGACTAAAATATGGTACATCTATGCAATGCAGCACACAATACAGCTATGCAAAGGAATGAGGAGGGTTTTTATAAACTGTTCTAGAGTGATCGCCAGGATATATCACTAAGTGAACAAAATCAAGGTTCAGAACAGTGTGTGTGTGTGCACGGTTCCAAAGTCAGAACCGTAAGACAAGACACATTCTGTCAAGTCTAGTATTACATCCCTGCTTCTCTCCATCCTGTTTTCCTCCTGTGCCCATAAGTAATCATGGCAACAGATTTTAGTTTTTACTTTGATTTAAAAATTATAAGCATATATATGTGTGTGCTATATGTATGTGTGTATGTATGTATATGTATATATATATATGTACATATATATATATCTTATAATTTGCTATGCATACATATTTAATTTCCTATTACTGCTGTAATAAATTGACACAAATTTAGTGGCCTAAAACATAAGTTTATTTTCTTACAGTCCTAGAAGTCCTGGAAGCCAGAAATCTGAAAGGAGTCTTGTGGGGCCAAAATCCAGGTGCTGGGATTTTGGTTCCTTCCAGAGTCTTGGAGGGGAGAATCCATTTCCTTGCCCTTGTCAGCTCCTAGTGGCTGCCTCTATTCTGTGGCTTGTGACCCCTTCTCCCATCTTCAAAGTGCATCTCTCCAACCTCTGCTTTCATCATCACACCACCCTCTCTTCTCTGTGTATCAAGTCTCCCTCTGCCTCCCTGTTACAAAAATACTTGTGATTACACTTGGAACCACCCAGGTGATAATTTAGGATTATCTCCCCATCTCAAAGACCTTAACTTAATCACATCTCCAATGTTCACCTTCCTTCCTCCCCCCATGTCCGGTAACACTCACAGGTTCCAGGGATTATGACCTTAGGATCTGGATATCTTTCAGGCCCATTTTCAGCCTACACATTTTTACATAAAGCCTTTAAAATAAATGATATATTAAAATCTACTGAAAATTATTATTTATGGGAGAGGAAGGAAATAAAGAGACATGAAAACTATGTATATATACATATATATATCTTTATATACATATATATATAAACTATGTATAGATAGATAGATAGATAGATAGATAGATATACCTTTAAAGTCAGCTTCACTTTAAAAAAAATTTTTTTAATGTTTATTTATTTTTGGGAGCGAGAGACAGAGCATGAGTGAGGGAAGGGCAGAGAGGGGGAGACACAGAATCTGAAGCAGGCTCCAGGCTCTGAGCTGTCAGCACAGAGCCCCATGCAGGGCTCAAACTCATGGACCACTAGATCATGACCTAAGCTACCCAGGCTCCCTGAAAACTATATTTGACTGTATATATCTTGCTGTATGGCTTTGACTTTGCAACTATATAAATGTTTTGTGCAATTATAAAACAGTATAAAAAAACAAAAAGAAAAAAGAAAATGAAACAAATTTAACTATCCATCTGATGGATGCTTTAACCATGTAATCAACAGGTAGTAATGTGACTTTAAAACAGTAATTTTTATGGAAACCAATTTGACAATAAATTATATTTAACATAAAAAATAAAAATAAAAAAATAAAACAGAGGAATTTGGGGGCACCTGGGTGGCTCAGTCGGTTGAATGTCCAACTTCAGCTCAGGTCATGATCTCACAGTTCATGAGTTCAAGCCCCACATCGGGCTTGCTGCTGTCAGCTCAGAGCCTGCTTCCGATCCTCTGTCCTCCCCTCTCTTTGTCCCTCCCCTCCCCTCAAAAATAAACATTAAAAAAATAAAAATAAAACAGTAATTTGAGGGAGGTGAGGAGGTGGGTTAAATAGGTGACGGGGATTAGGGATGAGCACTGGCTGATGTGTGGAATTGTTGAATCACCATGTTGTATACCTGAAACTAATGTAATGCTGTATTAGTTAGAATTAATATTAAAACTTTAAAAAATAATAAAATAAATAAAACATAGTAATTTGTATCTCACCAGTAGGATAGATTCTGACATCAAAGAATTGTGCACACACCCACAAAATTACAAGTATTGTTAGTGTAGTTTGTAAGCTATTATGCATATATAGTAAGATAAAGCAAACAAGCAAATGTGGTAATACTGTTAAGAATTTAGATATTTAGCACACACACAAAGAGACAAATATAAAATCAAAGAAGTTGAGTAAAATTTCTGTGAGCTTAAAGGAAATAACAATGTGAAATCATGATGATTACTCTTAAAACAATATTGCTCAATTTTGTCCAACAAAAGGTACACAAGCAGTAAGTAACTCAGTAACAATAAACACCTCTAATAGACTGGAGTCTTTAATGCATCTTTTTTTTTTTTTTATGTTTATTTCAGAGAGAGAGGTAGAAAATCCCAAATGGCTTCACACTGACAGCAGTGAGCTGGATGTGGGGCTCAAACTCACAAACCAGAGATCATGACCTAAGCTGAAGTCAGTCACTTAACCAACTGAGCTACCCAGGAACCCCTGCAGACTGGAGTCTTTAAAGACAATTTCTCACTAAAAGAAACTATATTAAGAAATGGGTGATTTCAGGTCTAGGATGTGACACAAGATGAACCGGAAGCATCTTTCATAACAAAAAACTGCTAAAGTCATGTCAGAGGTCTCAGGAGCCAACTTAAAGGATTTCACTGGGCAAAGATGAGCAATTTGCACCTAGGTATGTATATGAGATACATAAAAATATTAAATCCCTGTGCTTTTAATTTTACTTTTGGAAAATACCCCTGAACTCCTTTGGAGGACGCTAGAGCATTAACTCATTCTAAAAATTGGTAAATAATTGGAAGGAATCATTTTCCCTGCTTTTCCTAGGTGAAACATATTTCGAAGTAACGACATAGTTAATGAAATTTCTCCTTTATAAGAGATTCAAGCTATTAAATGTAAAATAAATGGTATATTTAGAATATTGCCATTTTGGTGCGCCTGGGTAGCTCAGTCGGTTGAGTGTCTGACTTCAGCTCAGGTCATGATCTCATGGTTCATGAGTTCAAGCCCCGTGTCAGGCTCTGTGCTGACATCTCAGAGCCTGGAGCCTGCTTTGAATTCTGTGTCTCCTTCTCTCTCTCTGCTCCTCTGCCACTCATCCTCTGTCTTTCTCAAAAATAAACATTTTAAGAAAAAAAATTTTTTTAAATAGAATATTGCCATTTTGCAACCATTAATGCAATAATATATCTGGGCAATGATCAACAATAACTGCTAAAAAATACTAGGTAACAGGCCAGCAGGGAACTGTTAGGTTTTTAATATTCACCTTTATTAATTTTGTCCTGGATGTGCACAAGACGGTTTTGGTTTGGAGGCAGATTTCTCTTTATACTCACAGCAAGACAAACAGCCAGAGGAACCCTGTAGCACTATTTCCCCAGGCTCAGCAAACACCACAGAGTGGCATGCCAGAGACAGCTGGAAAAAAAACAAAAACAAAAACAAAAAACTCCGCACACCCCTGGTGGGCTAACTTCATAGGTGAGATACAGAGAAATATGTATTTCTTCTGTTTCTGAAGGGCAAACATCACTTTCACACACACCGCCCCCCCCCCCCCATCACCTTCTGAAAGTGTCCTTGGGGATCAGATAGAAGAGATCCTTATCCTAACCCTTTGGTATGAAAATAAATCTCTGAGGGGAAAGATAAGGCCAATGTCTCTAGTTTTACAACTCCAAGATCTCTCCAAGGCCCTGGTCCTCTTAACCACCAGAGTTAGGAAAATCTCTTAGGAATGCTCTGTCTGATTAGTCACAAATTGCCTTCCAAGCTGGCTCTCAGGTTGGGGGGGAAAAATCAGTAAAATTTTTCAGAAAGCCCCAACTCTACAGAAACATATTTTCCTCTACAGTCTCATAAAAACTTTATAATAAATGGATCAGGATAATATACCTGAAGCCACTGATCAATCTTATATCATCAAAAGCCCAGATAACCAGACATTACATGCTTCATGATGCGATATAATAGGAAACTCACAGTACCTCCTTTGAAGTGTTCTTGTCAAATAATGAAACTAAACCTAATCAAGCCTCTAGACCCAACTACCAGTTTATAAGAAATAAGGAATAGAAGACTATGTTAGATGATGCCACAGGGATGCAGTCAGCCAAAACCAGAGTCTGGGAAATTCTACAGGATAAATGACTTAGTTTCTACAATATCTAAGTACCAAGGGAAAAAGGGGAAGGGGGAAATACAGAAATTAAAAAAAGACTTAAGGGGCGCCTGGGTGGCGCAGTCGGTTGGGCGTCCGACTTCAGCCAGGTCACGATCTCGCGGTCCGTGAGTTCGAGCCCCGCGTCAGGCTCTGGGCTGATGGCTCAGAGCCTGGAGCCTGTTTCCGATTCTGTGTCTCCCTCTCTCTCTGCCCCTCCCCCGTTCATGCTCTGTCTCTCTCTGTCCCAAAAATAAATAAATGTTGAAAAAAAAAATTAAAAAAAAAAAAAAAAAAAAAGACTTAAAAGACCTAGCAACCAGTTGGTATAGGTAGAATTTGTTTGGATCATGATTTCAACAAACCAAGTGAAAGAAAAAAAAAGCTTGTTTATGAACACTCAGAAAAGTTGAACACCGGTTATTAGATATTAATTAATTATCATTAATTTTAAAGATAAGGTAATGGTATTATTGTTGTTTTAAAAAGAAATTTTATCTCTTAGATATACATTTGGAAATATTTACAGATGATAATTGAGATTTGCTTTAAAATCATGAGTGGAGGGGTGCCTGGGTGGCTCAGTCCATCAAGCATCTGACTTCAGCTCAGGTCATGATCTCGCGGTTTGTGAGTTCGAGCCCCACGTCGGGCCCTGTGCTAACAGCTCGGAGCCTGGAGACTGCTTCAGATTCTGTCTCCCTCTCTCTCTCTCCCTCATCTGCTAGCACTCTGTCACTCTCTCTCTGTCTCTCTCTCTCAAAAAATAAATAAATCTTAAAAAATTTTTAAAAAATAAAATAAAATAAAATAAAATAAAATAAAATAAAATAAAATAAATTAATGAGTGGAGAAGCACCTGGGTGGCGCAGTTGGTTTAGCATCCAACTCTTGGTTTCAGCTCAGGTCATAATCTCACAGGAAAAAGAGAGTGTGGAGGTTAGCACTTGTTGGTTATAGGCAAAAGAGATTAACTTGGAAAAAAATGGATCTATTTTTTTGCAATATAAATTACCAGAGAATGACTTCAGGATGGTGAATGTCTTGGGAAAATGCGATCAAAGGACATCATGCCAAAAAAAAAAAAAAAAATTAAGGGGCACCTGGGTGGCTCAGTTGGTTAAGCATCTGACTCTTGATTTCAGCTCAGGTCCTGCTCTCATGGTTTGTGAGATCGAGTCCTGCATCTGGCTCTGTGATGACAGTGTTTGTAGCCTGCTTGGGATTCTCTCTCTCCCTCTCTCTCTGCCCCTCGCCTGCTGGTTCACTTGTGCTCTCTCTCTCTCTCTCTTTCTCAAAATAAATAAATAAACTTAAAAAATAAAATAAAATAACGGATGGAGATCCAGAGGGAATGGGTAAGTATAGATGAAAGAGATTGGTCATTTGTTGGTAATTGGTGAAGCTTGGTCATGAGTACCTTAGGGTTCATTATACCATTCTCTGCGCTTTTATGTATGATGAATATGTCCATAATAAAAAGTGTTTTGTTTTATTTTGTTTTTTCTTTTATTTATTTAAAAAAATTTTTTTTCTGTTTTTATTTTATTTTTGAGAGACAGAGTGGGAGTGGGGGAGGGGCAGAGAGAGAGAGGGGACAGAATCTGAAGCAGGCTCCAGGCTCTGAGCTGTCAGTGCAGAGCCCAATGTGGGGCTTGAACTCCCAACTGCAAGATCATGACCTGAGCTGAAGTGGGATGCCCAACAGACTGAGCCACCCAGGTGCCCTGTTTTGTTTTTTCTTTTAAAGCAAGTTCCAGGAAGGTAGGGACATTGTATCTTCCTCCTTCCATATTAGTTTCCCTAAGGGCTGGCATGACAAAGTACCACAGACTGGGGGCTTAGTCAATGGAAGTTTATTTTCTCCGTTCTGGAGGCTGACAGTCTAAGGTCAAGGTGCTGGCAGGGTTGATTTCTCCTAAGGGCCGCAAGGGAAGATGTGTTCCAGGCCTCTCCTTGGTTGGTAGTTGGGTGTCTTCTCCCAGGGTCTTCACATTATCTGCCTCTGTCGGTATCTGTACCCAAATCTTCCTTTTCTTGTAGGGACACAAGTCATACTGGAATACAGCCCAACTTAATCACCTCTTTTAATTTAATTACCTCTTCAAAGTAATTTTGACTCTAAGCACAGTCACATTCTGGGGATCTGGGAGTAAGGAATTCTGTGGGGACACAGTGCAGCCCATAATACTCACCCATCCCCAGAACCTGGTCCAGTGCCTGGAAAATAGAGGGGCTCAATTAACTGTTGAGTGAATCAATAACTGTTAGAAGACAGCAGCTGGGCAGCAAGACTGTGCCGCCTGAATCCTCCCTTCTCCTTGTGTCTTCTGGTTATAGTTTTTTTTTGTAATGTTTTTATTTATTTTTTGAGAGTGGGGAAGGGGCAGAGAGAGAGGGAGAGAGAGGATCCTAAGCGGGCTCTGCGCTGACAGCGAAGACCCAACGCAAGGTTCAAACTCACGAATCATGAGATCATGACCTGAGCCAAAGTTGCATGCTTAACTCCACCCAGGCGACCCTAATGACAGTGGTCCTTTCCTCCAGCCTGTGGGCCTGAGCTTGTGGCTGTTGGGGGATAGTTAGCAGGAGAGCAGTGCAAGGCAGATAGATCTGCATAGGGTTGGATTTTATGGCCACTACAGGTCTGACAGTCTCTGCCACCTGCCCTGGTTTACTGGGAACATTTTAGTAAGAAGCAAGACGATCAGACAAGGCTGAATGCATGGCCCCAGGCAGGGTTCAATAAGACCTGGCAGGCTCTGCCTCCCCAACCACAATTGCCTTTCTCCAACCACAACTGCCCTCTTAACCTCTAACTAATGAGTGCTCAGAACCTACCCTCTCAAAGGTGAGGGGGAGACGTAAATTAACATTAACATACAGGAGTTCCATTGAAATGTTTAAAAGCCAATGAAGTGTCTTTAATTCAGCTTTATGCATTAATTACCAAAATGAAACAAGAGCATACCTATAACAAAAATTGTGAATTAAAACCCTTTCAGTCTTGAATACATTTATCTACTTAACTATAGAACCATTTATTCCTTTGATTTTTGCCTGTGATATGAAAGAAAAAGAAAAAATGAAGCAATTAGAAGTTATTGAACATATAACCTATTTTAAGATTATGTTTAAAACCTCAAAATCAGGCAATTACAGCAATATTTAAAGCATTTCAGATAAATGCTGTTTTACCAGGCTATTTCTTTTCTTTCCTTTTAATTTCTGGCTTGTAAAATTCAAAAGGGCATTTTAATTTTTTAAGATTTTTCTTCCTAATTGTAAAGGTAATATATCCTTATTAAAGAAAATTTTGGAGATAGAATAGCATAAAGAAAACATCTAATCCCACCCTCAGAGAAATTCATTGTCAGCCTTCTGGTATATTTCCCTCCAGTGGTTCGTTATAATATTTAAGGTAATGTGATTATTCTCTATAAAGTGTTTTGATTCTGACTTGACCAGATCTTTTCCTTATGCTATTAGAATTCCTTATAAACATCATTTTTTTCTATGTACTTGTTTATTGTGATATTTCTTATATTCAACAAGTACACAAATCTTAAGCATACAAATCGATGAACTTTGACCTATGCGTATACCTACATAATCACCATCCACGGTTCCACTGTGGGGGGGTGGGGCAGCGCCTGCATGGCTCAGTCATTAAGGGTCTGACTTCGGCCCAGGTCATGATCTGGTGGTTCGTGAGTTCGAGCTCTATGTTGGGCTCTCTGCTGTCAGCTCAGAGCCCACTTCAGATCCTCATCTCCCTCTCTCCCTCTGCCCCTTCCCTGCTCGTGTTTTCTCTCTCAAGAATAAATAAACATGAAAAATAAAAAACAAACATTTCTACTAATTCACAAAGCTCCTTTTTGCCTCCTCCAATCTTGCCTATTTTTGAGCTTGGTTTAAGTGGAGCTAAATTGCAGGTTATCTTTTGTAGCTTAACCAACTGAATCACCCTGGTGCCCCTCACCAGACCCCTTTGTAAAGTGATATACTGATTACCCTCCCACCAGCACCAGGTGAGAGCTCCAGTTATTCCTATTCTCACCAACACTTGACACTGTTAGGGTTTTTTTCCCCCATATTGTCAGTCTTTTCAATTTTAATCATTCTCCTGGGTATGTTGTGGTTTCTCATTGTGATTTTAATTTGCATTTCCCGCGTCACTAAAGGCATTGGGCACCTTCTCTTTATGTCCTGTTTAAAAAATCTTTGCCTATGCAGCACCTGGGTAGCTTAGTCCGTTAAGTGTCCAACTCTTGGTTTCAGCTCAGGTCATGATCTTACAGTTTATGAGTTTGAGCCCCGGATAGGGTTCTGTGCTGACATCTTGGAGGCTGCTTGGGATTCTCTCTCTCTCTGTCTCTGTCTCTCTCTCTGTCTCTCTCCCTCTGTCTCTCTCGTGAACTTCTCCTGCTTGCTATTTCTCTGTCTCAAAAATAAACAAACATTAGGGGTGCCTGGGTGGCTCAGTCGGTTAAGTGTCTGACTATCGATTTCAGCTCAGGTCATGATCTCAGGGTTTGTGAGACTGAGCCCTGAGTTGGGCTCTGAGCTGACAGTGTGGAGCCTGCTTGGGATTCTCGATCTCTCTTTCTCTCTCTCTCTCTATCTCTCTCTCTCCTTCTCTCTCTCTGCCCCTCCCCTCTTGTGGTCTCTCTCTCTCTCTTAAAAATAAATAAATAAAAACTTTAAAAAAGCAATAAAATAAATAAAAATTTTAAAAAGCCAAATCTTAAAAAAAAATCTTTGCCTACAACAGGCTGTGAATTTTCCTAAAACATCATTTTTAATGATTATATAATATTTCATTCTATAAATTCACCATTTTCCTATTTTGAGATACTTAGGTTGAACCCTATTTCCCACTAGTGTAAGTAAAAGTGTTAGTGCTTATTGTCTTATGTGGGCCAGGTTCTGTGTTAAGTTTTTACATACATGCTTAAAAGAATTATCCAGCAAGTACTGTTTTCATGCCCATCTTATAGAAGGGTAAAGAAAGGCTGGGAAAAGCTGGTAACTTACCCAAAGTCATATGACTAGTGACGGAACTGAAATTTCAGTCTAGATCGCTGTGCCTGTAGATCCAGGATGATGAACTGTCTTGCCATTTACTTTTCAAATGATTATTTCCTCGTGATAAATACCTAGAAGTGGAATTTACTGGGCTGAAAGGTAGGAGCATGTGAATATTCCTGGCAAACACTCCACCAGTCTCTCCCATTTTAATCTCACCATTCATTCACATTGTAGGATTCCCCGTCTCTTGGGCTTCTTTACAGGGAGAGATTAAGAGTTTTACACACTAACAATTATGCTTAGAACAATGATTACGGTAAAAAAAATTTTTTTAAGTTCTTAGTTATTGAAAACTAACTGTGGGCCAAGCACTTCACATACATACTTTATCTTATTTAAAACCCACAATCATCCTGCAAGGAAGGCAGTGCATTTAGTATTTATAAATGCGCAACCAGGATCAGAGAAAGAAAAGAGTTTGCCCAAAGGCATGTGATTCCTCAGAAGCACTGAGGACTCAAAACATCTAATTTCTGTGCTTTCCAGCTACCACCTGCCACTTTGGCAGGTACAATAGACAGTTCTACTGGCTTCTGTTCCCAGCCTGCCCCACCCTGTTTCCACGATGTGTGCCCCAGGAGGCAGCCTGTGTCGGCTCCCTGGCTCTCTGGGGAGAGGCCAGCAGATTAGTGGGAGGAAGGAAGGGAGTGAATTCTAGGTATTCCCACCGATCCCCCACCCCCAAGGTCCCTTTCTATGGGTTGCCTCATCTGCCTGCATCCCCAGACAAGAGCTCTCTCCACACCGCGCCCCTTCCATCCCCTGGTTCTAATGACAGCACCCTCCTTCCCTGCAGTGGAGTGACTGCATCTGCTGTTTCTAGCCTGAGTTCTAGATACTTCTTTGTGGTTTAACTGTTTTTTTTTCTTCTTGAGACCTTGAAGGAAAGAATCACCTGAATGACAGCAAGCTTCAACACTGTCCCACCAACACACTTGGGCCTTCATCAACCCATCAACTGTTGCAGCTGAACTCTTTTTACAGGCGTGTCCCCTAGTCAGATCCATCCCAGGTAAGGGAGCAGCCCAGCCTCCCTCGCCCCGAGGGTGCTGGTCTCTCCTTCGAGGTGGGGCTGTTGGGACGTTGTGCAATCTCAGCTCTCCAATGGTTTCAAAAACACTGTTGGAAGTTAGTCTGCCTCATTTTGTGTGTGTTAAGAATGATAGTGATGCTCCTTCCAGCTCTCTACATCCTGAGTAGAATAAACTGATTGTTTTTTAAAAAAACTTTTCTTGGGGCCATAACTTCAAATTTTCAGAAATGTTGCAGATATATGATGCAGAACACTCTTTTTATGGCTGAATTCTCTCAATTTTAACATTTTGCCACGTTTGTTTTGTTATTCTCTCTCTCTCTATCTCTCTATCCTGAATCAGTTGAGAGTTGGCTGAACGCCCCACGCGCCTTCACCTACTAAGACTTGGGTATAGATTTCCCAAGAACAAGGTTATTTTCTTTCATAGCTCTACTGCAGTCCTCAACTTCAGGCTATTTAAAAGTGGCATGGGGCGCCTGGGTGGCTCAGTCGGTTAGGCGTCCGACTTCAGCTCAGGTCACGATCTCGCGGTCCGTGAGTTCGAGCCCCGTGTCGGGCTCTGGGCTGATGGCTCAGAGCCTGGAGCCTGCTTCGGATTCTGTGTCTCCCTCTCTCTCTGTCCCTCCCCCATTCGTGCTCTGTCTCTCTCTGTCTCAAAAAAATAAATAAACGTTAAAATTGGCACAACACTTTTATCTAATCTACAGTACATATCGTCTCTCTCTCTCTCTCTCTCTCTCTCTCTCTCTCTCGTTAACCCAGTAATGTCCTTTACAATGGCCCTATGGGAGAGGCAAAAAATTTGCCTTAGATTCTTTCCCCTTCAATCTTTCAAATGGAATAAAAGCCTTAATCTGTGCATGACCATGTTCTCAGTAGGGGGTGGGGGTGGGTGGGGAGGAAAACCAGCCCAGCTTCCTTAGGCCATTGGTGAAAACTCACTGTAGCCAGGAACAGAGTAAAAACAAAACTGTACCGTGGGATAGGCAGGATTGTGCCCACGACCGCAGCTGGAAGAGGGACAGGAGAACCGAGAAAGCCCCTCCACCCCCTAAAACCAGGGACATAGTGCATACCTACATCTGAGGCTCAATCAGACCAACATAGGAAATACAGCACCACTCCCTCGATGTCCCCTGATTGCTAAACGAGCACATTTTAAATAATAAGTAACAGCAGAATCTTGGGAGAGAGACAGGATAGCAACCAAATGTTCAAACAGACGCTTTTAGATGTGTGGTGCAAAGGGAAGACCTGAAGTTCAGACCTGAACAGGTATTGTTCTGATAAAGCAAGCCCCGTCCTAAACACAAAGGGTCCCTACTGGAATTTGCAGCTTGTGGCACACAGACGGTAACCGCAGCCACAGTTCGTGGCAAACCCAGTCTGATGCCTGTCTGCATTACTTCAAACCCCCATACTAACGGTCTTACTGAAGGAAAGACATGTCAATTGCCAGGCATAAAAATGATGACCTTAGTCTTTTTGTCCTCCACAAGATGTCCACTTCCAATAAAACATTATGAGGCATACAAAGAGGTGTGAAAAAATATACTCCCAAGAGACAAAGCAATGATCAGAACCAGACTCAGATATGACACAGACTTTGGAACTGACAGGACACTTAAAATAACTCTGATTAATGGAAAAGGTTGACAACATGCAAGATGGGATGACTAATTTCAGCAAAGAGATGAAAACTGTAATAAACTATAATAAATAATCAGATAGAAATCCCAGAAAGGAAAAGCACAGTAGTTACTGGCTCATCAGTAGACTCAACACCACTGAGGAAACAATAAGGATGTTTGAAGACAGGTTAATAGAAATTCCTCCAACTGAAATACAGATAGAAGAGTGTATATGTTGGGTCGGGGGAGGGGAAAGAGAGCATTCAAGGAGTTGAAGGGACAATATCAAACAGTCTAACATATGCATAATTGGAATTCCAGAATGAGAAGAGAGAGATGGGGCGCCTGGGTTGCTCAGCTGGTTAAGCTCTTGGTTAAGCACTTGGTTTCGGCTCAGGTCCTGGTCTCGGGTTCGGTGAGTTCCAGCCTGACCATGGGCTTTGTACTGACAGCAAGAAACCTGCTTGGGATTCTCTGTCTCCCTCTCTCTCTGCCCCTCCCCCACTTGTGCTGTCTCTGTCTCTCTCAAAATAAATAAATAAACTTAGTTTTTTTATTTTTAAATTTAATTTAATTTTTAATTTTTTAATGTTTTATTTATTTTTGAGTGAGAGAGCGTGAGTGAGGGAGGGGCAGAGAGAGAGGGGAACAGAGGAGATCCAAAGTGGGTTCCATGCTGACAGCAGAGAGCCCGATGAGGGGCTCGAATCCACAAACTGCAAGACCATGACCTGAGCTGAAGTTGGATACTTACCGACTGAGCCACCCAGATGACCCTAAAAAAAAATTTTATTTTAAATTTAAAAAAAAAAGAAAGAGAGAAAAGAGAGAGGGAGAATGGGGCACAGGAAATATATGAATAAATAATGGCTGAGAATTTTCCAAAATTAATGACTAGCAACACTAAATCACAGACTCAAGAAGCTTTGGATGAATACCAACGCAAAACACACACACAGGCATATCGTATTCAAAGTACTGAAAACAAACACAAAGAGAAAATCTTGAAGTCAGCTAGAGTGCAGAAACATTACATACCAGAGGAACAAAGATAAGAGTTGACAACAGATTCCTTATAAGAAAATAAGGTCCCCTGGCTGGCTCAGTCAGTGGAGCCTGCAACTCTTGATCTCAGGGCTGTGAGTTCGAGCCCCCCATTGGGTGCAGAGATTACTTAAAAATAAGATCTTTTAAAAAAAAGAAAAGAAGAAGACAATGGCATGACATCTTTAAAGGGCTGAAAGAAAAAGCTTTCAACCCAGAATATCCTATACTCAGCAAGAATGTCTTTGAAGAAAAAAAGAAAAAAAAAAAAGAAAAAATAAATACTTTCTCACACAAACACACACTGAGGAAATTCACCGCCAGCAGAACTACTCTACAAGAAATAGTAAAAGGAAGTTCTTCAGGCCAAAAAAATATATATCAGACTGAAAACCTAGATCTACACCAATAAGTGAGGGGAACTAGAAATTGAATAAATTAAAGTAAAATATAATTCTTTTTTTCCTTATTTTTAATTACTCTAGGACATAACTTCCTGCCTAAAGCAAAATAGTAGTAATGTATTACATGTTGTAAGTAAATGTAAAAGTAAAAAAGTGTGACAACAGCACGAAGAATGAGAGAAAGAAATTGAGAACATTGTTGGAAATCCATTACACTAAATGTGAAGTGCTATAGTATTATTTCAAGATAGATTCTGATCAGTTTAAAAAACTGTATTGTAAACCCTAGGGAAATCACTAAATTTTTAAAAGTATTTTCATTTATTTTTGAGAGGATGGGAGAGAGAGAGAGAGCAGGAGACAGAGGATCTGAAGCAGGCTCTGTGCTGACAGCAGAGAGTCTGATGTGGGGCTTATCTCATGAACCACGAGATCATGACCTGAGCCAAAGTCGGTCGTTTAACTGACTGAGCCACTCAGGCACTCCACTAAAAATCTTTTTAGAGAGGTGTACATCATAATTATAGAGGAGAGAAAACGGAATCATAAAGAGTGTTCAAATTACCTGAGAGAAGCCCAAAAAAGAGGAAAAAGAGAAAAGCCCAGCTAGCAGAATGATAGGATTTAACCCAATCATATCTATCACATCAATAATGCATTGAATGTGCTTAGGTAGGGAGAGATAAAACATGTAAACAGGAAGCAAAAGGAAGCTGCAGTGGCTGTATTAACATCAGATAAAAGAGATTACAGAGCAAGGAATGTTATTAGGGACTAAGAGGTATTACATCAGAAAAAGGAGTAGATTCTCCAAGAATATGTAGCAATCCTAAACGGGGATACACCTAGCAACAGACGTCCAGCCTCTGTGAAATACAAAGTGTTGGAAGTGAAAGGAGAAACCGTCAAATTCACAACTGCGGCAGAGACTTCCTCTTTCTCCTTTCTCGGTCATTGACAGAACAAGGAGGCAGCAGATCCACGAAGATAAAAAAGACGTGAACATCACAACCAATCATATCATGTTTCCTCAGCCTCCGGGGTTGGCCTTTCTAAAATCCAATTCTTATTTTTCTCATTTTTCCCGTGTGATTTCCCTCCTCCCCCCATCCCAACAATGGAAGCATTTAGGATCTCCTCTTTATCCCTCATATTCTGAGATGTCATGATAATGTTCCTCGGTGTGAGTCTTTCCTTCTGTTTGACTGGGCATTTATTTGGTCAGCTGATGTAATCTAGAGATACTGTGTTCTCAGATCATTCCTTCCTTCGTGTTTCCTTGTTCTGTTTTCTGAAACTGCTATTAGCAGATGTTGGATTTTTAAAGTTTATTTATTTATCTTGAGAGAGAGAGAGACAGTGCACACATGCGAGTGAGTGGGGAAGAGGAAGATGGTGGTGGGGTGGGGGGGGAGAGAATCCTATTCAGGCTCCACACTGTCAGAGCTGAGCCGGGTGCTGGTTTCGAACTCATGACTATGAGATCATGACCTGAGCCCAGGTCAGCCACTTAACCGACTGAGCCACCCAGGCACCCCAAATGTTGGATTTTGATATTAAGTCTCCAGTGTTCTCAAATGATCCCTCCTACCTTCCTGATTTCTATATCTTTGCCTTTTAAACCTACCTTCTTGGAGATTTTTTCTTTTTTTTTTTTTTTCCTTTTTAAAAATTTTTTATTTTATTTATTTATTTATTTTGAAATTTATTGTCAAATTGGTTTGGTTTCCATACAACACCCAGTGCTCATCCCAAAAGGTGCCCTCCTCAATACCCATCACCCACCCTCCCCTCCCTCCCACCCCCCATCAGCCCTCAGTTTGTTCTCATGGAGATTTTTTTCAACATCATCTTCTATGCATTCTATTACATTCATATATTACAGTTATATTTTTAATCTCCAAATGATCTTTCTTGTTCTTTAATCATTCCTCTTTTTCATAGACTCTTATTTTTATTTCAGAGTGAAATGTCCTTTTTTAAAATGTTTTTGAGGATGGTATTTACAGTGTTTTCTTTAAATTATCTACTGCTTTCTTCATTGTCTCTTTTCTCCAGGTTCCTTTGCTTCCTTTCAATTTGTTTTGCAATCTGACTCATTTTGAAGCCTCACTTAAATGTCTGATAGTCTTGATTGGAAGGGACTACCATTATTTAAAATCTAACTAAAACTTCAGAGTGCATGGAACAATAGACTTTATTATGGAGTGATAGGGGCCTTTCTGTGAGTTACCCTCAGGTTTCTAGAAGCTTCTAGAAGCCTTTTTTTTTTTTTTTTGGCCATTCCAACTCTCCAAAAAAGAGTGAAGGACACTCTTCTCTGTCACTCTGACACTCTTCTGTCACTCTGTGGTGACAGACTCAGCCAGAAAATGTATGAAATAAATGAGGGAAAATGGGCAGTAAGGGAACTATTGGAATAAAAGAACATAGTGAAATAAATACTGGGTTAGGAATTCCTTCAATCTAAATACGGCAATGAAAGTTGGGAAAAGTTAGGATAAAAACTGGGGGGACACTTGGGTGGCTCAGTCGGTTAAGCATCCAGCTTCAGCTCAGGTCATGATCTCATGGTTTGTCAGCACAGAGCTTGCTTGGGATCCTCTGTCCCACTTCCTTCCTTCATGCGTGCACACACGCATGCGTGCATGTGCTCTCTCAAATAAAATAAAATAAAATAAAATAAAATAAAATAAAATAAATAAAAAATAAATTTCTTTAAAAAATACAAAAATACTTTTCTAAAAATTCGGGATATGCCGAGGTATTCAATGTGTGGTTACCTGTGTTATGAAGACGGGACAGTAGAGAGGGTGATGTTCGATGTTTGCTGTTCACGTGATTTTACCTGTTGCCAGGCCTGCACGTGACCTCCAGCCTGCACTGACCACAGCCGGGCCTGCACTACTCCCTTGCATCCCTATGTGTGAACCTCAGCATTTCACAAGCCCAACTACATAATTTGTGGGGTCCAGCACAAACTGAAAATGCAGAACTCCTTATTCAAAAATTATTAAGAATTTCATGGGGGAAATGGGGAGATACTGGTCAAAGGGTACAAAAGGTACAACTTAGTGGAAGTTTAGGGGAAACAGAGTTAAGTGCATGAGATTGGTCTGCTATTTATGACTTCAAAGAGGTATGCATAGGGGTGCCTGGATGGCTCAGCTGGTTGACTGACTTCAGCTCAGGTCATGATCTCGGGGTTCAAGTGCCATGTTGGGCTCTTTGCTAACAGCTCAGAGTCTGGAGCCTGCTTTGGATTCTGTGTCTCCCTCTCTCTCTCTGCCCCTCCCCCATTTGCAATCTCTCTCTCTCTCTCTCTCTCTCTCTCTGTCTCTCTCAAAAATAAACAAAAAAAAAATAGGTATCCATAAAGAAGTAAAGGTTATGAGAGACCCTGGGTCAACAGCAAGTTCACATGGACTTTTGGTGAGGTATTGAATGTACATTTCTCTGCTGGGACAGCTCTAGAGCCAGACTGCCAGGGCTCCTATCCCAGCTTTGCCACTGAGCAGACACAGGACCTGGACATGTGTCACTGCTTCTCTTTACCCCTTAGTCTTCTTACCTCTACAGCAGGTATAATAATAGTAGTAGCTATCTCATGGTTGTTATACAATAAAATGAGTCAGTGCCTGAGAACCCAAAAACATTGACTATTGAGGTGGAGACAGGTAGGTGAATCTCTGATGGCTGAGGGTAACAGCACCTCTGTGGGATGCTTCCTCTCCAAACAGGAACAGTTAATGGGCTCCGAACAGAACAGTGGCTGGTCTGCTTAAAGCTGGAGGACAGTTCTCATTTTGCCTTCCATAGGTGATGATCACTTGGTTTACCAGGTTGACCTTGGCCTGGAGTCTGGAGGAACAAGCCACTATTTCCATATCTGAACTATTGGTTGAGATGCCGTCTTTCCTCTCTTCTCTTCCATTTCAGTTTCGAAGTCCAAGCCTGTAGGTCTGGAGGGTCCAGATCTGACCCCGCCTTGCCCAAATCCAGTTACTGATGAGGGCTGTCATTGGCTGGGATCCCACTGGCATGTGGGGCACACGCCTGCTGCCCAAGGCTTTTTTTGGATGCTAGTGGCAAAAGCACAGATAGTGTAAGATTAAATAAGAAAGTTTGGGCTACAGTAAATAATCTATAACAAGGCAGGATAGAACAGGCCTCAGAGACAACAGCAATGCGTTCTTTCCCTTCATGTGCCATCTTCTGCCTGTACGTGGCTCTCATTCTCTCACACTAGTGCATATGCTTTGTGAGGCTATCTAAGATATTGTCAACAAACCTAGAGGAATATATGGTGCACGGTGGATGGTGTTTCATTGTGAAAGATAAAGGCTGACTCTGTAACACATCTGAGAGTTCTCATCTCCTTGGACCTTGAGTGACGATAGGCAAAAAGCAAATGACTTCAGAAGGGAAAGCCAGAGTAGAACTGAACACTGCCTGCAGGGACCTTTGATCTTCGTCCGCCCAGGCTAGCTTTGAAATGAGCTGTATAACTCCTGAGCATTGGAAATGTTCTGGAGCAGAGGCCAGTTACTGTACTGCACCTGAATAAACAAAGAGTCACGGGACTGCCTCCTCACTTCCCCTTCATCAAAAGCAATTCCCTTCTTAAAGGGATACTTATGTTTCTGCATTCATAATTTCCCTGCCAAAAGAACGAGTTAATGTTATTCTGATGCCACTTGAGAGAAGAGGTAAAATTCCTAGATCCCCTGGAAGAAATAATATACACTCCAGAAAGAAGGAAGCTAGGAAATGTAAGATTCAGAGGAAGTGAATAGAAATAGAACTTGAATCAAAATATTGTTGACTAGGGGCACCTGGTTTGCTCAGCCAATACAGCATGCAGCTCTTGATCTCGGGGTTGTGAGTTGGAGCCCCAAGTTGTGTGTAGAGATTACTTAAAAATAAAATCTTAAAAATATTTATATTGTTGACTAGAAAAAAAGATAGCAGAGAAGTGCACCTGAGTGGTTCTGTCAGTTGAGCATCAGACTTTTTTTTTTAATTGATTAATTTTTTTGAGAGAGACAGAGACAGTGCAAGCACAGGAGGGGCAGAGAGAGAGGAAGAGAGAAAGTCCCAAGCAGGTTCCATGCTGCAGAGGCAGGGTTCGAATCCACAAACTGTGAGATCATGACCTGAGCCGAAAACAAGAGTTGGACACTTAATCGACTGAGCCACCCAGGTGCCCCGAATGTCAGACTCTTGATTTCAGCTCAGGTCATGGCCTTGGGGTTGTGAAATCAAGCCCCATGTCAGGCTCCATGCTGAGTGTGGAGCCTGATTAAGATTCTCTCTCTCTGCCCCTCTTCCTGGCTTGCCTCTCTCTCTCTCTTTAAAAAAAATAAAAATGTATCAGAGAAGAAAGAAAAAGTGAACAACCATTGTAATGCTAGAGAAGCCCAATTGAGTGAGAATCTGTAAAACCTTCTGGAAAAGCAACATGGGATGGATGAATGAATAGGCGATAGATAGATGATAGATAGATACACAGATGATAGATAAACAGTTTTCCTGATTACTGGTGATGTTAAGGACCTATTCATAAGCTTCTTGGCCATTTTTATACATTCTTTCATGAATTGTCTGAATGACTTTTTTTTCAATGCCAAGATCAGCAAAAGGGACTATAAATAACTTCAGAAACAAGAGAAGGGAGAATGTATAATAGATGCAATGTAACAGATCAGAAGGATAATGCAGACTCTTCAACACCTATTTTGCTTTAGTCCTCTATTTCATGAAACAAAATCTCCAGGCTAAAAGGAAGAAAGGCAGCCCCATGTATAGGAAGGAATGGTGGATCCATAAGACAAATTGGGGAGTAAGGAAACTAACAACAATCAGTAAGTGGTCCACTGATAACTATTTTCCTCTTCTTTCTTGAGAACTTCCACATTTTAGCTAGATATGGGATAACCAACTTTCCCGTTTGCCCAGGATTGAGAGGTTTCCCAGGAGGCAGGACATTCAGTGCTAGAATTTGTGAGAAGTAAGGGAGATGATTCATTTTCAGAAATACTAAATACAAGCTGTGCTGTCTAATTAACAATAGGTTTACAGCCTATTGGAAATATGTATGAACCAACCCCACCTGCCCTGCAATGGAGTCCCAAACCCTTGGGCACTTCACTTTCTGGTCTTCTTCCCCTCTCCTTTTCTTGGGCTTATTTTCATAGGTTTTGCAATGAGCGTGCACCAAGGAACAAAGGGACAGGTACTGAAAGTCTCTGCATCACCTCTGGGAATGTACATTTGTTCCAATCAGACAACTTTTTGCCTTACGTGGGCATAGGTGACTTCCGGGTAAGGCTGTAACCTCTGTAGTACTCAGCCAGTGAGGAGTCAGAGGAGAGACTTGCACGCTAGGAGACAAATTGCCTGTTCTAATGGCCTGTCAGACACCTGCTCTTCAAGAACGTTGATTAAAGCCTCACTTCACTGTGTTCTGAGTCTCCTCGTCCCTCCTTTGATTGGGTCAATGGGCTTATTTCTAACAACCTGGAAAAGACCCAGGGAAACCATGATCACCTAGGTAGGTCCTCGACGACTCAAGACGAAAATGATTATTTCCCAGCCTCTTTTCCAGCTACATGTGGCTATGGGATTAAGCTAGGACCACGAAATAAAAGAAAAGGTGATGTCTGTACTTTCTGAGGTTTTCACATTAAAAGAAAGAGCCCTTCCCTTCCTTTCTGTCTTCCCACAGGCTCAAAAGGGGAAGAGAGAAGGAGCAGGTAAAGCCATCTTAAATTATGAGATCGAATCCACCTGTTAAGAATGCAAGAGCAGCAGGAGAGGAGGATGCAGACTCCCTGGTTATTAGGAAGCTGCCATAACAACTAGAGATACTTACCCAGCTTTTCTGGGAGAGAAAATAAACTTCTACTTTGCTTAAGCCCCTGTACTTTAGGCCTCCGTTTATAGCTGCCTGCATAATATAAGAGCTTAACCAGGTAAGCTAAATGATTTCAATGGATTTAAACAGGTGTTTTTGAACTTCAGACAAAGAAAGACTGCATGGCCCATAAACCTTAAAGTGATGAGTTTGAAGACAATCTTGGGTCATTTTCCAGAGTAGATTAATAAAAGGATGTTGATGAGTCACTTTAAAAGGCAGCTGAAATTGCTAGGCTCTAAAATGGTGGCACCAAGAGCAAGCCTTGTTAAGCTTGTCTTGGTTTCACTCTTTTGAGACGGTTCCTATGCTGGTAGGTCAGCAGAGCATATACTTGTGACGAGGCTACTGAACAAGAACATGCGTGACATCCATGCAGACTTGTTCTGGGTACACATACAACTAGGTGGAGTAATAACTGGTTGAACAATCATACCCAAAGGGTATTGAGTAATACATCAACGTCAACTTGGAAGGAAATTTCAAAATATAAGCCTGGATCTAGCTAAATATTTTATCAGTGATTTGGACTGATAGTGAAGTGCGCGTCGAATTGGCAAATGACGAGGAAAGTAATAAATACTGATGAAGATAGAATCAGGACTAAAAGTTCTTGTTGGCTAGAGTGGCAGGATGAAACTAACAACGTGAGGTGATAACTGTGTGTTCGTGCACTCAGATTTTTTTTCCGAAAAAACACACGTCTAATAAGAGAAGAAATGGGGAGGATATGAATGAGTGTTGTTTGTGGGAAAGAATTGGAATGTTTTAGCTGATGGTTCAAAATGAGTCGATGGGCAGAGCTCGAGGAGTGCTGGCTGACTGCATTAATGGAGTGACATGGTCTTCCATGGAGGGGGGAGGGTGGGTCTGGCTCTGTTAGCAACATTCAAAGTGGCAGTTCTCATACTACCATGTGAAAGGTATAGAGGCACAGCTTAGAGAAGTGGAGGAAACATGAAACTGACCTCAAATATATGGAGGGCTATCCTGGGGCACTCTCCACAGCCATGACCCTGGTCCCTCTCTCTGATGTTCACCTTTTCTTCCTCTGTTTTATCTGACTATGCACCTGAGGTTTTATCTGACTATCCACCTGCTCCTGAGGTTCAGCTTGGCACTCTGTTCCTGCCGCTTATCTTCACTTATCATTCATCCCGCTGCTTTCTGTGAGAAATAAGCCCACTGACCCAATGGGTCACAGAGACTCACACAGGGACACAGAGACTCACACAGTGAGGTGAGGCTTTAATCAGCGTTCTTGCAAGACAGGGTGTCTGATGGACAGGCACACACGGGGCAGTTAAAGCAAGCAATTTATCTCCTAGCGTGCAAGTCCCTCCCCTGATTCCTCATTGGCTGTGTACGACAGGGGTTACAGCCTTACCTGGATGTCGCCTATGCCCATGTAAGGCAAAAAATAGTCTGATTGGAACAAATGTACATTCCTTGAGGTGCTGCAGAGACGTCACTTCTTTGGCACACGCTCATTGCCAAGCCTGTGAAAAATAAGCCAGTGAAATGGAGAGGGGAAGAACAACTAGGAAATGAAGTGTCTATGGGTCTGGGACTCCACTGTGCGTGTGTGTGTGTGTGTGTGTGTGTGTGTGTGTGTGGAGGGGGGGTGGTTCGTAGAAATTTCCAATGGGTTGTAAAACCTATTGTTAACTAGGCAGCACAGCTTTTCTTTGGTATTTCTGAAAATGAATCATCTCACTTCTCACATCTCTGCTTTGGGAATACTCTCTTTCCGACCCAAGACACTGATGTCAAGGAGATTGAATGGACACAAGAGTGGAGAAGCTAAGGGTGAGCAGTGGGAATGGTTATGCCCCCAAGCATTTCCTCTTAAGAAGGTGTTTATTCAAATTATGCATGAAAAAGGTAGTCAAGGGGAACACGTCTTTTGATTACAGGGTCATGAGTTCGAGCGGCAGATTGGGGCAGATTGGGCATGGAGCTCGCTTGAAAAATAAAATTTAAAAAAGTAGTCAAGGGGCATCTGGATGGCTCAGTCGGTTAAGCATCTGATTCTTGGTTTTGGCTCAGGTCATGATCTCACAGCTTCATGGGTTTGAGTCCCACACTGGGCTCTGCACTGGCACTGCAGAGCCTGCTTGGGTCTCTCTCTCTCTCTCTCTCTCTCTCTCTCTCTCTCTCTCTCTCTCCCCCTCTCTCTTTCTGCCCTTTCCCCACTTGCGCTGTCTTTGTCTCTCTCTAAATAAATAAATAAACTTAAAAAATAATAAAATAAAGTACCCTCACCCTCATTTTTTTTTTTTTTTAATTTTTTTTTTCAACGTTTTTTGTTTTTTTTTTTTTGGGACAGAGAGAGACATAGCATGAACGGGGGAGGGGCAGAGAGAGAGGGAGACACAGAATAGGAAACAGGCTCCAGGCTCCGAGCCATCAGCCCAGAGCCTGACGCGGGGCTCGAACTCACGGACCGCGAGATCGTGACCTGGCTGAAGTCGGACGCTTAACCGACGGCGCCACCCAGGCACCCCTCACCCTCATTTTTTTAAAAAAACAGTAGTCAAAAGAAGCAACTTTTTAATATGTTCTTTTCTTTGAATTATAGAACTTCTCTATGCTTCTGAGGACTAATTGGTAATATAGGGCAGTATGATGAACTATATACCTTAAATAGCCCTCCAAAGAAACAACTAAAACTGCTGAATAAAAATTTTAAAAACATGTATTTATAAATGCATCACTGAAATTGCACTAAAAAAGCTTCCCAAGCCAAAAATGAAATGAAAATTGAAATCCAGATAGGAAAAACGGCCCTGAGGTTGGCTTTCACCTTGAGGCCATCTGCCCAACTCTAGTGACCTTGAGCTTTCCTTACATAGCCCTTCAGGGCGCAAAACTCAGAAGCTAAACTCCAAGGCCTTCCTAAACTGCAGCATCTAGAATGATACCCTGCATAAACCTGGGAACCCCAAAGACTACAGCACCAATATAATGAACTACAAATAAATTTGCTCTGATGAAAAACACAAACTTGCTATATTGACTTTTTAACATTGGATCTGCTCTAGTAATGTGTAATCCTCAGGAGAACTCATGACTCATATGAGTTTTGGCCTCAATTACAACTACCTATGAGGTTTTAAAAACATCAGTCTAAAAGGTTAAAATAACCTTGGGCACCCAGAGAAGCAAGCCAAATATCTTATGAAAGAACATACCTGAAAGTCAAGTCTTAAAGAATTTTCACAGCTTAAGTTCCAGAGAACAGGAGTTCTCTGGCAAGTATTACATAGTATGCAAGAAACAAGGCAACATACATGAGTGAGAGCAGACAAGAGATTCAATCTATAAAAACTTGCATTAATTGGAATTGTCAGATACTAATATAAAGTAAATTTGCTTAATTTATACATAGAAATAAAAAAGGGAGGCACACTATGCTTAGAGAGAAGAGCTAGGTGAAAATAACTAAGCATATGGGGGCATTTGGCTGGCTCAGTCAGTGGAGCACGTGATTCTGGATCTTGGGGTCATGAGTTCAAACTCCACGCTGCCTATAGAGATTATTTTTTTAATCTTAAAAAAAAGAAAAAAAAATAACCAAGCACAATTTTAACGGCCAAAATGTAAATGACACTACAAACCAACTAGACCCAATAGTATGTACAGAACATTCCATCCAATAACAGCAGAATGTACCTTCTTCTCAAGTGCACATGGGATCTTCTCCAAATAGAACATATGCTAGGGCATAAAACAAGCCCCAGTAAATTTAGAAATCAGAGGCACCTGGGTGTCTCAAACAGTTGAGCGTCTGACTTTGGCTCAGGTCACCATCTCGCGGTTCACGAGTTTGAGCCCCACCTCAGCTGGCTACTGTCAGACTGTCAGCGCACAGCCTGCTTCCAATCCTCTGTTCCCCTCTCTCTGGCCCTCCCCACGTGCCCTCCCCCTCCAAATTAAGAAATCAGTATTAAAATCACACTATTTTTCTATATTATATATAATATTAATATACATATTAATATATAGATATATAGATTAACATCATATATAGATATATATCATAATAGATATATATAGATTAAAATCATACTATACATATACCGTATATATCTACATACTTTATGTGTAGAGTAAAATCATACTATATACTTATCATACTATAGACATCTGACCACTATGAAACAAAATTAGAAATCAATAACAGAAAAAAAGTAGGATATTCACAAATATAGTATATGGAAATTAAATAATATACTCCTAAATAACCAAAGGGTCAAAGAAGAAATCACAAGGGAAATTAGAAAATACTTTGACATGAATCAAAATGAAGCACAACACACCAAGCCTTATGGGATGCAGCAAAAGCAGGACTTCGAATGAAATTTATGTTTGCAAATGCCTATATTTATAAAGAAGTGGCACACCTGGGTGGCTCAGTCAGTTAAGTATCTGACTCTTGATTTCGGCTCAGGTCATGATCTCAGGTCGTGAGACTGAGCCCTCTGTTGGGTTCCTCACAGAGTGTGGTACCTGCTTAAGATGCTTTCTCTCTCTCTCTCTCTGCCCCTCTCCCCCACTTGTGCACACGTGCAAGCTCTCTCTGAAAAAAAAGAAAGATCTCAAATCAAGAGGGTAAACTTCTACCTTAAGAAACTAGCAAAAACAAACAAACAAAACAAAACAAAAAACGTGCAAGCTAAACCCAAAGCAAGTGAAGGAACAAAATCATAAAGACTAGCAAGGAAATAAATAACACAGAGAATAAAAAGAAAACAATAGATAAAATTAACAAAACTGAAAGTTTCGCTGGTCTGAAAAGATATACAAAAGTGACAAAATTTTAGCTAGACTGACAAAGAAAAAAAGAGAGATTCCAAATGGTAAAATCAAGAATGAAAGCGGGGGTGGGGGTGGGGGGTGTGCCTGGCTGGCTCAGCTGGTGGAGCATGCAACTCTTGATCTTAGGGTCTTGAATTAAAGCCCCATGTTGAGTATAGAGATTCCTTAATTAAAAAAAAAAAAAAGAATGGAAGAGAGATATCACTTTTAACCTCTCAGAAATAAAAAGGAGTATAGGGAAATACTATGTATGCCAATAAGTCACATAAACTAAATGAAGAACAAAATACTAGAAAGACACAAATTACCAAAAGTCTCACACACACACACACACACACACACACACACACACAGAGAGAAAATCTGAATAGAGCTATAAGAAATAAAGAGGTTAAATGATTAAAAAAAAAAAAACTTTTTATGAAGCAAAACTCAAGTCCACATGGCTTCACTAGTGAATTCTACCAAACTTTAAGGAAGAATAAACACCAATCCTTTACAAACTCTTCCCAAAAATAGAACAGGTGGATCTACTTCCCAACTCATTCTATGAGGCCAGTGTTACCCTGATACAATTAGACAAAGACATAAGAAAACTACAGACCAAAATACTTTATGAAAACAGACTCAAAATACCATCATCAAAATACTACCAAATTGAATTAAGCAGCATATGAAAAAGATTGTACACCATGACCCCATGACCAAGTGGGGTTTATCATAAGAATGCAAGGTTGTCTTATGAAACCGTGAAGACCAACAAATGTAATAGACTCTATTAATAGAATAAGAGACAAAAACCACTTGATCATCTCAATAGAGGTAGAAAAGCAGTTGACAAAACCCAATAGCATGTAATGAAAAAGTACTCAATAAACTAGAGATAGAAGAAAAATTCTTCACTTTGTTAAAGGCCATCTGTAAAAAGTACACAACCAACAACATACTTGATGATGAAATACTGGATGTCTAAGATCAGGAAAAAAGTCACTTCTATTCAACATTGTACTGGAGGTTATATACCCAGGGCAATTAAGCAGAAGAAAGAAGTACAAGGCATCCAAATTGGAAGGAAGAAGCACAACTATCTCTATTCATAGATGACATGATCTTATATAGAGAAAATCCTAAGACATTCCTACAGACAAACACAAGTATTAAAACTAATAAACACTTTCATCAAGATTGCAAGATACAGTGTGAATATATAAAAGTCAATTAAATTTTTTTTTTTTAATTTTTTTTTTCCAACGTTTTTTATTTATTTTTGGGACAGAGAGAGACAGAGCATGAACGGGGGAGGGGCAGAGAGAGAGGGAGACACAGAATTGGAAACAGACTCCAGGCTCCGAGCCATCAGCCCAGAGCCCGACGCGGGGCTCGAACTCACGGACCGCGAGATCGTGACCTGGCTGAAGTCGGACGCTTAACCGACTGCGCCACCCAGGCGCCCCAATTAAATTTTTATACATAAGCAAAAAATATCTGAAAATTAAATTTAACAAAATTATATATATAATAGGATCAAAAAGAATAAAGCGCTTAGAAATAAATTTAACAAAAGAAGTACAAGGGCACCTGGGTGGCTCAGTTGGTTAAGCATCTGACTTCGGCTCAGGTTCATGGGTTTGAGCCCCCAGTGGGGCTCAGCACTGATGATGCGGATCCTGCTTGGGATTTTCTCTCTCTCTCTCTCTCTCTCTCTCGCTCTCGCTCTCTCTCTCTCTGCCCCTCCCCTACCTGTGCGCTCTCTCTCTCTCTCTCTCTCAAAATAAATAAACTTTAAAAAACAAAAAAAATAAAAAAACAAAAGAAATGCAAGACTTATACACTAAAAATGACAGAATGTTATTGAATGAAGTTAAAGGAGACCTACATAAATGGGAATACATCCCTTGATCCTCACATTGGAAGTTAGGATTTCAACATATGAACCGGAGGGGTGGCACAAACATTCAGTCTATAACAGGCACCAATAGGACAAAGAATAATCTCTTTGGAAAATGATTCTGGGACAACTGGATGTCCACATGCAAAAGAATGAAATTGGACTCACCTCATACCATGTACTCACCTCATACCATGAACTCAGAATGGATCTAAGACCTAAATGTAAGAGTTACATAAAGTTCTTAGGGGCACCGGAGTGGCTCAGTTGGTTGAGCATCTGACTCTTGATTTCAGCTCAGATCATGATCTCATGGTTGTGAGACTCACATTGGGCTCTGTGCTGAGTGTGGGGCCTGCTTAAGATTCTCTCTTTATCTCTCGCTCTGCCCCCACCCCCAGCTTGCACATGCTCTACCTCTTTCTCAAAATAAATAAATAAACATTAAAAAAAAAAACTTAGAAGAAAATATAAGAGCAAGTCTTTACAACCTTGGATTAAGCAATGCTTTTTTAAATTTTTTAATGTTTATTTTTGAGGGAGAGAGAGAGAGAGAGAGAGCGAGCAGGGGAAGGGCAGAGAGAGAGGGAGACACAGAATCCGAAGCAGGCTCCAGGCTCTGAGCTGTCAGCACACAGCCCAGCGCAGGGCTTGGACCTAAGCCAAAGTCAGACGCTTAACCGACCGAGCCACCCAGGCGCCCAGCAATGGTTTCATAGATATGGCATGAAAATCACAAGTGACAACAGAATAAGTACATGAATTGGATTTTATCAAAACTAAAAAATGTGCTTCAATGGATGCCATCAAGAAAGTGAAAAGACAACCCATAGAAAGGGAGAAAACATTGTAAATCATATATCTGAAAAGCGTCTATTATCCAGGGATGCCTGGCTGGCTCAGTTGGTAGAGAGCATGTGACTCTTGATCTCAGGGTTACGCATTTGAGCCCCATGTTGGGTGTAGAGATTGCTTGAAAGATAAAATCTTTTTTTAAAAAGGTGGGGGGAGTCTTGTATCCAGAATATATAAAATCTCTTACAACTCCATAATAAAAAGACAGATAACCCAATTTTTAAAAATGGACATGAGATTTGACTAAAGACGTCTCCAAAGAGAAATACATCAATAAAATTATCAGTGAGTCTAAATATTGTTAACCTTTATGGAACAAATAGAAATAGTGTATTTAATCTCCAAACTACCAGATGGGTAAAAATTGTGAAGGGGAAAAAGCAGAATGGATTTTTTAAAAGGCAAAAAAAGGACACAAGAAACAAAACAAAAAGATAAGACAAGTAGAAAGTAAAAATAATAATTTAAAAAAGAAAGCAGGGGGACGCCTGGGTGGCCCAGTCAGTTCAGTGTCTGACTCTGGCTCAAGTCATGATCTCACGGTTTGTGGGTCCAACCCCTGCGTCGGGTTCTGTGCTGACAGCTCAGAGCCTGGAGCCCGCTTTGGATTCTGTGTCTTCCTCTCTCTCTGCCCCTCCCCTGCTTGCACTCTGTCTCTGTCTCTCTCAAAAATAAACATTAAAAAAAATTTTTTTAAAGAAAGTAGAAAATAAATAGGAGAAACAAATTCAAATATGATTCTAAATAGAGTATACTCAGTTTTAAAGACAAAGTTAGGGTCGCCTGGGTGGCTTAGTCAGTTGAGCGTCCGACTTCGGCTCAGGTCATGATCTCATGGTTCGTGGGTTTGAGTCCCAAGTCAGGCTCTGTGCTGACAGCTCAGAGCCTGGAGCCTGCTTCAGATTCTGTGTCTCCTCTCTCTCTACCCCCTTCCCCCCCCACTCACACTCTCTCTTTCAGAATAAATTAACGTTTAAAAAAATAAAGACAAAGTTGCATGGATTTAAAAAATCTAGTTATATGTCATTTTCAAAAGACATGCCTAAAACATAAGACACAGAGAGTTGTGAATGACAAGATAGGAAAAAAGTACCAAAACAGAAAGATAGGTGGTCTAACTATATTAACATCAGAAAAAAAAGATGCGAAGGTGAAATTAAAAGAAGAGGATTTCTTGTCAATGTAAAGAAGAAATGTCTAAGGGAGTCAAACAAAAGTGAAACAAGTGACCTCTGGAGTCACTAAATTTCCCATCCCTTGAGAAATTCAAATCTGAGGTGATGACTATTTGGTCAGTGTGTCAGGGGGACATTAAACCACCACAGAAAGGATGGGACTTAATGACCACATAGTTCCTCTCTATCGGGGGACATCCTAATATTTTATCTCATTTTCCCATCGTCTTTCAAATTGCTTCATTCTCTCATGGCTAGAAGATTTCCTGATTAGTCATGCATCAGCAGGAAACTTCTGATGTTCCCACCTCATTATGAAGCCTCATCTTTAAGGTAAAAAGTCTTGTGCACATGTGTGTATAGGTACGAGGGTGATTTATGTGTGCATTAGACTGTATGTGTACCCACATGTCCACTGTTAGGACATCAATTTCCTCCACTTGAAGATTTGTCTTCTAACTATTTGTCTGAGAAAGCCTCCCAAAGGGAGATTGTAATGTCATTCATCATCTAAGTCAACAACAGTTAGTAGCCTGAGTTACTAACAGATAAGCAAAGCAAGATAAGCATTGCAAGGCCTTCAGAACAGGGCAACATCGTTTGAGGGTGGGGTGGGTGGCAACTACTTGGCAATAGTATTCGGCTGTTCTTTTGCAATACAGGTCCTGGGGTTTTTAACTACCAGCTCACAATGTGTCAAAAAAAAAAAAAAAAAATCTCAAAGAATTTTCGGGAAGGTCTCCGGGGCTGGGAGTGGATAAGAGCCAGCTCTACCTGCTCCACGATATTCCAAGGGTGGGGCCCGGAGAAGTGGTTTCCTAAGCATCTCCAGAGGATTCTGAATCACACGAAGGACTGAGAAACATGAATTTAAGGTATCTCAGGGCCTTGGCATAAAAGAAGTAAGCTCTTTTCCCATGCTTTTAAGTACCAATGTCTCTAGAATGTTCCTTGATTGTTTTCTTTTACAGGAGACACAGAGATTATAAAGACGTTAGGAGGTGGTATTCTCACTTTATTCATTTTGGGGGAAAAATCATTTCAGGTCTTTATTTTCAGTCATATTTTACTTATTTATCCACTTTGAAAGGAGATCATGTCATTGCTCAATGTGATGGTCTAAGTGGTCTCGGAATGTACCCACAAGAAAAAGACAACATGCTTGTGGTTTTATTTTCTTTGCTGGTATAGAAACCTAGGTTAGGGAATGTGAGTACTATGACCCTGAAAGAAAGTCTAGTAACAGTCTCAAGAGGACAAACCAAGCCAGCAAACGGTCATTATAGATGTGATCAAGTTGCAGGACAAGCCAAAAAGAGGAAATGAAAATAATTGCAACTTCTATAGTCACTTGCTAACTAAATGGTCTATAATAATATGATTTGAAGTGTTTATTTTAAATTATTTTTTAAATGTCTATTTATTTATTAAAAAAATTTTTAGGGGCGCCTGTGTGGCTCAGTAGGTTAAGCTACCAACTTCGGCTCAGGTCACGATCTCTCTCCCAGTTTGTGGGTTCAAGCCCCGAGTTGGGCTCTGTGCTGACAGCTCGAAGCCTGGAGCCTGCTTCGATTCTGTGACTCCCTTCCTCTCTGCCCCTTCCTTGCTTATGCTCTGTCTCTTTCTCTCTCAAAAATAAATAAACATTAAAAAAATTATTTTAACGTTTGCTTATTTTTGAGAGAACGAGAGAAAGACAAAGCACAAGCAGGGGAGGGGCAGAGACAAAATCCAAAGCAGGCTCCAGCTTCCGAGCACAGAGCCTGATGCGCGGCTCAAACCCACTAGCAGTGAGATCATGACCCAAGAGGAAGTCAATGGCCCAACCAACTGGGCCACGAGGTGCCCCTTAATATTTACTTCTGAGAGAGAGAGCAAGAGCCCGAGCATGAATGGGGGTGGGGGTAGAGAGAGGGAGACAGAGGATCCCAAGCAGGCTCCAAGCTGTCAGTGCAGAGTCCAATGTGGGGCTCAGATTCACAAACTGTGAGATGACCTAAGCTAAAGTCGGACATTTAACCGGCTGAGCCACCCAGGTGCCCTTAAATTATTTTTTAATGACCGTAATGGGGAAGGATTCATAGAAAAGGTAACTAAGTTTTATTAAAAAAAAGAGGCAATAGAGCAAAGGAACAGCTGATTTTGTTCCCTCCTCACAAAGTCGCAGAATTTAATATTTTTACCAGAAGGTACAAACATGAATAAACTTTAGTAAACACAATCTCATCAGACACAAAATATGTCTGAATTCATAATGTTTGGCTCATTACGAATTCATTATGTAAGAGCCATTTAAGAATTCAATCTCCAGCTAAACTGCACGTGTTCTCCTATAGATTAAAGCTCTCTGAGAAATAATTGTGTTCCTCTTATATGTACCCCGTATGTCTTCACCACTGCTGACCATGTAATAGGATATCAAAAATGCCTGTTGGTTAAATAATTGAATGCTTTTCAAAAAGCATTCATTGTGAACTCGCAAATCCTAATGAAATTTCAGTACACTCAGTTAAAGAAAAAATACTTAAATGCTTCCTGAGAGCAAAAACACCTTGTTTGCAGAGAGGGGAATCATATTGGCTTTCAGATTCTCCAGCTTTAGGCTGGAATACAATGGAACGATGCCTTCAAATGCAAACAGAAAGTGGCTTGGAACATAGAATTCCAAACGTAGCCACTTTATCAGTCTGCAAGTTGGACTGAAAGAACTCAATATTTATCTGGGGGAAAAAATCACTTGAGTATATGCTCTAAGAAAATGAAAATAGAAATCAAAAAAGGTGAAGCTATGAAATCCAAGAAATAACGGCCACATCTCAGAATAGCAATAAAAAGAATCCCTAGGCTGTTGGCTGGGCAGCAGGTATAAAAGCAGTTGGTTCAAAGTAAAATACATAGAAGACTTGCGGACAAATGTGTTTGATAAGAAAATGGATTCACTTCAACAAATAATGTGATTTAAGAGTTGTATGAACTTAGAGTGAAGGTGATTGTTTCTTCTGTCAATGAGGAAAAAGTAAGGCAAACAGAAACGCCCTCAAAAATGAAAATCATGGGGCGCCTGGGTGGCGCAGTCGGTTAAGCGTCCGACTTCAGCCACGTCACGATCTCGCGGTCCGTGAGTTCCAGCCCCGCGTCAGGCTCTGGGCTGATGGCTTGGAGCCTGGAGCCTGTTTCCAATTCTGTGTCTCCCTCTCTCTCTGCCCCTCCCCCGTTCATGCTCTGTCTCTCTCTGTCCCAAAAATAAATTTAAAAAAACGTTGAAAAAAAAATTTTTTTAAAAATGAAAATCATGGCTCGTATAAAACAAATCACATGTAGCATGATTCTGGATAGCATATAGAATATCATGAGTGAGAAAATATTAGCTCTTGGTATTGGAAATATTCATTTTGGAGCTATATGTACTGAGGAAAAGACTCATTTCCTTCTTACAAGTCCAACTACATTTCTTAAGTCTACAGAATATCTACCACAATGAGAGTATTTTAAGGCTCCTTATTGGATTTTAGTTTAGTTTTTTTTTTTTTTGAATCAGCTTCTATATAACACATAGAAGACTTAATTATAGTTCCAAAATAGAAAGGAAATGTAATAAACCTTCACAATATATGAGTTAGAAAGGGATAGAAAGGGAAGAGAGAATATGGAAGTATAGGTACACATATTTTCATTTTTTTATTATGAAGACTTGAAGATACTATCTAAATTTGGGTACTTTAGGTACTGTCTGAAGTTGAAGGATCAAGAAAGTATTTTTTTTCTATAAAGTTATAAAATAGAACTACTTATAATACAACTAACACAATTTTGAGAAAAGGAGGGAGACACAGGTGGTGTTAATAAGCTCAATTCCTCATCTTTGGCAAGTGGGAATCAATAGAAACTTATGTGGGGTAGAATGGATCATTGTTCCCAACTTTCTCCTCCCTCTTTGCAATAGATTATACACCCATACTCTTTGTCATACGATTTTTGCTGTGCCTCCTGGTATGGCATATACCTACCCATTGACTCTGGGCTTAGTCATATGAATTATTTGGAACAATGAGATGTGCTTTAACTATGGCCCTCTGCCTGGGAAGAGCACGCGCCAAGTGATAGACACTCCTTTAGCCCAAGTCCCCAAACTAGAAGACATTTAGAGCCAAGTCTAGTGAAGTCCAGGATGGTGGCAGCCAATGACTCCTAAGCTTGTATAGTGTTTATTATAAGCCACGATTTGGGGATTGTTTATACCACAGCAGCAACTGATAAGCACATTGTCTAAGGTTGATAAATCAAGAATTGGTACTATAAGTATACTATTTAGAGTTAGGAGAGGTATTCATCAGGAGAGGTAGGGATGACAACCACCAAACAAATTAAAGGTCGCTACCTCTGGGGATGCTGTTGGGGAGAGAATTTGTTTTTGCTTCATATCTTCCTGTCCTATTCGAATTTTGTATCATATGTATTACTTTTATATTCAAAATGTACAAAGTACAGGGGTGCCTGTAATAAATAAATAAACATTTATAATAAATAAACATTTTTAAAATAAATAAATAAATAAATATTTATTTTATAATTATTTTATATAATTTTTAAATAAGTTTGATAAAAATTTTATAAATTTTTTATATTATAATTATTTTAATAAACAGTGCAAACCATCCAGGAGGTGATAGGAGCCTTAAAAACATAAAATGTTATAGCAACAATATGATGAGGCAGCTAATTTGTGTTGGGGGAAAAATATGCTACAGATGAAGAAGTCATAGGAATTCAGGAGAAAGAAAAGATCAATCTGATTGAAGAGGTTGTCAAATAATCCTGAGGGATTAAGATTGGTGGAGGAAAGTAGTCAAGGCAGCAAATAGTGAAACATGTGGGGAGTCAGGAAGAGTGAGGTAGGTGGTGTGACAGGAGCAGAGAAGTCTTATGAGTGAGCTGAGGGCAAGAGGGCCTGTGGCAGGTGGAAATAGGGCCAGACTGTGCAGAGCCTGGAATCCCTGACTGACCTGTATAGACAGAGAGCAGCTTTGTGAATGAGGTGTTTTAGGAAAACCAGTACAGCAGGGCTGTGTAGGATGGGTGGCCATCAGAATCCTCAGAGCTAGTGGAAACCATCCGAAGGGTCATTTAGACACATGGTACGGCATAGGTGAAGGCATGGTTATTAGTCATGTAGCTTCTGTTATCATATCCCTTGGGCCTAAATTTACAAAACGGTAGGGATATGTAGAATATTATGCAGATAGACTGATGTTCTACAGGACCAAAAATCTATGACTTGAGGCAAGAAGAGGCCAAGAAAATGTATTTTATAGATCTCTAAAAGCCACTTGGGGCTGTAAAATTCTGTAGTCTTCTCCCCAACCCTGTGCTATTCAACATGTTCTCTTTTTTTTTTTTTTCCCATTGAGTCTTCCTAAAGCCATCTAACCATACCATGAATTCCTATGCATTCCCAGTTAAAATTGTGGTCATATAACTCCATAGTACCTCTCTGAGCCCCAAACCCAACAGCTCTTCCATTTATCTTCATTTCAGGTTCATGCCATTTGATTTCTTTTTAAATAATGACTGCCCAAATCTGCTGCCAATTAAGACTTGCTTCTATTGTCCTTGATTTTTGCCCCCAAATTAGGTTTTCCTTATATCCTGACTCCTGGTTTCCTTAAAAATTTAAAAACTTTATGTTGATCACTTTTTCTTTTTCTTTTTAAAATTTTTTAATTTAAAAAAAAGTTTTAATGCTTATTTATTTTTGAGAGAGAGAACGAGAGAGAGCAAGTGGGGGAAGGGACAGAGAGAGAGACACACAGAATCTGAAGCAGGCTCCAGGTTCCAAGCTGTCAGCACAGAGCCCGTTGCAAGGCTTGAGCCCATGAGCCGTGAGATCGTGACCTGAGCTGAAGTCAAACGCTTAACCAACGGAGCCAGCCAGGCGCCCCATGACTCTTTTTAAACTTTGTTTATTTACTTAAATAATTTCTACACCCAACATGGGGCTCGAACTCATGACCCAGAGATCGAGAGTCACATGCTCTTCTGCCCCAAACACCTCTGACTCTTTTATCTTCAGTTTCTTAGGTTCATTTTCATTTTCAGCTCCTTAGTTCTTTCTCCGACATCATTGGCCATGTGTCCAAATGGTGTATCCTGAGCCTTATCAGTGCCTGGCCTGTTCCACCTGATCCTCTGGCTCTGGCTATCTCAACTTTCTCATTCTGCCATACTTACTGACCTCAGATTCCGCTGAGTCTCTGATCTAGCAGTTGCAGGCATCCCCCACCCCCCGGACCCCCGTACTGGTTTCCATATAGTAAACATTGTGGCCCATGCAAATGTCCTGAGTGTTATGTGTGGGATTCCCAATAAACCTGCAGTAAATCTTCCCTTCCTTCTGACTCAAGAAAGCCTATTGGAACTGGACGTGACATTTTTATAGGAATAATCTGCAATCTGCTCTATTTTAGGTCTTAAAACTTTATTCTCAGCTTCTGTTTCCAGAACAAGATGGACTCGTGAACGGAGTACACTTCCCACTAAGAGCAGCTAAAAGCCCCGAACATTGTATATAAAACAAACATGAGAAAGCTCTGAAAGGTAGGGAGAAGCCAATTTACTAAGGACCGTGGGATCTGAGGAATGACAGGGAAATGATTTCTCTGAGTTTTCTTTTACTTCATATATCCTGGTCTGAGTGCTGGAGAAGCTGGCAACCTGGAAATACTGTGGGGACAGATTTAAAAAAACAAAACAAAACAAAACAAAGCCCAAGAAATGCCTGCTCCTGCTAGCTAAAGAACCAGGAAAGGGGCAACCTAGAAAATGTTTACACAGTAACTACCCAATTCCAGCCAACTGCAGGAAAAAATGCAACCTCACCCCATCCCAGTCAGGGAAGGCTGAATGGACAGTCTACACTCCCACCTTCACCCTATTGTTACACGACAGGCAGGGCAGCCGTGGTGACTCCTCTAACCTCGGCCGGATGGTGTCAGAGAAGACCAACTGGGGAGCCAGGCCCAGCTGACAGAGTGATTAGCACAAAACAAAATGACCCAAGTACATGCAAGGGCATTATGCAGAGTAAAAAAAAAAAAGGCCAGTCTCAAAAAGGTCATATCCTATATGATTCCATTTTTTTTTTTTTCGTTTTTTTTTTTTTAATTTATTTTTGGGACAGAGAGAGACAGAGCATGAACGGGGGAGGGGCAGAGAGAGAGGGAGACACAGAATCGGAAACAGGCTCCAGGCTCCGAGCCATCGGCCCAGAGCCTGACGCGGGGCTCGAACTCACGGACCGCGAGATCGTGACCTGGCTGAAGTCGGACGCTTAACCGACTGCGCCACCCAGGCGCCCCTATATGATTCCATTTATGTAACATTCTTGAAATGACAAAACTATAGACATGGAGAGCCGTGGTTGCCAGGGGTTAGAGATAGTGGGGCAGGGAGGGGTAGGTATGACTATGAGGGGCTAGAGTGAGGAAGATCTTTATGGTGATGGAATAATTTTGTAGCTTGCTTCTGGTAGTTGTTACAGGAACCTGTACAAGTGATAAAATGGCACAGAACTCTACACTCCCATTGTACTCGTGTCAATTTCCTGGTTTTGATTTTATGCTATAGTTAAAAGTTTATAGTCCGTTTTACGTTACAGATGTAACTGAAGGGGGACACCTGGCTGGCTCGGTTGGTAGAGCATGCGACTCATGATCTCAGGGTGGTGAGTTCGAGGCCCAGGTTGCATGTAGAGGTTACTTAAAAAAAAAAGATGTAAAAGGGGGGAAATGGATGAAGGGTACAAAGGACCTCTCTGTACAACTTTTACACGTTCCTTTGAATCTATAATTATTTCAAAATTAAAAGTTTAAAGAAAGTGTTATCCTCCGATTTTCATACTTCTGATAGTTATTAAAGTTATAATCCAAATTTTCGCAGCTCTCTGCTTTCTGGGGACAATGCTGAAATTGATTGTATTTTCCCGCTCCTTTAGAAGTTAGATGTGACAGGGGGTTTGATTTGGCCATTGAAACACAAGCATAAAAGAGACACTTGGGGAGGAAGTATAGAGACCATGTGTGGAGAGGAGAACGGGCAGCCATGGTCTTAAGGCTTCAGCCACAAGGCTTTGGTTGGAAAGGCAAAACAAGGAATAAAAAATCATAAAATGGTAGCATTTACACATTCTGCATAATTGCCACCTTCTTCATGTCATTTGACTCCTGTGTGGGCTTGTGTTTGCCTATCCCTCTTTCAATGTCACCTTCTTCAGTTCTTCCCCACCCTGTCAGGACATCTGACACCCAATTCTGTAACAGATCCCCTCCCCCTCCTCCTGCTGCCCACCACAGGGCCCAATTATCCTTGGGCAGTTTACCCTGCTTTGGGCAATCTCCCACATCTCCCCATTACCATGAGTCCATCTCTTTCCAGCTAATTGGGAACAAACAACTTGTACTTATTCACAAAAAGAATATTAGCATTATTATTATTGGAAACAAGGAGAGCCAGATAGGAACAATGCACTGAGTTAATCATTCACTCAATAGAGCAGCTCCCCTGGTATGCTTCTGAGGCGCCTCAGTGAGAAAAAGTCAGGGCAGGTAGACTAGTTCTTGTAGGTTCGTCCACTGTCAGGGTCGCCACAAATTAAAGGTTAATTTCTTCCATGGTAAAATCATGAAAAAATTCTCAGTCATACCATTATCCAGCCCAAAGACAGTGCTCCCTCTGAGCACAACAATGTGGAGTTCATCTCCACAACTGGAAGAATCTGGTGAGTCTGGGGCACAGGACTGAGGGGGAAACAAGAATAAAATTGGAAAGAATATGTCAATGTCCTCTTTGGATTCCCAGACTGAGCCCTTTACACCCTGCTCCTTGTTGTAAGATATTCAGTTCTTTCTTGCTCTCAAGCATGTTTACTCTTTTCTACCTCATTTCCAATTCTTTCAGTGGGTAAAAAGGAGGATATATTTTGAATGAATAGGAGTAGGTACATTGAGGGTGTTGAAAGTTATGGTGCTTGGTTACACAGTCAGTTGTAAAAAGTGCATTTTATTACCTTGTACTGTGCAAACAGCACATAATTTTCCATGTTTTATTTTATACTTTTTTAAAAGTTTATTTTTGAGAGAGCACGCACGCGCAAATGGGGGAGGAACAGAGAAAGAGGGGGACAGAGGATCTAAAGCAGGCTCTGCTGACAGCAGCGACCCCGACGTGGGGGGCTCCAACTGACAAACCATGAGATCATGACCTGAGCCGACGTCCTACTTTCGACCGACTTTCAACCGACGTTCAACCGACTGAGCCACCCGGGTGCCCCTACAATTTTCCATTTGTTTTAAAAGTTTCTTTTACTGCTAAGAACTTGCTACAACTAGATAAGGTGCTATTATCTTGGGCTACTTCTTGGCACACAGATTTTTCCCACTGTTTTATTGAGGTAATATTTACATACCATAAAATTCATTAATTTCAAACGCACAATTCAATGACTTTTAGTAAATCTATAGAGTTGTGCAAGCATTACCACAATTTGATTTGAGTACTTCCATCACTCCAAAAAGGATCCCTTGTTTCCCTTTGCATTCACTTCTTATTCCCACCCCCAGACCTAGGCAACCAATACACTGTGTAGATTTGTCTTTTCTAGAGGTTTCACCGAAATGGATTTATACAGTATGTGCTTCTTTGCATCTGCCCTCACATAGTTTAATGTTTCTACGTGTATCTTCTATGAATATTTCATTCTGTTTTATTGCTGAATAGCATTCCGTTGTATGGATATACCCCCTTTCGTTTATCCATTCACCAGTTCCTGGGCATTTGGACTGTTTCCACTTTTTGGGGATTATGAATAATGCTGCTGGTGAATACTTCTGTACAACTTGCCATATGGGCATGTTTTAAATTTTCTTGGGTATGTACCCAGGAAATGGAACTGTTGGGTCATATGGTACTTTTTACACGTAACTTTTTGAGAAACTAACAAACTTTTCCAAAGTGACTGCACCACTTCACGTTCCCATCTGTAGTGTATGAGGGTTCTAATTTCTCTGTCTCCTTACCAACACTTATTATTGTCAGGCCTTTTTTTTCCCCCCCAGCATCGAAGTGGGTGTGAAGAGCCTTCTCACTGTATGTAGTTCTGATTTGCCTCTCTGTAGAGACTAATGATGTTTTACATCTCTTCATGCTATTGTTGATCATTGAAATCTTTTCTTTGGTTGAGATGTCTTTCCAATTCTTTTGCCTATTTTAAATTGGATTATTAGTTTTATTGAGTTGTAAGAGTTCTTTATATATATATATATATATATATATATATATATATATATTCTAAATACAAGTCCTTATCAGATCGATGATTTGCAGGACTTCCCCCCTAGATACAGTACTTTATTTTCTTGATACAATATTTTAAAAAGAGATACAAACTTCAAAGTGAAGTTTCCTTGTAGTCCCCACAGGCCAATCACGATTCACTTAATTTCAAAATATTATAGATGTACCTCTAAAGAGCAACTTTTATTTTAGAATACTTGAAAAATGTAGATAAACACAAAACAGGGTAGTTCCAAAGATAACCTTCGGTAACATCTGTTTGCTTACAGCCTTCTGGTTCTTTCTGTGAGCATACACAGCATTTCTTAAAAGAGTAAAACTGGGGCCATTTAAATAATAGTATCAACATTAGTCTCTAATCATTCCAGCTCTTGGATGGCAAGCAAGGCACACAGACCTCTGGATGACTTAAAAGTAGAAAATTAATTTATTAGAGAACGGTTGGTTATGTGTGAGTGACAGAGGACCAGGGTTGTGTCCTCCCTTCGGAGGAAGGTACCGCTGGGTAATGGACTTAGTGCTAAAGCGGAGCTTTTCCCCAGAGGGTACAGTGGAAGGGCCCCTCTCAGAGCACTACGCAGGAGACTCGGCCCCAAACAATCCCCATTCTGCAGGGGGCCGGGGCTGTTTTTGTCCCCCGAGGCCTGGCTGCCTCTTCCGGCGGTGCCGGTCGGTGGCCTCGCCTCTCACCGCCCACCCTGGCCCCCGGACCTCCTGCATCCCGGTCGCCTGGCGCAGGGCTCAGCAGGGCCGCACGAAGGTGCCGCCGGCGGTCTTCCAGCTCCAAGTGCACCTCGGCCGCTCCCGGGCGACCCCGCCCGGGTCCGGAGCAGCCTTGGGCTCGGCCCGGGGTCGACCCAGAACCTCCACGGCGCGGTGAGGGCACCTCCATTTCCTCTCACCCCGTGGTCTGCTCGACGTGAAACGGCCCGAGTTTTATTTTACTTGCTGCGGCGGCCTCTTTGTCCGTACACAGGTTTAGGTGGAGGCCATCGGCCCGGACGGCACGGCCCCAGCCCGTCGCGGACGGAGCCTCCCGCCCACGGCTACGGCCGGCCGCGCGGCGCCTCGTCTCCGCGCGGCCCCGCGGGTCGGGCAGGCAGGTGTGGGGGCGCCGAGACGCCGGAACCTCCCCCCGCCCGCGCCGCGGCCCCGAGGGAAGCGCCGCGGCCCCGAGGTGGGCTCGCCGCAGGGGCGGGGGACGGCGCATCCGGGTGAGCGCGCGGCGCCCCCGCCTCCCCCGCGCAGCCGCACGGGCCGCCGCCGCCGCCGCCGCCGAGCACGCCGCGCGCCGAGAGCACTGCGCCCCAGCGGCCTGCGCGGGCGGCCTTGCGGCCCGGCCCGCCACGTGAGGCGGCCCTGAGCGAGCGGCAGCGGCGGCGGCATGCGGGGCGACCGGGAGTAGCGCGCCGAGCCCGCGAGGCCCGGCGCGGAGGCGGGGGCGGGCGCGGCGGAGGCGGGGCCCGCGCCGGGCCCGCCCGCCCGCCGGGGGAGCCGCCGGCAGTGGCCGAGGAGGCGGCGCGGCGGACGGCGGCCCGAGAGTAGCGCCCGCGCTGCGGCCCGCGGGACCGCGCCGCGACCGCCCGGGCCGGCCCGGAGGAGCGCCCGCCGCCGCCGCCGCCGCCGCGCGCGGACCGAGGTGAGTGTCCGCCGCGCCCGGGCCGTCCCGGAGCTGCGGCCGCTCGCGCGGGGCGGGAGGAGGAGGGGGAGGCCCGGCCGCGGCCGCGTCTCCCCGTCCTTTGTGGCCGGCGCTGCCGTGGCCGGGGCGCGGGCGCGCTCGGCGCGGGGTCCGAGTCCGGGACTCCGGGGCTGCCGGACACGCGGCGCCTCTGCTTGGCAACTGCCGCGAGCAGCGAGTTTCCGTCCTAGTTTGTCATTGAGTTAGAACCGTTCTTCTTTGGGAGACGGAAGTTTCTTTTATTGACCAGAAATACAGCTAAATATGGCTCCTGGGTTCGGCCCGGCGGCGTGGTACTTGGAGCCGTGGTGCCGGGCTGACCCTCGCCGGGCCGGCGCGACGGGGGAGGGGAGGACACGCGGGCGGCCCGGGGCGGGGGCTTCCCGGCGCACTGCCCGCGGAGGGGACCTGAATTCGCAAAGGTCTGTGGCTGGGAAGTAGCGGGCTTTAGGTAATGTGGCAGCTCTTCCTGGAAGATCGAATGAATGAAATGTCATTTACTCATCCACAGTCAACACGGTGCACATTTAAAGATTTGCCAGGAATTGTGTTGATGTGCATTGTCATTGCCTCTCTTACCTGATCAGCCTTGCTAAGTGAGGGTCCTCCCTCCTCCAAACTTGTGACCTTGGCCTCATTCTCAAAGCTACTGAGCTAACTAACCAGTCCTTCAAGCCAAGGCGCTTGGCATTTCTGGAGAGTGTGGGCAATAGGCAAAGTAGTCTTGTGATTGTGAACTGTTTCTGGAGGGCAGAGAATGTTACCTTAATCGTACCTTATGCTTACTACATTAATTTATAATAATTTCTGAGAAGTGTGTGTGTGTGTGTGTGTGTGTGTGCGTGTTGGAGGCAGGGGGGTCTTGTCCTCATTTTATGGAGGAAGGAGTTGAGGCCTGAAGAAGTTGTAACTTCACAGGTCACAAGCTAAAGCAGCAGAGCTGGGGTTCAATCCTAGGCCTTATTAATCCAGTGCTCTTTACATCACATCCTTGTCCAGACTTGGATTGTCCCTTGTGGTAGCTACTAACCACATTTGACTTTAAATTAATTAAAATTAAGTTTAAAAACATTCAGCTCGTGCGTTGCACTAGCTACATGTCCAGTGTTCAGTGTCCAGATGTGACCAATGACTACTGTTGAACAGTGCTTATCAGGACCATACATCCATTTATTGCGAAAATGAATGTTTATTGAGTGCTGTCTCTCAGGCATAGTTTTAAGTCTTGTGTGTACTGTGGTAAATAAGAGAGACGCAGTGTCCTTGCCTTTTTGGAGCCTGCTTTTTGCATGATAGTTTGAGGGATGTTTCCATGGTAGTTCAGAACCTTGCTGAATCAAAGTGTGGTTCGTGAACCAACAGCAGCATCCTTGTCTTCTGGAAGTTGGGAAGAAATCCAAAATCTCAGGTCCTAAACCACATCAACCGAAAAAGTATCTGTTAAAGTGAGTTAACAGATCTCAGGTGATTCGTTCACATCGAAGGCCTTATTGAGAACATCAGTGATACCCGACTTGAACCAATACCTGATGGATTGTTTGGTAGGGTTTTTAAAAAACAGGCTCTAAAACTCTTGGGAACACTCACCATTTATGCAAATACTTGTTAAATGCCTGGTTTCTCCAGGCGGAAGGACATAAGCTTTATGAAAGCAGAGATTGTGCCTTTCTTTTTTTAGCCTTGTATCTCCAAAGACTTCATAGTGCCTGGTAGGCAGCAGGCACTTAATAAATGCTTGCTGAGTGTATGAATGAGCTTGCTAGGAAGTCAGAGCTGGTTGTTGGTCTCCAGCGATTGCAAGCAAGTTAGTTCTCATGGCATCAGGTAAGAGCATGTGACAAGAGTCAAAATGAAGGTATAACTATGTGTAGTTTTTCAACTGTAAGCCCCAACTGAGGCCTGAGTTTCACTCTTGGCTAACTTGCATGCCCTCTTTTTCTCTCTCTTTTTAAAAATTTTTTAAATGTTTGTTTATTTATTTATTTATTTATTTATTTATTTATTTGAAAGAGAGAGAGAGTGCGAGTGGGGAAGGGGCAGAGAGAGAGGGAGGCACAGAATCCGAAGCAGGCCCCAGGCTCTGAGCGGTCAGCACAGAGCCCTTCATGGGGCTCGAACTCCCGAACCATGAGATCATGACCTGAGCCAAAGTTGGACGCTTAACCAACTGAGCCACCCAGGCACCGCACTCTCTTTCTTTTTTTAATGATATAAAATAATATCAACAAGTTTAAATCTCAATCGTGTTAATCCTATATATGTGTGTGTATGTGTGTAAATTATATTTTTAAAATTGAATTCCAGACTATTTGGATTTCACTAGTTTTTCCATTAATATTCTCTTTATGTTCTAGGATCCAGTCCAGGGTACCACATTGCATTTAGTAATTATATCTCCTTAGTCTTTGGTCTGTAGCAGTTTCTTTCTTTATTATTTTTCGTAACTTTGTAGCCTTGAGGAGTACTGTCCTGGCTCTCTCTAAACAGCTTTCTGTATACCAGATAGGATCATCCAGTTCTGGGGAAAGACTCTCATATTCAGGACAATAAGGCTGTGAAAGGAATAACTTCCTCTGCTCTTGTTCGTTTACACAATACATATATTAGGCTTATGTAACAAGATACAACTTTAGTACTTTTTATTCAGTAACAGATTTCTTGGGATACAGTTCTTGATTGGTTGAGATTCAGAAGAGTATTACAGTATTGCCATTGTGATGCACTATTTTAAAAAATATTGAGTTTTTATTTTTGTGATGGGTTAAGAGCTGGGCCGGGGTGGAGGAGCAGGGGAAAAGATTGGCTGAAAGAGGCAGCAGGTGAGAGAGGGACCAAGGTGAACGGAGTGACGGGTAGTGGGGGAACAGTCGAGAAGAGAACTAGGAGTGAATACTTACTGTGTGTTCACTTGTTCAATTAATACTCATTGAGTGCTTATTGTGTGCCAGACCCAGCACTAGATAGTTGAGATATCTGAAAGTGGGACAGCATTAAGCAAATAAACATGGAAATAAGTATGTAATAATTACAACTTGTGATGAGTGCTGTAAAGAAACAGTAAAGGATGCTGGAGCGACTGTGGGTGGGGGCAGCTGCTGCTTTTGGTTGTCTGGGTTGATGAGGAAAGGATTCTTTGAGTAAATGAAATTTGACCTCTCTGTGACTTTTGAGGACCTTCCATAATTACACCACACTGTTTTTTCCACATCACAACATGTACATGCCTCTTTCTCCGTAGGAACTGTGCTGATTTCTAGCTCCGTGTCTTTGTATATGATTTCTTTTTTTTTTAATTTTTTTTTCAACGTTTTTTATTTATTTTTGGGACAGAGAGAGACAGAGCATGAACGGGGGAGGGGCAGAGAGAGAGGGGGACACAGAATCGGAAACAGGCTCCAGGCTCCGAGCCATCAGCCCACAGCCTGACGCGGGGCTCGAACTCACGGACCGCGAGATCGTGACCTGGCTGAGTCGGACGCTTAACCGACTGCGCCACCCAGGCGCCCCAGTATATGATTTCTTCTCAATAAATCATTGATTGCTCAAATCTCATCTCCTTTATGAAATCTTTCAGTGTTGATTAATGCCTCTGTCATTCTACTCGAGTGTATGGTGTTTGAGGGTAGGGATAGTGTTTTACATTTATATCTGTGTGTCTTCATTTAGTCCATCACAAAGCCAAGATTAATAAGTAGTTCTTAAGAGGCTAGAGCCATTCTGAAGTGTTAATATTTGGATGATGAACTTTAGAGCAGTGAGTGAAGATCCAATTTGTTTTTTTAAATTAAACTTTTTGTGGCATAACTGTAGATCCACATGCAGTTATAAGAATTTAGAAAGACCCTGTGTGTCCTTTACCTGTTTGCCCTCAGTGGTGTCATTTTGTAAAACTATAGTATAGTATCAGACCCATGACCGTGTCACTGGATAGTCAAGATACAGAACATTAACACTACAAGGTTTCTGCATGTTCTGTAGCCATACCCACTTGCTTCCTACCTTCCTACGTGCTCCTTAAGCCCTGGCAATAACTAATCTGTTCTCTATTTCTATCATTATGTCATTCCAAAAATGTTTTATGAATGGAAGCATACAGTGAGTCCCTTTTGGAATCCGCTTTTTTTTTTTCACTCAGTATAATTTCTGGAGATTCATCTAGGTTGTTGCGTGTATCAATAATTGATTCTTTTGTGTTGGTGAGTAGTACTTTATAGTGTGGGTGTACTTTTATGGTTCTTTCAACCATTTAGCTGTTTAAGGACATCTGGTTGTTTATAGTTTTTGCTGTTACAGCATTATTTGTTGAAAAGGCAACATCTTTCCTTCATCAAATTGGTTGTGTCTTTGTAAAAAAAAAAAAAAAAAAGCAGTTGGGTATATTTGCATGAATCCATTCCTGGGTTCTCTGTTCTATTCCATTGGTCTGTGTGTCTGTCCCTCCACCGCTGTCACAGTTTCGGTTACTGTGCTGTATAGTAAGACATAAGTTGGTGTAGACTGATTCCTCCCAGTTCTCCTTTTTCAGAATTGTTTTAACTATTCTTGTTCCTTTGCTTGTTCATATAAATTATGGAATAATCTTGATTATATTTATACAAAAATCTTGCTGGCATTTTGATAGGAATTGTAGTAGATCTGTGTATCAGTCTGGGAGGATTGACATTTTACTAAGTTGTGTCTTCCAGTCCGTAAACATGGTATGTCTTTCCATTTATTTATATCTTTGATTTCTTTCATTAGTATTGTGTGGTTTTATCATACAAATCTATGTTTTGTTAATTTTTTGTGTTTTGTTAACATTTACATGTCAGTATTTTTATTTCGAGCAGTTGAAAATGATACATGTTTTAAACTTTGGTGTCCATGTGTTAATTGCTAATATAGAGAAACATTAACTTTCTTTCTCCTGTTGATCTTGTTCCTGTAGTCTTGCTGAATCCATTTATTGCTTCTAGGAGTTTTTCTGTAGATTCCTTGTGACTTTCTAAATAGATAATTGTGTCATGTATACATAGGGGCAGTTTTATTTCTTTTCAAACAACTTGACTTTAATTTCCTCTTCTTGCCTTCTTGCGCTGGCTAAAATTCCAATCCTATGTTGAATGAGAATAGTGACAGAGGACATCTTTGCCTTGTTACTGATTTTAGGGGGAAAGCATTTAGTTTGTCATCATGTTTGGGCCAGTCTCAGTTTATCCATAGTGATACTGTTGATTAGAAATGTCTGGAGCTCTCACCATTCATAGACTTTTCCCTTTTGCAGCCAGTGTTGTGGACTGGCTCTTGAAGTTCTTATTATGATTGCAAGACACACCTCAGCAACAATCTATGGTGAACTTTGACAAGATGATAAGGTTTCTTACGCACAGGTCCTCGAGGGTACACCCCACGTCTGAGGCACACAGCAGGTAGAGCATGCACACCTGGGGTTCTGCTTTTAATGGTGTAGATGGTGAGGTGTCTAGGGTTTTGCAGGTTCACTCTTTACTGGTTAATTTAAAACATAAGAGTGGGAATTAGGGCATGGGAAGGGAAAAGAAAGCTGTCCAATGGTTAGTTACTTAAGTGTAATAGCATTTCCTAAAAAAGAGTGGGTGGGGGGACTTCATGGGTGGGGCAGCCTGGTTCTTTATCTAATTGTGTAGCAGGCTGTTCTGTTTATTCAAGATGGGATGATGTCTTTGAAGTGGATGCCTGGGCAATGAAAAGCTTAATGTCAGGCATTCATACTACAGTTGAAAAAATTAATTGCCAGGCACTGATACTGTGCACTATTACGTGTATTATTACCTGTAAATTTTTTGTAGATGCTCTTTATCAAGTTGAGGAAGTTGCCCACTATGCCTGTCTTTCTGAGAGTTTTTATCATGAGTGGGTGTTGAATTTTGTCAAGTGCTTTTTGTGCACTAGTATGGTCATGTGATTTTCCTTCTTTAGCTTGTTGATAGTGATGGATTATTTTGGTTGACTTTTGAGTTGAGCCAGCATTGCATCCCTGGAATAAACCCCACTTGGTCATGGTGTGTAACTCTATATATTGCTGAATTCTATTTGCTAGTAATTGTTGAGAATTTTTTGCATTTATATTCATGAGGGCATTTAGCACTATAAATTTCCATCTCAACATTGTTTCAGCTGTATCCTACAATTTGTGATAGGTTTTGTTTTTTGCCAACTTTTGCTTTCGGCTCAGGTTGTGATCCCAGGGTCGTGGGCTCCAGCCCCGTGTTGGGTTACACGCTGAGCATACATAGAGCCTGCTTAAGATTCTCTCTGTCTTTCCCTCTGCTCCCGCTCACACTCTCTCTCTCAAAAATAAAAACATAAACAAAAAAGAGTAAGTTGTTTAGTTTCCAAGTGTTTGGAGATTTTCTTGTTATCTTTCTGTTTTTGATTTCTAGTTTGATGCCGTTGTAATTGGAGAACACACCGAATCATGTTGTGATTTCAGTTGTTTTAAATTTGTTGAGGCTTATTTTATGGCTCAATATATGGTCCCTCTTGGTGTATGTTCTGTGAATGTTTGAATAGAATGTGTTTTCTGCTGTTGAGTGAATTGTTCAGTTAGATCCTGTTGGTTGGTTGTGGTGTTGAGTTCTTCTATACTTGTTGGTTTTCTGTCTGGATATTGTGTCAGATCTTGAGAGGGATGTTGAAGCCTCCAAGTATATTTGTGCATTTGGCTGTCTTTCCTTGTAGGTTATGGCAGTTTTTAGTTACGTATTTTGCCGCTCCCTGGTGCATACACATCTAGGGTTGCTTTGTTTTCTTGATGGATTAACCCTTTCTGTCATTATATGATGTCCTTCTTTGTGTCTAGTGATTTTCTTTGCTCTGAATTCTACTTTATCTGATATTAATATTGCCACTACTTTTTCTTTTGCTTGTTTTTAACTGGGGAATATATCTTTTTTTTTTATTGTTTTTCTTTTAACCTGTATTGTTACATTTGAAATGTTTTTTGTAGACAGCATGTAGTTGAATCATGTCTTTTAATGCATTCTGCCAATTCCTGTCTTTTCATTGATGCATGTAGGCCATTTACATGTAATGTAATTATTTTTTTGTTAGGACTTAAGTCTGCCGTTTTATTTTTTGTTTTTTGGTTGTGCCTTCTGTTTTTTGTTTCTCTGGATATCCTTTACTTCCTGTGGATTATTTGAACATTTGTTTTTGGAAATCATGTTGATTTATCTATATTGTTTTTGAATGTTTTCAAATTTAATTTAAATTAAACAATTTAAATTTTGTTTCTGTTTTTTTAAAAAATTTTCAGATTTTTTATTAAAGAGGGAGAGGGACACACAGAATTTGAAGAAGGCTTCAGGCTCTGAGCTGTCAGCACAGAGTCTGACGTGGGGCTTGAACTCATGAACCATGAGATCATGACCTGAGCCAGAGTCAGATGTTTAACCGACTGAGTCACCCAGGCACCCCAAACAAATTAATTTTAATTTAACAAATTAAAATTGTTTTTTTACTCATTTCTTTAGCTGTTACATTTTATATACATAACTATCATTGTGTATTGGTATCATCATTTTACCTGTTCAAGTGAAGTATAGGAACCTTATTTCCTTTTATATCCCTTTACCTTCCCCAATTTTATTTATTTATTTATTTTAAAATTAATCTTGGCGGGGAATGGGCAGGGAGAGAGAGAAAATCATAAGCAGGCTCCAGTGTAGACCCTGACAGGACTCTGTCTTCATAAACTGTGAAATCATGACGTGAACTGAAATCAAAAGTTGGACACTTAACCGACTGAGCCACCCAGGCACCCCTTGCCTTGATTTCTTCCTCATTCCTGAAGGGTATTTTTCTTTGGTCATAGATTCCATCTTGTTCTTTTCTTTCAGCACTTGAAAAATGTACTACTTTTTTCTGGCCTCTGTAGTTTCTGATTGGAAATCTGTTGTCATCCAGTTATCCCTCTGTGGTTAAGGGGTCATTTTTTCTCACTGTTGTCAGGAGTTTTCTTTTAGTTTAGTTTTCAGAAATTTAATTATGATACATCTTGGTGTGGATCTCTTTGGGTTTATACTGTTTGGGGTTCACTCACATTCCTGAATCTGTAGGTTTATGTCTTTTACATAGGTGGGACATTTTTCACCATTATTTCTTTGAGTACTTTTTCAGTCCTTGTTCTTTCTCCTTTCTCTTCAGGACTGATGACTTGAATGGCAGATCTTTTATTATGATTCCACAGGTCCCTACTGTCTGTTTTCTTTATTTTTCTCTGTTCAGCTTAATTTCAGTTGCTATGTTTTTCATTTTATTTTTTCTATTCCTTCCATTCTGCTATTGAGTCCATCCACTTAGCTTTTTATTTTGATATTTTTCAGCTCTAAAATTTCTGTTTTGACTCTTCTTTATATCTTCTATTTCTTTTCTAAGGTTATTTGTTTCAAGCATGTTTGAAATCTGTTCAAGCATTTCTGTCACAGCTGTGTTCTAATCATTGGCAGATAATTCTGATAAGTCATTTTAGTTTTGGTGTCTACTGATGTGTTTTTCATTGAGTTTGAATTTATCCTAACTTTTGGTAAGATGGGTGATTTTTAAAATTAAAACCTGGAAATTTTCACATTCTATGAAATTTTGGATCTTATTTAAGCCCTTGTTTTAGCTGGCTTCTTTTTGACACCACTCCAGTAGAGGCAGGGGGCAGCATGTGGTGCTGTTTTGTTATTGCTTAGAGGAATTAGATGTGCAGGCTCCCTACTTGGGCTTCCTTGACCCAGAAGTAGAGTGTTTTGTTTACCAGGTGGGGTAGAGGTCCAGGGTTTCTGAGGGTGGTGGTGTGGAAGGGTGCCTTGATGCCAGCTGATGTGGATGAAAGCCTGGGCTCCCTGTTTGGCCTTGTCAGTGTCACTGTACCGTGGAGGGGCTTGAGTGCCTTGTTAGAGCCTGGTGAGAACATGGAAGTCTAAGCTACTCACCTAACCTTTGCTGGCCTAGGTTAGACCACAGTTTTTTCTGTATTATTTGCCTGGAGTAGAGGGCTTTGTTTTGGTTTTGGTTTTTTTTTTTTTTTTTCCTTGTAAGAGTCTTCTGTCTTGGTAGGATGTCCCATTTCTGGTCCTTTGGCTAGAGAAAACAGGCTTTTGTTGGGATTTATTTTGTCTCTGCCCGTTGGCATTCCCAGGTTGCCAGCTTATTCAGCTCCAAGTCTGGGATGTATGAGGCAAAAATAAAACCCAGGAAACACACCATTGTGTTGCTCCTCAGGGCCTGAGGTCTAGTCTGCCTTCTTTGCACATCTGAGAGTCTTATGTTTGTTTTATATGCAGTTCAAATTTTTTATAGTTAATGGGAAGAATAGGAAAAAGTACATCTACTCCATCTTCCCAGAAGCAAACATTCCTGAAGGACCAGTTTTTAACACCCCTCCTTTGTCATGCGTTATGTAACTCCCAGATTTTTAAAATCATTAGGTTTAATAGATATAAAATTTCTGTCAAATTTCGGTCAGAATTTATAAATGCTTACTCTCAGTCTCTGTATGTACCTTTTCATGGAGTAGGTATAAGCAATCTGCTCTCTAAGGACTACACTTTGGTTAGTCCTGCCTAGATCTTACGACTTAATTCTTTTTGAAGTTATAAATGAACGATTAACAGTTCAGCTTAGTTTCTGCTCTACTGTTTTCCTTGTACTTTTGTCTTGAGAGATGTCCTCAGTGTGAAACCCCTTTGGTCCTTAAGGAGAAGGAATGTTTAGGATTGTTTAGGGCAGCTGTAGTAATAGTGATGAGTGTTGAGAGTGCATCTCTGGTTTATGGACCCATTTCTCCTCTAATTTTTAGAATTCTTTTAAATTGTTGTAAATCATAAAATAAATTCTTGTAAGTGTTTATAAGAATATTTTACAGTCATGGCAGGTTATGATTTCGGAGGTTACAGAGAGCATATGATTCTTTTTGGTTCTGTAAAGACCTCTTTAGGCTTCGGTATATTTCTTTTTTAGTTGACAACCTCAGCCGTAAGACCTAAGAGACACTAGGTAAAGCCTTCTGGAGTGCCATAAGGTGATTTAGAGACTTTTTAAGATGTCATGGTTTTTGCTATATTTTAGTGTCTTTGGTAGTTATGACTTCCTTCTCATTAAAAAAAATGTTTATTTCAAGTATCAGTTCAGTTATTAAAAGGAGCAGAATTTGCATTGCATTGAGAAGGCCATATGTTAAGTTACTGGGTTGTTCTTTGGAAATTACACATTACATTTTATGCTTTATTATTTTCCTTAAGGTTAAGTTTTTTGGTAATAACTCTTATTTTTCCATCCCTAGGAATGAGCTGGGTTATTAATACACAGTTTACTATTATTCCCAAGTTCCTGTGCATAGCAAGGACTTTAGAGGGTTAGAGGGCAGCACTGTCATGATGGTGAGGGTTGGCTGCTTCAGGTATTGAAGTCCATCCATATTCTGCTCATAAGAACATTGCAGAACTTAATTTTAATTGAAGTGTTTCCATGCAAAGGGAACACTATCTGATATAATAGAACTGTTGCAGGGATGTAGTAGTCATGAAAGTTTCAACTTTTACCCAGATTAGGGACACAGGAGAACTAAAACACCTTTGCCACGGGACATGAAAAATGGTGGTGGGATTGCCTTTGATCTGAAATTTAGGAGAGAATTGAGAAAGTAGAGGGAAGAAGAGGATGGTTAATTGTAGACTAACAGTCTTTGAACAGGGCTGGAAATCTTTTGATGAGCAACCTCTGGGGAATTTCAGTGCTTGAGATATAAAGGACACTCCTGGAGAGAAAGGCGCTTTGTGGTGGAAGCTATTGACGGGAAATGCCCTTCAAGAGGGGTGGAATACTGGCAGCTTAACGGCTGGTGCTTATCAGCTGTGGGCTTTTACCTTGGAAGGGAAAGTGAAAAGCTTTAAGGAAGAGTGACTTGGTTCAGATAGACTGGGATGTAGGCTATTGATAATTGGAGATGGGGTGGTAAAACACAATGTATATGGCACTGACCTGCGCCAAGAACTATTCTAAGGGTTCTCCTTATCACTTAAGTCTTTATAACAACACTTGGAGGTAAATGCTTTTTTAAAAAGTTTATTTATTTTGAGAGAGAGTGCACATGGTGGGACAGAGAGAGAAAGTGAGGGGAAGAGAGAGAGAGAATCCCAAGCAGGCTCTGCACTGTCAGTGTGACCTGAGCCGAAATCAAGAGTCAGATGCTTAACTGACTGAGCCACCCAGGCACCTCAGAGGTAAATACTTTTTATCATTATCCCCATTGTACAGATGAAGGAACAGTAGTACAGAGGGATCTGCATCTGTCCTTGTTTCTGTGCGTTTAGCATGGCAGTCTGGCTGCAGAGTTTTTGGTCCTAACCACCAAATTGGACTGCCTTGTGAGAATAGTGTGGACAAGATTGATAGGAGCTTTTTTTTTTTTTTTTTTTTTTAAACGTTTATTTATTTTTGGGACAGAGAGACAGAGCATGAACGGGGGAGGGGCAGAGAGAGAGGGAGACACAGAATCGGAAACAGGCTCCAGGCTCTGAGCCATCAGCCCAGAGCCCGACGCGGGGCTCGAACTCACGGACCGCGTGAGATCGTGACCTGAGCTGAAGTCGGACGCCCAACCGACTGAGCCACCCAGGCACCCCGATAGGAGCTTTGAATAGTATGAACTTTGAAGGCAGCAAGGAGCCATTGAAGGATTTTGATGGGAGTATTGGTAGACATCAGAATTTAGCTTTAATGTGCCCATATTTTAAAAGATTAGAGGCAGGAAAATGAGACTAATGCACTAGGTCAATTACTTGTGTGTATAGGAACATACAAGTGCATTTTTAGAGATGGAAGCAGTTGTTCTTGTCAGTGAGTTAAAGAAAGAGAGAAGTCAGTCACTCAGCCTGTAAGAGGATGTTAACGTCAACAGCAACAGGAAAATAAATTTTGAGGATAGTTAATGAATGTGTCTTGAGACATGTCCGATTGCAAGTATCAGAATGGGACTCCAGGTGGAATTATCCTGCAGGCATCATAGTTACAATACTTGATCTTGGGAGGACAGGTCAGGTCTGGACAGGACAGATAAGCATGATTAGCATTGGGGTGCTAAAAATAGGGAGTGGTAGAGATGATTGAGAAATGAACCTGAGGGGATGCTTACATCAGGACTCTAGAAGAGGAGTCCTTTATGTCCTCATCAAGCAAATATTGGTAGCGTGTTGCATGCCAGACACTGTGAATACAAAGTGAATAAAACAGACTTGGTTTTGTTTTGATCACACAATGTAATGGGGCAGACAGAAATAGAAACAAGTAAACAGGGGAAATGACATTTCAGTTGAGACCCAGGGTTCAAAATGGTTTTTATACAGAGAGTGGTGGCAAGAGGATTCCAGGGGAAAAGAATGGTGTGTGCAGAGACTGTGTCACTGAGGAGAACTCATTCTGTTTAAGGAACTGCAAAATCCGTGTGGCTGAGGGGTCGCTGGTGCCACAGAAGGTGGGGTGAGATGAGAGAGAAAAATCCGCATGGGGCAGATGTGGCAGGACCATATTTGCAGTGCTGTTGAGAGGTTTTGGGCAGGAGAGAGCTCTGTTTTGAATTTTAAGCAGACCACCCCTGCTGCAGTGTGGAGAATGGATTTGGGAGAGAGTTTAGGATGACTAAAAAGGAGGCCTGGTGGCCAGTTGGGAGAATTGCAGGGGGCCTGGACTAAAATGGTGACAGTGGATCTGTTGATGCTGAGGGCGGCTCCAGTGTTTCTCTCAGCAAGCTGCTCTGGCCCTCCCTGGACTTCTCTTTTGTGCTTCTTTTTTCCCCCTTCTTATCATATCAAGTATTATGTCGACACTGTCATTGTATCCATCTGTGTCCATTCTAGACTGAATTCCTAAGCAAGGGCAGGGACCTTGTTTTACCGGTCTCTTAAGCACCAGTCCCTACCAGCAGACAAGTGATCAGTATGTGTTTAGTAAATCAGTGTGCTTACCTTCAGAGGTGTGAGACTGTGGTTGGTTTTAGACTGAGTCTTTTTCCTGTTGTTTTTGTCCTTGGGGAAACTCTGAAAGCTGGGTTTGCTGGTGGCAGTGTTACAGGGACAGCGTATGCTGACGGGGCCCGTGTGTCATTCAGAGGTGTCGCTAGGTCTCTAACCACAGAAGGTCTATGTGATTTCTGTAGCAGGAGAAAAGCCCAGGTGGAAGACCTTCTGAAGGATGACAGGCACCTATGTCCAGTGCTGTTGAGCAGGCAGAAATGTGAAAAGCGTTCTTCCACTTCCTTGCTTTCTCTGCTCTCTTCAGTTTCAGCAGAGAGGTACCAGTGGAAATCACATTACAGGGGGTGTAGGAGTAAGTGCATAGTGCTAAGTGGGACAGTGAGTGTGGACCTTTCCTTGAAGGAAATATTGTGGGGAGGGGGAAGGGGGGTGTAGCTTGAATTGGGATAGTTGAGGGAAACGTCTTTTAGAACTGGAAGGAGCAGAGCCTGTTAATTGCAAGCAGTGGGCTGGTGTGGTGATGGCCGTCTGTGAGACTGGGAGGTAAGGAGCATGAGAGTCTTTTGACCAGGGACGAAGAAAGAGTAATGTGGTGCATTGGAGATGGCAAATACCCATTGAAAGGGGGCCACCAGTAATCAGCTCCTGGGATTTTGCGATTTGGGTGTGCTCATTCAGTGGTGGCAGAGGATTCTAGTTTACCAGAGAAGCCAGGAATCTTGATTTTTCAAGTGAAGTGTCCTGATTTGTAAATGTTGACAGTTCAGTTTTTAAGAGTATTTTTTTCGTGGAGATGGGAGGGACAAAAGCCTTCAGGCGCAGTTTGCCTAAAAGTTACCTCGGGAGAGAGGCTAGTGAAGTTGGTGAGTGTGAAAGAAGACAGGAGTGTTGTGGAACCAGGCTTCTGAGGCTGAAGAGGATGCAGTCAAGTGTACAAGTGAGGCGAGCATGATCCTTGAAAAGGAGGAAGGACTCAGAGGGGAGCAAAGGGAGTGTGAGGTGAAAGTGAGGTGGAGGGCACTTGAGTGTGAGGAGGTGACACTGTAGAGTCAGAGGCCAGGATCCTGTGGGGTGGTCCATGAGGGTGCGCACACGGGAGGGGGTGGTGAGGGGCGTCCAAGAGAGGGCTTGTAAAGAGCGGTGAGGGCCCCTCCATCTGGCTACTTAGCATGGCTGGACCGTGGACTCAGAACTTTGTGATGTTAATATCCTGGAAGTTGGAGCAGAACACGTGGGCAGTGGGACTTGTCTAGGGTTAGGGATGGACAGGCTGAAGATGTCCAAAAGGTGAGGGATTTTTTGTATGTGTCCCAAATGGCGTAATCACAAAGGTTGTGTGACTTCTAGGTCGGTAGCTAAGCACGTGAAACTAGAAGCCTTGTAGTTAGGAGAACGGGAGGGGACTAGGAAGCAGATGGAGAAGAGCAGGTTTGGCAGGGTGAGGGAATCTAAGCGCCAGGGGGTCAGGAGATGGTGGTTGGGTCGTGGTTTGCATCTGGATTTGGTTTTGGCCGAAGTGTCAGTTTACAGGTTGATAGGTAGGTTGGTGTTTGGCTCCGTGACCAGGATGGCGCTGGCTGCCGAGGATGACAGTGTTTGAAGTCAGCTTGCGTGTTGGAGCCCATAGGATCGAGGGAGGTTTGGCGTGGGGAGGAAGAAGGTGGATTCAGTGCTAACTAACATCAACTCGCTGGGGAAGTTGGAGGGTGCCTTGAAGATCAGTCTCCTAACAGAAGGATAAATCTTTTTTGGGGGCAGGGGTGCTGAATGAAGTAGCAGATTTTGGCTAGTCTACAATTCAGATTTAACTATTATGATATGCTATTATAATATTTGTAAAATACTCACATAAAAAATAATATATATTTAAGGCCTTTATTAACAGGTGCTTGCTGTTTGTTGACTTTTTTGGGGAAAAAAATCAAGGTGTAAACTTTTATTACAAATTAAAATGAGGCTTTTAAAAGTCTCAACTTGACCAGATATGAAACAATTTAAAAATTTTTAAAGGTGTATTGGAGGGGAAAAAATTTTTTTTTTTGGTTTTAAGAAAAACCAGGCTTTTTTTTTTTTTTTAACACATTTGTCATCACCAAAAAGTGATGTCTTTAGGTGAAAATAAAAACCCCATGCTGCATAGACAATGCAGATCTGTTTATCTGGTCAGTGGGGAAAAGCAAGCACTTACGGTCTTCAGCTCCAATCTTTTGCTCATTTCTTTGTTGGATGACTAAACCAGATGCTTGTAGCGATGGGAAGCTGGCATTTACTCAGCCCCGTCCTGCTCAGCCTTGCTAGCGGACGAATTCTCCACTGGTGGATCGGCTGCCTGTGTCTCTTTGCCATCTTGTGGTTGAGGGTTTTCTGGGTGTCTGCTTTTCCGTAATTGGAAGTTGCGGCGGTACCAAAGCTGAGCTGGCTGCTGACCTTGGGTCTCGTCTCCTTGCTCTTCCTTCTCTTCTTCATTGCCATCCTCTCTAGGCTGCCTTTAGCAAGGAGGACCCCTGCAGAATCTTTGTCTGTAACCTCGGTACTTAATATGTCTCACTGGTCTACCTTGTTCTCCTGCATCCTGCTTGCAGCACCTTCCATCACTTCCCCCTGCACAGGAGGCGCCGAGGACTGTGGTCTGCATCCACGAGGTCTCTGCTGGTACTGAAGTGGGAACCTCCGCCTGTGCTAGGGCCGGCGCTATGGGGCCCGGCCTTCAGGAGCACTCTCCCATCCCTTTTTTTCTCCCACTTTTACTGTTGTAATTCTGCTGGGAATTGCGCCCCTGCCACATGGAGAGTGTCTGTAATGGTTACCGCCCGCTGCATATTGACTGCCCTGTGCTGGAACTCCACTGGGGCCTGTCACGTTTGCTGCCTCGGCTCCCTTTCTCCTCCCACGACATCAGACCCCAGTCTCCCCTACTGCCTACACTGCGAAGGTATTTCCTGGGATTCTTCTTTATGGCAGTCTGGTGTACAAATACATCTTCCTCTGTGTCATTCCTGTTGATGAAACCACATCCGTTTCTTCCATTGAACCATTTGACTGTGTTGCCATGGGCTTCTTGTCCCCAGCGGGCAAGGTGCAGCCGATAGGAGGCCTCGTTCCCTGTGCCGCTGCCCGGGGTGCCGGGGTTGGTGCGTGCAGCGCCGCGGGCTGTGGTGATGGTGACTGGGTCCTGATGGTGACCTGGCCGGCAGCTGTGGCTCCGCCCAGGGTGTGAGGGTAACTAGGCCAGCTGCGGCGGGCTGCTCAGGGCTCTCTGGTGTCTGCTCTCTGCTCCCGCTACCGCTCGAACTCTAAAATAACATATGAAAAGATTTGGACTGAACTGTTTTGCTTAGGCTGGCAGGGTGGAGTGTACCAGGGGTTAACTTGACCCACACCTACAGAGATGCTCGATTGCCGGCCCTGACCCGTTCTGTTCTGATTTGCCAGCCACTCCCAGACTTGTGAGAAGTGGCAGTGACTAACCCGGTCATTCCATCACCGGGAACCTGGAAGTACTTACTTGCAGCATCACTTCCTCAGGGGTCAGACACTTATAAAAGGTCTTCAGATTTCTCCTAAACTTTCATCGTCAGACCGTCAGTTTGTTTAACAGTCAGACCTTAAATCAGTGATAACCAGCTCCTGCTTGTCCACTTGCCGACCTCCACAAACAAAAACAAAAAATGAATTTAGAGATGCTTTCTTCTCTTCATCTAATGTCCACATATTTCTTAAATGTTTTTATTTATTTTGAGAGAGAGAGAAGGTGTGTGCAAATAGGGGAGGGGCAGAGAGACAGGGAGAGAGAGAATCCCAAGCTGACATGCAAGCCCCAACTCACAAACTGCGAGATCATGACCTGAGCTGAAGTCAAGAGTCGGATGCTTAACTGATGAGCCACCCAGGTAGGTGCCTTAATGTCCACATATTTCTGCATACAGATACTACTGGGAAAGTAACAGTAAGGTAAAAAAATTTTTTTGCGTTATTAAATAATTGGAATTTTTCTTATTAGAAAAACAATAACATGTTTGTATAGTGAAGTATCATTATGGTACCGAAAGATATACAATGAAAAGGAATTTTTCCATCTTGTTTTTTCTTTTTGTAAACTTATAAATGGAACTCAGAGATATTTCTGGGCCAGATGAGAGTTGGTTCAAAAACTTTTGTGTGAATTAGAATATTATGAGGGAATATGATAATTAAGCTAGGAAAGAAACCCACCAATTGCATGTGATTTGCTAGTAGGCAGTTTTTAAAAGTTCAGTTTGGGGTGCATTTTGAGAATTGGAAGAAAGTAGGGAATGTGTATTTTGGAAAGGGAAGATTCTGTGGAGACCAGGGAAACAGGACGGACTTTAGGGAGAACTTGGGACACTGAGCATTGGATATAGAGATTAGGGTAGTGTAGCTTATGTCAGAGCAGAGAGAAGTGCACAGTCACTAAGCAGGAGTTTATTTGAGTCCTGAACTGGGCCAAACTTGTTTTCTCCAGAGATGCAACATGAAAGCTAAAAACAGTAGCTTGATTCAGATTGGGCAGAAAGATGGAAATAGGTAGTAAAGTCAAAGCAGACTTGGATTTAGTGACTTAGACTAGGGTAGTAAAAATAGAATTCCTGGAAAATATTGTTGAGGACTTTAAACCTAAACCTAGCCCACTGGATAACTTTTACACTGTTCTCCTACCTTTGAATATTCTCTGCCCTTAAATGCTCTTGAGCTGTAATAGAGTTCCATTTATGGACTTGACCCTTCTGTATGCCAGAGTATGCTGACCTAGGGAAAAAGGATTTCCACCAGAGAGAGAGAGAAAGAGAGGGAAGGTCTTCCCACTTTCTGTTCTGGTACAGATGGCACCAGTGAACCTGAGGTTATGCTTTTTTATCATGTAACTCTTTAGAAGAGGCCTCATAAAAATACTTGGCCTAGAATTTCACCAGGCAGAAATTCTCATTGGGAAGTAGTTGGTCTCTCTTCTTCCTATGTAACTTACCTCTTGCATGGTGGGTGGACCAGATCTCTGGGGGCAGTCCTTCACACCCCTACACTGGAATAAACTTTATCCCGTTGCTTAACAACTTAGCCTTCTGGCTTCTCCCTATACTTCCAGGAAGCATCTTTCTAAGACTTGCCTTTTTCATTCTCACAGAGTCCCCATTCCACTCTTGAATCTTAGCACAATACTTTCATGCTGTACTCCAGTGACCAATCTTAGTCCATTTCTCAGTTGAGATCTTTAGCTACAGGTGTAGAATTTAGCTCTACTAATGTAAGCAAGTGTAGTTAATCAGAAAGGAATTGGAAACTTAAAGAACTGACAGGACTGCTAGAGAACCAAGGTTAGAAACAGGCAGAAGCTGGGGGGAGTGGTAGGAGGCTGCGGGGAGGGCTGCAAACTGCATTACAGGAATGATCTGGTCGGGATGTTTCCACTGGGATGATGAACTCCACCTCCTTATTTGAACTCTGCAGGTAACTTGCTCAAGATTTCAGGCCCCTGGAGAACACATCTGATTGGCTGAGCCTATGCCATGCTAGGTATACCAGTGGCAAGAGGAGGGATTTAGTTGCAGGAACCCTCCAGAATCCCTGTGGCCTCCATAGTGGGAAGATAGGCACATGGATTTACAGTCTCGGCAAGACTATAAGGCAGAGGAAAGGAATTCTCCAAAAGGAAATTAGGAAGGGGAAACAGATGGGTGCTGGGCAGCTGAAAAGAAGTATCTTCTACATGCCCATTTTCAACATTAAAAAAAGTCATAATTTTCCACATCATAGTAGTTCACTTGTATGAGACAAATAATAGCAGGAATGTATTTAGTACTTTGCTAAATACAATTTACACTCTGATCCCTGCCCTTTACTTGCTGCCCCTTTAATGTTCACAACAGTATTGTGATGTGGGTAATCACTTGTGTGGACTTACCTGATAGCAGGTGTGAGAGCCAGGTGCAAACCCAAGTAGTCTGGTGCGGCACTGCCTCTATGCTATTTTAAAAATTACCATGAGTTAATACTTTTAGGTGAATATGGATTTTATTTTAGAGTATCTGTATATATTTTTAATCAGTGTTTCTCTCTCTCTCTGTTTCAGTACACATGCATGTTATATAATTTACTCAGAGTCAGGCAGTTTTTCAACTTCCCAAGGCTTCTTGGGCTGTACATTAGGAGTCACTGGCTGTCCTTGTAGTTAAATATGGCTCTTTCCCCACCATGGCTTCTAGTCTTCCCTACTGTGTGGCGGTTGGTGATGGACCTTGAATAATCTAAGGCAATCATGAAAGTCTTATTCCCTTTGCTAGGGATTGATTCAGAAATGGCATATTACCATTTTAGGCTGAAGGAAGTTTGCAGAAGCTTCTAAAAAAGACTTTTTCCTTGTCCTGTGCATGGGAAGACACTACCTCTCCATATGTGAATGTGAGGCTCTGAGCTGCTACAGCAGTCTTGTTATCAAACCCAAGGAGGAAACTAGCTCAAGAAGGTGGCAGAATTGAGGGAGTTGAAGAGGGGTGGAGCTAAAACTGCTAGGTTAAGCTGTCCCTGGATTTCATCCTACCCCTGGACTACCAGTTATGTGAGCCAGTAAGTTTCCTTACTTTTAAGCAGTTTGAGGTGTAATTTCTGTTCATTTAACAGCTAAAGTTATCCCAACTGATGTCATGATGCAGAATTACAATGAGAAGAGATAACAAGATCTTTCTGCTGGATGTTCAAAGTAAAATTATTAAGATACTATTAAATAGGCTAGTACCCTAACCTGGCAAGGTAGAGACTAACGTGAATCAGAGTTGAAAGGACCTGGACTTTAGTTTCTACTTTGCCATTAACTGTGTCACCAGATTTAAATTTCATTATCAGTAATGAAAAGGAGGTTGCCCTGGATACATTGTAATGCACTTTCCATCTCAAATATTCTCTAATTTTGGAACCCGTGAAAAAATATCTGGTTAAACTTAATTATGAATTAAGAAGATGTTTTTGGAAAGGCAGTGAGCCGTCTTAGATTTTTACTATGATCTGGTAGTGCCAAGACACTCAATTTCTACAACTTGTCTATAAGTAGCACTGGTGAAGTCTTTTAACAGTGTTATTAAAACCTTTTTCATTCTGAGGGCTTAAAACCAGAATGCTTTTTTTTCTTTTGGTTTAAGATTCTTCAGATTGTTCATATTCTCTCTCTCTATCTTTAACTTTTTTTTTTTTATTGTGGAATATATGTAGAAGTAGAATAGTATAATGAACTTATGATATTTTCATCTTCTCACCTCAGGAATTATCAACATTTTGATAGTCTTAAACCCAGTAGCTTATAAGTGCTCACATTTGACTCTTCTAGACAGATACTTTTTTCCACCTAAACTTTGGAGCTAAATTAGGCCTTCCTTGCTTTTAAGGTTTTAGTTGCCTGCCTGTGTTTATTTACTATTGTTCTTTTTGGCATCGAAAGAAGTTACAACACCGTGAAAACTTTATTTTAGCACTTATGAGCAAACAATTGTGCATATTTAGGCATTCATGTTTGTGCATGTCAAGGTAGGATGAGTCATACTGTACTAACAAAACCCCCAAATCTCAGTGTCTGAACACAACTTGTTGGTTTTGTTACTGGTTGTCTGGGGACTCTGTTGTGCCTCATCCTCCTCAGGGACCCATACTGAGGGAGCAGTTACTGTTTTTGTATGTTGGGAGCATTGTCACAGAAGGATAGAGAACAGAGTAAATGGTGCACTGTCTCTTTAAGCTTCTTTGTGGAATTAAGGCATGTCATTTCTGTTCACAAGTCATGGATCAAAGAAAGTCAAGGGGACAGAAAAGTGCAAATCTGCCATTGTCTGTGGCAGACAGAGAATTTCTCAGAGAATCAGAGAAATTTGGTGGATAGCACTAATGACTATCATAGCGTTGTGATAAATAAAAACTCTCATCTGCCTTTGAACTTTATCTGTTAACAGCTCAGGCTTCAAGACTTAGTTACCCTTTAAGACCAAGTGTTGGCAATGATATTAAAACTAACCTTATTGTATTCTTAACTGTTGCTTATTTTAAAGCTACTTTTAACCAGTTCTAAAACATCCTCAAAAGAGGAAATGGCAGTTTCTAGGTTGGATCCCTGGTTCATTCTGGAAGATAAGACTTTTCAGTTCTCTCAGGTGATCTAGTGTCGCAGGGAAGGAGCAGAATAATTGTAGCTTCTTTACTTTGTGTTAACAGAAGACCTTGCTCAGCCCTGGCCCTCCTCCTTTTTAAAGTAGCATTTTGGATTTGAATTCTGACATGGGTAAAATCCCAGGTCAGACCATTGGAATGTTTCAAGTGGGGTTCAGTATTCTAGATCAGTTCTCTTTGTTTGTGTCCTTTACTTTTGGAGGCTGGGATTGAAACAAATAGATTCTGACCATCCCGTATGAGTTATATCAGTCATAGCACCAGCCACATTTATATCATCTTCTGGAGGAAACTACCTAACCCTTACAACTATTGTTCATAGGTCCTCTTGGTTGATCATATTTTATACCCCTCAGAAATGTGTACCGGACCCAAGGCAGTCAGCTCACTAGTGGCTGCTGTGACGTGATCTGGCTTGAAAAGATAAGTGAGGCCCCCTAGCTCTTCTCTTTTTCCAAGAAGTTAACTTAAAGATTGAGACCGAGGCTCTGAGTCTAACACCATGCCTTGAGAGAGTAAAAGCCATGATCATCCATAGACCATCTGAGGAAGTCTGAGAGAATGGTGGTGGGGATAAAAGAGAGCAGACAGAGCTTGGGGATGAGAAGAATAGGAAGCCAGCTCCTGGAGTCCTGTGTCATCGTACAGTCCTTGAGGAACACTGCTAATTCCAACTGCTGGGGTCCTTGTGTTCTTCAGAGCTTTTGCATTTTTGCTTCCCTCTGTGAGTCCTGGCCCTATGTTCATTTCTGCCCTGCTTCACTTGGGATTTCTGGGTTTCTTGCATGCATTCTGTAGGATAGGATTCGTACTTGTTACAGAGATCCAGGTAAGAGTAGCTGAGAGATACTTATTTTTCAATGTCTAAATCTAGATGTAGATAGCTGGTGGCTGGTATCCATGATTTTCTGGATTCTTGGTTTTAGCTTTCTTTTTTTTTTTAATTTTTTTTTTTTAACATCTTTCATTTTTGAGAGTGAGAGAGACAGAGCATGAGTGGGGGAGGGGCAGAGAGAGAGGGAGACACGGAATCTGAAGCAGGCTTTAGGCTCTGAGTTGTCAACACAGAGCCCAGTGTGGGACTTGAACCTATGGACCGCGAGATGATGACCTGAGCTGAAGTGAGACGCTTAACCAGCTGAGCCACCCAGGCGCCCCATTGGTTTTAGCTTTCTTATCTGCCATCCTGGGGTGTATCTTCATCCTTATGGACTAAAATGGAGCTTGAGCCATCACACTTGTATTCCAATATGAAGGAGGAAGACCAGAAGAAAGAGTATTCTCCAGTCCTTTTAGATAACTCTAAAAGTTGCACACAAGACTTCGCTCCTATTTTATCAACTAGAACTTCACTGCAAAGGATGCTGGGAAGTATATCTTTATTCCAGCAGACCACATGTCTAGTAAAAATTGAGAGTCTGTAAGTGCAGAAAAAGGGGGCATGAATATTGAGTGACACTTCGTAGCCTGCTTTACGTATCTTGAAAACAAACTCTGTTGCTTGAGGCGGTCTCTGTGCTTTGGTATAAAGAGAGCCTAAATTTCCTCTCAGCATTTCCTTCTTTGATTTTATGCCCATTTGTATTTGAGTTTCTGCTCCAGTAATTGTTTCAGCCAAACTAAACAAAGATTTTCTTGTTTGTTCATTTATTAAACATTTTATTCATGTACTTCAAATATGGTTCTAGGTATTGAAAAGATACAAAAATGAAATAGTGTATAATTTCTTCCCTCAAGGAGCTCACGGTTTGGCAGAGGGAGGATGTGTAAGTAAGTGATAACAGTATAGTGTGATAAATGCAGTAATGAATGTACAGTTTACCTACTAGGATGACAGAGAAGAATGCTGGCTGTGTCTTCTACCTCTTTTCTTTCTTCAAGTCATAGGAAATGAAGACCCACGCCTGGCAGGGGCAGTGTCAGTCCAAATTCAGAGATTCTTTCTTATAAGAACTTCCCAATTCTACCCTATCAGTGGACAGAATAAAAGCTTTTTAAAAATAAATCTCCAGACTAATCACAGTAAAGAGCAATATACATATAACTGTATGTACAATGCTTTATGTCCTAGAAAATTCTTCTCATTACAAACCCCAGTTTCCAGATAATCCAGTTACCTAGTTTGATCAAAACCAAGTTTGGGGTGCCGGGGTGGTTCTGTCGGTTAAGCGTCCAACTTTGGCTCAGGTCATGATCTCACGGGTTTTGGGTTCAGGCCCTGCGTCAGGCTCTGTGCTCCCCGCTCAGAGCCTGGAGCCTGCTTTAGAATCTGTGTCTCCCTCTCTCTCTGCCCCTCCCCTGCTCATACTCAGTCTCTGTCTCGCAATAATAAATAAATGTTAAAAAAAAAAAAAAATACCAAGTTCTCCTTGGAAAATTTCTTTACGTGACCATCTTTTCATGGACTGACTTAACCAGTGGTGTTTTGTTTTACTTTAAATTCTTTTTTAATGTTTATTTTTGACAGGGGGGAGGGAGGGAGACGGAGACAATCTGAAGCAGGCTCCAGGCTTCGAGCTGTCAGCACAGAGCCCTACACAGGACAGGGCTCAAACCCACCAGCTATGAGATCATGACCTGAGCTGAAGTCTGACACTTAACCAACTGAGCCACCCAGGCATCCCTGTTTTACTTTAAATCTCATCCTCATTTACTCTTCTTATTGTGTGTCTTTAACAAATTGATCTTTGGGGCGCCTGGGTGGCTCAGTTGGTTAAGCATCTGACTTCGGCTCACTCAGGTCATGATCTCACAGTTGGTGAGTTTGAGCCCCGTGTTGGGCTCTGTGCTTGACAGCTCAGAGCCTGGAGTCTGCTTTGTATTCTGTGTCTCCCTCTCTGTCTCTGCTTCAACCCCCCCCTAGCACTCTGTCTCTCTCAAAAATAAATAAACAACAACAACAACAACAACAAAAAAAACTAAAAAGTTGATCTTTGGTATAGTAGTGCTTTAGGGGATATCTACATAATAAGCGTAGAGTGAAATGAATTTTTATACAAAAAAATTCATGTCAGTTAAAGTGCTGTCAGTTTATGCAGAATATATGGAATAAAATGAGATTAATAAAGCATTGCTCCTACAGCCCATCTCCTGGTATGTGGAAATAGCTTTGTTTTTCAGACCTCTTCTTTGAAATGGTGTTTTTATTTTACCTGGAGCCCATTACTACCATTGGGCCTCTTCTCTATTTGCTCTGTCAGATTTTGTGTTCATTGTATGAGTTGAAAGCATTTTATTTTCCATAGTAGATTATTGGATTAATTATAGCTCTTTTTTTTTTTTTTAAAGAGAGCGTGTGTGCTTGTGCTTGCTGGGGAGGGGCAGAGGGAGAGAGAATCTTAAGCAGGTTCAATTCTCAGTGTGGAGCCCAGTGAGGGAGGGGCTCAGTCCCACGTTCCTGGGATCAAGACCTGAGCTGAAATCTGGGGCACCTGGGTGGCTCAATCGGTTAAGTCTCCAACTTCAGCTCAGGTCATGATCTCACAGTTTGTGAGTTTGAGCCCCACATCGGGCTCTGGGCTGACAACTTGGAGCCTGGAGCCTGCTTCAGATTCTTTGTCTCCCTCTCTCTCTTTCTACCTCTCTCCCATTCATTCTCTCTGTCAAAAATAAATTAAAAAAAAAAAAAAAAAAAAAAGACCTGAGCTGAAACCAAGAGTCAGATGCTCAATCACCTGAGCCCCCCTTGCCGCCCCTATAGCCACCTACATTTTAATTTTAATTCTTTACTGTCTTGATATCATAATACTATTGGGACTGTCCCCCCTAAAAGTTTTCCTGTAGGAGAATTATAGTTGACCCTTGAACAATGGATTTGAACTGTGGGGGTCCACTTATGTGTGAATTTTCTTCAAAAAACACAGTACTGTAAATGTGTTTTCCTTAAGATTTTAACATTTTCTTTTTTCTAGCTTACATTGTTATAAGAATACAATATATAATACATGTACAAAATATGTGTTAATAGACTGTTTCTGTTATTGGTCCATAGTTAAGTGTTTGCGGAATCAAGTTATACGCTGATTTTTGACTGTGCAGGGGATGGTACCTCTAATTCCCATGCTGTTCAGGAGTCAACTGTATTTTCAAAAGTGGAGGGTAGGAAAGACAGATTATCAGAAGCATTTTGGAGAAAGCAGTGACTAGGAGACAAAGAGAATTATTTTTTTATACTGATTATGATGAGCTCTGTGCTTAGTATTAATTCCTTTAGATTCTTGGCTTTGAATGACATATGTTATAATAATGATATCCCAAATAATATTTAGTATTTTTTATGTTTAAAAGTGAAATTAGTTCCTAGGATTTGAATTGTCTTCCATGTACAATTGTTGTTTTTCAAAGACATAGAATATAGTTCTAAAAGTCTTTATTCTGAAACAAATGGAACATTGGTCACCTCAGTTCTGTTTTTTGGAGGTGTACTTTTACAGAATAATAGAGTATTAGAATTTCAGGGAATAGAGCAACTATATAATGTAAGTCCAGTGCAAAATGAAAATGTGGGGCCCTTACTAAAAAACTGTTCAGTACTTCAAGACAGTGATGGCAGAGCATTAAACCCAGTGCCAGGGCCCTTTTGGTGCCTGTGTGATGGCATAGGGCATGGGTCCATGAAACGCACTGCAAGGAACTCTGGGAATTCATTTAGTGCTGAGGCACCTGGATGGCTCAGTTGGTTAAGCATCTGACTCTTGGTTTCAGCTCAGGTCATGATCTCATGGTTTGTGAGTTTGAGCCCCACATCGGGTTCTGCACTGACAGTGTGTAGCCTGCTTGGGATTCTCTGTGCCTCTCCCACTCTGTCTCTTTCTTTCTCTCTCTCAAAACAAAACAAAAACCACTTTAAAATTATTATTATTCTCAGTGGTCATAAAAATACTGACAAGAATTGAAATAAATCCCAAAGAATTTTATCTGGAACTGTTTACTAATTCTCCATCCGACAAGGATTTTTGTTTTTAAAATCTATTTTGCCCTGGTGCAGAATTTGTTGGCTTAGATTTAAATTTCTTTGTTTTCTTATAAATTCTTTGAGAGCTCTAATGGGCCTTGAAAGGACCCACAGGAAGGGGAGTGAAAAGAAGCAAAGGGGCTTATAATCTACAATGTAGATTAACAAACTCTTTATAACTGAGAGTGGTGCTCGTGTCAGTGTGGCCGAAGTCCTGTTGCTCATAGGACACACGGAAGAATAGGCAGCATGTGTTTGTTGTGGAAAATCTGCTGTGTACATCCTTTGTCACTATAGTTTTAGCCATTAATCACAGTTTCTGTTTTGCTTTTGCAGGATCACGTTAATTGTGGCTGCTGATAGAAATAAATGGAAGCAACCAGCTATTTACGCATGATTCATGGTTAAATCACTTTAAAATGTGAATATTGACCCTGTGATAGCTACTTTTGGGGTGTATTTTTGTATGTTATTAGCTGACAAGATTTTGTGTGATGTATTTTGGTTTTGTGTGTGGTTTTTGTTTTGTTTTTGTTTTTGCTAAATCCCATTTATTTAGATACTTAAATAGATATTTATTAAGGCTTATATTCTCCCCAGGAAGAGTTATTTGGTGTTATCCTTGACTCCATAAACAGTTCAGAGAAAGTGACACATTAATGTTCTAAATACAAGTCTAAATAATACAGCTTAAACTTTAACTCACAGGGTCTTTTGGAGTAAATCATTTTCATTGTATGTTTTAACTCACAGACAATAAAATGAAAATAAGACCTGGTCTTCTAGCATTGTAGGCTCAGATGAATACAGTAGACAGCCAACTGAAGAGAACTTTTAGAAGAGTTTATGAGGAAACAAGCTTGTTCATAGCATGTGAGAATTAAGAACATGGTAAGGTTAAGGGATTGGTAATGTAAATAGCTATCATGTGGTAGTTCTGCCTCCACATAACAAATCAGTTCAGCTGATGAGCAACAAACAGTAAGAATAGACACGCTTCTAAGTGAAATAATTTTACTGTTTTGCTTTCTGTGTGAAGTTGCCCCCTAGAACACTAAATCCACTTTACTTAACCTTCAGTTTTCAACTGACTTTTACAACAGTCCAGTATCTATCTAATGAGGATTTGCTTCTCTGCAAGCTGAGACCTATGATGTGGATACTGGCCACCTCCTACACCATTAGGGTAAACCAAACAGGACGTATTCCTGTTTGAGAATGTTGCCCTTTGCAAAAAGGCTTTCGAATTTATTAAGTGCTTTAGAGATGACATTCAGTAATGTTGATGTGACAGACATTTATGGAATATGTGTGATGTAAAAGGCACAGTGGTGGACTGAGTGGGTGATAGAAAGATAAGCCATAATTCCCACTTTTAAGAGATTAGACATAAAAATAGCTGTAGTTAGAATCTAACAACTGTGATTCAGTGACTTAGTCATGGTTTGATAGTTATTAAGCACCTACCACTATGAATCAGGCACTGTGCTCGATGCTGCATTCAGAAGTGCCTTCAAGGACTCACCATCAAATGGGTGGACTTGGCATGCAAAAATACAACTGATGACATCAGTACAGGTGGTACAGAGGGGGAAGTCTGCGGAGGTGAGAACCCATTCTTTTGAGTCCCAGCAGTGCGTCAGCAGGCACAGCCATAGGTCCAGGGAATATGAGAGCTCTGCCTTCATGGACCTTTGGCCCGAATCTTGTGTGAGTTTGACAAGTGAGGACAAGCAGAGGCCATATGAAACAGTGGGAACAGCACGTGTGGAGACATGGAAGCGAGAGGCAGCAGGGCTTATTTGGGGAACTAGGAGTTGTTGGATGTGACTGAAGGGCAGGGCACCTGAAGAAGGTGCAGAGCAGAACTGAAGTGTGGTCGGGGTATGGTGGGCAGAATCCCAAAGGCTCTGCTTGAGATGCTGTTCTGGCTGGCTGCTGGCCCTTCTTTCCAGTCTCCTCCTCCTCCATGACGCTGTCTCAGAGAAGCCTCTCCTGATCACCCATTGTAAAGGACCTGCCTAGTCACCTACCAACACGCTCCTTCCTCTTTATTTATAGAGCATTCCTTATTAGCTGACACTTTTTGTTTATTTTTGCTTATTGTCTATATTCCAACACATCATTACATTCAATGAGAGCAGGAACCTGGTCTGTCCTGTTGATTGCTGTGTCCTCAGCACCTAGAACCTAGCATAAAGCTGGTATTTAACAAATGTTTGTGGAGCAAATGTAGGTATGGATTTTTTTACTATGAATTTTGTTGTATTGAAGACCTCAAAACAAAATTTTGTTTTGTGGGTTATGTCTATTAATATTTATGATATTGGGGCGCCTGGGTGGCTTGGTCGGTTAAGCGTCCGACTTCGGCTCAGGTCATGATCTCGCAGTCCGTGAGTTCGAGCCCCGCATTGGGCTCTGTGCTGACAGCTCAGAGCCTGGAGCCTGTTTCAGATTCTGTGTCTCCCTCTCTCTGTGACCCTCCCCCGTTCATGCTCTGTCTCTCTCTGTCTCAAAAATAAATAAACGTTTAAAAAAAAAAAAAATTTATGATATTAAAGATAAAAACCTAGACACTTCAAAAAACATTAATTCATTTAAAATAATAAGCCCATTACCTGTTAACATAAATACATTTTTATGAAAATAACTGCTTTCAAAACAAAATTAGTGAGGAATGTGTCCTTGTTTTATATTTGTGTAAATCTCATTGATGTCTGGCTTCTCATAGCTAGATTCTTGCATCTTCTTTTGCATTCCTTCTGTTGTGATATCACATGTCATGTATCCTCTGGAACTCAACTACTCATGACAGAACAAGAGGAAGCAGACAAATAATAACTTGGTTTACAAATAGTTTCGACCTTGCAGACTCCTTAAAAGGATGTTGAGGACCCTGGCGTTGGTTCCTGCTGCGACAGGTGGATGGTTTTGAATCTTTTTAGTGGCAGGAGTACATTTTCAGATATCTTCTACCAAGCTCCAGTGTATAAAACACATAAAGGTACATATGTATTGGAGGTTAGGGAGGAGGAGTTCCCTGGGGCCCTGCTTTTCCTTTCTCATTTCCTTGGCCTTGCTGCTGAATTGACCGTGGGTTTGATGCCTCCAGCGTGAGAATACTGTGTGTGAGAGAGTGAGGCAGGTGAGCATGCTGTGCAGATTTTGCACTCTACCATAGCGTAGCTTTCAGTGACTTCTTTCATGGCTCTTTATATCATAGCAGGCATCGGAATACTTGTATTAATATGTTATCGAGGCCATTTTCCTTTAAGTGTGTTATCATTGGTTTGTTTTCATAAAAAGATTTAATTGGGGTGCCTGGATGACTCGGTCAGTTTAGCATCCAACTCTTGATTTCAGCTCAGGACATGATCTCATGGTTCATGAGGTCTAGTCCTGCTGCTAGCCAGCGCTGAGCCTGCTGGAGATTCCCTATTGCCTTCCCTCTCAGCCCCTCCCCCGCTTGTGCTGTCTCAAAAACAAACAAGAACAAACACAGTTAAAAAAGATAAATGAAGGGGCGCCTGGGTGGCGCAGTCGGTTAAGCGTTCGACTTCGGCCAGGTCACGATCTCGCGGTCCGTGAGTTCGAGCCCTGCGTCAGGCTCTGGGCTGATGGCTCGGGGCCTGGAGCCTGTTTCCGATTCTGTGTCTCCCTCTCTCTCTGCCCCTCCCCCGTTCATGCTCTGTCTCTCTCTGTCCCAAAAATAAATAAAAAACGTTGAAAAAAGATAAATGAAAAGATGTAATTGCAAGGTGCCTGGGTGGCTCAATTGGGTAAGCCTTTGAGTTTTTTTTTTTTTTATTTTATTTTATTTTTTAATGTTTATTTATTTTTGAGAGAGAGAGACAGAGCGCAAGCAAGGGAAGGGCAGAGAGAGAGACGGAGACACAGAATCCAAAGCAGGCTTCAGGCTCTGAGCCGTCAGCACAGAGCCCAACGCAGGGCTCAAACTCATGAGCTGTGAGATCATGACCTGAGCTGAAGTCAGGCACTTAACGGACTGAGCCACCCAGGCTCCCAGGTAAGCCTCTGACTCTTGAACTTGACTTAGATCATGAGCTCAAGGTTTGTGAGATTGAGCCCTGCTTCGGGCTCCGCAGCCAAAAAAAAAAAAGCCTTCTTGGGATTCTCTTTCTCCCTCTCTCTCTGCTCCTCCCCCACTCTCTTGCTCTCTCACTCTCTCATTCTCTCTCTCAAATAAATAAAAAGATTTAATTGCAACCAGAGACTTAATTTTGTTTCAGAGGTTTACTTTTCCAGCTTTGTAAGAAAATTTAACTGAAATTTGCAGCAACCTTGTAGAAGTATTTATGTCATCAGACATCATCTAACTCAGGTTTTTTAGACTATTTTCTGTCTTTCATGTCTGAGAGTATGTAAAATAAAATATAGTCAAGGCCCAGTACATAACCAAGATGAAAGTAAGGAGCTAGAGGAAGTCTAATTCTAGTTGCCAAATAGAGGAAGAATTCTCACTGTCTGGAAAACGGAGTAGAAAGTAGCTAGCAGAGGACAGGAGGTTGGACGGTGCTGAAGCATTCTTACCTCTAGCTGATTTTAGTATGTTACTATTGTCTGTCTCAGGCAGCATTCTCAAGACAGTCTGTTTGTTACATGGAACCATTTCTAATTTTTTGTCTTGAAAAAGGGTCACAAGTTTCCTGTAAAGCTTCTGCTGTTGCATGTAAATCTTGTCTTTAAGTTTTATAGGTTCTGTCCTTAGGGAGTCTTCTTTGACATACAACATAAAGTGGCTGTGCTGGAACATTCATTCATTACATTATTACATTATTTATTACCTGCATCATTAAAAAAGATTGTTGTATATAATTATGACACAGTGTTTGTAATATAAGCTGTAGCTTTATTGTCTACCTTATAAGACACGGAAGGAAAAATTGAGTAATACAGAGAAAAGCAATGACAATAATTATAGGACTTAAAAGTATGGTCTTGGATTTGGAGCTAAATATTTTAAGGCATGATTTAATAACTCAGCTTCATACATGATTCTTCTTATGAAAAGAGAAAATCCTGTTTTAAGTAGTTATAAATAGGATAGTAGAGCTCCATAAAAGATAGAATGAAATATAATGGGACTAATTGCCTTCTAGATTAGGTTCAGCATTCGTAAGAACCGCCTAATAGTGATAATTAAATTCTAAATATCTTTAGAAATATAAAAGATAATGCACATTTAACCATTTTTTCAGTAAATATTTAAGTGCCTACTTTGATCCCAATCATAAGTTTATTTTTACTTTTCTAACATTTTTTTAAAAGTTCAAGTAATCTCTGCACCCATTGTGGGGCTTGAACCCACCACCCTGAGATCACGAGTCGCATACTTGGGGCACCTGGTAGAGCATGCGACTCTTGGTCTCAGGGTTGTGAGTTCAAGCCCTCCACTGGGCATGAAGCCTACTTAAAAAAAAAAAAAAAAAAAAAAAAGTCGTATGTTCTTCTGACTCAGCTAGCAGGCACCCTCATAAATTTATTTTTAAATTCCATTTATTTGAGTTTTAGTTTTTGAATAGGTAGTGTCATAACTTTTTGAGCATCATCTCCAATTATTGATATTAAAATGTGTTCCTATTTCATTGAGGTGTGTGGAGTCATATAATATTAACAGGTCTATAGATTGCTTGCCATCCTACTTCACATCAAGAGAAGAAAACTCATAGTTTCTTATGATTTTATGTTTAAAAAAATAATTGGTATAATCTTGTGTGGAAATACTAGGTGCCTTACCTTTGATCCTTCTACCTGACCAATTTCTTCTTTCTTACCATTGCTCTTACTGCCTTCTGTGATACAGGTCAGTTTTACTTATGTTTTTTTGTTTGCTGTCTGTGCACCTCTCCTTCCACATAGAGTTTTTGAATGCATTAATCTTTGTTTAGTTTACTGATATAAGCCAAGTGCGTAGAACAGTGTTTGGCAGATATTTGTTAATTGAATGAATTATTTTTCCTTTGGCTTTTAGAAGTAGAGACACATTTCTTCTAGGGAAAAATACTCAGGTAGCAGACTATTCAAATATTTAGAGGCTTTAGTTTCTGGAAATGTGGCAGACTACAGATTTTTTTAAAAAGAGTTTCCCTTTGTGTAAGATTAAAAATACTGGACCAGATATTCAAAATAGTTTTTAAAATGCATAGTTGAGCTGACAAACAGGTAAGGAAACGCCTCAGTGGTCAAAAACAAGAAATCTTGAATCCAGAGAAGTAGACTAATGTTGACACTGGCTGCTATGCTGGGGCTTCTGGTATCTGTCAATCCCTGGAAGCCTAGAGCTTTGAATTTTGCAGGGTGACAATGGGGTACTAGGTAGAGTGTAGGGATCAAGCAAGATGAGAAGATGCACAGTCTGTGTATAAAGCTGAAACTCCATGAAAGGTGTTGGTGGGTAACTTGGAAAAAAAATTAGACTTGTCCCACAGTGAGGGGTGGGCAAGTAGGAATAGGGGAAGGAGGGTTACTTGTCTCAGCCTGTCTTTCATCGGAGAGGGGAGTCTTCCTTGAGAAATGGTAACTGCAAGTCCACTCTCACTGGGTTTGGACTTGGAGATCCTACTGCTTGAATGGAGCAAAAAAACAAAAACAAAAATCCAAGCCACAATAAAAAAAAAAAGGGATACTTGACCACAGTTAAAAAAAAAAAAAAAAAGCTACCTAGGAATAAATATAAAAAGAGGTGACAAGTTATATAGAAAGTTATAAAAGTTACATTAGAAGACCTAAATAAATTTGGGGGCCAGCTATGTTCATAGGGATAAAAACTATGTGTTGTAAACATATCAATTAATCTGTCATTAATGTATAAATTCATTGCTATTTCAATAAAAACCCTGCAGGGTATAGCTTTATTTGTTTTTGTGGGACTTGACAGATTAATTCTAAAATTTATTTGGAAAAGCAAACTACCAGGAATAGCCAAGATATTTTCTGAAGACCACTTGTCTTGCTAGATTTTAAGACTACTGTGAAACTATAGTAATTGAGATCATGTAGTAATAGGGCAAGGATAGACACTAGGGAATGGAGGAAAATTGAGGTGAAATACAGAACTGTACATACTTGGAAATCTGATACATAATGGAGCTAGTGTTACAAATCAAATAAGGAAATGGAATACTCTGTAAGTGGTGTTGGTATTATTTATCCACATTGGGGGAAAAAAAAAGATTTCAACCTCACACCATATTCAAAAAAACTAATTCCAGATGGATTAAAAATGTAATTGTGAAATGATAAACGTAAGCTTTCAGAATAAAATATTAGAGAATTTTATGACCTCAGACTTTCTTAAGAAGATGCTAAAAGCAAAACAGTTGCAGGAAAAGTTTAATAAATGTGGCTGTATTAAAATTACGATCTTTTATTTCTTCTTTACAACAGAGTGTAGAGACTAGTCACAAGTACAGAAGTAGAAGATATTTTTTGAAGAGATTTCTAATACGTACAATTGACAAATTTTTATCACAGTGATATACACACGTATGTATATATATCCACACACATATATGACAATGAGAAAGGTAAATGGACAATAGAAAAGAAAAGCCATTTCGTAGAAGAAAAATGTTAGGCATTAAATATTTGTCAACCAGGAAATGCACAGGAAAACTATATCGAATATAAAACTTGGACAATACCAGGTATGCCACTGCAGTGCTCTGTGGCAGAAGTCAACAAACTGTAAAGCTCCAGATAGTAAATATTTTAGGCTTTGCAGGCCATACAGTCTTTGTTGCAGTTCCTCAGCTTCGGTGTTATAGTGCAAAAGCATCCATAAACCATTCATAAAGAAATAGAATGGGTGTGGTTGTGTTCGCATAAAATTTTGTTTATAAAAATAGCAATTTGCCAATCCTCTGCTCTATGGCACCAAAGAAAAGTTAGCTATTAATACAGCAATGTGGACAAATCGTAAAAACGTGGTGGAGTAAAAAGGTAGCAAAAGACTATTCTATTATGATTCCATTTCTGTAAACTCTGGAGGTAGATGATAAAGGCTACAGATTTATGGGTTTTATCATGATTACTGGGACTTGGCTGATTTTGAATTCCGGTCTTTAGAAATTCTGTGTGACTTTGGCCAAATTACCCAACCTTTTAAAGTGTCTGTTTTCTTATCTGTAAGGTGAAGAGCATAACAGTACCTAGCTCACTGCTCAGTGGGAGGCTTATGTAACATAGTGCCTCTGAGAGTGCTTAGCTCTCAGTAAGTGCAGTAGCCTTTGCTGTGCTTTCATTCTCCTTCTTTAACTTCTCTACCCCCATTAAAGGAAGGAGTAGTCTTTCTAGCTTTAGGAACTGTAGATTTTTTTTTTTTTTTTTATCCGTAGCTTTCCACTACATATGGCTAATGGGATTAGTAGTAAGGTTTGAGTAGTGTTTCATTTCTTTTACTTAGCACAGTTTAGGAGACCCTCTGGTGTTTTTTAGTGTCATGTTTAAATCACCAAACTCCCTGCAGCTTGCTAAATATTGACAAAAACAGCTTCCAGTGTCACTTAACCTTCCTCTGTAGCATTTTGTCTTGTGGAGAACTCCTTTCTGAGAACTTGGTTCTTTTTTGGTTCTATGTGTCACTCTCCAGATTCTTCTTTGACCTCTTAGACCTTCCGGTTCTCTAAATGTGGATGTTCTGCTTACTCCTAAAACATGACTCTTGAGCTTCCTCAGCTGAAACATGAAGGTAAAACCCACTTGAAAGGTTTGTTGTTAGTCTAAAATTTTCTCATGCACAGTCATCTATAGAGGAACCTTCTACCCATAGATTCTTTTATGCTGAGGTGGAGTCTTGTATGAAGACAGACAGAACTAATGAGTTCTATTAGTATAGAACTCTCTTCTATTTGAGAGTAGCAGGGATACATGGATGTAATGTACATGGCACATCGCAGGCAGTCTGACAGTTTTCCGCTCAGTCTTTTGTCTATGGCTGCTATTCTCTGTGCCTTCTGTCTGACCACCTGGAATCCTTTATCACAGGTATTCATGGTGACTGTGTCCTCCCTAAGGACAGTGACATTGTCTAACTCTTTGCTCTCCCAGGGTCTAATAAAATGTGTGGCATATAGTAAGTGTGCATTATTAAATTGAAGTTAAGTGAATGAGTGTATTCATGCCTTGATTTTGTTCACAAAATGCTAATGTTTGCAGTATTTGGCCTGCCACAGTGGAATGTTAAATCCATTCGTAATTCTAACTTAGCTTTGAGCTATCTAGAACAAGCTTAAAAGTTATTTTTTTTTTGTATTTCAAAAAATTCTAAATATATAAAAGAAATAGTAAAATGAATCTCCTTAAACCTGTATCCATCTTCCATATTCAACTAAGGTTAAGATTTGCCACATGTGCTTTACTTCTCAATCCCTGCTACTCCTGACCCCCAAGCCCAAGTATTTTAAAGTAATTCAAGACATCATGTCATTTTACCTGTAACATTCTTCAGTATGGATCTTTAATAATGAGAATGTTCTCAAATCTAGCCTTATTGCTGTTGTTACTCCTGATAAAACTAACATGAATTCCCTAATGTCATCTAATACCCAGTCAGATTTCCCCAGTGGTCTTTAAAATGTCTGAGTTGGTTTGTAGAGTCGAAAGTCAAACAAATCCACACGTTACGATTGGTCTTTGTGAAAAAACTCTTCTGTGGAGAAATAAAACGATACCTAATTTTTATTATTTCTCTCTCCTTCTCCTTTGCTCTTTTTAAAATAACTTCCCTCCAGATTAAGGTTCTTTATCATAAAACCATAAACTTTGCTGCATCAGGTAACTCTTTCATCTTCTCCTTTAAGACTACTTTGCTGTTCTTTTTTTGGTAATCAAGCACTTCATGTATATAGGGCAGTACTACAGTTAACAGCACAGCAAAATGCAAAACTGAAAGTTATAGTTAAATTTAACTGTTCTCTGCAGTGGTGTTAGGACTTCTCATTAAAGCTGTAAAATTATTTTATATTCATTAAAAAGTATATGCTCTCGAGGCACCAGGGTGGCTCATTTGGTTAAGCGTCTGACTTCGGCTCAGGTCGTGATCTCACCATTCGTGAGTTTGAGCCCCGCGTTGGGCTCTGAGCTGACAGCTGGGAGCCTGGAGCCTGCTTCAGATTCTGTCTCCCTTTCTCTCTGCCCCTCCCCCGTTCACGCTCTGTCTCTCTCTGTCTCTTAAAACTGAATAAAAGTTGGGCGCCTGGGTGGTTTGGTCGGTTAAGCGTCCGACTTCGGCTCAGGTCATGATCTCACGGTCCGTGAGTTTGAGCCCTGCGTCGGGCTCTGTGCTGACGGCTCAGAGCCTGGAGCCTGTTTCAGATTCTGTGTCTCCCTCTCTCTCTGCTCCTCCCCTGTTCATGCTCTGTCTCTCTCTGTCTCGAAAATAAATAAACGTTAAAAAAAAAAATTAAAAAAAACTGAATAAAAGTTAAAAAATTTTTAAATAAAAAAATAAAAAGTATATGCTCTTTGATAATGTTTAAATGTATCTTAACTATTTTAATTATTTTTGAATTTATAGTTATAAGAAGGAAGCTAAATCCAGGCTGGAACATAGTAGGTATGTTTGAAAAACCCTGGTCATGTGTGAACTTAATTCTTAAATTCTCTAAAGCTAAAGTAGAGAAATGTCATCTGCAAAAAAAACCTATCTTAGTTACATTTTTATTAGTGATAAAAACATGTGCAACTGTGGAGTGTTAAGTAGGAAGCAAAGAGAACCCTAGTGTTCAGAGGTTTTAGCAGAATTGGGAGAATTCAGTGGAACTGAAAAAAATAATGCAGAAGAAGTGTTTTGAGCTATTGATGTGAATATAGCAGGATTCTTTCAGGGATTTTTTTTTCCAGTAATTTTCCTGTTAACTTTCTACTACATTCTTAAATGTAAACATACTGATCTCAGAGGTTGTTGTCTTGTTTTGTTTTGTTTCTTGGTTCTGAGATCAGGAAGCAAATCCTATTATCTGCCCCCAAAGGACTGAAAAAAATCCCAAGAAAAGGCACTTGGGATGCTAGGGCCTAGTATGGATCTCAGCTAGTGTCAGTGCAGAAGCCATCTGAGACTGGGGGAAAACCACATTGAGGGAGTGAGGTGGGGAATAGCTATTCACAGAAGCACAAGGCAGGGGGCCAGAAAGTTGAATAAAATCAGCAGCAGAGAATGCAGAACAACCACTAACGTTGTAAGCTAAGAAACAAATTTAAGTGGCATTAGAGAGAAACCAAATAAGTGAGAAATCAAATTAGGAAAAAAAACCCACCCAAAAACGAATGTACCAAATTGCTGACTAGGTAAGGAAAGAAAATGAAGGGTATGTTTTGCATTGTGTGGTACTTGTGGTAAGTCATGACCACTAGATTATCGTCTTTCTGTAACAGGCCAATAAGTACACAAGGACTTTGTTGTTGTTTTCTTGTGTTCCTTTTCACGTGTTTACCTAAATATTTTAGACCATTATCTTGCACCAAAATCTAAAATCTACCTTCATTCCAAACTTGTGTTTTCATCTGGTCTGTTGAGCAAATTTAAAAAATTTTAGATCTGAAAAGGTCACTTAAGTTAGTAACGTCACACAGTGTTTTGGATGAAGTAGTTCTGAAAAGAACCTTCCTGTTTGCAGTTGTAAGAGACAGCTAAGTTTTATCTGAAGGTACCGCTGTCCTGTGATATTTTTGCTTCTCAGATGATCCAGTTGTGGAAGCAGAAAACTGTGGCACCAGCTCTGGGGAATGCATGGAGAAGGAAAAATAGGGAAAAGGGAATGACAACAGAGATTTCCATTTAGTCTGCAAATTGTTTTTGGTGTTTCTCATCCCTAGCCCGAGCCAAGAGACTGTGGGATTGTTTTGTTATCCAAACTGGCGGTAGCAGTGCTGGTGGCACTAGCATAGTAGCGGTCTGCGCTCTCCAAGTGTGGTTGGCCTGTGTCTGTCGAATTCTTTATCCACTCTGGTTGGCCACCTCATAAAGTGTACATGTTGCCTTTGTAGTTTTTCTTGGTCTGTGGGCCAGCAGTTGTCTGTGGTTAACATTTGAGAATCTCTGTTTCAAATCTGAGGGATAAAAGATTTTTTTAATAAAAAATTAAAAACAGAGAAAAGTACAGTAGCACAATCTGCCTTATCTTCACCCTTTCCCCCTGTTTTCTTCTGTGTCAGTTAGCCTAGCCGTAGGTTTGGTTGCATTTAAAAGATCCCTGCAACCTTTCTTCCCCCTGGAAAAGGTGCTTTAAAAGGGACTTTTTTCCTCTCTGGCTGTGGCAGTTGTTTGGTTCAAGGACCGGACATCTCACTTCTGCTTTCCAGTCCTTACCTCGTAGCTTTCTTTTTTTCTCAAGGTCATCATCTCACAGTTGCAGCTCCATCCTTCACGTCCCTATTCCAGGCAGGAGAATGAATGAAGGAGTAAGGGCAAAGGGTCCCTGTCCCCGTAAAGTCCTCATCCTTTCAGTATCTTTCCCATAGTCCCACCCAGTGATTGCTGATTTTATCTTGTTGGCTACCTTCAGCTTGCTGGCAGGCCGAGAGAGGTAAATTGCCACTGTTATTAATACAGCAGTTTGATGTATAAGACGGAGGAAGAAAATTGGTATTTGGTGAGAAACTAGCAGTCTGCCACAATTTAGATCTTTTGTATAAAAAAAGTTCCAGTATTATTGAAGCCCTTCCTTCCCTCCTCAGAAATACCCATAATGTGAATTTGGCATATTGTATTCCTTCATGTTATGCTGTTTTTACAATATATGTTTGTGTCCATGGGATGTTTTATTTTAATATGCTTTAAAACTGTGTATAAATGGAACGTACTATACATACATTGCTTTTTTTATTCAACAGTGTTTACCAATATTGATGCACATGGTTCTAGTTTAATTTTAATTGCTATATATTATTCTGTCACAGTTTATTCATTCTCCTCTTGCTGTACATCTAGGCTGTTACCCCCCCCGCTTATAAACCATGCTGTAGTCTTTGTAGTCTTTGTTCATGTCTCCTTGTAAGTATGTGAGAGAGAGTTTCTCCCGGGTATATACCTGAAGTGGAATTACTGAATAATGGGGTAGTGTTTTCTTCATCTATTCTGGATAATGCCGGACTGCTCTCCAAAGTGGCTGTGCCAAATTACACTTGGAACAACATTGTATGAGTGTCCCATTTATTCCTTATTAACATTTGTGTTTTGCCAGTTTGATGAGGTCACATTCATTTCTCTGAATACTATTGAAGTTGAGCATATTTTCATGTTCATTGGCTTTTTATGGTTCCTTACCTGTGATTTACCCATTACCATGGCAATTTTCATTCCACCTTGTTGCTTGTTTTAAGTTGAAGGGTTTTTTTTTTAAGTTTATTTATTTTTATGTATTAAAAAAAATTTTTTTTAAGTGTTTTTATTTTGAGGCGGCGGGGGGGGAGGGAGAGAGAATCCCAAGCAGGCTCCACGCTATCAGCACAGAGCCCAGTGTGGGGCTCGATCACATGAACTGTGAGATCATGACCCGAGCTGAGATCAAGAGTTGGATGCTTAAGCAATTGAGCCACCCAGGTGCCCCTGTTTATTTATTTATTTGAGAGAGAGAGAGAGAGAATGAATGAATCCCAAGCAGGCTCCATGCTGTCAGCAGAGAGCCCACATGGGGCTCTGTCTCCTGAATTAATGAGATCATGATCTGAGCCTAAACCAAGAGTTGGACTCTTAACTGACTGGAGCCACCCAGGTGCCCTGGAGAAATTATTAATACATTCTGATATTAATCTTTTCTTATAATTTCTTTTGTGGATATTTCCCCCCTAGTCTTTGGTTTATCATTTAACTGTCTATGATAATGTCTTTGGTTATATTTAAAAAATTAATTTTCATGTAGTAGAAATTACTCACTTTTTCCTTTTATGGTTTGTGCTTTTGGGGATTATTTAAGAAATTCTTCATACCCAAAGATACAAAGATACTTGCTTATATTTTATTTAAAAATTTTAGAACTGTATATCCTCAAATCTTTAATTCACCTAGAATTAGGGGTTTTTTTAATGATGTGAGGTGGGAGTTTTATTTTTACACGTGGATGAACATTTATTAAACAGTCTATCTTTTTCACACCGGTGTATAGTGACACCTGTCATGTATCAAGTTTGTATGATCATTTGGGTCTGATTCTGCACTCTTCATTCTCTTCTATGGTCCTTTAATCTGTCTCTGCCCATGTATCACACTGACTTAATTACTGCAGCTTGATATATGGTAGAGTTCTCTCATCCTGTTCAAACTTTTATTTGCTTCCATGGCTTTGCTCTCCCATGTGATTTTACCCTGCTTTTAAAGTTCTGTATATAAAAAAAATTGTATTGAGATTTTGATTGGAACTGTATTAAATGTATAGATTAATATTGAGAGGATTTATTTCTTTAATAAACCATCCATATTTGAACATGCTATTTTTATTTTTTAAAGGGACTTTCTAAGCAATTTTCTAGTTATTATCGGCAAAAATAGTTTATTGGATTTTGCATGTTGAACTTGTATCCAGCAGGCTTGCCAAAAGTTCTCATTAGTTCTAAATGTCTTTATTTGCTTGGATTTCTCTATCATTTCTCTCTCTCTGTCTCTGTTTTTTTCTTCTGCTTTCCAATTCTTAAATCTTCTGTTTCATATTCTTGTTTTACTCTTCTGGGTATGACTTCTAGTATGTCGTTGAGAGGAAGAAGTGATAGAAGACATTTTTATCCTTTTACTAACTTTAAAGAGAATGCTTCCAGGACTTTACCAGTAACTGTTTTGTTTACTGTAGATTTGGGGCAGATATCCTTTATCAGGTTAACAAAGTGTATTCTTCATTTCAGTCTCCTGGGATTTCTTTTGTTTGTTTTACATACCATGAATGGGTACTAGGTTGTACTATTTCACGTAAAATGTAAGTCCCTTGCAACTATGTAGTTCCACTTACTCCCACCTCTATTGTTTGCTCTAATTTTTGCATATATTACATCTTCATACTTACAGATCTGGTGTCACTTCCCTTCTGCCTGAAGAACTTCCTTTATATCATTGCATGTAGTACAGGTCTGCAAGAGACGAGTTGTTTTGGCTTCTCTTTACCTGAAAATTGTTTTGCGTAATGAGGAGTCAACTGTTATTTTTTCCTCTGTATATAATACGTCTTTTTCCTCTGGCTGCTTTCAGGATTTTCTCTGTATCTTTAGTGTTCAGCACTTTTTTTTTTTTTATTATAAGGTTGTTGTTTTTTTTTTTTAAGTTTATTCACTTATTTTGAGAGAAAAAGAGAGAGTATGAGTGAGGGAGAAGCAGAGAGGGAGGGAAAGAGGGAGAGAGAGAATCCCAGGCAGGCTCCACGCTGTCAGTACAGAGCCCGACTCAGGGCTTGAACCCACGAAACCACCCAGGTGCCCCTAGTGTTCAGCACTTTGAATATGATGTGCTGTAGTTGGGATTTTCCATGTATTTATCTTGCTTAGGGTTCACTGGACTTAGATTTGAAATTTTATGTTTTCTCCAAATTGTGTACATTTTCAGCTGTTATTTTTGCATATACTTTTCTGTATAATTTTCTATAGGATTTTTGTATAATCTCCTTTTGCAACTCTGATTTCATATATACTAAACTCTGTGATATTGTACCATAACTCACTGAAGCTCTGTTCACTAAAAGATTGTTCTTTCCTCTCAGATCTTCAGATTGGATCAGATTGGATACTTGCTTTTTTTTTTTTTTTTTAGAGAGAGACTGGGCAGTGGAGTGGCAGAGAAGGGTGGGGGGGGGCGGAGAGAATCCTAAGCAGGCTCTTTGTTGTCAGTGCAGAGCCCAGTGTGGGGCCCGATCCCACAAACAGTGAGATCATGAACTGATCAGGAGTCAGACACTTCACCAACTGAGCCATCCACGTACCCCAGATACTTGCTTTTTGATGTATCTTTAAATTGACCGATCCTTTACAAGCATACCTCATTTTATTGCACTTTGCAGGTGCTGTGTTTTACACACTGAAGGTCTGTGGCAGCCCCGTGTTGAACAAGTGTATTTACACCATTTTCCAGTGGCATCTGTTCACTTTGCGTCTCTGGGTCATATTTTGGTAATTCTTAAAGTATTTCAAACTTTTTCGTTATATTATTATGTTTGTTATGGTGACCTTGAATTAGTGAGCTTTGATGTTCCGGGGTGCCATAAACTGTACTCATGGAAGACAGTGAACTCAGTTGGTAAATGTGTGTGTTCTGACTGCTTCACCTCTCTCCCTTTCTGCGGGCCTCCCTATTCACCAAGACACAAAAGAAATTAAGTTAGGACAATTTTAACACTACAGTGGCCTCTCAGTGTTCAAGTAAAAGGAAGCGTCACCTGTCTCTTACTTTAAATCAAAAGCTAGAAATGATTAAGCTTAGTGAGGAAGACATGTTGAAAACTGAGATAGGCTGAAAGCTAGGTGTATTCCACCAAACAGCCAAGTTGTGAATGCAAAGGCAGAGTCCTTGAAGGAAATTAAAAGTGCAACTCCAGTGGAGAATGAGAAGAAAGCCAAACACCCTTATTGCTGATACAGAGGAAGTTTTAGTGGTATGAATATTATGTCAGGCCAGCCACAACATTCCCTTAAGTTGGAGCCTAATCCAGAGCAAGACCCTAACTCTCTTCAGTTCTGTGAAGGCTGAGAGAGGTAGGGAAGCTGCAGAAGAAAAGTTTGAGGCTGGCAGAGGTTCATGAGGTTTAAGGAAATAAGCCATCTCTACAAAAGTACAAGGTGAAGCAGCAGGTACTGGTGTAGAAGCTGCAGCAGTTGATCCAGAAGATGTAGCGAAGCTAATGAAGGTGGCCACACCAAACAACCGATTTTCAGTGTAGATGAGACAGCCTTCTATTGAATGAGAATGCCATCTAGGAATTTTATAGCTAGAGAGAAGTCAGTGCCTGGTTTCAAAGCTTCAAAGGACAGCCTGACTACCTTATTGGGGGCTGACACAGCTGGTGACTTTAAGTTGAAACCAGTGTTCATTGACCATTCTGAAAATTCTAGGGCCGTTAAGAATTATGCTGAATCTGCCTGTGCTCTAGAAATGGAACAACAAAGCTTGGATGACAGCACATCTGTTTACAGCATGGTTTACTGAATATTTTAAGCCCACTGCTGAGACCTACTGCTCAGGAAAAAAAAACCTTTCAAAATATTACTGCTCATTGACAATGCGCTGGTCACCCAAGAGCTCTGATGGAGATGTACAATGAGATTAATGTTGTTTTCATGTCTGCGACCACAACATCCATTTTTAGCTCATGGATCAAAGAATATTTTTTTACTTCTAAGTCTAATTATTTAAGAAATACGTTTTGGGGCACCTCGCTGACTCAGTCGGTTAAGCATCTTGACTCTTTCTGCTCAGGTCATGATCTCTGGGTTCGTGAGATTGAGCCCTGTGTTGGGCTCTGTGCTGAGGGTGTGGAGCCTGCTTGGGATACAGAATGTTTTAAATGTGTTTTTGTGATGTATAATTCTGTTTTCTCCTAAAGAGCGTTGATTCTTTCTTGTTCTAGCAGGCTGGCTGGACTTAAATTCCAAACTCTGTTTCTCCTGCATTGGGCAGTACACCTGATATCTTGCTCAGTTCTTTCATCCATTTTAGCTGTTGCTCTTTTGGGAGACCTCTGGAGTCTCCTGTGTTGTGTGTTCAGGGCTCAGCTAAGGATTGTGGCGGAGTTTACATATATTAACATATCTAAGATTTTCTTCCTCACTTTCCAATTGCTCTACTAGCCCCAGACTTCATTAGTTGTTGCCGAGAGCCAGTGAATGACTGTCCTCTAGTTTGACCTACTCTACGCTATGCAGGCTGGTATCTGCCCGTAGGCAAGTAGCAATATAAAGGCAAATCTCAGTTCTCCTATTTCAAGGATTGGCTTCTCTTTTCTGTCTTTTGGTTGCTATCCAGTGCTTCTCTAATTGCTTTAATTTCTTTTTTTAAATGTTTTTATTTGAATTACAGTTAGTTAACATACAGTGTAATATTAGTGTTACGTATACAATATAGTGATTCAACGCTTCTATACAACACGGGGTGCTCATCACAAGTGCAGTCCTTAATCCCCATAACTTATTTAACCTATCCAGTGCTTTTCAATAGTGGTTTTTACATTTTGGCCAGAGTTTATAATTGTTGTTTGTGGGAAGGTTAGTCCAGTATAAGCTATTTCACCTTTCTGTGTGTCTTTCATGCTTTCATTTTTTTTAAAGACTTTTTTAAGATCAGTTTTAGGTTTACAATAAAATTGAGGGGAAGGTATAGAGATTTCCCATATGCCTCCTGCCTTCACATGCTCATAGCTCCCCTGTTATCAGCATTACTCACCATAGTGGTACATGTTTTCGCCAAGGATAAACTTGCACTGACATATCATAACCACCCTAAGAGTTCACTTTTCGTGGTATACACTGTATGGGTTTGAACCAATGTATAAGGACATTATGTACAATAGACAGTATTTTCACTGCCTAAAAATCCTCTCTGATCTGCCTATCTCAACCCCCACCCCTGCAACCATCGATCTTTTTTTGTCTCCATAGTTTTGCTTTTTCTAGAATGTTATATAGTTGAGATCATACAGTACGTGATTGGTTTCTTTCACTTGGCAATATACATTTAAGATTCCTTCATGCCTTTTCATGGCTTGATAGCTCATATATATATATATATATATATATATATATATATGTATATATATGTATATGTATACGTGGGTATATATATACACACACACACATATGTGAGTGTGTATATGTATGTGTGTATATATATGTGTGTGTGTGTATATATATATTATATATATTATATATATATAGTTTATTTTGAGAGAGAGCACGTGCATGCAAGGTAAGGGCAGAGAGAGGAGAGACAGAGAATCCCTGACACAGGGCTTGATCCCATGAACCGTGAGTTCGTGACCTGAGCCAAAATCAAGAATTGGGTGCTTAACCGGCAGCCACCCAGTTGCCCCTCCTGTTTTATTTTTAATTGATTGATATTCTTTCTTTCAACTTTGGTTTTTAAGTTGTACATTCTGTTTTTACTTTACTAATTGTTACCTTTAAATTTTCAATAATGTTTAATCTTAAAACGTCTAAAATTAATCACCTATCTTTATCCTGTACCTGAACATAACAACCTTAAAATGCTTTAATTTTAGCTACCTTTTTGCTTACACAGTATTGCTTTCTGGTTTTTCATTTATTTAACAAATGATGATTGAACTCTTATGTGCTAGGTATTATTCCAGATGTTTTAGTAAAATCATTAAACAGAATTTCTACCCTCATGAAGTTTGTGACATAAGTAATAAATTAATATATATTTTGCTGTAAATTAGTGTTTGGTGCTAGAATGGAAAGTAGAGCCTAAATGTCCATCAACTGATGAATGGATAAAGAAATTGTGGTTTATATACCCAATGGAGTACTATGTGGCAATGAGAAAGAATGAAATATGGCCCTTTGTAGCAACGTGGATGGAACTGGAGAGTGTGATGCTAAGTGAAATAAGCCATACAGAGAAAGACAGATACCATTTGGTTTCACTCTTATGTGGATCCTGAGAAACTTAACAGAAACCCATGGGGGAGGGGAAGGAAAAAAAAAAAAAAAAGGTTAGAGTGGGAGAGAGCCAAAGCATGAGAGACTCTTAAAAACTGAGAACAAACTGAGGGTTGATGGGAGGTGGGAGGGAGGGCGGAGTGGGGGATGGGTATTGAGGAGGGCACCTTTTGGGATGAGCACTGGGTGTTGTATGGAAACCAATTTGACAATAAATTTCATATATTAAAAAAAAAAAGAATGGAAAGTAAAACATTAGAAAAGGATAAAGAATGACATTGGGGCAGAAATGCTTTATCGCATATTCCTTTCTGCTGTCTTCAGACATTTTATAAGATTTTTAGGGCTCAGGTGTGAAGAAGTAATTATCATGCTGGAGGAGCTTGCAGGCTAATGAGAGAGTCCCAGGAAGAAGACACAGATACGGGACCCACTGGCACACCAGGGGTGAATCTTTACACTTGGCAAATTTCCCAAGGAGGGTGTGTGGACTGACAGTCAGCCTGGGGACAGATCCAAGGCAGAGTGGGAGGAACTAGTAAAGAAGACTGCAGAGGATGATCAGAAAAGGAGGAGAACAAGGAATGACCCCGGGAGACAAGAAAAGAAGATGTTTTAGATATTACGAATGATTTGGAGAAAGAGACCTGTTTTGGTAGTTAGAATACTAGAGTAACTTGATCGAACTGTTTCACTGAAGCGAAGTCAGACCACACTGGGTTGAGGAGTTGAGAAATTAGAGAATAAAGACAACTTGCACAGAGATGATAATCTGGGGGAGGAGGGCAGATTATGGAGCCCAGGGCTATGGTTGGTGTTTGGGAAGAAATACAAACACCTTTGGAGAGTTTGGGGACTTCATAGCCAGAAAATAGGATGAGCCCCTGGCCTGGAGGAAGTTCCTGCCGGATCCTTCCCAAAAACTACTTCCCACTATCTGAGGGGTTTGTCGTTGTTGATGGTGGCCGTGTTCTATTTCCTAGTGTCTTGAGTTCATGGTTGGAGGAAAGGTGTACATTTTCTGAAACTGCAGTGTTCTGAGGTAATGACTTGGCATTTGTATAAAAGGGATAAAAACATGGGAACACTATGGTCAACATTGCTCTTCGAACTCCTTAGCTTGCCAATCAAGATTTTTCTTGTTCTGGGGCGCCTGGGTGGCGCAGTCGGTTAAGCGTCCGACTTCAGCCAGGTCACGATCTCGCGGTCCGTGAGTTCGAGCCCCGCGTCAGGCTCTGGGCTGATGGCTCGGAGCCTGGAGCCTGTTTCTGATTCTGTGTCTCCCTCTCTCTCTGCCCCTCCCCCGTTCATGCTCTGTCTCTCTCTGTCCCAAAAATAAATAAAAAACATTGAAAAAAAAAAACTAAAAAAAAAAAAAAAAGATTTTTCTTGTTCTGAACATACTCCTTCAGCCATGTCTTCCAGTTTTTCTTTGCTGTCCCCTAGACATCCCCTGCATTTTCCTGCCTCTCTTATTTTAGCTCAGACCGTTTTGTCTCCTTGAAATATCCTTTTTCCCTTTCCTAACTCAAACTGGTTCCTCCATCATTCTCCCCCACCAGTTTCTCTCCTTTGTGCACTACAGCCCCTTGTGACGTGGGACCTGTTGCAAATATGTAAAAGCATTTTATAAACCGTGAAGCGCCACGCAGACTTACCTTGTTCTCTCTCCCCCGTGAACTGCAAGCTCATTGAGGACAGGCACTGAGCCTTTTTCATATTCATATGCATCAGACTACTTATGTGCCTTGCACATATTTGATATTTATTAAAGTTTGAATGAATTAAGGATATGTGAGTCTGTGGTAGATTAAATAATGCTGTGTCTAAGATGGGCATGTTATACACCAAGTTCTGTTTTGTAGCTATTAAATTTATGCTGAAATTCTGCTTCTTTGCAATCTCCTGTAAAAGTAGACTCCTTAATTTGGACCCTTCACTGATTCGCATCTTGTTTTTTTCTTCATAGCATACATACCTGTGTAAATCAATAACTGTAGGTTGCAGCGTGGTGTATTGGGATGCTTTCAACTGTAGTAGCAGAGTATCTGGTTAAACAATGAGGGTTTTATCATCTCGGGTAACAGTAAGTCCAGACATAGATTTCAGGGTTGGTCTGTTCAGTGGCTCTATGATATTGTCAGGTTCCTATGTGCTTTCCATATTTTAACTTTGTCACCCTAAACATGTTGATGTTGGCTTCCCTCATGAGTCAAGATGGCTGCTATAAATACACTTCTAAATATACTATACACACAATATCCAAAGGTAGAAAAGTACAGTTTCTCCTTCAACATCTTTGAGAGAGGATAACTTTTCCTGAATGCACCCAACAGATTTCCTCTCAGGTGCTGTTGGTTGAGATTTGGTCACTTGCACCAGCAAGAGGAATAGAACAGCCATGGCTGGCTTGAATGAAACGAAAATACAAGAATAGGTAGTCTCGCAGAGAATGATCAGTTGAATTCAGTTGGTAGTCTAATGCAGTGAAAAACATGGTGGGTTGGGGTGGGATGAGGAATAAACAGGACCTGCTCCAGGTGCTATTTGTCTTTGGACTGCCCACCTGGAAAGTTAATATCCTGTTAGATTTCTAAGAGGAGGAATGACTCTTTTATAGTCTTTCCACTAAGCTTGAGGTTGGATCTCAGTGATATTTTATTCATTGACTCACTCATGCACTAGACATTAACTAAATACCTACTATGTGCAAGGTTTGGAGAAATACCTATTATGTGCCTGTGCTCAGCATTGGGGAAGTAGCTGAATAAGACATGGTTTTTGCCCTCAGATGCGGCTGACCTAAAGTCAGTGGAATAGCATGGCTGAAGTAATAAGGGGGGAGGATAGAGTTATTCTGTAATAATCTGATTTTAGGAAATTTATTTTTCAACAGGACATGTGGGACATGTGGATTTGGGATATGAATTCATTTGAAAAACCACTTTGGGGTAAGTTGATAGCTGGGAGTGAATGACTTCAGGGTTTCACTTCCCTTACCTTGGGGTTTGCTTTTACAGCTATGTAGGTTTCACACTTATGTTGATTGGACTTTATGCCTCATGTATACATAAGTTAATGGTTTGTACTAAAATCCAAGTTTAGTTATTTCAGAAATGTAACCATCAAGCATAGTCCTGGTACCAATTAGTGCATTCATATTTCATTAGGGAGGTCATTTTGAAGACTAGATGAACGTAAAGTTTAGAAATAAAAAGGTTCTTATTATTTAGGTTTAACCTGCTTGAGCTCACCCAGTAATCGTGTCAAGTGGGCTGGAAATCACTCATAGAATCAGTGTTGAAGATTCAGTGTTGAGAGTGCTTAGGTTGTTCAGTTGGGTAAGCATGAGACTCTTGATTTCAGCTCAGGTCATGATCTTGTGGGTCGTGGGTTTAAGCCCCGCATCAGGCTCTGCACTGAGAGTGCAGAGTGTGCTTGGGATTCTCTCTCTCCCTCTTTCTCTCTGCCCCTCCCCAGTCACATAACACTCACGAGGCGTGCACCTGTGCTCTCTCAAAATAAATAAACAAAAAAAGATTCAGGGTTAAAGTTTATCTCTGAGCTTTGCAGTACTGTAGCCATTTGAATAATCATTATATCAGTACAAATATAAAAGCTTCCTGATTTTTTGTTTTATCTAAGAAGGTGCCTCTAGAAATACTATTCAATATTTACCAAGTGTGTACTATAATATTTAAGTGTTGTACATGATCCCATTTAATTTAGTGAAATGGAATTATAAGGTGGGCATGTTTTTCTCAGAGGAATAAAGAGCTCTTGGTTTATGCAAATAAAGAATAACATTGCTAGGATTGTTTGTTTTATTTATTTGCTTATTTATTCATTTATTTATTTATTGAGAGGGAGAGAGAGAGTGAGCATGAGCAGGGGAGGGGCCTGATGTGGGGCTCGAACTCAGGAACCCTGAGATCATGACTAGAGGCACAATCACCAGTTGGGCACTTAAATGACTGATCCACCCAGGAGCCCCTGCTAGGATTGTTTAACTAGTAAGTGTTGGAATTTAAATTTGAACCCAAATTTGAATTTTAGCATTTGGCCTAATAGACACTTAACTTTTTTCATATGCTGATTGTGTTGCGGGTTCCCAAGGCCTTCCCCAGGTTTAGTGATTGGCTAGGAGGACTCATAGGATTCAGCATATAGTTATAATAACAGCTAACATTACAGTGAAAGGATACAGAGCAGTATTGGCAAAGGGAAAAAGTACATAGGGTGAAGTCTGGAGGAAACAAGGCACAAGCCTTCAAGACCCTCTCCCAGTGGAGTCACATAAGCTGTGCTCCAGTAATAAATTGTGACAGCATATGTGAAGTGTCCAGTTGGGGAAACTCATTAGACTCAATGTCACTCTATTTATTCTGGGCTGGTCATGGAGGCACCCTCTGCCTAGCATGTACCAAAATTTCAGTCTCCCAGAAGAAAATCAGGTGTTTGCACAAACCATATTGTTTGTACAAACAGTTAGACACAGTTAGACACTTATCACTTGAGCTAAATGTTTTAACAGTATAGGGAACTGTTTGTCATTCAAATTCCCAGTTGCCAACCAAGGGCCAACTTTGCAAGCCAGCCTTTCTAAGGATAAGAATCTTACGCCTGCTTTGTTAACTTTTCTCCTGTACATTGATTTATTCATTTAAGTAGATTGTGATTATGATCATTTAGCTTCTGAAAAATAATGAGAGAAGTGGGTATTATGGCAAACCAAATGCTTTAATGGTGTTTGTTTTGGGTGTGTGTGTGTGGGTGTCCCACGAATGACTGCCCATTAGTTTGGTTTGCTAGAAGGACTCCCCCAATATAACGTTGTCCTCATGGCTAAGGTTTATTATAGCAAAGGATACAGTACAGGAACAGCAGGAAAAAGATACATACAGGTGAATGCCAGGAAGATCAGGCACAAACGTCCATGTCTTTCCTCTGTGAGGATCCCAAGGACATGACTTTCTGTGGCCAGCCCTGGTAACTAAAATTTAGGGCCCGACCAGACACCAGGTGCACATCATAAATCTTGGTGATTACTTTAAACAATGCTGACAGCCTGATACATCCTGACCCATTGCCTTTAACATCCTTACCCAGTGACTGTGAACATTCCAGGAGTTTAGTTCTCAGAGTTTGGCCAGGGGTCATTACCATGGCTCCAGGAATGCCCCAGAGATTAGCATGGACTGAGTGAAACAGACCTGCTATGTTAACTCTTTCCTCACAGTATCCTATGTGAAATAATGTTGCATTTGTTGAATGTACCGTTTAAATGCTGATATATTCTTCAGTACATGATATTCTAAACGTAGAAAAAACAATTGATAGTAAATAGTTGCTAAATTTCACTTCTTTAGAATTCTTTTCATTTCTTCTAGATTCTTTTCTTTTAAGGATTTATAGTAATGGTGACTTCTGGATTTACCATTTTTGTTTACAACTATTTGTGCCATATATGTTATATTAAATAATAGTACAGAAGGGTGCCTGGGCGCTCAGTCAATTTAGCATCCAACTTCAGTTCATGGGTCGTGAGTTGAAGCCCCACGTCGGGCTCTCTATCATCAGTGCCAAGCCCTCTTCAGATATCTGTCCCCCTCTCTCTTTGCCCCTCCCCTGCTTACGCTCTCTCAAAAATAAATGAACATTTATTTAAAAAAAAAAAAGATGGTACAGAAATATGAACTTTAAACAGTTCAATTTAGATATTACAAAATTAACCTTTGCTTTATGAAGATCTTCCTTGTGAACATGGTAAGGTCTCTTTAATGGAATTTGCAGGTGCACAGAAAAACCATTTTTGCTGGAAAAGAATAACCCATACTTTAAAAACTGGCTGATTGCAGGATTTGAAACCAATCCGTTACTTAATCTGTTGCTATTTGAAACCTGTTTTGTGTTATGCAAAAAAGACAAAATGGATGGGAAAAGTTCCATGCTTGAAAGTGAGAGGTTCTGAGTTAACTAAATGAAATAGGTTTCTTTATTGCAGAACTTCATAGAACCTTTAGGGCAGTCAGTAGTAGACAGTATGAATCTCCCAGGGCGTATAGAGTATATAACATTTTCCTAACTTATTTGACCATGGAATTTCTTTAGTGACAACTTGCAGGTATGAGTCCTGCAGTAACAGTAAGAAAAGTAAGAAGCCATTAAACGGTTTTAGGTAAAGGAAAGACAGAAACAAAACAACTACAGAAACAAAATTAAAGAAAACCTTGTTGCAGAAAAGTTTAGTATCTTGCACTGCCTTCTGATAAAACCTGTTCAGAAACTTCCCTATCTGTCTGTCTTTTTCCTGTCAGGTTTCCTGAGTCGATGTTTGTCTTTTGTGATGTGAATGGCGTGTCTCTTAGATTGGTGTTGGCATGATAAGTTTCCAGGGTGTGATTTGTTTCAGGCTAGTACCATCTGCAGTACCTGACACGGTATCAAGAACATGGTTGGCCAAGACTCAGTAAGTATCAGAGAGTATAGAATTGACTCTAAAATACCGAAACTTTTTTTTTTTTTTAAGGAACAACAGTATAGTAGACATAAAAGTTGGACGCCATACATTTATTTTAATAATGATGTCATTTTATAAGACATTTTTGGGTTTTTCTTTTCTTTTTTTCTTCTTTTTTTAATGTTTATTTATTATTGAGAGACACAGAGAGACACAGCATGGGCATGGGAGGGGCAGAGAGAGGAGGAGACACAGAATCCGAAGCAGGCTCCAGGCTCCGAGCTGTCAGCACAGAGCCCGACGCGGGGCTCGAACTCACAAACCGCGAGATCATGACCTGAGCCAAAGTTGGACGCTGAACTGACTGAGCCACCCAGGCGCCCCTGAAATTTTTATTTTAAATGGCTCTTAAGTTGAACTCCTTATCACCAACTTCTTTTTTATGACTTGTATCATTATTTATTTACTATTATTTTTAAAAATTATATCCAAGTTAGTTAGTGTATAGTGCCATAATGTTTTCATTAGATTCCAGTGATTCGTCCCTTATGTGTAACACCCAGTGTCTATCCCAACAAGTGTCTTCCTTAATGCCCTTTACCCATTTAGCCCATCCTTCCACCCACAGCCCTTCCAGCAACCCTCAGTTTGTTCTCTGTTTAAGAATCTCCTATGTTTTGTCCTCCTCCCTGCTGTTATATTATTTTTGCTTCCCTTCCCTTATGTTCATCTGTTTTGTATCTTTAATTCCTCATATGAGTGACATCATATGATTGTGTTTCTCTGACTTATTTCGCTTAGCATAGTACTCTCGTTCTATCCACGTTGTTGCAAATGATGAGATTTCATTCTTTTTGATTGCTGAGTAACACTCCATTGTATGTATACACCACATCTTGTTTATCCATTCATCAGTTAACGGACATTTGGGCTCTTTCCATGATTTGACTATTGTTGATAGCACTGCTATAACAGTGCCCCTTTGAAACAGCACACCTATATCCCTTGGATAAATACCTAGTAGTACAATTGCTGGGTTGTGGGGTAGTTCTGTTTTTATGACTTGTATCATTTTTAATTTGTTTTCTCAGAACAGTAGAATTGATCCACCATAGACATGTAAATTCTTTTAACTACTAGATTTTTTTTTTCAGTATGTGGAATGTTTTTTTTCATTCATGGGAGTTAAATGGTTGTCATAGCTAAGGAAGGCCAGTGGGTCAAGGGTAGCCAAGGCCCTCCTTAAGAAGTGGTACAAGGTGAGAAGGCTTCTTTAGCATCTATTAAGAATTATTATAAAGCTGTAATAAGTAAGACAGCAATGTGGTGTAGGGGTAGACGAACCAGTGGAACAGAACGTAGAAACCTGGAAATCAGGTTTATGACAAAGTTTGCATTGCACACCTTTAGTAAGGGGATGAACTTTCCATACATTGTACTGGGACAGTTGGTTATCCACATGGCAGAAAGTGACATTGAATCTCTACTTAAACCTGAAAGGTAAAACTTAAAAATTTTTAGACATTAGAACAGTATCTTTAATGATCTCTAGATAGAGAAGAATTTCTTAAGACATAGAAAATGTGAACCACAAAAGACACCTCTTATTAAGAAGATAAGGTATAAACTGGGAAAATATTCTTGCAGTGCATGTAATCGACACAAGATTAGAATCCAGACTGCAACAAACATCTTTACAGACTAACAGAAAAAAGAAAACAACCCAGGGGTGCCCAACTCTTTATCTCAGCTCAAGTCTTGATCTCCAGATTGTGAGTTCGAGCCCCACGTTGTGCTCTGTGCTAGGCATGGAGCCTACTTTAAAAAAAAAAAAAAAAAAAAAAAAAAAGACAAAACAACCCACTGAATGGAATAGTGGACTAGACTTCGTAGGCACATTAGAGAAGAGGAAATGGAATGACCAGTGGAAATGGAATGACCAGTAATGGCAGAGACCGTGGGGAGATGCAACTACATTAAGATACCAACTACATGCACCAGATTGTCAAAAAATAAGAAAGTCTGACATCAGTAAGTGTTGCCAGGGACATAACACATCCAGAGCTCTCATTTTGCTTACTATTTTGCTTCAACCACCTGGGAAAACAAATTGGTCATATTTAGTCATATTGAAAATATGCGTACCCTATGACCTAATACCCTTATGTATGGACTCTAGATCAGGGGTTGGTGACAACTCATGAGTTAAAAATGGTTTTTAACATTTCTAAATGATGAAAAAAAATTGTGTAATTTGTAATGTGAAGATTATATAAAATTCAAATTTCAGTCACCATAAATAAAGTTCTGTTGGAATACTATCATGCTTACTTATTTATATATCATTATGGCTGCTTTTGTGGTGTGGCACCAGAGTTGAATGGTTACACCAGAGATCTTCTGTCTAGTAAAGCCTAAAATGCTTACCACCTTACTCTTTGCAGAAGTGGTTTAGGACCCCCTGCCCTAAATAAATACTCTTGTGTGTGTGTGTGTGTGTGTGTGTGTGTGTGCGCGTGCGTGTGCGCTCCAGGAAACATGTTTAGGAATGTTCATAACAGTACTGTTTTTGATAATAGAAACCTAGAAAGAACCACATGTTCATTAAATATCGAATGGATAAGCCTTGGTATGCTAAGCCAGTGGAGTACTGTTCAGTAGTGGAATGGACTGTAATCATATGCAACATATGGATGTGTCTCAGAACTCAGTATTAAAAAAAAAACGCAAGTCTCAGATTTTTCCATGTATAAGCAGTTCAGAAACAGACAAATAAATGTAAAAAGGCATTGCTAAGGATACCTGCGAGGTAAAACTATCAGGAAAAGAGAGAATGGTAAGTTTGGAATAGAGGTTGCCTTGGAGGAGCTGGGGAATAGATAGTATTAGAGAGGGAACTTTAACGTTTTTTATTTATTTTTGGACAGAGAGAGACAGAGCATGAACGGGGGAGGGGCAGAGAGAGAGGGAGACACAGAATCGGAAACAGGCTCCAAGCTCGGAGCCATCAGCCCAGAGCCTGACGCGGGGCTCGAACTCACGGACCGCGAGATCGTGACCTGGCTGAAGTCGGACGCTTAACCGACTGCGCCACCCAGGCGCCCCGAGAGGGAACTTTAAAGATTATGCCCTTCTTCCTTTTTAAAGTCTCATTTAAATGTTTTTATTTTTGAGAGAGAGAGAGAGAGAGAGAGAGAGAGAGAGAGAGAGAGAGAGCGAGCGCACACACGAGCGGAGAAGGGGCAGAGAGAGAGGGAGACAGAATCCCAAGCAGGCTCTGAGCTGTTAGTGCAGAGTCCAGTGCGGGGCTCAAACTCACGAACCGTGAGATACGACTTGAGCTGAAATCGAGAATGACACTTAATTGACTGAGCCACCTAGGCTCCCCAGATTATGTTCTTATTCTTAAACTGGGTGGTGGGTATACATGTGTGTTGTATTGTGATACTTTATTTCAGTGCTGTGTTTTATACATACTTTTGATATTTGATAAGTTTTTGTGATTTGGAGCATTAAAAGGTATCTTTTCAAATAGTGTAATTTGCCTCATAATGTACAGTTATTTATAACTACCAGAAGGGAACCTCATCAGTGGGCCAGAACCTGCTTGATTTCACCTATAGGTCATTTCCTCTCGCCACACCGCCCGCCCCCGCCCCCCCCCCCCCCCCCCCCCCCGCCAACATCCCAGGTGTTCTGGTTGTGTCAGGAACCGATTTCAAACTCTTAAGCAGAAAAGGTGATTAGTAGAAGGATTGCTGATGTTTCTAGAAGCCAAGGAAGAGTCAGGGACTTGGTCTCCATCAGGACCCTCTGCCTCTTGTTCTGTATGCCTCTGCTTGGGCTCATTCTCTTGGGCTACAGGTGGGCTTTCTCCATGTGTTGGGCATTGTGGTTGACTGCAGAACTACATGCATAGCCTCAAGCTCTGTGACTTAAGAAGCCAAGGGAAGAGATCTTGTGGTTGGCCTGGCCAGATCATTTGACTGTGGCCAAGGGGCTGGGTCTATTACCAGAAGAAACCTTTGGGGGAAGGCAAGGAGAGCAAGGGTCAGAATCATGAACCTGGAAGCCCTCTCAGTTTGCATTTATTTTATGTCTGTTCTTTAAGTGTAAATCAGTATGTGGCATTCAACATAGCTTGGTGAATATCAAGGCTATTTTGAAATGACAAGACATTTGTTATTGCCTAGAACTTGATATTCAGTGGTTGGGTGGGGAGGGGGGTTAGAAATGTCTGTTGTGTGTATTTCTGAAAATCAAAATATACCATTAGCACAGAGATCTCTCTTGCTATTCCCTTTATAGTCATACCCATTTCTTTCTTTTCCCCCTAATAAGGACATTTAAAGATATTAAAATGTTTGAGTCAAAATAGACATTATGAACTTGCTTTAAGACATTTACTATATTCCAAATGACTGGGAGGACACTTGGCCCATTGGTGGTATTGTTTAACTGGGATTAGTAGTGTTTAGGTGGTTTTGTATCTTTTACTTTTTTGTTTGCTAAATTCCTTGCATTGAGCATATATTACTTTATAATTAGGAAAAATATTAACTTTTAAAGGTATTGCTGTAGATTAAGTCAGTTTATTGCCTTGGAAACTGAGATTCCATTCAGGATACTAGTAAATTTTATAGGAGTCTATACCGTGAGAACCCCAAATGATAAACTTGTTCCCCAACCTGTAAACTTGTTAACACCTGGGAAACAGAGAAAGAGAATATCCAAATTCGTATGGAATGTGGACATCATTTTATACAGAATTTTTAGACTGGTTCTTAACTAGTCTTTGTTCAATACTCAGAATGAGAGTATGCTAATACCTAAAAATTGGTTTGCGTTTTTGTCTGGTGAATGAGCCTTCTCAGTGCCAAATTTTAGTCAGTAATCACTTGACAACTCAAAGACAGTGGGAGAAATGTTGGCCTAAACACTGCTTCCCAGGAAGCAGAAACCATAGAATTAAAAACTAAAGAACCAGAGGCCATACTTACCTTAGGCAGTAGGTAATAGGCCAGAATAGCTGCTCTTTGTTTTGACAACTTTGGCTTCAGTTATTATCTATTCACAGATTTACTTTTGTTACTGGTATAAGGTAGGATCCAAATTTATTTTTTACCATATGGAAGGCCATTTGTCCCTGTACCAGTTTTCTACTCTGATTTGTAGTAGCACCTGTCCAGTTTTCCACACATGTACAGGTTTGTTTTGGAGAACCACATGGTTTTGGATTCTTCTGTTTTGTTATAAATCCAGTCTCCAACAGCTTACTTTGTGTTTGGATTAGAATTATATTAAATTTATAGATTAATTTTGGGAAGAGACTGTTGTTTTTCTTTACTGAACATAGTATATCTATCCATTAGTCAGGTGTTCTCTTATATCTCTCAATAAAGCGCCACATTTTTTTGTCTTACACATATTTTTTTAAGTTCATCCTCAAATACCTTAGGGTTTTTATAGCTATTTTGAATGTAATTTGTTTTCTTTTGCATATTTTAATTAGTTATTACTATACAGGAAGTTGATTGATGTTACATGTTCATCTTGTATTCAGCAACCTTGATGAAACCATGATTAGCTCTAATGGCTTATCTATTGATTTCTTTTAGAGTTTTGGTGTAGAAATCATGCTGTCTGCAGATAATTTTGTCTCCCCCCCTGCTCATCTTTTTTCCTTTTCTTGTCTTATTGCTTAGATTCTAGTATGGTGTCAAATTGAAGTAAAGATGCGTAAGTCATGTTACAGAAATGCATGAAAAGTTCTGTCATTAAATACGTTTACTATGGGTTGAAGAATTTTCTTTCTAGGCCTATTTTGTTGTTGAAATCTTATAATTGATGAATAATGAGTTATCTCCAAAGTTAATGACTCCAAACAACAGACATTTATCGTATTTGCTTTGGGTCAGGAATGCAGGAGCAGCTTAGCAGGGTGGTGTTGACTCAGGATCTTTCTGGATGTTGCAGTCAATGTCAGCAGGAGCTACAGCCATCTGAAGGGCTAATTGGGACTGCTTCCAAAGGGTTCACTTCCGTGCCTGGTGTAATAGATGCCTGGGGGTCTGTTGGTAGGAGGCTTCAGTTTCTTTCTATGTGACCCTCTTTATATGGATGCTTGAGTATCCTTCTGACATTAGTGCTGGCTTTTCCCAGAGTGTGATCTGAGAGAAAGGTAGGAGGAAATGTGTTTTATGACTAGCCTTGAAACCACACACCATTACTTCCACCATATTCTGCTGGTTAGAAGCAAGTCACTAAGTCCAGCCCCACTCTAGGAGGGAAATTACAGTCCACAGAAATTATTTTTCATCTTAATTTTTTAAAAGTCTGTCTGCCCTAACAAAGTTGCATAAGATCAAAGGCTTCTCTCTGTATATCTTTACCTTAGACACCTCCTTTGAGCCTCAAACTTTTGTATCCTAGCTGTGGTTAATATCTCTTCTTGAAGGTATCAGGGTTACCTCATACTTAACATGTCCAAAGTCAAACTTAAGTTTCTTCCCATCTTGCTTCTCCTTCTTTTCCTCTTTTGTTGGTCCCTGTTTCTGTGACTGGCACCATTCTGCATCCAGTTGCATAAGCTAGTATTTCCTCCTGTCTAATTCATCCTTAAATCCCATTGAATTTGTTCCTGAATACCTCTTGAATCTGCCCACTTTTATCCAGCTTCCAGCTTTATCTTAATCACAGGTTTCCTCTTCTTTTGTCTTTGATCCCCTGACCTTTCAGTGTTGGGCTCCTTTCTGCTACAGAGCCCTTGCTACTCACCACCTCAAATTTTTCATCTCAAATCATGTCTTCCTCAGGGAAGCCTTTTTGACAGTCAGATATTTGTTTATATTGCTGTGTACCTCCCCTCAAAAAGTTATCACCATTGAAACTTTATGTATATGTGACTGTTTGATTAATGCTTGCTTTCCTGGAGCCAACTCTAAATTTCATAATGGTAGGGAGTGTGCATTTTGTCTGTTTTTGTATTCCCTACATTTGACACATTCCCTGTATTTACCGAATTTGTGTGCATTGAATGAATTAATAAGCGAATGAATATGTTTGATTATAGCTCTGAGAAATAGAGTAAATGGAATATATAACTAGTAAATAAAATAATTTAGCCTTCCCTTACTATGTTAGAGGATAACTATCATGTTTTTAAGTCTTTAGTGTTTCTGACAGAAGTTCCAGCTACAAATTAAGTGAATAGATCTGTCGAAAGGGCCCATCTCTCCTACCTCTGTTGGGTCAGTATGATGCCAAGCTAGTGATCCGAGGTGCCTGAGAATACTGTGTTCCTGTTAGAGGAGAGATATACACCTCGATGTACCCAGAAGTCAAAAGCTTTAGGTCTAAGAGAATGAAACTTCCATTTTTTCGTAAAGATACTATTGAGCCGAGACTCTCTTCTTAGACTTGAAACTTCTGGAGAACCTTGATTAGAAGTATGAACTGTAGGAGAGAATAATTAGTTCTAGGGGCGCCTGGGTGGCTCAGTCGGTTAAGTGTCTGACTCTTGGTTTCGGCTCAGGTCATGATCTCACAGTTTGTGGGTTCAGGCCTTGCGTCAGGCCCTGTACTGACAGTGCAGAGCTTGCTTGGGATTCTCTCTGTCTCTCCCTTTCTCTCTGCACTTCCTGTGCATGTGTGTGTGCACTCTCTCTCTCTCTCTCTCTCTGTCTCTGTCTCTGTCTCTCTCTCAAAACATTATAAACTTTAAAAAGAATAATTATTTAGCCCTAGAAAATGCTGATGAATCTTTGGAGGAACTTGACAGTATGACATAGAGTAGGATCAGAAGTTTGCTGATACATGCTTTCAACAATAGCCAAATTATGGAAAGAGCTTAAATGTCCATCAGCTGATGAATGGATAAAGAAGATGTGGTTTGTATATACAATGGAATATTACTTGGCAATGAGAAAGAATGAAATCATGCCATTTTGCAGCAATGTGGATGGAACTGGAAGGTATTATGCTGAGTGAAATAAGTCAGAGAAGGACAGATACCATGTTTTCACTCATAGGTAGATCTTGAGAAACTTAACAGAAGGCCATGGGGGAAGCGAAGGGGGAAAAAATAGTTACAAACAGAGAGGAAGGGAGGCAATCCATAAGAGACTCAAATACAGAGAACAAACTGAGGGTGGATATGGGGGTGGGGGAGAGCGGAAAATGGGTGATGGGCATTGAGGAGGGCACTTGTTGGGATGAGCCCTGTGTGTTGTATGTCAGTGATGAAGCATGGGAATCTATCCCAAAAACCAAGAGCACACTTTACACACTATATTATCCAATTTGACAATAAATTATATTTAATATATATATAAATAAATAAATAAAAAGAACTCTGCTGATATAATTGATCACTGTACTTTGATATTAATTATGATTTTATAACTTAAAAAAATTAGGTAGTCAAATGCATTTAAAATGGAAAGTTTTAATTTATCATTGTTGGGACAAAAACTGTGAGCTTTAAGTGACTTCCAAGATAAATTCTGGTGTGTGTCATTTGAGGAAATGTACACCGTTTGTCTGCTTCTGAAATTGGCATTGTTTCTTTGAAGTATTCCCCCCATATTTATCTTTCTTTTTTTTAAGGGAATTGAGGTTGAATTCAGCTTGCCCTTTTAGATGTAGTTTTATGAGTTTGGACAAATGGACAGAGTCATCTGACCACCTCCACAAGCAAGATCCTGCAATGTTTTCATTATCACAAGTTCCTTCATGCCCCTTTTGAGGCAGTTCTCTCCTTCCTCCACAGCCCCTGGCAACCGCTGATTGATTTCTGTGTCCATAGTTTTGCCTTTGCTGGATTGCCCTCTAAATGGAATCATGCAGTATACAGTATGCAGCATTTTTGTGACTTCTTTCACTTAGCATAATGCTTTTGAGATTCACCCAAATGATTGCATATATATCAAGAGTTTGTTCTTTTTAGTTGCTAGATTAGTATTTCACTGGTGTGGTACAGTTTGTTTATCCATTTACCAGGTGATGGACATTTGGATTGTGTCCAGATTTTGATGATTACGGTTAAGCTGCTGTAAAGATTTATGTACAGGTCTTTGTGTAGACATATATTTTCCTTTCTTTTAAGTAAATAGCTAGGGACGGAATTGCCAGATTCTTGTAGGAAGAAACTGCCAGTTTTCCAGAGAGGCTGTACCCTTGTGCATTCCCCTGGCAGCATTATTATAGTCACAGTTGCAGCAATTCCTAGCTAGCACTTGGTAGTTTTCTTCTTCCCTTTAGCCATATATATTGGCACATAGTGGCGTTTCATTGTGGTCTCAATTAGCAGTTCCCTAAAAGCTAATGATGTTGAACATCTTTTCACGTGCTCATTTACCATCTGTATTGCTTTTTTGGTGATAAAATCGATGAAACCTTTTGCCTATTTTACTGGATTGTTTTGTGTTTTTTTAAGTTTATTTATTTTGAGAGAGGGAGGGAAGGAGGGAGAGAGAGAGAGTGAGCACGCAGAAGCAGGGGAGGAGCAGAGAGAGAGAGGAAGAGAGAATACCAAGCAGGCTCTGCACTGTCAGTGCGGAGCCCAATGTGGGGCTTGAACTCATAAGCCACCAAATCATGACCTGAGCCAAAACCAAGAGTCAGATGCTTAACCGACTGAGCCACCCAGGTGTCCCTGGACTGGGTTTTCTTTTCTTTTCTTTTCTTTTCTTTTCTTTTCTTTTCTTTTCTTTTCTTTTCTTTTCTTTTCTTTTCTTTTCTTTTCGTTCTTTCTTTCTTTTTTTTTTTTTTTTACTGTATTTTAAGAGTTCTTCTATTCTGGATATAAGTCATTTATCAGATATGTAATTTGTAAATATCTTCCAATCTGTGACTTGCTTTTTTTATTTTTTTAACTGTCTTTTGGAGAAGATTTTGATTGTGAAGTCCAAGTTACCATCTTATGATTTGTACTTTTTTTGTTCTGTCCTGAGGAAACTTTGCCTCACCCAGGGTCTCAAAGACTTTTTGTCTCTCCTTTATCCTCCTTTCTCCCTACACCTCCTGCTTCATCCATACCCCTCTTCTCCCAAACACATACATACCCACTTCATCTTCAATTTTCTAATCTAATTGTGCTGCCTTGGAAAAATTAAATAAGAATGGATACAAAGTAATAGAGATTTACACTGGAGTATTGTGGGCCATAAGCATTTTAAAAAATAACAATCAGCAGATTTTCGAGAATAGAAAGCTACATTTGAATCCCAGATACTGTACTAGCAGTCAGATTGTTTGCTTTGCCAGTGACCAAAAGAGACAGCTTTTCATGTAAAGTAGCTCAAAATAAAAATTTGTTTCTATCTAGCTTCTCTGGAGAAAACTATTGCTTTACGATGCTGTGCACTATAGTGCTTCTGGTCCCCCCCTCCCCAACCCTAGTCACCCTAGTTATCAGTACTTGTTCACCGCATGGGACACAGTATCAGATATTGATTGAATAAGTACAACTTTGAGGCAAGCATATGACAGTAACATACATCCCTGTTCACTGTGCAGTCAGGGAATGTTGGTTTGATGAAGGAGGAATGTCAAGAAAACAAAGGTCTCAGAGCACAAATAATACTTTACATTTGTAAGTATCACTTAGTATTTTTTTGGGTGCTTTTCAGGTCGCTGTCTAGCAACCTTGTGAAGTAGGCAAGAACTATTATATATCTTTTTTATAGATAAACTCTCTGGCCTGTCCTGAATTGCTCAGGTAATAAGTACCACTGTTGCCCACCATGGCATGTAAAATTGCCCTTTAAGAAGCTGCTATGTTGCCCATCAGCCCAATCCTTCAGAACATCTGCTCATTTGGCTTTTTTCGTGAGGCACATGTGCAAAGTGTGTTTCTTCTATCCACTTCATCTGAATGCACTTGGCTTGTCTCCCTCCTGATCAGCAGTGACATAGGCCTTTGAGCTTCCATGTCAGCTACTTATCAGAATGATTCCTGACCTCTCTGAGGTCCCTCACACTGCTCCAGAGCTCCCCAAGATGAGCTCCTTAGTAACAGAAATGTTACTAGTTAGACTATCCCAAATGACTTTCCAAATTGGGTGATAGTTCCTTCCATCATTTTCTGGTGTTTTAACAGATTGAGGGGTGGGGTGGGGGGAATAGAAACTAAAGATCAGAGAAGTCTGTAAAATTACTGTCAAGAGCCAGGACTAGGTCTCGGATCTTAAACTCTTTTCTTCTCCATTATACTTGCTGTGAGTGTTTCTGAATGGTGGCTGGTGACTGTAGTGTTTTTAGAATGGAATTCAATGGAACAGAGGGATAAGAATTAGCTCAATAAACTGCTATCGTACAATACTGGGAGACCGCCTATTAGTCCTTAGGACCTGGAAACCTGAATGGACTGAGAATCACTGGTTTCTTAAACTCCTGTGGCAGTTAATGGCTTAGCATTTAACATAGTAGTTGAATAGAAGGCAGTTCAGCCCTGTGTGTTTCATGGATATGAGATAGTGGCACACTATTGTTTTAATTTGCGTTTTCCTAATACTGAATTGAGCACTTTTCCGCATTTATAGGCTGTTCAGGTTTCCTTTCTGCATAGTGCTTTTGTATATTCTTCACCCATTTTTCTTTTGGATTGTTATATATTGATTTGTAGGCGTTATTTGTACACTCTTGGCACTATTCATTTTTATGTATTTTACAAGTGTTTTTTAAGTCAAATTTTTAAACTTATTCTGAATAGTAAAATTTCATGTGCATGTTAAATTAATCTTACAGCTCATTTTTAAGGTTCTGATGTTTTAAGTTATCTTTTTTCTTTTTGTCTCTATAGGTTATGAACATGATTTCTGATGAAACTGGATTGGAATAGTTTTCATGATCTTTGCATATTTATATATATATATATATATATTTTAAAATTTTGCATTTGACTTAAAGTGCCATGAGAAAATTTGCATATTGCAAGGTGGTCCTAGCCACCTCCTTGATTTGGGTACTCTTGGATATGTTCCTGCTGCTTTACTTCAGTGAATGCAACAAATGTGATGAAAAAAAGGAGCGAGGACTTCCTGCTGGGGATGGTGAGTGACGTTTTACACTGATACATCTGTTTCAATAAGTATGTCACTAGTTTGTTCACTAATTTGGATACTATAAAATTTTCATTTTTTTAGATTAATAGTAATTCCTGACTTCCTAAATATGATGATCATGTTACCAACAGTTTTCCAGTGGGTTCCTCCAACAGTTAAAAACGAGATTCAAGTCTCAGTATAGAGTTGCTGAATTCAATATTTGTGTTCACTGTTACTTGTAGTTAATTTTCTGCAAACTGTATTACCAAGTAATGTGGAGAAACTAATATTAATGGTTTTGAAACTAATAACAACTAATAGTTGGAACCAACAAAATGGTATGGCATTAGTGTAATGACATAAATGCTGAATAGAGTGTTAAAATTTCATTGTTGGGTATTAAAAGATGTTTTTTCCTGCCTTCCCATCTCATTGCTGAGGGAAATCATTCTAGATGGAGGTAGTCTGGAGAGTTCTTTTTGTTAATGCTGTAAATAGCTCCAGTTAGCACTTTTGAGAGGACTTTTGGAAGGATGAGGCTGTATAATAAAGACCACAGTGAGACTGCAGTATCTGGTATGGAAAAGAAAGGAAACACAAATATGAAGGACCTAGGTTTGAAGTCCTGACATTTTGGGCAGTGGACACCTGGAAAATTCAGTTTTGAATACCTGTGTTCAAACCAACAAACAAGTGCTGCTTTTTATTTTTTAACATAATGAAAATGTCTTTGCATTATGAGTCAATAATTCAGCTGTTCTGAGCTCTGAACTCTCTATGATTAGTTATAGAAAATCTGGCTATGCAGTAATTCTACTATTTTTAGGAATTCTATGTGAATGATTACTGTTTTAACATCAGTTTTATTTGAATATGTAATCACAGTTAAATTTTTTGTATTTTTATAATGAGAGCACCTGGTCCCCTAAAATTTATAATCTAAAAATATTTGTTTGTATTGGTTAACTGTGCCTACTTACTGTAATTTTTATAGATGGGTTTGTATAACAAGTTCTGTTCATTTCTTCTTGGGAAATTTACCTAAAATTAGATTCAGTTGCTTGCACTGGCTCTAGTAATACCTAGGCTATAATCCCTCCCTGACTTTTTAATTTTCACTTTCCCCTTAAGTTTTTTTTTTTTTTTTTTTAAATCTTTATTTATTTTTGAGAGACCAAGTGTGAGCAGGGGAGAGGCAGAGAGAGACACACACACACAGAATCTAAAGCAGGCTCCAGGCTCCAGGCTGTCAGCACAGAGCCTGATGTGGGCCTCTAACCCACGAACTGTGAGATCATAACCTGAGCTGAAGTTGGACACTTAACTGACCGAGTCACCCAGGCGCCCCTCCCCTTAAGTTTTAATAAAATATACTTTAATTCAAAGTCAGCTTATTAATTTGTTGACCTTCCTGGTTTACTCTGTGGCTCTGCTGTTTAGTACCTTTGTTGGTTGACTCCTTAACTGTTGTCAGAACTGTAATTCTGTCTAGATTTAACTCAGAGGGCAGGTATTACCATCTACCAGTAAGTTGGATATTCTTTTCCCAAATAAAACAGATTAACTTTCCCCTCACCCTGCTTTAATTTATTGCCATTTATAGCGGAAGCTCATGATGTTCTATTTTAAACACAGAGACGTAAAAGTTAGAAAGAATAGGACCTTTAGTGTGTGAAGATCCACTTGGTGAATATTTTTAAAACTCTGATATGTGCTGGGCAGTATATATATGCTACACAGTTCAATAACAAAAAATAAGGCAAAATTCCTCCCTTTGAGGAACTCACAGTTCAAGAGGAGAGAAAGAATAAGTAAAATACTAATAGAATAAATAGCATTCTAGAGATGTGCACAAGAGCAGAAAGTGCTGGGAACATCTCGGGGTGTCTGAGAAGGTTCAATAGGGAAATAATGCTCATGTTGAGAAGTGTCATGGTGAGCAGGTGTTTTTTACGTTTGATAAATAAGCAAAGGAAAGAAGCATGTGCAAGATATGCAAGTGAGAGAATAGAGTTGATGGATAGAGAATGTGAGGAAGGAGCACAGATGAAGCTTGGGAGGTTAGCAGAAGCCACATTCCCGAAGGCCTTTTATGGCATCCTGAGGATTTTGGATTTCTTCCTGTAAGCAGTGGCATGCCGTTGAAGGATTTTAAACAAGGGAGTATGTAACCTGATGGGATCCAGACTTTCGGAAGAAAGCCTCGGTGGACATGTGGCTGACGTACTAGAAGAGAATAAGGCAGCAGCTAGTCGAAGCTGTCATGAAAGTTTAGAGAAGTTCTTAGAGCCTACACTAAAGTGATACTGAGGTAGAAAGGAAAAATATATATACATAAGAAATACATAAACAGCGGAATTTACATAACTTGAGCCACTGAATGTAGGTAGTAATGAAAGAAGAGTTTAAGATACTTCTCAGGTTTCCCTGTTCGATGAATTAATAGGAGGTGGGCCCCCAGAGGTGGAGCAGCTTTGGTGGAAGGTGAAAGGATGAGCTGGGTTGGGAGTATTTAACTTGGAAAATTCTGGTAGAGACGTTCTGCAGGAGAGAGCAGTCGAGGCGCAGAATGTAGGTGGTAGCATAAGCCTGGTCTGTGCAGAGGACTGCATCAGGAGCATGTATAGATTCAGAAGGGACAGACCCAGTGTTGAAGAGCATCGTGGAGGTCAGTAAAGAGTCATCTCAGGAAGTTAGAGGTGGAAGGGGAAGCCAGAGGGAGAGTGCTCATGAAAACCCTGGAGTGTTGTTTGTCAAGAGATTTTATCTGCGATGATGAGGAAGTGTTTCTATATGTTTCTATATGAGGTTTGTTTTGACCCTGGCAGGTGCCATCTGATTGCCAATAGGTTTGATGTACCCGTGAAGAGTAGAGATGTGTAGCTTATTCTTTAGGAAGCTTCAACACAGAAAAAGGGGTGGTGCATGGGGTGCCTGGCTGGCTCAGTTGATGGAGCATGTGACTTGATCTTGGGGTTGTGAGTTTGAACTCTACATTGGGTGTAGAGATTATTCAAAAATAAAATCTTAACGGAAAAGACAAAAAAGAGAAGGGTAGCACAGTAGTTAAAGGAATGGAGGCAAAGTTTTATGTTTGTGTGTATTTTTTATGTACATTGAGGGGGAGGTTAAAATGTAAGGGAAAACTAATACCTGAAAAAGCAGGTTCTTAGCAGATGAAACTATGTGGTATCAAAACCATAAGAAAAGGATTGTATTTGAAGAAATTGCCGAGGTTAATACAGTTTTGAAAACAACGGTGGCATGAGCATCAAAGATAAGAAGTAGCTTTTATACAAAGTACAAAGGTACTAGGTAAAGGAGAAATGGTCTGGGAGTAACGGTGTGGAGATGTGAGATCTCATCCGAACCTTGTGAGACACAGAGAATGACCAGTTCTCCCAGAAAAGGTTTGTGAGGGTGGTGGGCTCTGGGGGAGGGCAAATTTGAGTGAAATCTGGTAGAAGAGCCTATGTGTTGTGGAGAAAGAGAATGAAGAGGCTTTACATTGGTGGGGGGTAGAGGGGATCAGGCTGTTTCACACAACTGAGGAGGAGGGAAGCATGAGAGAATGGCTGAGCAGTAAGCCAGGAGGTGAGGAAACTGTAGGAAGGGAGACAGGGTGAGAGGCTGAGGGTTCCAGACAGGGCTTCAAAGCTAGCATACTTATTGGTTTATATACTGTAAGAAAGCAGAAACATTCCAGCTATCATTGTAAGCTACATCCCAATCAGAGTTGTTAAAATGTGGAAAAAATATTTTGGAATACATAAAAGAGATAATGCCTAAAAACAGTAGAGATGATAATTGTGTACGGGCGCCTGGGTGGCTCAGTTGGTTAAGTACCCCACTCTTGATTTCGGCTCTGGTCATGATCTCACAGATAGTGGGATCAAGCTCCTCCTCGGACTTTGCGCTGATGCACAGATTCTCCCTCTCTCTCTGCCTCACCCCTGCCTGTGTGTGTGCTCTCTCTCTCTCCCTCTCAAAATAAATAAATAAACATTTTTTAAAAAGATGATAATTGTGTAATAAGAGAAAATCATTTATGAGAAGTGGTTTTAGCCTTTTATTTGTATTTTTCCCCAAAAGGGTATCATAACTTTATACCTCTTTATTCTACTTATTTGAGAAAAATACAAGTTAAAATTTGTAAGATTTATTAAAATACATTCAAAGGTAGGTCGTGTGGCTTGTGTATATTAATCTGGTTTGGTGGCATTCAGGGTGAATATGTAGTTTTCTTGGTAATTAAGTTTTTAAAACATACTTTTTGGTTGGCTCATAAGACCAAGAGTTGTGAGTTTGAGCCCCACATTGGGAGTAGAGATTATTTAAAATAAAACATGAGACTTTATTGTTTTATAAGTGAGGTTTACCTGAAATGTAAAATACATTTGTTCTCACATAATACTGTGGATTTAAAACACCTTAGTCTCTCCCTTGTCAGAGTTGATTTGATTTTTAGAAATGATCTGCATGTAAAATTTTATGCCAAGGAAGATTTTCTTTCAGTTCAGAAAATGATATCCAAATCCCATTTCAGTTGGTTTTAAACAAAAATTTCACTGAACTTTTAATTTACATAAAAGACTGGTAAGTAGAGTGCATGGAAAGTTAATGCTTTTCATTTAATCTGCAAGTGCATTAGTAGGAAAAATACATTCATTATCCACATGCACTTTATCCTGAGCTCTTTGCCAAAGAAAACTAGTTTACTAGTCCATTTAATTATTTAGGATATTATAATCTCTAAATTAGAGTATTGTGGTGGATTCTGTAAGTCATCTAGTAGTCATATAATTTTTGGTAATTTCTATTATAACTTGGAAATTTCATGTGTACCAGTAGGTTGAGTTACTTAATGTGGACACTGTACTAGATATTCAGGTTATTAATAAGTACCAGGTGGTCAGATTAGTAACATGTCACAATAGCAGGATTGTATATGTTGTAGAGTTTTGTCAGCTTCTTTAAGATCTCAAGGCCAGAGTTTTACTTCACAGTGATTGGGCAAGATTTTAACTTTCTGGTCATATAGTCTCTTAAGCTATAAGCAATCAAGCTTATACTTACTAGTCCTCACAGAAGTAATATCTAGAGTCCTCCTTCATGCTCCCACAACCCCCAGGGAAAATGTCAAATATAAACAAAAGTAGAGAAATAGAACTCCCATATACCCACCATCTGGCGTCAGCAGTTCTCATTTCAGAGCTGGTCTGGTGGCATGGATGTGTGGATGCCTCTTTCTCTCTGTCCTCCCTTTCAATATTTTGTTGTTGATGATGAAGAAAAAATTGGGTGTTTCCCCCTCACCCCCCCAGTTTCCCACAGTTAGGATTTGCATCCCTTTAAACACTTTTTGTCATGTCCTTTGGTGTCTTATATTTTCTGTGAATTGATAGGTAGGTCCGAAGGCTTGATCAAATTCAGGATCTCCCTCTTTCCCCCACCACCTCACCCCAACAAAAATATGTTGTAGGTGGTATTCTGTATAACTTAATACTCTTACTTTTTTTTTTTTAACTTTTTTTAAATTTATTTTTGAGAGAGAGAGAGAGAGAGAGAGCATGAGTGGGGGAGGAGCAGAGAGAGAGGGAGACATAGAATCCAAAGCAGGCTCCAGGCTGTGAGCTGTCAGCACAGAGCCTGACACGGGGCTCGAACCCACGACCATGAGATCATGACTTGAGCTGAAGTCAGACACTTAACCAACTGAGCCACCCAGGCACCCCATGCATAACTTAACACTCTTAATTTAAAAGCCAAACAGGGGCGCCTGGGTGGCGCAGTCGGTTAAGCGTCCGACTTCAGCCAGGTCACGATCTCGCGGTCCGTGAGTTCGAGCCCCGCGTCAGGCTCTGGGCTGATGGCTCGGAGCCTGGAGCCTGTTTCCGGTTCTGTGTCTCCCTCTCTCTCTGCCCCTCCCCCGTTCATGCTATGTCTCTCTCTGTCCCAAAAAAAAAAAAAAAAAAAAAAAAAAAAAAAAAAAAAAATTTAAAAGCCAAACAGCATGAAAATGTTTTTTTTCCATTTTAACTTTAAAGCATCGTCTTATACTAAAATAGGGTTCTGATAATAAAAGATATTTATGATCAGAGCCACTAAATGTCTCCCACCTACTCTTTGTGTTAACTGTGCTCTCCATGCACACAGTAAAATTGCCACATCCAGAACTCTGCTGCTTTCTCTTGACCCCTGAATATCCCAATCCCCAAATCTGTTGGTTGCTTTTTTTTTTTTCAGAGACAGACTCAATTAGAATTGACTCTAATAAGAGTTTTATAACTTGTGATTTTTAAATATTTAAAATCATATATGGGGATTATACATCTGTACTTGTATTATAGTTTTTATTACACTTGTGATTGGGAAATCTTGAAATTGTATCAACCCTGATATTTTTTTTAATTTTTTTTTTTTCAACGTTTTTTTTTAATTTATTTTTGGGACAGAGAGAGACAGAGCATGAACGGGGGAGGGGCAGAGAGAGAGGGAGACGCAGAATCGGAAACAGGCTCCAGGCTCCGAGCCATCGGCCCAGAGCCTGACGCGGGGCTCGAACTCACGGACCGCGAGATCGTGACCTGGCTGAAGTCGGACGCTTAACCGACTGCGCCACCCAGGCACCCCTCAACCCTGATATTTAAAGAGCTTAGTTACTTGGCAAACATTAGACAGGCTTTGTTTTTAAAAATTGTTTTACATGAGTTTCCTATAATTTTCCTATAATTGAAGTTATTTGCTAATATATTTTTAAAGTTTATTAATTTTGAGAGAGAGAGAGAGATTGAGCTGGGGGAGGGGCAGAGAGGGAGGGAGGAAGGGGGAGAGAGAGAGAGAGAGAGAGAAAATATGAATGAATGAATGAATGAATCCCAAGCTGGCTCTGCACTGTCAGCATGGAGCCTGATGTGGCACTTGAACTCTTGGACTGTGAGATCATGACCTGAACCAAAACCAAGAGTTTGTCACTTAACCAGCTGAGCCATCCAGGTGCCCCTATTTCCTAATATTTTAATGCCCTCCCCAAATCACAGTTCATTCTGAGAACAAGAGCAAAATTATCTTATACCATTTTTTTTCTTGATGGTTGTCTAAGACGGGTGTTTTTATATTCTAGACAGAGTTGTTGAAGACACAGTAATTTCATATTCTCTGGCTCTGGTGTTGGTAGATTGCTTTGTACCACGATCTGAAACAATCTACAGGTCAGCTTTACCAACTAGTCCTATTCTTGGGCAGATGAAGCCTGGCTGAAGAGAGATGGCTTGTCTACTGCCTTGATGTCTCTATTTTTGTGCAGACTTTTTGGAGGTGCCTAAAACGTAAACAATGGGAGAATAAAATTTTCGGTTTTAAAAATAAGTAATGTACGAAACAGGTATTCAAGAAAATTTTTGTAATGTTTATTTTTGAGAGAGAGGGAGAGCGCACTGCACGCATGAGTCAGGGAGGGAGCAGTGAGAGAGGGAGACAGAATCTGAAGCAGGCTCCAGGCTCCGAAATGTCAGCACAGAGCCTGATGCAGTGCTCAAATTCACAAATTGTGAGATCATGAACTGAGCTGAGGTTGGACGCTTAACCGACAGAGCCACGCAGGTGCCCTCAAAACAGGTATTTTTATCCCATTCTTGGCCTCACCCCATTCTCTATCAATCCCTTTTATTTTTAAAAAATTTTTGCCCCATCCCTTTTAGATGAGAAGTTTAATACACTTTTTTCCAAGTTTAATATATCTGGGAACTTGTTTTTCTTGGAACATTTTTTAACATGTCAAAAGTATAAAACAAGGAATAATATTTCGAAACTGCTGATCTAGAATATTACCCTTTTTATGTTATCACGAGATAACATGACTTAGAATGATCTTTCATGATACTCCACCTTGCTTGATGCTTATTCTGATGTCTATTATCATTTCTAGGGTTTCATTTTGGCTTATTTTGAATAGCACTTTTGCTCTCATTAATTCAGCATATACTTATAAAACTCCTACAGGACACTGTGCTAAACTCCCCAAAAAGTATGCAAATGAATCAAACTTCAGCTAAAAAGAGATCGTAATCTAGTGGGGAGCCCACAAGACAGGTTAACAATCATTATGGAGGTAGTAATTGATTAGAGATCTAAGAGCCCTAAATGAAATGATGTGGCAGTCAGGAGTAGCAGATGATCGCTGCAGAGAGATTTGGAAAAGCTGCAGGCAAAAGCAGCTGTTGTAGCTGGGACTTGAAAGACAAGTAGGGGTTTGGTATTGTAGAAATTGGAATGGGGAGATGCCATGGGAGGGGACCAGTGTGAGCAAAGGCACCAACACAGGAAAACATGAGGCACTTGAGAAGGAAAGTAGTGAGTTGCTGTTTGACTGAAGGATGATGACACACTGGAGTGGGCCTGGGGGGTGGCATGGTGGAGGGCTGAATAAGTGTTAGGTTTGGGAAATTTGGTTAAATTTTCTGTTAAAGAGGGGCACCTGGGTGGTTCAGTTGGTTAAGTGTCCAACTTTAGCTCAGGTCCTGATCTTGTGGTTTGTGAGTTTGAGCCCCATGTCAGGCTCTGTGCTGATAGCTCAGAGCCTGGAGGCGGCTTTGGATTCTGTGTCTCCCTCTTTCTCTGCCTACCCCCACCCCCACTCATGCTCTGTCTCTCTCTTTCTCTCTCAAAAATAAACATTAAAAAAAATCTTTTTTAATTCCCTATTAAAGGGTTAGACTTTAGGAGATCATGGGAATACCACAATGAAGGTCATGCTTTAGAGAGGTTAATGTGGTGACAGTATTTGAGATGGGAACGCCAAGGCTGCGTGCGATTCAGGTGAGTGAGTAGTGCAGGGTGTGGAGGTCTTGAGTGAGGACACTTGTGTGGAAGAGGAGGACAGGGCAGCCCCTAGAAGGTGTCACAGACATAGAGGATGGGCTCAGGAATGGCTCTGGGTGCTGAGGGCACAATTTAAACTCATGTTATTAAACAGAAATATTTACATTTGCTGTAAAATTGTTAATTAAGTTTCCTCCTTATTCTTAGTTCTAGAGCCAGTACAAAAGCCTCATGAAGGTCCTGGAGAAATGGGGAAACCAGTTGTCATTCCTAAAGAGGATCAAGAAAAGATGAAAGAGATGTTTAAAATCAATCAGTTCAATTTAATGGCAAGTGAGATGATTGCACTCAACAGATCGTTACCAGATGTTAGGTTAGAAGGGTAAGTACCTAGTGTGGTCCTGTTGGTATTTAATTAAAATGAAAAGTGTGCTCTCAAGTCCCAGTAAGTTGCACTTCAGTGTTGACTATTCTGAAAGTGAATGTTATATCACTGTTATTACTTATCCCATTTAACTTATTAAATGTTGATGAAAATAGTACTGATCATTAGGCTTTAGATTAGAAGTGTATTTTAAACTTACCAAAATGTTCCTATAATCAGCTTTTTAAAAAAGATTCTTTTAAGTTGTAACTTAAAACAGTAATGTATATAGTCATAGGTGTACCTATTAGTGAATTTTTACATATACATATACACCTGTCTCATCATTATCCAAATCAAGATATGTGTGTTAAATGAATATACCATAATTTATTTACACATTGATAGACATTTGGGTTGTTTCCACCCTTTGACTATTATGAACAAAGCAGTTGTGACGTTCTTATGCGTGTCTTTTGGAGGACTTAGACTCTTGTTTCTGTTTGGTATGTCTAGGGGAAAGGAGTAGGTTATACATATATCTAGCATTAGTATGCGCTGCCAAACATTTTTCCAGGACGATTGTGCCAATTTGCATTCCCACCCCCAATATAAGAGGCCCAGTTGCTGCGTGTGAAAGGTACACAAGATATCTGGGCTAGGGGACAACAGGCCCAGTGAAGAGCAAAGGAACTATGCAGAAAACACACGGAACAAGTGGGCAGATACATGTAGCTCCTGAGACCCTACCACCTTGCCCTCTGTGGCTCCCATTGATGCCAACAGCCAGGCCTTCCCTCTCCCTCTCCAGGCAAGAGATTGGAGGATCATTTGTAACACAACAGGACTAAACACAGAGAGGGGGAGGAAAACTGATATTAAGCATCATTCAGAGCTAATAATCACCTTTTTGGTTCCCTATTTTTATAACAAATAGGTAACCAAGAAATACTAGACGATCACAAGAAACCCTCAAACATGGAAAGTATAGTCCCCAAAAAGAGAAGTAAGTAATTTGGGAGAAGCAAAAACTATTCAGGTAGAAGAAAACTTAAAAAAAATAATCCCAAAGAAATAAAATATTACAACCGTAAAACAAGAGTAGGATACTATTCAAAAGATACACTAGGAGAGCCAAAAAGAGTTTTTGGGAGTTTAAAAAGAAAGAAAGAAAAAGGCAGAACTCAATAGCAGCTCAGCAGCAACCCTAGAAACAAAGGAGCAACAATTCTAGAGGAAAACAATTTCCAGCCTAGAATTCTATATCTGTCCAAACTTGCAGTCAAACACACAGGTTAAAAAGGGACATTTTTGGAAATCCAAAAAGGTCTTGTAACACTGAGCTGCCACACATCCTTTCTTGGGAAGTTACTGGAGATTATGCTTCACAAAGTGGGGACTCAAACCAGGGAAAAGATGGACACAGGATATAGAAGACAGGAGATGTGACATAAAATTAATGTGGTGAGAATCCCTTGAGGATGGTGAAGGGAGAGCCCTGGATGAGAGTTGTGTAGGCCAAGAGGCGGCCCACCCGGATGGAAGGAGGCCAGGATACTCATGCCCTGGAGAGACTTCAAGAAGATGGGGGATGGTACGCTGAATGCCTCTAGAAGAGATTTAAATCTGACAATTGATGGGGAGTTTGGGATGCAGTTAATATTGTGCATATAAAAATTAAACCGGGGTGGAGGGTATTGAGAGTATCTATATGTTCATCCAGCAGATTCATTGTAAATCTTAGGTTTTCACAAGCTATTTACTCTCCTGAACAATTTAAGAACAATTTTCTTACTAAAGAAAGCCAGACTCTTCAGGGAAGCCTGCAGTTAAAATTTGAATGATGTCTATGTTAAAAAAGACTCAATTATTTTTGTTTTGGCAAAGTTATTTTTGTAATTGTATTAATTCCCCTATGTACATTATCACTATTAACACATTTTGTTAAGCATTTACGTTTTGAACAGTGTTTAAATGGTGTGATACACATGCTTGTGCACTGAATTTTGGGCTTGTTGAAGACTGCTCAGATTCGAAAGTCTTACTTTGCACAAGCTGCTGATACATAGTCCTTCTTGCCAGACATTTGGGCCCCATGGGAGTGGGCCACTTAAGGAAGCCGGCACAAAGTCACTACTGCAACTGAGTAGCCTTTTTACACCTTCTTGCTCCATCTCTGTGCAAGTGTCCTTTAAAGTTGTTGTTTGTTTAACTTTTATTGTGGGAAGTTTCAAATGTATACAGAAGGAGACAGTAGTATAATGAATCCTCATGTGTTCATCACCTTGCTTCAATAATCCCTAATAGTCTCGTCTCTTAATGCCCTTTTATATGTCCCCCCAACAGTCTCTGTCTCCTGGTATTTACACCTCTATGTATTTTCTTCCTGCACTGCACTAGCATTGGTCTGTATGACCAGTAGAACACAGTACAAGTGATGGAGTGTCGCTTTCAGGATTAGGTTATAAAATGCATTGTGGTTTCCAGTTTGGTTTTTTATTCTCACTTGGATTATTAGCTCTGAGATTACCCAGTTGACTTGACATGAGCACCCCTGTGGTAAAGCCCATTTGGTTTGTGGCCTTTTGTGGATAACCAGCTGAGTGCTCTTAGAAGCAGATTCTCCTATTCCAGGCAAAGGCATATTATTTGTAAATATTTCATTATGTATCTCTGAAAGATAAGGACTTACAGAGGAAGGTAGGAAGGTTATGATACCATTTTTATACCTGAAAAAATAATTAACAGTGACTCCTTAATAACATGAAATACCTAGGTAGTGTTCAGATTTCCCTAGTTATATCATACTTTTATTTTTTTTGTAGTATTTGTATCAGGATCCCAATAAGGTCCACACATTGCAACTGGCGAACAGGTCTCTTAATTAAGTCTTTCTTAGTCTCTGTAAGTTTCCTCTCCATCTTTTTTCTCCTTAGAGTTTTGTTATTGGAAGACCAGGCTGAATGTCTTGTATCTTTCCTCAGCCTGCATTTTCTGGACTGTGTCACTGTGGTATCGTTGGCTCGTCCTCTGTTCCCTCTCTTCGCTGTGGATTGGTAGCTTAAAGGCATTTTGTACCAGTATCCTTCAAGTCAACTAAATTGTGTGCTTGTGGTAGGAAAGGTGTGCACTCTGGTCAGTCATGTGCATCTCCATTGGACAGGTGCGTTCTGTGTCCCATCTGTCTGTTTTTTTCTTTTGGAACTCCCATTAGCCAGGCTCTGGGCTACTCGAATTGATTCTTTTAGTCTCTTATATTTTCATCTGCTCTTTTTTCTCCTTCCAGGGAAAAATCCTAGACTATCTTTGAGCTATTCTCTTGAATTTATTTGTTAAATTTTTTATTACTAAGTCTTTGCCATTGTTATCTGGCATTTTAAAAATGTAGGCACAAAATTCTGCACTTTACCATTTTTATACATGTAAGAATTTGTGAGATATTTAGTATAACAATAGCATTTTAATCTTTCTAGTTCTTAATTTTTTTCACTTTATTTATTTTGAGAGAGAGAGAGAGAATGAGCAAGGGAGGGGCAGAGAGCAAGGGAGACAGAATCCGAAGCAGGCTCTGTGCTCTCAGCACAGAGCCCAGTGTGGGGCTCAAACCCACAAACCGTGAGATTATGACCAGAGCTGAAATCAAGAGTTGGATGCTTAACCGACTGAGCCACCCAGCTGCTTCAGCCTTTCTAGTTTTTAAAGTAAATTTAACTTTGGTTTAAAAAATAATCAGTTCCATGAGGCGGGCTGCTGTTAAAGGTCTTCAGAAAAATTGCCGGGGCCAGGATAATTGAATTGGCTTTGAATCCAGGTCATCTGGCTCTTACTTCTCTTTTCTCTTTTCCTAATTGCTGAAAGCTACTTTTTTTCATTTTCTTAACCATTCCTTCTAATGCTAGGTGAAATTATGGAAACTGATTCAAGTAATGTATTTGGTAGAATTCTGTTGATTTTCTTACATCAGATAAGCTCCTCTAGATAACTTGGGATGAATTTGTGGAGGTTGCTTTGCTTATAATTTTTTAAGATTTTGTATTTTCCAGGTGCTTTATAAATAATTGGCATTTCTGGGGTGCCTGGGTGGCTCAGTCGGTTAAGCGTCTGACTTCGGCTCAGGTCATGATCTCACAGTTTGTGGGTTCGAGCCCCATGTCGGGCTCTGTGCTGACAGCTCAGGGCCTGGAGCCTGCTTCAGATTCTGTGTCTCCCTCTCTCTCCGCCCCTCCCCTGCTCCTGCTCTGTCTCTTTCAAAAATAAATAAACATTTAAAAAAATTTTTTAATAATTGGCATTTTTTTCTTTTCTTTATTTATTTTTGAGAGAGACAGAGTGCAAGAGGGGGAGGGGCAGAGAACGAGGGAGACACAGGATCCAAAGCAGGCTCCAGGCTCTGAGCTGTCAGCACAGAGCCCAACATGGGGCTCAAACTCATAAACTTGAGATCATGACCTGAGCTGAAGTTGGTTGCTTAACCGACTGAGCCATCCAGGTACCCCAAATAATTGGTATTTCTAAGGCTGATAGATATTTTGTTTCATTTAGATAAAATTTTGTTGTGAATATTCTAGCATAAATACTACTTTTTTGTATCTGTCTTCTAATTTGGTTTCTACCTGCTTCGTGAAATGTAAATTTTTCTGTTATAGAAATTTAGCAAATTCCCTGATGTTTTTTATCTTTTGCCTCAGAGAGACCTGATACATTATAGTTTAAAAACATGCTTCAAGGGGCGCCTGGGTGGCGCAGTCGGTTAAGCGTCCGACTTCAGCCAGGTCACGATCTCACGGTCCGTGAGTTCGAGCCCCGCGTCAGGCTCTGGGCTGATGGCTCGGAGCCTGGAGCCTGTTTCCGATTCTGTGTCTCCCTCTCTCTCTGCCCCTCCCCCATTCGTGCTCTGTCTCTCTCTGTCCCAAAAATTTAAAAAAAAAAAAAAAAATATGCTTCAAAATATTTGTCTTGAAACTTTTTATATGTATTTTTTATTTTGTATTTGCCATCTTTTTTTTTTTTTTTTCAACGTTTTTTTTTTTTTTTTTAATTTATTTTTGGGACAGAGAGAGACAGAGCATGAACGGGGGAGGGGCAGAGAGAGAGGGAGACACAGAATCGGAAACAGGCTCCAGGCTCCGAGCCGTCAGCCCAGAGCCTGACGCGGGGCTCGAACTCACGGACCGCGAGATCGTGACCTGGCTGAAGTCGGACGCTTAACCGACTGCGCCACCCAGGCGCCCCATGTATTTGCCATCTTTTACTAGGGATCTCAGAAATTTTATCTTTGTGAAAAACTAACCTTCTGTTTCCTTTAATTATTTCTCAAAAATAAAATCATCTAAACATCCAGAAAGCTATAGGAGGTAACAAACCTTTGTATCAACCACCAGCTTTATTGAAGCTTCAGCTGCCATATTTTCTTTATATTTTGCTTTTAGCAATAAAACTTATGGCTATAGTTGAATCCCTTTGTATCCTCCTCCTCAGTTCCAGGCCACTTCTCTCTAACAGTCGTTCTGATTTTTCCATTTATCCTTACTGTTCATGTTTTAAAAGTACTTTTATATGTCTATATATATAAAATATAGTGTACTTACATATTTTTAACTTAACAAATGGTAGTACAGCATATGGATATGCACATATCCTTCTGCAACTTTTTAAAAATTGTTTTCGTTCAGGCATTGATTTTGAGATTTATTCATGTCAGTACATGTAATTCTGGATGATTTATTTTAACTTCTTTGTAGAAGTCCATTGTATGAATATGCCATAATTTATCAATTATTGTTTTACTTTATGTGTACATATTTTGCAGTTATGTCTCTGTAAACATCCTTTTACATGTATTCCTTTCTGTAGATGTAACAGTTTTCTGTAGAATAGTGCTTTTCAAATTATAATTCGTGACCCTTTACTTACTAATGGATTGTGAAATCAGTCGTGAATACCTGTTAGCATTTTAGTTAGTGAAATAGAAGACATCGGAGTGTGTTTTCGTGTAGTAATATTTTTCATTAATCATTGTTTCAGGATGTGTGCACTAGATTAACATAAAATTATTTGTTACTGTGGGTTATGGTCAGAAGTGTTTGACAGTTGAAGTGAAATTATTGTGCTGAGAGGCATGTGCTCTTTTATTTCAGTCGATTTTTTAAAAATACTGCTCCCACACTGTTTTCACCAGTTTACATTTTCCAGCTATAGAGAATGAGAGACTTCCTTTCTGCACATACTCATGCAGAGGATAATAGTGGCATGGACTGGGCTAGCACAGGTGGAGAAGTTTTAAAATTCTGATTGCATCTTTAAGATAGAACCTATCAGAATGCTGGTGGGTTGGGTATGGAGTAAAAGAGAAAAGGAGGAGTGAGAATTTAGGTCTGAGCAGCCGTCTGAATTGCAGAGATACTTGCCAAAATAGAGGGGGAAAATAGAAATATGGGATTGGTTGAGATAGCAATCAGAGTTGATGAGATGAAAAGGAGGCGAGGTTAAGTGACTGCTGTTTCAGCTTTTGAAGAGTGAGAAGAGGAAGATCTAGCCAAAGGGTACGAAAACATGAGGTATGAGGGGGGAAAGCATACGGAAGTCAAGCAAATGTTTGAAAGGAGTAAGTGGTCGACTGTGCTGCTGAGATGTGAGGAGGAGGAGGTCTGTAAATGGCCCAGTGGATTTCAGGGTGTGGAGACTGTTGGAACTTAGATAACATTGTTTCTGTGGAGTGATAGGAATGAGACCCTCGTTTAAAAGAATGAGGAAGAGGGGCGCCTGGGTGGCTCAGTCGGTTAAGCGGCCGACTGCGGCTCGGGTCACGATCTCGCGGTCCGTGAGTTCGAGCCCCGCGTCAGGCTCTATGCTGACAGCTCAGAGCCTGGAGCCTGTTTCAGATTCTGTGTCTCCCTCTCTCTGACCTTCCCTGTTCATGCTCTGTCTCTCTCTGTCTCAAAAATAAACACTAAAAAAATTAAAAAAAAAAAAAAAAAGAATGAGGAAGAACTTACAGTTTCTGTAATGGCAGCCTCAGTGTTTCAAATCACCTCTTCAGTTGAGGACAATGAGAAAGTTAGGAAAAAATGTATACATTTTTTTATATATAAGTCGTTTGCTTGAAAGCATCTGGATGTTAGATGGCAGAGCTTAGAAGGCAGTGAAGAATTATGGAGCCAAGGGATGCCTCGGTGGCTCAGTTGGTTAAGTGTCTGACTTCATTCAGCTCAGGTCATGATCTCACAGTTCATGAGTTTGAGTCCTGTTTCAGGCTCTGTGCTGATAGCTCAGAGCCTGGAGCCTGCTTCAGATTCTGTGTCTCTCTTTCTCTCTGCCCCTCCCTTCTTGCACTTTGGCTCTCTCTCTCAAAAATAAGCAAACATTATTAAAAAAAAAAAAAAGAAAAAGAGTTACGGAGCCAAAATATGGGAGAAGATAAAAACTCAGAAACAAGCCTGGAACTTTTACCAGGGGGCCCTCTACTGATTCCAGAAAGTGTATACTGAGAAACTAAATAGTGCTTTTGATAGCCTTTTGGTGCTGGGACATAAAACCTATAGTCCAGAGCCTAATGTGTGTGTGTGTGGTAAGGGGAGAGTCAGATAGCCCTTCCTGCATGCTTTAGTTTTAGGTTCCTAGAAATAGTGATGAAATTCAAGTAGATCAGCCCTGGCAGTGACTGAAGCCCAAGTATCTTAACCCAGGAAACTGAATTAAGATGATTAAGATTTACTGGTGCCTCTGGCTCCCCCTAGATTCAAATGTAAATCCTCTCCATAGAAAGCTATTAGGCCAGTGAATTTTTATTTTTATTTTTATTTTGTTAAGTTTATTTATTTATGTTTGACAGAGGAAGAGAGTGTGCAAGTGGGGGAGGGGTGGAGGGAGAGAGAGAGAATCCCTAGCAGGCTCTGTACTGTCAGGGCAGAGCCAGATGTGGGGCTCAAACCCACAAACCATGACATCATGACCTGAGCCAAAGTCAGCCAATTAAGCCACCCAGGTGCCCCAGGCCAGTAAATTTTTAAATGGTATTTCATGTACCGTGCCTGGCTTCACTAGACACCTAAGGAAATAAGGCAACATGAAAAAAAAAAAAACAACAACAACAAAACAACTAACAATAGATAGTGGAAATAGACCCAGGTAAGGGAGTTAACAGGCACAGACTTTAAAATGATTGTACATAATATTAATGTGTTCAAGGAGATTTTTAAAAAAGATTGAGAATTTCAGCAGGGAACTAGAATCTATTAGAAAATAACCAAGTGGAAATTTTAGAATTGGGAAAGTACAATAATAAAAAGTAAAAACATACTGGATGGGTTTAATAGCAGATGAGATCTAGCTAAAGAGAAAATTAGTGACTGAATTATAGATCAGAAGTAAATATCCAGAGTGAAGCATGGAAGATAGAAAACAGAGATAGAATGAGAAGTGTAGAGTTGTCAACAAATTGTAGTCAAAGTAAGAAAGAGAATAGAGCAGTAGCAGTATTCAAAAGTACAATGGCTAAGATTTTCTAAAACTGATGCTAAAACGGTAAGGCACAATATCAATAATTTTGATGAATTTTCAGCAGGATGCTGGCCACATCATAATATTGCAAGCCAGAGCTAGAGAAAAGAATTGTAAAAACAAGCAAAGGGGCAGAGGGGACGGTGAAGATTACCTTCAAGGATACAACAATTGGGGCGCCTGGGTGGCTCAGTCAGTTGGGCGGCCGACTTTGGCTCAGGTCATGATCTCGCAGTCTGTAAGTTTGAGCCCCGCGTCGGGCTCTGTGCTGACCGCTCAGAGCCTGAAGCCTGTTTTGGATTCTGTGTCTCCCTCTCTCTCTGACCCTCCCCCGTTCATGCTCTGTGTCTCTCTGTCTCAAAAATAAATAAATGTTACAAAAAAAAAAAAAAAAAAGATACAACAGTTGAGTCTGACAGCTGACCTCTCTGCTGACTTTTCAAGAGAAAAAATAAAGAAGCCAAAAGATGATAACATGGTGCCTTTTATAGTCTGAGAGATAACTTTAAGCCTAAAATTCTATATCCAGCCAAGATACCAAGTATCTTTCAAAAATAAAAACCTGTAAGATAAACAAAACTGAGATAATTCAATACCTACACTAAAATATAGTAAAGAGTGTTCTCTAAGCAAAAAAAAAAAAAAAAGAAAAAAAAATCCCACTGGAGTGATCAGGTATAGAAATGAAGGAAGAGCAGTGGAAGTGGTAAATTTGTAGACGAATTAATGTCAACATATAATGGTTTTATGGGTGTGTGTGTGTATGTGTGTTGTCAAGTCATGGTTAAAAATGCCAGTTAATATTAGACTTTAATAAATAAATCAAGGTTGTATATTGCAATTTTTAAGGTTACCACCAGAAGAAGGTAAATGTTAGTAGAATGGAGGAAGTAGAAATTTAAAAAATTTAAATTCAGGGGCACCTGGCTGGCTCAGCTGGTAGAGCATGTGACTCTTGATCTCATGGTCATGAGTTCAAGCCCCATGGTGGGCATAGAGCCCACTTAAAAAAAATTCAAAAGAGGGAAAGAAAGGAGAGAAAAGGGCAACTATGTCTATTTATGTAAGATCATGGATTTAAACGCAAATGTATAATTAAATGTAGTGAAGGTTTTAAAGGATTTTAGATTAAGAAAAATGACGACTATATATATTATTGTAAGAGGCAGACATTAAAAAAAAAAAGGATATAGGAACATGTAGGGTAAAGAATAGAACAAAACATGCCTGATCTATATTACTGTCAGGTAAATAGAGGAGACTTCAAGGCAAAAAGCTTAACTGCATTAAGAAGAAAATATTTTATCCTAGTTGACAATGTAAATACTGAGTATCAGAACTTGTGAGGTACAGCTAATTCCATGTCCAGGTAAAAATAAATACATTTAAATGCAGTTAATGTTTTTAAAAAGATAGAGTATAAATGAACTATCATAAGAAATTAGAAAAAGGACAGCAAATTGACTTAAAAAAAATGGAGGAATGGAATCTAAAGTTAATAAGCAAATTTACAATAGAGGAACAACAAATCCAGAAGTTGGTTCTTTGAAAATGCTAATAAAATTGACCAGTCAAGAAAATAAGAAGAGGGACAAATAATCCGTATAAGGTATGAAAAAGGTAACATTACCATAGATGCTGACCTCAAAAGACAATATATTTCAAAGAGCAGAGCTTAATACAGCAGAATGTAAACATAGAGTATGGAGTCAACAAAGCCAAATGTTAGTTATTTCAAAAGATCAAAAATCAAAAAACCCTTTTTTTAAAAATTTAAAATATTTATTTATTTTGAGAGAAAGAGATCATGCGTGAGCAAAGGAAGGACAGAAAGAGGGAATCCCAAGCAAGATTTGTACTGTGAGTGCAGAGCCCAACAGGGGGCTCGATCTCACAAACCACAAGATCATGACCTGAGCCAAAATCGAGTCAGACGCTTAACCAACTGAGCCATCCAGGCACCCCTCAAAAAACCCATTCCTAAATAACAACTATCATGAATGGAAAAGAGGACAATTACCACACATCCTGCAGACATTTAAAAAATTGTAAGTAGATAGTATAATCCCCCAGGTATCCCAAAATCAGCATAATCTTGATATGAAAATCTGACAAGGGCTTGATAAGAAAGGAATATTATAGACCAGTCTCATTGATATAGATAAACATAGATGTAGGATTCTAAATAAAATGTTAATCAGCTAAATCCGGCAATATGTAAAATTAATACATTAAAACAAAGTTGGCTTATGCCAGCATGCAAGGTTGATTTAATATTTGAAAATCATTTAAAATCACCACATTAATAGGAATAAAGGAAAGAAGTCATGTTATTTCAGGAGATCTAGAAAAAGGATTTGATCAAAATGTGTCACTGGTTCTGACATAAATTCTAGCAAACTAGGAATGAAAGGGAACCTCCTTAATCTGATAAAACGTGTCTACCGAAACCAAAATGAAACAAAGCCTCTCAGTAGTGAAAGTGTTCAATTTGAGACCTGGAACATGACATAGGTGTGTATTATTACTTCTGTTCAATGTTAGGAGGTTTTAGCCAAAATAAGGTGGGTAAGCAAAAGAAATAATAGTTATAAGTACTAGAAAAGAAAAATTAAAATCTACTATTTGAAATTGACATGGTAATATATAACGAAAATTCATAAAAATTACAGTCAAAGGATTAGAATCAATAAGTGTTTAGCTATGTTGATTGTTTTAAGGTTGATGCTTATAAAGAAAATCAATTGTATTTCTAGGTCACTTTTCTAACAAAAGGCAATAAATTTTTTAAAAATACCACTTACAGTGCAGTCAGAAAATATCAGATATCAGAAACTCTCTTCAAAGAAAATTCTAAAATGTTATTGAGAGAAATTAAAAACCTAAATAATGGAGAAATGCCTGTGTCTGTGGATGGACAGTTCAATGTTAAAAATATTGACTTTCTCCAAATTGATTTACAGATTCAGTGCATTTCTAGTCATCACGTGTGTGTGTGTGTGTGTGTGTGTGTGTGTGTGTGTGTGTGATTTGACAAATTGGTTCTCAAATGTAACTTGAAGTGCAAAGACCCAGAAGAGCCAGACGTTTTTGTAGAAAAATAAAGTTGGGGGGTTTGCAGTAACAGTTATCAAAATTACTCAGAAAGCTAGTGTGGTATTTTTGGAAGGATAGACAGATTGGTGAAACAAAATGGAGTTTAAAACCAGTCCCATACTACGTGAACACTTGGTTTAGGGCAAAAATGGTACTGCATAGTAGTAGAAGAATGATCTCCTAAAGAAAAAAGTAAGAAGTGCTGGAATTTAAGGACAAAACTGAAACTCACTCTTTCTCACACCATACAGAAAATCATTTTCATGTGTTTTTCAGATACAAATGTGAAGGCAAAGCAATGAAGTAGATCACATAGAATATTATTATGGGCTTGAAAGAGGGGAAGGTTTCTTAAACAAGGCAAAAAAACACCCAAAAATGTAGGAAAAGTTTGATAAATGGGACTGCATTAAAGACTTCCTGTTCATTTAAAAAAAAAAAAAAGTGAAAAGAAAAATACATTGAAAAGACAAGTTACAGAAGATCCAGCAAAATGCTCAGATCCAGAATATATGAGTAACTCCTATGTATCAGTAAAAGAAGACAGACAATCCAGTAGAAAAGTGGATGAGAGACTTGAAGAGATAATCCAAACTACCAATCAATATATCACAAGATGCTCAACTTCGTTAGTAACCAGGAAGACACAAGACTAATGAAATAAATACCATTTCATATTCTCATACACTATGGTGGCAGTATAAATTGTTATACCCACATTGAAAGCCATGTCGGTATCTACTAACATGAATATTAACATACTTAATGACCCAAGCAGGTCCCCACCTGGATATAGCAAATGTGTGCACATATTCATCAAAAGACAACGACAAAATTGTATTTGTTTTTTTAATGTTTTATTTATTTTTGAGACAGTGCAAGCAGGGAAGGGGCAGAGAAAGGGGGACAGAGGATCTGAAGCGGGCTCTGTACTGACAGCAGCAAGCCTGATGTGGGGCTTGAACTCATGAAGTACAAGATCATGACTTGAGCTGAAGTCGGACACTCAACTGACTGAACCACCCGGGCACCCCAAGGACAAAATGGTTAATGGTAGTATTTTTATATTGGCTCCAAACTGAAATTAATCTAAGTGCATATCAGCAGTGGAATGTGGTAGATTCGTACAATGGAGTACTTTACAGCAGGAAATGAACAAAAGCCACAACATGGATGAATCTCACCCTTAGAGTCACACAACAATATATATGGAATTATGCTGTCGCTAGAAGGTCAAAAACAGGCAAGACAAAATGATGATGTTAAGTGTTAGGGCAGTTATTGATCACCTTTGGGGAGGAAAGAAAAGGTAATGGGAACAAGAGGACCTTGTGACGTCCTGGCCATGTTCTCGCTCTGCCCTGTCACGGTTGCATGGGTGGTTGCTGTGTGACAACTCATTCAGCCCTAAATTTATGTTTTGTGTCCTCTGTTACACTTCACGTAAAATCAACTTGAAAAAAAGAGTAGGGGAAACAAAGTGGGGTGGGGAGCAGGGGAGGCGGCAAGCGTAGCAGTGACTTTGAGTTGTCATTGGAATAGGGAGAGAAGTGGAGGTGTTGCCTGGGGAGATGGTGTGATAAGGGAGGCATTTTCTCTGTCTTTTTAAGACGTGATGTATAGTACAGTATGTTTGTGTGTTTTGATGGGAATGACCCCATTGAGGGAAAATTTGAGACGGCAGTATTATAGCAAGAACATCTAACTCAAGGGAGTGAGGAGATTGTACTTGGCTTCAGACAGCAACAGGGATAGTTCAGGCCTTGTGTAGTGGGGAAAAGGCACAATGTGCATGATCACACATGCCTACAGGATGATGTGTTCGTGGGAGTATGGAAATTCTCCCCTGACAACTTCTGGTTTTTCGGTGAAATTGCCACCTGTGAGTAGGAGGAAGTACGGAGGAGATTGGGTATCTGTGGACATGTGAAACAGGTTGAAGGAGGTGACTAGGAAATGGAAGGAAGAATCCTGGGCAATGCAGAGCGCCTGCTTGAGGTTTGTGGTTATAAATTGAAAATGAGGTCATTTAGCATGCTTAATAAGTTTTCTTTAGCCATATTCAGCAGCTCAAGTGAGATGCAAAACCAGCAGAAAGTTGGATTTAGCTATGATTGGGATATTCCAGCAAGTGAGATAAAAGAATAGGGAGATACAAGGTGGTGATAATAATAAAGGGTCTGGGATCTAAGCAGAGTAGAGGAACTGGAAAACATGAACAGAACAGAAAGTAAAAAGAGGGTCTGGGACACCTGGCTGGCTCAGTCAGTTAAGGGTCCTACTCTTGATTTCAGCTTGGGTCATGATCTCACGTTTCATGGGATTGAGCCCTGAGCTGGGCTCTGTGCTGACAATGCAGATCCTGCTTGGGATTCTCTCTACCCCCCTCTCTCTGCCCCTCCCCTGCTCATGCTCGCTTGCGCTCTCTCTCTCTCTCTCTCTCTCTCTCAAAATAAATAAACTTAGAAAAAAAAAAAAAGTGGGAGGGTCTGGAGTGGAGACTCCCCCCACCTCCCTGTGAAGGAAGCTAAAGATCTGGGATTATTGGAGTAACTGAGTTGGAAGAGTTAGGATTGGGGACAGGGTGGGAAATGGTGACCAGAGATTGTAGTGCTTCAAATGGAGGTGATCATTAATGGAGGATCTAGGGGGATAGCATGAAAAAAGTACATGGGTGATATGTCCTGGAGGACAGTTTCACTGGAAGAGAGCAGAGTAAAGATCTGAGAAGCCAGGGTGTTGAAAAATTGACTACATAGATGCTAAGATGACTGAAAACGTGTTGACAAGACTTAGCAATGGAACTGATAGGGAAGGTGATAGATGGCAGTAACAAGGATCAGGTGGCAACTTCTGACAGCACCTTTTTTATTTTTTTTATTTTTTTTTAATGTTTATTTGTTTTTGAGACAGAGAGAGACAGAGCATGAATGGGGGAGGGTCAGAGAGAGGGAGACACAGAATCTGAAGCAGGCTCCAGGTTCTGAGCTGTCAGCACAGAGCCCTACGCGGGGCTCAAACTCACGGACCGTGAGATCATGACCCGAGCCGAAGTCGGACGTCAACCGACTGAGCCACCCAGGCGCCCCTGACAGCACCTTTTTTTAAAGGACTTGAGGCTTCTTAGGGAAGAGAGAAAAGCAGTAGTCTTGAATCAGCAGTAAGGAACAAGGAAGATATCTTCCCCCACCTCCAGACTCAGTGGTATGTGAGATAGGGAAGAGATGCAGCCTCATCTTGAAACACAACTCTGGGGGCACCTGGGTGGCTCAGTCAGTTGGGTGTCCAACTTCAGCTCAGGTCATGATCCTACGGTCCGTGACTTCGAGCCCTGTGTTGGGCTCTGCTGACAGCGCAGAGCCTGGAGCCTGCTTCGGATTCTGTGTCTCCCTCTCTCTCTGCCCCTCCCCCGTTCATGCTCTGTCTCTCTCTGTCTCTCAAAAATGAATAAACGTTAAAAAAAAAAAAAAAAAGACAACTCTGGAAGCAGTGTTCTTGGTGATATTTTAATCAGTGCTAGAAAATGAAGGGAGTATTCAGAAAACTGTGAATTTAGGATTGTGATTATAGCGGATTTTACTGGTGACAGCACCATCAATTCCCCAGAGCACCATGAAAAGGTTTGCAGGTATTACCTTGGAAAAAAAGAACAGCCAGTTATTTTACCTGCAAAATGGGTTTATTTGGTAGTAGCGGAGAATTGCAGTTCAGGACAGGCTACGGCAAAACCATAGGCAAATGCAATGATCAGAGGAGAAGACCTTCTTTTATGGAGGTGGGAGAGGAAATTGGGAGGAGTTGTTTTGAATGAAAGCTAATTAGAGAAAAGCAGGAGTTGGGGGTGATGATGGTTTCTCATTTGCTGAGGTGCAGCTAGGGAATCGATTTCTTGTAGAAGATGCAGTGTATGTCTTTTCCTGTTGAGACCTGTAGTTGGTGATCCTTTCCTATTGACCATTCTTCTGTTGGGGCCTGTAATTGACATTCTTATAATCTAGGCTGGGTGGACTGGCTTCTCAGCCCGGCCTCCTGACTCCGTTTCAGTGAGGTTTCTCTTCATTAATTTTCACACAGGTCAGGAGCTTTAGTTAGCCCAATAGCAACTAAACTTTGGGTAATTCACAGTGACTGGAAGCCCTGTGTTTTCTCTTACTTGTTCACAGCATTATCTTATAGTTTTAAAACATTTTCACTAGGTATATAATATATAGTTATTCTCATATCTGTTATTTTTTGTTACTTTTCTCCTTTTTCTTTAGATAATCTTGCTAGTGGTGTGCAGTTTTTTAATTTCCAAAGAAGAAGTAGGTTTTTCTTTCGTTTATCTGATTTTTAAAAAAATTTTTTTATTAAAAAATTTTTTTTTCACATTTATTCATTTTTGAGGTGAGAAGACAGAGTATGACTGGGGGAGGGGCAGAGAGATCAGAAGCAGGCTCTGGGCTCCGAGCTGTCAGCACAGAGCCTGACTCGGGCTCACACTCACGGATTGCAAGATCAAGACCTGAGCTGAAGTCGGATGCTTAACCGGCTGAGCCACCCAGGTGCCCCTAAATTGTTTTCTGTGTAATTATCTCTTCTTCTGTGTTTCATGTTCAATCTGTTCCCTCGCTTGTTTAATTAATTTTTTTTTAAGTTTATTTATTTTTGAGACAGAGACAGAGCATGAACGGAGGGAGGGTCAGAGAGAGAGGGAAACACAGAATCTGAAACAGGCTCCAGGCTCTGAGCTGTCAGCACAGAGCCGGATGCGGGGCTCGAACTCACAGACCGCAAGATCATGACCTGAACTGAAGTTGGACGCTTAACCGACTGAGCCACCCAGGTGCCCCAGTGCTTCTTTAATTAAATGCTTAAACTATTACTTAAAAATATTGTTGCTTTCTAATAATTATTAAAGACTCTATATCTATGAATCACTTCAGTATAGCCTGTTAGTTTTATTTATAGTATTTTCATTCTTATTTATTCCTAAGTAGTTTGTAGTTTCTGTTTGATTTTTGCTTAACTCGGGATGACCTAGAAATACATTAAAACATTTCTAGGTACATATCTTTTTGCCTTTTGATTTCCTCTTTTTTTTTATTAGTGATTCCTAGATTAATTTTGTCATGGTCAAAGAACATGGTCGGTATATGAACATGATCTATTTCAAATGTGTTAAAGCCTCATTTGTAATCTAGAAAGTGTTCAGTTTTTTTAAATTGTTTCTTCTGTAGTTGAAAATAATATTGTTTGGTTGGTTGCTACTTCTGGATTTTTTCTGTTTTAGAGTGCATGCTCTATTAGGTTCTGATTACATTGTCTTTAAAAAAAACCTCCCACTATGATTATGGATTTGACAATTTCTCTAATTCATTCTTTTATTTTTCAAGGCTGCATCATTGGCTGAATTTATGGCAATGCATAGTATATTGTTGTTTTTAAATCCAGTGTTCACTATATCTTTATTAATTTTTTTACCCTGGTTTTGATATCGCTGTACAACTTTTAGTCTGTGTAACATTTTCCTAATATGACTATTATTTTTTCTTTTTCTTTCAGCTATCTGTGTGATTTTATTTTAGGTGTATCTCTACTAAATGGCTGGATTTATATTTTTAATTCATTATAATAATTTTTTTAAATTTTATTTAAATTCCAGTTAACATACAGCACAATATTGGTTTCAGGCCTAATAAGTTTTTAATAGGTGAGTTTGATGCATCTACATTTATTGTGACTTGATATATTTGGGCTTCTTTTAGGTTGAACCATATGACATTGATATTCAACCATTTTTGACCTATGAAAATGAGTTTCATAAAGTTCAACTAATAAATCTTGTTTACCATCCTTTTCATTTTTTCCTCCTTTCCTGTTTTTAATGGGTACCATTTCAGTTGATAAATTAAGTATTCATGTTTTTCTCTCTTTTGTTTGGAAGCTGTACATTTTATTTTTGTTCCTTTAGTAGTAAGACCCAGGTACATTGTAATTGTCAAGGCTTGGATTTATCTTTATCTACATGCTCAGTTCACATAGCATACTTGTGATCTAAGTGTTCGTATTCTTCGATTCCAGGACATTTCTGGCTGTAATCTCAAATATTGCCATGTCATCATTCCCTCAGCCCGTTCTTCTGGAATTACTCATGTGCATAGACTAGAGCTTCTCAAATTGTACCCTTACTTTTCTCTCCCTTTGTTCTTTTTTGAATTATACCTGAATAAATTTCTCATTAATATCCTGATAGTGGCAAAGTCCAGGTCTCACTCTGCCATTTACTCGCTGTGTGGCTTTGGACTAGTCAGTGACCTTTCCATACCTCAGGATCCTCATCTATACAGTAAGAAAATAACAGGGGTTGTCGTGAGGACTTGCAGTGCTGTGAATACTTTGTGGCACCTGGATATGGAGAAGGCCTGTGTTCCGGGAGGGAGCTCTAGGTCCTCCTGTGTGAGTCTCATGAAAGCTGACTGCGAGCATGCTTCCTCCATCCTTTTTATGAATCACCGTCTGGCTTCTGAGGTGTGTTTACAATGGAATGTGAAATGAGAAACATGAGATTAATGTTTAGCTGTCTGTGTACTACAGTGAACCAAGCTGGCCAGCAGATCTTCTTCAGGCCAGTTTGCAGAGGTGGAAGAGTAGCAGTGTGGATGGCCCCTAGAGTGCAGCATTTCCACCCCCTTTTCTGAACCCTGAGAAGCCCTGCTTGTTCTAAGTCATTGGCTTAACCAGTGGTATAGCTGGCAGTGTACAAACCATCCTGTGCCTGCCAGGAACCGTTACCGTCTTGTAGGATCTCCAAGGACACGTTTCCTGCAGGAAACTGGGGGAAAGAATAGCATTGTTCGAGCGTCAAGAAGACTTAAAAACAAAGAATAACTTTTGTAGTGTGTGATCTTAGGGCAGGAGGTTTGAGGCAAATTCCAAGTCACCTAATGTGGCAATTCCATCCTATAAAATTGGTCTCAGATGTTTAAAAAGTAATAATGATGCCATCTAGTGAGTGTTTAGTATGGACCAGGCACTACACACATGGTCATATTTGAGCAATTGAGCAAAATACTAACATGCCCAGTTTACAGGCAGGGAAACTTGGACTTAGGGAGATTAAATGATTTGTGCAAAGTATGGCTAATAAGTGATCCAAGTGAAATCTGTCATTGATAAAACATGTCATCTTAATCACTGTGCCCTGCCATCACTTTTATGGCTAGATCTTCATTGAACTTGTCTGAATGAGAGTACATGGAAGAGAAATTATAGAACATTGCCAAACACTGCCAGACAGGTGGCCAGCCATCTTAAGAAATACTGACTTGTCATCGGTAAATGGCAGTGACAGGCTGAATTTAGTGGATGATGAAGAATACTTTAAAAACGATAGTCAAAAGGGACAGAGAGAAGAGAATTGGATTATGTGCATATGTACCTTGATTTAGAGTAAAACTACTTCCTTTCCCTAAGCCTCAGTTTTCTCATCTGTAAAATTGGGAGAAGGCCTCTGTCTTAGGGTTGTAAGGATAAAGTGGGGCAATGCATAAAAACTCTTAATAATTTTTCAGGCCCTAAAAGGGTTAAAATAAGTATAATGGGACTGTAACAGTTGCAAAATAATATAAATAGTAATTATCATGGGACTTATACATTCCTGAATTGTTAGGTGTTTGTGTGAATTGATTCTCTGGTAAGCCCAGTCTTGCTGAGATGAACACTGTGCTAAGTAAATTTAATAATCTATTTCCCAAAACACTGCTGAGTCACTCAGGCAGGCCCTCAAACGAACTCTCAGACCACACAGTGAAATTCAAGCATTAGAGTTTATTCAGTATTTCTTTCACTTCTAACAAGAGTGCTTGTTATATAGGCCATCGTTTAATTTCTGTTGTACATAGAGACCTAAATGAAACCACTTGCGTTTTCACTCGTTTAAAAACAAGGGATTTTCAATCAATTCCAGCTCCACTTCAGTATATAACTTACTCCCATTAAAGGCATCATCAGTCCACTATGGTAGTGATGATATAGTTTCAAAGACCTGCCCGTCTCCCCTCGTCCTTTCTCAGTCTGTGTTCTCTGCCAGACAAAGCAGTAAACTAAGGAAGAGAAAGACATAGGATATGAAAGCCAGGAGATGCATTGTGCAGAGGGCTCACAGAATCCACAGACGGGTGGCAGGGGGAGAGCCCAGATGACAGTGGTGTAGGCACAGAGGCAGCCAGCCTGGAAAATTCCAGGGGAGCTTGTTTTAAGATTTCAGTGATATTATAGTTAATGCTTCTGAACATCTTAAGAGACTATTTAGATAATTTGTAGAGTCTGTGTTTGAATTAATGACAAATACATAGAAAACTAAGGAAAGGGGAAAAATAATCCAGGGTGAAGTGGAAGGGAATGTTGTACAGAAAAGGGAAAGTATTCACAATATATTAATCAGCTATAAATAGCATTTTGTATAGTCCTTATATGAACATTAAAGAACAGGGAACCAAATTTCGAACGTAACTATATTGGGAGACTGAGGAGTAGCAAGTGTGTGTGTTAGGATGGGGATAGGAGGGAAATAAGCCCTATATTCTATAGTAAGTCAATATGTAATATCTAGAACTGAAAAATCAAAATTCAGATATAGTATTTAGAATTATGGAGGTAAATACCAAGAGAAAGCAGTGAAAGAATTGCGTGTGGTTTGTTTTATGGGAAAGGAGAAAATGGCAGACAGGTGAGAGAACGGCTTTTTTTTTTTTTTGAGAGAACAACTTTTTTTTTTCTTCTAGTTATTTATTTATTTATTTATTTTTATTTTTTTATTTTTTAATATAAGAAATTTACTGTCAAATTGGTTTCCATACAACACCCAGTGCTCATCCCAAAAGGTGCCCTCCTCAATACCCATCACCCACCCTGCCCTCCCTCCCACCCCCCCATCAACCCTCAGTTTGTTCTCAGTTTTTAACAGTCTCTTGTGCTTTGGCTGAGAGAACAACTTTTTAAAACAAGCTTTGCAGAGCTGTTTATTCTTTAAGCTATGTACATGGCCTTGGATCAAAATAAAAACTAAATAATGGTGCTCAGGTAATTTTGATCTCTACGGACATCCCACCTCCCAGGAGACTCGCTGCTCCGGTACAGTGCTGCTCAAACTCAGACTTGCTAGGATGGCAGAGGAGGGAGAAAGGAAAAAAACAAAACAGAACAGGAGTCAAGACCTTTAAAGACACTTCTTTCTTGTTCCTCAGACCAAAACAGAGAGCTTCTCTTGGGGCTCTTCCTTAGGGCACCCATTGTCCACTTTCAGTTTTGGAGCTGGCTTTGAGTGCAGGCTGGCTAATGCCAGAGGACAAAAGTAGCAAACTCCCCACTGGTTTGGTGAAGTTTCGAATTCTGGTCTCCTTCCCTGGTTGACCTGCTGCTGCTACCATTTACATTTCAGAGTCCCCTCAGGAAGCTGCTCCGTGCACTGTATCCAGGAGTTACAGTGCCATTCACTGGGAGAGACAGGGGGGAGTGACTTACTCCATCTTTACTGTAACAAGAAAATACACCCGTTTGAAGTGTAAAATTCAGTTATATTTTCAGCATGTTTGCAGAGTTATGCAAGCATTATAACTTTAGAACTTTTCTATCACCCCTAAAAGATCTCTCGTGTCCATTTGTATTCACTCTGCCTTCCCACACTCAGCCACAGTTATTCAGTTGTATGGATACACCACAGTTCATTTCTCCTGTCACCAGTTGATGAGCATTTGGGTTGTTTTCACTTTCTGGCTACTATGAATGTGTTGCTAAGAACATTTGTGTAGAAGATAGGCGTACAAGAAGGTATACAGGTACATGTGTAGATATATGTTTTCATTTTTCTTGTAGATTCCTAATTGCTAGGTCATATGGTAACCTTATTTTTAACTAAGAAATTGTCAAACTTTTTTCCACAGTGGCTGCACCATGAACCTTCCCACCAGCAAAATGTGTGAGAGTTCTAGTTTATTCACATCCTCACCAACACTTCTTTTTACCTGTCTCTATTATTATAGCCATTCTACCGGGTGTGAAGTGGTATCTCATTGTGGTTTTAATTTGCATTTCCTTATGACCAGTGATATTGGGAATATCTTCATGTACTTATTAGCCATTCTTATGTCTTTTTTTTTTTTTCATGTTTATTTATTTATTTTGAGAGTGAGAGAGACAGAGCAGGAGCAGAGCAGGAGCAGAGAAAGATGGGGCTGAAGCATGCTCTGTGCTGTCAGTGCAAAGCCTGACGCAGGGCTAGACCCCAGGAACAGTGAGATGTGAGATCATGACCTGAGCTTAAATCAAGAGCCAGGTGCTTAAACCCACTGAGCCACCTGATTGCCCTGGCCATTCTTACATCTCTAATGCAATTTCTCTTTAAATGTTTTGCCCATGTTTTATCAGATTGTCATCCTGTTGCTGAGTTGTAAGAGCCATTTATATATTCTGGATACAAATGTGATTTCTAAATATTTTCTCCCAGTTTGTGGTTTGTCTTTTCATTTCCTTAGTTGTACCTTTTGAGGAAGTCAGATTGATTAGTTGTTTCTTTCATGAAGCATGCTTTTAGTATCCTATCATGCTTAATAGTACAAGACTAAAATCTTTCCCCTGAGATCAGAAGCAAGGAAAGGATGTGTGCTCTCCACTTCTGTTCAACGTTGTACTTGAAGGCAGGCCAGAACTCAGATACATGTACTGGGTGCAGAAGGAGAGCCCCAAGAGTAACCTACTCCTTCTGTTCTGAGGAATGAGAAAGGGATCTCTTAAGGGTTAATGGAGAAACACCCCTATTTTTGTCTCTTTTTCTTTCCCCTTCTCTACTATCCCAGTTCCTAGGCAGTATTGCTGGGGCAGCACAGCCATGGGGGCAACGGCCAGACAAGCAGCTGACTCTGAGGGAGGGGAATCTCTTGGAGCAGAACAGCTCTGGTCTCCAGATCATGGGTAGAATCCTCCATGCTTCTCTCTTCCTGTCTCCCGCTGCTGGGCCTAGAGCACAGACACAGGCACAGGCAGTGCCCAGCAGAGTCAGACAAGTAACGCCTCAGTTCTCTAGCTGTGTTGGAACATTCCACATAAAAGAGGTCTGTTCTCCCCCAGGAGATGTGTAGATTCAATACAGTTCCACTCAAAATCCCAGCAGGGGATTTAAACATTCATTTGGAAAGGCAAAGAAAATAGCAAAAATAATCTTTTAAAAGAGTAAAATTGGAGGAAATACAGTACCCAATTTAAAGACTTACTATAGGGGCACCTGGGTGGCTCGGTCGGTTAAGCGTCCGACTTCGGCTCAGGTCATGATCTCACGGTCCGTGAGTTCGAGCCCCACGTCGGGCTCTGTGCTGACAGCTCAGAGCCTGGAGCCTGTTTCAGATTCTGTGTCTCCCTCTCTCTCTGCCCCTCCCCCGTTCATGCTCTGTCTCTCTCTGTCTCAAAAATAAATAAACGTTAAAAAAAAATTTTAAAAATAAAGACTTACTATAAAGCCACAGTAATCAAGACAGTGCTGTTGGCAAAGAAACGTATAGATTAGTGGAACAGAATACATAGTTCAGAAATAGACCCACAGGGATATAGCTATTTGGTTTTTGACAAAGGTGTTAAAGCCATTCAGTAAAGATCATCTTTTCAACAAACGATGTTGGAACAATTAGATATCCATATGCAAAAATGTGAATCTCACATTTCAGGTGTTTTATGAAAATTAACTCAAATTGGATCCTAAATCTAAATCTAAAATCTAAAAGTTTAGGGGGCACCTGAGTGGCTCGGTCAGTTGAGCGTTTGACTTTGGCTTAGGTCATGATCTAGCCATTTGTGAGTTCTAGCCCCACATCAGGCTTGCTGCTGTTGGCACAGAGCCCACTTTGGATCCTTTGTCCCTGTCTCTCCCCCCCTCCCCACCCCCCGCTTGCTTTCTCTCAAAAATTATTAAACATTTTTTAAAATGTAAAATCTAAATGTTTATAATTTTTAGGGAGAATATTCAGGACCTGGCATGAGGCATAGAGTATTTAGACATGAAGCCAAAAGCATAATTTCATAGGAGTGCCTGGGTGTCCTAGTTGGCTAAACATCTGACTCTTGATTTTGGCTCAGGTCATGATCTCATGGTTCTTAGAATTGATCCCTGCATTGGGCTGTGCGCTGACACTGGAGCCTGCTTAGGATTCTCGCTTTCCTCTCTCTGTGCCCCTCCCCCTACTTATGCTTATTTATGCACACCTTCTCTCTAAATAAACATTAAAAAATTAAAAAACCAAAAAGCATAATTTCACAAAATAAAAAATTGATCAGGTGAACTTCATCAAATTTTAAAACTTTGATTCTGATGAAAAGAGAGTGAAATGACAAGCTACAGACTGGAAGAAAATATTGGCAAACTATACCTCCAACACAAGACTTGTATCTAAAATACATGAAGAACTCTCAAACATGTAACCCAGTTAAAAAAATGAATGTGATAAAATGTCAGAAGATTTGACTTACCCAGGTTGCTATATGGATGGCAAGTGAACACATGGAAAGACATTAGTCATTGGGGAAATGCCAGGTAAAACCATAATGAGGTACCACTGTATGCCTATTTAAATGGCTCCAATAAAAAAATATAGTAAGCACTGACAAAGATCCAGGGCAGTTGGAACTCTCATACATTTCTGGTGAGAATGCAAAGTGATACAGTATCTCTGGAAAACAATTTGGCAGTTTAAAAATTACACTTACAAAGTTATACTTACCACGTAACCCAGCAAGCCCAGCCCTGGATATCTACCCTAAAGAAATGAAAACATGATCACACAAAAATTGATACATGAATGTGTTTAGCAGCTCTCTTCATCATAGCCCCAAACTGGAAAGTGCTGGTGAATGAAAACACTGATTGGAATGGAATACTGCTCAGTAAAAAATAACAGACTTTTGATACATAGAATTTGAATGAATCTCAAAGACGTGCTGAGTGAAAGAAACCTGTCTCCAAGATTACATGCTGTATAATTCCATTTATATGATATTTGTGAAAAGACAAAACTATAGCAATGAAGAGCCGATATGGATTGCTAGGGCTTAGGTGTAGGGGAGGGTGAGACTATAAAAGGGTAACAAAAGGGGTTCTTTGGAGGTAAAATTGTTCTGTTTCCTGAAAGTGGTGGTGGTTTTATGAAACTATTGCATTTGTTAAAATTCAGAAAACTTAATTACCTCCTTTTGTGGGGTGGGGGGGGGTCTTTAAAAAAATGACACTCTTGGTAGGTTTGTGGAACAATTGAAACTAACATTGCTGATGAGAGTGTAAGTTATTACATCCTCTTTGGAAAACCATTTTATGGTATCTGCTAAAGCTGAGCCTGTATATACTTTATTGCCCAAAAATACAAAAATGCATACATGTAGTCACCAAAAGACATGTACATGAGTGATTTTCACAGCTTTATTTATTTCTAATTTTTTAAATGTTTGTTTCTTTTGAGAGAGAGAGAGAGAAAGAGACAAAACACAAGCAGGGGAGGCACAGAGAGGAAGACACACAGATTTCGAAGCAGGCTCCAAACTCTGAGCTGTCAGCACAGAGCCCAACGTGGGGCTTGAACTCGTGAACCGTGAGATCGTGACCTGAGCCAAAGTCGGATACTTAACCAACTGAGCCACCCAGACACCCCAGCATTGTTTATAATAGCCCAGACTGGAAAGTACCTCAATGTCCATCAGTGTTAGAATGAATATATATATATATATATATATATATATATATATATATATATATATATATATGTATGTGTGTGTGTGTATATATATATATATATATGTATATATATACATATATATATATATATTCATTCTAATATATGTATAATAATATATTTATTTATTATTTATATATATAATATATAATTATATATATATATAATTTATATGTCCTGTAAAAGAATACTGTGCAGCTGTTACCCATAACAATATGGATGATACGCAAACAATGTCGAAGGAAAGGATTAAGGCACAAAAGAATATGCTGTGTATCAGTACTTCTTAAAGTGTGATGCTGGGACTTTTGGAGGTCCTTCAGATTCTTTCAGGGAGCCCGCAAGGTCAAAAAGTTTTCATAATAATACCAAGACAATTATTAACCCTTTTTGTCTTACTCAGCTGGTGCACAGTGGAGTTTGAGAGGCTATATGGATCAGGGTCAAGCTGGGAAACTGAAATCATGCAGTAATTTGAACAGAGAAAGTTTAATATAATTGTTAACTATAGTGGGATTGACTGCAGGGAGGCAAAGGCAATTGTAAAGTATATCATGGGTTGAGAATACCAAGGAATGTAAAATCTTGGAAGGGAGCCCCCTCCCTAATGCTGTGGTTCAGACCTCATTGGAGAATGTGTAATAACTGGTTACTGGATAGAGGGAAATCTTACCGGTTACTCCTGGTGAGACCTGGCACATGGTACCCTCCAGAGTGGGGGCTGGTAGGCAGGCCTAATAAGCAGGAAATACACTTTGAAGTGCATTGAGGCAGGAAACCAGAGCCAGAACTGGCAAACAGGAACCTCCCGCCTTTAGGGGTGCAGGAAGCCAAAACTGAGAAGCGACCTGCTAAGGTGCCTGGGAGACTCGCTGAGAATCTGCCTGAGGGGGTAGGTGCTGTTGAAACTCATTGGAGACAGCGCATCTGGGCGTCCACCACACATTCCACTGGCAGCCCCAAAGTGGGAAGGAGAAGAAAAATGAAAGCGCACTGGAACCAGGAAGGGAACTCCTTACTTCCTGCAGTGTCCCTCCAACACTCTCTGTTTGTATGTGTGCCATGCACAGCTTCTGTATGCCTCTTGCCAGCTGCAAAGGAGAAATGCTTATAGGAGCCAGCTACATTGCCACAGAGTAGGCAGTGGAGGGTATATTGGGAGCGAAGAGACCATAAATCCATAATGGGCACACTCTGTGATAGTAATGAATCATCTCTCTGATAGCTAGTGTAATAACGTGTTTGTGGATGCTTATGTTTTAAAATTTTCTGTTTTAGTTTACACTGTAAGTGTCAATAGCTATAATGTATGTAAAAGCACTTTGGGATCATCAGTTTTTAAACACATAAAGGGATTATGAAAAAAAGCTTGAGAACTACTGCTCTATATTCTTTTCAAATAAAGTTCAAAAAAAAAAAACAAAAAAAACCAAAAACAGAACTCCTCTGTAATGCTAAAGGTCCAGCAGAGTGGTGACCTTGCAAAGGGGACAAAGGAAACCTGTGGGGGTGTTGGTCACAGTCGGCTTCATCTGGGTGCCAGATGAAGTAAATAAGTAAATAAACAGTCGTTCATCTGGGTGCTGGCTACTTGATGCATTCGCTTGGTGGAAATTCATTCAGCCGCATACTTGTGATCTGTCTGCTTCTGTGTATGTATGTTTTATTTCAGTAAAAAATTAAACCTCTTTTCCCTCTCTCCCCATCCCCACACCCTGTTGTTAAACCTGCTTGTAACTATTTAAGTAGCACAACCCTACACTGGCTACTTTTCATTCCTAAGGATGAAAGATTCTGTTGGGACAGGGTGGAAGACAGCTGCTTGTGGCCTTCCTGCCCGTCCTCAGCTCTGTGTGTCCCGCCCCCAGAAGGATCCCCCACTCTCACCTCCACGGGGACAGGTCATCCCTCCATGGGAACAGTTTAACTAGAAGGCTGAAAGGACCTTTGGTTTTCCTCGAGAGCCTTATGTCTAGGTTGGGGTGGGGGTTACGTGTTCTGAGATCAGTTATGTTGACTTTTCATATTTTCTCTATATTTTCTGTGTTGCTTTGAGAGAACATTTATGAATTTGCTGTGTTCTCTGAATTATTAAATTTAACTGTTTGATTTAGGAAATTATTTTCCCTTTGGTCCAGATCCTAATATTTGTTTGGCTTTCTGATTCTTACATCCTCTTGTGAATGATTTCCATTTTAGTCTCTATTTCTAGTGTTCTTTGTTGTCTTTGAAGTCTTCCTTTCCATACACTTCCAGAATTGAATTCTTTACTGTATCTTCCAAGAAATCTGGCTTCTTACTTTTCTTCTGCAGAATTTGCTTTCTCAGGATTTTCTCTTCTTCCTGTCTGCTTGCTAGCCGTGCATACTGTTTATACACTGTGCATTTTGCCTAATTATCTTCTGGGTCTTGATTTTGCTCTTTTGTTGTTTTGTAAGCCAACAACTTTGTAGTCACCTTGGCTGTTTTCTGTGTCCCAATTCTACAATAATGAGTAAAGATTAATTTGAGAAAAGAGATCATATATGACTTAATATGATTCAGTTAAATAATATTAGAAACACTTTTTCTGAGCCCCCTTTACTCATATACAGGCCATTCCTGATTTCAGAGTCCTGTGCCGGTAGTCTGTGAGTCAGGTGTTCAGGATGAACACCATGAGAACGTGAGTGTCTTGACTTGCTCACCTGTGATGTATCTGAAGCATAGTACCGAGTATGTATATAATCTAGCCACCATTTATAACATAACAGAGTTTTGATGGGAAGCTGTTGGCAAAAGTGTTATTTGGAATGCTAAGGGCACAATATCCTTCCCATGGCCTGCACACCTGGTTGTCTGGGCCTCACCAGTGCTGCCTGGACTTGGAAGGAACTGTAGACAGGGCGGCAGGCTGTGTGGTGGCTTCCTGGTGGGGCTTGGAATGAACCTAAGGTGAGGGGTGTGGAATGTGGTGTGGAAATGAGGCTGTGGGCCAATGGACAGGAGTAAGGTTATAAGTAATAGGTGACGAATACCACATTGTGAAGGGGGACTTGGAGAATGGTCAAGAGGATGGTAGGGGCTTAAGAGGGATTTAATGAAGGACAATGGATGCTATCTGTTTGTCCTTTTCTCCTTGGAAAGAGAGGGAGTAGTGTTGATGGGGCCCCCCACAATGAATGCTCCTCCTCCTCCTCCGTTCAGTCCCTATCCCTTGTCATCTCTTTTCCCTTCCATTTTCCTTTTCTTCCAGCTGCCAGCCAGCCGCCCTAGTGTGGGACTTTGAGTAAGTAGGTCATCATGACTGCTTCAGAAGAGGGGTTTCACTGGTATTTTTCTTACTTCTTTCCCCTTCTTTCCTTTCTCCACTCCCACTGGCAGGTGATAACAGATGAGATAAGAGAGACCACAAGGTTTGAGGAGCTTGTAAGAGAGCAGGAAACAAAGGTGGAAATAGAAGGCTGGAGTGATGGTTGCAGATTGCAAACCAAACCAAAAGAGTTACACGTGCATTTTTTAGGAGAGCTCATGTTCTAAGCTGCATCCCTTGGTGTCTGCTTGCTAACTGCTGTTATAGTCCTCTGTGGTTTAGTAGTTTCATCCAGCTAACAAGACTGGAGGGAGAGGGCATGTTGCCTAAAAAAGTGCTGGAAACATATGACTAATATGTTGGTTTTGTGTGCATATATTTTGGGTGTGTTTGGTCTTCTTGGTGATTGCATTTCTAGACCTGGTCTTTACTACACAAGATGCATATTGGTATTTTAGCATGGAGGAAGGGGGGTCACGCATTTTGGTTGAGCAGAGCATGGACTTTGGAGTTCTCAGGCCCTGCTACTTCCTCATTATGTCTGTCCTCATCTTCTCCTGTGTGAAATGTGTCCTCAGATACTTCTAAGAATTATTAGGAAGCTTCTCTGCCGATACAAAATAGTACTCAGTAAATATGAGTTCTCTTGTGGAAAGTGTTTTTTTTGTTGTTGTTTAGATTATTAAACTGCATAGATTCCAGTGATTCCATTTTTTTTTTGTCTTAATTGGATTCTTGAGACACATTCAGTTTCAGATTGATGATGTTGCCTTAATACATTGTCCATTAAATTGAATCAACAGAAAACACTGACCAGGAAGAGGTGCCTAATTTTAAGTGTACAGTTAACATCTTTAAGATAATTTACATCTAAAAATATAACTTTAAATAGGTACTTAAATAAACCGAAACTTAAATGAACAGTTCCCAAGAGTCCCAGCACTAGAGCAAACTGTCTTTATTGTTCTGATACCCCTCCTTCTCCAGGTGCATTGAGTATGCTGTTTTAACAGTCACTTTTTATAAAGGCATTTGCTTTGTCTCTAGGTGTAAAACAAAGGTGTATCCAGATAATCTTCCTACAACAAGTGTGGTGATTGTTTTCCACAATGAGGCTTGGAGCACACTTCTGCGAACTGTCCATAGTGTCATTAATCGCTCACCAAGACACATGCTAGAAGAAATTGTTCTAGTAGATGATGCCAGTGAAAGAGGTAAATTTTAAATTTTAATGCCATAATATGCTACAGCTTTTATCATTAATGGTTAAGAAACGTCGCTATCATTTTTAACCTAACAATTTTATACAGACTTCTAATTTATCCTAAGAATGTTTGTGGCATTTGGACTCATTCACATATGCAAAAAATTACACCCTTGTGAAAGAAACTTAAGATATTACCTTAATTAGCATTTAATTTGTATTACAACTTAATCTTGTTTTAAAAAGAAATAATGCTATATCATATAAACATTTATGCAGAACTACTGAAAAAACCCACATAATTTTATTAGAATTTTCCCTTTGGGAAGTTGCGGCCGTGAGTCCATGGAGAGAGACTTGACCTCCTTAGAGCCAGTATGGAGAAATTGAGTTCCATGTGTCATAGGGAAGTACCTCTGGCAAGGAAAATGGAGTCTTGGCTGGGCAAGCCTTAGTTCTCCAGATTCTTCTTAGATTTCCCCATTTTCTCCATTCCTAAGTTCAAGAATGATCTATAGCTGGTTATATAAAAGGCTGAGGAAGGAATTTATGAGAAAGTGATATGTAATATGACTCTGATCTCATAATAAATCTATACAGTGACTCTTGCCCAAATACTCTTCTAGGGATCTCAGAGTGTTTCACAAGCTTAGAATCTCTCAAACTGTCTCATGAAGTCCTTGTTTGGGAAAGGTGTATTAATTTAAAGTACCTTGAGCCAACATCGTTTATTTTGAATTCTTCATGGAGATTTCACACCACAAGGTAGCATAGAGAAGGCTCTGCTAAGTCCCATCTGTAGAGAAACCTGTTAAACTCAGACATACCTGGCATTTCCCAGGCTTTTTTCCCCCACAGCACTATTGAGGATCATTGGTGTCCTGTATTCATTCCCCTAATATTCCAAAAATTTGGAAGGAACTACAGAAAATGTCTCTTCCTTGACCAGCCATAGACTTCCTGACCATTATTTCAGCCTCTTTTGCTGCTTCCATCTTTCTTGCCTAATATCACTGCATCTACTAAGATGGTTTATCTAAGTATTTTACCTTCTCCTTCCATGACTGTTCTAAATATGTAAATTTAATCACAATCTCTTCATGTCTTAATTATGGGGAGTAATTTGCACATTAATAGCAATTTAAATCTCGCCACTTTGCCAGATTATAGAAGTACAAATGAAGAATAATATATGGTCCTACCTTCTTGAGTACCTTGTAGCTTGCCTCCTTGGTGTAATTAAGGAGACAGTTTATAAACACACAAAGCATTTGAATAATAGTGTAATATGTAATGTAATTAATGTCAACATGTGAGCTGTTAGAAATTAAGAATACCACACTTAAATAGTTATTGTTGACAATAGAAGTGTAAATCCTCATGTGGATAATTGTTTGCCAGGAGTTAATTAATCCTTTAAGAAAATAAGCTTAAGTTCATTTCAGCAGCAGTATATATATGAACATCGATTCTGCAAGTGACTTACGTTTGTTTTACTTACATGTTGATATTTGCTAAATTAAATACTCAAGGAGAGATCTTTTTCCTCAGATGAAAGGAGTTATTTTTCCATTTCCTCCTTTGTATTCTCTAATATTCTGTTGAGTGCCTGAGAGGGCTGTGTGAATAGTACATTTTTGTAGGAAGTGGTCTAATCAAAGACACATGTGCCCACAAATCTAAAGTGACAAAGTCACATATACCAACTATATTTTCCATTCCTCATGTAGGCCCTTCTTAGTCACCCAGCCTGTATAAACCTGTAAGAGAAAACATGGGCAGAGGTCTCCCTCACTGCTCCACCCGGGGCTCTTAGTCACCATGCAGGGTCCCTGAGTACTGTCCCAGAGCCCTGGGTCATGGGCTGGTTCTCCCGTATCTTCCTGCCTGGAAAGCCTCAGGTGTGTAGCTCGCCATTTCTGATATTTGGGAACCACTAGGTATTGTGTTTTTGTGGTTATCGTTGTTTGTAGTCCTTCTATCCAGATTGAGAATTATCTAGGGTAATTTTCTTTGGTTCTCTTTTTTAGGTGGTAACTGTTAGGCCCAGGAACTAGAGCAAACTCTGTTTTTATGTAACTCTGTAAGTCTGCCTTTTCTATTCATGAGACACATCCAAGGCACCCTCACTCCTCACCTGGACTATTGACACAGACTAGCTGGTCCCATCTCCCCTCACACGCCCTTGCCCTTCCCATCCGTTCTCCACACTGTATGCATGGTGAGCTTTTAAACACATGGCTGTGATCCTGGCACTTCTGACTAAAACTGTTCCTATGAGGCCTGTCTGCCCCGGCCTCTGCCTGCATCTCTACTCACTTCCCAAACCACTCCCTGCCCACCCCATCCCCACAGTTCAGCTCAGATGTTTACTCAGAATCACGGTATATTAAGAGAGGTCTTCCTTGAACTCCGGAGACCAGGTTGTGTCCCTCCTAACATGTTTGGGAACACTGCACTCCTCCACGGCTGTCATCAGTTTTAACTATTTATCCATGTGCTTAACGACCATCTCCCCTGCTAGACTGTACACTCCATCAGGGCTGTGTGCTCACCTCCCTGTTCTCAGTGCCCACAGCACTTATTACATAAACAGTCCAGAATTTAATGAGTGAATGAAAGAATAATCTACCAATTAATCCTCGCCCTTACTTCTTGTCTGTGTGGACTTCTAATTAGGTCGTGTAGCATGCATGGTTTGCTTATGGCCTCAGGATACCCAATTGCGCAGTTAACCTGCTGAGTTGTCGGTAGCTCCATTTATTGCGTATGAAGCAGGTGCTATAATTATCCCTGTTTTACTGATGAGGCTTAGCATAAACCTAACGCTTGACCTCTTAACTGCTGCGTACGTCATGTCTCATAACTTCACTGCTTACAGGGTCTGTCATGAAGGCAGAGTCAGGATGAGTCTTTAATTCACGTCAAAAGTTATGTAATTGTCATCTCAGAAGGTTATCTTAAGACCTAGAACTGATACCATGTTCCTAATTTGAGATGACTGTTGCTTTTCTCATTTTACACAAAAGGAAGCAGAGGTTCTTATTTAGTAGGGGTTAGGAGTCAGATTTACTAGACTCTAAATTCCTTGTTCTTTCTATTGCTCTGTAGAGTTCTGCCTAAGATTTCTTCGATGTTGCTGGAAGCAATGAAACTTCCCCCGAAACACTCTCTGGCAGCCTCATGCCCCCTGATGGAGAGATGCCGGGGGGGCCCATTTATAGGCTAATAGCTATAAAGATATTCTAATAAACAAGATTCTCATTTATTTTTAGATGACATGGAGGCTTCGACCCATAATCACTTAACCCTCTGTGTCTTCATTTTTTGTAGAATTAGGCTTGAATAAGTAGTTCCTAATCCCCCACCCAGCCCTGGGTCCCTAATTCTATATCATCTGTTAGGAGGACACCTATTTCTTAGCCTTATTGCATGAAGGCCACAAAGATGCCAAGAAAATTTGTGGAATAGCAACTTTTTTGAGCTGCCAGACCATAGAATCATGCATTTTTCATTTTATTTATAGACAGGACAGAGTATTTTAGCTTTCAGAGACGTGGGACTTGGGAATTAGATTGCTTTGATTCTTAAGAAGACTTTAAGCTGTCTGATATTTTTGGGTAAGCTTATCAGGAGACATCTTGTGTATGACACACCCAGCCTCAATTGGTTGAAGCCCTAGAATATATCCCACACCCTAACACATGGGAGTCCATCAAACTCTGGACATAAAGTAATTTAAATTTGTGTTAGCTCAGGTGATCGTACTGTCCTGAGTTGTTCTCTCTGTAGTTCCCTTCTGGGATTTCTTGTTGTGGATGAGAAGATGGGCTTTGAAGCCAGGCAGACCTGGGTTTGAATCTTGGCTCCAACCCTCAACAAGCTGTGTCACTTTGATTGGTTCATTTTATATTCTGAGCCTTGAATTTTTGTGTCTAAGTTACGGATAATGACATTCTCATAGGGTTACTGTTTTAAGGAATAAATGCTATTAAATTGGTGCAAAGAGCCTGGCACTATGCTAAACAGACACAAAATGATAGCTGCTATTGCAGAATCTTCCTCTTCCCCAGGATTGGTACTGTCCTCACCTTGTTATTCAGAATGGAGTTCTATTTTTTTGACCCTAAGATTTGCTTCATAAAATCACAGTGGTGATTCAGTATGAGTTCTACTCCCAGTATTTTACAGATACTGTTTTTAGCCCAGATACTTTAGGAAATATATGAGCAGAAATGGAATCAGTATTCCATAGTGGGATAGATAGGCCTTTCTCTTTCATAATTTTCATGTCCCTGATTATTTCATTTTTGAGTCGTTCTAGTTCAGACAGGCGAGAACCATGTCATCCCTGTTTTTCTTTCCCTTTGTGCGGCATAGGAAGCCCTTTGGATTCCCATGTTTACTCTTTTAAGAGCCCCTTAATGCATACACTCTGATCTCTGGGACCTACCCCTTACTAGAGTCCTGTGGGACAGAACTAGTCCTAGGAGTCCCAGGAGTTCTGTCTCAGGATTTTCCTTCCCTAAAGAGATTATCCTCATACCTATCCTGTCGTTGGAATGTTGGAAAGACATTTGACCAAACCACCATCAGTAGCTTCTCTGGCATAAATTCCATGAACTAACCTGATCTGAAAAAATTATTTCTCTTTGCTTTGAGGAAGCTGAGACGTTTCCGCTTTTTAAAGTGTTACGTATTTTGGAGGCAGGACTTCCTTGGCTTAGGGGCACAACCTCTATTTGAACACTCCAGGATAGTTGCTGGTTTCATGTAGCCACTTCCTCATCCTTTCTGATTTCTCCTTCTCCTTCATTTGTGATTCCCCCTTAAGACCTTTGTTACTTAGACCTACTTGTCTGCTAAGGAATTCTGGTCTTGCATTTATAGTACAGCATTTCTCTTCTGAGCTTGACCTCACTCCATGCTTCCCAATACAAGAACCATAGTCAGAGACTGTAGTAATCAATAAGACAGTTGGTTTCTGCCTTTGACGACATCCCACAATTGTCTGAATTCTAACAGCTGTGACGTATTCTGTTCCTTCTCTCTATTGAGGTCTGGATTTAATGCTCTTGAACTACTTTCTTTCTGTTCCTGAGACTTAAGCATGGTTGGAGAAAGAAGAATTGAGCCAAGAGAGGTATTAGGGAACCGTGGTGACCTGCCTGTCTTTGACTGAGCCTGCACCCAAAGGCTCTCTCCTAAGTCTTCATGCAGGAAGGCAGGGCAGCTCTAGGATGAGCTCTTAGGAAAGAAAAAGCCTCCCTGCTGTGAAATGGGTTTGTGAGTCAGGGAGCCTCCCTGAAAGTGTTCGGAAATACCGCACATCAGAATTGCTTTACATCTGGGTAGCACCGGGTTGGTCTTTTCATGTGATGTTTTGTTTTGTTAATTTTTCAGACTTTCTGAAAAGACCTCTAGAGAGTTATGTGAAAAAATTAAAAGTACCAGTTCATGTAATTCGAATGGAACAACGTTCTGGATTGATCAGAGCTAGATTAAAAGGAGCTGCTGTGTCTAAAGGCCAGGTGATCACCTTCTTAGATGCTCACTGTGAATGTACAGTGGGATGGCTGGAGCCTCTCTTAGCCAGGATCAAACATGACAGGTAATTTTCCAGAGTCTATAAACTTGTTTTCAGTGTGTTTGTCCTAAACAGTATGGTAAACTGCAGAATTCTGTATATTTAAATAAATTTAAAAATAATTTCCTCTAAAGTTTGCTTTAAAATACCCGTGAAGAACACTCTAAACTAAAAGTGAAGGCGACCGTGAAGAAATGTTTGCAGTCTTGTTGATGAGGCTGCATCAGGAAGCAGGTTGCTCAGATGTGCACCTCATGCTCTGTTTATTAATTGGGAGCAGAACAGAAGGCTGTGAACTCAGGAGAGGTAGGATAAAACCCTTGATCGCCCCTGCTGCCTAAGGCTAAACTGGGGCAGGCAGGTCACCTCTCCTTCTCCACTTCCTTACTGAGACTACAGCACTCAGCCTGTAGCACAGCAGGAAGTAGGAGGGGGGTGGGGAGATCAGCATCGTAGCCCAAGGTGCTTAATTGTATATGGAAAAGCGCTATAATCTCTGAGGATGTAGGAAGAGCAGTAAGAGCAATGCACACATTTTTCAGAGTGACCTACTGCCGGTCCCTGGCACAGTTCTTGTATACCAGGAGGGAAGCTAACTTCAGTCTGCTAGACTCAGATTAGTTGAATTTCTTCTTGCCTTTGCAGTTTGAGCCTGGGCCAGCTCCACATAAAGGTTTGACTTTAGGAAGGGGAACTCAGTACAAGTTAAGTGAAACATGGCACAAGCCACTGCATCTGTTCTGTTTGTTAGCAAATGCTGAGCCTACATCTCACCCTTTCAGAGATGAATAAATAGGGAAAAACCAGCGCTGGGACAGCGAGAAGGTACAGCAGCTTTAGGGAGGAGAACACTGCCCGAAGAAGGAAGAGAATATCTCTGTGAATTGTTGTCTTTGAGGAGATGACTGACTTGGGAAATACTGGCTTGCATAAAGAGCACACATAAGCAAGAGCCTGGCCCCAGGGAGAGAAAGCAGGGTGAGGAGCTGACAAACTAAAGAGGGGTTGACTGAAATGACGGTCACAACTTCTAGTTGGGGCTGTGTGGTGGCTTAGGTGTCCTGAGTAACGTTTCCATCTGAAAGAGTTTGAATGCTGGATAGGTTATAAAACGCATTTCTAAATGCATCGCTGAGCTGGCACTGAAGTCAGAAGTTTTGCAGATCTCAAAAGTGAGGCAAGAGAGTGGTCCAAACACTAAAGCCAGCTCTCACTTGGAGAATTCCTGCCAAACTCCGAGGACACAGAGCCTCTCTGCCTTTAGATAGACAAACGACAGGAAGATAGGAGACCGGGCCTAGGCCCTGCCTGAGGTGGGAAGATGAAGAGCAAATACCTGTGTAAAGCTAAGATCTTGTGCCCCCGTGTGAGTGAGAAAGAGAAACCCCACCGCACCCAAGAACACTTGCCTGTTTCAACCTTGGAGTGGGGTGGCGGTGGGGAAACAGAATTTGTAAACAGAGTGTATAGAAAAGGAGAGAACTCTTTGTGAGAGTAGTAGAACTCTAACATGAAAGACAATAGGGAAGTATGTGGAAAATTATCCAAATCCACTCATGAACACTAACCCCAAATTCTCAAAATATCAGAAAACTGAGTCTACTAGGAGTAAAAAAAATAACTATAGCATTTATTTTTATATGAAAAACATGTAAAAGAACATATCATGACTAATTGGTTTAGTTTAATATTACAAAATCAGTTCACATAATACATCGTCATTAACATTTCTAAAACTATGATTAAAACCCTATCATTAAAAATCTGATCTCTTCAGTAGATACAGAAAAACGTGTTCATTTATGATTAAAATGAACATCACTTATGATTAACTCACAAAACCAATAGAAAAAAATTTAAATATCTGTGATCAGACAGTTTGTAGGAAGAAATACAAGACTGGAAGTTTACTCCTAAAGCAAAAGCAAAATACTGGTTATATGAACATGTCCACTTAGTAACTGAATAACAAAAAAACTGTAAGGAACACACATATCCAAGAGTTTTCATTTTAAGAGTAATCATTTTAAAATGATTATGTAGTCATTAAAAGCGTTATTTTTGAAAACTGGAAATATTTGGAATTTTGTTTTTTTAAGTTTATTTGTTTTGAGAGAGAGAGAAGGGAGCAGTGGAGGAGCAGAGAGAGAGAGAGGGAGAGGTAAAGAGAGAATCCCAAGTAGGCTCTGCACTGTCAGCACAGAGCCTGATGAGGGGCTCAATCCCACAAACTGTGAGATCATGACCTGAGCTGAGATCAAGAGTCAGATGCTTAACTGACTGAGCCACCCTTGTGCCCCTGGATTGTTTTTATATGTGGCAGTTATGTAAAAGTATGAATTAAAAAGGATGAAAGGTTATCAATGGCTACAAGTGAGTGTGATAAATGATTATGCTAACTTAGTAGGATATAGCAGGAAATTTTTTTATCATTGCTTTTAACATTATAGAATGTATTTTTATTTTAAACACACTTAGCATATAATGATAGTTGTTATACTGTGCCTCAAAAAGGAAAGTTGTGAAGATTTTTTTGTTTGCTTTTATGATTTTAGGAAAACAGTGGTATGTCCTATCATTGATGTGATCAGCGATGATACTTTTGAGTACATGGCAGGCTCTGATATGACCTATGGTGGCTTCAACTGGAAGCTCAATTTTCGATGGTATCCTGTTCCCCAAAGAGAAATGGACAGAAGGAAAGGTGATCGGACTCTTCCTGTCAGGTAATTGATTTGTCAAACATTTTCCCTAAAGTGTTATCAATGGGGGATAGCGAAACTTTGGGAATCCTATCAAAAGGATTTTAAGTGTATTTTGAGAAACATGAGGCACATACTTCATATAATGTATACCATACATACACGAGGTGTATACCATATATGTAGTTAAGAGCCATCTTTCACGTGTATTAGTATTTTAAAGAGGGCTTTTTACTCTGATCATTTAACAAAGTTGGAATTTTTCTTTCTATAAGCCTATATATATAGATTTTTTCATTTCTATAAATCTATATAAATAGTGCACCTGAAAAGTGATGGTAACATGCATATGTTTTTTCATTCCTGTATGAACAACATTTTGTAAATCTGTCAGATTTATGCTTAGATTCAATTGTTAAGGATAATAATATTTAGCTTTAAATTAAACTGTCCCTTAATTAATTGTAAGTGTTGGTATGTGAAAATATTACCTAAAAGTGGGTCGTTGCACCAAAAAATAAGATTGTAAATTCCAACTTGTACCATTCAGATGATAGTTACTGACTGATAAGGTTAGAAAAGCTTGTTTCAGATATAAAAATAACTAGACTTGACAGAAGTATAAAAAAGGATTTCCATGGACACATTCTGATTTTTCGTTTGTTTTATATTTGGTCATCTGTAGATTTTTTTTCAGAAAGGGATAAGAATCTTTACGCTGTTCAGAACCTTGAAATTGAGACCTTGAGCTCTGGGAGCCATCCTGGGATTTGTCCAGCAGCACCAGCCTGCTGCTTCTGTAGTGGTTGAGAGCCCCTTCAGAACCAACCACGCCTTAGCTTTCTCCCTTCCCGGCCTTCTCAGGCCTGCTTTCCCTTGAACTCAAGTCCTGTTTTGGCCAAGCTGAGGAGAATTTCATTACTTCTGTGCTTTTTCTCCTGCCCTGCCAGAGTCTTTTTCTAGCAAAGGTACTTTTCTACTCTTTTGCTGACAGTTCAAGAAATCACCATCTAAATCAGAGGTTCTGAAACATTTTTAGACAGTAGGCTTCTTTGAAAAGTCTGATAAAAGCTGTGAGTCTTCTCTAATAGGGGGAAAATACACATGTGCAAACAGAAGATTGAGCATACAAATCCAGGAAATGCAGAGATAGCTCAAAACCCAGGGCAAGAAACCTGGGTACTAAATGGTAACTCTGTGGGTGTTGGCCTGTTTCCTCTGCCTCCCAAGATAGTAGGCTTTTCTCATTCTTTTTCTCTTCTAAAATCAAAGTATATTCTAACTTTTATGTGGAAACGACTTTCTACTGGAAAGGCAAATGCTGCCACTCTTTACAGCCTAGAATCCATATATTTGAGGACATGGAATCACAGGCGACAACTCATCATGAAATATGATGGCCATAGTTTCCTTTTTCCCTGGAACTTAATTATTTTATTCTAGTTGAAGTCCATTTTTCTTCATACACATCTTTCATGGAAATCAAATGGTTGATGGGTATTTGTTTATTTAAATCCTCCTTCATTATCATTTCTTTGCTTAACTCCAGTCATTTCCACCCACTCTGCATACCTGGGTCACGTGCTGATGAATTGGGCTCCTCTTCTGCACAGAGTGTGCCATACTTGATCAGGATGACAGTCCCCTTAGGAGTGTATTGATTTCATTGTGTACTTCATTCCTTTCCTTAAAGGTTTCTGTTAGGTGTAGGAAAAGAGTCTCACTGTTTTTGTCCTATTTAATCTATATCTTTTGCAATATTTGCCACACTTTAAAACCTCATGTGTGAGAGTTAACTAACATGAATCTAGTTGATTATATAGTCAGTGTAGTTGCTGGGAACTGTGGGAAGATACACAGTCAGATGGAGAGAATTATGAGAACTAGCCTCAATTTAAGGAGTTTCAGGTGACTAAGCTTAGTCAGGACTTGAGGACCACGAAAGGTACTAAAAACAGGAGTGGCCTTGGGACTGGGCAGAGAAGGCTGTCAGGGCACAGGCTGTGACAAGAGTAGGTCCACCGGTCAGCACAGTGGGTGTAGGTCTGCCTGAAGACCAAATAGCAGATCATAAAAACATGGAAAGTCCTTAGGGGCCTATGAATGTTTCTGAAGAGCGTGAGAATAAGCATTTATTCTGTCATTGTATACAGTTAATATAACTACTTTTAAAAACAAAAATTGATTGTAAATTTTAAATTCTTACAACTGACCGTATAGAGTTATGATTGGATTTCAGAACACCTACAATGGCAGGAGGCCTGTTTTCAATAGACAGAGATTACTTCCAGGAGATTGGAACATATGATGCTGGAATGGATATTTGGGGAGGAGAAAACCTAGAGATTTCCTTTAGGGTAAGTTCCCTTTGCAAAAAATAATCTTTTAACCTCAAATATAGGTATGCGTTAATTATTCATGTTATGTATCTCTAAATAAAAAATAAAAATTGAATTTACTCTGAGTTTCATCAGACTCCAGAACCTCACTTCATAAAAACTTAGGTGTTACCATTAAGGGTTCCTTTTATAAACTATATTTTAAGCAAATAATTCAGTTATCTTAATAAAGTATAAAACTTACACAAGATCCCCTAGTTGTTTTGAATTTCTGTTACTTACAAGGAAGTAATTCAAGCTCTAAAAATAAAAAACAATATGTAGTTTCTATATGCTACTATGGTACTTGACTGCCAAAAACGTAATTTTACTTTCTGTAATATGCTTTGTCCTTCTGTTGTGAAAATTGTTCTCTCTTATATAAAACTTGGTCACTTTACTGGCTTTACATTTTTTAATAAAAAGAAAAAGACCGGAGTTCTGAAATTGCTCTAATTTAACCCAGTCAACCTTATATAAAACACTTAACCATTTCACATTCACTAAAATCAACCCATTAAGTGACATTGTGTATTTCTGAAAATAATTAACTTGAGACACCTGGCGTATAGTGGAAACCACATTGAACTGCCCTGTAATCTAAACCAGCCAGCTCATTTTGTTTCGAGTGGATCACTTTGCTCCCCTAGAAAAGGAGAGGTCTGGACTCTAGATCATCTGGGAGATCCTATCCAGCTGTATCACTTTGTGATCCTGGGAGAACTTTAAAGTAGAGACACTGAATATTTAACAAAATCAGAACTTCTCAAAATCTGTTTTAAGTGTAAATAGCAGATTTTTGACTTACAGAAGAATGTATTTTGAAAGGAACAGAAGGATAATTTGATTAAACTAAGAATGTGAACCCAAACTTGATGTTTCTTTTACCCTTTTGTTTTTATTCTCATGAAGATGACAGAGCGTGCTGTCATTGTCCCAGTGAATAATTCATGAGATCCAGTTTCAGTTTCTGGTCGGTTTAATGTACAGGCTATGACAGGTCTGGAGAAGGAGGAGTAGATAGGACTCTGGCTGCATATTGCATGGTCAAAAGTGTTTTGACCATGAACCATGTGTATACTACACGCAAAATCTAACCAGTTTCATGAAACAGTATGTCTTGTTAGTGAGTGCTGGTTGCCATTCCTCAGAGTTGAACTTACGATCATTTTATGAGTCCTGGCCTCCAGTTAGAAAAACATTACTCTGGGGGCACCTGGGTGGCTCAGTCGGCTAAGCATCCAACTCTTGATTTCAACTCAGGTCAGGATCTCATGATTCGTGAGTTGGAGGCCTGCGTCCTGCTCCATGCAGTCCGAGTGGAGCCTGCTTGGGATTCTCCGCCTCCCTCCCTCTGTCCCCCGCCCCCCGCTCATGTGCGCGCACATGTGTATGTGCTTTCTCTCGAAATAAATAAACTTAAAAAAAATAATACTCTAGACCTTATATCTTTTCTGCATTTAGCCTTTAACATATCTTTTCTGAATTTAACCTTCAACTTCTGGTTTGATCAGAACCAAAAATTACAGAAAAGTATCCTTCTGAGGAAGCACTGGCTTTGTGACCATATAGCAGGAGCTCCACTGTGAGGATATATAGCCATGATTCTGTGAAGTTTTAACTGTGAACATCCAGAGATGTGAACAGTTTTTAAAAAAACATCAGGGTCTTATGTGGTCTTCTTTTCTGTTGTTTTCAGATCTGGCAGTGTGGAGGAACTTTGGAGATTGTTACCTGCTCACATGTCGGACATGTATTTCGGAAAGCCACACCTTACACATTTCCTGGAGGCACAGGACAGATTATCAATAAAAATAACAGGCGACTTGCAGAAGTGTGGATGGATGAGTTCAAGAATTTCTTCTATATAATTTCTCCAGGTTAGCATTATTTTGCATTAGAAATACAAGAGTATAGCTTTCTTATTCCTGATCTTAATGCATCTGAGAGATAAGGGGTAGAAAAGCCTTGAGTAGGGGGAGAGCACCAACCTCACGGGGTTGTCGTAAGGAATAAATGAAATCACACCCAGTGCCAGAGTGCTTAGCAAAGTGCCTAATATAGTAACACAATGAGTTATCCAGGTCAGTATCGCACATGTTACTGTTAGCCCAGGTGTCGTCAGTGTTCTGTATCTATTTTTAACCTAATTGTGATGATTAACTTTTATATGAAGATTGGAGTCTCTCGGGGCCAGTGCAGAGCACTGTAGCATGCCTGTAGGGACTTCTGTCCAGGAACTTCTCTGCTATTCAGAATTTTGTGGGAATAGTTGTTCCCTAAGCTCTATATCTTCCTGACGCTGTTGCCATTGCAGCCCCCTTTTCTAATTACCATAAGACTGGCTAGTCAGCTTGCACAGGTCAGTGAGTTGTGGGAGAGAAACCTGACTGGAAGCAGTTGCACTGCTTAATACTTGGGCAAAATAGATCTTGATTCTTGTTTTTGCCTAAACATACATATTCAAGCTTTCTGATCCCATAATAACTTATGTTTGTGTGTAATATTACTAGCATTGTATTCCATTCTCACAATGAAAATCTAATTTTTCTTTAAAAAAAACACATAAATATATTTCCTTGTTTTATATTTTGAACAATGGATTCATGGTATATCACTTGTGTAGTCATATCACCAAAATGATACCGCTTTTCCCATTTGCCTGGCTTGTTAATAAATGCATTATTTACATAGAAATATGTTACCTAATGGAACATGAGTAATTCAGAGTCGATTATTTCTTTCAACAGGTGTTACAAAGGTAGATTATGGAGATATATCATCAAGACTTGGCCTAAGACACAAACTACAATGCAGACCTTTCTCTTGGTACCTGGAGAATATTTATCCTGATTCCCAAATTCCACGTCACTATTTCTCTTTGGGAGAGGTAAAATATATATATTCTGTGTGGTTGTTGTGTTCTCATTTATCAAAAACGATAGAGCTTAAACATCCAACAAGGGAATCCCTCCATATTAAAATTAAATAACTTCAAGTGTGAGACAGTTCTTGTTAACACAGTCTACCTCATAACTTGAAATTTTATTAATTTTTCATGTTATTAAAATAAGAATGTTCCACCCTTAACCTTTCAGAGGTGGACTCTTATTTCAATATATTAGTGTCTTCAGTAGACTTCTTTAACAAAATGTCCCATGAAGTTGAAAGCATATACTCCTGGTGTTAATTAGCCTGAATCAAAGCTTAACAAACATCAAAGTAAAGATAAATTGTAAAGAAGGGACAAAGAAAGTTGAAAGACCATATATAATAGAAGTCACAGCAGCAAATGATATGTGTGGTCAGGGCCACAGCCAGGCCCCATCCCAGGATTCAATCTCATGATATTTGGGAAAGTAACCCCTGACTCCATAGGAGGCTGTCCCTTCTTCAGCCATTTCATTCATTCAATAAATATTTGAATACCTACCGTGTGATAGGCACTATTTTATGTACAAGGATTATAGCAGTGAATAAAGTCTCTGCTCTTGCAAATCTTACAATCTGTGGAGGAAGCCAGGTTTTTAAAGTATACAGTATGGCAGGTGGTGCTAAGGGCAAAGGGGAAAGAGAATGGCTGGTGGGCCTGAGTAGCAGTACTGTTTGGGTAGTTGAAAAAGGCCCCTCATATAAGAGTTTTGATTTTTGAGCAGAGATTTAGAGGAAGTGAATGAGCAAGCCATATGAATTCCTGGGGAAAGAGTGTTCTGGGCTCAGGGAAAAACAGGTACAAAGGCCCTAAGACACGAGTGTACTTGGCGTGTTCCAGAAACAGCAGAGAGGACAGTTGTCTGGAATGAAGTGAACAGGGGGACTGGGAGGGTAGTAGAAGATGAGATCGAGACAAACTGAAGGTCAAGTCACATGGAGCTGGTAGGCCATAGTAAGTACTCTGGATTTTATTCTGAGTGAGATGGGAAGCCAGAGAGAGACAAGCAAACTTTCACTGGGAGAAGGTCAGATTGTCTGTGGGAACAAGAGTAGAGCTGGGGTGAAAGGAAAGGCGTAATGAAGGACTATGGTAAGATTTCAGCCTGAGAAACTGGGGCAGGGAAGTTGGCAATGAGATGGGAAGGCTTGTGGAGAAGGTAACAGCAGGCATTCAGCAGTGCAGTTTGGGACCTGTTAAATTGGATCCAGGTAAAAATACAGGGTAGGTACTTGCATTTACAAATCTAGTTTGGATGAGAGATTGGGGGTGGAGATCTAAAGGTAGGAGTTGTCAATATATAGGTAATTTTTAAAACCACAAAACTGTATGAGATCACTGTGGTAGGAGTGAGTGTAGACTGAGAAGAGGGGAGGATTGAGAACAAAGCAATAGAAAACTCCACAATTTAGAAATTTTGAAACAAGAATGAATTAGCCAAAAAGATTGAGAAAGAGTGACCATTGAAATAGGAGAACTAAGAGTGGGTGTCCCAGAGACTATGTGAAGGATGTGTTTAAAGAAGGAGGGAGTGGTTGGGGCACCTGGGTGGCTAAGTCGATTGAGAGTCCGACTCTTGGTTTCCGCTCAGGTCATGATCTCACAGTTTGCGAGTTCGAGCCCCAACTCAGGCTCTGCACTGACAGCATGGTGTCTGCCTGGAATTCTCTCTCTCCCTCTCTCTCTCTTCCCCTCCCCCCTTTCAAAATGAATAAATAAACTTAAAGAGGAAGTGGTTGACTGCTGAGTAAGTCTAGTACAGAGAACTGACCACTGGACTAGTAAGGGAGAAGTTGTTGGTGGGCTCCATCTCACTGTGTCAGCAGGGTTCCCATGGAGGTTGGTAGGGACAAAATCCTTGATGGCTTCAAGGAAGAAGAGGAAGTGGAGATCATGAGTCTGGGCAAGTCTTGCAAGAAATTTTGTTGTAAAGAGAGCAGAGAAATAGTGGCTGAAGGGGAATATGGAGCTAAAGAAAGGGTTTTTTTGTGTTTATTTTTGCTAAACCAGAACTGTGCTGATGCAACTGACCAAAAGAGAAAATGTGAAGATGTTAGAAAAGAGTACTAATGGCAGTCACCTGTAATAGATGTTGTTTAGATGTAATAGATGGTCATGGTGGGCAGGATGAGAAGGCAGTGTGTCCACTGAAGTAGGAAGGAAGTGGAGGGAGTGGGGACAAATGCAAGGTCAGTTGTGATTGGAGGGTAGAGACGGGTAGTCTGTGGTGGGAAGTTCTCTGATTCTTCCATGTCCTCTTTGAACACAAAATCATCAGTTGAGAGTGGAGAGAGTGTATTGGTGGTGTTAGGGGCTTAGGGAATAAGGACGAGATGAACGTAGAAGAGCAGGATATGGGACAATATATCACAACAGCAGATATATCACAGGGGAGCCCGGTGCTGATGGTGGTGAGTCGGAGTGAAACCATTCAGCCCGTGCCAGCACGAGTACAGGCTACCGTTTGTCCTTAGTAGTTACTGAGGCTACTTCAGGGGAGACCTGAGCTCCCTATGTGTGAACTCTGTAGTAATTTAAGAAATTCATCCTCAAACAGGTGAGGAGTAGGCTGTTTCTTGATTCATTAATGAGACTCTGTTCCCTTTGCTGTAGCCTCATTCCGGTCCAGAATAGCAGTTGTTCCTATAACTTGCCTTCAGAATAGAGGGAATGAGTTGGGGTTTTTTTTCCTTGAACTGACCCAATTTTGGATAACACCTAGGCATTGTTAGCTGGGCCAGAATCCAGGCATATTACAAAGAGCCACTTGTCTAACCCACAGTAGATGATTGCCCAGGCAAGTTTGTTCTTTACCTGCTTCTTGCCAGCTGGCTTTCTGTAAAAGGAACAGATTTTACCCACTGTGGCTTACTTGTCACACTGTCTTTTTAAGCAGATGGTCTTAAGCTTGTTTGCCCTCAGTATCAGGCCACACTAGGCAGATTAAAGCTCTGACTTCTGGTGCTGGGGTCATTCTCAAGCACCCACCCCAGTGCAGCTGGGGGTCTCGTACTGGGACCATAGCTCCACCTGGTTGAGCTTTCCTATGCTAGAAACTGGAATTCAGCCTTTCAGGGATCTTTTGTCATGCTTCAAAGGGTCTAGAGAAGCCTGAGATCATAGAATTTTAGAGTAGAAAGGGGAATGAGAAGGTGTGAATTTAGAGTCTCTGCCTTTACTGAGTCTGACTTTCATGGCTCCTGTAGGACCTGAAACTGAATAAATGAGTTTCAGACCTGTTAATCCAGGAGATAAATACACTAAACAACTACCACAGATAACAAGTAAGTCAGATCTTTCACAGTTTAGCCAGTCTTAAGGACTAACCAATGTCTTCCCCAGACAGATCTAATAATCCTAAGATTTAGTGAGTATGAACTCCATGTCAACTCTATGTCTTGGTCTGAGTGCTTTACAAACATTAACTCATTTTATCCTCATATCAACACTATGAGATAGAGGTACTATTATCCCCACTTAACCATAAGTAAATTGAGGCATAAGTAAATGGTTTAAACACAAAATGGAAGAGACAGGATTTGAACATAGGCAGTATGGCTTGAGAATTTGTGCTCTTAACCATTCACACCCATACTCTTTCTCATATCCACCAATATTTCTCTTATTGCAGTGAGGGAAAGAGTGAATCTAGATTCCATTATATTAGAATTGAGAAGTCCTTAAACTGCCTGTGTTGTTCTGCCCAGTGGAAGTGCCAAGATCCTAGAGGAGATTATAGCAAAAACTAAGAAATCTGGGCTATAGGTTCCTGCCTGTTTCCCAGGAATGGATGTGCTCAATAGCAAGAAGTAAAAGAAAAAAATATAATAAAGTACTCAATAGCCACATATGGCTAGGGGCTACCATATTGGATGGCACAAGTATAGAACATTTCCATCATTACAGAAAGTTCTATTAGTGCTAATTAACACAGATAGCAACACAGGAAGTTGTCTGTCTTGCTGTCATTCCACACATTTCTCCCTGCCAGGCCCTAAGTTGGGGTTTCCACATTTGTTTGTCAAACCCGGTGTTTTAAAAGCTCATAACTACTGTATACCCTGTGTAATCTCAAACAATTTAGGTACATCCTAAAACAACTTTCATAGGGATGTACTGTATCATATTCCCAAACCATCCTGTCAGTAGTTATTTTCCTGCTAGGTTAAGGAGGACATCAAGATCATATTTATGTTCAGGAGTATCTACTCCAATGATGCAAAGCTCCCTTCTTTTCCTACGTCAAGTCTTTAAGGGTCCCTGATAATTTAGAACCTCAGTTGCCATTAGACATCTTGATGTTTACCAAATATTTTACCCAACAAGAGGACATCTCTTATTTCTCTTTCCAAGGCAGTCATCAAGATGGAACTTGGAATGTGAGTAAACTGGAAGGAATTGATAGTGTATTGAAGCCACTGAGCATTCTGCCATCAGTCTACACTGTGTATATGTATGTGGTAGAGAGTTTTGATTGACTTTAATGTCCATATGCATTTATATGTATGTCTTGTTTATCTAACACCTTGTATTTTCTTTATTCACTGTTCCATAGATAAGAAATGTGGAAACAAATCAGTGTCTAGATAACATGGCTAGAAAAGAGAATGAAAAAGTTGGAATTTTTAACTGTCACGGTATGGGAGGTAACCAGGTGAGTATTTTATCAACGTTTTTTTTATTTTTTTATTTTTTTATTTTTGGGACAGAGAGAGACAGAGCATGAACGGGGGAGGGGCAGAGAGAGAGGGAGACACAGAATCCGAAACAGGCTCCAGGCTCCGAGCCATCAGCCCAGAGCCTGACGCGGGGCTCGAACTCACGGACCGCGAGATCGTGACCTGGCTGAAGTCGGACGCTTAACCGACTGTGCCACCCAGGCGCCCCCAGGTGAGTATTTTAGTAAAGCTTTAAAAGGAATAATTTTGGGGGCACCTGGATGGCTCAGTTGGTTAAGCGTCTGACTTCAGCTCAGGCCATATTCTCATGGTCTGTGAGTTTGAGCCCCGTGTCAGGCTCAGAGCCTGGTGCCTGCTTCAGATTCTGTGTCTCCCTCTCTCTCTGCCCCTATCTCCCTCATGCTCTGTCTCTGTCTCTGAAAAATGAATAAATGTTAGAAATAAATAAAAGGTATAATTTTTGGATTTGTTTGAATCTTTTATCTCATGATGTCATTCAGGAAATATTTTCCTACCTATGAAGAGACAATTCTAAAAACCTCTAGGAGAAGGGAGCCTTCAGTCTAATGATTGTTTTTAAATGGAAACATTTATAAAAGGCCCCTTGTGAGAACCGTATTTACATTGCTTTGCGTGAGATTTATTTTGCCCTTTATAGTCGAACGGCTTTTGATAGCCCTTGACAATACACTCGGTGTATACAGAGAGCTCACGGTCATTTTTTCTATCCTGTATGTAAAATTTGTGGTAGCTTTTTCGGAATCATTTATTCTCCTAATACTACGTTAATAAAGTTCAGAAATCAAATATCTTGAGATACTTGTTTTTTTTCTCTGCCAGATTACTGGCTAGTTTCTTTTATTGTTAAAGCTTATACGTGTGCATTTTTGTTTTTCAGGTTTTCTCTTATACTGCCAACAAAGAAATTAGAACAGATGACCTTTGCTTGGATGTCTCCAAACTTAATGGCCCAGTCACAATGCTCAAATGCCACCACCTAAAAGGCAACCAGCTTTGGGAGTATGACCCAGTGGTAAGTTTTCCACTTGCATAGAGGAATGAAATTATGTGTGTTTTGAAGCTAAAAAAATTCTTTATGGCAAAAAGAATGAATTCTTGTAAAGTTTGAAGATGGATCAAATTGTTCTTACATCTAAAAACCTACAGGTGGGAAAAACAAACATGTTTTAATCTCCCCAGTAATTAATCTTGCCCCCTATTTCTTGGGTCCTTGTTGCCACTATAGCCAGTCTTCTGTGTGTATGTCCTCAAGCTCTGTAGTCGTCTAGTGTGGGAGAAATGGAGACGTGAGTAGGCTGTTTAAATTAGTGAATTAAACACTTAGGTAAAAGGTGAGCTTTAAATAATTAAATTCTCTGGCTCATAATGATTTTTCTGTGACATATGTAACAAAGCTTTTTACCTTTGCTTTCCTCTGGAACCTCTTCCTGTCACCACACCCTGTGTGCTGTCCTCACACACAGGTGCAGAAAAGATCACTCAGAGCACCCCCAGTAAGCCTCACTCCTGCGCTTTGCATCTGGCTAACCTGCTTGTGCTTTTGCTTTAAGGTTCTGGAACCAGCACTAGAATCTTCAGTAGGTCTTTCTCTGGTTCTTTTTCTTCTGCACAAGCACTGATTTTTTTTCTCTTAGGAAAGACTTTTGCTCCTACCTTACTTTCTACATACCATCATGTGTTACATGTATTAACAGCAAGCGAGGGGCTGGCTGGCAGTCCTGCCTCTGGTTCTCCAACCGTGGCTCTAGCCTCGGCCTGACACTATGGAAATAGTCTCTTTTTCCTTAACTTTAACTTCTTTATTAGCATCATGACTTTATTAGCAGTTAAGACTTTGGCTGTCTTTTCTCCCTATACCAGGTCATATGCAAACCCTGGTCTCCTTTAATCATCAACTCTCCTCTTTCTGGAACATACCCTGTACTTTCACACTTCGTTTCACAGACTCTGCTGTGTCTTATGGGCTAGAACTTCATCCCCTAGTGACCATCTGCAAGGGAGGCTGGTTAAACAGGCGTTGGTTTTCCAGTCTCTAAGGTGTGATGGGGACAGGAAGTGGGAGTGGATGTTCGTAGCCTGTGTATGATCTATGCAATCTGCCACACCTGTTGTTCCAAAAGTAAAATGTGTGCTTAGAAGTTTAAGGAGCCAAAGTAGGTTTAAGGTATTTAGAAAGAACCAGTTGTGAATGTAGTTTTAAAACTTCTGGAGCCCTTTGCATGGTGTCTTCTCTGAGGTAAAATTTTAGTTTTGCAGGCTGGGTTCTATCAGATAAAGTTAGTTCAGTATTCACAAGATAAAGTTCAGTGTTCACAGTGTTTATTAGGGAGCACCCTTTGGATCAACGCCTGTGAAAAGGACAAAGCAGAATTGGGCAAAGGGAGGAGTCACGCTGCGATGCAGGTCCCACAGCTTGAGCCAACTGCATGGGGAGCTCCAGAACAGCCTGTCGGCGGTGTCCTGCCTCCATCAGTCTCAACCACAGCAATCTGGAGAAATAAAATATTCATGTCAGTGATTTATAATCTAAACCTAAAATCATGAAACCGAAGGCTCCAAAGGAACCATAGAAATAAAACCCAGGACCTTGTTTTATACACGTAGAGACACTGAAGCCCAGAATGGAACTTGCCCCAGGGTCACAGAGCAGGTAAAATGATGGAACCGGGTCTCAGACCTGCCACTCTTGATCCAGGATTCTTTGCATAATACCATAGGTCTTTGATTAGATTTATATATTCTTACATCTTAGAGTCTTATTTATATTCTATATCACATTCCATTTATGACACCAGACGCTTCTGCTTTGATGCATGGCTCTGTCCTTTCGAAATGCAGATTTTGACCTAGTTGTACTAGAGATTAGGGGCAGGAGCCAGCAAATTACCTTTATTAGGTTGCAAGTAGACTCTGCAATGATAATTATAGCTTTTATTCTCTGCTTAAAAGGTTACAGTTATCTGTCACCTGTTTATCTAGTTGCCTTAATTAAGCTTTTTCTGAGGTGCTGGGGTGGCTCAGTTGGTTGAGGGTCTGACTTCGGCTCAGGTCATGATCTCACAGTTTGTGGGTTTGAGCCCCGCGTCGGGCTCTGTGCTGATAGCTCAGAGCCTGGAGCCTGCTTCAGATTCTGTGTCTCCCTCTCTCTGCCCCTTCCCTGCTCATGCTCCATCTCTGTCTCTCAAAGGTGAAAAAACGTTAAAAAAAAAAAAAAAAACTACTCTCCTGTGTGGAGAGTAGTCAGTGCTGACTGGGTCCTCTCTTGAACACAGTGATGACAGTCCCTGAAAATGAAATGTTCCAGATAAAAGAATTACATTAGAGGGATGAGTAAGAGTCCGATAAATGTGTTAGTAAACATATTTCACACTTTGTTACAGTTGTATACATTTACAGGATAATGGTTAACTCACGTTCCTACACAGCTGTTGGCTGTGTGACCATGCTGGTGACCAGCGTGCGGTAACAGACACATAAACTGACCTAGGCTAATCACTCTGATAACTCTGTCCTGACATTTTGAAATTATTCTAAATATCAACTTGACAGTATTGAGTCTGGAGTACAAATGAGTACATAAAAAGTTACATAGCACCATCTGTCACCCATTTATTAATGGCTGCTTTAAGATGATCTCTTAAGATTTTGAGTCTTCAAAAGGACCTGAATTTTAAGGACATGAGGTTTGGAATCATAGAATTAATTTGAACAGCCTTATCACAGGGAAATGAAGCAATTTTGAAATAGCTTTTGAAAATAGGTTGAGGATCCTAAATTAGGAACCACTAATCTGATCTTTTTTTTTTTTTTTTTTTTTTTTCTTAAGGAAGCTGAAGCACACAAAGTGAAATTTCTCAGTGTTAGAGCTTGTGCAGAATTGGGAGTAGCTAGCATTGTGGTCATGTTCGTTTCAATTCATTGTAGCCCACTGCACCCCAGTGCCTTTCTCCCTCCCACATAGCTCTTAAGGTGGTCTTAACGTAGACACCTTTTCTACAGGGCAGTTTAATACTCGTCAGAAACGATGGCTGAGATGTTTGAGTTTTTTTCTGTCACGTTCATGTTAAGATTTCTTTTCTGTCACTTGCAGAAATTAACCCTGCAGCATGTGAACAGTAATCAGTGCCTGGATAAAGCCACAGAAGAGGACAGCCAGGTGCCCAGCATAAGAGACTGCAATGGAAGCCGGTCCCAGCAGTGGCTTCTTCGAAACGTCACCCTTCCAGAAATATTCTGAGACCAAATTTACAAAAAAGGAAAAAGAAGAAAAAAAAATAAGGATTGACTGGGCTACCTCAGCATACATTTCTGCCACATTCTTAAGTAGCAAAAAAGGAAAAGTGCTTTCCTCCTGTGGGGATGTAAGGTTTATCAGCCATTGAAACTTAGACTCCTCTCGCTTTTCACTAGCTGTGAACCAGCCTTCTTGTCCAAGGACGTGAAACTACAGAGTAGCAAGACTGCGCACACTGATGTTTACACGATGGAAAGAGTCTTTCATCAAGAATCATTGTAAAGAATATTCAGGCAGTGAAGCAGTCAACAACGTGCTTTCCGGGGAGCTGCACCTTTCATGGTTTGCTTGCACATCAGTAACTTTCACTGAATGTGCTGTCCTAATGAAGAGATTTCTAAGATTTTTTTTCTGATTAGGACTGGTAACCAGTATATTAAATATTGATAGAAAAATAAGTGAAAAAGAACTGGAACCAGTTTCAGAATCATGAAAACAACATTTTTACAATTTAAGAAAAAACTATATTAAACAGGGTTTAAAGGAAATTAAAACAGAACTATGAGAAGTACAATTTGTTATAGTATAGTATCAAATTTCTATATAGATTTTATACCTCAGTGGGGAAAAATAACGGATTCCAGTGACATTTTGTTTTCATCTGTGATAGTCATGGATGCTTTTTTTCCTTGGGGTGCTGAAATTGAGCTAAAAAAAAAAAATGGCTCTTTGAACGTAGTTTTAATTGCTTTCTTCAATTTTGTTTTATTTGGTTTATGGGCTGTTTAAATTGTAATTTCTAATTGCCTTCAAAGAATGAAGATTTAACAATGTCTGGTCTCACTGAACAGGTTAGATCTCTCAGTTGCTCTTGGGTCAACTGGCTATTGACTTTCACACACACACAATTTCCTATTAGAGTTTGAACTTCTTAACTTGATTCAGCTGATTATGCTTAATACCCAAGATTCATACTACTGTACTACAGATTTGTTTTCACAGCAATAAATCTTCAGTTCTTTATGATTCCACTCAACAAAAGGCCTGCAGAAGTGATTATTTGGGTATTTGGAGAGGATCCATTTGATGATTTTTTGGAAAACTTTTTTCACTCCATACTCAGATGTGCTTTATTGTCAGGTGCATATTTAGATTAGATTCTTGTAATGGTGATCTTTTTTTTTTTTTAATTTGAAAATGTTTGACTTTTTTTTTAATGAGTTAACCAAAGAAGTGCAGCTACTCTTATATATTAGTCCTGCATTTCTTCCCTAAATTCTATTTAGATTAAATCAGTTTTTTCCTCTAATTTTTAATACCACAGTATAACTTCAGAATCGATTAAAAGTTGAGTATAACAATTAGTGTTTTAATTTCATAGAAGATCTCATTGTGACATCTTTCCTGATATGTAAAGCAGTCCATTGGCAAAAGTGCTTGTATTTTCTTATTTGTAAGAATATATTTAGTGATATTCTTTTCTTTGATTATCAAAGACTCTCACTGCAGGCAGTGCTAGTTCTTGTGCCTAAGAATGTTTCTGAAAGTTGCATCACTAATGGCTACTTGCCAAGTTGAGTGTATAGAAAGTTTCTCATCTCCTATTCAGGTTAATCAGCATCAAATACATATGGATGGTTTAGAGTGAGACTGTAGTACAGAATGCATACATTTTGTCCCCAGGAAATTTGCAGTGAAGCAGGTGCTGGATGGGTTGTTTTTGTTTTTGTGTGTATGTGTGTGTGTGTGTGTGTTTTTCCTATTCCATGAGCTCTGTTAATTCTGTCTTCAGTAGGCCTAATGTTCGAATAAACCAGATGTCTAATAAATTATTTTCATGCTCAGAATTTCAGGTTTTTGTACTCTAGTATAGCTTGGTCTTATTCCTTATTGTAAGAAAGCTTAAATAGCAATGTGATTCAAGGTTTTGTTTTGTTTTTTAAGAGGGGGATGTGAGTGATTTAATTCATGGGTACTTTTAGAACCTGATAGATAATCCCGTTGCCTTTATTTTTCTAATTAAAGAATTCGTAAATACTTTGAAAATATAAAATATTCCTGAATAGTTGTGCCTTACATTGGTTTTATTTGAAGTTAAAATGGATCCCTAATCATTACAGCTATTTGTAGATCAGGCCGTATGCTAATCGCTCTAAGTCAAATTGGGAAGAAAAGAATGAATCAAAAAGAAAGCAAAGGATGAAAAGAGGGGATTATTTGACCAGTGAAGAATTCACCAATGTGACAAGAATAATCTGAATCTTCAAATTTATTCACCTTCCTCCCATCCCAATCCATTTTAATGTCTTTCTGTTCTGATTGGCACCCTGAAAATATAAGTGAAGGGCAGCATGTAGGACATGTCCTCATTTCCCTATTCTACATTTAGCTGAGAAACAGAAGTTCCTCTGTAAAGATCTGGTGCTCTCCCCATCTTTCAAGAAGCACACCAAGAGTAAATTGAACTCAGAATTACATGTTCTTTTAAGGAGAAAGAAAATCAGAAGGTAGGGTTTCTTAGGTGGTAACTGTGAGCAGAGGTATACAAAGAGTGAACCATTTTTTTACTCTGGAAAATTAGATGTTTTCAATTATGCAACACTTCTCCCATTGTCTGACTTCCTGAAGATAAAGAATTTGCTTGATCTACCAAAAACTAATAATTTTGCAGGAAATGAGGCAAAACTCTGCTGTATTGACTATACATAGCAACAATTAAAAATTAAATTTTAAAATTACCATCTGTGATCATATCAAATAAGTCAAATATCTAAAATGTTAACGAGATACGTAAGACTTCTATCCCGAAAACTACAAAATGTTGCTGAAACTATACAGAACACTGCAATAAATATGTTCATGAATTGAAAGGCTGCATAATATCAAGATCTGTTTCCCACAAATTGATTTACAGAAATCAATTCAAATTTCAGTGAAAAAACAATCCTTCCCCTGAGGCTTTCTTGTAGAAATTTGCAGATATATATGGAAATCCAACAGACCCAGAACAACCAAGATAGTCCTGAAGGAGGGGGCAAATGTTGGAAGACTTAACACTACTCAATTTCATGACTTGCTTTAAAATCACAGTAATTAAGAGAGTGGTACTAGGGTTCAGGACTAATAGATCAGTGGATAGAAGAGAATTGGGAAGCAGACTCGTATATGGTCATTGGCTTTTCAACAAAAAAACACAAGCAACTCCATGGAGAAACTTTCTGAATATTGATACTTTCACACAATGCACAATGTTTTCAACATGGATCACAGGACCTAAATGTGAAGGACAAAACAATAAATCTAGAAGAAAACAATATCTTCGTGACTCTTGGGATAGGCAAAGATGTCTTAGGACACAAAATAAACTCCATAAAAGAAAACTGATTTGACTTCACCAAAATTACATTCTTCTCATCAAAAAGATAAAGTGAAAAACCATGCTGCAGCCAAGGACAAAATAGTTGCAGTACACATAACAAAGGATTTGTATGCAGAAAAACAACTTTTAAAAGCCACTGCAAAAGCAACACAATATAAAAGTTAATAAGTGACTTGAATACACACTTCACAGAAGCTATCCAAATGCGCAATTAGCAGAGGGAAGGGTGTTCAGCATCAGCCATGAGGGAAGGAAGAATGCAACCACCAGGAAATAACTGTTGCACACTTGCCCAGAGGGTGAGAAGGTGTAGAAACTGGCAAAAGTGTAAGTATGATCACCTGAGGAAACAGCTTCCCAGTTTCTTACAAATGTAAATGTATGCCTACTCTGATTTCACTTCTAGAGATAAAACCCAAGAGAAATGAGGGGATATGCCCACATTAAGATGCATACAAGAATATTCAAAGCAGATGTAAAATAACCCTCAAACTAGAAACTACACCAATACCAATCAGCATGATAATGGATAATCAAATAGTTATTGAAATACTAGTCTACAATTTTAAAAAAATGAATTACTGATACAATAGGGATAAACAGAAAAAGTATTGAACAAAGAATGCTAGACATACTACTTTTATATGAAGCTCAAGAATAGGCCAAACAAACCTAAGGTGCTTACCTTTGGGTGAGTATAGACTTGGAAGTGGCATGAGAAGACTTTCTGGAATGATGGAAGTAGTCTATAAATTGATTTAGATAATGCAAATTATTTAGATAGTTTAAAGTTTTACTGAGCTATATACTTAGGATATATGCATTCTGCCATCTGTATACCTCAATAAAGTGCTGGGGGGAAATAAAATACCCTGCTGGTATCAGAGTTTTCTAAATAGCCTTCCACTGCTACACAATACCCAAAGACTGGCTAAATTGCAACAAACATATTCAACTGAACTCACAAGAAAATATGGGAAAACCCTACGGTCCGGTGAGGCAGGGGGGGAAGATAAGTACACAAGTCACAGAGGTAATGGTGAAACGTGAAAGCCTTTCCTCTCCTAAGAACAAAATAGAATAACCAGGGCTTGGGGAATGATAGTTCCTAGGCCTTGGCCCTGAACAAAGCTGGGGAATTAAACTAAAGATCCCTACATAAAATTGGAAAATTCAGAGAGCTCTATAAGTAAAAGGATGCATAAAGAAGTCTGCCTTGTAAAGGAAACCAAAGGGTAAAATCTGACAGACTCTGCCCTTTTTCTAGGTAGTAAATGGTGGCAAGGATGATGCCACCACTGTGATCATAAGGCCTAGTTTTTAGATTTTGTTTTCAAGTAATCTCTACACCCAACATGGGGCTTGAACTCAACCCCAAGATCAAGAGCGGCACGCTCCACCAACTGAACCAGCCAGGCACCCCAAGGCCTGCTTTTAAATAGATCAAGAGTTTAAAACCACAAAGTCTGCAGATCAAGAAAATAGAGTGAATCTAGATTTATGGCACTTGCTGGAAACAATGAGAATACAGTATTTCTTTGGGTGGGGGGAGGGGGAAACATTAATCCAGGCCCCTATATGCTCACAAGTTAATTATGAAATTATTAAAAAGAGAAAATGAGCCACCAAGGTATTACCAAAACAAAGTTCTGGCAAAGTGATGAAAGCTTGTGTCAGATTAAACCTGCCAATAAATTAATAGTCCTGGACAACAATTTTTTAAACGTTTTAAAGCCTTGGGAAATGAACAAAGGACACAAAATGTAGAGGATTCAACCCTTATTAAAAAGGACCTTCTGGGGCGCCTGGGTGGCGCAGTCGGTTAAGCGTCCGACTTCAGCCAGGTCACGATCTCGCGGTCCGTGAGTTCGAGCCCCGCGTCGGGCTCTGGGCTGATGGCTCGGAGCCTGGAGCCTGTTTCCGATTCTGTGTCTCCCTCTCTCTGCCCCTCCCCCGTTCATGCTCTGTCTCTCTCTGTCCCAAAAATAAATAAAAAACGTTGAAAAAAAAAAAAAAAAAAAAAAGGACCTTCTATATAAGGTAACATGTATGTCTTTTCCCCAAAGAACATTTCCAATGTACACAACACACTAGAGGTAGTGGTCATACAGATAGAAATTGTTGTCTTAGACCAAGGAGTCAGAGACTGTATTTATGAGCAGAGTGGCTGGAGATTGGAGAATATCTAAAAGAGGGAGTCACAGAGGAGTCCCCAAATCTGCATATGAATTTCCTCAACTGCTGGAATGATTTGAATGTGCACAGGATGAGACTCCAAGAAGTCCACAGAAAAAACTTCCCCTTTGGAGGGGCTTGATCAACACTTTAGACTTTACGAGCATACCTTTGGAGATTCTGCAGGCTCAATTCCAGACTACTGCAATAAAGCAAATATCGCAATAAAACAAGTCAAATCAATTTTTTTTGGCTTCCCAGTACATATAAAGGTAATGTGTACACCATATTGTAATCTGTTGAGTGTGTGATAGCATTTCATCTAAAAACATGAACCATGTACATTCATAATTTAAAAATATTGCTAAAAAATGCTAAACCATTCTCTGAACTTTGAGTAAGTTGTGATCACTGATCACCATAACAAATATAATAAAAATGAAGAAGTTTGGAATATTGTAACCATTAAAAAAGTAAAACACAGACATGAAGTGAGCAAATGCCACTTGAAAAATGGTGCCAGTAGAGGTGCTCAATGGGTTTCCACAAACTTTCAATTTGTAGAAAACACAGTGTCCATGAAACAATAAAATGAAGTTCAATAAAACAAAGTATGCCTATGTATTGAAACCCAAGGCCCTGTGTAGGAATAAAGACCATTTCTTAAGGACTTGGGGCTATTCCTAGGGCCAAGGACAAAATGCAGAAAGACCATACTTAACAAAATATAAAACCAGGCCTCTGCAACATCAAGTTGATCTGCCAACAATCTGCTAACTTGGATAAACAGTCTTCAGAGGAAGAGGACATAATAGAGAACTGTTTGGTGCACCAATCACAATGTTGAGTTGTCCAGTATAGAATGAAAAGTAATGAGGAAACAAGAAAGTAGATTTTTTTAAATAGTCAACAAAAAGACTCACTGATGACCTAGATGATGGAATTAGCAGATAAGTTCATCAATAAAAATGGGGTTTCTTTTTTTTTTTTTAACGTTTTATTTATTTTTGAGACAGAGAGAGACAGAGCATGAACGGGGGAGGGGCAGAGAGAGAGGGAGACACAGAATCGGAAGCAGGCTCCAGGCTCTGAGCCATCAGCCCAGAGCCCAACGCAGGGCTCGATCTCACGGACCGCGAGATCGTGACCTGAGCTGAAGTCAGACGCTTAACCGACTGAGCCACCCAGGCGCCCCGGGGTTTCTTTTAAGATAAAAAACTGATATCATCAAAATGTGGAAAATTTCAGAAGAAATTTAGAAACTGGAAAGGAGAAAAGAATCCTAAAATTGAATAATATTAAAAAAATCAATTTAATGTGACACAGTAGGAAAAAAGATCAGTGAACTTGAACACAAGTCAATAAAGAATTTCCAAACTAGGGGCACCTCGGTGGCTCAGTCAGTTAAGCGTTCGACTTCAGCTCAGGTCATGATCTTGTAGTTGGTGGGTTTGAGCCCCACATCGGGCTCTGTGCTGATAGCTCAGAGCCTGGAGCCTGCTTCAGATTCTGTGTCTCCCTCTCTCTGTCCCTCCCTCACTCGCACTCTGTGTCTGTCTCACTCTCAAAAATAAACATTAAAAAAAATTTTCCAAACTAAACCACAGATGGAGAAAAAGATTGAGGGAGGGAAAAACAGCCTTGAGGATAAAATACATGCATTTGAGACCTAAAAAGAGAGAAAACAACGAAAACTCTGAGAAATAATTTGTTTCATGCCCCCCTCCTCCCTTCCATGATTACTGCCAATCTCACTGCAAATTCTGCCTTTGTCTACACATGGCATTATACTTTCTGTGTCTCTGTGTTTCTCCTTTTTATAAGGATACCAGTTATATTGGATTTGGGACTAACTCTAATTCAGTATGTCCTCCTCTTTCCTAACTACATCTGCAAAGACACTGTTATGGGTTGAATCACGTCACCCAACAAAGATAGGATAAAGCCCTAACCCTGAGTACCTCAGAATGTGACTTTATTTAGAAATAGGGTTTTTTACAGAAGTAATCAAGTTATCAGGAAATCATAAGGGTGAGCCCCAATCCATTATGATTGATGTCCTTATAAAAAGGGGAAATTTGGACACAGAGAGACAGAAAAAATGGTGAGAAGACATGGGTAGAACCATCTATACGTCAAGGAATATCTGAAGCTACCAGAGCTAGGAGATAGGCATACAACAGATTATCCCTCAGCCCTTAGAAGCAATCTTCCCTGCCAAAACCCTGATTCTGGACTTTGGGCCTCCAGAACTCAAGAACAGTAAAGTTCTGTTTAAGCAACTCAATGTGTGGCACTGTGTTATGGCAGCCTCAGGAAAATAATAGACTCTATTTCAAATGAAGTCCTATTTTGAAGTATTTCTGAGTAGACACGAATTTGGGGGAAACACTATCCAAACCAGTGCATCCACTTAACCATTTAAAGAAGAATTAACACCAGTCCTTTACAAACTCTTTCACAAAAGAAGAGGAATATCTCCATTCTATGGTGCCAGCACCAAAGCCAAAGGTAGCACAAGAAAAAAAATAAAGATGAATATCCCTGATTATTATAGATGCAAATATCTTTGACAAAATACTAGTAAACCAATTCCAGAAGTATATTTAAATAATTACAAACCATGATAAAGTTGGATTTATCTAGGAATGCAAGGTTGGTTCAACATGTAAAACTCCATGTAATACACTATATTATTTGAATAAAGAACTGCATGATCATTTCAACAGATGCAATAAAGGCATTTAGACAAAACCCAACATGCTTTCCTGATTAAGCAAACTCAATAGAATGGAACTTCCTCAATTCAATAAAGGGTCTCTATGAAAAATCCGTATCTATCATCATATTTAATAAGGAAAGACTGAATGCTTTTCCCTTAAGATCAGGAAGATAACAAGGATGTCCACTCTTGCTGCGTATATTCAGCACTGTACTGGAGGCTCTGGCCAGGGCAACTTTGAGGCAACAAAAGGCATCCACATAGAAAAAGAAGAAATGAAACTATCTCTATTTGCAGATGACATCATTTCATATATTAAAAAATTCTAGGAAGTCCATCAAAAATTATTAGAGGGACGCCTAGGTGGATAAATTGTTTCAGTGTCCGACTTTGGCTCAGGTCATGATCTTGTGGTTGGTGAGTTCGAGCCCTACGTGGGGGCTCTGTGCTGACAGCTCAGAGCCTGGAGCCTGCTTCAGATTCTGTGTCTCCCTCTCTCTCTGTCCCTCCCCTGCTCATGCTCTGTCTCAAAAATGAAAAAACATTTTAAAAAATCATTAGAATAAATGAATTCAGCAAGGTTGTAGAATACAATATCAATACAGAAAAATCAGTTGTATTTCTGTACACCAGCATAAATAGTTCAAAAATAAAATTAAGAAAACATTTAAGGGTTGCTTGAGTGGCTCAGTCACTTAAGTGTCTAACTCTTGATTTCTGCTCAAGTTAAGATCTCATGGTTCATGAGATCAAGCCCTACATTCTGTGCTATCAGCTCAGAGCCTGTTTCAGATTCTCTCTCTCCCCTTCTCTCTAAGATAAACATTTTTAAAAAGAAAACATTTAAAATAGTGTCAAAAAGAATAAAATACTTAGCAACAAATTTAGCAAAAAAGTACAAGACATATGCATTGAAAACTAAAACACATCACTAAAAGAAATTTTAAAAGATCTAAATAAACAGCACAAGTTCATGAATCAAAATAATATTGTTAAGATGGTAATTTCTCCCAAATTGAGCTACAATTTCAATGTAATGCCTACCAAAATCCCAAGTGTCTTTTTGCAGATATTGACAAACTGATCCTAAAATCCATATGGAAATTCAAGGTGCCCAGAATAGCCAAAACAATCTTGAGAAAGAAGAAAAAAGTTGGAGTACTCAAGCTTCCCAATTTCTTACTACAAGGCTGTAGTTTTCAAGATAGTGTGGTACTGGAATAAGTATAGACCCACAGATCAATAGAATTGAGAGTCCAGAAATAACCCCCATACTTATTCAACAAAAGTGTGAAGAAAATTTAACAGAATACCAATAAATGGTGATGGGACAACTGGATACCTACATGTAAAAGAAATGAGACCCCTTATATCATATCACACACAAAAATTGACTCAAAATGGATCAAACACGTAAATATAAGAGCTAAAACTGTACCACTGTTAGAAGAAAACATATCCACCATTTTCATGACGTGATCATTGGGCAATAATCTCTTAGATATAAAACCAAAAGTAACAGCAAAGGTAGAAAAGCAAATATATAAGTAGAACTTGGTCTATTTGTAGACCAAATATATTTATATTATATTTAGACCAAATCTAAAAGATTTGGAGTCTGGTTCAAGACAGCAATGTAGGAAGAATCTGAACTCACCCATCTCTCATGGACACACCAGATCTATAGCTGCAAATCTTGTGGGGAAAAAAAGCATAAAAACTAGTGGAGAAATGCCTTCACATCAGGCAAATGAACACACACACACACACACACACACACACACAATGAAGATGGTAGGAAAGGCTGAGACATCAGCCTTTATCTTGCCATAAACCCCATGCCCAGCATTATGACCCACAAATGGGAGGGAACACAGAAGTCAGAGCTTCTCCCTGAGGAACAATGGTTTTGTACCCCACATTGGGAACCCCAATTTTTAATACTTGCACCTGAGATACAACCCCAAAACATCTAGCTTTGGAAACCATTGGTGTTCATGCCCATGAGACCCATGGGGCTGTGGTGAACTAAGAAATGGGTCTTAAAATGCCTGTATGTGGACTCACTCACCCCAAAACCTAGAACAGAAGTAGTCTTTTGAAAGGAACCTGATTTTAAGATAATGTGATGCCTCTAGCTTTGTTCTTCTTTCTCAAAATTGCTTTAGCTATTCAGTCTTTTCGTGGTTCCATACAAATTTTAGGATTATTCTATTTCTGAGAAAAATGGCATTGGAATTTTGATAGGGCATAGAATATTTTAATGCTTTGGGTTATATGGGCATTTTAACAATATTAATTCTTCCAGTCCATGAGCATGGAATATCTTTCCACTTATGCATCTTCAATTTCTTTCATCCATATCTCATAGTTTTCAGTATACAAGTCTTTCACCTAAATTTAAGTGTCAACCTGAGGGGCAGGTGCCTGCTAGGATACTCCTTGGGGGACAGAAGCTGGTGGATGCCATGTTAAAGCTGGTGATGCCCCTCTGCCATGTTAAAGCTGGTATGCACTGTTTTTTTTTTTTTTCCAGGTGGGAGCCATCTTTGCACTCCCACTCTGCCATGTTAAAGCTGGTGTGCACTGTTTTTTTTTTTTTCCAGGTGGAAGCCATCTTTGCACTCCCACTCTGCCATGTTAAAGCTGGTGTGCACTGTTTTGTTTTTTTTTTCCAGGTGGAAGCCATCTTTGCACTCCCACTCTGCCATGTTAAAGCTGGTGTGCACTGGTTTTTTTTTTTCCAGGTGGAAGCCATCTTTGCACTCCCACTCTGCCATGTTAAAGCTGGTGTGCACTGTTTTTTTTTTTTTCCCAGGTGGAAGCCATCTTTGCACTCCCACTCTGCCTTGCTCTAGACAGTAGGTACCATCTTCTTGCTCTCCACCTGCTGCACTCCAGAGCATCAGTATCGCTTAGAGGGGAGCTCCTACATGCACCAGTTTTTATGAATGGTGATCTGATTTTTGTAGCTGCCACCCATGGAATGCCCCTTGACTGCCTAGCTGGTGGCCAGGGGAGCTTGTATTCCTGGGTCCCACAGGACTGTAACAATTGGAGAGACAGTTATTGGCCAGCTACCATCCTGAAGGCACTGCACAGACAACATATTGAATCACACCCACAGTCTTTCTGTAAAAGGGGCCTATGTGCTTGTATTGGAGCACATAGATTAGAGGGGCAGATTTGAGGGGCAGGCTTCTGCTTTGGAACACATCTAGGAGATACATAGGTGACAGGGAATGCAGGCTGGGGAATACTATCTTTTAGCTCTCCCTCTGCTTCACTACCGTTGACTTTTACTTCTCAGAAAGGAGCTTATACACTCATATGGAGCCCTGATTTTTGTGGGACATCTCCAGATGGCATGGCTCTAGTGGTCAGCAGGGATTAAGCTTGCAGTCCCACAGGATTGTATATATCTGCATTTTAAAAGCTGCTGCTGAGGGTTCTGGCTTCCAAGCAGACTAAATTTGGGTGGTGACAGATATCCTCCCATTTGGGACACTAACAGGTCTTAGTAGATCCTCAAACACTGGGAACTATTAAAAATAAAATAGGCTTCTTGGACAACCACAGGTTTGACAGGCAACCAAGAGCAAAAACAGGGTTGAATGGTAAGTTTCATCTCCTACACAAGACTAATTCTCCAAGGCGAGGAGAGGTGGCTTATTCACTTAATTCAAAGAAACCAACAGACAGTCTAACAAAATGAGGAGACAGAGAAATAGGTTTCAAAGAACAAGACAAAACCTCAGATAAAGTACTAAATGAAATGAAGATAAGCAATCTACCTGATAAAGAGTCCAAAGTAATGGTCATAAAGATGCTTACTGAACTCAGGAGAAGAATGGAAAATGGTACCATGATCAAGTGGGATCTATCCCAGGGATGCAAGGATGATTAAGCATCTATAAATCAATCAATGTGACACACCAAATGAATAAAATGAACATATTATGACCTTAATAGATGCAGAAGAGCAGGTGACAATATTCAACAGCCATTTCTGATAAAAATCACATCAAAATCTCAACAAAGTGGATATAGAGAGAACATACCTCAACAAAAAGCTAACATCATACTCAATGGTGAAAAGCTAAAAGCTTTTCCTCTAAGATGAGGAGCAAGATAAAATACCTAGAAATAAATTCAACAAGGAGGTGAAAGACTTGTATACTGAAAACTATGATATATGGATGAAAAAAACTGAAGACACACCTAAATGGAAAGATATTCCATGCTCATGGACTGGAAGAATTATTATTGTTAAAATGCTCATATTACTCAAAACATTCAAATATTCCATGCAACCCCTATCAAGATCCCAATGCCACTGTTCTCAGAATCAGAATAATCTTCAAATTTGTATGAAACCACGAAAAGACCCTGAATAGCTAAAGCAATTTTGAGAAAGAACAACAAAGCTAGAGGCATCAATCTATCTTATTTCAAATTATACAAAAGGTGCAAACAGAAATTCTAGAGCTGAAAAATATAAATACTAAACTAAAAAATTCAGTAGAGGGATTCAATAGCAGACTTGATCAGGCAAACAAACTTGACAGGTCATTTTAAATTATCAAGTCAAAGAACAAAAAGAAAAAAGAATGAAGAAAAGTAAAGAGAGCCTAAGGGACTCAAGGGATGCCGTCAAAGGGACCAATATTCACATTATGGGAATCCCAGAAGGAAAGAGAGAAATGGGGTCAGAGAATTTATTTGGAGGAATTAGAGCCCAAAACTTCCTAAATCCGAGGAAAGAAATAGGCATACAGATTCCAAAAGTTCAAAGAACTCCAACTAGAATAAGTTCAAAGAGAACTACATCAAGACACATGATAATAAAATTGTCGAGGGGTACCTGGGTGGCTCAGTCAGTTAAACGTCTGACTTCAACTCAGATCATGATCTCAAGGTTCATGAGTTCAAGCCCTGCATCAGGCTCTGTGCTGACAGCTCAGAGTCTGGAGCCCACTTCGGATTCTGTGTCTCCCTCTCTCTCTGCCTCTCCCCCATTCATGCTTGTGCTCTCTCTCTCTCTCTTTCTCTCTCTCTCATAAATAAACATTAAAAAAATTATCTAAAGTCAAAGACAAAATCTTGAAAGCATCAAGAGAAAAAGTAATTCATCATATACAAAGGATATCAGAGTTTTCAGCAGAAACTTTGAAAGCAAGAAGTGGGATGATATATTCAAAATGCTCAGAGCCTGGAGTGGAAAAAAAAAGTCAACCAAGAATACTTTATCTGGTAACACTGTCCTCCAAAAATGAGGGAGAAATTAAGAGCTTCCAAGATAAACTGCTGAGGGAGTTCATTACCATTAGACCTGCTCTACAAGAAATGATAAAAGGAGTCCTTCAAGTTGAAATAAAAATGGTAAAGAGCAACACCAATCTGTATGAAAAGATAAGGCTGTTCAATAAACGTAAATAAATGAAAAAAACATAGTAACTTCTACAATTGTAATTTTGGTGCATATACTTATTTATTTTTAAATATTTTATTTTTAAGTAATCGCTGCAACAAACATGGAGCTTCAATTCATGACTCCGAGATCAACGGTTGCATGCTCAAGGACTGAACCAACCAGGCACCCCTTGGTGCAAAAATTTAATTAACAAAAATAAAAACAGCAATAAATCTATAGCAATAGGTATACAGTAATGATCAGGTTATGATCTCACAGTTTGTGGGTTCCAGCCCTGCACAAGTCTTTCATGCTGACAGCTTAGAGCCTGCTTGAGATTCTCTCTCTCCCTCTCTCTCTGCCCCTCCCCTGCTTGTGTGCTCTTTCAAAACAAACTTTAAGATAGATAAACTTTAAGACAAACAAACAAACAAACCTTAAAAAATAGGCATACAGTATTTAAAGATGTAATGGTGACATCAATATCATCAAGTAATGGGGTAGAGCTGCGAAGGAGTAGAGTTTTTATATACAATTGAAGTTATTAGTTTAAAACAGACTACAACTCCAGGATATTTAATTGAAATGATAAACCACGAAGAAAATATGTATAGCGTATATATATATATATATATATATATATATATATATAGCAGAAAAAAAAAGAAAATACATATAGCATATATATATGGATATATGGTATATATGTATATATATACATATATATGTATATATGTAAGAAAATATGTATAGCATATATATGTGTATATATGGATATATGGTGTGTGTGTATATATAAATATAATATATATATATATATATATATATATATATATATATATATATATATTATATGTATATATGGAAAGGAGAAAGGAATCAAAGCATACCACTACAAAAAAAAATCAAACAAAAGAAGGCAGTGAGAGAAGAAAGGAGGGACAATAAAGCTACAGACATACAGAAAACAAAGTGTCAATAGTAAGTCCTTCCCTATCAGTTATTAATCTAAATATAAATGTACTGGGGTGCCTGGGTGGCTCAGTCAGTTGAGCGTCCGACTTCAGCTCAGGTCAGGATCTCGTGGTTCATGGGTTCAAGCCCCGTATAGGTCTCTGTGCTGACAGCTCAGAGCCTGGAACCTGCTTTGGATTCTGTGTCTCCCTCTCTCTCTCTCAATCTCTCTCTCTCTCTCTCAAAAATAAATAAATGTAAAAAAATTTAATATGAATGTATTAAACTCCTCAAACAAAACACACAGATTGAGTGAATGGATTTTAAAAATATATGATCCATCTATATGCTATCTATAGGAGACTTTAGACCTAAGGATACACATAGGCTAAGAGTGAAAAGGTGGAAAAAGATATTCTGTATGAATTAACCAAAAATAGAATAAGAGTGGCTATACTAAAGTCAGACAACGTTTAAATAAAAAACTGTTATAAAGGACAAAGAAGGAGAGGCGTCTGGGTGTCTCAGTTGATTGCACATCTGACTCTTGATTTCAGCTCAGGTCATGATCCCAGGATTGTGAGATTGAGCCCTGAGTTGGGCTCCACACTGAGCAGAGAACCTGATTCTCACTCTCACTCTGCCCCTCTCCCTGCTCTAAGAATAAAAAGACAAAAAAAAAAAGATACAATATAATGAAAAAAGGGATCAATTTTACCAAGAAGCTCTATCAGTTATAAATATCTATGCACCACAGCTCCGGGCTCCTAAATACATGAGGCAAACTTTGATACAATAGGAGGGAGAAGGTTCCAGGGAAGATGGAAAAGTAGGAGAACCTTAGGCTCACCTCCTCCCACAGATACACCTAGATAATACCCACATCACTGCAAATAACCCCGAAAACAACCCAGAACAGACTCCACAGCTAAATTAGAGAAGAGTCCACAATTGAAGAGGAGAAGAAGGGTTAAGATATGATTAGGAACCAAAATGACCAGTGAGATTGTCCATGAGAGGAAGGACACCACAGGCATGGAAAAGGGAGAGGAACAGACCCCACACCAGGGATCCCAGGTATGGGGACCCACTGGGAAAAGCAATCCCCCCAACATTTCCCTTTCAAAGCCAGAGCGGCTTAATTACTTGAATTTTTACTATCAGTGGGGCTTAACACTTGTAACTTTAAAAATCATCAGCTTTGCTCTGAGAGAGCAGGAGGGAGAGACAAAACAGTCCTCACCCTTAAAGAGACAGCATAACAAATGGCCCCACTGAGATACAGCATAGAAGCAGCAGTTTGAAAAATGTCTTGGGTATACCAAGAGATTTATTTCCCAATCTCAGAACAGGCAGGGATCCTTAGATTTCTCCAAGAACAGAAAAGCTGGCCAGTGCCATTTCCCCCTCTGCCCTCCAGTCTAGATACACTGACACCTGTGGGAAAGAGCAGGAACACTCTCCAGCTAGATTGCTAACAGCATGCCACTTCCCCATATTCTTCCATGGACTTGCCCCATCCAATCTGCCCTCAGAAGAAATCCGTCTAAAGCAGTGCCACAAATATGGCATTGTGTAAGCAAACCCAACAGTGGCCAGTACCACTCCAAAGTGACTCCTGCCCTAGGCAGAGGGGAAGATAACCACATACAACAGTTCAAGTCAGTCCCAGGAGTGGGCTCTGGCCAGACATCTGGTCTGACTGTAGGCCCCACCCACCAACATATCCTCTTAGGAGACAATGCAGGGAGAACACCCTGAGTTTGGAGTGACCACAACTCTGGCAAACACCTGGTCTGACCCAACTCAAGCCCCAATCAGCCCCAAACTGACCCCTTAAAAACGGAGGGACCAAATCCTGCCAACAATAGACAAAGAGAGCCACTGCAAATGACTGAAATTAAGGCAAAAGTGGCTCAGCCACAACAATAGGGCACATACAACACACACAGCAGACACTCTTGAAGTGCCAGGTTCTGGTGAACAGGGTACACTACACCAAAGGGCACTACAGGACCTCTTCTTCATAAGGGCACTACTTTCAAAAGCAGGAGATGTAGCTAACTTTCCTAACACATAGAAACGGACACAGGGAGTTAGATAAAATGATGAGACAGAGGAAAATGTCCCAAATGAAAAAACAGGACAAAATCACAGCAAGAAAGCTAAACAAAATGGAGATAAGTAGTATGCCTGATAGAGAATTTAAAGCAATGGTCACAAAGATATTCACTAGACTTGGAAAAAGAGTGGAAGACCTCAGTGAGATCCTCAACACTGAGACTGAAAAGAAAAAAGAACCAGAGATGAAGAAATCAACAACCAAAATTAAACATACACTAGATGGAATACATAGTAAACTACAGGAAGCAGAAGAATGGATCAGTGACCTCAAGGACACAGTAATGGAAAGCAATCAAGCTGAACAGGAGAGAGAGAAAAAAATAAAAAATAAAAAATGAAAATAGACTTAGGTAACTCAGTGATACCACCAAGCATAATAATATTTACATTGTAAGGATCCCAGAAGGAGAAGAAAAAGGGGGCAGAAAATTTATTTGAAGAAATAACAGCTGCTAACTTTCTGAATCTTGGGAAGGAAACAGAAATTCAGATCTAGGAGACACAGAGAGTCCCCCAAAATCAACCCAAGGAGGTCCACACCAAGACATATAGTAATTAAAATGGCAAAAAGTAGTGATAAAGAGAGAATTTTAAAAGCAACGAGAAAAGAAGCCAGTTACACACAAGGGAAATCTCATAAGTGTATCAGCTGATATTTCAGCAGAAATTTTGGAGACCAGAAGGGAGTGGCATGGTATTTTCAATGCGCTGAAAGGAAAAAAACCTGCAACCAAAAGTACTCTACCCAGCAAGGCTATCATTCAGACTAGAAGAGAGATAAAGAATTTCCTAAACAGGGGCACCTGTGTAGCTCATCCCGTTGAGTGTCTGACTCTTGATTTCGGCTCAGGTCATGATCTCATAGTCATGGGATCAAGCCCCTCATTCACCTCTGTGCCAATTATGGGGCCTGCTTATGATTCTCTCTCTCTCCTGCTCTCTCTGCTCGTCCCCTCCCCACCCCCACTGTCTCTCAAAATAAATAAATAACATAAAAAATAATTTCCTAAACAAAAGTTAAAGGAATTCATCACTAAGAAACCAGCCTTACAAGAAATGTTAAAGGGGGATTCTTTGAGTGAAAAGTAAAGACCATAAGCATAAGAAAAGTAGGCAAGGAAAAATTTCACAGGTACATATAAACATAATAAAAGTAGTAGATTAATAAAACCAGTACACAGATTAAAGCACAAAAGCAGTAATTCAAGTATAATATAAAAATCAGTCAAGGATCACCTGGGTGGCTCAGTTGGTTAAGCATCCAACACTTGGGATCAAACCCCACATGAGGCTCTGCACTGAGCTGCTTAAAATTCTCTCTCCTCTCTCTGTTCCTCTCTCTGGTTTGTGTGCTCTCTTAAAAAAAAAAAAAGTCAAGGGATTCACAAAATAAAAGGATTTAAAGTATGAGACCACATGGGGCGCCTGGGTGGCTCAGTCGGTTAAGCGGCCAACTTCGGCTCAGGTCATGATCTAGCGGTCTGTGAGTTCGAGCCCCGCGTCGGGCTCTGGGCTGATGGCTCAGAGCCTGGAGCCTGTTTCCGATCTGTGTCTCCCTCTCTCTCTGCCCCTCCCCTGTTCGTGCTCTGTCTCTGTCTCAAAAATAAATAAACGTTAAAAAAAAAAATTTTTTTTAAATAAAAAATAAATAAATAAATAAAGTATGAGACCATATACCTAAAATGTGGAGCTAGCAGGGAAGTTAAAATTTAGTACTTTTAGAATGGGTTCAAACTTAAGTGACCATTAGCTTAATATAGACTGCTATATGCATAAGATGTTATATATAAACCTAATGGTAATCAAAAATCAAAAACCAGTAATACACATGCAAAAAATAAAGACCTAGGAATCCAAGCATATCAGTAAAAAAAAGCCACCAAACCACAAGAGAAGACAGCAAGACAAGAAGTATAAAACAACCATGAAACAAGGAATAAAATGGCAGTAAATAGATACCTATCAACAATTACTTTGAATGTAAATGAACTAAACGCTATAGTCAAAAGACATTGGGTAAATGAAGAAAAAAGCAGGACCCATCTATATGCTGCCAACAAGAGACTCATTTCAGACCTAAAGACACATGCAGATTGAAAGTCAAGGGATGGAAAACATTGATCATGCAAAACGAAGTAAATAAGTCAATGTGGCAATATTTACATCAGACAAAATATACTGTAAAGCAAAGACAAGAGACAAAGAAGGACCCTACATAATCATAAAGGGAACAATTCAACAAGAATATAAAACAATTGGGGCACCTGGGTGGCTCAGTTGGTTAAGCGTCTGACTTCAGCTCAGGTCATGATCTCATGGTCCGTGAGTTCAAGCCCCGCGTTGGGCTCTGTGCTGACAGCTCAGAGCCTGGAGCCTGTTTCAGATTCTGTGTCTCCCTCTCTCTCTGACCCTCTCCCATTCATGCTCTGCCTCTCTCTGTCTCTCAAAAATGAATAAACATTTTAAAAAATTAAAAAAAAAAAGAATATAAAACAATAGTAAATATTTATGCATCTAACATAAGAGCACCCAAATACATAAAGCAGCTATTAACAAACATAAAGGAAGAAACTGATAGTAATAGAATAATAGTAGGGGACTTTAACACCTTACTTACATCAATGGATAGATCATCTGAACAGAAAATCAACAATGAAACAGTGGCTTTGAGTGACACATTGGACCAGATGGATCTAACAGATATATTCTGAACATTCCATCTAAAACAGCAGAATACACTTTTCTTTGAGGAGTACATGGGACATTCTGCAGAATAGATCATGTTAGGCCACAAAACAAGTCTCAATAAATTCAAAAAGACTGAAGTCATATCATTGCATCTTTTCTGACCACAACACTATGAAACTAGAAATCAACTTCAAGCAAAAATCTGGAAAGAACACAAATATATGGTGATTAAATAACATGCTACTAAACAATGAATGGGTGAATCAAGAAATCAAAGAGGAAAGTAAAAAAATACACGAAGACAAATGAAAACACAACAGTTCAAAATGTTTGGGATGTAGCAAAAGCTGTTCTAAGATGATAAATTATACCAATACAGGCCTACCTCAAGAAGCAAGAAAAAGCTCCAAAAAATAACCTTACACCTAAAAGAGCTAGAAAAGGAAAAACAAACAAACCCCAAACCCATTGGAAAGAAAGAAATAATAAATATTAGAGCAGAAATAAGTGAAATAGAAATGAAAAAACATTAAACAATAGAACAGATCAATGAAACCAGTAGCTAGTTTTTTGAAAAGATCAACAAAATTGATCAACCATTAGCCAGACTCATCCCTCCCACCGAGAGAACTCACATAAAATCAGAAATAAAAGAGAAAGAACAACCAACACCACAGAAATACAAATGATTATAATATTATGAAAAACTATATGCCAATAAATTGGATAACCTAAAAAAATGGGTAAATTCCTAGAAACACATAACCTCCCAAAAGTGAATCAGGAAAAAATAGAAATTTTGAACAGGCTGATTACCAGCAATGAAATGGAATCAGTAATCAAAAATTCCCAACAAACAGAAGTCTAGGACCAGATGCCTTCACAGGTGAATTCTACACAAATATTTAAAGAAGAGTTAATAACTATTCTTTTCAAATTATCCCAAAAAACACAAGAGGAAGGAAAGATTTCAAATTCATTCTGAGGCCAGCATTACCCTAATACCAAGACCAGATAACAGCACTACAAAACAAGAAAACTACTAGCCAAAATCTCTGATAAGCATAAATGCAAAAGATCCTCAACAAAATATTAGCAAACTGAATCCAAAACTACATTAAAGAAAATTATTCACCATGATCAAGTGGGATTTATTCCCGGGATGCTAGTGTAGTTCAATATTTGCAAATCAATATGATACATCACATCAACAAAAGAAAGGCTAAAAACCATATGATCATTTCAATAGATGCAGAAAAAGCATTTGACAAAGTACATCTATTCATGATAAAAACTCTCAACAGAGTAAGTTTAGAGGTAACATTCCTCAACAAAATAAAGGCCATATGTGAAAAACCCATGGCTAATATCATACTCAATAGTGAAAAATGGAGAGCTTTTCCCCTAAGATCAAGAACAAGACAAGGATGTCCATTATCACTACTTTTATTCAACAGACCACTGGAAATCCCAGCTATAGCAATCAGACAACAAAAAGAAATAAAAGACACTTAAGTTGGTAAGGAAGACATAAAACGTTCACTACTTGCAGATGACATGATACTATATATAGAAAACCCTAAAGACTATACAAAAACTACTAGAACTGGTAAATTCAGTAAAGTCACAGGATACAAAATTAATATACGGAAATCTGTTGCATTTATATACACTAATAATAAAGTAGCAGAAAGAGAAATTAAGAAAACAATCTCATTTATAATTGCACTAAAAATAATAAAATATCTAAGAATAAACTTAACCAAGGGGGTGAAAAACCTGTATTCTGAAAACTGTAAGACATTGATGAAAGAAATTGAAGATGACACAAACAAATGGAAAGATATTTCCATTGCTCATGGATTGGAAGAACAAAAATTGTGAAAATGTTCATTCTACCCAAAGAAATCTACAGATTTAATGCAATCTCTATCAAAATACCAACAGCATTTTCACAGAACTAGAACAAATAATCCTAAAATTTGTGTGGAACCACAAAAAACTCCAAATAGCCAAAGCAATCGTCACAAAGAACAAAGCTGGAGGTATCACAATCAGTGATTTCAAGATATACTACAAAGCTGTAGTGATCAAAACAGTATGGTACTAGCATAAAAACAGACACATAGGTTAATGAAACAGAATAAAGAGCCCAATAATAAACCCACAATTATGTGGTCAATTAACCTATGACAAAAGAGTCAAGAATATACAATGGAAAAAAGACAGTCTCTTCAACAAATGGTGCTGCGAAAACTGGACAACTACATGCAAAAGAATGAAACTGGACCACTCCTTTATACATACACAAAAGTAAACTCAAAATGTATTAAATTCCTCATTGTGAGACCCGAAACCATAAAAATCCTAGAAGAGAACATAGATAAATCCTAGAAGAGAACACAGGCAGAAATTTCTCTGACATTGGCTGCAGTGTTCTATATAGAAGTTGTTTGTGACTTGTCAAACATTTCTGCCCAGAGCTGCACATACATGGGTTTATTTGGCTTGTATTCCATTTCTGGACTCAGGGTCAGAACTGGACCTTCTGTCCTGACACTAAGAGGGATTACTCTGCTCACCACCTTGAGTCAGACCAGTCCGGCTCCATGGACTGGATTGGAGAGGGAAGAGAAATATGCAGGTTCCCAGGTTCCTAACACTGTGTGATACCATATGAGAAACAGAGAAAAAACAGCTTGCTCAGCACTGCAGTTAGGCAAACTTAATGAACAATCATAAATCATACATGGGTAATGTGTGTGTGTGTGTGTGTGTGTGTGTGTGTGTGTGTGTGTGTGTATGGCGCTGGTGGAAATACTGAGTTGGAAGTGTCTCACCTGAGGAGAGGACGCTCTTCCCAGGACCCTCAACTGGGACTCAAACCCACTGCTCACCATGAGGCTTCCCCAGGCAGGAGGCTGGATGCTGTGAGTACCCAATTTGATGTATTAAGACTTCTTTGTTCTCTACACTCTTTCCCTCTTTATGTTAACTATAATTGTTTAATTCCTTATATTCCCTTTCCCTTATAATTAATAAAGCTTTTCTCCACAAAACTAAGTGCGGCTATCATGAATTACTATTATTCAAAACAGGTAGCAACATTTTTCTAGATAGGTCTCCTGAGGCAAGAGAAACAAGACCAAAAATAAACCACTGGAACTACATCAAAATAAAAAGATTTTGTAAGCAAAGGAAACAGCAAAACAAAAGACAACCTACTGAATGGAGAAAATATTTGCAAATGATATATCTGATAAGGGGTTAGTATGCAAAATATATAAAGAATGTATACAACTCAACACTGGAAAAAAAAAACAGTTTAAAAATGGGCAGAAGACATGAACAGACATTTCTCCAAAGAAGACATACAAATGGCCAACAGACATGAAAAGATATTCAATATCACTCATCATCAGGGAAATGTGAATCAAAACCACAATGAGATATCACCACACACATGCCATAAAGGCTAAAAATCAAAAACACAAGAAACAACAAGGGTTGGCAAGGATGTAGAGAAAAAGGAACTCTCTTACACTGTAGTAGTAATGCAAACTGATATAGCCACTGTGGAAAACAGTATGGCAGTTCCTCAAAAATTAAAAATAGAATTACCATATGATCCAGTAATTCCACTACTAAGTATTTACCCAAACAATATGAGAACACTAATTTGAAAAGATCTATGCACCCCTATGTTTACAATAACCAAGATATGGAAGCAGCCCAAGTGCCTATCAATAGATGAATGGGTAAAGATGTGGCGTATATGTATATATACATGCATGCATACAAATACACATACATACATGGAACATTACTCAGCATAAAAAAAGAATGAAATCTTGCCATTTGCCACAACATGGATGGATCTAGAGGGTATAATGTCAAGTGAAATAAGCCAGAGAAGGACAAAAACCATATGATTTCACTCATGTGTGGAATTTAAGAAATAAACTAAATCAGAAAAAAAAAACAAACAAACTTAAATATAGAGAACACACTGGTAGTTGCCAGAAGGGAGGTGGTGGGGAAATGTGTGAAACAGGTGGAGATGATTAAGAGTACACTTGTGATGAGCACTGAGTTATGTATAGAATTATTAAGTCACTATATTGTACTCCTGAAACTAATATAACACTGTACATTAATTACACTGGAATTTTTATTTTATTTTTTTTAAGTTTATTTATTTTTAAAGAGAGAGACACAGTAGGGGCAGAGAGAGAGAGAGAGAGAGAGAGAGAGAATCCCAAGGAGGCCCTGCACTGTCAGCACAGAGCCTGATGCGGGGCTCAAACTCACAAACCAAGAGATCATAACCTGAGCTGAGGTCAGACCCTTAACCAAATGAGCCACCCAGGCCCCCCTATACTAGAATTTTTAAAAAAGGAATAGGAGAGAGAAATACACATCAACACAGCACTAGTTAAAGACTTCAGTTCCACTCTTCCAATAATGCATAGAACAACCAGACAGAAGATCAATAGGCAAATGGAAGAATTGAATAACACTATAGAACAATTGGACCTACCAAAGATATAGAACACTCCACCCAACAAGAGCAGAATGTACATTCTTCTCAAGTACACATGGTACGTTCTCCATGATAGACCACATGTTAGGTCACAAAACAAGACATGAAGTTACCTTTTCCTATCACAATGGAGTGAAACTAGAAATCTATAGCACAAAACCAGAAAATCCAGAAATATGTGAAAATTAAATGATACGCTCTTAAACAATCAGTGCATCAAAGAATTTACAAAAAAAATAGAGAATACCTTGAGACAAATGAAAAATAAAACACAATATACCAAAACATATGGGATATAGTGAAAGTGGTGCTAATGGGGAAGCATATCACTGTAAATGAGGACTATAAAAAAGCAGAAAGATCTCAAATTAACCTAAGTTAATACCTCAAGAAACCAGAAAAAGAAGAACCCAAACATGGAAGGAAGGAAATAAAGATTAGAGCAGAGATAAACTAAATAAAGAGAAAAACACTTAAAAAAAAAATCAATGAAACTAAGAGATTTTTTTTTTTAATACTTATTTTTGAGAGATACAGACAGACAGACAGAGTGCAAGCAGGGGAGGGCAGGGAGAGAGGGAGACAGAGAATCTGAAACAGGCTCCAGGCTCTGAGCTGTCAGCACAGAGCCCGATGCGGGGCTTGAACTCACAAACCAGGATATCATGATCTGAGCTGAAGTCAGATGCTTGACTGACTGAACCACCCAGGTGCCCTGAAACTAAGAGACTGAAAACAATTTTTTTAATGCTTATTTTTGAGAGAGAAACAAAGTGTGAGCAAGGGAGGGGCAGAGAGAGAGAGAGAGAGAGAGAGAGAGCAAGACAAAGAACCTGAAGCAGGCTCCAGGTTCCAAGCTGTCAGCACAGAGCCCAATGTGGGGCTCGAACTCACGAACCTTGAGACCATGCATGACTTGAGCCAAAGTAGGATGCATAACCAACTGAGCCACCGAGGCGTCCCTTGAAACTAAGGTTTTTCAAAGAGCAATATAATTGACAGACCCTTGTCTAGATTAATTTTTTAAAAAGATTCAAAACTAAAATCATAAATAAAAGAGAAGAATTTATCACCAATACCACAGAAATAAAAGGCATTATAGAAAAATACTAGGGACAGTTATCCGCCAACAAATTGAATAACCTAGAATGGATAAAATCCTAGAAACATTCTTCTGCCAAGACTGAATCATGAGGTAACAGAAAATCTGAACAAACTAGTGATGAGCAAGAAGATTGAATCCGCTATCAAAGCTCACCAAGAGCAAAGGCTCATCAAGAAGGGAAGAGCCCTAGCCCATTAGGAGGCGTTGGTCTAGCTACAAAGGCCAGGGGAGCTGCCAAGCAGATGACCCAACCATTTCTGAAGGCCTGTCTGGCATGCTGTCGGTTTGAGCTAAAGGTTTCACAGCAAACTAAAGCACGTGTGAAGATAAGTGGTTGAGGGTCTATTTCCCCAAATGCCTGTTGACTCCAGGATTTCCATTTCCTCCACTCGGGTGGGGGCGGGGTGTCAGTCAACCAACAGTGTGGAACCCAGTTATTGTGAAGCCTTAACCTGAAATGGTTCCGCTTGTCCCTGTAACTGTCCCCCCGCCATCTTTTGGGGGTCTCCCTCATTTGGGAGCAGTTCCCTTAAGAATGCCTTGGCCCAAAATGAACAAATCAGGAGACTATAGATGCTGGAGAGGATGTGGAGAAACAGGAACCCTCTTGCACTGTTGGTGGGAATGCAAATTGGTGCAGCCGCTCTGAGTGTGGAGGTTCCTCAGAAAATTAAAAATAGACCTACCCTATGACCCAGCAATAGCACTGCTAGGAATTTATCCAAGGGATACAGGAGTACTGATGCATAGGGGCACTTGTACCCCAATGTTTATAGCAGCACTCTCAACAATAGCCAAATTATGGAAAGAGCCTAAATGTCCATCAACTGATGAATGGATAAAGAAATTGTGGTTTATATACACAATGGAATACTACGTGGCAATGAGAAAGAATGAAATATGGCCTTTTGTAGCAACGTGGATGGAACTGGAGAGTGTGATGCTAAGTGAAATAAGCCATACAGAGAAAGACAGATACCATATGGTTTCACTCTTATGTGGATCCTGAGAAACTTAACAGAAACCCATGGGGGAGGGGAAGGAAAGAAAAAAAAAAGAGGTTAGAGTGGGAGAGAGTCAAAGCATAAGAGACTGTTAAAAACTGGGAACAAACTGAGGGTTTTTGGGGGGTGGGAGGGAGGGCAGGGTGGGTGATGGGTATTGAGGAGGGCACCTTTTAGGATGGGCACTGGGGGTTGTATGGAAACCAATTTGACAGTAAATTTCATATATTAAAAAATAAATTAAAAAAAATTAAAAAAAAAAAAAAAGAATGCCTTGGCCCAGTTTCACAACTTTCTAGCCACCTTCATTTGTTTCATTCTGATATCCCATCTTGAGCTGAGTTCTCCTTTCTCTTCTCTTCCTTCCCAGAGTGTGTTTGGTAGAGGCAGGGGACAGGGGAGGGGATCTTCCAGTCCGCTGTGCCCTAGTTCTTCCCCAAGTCCCCTCTAGTGTGGGTTGGGAACTGCTCTCTGAGACCAACTCCTAGGCGGGTGGTCCTTTGCCATCTTGCTTACTGACTTTTAGGAACTAGGGCCCCCTCCCCAGGCAGCTGTCACCGGACATTCTCTCTCTGCCGTTCAGGTGGCAGAGGGAACCTCAGCAAGCCTGCTGACTGATCATATGGGCAGCGTGTGCGGTGCCAATGCCAGGCTCCTTCCAGGCAGGCACCCTGCTCTGCTGAGTGGGGACACACCCAGGAAGGGACGAGTTTCTTCAGAAGGACTGGCCGCCACTCCTCCCCAGCTCAGTGTTCAGACGCAGGCTCGGGAGCTGAACGTGGGACAGGTCTGAAGGCAGAACGGGCTGGGTCAGAAACTGCTGCTTCCCTATAAGCCTGTGTGGAGGGGCTGGCCCACCTCAGCCCCTGCCTCCAAGGCCAGGAAGAATCTTCGCCTTCTGTCTTCAGCTTTGGGGCTTTGTCACTTTTCAGGACAGCAGGAGACATTACACTCCCTGTCCTGTGGGAGGACAGGAGAGGGACATTGCTCCTAACTATGGCATTTGAATGGCCAAAGTAAGGGTGCCGACCGTGAAAGGAGACACAGGCACTATGGAAAGAGCACCGGCTTCAAGTCAGTCACTGGTTCAAACCCCAGGTGGGCCATGTATCAGTCGGGGGATCTTTAGCAAGTAACTTGTCTGTGCCTCAGTCTGGTCATCTCTAAAATGCCTTCCTCAGGGCACCCGGTTAAGTGGCTCAGTCGGTTAAGTGTCCAACTTCCCACTTCCGCTCAGATCTCAGGGTTGGGTTCCAGAGTTCAAGCCACACATCAGGCACCCTGTTGTCAGTGCAGAGCCCGCTTCAGATCCTCAGCTCCCCTCTTTCTGCCCCTTCCCCCACTAAATACATACATACATACATACATACATACATACATACATACACACACACATACATGAAATGCCTTCCTCACTGGGGAGTTATAACATCTTGCCAGCATTAACAAATGACCTTTCCCTTCCTCGGTTAGCATTTGCTTCTGCTGGGACAGGGGCCAGTGGTGGGAGCAGCTGCACCTGGCTGTGTGCCAGACCAGACCAAGGATCCCCTGCAGCTGGACAGCCCACAGAGGATCCCGTTCAGAAAAGTGTCAATCTGGTCCTCCTTAACCAACGCATGGCTTGATTCAACTCCAGCCAAGAAACACATACAACTGCAAAAAGTGTAAAGAAACCTGTTGGTGTTTACTCTTCCGCACTCCCATTTTTACTCAGCTCAGCCTGCCCCTCAGTGTGCAACCTTCCAGGGGAGGCTGTTTCACAGGCCGCTTTAGGGATAAAAAGAGGACTTGAAACAGAGAACTGAAAGAGAGAAAAGTCTCAGTCAATCTTTCTCATGATTGCAGGCTCAACACTCCTACACACAACATTAACAAAGAGAATTCAACATTAGATTAAAAGGACAATTACTTCAACCAAGTTGGGATTGTCTCAAAATGTAACTAAGGTTTAACAAAATATCTATGCATAAATTCTATCAGTAAATGTTTCTAAAACACTACTTACTAGTAGTGTCTTACTAGAGTCTTACTAGACTTGTTGCAAAAACATGTGTTTAACGTGCCTGGGTGGCTCAGGTTAAGCGTCCAACTCTTGATTTTGGCTCATGTCATGAGATCAAGTCCTGTGCTCTGCACTGAGTATGGAGCCTGCTTGGGATTGTCTGTCCCTCTCTCTGGGTCCCTCTCTCTGGGTCCCTCTCTCTCTGCCCCTCCCCTGCTATTGTGCTCTCTCCCTCTCAAAATAAACATTAAAAAATGGTCTTAAAAAAACAAAGTACTCTTGTACTTTAACTTATGTTATTCTAAACCAAAAGCCAATATTATATTTGATGATAAAATTCTAGAGACTCTGTTATTTAAATCAAACAAAACAAGGATGCCTGTTATCACCATTAGCACTATACTAGTGTTCCGGAAGCTCTGGGCAACGCATCAGGACATGAAACAGAAAGGAGGCAAAAAAAAATATCATCAAAAACAACAATTTGTTCTCATTATTTGCAGATGATTGTCATTTACTCGTTCATTAACTCACCAAATATACATTAAGAGCCTCCTCCACATCCACTCCATTAAGGACTCAGAATGCCAAACTTCCTGTCCCCACATAGCTGACATGAGGAGGAGGAGTGGAGAGACCATGAAACAAAACAAACAATGCGCCTTGAAGAAAACTCATGCAGCTAATGAAATAACAGAGGGGAGGGAGCCATTCTCTATCAGGTCAGCCTACCAGAGGAAGGACTATTTGACCACAGCCTGAAAGGTACAAAAGAGTAAGCTGTGGGGCAATTGGTCTGTTTTCCAGGTCAGGGAGCAGCCAGGGCAAGGCTCTGGCATAGGGACAAGGTTAGAAAGCTGGAAGATTAGACAGCAATGTGCTCAAGCAATAGCTAGGAGAAGGGAAAGGGCTCAAGACAGGGCCAAGTAGCAGGCAACCAGAGGACTAACTGTTGTAGGCAGCATAATGGCCCCCAAAGATGGCCATGTCCTACACCTCAGAATTTGTGATTATGTTAGGTTACTTGGCAAAGGAGAATCAAGTTTGCAGATGGAAATAAGGTTGCTAATCAACTGACTTTGAGATGGGGAAATAATCCTGGATTATCTGAGTGGTCCCAGTGCAATCACAAGTGTCCCTAAATGTTAAAAAGGGAGGCAGAAGAGTCAGTGCCAGAGTCATGTGTGATATAACAAAGACTCAACTGGCCATTGCTGACTTTGAAGATGGAGGGGGGCCATGAGCCAAGGAATGCAAGAAGCCCCTAGAAGTTAGACAGTGTGAAAACACGGATTATTTCCTAAAATCTCCAGGAAGGAACATAGCCCTACTTCAATTACCTTAAAAAAATTTTTTTTTATTATCTTGATTTTAGGCCAATGAAACTCATCTTGGACTTCTGATCTCCAGCATTGTATGATAATATACTTGTGTTTTTAAGCTACTAGTTTGTGTTCATTTGTAACAGCAATAATAAGAAACTAATGCAATGGTGGATTACATTGATTTATTTTCAAATAGTGAAATACCACTGCATCCCTGGAATAAACCCATTTGGTGTATAATTCTTTTATAGTGCATCTATATTTATGAGGGATTTCTTTTTTGTGCTATCACTGTGCAGTCCGATAGGTTAATTCTGAAGTGTTCCCTAGAAGAGATTTATACAATTTAGAAGTGTTCGGATGTTTAGAATTCTCCAGCTAAGCCATTTGACCTGGAAATTTCTTTTACAGGATTTTAAACTGCAGCTTCAGTATCTCGAAGGTTACAGGGCTAAATTATTTTAGATTAGATGAATTTGATAGTTTGTACTTTTCAAGGAATTGGTTCACTTCATCTAAGACGTTGAATTATTGTGCATTGAGTCGTGTGTAGTATTCCTTTATTATCCTTGTTCAGGGTCTGTCGTGATATCCCCCCTTTCACTCTTGATACCGATCATTTCTCTTCTCCATTTTAAAAATTTGTCAGTCCTGCTAGAAGTTTGTCAATATTATTGATCTTTTCAAAGAATCTCTTTTGGTTTTGTTGATTATTTTCTATTATTTTTCTGCTTTGAATTCCTTAGATTTCTGCCCTGATTTTGATTATTTCCTTTATTCTGCTTGCTTTCTGCTTATTTTGGTCCAGTTTTTCAAGATGGGAACTTGTGCTTTTGGTTTAAAACATTGTTTCTTTGTTATGAAAGCATTTAGTGCTATAAATCTCCCTCTAAGCACTTCCTCAGCTGTGTCTCACATTTTGATAGGTTGTATTTTCACTGTCATTCAGTTCATTCAGTTAACATTCATGTTCATCTTTTTAATTGCCCTTGAGACTTCCTCTTTGACATGTGTATTATTTAGAAGAGTGTTGTTCAGTTTCCAAGTGTTTAGAAATTGTCCTCTTTTTTTCTATTTATTTCTAATTTGAATTAATTATAGTTAAAGAACACCATCTGTATTATTTACATTTTTATAAATTTGTTGAGATTTACTTCATGACATTTGGTAAATGTTCTATGGGCACTTGAAAAAAAAATGTGTAATCTGCTCTTGTTGGGTAGAATGTTTTGTAAATTCAATTAGATTCCATTGGTTGAGAATTAGGATGATGAATTCTTCTATATCCTTGTTAATTTTCTAATTGTTCTATCACTGTGGAGAAAGGGATGTTGAAATTTCCAAATTTATTTGTGGATCTATTTCTCCTTTCAGTTCTATCAGTCTTTCCTTCAGATTTTGCAGTGCTGGTGTTTAGAGCATGCATACACATGTAAGATTGCTATATCTTCTTAAGGGATTGACCTTTTTATCATTAGTAATGTTCCTTTCCATCTCTTTTCATTTTCTTTGCCCTGAAGTCTTCTTTGTCTGAGAATATAACCACACCTGCTTTGGTTTTTGCATATGTCTTTCCCCATCTTTTAATTTTCAATCTACCTAAATTGTCATATTAGAAGTGAGTTTCTTATAGATAGTGTACAGTTGAGACATTTTAAAATTCAGCTTGCCAATCTTTTAATTGGTATATTTAGACCACTTACATTTAATGTGATTATTGATGTGAGGATCAAGTCTACCACTTTTTTAAATGTTTGTTTTGCTTTTAACTTCTTAGTTCTCATTTTCTTACTTCCCTGTAGGTATTATTTATTATTTTATTGCTTTAGGATAAGACTTTAGAGCAATTTTAGGTTCACAAAACATATATATAAAGTACAGAGATTTCCCATATACTTTCCACACCCACACATGCATAGCCTCCCCCATTATTAACATCATTCACCAAAGTGGTACATTTGTTACCAAGGATGAAACTACATTGCCAAATTATAATCACTCAATGTCCATAGGCTACCTTAGGGTTCACTCTTGGTCTTGTACATTCTATCGGCTTGGAGATATGTATAATGACATATATCCATCATAATATCATACAGGGTATTTTCATTGTCCTAAAAATCCTCTGTGCTCTGCCTATTTATCCCACCTCTAACTCCTGGCAACTACTAATCTTTTTATTATTTCTATAGTTTTTATTTTCCAGAAAGTCATATAGTTGAAATCAGGTCATATGTAGGTTTTTCAAATTGGCTTTTTTTCCCACTTAGTAATATACATTTAAGGTTACCCCATGTCTTTTCATAGCTTGATAATACATTTCTTTTTAGTGCTAAATAATATTCCATTGTCTGTGTGTACCACAGTTTATGTATCCATTCAAATGGACATCTTAGAAAAAAAAAACAATAAATGGACGTCTTAGTTGATTAGTTGCTTCTGAGTCTAGGTGTTACAGATAAGTCTTCTATAAACTTTCATGTGTGGGCTTTTGTGTGGACATAAGTTTTCTACATTTTTGGGTGAACACCAAGGAGTACACTTACTGTATTCTGTGTAAAAGGAGGTTTAATTTTGTAAGAAATTGCCAACTGTCTTCCAAAGTAATGATACCATTTTGCATCCCACCAGCAATACATGAGAGCTCCTGTTGTTCCAAATTCTTGTCAGCATTTGGTGTTGCTGGTGTTCCAAATTTTGGCCATTCTAATAGGTATGTAGTGGTATCTCATTTTAACTTGCATTTCCACGATGACATACGATGTGCAACATGTTTTCATATGCTTATTTGCCATCTGTTTATCTTCTTTGGTGAGGTGTCAAAGTCTTTGGTCCATTTTTTTAATTGGTTGTTTTTTATTGTTGAGTTTTAAGAGTTCTTTGTATATTTTGGGTAACAGTCCTTCATCAGGTATGTCTTTTGCAAATATTTTCTCCCAGTCTGGTCTTGTCCTCTCATTCTCTCAATAGTCTTTTACAAAGCAGAAGCTTTATTACTTTAATAAAGTTCAGTGTATCAGTTATTTCTTTCATGGATTGAGCCTTTGTTTTTATTCTATTCATTTATTTATTATTTATGTGAGAGGAAGAAAGAGAGATTGAGTAGGGGAGAGTGAGAGAAAGAATTTTAAGCAGGCTCCACTCTCAGCAAAGAGCCTAATGCAGAGCTCTATCCCATGAACCCAGGATCATGACCTGAGCTGAAACCAAGAGTCGGACACTCAACTGACTGAGCCAGCCAGGTGCCCCAGAGCCTTTGTTGTTCTATCTAAAAAAGCAGCACTATACCCAAGGTCATATAGGTGTTCTCTTATGTAGTTGTCTAGGATTTACAGTTTTGCATTTTACATTTAGATCTATCATCCATTTTGAGTTAATTTTTGTGAGGGGGTATAAGGCTCTTTTTGGGTTTTTTTTTGGTATGGAGAGGTGTTGTTCCAGCACCATTTGTTAAAGAGACTATCTTTGCACCACTGTATTGCCTTTGCTCCTTTGTCAAGACTATATTTGTGGGGGTCTTTTGGGAACCTTTTGATTCTGTTCTATTGATCTATAGATGTCTATCTTTTCACCAATACCACACTGTCTTTATTTCTGTAGTTTTATTAAGTCTTCAAGTCAGATACCATCAGTCTTCCAATATTGTCTTTCTTCAACACTGTGTTGACTATTTTTGGTCTTTTGCCTCTCCATACAAACTTTAGAGTCAGTCTATTGAGATCTATAAAGTAACTTGCTAATTTACCCTGAGGATATGCCCTGTTAAGAAGAACAGAGTGCTCTGGCATATTTCAAAATTGTTCCTTTTCCCTACCCCATGCCTAATGCCCTGTGGTGGTATTTTTTCCTTGATATTTAATTGTGAGAATCTGATCGAGCTCCTGGAGGTAAATCTCACTATCTTGTGGAGGCTCTCCTATAACTGGGTCCCCCTTTGAGTTTTTCTCTCAGAGTTGTCCACACTGAGCCTCTAGCAATTACAGCTCAGATTTTTTGAGCTGGCACCTGGCACTGGTTTCTAATCATGAGTCTCTGCTCCTCTGGTGAACTGCGACTCTCTCTATTTGCCTGTTTGACTCTCCAATCTCAGGGCAGTAGTTTGCTCTATGTCCTCCCCTTTCTTATGGATCCAAGAAGAGTTGTAGGTTTTTTAGTCTGTTCGGCTTTTTACTTGTTGTTAGAATGGAGTAGTGACTTCCAAACTCCATACATGTGGAACTGGAAATCAGAAGTCCTTCCTATAGATTTTAGACTTCCATTTGGATTTTCCTTATAGTTTTTATTTTCTTTTACTTTTTTTTTTTTAAAGCTTATTTTTTTTGAGAGAGAGAACATGAGCAAGGGAGGGAGAGAATCCCAAGCAGGCTCCAAGCTGTCAGCACAGAGCCTGACACGGGGCTCGATCTCACTAACTGTGAGATCATGACCTGAGCTCATATCAAGAGTGGGACACTGGGGCGCCTGGGTAGCTCAGTTGGTTGGGTGTCTGACTCTTGATTTCGGCTCAGGTCATGATCTTATGGTTCATGAGCTGGAACCCTGCATCAGGCTCTGCACTGGCAGCATGGAGCCTGTTTGGGATTCTCTCTCCTCCTCTCTCTCTGCCCCTCCCCCCACTCATGTTGGCTCTGTCTCTCAAAACAAACAATACACACGTGTCCTCAATATACTCATGAGATTTTTGTATCAGAAGTAGTTTTCATATTACAGTTGACCCTTGAACAATGCAACCTCTTGTGGGGTGTCAACCCTTATACAGTTGAAAAGTCTGCAGAAAACTTTTGACTCCCCCAAAACTGAACTACTAATAGCCTACTGCTGACTGGAAGCCTTACTAATAACCAGGAGCCTTACTGACAACATCAAGAGTCAATTAACACATATTTTGTATGTTACATGTATTCCTATAATAAAGCATACTAGAGAAAAGAAAATATTGAGAAAATCACATGGAAGAGAAAATAGATTTACAGTACTGTATGTATACTTATGAAAAGAAACGATGTTTAGGGAGCCAGGACAGGAGCTGCGGGCCTGGCGCAGGGATGGGGATGTTCAGCAGCCTGGTGGTCACAGCTTAGGAGCAGCAGCAGCTGCCAGGCAGGACTTCAGAGGGCAAGAGCAGCCTGCAAGTACCGTACAGATGCCCCATTTGCCTGGGGGTGTACCACCAGCCCATGGCCATCAGCAGCTGTGACCACATGTGAGCATGCCAGCCTCCAGGAGGTGATGGGGTAGGGCCCCACCAGGGTGGGGAGACCCACCACCAAGAGTCTATTCCCGGCCAGGAGGGTCCCAGGCCCTGCAGCTATCCCTGCACAGCCCCAAAGCTGGGGGCAGAGGACTGGGAGCCTGGGTGCTGGGGCCACCAGCTGTCCTTGCTCTCTGGATATGTTCCTATACTTTAGCCCCAACTCCTGTCTGCCAGCCCTGCTCGGATACTCAGAGGGCAGCAGGTAAGACTTCTGTGCTTGTTGCCTTAGATTCATTCTTGTGGAGACTGGGCTGGGCAGTTGTAAATCAATGCCATGTGGCTTTTACTGTCAACTCAAGAAAAATAAAAAAGGTAACAGTCCACCTGTAAATGGACCCACGCAGTTCAATCCCATCTAGTACCTGTATTTACCTTACTTACATGCTTCTCCTGTGTCCCTGAAATGATGCAGTGAAAGCTAGGTCAAATGCAAAGACACAGTCTATATTTTAAGTGATGAACACAGAACTTAGGCCATTTATGCACAAAAGAAAGAGGCCTCCTTCTCCCTTTTTCAGAGAGTCTCCTTGGAAATGTCTTACTCTAACCCTTTGAAATAAAACCTCCAGGGTCCAAATAAAGCTCAACGGTCAGCTTTTAAAACGTACAAATGTCTGTGTGTCCTTGGTTTCATTCCTTTTGAAATTTCAAAAGCCATTACCTAGGAAGATAATGTTGTAACCTAAGTGTCCATCCTAGAACATAATTTTTTTTTTCTCTTGGAGAGATAAGAAAAGGCTACTGGATGGGAATAGTTAGCTCTGCCATCAGGGAAACAAATGATTGCAGATCTAATCCTAATGATATGTGCAAAGTAACATGTTTTGGGAGGTGGGGAGTGAAAAAAAAATCCTCTGTTGAATATTAATTTCTCATCTCTGGAGTCTGAGGCTCTGATAGGAACACTGAGAAATCAAGGGGAGATTTATTTTCCCTTATTTCCCTTATTTCTCTTTCATCCCTTTTACCCTTCCCCATTTACATTACAATTGTCTTAGCTGGTCCACAACGAGGACCACATCAGAAAATGCAGTAATTTTTGTTTCAACCAAACATAATTTAGAAAAGTCAAGGGGAAAAAAAAGAAAATCTATTATATTATTTACTCCTTTTCTGTCCTTCTTGCTGAGGTTCTAAGATTCTTTCGTGTTTTGGTAATGGTTCACCTACATCCAATTCACGCATTTCAAGTGTACTACTCAGTAGTTTTCACATATTCGTAGAGGTGTGCCACCATCACAGTCATCAGTTTTAGAACATTTTCATCACCCCAAAAAGAAACCCCATACTCTTTAGCTCTCACCCTCCACGTCGTGGGCAACCACAAAACTACTTTCTCTCTGGGCAGATTTGCCTATTTTGGAGATTTCATATAAATGGAATCTTGAAATATATAATGTTTCCTGACTGGCTTCTTTCGCTTAGCATAATATTTTCTAGGTTCATCCCTGTTGTAGCACGTGTCAGTACTTCATTCCTTTATATTCCCAGGCAATATTAGTAATATTCCATCGGATGGATATACCATATTCGATTTACCTATTCATCAGTTAATGGACATTTGGGTTGTTTCCACTTTTCGGCTATTACGAGCAATGCTGCCAGCAACATTTACGTACAAATTTCTGTGGGAAGTAGGCTTTCATTTTTCTTGGGAACAGGACTATGTGTGAAACTGCTGGCTCACATGGTAACTCGAGGTTTAAATCTTTAAGGATGTGCCTAAAGGTCTTCCAAAGCAGTACCATTCTACATTCCCACCAGCAACTATGAGGGCTCCCATTTCCGCACATCCTCACCAACACCTGTTATTGTCTGTCTTTTCCATAATAACCATCCTAGTGAGTGTGGAGTAGATCTCATTGTGGCTTGGCTTTGCATTTTTCTGGTGACCAATGGTGCACGCATTCTTTAGCTCTGGTTATTGGTCATTGTTTTATCTTCTTTGGAGAAATATCTATGCAGATACTCTGCCCATTCTTAACTTTTTTTCCCCCAAATGATTGACTTGGTAGAGTTCTTTATTATAGATGCAAGACCCTTATCATATACGTGATTTGAGAAACGCTTCTCCATTATGTGGGCTATCTTTTCACTTTATGGCATTTTTTGAAGCACAGATGTTTAAAATTTTTATGAGATCCAAATTATCCATTTTTTCTTTGGTTCTTGTGCTTAGGGTGCTCTATTTAAGGAAGCACTGCCAAATCCAAGGTCACAAAGATGTGCTCCCATGTTTTCTTCTAAGAGTTTTATAGTTTCAGCTGTCACATTTAGGTCTTCTATCTTTCTTAATGTTTGTGTATAATATGTTAGGGGTTAAGATTCCTTCTTTTATCATTTCCTTTGAGTGTTAAGAATTTCCTTTAGCCATTCTTTCAAAATAGCTCTACTGGCAATGACTGTTTTAGTTTTACTTTTTTTTTTTTTTTAAGTTTATATGTAGTTTAAGTATATATAGAGAGAACAAGAACCAGTAGGGGAGGGGCAGAGAGAGATGGGGACAGAGGATCCAAAGCAGGCTCTGTGCTGACAGCAGAGTGCCCAATGCGGGGCTCGAACTCACTGTGAGATCATGAACTGAGCCAAAGTCGGACCCTTAACCAACTGAGCCACCCAGGTGCCTCTGTTTTAGTTTTTCTTCATTTGAGAAGGTCTTGATTTGCCCTCCATTCCTCAAGGACTTTTTCATGGAATATAAAATTGTGCGTTGACAGACCTTTTCTTTCAGCTCTTGAAAAATGTTGTGCCATTTCCTCTGGCTTTTGTAATTTCTTATGAGGAATCTACCATAATTTGGATTATTTTTCCTTTACAGGTAAGATGTCATTTTTCTTATTGCTAAGATATTTTTTGTCTTTCCTTTGCAGAATTTTTATCCTGTATCTCAGTGTGGCTTTCTTGGGCTGATCCTGTTGGGGATTTGTTCAGCTTCTTGAGTCGGTTGGCTTGTAACTTTTGTCAAATTTGGGACATTTTCAGCCATTATTTTTTTGAACACTTTCTCAGCCGCACACTTTTTTCTCATCTCCTTCTGAGGCTTCAGTAATACAAATATTAAATCCCACCACTCCCTGTGGCTCTGTTGTTGTTGTTTTTTTTTTTTTTAACTGTTTCTTCTCTATAGCTCAGATTGGGTAATTTTCTATTTTTTTTATTGTTTATATGGTTTTTACTTTTTTATATGGATATATAATTTATGATGATCTAGGTTTTATATTTAAGGTTATATAACATATGTATATTATAGTAATTATTATTGTTATTTGCCTATAAACCTCGGGACCCCCTCCATCCCACTCAAATAATAAATGTGAGCATTAGACACCCACTGCCCATTCAGGCCACTTGTATCACCTCTAAAAAGCTTCACCCTCCCACCTGCTCCCACCTGCCCTCACCCTCCCACCTGCTCCCACACCTGCTCAAACTCGAAAACCACGCCAAAGCAATTTTGCCACAACCATGTTAACGAGATGACCCCTTAACCTGGCATCTCAGAGCAAGAAGCTATGAACAGGACAGCACCAAGGGACAACTGGTCAACCAGACATTTTGACACCTCTGTCCAAACCCTTCAGAACGGAGTGTGGTTCATGCCACCTACGAAGCAAGCAAAAATCTTCAAAACTGCTCCTGACCCAACAGAGTCACATGGGACTGCAGCTGTCCCGGGGACCCAGCAAGGACTGAGGAACAGGTTCTGTACCAACAGAAGTGCAAGGGTAGTAACATCCAAGCCCCCACTTGAGGAGAGAATCTCACCTGTGGGTCCTGGGGGTCTCTTTCGCCTTCCAGGATGCCCAGGGCCCCCGGAGGCCAAAGCCCCAGGATACCAGCACAAGCTCCAGGGGCTCCAGGGGCTCCAGGGGCTCCAGGGGCTCCAGGGGCTCCAGGGGCTCCAGGGGCTCCAGGGGCTCCAGGGGCTCCAGGCTTACATCGGCAAGGTCAAAGGCCGGAACAAACCGAACGCGCAGAGGAACCAAAGGCGCGTCCACTTGATAATATCCGGTGCTGCCGGATTTGGCCACCTCCCACCAGCCAACCGTAGCCAGTCTCCTCCTTCTCTGCAGAACAAGCTGGTTCCCGAGGGAAAAAAAACAGCCCTTAACTCCCAGAACCCAATCCATACTAATGAATACACCAGTAACAGCTGGTCCTCAGATGCCTTGGGATATCTGTCCCGAGCACTGCTATCCAGAAAGAGCTAGGGCTTAGTCACTGTAGTGCACTTTAGGAAGGTTTTAGAAAAAAAACATGACCTGGGCTGAAGTCTGACGCTCAACTGACTGAGCCACCCAGGCACCCTGTAATAGTTTAGCTTTAAAGTTTCCATTTGGGTCTTCTTTAAGTCTTCGATGTCTTTGGTGGGACTTCCTATTTATTTGCTGAGAATTTTTAGATTGTTCGTTTGTTTCAAGCATGTTCATAATTGCCATTGTAGTAACAGCTGCTCTAACGTGCTCGTCAGATCCTTCCAAAATCTGCGTTGTGGAAGGGCTGCTATCTGTTAATTATCTTTTCTCATTCAAGGTATGAATGGCTTTCATTTCAGCCATTTTGGGTTATGAGCCTCTGGATCTTAATTAAATTTTCTGTTTCACACGCGGCCTCTGTCCGTGTGCGAGGGGTGGGGAGAGGAGGCGAGCGCCATCTGCTGCCGACAGAGAAGGATAGAAGTTTCCTCCTTCCGCCTCCCTTGACGCGGGGGGAGGGGGGAAGGGCACAGGTGTGGGCGGGGTGGAAGTGTAGGCTCCTCACTAGGGTTTCCTTAACCTGGGGGTTGGGGCCCCTTGTTACCGTGGGGCAAGGATAGAAATCTGGACTCTAGACTCTCCATTTGGACACACGGGCTGGTGGCAGCCAGTTTTCCTGTGGTGTTTGCCTGGAGTAGAAGAGGTTGTTGTTGTTGTTTGAGAGAGAGAGAGAGAGAGAGAAGACAGAGAAATCATGAGCAGGGGAGGGGTGGAGAGCGAGGGGGACAGAGGATACGAAGCGGGCTCTGCGCTGACAGCAGCGAGCCCCATGCAGGCCTCGAACTCACACACCACCAGAGCCGAAGTCAGACCCTTAACCGACCCAGGTGCCCCAACAGTTGTTTGTTTTCTGTCTTGCAGGCTGCCTCTTTCCTGGTCCTTCAGCTGGAGGGAGCAGCCTTTCCTTGAGGCTTTTTTTGGTCCGCGCCCGCTGGCCTACGTGCGACTCCGGGTTTTAGGCTTCTCTCACACCCGTTCTAGAGGCGTATAAAGCGAAAACAATAACAAAAAGAAAAAGCAGAATTCAACATCATCCCCCTCCTGAGATCCTGAGTCTCTAGCTGCCCTGCCTTCTCTCCCCCTTTTAGTGGTTTCTCGTTTGAGTTTTATGTTTAATGCCCGATGTTCTTAGGGTGTACTTAGCAGGCCACATGGGGACACGTGTGCCTATTCTGTTTCATCTGCAACCAGAAACCCCATTTTCCGTTAACATTTTTAAACGTTTTGCTGCTCCTGAAGGTGGGACGTGTGCACACGTAATACTGAGCCTCCTCCTACGAACCACAACAGCACACGTATTGCTGTGCTTGGTTTACAAAGGGGCTTTACCGTTACCCTCTGTAGCGGTTTTCTAAGGCTGCTGTGACAGATTACCAAAACCTTGGTGGTTTAAAACAACACACATGTATTATCCTGCAGTTCTATCAGCTGGAAGTCTGACATGCGCTAAAATTAGTGTGTTCCTTTCTGTAGTATTTAGGTGAGAATCTGTCTCCGGCCTTTCTCCACCTTCCAGAGGCAGCCCACATTCCCTGGCTCACGGCCTCCTTCCTCTGTCTTCAAAGCCATAGCAGGTCAATTTCTCATAGATGATGATTCTGACTCCTCTTCCGCCTCCCTTTTACTTAAGGATTCTTGTGACTGTAGTGGGTCCACCTGGATAATACAGGATAAGCTACCTATGTGAATGTCAGCTGATTAGCAACCCTAATTCCATCCGAAACAATCTTAATTCCGATTTACCACGAAACCTAACATACTCACGGGTTCTTGGGATTAGCATAGGGACATCATGGAGGGCCATGATTCTGCCTCCCCCACCATCTGACTTCATGCAGGCGACGAGCACCCTGACCCCAGGGCTACCACTTCTAATGAGAATAACAAGGAGTCCCCACCAGAACTCTGGAAAGCCAGCACCACTACTGTTGCAACCCTTTACAGAGAGAAAAATTGAGGTCCCAGAAGATTAGGTATTTTGTCCTGGGTCACAAGACTCTTGCTTATGGGGTGTCTCAGAGCAGGATCAAGACTGCAAGGTCAGATGTCAAAAGCAGGCATATTTCCAGTCAGAGGAGCCCCCCTGTGTGTCGACAGCCTCTTCTGTGCCAGAAAAAGCCCATTTTTAGAGCCAGACAGGGCTAGATTCAAATGTGGCCATGAAAAATCAAAAAGACCCCTGCCTTCTGGAACCTGTGGGGATAGTCTAGCCATGCCTAAGACAGCTCACAGCGAGGGTCACAGTCTCAGGTCTCCCTGTCCTCTGCATCCCAGAAAGAGGGTGGTCATGGTGGGGGATGGTAGTAGGATGGGGTGCCGCAGCAACCCCTCCCCACCTCTCCCAGGGTCCCGGGTCCTAGAGACTAGTCCAGGATGTGATGTGCCCCTTGCTCGAGGCAGGGCTGCATGCAGGCTGGCTCTGTGCTCAGTAAGAGAAAGGGCACCCAGGGGAGGCAACTCTAACTCACCCACCCTTCCAGGGCCACATGCCCACCTCAGATCACGCCAGCTTTTAGGGGCCCAAGTGGTAACTACACATGGATGAAAGCCCACAGCCCGGGACAACTTGTGTAGCAGGCACCGGCCAGGCACCTTGGCTCCATGATCCCTCTTCCCTTCATCTGGGCTCCCCTCTGCTGGTCTCTGCAAAGCAGAGTCTCCATGGGGGTCCGGGAGGTACCCAGTGGGTCCCAGGGGCTTAGACACCCCAGGAGAGCCTCCCCTTGCAATGGAGCCCTTGTCACCGCACCCCCCTCCCCCCAGAGTTGTTCTTGGAGGAAGCCTAACACAGACTTCCCAAAGTGTGCCCCATGGACGTGTTAGAAATCACGTGCTCAGGCCCTACCCCAGACCTGATGGAACACAAACTCTGCGGTTGAGTCTGGTGGACCACTTCCAGCAAAAATTAAACCTATGACGTTAATAGATATAAAACGAGCATGTGTTAATCATTGTATTTAACTCATTATTAATGAAGAAACCTGGAGGATGTTACAGTCAATTCAAAAGAGAATCCAAAGAACAGACACATTTGTATACGTCAGGAATATCAGGGGCGCCTGGGTGGCTGGGTCGGTTAAGGCATCCGACTTCAGCTCAGGTCATGATCTCGTGGTTTGTGGGTTCGAGCCCCACGTTGGGCTCTGTGCTGACAGCTCAGAGCCTGGAGCCTGCTTTGGATTCTGTGTCTCCCTCTCTCTGCCTCTCCCCCACTCGACTCTGTCTCTTTCTCTCAAAAATAAATAAGCATTAAAAAATTTTTTTAAATATATCAGGAATATTAAATGAACTTGGATCCAAAACTGGCTTTTCCACAGGGGAGAAGGATTGTCTTTCCAGCAGAGAGAATTCATTTGCATGGCTGTGGACAAAAATTATTTTGCACTCTCAGTCATGCACAATTTAGAATTATGTTTTAAATTTATTTATTTATTTATTTATTTACTTACTTACTTATTTATTATTTGTTTATTTTGAGAGAGAGCAAGAGAACAAGCGGGTGAAGGGTAGGGAGAGTGGGAAGGAGAGAATCCCAAGCAGGCTTATGCTGTCAGCAGAGGACCTGATGTAGGGCTCCATCTTATGAACCGCAAGATCATGACCTGAGCCGAAATCAAGAGTCAGATGCTTAACTGACTCAGCCACCCAGGCACTTCTACAATTTATAAGTATAAAACAGCACTTTGGCAATAAAAGGCCAGAATCAGATAACCCCAAGGGTGTGATCTAAACAATTCATAATTTCCATTAAAACATATGTTTCCCCCTACATTTGAGAACCCCAGCTGAAAGGACCCAAAAGAATTTGGTCACACCACAGCCTGGCCTGCTGGGGACATCTCAGGGAGGCCCAGGGCTCCTAGTTAACCCTGGACACCCCAGCCCCATCACTCTTCCTGAGGACTTGAAGAGGTCCAGGCAGCCCCTGCCGCCACTCCCTCCTCCCCCCTGGAGTACTGCATGTTGCTTGTTACTTTGACAAAAAACCTTGGATTTCTGTGCTTGGATTATTTTGGCTCATAGTAACCCACCTATGAATGTTTCTGAACCCACTGGGAATACACGATTTACGTGATGCGAGTCTGAAATAATTTGCCTCTAAAAGGAATGAATTTGCCAGGGGATACCAGCTTTCATTATGGACAGATATTGCCAGACATTGGATTCTAGTCACTTCTTTAGAGCTAATATCTACTGAAATGACTAGAATGGCTTCTAAAATGTCAAGAAGTGACGATTTTACGGGTCTGCACCTGTTTTTAGCAGCGGAAAGCGAGGCACCTGTGCTGCCGAGGGAGGAGCTGTGCAGCCCACAGGAGCCGCAGCCACCTGTGACCTCTGCCCCCAAGTTCCAGCCCACGGTGTGATATTGTGTTCGCCTTTTCTCAGTCTGACCTGACGCCCCTCGGCACTGACTGAGGTGGGCAGGTGCTGGGGAATGAGGGCCCGGGTATGGTCCGTGTGCAGAAATGGTCATCTGTGAGCCAGAGGAGGGCAAGCAGATGGGACAGGTCATTCCAGGATCAAATAATGTACCCCCAAGAGCAGCGAGAACTTCTCAGAGCAAAAAGCGTGTCCAAAAAGCAACCACGAAGTAAGTGTCTGCTACACAGTCATTCCTCAAGAATTGTGTTTAGGGACACCCAGGTGGCTCAGTTGGTTAAGAATCCGACTCTTGATTTTGGCTCAGGTCATGATCTCACCGTTTGTGAGATCAAGCCCCACCTCGGAGTCTGCTTGGGAGTCTCTCTCTCCCTCTCTCTCTCTCTGCCCCTCCCCAGCTCGAGAGTGTGCATGTGTTCTCTCTCTCTCTCCTTCTCTCGCTCTCAAAATAAAGAAATAAACATTAAAAAAAGAGAAATGTGTTTAATCAATCCTGATGGCATTTTCTATGCTCTTTTTTTTTTAATGTTTGTTTATTTTTGAGAGAGAGAGACAGAGAGAGACAGAGACAGAGTGTGAGCAGGAGAGGGGCAGAGAGAGAGAGGGAGGGAGACACAGAACTTGAAGTGGGCTCCAGGCTCCACACTATGAGCACAGAGCCCAACACGGGGCTCCGACTCATGAACCTCCAGATCATGACCTGAGCCGAAGTTGGACACTTAGCCTTAACTGACTGAGCTACCCCGGCGCCCCGCTATTCTCTGCTTTAATGAAAGTTGGACTCCCCACCCCCCTAGGGGAGGAGGTTTCATCTGGGCTTAAAAACGAGTAGCTGATCCAGGCTCCTGGGGAGGTCTAGATGGATCAGGCCCCGTGCAGCCTGTGCACAGGCCCCCTGGGAGCATGCACTTAGGGCCAGAGGAGTCAGATCTGGAGCGCAGAGGAGGATGGGCAGAAAAGACGGTGCCCCTGGAGAAGCCAAGAAAGTGAGGGCGAGGAGGCACAACCCCTTCAAGCATTCATTTGTTTAGGAAACATACACTGAGCGCCTACTACATGCTAGGCTAAAATGGAAACCGTTTATCCAGGAGTTTCCCAGTCGGGGTTGCCTGCAATCTTAAAAGGTGTTCTGTGGGAAATGGATACTGATCACACAGCTGTGTGAAGCTCTGGGTTAGACAAATTTAGACAAATCTCTCTCGTTTCCCTGTGTTCTCACCGGAGGTGACTCTGCCAGGGACGTAAGAGGAAAGTGGCAGAGCCTGTGAGCAGAGCCCTCTGCGGGAAATACTGATGGACGCAACGGCCAGCCTCCTCCTCGGAAAACAAGGACTCCGAGCCTCCAGGGAGGTTGAGAGGCAGGAGGCCGTTTGGAGAGCAGAAAATCGAGGATGATGAAGGAGCTGGCCAAAGCAGCCTCCCCATCCAGGTCCCTCTTCTTTGAGGTGCTCCCTGAGGAGCACAGGGGATTTCCAAGCAGACAGGCTGGCCCCGTCACTTCCCCAGGTCAGTGGCCCCAGAGTGAGTCTCAAGGCTCACTCTGGCGTAGGAGGCCACGGTGTTGGAAAGAATGACATAGAGCCTTAGCTCTGGGCCTCTTCCTCCCGCCAGCCCTGATGGTCCTCTGGAGCTTGCTAGAAGAGCACCGGGCAGCCTGGCTCACTACAGCCTGCATGAGGGTGGCAAACACCAGCGGGTCCCGCTTTGGGACTCCCTGATCCTTAGGGTCTCCAAAGGATGTGGGCAATGTCTACTTCCACTTTTGAGTCCAGCCCTGACCGTCAGGCCCTGGTTCCAGCCTGGTTGTGACCCCCTTTCTGCCACTTGCCCCGTGTCTCCACTTTGCACACACCCTCTGACAGGTAGACCCACCTCCTGGCCGGCAGCCAGTTACCACTGGGCCCCAGCACTTGTGGAGACAACAAGCAAAGAACAGCAGGCAAGGGCCACACCTCGTCCTTAGGAATGTTGGAGCCCAACGCCATGGTGGGCACAGAGCACATTCTCCCTGCAAGTCTGCTGCCTCACTGGCTGACCTTAGCAATGAGCAGACGTATGTGGATGCTGCCCTCATATTCTCATTGTCTAAAAGGGGAAACTGGTATGGATTAAACAACTGCAAACGATTAAGTTAACAAATACATCGAAGGACCAAGAGAAGAAAATACCAAATTCTGTGGAGGCCACCACCCGAGCTCAGCAGGTAGGGAGCAGTCAGACAGGCTTCCTGCGGGAAGTGAGATTTAAGCTGAGACCCGAAGAATGAGAATGAGTTGGCAAGGTGAAGAGCAGAAGAGAGAACCTTCCAGGTGGAGGGAACAGCATGAACAGGGCCCTGAAGCCCAGCTCTGGCCCGAAACCTGCATGTGGACCAGTGAAGGCGGTGGTGTGGGCCGTGAAGGCCTGATCAGCAATGTGACGCCAGCTGGTTTCACCAGAGAATCCTTACCGAGAGCATCTGCATCAGTGACACAACTGTCCCACCAGCAGCAGCGATTTGTTCCCACAGTTTGCTGCCCCACAGAGGGTTCCTGTAATCTGCCAACCCAGAGTCTTCCCGTAGCAGGCCAGATGGCCAGCCCGTTGGCGACAGCTCAGTCAGTAAACAAGTGACAAGGTTCATCAAGGGGAGTCCCGACCAGGGAGATAAGGACTGTCATGAGTTCTGCTCCGAGTGATAGACCCTGGTCACTTTCTGTTCTATGGAGGTGGTGCATTGGTATATAGATGCCATCAATTTAGCTAAACTGCCAGAGAACAGGCCTAGAAATTTAGGGGAATCTTCATGAATCGAAGACCTCATTAAGTCAGCAGCTTGCTTTAGGGTCTGTGGTGGGGGTCTGTTTCTCAAAAGGCGCATTGCTGTCACTTCCTTATATAAACTAGACATTCGGTAAGGCCAGGCCCACTGTCTCTCGAGTTGCTCTTCCTATGGAACAGAGAGGTCTGTTGGGCTCTTCTCACCTTGCTAGTCATTGAGTCTGAGTTGATCAACCCCAAAATGGGGATGTCAGGTCAAAGTATTACAAGGCACCCAGGGGTCAAGCATGCGGTTTCAACAAGAGCTTGCTCGTAACCTCCTCAAATAAAACAAGCAAACAGTATACTGGGGGGCTTGTCCACCAGGTGGCACTGTTACACTAGGAAATGCCCTTGAGTAATCGGGCAGCCATTAAATCTGATGAACACCGATTTCTCTTTCTATTGCTGGAATTCTGTATTGTTTCTGCTGGAGCACCAGGGATGGTTTAGGGAAGAAAGGGGAAAAGGGAAGTTGCAGTCTACATGACCACTTGTATGTTTGTACATGCTGCAGTTCCGGATGGGAGAATCCCTTCTGGCACTTAGGGGAGGGAAAGTGCAGACACAGAACACATGGATTCTTACTATCCTTCAGCAGGGGGAGCCACAAGGGTACAGCGAATGGCCCACAGGGCCCCACCCACAAGGCCACTTAGGCTTTCCTTCCCTACCTTTCCTTCACCAAAACTCCATCAATTGAAATTAGGAGTCTTTGCATGAGAACATGGATTAAGGAGTCTAACATGCATATGAGTCAGGGACTGCAAAGTCCTTAATACCAGGAGACCAGGCTATCCTCTGGCTAGGAGCTCAGGAAGCACAGGGAGTGGTGGAGGCTAGCCCAGGAAGACAGTGGAAGCAAAGCAAAGGAAACAAAGTCAGCTTCTTTTCTCCCTTCCTTTAGGGTCTATACCTGAGCATGGGCACTTCTTCCTCCTAGTTTCTGGTGCCTGTGCCCTGGGGCTTCTCCCCCTCACTAGCCACCACATTCCAACCTGCAGCTGTTGGGGCTTTGGGCACCCATGCCAAGTGCTGAGAAGTGGCCAGGTAAAAAAGTAGTCAGGGTTTACAGTTTAGGCACACACAGTAGGAGATGTAGGAGAACAGATGCTCAAGCAGGACCGTCTTCCCCAACACTTAAGATAATGTCAAAACTAAGGGCACCTGGGTGGCTCGGTCCATTAAGCAACTGACATTGGCTCAGGTCATGATCTCATGGTTGGTGAGTTCACGCCCTGTGGGGGCTCTGTGCTGACAGCTCAGAGCCTGGAGCCTGCTTCAGATTCTGTGTCTCCCTCTCTCTCTGCCCTTCCCATGCTCACACTCTGTCTCTGTCTCTCTCTCAAAAATAAATAAACATTAAAAAAAAATGTCAAATATATATTGGATAACTTAAAATGGAATACTAAAAACACACACAAAAAGTTTAACCCAAAGATAGGAAAGGAGAAACAAAAATGAAAAATAGAGGGAATAAGTAGAAAAAAATAATAAAATAGGAAGTCTAGATCCAAATATATTGGTAATTACATTAAATGTAAATGAAGTAAACACACGAATAAAAAAGATTGACAGCATGGAGTTTTTAAAAAGTGATCCAAGTACATCCTGTCTAAAGAAACTCCTTAAATATTATGACATAGGTAGGATAAAAGAAAAAGTATTAAAAACAAACAAACAACTATAACATGGAAGTCCCAAACAAAACAAAGCAAGGGGCAACCATATGAATATCAAAGTAAACTTCAGAGCAAAGAAAATTACAAGTTAAAGACAGACGTTACTTAGTGACAGAAGAACCAATTCACCAAGAAGACATAACAATTCTAAATGTATGATACCCAAAAATAGAGTTTCAAAATATAAGAAGCAAAAATTGTCAGAGCAGAAAAGGAGATGTATCCACCATTATACTTGGAAACTGCAACTGTCTTCTGTATGTCATATATAGAAATAAAAGACAGAAAATTAGCAAAGATAGAACAGAACAACACCACCAACTACCTTGAATTAATTGATATTTATAGAACACTCCACACAACAGTAGACTACACATTCTTTTCAAGTGCACATGGAACGTTTAACGAGACAGACCATACTATGAGTCATAAATCAAACTTTAACAAATTTAAAAGGATTCAAATCATAGAAAATATGCTTTCTGACTACAATGGAATTAAACTATAAGTTAATAACAGGAGGATAACTGAAAATTCTCCAAACACTAGGAAAGAAATGACGTTTTTCCGAAAGAAATCTCAAAGGAAATTAGAAAATATATTAAACTGAAAGAAAATTAATATATAACATATCAAAATTTGTGGGATGTAGCTAAAGTGGGAGATGAGTTTACTGCATTAAGTGTTTATATTACAAAACAAGGAATGTCTCGAAGCAAACACCTGTGCTTCCCTATAAGAAACTGATGGGAGGAGAGGGCAAAATAAACCCAAAGCAAGTAGGAGGAAGGAAATAATGAAGAATGGTTATTAATAAAATTGGAAACAAAAAAACAGAAAATCAATGAAACCAAAAAGTGGTTCTTTGAAAGACCAGTAAAATTGATTTTCTCTAGTCAGACTAATAAACAGAAAAGGAAAGAAGACAGAAATTACCAAATCAGGAATGGAAAAGGAAAGGCAACTACAGATCTCATAGACATTAAAACAATAACATCTCTATGCAAATGAATGTGGCAAATGACATGAAATGGACCAAACTGTCCAAACCCACAAACTATCAAAACTCACACATCATAAAACAGATAACTCTCAATTTTAAAACATTCTTGGGACACCTGGGTGGCTTAGTCGTTTAAGTGTCCAACTTCGGCTCAGGTCATGATAGCGTAGTTCATGAGTTAGGGCCCCGCATGGGGCTCTGTGCTGACAGCTCCGAGCCGGGAGCCTGCTTTGGATTCTGTGTCTCCCTCTCTCTGCCCCTCCCCTACTCACACTCTCTGTCTCTCAAAAATAAACATTAAAAAAATTTCTTAAACATTCTCATTGCCCCAAAAAGAAACCCTGTGTCCATTAGCAATCACTTCCTATTTCTCCCCAAAAGGCCAGCCTAAGGCCACCATTAATTTATTTTCTGTCTCTATGGATTTGTCTATTCTGGACATTTCATATGAATGGAATCATATAACGTGTAGTCTTTGTGACTGGTTTCTCTTACCATAATATATTCAAGGTTCATCTATGTTGTAGCGTGGGTCAGTACTTCGGTTCTTTGTATGGCCAAATAATATTCTATTACATAGATATAGCATATTTGATTGATTAGTTATAGACATTTGGGTTATTTCCACTTTTTTTGGTTATTATGAATAATATACCTACAAACATTTGTATATAAGTTTTTGTGTGGACATGTTTTCATTTCTCTTGGGCATATTAGTGAAATTGCTGGGTCATATGGTAACTGTATGTTTATATTTTTAAAAATATTTCTTTATTTTTGAGGGAGAGAGCAAGGGAGGGGCAGAGACAGAGGGAGACACGGAATCCAAAGCAGGCTCCAGGCTCTGAGGGCTCAGAACAGAGCCTGCCATGGGGCTCGAACTCACGGACCTCAAGATCATGACTTGAGCTGAAGTCAGACACAACTGACTGAGCCACAGGTGCCCCACATGTTTATTTTTTTTTAGGAACTTCCAGACTTTTCCAAAGTAGCTGTACCATTGGCACTTCCACCAACAGTTGTTATTTTCTGTCTTTTTAAAAATTCCAGTCATCCTAATGAATGTGAAATAGCAGCTCATGATTTATATGTGCAGTTCCCTGATGGCTAATGATGTTAAGGCCTCTTTTCAACCGTTTATTGGCCATGTGTAATCTTCTTTGGGGAACTGTCTATTCAGATCCTTTGCCTATTTTAAAATTAGGTTGCCTTTGGGGCGCCTGGGTGGCTCAGTCGGTTAAGCGTCCGACTTCAGCTCAGGTCACGATCTCGCGGTCCGTGAGTTCGAGCCCCGCGTCGGGCTCTGGGCTGATGGCTCAGAGCCTGGAGCCTGCTTCCGATTCTGTGTCTCCTTCTCTCTGCCCCTCCCCCGTTCATGCTCTGTCTCTCTCTGTCTCAAAAATAAAACGTTAAAAAAAATTTAAAAAAAAAATTAAAAAAAATAACAAAAAAATATAAAATTAGGTTGCCTTTTTATTATTGAATTGTAAGTGTTCCCTATATATTTTAGATTCGAGTCCCTTATCATATATGATTTGCAAAAATGTTCTTCTCTTCTGTAAGTTATCTTTTTACTTTCTTGGTGGTGTCCTTTGAAGCATAAAACTTTAATTTTTATGAAGTTTGTTTTATCTTTTTTTTCTTTCATTGCTTGTGCTTTTGGTGTCGTATCTAAGAATGCTTGTTCTGATCAAGGTCATGCATGTTTACATCTATATTTTTTCCTAAGACTTTTTTTTTCACATAAAATTTCTTAGTTTATTAACCCTCTCCTGAAAAATTGGCACAGTCACTACAGAGCCACTGCAGAATCTTTATTCCTTCTGTTGTCCAGTCTCCGTCTCACTTGTTCCCGGCATCGACCCTGTCTTCTGCAGTCCCCCTGACTTTCTTCATTCTGTTTTTGTGTTCCTTTTGCTGTTTTCTTGAGGTCTGTTTCTTCTCACACAGGCCATGTCTTGCAAGTCTATGTTTGGGTTCATTTTTCTTTGCATCATCCAAGGAATCATAATCATGCCAAAGCCAGTTGTCTTGCCACCCCCAAAATGGGTTGTGAATCCAAATACAAAGATGGCATCTGGTGTGGTCTTGTACATCTTGGCTACTTTTTCCCCCAAATGTGTCTTAGGTGCTGCTGCCTTTCCAGGGTGAAGAACATCAATGACCACTTGTTTCCACTGAAGTAGTCAGTTGGTTATGAACTTCCTGGTCTAGAGAGTTACTGTGTCATTCATGATGGCAGCTGAGCTTCAAGCAGCCGGACAGGAAAAGAGAGCTTTCTAAGAGTTTTGTAGTTTGAGCTCTAACATTTAGGTCTAGGATACATTTGAGTTAACTTTTACATGTGTATGTTTGAGGAAGTGTTCTTTTGTATATGAATATCAAGTTGCTGAAAAGACTTCTTTCCCCATTAAATTGTCTTGGCATCCTTGTTGAAAATCTATTGACTATAAATGTGAATACGAGTTTATTTTTGGACTCTCAATTCTGTTTCACTGGTCTGTATGTCTATTCTTATGCCAGTAGCATATTTTCCTGATACTGTAGCCTTTTTAAAAATTATTTATTTATTTATTTATTTATTTTGAGAGAGAGAGAGAGAGAGACAGAGAGCGCGTGCACGCACGAGCAAAGGAGGGGCAGAGAGAGAGGGAGAGAGAGAATCCCAAGCAGGAACCCAATGCGGGACTTGATCTCACAACGATGAGATCATGACCTGATCCAATGTCAAGACTCACATGTGTAGCCAACTGAGCCACCCAAGTGCCCTGATACAGTAGCCTTGTAGGAAATTTGAAATGGGCAAATGTGAATCCTCCACTTTCTTCTTTGTTTTGGCTATTGTAGGTCCCTTGCATTTTCATATGAATCTCAAGATCGGCTTATCAATTTTAGCCAAAAAGGCACTTGAAATTATACAGAGATTGTGCTGAACCTGTAGGTTACTTAGGGAGTATTGTCATCTTAAACATATTAAATCTTGTCCATTTATTTAGGTTTTCTTTAATTTCTTTCAATAATGTTTATAGTTTTCAGTGTTCAAGGCTTGTACTTCTTAAATTTATTCCTGTTTTATTTTTTTGATGCTATTGTAAATGTAATTTTTTTTTTTCAACGTTTTTAATTTATTTTTGGGACAGAGAGAGACAAAGCATGAACGGGGGAGGGGCAGAGAGAGAGGGAGACACAGAATCCGAAACAGGCTCCAGGCTCCGAGCTGTCAGCACAGAGCCCGACGCGGGGCTCGAACTCACGGACCGCGAGATCGTGACCTGGCTGAAGTCGGCCGCTTAACCGACTGCGCCACCCAGGCGCCCCTGTAATTATTTTCTTAATGTCACTTTTGGATTATTCATTCCAAGTATACATAAGTACCATTTTTTTCATATCTTCTATGTAGTTTATATTTTGGTGTATTGATGTTGTATTCTGTAATTTTGCTGACCTCATTAATTAGTTCTGGATTTTAGTGCATTCTTAAATATTTCGTCTCTTCAAGATTATGTTGTCTGCAAACAGAGATGGCTGGAGGGAAGATCACATAAAATAGTGCACATGGCTGGTACCAGGCAGGGTCTCCTTAGGTGACAGTTTCTCTCAAGCTTCCTTGTTAGGCGCTATTCCCCTCCTGCTACCACAGCTGGGGTCCCCTCCTCTGCAATCAGTCCTCTGAAGGCCACCGCTGCTTGGCTGAATTCCCAAGAGTTGAACTACACGTATGATCCCTGCCTGAACCAATTTATTCTAAGCCCTGAGCACCACTTTTAGCCCCCTCGTTGGCCCTGGCTCTGGCGCCTTCTTCCAGGCAGAAAAGCAATCCCAGACCCAAACTGTGCCTCCCCCCATGGTGTCCCCCAAACAGAGGAAGAACAGAAGTGGAGGTTTTCAACAGCCCTGCATTCCTTCTTCCCAAGGGCATCCACGCATGAGTCCTGAAGGGGGCGGGTCCTTCGGGGGGTGGGGGTAGGGTACTTAGAGAACAACCCATCTTAGCATAGGGTCCCTCAAACCAAATTCTGAATGGCTCCAAATAAACCAAAGTAAAAAGAGCGACATAAATGCTAATTTTATATTAAAATTATAATATCTATAAATTCTGCCCCATATCTATATTACATGCCCGAGCAGCAGTTTTCAAACACTCGACACATTTTTATTGCTTGCACACACGGGCTGGGCCACGGTCCTACCTTGAGGTGCCCACGGGTTCAGTGATGGAGATGAGGTGAGCTGCGCGAGGTGGGCTTTGCCTGCTCCCTGACAGAGTCTACCTTAAACAAGGTAGTTCTTACATTGTTCTGGGAGTTTGAGGGGCTTTCAGGTACACAGTCCCCTCTTAGCTGAGGAGGCAGGGCCGAGGGTAACCATGGGCTTTTGGATACACCTGGGGATCCCTGGCTGCTCCCAGGGTGGGCCCCCAGCCTTGATGGGGAGAAGCAGATGGTTTCACCCAGCACCAGGCCAGGCTTATCACCAAGCTCTGCCATAGCTGCCTGATGCCCTAGTTACTCCTCTCCACACGCAGGGCGGGGGCTGGGCCAGTCCTCCCACAGAAGCCCAATGTCAACGACCACCCACTGCCCGTGCCCCCTGCTCCCAACCTCTGTCAAGTCAGGGCAATAAGGCCTCCTCCAGAGGGCCATCATGAGGATGAGGCTGGCACCTGGCACAGCGCAGGGTCTCCGTGAGGGTCTGTCAGCTCCCTGCCTCCTTCCTGTGTGGGGCAGAGGGTTTAGTGGTCAACACTGGCAGTTTACTCCCTCTGAGTCAGGTGCTGTGCTTGCCTCCTTCCGAGGAGTGTCTCAATTCGGTCCTTGGGTCAGGGCACCACACTGCTCCCTGGTCTGTGAGCAACCCCAGCTTCGGCTGCTCTGGAGCATGGTAATCAGCAGGGCCAGCGGGGGACAATTCTAGGCACAAGCCCTAAGCCCTGCCTGATGGCCGCCAAGCCGGGCTTCTGTGCTGCGCAACCAGTCCCAGAGGGCACAGGGGCATGAGTGCAGATTCCGCCCCAGCGGGAGCCCTGATCCCTCCTCCCGCGCATCCCCCACCCCCAGGTAATCACACAGCTGCACTCCACCAACACAGGATTTCTCGGAGATATTATTCCCCAAGTTGGGGGGAAAAAAAAAAAAACCAATGCTATTATGAGCAGAGTCTGCTGAAAGAAAGGCTGAGAGCATTTCAGAGACGCATTGCCGTTAGTCGGTTTTATGGCGCATTTGCATTTAAATAGATTCTTTAACTCTTTTTCTGAACTTCCCAATAATACAGCCTTAAAACGCTGACTAATAGGGTGACGTGTGCTTAATTTTCACTTTAATTTTAACACTGATACATTGTCTTGTAGCCGTTCCAGCTCAGATGACACTTGCAAATGCAAGTTTTAAACTCTGTTGTTGTTGTTGTTCTTTTTGGTTAAAAATCAGACAGTTCCTGGACCTGTTACAGAAAAGGTGCTCGTCTTGTAGGCTGGTCCAGCTGTCCCAGGTCTGAGCTCTTCTTAGAAGTCAGCCTGTCGTTTTCTCCCAGCTCCTGACCTTGGAAAGCCGCGGCTTCCTGCAGGAGAGCTCTGCCAGGCAGGGATCCCCATTCCCACAGCCAGACCTGCCCTCGCATCAGCCAGAGGCGCTGGGACCGGCTCGTACCCCCTCTCAAGAGCTGATGATTAAGCTTTTAGGAAATTTGCAAGCCAGTTCCTCAACAATCATTATTAAAAACTAAATTATGTAAACTTACAAGCAAACAAAACATATTAAAATGAAAATAAAATATACTCAGAACTCGTTACTTCATTATTGTTTTATTATTGTGTCCTTGAGCTCATTCACAACCGTGGTGGGAGGACTATGTAATGGGATGCAGTCAGGTTATGCTGGTGGCTTAAAATTGGCCCCAGTGGGAGCACTTACAAATCAGTCCCCCTTCTTTCCAAAGAGGCAGTTGCTAACTGTGTACCAGCACCCCACGGAGAGCACCTGATCCAGCCCTGAGTAACTGTGGGACTTCTTTCTGTCTTGTTTGTCAGCCTTGGGCTGGACGTCACCGGTGGCCTCCTCCTACAAAGGCCTCCGTGATTTCTCTTGATGTAGCCCAAAGTAGCAAACACAAGCAGCTGAATGAGACTGCTAAGCGGTCTGTCCTGTTCCTTGCACACTCCCTCCCTCTCTCGACTCTGAGAAAACTCCCCACAGGGATCTCTACCCACTCCTCTACTTCAGCCTTGGACCCACATCTCCTAGGAGATATCTGGGGCCTCAGGCCCAGCAGCTGCTCTGATCCTGAGGGCATCAACGTTCTGGCCTCCCACCCAGATGGCAGGAGGAGCATTTGACTGATTTCTCTTCCCAGGTTTGCACCTCACAGGGCTCTTGTGATACCCCTCCTCTCTGCTAGAATCCATACTGGCTCCCTGCTGCCTGCCACAATCTTGACAACTTCTCTCTCTGGCTTTCAGAGATCCACCCCACCCAGAAGTCCAGTCACTATGCTTAGAATGGAGGCTCCAAGAGAGAGCGTGAAGAACTGTTGTATATCTTAGTTGGTTAAAAAAAGGAACACTTGCCCATTCTGCCATGACTGAGGCAAAGCATTCTTGTTGTCAAAAAGAGAAGCAGTGAAATGGCCCCAGATGCCAATTCCCAGAGTTTTCTACTCCATGGCCTCCTATCCTCCACTATTGCTTTCCTCTCCTCCTCTCTTCCCTTTTTTTTAATTAAAAATTTTTTCAATGTTTATTTATTTTGAGAGACAGAGAGAGAGCACTCTCTCAGTGGAGGAAGGGCCAGAGAGAAAGATGGGGGAGGGTAGAGGCGTGGGGGGGGGAGGGGCAGAGAGAGAGGAAGAGAGAGACAGAATCCCAAGCAGGCTCCATGTAGTCAGCTCGGAGCCCACTGTGGGCCTTGATCCCACAAACCACAAGATCATGACCTGAGCTGAAACCCAGAGTCAGATGCTTAACTGACTGAACCACCCACTGTCCCTTTTTAAAAAAATGTTTTAAATGTCCCTCCCTTTCTAAATCCTGACCCTGCCCCAGGGCCCATACAAAGGCCACCACCACCTCCCAATCCCTTCCCACCTTAGAAACAAAGCGTGGTAAGTGGGGATATTTAAAAGACAGGGCAGAGGCACCATATTGCTGCCATGGTTGAGAGTGGGAAGCCCATGATGCAGGACTTGCCCAAAAGCCATGTGACTTTCATCCACACCTTCATCCAGGGCATAAAAGTTCTGAAAATTGGGATGGGGGGTTCCCCTTCACCTCAAATACAGAGAGGGGCTTAGCAGGGCACTTGAAGAGCTTGATTTGCATTCTCTGTGGTTTGCGGGGCACCATGGATGTATGTGCAATGCCTGCTTGGAAAATGTGTGAGAGGCAGGTTAGCTCTGGTTTTCAGCACAGAGCTGAGCAGAGGTGGGGGATGAGATGCTTGCCCCCAGGGGGACATCAAGGAAGAGTGAGCTGGGTCTTAAAAGGATGGCCAGAATTAAGAAAAGCCTAGATCAGGGAGGGCATTGGAGGGAGGAGGAGCAGAGCATAAGCGCAGAGGCTTTAGCAGAAATGGTGTGTTCCAGACTCAGAAGTCCCAGCAGGTTGGCTGAAGTGCAGAGGGTCTTGCCAGTGAGAGCGAGAGGCATTGGAGAAGGCACATGGGGCCAAGTCAGAGCCCTGCCTTCTCAGCCTCTGTCCCTCCTGCTCTGTCTCCTGTGCCAGCTTCCCCACGGCCACTTTGTGTGTCCCCTAACCTCTCTAGATTTTAATCCCCGCTGTGCTGTGACAGCTGCCAGTTCAAATTCTACCTCCGGACTCCTTCTTCTTATAGTGATGCCTTCTTCACATCTCCACTTGGGCATCCAATCAACTTTTCAAACACAATACATCTAACTCTGAACTTGTAACTTTTCCCTCAAAACCTGTTCTGTTTTCCTCACCTCTGTGAGGAAATGAGACACCATCCTTCCAGCCAGGAGCCAGGGGTTTTCTCTGTCCACATCCAACTTATCTCCACACCTGGTTGGCAATCTCTCCAAAGGTCACTTATATCCAGCCATTTCTCACTACCTCCAATTCTTCCTCCCTATCCAAACAGCCATCTCCATCTCTTATCCAGACAACTGGTCTCCTATATCCTCTACTCCCTATGGTTTATTCTTTACACAGTATCCAGAGTGATTTTTCTGAACATGTAAGTCAAATCATATTACTGCATTGCTTAAACCTTCCAAATGCTTCCCATAGTACTCAGAATTAAAGCAGAGGCTCTTTACCCTGGTCTAAAAGGCCCTGTGTCTGGGTCCTTTCCATGCTCCAGGTTCACCATGTGCCCTCCCAAGGCCCCAGTCACCCTGTCCTCCTCTGCCACCATGGCACACCTCTCCTGACTTGGGGTTTATGCACACCCTGGTCTTCCCATCTGAAATGCTCTTCCCAGGTCTCATTCTTCAGAACTTAGCTTAAATTTCTCCTCTCTGGGGACACCTTCCACAGTCTCCCTGCCACCTTCCACAGAGATTTACTCCCTCTGCCCCACTCTTTAGCCACCATCTCTGCACTTGGTTTTCTTCAGAGTGTTGTATTTTGCTTTCTTCTCATTCATCCCTACAAGGATCCAAGGGCGCTACTGAGAGCTGTCCTAGGTGCTGAAGACATAGCAAGGAAAACCCCCAAGCTCCAGCATCTTGCCCCCAGGAGTCAAATCCTGCCCAACCCTTCATTCTGCCAACAACGCAGGTACCACAGGTGGAGTTATCCTCTTCTTCCCAATGCCCACCTCTCACTTGTCACCCAGATCAGTGGAGGGCATTTCCGTCCCCTCCCTCGCATCCAAAGCAAGCTACCTCCTTGTCCCCACCCACAGCTAAATCTGATATCATGGCCATCGACTGCATTTTGCCCTCCAGAACACCCAGGCAAGATGCCCAGCAAGGTGATTTCTGGGCTATGGAAGGAGCCTTGTCTGCAGATACCACAGGCTCACTAAAGAGTGGGGGCATAGAAGCAGGAGGAGGACAGACAGCAGTGTACAACTGTGTTTGGGGCTGTCCTCTTACCTTCCTGCTTTACCTTCCTTGATAAATTAGGTTTATGCCACTTTTAAAGAGCTTTCTAAAGCCTTGTTTAAAAAATTAAAAAATAAATTAAAAAAATAAAGCCTTGTTTTCTGTATCTGCAGACTTTGAGAATGGACTACCCTGGTATCTTCCTGGCTTGAGGTCTGGGGCAGGTCTGGATAAATGGAGGCATTTTTGTGAGGTTAAAGAAAGTTACCTTGGAGCACTTGGCTGGTTCAGTCAGTAGAATATGTGATGCTTGATCTTGGAGTCAGAGTTGTGAGTTCAAGCTGCACATTTGGTGTAGACATTACTTAAAAATAAAATCTTCAAAATGAAAAAAATAAAGAAAGTTAACCTTTAGTAGTTTTTTTTCTTGTTTTTGCTCATTTTCTATTGTGGAAAATTTCAAACATATACAAAAGTAGAGCTAATTAAATGATAAACCTTAAACCTCTATACACCTCCCTTTGTGCCAGTCCTGGTTCATCTTTACCCATCCCCCAGAAGAATATTTTAAAGCAAATTCCAGAATTCAAAACATTTCACCTGTACTTATTCTCATAGTACCTCTGAAAGATAAGGAATTTTTTATGTAAATATAATCCAAATAATCATATCTAAACTTTTTGACAATCTCCTCATATCATCAAAATGCAGTCAATATTCATCTTTGCCTGGTTGTTTCATAAATGGTTTTATTTTTGTGGTGTGTTTAAACTAGAATTCAAGTAAGGTCCACACTTTTCTATTGGTTGATAAAACTCATAAATCTCTTTTAATGTATAACTTCCCTTCCAACTCTTATTTTGTTCTTGTAAAGTATTGGTTAAAGAATACGCTTCAGCTTTAGACATTCTTGCCATGGTCTCTGCTTCTGGGGAGATTCTCAGTTCCTCTTTGCTTTGTCTTTTTTGAGAGCCAGGCAGGGGAGAGGCTGGGAGTCTGGTTGTGATGTCATCATTCATTTAATGTCCCTGTTTTGGAGAATACACCTCTTCCTCAGCAGGGCCTGGTGCTTCTGCAACCACAGTGCCCATTGGCCAATCTCTCGGAGGTTTCCTGCCACCCCTGACTGCTGGCACTGGGGTGGGGCAGTGGGTGAGGCCCGGGACCTGTTGGTGTTCATCAGAGACCACTGGGAGCACACTTGGGTTTACCATCTTACTGCATTGAGAGGGGCCGACCATGGAGAACTGTAAGTGTCTCAGTGAGTGTTAGGAAGGACTTAGGGTCTGATTTAGACTTGAGTTGGGTGATACGAAGGAGAGCCCAGGGGGGCAGCACTTCCCTCTGGACTGGGAGCACTGTGGCAAGGAAGAATAGTCCTGTGATGACTTAATGCATTTCATCTAGGAGTTGCAGGGCATGAAGTAGGTTAATGCTGTCATCAGAAGCCTCTGTCACTTGCCTTGGGAAGGGGGGGTGGTCCCTGGGCCATTCTTCAGGTTGGGGCAGTGTTCCGGTTGCTGTCACTGTTCAGGTATGGTCAGGGACTGTCCTGTTGTTATCTTCATCTATTACATCACAGAGTGGCCTTGTCTGATGGAGGCGTTCTGTGCAACTGCTTCTGTTGAACAGGAGAACATCATGGCCTGGTTGTGGGTTCCAGGCTAGCTCCCAGCTCTCAGGGTGTGTTTTGATCTTTCTGAGGCCCCAACTGCACCTGTGGTTTTGGTCCCTGAAGCCCCACTGCAAGCCTTCTGCACTCAGGGCCTGCGTGGCTGGCTTCTCAGCTTCCTGAGTTTGCTAGGCTGTTGATCACGCAGAGATCTGTCTCTCAATGCTCGTGGCCTTCTCTCTCTGCAGCAGTCTTCTGGCCTAGTCTCTTTACCTTTGGTGACTTATGCCTTAAAAAACAAAACAAAACAAAAAACCCAAACGTTTTTGTCCCTTGACAGTCATTGAGAGGACTTTCAGGAGAGAGCAGAGGCAGGTGACTGCATCCCACAGCATACGTGACTGGCAGTCCTTAGAGCTGTCATGTGGACCTGCCTTGTCAGAGAGCTGCTCCTCAGTGAAATCCTGGGCTCGATGAGGGGATGCCCGGAACTTATGTCCAATAAATCCCTTCCTTGAGAAACTGAGGGGAATGCATGGACCAGAGGCTGCTATTGGAATCAAGAAAGTTCCAGTTCCCTTATTTAATGAGAACTGCACTTTTTCGGATGCCACTCCACTTCATCATCTGATTTTGCACCGAGGGCTGTGTCATCACAGGGGAGTCTCATGGATTCATTTGTTTTCCAAAGTGGATTCCCATGGCTGAGTAACTCTGTTTCTTTATATCTGGAGCAGTAGAAATATTTGCTTCTTAGAAACTGTCAAGGTAGCAAATGGACACTTTAACAAGAACCATACTTCTCATCTGTGAGATCTAGCATTTTTAATTAGCTAGCTGGGCAGCTACTTGTCTTCTTTAAGGTATAAATTATTAAACACCACAGTGGGGGAAACGTCCGTTTAATGCAATGACATGCTTACACCATTTATGTCTCAGTAACTTGGCTTCGCTCAGTTGTACTCTGTGGAGAAATAATGGCAATTGTATAAAAGAATCATCACTAGGAAGTGATCCCAGGGAGCCAAGAGTGTTCTGCCACTGTCATAATTACACATCCCTGGTAATGTGTTAAAGGTGCAGGAAACATCTTTGTTGCTATCAAGAAGCAAGTCAGCTTTGAGGATGGAAAGTCTGATTCCAGTTCTGCAAATCCCCAAATATTTAATGGGGCTCATGGAGAGGAAAGTGGGAGAGGAAATCTTGTTCTTCTCTATATAATCATATTTTTAAAGAGCCATATTTGCATGTAGGCTGGGATTTGCTACTGGAAGTGAATGTGACCTCTGAATATAACATGAGGAGGGCACATCATTAGAAAGCAACCATTATTATTAATGGTGGGTCAATATTCACAACGGCACCACCTGCAGTGATTTATAGGGCAACCCTTGGGTGCCACGTGTGGTGCACATTTCATCTTCACAACAGCCCTATTTAGCCAGTGAGGAAAGAAAGCCAGAGAGGCCAATGATGTCACACAGTTAGGGAGCAATGACACTCTGGCTCAAACCTGGGTCTGACTCAGCTCAGGGTCTCCTCCTCCCGGGAGCCTTCCCTGACCTCCACACACCCTCCGTGTGGCACTTGCATCACACCCTGGGACCCAGGGCCTATGCGTCTGCCTCCCATGCTAGACTACAAGACCAGGTGGGGAACTTCTTCCTCATTTATTCCCAGCCCCGACCCAAAGCAGCCTCTGAATAAACTCCTCCAAAATGAACCCTATGTCAAGTCGTGCCCCTCTTTCCTTTGTGGCCAGGCATTGCCACCTCTCTGTCCCTGTGTGGTCTTCTGACTCATGCTCATGGGGACCTGGGGTGTGAACTCTGTGAAAGGGGCCATCTCTTACAGATATAAATAAAGCATGAAGTAATCAGCACTGGGGATGAGTCTTTTCTAAAAACGGAACACAACAAGGGAGAAGGGGCAAATGTCGAGAGAACACAACAAGGGAGAAGGGGCAACTGTTGAGAGATGGCCAGCAGACCGTGAGGACAAACCTCCACACAGAGATACGTTTTGTAACTGAAGTCTTGCTGGCATCTCCCTGCAAGTAAGCAAAGGCAGAAAGGGGCCGGGAAGTTCATGGTGAAGGTCAAAGGTCTGTGCAGTTGGAAGACTGGAGACAGTCCAGGGTAAGGGGCCACAGGAGGCACAGATGGCCTCATTTTAAACTTAGACCCATATTCATATCCATATTTGAGGAAGAAAAACCATTCACAAGCAGCAGGCTCTGGAAGGGAATGCCAGGTGGACTAAATAGTGGGTAATTATATCAGACATTATAGTAAAGTATGAGCTCCGAGCTGAGACTGCCTGAATTTGAATTCAGCTGTACCACTTTCCTGTGTGGGACCTTGGACTAGTTAACCCGTCTGCCCCAGTTAAACCCTCTGTAAAACGGGGATGATGATAATATGCATTTAACTGCTTGTTCTAAAGATTAGGAAGGTTAATACCTGTGAAGCACTTAGGTCAATCAACATGGCCAACATGGGCCAGGCACCTGCTAAATGTCAGCACTGTTGTAAGTGCCAAACACGTCCTAAGTCACAAGGTCCCCTTACAACATGCCCCATGGGGGTGGTACTTTGATTAGCACTGTCCCCATTTTATAGATGCAGAAACTCAAGTACAGGTTACCTACCACCTTCCCCAAGATCACACAGCTAAGAAGCAGCAAAGCCACGGGTTCAATCTGGATACTCTGGTACCACTTCTCTAACCACTGTGCTACGCTGTGTCTCAAAAATGCTTTTTTTGTTAGTATCAAGGTACCTGTTGTAGGTTAAATTGAATTGTTTCCCCAAGAAAGATCCATTGAAATCCTAACACCTGGTATCTGTTTGTTTTCATTTGGGTAGACTTTTCTTTCCCCTACATGTGGCTAAATTTGTTAGGAGTATTTCACATATACAAGGGCTCAGGTACCTGGTGATGGGGCTCACCAAATGAGTAGGTCCTCTGTCATAATATCACACCTGGCCTCAGGTGATGAAAGCAAATCAGTAAACGAAAATTCCATTTTACATGAAAATAAATTATTTCCTTCCAAGAAGAATTGATTAAATTCTGGCTCCACTGTTACCTTTGAAATACTGCTTGACTCCTCTCCTCTGTCCTTCATCCCCCTCTACCATGATCTCTCTCTCTCTCTCTCTCTCTCTCTCTCTCTCTCTCTCTCTCTCTTTCTTGGTAGGAAGGAGAAATGGTGAGGGGGGAGGAAACACTCTCCTTGTCACTTCTCTCTGACCAAGAAGCAAGAACTGATTGGTGATATGGAAATGGCAGGACCCAGAGGCATGGGCCCTGGTCCAGGGCACACCCTGGGTCTGAAGGGACATTTCAAGCCAGCAGGTGTAAGCCACAGCTCAGCAAGGAACTCCTGCTCTGACAAAGAAGTATTGAGCAGATATAAGCCAGAAATCTCTATAGCCACTGAAGACCATGTCGGAAAGTGGGAGGCAGAATGTAGTACTCACAGCAGGACAATATTCTTGTAAAAGAATAGAAGGACACCGACTGCCATATTACAGAGGTTATTGGGGGGGGGGGGGGAGGCAACAGGTGGCTTCTGTTTTGTTCTCATTTTACTTTGTTCTGTGTTATTTTTTTGTGCTTTCCGTGTATTATTCAATAAACACCTATGACTTCTGGAATTAGAAAAGTCATTTTTAAGAATATAGCATGGGGTGGAGAGAAGACGGTATATTTTGCAAGGTATCATGAGTGATGACATAAAAGTCACCAATTGAAAGATCACTATTGAGGGGCATCTGGGTGGCTCAGTTGGTTAAGTGTCCAACTTTGGCTCAGGTCATGATCTCACATTCGTAAATTTGAGCCCTGTGTCAGGCTCTGTGCTGACAGTGTGGAGCCTGGATCCTGCTTCAGATTCTGTGCCTCCCTCTCTCTCTGCCCCTTTCCCACTCATGCTGTCTCTGTCTCTCAAAAATAAATATTAAAAAAAATTGTTTTAATAAATTCTAAAAAAAATTAAAAAATAAAAGATCACTATTGAAAAGCAAGCTGTAGGGGTGCCTGGGTGGCTCAGCAGGTTGAGTGTCTGATTCCTGATTTGGGTTCAGGTCATGATCCCAGGGTCGTGGGATCGAGCTCTGTGTCAGGCTCCATACTGAGTGTGGGAGCCTGCTTGAGATTCTCTCTCTCTCTCCCTCTGTCCCTTTCCCCCACTCTCTCTGTCTCAAGTAAATTAAAAAAAGAAAAAGGCAAGCTGTAAACTTTATTATTTTTTTTAAATATTTTTTAATGTTTACTTTTGAGAGACAGAGAAAGAGACAGATTGCAAGCAGGGCAGGGGCAGAGAGAGGAGGAGACACAGAATCTGAAGCAGGCTCCAGGCTCTGAGCTGTCAGCACAGAGCCTGACCTGGGGCTCAAACTCATGAGTCACGAGATCGTGACCTGAGCCAAAGTCGGACACTTAACCAACTGAGCCACCCACGCGCCCCAGCAAGTTGTAAACTCTAAAGTTTTACTGTGAAAAAATATTTTGCAACTGATAAGAAATGCTGAAAACTTGGATAGCGAAGAATTTGTCAGTGTCTGCAGTATTAGGAATCAGTGAGCACATTCCTGACTCCGGGCTCTTACACTGGCCTGCTCCTTCTGGCCCAGCAATTTCCCCCAGACTTCTGCCTAGCATCCTTCCTCACTTCCTCCAGGTCTCTGCCCCAACATTTATCAGACTACCCTGAATAGAAAGCCCTTCCCACACCCCATCACATGTGTGTCTATTGTCTTCTTCCCCTCCCTGGAAAGCCATCTCCATGGTAGCAGGGACTGTACTGTTTGTCTACCACTACATCCCTGAGACCTGAAACAATAGATACAATAGGTACTCATTAAGTATTTGTTGAGTGAATGAATGAATGAATGAATGAATAAGGGAATGAATGAATAAATGAGTAAATGCATGCATGAAATCAGTTAAATGTTTCAGGGGGTGTTACAAGTGTCATTTTCTGGCACTGGGTCAGGAGACCAGGTTGCCTCCTCATAGGGCACCTGACGATGACACATATACACAACATAAAGCAATGGCCTTGGCCCCAAACTCCAATGTGTTCAGTCCCTGGGGAGTTTTTCCAGTCCATGAGAAAAGAGTAGAGAAATCAGACATGCAGAATGCAGACTGAAGTCCCTAAATGCTAACTCCCACTGAAAGGAACCAGGATAACTTAGAGAAATGGCTGATTCCAGACCTGAGGCCCAAAGTATATAACATAAACCTGGCATACTTTGTCATGCCTGAAAACAAGGAGCTTTGGGGGCACCTGGGTGGCTGGGGCACCTGGGTGTCTCAGTCGGTTAAACTTCTGACTTCAGCTTAGGTCATGATCTCACAGCTCGTGGGTTCGAACCCCACATTGGGCTCTGTGCTGACAGCTCAGAGCCTGGAGCCTGCTTTGGATTCTGTGTCTCCCTCTCTCTGCCCTTCCTCTGCTCACGCTCTGTCTCTATCTCTCTCAAAAATAAAAAAAAAATTAAAAAACAAAACAAAACAAGGAGCTCTCAACTACTGCCAGACTGATAACAAAAATCCAAGAGCCAACTTGAGGGGACTCCCATTGTCCAAAAAAGGAGACCATTTGAATAATGATAACAATATCTTGAAACACATCAAATATATTGCAATCTATGAGTTCATATTGATACTCAAGAAAACCTCCCCAGATTAATTGATCATCTTGGGAAGTTGCTAAAGCACAAATTTCTTATTTTGAAAATTGATAAAAGGAAAAAACCGAGCATTTATCAAGCTTTCCTCTACAGACTATATTTCAAAATAATCAAAGAAGGGATGATTCTTTCTCTAGAAAGCCATTCTAGCTAATAAATGAACTAGCAATGAGATAATTAGAAAATCACCATTTTGTGAATTCCTAATGCAAACCAGATCCAGGTAATAATAATTAATGGCTGCAAACCACTCACTAAAAGTCAGTGGAGTATATCATGATGAATGGATCAGGGTGAAAACCTAAACCCACTGATCAATGTTAGTTAGCATCTCCAAAGGTAGGCAACCTTTGGTGAAACCTAAACCCACTGATCAATGTTAGTTAGCATCTCCAAAGGTAGGCAACCTTTGGTGAAACCTAAACCCACTGATCAATGTTAGTTAGCATCTCCAAAGGTAGGCAACCTTTGGTGAAACCTAAACCCACTGATCAATGTTAGTTAGCATCTCCAAAGGTAGGCCACCTTTGGTGAAACCTAAACCCACTGAATGTTAGTTAGCATCTCCAAAGGTAGGCAACCTTTGGTGAAACCTAAACCCACTGAATGTTAGTTAGCATCTCCAAAGGTAGGCAACCTTTGGTGAAACCTAAACCCACTGAATGTTAGTTGGCATCTCCAAAGGTAGGCAATGAGACTTAGACTTACGTGCTCGTTGGGGTGATGCAAGAGGAAACGCACAGCACTTCCTAGAAGTCATTTTGGAGAAAGGTAAGTAAAGTCTGAATCTAATCGAGGCTTTGACTCTAACTTCCAGGAGAAGGAGCTATCAAGGATAGAGTAACAGGCTAACAGACAGTCCCAGGAAGCAATAAGCCAAATGCAGAAATGTTAGAAGTTCTACTAGACAAATACTTCAGGCTTTTCAATAAGCATATGGTTTAGGGGCACCTGGGTGGCTCAGTCAGTTCAGTGTCAGACTCTTGATTTCTGCTCAGGTCATGATCCTACAGTTCATGCGATCTAACCATGCATCAAACTCCATGCTGACTGACAACATGGAGCCTGCTTGGGATTCTCCCTCTCCCACTCTCTCTCTGCCCCTCCCCTGCTTGTGTGCTCTCTCTCAAAATAAATAAACTTAAAAAATATATATGGTTTAAAAAAAGAGAGGACGGTATTGTTAGATCAAAGGAGATTGGAGACATCACAACCAAATACAGCGTGTGGCCCTTATTTGCATTCTGATTTGAACAAGCCAACTACAACAATACGTTTCTTAAGTAATTAGGGAAAAGTGAATATAAGCCAGATATTAGATACGATTAGAAATTACTTATTTTGTTGAATATGATAACACTGTGGTTCGAGATTTTAAGTTATTACTTTTTAAAGATACATACTGAAGTATTTGCATGTAAAATTATATATTATTTGGGGTTTGCTTTAAAATACTCTGGCAAAAGACGTAAGGGAGAGAAGAGCTGAGACAAGAATGCTGACAGGGGGGTGGGTCTTTGGGGGCAGCTGTTGGCTTCTGCAGTTTTACACCCATGTAGCTTCTCATCCACCTGGGAGAGGACTGCTTTGCCTTTTTAATTTTATTATTTATTTATTTGTTAAGTGCTTATTTAATTTTTGAGAGAGTGAGAGAGAACAAGCATGAAGGGGTGAGACGCAGAGAGAGAGAGGGAGACAGAGAATCTGAAGCAGTCTTGTCAGTGCAGAGCCAACACAGGGCTCAAACTCCTGAACCATGAGATCAAAATCAAGAGTCAGGTATTTAACGACTGAGCCACCCAGGCACCCCTGCTTTGCTTTTTAAAAAATTTTTCTAATTTATTGTAGGCCAATACTTTTATCAAGTACAATAAAAGTGAATTGCCAAAACAGTTAAATAATTTTTTAAAAAGACATACAGCAGATAAATCTAAATTTTTCATCGGGTTCAACACACATAAAATTATGTTTCAATATAGAGAATCAAAACAAACTTACCATATGGAAAGAGAAAATAATTTTTATTGTTTTTATTTTTTTAAAGAAGTTATTTTTATGTATTTTTTAAGTTTATTTTTGAGAGAGTTTTTTTTAAGTTTATTTATTTATTTATTTTTTTAACATTTATTCCTTTTTTGAGAGACAGAGAGAGACAGTGTGAGCACGGGAAAGACAGAGAGAGAGGGAGACACAGAATCCGAAGCAGGCTCCAGGCTCTGAGCTGTCAGCACAGAGCCCAACGCGGGGCTCGAACCCACAAACTGTGAGATCATGACCTGAGCTGAAGTCGGATGCTTAACCGACTGAGCCACCCAAGGTGCCCCAAGTTTATTTATTGTTTTAAGTTTATTTATATTTTGAGAGTGGGGGAGGGGCAGAGAGACAAAAGGAGACACAGAATCTGAAGCAGGCTCCAGGCTCTGAACTGTCAGCCCAGAGCCTGATGTGGGGCTCGAACCCTCCAACCATGAGATCGTGTCCTGAGCTGAAGTGGGACACTTCACTGACTGAGCCACCCAGGCACCCCAGAGAAAAGAGTTGTTAAAACTATACATGTTTTCCATTGAACGTGTGTATATAAGGGAATATGGAGAATTGCTATTTTACTTTCATAACTTTTTGTAATTTCCCAATCATAACTCAGAGAATTACGAATAAGATAGAGATTCCCCATATTAAATGCCTCTGCACACAGTTTGAACAAAAATCATGTTCATCAATATTTAAAATTATTAATGTGACAAATGAGCTTACTTCTTGCTTGTTAATTTATCTAACCTAGTTTGGACTGCTGACAATACTACTCACAGGGGATAATGTACATCTAAACTTAGTTCTGTGTTTTGTTGTCATGGCACTTCTGGTACAGAAAATCAGCCTCACAGAGGCGTGTTGACTAGAATGGCAGAAGAGAGTTTACAGTAATTTCAGCAAGCTCAGGATATCCATTTTTAGCTTCAATCAAAAATGAAACAAATAATGTTGTATTTTAAGAATTCATCTTCAGTCTTTGATCAGTAGCTGGGGCCATCAATTTATCCTGTAAAGTTGTAGTTCAATTTAAATTACCCATATCCTTTGATTTTAAAAAATAGATTCCTGAGCCACAGATTCCTTACATGTGCATTATCTTTTGATGGAAAATAAAATTCAAATTCATAGGTGTACAAGTGTGCAGTAATAGGCTGCCATCTACATTTCTGATTGTTGTTGAGATCTGCCGTGAAAATCTACAGAAATTCCAAATTTTGCCTTTATCTTTTGATCTGTTCTTGCATTCCTTTGTTATTTTTAAGGAAGTTTTAAGGTCATTAAAAATATCTAAGCTATCAGAAAAATCAGCAAGTCTGGATGTCCAATTCACATCTCTAAATATTGGATCAAACTGATTCCTTATCTCACAGAAACATAATGAATTTGTTCTGTATTTTATTCTGACAGAATTCTCCCCCGCGACAAGTACTATACCTCAGCATGCAGTAAGAAATTATACTCCACTTCTATCCATCACATAAAAGTAGGATGGCCTTGAATTTAATGCATTTGCCTTTATGTAATTCACAAATTCTTAATCACTAAATACACTATTTAGTTCACCTGATGTTTTGGTTTGTTGGTTTATTCATTTGTTTGGTAGCAAGACTTTCTCAATGAAGGAAGCAGTGCTTAGAGTCATGAGCTCCTTAATCCCGATGACTGTTCCAGAACATTCTCCTGTGCTCCTGTGTATTCAGCTGGCTAGCAAAACACACTCTTACAGAAAACTTTAGCTCCAAACCACATTTGTTGACAATGTATTCTTTCACAGTTTTATATAGTTGTATTTTTTTTGGTTGTATAGAGCTAGTTGTATTAATTGGCAATGAGGTTAAAAACTGTTCACAGGGCACCTGGGTGGCTCAGTCAGTTAAGTGTCCAACTTCAGCTCAGGTCATGATCCCATGGTACAGTGAGTTCAAGCCCCGTGTCGGGCTCTATGCTGGCAGTGTGAAGTCTGCTTTGGATCCTCGGTCTCCCTCTCTCTGCTCCTCCCTGCTTGCACTCTCCCTCTTTCAATAATAAATAAACTTAAAAAAAGAGAAAAGAACTGTTCACATTACCATCCTGTTCAAGTTGCACATGTACTAGAATTGCCACATTAACAAATCTATGCATTCTTTAAGCTACAGTGAAAAATTCTTCACTGGTTTATTTGCTCTGTGGGTTGGATTTCTGTACTCAGAAGTTCCTGACTATGTCAAGCTATGGTCATTGAAACATGGGATCAAAATAAGTGAGCCTGGCTGGCTCACTCAGTAAAGCATGTGACCCTTGATCTCAGGGTTGTGAGTTTAAGCCTCACGTTGGGCCTAGAGCTTACTTTAAAACACACACACACACACACACACACACACACACACACACACTAAAATAAAAAATAAAATAAACCACTGGATTGTTACTTTCCTAATATAGCTAACAATTTGCTAAATTAAAAACAAGCTTGATTTTTAAAAAGTTATACAAATAAATAAATGCTTACATTTCTCATGTTTTTGTACACTTTCAGATTTTGACTGACAAACTAAATTTAAAATTATACATGTTGTAATATGTATCTGGTACACAGGTCACACCATACACGATTTATCATGTAAGCTTACCAAATCCAAACTGGCCTACATCCTGCTCCTTGAGATGAGTCCAATGACACACACTTTGCTGTGACCACTTTGAGGTCACAGCAAACTCAAACTGCCATGAAAGTTTCTCAGTGTTGACTCCCAATTTCTGTACTTAACTTCTCGTGAATCAGAAACAAACAGGCTGTGGACACCAGGGTTCATAGACTACAGTTTGAGTAGCACTTCATTGTACTATTCTCTCTACTTTTATGTGTTTATCTGTTTTCTATCACTGCATAACAAATCGCCACAAGCTCAGTGGCTTAAAACAACACACGTTTATTATCTCACCATTTCCATGGGTTAGGAGTCCGAGAATGCTTAGCGGGGTCCTCTGCTCAGGGTCTCACAAGGCAACAGTAAAGTATCAGCTGGGCAGGATTCCCATCTACTGGCCCGGCCTGGGAAGAATGTGCTTCCAAGCTCACTCAGGTTGCTGGCAAGTTCAGTTCCTTGCAGTTGTAGAACTGAGGTCTGTGCTCCTATGAGCTGCCGCTCTCCATAGGCAGTTCCAGCATGGCTGTTGGCTTTATCAGGGCCGGCAGGAGAGAGGCCTTATTGCTTTGAGTTTCTTTTAACAAGCTTGCCTGATTAGGTCATGCCCATTCAGGTAAATCTCTTTTCATTAACTTAAGGTCAATTCATTAGGGACCTTAACTACATTTGCAAAATCTCTTCACCTTTACCATATAATGAAACTTAATAATGGCCATAACATTAGGAGGTGGTGATCATGCAACCGCCTTAGAATCTTGTTTAAAGGGTGTGTTTTAAAATTTCTTTAATAATAATAAAATAAATTATAGGGGAGCCTGGGTGGCTCAATCGTTGAGTGTCTGACTCTTGATCTCAGCTCACATCATGATCTCATGGTTCATGGGATTAAGCCCCACATTGGGCTCTGTGCTGATAGTGCAGAGCCTGCTTGGGTTTCTCTCCCTCCCTCTGTCTCTGCCCCTCCCCCACTCGTGCTTTCTCAAAATAAATAAATAAATAAATAAATAATAAATTATATAAAGAATATATAATATAGAGATAAAATATAATAATTTATGTATAGAAAAGCAAAAATCTATTAGAACTAATAAATGAATTCAGTAAAGTTGCAGGATACAAAATCAATTTATAAAGATCAGTTACATTTCTATAAAGATCAGTAATAACAAATTATCAGAAAGGGAAATTAAGAAAACATTCCCGTGTTGTATGGAAACCAATTTGACAGTAAATTTCATATATTAAAAAATAAATAAATAAATAAATAAATAAATAAAAAGAAAACATTCCCATTTATAACTGCATCAAAAACAATAAAATACCTAGAAATACATTTAACCAAGGAGGTGAAAGATTTTTACATTGAAAACCATAAGACATTGATGAAATAAATTAAAGAAGACACAAATTAATGGAAAGATATTATGTGCTCATGGATTAGAAGAATTAATATTGTTAAAATGCCCATACTAAAATAATCTACAGATTCACTACAGTTCCTACCAAAAGTCCAATGGTATTTTTCATAGAAATAGAACATCCTAAATTTGTATGGAACCACAGAAGACCCCAAACAGCCAAGGCAATCTTAAGAACAAGGCTAAAGCATCACATTTGCTAATTTCAAACTATATTATGACACTATAGTAATCAAAACAATATGATATTGGCCAAAAAAACCCAACACATAGTTCAATCGAAAACAGTAGAGAGCCAAAAGATAAACCCAAGTATGTATAATCGATTAATTTACAACATAGGAGCCAAGAATATACAATGGAGAAAGGATAGTCTCTTCAATAAATGGCGTTGTGAAACTGGGCAATCAGTCATATGCAAAAAAGAAGTAACTGGACCACTATCTTACACCATACACACAAATCAACTCAAAAGGGTCTAAAGACTTGAACATAATACCAGGAACCATAACACTCCTACAAGAAAACATAGGGGGTAAACTTCTTGACATTGGTTTTGGCAATGATTTTTTGGATTGGACACCAAAGCAAAGCCAACAAAAGCAAAAATTAATAATTGGACCACATCAAAGTAAAATGCTTCTGCACAGTGAAGGAAACCATCAACAAAATGAAAAGGCAACATTCTCCCAACAGAATGGGAGAAAAGACTTGCAAATCATTTATATGATAAAAGGTTAGCATCTAAAATATATAAAGAACTCACACAACTTGGTAGCAATTAAAATACAACAAAACAATTTGATTAAAAAATGGGCAGATGAACTGAATAGGCAGTTTCCCCAAAAAAAGGCATACAAGTGACCAACAGGTACGGGGCAAAAGCATTCAACATCACTCCTCACTAGGGAGATGCTAATCAAAACCAAATGAAATACCACCTCACACCTGTTAGAGTGGGCGATCATCAAAAAGACAAGAAATAACAAATGTTGGTGAGGATGTGGAGAAAAGAGAACTCTTATGCACTGTTGGTGGGAATGTTAATTTTTGCAGCCATTGTGGAAAACGATGATCCAGCAATCCCACCTCTGGTATTTGTATAAGAAAAATGAACATATCTTTAAAAGAGGGGCACCTGGCTGGCTCCGTGTAGCGATTACTTTTTTAAAAAATCTTTAAAATAAAATTAAGAAAAAGCAGCCTTTGCAGAAGTAACAGAATGACAGTGTCACATGGACTTTTGTCTCATCACACTGGCACTAGAGAGTCTGATGGTCAAGGGGACACACCGTCTTTGATGACTCAGGTTTCTTTTTTTTTTTTTTTTTTTTCAACATTTTTTATTTATTTTTGGGACAGAGAGAGACAGAGCATGAACGGGGGAGGGGCAGAGAGAGAGGGAGACACAGAGTCGGAAACAGGCTCCAGGCTCCGAGCCATCGGCCCAGAGCCTGACGCGGGGCTCGAACTCACGGACCGCGAGATCGTGACCTGGCTGAAGTCGGACGCTTAACCGACTGCGCCACCCAGGCGCCCCGATGACTCAGGTTTCTATGGAATGAAATGATGAATGCTGAGGGGCACAATGAGGTTGATGGTGGACTTGCCTCCGGGGAAGCAAGGCTCCTGCAGTCTGTTGGTCAACGGCTCCAGTGCTATTAGTGGGGCTTTCAATTAGAGCTCCAGGAGGCGGTCTTTGCCCTTATCTTGTCAACACTGTCAGCAAAACTTTGACAGTTGTTCAATTTTCCAACAAAATAGAGCTGGGAAGAAGAGACAACGTGATAGACGACAGAGTGAAAATTTAGAATTATCTTGGGAGCTGGGAATGTCAAATTAACACTAAAAAGATTAATTTGCAAAAGGATGAAGGTCAGGTTTTACACAGACATTCTCCAAATCACTAATAAATTGTGGGTGAAGACACCTGGAAGAAATCCTGTGAAAAAAAGACTTGGTGATCTCAGTCGATACCAGGCCCGGCATCAACCAAAAGTTTGATGTAGCAGTGAAAATGATGAGCCCATCAATCCTCCCCAGAGAGCAGGGAGTTGAGGCTGCACTGCCTGCCCCAAGGACCACCTTGCATGGGTGTTATGCTTGAGTGCCTCCTCCCTCACCTCGCAGTGGCCAGTCTTTTCCCTCCTCCCTCCCTGTCTGCCAGCTCTGTCATCATATGTGCAGGACCACTTTCATACCCATACACCCAACCTTCAGCAGCTCCTGACTGCCTATCAAATCATGTGCAAACTTTGGCCTGACAGTCAGAGCTCTCTGTATCTGGGCCAGCTCCTCTTTCCAGTATTCTTCTCCCTACATTCTCCTATATGTTTCAACCAAATTTGAGATCTCTCCATTCCCTGAATATATTTCTCCCATCCCCTCACAGGGTGCCATCTTTCTCCATAGTCTTCCAGCTGCACCTGCTGAAAATTCCAGTCCTTCCTGCCCCTTGCCTTATCACCCCCACCTCTACCTCCAATTTCCTACCCACAAAACTCCATGTTTTTATTCTTCTCTTATGGATATATGTATTTTTTAAATCATGTCTAATTTGTGAGTGTTGGGATCTCTGGGTGAAGTTCTGGTGTTCATCTGGTGGAATTAGGCTTAGGGAGGGTCCCAGAAATGCCTGTATCATGCTTCTCCTCCTCACTTCTCCTCATGGGGCCCCAACTGAGTAATCTGTGTATAAAGAACATCAGTGGAATGAGAATAAAATGCCATGACTAAATTTGAACCAATGCCCTTGATCCACAAAGTAGAACCCACTAGGGCAATTAAATTGGAATAGGCAGCTTTGGCTTGAAGTCAAAGTGAGACTCTTACTCTTTCCACCTCCACCACCAGTGTAGACAGAGAGAGAGGCAGAGACACTGAGAGAGACAGAGAGGTCCCAAGTGGGCACTGAGTCCACTCACCAGAGTAGACACTGAAAGTAGAAACAGCAGGTAGCTAGCCAAATAGTAGGCTCCAAGTCTTACCATGGTATAAAACAGAAAAGTGAGGAGTGCACCACAAATGGGTGGTGATCTTTTATTTTTTTAAGATTTTATTTTTAAATAATCTCTACACCCAGCATAGGGCTCAAGCTCACAACCTCGATATCAAGAGTCATACCTCTACTGACTGAGCCATCCAGGCACCCCTGGACGGTGATCTTTTAAGGCTCAGCCACCTAGTTATCCAGTAAAATAGGGCCCATTGACTACTCAGGAACCTACCCAACCACAGGTGCAACTTCCCATATAAAGGGTGATTGGGGCAGAAAGAGAGGCATGGAGAGAGGTACAGGATTATTCTATTCCCTACTAGAAACTGCTGGAGAACAGGGCTATTGTGCACATGTATAAATTATCTTTTTATAATGTCCAGTTCCTAGTGGATACCTGCTACATGGTACTCAATAAATTTTGTACCACTGAATTTGCGATTTTCATTTTTAAAACTAGTTTTCACAAGTTTGAGTCAGCAAGAGACATGGTATCCAGAATGGAGAGAAGTCTAAGAAGTGTATAATATGAGCAATCATTGCAGAACTTGGGTCATTTCTAGGGCCGAGGGGGGCTTTTTCTCTATTACAGAAACAAGGTCGAATAAGGACTAATGACTGCGGAAACTACAGGGACGTGGCTTAAGTCTCTGATAACGTCAGGAAGATGCTTCCAGCAATCAGTCCTTCAAACAGAGGGAAGGGCTGCCTTGAGAGGCTGCCTGAGCTTAGAGCAACACAAAGGAGATTCTGGCGTTGAGTCGGGAATTAGACTCAAGAGCTTCCAAATCTGAGTCTATGAAAATGGACTTCACATGGGATTTGAAAGAGAGATAAGAGAACGATTTAGCCAAACATTTTAAAACCAGATTTACATTCTTAAAATCCCATTTTTTTAAAAAAGGAATCCTATTTCTTTTCTCTTTATCCACCCTGCAGATAATGTATTTCAAAGACACTTGTGCCCCACGTGTTTAATTATGTTGTATTATCACTGGGTCTATGGAGTCAAATATAATCAGTCTCTGAGAATATTGGGTTTTTGCACCATTATGTCCTGAAATCATTTATATCCAGGCTTAAATGGATTAAAATCAACATCCTTTTTCTCTGAAAGTTCAAGGTTATCTATTACTTTGAAGTTGGTAACTAGCTTTATTTATAGGGACACAGCTGGCATTTGACTGAAACATTGCTGCACCAGGGTTGACTGTGGGCTTCAGACAAAGGCCAGATTTTACTTAAATTGCTACTTTTTTCTAAAAAAGGAGGGGCGCCTGGGTGGCGCAGACGGTTAAGCGGCCGACTTCAGCCAGGTCACGATCTCGCGGTCCGTGAGTTCGAGCCCCGCGTCAGGCTCTGGGCTGATGGCTCGGAGCCTGGAGCCTGCTTCCGATTCTGTGTCTCCCTCTCTCTCTGCCCCTCCCCCATTCATGCTCTGTCTCTCTCTGTCCCAAAAATAAATAAAAAATGTTAAAAAAAATAAATAAAAAAATAAATAAAAATAAAAATAAAAAAGGATTTGTTACAAAATTAACAAACCTGAAAAAAACATTAACAAATCTGAAACTGTTCAGGGCAAACAATAGCCTATATATGTTTAAATATATGAACTAATAAAAGCTACCATCTGAAGCCCAAGAGAAAGTCAGCTATTTGCAATTTTACAACTGGGTGACTGCTCTTTTAATTAATGCGATGAACTTGTGAATTTAGACCATTTAATTATAGAGGAAAAGCTGCATTTTGTTTATTGCATATTTGGTGTGATTAAAAATTTACTGGAGAAAAATCATCCATGAAAGGTATTTTAACATTTTTCTAAATGCCTTAATGACATTTGGTGAAAAAAAAAACACAACAAAGAACTATATTTTGTAACTAATGTTGAGTGATTTTTCTAAATCACTAGCTGAGCTAGATTTGGTCAGAATCAGCCTGTTGTAAATCAGCAGTTGCTGCCACAATTCACCAAAATAAAACAAATGATAGAAAGGTTGTTTATTCACTTGAGCCCCTTCTATTAGTCATTTGCTACAATTTTATTTTATTTCATTCTACAGCTTTCTCTGTCAATTAAAGGTCAGTAATTTCTCTTAGTATTTCATATTAAATTGTTAAACCAAGCTTATACAATGCCATTAACTTGTTCTGCCAGAGATTTGATGGGGGCTGGGGAAGGCAACTCAACACAACCAGTATCATGGATCAAGTATCAAGTTCAATTTTTTTTTATTATTTTTTTAGAGAGAGAGATTGAGAGACAGCATGCACAAGCTGGGGAGAGGAGCAAAGGGAGAGAGAGAGAGAGAGAGAGAGAGAGAGAGAGAGAGAGAGAGAATCTCAAGCAGGCTCCAGGCTCAGAGCAGAGCCCAAAGCAGGGCTTGATCCCTCAACACTGGGAACATGACTGGAGCCAAAATCCAAAGTTGGACACTCAACTGGCCGAGCCACCCAGGCACCGCTAAAGTTTAATTTTTTTTTTTTTTTTTAAGTTTATTGTGCACCTCCTATGTGGCAGGCACCATCTCAGGTTGACGGTACTGGATAAGCAGTATAGACCAGATTTCAGGCTCTGGGAACTCACAGCCTGATAGTCAAGACGTATGTGTCAAAAGCCACTGGGGCGCCTAGGTGGCTCAGTCGGTTAAGCGTCTGACTTTGGCTCAGGTCATGATCTCTCAGTCTGTGAGTTCGAGCCCCGTGTCGGGCTCTGTGCTGACAGCTCAGAGCCTGGAGCCTGTTTCACATTCTGTGTCTCCCTCTCTCTGACCCTCCCCCATTCATGCTCTGTCTCTGTCTCAAAAATAAATAAACGTTAAAAAAAAAATTTTTTTTTAATAAAAAAAAAAGCCACTGTTAACGATACAGAGTAGAGATGGTGAAATGAAGGGCACTAAACCAGCAAACACAAGAAAAAACAGTGAATGAGGTATCTTTTTAGAAACCTTTTGACTTTGGGGTCCTTCGCCAAGTTTAATGAAGAGTAACATAATGTGTTTAGATTCCTTTTTGAAAATAAATTTTTTTGAATGTTTATTTTTGAAGGAGAGAGAGACAGAGCGTGAGCAGGGGAGGAGCAGAGAGAGAAAGGGAGACACAGAATCCAAAGCGGGCTTCAGGCTCTGAGCTGTAAGCACCCATCATAAGAGCCCATCGTCTTGGGGCTCCAACCCACAAACCATGAGATCATGACTTGAGCCGAAGTCAGATGCTTAACCAACTGAGGCCGCCCAGGTGCTCCTGGTTCCCTTTTTATTTTTAAATGTGAAAAAACATATGTATTGGTTAATTTTATGTGTCAATTTAACTAGGCTATGGAATGCCCAGATATTCTGTTAAAAATTATTCTGGGTGTGTCGCTGAGGGTGTTTCTGGATGAGCATTTGAATTAGTAGGCTGAGTAATCCCACTTGCCCACCCCAATATGGGTAGGTCTCATCTAATTCCATTAAGGCCTGCATGGAGCAAAAGGGCTGAGTAATGGAGAATTCACTCTCTCTCCAAGCATCTGAGTTGGGACATGGACTTCTCCTGCCTTTGGATTCAGACTTGGACTAGAAGTTACATGGTACACCATCGTCTCTCCTGCTTCAGACTCAGATGCAGCCTCCATAATCACATTAGCCAATTCCTTATAATAAATTTCTTTACATAATACCTTGTTGGTTCTATAGAGGAACCCTGACTAATACAACAAAACCTGGTCAACCTGTGAATATCCATGAGTTTCCAGTAGAAATGAGTAGAAACTCCCTGGAAAGTTTCTCAACTCAAACAAGTTGAACTGATACTAAAGTATTCCTTTCATCAACCTAAAGGAGCACGGGCATTATGTAGAATATGCTGGTCAATTACATTTTCCAGTTAGGTGCAGACTAATCCATTTCTCTCCCAAAGACTCCAGAGCACTCTCCTTTCTCCTGTGACTTCCACCTTCAGAAATGAACATTGTAACCTAAAGAAGAGAAAACAAAGTGGCATCTGGGACATTGTTTCTGAAAATGGGGTGCTCAGATCACTCAGGGCTCTGAGAAGAGGGTGGATTTCTGGGTCCCCTCAGATGCCCCTGGGAACCCTGTGGGGGCAGATGGACTCCAGGGACCCCTATGCAGCCACAGCAGGTCACACAACATGGCCTGACAACCATTTTCATTGCAGCCTTTTACAGTTAGTTCTGGCAACAGGTTTTAAAACGCACAATTGTTTTGTTTTGTGTGGTCTTCGACTAAGAACCAAATCCAGTTTCTGCAGCCCTGTCAGTTGTCACAGGCACCCAACACTTCCTGCTGCCTGCCACGGAGTAGCTTTGGAGAAAGAAATCATTTTTTCTCCTCTTTTTCAACCTTTACCCTAGGCCTTTTCTATTAAAAAAAAATCAGAGATTGGTCAAATCTGTATTTTTAGGGAATCTTTTTCTAGCTGTGTTAGGGCAATAGTTGGTGATCTGGTGACTGAAGAAATCCCTGATTGATAAAATAACCTGTATCCAAATGTTTCTGCAATAAAATTGTGCCCTGCCATAAGAGCCCTACCCCAGACAAGGTCCTGTGAGGAACCCCTCAACAGGAACCCCTCAACAAGACTGCTCAGATGGTCCTGGGAGAGGCTCCATGCACTGGGGCTCAAGGATGAGCCCATTCCATCCTTGTAACCTGGAGCATGTGTCTTCTCTTCCTCAACCTGAAGAAGAGAAGGTAGTTTGTAATATTTATGCCTCGCTATTCAATTGCCCCAGTAAAATGCATAAATGGGTTGGTATGAATTTCGTATATAAAGTTCATAATTTAAACTTGCTGATCTTTTTCCTTCTAGGGGAAGGAATTTCAACCCAAATGCCCATCACATAATGAATAAATAAACAAAATATGGTATATCTATATAACGAAATATTATTTGGCCATAACAAGGATTGGATGAACCTGAAAACATTATGCTAAATGAAAGCAGTCACAAAACATACTTGAAGGGCCCCATGGAACTAAGGTGACAATACATCTGTACCCAAATGGCAAATCCACAGTGAGGGTCTGGGGAAAGAAACTTTGAAGTATGACTCAGTGATCTGGTCTTGCACTTTGGCCGCCCAGACATTTACTAGCTTTATGGCTTTAGTAAAGACTCAAACTTCTCTAAACATGAATTTTTTCACCAGCAAAATTACGACAACAATGTCTTCATTTGTGAGGATTGAATGAAACCATGTGTTCAACACTACAGTAATTTGTTATAGAAGTAGGACTCCAATCACTTCTTGTATCTACACCCTTGGTGGTCCCCTCCCACACTGATTCTGGGATTAGCCATGTGACTTCCTTTGACTGATGGCACATTAGCAAACATAATTTGAGCAGAAGCTTAAAACATACTGTGCATTGGGACTGCCTTCTAATACCACTCAAGTTTGGTATTAGATGCTTGGACTAGCCTGCTGGAGATATGTAACTTATAGGTCAGCCAGTCCAGCCACCAGCCATGCGAGTGAGGCCATCTTAGACCATCCTATCCTGATTAAGCTGTCAGGTGACCATAGCCATATAAGAGACTCCAGGTGCAGAAGAACCAGCCAGCTGAGCTCAGCCCAAATTACTAACCCACATATCAAAGACCACCAGAAACACACTTGTAGTCAAACAAAATTAGCTTTACTTAATGTGCTGCAGAAAGGGAGAAAATACACCAAAAGAACCAGGAAGGGAAAATTGGGAGGGTCTTATTATAGGATTTGGGTGTCTGCTGGGTGATTTCATGAAGGGTTTAGAGAAAGCAGAGGCAGAGTTTTTCATCAGGTGCTGTCAGAAAGTAGGGGCAACTTGGTGACTGGATCTCTTGGTAATTTTTATCTATGAAGCAGGAGGATTAAAGTGGGATGAAAGCTGTCAGTAGCAATTCATATTAGCTGGAAGAGGGAGATGTTTCGTTATTTTTCAGTTGCAGGATGTCCTTGCCTCTGTATAGTTGCAGGCATGATCATAAGATAGTCTTGTCTCTGTCTTATTCCATCATGGTCAAAGGATGGTCTTGTCTGAATATTGTTTATATGCCATGAAAATTGCTTAAGTACATTTAGGACTACCTACCAGCTGGACTACCATTAGGACTACCAGCTGTTGGCTCTTGGTGCCATTTTTCATGTTCTTATACACAGCATCATTGGCAAGTAACATCGTTGTTTGAAGCTTCTAAGTTTGGGAGTGATTTTTAATGCAGCAATAGACAATTCATATGAGCTCTTTGTAACAGATAAGTGCTGAGCAGGCTTTCTGATACCTTTGGAGGTTATATATATAGAAAGCCCCAACTTCACTGAAGTCCACCTGGAGGAGATAAGCAGAATGTGGGGAGTTAACCAGGACCTGCTGAGAACAAGGGACAGGTAGGGACCACAGAGGCCTGTGCCAGGAGGCCACATACATGCGGCAGACAGGGCCTGTCTACCCCTTTGTTGAGTCTGGCTCTGCCTCTTTCAGGTGTTGCTTTCCAGGACCAGACCATGATGCTCTATCTTCCTTTCCCAGCCCTTCCCAATCCAGGGCCCACTCCTGGCCCAAAGGGTCAAGTGTAGGTTCCCCAGGACCTCGTCTCTGTTAACATCTTTGACAGGCATATGACAACCTGTGATGATTTGTGTATGAATAATCTATTCTGTTCACACAGGCTCCTGTGGTTTCAGCCATCATAAATAATAGAAAAGCCCATTTGATTTTTGGTAGAAGGATATACCTGCCCTTGCTCTGGGTACAGGAGGTGCTGACCCATTTCAAGCAGATGTGATTGGGGAGTAATAATTCTTGGTTATAGTTTCACCCTTTGAATGACCAATAACCCAAGAGTGAACTCTTCTTACGCTTTTCAACCAGGTGCTTTTAGCTTAAATCACTGTGGGCCAGACCCTGGCAATAAATCTCCTGAGGATAGGTCATGCATCTTGCAGTTATTTCTTCTCTAGCCAAAACCTTCAGTGATGTTCAGGGAAGAGAGAAGGATGGTAAATCTTATTTTCCTCTTACAAATACTCTATGGGCTGTTCCTTACTGACAGTTTAAAAATTGACTCAAACCTGACCAACTTCTGGGAGGTATTCTTTCATTCAACCACAACAATATGTTTTTCCATTCACCCCCAAAGCCAAAAGCAATCCCTTTATCAGAGTCTGTCAAAGTCAGGTGCAGAAAGATCTACATGACTGAAAAGTAAGCACTCATACTGGTTTCATGAAAAGGAAGAGAGTAAATCCTAGTGGGAACAATGGGACATTTGTCTTGATTCAATAGGTTCTTGAAAGAAAATGAGAAGCACTTGATTCATTTGAGGGTTTGAATTAATTGTATTTTATATGAAAATTTATTATTCCCACCACAGGGAACTCTTGAATTTCAATAGACCTCTATTTCCTTCCTACTTTATCAAACCAGCCAAAAGCCCAACACTGGCTAATTGCAGAGTCAGAGTATCACCTGAACCACAATAAACTGGATCATGTACTCCTGGCTGTACAGTTTGTCAGACAATGTCAATGTTAAGATAGGAATGGAATCCATACTTTGAAACCACAATCACTTAGCAAAGTGTTTCCACCCTTGGTGAAAAATCCACTGGCCAGATTCCTGGCTCTGCCCCCCTCTGGCTATCACATAAGCATTTTGTACCTCAGTGTCATTGTTTGTCGAACTGCAATGAGGAATGAGCAAAATAATACAAAATTTCTTTCAAAAATATGAAATGATAAACCTATTCTTCGATAAATTTTATAATTTATTTAATTTGTTATTCCATGACATCTCACTAGCATCACAATGGCAGCAGCTAAAACACATCCTTTCCACAAGTAACAAGAATAACTTGTGAGCTCCCTAGGGATAGGAGCCATTCCAATTCATCTGTATATTCACTGCAACACATATCCCCCAAGGAAACATCCCCAGGATATGCTTGTTGAATAGCTAGATGGAATACTGAGTGTATAGGTGAATGGATGAGTGGGTAGGTGGATGGATGGATGGATGGATGGATGGATGGATGGATGGATGGAGGCAGGGCTAAGATGATATGCAACAGTATGGGTATTCAGGTCATCAAAATATTAAAGTAATTTCACATCAATTGGTGAAAAGCCCTTTCCCTGAGCTCCTGAAGTGCCTCCTGTTGTCCTGGCTGTTTTGAATCCTCCTGTTCCTCCCAGAAATCCACCAGTCCTTTCCACAACCGGCAACTGAAGAGTTGTCATCTGGCACAGCATTCTGTGCTGACAGGTAATCTAAGCGGTTGATGCCAGTGTCCCACTCAATTGTGAAATATTTTGAATTCTATCTTGCTTGGATGGGCGACAACCATTTCATTATTGGGCTACTTTTAAGCTATTAGCCCCTGGATAAGGTTCTTAATAAATCCTATGAATGAGATTTAAATTTGTCAGTATTTCCTAGCTCAAAGCATAAAACTACTTCACAATGCTACATCATAACCTGAAGTCTTTTTTTTTTTTTAATAACTTGAGGTCTTTTAAGGCTTTAATTTTGTTATTGAGTTTCTTTACTTCACCACACTCCAAAATTTCCAAATAATGATTTGCCATATGTGGGTTGGGGCTTTTCCCTCAATAAATTACTTATTATATTAATTCACTTTTTTTAATAGCATGGGTTTTGGGGGGAAATGCCTGCTGACCAATCATAAAATCATAACCAATGGGTACATCTAGAACAACCCTTCATTAAATATTGGGAGAATTTGTGACAACAGTATATTGGCCTCACCAACCAGAGCTCATAGTCCATCTTGTTTTGAAAGAGGAGGTGTTGGTCTCACATAGGCCCTGCTCCAGCCACATTGCTGATGTCCACTTTCCCTCAGTTCCCTGTGACAGTTTTTGAGCAGTAATGCCCCCACACCCAACACAGACACACTTACCAATGATAAATAATAATTTCCAGGGGGTGCCTGGGTGGTTCAGTCAGTTAAGTGTCCGACTCGTGATTTCTGCTCAGGTCATGATCTCAAGGTTCGTGAGTTCGAGCTCCATGTTGGGCTCTGCACTGACAACTCAGAGCCTGCTTGGGATCCTCTCTCTCCCTCTCTCTCTCTGTCCCTCCCCCAGTCACACTCACACACATATGTGAGCATGTGCACACACATGCACACTCTCTCTCAAAATAGATAAACATTTAATAATGACAATAATAATTTCCAGAAACAAAACAGTGTAACATTAGGAAGGGAATACATGTTTTCTGTGGGCCTTTTCATTATTGTGTCAGGTACTAGCTGACCCTTTGGTCCATCTTCCTCTTTCCAGACCATGCCCAGGGTACAAAGGAAGAGGCTTTTTCTCACACCTTATCAAATAACTGAGAACAGGGGTGCCTGGGTGGCGCAGTCGGTTAAGCGTCCGACTTCAGCCAGGTCACGATCTCGCAGTCCGTGAGTTCGAGCCCCGCGTCAGGCTCTGGGCTGATGGCTCGGAGCCTGGAGCCTGTTTCCGATTCTGTGTCTCCCTCTCTCTCTGCCCCTCCCCCGTTCATGCTCTGTCTCTCTCTGTCCCAAAAATAAATTTTAAAAAAACGTTGGAAAAAAAAATTTTAAATAACTGAGAACATCAGTTTACGAACTGTGGGGCACGGTCTTCCCTTGAGCCAGACTAGAGTTTTGGGGAAGGTGGTCCCCCCCACCTCAAAGTCTCAAAGGCAGAAGAACTACCCCTGAGCATTTAGTCTCAGGGTTGGAGGGCAGGAAGCAGACTCTTTTTGCCCCAGTTTATCTCTTTCTGCTGTGTGTCACATTCTTAAAACCATAGAATGCATCATCTACTATTTGGAAAAGTTCTATCAAAGGGAAGTTTCTCTGAGAAACATAACAGTTAGCATTCAGAATGTGTACCATAAGAAAGACTTTACACAGGCAGGCCAGGCAATGAAATGGATCAGTCGCTTCTGCATTTTGAGAAGGGGAAAACATAGTGGCTGTCACTCTTCAACAGAGAGTATATTGAATGATATTTTATAATTAGCTCCCACTTCTTTGACACAAAGAATAAAAGAACTGGAATATCTCAATTTCCTCCATCAAAGCATCAGAAAGAAGCATTGGAGTAATATCGGGACAGCCACCTTCAACAGCACCTGCCAAATTTCAAGTGGAGATTTTCTTCTGCCAACATCGTTTTCCATTCCCCTTCCACTAGAGAACTGTTGAATTCCCCCTTCAAATGTAATATTCCTTTTTTTTTTGACAAAGCATAATAATAGTGTCAAATAGTAACACATTAGAGGAAATAAATCTAACATAGAAGAGAGAAGTCTTCAGTGTTTGCTGAATGTACCACCCACATGGGTCTCCAGGGTTACAGGGCTGATTTGCATCAGACTCCTACTCTTCCCCATCCCCCATCCCCTTCTGGGCTCCCTGGAGACCCTGGCAGACAAAGTTCCCACCCCAGAAAATGGCATTTGAAGTTCTCATGCAGGATTCCCCTCACACTCACATCTCCTGCTGTCAGGGCCTGATTGAATGCATCCATGTGTTTCCAGGTACAGCTCCTGCTTGGTGAACTGAAGCCTTGAGCCATGACCTCACCAGGAAGGATTTGCAGCCTGGCTCCTGGTGGGTGGTTGTGGGCATCTGGGAACAAGAACTATTGGCTATAGATGTTTATCTGATTCCCCTTGACAGAGCTGACAATCTGGGGGAAGGAGGCACTGGGCCCACAGTCTGAGTGGAGGGTCTCATGGCTGCTGCGCAGGGCTTTCCTCACTAACACATAACTTCTATAATCATAACAAATTTAGAATTTTTAAAAGAAAGAAATGAGCTCTGGCCTCCTCACTTCTGAGATGGGAAGAGAGGAATGGAGGAACAAAAGTCTCTTTCCTTTGTCTAGGAGAGATGGTTCAAAAAGCACACAGTGAGGGGCACCTGGGTGGCTAAGTCGGTTGAGCGTCTGACTCTTGATTTCGGTTCAGGGCATGATCCCAGGGTCCTGGGAGTAAGCCCCGTGTCGGACTCCATGCTGAGCATGGAGCCTTCTTAAGATATTCTCTCTCTCTCTCTCTCTCTCTCTCTCTCTCTCTCTCTCTCTCTCCCCCCTCTGCCTCTCTTCCCCACTCAAGTGCGCTCTCTCTAAACAAAATAAATTAAAAAAAAAAACATTAAAAAAACGCATAGTGAGAGTGGGGCTCTGCCCAGAAAAACAGAAATCTCTCTAGGTCTCTGAATAGAGAAATGTAATACAAGGAATTTGTTGATCGAGTGACAGGAGCACAGGGGAATTCAACAGGAGACAGTGGACAAAGTTGAAATTAGGCATAGCAGGAAGCTACCAACACACGAGGGGTTGTGGCCATGGCCAAAGCCAGGTCTTCCTGTAGATGCTGAGACTGTGGTGAGATGGTCCAGTGGGAGCTGGGACCACAGGGAGGGGCCACGTGGCAGAAGTGGGCCATGAAGAAATGCAGCCACCATTGAGATGCAAGAGCAGAGAGAGTGAGGAAAGCACCAGGGAGTGCTCCCTCCAGTGTTTGCCAGTCCTCCTGTTATTGACCATGCTTATCAAAGGCCACTGGTAAAGGAGCCAGGAAATTGTAGGTCTCTGTGATCAGAGGAGCAGAGGAAGGGCTGGGATGGATCTGAGGGACCACTGGGACCTTGCCTTTTGTTTTTTGTTGTTGTTGTTGGGTTTTTTTGCCCTGGTTTACAGACCAAGAAGACTAAGACCAAGACTAAGAGGTTAGATGGCCATCCCATAATAAACAGCAGCTGAGCTCTTCTGGCAGCATCGCACCCTTGTGAGAAGGAACAAGAATGTGCTCTGATGTGGGGATGAAAGAAGATCTCAGAAAGACTCTGGAAGACCTGAGAGCAAGGCTGAGAAAACCATAAGAGTTTGCTCAGGATGGATTCCTAAGCATGGGTGGGTTCTGAGGTCTGAGGGTTGGGGTGGGTGTCTTGGACAAAAGCAGAATCTAAACCCCCAAACCCATTATGGGGCCTAGGGTAGAGTTGGTCTGTGTTACGGCAGAGGAAGAGAAATTAGGTCAGGGCTTCCAGTCATATAAAGGTGATTTTGTAACCATATCATGTGCTTGCAGTGGACAACCTGTTTGTTATTTGAACCACTAATGCTTTGTACTATAATAATACTGTCCTCAAACTTTTTAACGCTATAGGTGTGCTGTTGTGAACTGAGATAGCTTAATGATTAGTTGTCCAGGCAGGCTGGGGCCAGAAGTCCAATGCTGCAGCTTACTGTCATGGCCAGAGACACCTTATCTAACCTTTTAGTTTCCTTCTCTGGAAAATGGGGTTGCTAACACCTACCTCACAGAGCTGTTATGAAGATTACAGGAGATCATAAACTTAGCAACGAAGCAATAGCACAGACCCCGGCTCCCAGAAAAGGCTCAGATAATGGCAGGATAGGTCTGCAGAAGAGAGAATCATCTCACAGCCTTGGACAGGACCACCCACCTGCCAGGACCCCTGGCTGCTCCAGTCCCAGGCCAGACCAATGAGAACACACAGAAAAGAATAGCCTTCTTCCCTCAAAAAATTAAAAACAGAACTACTATATGATCCTGTAACTTTACTTCTGGGTGTTGATCCAAATAAAAGGAAAACAAACACCAATTTGAAGAGATATATGCACCCCTACGTTCATTGCAGCATTACTTATAATAGCCAAAGTATGGAAGCAGGCTGTGTCCATCGATAGACAAATGGATAAAGAAGTTGTGGCGTGCATACACACACACACACACACACACACTGGAATATTACTCAACCATAAAAAAGAATGAAATTTGGCCATTTGAGACAACATGGATGGACCTAGAGGGTATTACGCTGAGTGAAATAAGTCAGACATAGAAAGACAAATACCATATGATTTGACTTATATGTGGAATCTAAAAAACAAAACAAAACAAATAAACAAAACAGAAACAGTCATAGATAAAGGAAATAAACTGTTGGTTACCAGAGTGGAGAGAATTGGGGGATAAGCAAAATAGATGAAGAGGATAAAGAGATACTAACTTCTAGTTATTAAATATTAAGGCATGGAAATGTAATGTACAGCATAGGGAATACAGTCAATACTATCATAATAACTTTGTATGGTGACAGGTGGTAACTAGACTTATTGGGGAGGTTTTGAAATGTATAAAAATATTAAATCACTATGATGTACATCTGAAACTAATAGGATATTCTATATCAATTATACTTCAATTAAAAAAAATAGCTTCCTTGCCACCTGTCTTTACAGGATAAAGAATTAGAGGGTCACCTGGGTGACTCGGTCAGTTAAGCATCTGACTTCGGCTCAGGTCATGATCTCACAGTCCATGAGTTCAAGCCCTGTGTTGGGCTCTGTGCTGACAGCTCAGAGCCTGAAGCCTGCTTTGGATTCTGTTTCTCCCTCTCTCTACCCTTCCCCTACTCATGGTCTGTCTCTCTCTCTCTCAAAAATAAACATTACTAAAAAAAAAAAAAAAAAAAAAAAAAAGAGTTGGAGGTAGCAAACTGCTTTCCCAGCCTGTGGCTCTTTAGTCACAAAAATACCCCAAATCACAGCCTGTGGAAATAGTCCCAGAAGCAACCTCGATCAGAAGAATATACATTTGCTGGCAAGATATACAGTCATCAAATGCTCATGAAAGTACAATTATGTTGAAAAAAAGAAAGTTAGAAAGACCCTGGTGGAGACGGGAAAACCTGATGATGCAGCCTCCCACTGGCAAGGAGGCTGGCTGTAGTCCCGGGGTCGGGCACTCTGAAGGAGGGTAACTGCTAGGTGGGGGTGAAGGGGCAGTCAGTGGGCTTGTGAAAATGGACAGACATCTCTGAACATCATGGGTACTCATCTATCTTCTGTAGACAGCAAAGGAGCAAGGAAGACCTCAATGGGCTGAGTGACCACAGCGAGGGCAGAGGCAGAGGGCAGAGGCGGCTGATGGAATGGCTTAACTACTCATTACCAAGGGCATGGGGAAACCAGCACACAGAAATGAAGGAGGCAGGGGGGTGGGTGGAGCCAGTGAGAGGAAACAGAACTCCACAGTGACAGTCAACGGATGAGTCAAACAAATAACAATGGGAGCAACAGGTAACTCACTTAACTCACAAGAGTGGATGCCCACAGTAGCTAGTAAAATACACAATTTCCTGGAAGCTTCCTGAAAACATGAATCACTCCTTGAGGAACTTGGTCAGCTTCATCTGGGCTTCTCAGCCAAGATTCTAGGACAGTTTTATTTCCTTAGAGTTGAGGAATTCAACCCCTCACTACACTCCCCACCATTGTCAGGGTGCAATCACAATAACTCTGCAGTTCTGTCTAATGTCAAGATAATGATCATTAAAAAAAGAGAAACTACAGTTCCTGCAGGGATGAAGAAAGAGAAGACAAAGGAGAGAAGGCTCTGGAAACTCTTAGGAGGGCCACGGTCTCTGAGGTCCATGATGCAGAGACGTAAATATCTATTTACAAACTTTCCTTGGGCACCACCAGGTGAGCGGCTCTGGGCAAGGCTGCTGAGCTCTGCCCCACACTGTGTGGGATTGCAAAGAGATAGGAAGTGGATGACGCCCAGATGGGATGTGTGTTCTAATGAAGGTATAAAGGAGGGTGTGCCTTTGTGCCTGGGTAATTCAGGTAAAGATTGACAGGGTCATTCTGATGAGAGTCTGGTGAGCATCTTGGTCAGGGAGGGGTTTGAGGATGGGCACGGTGGGCAGAGATGGAAGTATGGATGAAGACATTCCACGGAGGGACAGCTTCGGCAAAGGGGCAGGGGCGGGACAACGGGGCATGCTCTAAAGACAGTTAAGTCTTTTTATGTGTCTTGAGTGGAGTGCTGGGGAGGTATGTTCCCCCAGCAGATATATATTAGTTTAATGTTAACATGTAACACAGAAATCCATGCTTTATCAGTATTCATTTTATTGAATTTGGGGGGCTGGAGGGAAGAATCCAAGCTTTATCTGACTGAATCAGCTGTCATATGGTGGGTGATTCTAGGCATTCTCAGTGATGTGGGACCACAGTAGCTTAGCAGTAGGGTCCCTGGAGGACAATCCCTTATGACAGGCTCAGAGGGGGTGACAGGCCTCATGGGCCAGCCTGGTTCTGTAAGGACTAATAAAGATTCTCTGCTTGACCAAACTTGACTCAGGCTCCCAAACCTTCCCCTAGGACCATCTCTGCACATCCTTATAAAATCCAGTTTTAACAAGAACCCTCCCCTCGATATCTGATCACCCTCACATCTGATCAGGCTCCTCATCCCCCTCCCCTACCCCCCAAGTGATGTCTGATCACACTCACTGTCTTCAGCAGAATCCTGTTGGGTTGGGTTAGCCAGAACCCCTCTTACCTCTAATGCTCCCTCTTAGTAACATTCCATGGACTGACCCCTACTCTGCTCCTGGGCCATAAATTCCCACTTGTCCATGTTGTATTTGTTGTTCAGGGCAAGGTCTCTCCCTGTTGCAAAATCTCACTGCGGTTGTCCCTACACGTATCACAATGGTCCTGAATAAAGTCTGCCTAACCATCTTTAACAAGTATCACAAATAAATTTTTCTTTAACAGGACCACCAGCCTCCCCACTCCCGCCCCACCTGCCACCACCCACATACTCATTTCCCTCCTTTCCTGTCCATACTGCCCACAGTGAGGCCGCACCTTTCCTGTCCATGTCACCCATGGTGGGGGTCCAACGGGAGCCCCCCAGCTTGGGGCTGCCCTTGCAGAGGTAGGCACTTCTCCACCTCTGCCCCTGGCACGTGAGAGCTGCCACGGCAGCCCGTGTCCACAGATACAAGGCTGCGAATCGCTCTGTCCCTGAAATATATCCTATTTATATTAAATTGGTCACAAAAGTACATTAAAATAAAACACGAGCATATGCTTTCACAAACATGTGTTAAGCAAAATTAAATGTTTAATATACAAGCTGCCATGGATATTCCCTTAGGCAGATTTTTTGCTTAGACCAAACTGGCTGACACCATTCTTCTTTTTTTTATTTAAAGTTTAAAGGAAATACAGAAAAGCTTTTCTCCTTCATTTTCTTCCTCTCAATTCAGCCTTAAAACCATAAGGTAGTGCAGAGCAAGGTGGAGGAAAGCCCTGGTGGCTCCAGGCAGTGTGCATATAAAAGTATGTATATATATTCCCTAGTTCTGGCCACGTCTGGAAGCAGTGAACCCTACCCCAAAAGCAATGAGCTAGGCTCCCAGAACTCCTAAAAAAAATTTTTTTGAGAGGGAGAGAGAAAGGGTGCAAATGAGTGAGGGGCAGAGAGGGAGAAGGAGAGGGAGAGAGACTGGGAGGGAGGAAGGGAGGGAGAGAGATAGAGATAGAGATAGAGATAGAGATAGAGATAGAGAGAGAGAGAGAGAGAAGCAGGACTCACCTGAACCAGGGCTCAAACTCACAAACCCTGAGATCAAATGTCAGATGTTTAACCAACTGAGCCACCCAGGTGCTCTTAGCTCCCAGAACTTTTAAATATCACTCCAAACTAAAAGAAACCCATGACTCCTTAGAAAAATGACTAATACCAGACCTGGAGCAGGGAACCTACAAAATAAGCCTGGGACATCTTGTTGTTCCACAAAGTGGGAAAGTGCTCAAAGAACAATGGGAATATGTCAAAAGGACTTTGGCCTACAGGCAAAATCTGAGACAATTTTATTATCAAAATAGATGATAGACTCATTGTCTGTAGTTGAACCAGTTGGGTTGATGGCTCATTACAGTAAGAGTGAACACACAGAACAGGGAACCATGGGGAGTTCTCATGAGAGGGTGTCAGAAAACTTATTGTAGGATTGGGCTTTGATTTGGAAGGGTTTGAGGAGAGCCCAACAATGTAGGGTTCACTCTGGATTGCACGCTGTCAGAAAGTGGGGACATTTCTGTGATTGGGTGCCTCAATACTCAATAAATTGTATGTCTATCTAGCAGACCAGATCAGGAATACAGCCATAATGGTAAAGAAGCAGTAAAGAGAGGGCTGTTTGGCATTTTGTGGGTTGCATCCTGTTTTCCTTGTGCCAAGACAAAATTATGAAGTGGCCTTGTTTTGTCTCAATTTACCATGGTCTCAGAGTGACCTTGTCTGATGTTGGTGCTCTAGAGATGATTTGTGTCCAACAGAAGAATATAACGTGGGCTGGCTGCAAACACCAGGCCAGCTTCAAACACAACACCTGGCTGTAAGCATCAGACTGGCTCACATGTCTCAGGGACTGCCTTTTCCTTTCTCAGTAATAACGGACTAGAACCCATGGGACAAAATCAGAATCTACAAATCCTTACAGATGTAAAGAAATCCCAGTTAAATTGAGCTAATGATGAGAAATGAGATTTCAAAAATAGACTTTATGTTTTAGAGTTACAGAAAAATGATAGAGTTCCCATATATTCCCCACCCTACACACACACACACACACACACACAGAGTTTTCCCATTAACATCTTGCATCAGTGTGGTACATTTGCTACCATTTATGAGGCAATACTGATATATTCTTATTAACTAACTCCATGGTTTACACTAGGGTTCACTTTTTGTGTTGTACCTTCCATGGGTTTTGATTAGCGTATAATAACATGTATCTACCATTACAGTATCCTAAAGAATAGTTTTACTACCATGAACATACCTATTCATGCCTTCTTCCCTCCCTCCAACCCTGGCAACCAGTGGTCTTTTTATTGAGTCCCCAGTTTTCCCTTTTCCAGAACATCATATAGCTGCAATCATATAGTATGTAGCCTTTGCAGATTGCCTTCTTTCACTTGGCAATGTGTATCTAAGTTTCCTCCATGTCTTTTCATGCCTTAATATCTCATTTCTTTTTATTGCCAAATAATACTCCATTGTATGGATGTACTAGTTTCTCCACTCACTTATCCCAGGATATTTTGGTTGCTTCCAATTTTTGGCAATTATGAATATTGCTATAAACATTTATGTGCAGATTTTTGCATGGATATAATTTTCAGCTCATTTGGGTAAATACCAAGGAGCATACTTTCTGCATCATATAGGAAGCCTATGTTTAACTCTATAAGAAACTGCCGAACTATCTTCCGAGGTGGTTGTACCATTCTGCATTCCTACTAGCAATGAAAGAGATGTGATCATTACATGTATTGTGGTATTCTGGATGGGATCTTAGGACAGAAAAAAGAATTAGGCACAAACTAAGGGAATATGAATAAAGTATGCAGCTTAATAAGGTATCGATATTGGTTCATCGGTTGTGACAAATGTATCATAGCAGCATAAGATGTTAATAACAGGGAAAACTGGGTAGGGTACACTGAATTCTCTGCACCATCTCTGCAAATTTTTTGTAAATGTACAACTATTCTAAAATAAAAAGTTCACTATTTAATATTTTATTTATGTATTTTTAAATGTTGATTTATTTTGAGATAAAGAGTGCTAGCAGAGGAGGGGCAGAGAGAGAGGGAGAGAGAAAATCCCGAGCAGGCTCCAAGCCGTCAGCACAGAGCGCAGCGGAGGGAGGTGGGGTGGGGGTGGGGTGGGGGGAAATTCCATGAACTGCAAGACCATGAGCTGAGCCAAAATCAAGAGTCAGCCACTCAACCAACTGAGCCACCAGGCACCCCCAAACTTTATTTAATATTTTAAAAAGGAATGTCAGAATATCACCATTTTCCAGTCTCCCCAATGAATTAATATGGTAGGAAGCAACAATGACTACTGTAATTACAAAAAGAGAAACAACCAGACATTATGTGCCTCCTATAGTCTTGCCAAAAGAATTAAACTTGAGACTGGTCCAGTTTCTGGCTTCATCTGACAATCTGCAGGAAATACAGAAGCCAGGGGAACATGTTTTTCTGCATCATAACCAACAGAACCCAACATCACCTATCAACAATGAAAGAAAACTCCAAAATGAAAAACTAGGAAAGAGAATGTAGCAACACACTAAAAATAAAAAAAATAATAATAATACTCCACCATTTATTTTTAAAGAATAGAATGAAAGGTTAAAAATTTTAAAAAGAAGAGGTGAAATTAACTTCATTTGGAGATGATATGGATGTATATCCAGAAAAAAAAAAAAAAACCAAGATAATCAATGGAAAACTATTAGAAATAAGAGAATCGGTGAAACTTGTGTAAAAGTAAAATCAGTAGCTTTCCTATATGCAACAATAACTAGCTAGCAAACATCACAAAAGAAGATTTCACTTCAAAATAACACAACAAAGTAAAAATTGCTAGGAATAAGATTATTAAAAATGTCAAATATGATAAAAATAATTTTAAACTCTTGACAAAACTGCAAGGACAATTGGATAAATGGAAAGATATATCATGTTCAAGGTAAGAAAATCTACCAGATAATAAGTGTTAATTCTTCCTAAGGTTATCTACAAATTTAATGTGATCCCAGGAAAATAACCTCAGTTCAATACTCATATGATAGGAATTTCAGCAAGAACAAAGACGATGGTAGGAAAAAATTATCAAAGAAAAATATGATTTCTCAAGCAAAACAGTCTAGATTCAAAGGGCCCTTTGAATTCTCAGTACAATAAATGAAGAGGAGAAAAAAGATGCATGCCAAGGAATTTGATTAAAAAATTACAGAACTAAAGTAATCAAAACAAAGCTCTTAGAAACTTACGTAAAAGGAGAAAACTAAGCTATGACTAAGGACCAAGACTCAGAAAAGCATTGGATCTCCCAGAAACTAACTTTACTGTGAATTAGAAGACATTAGTGAAGAAACTCCTTTAAAATGGAGTTTTTGTCATTTATATCCACAAAAAAAATATTTTTTTAGTCAATAAATAAGGAGGCACCTGGCTGGCTCAGTCAGTAGAGCATGTGACTCTTGATCTCAGGGTTGTGAGCTCAAGCTCTACATTGGGTGTGGAGCTTACTTAAAAAGAAACTCACATCCAGTTGAGGTATCACGTAAGTATGGGGATAAAACAGTGACTTTCTGTTGTTCTATTTTCAAAAAAAAAAAAGCTATTTATGGTGGAAAAGTCAAATGTGTATAAAATTAGACAGCAGTATAATAAACTGCCAAGTACTAGGTTTCACCATGATCTGATCAACAATAATCAGGTTATGGCCAATACTGCTTTATCTATATTCTAACCACATTTCCCCTTCTTGTCCTAGTGGTGGGTCTCTCTAAAAGATAAGAACTTAAAAATATAAGAATAATGCTACTATTCCATCTAAAATAGAATTGAACATCATCAGATTCCAGTATTCAAAATTCCAATTATTTCATAAATGTCACATAATTTTAAAAAATATAGTTTGTTGGGGAGCCTGGTTGTCTCAGTCAATAAAGCATGTGACGCTTGATCTTGGGGTTAAGTTTAAGCCCCACACTGGGTGTAAAAGTTACTTAAAAATAAAATCTTTAAAAAGAAAAAAAATATATACTTTGTTTAAATCAGGATCTATTTAAGGTCCCAACATTGTCAATAGTTTGCTTTCTAAAATATTTTAATCTATAATTTCCTTCTCCATCTATTTTCCTCGTAAATTATTTTCTTGCAGGTGCTTTTTTTTTCCCTCTTGAGATTTATTTGTTGAAGAAACTGGGCTGTGTGACCTGTAATGTTCCCTATGTTCTAGATTATTTTGCTGACTGCGTCCCCATGATATCAATATTCTCCTTTGTTCTATTTCCTGAATATTGGTATTTGGAATTAGAAGAGAATGAGAACTTCCCTTGGCGCACTTTCTCAGGAAGTTAAGGAGGATGTGTTCCATTAAAACCATGAGGTAGACCAAAGACCTGCAGTCCAGCTCAGGAGAGTGGCAAAGATGTTCTCCCAGATGTTGTGGGGATGAGTCTTCGATGACAGCTCTGTAGCATATCGAGGGGGCAAAGTCCAGATTGGAGCAGAAGAATGGTGAGAGCCCCACAGAAAATGTCTCCAAGAAAAAAACTGAAATTATTATTATACCTGACATGTTTAATCATGCTGAGAGTAGATTTCCAATTCTATAACAGAATTTAGGACTGACTTGGTGATAACAATGTAGAAGACTAAGAAATAGAAAAAAATAGGGGCACCTGGTTGGTTCAGTCGATTGAGCCTCAGGTCATGATCTCACAGTTCGTGAGTTCAATCCCTGCATCAGGCTCTGTGTTGACAGCTCAGAGCCTGGAGCCTGCTTCCGGATTCTGTATCTCTCTCCTCTCTGCCTCCCCCCTGCTCATGCTCTCTCTGTCTCTCTCTCTCTCTCTCAAAAATAAACATTAAAAAAATTTTTTAAAAAAGAAATATAAAAAAATATAATTGTATAGAAAAGGAAATAAAAGTATAGTCCACTGCTAGTTCACCCATTACCCAGTCATAATAATGTAAATACTGAATACTGATTTCATCTTAAAGGGCAATATAACTCTTGTTGAGAGAAGGGGAGAATGGGAACAGGTTTCAAGGAGAATCTGATCTTACCCCTTATTCCCTGCCAGGAATGCCCACTAGAAGTCAGCTCCAACCAGTTTTTCTTTCTATTATTTTTTTAATTAGTTCATCTGTTCACACATGGATAGTACTTATTACTAGACTGAGACAGAGTTCAGTAAAGGTTCGATCTGAAATTTTCATTTTCATTGATGTAAGAACTGAATACCCTTATCCATATAAATAAGTAGATGGGAGTGGGGGAAGATTTGTCAAAAAATTCACCCAATCTTTGAATTCCTTCCAATTTTATGCTGAAACTCACAAGGAATATATCATCAGATAACTGAAATTTAAAACTTAAAAAAACTTTCCTGTGATGGTAGCTGGGGAGGAAAACTTTTTCACAACTCTTCTATGTTCTTTGACTGGTAAATCAATATAAAACAGATTAATGGGAGAAAACAAATTTAATTACATACACATGGGAGCCCCTTAAAACTATGAGACCCTCAGGCATACAGGCAACTAGGGCTCATATGTCACCTTAAGCTAAGGAGAAGGGGTAGGGCTCTCCTTAGGGACTTCAAAGGAAAGGAAGACAATTTACAGGAAGATGGGCAGAGAAGATGTCTAATAAATAAATGTTTGGGGTGCCTGAGTGGCTCAGTTGGTCAAGCATCTTGATTTCAGCTCTGGTCATGGTCTCACAGTTCACGAGTTCAAGTTCCTCATCGGGCTCCACACTGACAGTACAGAGCCTGGTTAGAATTCTCTCTCTCTCTCAAAATAAATAAATAAACTTAAAAAAACAAAAACAAAAACAAAAAACAAATGTTTGCCATGTCAATGCAGAGACAATGGAACACAGAGAGGAATTTGATCTCCAGGCCCTGCTGAGCCTCCCCCCAGCTCAACACACCTAGCCCATATTCTTTATATCTCTGGAAATAGTTCTCTTCCTGGGCCAGGCCCTTTATCTTAATTCTTTTAGGCAGCTAATGGGTAGACAAAAGCTCTTCCCGAGTCTTTTGGGCCCTGACTGACTTCAGCTCAAAGTAATCCACATGCCAAAGTGGTACATTGGGGAGGCTCATTCTGAACCCCTTCACAGTATTAAAATATTTCTTGGGACACCTGGGTGGTTCAGTTGGTTAAGCACCCAACTCTTGATTTCGGCTAAGCATCTGACTCATGATTTTAGCTCAGGTCATGATCCCAGAGTTATGGGATCCAGCCCCGCACTGGGCTCTGAGCTGAGGGTGGAGTCTACTTAGGAGTCTTTTTTCTCTCTCTCTCCCCACCCCTCTGCCCCTCTTCCCTGCTCCTGCACTCTCTCTCTAAAATAAAATTCTAAAATTAAAATCTTTCTTAATCTGCAATTTTTCTGTATTGAATAAAGATTATAATTATAGCAGTATACGTCTTATCAAAATGGTACATCAGGAATGCCTGGCTGGCTCAGCCATAAGAGCATGCGACTCTTGATCTCAGGGTTGTGAGTTTGAGCCCCACATTAGGTGTAGAAGTCACTTAAAAATGAATTAATAAAGGGGTGTCCAGGTGGCTCAATCAGTTATGCGTCTGACTTTGACTCAAGTCATGATCTCACAGTTCAAGTCCCACATTGGGCTCTTTGCTGAGTTCGGAGCCTGAATTCTGCTTTGGATTCTGTCTCCCTCTCTCTCTGCCCCTCCCCTGCTTCTGTCTCTCAAAAATAAATAAACGTTAAAAATTTTTTTTAAAAAGAGATGTACTTCTAAAATGTTACTTTCCATTATTTGCTTTCAAAAAAATTTAAGAAGGCATTATGGTCATAGGAAAATTCTTAAAGTTTTTCATTTCAATTATCATACATATTCTTTAGTACAAAGAAGTATGTTTGGTAATGAATAAAACTTAGGTATTCTCTAACAGGATAAAGTTATTGGAAAAATAGAACGGAATAGGGTTGCTTGGTGCTGGGGGGCTGGGAAACCGGAGGCAGGAGGTGGAGGAGTCAAGGCTGGGGACCCAGGGTCCTAGAGTAATCTCTCTCTCTGCACCCTGCTTCCCTACCCAGGACCCCAGGCCTCAGTTTCTTCTCAGTATGTATTTAAAAATATATATATATTTCTGGAAAATAGATATTGTTCTGCTTCATATATTTCTATTTTTCCATTATCTATTCCAAATTCTGAGAATTTAATTAGCACAAATGTGATTAGGGCAGCCTCCCCTGGGAAGGGGACATTCACACCTGCCTGCCTAGGACCAAACCCTAGAGAAGCAGGTGTTTTAAGGGCCCAGGGCCATGGGCCTCATGGGCAGGACTCCTCCATTCTCAAGACAAGGGACCTGAACAGAGACACCAAAGCATCTCAGAACCCAGGGTTTCCAAGCCAGGGTCTCAGAACATCAAGGAGAAACTTAGAAGTTGTCCCCCATCTTAGACCCAGAAGTGCCTGCCTCCTTTTGGGAGATCATTACGAAACAAAAATGTTAGGATGTTGAGAAACAGTAATTGGCCCAAGGGCTTCTCCCACCATTTATTCCCCATCAAAATTCATAACTAACTAAATAGACAAGATTTTCTTTTTTTTTTTTTTTTTAAATACTTATTTATTTAGAGAGAGAGCACAGGCGGGAGAGGAGCAGAGAGAGGGAGACACAGAATCTGAAGCAGGCTCCAAGCTCTGAGCTATCAGCACAGAGCTTGACGCGGGGCTCGAATCCACGAGCCATGGGACCATGACCTGAGCTGAAGTCAGACACTTAACTGACTAAGCTACCCAGGAGTCCCAATAGACAAGATTTTCTAATAATAAATTCAATGTCAGCAATATGGCTTTTGCAAAATATGTCCTTAAATTATTGTTTTTAATTTGAGTTTTGTTGGTTTTATAGTTGAAAATTTATTTTGGTTTTATATAGCCATGGGCATATGTTATATGTTTGCACTTAGTATAAAAATAATTTAACTTCACACAGGGGGTCTAATTTTTTTTCTCTGAATAGGATCTGTTCTTTGCTCAAATCTGAAAAACACTGCCTTAATGTATTGTCATGACAGACTTCAGAGAAAAGCTGGAAAGAGAAAAGGAAAGCCACACCCAGCTCAGACATGCTCAGTACGTCATGTCAGAGAGGGTCTGAGAACTGACAGGGAAGGTGCTCCTGGGGCCTTGTGGGTCAGGTGAGGGAGGGTTGTTCTGGGACTGTATTAGTGGGTAACCGAACCATGGCCCTGTAATACTTGGGGCTCTCGGCTGCTATTGACAAAAATCTTAACTCAGACCCAAAGGGAATGTCCTGGCTTTGGGAGTGACCGGGACCAGTTGGAATATCTGGAATATCCTCAGAACCCTTCTCCATTATGCCCTACTGCTCTATGCATCTTAGCTTCATTCTGGCCAATTTTAAGAGGGATTCCTCCACTGAGGGACAGGGGCAAAGCCCCAGTTTAACATCTTCCAAGCTTGGCAACCTCAACAGAAAAGACCTATTTCTACCACTGTGTATCAGACCTAGGGCACGTGGACCAGACCATGTCCAGGGAGTGGCCCAGGCTGGAATCCTGTGCCCACATGTGGTGTGGTCAAAGAGAGGGGCTGGTACTACCAAAAGGAGATAAAGGGGACACTGTGCTGGCCAAAGCAGTAGCTCCATTATTCTCCACCCTAGTGTACCTGCTGAGCACTGTTGCTGTAAGCCCCAGACCTCAGCAGTACTAAACCTGGCAGAAAGAGTGGTATTAAAGAAAAAATTACTCTGACGCTTGTTAAAGCAGTAAGGAAGACTTCATTCAAGACTACTGCAACGAGGGAGAGAGATCGGACTCAACTCTAAATCCAGCAAAGACAGTGGGGATTTATAGTCAAGGAGCAGCGTGAAAGGCCAGTGAATAGAACATTACTAAGAGTGAATATCAAGGGTAAGGGATTCTTGCTAAACTGACTTTATAAGATTCTTGCTCTAGGCAGGCCAAGGACGTGGACATCAAAGGTGGAAGATGAAGAACTTGATCAAATATCAAGGGTGGGTATTCTTTCTAAATTGACTTAATGCAAACTCAGCAAGAATGGGCACAGAAGGCCAAGGTCAAGGCCTAGTCAAGACGAAGGCTCACAGGGGCCTCACTGACATTTGGTAAAGGAGAGAGTCTTTGTCATAAGAGCTACCCAAACCGGGCTTAGGGACAGGAAGGGCCACCAGAGAGGAGCTTCTGCTCAATACTGCTGCAGTCATAAACTGCAGGGATATGTTCCTGGAAGAGACCACTCACATGGAGTCTTGGGTCTGCCCTGTAAATGTGGGCATATAGGGAGGAAAAATCATTTTCTCTCTACCTTTCTAGGTCATGTGGAAGAGCCCCCTGTACTAAAAGACAGACTATCCAGAGGAAACAAACAGAAGTTTAATAACATGTGTACCTTAATGGGGCTTTAGGGTGATGGTGGGGTGATCCAGAGCTGATGGCCAAGAGAGAATTCTTGAAGACGTCTTAGGTGCAAAAAGGTGATTTTATTAAAACATGGGGACAGAACCTGTGGGCAGAAAAAGCTGCACTGGGGTTGTGATGGGTAACTGATTATATACCCTCAGGTTGGGAGGGGGTCAGGGACAGCATAAGTCTCTAAGGAATTTTGGAAGCAAGGTTTCTAGGACCTTGAGGGGCTAGCCATTTATTACCATTTAGTAAAACCTCAGTCATGAGACCCTTCAGATGTATATCAGGGGCCATAAGCTTGGAGTATGATTGCCAGCATATATCTTGGGGGAGGTGAGATAAAGGAAGTTTCCAAATGAATTTTTATATGTTAAAGTAGACTTACAGGTTCCTGCGGGTCAGGATAATGTTAAGCCAAGATCCCCTTTTGCTAGCAAAGTGTCATCTTGGAGGCAGTTGAGCTCCTAGAGGGAGGTCACTCTGCCAGTTTCAAGGGCTTGTCAACGGGCTGTAGGCAGTAAGGGAATTTAAGTTTTCATTTGCCTTAGTTTCCCACATCACCATGGCAAGCAGTTAAACACCTTTCTTTTGTTCTTGGGTAGCCAGGAGTGTCTGAGGAACACCACACATATTCCAGGTGGAGGCAGGGGAGGGTACTAGCTTATACTTTGCCCTCAGCTTGTGTTCTGCTCCCTCATCTTGCATATACAGAAGACACCCAGGAAAACTGAGGAAAACGCCCTGAAATACCCACATCATCACTTTAAATACCATCTTCAGCTAAAGACAAAAGAAGGATGTTGGTGGGAAGGGAGGCAAGCTATGGGAGGTTAGCAGGAAAAATCCTGGCTGTTATGGATTTTTTGACAAGGCTGTTATGCAGCTTTGAGTCAGGTGCAGTGACAGGGGCTTCCTGTGATTTAGTCATCCTTCTCTTTCTGGTACAAAGAGGGAGACAGTGTTCCAAACAGAGATTTCCCTGATAAATGTAAATTTCCTTTTACAAAAGAGTAAATTCTACTCTATTTTTAGAGCTTCTCCTGTGTCTGATTTTTCTCAGAAATAATCAGTTCAAAATAATCCTTATGCCAAAAAGGCACATTTTGGACTGGCATATTCTGCTACCCCTTCAGGGACAACCTCTGAAAGCGTGGAGTATTTAAAACAAAGGCCAATGATGACTGCATGCCCCTTTAAACACATATGAGATTATTGACAAGCTGAAGGGTCATTTGCTGCTCTAGAGAAATGCAACCTGGGTTGACATACTATTAACATACTGTCAACCACCGATCAGACTGTGACATTAGATATTGACTTGCAGAGATCAATACTTTATAAATGGGTTTTGTCCCGTGGTCATGGTTTTCTTGCTTGGGTGGGTATCAGCCAGTTCCCTACCGAATCCAGCAATCTCCTCTCTGCATTCTTTCTTTTGCTGGATGTGCACACTGGTTTCATTTTAAACCGTCTCACTGCTTCAACGACAGACTTGACCAAATGTTTGTCAACAGTGTTTATGCAAATCATTGAACAAAGCTCTAACTATAGTCACTTCCAAACTGATCTGAGCACTCCACCTGCAGAAGGGTTAACACATTGTCAACCTGTGGGGTGCTGTGGGGATTTTCCGGGTCCCCACAGGTACCGATCTCGGCAAGGGCAGTGGGAGCACTCTATTTGCACAGCTCACACTTCCTTGGTTTAGAAACTTATTGATTCAAATATGCAAAAAAGCCTGGGGCAGGGACTGAGTAGGTGTGAAAGACAGCCTGATGGCTCTGCTTAGCATCAATTAGCATTTCAAAAAGTGTCAAGTTGCTGGAAGACTTTTTTTTAATTGCTACTAATAGGAGGTTCTAGAGGGAGCAAGGAGCTATCCCGCAAAAAGAAAGGAGTACAAAGAGAAAAATGAGGGGTGGGGGGAAATGAGGGACAGGGTGGGGCTTCACCTATAACCTCAAAAGGCACTTACTGGGGAAAGGGGGACAGACTTCAGAATCCTGAAAGCTTGCCTCTCTAGCAGAACTTCTTGAGTTTTCCATTCAGTGGAGCTTCAGCCCCAGGAAAGCCACTTTCCTTTAACATCCATGGTGGTAATGCAGAGACAATGCTAAACACTAAGAAAAAAAATGTTTTTCTGTTCCTCTGCTGTCACTTTATTGTTTTTGGTTTTTTTTTTTTAAGGAAATAGAGCCATCACCATAACATCACTCCCTTCCCATTACTGAGGATATTTTCCCTTTGAGCAGTTGAGGGTGGGAGGGGGCCGGAGTTCCAGAGCTGTTATGATTTACCCAGTGTGGAGATAAACAAAGCCTTCCTGAATGAGAACAGGCAGAGGCTATTTGCTCAGAGCTTGCAATGGCAAGGGAGTCCGTCACCATCCCTTGTGCTTGGCGGGGACTCAACAGCAGGCAAGGGAGTAGGAAAGCTTATAGTGGAAGATAGTGGAAGGCTTCAGGAATGCTCTAATTGGAGGCTGCTGGCATGGGGAAGCTGGAGGAGGGAGGGCTAATCAAAAATGGGGCATCCTGTGGGATTGGTTTGGGGAGCTCATCTGGCATTCTCTGGCTGGTCCTGATTTAGCGGGGTGGTTATTAAAAAGAGATAGAGAGAGAGAGAGAGAGCGCACTGCAATCACAGCTCAAGCACTGACCCTTTGGGGACTGGTTGTTGCAGAGGCTTGAGTCAGAGTTCCATTGTCATGTATGGTCTGACCACTGTCTGTCTGTACATTCAGTCTCTCACCAGAGTTATGTTTATCATCCCAAGATCAGGCAAAGGAATTGACTTGTTCTTGGATCAAAGTTAAGAGCCGCTACAAATCTAAGGCACAAACGGCAACCAGTTTAAAAACACCTATCATTGCACCTGAAACGGCACTCAGATGAACCCTGGTCTCCCAGTCCTGATGTCACCAGGAAAATGGGCTCCCCGGGCTGGCTCTCAGTGGCAGTTCGATGGGCTGGATTGCCGTACAATGCAGTCCAAGTGTCTGAGTATGCATGGCTTCCTCGGCCCCTCTCCAAGACTTCTATATCAACAGGCTTCCTAACGCTTCACTGGGGGGCATCTTAATCAAGTAGCACGTCTGGAGGGAATGCAGGTGCCATGGTGAGAGCCGGGAACGGGCAAAACGCCTGCACAGTGGGTCAGGGACCCAGAGTGGGCACCCACGGGGGCCAGAAAGCCACCCTTCTCTGGAGGGTCAAAACACTTGGCTAAGAGAGAGACCGACCTGGAGGAAGGTCCAGGGATGAAGGACAGATCAATCAACAGAAGAAATGAACCACGGAGAGCTAGACAGCCAGAATAACTGATGTCACCACAGTTCACTAAGTTGGAACGGAATCCATTTTTGTGCTTGGCTCAGGCTGCCCAGAGCAACATGACAGCTAATGGAAGAAGTGCCCTGAGCTGCGGCGGTCACGGCTGTCCAGAGACACACTCCCGAAAGGAACCTCGGGTCTGTTCTTATTCTCTTGTCTAAGCCAAGAAATCCTATTGCTTACGTCGTGCTCAAAGTCGGTATGTTTGGCAGAAATATCCTCATCACTTACCTCCTTCCCCAGAGCCCCTGAAGCTGGGGGCCCCAGCTCAAGCAGAAGTACGAGGTCAGAAACCCTGCCCTGGGTGGCATCTGTCAGCTCTTCTCTTGAAGGAAACCTGACCCTTGACACTAAGTGGGTTTAGAACGTTGGGTTTAGAGTCAGGAGGTAACCTGGGTATTGAGTGACCCTGGCATAAGCACTTAAACACTTGGTGCTTATTTTAGGACCTGTCAAAATTAGGGATGCCGTCCCTGAGTCAGGTCATACTCAAATTCTTTTTATCACAATGCGATAGAAAGCCAGGACTCTGAGGGACAGACAGCAGACAAAGGATTTCCATCTCTTATTCGCTTATGCCTATTCCCTTGCCTTATGAAAGGCAAGTTCCATAAAATCCACAAATACCTGGCTGCAACTGCCTCTGAGTTGGGATTCTACACATGACCAAATGCCCTGGATCTGGTTTGGTTGACTTGTCTTTGGGAGCAAAAGAACATAGAGGGCTACAACTGAGGCTGTATCTTTGCAAGGCACAAGGGATCCTAGCTTATTTCTTGTACCTCTTTCTTGAGGACAGAAATTCTGGGTTAAAGGTGACATCTAATCACAAGGTTCTTCCCTCATGTGGGTCACAGTGAGACACCCTTCCCCCACCCCCCTCACCCCAGTCTTGACTACAAATGTTTTTCAACAAGCAAGCATAATTTTAAACAAGAAGAGAAAATTAACAAGAAATTTGCAAAATTACATGTACTTTTCCTCATTGCAGATATGCAGTACTTGTCCCGGAAAGGAATGTATCAATTATTGCATCATTGCTTAAGAAAAAGACACTTTTTCTATTCATTTTATCTGCTGCCAATGAGAAAGAAAAATCTCCAGCACCAAAAAGATTTTCCCCCAAGATTTCCCAAAATAGTATCAGAGTTTCTCTACCAGTCAAATGTTACACCAGCTTGGTCTGTGTTTGCATTCCAGAGACAGGCATGACTGGTAAAAATATATCCTTGTGATGAAAAGAATTCTATTTCTTGCAGACAGGGCATGTGTGTTGACTGAGAAAAGATAAGGTTCTTGCTTAGGTTTGGGGGTGAGAGGAAAGAAGGCTAGGAATAAAAGATCCAACATTTTCTTCTTACCAGAAGTGAGCTTTTGATCTTACCAAAGAAGAAAAAGTGGCTCACAGAGCCTGCTGGGGACAGGATGGTGGAGTGATGTGTAAGCAAGCTTCTCAGCATCACTGCACCCCTGCCCAAGAGCTCACAGGGTCTGCTTGAAGCTGACCCCACTGGTCACAGCCAGCCAGTTAGGGGACTTGCTCAGGGTCACTCTCTGACCCAGAGACTGTGGTCATGGTTCGTCGTGGTTGACACCACAGATGGTTATTCCAGGAAAGAATACTATGTGACTCATCTCTAAAACAGTTGTGGAGATGGAAGTATATAAAACTTGTCCTGATGTCCTATATTTCCAGTGGCCATGCAAGGACCCTGCCAGCCAATGTGGGCTGCTGCATGTGACCAGTGACTTGGAATAAGGCCAAAAAGATTGCGACATCAGCCTGGATGTGCTGCTGCTGAGTGGGGGGGGGGGGGGGGGGGGGTGATGTGGCTGCATGCAGATGTGGCTGCATGCAGAAATACTAGTCCCAGAAGCTCTCATCGCTCCAACAAATCTGATAAGCCAAAACTCAATAGGGACAAATGTGCCATTCTGTGTGTGAGCTCAAGTGCAAGCAGAATCCTTAGGAAAGAGAATCAAAACTTTAACTTCTTTTCTACAGTTCCATTAGTGTCTTAGTGGATTTATGCAGATTCTTGGCGCTGAGTGAAACAAAAGAAATTCTCTAGCCCAATGAGTCACCATACTGATAAGGACACGGCCCAGAAAGACTATGACCTAAATGCAGTTCAGTGCCCTTCCCAGTGGAAGTGATGCTGGTGTATGCATACGTGTTTGGTGCCATGTCAGGAATCAATGTAGAGCAGTGGTTCAGAGTACAAGCTTGGAGCACCAGGTTCTGACAGTCACATGCTGTGAAATTTTGCACAAGCTATTTAACCTCTCCGTTTGCTCATTTGAAAGTAGAGTAGGGGCACCTGAGTGGCTCTGTTGGTTAAGCGGCCAACTCTTGATTTCAGCTCAGGTCATGATCTCATGGTTTGTTAGAACGAGCCTCATGTCAAGATCTGTGCTATCAGCACAGAGCTTGCTTGGGATTCTCTCTGTCTCCCTCTCTCTTTGCCCCTCCCCCACCCTCTCAAAATAAATAAACACTTAAAAAAAGAAAATAGGGTAAAAAGTCAGTAATGGCTTACAGCAAATTTTCAATAAATGTTAAATATTATTTGCATGCTGTGTTTAGTACTTTCTGGAACTCTTTCCATAAATAAATATAGACACAAGTTTAGAAATACATATATGCAGGGGTGCCTGGGTGGCTCAATCAGTTGAGCGTCTGAATTCGGCTGAGGTCATGATCTTGCAGTTCACAGGTTTGAGCCCCGCATTGGGTTCTGTGCTGACAGCTCAGAGACTGGAACCTGTTTCAGATTCTGTGTCTCCCTCTCTCTCTCTGTCCCTCCCCCACTTGCACTCTGTCTCTCTCTGTCTCAAAAATAAACATTAAAAATTAAAAAAAAAGAAATACATATATGTATGTGCATGTATGTATGTATATACACATATAGTTATAAACTGTATATACAACTGTAGGATAAAGAGAACGAAAGACCTGACTCTGAAAAAAGTCCATTTGAAAAATTCTGCAGGTCTCAGCTGAATGCAAGTTCAACAGGAACTAAGGATATGACTAGGCAACTAAACAAACTAATGACACTCCTGGCTCCATTACAATTATCAAGAGAGGAAATTGCCTCAAGTTTTTGAGTTAATCAAACCACATTTAGACCATTGGTCCCAGCTGCAAATCATAGTGCTGTCACCAAGCTGATATCTAGGATGGTGGGGAATCTTGGAAACCTGGTCCCATAAGGAAAAACTGAGGCAATGGGAAGTATTTAGCCAGGAGAATACTTAGTGCTAGGGGTAGGAGGTGATGTAGTATCTAAAGTCTATCATTACGATGACAATAATTCAAACAATAAAACCAGGACAATAGTTGGAAGTTAAAGGGATAAATATTTCACCTCAATAGAAAGATGAAATTTTAGCAATCACAGATACTTACAAACACATGGTTTTCCATGATGCATAGTTAGTCCCTAAGCCCTTTGTGTTGGAGCAGTAACTAGCTGTTGTAAAATGGTTTCTGCATTTAGTGGTTGGAAATGATAACAGCTACCATTATGATCTCTAGTTCTTATAACAACTCTATAAGTGAAGGCCTATTGTCTTCATTTTACACTTGAGAAAACTGAGACTCAAAGTGGTAATTTTGTAGATCCAAGGTCATACATCTAGTAAATAGATGGACCAAAATTAGCATTCAGATCTGATTCCAAATTGCAGGTTCAATCCATTATGCCCTAATGTTGACCTTTCCAGTTTAATTTCTCCCATTTCCACCAGTCCACCCTATGTCCACCCAACTGGTCAAAATTAAATGCAGAGTAGCAAATTCCCTCATTGCTTTATCTACCTCTGATCAAAGTTGCTTAAAAGTTTTTGAAAGAACTCCCCAGATCCCTAGAAAGGAAAATGCAAATAAACAAATATCCATAAGTCAAATTTCCTGAATATAATTATAGACTATACCTTAAATAGAAGACAAAATATACTCCTTAAAAACCAAAATGGGGACGCCTGGGTGGCTCACTCAATTAAGTGTCTGATTCTTGATCTTGGCTCAGGTCATGATCTCACGGTTCATGGTATTGAGCCCCCTTTCGGGTTCTGCACTGACAGCATGGAGCCTGCTTGAGATTCTCTCTCTTCCCCTCTCTCTGCCCCTCCCCAACTCGTGCATGTGTGCACATGTGCTCTCTCTCTCTCTCAAAATAAATAAATAAACTTAAAAAAAAAATGAACATAGGTCCAGATTAGCAATAGCCTCCAGAGAGTGAAATGAACATACACTCTGTCTTTTCTCTTTGCATAGGTACCTTTCAGGTACCTGCTGTTGACTGTATGGGGCTCTAACTCCTGCTTGGGAAGAGATGCCAATACTGTGTCAATATCACAGAGCTTGCCTGGAATAGCACACCAAGGGAAAGCTCTAAGTCTTTAAAGGATGTGAGGGTCTGGGGCACCTGGGTGGCTCGGTTGGTTGAGCGTCCGACTTCGGCTCAGGTCATGATCTCACGGTCCGTGAGTTCGAGCCCCGCGTTGGGCTCTGTGCTGACAGCTCAGAGCCTGGAGCCTGTTTCTGATTCTGTGTCTCCCTCTCTCTCTGCCCCTCCCCTGTTCATGCTCTATCTCTCTCTGTCTCAAAAATAAATAAACGTTAAAAAAAAATAAATTAAAAAAATAAATAAATAAAGGATGTGAGGGGAGAAGGTTCTTAGTGATCACACAGACTCTTTCCCTCTTATTTTACAGGGAAAGAAACTGAAGCCCAGAGAGGTAGAGGGATTCTCCTCAGGGCCCAGCGTAAGTTGGTACCAGAATCTGGGACTAGGACCATGGACTTCACACTACATCAGTGGGAGCTATATTAAATCTGTGGAGGCCAGGTCCCACTCCAGCATTAGTGAACATTTATGGACATTTTTAATGCTCCACAGAATAATTCGCTGTGCATACATGATTAAATAATTACACTACTATTGCTTTTTTAATCTGCATTTTTGTCAATTCCTGTTTATACTTATTTTCATATTTATTTTTATAACAACTTCATTAAAATATAATTCACATACCACAATTCACTCATTTAAAGTGTACATTTCAATGGCTTTTAGTATATTCATAGAGTTGTGCAACTATAACCACAATCAATTTTGAATATTTTTATCATCCCAAAACCCATACCCATTATCAGTCATTCTCCACTTCCCTTCAACCCCTACAGACCTAGGCAACCACTAATCTACATTTTTGTCCCTATGGGTTTGCCCACTCTGGATATTTCATATAAATGGAATCATACAATATGTGGTCTTTTGTGACTGGCTTCTTTCACTTAGTGTAATATTTTCAAGGTTTATTCATGTTGTAGCATGGATTAGTATTTCCTGTTTATTGCTATTCTCTTGCTTTATTGTTGATTCTGTGGTTACAACATTTTTGTTTATCCTTGCATCAGTTGATGGATATTTGGGTTGTTTCCACTTCTTGATTATTATGAATAATGCCACTATGAACATTCATGTAAAATGTTTGTGCAGATGTTTTCATTTCACTTGGATATATACTCAAGAGTAAAACCACTGGTCAGATGATCACCTATGATGTTTAACTTTTTGAGGAACTACCAGACTGTTTTCCAAAGCACCCGCACCATTTTACATTCTCACACCAAACAGTATGTGAGGGTTCCAATTCTTCTACACCCTCACCAACACTTGTAATTGTCTTTTAGATTATAATTATCCTACAGGGAATGAAGTGGTAGTTCATTGTAGTTTTTATTTGCATTTTTTAATCTATTGGGGTTTTTTCTGTATTTTGAAACTACTCATAAACATACAATGTTATGTGACTATTATGTATTTTTATTGGAATATAACTTTTATCAATATGAAATAACACCTCTATCCCAAAACATGTTTGCCTTAAATTGTATTTTGCCTGATATTAACACTGCTATATGTATGTTTTGTTAATGCTTTCCTGGCATATATTTTTCTATGTCATTCTGTTTTAGAAAATCTCATGTACAACAGAGCTGATTTATTTACTTATTTATTGAAACCACTCTGAATTTTAATAAAATATAGCCCATTTATATTTATTGTGATTAAAGTTTTAATTTATGCTTTCAAATTTTCTATGATTTTTTGGTATTTCTTTCTTTCTCTACTACCTTTTTAAAGATTAACTGAATTTTGCTTACTTTATTTTCTTTTAGTGGTTTTCCTTAAATATTTAAAACATATTTATTTCTTAACTTTATTTATTAAGTTAAGAAACTTAACAAGCTTTTCTTTCCCCCTTACTCACCCCTGCCACCTCTCACACTACAATTATCTGGAATTTCAGTTTCAATAACAAGAATACTGTTGATGTCTGGGTGACCCAGTCAGTTAAGCATACAACTCAATTTTGGCCCAGGTCATGATCTCAAGATCATGAGATCGAGCCCTGCATTAGGCTTTGCACTGGGTGTGGAGCCTGCTTAAGATTCTCTCTCACTCTCTTCCTCTGTCCCTCTAATGATCATGTTCACTTTTTCTCCCTCAAGAAAAAAAAATACTGTTCATAATAAAAATGGCAACTAATATTTATAAGGCAGGCAGCTTACTCCATTCCACAACTTGTCTTAAATGACTTAGAAGTATTAATTCATCAATTCTTACCAATATGTCTATGAGGTGTACATAACGTTATGTTACCTGCCAAAAGTAACGCAGATAATAGCACAGCTTATATTAATGCTATTCATTAACTTAACTCTAAGTTTCACTGTTTCTTCTGATTGGGCAAAGTGGGTGAAGGGGGTGGGGTTATGGAATAAGTAATAGAAATAAAAGGCACAGCAGAGGGAATATAGTCAATGACATTGTAATAGTGATGTATGATGACAGATGGTAGCTACACTTATGGTGAGCATAGCATAATGTACAGAGATGCTGAACACTATGTTGCACATCTGAAACTAATGTAACATTTTGTGTCAACTATACTCTAAAATTTAAAATAAAATCTTTACTAATTCATTATGTGAGGAATTAGTATTTCAGAATAATTTTGACTTGCACTTCTCTAATTTTGAGTAATTTTGGATATCTTTTTTTTGTGTGTGAATTGTCTTCTCATATTTTTTTATCCACTTTTCTATTGAGTTCTTCGGTTACTTTCCTGCAATTAACTCTATCTGTAACACATGTTTCAAATACTTTCTCCTATTTTTTCATTCATTGTTTAATTTTGCTTATGGGTTTTTTTGTTTGTTTTTACCATGTAAAGGTTGAGGTTTTTAAAATATAGTTAAATTAACTATTCAATAAAATTGCCCCATATTTTGAGTGGTAACTAAAAAACTTTGCCTATATCTAGGTTATAGAGGAATTCACCAATACTTTCTTCTCAAAAATGTGTGATTTTGTTTTTATCTTCGATCTCTGATCGCTTTGTAGCTTATTCTTGGGTAGCTGATTCTTAAGAGTTCACTGAATGCAGTACTTGCTGAGTTCTTGTATATTTTAAACTGTTTTTCTACAGCCTTGATACTTGAAGGACAGCTTGGCTGGATATAAAGTTTGGGGGTCACACTTTTCTTTCCTTGAATTCCTTGTAATGCCTTCCATTTTGCTTTGCTTTGTATGTTTCTTCTGAGCAGTCTGATGTTAGCTTAATTCTCTTGCCATTTGGTCTTTTCGCCTGGAGGCTCTGAGGATTTTTTTTTTTTTTTTAATCTTTGAAGTCTAATAGTTTCATTAAGATACTTCTTGGAATCAACTGCTCTTGGTGAATTTTCCAGGGTGCCCAGTCAGACTTACCACTATGTAGATTCAAATTTTTTTTAATTCCAAAGTATTTTCTTGGGCTATAGTTTTAAACATTAGTTCTATTCCATTGTTTATTTTTCTGCTTCAGGGAAGCAGAAATTATGTTGACTTTGCTTTGTCTGTCTTCTATCTCAACCACTTTCTCCGCAATCCCTTTCACATCCTCTGTATTTTGTTTTCATTTTCTTGATTGTTTTCTGCCTTTCTTCAATGACCCATGATTAAATGTTCATTAGAATCTATCCTCTCTTAGTCATCTTGTAAATTAGTCTTCATTCCTGAGATGATTTTCCTTTTCTTCCATTTCCTTCTTGAGTCTGATTAACTTTTATTTTATTTCCTCTGTCTTTATCTATTCTTTTTTTCTTCTTACGAAAAGATAGTTTTCCTATCAAGTGTTTGTTGATATTCAGTTTGAAGTACCATGTTTGTTTTCTTTTGCTTTATGGTTGGTTTAGGTGGGAACGTTGATTCTTTGTTGTGCTCTTCTAATTAAAGCTTTACGTAGGTAATGACTGCATTCATGTATTCATGGGGAGGAGCGGGTTTCTCAAGATTTCTATATTGAGAGCACCCTCTTCTGTCAGTGTAGTGAAGTGCATTTTCTTTAATGGATTGCTTTTTTGTAATGCGTTGAGAAGAGTTTGCTTTCCTTTGAGTTTGTATTCTTTTCTATCTCACAGGATTCTAAAACTCCTCCTCTTGCTTCTTTTTTCCCCCTCACCACTCAGGTTACAAGGAAATCACCCTTTTTTTAAAAAATTTACATCTAAGTTAGTTAGCATATTAGTGCAACAATGATTTCAGGAGTAGATTCCTTAATGCCCCCTACCCATTTAGCCCATCCCCCCTCCCACAACCCCTCCAGCAACCCTCTGTTTGTTCTCCATATTTAAGAGTCTCTTACGTTTTGTCGCCCTCCCTGTTTTTATATTATTTTTGCCTCCCTTCCCTTGTATTCATCTGTTCTGTGTCTTAAAGTCCTCATATGTGCGAAGTCATATGATATTTGTCTTTCTCTGACTAATTTTGCTTAGCATAATACCTTCTAGTTCCATCCATGTAGTTGCAAATGGCAAGATTTCATTCTTTTTGATTGCCGAGAACATCACTCTTTTACTTTCTTCTTCCCCAGAAGCCTTTCCAAGAATGCCACTTCAAATTCCACACAGTTTTAAGTCTCTTTCCTGTAGTCAGTGCTTTGATTTAGCAAAACTCATTTTCAGTACTTTCCTATTTAGGATGAAATTTCTCTTCCTGAGGGTGATTTCAGCATGAGCTTAGATCCATGATCTTCCACACAGTTTTTCCAAGTCTCCCCCTCCCACAACCACTCTCCACAAAGGATTATAGTGGAAGCTAGAGAGACAGCTCTGCTGGGATTTAGTGTTTATATTAATACTAATAAGTTATTTGGAGCTTGTCATGTTTTTCTATCTTCTAGTTATCCTAAAGGCATCTGTTTTATGTGGTTTATTTGTTCCTCGTGTTGATCTGTATACTTTTTGGAGGATATGTGGACTGATCAGGATTCATGCAGCTGCCATTTTTCTTGGGCTACCTGGAATTCTGAATATCATCTTTTACCTCCTTGAATATATTTGGCATTGTTATTTTAAATCCCATATCTGATACCTCAACTATCTGAATCTCCTGTGGGCCTGTTTCTATTGTCTATTGCCTCTCTTATTTTTGGTCAGATAGTCTTGACTCCTTGCATCCTGGCACTATTTTTTTTTTTAAGTACTAGACAGGGCATATAAAAATTATAGATAAAATTTGAGGCCTGGATGTTAGTATCTTTCTCCAGAAAGGATTTACTTTTGTTTCTGGTAGGCAGCCACAGACACTCTCAATCCCAGACCATCTTAATCCAATAAGGGATTAAGAGAATTTGAAATGGCTTCATCTCATATACTGACTGATTATTTCTGGTTCATGCTTACTCCTACGAGGTAGCCTGAGCCAGAACCTTGGAGTTTAGCAGCATCTTCTTCTAGTAGAATCTTGAACTCCCATTTTCATTCCTTTAAGTCACTGAGTCTACTGAACTTTAGCTTCTTAGTCTCTACACTTTCAGAATCAGCAAACACTTTGAGTTTAAACTGACCCTACACTCACCCCTCTGGGCCTTTTTCCACTCCCAGATCTTGGTCCTGCAATTTCTCACTCTCTTGCTAGTTTTCTGATGCCTTCAAATATATTTTTTTCTATTTTGTTCTGTTATTGTAAATTGTAACCCTCAGTAGGAAGGATTGGGTCAATTGACCTACTCTGCTATTGCCAAAATACTTTCCATGGCATTTTCCCTGTTTTGTAAAGAATGAAAGTAAGACAAACTTCCAGTTACAAGATAAGTAATATGAGGGATATAAATATAGCATGCTAACTATAGTTAACATTACTGTATGATATATATGAAAGTTATTAGAGTAAATCTTGAGTTCTTATCACAAGGAAAAATCCCCCCTCCTTTTTAATTGTATCTATATGAGATGATGAACAGTAACTAACTTACTATGATACTCATCTCACAATATCTGTAAGTCAAACCATTATGCTATCCATCTTAAACCTATATAGTGATATATGTCAATTATATCTTAATAAAACTGAAAAATAATATTAACAATAAAAAGAAATCACAGTAAGACCATTTTTGTGGATTTATCTCTCCTGTCTGCTCATCCTTCTCTTGTAAGTGTACACAGAACATAAAATACTCGAGAGACTGTTTTCAGTGGCATCTGAACATTACCCTTATCCTTCCTCAGTCACTGTGAACATAGATCTCTCTTAAAGTATCAAGAGAAAACATACTGATCGTGTGTTTTCCTAGGGCTGTTATAACAAATTACCACAAACCCAATGGCTTAAAACAACAAAAATTTGTTCTCTTATTAGTTTTGCAGGATATAGATCCAAAATCAAGGTGCCAATAGAGCCATGCTCTCTCAGAGGCTCTAGGAGAGAATCCACCTTTGTCTCCTCCAGCTTCTGATGGCTCCTGGCATAGCCTGGCTTGTGGCAGCCTTAGTCCAATCTCTGCCTTCTTCCCCACAAGACCTTCTCTACCCTGTGTCTCTATGACTGTATCTCAAAGTATCCCTTTCCTTTCTCTTTAAGGACACTGCTCACTGGATTCAGAATCCATCCTAAATTCAGGATGATCTCATATCAAGATCCATAACATTTGCAAAGACCTTGTTTCCAAATAAGGTCACATTCACAGGCACTGTATATATCAAAGATATATACATATATCTTTTGGGGGGACACAATTCACCCCACTACACTAATCACTCACTATATGCCAGCAACTGTGCTGAACCATTTACAAGGATTGCTCTAGTTAGCACTCACAACAGGACTATGAATAGATACTATTAATTTACCCATTTACAAATGAGGAAATTGAAGTCAAACTAGAGGCTAAGTAACTTGTCCCAGATTTCACATTCGGTAGTTTAACGATTTGGAACCCAGACCCAGGCAGGCAGACTCCAGAGCCATCACCCTCAATCATGACAGTGTACCACATCCTTTAAGCATCAGACTTGATGGAACTGCTACACCAGAGGACAGCCAAGTGTCCTTTTGGAAACCATGGAAAAGAGCATGTAAAACAGGTAAGGAAGGAACTGGAGAACCTCTTCCCTCCCTACTCTGCCTCTACTTCTTCCATTATCTCTCCAGACATGTTATGCCTGCCATTGGCCTCCAGGTTCCAAGCAAGGTGTGCTGTCAACTTTGGAGGCCCACGCAGATTTCAGGTAGGCTTATTTTTATCGTGAAGAACAGAGGCCTACACTGATATTGATCTGTTAAAGGGCCCTAGCTCTTAGAGTATGGTTGGCACATAAGGGAAAACCATGATCACATGGGAACTTAACAGCAAATAGTGTGGTGCAGCTGGGTATATCACAGGGATTAGAAGTGGGAGCCATCAGGTTCTGAGACAGCTGGGGAACTGGTTGTTTCTAGCCCTCCCTGGTGAGCTACTTAGCCTCTGTCTCTTCTCCTTGTTCCATTTATTACTAACCACCGTCCCCGCTCCCTTGTGGTTTTACCTCCCTCTTTGGCTTGCACATTGCTTTAGCTGGTCATGGCCTCACGGCCCTGACTGGAACCTGAGCCTGGCAGCAAAAAGGGCAGCTACACAATGGCACAGGTGACAACACATCAGTGGTACCTGATGCTGGCCTGCACCACTTCTGCAGAAAGGACCTAAGTTGCTGCATGTATCAGTTAGGGTCCCAGAAGGTGACAGATGGCTGCTCAAAAGGGACACTAAAGAGAGTTTAAAACATAGATTGTTTACAGAGGGGTGAGTTAGGGTCAAGGGAACTGAAAAGCATGGAGAAGCATCAAGAGATATAAAGGGAGCTCATTAAACCCCTAAGCTGTTAGAGCAATCCAGTGAGAGCTATAACCACATGAGAGGGTCTGCTTGATGGGAACTGAGCAGTCAGGCTGGACCAGGAGCAGAGAACAAATACTTCCACTCTTTTCCTCTCCCATCGTCTGATCTGCTGCTGCTGCCTCCCACTGGCTGATCTAATCAGAAGCCAGAGGCCAAAAACATCCAGCCGCTGCACTCCATAGAAGTCAGTCTTTGGGGGAACAGAATGGGAGGGAAGCGTAGGGGAAACAAAATTCCCAGCCTCTACCCACCTCTGGTGTACTCCTATTTCCAGTAGTTCTAGAAATAACTGGATTTGGTGAAGCTCTTCGCAGGGAAGGCAGCCACAGAAAGTTTCCAGAACCCAGGGTCCTGAGAGCAAAGGCAGGAAGGTCCAAGAGAAAAGGGGGGTGGGGGTGGGGGGAAGGACAACACAAGGGGAGAAAAGGCCGGGCTGGGCGGTAACCGAGGAACAAAGTGGAGAAAGCTCCCTGCTGTCAAACTATCACATGCTAATCTCTGAGCCTTTGTTTAAAAATGGCCTCGCTGAGTTGTTTACCCACCTTGAGCACTTTCAACAGCCCCACATCTGTCGTTATTTTGGATGAGCTCTTGGAGCCTTCCACGTTGCTCCGGGGCCCATTCTCTTTTATATTAAAGCACTTTTTAATTGCCACATTTTCCGAGGCAGAGAAAGCCTAATCGGAATGCAGCTTTAAAACTAACAGCAATCAGCAGAGATCCATCAATTAGCATTCGGCATTAAGCAACGCGGAATATTTTCCAAGGCTCCAAGGGCCTCTCTACACCTGAACATTCTACAGGGTTCATTCTCTCCTGTTTGAATAATATTCAGGCTCTTGACTGACAGACCATTTCTCCCAGCTGCCAAAAGAATAACCCATTTTCTACTGTAGCTCTTTTCTAACTCAAAGAGTACAGCTCCAACAAAGCTCTTTACTCTGATACACACACTTTTTTAAAGGAAAAGAACCATCTGCTTCAATCCACTAATTACAATGTATTATAAGAATACTGCCCAGGAAGGTCATTGGGCATCCTGGACTAAGATTTTCTTCAAAGTGAAGTAAGAGAATTGACTCCTGGTCATCTCTGGTATAAATTCATGAGACTACTTACAAAGTCCAGAGAATTCCTGGCAGGAAAGTTACTTCATAATGATCTATTTCACCTACAGCCATTGGGCTGTCACTTCTGGCAGCTCAGAAAGTTGGCATATAGGGTTTGAATTTGGTGACATCTAACAATATTAGAATGACAGCACACAGACATTTCTGATGCATTTCATTTTTGCAGAATTTTTTCCAGTTTCATTCCTGTTTATGATGATAAAAGCAATATGCAGTTATTGCACAACACTAAAAACAAGAAAAGTATTGTACAGTAAAGAGTTGACTCAGCAGGCTTGGGCTGCTCAAACCTGCACCGTCAAGGTCTTCAGGACCTGCTCTTGGCCTAGTCCTTCCAGATCTCTGAGCATTTGGAGCATTCTACCTGATGAAAGTGTCTTTGTATGCCTGAAGACTTGGGCCACACCAGACAGTTATGCTAACATTGTGATTTGCGGTGAACAACTGTCTTTGTGTTTTGGTTCAAAACAATTTTTTTGAAGTTTTATTTATTTATTTTGAGAGAGAGAGAGCATGTGCGAGCAGGGGAGGGGCAGAGAGAAATGGAGAGAGACAGAGTCCCAAGCAGGCTCTCAGCGCAGAGCTCCATGCAGGGCTCCAACCCACGGACCTGTAAGATCATGACCTGAGCTCAAATTAAGAGAAAGATGCTTAGTTGACTGAGCCACCCAAGTGCCCCCGAACAACTATTTTCGTATGCTTGAGGCTTTGGCCGTGCTGTATATCCGTTTGACCTCTGGGATGTGGAGTGTGCCTGCCTACATGACTGATCCCTGGATACCAAGGCTTAGTGAGCATCCCCAGTTATGAACCTCCCCGGCCAGCAACACTTCACACATGTTGTCACACACTGTTGCCGGGCAGACTGAGCACTGTCTGTGTGACTCCACAGAGTGAGGACAACTGGAAGCTTGTCCTGGTTTTTCCTGGACTCTGTCCTATGTACCTTTTCCCGTTGCTGATTTTAATATGAGCTTAGAATCTTTTCTGAGTCCTGTGAGTCCTACTAGTGAATCATCGAACATAATGGATGGTCTTGGGATCCTCAATGCAAATCTAAAAATTAAAATAAAAATTGTTGTCCTACTTCTAAAGATAATGTTTCCCTTAAAAATATATGTATATCTCTCCTGGGTGGCTCAGTCAGTTAAGTGTCAGACTTTGGTCAGGTCATGATCTCACAGTTTGTGGGTTTGAGCCCTACATTGGGCTCCCCACTGATAGTGGGATGCCTGTTTGGGATTCTCTCTCTGCCCCTCCCCTGCTTTCTCTCTCTCTCAAAATAAATAATAAACAAACTTTAAAACAAATAAATCATTTTTAAATTGATAAAAAAAATTTTAAATAAAAATATATGTATATCTGTATATATATATATATATATATATATATATATATATATATATACCTACATATATATGTATATATACACACACATACTTAGAGATTTTGTTCTATACACTCCAACATTTTTTGTTAATGGGAAATGGATCATATTATATACTGTTTAGTAACCTTTTCCAGTTAATATAAAATGAACACATTTTCCTATGCCCTTAAATATACATATGTTACTTGTATAGCATTCTGTCGTATCAAACTTATGGGTGCATTTGTTTAATCAATCATCTATGATAGACATTTGGATTGTCTCTTTCTCTCTCTCTTTCCTACTCTCTCTCTCTCAGTATTATAAACAATGCTGCAATAAACATCCTTGTAGATAACCTCTATGTAAACTTGTCTCATTACTTGTGATACTGGGACCTATGATACAAAGATTTAAGAATTATGACAATGTCTCATTACTTGTGATACTGGGACCTATGATACAAAGATTTAAGAATTATGACAATCACTTGATTAATGATTTTAGGTTTCAGACCTCTACCTAGAAGATTCTTGATATTAAAATGATTGTAATTAGACTAGAGTCTAGAGAAATTCTCATCCAATAAACTCCTAAAAACCTATTATCTGCAGTTAATCTGGAGTTAATTTTCAATTATACTCACATCATGGGCTTTTAGGTCCTGAAATATGTATTTTTCATTGGTCCTAAGCACTTAGCCTACTGTTTTCCGATGATACTTATTATAATTCATTACATAGATACATACACATACACATCTGGCCTAAAACCAAGCAGCTACATGATCAAAAATATTTGCCAGTAATTTCATTACCTGAAAGAACAAACCTTAACAATCTTTTGTAAAAACAACATAGCCCAGCACCTATACAATTTATCACTTACAATATCCAGCATTCAGGAAAAAAATTACTAGAAAATGTGATCCATGATCAAGAGATAATACAAAATTAAGCAGATGCATAGATGACTCAGATATTGGTATTATCAGACAAGGATTTGTAAAATATCCACTATAAATATGTTTTAAAATTAGAGGAAAAGTTGTGAGATAAGTGAATAAATGGGAATTTCCACAAGAGAAAGAGAAACTCTTAAAAAGAACCATATGGTTCTTTATAAAACTGAAAATCCAATATCTGAATAAGTTATTCATTGGAGGGCTTAACTGAAGATTTGACACAGAAGAAACGATCAGTGAAATTAAAGCTAGGTCAACAGAAAGTATCCAAAATGAACCACTTAAGATGGGGATCATTTCATAATGTATAAAAATATTGGATCACTATGATGCACACCTGAAACTAACAGGATATTGTATGTCAACTATAATCAAAATTTTTGAATGAACCATATAGAGAAAATAATTACAATAATAAGCAAGAGCATCTGAGACTTGTGGGACATTAACAGCCTAACATATATGTATGGAGTCCCAGAAGAAGATGAATAGAATGGGGAAGAAGCATTTTTAGGGATAATGAATGAAACTGTTCAAAGACTGATGAAATACATTAATCTACAGATCCAAGAATCAAGGTTAACCCCAGCAAGATGAATACAAAGAAAACTATACCTAGGCACATGATAGTAAATTCAGAAAATTAAAGGGAAAGAGAAAAATCTTAAAAGCAGCCAATATGGGGAGGGGGATACATTGCATTCAGAGGAACAACAATATCCATAATGTCTGACTTCTCACCAGAAACTATGGAAATCTGACAGTAGAATGACATTTTCAAAGCATTATAAGAAAATATTAGTTGGGGGCACGTGGGTGGCTCAGTCAGTTGAGTGTCTGACTTCAGCTCAGGTCATGATCTCAAGGTTTGTGGGTTCGAGTCCCACATGGGGCTCTCTGCTGTCAGCCTGGAGCCTGCTTCGTATCCTCTGTCCCACCCTCTCTCTGCACCTCCCCTGCTCACCCTCTCTCTTAAACATAAACAATAAACGTTAAAAAAAAAAAAGAAAGAAAAGATTAGTTGACTTAGAATTCTATACCCAGTAAAGGTATCCTTCAAAAATGAAGACAAAGTATAGGCATTTTGATACAAAAATAGAATTTATTACTAATTGAAATACACTGCAAAAAAAAAAAATCCTAAAGCAAAATAATCTTAGATAACAACCTAGACTGGGGCAGCTGGGTGGCTCAGTCGGTTGAGTAGCTGACTGTGGCTCAGGTCATGATCTCACAGTTTGTGGGTGTGAGCCCCACACTGAGCTCACTGCTGTCAGTGAGGAGCCCACTTTGAATCCTCTGTTCCCCTCTTTCTCTGCCCCTCCCCCACTCACACTCTCTCTCAAAAATAAATTAAAAATTAAAAATAAATTAACAACAAAAAAAGACCTAGATCTGTAGGAAGAAGTAAAGAGTCCTTGCTTTGGTAAAGATGTGGGTAAACACAAAAGACTATTTTTTTAATGTTTATTTTTGAGAAAAAGCACGAGTTGGGGAGGTGCAGAGAAAGAGGGGGACAGAGGATGAAAGCAGGCCCTGTGCTGGCAGCAGCAAGCCTGATGTGAGGATTGAACTCACGGAACTGTGAGATCATGACCTGAGCCAACATTGAGGCTCAACTGACTGAGCCACCCAGGTGCCCTAAAAGACTATTTAAAACTTTCTCTTTTAAAAGACAATCGAAAGCAAGCTTATACGCTTTTTTTATTATAAAATTTTTGTAATGTTTATTTTTGAGAGAGAGAGACAGAGCCCAAAGCAGGCTCCAGGCTCTGAGCTGTCAGCACAAAGCCTGATGCAGGGTTTGAACCCATGAACCGTGAGATCATGACCTGAGCAGAAGTCAGATGCTTAACTGACTGAGCCACCCAGGCACCCCAAAAGCAAGCTTATTCTAAAACGCACATGGAGGGGCATCTGGGTGGTTCAGTCAGCTAAGCATTTGGCTCTTGATTTTGGCTCAGGTCATAATCTCACAGTTTGTGAGTTCAAGTCCCACACTGGGCTCTGTGCTGACAGCACGGAGCCTGCTTGGGATTCAGTCTCTCTCTCTCTCTCTCTCTCTCTCTCTCTCTCTCTCTCTGCCCCTCCTTCATGTGAGCTCTCTCTAAAAAATAATAATAATAATAATAAGTAAAATGCATGTGGAAAGGCAAAGGACCTAGAATGGCCAGAAGAGCTTTGAAAAGCATAAAGTGGGAAAATTTTTAGACTTACTACACATCTACAGAATTAAAGACAGGATGATATCAGTGGAAGATAAACACAGAGATCAACAAAGCAGAATGGAGAATCCACACAAATATGCCAAACCAATTTCTGACAAAGGTACAAAAGCCATTCAAAGGAGGAATAGTCTAGTCAGAAAACAGTGCTGAAGCGATTGGCAGAAACCAAACCAAAGAAAAACAAAGAGCCTCTATCTAAACCTCACACCTTATATAAAAAATTACTCACAATGAGCCACAGACTTAAATTTAAAACTGCAAGACTTTTAGAAGAAAACATAGAAGAACGTCTTTGGAACCTAGGGGCAAGCTCAACATCATTAATTCGTTGTTAGCATGACACCAAAAGTAGGATCCCTAAAAGAATATATTGCTAAATTAAATTCGTTCATATTACTAAATTAAATTAATTCATCAAAATTAAAACCCTTTTTTGCTCTATGAAAGGCCATCAGAGAATAAAAAGACAAGCCACAGACTGGGAAAAAATGTTTGCAAACTATACATATCACAAAGGACTTGTATCTCAAATACATAAATAACTCACAAACCCAAAGTAAAAAAAAAAGCAAGTAATCCAATCAGAAAATGAATAAAAGACATTAACAGACATTTCACCAAAGAGATATGCGGATGGCAAATAAACATAAGACAAGTTGCCAATATCACTAGCCATTAGAGAGATGCAAATTAAGAACAATGAAACGTTACAAATCACTGGAAAGAGTAAAGTAAAGATGATAATAATGTGGATGAGACTGTGGAGAAGCTGGGTCTCTCATACATTGCCAATGGGAATGTAAAGCGGGACGATCAAGCTGGAAAATAGTTTGGCAGTTTCCTATAAAACTAAATACATACTTACCATTTGGCCCAGCACTTACATGCTTGGGCATTTAACCCAGAGAAACTGCAACTTATGCTTACACAAAAACCTGTACATGAACCTTCACCACAGCTTTAGTCACAATAGCTAAAATATGGAAACAGCCCAAATGTCCTTCAATGGGTGAATGGATAAACAGACTAAGATATAACGGAATACTACTCAGCAGTAAAAAGGAGCAAACCATCGATACATGATACACATTGCATGGATCTCAGAGGCATTATCCTGAGTGAAAAAAGCCAGTCTAAAAGATTATATATTATGTAACTCCACATGTAAAACATTCTGAAAATGGCAGAATTCTAGAGATCAAGGACAAATTAATGGCTGCCAAGGGATAAGAATCTGCGTGTGGGGTTGGAGGGGGTGACTATGATGGAGTGAGTAGCACAAGAGAACTTCTCAGTAGCAACGGACAGGTATGTATTTTGCTTGTGGTATAGTTATATAAATCTGTATTGCATGGAACTATACGTACACACTTACCTGTGAAAACTGGTGAAATAGGCATAAGGCGTAGTTAACAGCATGGCACCAATGTCAATTTCCTGGCTTCGCTATTGTATTCCAGGTATGTAAAATGTTACCACTGGGGGAAGATGGGTGAAAGATACACGTGATTCTCTGTGCCAATCTGGCAACTTCCTGTGAGTCTATAACTATTTCAAAAGCAAAAGATTTTGAAAAACTGTTGACTGTTTAATGCAAAAGCAGTAACAATGTGTGGAGGGCTTTATGACAAATATAATAGTAAAATACACAACAAAAATAGCACAAAGCAAGAAATGGAGTTAAATACTGTTGTAAGATTCTTATAATTTTTTTGTAGTGGTATAATATTAATTCATGGTTGAGTGTGATAATTTAAGGATGCATATCTTAAGCAGCCACCAAGTTATCTTACCTATCTATCTATCCATGTAGCTAAAAAGCAAATAGAAGAGATAAGATAGCATACTAAAAAGTATTTGCTTACTCTAAAAGAAAGCATGAAACAAGGAACAAAGAACAGATGGGACAAATATCAAATGAGAAAACAATGGCAGATTTAACCCAACTGTATCAGTAATTATGGTAAATGGAAATGGACTAGACACTCTAATAAAAGATATGGATTATCATTTGGATTTTTAAAATACAACTATATATTATTTATAAGAGGTACACATGAATATAAGGACAAAGGTTGGAAATAAAAGAGTCAAAAGTTATATGTTACGTAAATACAAATCATAACAACTGGTGTGGCTTTGTTAATAACAGAGAAAGTACATTCAAGACAAGAATTGTTACTAGTAAAAGAGTAATGTTTCATAATGATACAAGGTTTAATTCAATGGGACATGACAATCCTAAATATATGCACCCCATAACATGCCTTCATGTTACAAATACATGAAGCAAAAATTGATAGAACCAAACAAATCCTTCATGTTAGTCGGATGTTTTAACCCTCTTCTCTCAATAATTTGTAGAGTAAGTCGACAGAAATATTAGTAAATATATAGAAAATTTGAGGGGCGCCTGGGTGGCTCAGTTGGTTAAGCATCCGACTTGGGCTCAGGTTGTGGTCTCATGGTTCATGAGTTCGAGCCACACAGCAGGCTCTGTGCTGACAGCTCACAGCCTGGAGCCTGCTTCAGATTCTGGGTCTCCCTCTCTCTGCCCCTCCCCCCCCCTCAAAATAAATAAACATGAAAAAAAAATAATAGGAAAAAAAAGAAAATTTAACACTGCTATCTACCAACTTTACCTAGTTGACATTTATAGAACTTCCCATCCAACAAAAGTAGAATGCACATTCTTTTCAATGTGCACCTGGAATAGTCACTGATATCAACCATATATTGAAGCCATTAAACAAGTCAATAAATCTCAAGAATTGCAATCATACAGAATATGTTCTCTGACCATAATGGAATTAAACTAGAAATTGATTTTTAAAAAAAAAACAAAATATCTCTGTCCCAAAAATAAATAAAAAACGTTGAAAAAAAAAAAATTAAAAAAAAAAAAAACAAAAAAAAAAAACAAAATAAGTCTTCACCTATATATCAGGAGTCTCCTTGACTCAAATGATATAGCTAAGATAGTCTCAACCCCTCATACTTTATGGAAATCTGATAGCCCCTCCTGTATTATCAGGGTTCTCCAGAGAAACAGAACCCACAGGATATGTAAATGTATGGATATGGATATTTAGAGAGAGAGAGAGAGAGAGAGGAAAAAAAGAGAGAGAAACTGAAAGACTGGTCTTAATGAACTGGTTTATGAGATTATAGAGGCTCGATAAATGCAAGCTCTACAGGGCAAGCCAGCAAACTAGAGACTAGGAAAGAGGTGCAGTTCCAGACCAAAGGCAGTCAGCTGGCAGAACTCTTTACTCAGAGGAGGTCAGTCTTTGCTCTCTTAAGGCCTTCAAGTAACACGTGAGTCCCTCTCACACTGTGGACAGTAATCCACTTTACTCAAATTCTACCCATTTGAACGTTAATATTGAAAGGGCGGGCCTACGCTGGCCGACTCCATCTTGTTCTGTGTTCTCCACCTTGAGTGACTATGTCCCCGACATGACCCCTTTTCCGGGAAAATCACAGAAACCTCAGACCGCGCCTCCTCCCCTTGAGTAACCTCCCGCTCACCCGTTCAAACTTCCTGATCAAAACACACCCAGCGACCTGCGTAACAGGACTCCGACCCTTCCCCAGCCAATCGGCTGAGGCCACAGCCATTACCTCACCAACTGCCCCTAGACCCTTATAAAACCTTTGTGCTTTTGAAACTCGCTCTCTCTCCCTGGTATCTCACCGCTGCGTCGGTGCAGGTAGGGGATTGAGCTCGAGCTAGCTCGAATAAAGGTTCTTTTGCTTTTGCATCGGACTCGGCTCCCTAGTGGTCTTTGGGGATCACGAATTCTGGGCATAACAAATATCATCCAAAATAATACTTTCACAGAAACATCCAGAATAATGTTTGACCAAATATTGACACAGAAAATCAACCATTACCTCTCCCTACCATGATTTCTTAACTTTCTTGAAGGTTGATCATTCCTATGGTTTCCAAGTGAGTATTTCTCCTAAATTAGTCAGTTTATGAATCATCAGGCCTCCGCACATGTGCTGTGAATGTGAAACTCAGCCTCCTCCATCAAGTTCCCCCAAAACCAACAAGCCAATAGAAGCCCATTCACATGGGGACTTTGTGGGTGTAACATTAGTGAATACAGGATAGGTTCTTTCTCAGCAACACAAACAACTTCAAATTGCACAGTAAAACCCCAAGATTCTGACTTTCTCTCTTCTCTCACCTTCCTTTTCTTTTCTTTTTTTTTTTTTATTTGCTAGAGAGAGAGAGAGAGAGAGCACGTGAGGGGCAGAGGGAGAGAGACTCCTAAGCAGTCTCCATGCTAAGCGTGTAGCCAGACACAGGCCTCCATCCCAGGCTCTGTGATAATGACCTGAGCCAAAACCAAGAGCCAGACGACTGAGCCACCCAGGTGCCCCTCTCCCTCTTCCTTTTCTGTTCTCTTCTACCCCCCAATTATTTTTCATTTCTTATTTATTATTTTGAGGAGAGAGAGAGGGAGGAAGGGGAGGGGCAGAGAGAGGGAGAGAGAGAAAATCCCAAACAGGCTTGCAGAGCCCAATGTGGGGCTTGAACTCATGAACCTCGAGATAATGACCTGAGTCAAAACCAAGATTCCGACTTTTAACCAACTGAGCCACGCAGGTGCCCCTTTCATTTCTAATGTAAAGCAATCTTGTTTTTACTGATTCCTTGAGGTCTGCCAAACCACATTTCCGAGGTCTTCCCGTCCCCAGGTATTTTCCTAAATAAAGACAAGTGCCTAAGAATTCCACCAGCAGCTGTAGGCCATTTCTTCATCTCAACCCCTTAACAATCTGGTTGCCCCAGCAGTGCTGGTTTAAGTACAGTCTCTCATTTTATTCTACTCCCCTCCAAACCTTTCAAAGAAGGAAACAGTTTAGCCTATTACATTTAAAAACTAGTAGGTTTCTTCTAAAAGAGGGGGCCCTGTGAACACCTTGAGGCCGGTGGGAAGTGAGGGAATAAACATGCTTTCTACTTAGGACTCAGGGCAGGTGTGAAGGAGGCACGCGGATAGCCGCAGGGCCACGGGTGGAGCCTGCTCTGGCTGGAGGAATCCTGTTGTGCGGAAATACAACCCGCAGACTCCAGCTGTGAAGGCAGGGGTCACTCGCTGGGCCTTGTGTCCCCAGCCCCCCACCCAGGGTGGAGCCCGACCTAATTGTGAAGGGAGCTTGCCCTTGACACCCGTAGGGCGCTGTGTTGGAGCTTCTTCCCTATTGAAATTCACAATCTGGTTTCACTTCTTGTCTCAAGTCTTTGTTACGCTGGAAGACACCATAATCAAATAAAGGCCAGGTGATGCCCATAGTGGCATCATTCAATCTAGGACCTTGCAGAAAATACTCATTCTTAAAAAAAAAATTTTAATGTTTATTTATTTTTGAGAGGGGTGGGGCAGAGAGAGAGGGAGATACAGAATCAGAAGCAGGCTCCAGGCTCTGAGCTGTGAGCACAGAACCCAGATGCGGGGCTCGAACCCACCAATGGTGAGATCATGACCTGAGCCAAAGTCCGTATGCTTAACCAACTAAGCCACCCAGGTGCCCGGAAAATAACTCCCCTTTTAATAGACAACTAAAAATGCCAGTGCTTTTTGGCACAAGCTACTGAAGCGCACTAGGGGTGAAGCGAAGCCCTGCACGGAGAATGATGGCGCACCAAGAAGGGGTGAGTTGGCGGGCTGCCCTACAGGCCACCCCGCCCCGCAGCACACCTACCTTCGCCCCAGCTGGGCCTTCTGCTGTCCGCCTCGAGTCCGGGGGGGGGAGGGGACGGCGTTGCGGGCTCCGCTGCGGACCTGCGTCCCTCCGGCTGCAACACAAGACACGAGGGGTCGGAGCAGCGCCCGGGTCCCGTGTTGTAGCCCGAGGTCTCACACCGTGTTGTGGCGAGCCCGGCCGGTGGGCACCTGCCCCGCTTCCTCTTCCAGGTGGGCCACCTGGCTTCCGCTTGGCGAATCCGACTTGCTGTGCACCGGGACGGGCAAGCTGGAAAACAGAGGGTGGCATGGGGACTAGGTGCCGCGGCTGGGGCTGGACCCTTGGCAGTGGGGGTACGCCAACGGCCTCGGCGAGGGGCGGCCTGGAGCCTCCAGCACGGAGCCCCGCGCGGGGCAGCGTGAGCGCCACGCTCTCCACGTGAGCCCCCGGGCCTGACGCAAATGCTCAGAGAGCGTATTTGCACCCAGGTACTTAGCTGCCCACACGTCTTTTCCTTCAAGAAATGAATTATGGCTGTTTACAAGCCACTAATTACAGTTTATTACCACAATACTTCCTAGGAAATGGGTTCTTCCTCTAATACTATGATGAGAATTTTATAAATGCCCGACTAGTACAATGAATTGCCCTGAATTATAATAAATATCTGCCCTTTGGGAGTAAGGCGGTAAACACGGGGTTATTGCTCTCCATTTCCAATGGTCCTGGGGAGGATTTATTACTTACTTATGACTTATTTTTATTCAAAAACCCCTACATATCATTTTTATGTGGATTCTTTTTTTCGTGAACCATTTCTGTTTTTCCTTACAAAATAAAAGGAGGTGGGTCCAGAATCAAAAGAATGCTCCACGTCAGTTCCTCCAAAGGTGACCTATTGAAATGTCTCCTCCAGACTCCCCTTCGGCTAAACTCTGTTGAAGTCACCGGCTTTGGGACTGATGGAGTCATCGGAAGCAATGCTCACCCTACTGCTGTCTCCCATCTTTCAAAAAGGACTTAGAGCACAGATTAGACAGTAAATAAAGTATAGAAATATCACATGATTTTCCGCCAATAAGAGAAGCCACGAATCCCCGAGGCTCACAGAGTAAACTTGTGCCCACATTTATACAGACTGAGCAGATTAAAAATGAACAACTTTGAAGGAAAATAATCCCTTCTCCTGCCTAAACGGTATAAAAGGGTTCTTCCCAGGGCACCTGAATTCTCACCATTGGATCTAAGTGTGTGCAGTGTCTTGGAGGTACACGTTCCCCAAGTAAGTTATTTTTCCCCCAAATTCCTTGCACAAACCAGGCAATTCTCACCCAAGACCACATGAGGTTCTGGGGAAGCAGCACAGGACACACGGCCGTTCAGGTACCGCTGGCTGCCATCCCGTTTCCTTTCCCTGCTGCTTCCTCCCCAGCAGAACCACTGATGGGTTCACAGGGGCCATGTCCCAGCGTTCCTTACAGCTGATGGCCTGATGGCCTGTGAATTAGTTCTAATCATGAAGGATGTAAGCTGTTCTTTTTCTGCTGTCATGAGGGCACACAAGAGGAGGCATCTGCTTTTTGGCCTTCAGCTTTCATCATCTTCTTGCCAGAAAGGTGGCTGTGCCGCCTGGCAGTCACCTTGTGGGCGTGAGGAAGAAAGAGCCCATGTCCTCAACGGGCCACACACCAGCCCTATCCTCTACCTCCAGGCTTCTTGTTACATCCATGCATTCATTCAAGGAATATAGTTGGAATATATTGGATAGTTGGAATTCTAGAGAGTTGGAATTCTAGATAGATCTGACAGTTGGAATTCTAGACACTGAGGACACAGCAGGTACAAAGCAAAGACCCCATCCTTATAAAGGTCACGTTCTAGGGGGAGACAAATAATGTACAAATAAAGAAGCAAATACACGATGGAAGGGGAGCAGTGCCTGGGAGAAAAATAAAGCAGGACAAGGGGACTAGGAGGGCAGGGCAGGAGATGTGCTGCAGTAAACATCACAAAAAGGTGACCTGAGAAGGTATGAAGGAAGACAGTGCACGGGCCACGTGACATGGGCCACAAGGAGGGAGAGAGGGAGGCAGAAAGAGCAGACGGCATCAACATTGCAGGCTTGAGGGAAAATATCAGCGGATGGCAGTAGAGAGAGAAAAGGGTTAGTGTCTTGTTCTGTCCCTTGTGTGTTCAATAGAATTGCATTCCACTTCAAGGAACAGAAAACTGACCCCCATGGCTTAAACAGGCATGGGGCCCCTGTCCTCATGCCCATGCCTGCCATGGGAGTCTCACTCCCTCTGCTCGCCTCCACCAAGAAGCTCCCACTCCCCGGATCCTGCCCTCCACAAGCTCCTGGAGCTTCTATGTCTGTCTCTTCTGGGCATCCCCCACTTTTTAAGACTTGGTTGTGTTCTCAGGGTCCAGGACAGGACCTCTGAGAAAGGAGAACCTGTCACAGAGCCACCAGGTGGTGTCCTGCTGCTGGCTGTTGGGAGAAGCTCCCCGCTCACCAGGACCTCTGCTTAGAAAGTCCTTAGACACCAGATGGTATTCGCGTCCCCAGGCAGCCACGCTCAGGGGGCTGGCTCATTCTGACTAAACTCAGAAGAAACTGAAATTCAGTACACGATGACCTTGCCTTTGAAAAGCAGCATAAGTGGGTTTGCGTGATTGAGTTCCATTTTAGGAAAATGAAGTTATCCCCGTGTTTATCAGCACTTCTGACTGTGAACATATGTGGCACCCTGTGGTGTATTTTGAGAAACTAAGGGACACAGAGGGAGCCAGGACACTGAGGAGAAAGCCCCATGGTGATGCAAAAGCAGAGACACTCAAACCCCAGCCCTGGCCAGGCAGCAAGAGAGGGTGAGGCCGTGATGAGCAGATCCCACAAACAGATCCATGATGAGCAAACACACGCCCTGCCCATTTGCCCGACGCTAGGAGAGCTGGTCTCTAGGAACCAGCAACCGAAGTGTGGGCCAGCAAGGGCCAAGCCTCAGACCACTGGAGTCCTTTTGCACCTGCCCCATGGCACATCTCCTGGGTGCTGTGGGTGGGGTCTTCTACCCTAGTCGGAGGCCCGGCCCACATGGGGGCTCAGCTGGAACAGCAGAGGGGCAGGGGCAGTGGTGGGTGCTCTGCCCTACCCTGAGCCGAGGGGAGCAGCCAGAAAACCCTGGCCCCAGCCAAGCCGGAAGGTGAGCCCAAGGCCGGTGGGAAGCAGAGGAGGCCTGAACAGTGGAAGGTGACATTGTTGCAGGAAGGTGAGAACAACACAAGTCTCCTGCCCCAACTGGCTGTCTGGGCCCTTCCCCATCCCCCAACCCCTCATGGTCCTGGAGGGAACCAGTGGTACCCTACATGCCCACGCTTAGCCAGAGCTGCCTGGCTTGTGTGTGCCAGTGAGAGGGCAGTGTGAAGACAGAATAGGAATCAAAAAGAAAAGCTTAGAGCAGAAACCCCAGCTCCCAGAACCGCACCTGCCACATGGTGGAACAAGGAAACCAGCACAGGGAGGGCAGCAGGTTGAGGACAGAGGAGAAAAGATGCTTTGGGTGAGTCAAAGAGCATCTGCAGCAAGTGCAGACCATGTGGTGGAGGGTCGGGGCCTCCCCAAGAACAGTGATGGGGGGAGACGTGGGGGAAACAAGAGGCGGATTTTCTTCCTCAAAGGCCAGTGGCCTTGGTGAAGCACAGTTGGATTTCAGGGCAGGACTGGACTGCACAGAGTGTCCTGGCAGCTTCCCCATTCGGCAGGGCTGCGATGGTGCAAGCTGGACAGACTGAGGCCTGCAGGTGGAGGGCTGGGAGCAGAACCCCACCCTGGGCCGTGCATCTGGGGTGCAGGCCCCTGGGTGTCCTGCTATAGGGGACCCTGCCCGGAGTTTGGAAGGGAAAAGGCTGCGGCAGAGACCACAGCCTGTGAAGGACCCTGGCATGTGAATGTCAGCAAAGGCCTGGCTTCCCTGGTTGACAGGCCCCCTGACCCTCACGGGGCGGCCCACAGAGGGCCCTGAGCCAGGCATGCTGACCGGCCTGGCCTGGCGAACTCGGCAGCCCCGGTCACCTCCATCTCCGCCACGCCTGGCCCAGGGCCCAAACCTGGAGGGAGGTGGTGAGGGCAAGGCATGGAGGGAAAGGCGGGGCCAAAGCCGCCCCTCATTCACTGGGAGCTCTAGAACATCTCGAAGACTGGCAAATAAGTGAGAGACTGCAGAGCTACTTCTAAATGACAAAGTAGGAGATGTTTAAAAATGGCCATCACTAAGCAGGGAGGTGGGCTGGAGCAGGGGCACCCACGAAACAGGCCCATTTGCCTTTCATTGGCCACGGGTTCTCTTTGGTCTCTATTTTCTTCTGTTTATTTTTACACCCTAAAAAAAAGCACTTCTACATTAAATAATTACCTTTCATCCATTTATAATTCTCTCCCTCTGGGGCACCATAAATTTCTTTTATATTATGATCATGTTAGAGAACCTAATACATTTTCTTCCCTTGCCTGCCAAACATGAGACTCACAGATGCTTCCCTAAGCAAGACAGGAGCCCACACGGTGAAGGAAAGGCTGCGGGCTACTGGATTACAGTATTTAATACAACAGGCCCACTGGTAAAACCTCTACACCTAGTTTGGAGGGAATGCTAACAAGAAAAGAAAGTCCATGCACCTTGGCTTCTACCATGTTATTTAGAGGAAAAAGCAAGTGATGAAAAAGGAATACTGACCTCACAGTTAAATAGATAGATAGACAAACAAATTGCTAGCTAGCTTTGGAATTCTACGCTGCGATGCCCTTACTCTGGGACTTTAGACAAGTCACTTAAAGTTTCTAAGCCTCAGTTTCTCCCTCTGCAAAACTGAGATATTAAAACCTGTCCAGGGGCGCCTAGGTGGCTCAGTCGGTTAAGTGCCCGACCTTGGCCCAGGTCATGATCTCATGGTTCATGAGTTCGAGCCCCACATCAGGCTCTGTGCTGACAGCTCAGAGCCTGGAGCCTGCTTGGGATTCTGTGTCTCCCTCTCTCTCTGCCCCTGCCTGGCTTGCACGCTCTCTCTCTCTCTGAAAAATAAGAATCCACATTAAAAAACAAAAACAAAAACAAAAACAACCTGTCCTGGCCTCTGCCCACAGTTGTTTCCACAGGTAGAACAGCCGAGGGTTTTCTCTGTCACCCACGAAGCGGGAGTGAACACTAACAATACAATGTTTTGTTGATGGAAGGTAGGAGAAGAATTACTATCAAAGGAAATTATTCACTCTTCATTCATTTAGCAAACATTTACGGAGGCTTGACTGTGTGCCTGGTTCTGTGCTAAGCACTGGAAATAAAATAGCGTTCGCACTGGAAATAAAATAGCGAACGCTATACCAGTTCAGGCCGTAGTGGCCAGCATCTGTTACCTGCAGCCAAATGCAATCCTATCTTCTACCCAAAGAGACAGTAGGAAGGTTCAGTGTATAGGGGGAGCCAGGGCCTAAGCTTTGGAGCCAGAATGTTCGAATCTGGGTTCAAATGTGACTCATGAGCCGTGTAACTTGGGAAACATTACATAATCCTTGTGAAAACACATTTGTTTCTCCAACTTTATTTGTTTTATTATTTTTTTTAAGTTTATTTATTTTTGAGAGAGAGAGAGACAGACAGAGCATGAGCAAGGAAGGGGCAGAGAGAGAGAGGGAGGCACAGAATCCGAAGCAGGCTCCAGGCTCTGAACTGTCTGCACACAGCCCAACACGGGACTCAAACCCACGAGCTGTGAGATCATGACCTGAGCTAAAGTTGGGCGCTTAACCCACTGAGCCACCCAGGTGCTCCGTGTTTCTCCATCTTTAAAATGGGGGTATAGTGCTGCACTTACAGCACTGAGGGGATGCGGCACCATGGCATGGGATGAGGGCCAGAGAATGTGGCCCACAGTGCCTGGCACAGATGAAGCACCCACAGGCAGCAGCCGCCCTAGCTGCCGTATGCACCAGCAATGCGGTTCCTTCCTGGTGACACATTCAGAGGTGATATGATATGTTACTCTCCAGGCTCCCCACAGAGGTGACCCTCAATCCACTCCTCACTGGAGATCAGTGTAGATCCCGTCCAGCAGATAACCCTCTACTCCCACCACCTCCAGAAGGAAGACTGGCCTGTGAGACAAACCACCAATGTGCCCCACACACTCCGGAAAGCAGGATTTCAGAGCAGCTCACCGTGGCTGGCATCCATGCAGGTAGCCAGCTGCTGGCTACACCACAGGGCTCAGAGTACCCAGCTGAATGGGGCGCCTGGGTGGCTCCGTCGGTTAAGCGTCTGACTTTGGCTCAGGTCATGATCTCACAGTCCGTGGGTTCAAGCTCCACGTCGGGCTCTGTGCTGACAGCCTGGAGCCTAGAGCCTCCTTTGGATTCTGCGTCTCCCTCTCTCTCTGTCCCTCCCTGCTCACATTTTGTCTCTCTCTCAAAAATAAAGAAACAGTAAAAGAGATTTTTTTAATGTTTAAAAAAAAGAATACTCAGCTGAATGAACAAACCAATAAATGAAGGTCTGAGCGAGACCTTTCCTAGAAACCACGGTTATGAATTGTGCCATCGGCTGTGCACATCCTGGGTGCCAGGCACGCTCCGCAGGGAGAAGGCTCCGAACCAATTCCAGCAGGTTTGGGACTCACTGCCAGGTATGGGTTACCTTCTGGGGAGATTCAAGGCACCTCGCGTGAAACCACGTGACCGTGGGATCAGCTCAAAACTGCAAGATGGCAACCTGCAGATGAGATAGATTTAGTAGGTTAATTTCAGAACATTGAAGTTGGGGAAGAGAATGTCTCGGAGGCTGGGCCCCTCCCTGCTGTACCCCACTCAGCCTTATCAAACCCGGTGCTAGCTTCTGACAAAAAGTGAATCTCACCCTCCTTCAGACTTCACTTGACACAGGCTTCCCAGACTCTCTGAAACTACTGAATTAGTTCCCCTTCCCCTCTCCAGGCCTTCTTCATGGAAACTGCCAACGGCTCTCTAGCATTTAAAAATGGTTTACGGCCAGATCTCTGTCCATCTCCAGCCTCTCCTCCATCATCATCTCACAGTCAACGCCATGACTTTGCTCACAGCGTCCCTCCACGGCGAGCCCTTCCCCAGTCCCGCCTGTCACTGCACTGCCCACCCTTCCAGGGGTAGCTCTGATGCTCCTTTTTTTTTTTTTTTTTTTTGAGATAGAGAGAGAGGGGGGCGCAAGTGAGCAAGGGGAAGAGAGAGAGAGAGAGAGAGAGAGAGAGAGAGAGAGAGAGAGAAGTGGGGCTCACCTGGGGCTTGTGTTTCACCAAAGCGGGGCTCATGTTCACCCAAAGTGGGGCTTGAGCTCACCCGATGCAGGACTCAAACTCACAAACTGTGAGATCATGACCTGAGCCATCCAAGCACCCATGGGTGCCCCTTCTCATTAGACACCCCCAGTTCTCATCTCCTCAAGTGCTATTACTGAGCCACATTTTTCTGAACTACATTTTTGACACGTCTTTATAGTGTAGGACTTTGAAAATATAAATCTTTTCTAAAGTCCTGGGTTGTAAACTCCATTAGATCAGGAACTCAATCATGTATGGCTTTGTGTACCCTGTGGCCCCTAATAAGATATCTTGAATATTGAGGGTGTGTAATAAATATTTGTTGCATAAATTAATATTTAATTACTTCATAAATGTGCCCCTGTTTATCCTGGAAATGGACTCTTTTTCTTCCACAGTCACAATACAACAATCCAATATCTCAGAAGCTTTTGCCGATATCATTTTTTCAAGCACAGTTATTAATAATTTGTCTTAAAATGCTCATTTAAGTGCCCAACAGGAAGATAAGAGGTCTGCTTTCCTGTTGATGCTCATACTCAGCCATAATTATCTGTCACAAGAGGCATGAGGAGGTGTAAAGATAAAAGCTCAGAAGGTCAGATGTGCTGCCTCAAACTCCGGAAACAGGGGGCAATTATCAGCAGCCTTGAGCGTGGGGCGGGGGTTGGGGCACAGATTAATCATGCAGGAGGCATTTGTTCTGTGAGTCACAGAACTCAGTCTCCCCTCCCCCATCCCACCCCAAACACACCACACAGACAAACCACACACACACACACACACACACACACACATACACACACACACCCCAGACATACACCACATAACACACACACACACACACACACACACACACACACACAGTCTCCCCTCCCCCACTCTAACCCCAAACACACACACACACACACACACACACACACACACATCCCACACATATACCACACACACACCACACACATACACCACCCCACACATATACCACACACATACCTACACACACACACCACACATAAAGACCACACACACATGTGCACACACACACCCACACAGCCACCTCCTCCCTGCTGGGAGGGAGAGCCACAGATGCACAGGTCTGAAGGTAACTGAAGCATGCTCATTTGAGGACCAGAGCTGAAAAACATGTAAGGGTCCCGATGGGACTGTCCAGTCTTCCTAAACATGAGATTCTTTTTTTTTTTTTTTTTTTTTTTATTTATTTTTGGGACAGAGAGAGACATAGCATGAACGGGGGAGGGGCAGAGAGAGAGGGAGACACAGAACCAGAAACAGGCTCCAGGCTCCGAGCCATCAGCCCAGAGCCTGACGCAGGGCTCGAACTCACGGACCGCGAGATCGCGACCTGGCTGAAGTCGGACGCTTAACCGACTGCGCCACCCAGGCGCCCCCTAAACATGAGATTCTTAACCTAATTCAACCTTTCATTTATTGCTCAGTTATTACCATGAACGTTATTTATCGTGTAATATAGTCATACAGTGATTTCCTCAGAAGCTCTGTGCCTTTTCCTCTCAAGTGCTAAAATATTTAGTTTCTGTGCCTGCTTTTCATAATTTTTTTAAATCTCATCATGATTGTTGGATTCTCTGTGGTCATTTCATAAGGGGACAGCCTACAAAAGCAATCCCCTTGCCCTGTTGACAAAGGCCAGGGAACTAGCTAACCAAGCTGGTCATGGCTGTGTCTCAGCAAGATGTGTCTTGTGAAGGTAGAGAACTAGTGGTCCTTGCTGCATTTATTCTAGAAAGTCTAAGGCCTTTTCCTACTTGCTCCCTAGCTCCCTAGAAAGTTCAAGATGTAAGTAAAGAAATCCCATCTTTTGACGAAGATGGTAGGTAAGCTCTGTAGTAATGTGAATATAGTCCTTACCTCGTGATCAGCGAATTGCCTTCAGCACATCAGCATCAATCATTGCATTAAGTTAATACTACTAATTTGAATTTTATTGGCTTTGTAGTTTTTCTTACATTCAGTTTGAGTTTGTTTTGGCTTTATAGCTGTAGATGAGCTTATATGTATGTATGTATGTGTGTATGTATTTATGTATTTATTTTTCATTTTATTTTTTACTTTTTAAAATTACATCCAAATTAGTTAGCATATAGTGCAACAATGATTTCAGGAGTAGATTCCTTAGTGCCCCTTCCCCATTTAGCCCATCCCCCCCCCCAACAACACCTCCAGTAACCCTCAGTTTGTTCTCCATATTTATGAGTCTCTTATGCTTTGTCCCCCCCACCTGTTTTTATATTACTTGTGTTTCCCTTCCCTTATGTTTATCTGTTTTGTCTCCTAGAGTCCTCATATGAGTGCAGTCATATGATTTTTGTCTTTCTCTGACTAATTTCACTTAGCATAATACCCTCTAGTTCCATCCACGTAGTTGCAAATGGCAAGATTTCATTCTTTTTGATTGCCGAGTTATACTCCATTGTATGTATGTATATATATCTTCTTTATATATAAAGTGCTGCTAGAAACATTGGGGTGCATGTGTCCCTTCGAAATAGCACGCTTGTATCCTGTGGATAAATGCCTAGTGGTGCAATTGCTGGGTCATAGGGTAGTTCTATTTTTAGTTTTCTGAGGAACCTCCATACTGTTTTCCAGAGAGGCTGCACCAGCTTGCATTCCCAGAGCTTATATGTATTTAAGTTGCATTACAATAATAAAACCAACCCTGGGAATCAGTAAGAATTTTTCTCAGCCCTGCCTTACAAAATCTTCCTTGGTTTGTACCATGTGCCTGACACTTGGCCTGCTCACTGGGGAGGCCTGTCCTTGACTCTGTTCTTGCCTAATGGTTGTTACTGGTGCAAAGTGATTGGCAATAAACAGTCATGCCACAGAAAGTACTGATATCCCCCAAGGAACTAGATTGCAAGGCTAGAAGGAGGTCATGTGTATCATCCAGAATACACTGATAATCATCCTTTTCTTACCAGGAAAATATCCATGTAGCTTTTTTTAAGTTAAACTTATTTTGAGATAATTGTAGATTCACATGCAGTTCTAAGAAATAATACAGAGAGATTCCATGTATCTGTCACCCAGTTTCTAGAGTGGTAATTTCTTGTAAAACTATAGGCACATCATATTCAGGATGTTGACATTGACGTCAGTGACAATGCACCAATCTTCATCAGAATTCACTGGCTTAACATACACCGACTGATTTGTGTTTATTTTTGTGTGTATTCCGTTTTTTTTTAATGTTTACTTATTTTCGAGAAACAGTACGTGCTTGTGAGTGGGGAAGGGGCAGAGAGAGAGGGAGACAGAGGATCTGAAGTGGGCTCTGCTCTGATAGCATAGAGCCCAATGTGGGACTCGAACCCACAAACTGTGAGATGGTGACCTGAGCCAAAGTCAGACCCTTAACCGACTGAGCCACCCAGGCGTCCTTGTGTGTATTTAGTTCTATGCTATGTTACCCCGTGTGTAGTCTCCACCATCACAGTCATGATCAGGACCAGTTCTGTCACCACAGGGATCCCTAGAGCTACCCTCTTATAACCACACACATCTCCCTCCTGTGCCACACCCGTCCTCAAGTCCCTGGCAACCACGAATCCATTCTCTTTTTGGTCATCTCAAGAATGTTACATAAATGGAATCGTACAGGATGCAACCTTTCAGGACCAGCTTCTGTACTCAGCAGAATTCCCTTAAGATCCAACCAAAGGGTAGCATGCCTCCATGGTACGTTCCTTTTTATTGTGGAGTAGTGTTCCACGGTACAGGCACAGCAGCTTGTTTAACCACTTGCCTGTTGAAGGACATCGGGGGGATATCAAGTTCGTGGCTATTACAAATAAAGTTGCTATGAACTCATGTACAGGTTGCTGTGTGAACATAAATTTTCATTGCTCTGGGATGAAAGCCTAGGAAAGAGAGTGCTGGACTGTATGGTAATTGTATATTTAGTTTTATTAAAAAAAAATCTGCCCAACTTTTCCAGAGCACCTGTACCATTTTACTCAATATAACATTTTAAAATTCTCATCAGGGGGGCGCCTGGGTGGCTCAGTCGGTTGAGCGTCCGACTTCGGCTCAGGTCATGATCTCGCGGTCCGTGAGTTCGAGCCCCGCGTCGGGCTCTGTGCTGACCGCTCGGAGCCTGGAGCCTGTTTCAGATTCTGTGTCTCCCTCTCTCTCTGACCCTCCCCCGTTCATGCTCTGTCTCTCTCTGTCTCAAAAATAAATAAACGTTTAAAAAAATAATAAAAAAAATAAAATTCTCATCAGGGGCACCTGGGTGGCTCAGTCAGCTAAGGGTCCGACTCTTGAGTTTGGCTCAGGTCACGATCCCAGGACCATGGGATAGAGCCCTGTGTCATGCTCCGCGCCGAGCATGGGCCCTGCATGAGGTTCTCTGTTTCTCCCCTTCTCCCCCTATCCCCCACTCGTGTGCGCACTCTCTAAAATTTAAAAAAAAAAATTCTCATCAAGAATTTGTGCACTCCGGTTTGCAAAACACTAATATAGTGACAGACACCAGATGACTAAAACATCAGCAAGGTGTCCTTGAAGATATAAAAAAGCAAGTAGATAGTTCTGGATGGGAAAAAAAAATGACCTGTTAATAAACAGATGCTGGAAAACTTTAAATTAAAATTTCAAGTAGAGGGCACCTGGATGGCTTAGTTGCTTAAGTGATGGACTCTTGATTTCAGCTAGGGTCATGATCTCACGGTTCATGAGATCAAGCCCCATGTGGGGCTCTGTGCTGAAAGCATGGAACCTGCTTGGGATTCTCCCCTCCCTCTCTGTCTGCCCCTCTCCATCTTGTGCAATGCGCACACTTGGGTTCTTGCTCTCTTTCTCTCTCAAAACAAATAAATACTTAAAAATAATAATAAAATAAAATAAAATCCAAGCAGTTTTTTTGCCTTCCAAATGGTGGAGTCTTGAGTTTTGAGGCAGTGTCTCTTGTAAGAAAAACATTCTAAATGCCTTTTTGTTATTCATATGAAAACAGGCCCAACTTCCTCAGGTCTGGAGGTCCACTTCACTTTGCAGGCCATGGAAACATCATCATATATTTCTGTAAAATTTCTAAAAGTAAGGTCTTTTAACCACCAACAAATGAGACTACTGCGTAGGTCTACTCCAAACTCCCTATGTCACACTCTTCTTTTTTTTTTTTTTAATTTATTTTTGAGAGAGATTGAGCATGAGCAGAGGAGGGGCAGAGAGAGAGGGAGGCACAGAATCTGATGCAGGCTCCAGGCTCCGAGCGGTCAGCACAGAGCCCGACGCAGGGCTCGAACTCACCGACTGTGAGATCATGACCTGAGCCGAAGTCAGACGCTTAACCGACTGAGCCACCCAGGTGCCCCGTGTCACACTCTTCTTTAGGCCAGGTGACTGTGGATGGCCATGGCATTTGGGGAATCAGGTTGGGCATACATTTAGTTTGGATTTAGCAGATCCATTTATGTGATCTGCATGTGTAGGTCAGTTATTGCTGACTGTCCTGGAATTCTTTTTTTTTTTTTTTTTTTTTTTTTTTTAAATTTTTTTTTTAACGTTTATTTATTTTTGAGACAGAGAGAGACAGAGCATGAATGGGGGAGGGTCAGAGAGAGGGAGACACAGAATCTGAAACAGGCTCCAGGCTGTGAGCTGTCAGCACAGAGCCCGACGCGGGGCTCGAACTCACGGACCGCGAGATCATGACCCAAGCTGAAGTCGGCCGCTTAACCGACTGAGCCACCCAGGCGCCCCTGTCCTGGAATTCTTATTCCTCCAAGAACGGGGCTACCACCCCCTGGGCAGGGTCCCCCAGCCTGGCCATGAAAGTTGAGGGCTCATGGCCGTACCGTAACCTGAGCATGTCTTAGGGCATCCAGCCACAGAAACATGTGGGCAGGAGGAGAAACAAAGTTTGAAATGCACAGAGCCAGTAGTAGCTGGTCTACAGGAAGTTCCTTGAATCACCAGGTACAGAAAAGTGTAAACAGAGGATTCAGTCCTCCTCAACCCTCGTCAGAATGGACATTCTCTCTTGTAGGAACAGCCTAGATAATGAAGCTTATATGATTATAAATATACCATGCTCTTTTCTCGGTAAACGTTTTCAGAATCTCCGTTTGTAGGATATAAACCTGAAAAATACTACCAACACTGACTACATCACTATGGAGTTGCATGTTTTATGTATCCCAACATGTCAGATTCCATTTTAATAAATCTGACACATCTTGTCCTGATGAAATCTGGGGTTCCAGCTGAAGTAAATTTTCACCAGTCATGCTAAAGGAAATTATGCTAATCTGAAATTATGCCAGATAGAAACTATTCTCTTTCTCTTCTTTCTGGAGAATGTGGTAAGTGATCAAGGAGTTTGCAGTCAAAAGAATAGGGACAAACATAAAGGCGTGTCAGGCTGTTAATTAAAATGTCAGGTCATTTTCCTGGATTTTGTGCTACTTAAGGCATTTTTAACATTTTAAAATTTGAAGTTGGTTGTGTTTTTTTTTTCTCATTTCATGTAAATATTCATTTTTGTAACCAACTTGTATTTATAACTCTGTAATCTGACCACCCTCTAACACTGTTTCTTTGGGAGACACATGGCCATTGTCTGAATGGACCCTGGCTGTGAACTCCCACCTATTATTGTCTGGGTTACTTGGGTCGTTGTTTTCTGGGGCCCACAGCGAGGGTTCAGATTCTGCCCTCCACCCGCCACCGGAGGAGGCTGTTCTACAGGCCACGGGCTGCTCAGACAGTTCCCCTGAAAGGGTGAACATTGTACATTTATATTCTAATGTCTTTGGAAGCCATAAGGGGGAGGGCAGGTTTCCCCTTTCGAGAATGGACCTTTTCACTGTCAGTCATCCTGGGGCTGGAAGTGGGGCTCAGACCAGGCCTTAATACTGTGTGAGAGAAGGGGACAGCCACCTGGGGGAGCGGGATCTACTCTCTGAGTGGTGGTGATGTCCAGAGCATGCCTGGCAGTGAGTGGTCCTGTGAGTGTCCCTGAGGACAGGCCTGGCTCTGCGGGCCCCATGAGCCACCTTATTTTTAGGGATTGTCAGCTGCTCTCTGCTGTGCTTCCCCTTTACTACCTGGAGCCTCAGGAAGGCCTGGGGTGCACTGCCCCACCTCAGCTGCCCTGTGGGGACTCACAAGAGGGCCTGTCTTCTACTTGGAGCCTGTAACTGTAGGGAGAGCAGCCTCTCTTGAGGCCAGAGGTTTCCAGAAGAGGAGGCAGTGGCACAGCACAGCCAAGAGGCTGTGCCGGAGACCATGGAGGGGCCCTGCCCTAAGCCCCAGTGAGCATATATCTGGGGAATCCTTGGGCACAGCTGTGGGATACTTGGAGAGATCCAATTTACATACAGTAAGCTGGAGGAATTTACACTTGCAGTGGCCCTCAAGGGCTTCCTCAAATCCTAGTGCCCAGACTGCCTCCCCACATGTCAAGCCAGGGATAGGACCCCTGTTGGGGGTGCACCAGGCCCTAGAATTTTTCAAAGCTCCCCAGTTCGTTCCAGTATCCAACCAAGATTAAGTGCCGCTGAGCTATTACAATTTGGGCATTTAAAAGGAAATGTAACCTTATATTACAGCTATAGTCCGGTGCTAGTAGGACTTTGCATCACCTCCAAATTGTTGTGACTATTAAATTGTCTACTAGAATGGTGGGAAACCTTAGCCTCCATATCATCTCAACTGCTCCCACCTTCTTCAGCTTCTGGAAGCTGCCTGCATTGATGTCCTCTCCCTCCAAACTTACCAATCCCACCTCAGTCCTTAAAGTGGTTACATTTGGAGGGGTAAGTGACTTGGTCACCCAGCCTCCCCACCAGCCCCGAGCTGAGTGGCCTAGGCTCAGCACTTTATCCCCCAGTCTCATTCGCTATGCCTTTACACCAGGGACCACCATGGCGTTCTCATGCATGCCTGAAGGTCCGGCCCTCCCCACCCATGCACACCACTTGTCTCTGCTTTGGTTCCAAGCCAGGAGTGCTGTTCAGTGGCTGAGGTCCCACTGCTCCACTCCAGTAGGCCTCCTGATCCCAAGTCCAAGGTCCCATTAGCACTTAGGCAGAGAGCACTAAGTGGCCTCCCTAACTCTTAAGCACTGACCACCCTGGATTCTAGGTCTCAAAACTCTGGCAACTGTCCTTGTCTGAATCACACCTGAGCTAGCCCTACCTTTTGGAATGAGGCTCCCCACCTTCCATCACCTACCACACCTCTGTGACAGCACAGGGCTCATGCCAGGGCCTGGGGCTTTTCAACCTGCTCAAGGAATCACTGTGCTTCATCAGCAGGTCAGAGCTAAGGAAGGAAGGCCATCAGCACAGGAGTCAGGAGATGGGCACCTTAATGTCAGCTTTACCCCCTGGATTAACTTCCTGTTGCTGATGTTAACAAAATATCATAAGCTCAATGACACAAAACAACACAGATTTACTATCTTTCAGTTCTGGAAGTCAGAATTTCGATATAAGTCTTATAGGGCTAAAAAACAAGGTGTTGGCAGAAATGTGTTCCCTCTGGACGTTATAGGGGCAAATTTGTTTCCCTACTCTTTCAGGGTCTAGAAGTGACCTTTATTCTTTGGCTCATAGCTGCATAACTTTGACCTCTGCTTCTGTTGCCACATCTCCCTTTTTAACTCTGACCCTCATTTCCAGCGCCTCCATGAGCAATTCTCTTGAATTCCCATAGTTTTAGGATGGGATGGGTTGGAGATGCAAATCTGGAAGTCAGCAGAGATAGTATTTAATGTACCCAGTAGCCTGTATGAAATCACATAGAGGGTGTCACAGGCAGAGGAGAGACGAGGTGGAGAAGGAAGAAGTGGGGCTCCCCAGCATTTAGACACGTTCAAGAATGATGAGCAGTGGCCGGCATGGCAGACTGGATAAAGGAGCAGTAAGACAGAAGAGCAAGAGACAGTGCTGCTCTAGGGGTGCCTGGGTGGCTCGGTCGGCTGAGGATCTGACTCTTGATTTTAGCTCTTGATTTTGTGATCCCAGGGTCATGGGATCAAGCCCTGTGACAGACTCTGTGCTGAGCATGGAGCCTGCTTGAGATTCTCTTTCTCTCTCTCTCTCTCTCTCTCTCTCTCTCTCTCTCTCTCTCTCTTTCTCTCTCTCTCTCTCTCAGTCTCTCTCTTCCCCTCTCTCCCTCTGCCTCGCCCCCCCCCTCCCCATTGCCAAAAAAAAAAAAAAAAAAGAAAAGAAAAGGAAGACATTGCTGCTCTAGAGGCCAGGAGAAGAAAGTGTCTCAGGAAGGTAAGAACAGTCAATGTGTAAATGCAACCGATAAGCTACGAGAGGCTGAGGGTCAACTGTTGGGTTGGCCACATGGAGGTCACTGGCAGCAACACTGTGGGTGGTTTTGGTGGAGTGGCAGGTACAAAGCCCTGCCCAGAGTGAATTCTAGGGAGAACCAAAGACAAGGTAGGGACAGCTACCTTAGACAATTCCATCATAGAAGTTTCTGAAAAGAGAATCAGGGATGATGGGCAGTCTTCAAAGGGGAAACCAGGTCAAAGAGAGGGTTTTTGTAAATGCAAGAAATTACAACAAGGGTGAATCCAGATGGTCCAGTGGAGGAAAATCCATAGGAGCAAAGGGTCTACCAGAGAAAGGCGAGGGAGCCATCCACTCTCAGCCATCTAATACAACTGGCAAGATTCAAATACATGTGTGACGTTCTGAGTCTAGCACAGGACCAATTTCCTCATGAAGGCTGCTTTGTAAGAGCAGCTCATATTCTGAGGAGAACCCAAGGGTACATGTTACATCAGTGACATGGAATTTCAGAGGAAAAGAAAATGGAAAACAACCCAAAAAACCTAGACACTTGCCTACTTTCTCAAGAGCAGCTCTACAGTCAGCTGGCAATCTAAAAGCTCGGACCTTCAAGTCAGCCAATCATTCTGAACTGGTCTATCACAGAATATATTCTAAGGTGGTAAGCAATAGGTAATTGCATTTTTGTAACACATTAACTTGGTCAAGTTACCAAATTTTTTAGTTTGTGGGACTGAATATTGGCTCACACAAAAATGGTCAACCTGTCTGTTTTGCCTCACCCCAGGTGTGGGGCAGATGCTGTGCTTGCACAACATATTATACTATCAGCATATAAAACTGTTCAGACAGAAAGTAGGTTAGTGGTTGCCTTGTCCTGGGGGTAAGAATGGGGTGTGAATACAAATGGGGAAGAGATTTCTTTTTTGGGGTGATGGAAATGTCCTATAATTGGATTGTGTCATGTATGTACAACTCTTTAAACATACTGAAAACCATTGAATTGGACACTTTAACAGGTGAATTTTATGGTATATAAATTCTATCTCCTAAAACTTTTTTTAAAAAGAGAGAGGGGGCATCTGGCAGGCTCAGTCAGTGGCACATATGACTCTTGAACTTGGGGTTGTAAGTTTGAGACCTATGCTGGGTGTAGAGATTACTTAAAAATAAAATCTTAGGGCACCTGGGTGGCTCAGTCAGTTAAGCGATCAACTCCTGATTTTGGCTCAGGTTATGATCTCATGGTTTGTGGGATGGAGCCCTGCATTGGGTTCTGTGTGGATAGCGTGGATCCTGCTTGGGATTCTCTCTCTCCCTCTCTCTTTGCCCTTTCCCTGCTTGCATGCTCTCTTTCTCTCTCTCAAAATAAATAAATAAACCTAAAAAATTTTTTTTAATAAAAAAACAGGGGCACCTGGTGGCTCAGTCATTTAAGTGCCAGACTTCAGCTCAGGTCATGATCTCACTGTTGGTGGGTTCAAGCCCTGCGTCAGACTCCATGCTGACAGCTCAGAGCCTGGAGCCTGCTTTGGTTTCTGTGACTCCCTCTCTCTCTGCCTCTCCCCTGCTCATGTTCTCTCTGTCTCTCTCAAAAATAAATGTTAAAAAAATTAACAATAAATAAGTAAATAAATAAATAATCTTGATATTACCTACAATTCTCTTTTCTTTTCTCTCTCCTCTAGCCATCCAAGATGCTGAAAGGAAAGAAGACCAAGGGGAAGAAGGTGGCCCTGGCCTCTGCTGTTGTGAAGAAGCAAGAGGCCAAGAAGCTGGTCACTCCCCTGTTTGAAAGAAGGCCCAAGAATTTTGGCATCAGACAGGACATCCAGCCCAAAAGGGCCTCACCAGCTTTGTCAAATGCCACGGGCTGCAGTGGCAAAGGACTATTCTCTATAAATGTCGAAAAGTGCCTCCCGTAATTAACCAGTTCACCCAGGCTTTGGACCACCAAACAGCTACTCAACTGCTTAAGCTGGCCCACAGATACAGACCAGAGAGAAAGCGAGAGCAGCAGAGATCGTTGGCCCGGGCTGAGATGAAAGCTGCCAGCAAAGGGGATGTCCCCACTAAAAGGCTGCCTGTCCTTCAAGCTGGAGTTAATACTGTCACCACCTTGGTGGGAAATACGAAGTCTCAGCTGGTAATGATTGTATATGATGTGGATCCCATTGAACTGGTTGTCTTCCTGCCTGCCCTGTGTCATAAGATGGAGGTTCCCTTGGGGCAGCTGGGTGGCTCAGTCAGTTGAGCATCTGACTTCAGCTCAGGTCATGGTCTCACGAACTGTGAGTTTGAGCCCTGCGTCGGGCTCACCACTGTCAGTGTGGAGCCCATTTTGGATCCTCTGTTCCCCTCTCTCTCTGCTCCTCCCCTGCTGGTGCTCTATCTCTCAAAAATAAAGAAACATTAAAAAAAAAATGGTGGCGGTTCCCTATGACATCATCAAGGGGAAGGCCAGGCTGGGGCATCTGGTCCACAGGAAGCCCTGCACCGTTGTCACACAGATTAACTTGGAGACAAAGGAATTCTGGCTAAACTGGTGAAAGCCATCAGAACCAATTACAGTGACAAATATGATGAGATCTACCACCACCAGCCACCAGAGAGACAACGTCCTGGGTCCTAAGTCAGTGGCTCGCATTGCCAAGCTGGAAAAGGCAAAAAGAACTGGCCACCAAACTGGGCTAAGTGGATGCTGTTGAATTTTCTGTACATGAAAATAATAAAAAGTTCTCTTTCAAAAAAAATCTTTAAAAATAAGTAAGTTACAAAAATAAAATAAACAGAGGGAGCAAACTTTTCTGTGAAGACCTGGGTCCTGTAGGAGGAGGTGGCTCAGAGGGGAGGCCACTGACCTCCAGCTCACTTCCTCCAGAGCCAGAGCCTATCTTCAGTGCTGCTGGAAACACCAGGGTCACTTGGCAGAAGTCAGGGCTCTGTCTAAAACGAGCCGCAAGAGCTCCTCAAACAAAACAAGGTCTAGCCCCTGGCGTGTTTGTGTGGTGGTTTAATCTATAATTACTTGACCAGTAATCCACAAAGATTTTTCTCAGCTAGTAATGACGCAGAGAAACTGAAGGACTCCATAAATATCTGCCTTTTGCTCCTTTTCTTGCTACGACCTGCACCCCCCCCCCCCACTTTACACATGCCTTGCAACGTAAATAGTGTACGTCCTCCTTGTAAGTGGGATGAGGAGTTAATGATTTCTCTAGGATAGATAACATCGAAGGAAGGACCAGGTGAGAATGACCAATGTTATCATAGGCATATTCCAGACCACCGGAGCTAGACATCTCCACGCCAAGGCACCCTGACTCCAGGGAATGACACATGGGCCCCTGTCTTTGTTCTAACCGGTTAGAGGTTAGAACGTGCCCGAGAGGACATGTACACCAGGCACCATCCTCAGTAAAAACCCAAGACCCTGAACAAAGACAAGACTCACGCTCCTTTCCTGAATCTCCCTGAAGCCCCATCTGTATCTGCTCCATATCTTCCATAAACTCTGCTCTCACTTCCTGCTGGCTCATGTTTGATTTCCATTCTTTGTGAAGCTAAGGACCCTCCTGGCTGGTCCTGTGACCCCCTCTGGGTCCTCGGACCTGGCCTGCCGGCATCAGAAAGAGCATGGTGTCCGGTGCTCTTTGATAAGGGTAGTGGTCTTCAGGGATAAATAGATGGCGTTCACGAGGAGGAAGCAAGGCTGTGCTCATCCGACCACTTTGTGGTGCTCACTCCGTTCCAATTACATGGAGATTCCCACGTTCTCCCTTAAGCTTCAGCTCAGTTTTGGGTTTGCTCCTGACTATCTCAGGAGCTTTGAATCTCTGTCCCAATGCCCTGCCCAGTAGGGTCCCCTGTGTGATGACAGTCCACCCCGTGGATTATAGGTCACTACTCCCGACATGCAGCTAGCTCAGCATGGTCCCCTCTAGAAACTGCCTGGGCTCTCTCTCTCAACACCGAACTACTAAAGGGAAGACGGCAAGCCTTGGCTGGCCCTTTCACTAACTGCCCCCAAACCTCAAAGGCCACACCTCTGGCGGCCTTTAACAGCACGAGGGCTCAGAGATGGCCTCAGGATGTGGTGCTATTTGGCCAGGGGATAGCAGATTGTCTAGGTTTGGGAGGTAGGTTTTGTCTCCCTCTGGTTCTGGCTATAGACCTCCTGAACTGTGCCAACTCAGCCCCACCCCTCGATCTGCCATTGGCCTCTCTCGTCTACTGTTCTCAGGCTCCTCACGTCCTCGCTCTTCACCATGCCCTGCACACTGCCATCTCAGACCACCACCATCCACATCCTTCTTTGTTCCATCTGGGCAGTTGAGAGCACAGACTCAAATCCTGGCTCCTCCTCTTATTCACGGAGCATCTCAGGCAGGGACTTCACCCATCTGTGCATCAGTTTCTTTGTCCATTGTGGGCGCTGAATGGGTTAATAGGAGGGAAGAGTCTTTTAGTGCAGGCCTGCGCCTGGCAGTAAAAGCGCAGTCTTTGCTAGCTCTTCCACGGTCAATGAACCTGCTCATTGCAATGCCCTTGGGGGATCTTCAGGTTTGGGGCACTTTCCAGCAGCCTTTGGTGTGGTTGTTTGTGGCCCAGGAGTTACAATTTTACTGCCAGAGATTTTTTTTTCCTCTTCTCTTTCGTGCTGTTGCCGAAGTTTGCAATTGCTGAGCTGCCAACTCTGGATAACAAACATGCTTTCTGTAGCTATTTGCGCCTATTCCAAGGGAAGCCCCTGCCAGGAGTCACTGTAGCTATCCTTGTCCCTGTGCTGTCCCCATTCCTCCTTGCCTCTCTATCACAGGACAGAGCAGAAAGTGTTGTGTGTCAGGCATCCACATTTGTCACCGCAAAACTCTCGTCTTCTGTAGGGAGTCATTTTCCCCTCCCTGTCCTAATTCTCTGCCCTTTTAAACCAGAGCTATTATTACTTCTAATTTGCATTGAATGGTCCCTTAGCAACCATCACACTTTGAATGGGATATCAACTTGCTTCTAATACTGCTAGATTTACCAAAATCTTAGCTCCACCAGGGTATAACTTAAAATGTGATAAACAGAAACGTAAACAGCTTTCAGCACATCCACATACATAAAGATCCTCCTTTTTAGAACAGCTGCATGATAGCCAAGTTGACTAGAAGGCACATTTTGGATGAATCCCATTTCTCCCTTGCCATCAATAAAAAGCAATCTCATAAATTTATTTATACTTGAAACATTTTTGGACCCCAAAACAGGGCCACTGTTCCTAAGATTTAAGGGGGGAGGGGGGCGGGCACCTGGGTGGTCCAGTTAGTTAAGCAGCTGACGGTTGATTTCAGCTCAGGTCATGATCTTGCATTGGTGAGTCTGAGCCCTGCGTTGGGCTCTTATTGGGCTCTGGGCTGATAGCATGACAGTTTGGAGCCTGCTTGGAATTCTCTCTCTCTCTCTCTCTCTCTCTCCTCTCTCTCTCTCTCTCTCTCTCTTTCTCTGCCCCCCTGCATGTGTGTGTGTGTGTGTGTGTGTGTGTGCACACACGCACATGCACTCCCTTCTTCTTTCTTCAGAATAAATACAATAAAAACTTTGAAAAATAAAAATAAAAAATAAAAACACATATAATGGGTGCCTCACTGGCTTAGACCATAGGGCATATGGCTCTTGATTTGGGGTTGTGAGCTCCAGCCCCACATTAGGGGTAGAGTTTAATTAAAACACACACACACACACACACACACACACACACACATAATATTTAAATAACATAGCTATTTCATAATACTTTTAGAACTAGTACTTTTAAAAACATATTTATTAAGACTCTACCTTTTCTAGATAAGAGAAAGACAGTGATATGCTGGTAAACTAGTTTTCTGTAAGAAAAAAAAGAAACGATTTTGTAGTGTCTACCTATGTCTGTGGTGTAAATACTCCCACCATGGTTGATTTCAAGCCCTCAACTGTTTAACCAGGGGCTCATAAAATTCCTGAATAGAGTGTTTAACAACCTCAAAGGCTCTAGCACACCCCTGGAAGGGGAATAAAAGGATGCATAAAATGCAAGAGGGCAACTTAAGCAAAAAGCAGGTCAAAAGGAAGGAATGAAGCAAGGATAAAAATATAGATAGAATGGAGCCAGGAATTAGTAAATATGAAAATGCTTACTTTAAAGCCCTATAAACAGGTTTAATACTCTCACCTGACTTTAAGAAACTTCCAGCACTGAGAGAAGCTTCCTTGGTTCACAGTGTCCTTAAGATAAAAATAAGTCTCATGCTGAGAAGTGCCAGTTCTTCAAGTAGGTCACATTTCTCCTGAGGGTGCCCATAAAGCAAAGACTGTGTCACATAGGGAATGTCCTCATCCACATCAGGGTGATGGCCCGACCTTGAGACTGCAATTAAGTGAAAGCAATTCTGGAGGCTGCTGGGCCCAGCCAGGGTTCAGGGACCAGTATTCCCACATTCCCAGTTTAATCCCTGGCAGGTGGAGCTGGGGATGTCTTCCAGAGCCCTTGAGTTATCTTCCAGACTTTTTGCTAAAGAAGCTTGTGGTAAGTTTGAACTTGTTCTCCCAGACCCTACCTGAGGGTCTCTCTAGAAATCCCAGTCTTTACAACATTCACGTGACGGGGCCTCTGCCTCCAGGCCCTGATCAGCAGGCTGAGCCCCAAGAACAGGAACTTCCACGTAGACTCAGTTCATGTCCCTGCCAGATCCCTCTAGAGCTACCCACAATCTTTGGAACCTTGTAGTTTGAATGGCTAACCACTCCCTTGAGGGTGAGCCCTCTAGCTGGTCTGGTTCTCCGGCCCCGACCTATCTTCCCTCTGTCCTCCTTGGCACCCCTACGGCCACCCGCACACACCTCCACCGTTGGCTCCAGTCGGGTGGGGATTCACATTCATTGGTGTGGGCGGATAGCAATGTTTCCCAGAGCAAGGATCAGTCCTGGTTCACTAGGCTGTCTTGTACCATCACCAAAGACACAGTGGATTCAACACACGGTCTTTTTGATTTCTTCATTCCTGCCTTTTTAGGTAGAAGTGAAGGCAAGTAGGGAAAGGTGTTCAGCAGTTGACCCTAATTACCGAAACGACAGCAACAACACCTGGAATACACAGCCTCTTTCCTGTTACGAAGAAAACCTCAGGGAACCTTGGCCTGGTTTTCTTCACTGAGGACAGAGCCACCAAGGTTTGTACTTCACTCCAAGCCCTGGTGAGATGCAGGCACGCTGGCCTCACTCAGCAGAGGACAAGCTCTCGGGACATCCGAGTCAGGGTTCAGACATGGCCAAGATTACTTGGGGTGCCTGGGGGGCTCAGTGGGTTAGGTGTCTAACTTCAGTTCAGGTCATGATCTCGCAGTTTGTGAGTTCAAGCACCACGTTGGTTCTCTGTGCTTTCAGCTTGGAGCCTGCTTTGGCTTCTGTGTCTCACTCTCTCTCTCTCTGCCCCTTCTCCGCTCGTGCACTGTCTCTGTCTCTCTCAAAAATAAATACACATTAAAAAAAAGAAGAAGAAGAAATGGCAAAGATTGTCTCCTGAGGCATGTTACAGCCCCATCCAGCAAATATACCATTCTTCCACCCTGGGTCATTCACTCACAAGCCCGACGCTGCCTAGGCTGTGGAATACAGCCAAGCCACAGCTCTGCAAAGGAACCTGTGCCAAACCACAGATGCTCTAAGAAAAGGCATCTGACAGAGGCCATTTCCTAGGACTAGTCCATCAGTGAAAAATGTGCCAGAGGTAAAGAAAGCAGTCGATGTGTGTGCGGGTATATGTGTGTGCACTCGCACGTGCAGGTACACTTACAGGGCTTCTTCTTTTCCATCAATTCTGAGAGCCCTCTATTAAATGCTTCCTGCAGGGCGCCTGGGTGGCTCAGTCGGTTGAGCATCTGGCTCTTGATTTAGGCTCAGGTCATGATCTCACAGTTTGTGGGATCGAGCCCCACGTCGGGCTATGCACTGATGGCGCAGAGCCTGCTTGGGATTCTCTCTCTCCCTCTCTCTCTACCCCTCCCAGGTCATGCTCTCTCAAAATAAATAAATTAACTTAAAAAACATAAATGATTCCTGCAGACATAAATTATAACTAGATATAGGAAAATATAGGAACTGGGGGGGGGAAGGGTTCTTTTTTTTTTTTTTTAAGTTCATTTATTTATTTTAAGGCAGAGACAGCATGAGTTGCGGAAGGGGTGAGAGACAGGGAGAGAGAGAAAATCCCTGACGCAGGGCTTGAACTCATGAAACCATGAGATCAGGACCTGAGCTGAAACCAAGAGTCAGAGACTTAACTGACTGAGCCATCCAGGCCCCACCCCCGACTTTGTTTTTAAGTTTATTTAAGAAAAAGATTCTTTTTTTTTCTTTTTTAATTTACATCCAAGTTATTTAGCATATAGTGCAATAATGATTTCAGGAGTAGATCCCAGTGATTCATCCTCTATATATAACACCCAGTGCTCATCCCAACAAGTGTCTTCCTTAATGCCCCTTACGCAATTAGCCCATCCCCCCAACCACAACCCCTCCAGCAACCCTCAGTTTGCTCTCTATATTTAAGAATCTCTTATGTTTTGTCCCCCTCCCTGTTTTTATATTATTTTTGCTTCCCTTCCCTTATGCATCTGTTTTGTATCTTAAATTCCAAATATGAGTGAAGTTATATGATATCTGTCTTTCTCTGACTAATTTCGCTTAGCATAATACTCTCTAGTTCCATCTACGGTGTTGCAAATGGCAAGATTTCATTATTTTTTGTTGCCAAGTAATACTCCATTGTATATATATACCACATCTTCTTTATCCATTCATCCATCGATGGATATTTGGGCTCTTTCCATACTTTGGCTATTGTTGATAGTGCTGCTATAAACATGTGGGTGCATGTGTCCCTTCGAAACAGCACACCTGTATCCCTTGGATAAATGCCTAGTAGTGCAATTGCTGGGTCATAGGGTAGTTCTATTTTTAACTTTTTGAGGAAGCTCGATACTGTTTTCCAGAGTGGCTGCAAGGGGTTATTTTCTTAAAAGAATTGGAACATTCCTTGGGTAAGTAACAGGACAAAAAAGTGTCTAGAGCACTCTTTCTGAGTGCTCTTTGCAGAAGTATATTCATCTCCTTTAAGGATTTTTCTGGTGTAAAACATTTAGTGGAAACACTGAGCCAAGCACAAGTGTGCCTTCTGGGCATGGGAGTCCACCCCTCCTTCTCTGATGTACTAAAACTCAAATCTCAGATCAGTTGCCCATTGGTTGGTGGTCTCTAAAAAATTGCAAATGTCTGGTGGAAAAATGTGACAGATAAGGAATATAGCTGCAGGAAGCTTTCCACCTGCCCCATTCAAGAGGCATCACAAGGCAAATTCTTTCTGGAGACCAAAAAAAAAGTGAATGTTTTGATAGGACTTACAAGGCCTCTCAAGACACAATCTGACACTGTCCATGGCAAATAAATGCAAATACACACAGTTTTATAGTAGGTCTCCTCGTGGTGGGTCAAAGTCCTTCCATGTTCTCTTTTCATTTGCCCTATTATATGGAGATGGCATTTCAACGCACCGCCGTCCCCCCAGCCACCTGGGGACTGTGTGGCACCTGGGGTCTGCGTGGCACCTGGGGACTGCGTGGCACCTAGGGGCAGTGCGGCACCTGGGGACTGTGTGGAGTCACAGAGGCAGTCAGCACCTGATGAGTCCAGCTCAGACAAAGCACTCCCGTTCCTCTGGCTGTGGCGTCTGGTTCAGGGATGGGCTCCCACAGAGTATGGCTCCCACTGAGTGAAGCACTTCATTGAGTGAAGGGCCTTCATTGGAGGGAGCTGGTAGTGCCCACCTTGCCAGGAGGAAGTCAGTCTCAAGAAAAGCCAACACAGAGGAGAGCTCAGCTAGGAGAAACCAAGAGAAATAAAGCCAGATGCAGAACCCTGATCAAACCACTCTTGGAGCTCATCGGGCACTTGGGTGACAAATCCCCACGAATCTCCTCTGATTCAACTCTGTGCACTATTTTTTTAAATAATTTTTAAAATGTTTATTTATTTATTTATTTATTTTGACAGAGAGAGAGAGAGAGAGAGAGAGAGAGTCAGACAGACAGACAGCACAAGTAGGGGGAGGGGGAGAGAGAGAGAGAGAGAGAGGAAGACACAGAATCCAAAGCAGGCTCCAGACTTTGAGTTGTCAGCACAGAGCGTGATGTGGTGCTTGAACTCACGAACTGTAAGATCATGACCTGAGCCAAAGTTGGACCAAGTGAGCCACCCAGGACTTCCAAGTCTGTGCATTAAATGGGATTTTCAGTAACCTGTAATCAAAACATCCTAACTAAAACACCATGTCTTCTGAATTACTAAACAATTTAATAAAATGGAGACTGCCAACATCTTGTGTAACAGGCTTTAGGAATTCTGGCTTTGAAAGGCACTATACTCAGAAAGACCTAACAACCAACCGACCGTAACTATATTTTCATGGATCAATGACACATCCAGTAATTCATGCACTGTTTTCCACTTAAACACTGCTTCTACGAGGATTTGAATAAGCTTATAATTAAAAAAAAAATTAATATATTGGGACAATTAAAAGAAGAATTAAATATCCAGGGGGAAAATGGATATATCAGAAAACAGCAATGAAGTACAATCATTATATAGAAACATACAATTTAGTTCAGAGCATCCTGGCAGCCAAGGTAAAACAAACAAACAAACAAACGCCACAACACAACAGCTTAATTTTACATAATTCTTATTATCTGAGAAAGAAAAGCATCCCTTTTTGCCAGAAGATAGACATTTTTTCCAGCAGTAAGTTCTGCAGTGGTTGTTGGCAATTTAGGAAGTTTAGGCCCCTGACATTAGCCAAACCACTTCAGCTTATCCGTATTAGAGGGTCAAAGTGTCAACATTAATCTAAGTACTGGCAGCATTAAAATGTTTATATTAGCACTTACAAGAAAATACAGTAAGATGCAGTGAATTTTTTTTTTTTTTAAAGAAAGCACAATATGACACCAGCCCCACAGGGTTCCAGCCAGAAACAGGAAGGCGCAATGAGGGCCTCTGCACCCAGAGGACGGACAGGTCAGGAAGGCAGAGAAGCAGAGAGATGTCAAAGGAGAAGGGAGCCCATGTGGCAGTTCTCGGAGGGGCGCTAATCTGCAAGACCCTGATGTATGTGGCAGGAGAGAGAATGCGTACTTTATATGCTGACACAAGGCCCCACGTTTTCCTGGAGAATTATGGAAGCACAGAGAAGTTGTGCTTGAGCTCTGGACACAATTTGGACTAGGAGACTGTGGCTGGATAACCATACCTAACTTTTACCGAGCACAATACTCCATGAGGTAAAGGACTATTATCCCTATTAAAATGATAATATCACACGAGGAAACTGATGTTTGGTTTTTTGAGCAAAACTTCATGGCTAATCAGTGATGGAGCTAAAGGTCTGATGTGAGATGGTCTGGCTACAAAGCCAGCTGCTCACCTCTGGTGACCACGTCCATCCCATCCATCCACTCTAATTGGAGCCGAGCTGTAAGGGACAGCTCTGTGTGAACTGTGACAGCCCCTCCAGCTTGTGCTACACTTTTCCGTGTTCCTACACTATCCCACTCTACTCATGGCCCAGAGTATAAGGCAGCGGAGAGCCCTGGGTAGCCTACAACCCACGGGCCACGGAAGCCAGAGGAGAAATGCTCCCCGAGCAATGCAACAGCTCGAGGGCTGTAAGAAGCTTCTGTATGCTTCCTGCAGGTCCTGACAGAGAGACAGTCTCCACTCATATTCGCCTTCTCCCCCTGCCCCCCCCCGCCCCACCACTGACTCTCCCCTCTCCTGGAATTACCTTCAAAGAACCTGCCTGAAGCAAAGCTCTTGTCTCAGGTCTGCTCAAAAGCAAGCTTAACCAAGAAAAGGCATCAGCATACAGGACATCATAGCTCAGAAAGGACAGCTCGTCAAATTCTTAGCAGGTTCGGACTTTTATTGTTAAAGCCATCGACCACTGCCCTGCTCTGAAGAAACAGGTTACAGAGGAGAAAGAGGGGTTCAGGGAAAGAGGGGTTCGGTGGCCAGCCAAAGGCAAAAGACTTCAATAACCAAATACGTCTGACTGACTGATATATTTTCTGAAGGGGGACTTGCCCATTTCAAAGTGAATCACGACAGAAATCATCAGACCATGGAGTTGTTGGACAACATGTGGAATTCTCAGATAAATGGACTTCAAAGTACTCTTTCTCTTGGGCAGTTGGACAAGGCTGATGAAATAGGTCTTATTGCTTGCCAGTTTCCTCGTAAGTGAAGCACGTGCTTCTGATTTGAAGCACTAAAAAAAAAAAAGGACATGTTGACTCCCTTTGCGTACCCTAATGCTACAGGCATGCATCAAAAAAAAAAAAAAAAAAAGGAAGAAGAACCTTTAGTGCCTGGAAATAAATCTAATCTTCTCCAAGCACTCAATTTTTACCAGCTGTTTGCAAAATGTGAGCCAATGGTGCTGAGAAAGAGACCTTTCATGATCGCATTGTATCTATGCAACTGTATCCAATGGTCACTACAGAACCAGGGGTTTGCCTGAGGACAGCAAATGAATCTATCTCTAGACAAAATGTACGGCTCCCCTTGAGCAAGGAGAGTCCAGAGTTATTTTTTTTTCCTACCATCATTCTTAACTCAACGGTTCAGCTTCTGACATTATTCAGAAAATAAAATGCTATTACAGAATTTCATTTCATGGGGCACCTGGGTGGCTCAGTCAGTTGGGCGTCCGACTCTTGGTTTCAGCTCAGGCCATGGTCTCACAGCTCGTGAGATCAAGCCCCGTGTCAGGCTCATCGCTGTGGTGCAGAGCATGCCTGGGATTCTCTGTCTTCCTCTCTCTCTGCCCCTCCCCTGCCTGTGTGCACACGCTCTCTCTCTCTCTCTCAAAACAAACAAATGAACTAAAAAAAAAAAAAAAAAAAAAAAAAAAAAAAAAAAAGAATTTCATTTCATGAGCTGATTCACAAGAAAGTTCTCCAGCAACAGAAGGCTAGTTTTCTCAGACACAAGAGGGCAAGCTCCTTCCACAGACGCTGGTGTTTCAGAGCTGGTGAGAAAGATGAGATCCAGACCTGGGACGCAGAGCCCTGAGGAGGGGGCACTGACTGGTGGGTGCTGAGGTGTCTGAGCTTGGACTGAGGCCTCATGTGCCTGGAACTCAGATCACTAGGAGGGGGCGCTGGGTAGCTGGTGCTACAGCCTCGCAAAGTAGTGTGAATCTTTGGAAATGTTGGAAATGTTGGAAAAACTACAAATAGGATCAAATAGGATCCATTTACTTCCTGGAAGGAACTGTCACCACCAAGGTGGGGAACCGTTATTGGAGTGATATTCACAGGAACCCACAAGCCGGGAGAAGGTGGGCAGAGAAAGTCCCTTCCTCCTGCAGCCTCATAGCTTCTATTGAGCGCTCCCTCCTGACAGAACCTAACTGGGTGTCAGTTTGGTGGGGTGGGGGTGGGGGGTTTGAGGTTTGCAAAGCCCCAGCCCAGTCGCCCAGAGCAGAGAAAGACGGGTTTGCGGCCAAGAGACAACAGCTTAATGACTGGCAAGCATTCACCAAGGCTTTCAGCCTCGGAATACTAAAGCTCTAATTTTCAAATAGTTCCTCTGCTTGGAATTCAGTGAAACAGTAAAATATCAAGGAAACTACAGAGGAGCTGTAGTGTACTATTATGCTGGCAAAAGTGCACTCAGCTCAGAAGGTGGGCTTTGGCTAAAACCTGAAGACAGCAAGGGATGCATCTCCTGCATATTTTAGCAACATCAATATCACTGAGGTAGAAGGGTTGAAGAATTGCACTACGCTAGAGATGCATTAACAGTAGACAACATCTGGGATACCACTGGAAAGTCAAAGGACAGGCTGATGGTAGAGAAAAAAAAGGTAGAGCTTTTCCAGCAGTTAAGAAAGCATTGTGGGGGCGCCTGGATGGCTTGGTCGGTTAAGCGTCCGACTTCGGCTCAGGTCATGATCTCATGGTTCGTGAGTTCAAGCCCCGCGTCAGGCTCTGTGCTGACAGCTCGGAGCCTGGAGCCTGTTTCCGATTCTGTGTCTCCCTCTCTCTCTGACCCTCCCCCATTCATGCTCTCTCTCTGTCTCAAAAATAAAAAATAAACGTTTAAAAAAAAAAAAAAAAGAAAGCATTGTGCATTGTGGGAAAAGACTACTTCTGCTCATAACTCATTAATTTTGAAGAAAGCGGCCTCATTCAACCGCCTCCAGGTCTGCAGCCCCACATTGTCCTTTGCGCTTCTGTGAGGAGGCCAACTGGCCAATACCGGGAACTCTTGTGAGCCCGTGTGTGCTCCCTCCCAGGGCGTTAGCCGCTGGTGGTCCTAGGCTCTCTCCCCATGCTCCCCAAACAAAACAGTCTGTTCAGTTGAGTAAGGTCAGAGCATGTGTTATGTTTTCGGAATGCTTTCTTTTCAAAGACAGGACATGTGGATATAAAGGGCTGGCATTTATTAATTCAGAATAACTCACGTTCAAAGTCCCACGATAGTCAATGTGCTGCTGACAATTGAGAAAAGGAAATCAGCAAATCCTAGGGAAATGACCTCTGTGAGATTTGCACTCACAAGCAATGCCTGAAAGGGTGAGGACCCTTTGAAAACATCAGGATGAAAATCTTGGCCCCTCCATGGAGAGGGAGACCCTCCCTCCACTTCCTGGCTTCCTTTCCAGGCCTCCTCGCAGCACTGGTCCTGCCTTGCCCAGAGTCACATGGGGGCATCTCGGCCCCTGGCATGGCCTTTTCCTATTAAATGATGATAAAGAAAACATTTAGGTTTAGAACAGGAAAACATGACAAAATTATGCAATAAATGTATAAATATGCCCTGAGGGTAAATGCATTATGCACCTTCTAAAAAGTCCCCACAGCTCTAAATGCCTATGATTTTGGCTCTGAACTCTGTTGTTTGTTTTTGTCGCATTTAACTTTGGCTACTTGCTTCTGTGCAGAGTGGATGTTTTTCAAGTTCAAAGTGAAAACTATGCCTTTTATCTTTCTTATGAGGCTTTTCTAATCTTCACCTGGCATTCATGTCCTTTTGGCAACAGACGTTTTGTATCCTGTCTCCTTACTCGGTCCTACTCGGTCCTACTAAGTAAATTCTAATGCTTTGTGGGTGCTGTAATTAGCTTTTGGGGGGTAAAAGTAATTATAATGTGGTAATAGTCCTTTAAGAAGTCAGCTGCCTCCAGGAGATCTGTCCTCCTCCGAGACTACCAGCAAAGAACCAAGGTACTTAGAGGTCTCAGGAGGTTGCTGAAGTCTCCCCAAATTACACGCAAGACTTTTGTGCATATAACCTGTGCTTTTGTGAGAGAAGATGGCAGTAGTTTTCTCCAGATACTCAGAGAACTTGTTGACCTCAAAAAAGTTGTGAATCCAGACTTGAGAGAGCAATGTGTTACTGAGACCATCCAGACAGTATACCTGACTGCATCTTGTTAAGGCCTCTATGTCAACTTTTAAGATTCTTGCAGGCGGGTGTAGAGATCTACTCATCTTGTAGCCAGCCAAGACAAGCCTCATGTGTAAGTTCCCTTTCTTATTAAAACTGCCACCTACCTATTTATCCAAAGGATACAGGTGTCCTGTTTTGAAGGGGCACATGCACCCCCATGTTTATAGCAGCACTATTGACATTAGCCAAAGTATGGAAAGAGCCCAAATGTCCATCCATGGATGAATGGATAAAGAAGATGTGATATATATATATATATATATTGGAATATTACTCAGCAATCCAAAAGAATGAAATCCTGCCATTTGCAACACCATGAATGAAACTGGAGGATATTATGTTAAGTGAAATTAGAGAAAGACAAATATCATATGACTTCACTCATATGTAGAATTTAAGATATAAAACAGATGAACATAGGAAAGGGAAGCAAAAACAATATAAAAATAGGGAGGAGGACAAAACGTAAGAGACTCTTAAATACAGAGAACAAACTGAGGGTTGCTAGAGGGATTGTGGGTGGGGGGATGAGCTAAATAGGCAAGAGGTATTAGAGAGGACACTTGCTGGGATGAGCACCGGGTGTAGGGGATGAATCAGTGGATTCTACTCCTGAAATCACTGCACTATATACTAACTAACTTGGATGTAAATTTTTAAAAATAAAAAAATAAAAATAAAAACCCTGCCTCGTACCAAAAATCCTAAACTTGTGAATCCTAAACCTGTCTAAAATCTGTTATATGAATGCATGGAAGAAAACTAATAAACAAAATGGCTTTTTTTGTCCATTCAATTTCTTTTCTTTTCCCTATCCCCACCCCATTCACCTTGCATTTCCCTACCCCTCCCTCCTCCTACACTTAGTTCCTTTAATCATTAATAGCTGGTCATGATTTTTCTGAGCTCTGTCTATGGGGTTCAGCCAGTTCCTTTCAAACTACACACGAGCCAATGGTTAGTGTGTATAATCACATTCCCTGGGAGGAATATTCTGGGAAATAATTCACTTCATCTAACATAATCTCCTTGCCCTGGTGTGGAAAGGCCCTTCAAGCTGTGGGTCGAAGGAAGTTCCCAGGAAAGGAGAAAGACTCCTAACTAAAGTTGCAGAGAGAGGGAACAGCAGAGAAGCCCCTGAGGGAAGTGGGTAAAGCAGAAAACAAGGGGCTCCTGCCTGCTGGGCACACACATCTCTCCTCCACGCCCAGGCTGAGCTTCCTGACAGCAGCTCCTACCCAAGGGCCAGCCTTAATGTCTGACATTCACACACACACCACAACCACCACCACCTGAGGCCTGCCAGCTCATGCAGACACTTTTATTCATTCAATGAGCCAACACTTTGGAGGCCTAATTATACACCAAGCACTGTACTAGGTATTGAGGATCAAAGTTGAGTAAGCTCAGAGTCCACAAAGATGGCAAACAGACACACACACAGCTTACGGTGCGACACTAGTCTTGTTTCGGCAATGCCACTTGCAGAGTGGACACACAGATGGGTGAGGGAGATGCATCACTGGTGGGCATCACCATCCTACTGTGATGATGGCAGCTGCCCAGAGGACGGAACCCTACCCCCCGTCTGCCAGAAAGCTGGTGCCTGTCCTGACTACTCGGTCTGCTGGGTCCTACTCCAGCCTTTAAAACGCTACCACATTTGGGGCGCCTGGGTGGCTTAGTCAGTTAAACGTCCAATTCTTGATTTTGGCTCAGGTTGTGATCCCAAGGTAATGGGATCAAGCCCCGTGGCAGGCTCCACGCTGAGTGTGGATTCTCTCTTTCTCTCCCCTCCCCTGCTTGTGCTCCCTCTCCTTCTAAAATAAAAATAAAAATAAAAATAAATTAAAAGGCTACCACATTTAAACCTAGTAGACACATGGGCAAAGATATAAACAACCAACACACATGCCTACAAAAAGATGCCCAACACCACTAGACCACTAGTTGTGAAAACAAATTAAAACAATACTAATAGATGGGTAAATGTTTTAAAGATAGCCAGCACTGGTGAGAATGTGAGGAAATGCACACTCCATACATTGCTGGTGGGAGTATGAATCATTACAACTTTTTGGAAAATAATTTGACAATATCCACCAAAACTAGAAATACATATCAACTTTGACCCATGAGTCGTACTTTAGGAGATTTCCTCTACAGTAATTAAAGCAATATCATTGTTTATAACAGAAAAGGAAAATAAAATTGGAAACATCCTAAATATCCACAATTAAGGAGCAACTAATTAAATTATATTATCTGTACCAGGGAATATCACACAGCCATGAAAAAGAACAGGTTACATGTATACATATTTGCCTAGAAATATACCAATGATGTATTATTTAGAGGAAGTGTATACGAGAAAATTATGGGGGCACCTGGTTGGCTCAGTTAGTAGAATATGTTATTCTTGATCTCAGGGCATGAGTTAAAGCCCTATATTGGGTGCAGAGATTTCTTTAAAAAAAAAAAAAGAAAGCTATGGATAAATATATATAAAGAAGCTTATTTTTAGACAGAAATATAAAGAAAAATGCACATACACTTACACACACACACACACACACACACACACACACACACATGAACGTTTGAGCAGAGAGAAAGATATAGAAGGTTACAAACCAAACTATTCAGATTGGTTGCCTCAAAGGATGGAACTGGAGAGAAAGAGAGGATTATTTCATTTTTGTTAATACATCTTTGCTTTGTTACACGTGCAACAAGGGCATGATTTTTTTGCCCAGTAATCAGAAAACATCTAGTCAAGAGAATGAGAAAATAAGACACAAACTGGGAGAAAATATTTGCCAAAGATATATCTGATATAAGAGTTTTAAAAGGAACTCTTAAAACCCAACAGTAAGAAAACTGAACCTGATTTTAAAAATAAGCAAAAAGATCTGAACAGACACCTCACAAAAACAGATATAAAAGTGGCAAATAAGCATATGAAAAGATGCTCAACAGCATGAGTCATTAGGGAATTGAAAATTAAAACAACAATGAGATACCACTACATACTTATTAGAATGGCCGAAATCCAAAACACTGACAACACCAAATGCTGGTGAGGATGTGAAGCAACAGGAACTCTCATTCATTGCTGGTGGGAACGCAAACTGGTACAGCCACTTTGGAAGACAGTTTGGCAGCTTCTTACACAACTAAATATACTCTTACCATATGATCTACCAATCACATTCCCTGGTATTTTCCCAAATGAGTTGAAAACTTATGCCCACACAAAAACCTGCACAGGGATGTTTATAGCAGCTTTATCCATCATTGCCTAAACTTGGAGGCAACCAAGATATCCTTCAGTAGGTGAATGGTACTTCTCCACATTGGAATATTACTCGGCACAAAAGAGAAATGAACTATTAAGCCTTGAAGTGACCTAGAGGAAACTTAAATGCACATTACTGAATGAAAGAAACCAAACTGAAAAGGTTAAATACTGCATGATTCCAGCTATATAACATTCTGGAAAAGGCAAAACTAAGAAGACCATAAAATGATCAGCGATGGGCAGGAGGGCAGAGCACAGAGGATTTTTAGGGCAGTGAAACTACTCTGTATATACTATAATGGTGGATACATGGCATTACACTTGTCAAAACCCATAGAATATACAACACCAAGAATGAATTCTAATGTAAACTATAAGCTTCTGATGATAATGATGTGTCAGTGTAGGTTCATCGACAAATGAACAAATGTCCCACTCTCTGCTGGGGATATTGACAATGGGGGAGACTAGGCATGTGTGGAGGGAGGGGTTATATGGGAAATCTTTGCACTTTCTGCTCAGTTTTGCTGTAAATCTAAAACTGCTTTACAAAAATAAAGTCTACTAGAACTTGGTTTAATAATTCTGAAAAATTCTAGCGAGGTGTTTAGTTTTAGATACAGCCTATTTGGAAATGACCACATGGGATTGGTCGATCCTGGTCCTGCCATTCAAGAGGAGGCTTTAGAGCAGCTAAAAAGAATAAACTGGAGCCATAGATGCTGCAGTGGAAACACATCCCAGCCCTAGAGATGGGTAAAGAAAATACGTCATAAGAACACGTACAGTGTGACCATTTGTGTTGAAATAGAAGCAAACCATGCAAGTACATGTTTGTTGATGTACAGAAAAATTGCTAGAAGGAGGATAAGACACTCTTAGCAGTGGTTGCCTACCTCTGGGGGATGGGAGGGAGGTCTCATACCCTCTTGTCCTGTCTGAACTTGATAAGAGTACATTAGCTTATAAATAAGTAAAAACTAATTGTTTTAGGAAAAGCGTTTTCCCCCCTTGCCTTTATCAACAGACTGCACAGAGATGTGAGTGTACAGTCTGACCAGTGGTTATAAAGCCTGTGTCAGGCTCGAGCTCACAAAATCAATCATAATTTTCTACATGTGGTACCCCCCTGGCCCTCCAGTGTTACAAAAAGAAATGTCACAACCAAGTTAGGGTATGTCCAACTTAAAGAATTACAGGGATGCCTACATTTAGATAGTGCTTTACAATCTAGGAAGGGCAAAAAGTCCCCTTTGAGGAATTTGTCTTCATGGAAGTAATATATAATAGAAGCAGTAATTTTAAAGGTATATATATCATAAGCAGAATGGCAAACCTGTACTCACTATAAACACTTACAAAATATATCCAATAAATGCATCAACAAACTGTATCATCCCTGCCCATAGCTATTAAATAAGCAATTATGAGAGAATCCACTTTACACAAAATTTTAAACCCTCCCTGCATGGAAGATCATATGTACATTGGGTTAAGGCACAGCCTAGAACAAATTGAAACTGTGTCTTTAAGGGGTGCCTGGATGGCTCAGTTGGTTAAGCGTCCAAATCTTGATTTCAGCTCAGGTCATGATCTCACTGTCATGAGATAAAGTCTCCACCCTGGGCGTGACACCTGCTTAAGATTCTTTCTCTTTCTCTCTCTCTGCCCCTCCCCCATTTGCTTGTGTGCGCACATGCATGCACACTCTCTATTTAAAAAAAAAAAAAAAAGTGTGTCTTCAAAAGCGCCCAGATGTCCCTGGTTTTTCTCTTCAGTTGCCTCTGTCCCAGGGGGAGCAGTGTAAGTCCCACCCAAAAGCTGCATTGGAGGACCATGTGACATGGAATGCAGAGGAACGCCTCATGCTTTCAACCTCCCCACTCACCCCAGACGGAGTGAAACCAAGTGTATGTGATATACAAAGACTTTTGGTTATCTTTAGTATATTATCAGACAATGTACCTTTCAATTCATGATTTTGAAAAAAAGATTTGCAGTATTTTACAAGAAGCTTTTATTTTATTAAAAAAAATTTTTTTTTTTAAATGTACATCCAAATTAGTTAGCATATAGTGCAACAATGATTTCTGGAGTAGATTCCTTAGTGCCCCTTACCCATTTAGCCCATCCCCCCTCCCACAACCCCTCCAGTAATCCTCAGTTTGTTCTCCATATTTGTGAGTCTCTTCCGTTTTGTCCCCCTCCCTGTTTTTATATTATTTTTATTTCCCTTCCCTTATGTTCATCTGTTTTGTCTCTTAGAGTGCTCATATGAGTGCAGTCATATGATTTTTGTCTTTCTCTAATTTCACTTAGCATAATACCCTCTAGTTCCACCCACGTAGTTGCAAATGGCAAGATTGCATTCTTTTTGATTGCCGAGTAGTACTCCGTTGTATGTATATACCACATCTTTATCCACTCATCTACCGATGGACATTTGGGCTCTTTCCATACTTTGGCTATTGCTGATAGTGCTGCTATAAACATAGGGGTGCATGTGTCCCTTCGAAACAGCACACCTGTATCCCTTGGATAAATGCCTAGTAGTGCAATTGCTGGGTCGTAGGGTAGTTCTATTTTTAGTTTTTTAAGGAACCTCCACACTGTTTTCCAGAGTGGCTGCACCAGCTCGCATTCCCATAAAAGAAGCTTTTAAATGTAGTAATGTGGTTGAAAATAATCTTTTCAGTGAGAAAAAAAATTCTCATTTTATGACAGACATCTATGGGAAAGTATCACTTGACTGATAGCTAACTTTTCAAGATCATCAGTTCCATAAAGGAAGCTCACAGTTGCTTGTGTAAGTTACAACAAAACAGTAATTGCCATGGCCATCATTTATTGACCACACACCATGTGTTTACATGCACTCTATCTTTAATCTTCACAATAACCCTATGCAGTGGGTACCATTAGTTCCACTTTACAGATGAGAAAACTGAGGCAAAAAGCAAGAAAGCCTGCTCAAGTTCCCACAGCCAGCAAGGGGTGTAGCTAGGACTTGATCCAGGGTCTTCAGAGCTCAAGGACCACGTCACTCTCCTGACTAGGAAAGGGATAAGAGGTAAGGGATGTGCAGCAAATCCAGAGCACGGCAATGGCCTTGCCATGGCCTGGTTGCAAAATAATCTGATCCAAGGTTTCCACTCTAAGAACAAGAGCTAGGTGACCTGACAGCAGCAGGGAGCTGCAAGCTCGCAGTGTGCACAGAGACAGTTCAGGAGCTACCTGAGGGGTACAGGCACAGAAGCTTCAGAGAAAAAGGGCTGAAGCAGAACATAGGAACTCAGCTTATGTGGGTGATCCAATCTCATCAATGCCAAAGGATGTGAGTAACCATCCCAGGGGACGTGCTGGGATGTTGTACAAATTTCTACCGTGTCCAGTGCAACTGAGGACATCACTAATGAACCTCACTTCTTGGACATCCTGGCATTTGGAGGCAGGGGGCCAACTGATTGTGTTTCAGCCCAATTCAGCAATGATTTATTATCGCTGACAATTCTGTAAGTTGGCAGGGCTTACCTGGGTGGTTCTTATGTTCCATGTGGTGCCTACTGGCGCTCAGCTGGGGCTGGCGCATCCCAGATGGCTTCATGCACATGACTGAAACCTCAGCTGAGGATGCTGGAATAGCTGGGACTGGCTACATCTCTCCTCCATGGTTCATTACTTGGTAATCTAGTGCAAGCCTCTTTACATGGCAGCTAGATCCCAAGAGGGCAAACACAGAAGTAGCAAGGCCTAGTAATGCATTCTATTGGTCAGAGCAAGTCACAGGGCCAGCCCCCACTCCAGAAGAAATAAATTTCACTCCTTGATGGAAAAAGTGACATAAGCAAGAATTACTGGCAGCTATCTTTGCAGACAATCTACCACAAAATGTGAGTGGAAGTTGTTACATCTTATTCAGCTACAAGTGACCTTCTGCCCTTCTCCCTTTCCTCCTCATTCCTGCCTAGAATGTGGATGCGATGACTGGAACTTCAGCAGTCATCTTGGAAGATGGAAGCTACACACTGAGCACAGCAGAAAGAGACAAGGAGATTAGGTTCCGGGTGAGATAGAGGAGCTGCTATGCCAGACAAGAGCTGCCCCTACTTCCAGAGCATCTACACATTTAAAAAATTAGTAAATTTGTAAATAAATAAAGTACAGACCTCTATCTTACTTAGGCAATAGTTATTTGGTTCTTCCAGGGGACATAGGCTCAAATGTGAACCACTAACAGAAGGAATCACATAGCCCACACTCATTTCCTGTTTAAAAAAAATAACTAATAGTACATGTTCTGTTTAATTGTTAAGTTCCATTAGAGCCATATAAAATGAGCTAAAGCAAGATTTAAGGTAATAGTTTAGTGACAAGTACCTTGCCTCCCATGTACTAGGATGCAGTCCCTGGAAGCTTATGAGAAAGTGCTAAGAGGCTCCTCATATAAACCCTGCCTCAGAAAAATACTTCAAATGTCTTTCGGCCAAAACTAAGCAGAGTACCTATTCTGAACACCTCACCGTGGAGGAAGAAATAGTATGCAAAGTTCAAATAGTTCAAATAAGATCACCATAGCCTCCCTCCCCGCCCATTTCTCACTTCCATCCAGTCAACAAACCCTCTTCAATAACCGAGGCTTTATTGCCATATCTGATTCATGGATAAGTAACCTGCCTTTTCTTCCCCCTTTCAAATTTTAAAAACATCACAAAAGGCAAGTTTTATAACAGAATAGGATTAAGAAGAAGAAGAAGAAGAAGAAGAAGAACAACAACAACAACAACAACAACAACAACAATAACAACAACAACAACAACAACAACAACCTAGGAAGACCCTCAGACTGGTAAGCTAAAAAGTGGCAAGGCCATTCAGGTATTACAAGCCTGATGGGCACACTGACGGGAGTCTGCAATGACAAATATCCACTCAGCCCTCAAATACAAGAGCGGAGGAAATGGCAGCATCCGAGCATAATACCTGTCTTTTGAAAAGTAGCTGAACTTGCCTGTGTTATTACTTCACTCATTTTCATGTAGCGTTTGGCAAATGTTCTCTTTGACTTTCGTATATATTTCAAAGTATTGGAATATTTTATATTCTCATCTATTTTAAACTAGTAGTTAGCTATCTAAAACAAATGAACACATTCTTGAAATACATTTAAATGTAATTAGAGTTCTGCTGTCATAGACAATATTGAGAGCTAGAATAATGAATAATTTGTTGTGCTGGTTTTTACCACTTTAATCCTGAAGTCTAATTATTTGCACTAAATGCTTTTCTAGAGATTCCTCCTTGAACGTTCATCGAGGTATAGAAAAACACAGAACCTTGCAATTTATCTACTAATCCAATTACATATCTTATGATTATATCTTACCATTTGATCATTTGTCAAAAGAAAACTTGTCGCCTACATGCTGCATCCGTTTCTATACCTGCCGTGATAACTTTTAAAATCCCAGTGATTAACCAACGTATTCCTAACTAGAGGCCTCCTCTGACTCCAGGGATGGGTTCAGGGTCCTGTCCCCACACATTTCAGCCGGCACAGCTCTCCCGCGCTCTCCCGCGCGCCTCACCGAGCTGTGGGATCCACTCGGCTGTTTCCAGGTGGTTTTTGTTTTGTTTTCACTTCCCATATCTTTGCTTCTTATCTTTCTGTTCTTTGCTTTCCGTTTCCAATCTCTCTCACTGCTTCAGCATCCGCTGACTTTCAATCTTAAAGCACCCCTGAAGTGGTGGCTTTCTGCCCGTCTGCAGCTCATGATTTACTCACGCGGTTACTCAAAACTCAGGGGCACAGACCCAGGCTGTGCCTCTGGTTACAAAATAAACAGTTTAGCCAAGGTCCTCAAGGGAATGATTAATGCTCAGCACTAATAAAATAACAACTCAACTGCCTCTCCCATACACATCATCTCATTTGCATGATTTGTTTTCAAGGCTAAAATACTACGGACCCGCTTGGTGGAAGAAGGTCCTTTCAGATCTCCTGACCCCAGCCCTGGGAGGCAGAACTGTGCCCAGGCCCGGACCCTGAATCACCAGCCGGCCGCGCTCTTCACTTCAACCCATTTTGCCCACGGACTGCTTGAGTCCTTGGACCCGACTCTGACCGAGGCGCTGGAGTGGCCGGACGCGGGCTCACCTGGATCCGCCTGGGAGCCGGGCGCGGGCTCACCTGCTCACTCGCGGACTCACCTGGATCACTCTCAGACCCGGGCGCGGGCTCACCTGGTCACCGCGGGCTCACCTGGTCACCGCGGAGCCGCGCGGCCGCACCTGGGTTCGCGTCTTGCCCGCGCTGCCTGCGGCGGCTCCGGAGGCGGCTCTGCGCTGCCGCAGCCCTGCCCGCGGGGTCAGCGGGGAGGTCCGGCCAACTTATCCGTGTGCCCCTTAAGAGACGGCGGCTGGAAACGCGGACACCCTATTTCGCGGGGTCTTGGCGTTTTCAGGGACCCCTGGAGGCCAGTTCCCTCCGTACACTGACACAGACCTCCCCGGCGCTCTTCCCTTTTCCTGTGGCTAGGGAATTAGCGGCGAGGCGCGGGATCCATCGAAAACAGAAAACTAATTTCCCCCTGCTGGTGACTGTGGGGAACTGCATGTGCTGGAACAAACCTGCCACCGAGGATCCTTGGCCTCCCAGCTGCTAAGGTTGGGGTCCTTCCACACCCCCACCCCCGTCAAAAATTAGAAAACCTTCCTTTTATTCATTTTTTTAAAGTGTCGTATTAAGAGAAGGCAACTCCGTTTTAGCCTTCAGATTAGTGAGAATGAGAAAAATTAAGACATTGCACAAACTAATTTTTTTAACAATTTATTTCCAAGGAAAATTGTGAACATAAAAGGCAGCAGAAAGAATAATGAGGTCCTAGCTTTTGGTATCGGTGGACTAATCTTCCTGCAGATAATGATTATAAAAGCTGAGTAAAACATTTAAAAGCAGCATTTGAAGGCCTTGGAGACTGACCAAAAGACGACAGAAATTGGGCAGGAAAGCAGTTTTGAAAGATGAACAGAAATTGTTGAGATTTGTGAGTTTGTGGCTTTTTACCTGGGCAACCTCCAAGCCATGAGCAGCTCCCAACTGCAGACAGCCACAGCCTGACTGGCTTGAAGAGGACAGAAAACAGTGTGAGGCCATGAGGAGAACTAGAAAGGGAGGGGAGGAATTCAGAGAGGAATCAGTGGAGAGGATGAACCCCTAAATATACACTGTATTAGATTTCTATGGCTGCCATAAGAAACTACAAGCTTAGTGGCTTAAAACAATAGATTTATTATCTTAAAGTTCTGAAGGTCAGAAGTCCTGAACAGGTCTCACCAGGCCAAAGTCAACTTGTTGACAGGCTTTGTAGAGGCTGTAGGGCAGAATCCGTTTTCTGCTCACTCAGATCGGTGACAGAATTCAGTTCCTTGAGGTTGTATGACTGAGTGTCCTGCCTTCTTGCTAGCCGTCAGCCGAGGCTCATTCCCAGCTCCCACAAGGCACTGCTGCATTCCACGACTCGAGGCTTCCTTACTCCATCTTCAAAGGCCACCACTTTGGGTTGAGTCTCTTTCATGCTTCAAATCTGTCCTCCTTTTTCTTCTGTCTCATCTCTCCGACCAACCAGGAAAGGTTCTCTGCTTTGAAGAATCATGTGACTAGACTGGGCCCACCCAGATTATCCAGAATAACTTCCCCATTTTAAGGTCAGTAACCTTAATCCCATGTGCAAAATGCCTCTTGCCATGTAAAACAACATGTTCACAGGTCCTGGTGATTAGGTCACAAACATCTTCAGTGGGCCGTTATGCTAACAGAGTCTGCCCTCTGCCCTCAAAGATCACCTCCTGGTATCAGGAAGTACCTTAAATACACTAGGCATGCCAATTAAATGAGATCGTCAGAATGGATTAAAAACAAAACAGAAACTTAAAAAAAAAAAAAAAAAACAATTGCACACTATATACAAAAAAAAAAAAAAAAAAGGACCCTGAGTACAAAGACACAAGCAGATTGAAAGTAAAAGGACGGAAAGAGTTATACCAGGCAGCAAGAAAGAAGAAATCTGAAGTAACTAGCAAACATATGAAAAGATGCTCAACTTCACAAGTCATAAGAGAGATGCAAATCAAAACCACAGGGAGATATCCTCTCAGACCTACTAGATGGTCACCACTAAACAAACGCACACACAAGTCAGGCAATAACAAGTGACGGTGAGCATGTGGAGAAACTGAAGTGCTTTGTGTACTGTTGGCAGGACTATGAAGTGGGGCAGCTGCTGTGGAAGATACTTAGTTTCTGGAGGTGCCTCCAAAAATTAAAAACACAACTACCATGTGACCCAGCAATCCCGATTCTGGGTATTTGTCTAAAAGGAATTTTAAAAAAGAAAATAATTTAAAACAGGATCTGAAAAAAATGTCTGCATACCCACGTCCGTTGCTGCATTATCCAAAGTGGCCAAGAAGTGGAAGCAACTCAAATGTCTGTTGACAGATGAATGAATGAAGAAAATCTGGTATATACATACAGAGGAATATGCTGCTTTTAAAATACAAAATCCTGGAACGTGTGAGTGGCTCAGTCAGTTAAGCGTCTGACTCTTGATTTCAGCTCAGGTCATGATCTCACAGTTCATGGGTTGGAGCCCCGCATCAGGCTCTGCATGACAGCACCAAGCCTGCTTGGGATTTTCTCTCTCTCTCTGTCTCTGCCCTCCCCCGCCTCTCTCTTTCTCTCTCAAAATAAATAAATTTAAAAAAATTTTAATAAGAAGCAAAAATAAATAAATAAAATGATGAAATCCTGTCACACGCTATACAACATGGAGGAACCTCAAAGACATGCTAAGTGGAATCAGCCAGTCACAAAAGGACAAAATCTGTGTGATTCCACTAATATGAAGTATCTACAGTAGTCAAAATCATAGAAATAGAAGATAGAAAAGTGGTTTCCAAGGGCTGGAGAGGGTGAGAAGGAGGGTTTACTAGCATTTCAGGGTATAGAGTTTCAGTTTAACAATATGAAATGGTACTAAAGATCTATAACCACAACAGTGTGGGTATACTTAACACTACCAAACTGTACGCTTAAAAATGGTTAAGGGGCGCCTGGGTGGTTCAGTCAATTGAGCATCTGACTCTTGATTTCAGCTGAGGTCATAGTCCCAGGGTGGTGGGATCGAGCCCTGCATTGGGCTCTGTGCTGAGCGTGGAGCCTGCTTAAGATTGTCTCTCTCTCTGCCCCTCTCCCCTGCTCAAACAAACAAACAAACAAACAAACAAAAGATTAAATGATTAAGATGGCGAATTCTATGTTATGTGTTTTTTACCTCAATTTTAAAAAAGGAATCTGAAGTGACTATATTAATATTTGACAAAATAGACTTTAAGGAAGAACATTATTACAGATAATGGGGGAAATATCATAATGATAAATGGGTGATGCATCAGGAAAATATAACAATGAAAGTATTTATGCACCTAATATCAGAGCTTCAAAATACCTTAAGAAAAACAAACAGAACTAAGGGGAGGAATAAGCAAGTCCAAAATCACGGTGAAAGACTAAGACCCTGTTCTTGATAATATATAGAACAAGTAAATACACACAAAAAAATCAATAGAATATCTAAAAAACAATACAGATCAGAAATTGGTGAACTATGGTCTATGGGGCAAATCCCATGAATAAAGATTTACTGGAAAACAGCCACATTTACTCGTTTATGGATTGTGGACAGCTGTCTGTGGCTGTTTTCACGGAGTGGAGGGGAGGCAGCAGAGACCATAGGTCTTGCCTCAAATACTTACTACCAAGCCCTTCATGAGACAAGCTGGTTTTCAAGGGTGTGACTGTTTGGTGGAGCAGTCGTACAATAGCTGTGGACAAGTCATTGCCAGATAATTCCAACATCTGTGTCAATTTTACTGTTGATGTCTGTTGATTGTTGTTTTCCCACGTGAGATGAGATTTCCTTGGTTTTTCATATGCCAAGAATTTTGGACTGTCTCCTGGAAATTATATTTTGTAATGAGACCCTGGGTCTTGTTTAAATCCTATACAGTATGTACATATTTTTGTTTTAGGCAATAGACCTGCTTAGGGTCATACTACAAGCTCAACCTGCCTTTTGTGAGTTGTGGTTCACATTTAAGTTGTTTCCAAAGCCTTTGCAGTACAATTTGGATAGACCCTGAACCAGTTACTACTCAGTGGTCATCTGGAGCCTGGTTGATGGTCTGTTAGTTCGGTTCTCCAGTACTTTTCTACAATGCCCCTTTCTGGCTCTATGACCAGAAAGCTGGAGCTGGAAAGTTACTCCATGGTCATGTGCCTCTGTGACTGCTCCCATCTTTGGCCAAATGGCAGGAGGCAGAAAGAGAAACAGAGGTCCGCAGAGCACAGCTAGGCAATTTTGTTCCAGGTGCAATGAGGAGTCTGGAGACTCTGAGCAAGGACATTCCATGTCCAAAAAAATGACTTACATTTTAAGAAGGCCACTATGCCCTGTGAAGAATGGGCTGGGAGAGAGGACGCAGGAAAAGAATGTAGGGGGCCATGCTAGGGATGCAGGCAAAAGGAGAGGGTGGCTAAGGTGTGCAGAGAAGTGAAGAGTCCCCATCTGCTCCTGGTGGGGAGCTGGCACCCCAGAGTGGATTGGCTACAAGGGGTGGGAAGAGGATGCAGCAATGGTGCTTGGTGGGGCTGACACAGAGGAAGACTGGGTGGCTGGGCAGGCTGGTGGGGGAAATCAAGAGTGCCATCTGGGCCACAATGTGTCTGAGAAGACAAGTTGCAACGCAAGCAGAGATGCTGAGGCGGCATCTGGAAGTAGGAGTGTGGTGCTCAGAGGCGAGAGAAGAACTGAAGGAAAGTGTGGTGGAGGGCAGGGGAAGTAGGTGTACGTGCGCACACAGTGCATTTCTCCTCTTTTCTGCTGTATTGGTTAGTGAAGCAGATAAAGTCTCTAGAAACAGATGCAACTGTGTTAAAAAAAAAAAAAACCTTATGTGATAAACTGGCATTTCACCTAATGCCACGGGGTATGAGGATTATATGAGTTACAAGTAAGATGCTTAGAAATGCCTGGCACACATTCAGTGTTCACTGCATTGTTTAAATTTCAATTCCAATAGAAAAAGAGTAATTTACCTAGTAAGAGTTATTCACGTAACTTGCTAACCATCTGGAAAAAATGTCAGTTAGATGCTCTACCCTATACTTAAGTAGAAATACATTTCATATTGATTAAAGATGTGCATGGAAGAAGTCAAACTAGAAAAGCATGAGAAAAACATTTGGATGGATAGTTGGTTGTTTAGTCTTGGCATAAATGAGGCCATTTTATTTTATTTTATTTTATTTTATTTTTAATGTTTCACAAATTTGCATATCATCCTGCATGGGCAGGGAGGGGCCATGCTAATCTCTGTATCCTTCCAATTTTAGTATATGTGCTGCAGAAGCAAGCACTAAGCGAGGCTTTTTAAAGCTACACAGGAAACTCGGATCCAGTAACGAAAAACGTTTGACCACATACAAAATCCTATATGGCAAAAATGCTATAAACCATGCCAAAGAAAAATGGTAAGCAAGAAAGTACTGCATTCTATATGACAAGCAGAGGATAATTTTCCCCAAGACACAAAGATCTCCTAGAAGAGGAGAAGATTTCTCTTCACAAGAGAAAATGCAAGCATCAAGGAACATATGAAAAGAGACTTTATCTCACTTGTATTTAGGAGAACCAATGGCTTTCACATTTTCACCCATACAGTCGAACCCAACTTTCTCAGATATTATGCTTAGAGTACAAATTGCTACAACCTGTTTTGGAGGTCTGACAAATAGAGATGCGCACATCATTCCACTCAGTAATTTCTCTTTTAGGAATTCAGACAAAAGAAATAAAAAGTACCAGTTCATACAAGATTTTTTGCTGTTGCAAAAATATATGTACTGACCTGGAAAGATGTCTGCGGTCTTTGGTTAAGGAAAAAGGCAAGTTATGTAGTAAGGGACTAACTTTCTAATTTTCGCTTAGCTTTTTTAATGTATGTTTTGGTTTTTTAGTGCATGTGTATGTGTTCGTGGTAGTGGGGACAGTGGTTAGAGGGGATGTTTATACACGCATCCATTTACTTATGTGTGGACGTAGAGGAGAAGATACCTATCTGCTAAACGTCCATCAACCAGAGAAGTAGGATGAAAAGGTGGGAAGAACAGATGTAATAACTTTTCCTTTGAAAAATTAAAATACGTCTATACAGATGTAAATATATGCTTTCTTTTTACAAACTTCTGTATCATTTTGATGTAGACAGGCCAGGTCCAGGAACACAGAGGAGGTCCCACAGGACAAGTCAAGAGGGTCCTTGGCTTTGTGCAGGAGAGAAATCAGGAAGTGGGAAGTGAAAGCAGAGTTTATTGAACAGTGTAAGTGACAGAGTATAGCAGACAGAGTGGGAGACTCGGAAAGGAAACGAGAGTGAGTCTCTTCACCACTTGGGGTTAAGAGTTTATATTGAAAGGGTCCAGGGTATGTGTTACTCCAGGAATCCAGGGTAGGGTTGGATTCGAGGGTGAGTGACAGGTGAGTAATAGTTGTTATTTCAAAAATCATCGCAGGGAGGGGATATCGATGCCAGCGGTGGGTGAGATTTGTTTGAAGCTAATGTCCTGAAACATGTTTGAAATCCAGTTCTTCTTAGATGTTATCAGGCATTTGGAGGCCTAAAACAAAACTCAAAGAATGATTAACTTTCTTGCCTCCTTCTTCGAGTGGGAGCATAGGTTATTTGGTTTAGTCAGACGCAAGGTGAAATATAGAACATGAGTAAATGGGGCCTTGCAGAAAAACAGCAGAGATGGAGCCTTTCTAAAAATGGAATCCTTTCAGTTTCCCTATCTCAATTTGAGTCCTTTCAAATATTGAAAATGAAGGATAAATAAGGGTCTAGTCTCCAGAATATATCTTTTAAAACTCTAACAACTCAACAACAAAAGGCAAACAACCCAATTTTAAAATGAGCAAGGGACTTGAATAGACATTTCTCCAAAGAAAATATACAAGTTGTCAACAAACACATGAAAGGATACTTGGCATCATTATTCACTAGGGAATGCAAATCAAAACCACAGTGAGATGCCACTTCACACTCGCTAGGATGGTTAGAATAAAAATACAAGAAAACAAAACAAAAACCAAAGTGGAAAATGAGGGTTGGTGAGGATGTAGGAGAAATTGGAATCTTTGTTAAACATGGCATTACTTTAGGATCCAGCATTTTCACTCCCATTTACCCCCCCCCAAATAGAAAACATACATGTTCACAGTAGCACTATCCACAGCAGCCAAAAGGAAATAATCCAACTGTCTATCATTGATGAACGAATAAAGACTACTTGGTATACATACGACGTAAAGTCATAAAAGGGAATGAAGTTCTGATATAAGCTACAAGGCGAATGAACATCATAAACATTATACTAGGTGGAAGAATCCGGACACAAAAGATGACAGGTATGATTCCACTTACAAGAAATGGCGAGAATAAACCCACAGATTCAGAAAGCGGACTAGTGGTCGCCGGGGGCTGGCAGGGAGGGGAGAATGGGAAGCAACTGCTAAATGGGGAAGGGGTTTTCTTTAGGGTGATAGAAATGTTTCCAAACTAGGTAACAGTGGTGTTTGCGCAACACTGAGAATGTACTGAATCGTCAACACTCTCCTATGTGTATTTCACTTCAGTTAACGGGGGTGAAGGTAAGCTCGCTTGTGCACTGAGAGAGTAGGCTGGCCCGCTGCCGCGCTTACCCCGGTGGCCTCCTTGCGGACCCAAGTCCACATCCTCGATGGAGAATCTAGAAGGCGGCGTGGGCTGAGGAAACGACAACAGGGGTATCACATAGGACGCCATCAGGAGCCAAAGACAGGCCGGCCGGTGACTCTTTTCCAGCGTCGAAACCACCGCCGGCTCCCGCCACTCCGCGCAGGCGTGGGTCTGAAGCGGATCCGGGAGGACGGGGCGGAGCCTGGGGGCAGGGCCAAGTGGGGAGGGGGTCGGCCTGCGCGCCGGGCGGGACTCGAGGAAAACCGGAACGCCTCTGCGGCCGGCGCCTGTTTCCGGAGGGAGCTTGGAGTCCGAGGTCAAAGTCCGGTGCGCTGGGAAGCCGGCTTCCGGAGTCCGCTGTCGTCTCCGGGGCTTAGCCGCGTGGGAGCAGTGGGAGAGATGAGGCAGAAGCATTACCTTGAGGCTGCGGCGCGGCAACTATACGAGAGCTGTCCGGGCCAGGCCCGGTATCTCCTGTAAGAAAGGGGCAGGAGGGGATGCGGGCGGCGATGGTGGGTCTTCCCTCTTCGCTCACGGTTCTCCTCCTCCTTTACAGCTGGGCCTACAGTTCGTCACACGGTAGGGAGAACGTCCGACGGTTGCGGGTCAGGCGCTCGTCGCCCCGCTCCCCTCCATTCCGCACAGCGCTCAGGATGACCCAAAAGAGAAATCTCATCGACCCACTGCCCTCCTAACCGCCTCCCCCCGCAACTACCCCAGAGGCTTCTGTTTCATGAAAAGTTACAGTTTCCTTGGATCTCTTTTCGTTAACCTCACTTCTTTGTGACAGTTTTTCATCCAGTCTCATGGCTTTTAAATTCTGTATGCTGAGGACTTCCAAATTTGTACCCCCAACCAGGACTCCTCCGCATTCTAGACTTCTATCCAGAAGCCTTCTTGACAATTTCTTTTGAGTGTCTGTTAGGCCAAAACTCGAGCTTTACCTCCCAACCCAGCCTTCCTCTAGTTCTTACCAGTTCAGTTAGTGGGAATTCCATCCTTAGAGTTATCAGCCCCCAAACTCTGGGGCCATTTTTGACTCCCTAACAGCTCTCCTCCCCAAGCCAATATGCCAGCAAATCCTGTTGGCTTTAAAGTATATCCAGAATCTAGCCAGTTATCACCATCACTTATCATGTTACTATCTTGGACCGCGTCAACAAGCTCTCATGCATACTACAGTCCATTCTCAATTGAGCGGCCAGAGTGAGCCCAGTAGAAACCTAAGCTAGATCATGTTATTCTTTGCTACAAACTCTCAAATAACTTCCCATCTCAAAAGTGAAAATCTTTTAAATAGACTACAAGGACCTACATCAAAGTTCAAGGTTGTCTCTCCAACCTGCTCTTCCCTTTTGTTTACTCAACTCCAACCACTGTTGGCCCTCCTTGTTCTAAAGCAGCCTTTGCAGCTGTCCTTCCCTCTACCTGGAATTCTTAACCTCGTGTATCTTCATGGATTCCATTCTCACTCGCTTCCTTCTGCTCTCTACAGATGTCATTCCACAAAGCTTTCCGTGGCTACCTTATTTAAGACGACAGCAGCTGTGTGGGCGCCTGGATGGCTCAGTTGGTTAAGCATCTGACTCTTGATTTGGGCCCAGGTCGTGATCTCACAGTTCGTGAGCTCGAGCTGCGAGTCGGGCTCTGCACTGACAGGAACGGTTCACCCTTTCTCTGCCCGTCCCCTGCTTGCTTTCTATCTCTCTCAAGATACATAAAAATAAACTCTAACAAAAAAAAAAAAAAAAAGGACTTCAGCACCTCCATTGCCACTCCCTATTCCCCTTTTTTTCCCCAGCACTTAGTATTTGGTGTTGCCATATTTACTTTCTCTCTCCATGAATTGTCCTTTATTCACTGTTTTGTCTCTTGCACCCAGAACTCTTCCTGTCACTTTACAGTCACTAATAAATATGATTGAATTTAACATTTGGCAGAGCTGGGTTACAAGCATGGTCTTTAGTTGTATATGTAGAGTGCTCGCCAATAAATATTTGTTGAATAAATTGATGGTGTACCCACCTTCCTTTCCAGCTGCATCACTTCCCCAACCTCACCTTTCCCTAATAGTCATGCTTTCTTTTTCACTGTACTTCTGCCTGAAAGCCCTTTTCTAATAATAGACGCCATTCTCTAAATATAGGTATTTGACCTCTCTCAGGCCACTTCTTTTGGAGTGTTTCTGGCTGGTCTATACAGAGTTTAATAATTTCCAGGGCATTTTAATTCTACTCTATTACAGTTCTTACCAGAACTGTATTTTCTTTTGCTTAGGGCTCACCTAGAATGTGAGTTCTTTAAAGATAGCAACTCTCTTACTCCATATTTATGTCTCCCTAGCCCAGTGTGGTAGATGGCTATCTTGACTGCATAAACAGTCTGGGGCAAGTCTGTTGTCCTTTTACCTTGCACTGAGAGTTATCTGCAGAAAGCCTGGCCCACAAATCACAAAATTATGCTAATTGTTTAAAAAAGAAACAATCACAGTATAATTTATTGTTTTATGATAAATATGTAAAATTGGCAAGATCGTCTTTTTTACTTGTAGTAACAAGTAATGAGTAACATCGCAAAGAGTGGGGACTTCACCTGTCGCTAAAGGAATGAATGGATAGAATTAGTGTTTTGCAAAATGAATTATTGCCAGTTTATCTTCTTGTAAGTTCTATTTTGAGTTTGCTTAAGGAAAATATATATCTGCTCATATTAAACAATACACTTTTTCACATAATATTGGCTTGAGGTAACAAACTATTCTGATGGACTAAATCATGAGTTTCATTTGTATAATTTCAGATGATAACACTTTTGAAGGAACATGTCCATACTGTTTCCAGTTGCTGGTCTCGGATAACTCTCGAGTGCGCCTCAAACCCAAATCCAAATTGACACCCAAAATACAGAAACTTCTTAACCGAGAGGCAAGAAATTGTACACTCAATTTTAAAGAAGCAAAAATTGTGAAAAAATACAAAGACTCCAGAAGTGTATTGGTAAGATTTCAATTCTAGTATGTATAAATAAACTAGAATTTTCTTTTACTTAAATTGAAGTTGGTTAAAGATCAGACTGTATATAACTCAGAAGTTTGTGATCATACATTCAGATTGTCAAAATATAGACATAAGTTTTTCTTCTAGTGATGTTTCGTCAAGAGTAAAGCTTATTTTTAAAAAATTTGTAATTGAAGTATATAGTTGACATACTAGTTTCAAGTTTACACATAGTGATTTGACAATTACATTATGAAATTCCTACTATAAGTCAGCCTCTGGAGCTAATGGAGTGAAGAGGTAGGAGAATGTGAGAATTCATTTGATTGGTTTTATAAATTAACTTAGACCTATGTTTGCAGAATCACTAAGAGTTTGAAGGGGTCACTTAAAATTTCAGTGATAATTTGCCATGTTTTATTGGAAAACCACTTGGAGTTTGTCTGCAACAAATGTTAAATGTCAACTGCTGTTGTAAAGAACATCCTTCCAGATGTCAAAGGGTTTCAATCACAGTCTCCTCCATTCTCCCCGAACATGGTTTTATGTTGAGAACGTAGAGGCTTTGTTATCTTTAAAAGGTGTTTTAGGGGAACCTGGCTGGCTCATTGATCTCAGGGTTGTGAGTTCAAGCCCCCACATTGGGTGTAGAGATTATTTAAAAGTAAAATCTTTAAAAATCAAATGAAAATTAAAAGGTGTTTTGAATTAAATACAAATGTTTAACCAGTAACTTTTTATCGAAGATTTTCTCATTTTAAATGTGTGTCTTGTCTGATTGCTGCCGCTAGATTATAAACTCCCTCAGGGGAGCCCCTGTTACTCACCCGTATTACCTGGTGTAGTCCCTTATGTACAAGAATTTAATGAACATGTAGTTTATTGGATTAAATTGGAAAAGAAATCAGGCCCAGTATTTCTTCTTTTTTATGACAGTTGATTACTTGTAAAACATGCAACAGAACAGTTAAACATCATGGTAAAAGTAGAAGCTTTCTATCCACACTGAAGAGCAGCCCTACCACTCCTACGACTAAACTCAGCCCGAAGACACCAGAGAGAAAGACTCCGAGTTCCACAAACCTACATCACACATGTGGTTCCAAAGGCAAGAGGCCAGCCTTTGTATTCAGGTATCTGAATTCATTAAGCTATTTGAATTGCTGGTGTTAACTCTTATTTCTTCTAATTTCCTTTGTTTAATATACACTCCCTAAATTTGCCACGCAGGTTAGGCCTTGGCCCCTTTTTTCCCTCCATGTCCTTTTCTTTTCTAACGTCCTATGCTCCCGTGTTTTTCATTCTCCTCTCTGTTTATAACTTCCAGGTATATTCCTCTACTTCAGCCTCTCCTGGGCCCGTTCCCAGCTGCCTGCCAAATACATCCATTTTATCCCCCCACCATGTCCCCACAGCTGACTACTCAGACCTCTTCATCCTCCTAAGTTCCTTATTCTGTCAGTGAACATGCCTTTGACATTCTGACCTGACATGGTGAGTAGAGTTGACAGCTCCTACTCCCTTGGTCCTTGTCCAGTTAGTTGCCAGTTTCCATCTGTCCTACCTCCATGGTGTTTGCACCTGTTCTCCTTTTTTCCTACTGCTGTGTTCAGGTCTGTATCCACCTTTTGCTGGGATTTACTACTGTAATGGATTACTGTATTATCCAGTAAATGGATTATTTTGCTGGCTTACTATAGTAATTTCTTGCTTCTGGTTTCAAACCCTTCTAGCCCGATCATTTCCCTAACGCACAGCTCTGATTAGAAGCCTTTCACACTTCACCTCCGTAGCATTTGGGTCAGATGTTCCAGCCTGGCTTCCCAGCCCTTATTACCTGGCACCAATCTGTCTGCCTGTTGTACTTTACCTTAATTCATCTTACGTATCAGCAAAACTGAACCACTCAGTTTACTTTCTTGCTCTAAACCTTTGTTCTTCGTATTTCCTCTGATTTCCTGTCAGAAGTTCCTATGGAAATCTCGCTGAATAGGGATTTGTCAGGTGCTACTAAATTAACTGTATGACTGAGCACATGTCTTATTTTTGTAGTTCACAGTACTATATTCACTTTGATAGTCAGTAAATTTAGTTTCGTAGAAACTGGGAAAGGAATTTTTGGACGTTTTTTGCTGAAAGAGAAACAGTCTGGTAGTTTCTTGAATATAAATAACATAAGTCAGCAAGGACTGAATTATCTCTGTTTACTGAATTGAGTTTTTTATATTGGTGTTGACATTTATCAAATTGGGTAAGAATTAAAATTTCAAGTCCAGTTTTCTCCATATTTTGATTTAATTATTTTGATATTTGGCTGGTAGGAATTCATCACAGAAGTTTCTACTTTATTGGACAAATATAGATAAAAGAGGATTTGGCATATTTAAAATAATTAACTTGTATTTAGACCAGACTGCTTTTTAGATATATGCAGGAATGGGAAAGATGTTTCACATTTATCATACAGATGGGGAGTGGAAGAGGGATCAGACTGACAAACCCCAATAAGGGTTCGTGGGTGTGGAACACAACTGGAGGGCATGAAATAGAAGGAAGCTAAATATATACACAGCAGCTGGAGAACCATTTATCCAGGGAATATTTTTAGAAGACCCCTTCTGTGCCTGGCACTGCTAAGTAGCGGGGGAATACACGACTAGTAGTACACAGTCTACCCTGGGGAGCTTACGCAGGCGGGGAGATACGATGGAGTGGCACCTGCGTGTGGAGATTGAGTTCTTCAGTTTTGAGAAAGGAAGTGATCTTGAGCTGTGAAGAAACAGGTTTTTAAAGTCCTTAGAATTGTCAGGAATCCTGATGTCAGACTTAACGGGGAACTCAGACCCGATGACACTTTACCTTTAGCCTTCTTGAGGTTTGATGGAAACTTCCAGAACCACCCAGCATACCTCCTGAATATTGCCTAGAGCCTCAGTAGTCAGGGAGTTTTTAACAAAATGGGAAATGAATGCTGGGTCCAGCCACTGCTCATATGTGGCTGTAATACACAAGGGTAGAAAAGGATTCTAGTAGCAATTATCTAGGCTAAGCAGGAAAAACACTTTTAAAACTTATCAGTATACCTAAGTGTGGTTTTATGTTTGTTTTCAGGACACCGACATCTGGACAGTCAACACCCACCTGCTCAAAGAGTGTGAGCAAAACTAAGAAACACTTCTCTAAATTAAAATTGTTGCTTAGTCGGAGTGAATCCCAAAAGAATTCAAAGGTGGACTTCAGAAATTTCTTATTGTCTTTGTAAAGGATAGTCTGTGAAATAAATGTTTTGTTTTGTTTTTTTAATGTTTATTTACTTTCGAGAGAGAGAGACAGAGCTCAAGAAGGGAAGCGCCAGAGAGAGAGGGAGACACAGAATCTGAAGCAGGCTCCAGGCTCTGAGATGTCAGCACAGAGCCCGACGCGGGGCTCGAACTCACGAACCGCGAGATCATGATCTGAGCCGAAGTCGGACGCTTAACCGACTGAGCCACCCATGCGCCCCTGTGAAAATAAATGTTTAATGCAACTCTGAAACTAAGTTAGTCAGAAAAACATCTTTTCTAAAACTTTGATTATTTAAATACATGGAAACTAAGGTCCAAGAGCAAACTTCTCTGGGCTCTTTTCAGTGTTGATGGAGAAAATGCTTCATTAAAATTAATAACTGAAACCTGTCTACTTCACAGGGTGGCTGTGAGGATCAAAAATATATGAAAGGTCCTTGTCAATAGCAAAGATATTATGGACATTGAGTGATTATTATTTTCTCTTCCCTTAATTAGCAGTTTTCTTTCATAAGGAAATTGAGACCTTTATGAAAGGGCCTACTCCTTTCTAGGTGTCTGTCATTGCTAATTCGGGAAAAGGATCAAGTGTCCTTGTTTTCCACAATCATCTGCATAACTGTATTAGAAGAGCTGAACATGATTCTTGTTTTGCATGCAAAAGTAAATATATGGAACATTCTTGATTCTAAATCATTCATATACACAAAATTTCATTTTTACAAATTTCTGTTGTTCCTAGTAATATCCTAGTAATATTTTATAATGTGTGGCATTTCATTTGCTTTGGTGAAGATTTATTTCTGTGCCTAAAATTTACAGCAGAATATAACATAGTAACAGTTTAGCTATCTTAAACCTTTTCTGGAACATAGATATACCAAAATGAAAGGCTGGGGTTGTATTCAACCTGTCTTTTAAAAATTCTTTAAATAAATAATTTAGATACTTTAAACTATAAACTGTTTCCAAGCCTCTCTGCTGCTTAAAAATTTTAAACTTAAGTTTCTCCCATGAGCACTTGGCAGACTGAAAGGCCAAGGTTATTAATGAGTTGGTCTTATATGAAGTGAAATTATACTAACTAGTGCCAGCGTCAGAGAGGGATGGCAAGAGTCATCATTTTGAACTTCTTTAGCCATAGGGAGGCTGGACCTTCCCTTTGTGTCCAGGGCATCTAGCACAATACTTTGGTCATGGTGCTTTACCTTTCTGGCTAACTTCTCACTGGAACATGTTTCTCTTCTTGCTCCTGCTTCCTTACCACCATTCCTGATTACCCATAGTGAGCTCTTTGTAGTTCTTAGAACATATCATTTTCTCGTCAGCTTTGGGCCTTGGCATGCTTTTGCATACTGTCCTTCACTCCAACCCCACTGCATTATGAGGGGCCACTCTTATAAAAGTGGTGACCCAGTAGTTTCCTGTTTCTGATTGTGTCCTCAACTGCCTGTGAGCTCTTTGCAGGCCTGGGTGATCTCATTTGATTTGCCCCTAGCACATAGCACAAGTTTTCCAAATATCCCTAAGCCACCACATTTACATTTGAATTCCTTACCAGGTTTAGAACTAAGGTCCTTTTAATCACATGACTGGGAAATGGATAAGAAGTAGTAAAAGTAGGGGCACCAGGGTGGCTCAGTCGTGTCAGACTCTTGGTTTCAGCTCAGGTCATGATCTCATGGTTCATGGGTTTGAGCCCCACATCAGGCTCACTGCTGATAGCCTGGAGCCTGCTTCGGATTCCGTGTCCCCCTCTCTCCCTGCCCCTCCCCTGCTCACACTTTGTCTCTCAAAAATGAATAAATGTTAACATTAAAAATAAAAAGTAGTAAAAGGAACTTGTAGGTGGGGAGTTATTACCTCAGTTGCAAATGAAAAACCATGGATTCTTTCTTTTGTGTTTGGTAGAATGGTCTTTGGGCATCTCTAAAGAGAATATTAAAATTATACTGTGGACATAAAACTTTAGAAGAAAACCTAGAACTAAATCTTCATAGCTTTGGATTAAGCAATGGTTTCTTAGTTATCACATCAAGCACAAGCAACAAAAGAAAAAATAGATAAATTGGACTTCATCACGTTAAAAACTTGTGTTTCGTTTTTTTCTTTTAACGTTTATTTATTTTTGAGAGAGATAGATAGAGCACGAGCAGGGGAAGGGCAGAGACAGCGGGAGACACAGAATCAGAAGCAGGTTCCAGGCTCTGAGCTGTCAGCACAGAGCCCAATGCAGGGCTCAAACCCCCACGAACTGCAAGGTCATGACCTGAGCTGAAGTCAGACTGAGCCACCTAGGTGCCCAAAACCTGTGTTTCAAATGAGGACACCATCAAGAAAATGAAAAGCCACTGAATGGAAAAAATGTTTGCAAATCATGGATCTCTTAAAAGACCTATATCCAGAATTATAAAAACTCTTAAAATTCAATAATAAAAAGACAAAATACGGACAAAGATTCTGAGCAGACAATTCCCCAGAGAAAATAAATGGCCAACAAGCACATGAAAAGATGCTGAACATCTTCTATCTAACACTCATTAGGGAAATGCAAATCAAAACAGAGATACCTACCAGTTCATACCCACTAGGATGGCAAAAATAACAAAGACAGTAACAAGTGTTAATGAGAATGTGGTGAAATTCAAACTCACATCACTGGGATTGTAAAATCTATGCAACCACACTGTAAGAATTTGGCAGTTCCTGAAGAAGTTAAGCATAAAGTTACCATATGACCCACATTATATACCCAAGAGGACTGAAAACACAAAATCTTATATGGGAGTATTCGTAGCAACATTTGTAATAGCCAAAAAGTGGAAACAACCCAAATGTCCATCAACTGTCGAATGAACATATTCCATCCATATGGTGGAATATCATTCAGGTATAAAAGTGAATTAACTGATACATGCTAGAACATGGATGAACCTTGAAAATATGTCATTTGAAAGAATGCAGACACAAAAGGCCACATATTGTATGAGTCCATTTATATGGAATGCTTAGAATAGGAAAATACATAGAAATAAATTAGTGGCTGCCTGAGACTACTAATCTGGCTACCTGTTCCTGGGGGAACAGGGAATAACTTAACCAGTATGTAGTTTTTTTAGGGTGAGGAAAATGTTCTGGAATTAGGATCACACAACTCTGAATACTCGAACCCACTAAATTCTACACTAAAAGGGTGAATTTTATCTCAGTAAAGCTTTCATTAAAAAGATGAAAATAAACATTACCTAAACAGATTACAGTGTGGATACTTTGGTTTAAATGAACATGATAGTATTGGGCCTGGCATGGGAGGGAGCGTAGCAGCACAGGCAGCGAACAAGATGCAGTGCTGAGGCTTGATCCTTGCCCTCCTCACCCTGCTGGTGCTCACCAGCACGGTGGCCAAAAAGAAAGGCAAAGTGGGGTTGCCTGGGTGGCTCAGTTGGTTAAGCGTCAGACTCTTGCTTTCTGCTGAGGTCATGATCTCACAGCTGGTCAGACAGAGCCCCAGTTGGGCTCTGCGCTGATGGTGCAGAGACTGCTTGGGATTCTCTCTCTCTCTCTCTCTCTCTCTCTCGTTCTCTAAGTAAATAAACTTAAAAAAAAAAAAAAAAAGACAAGTGAAGAAGGGCGGCCCCGGGAGTGAGTGCACGGAGTGGACCTGGGGGCCTGGCACCCCCAGCAGCAAGGACTTCAGCGTGGGTTTCTGCAAGGGTACCTGTGGTGCCCAGACGCTGCGCATCCGGTGCAGGGTGCCTGCAAATGGAAGAAGCGGCTTGGAGCCGACTGCAAGTACAAGTTTGAGCTGGGGGTGGGGGGCGTGTGATGGGGCACAGGCGCCAAAGCCCGCCAAGGCACTCTGAAGAAGGCACAGACCAATGCCCAGTGTCAGAAGACCATTCCCGTGACCAAGTCCTGCACCCCCAAGGCCAAAGCCAAGAAAGGGAAGGGAAAGTCCTAGCAGCCAGGTCTGGTTGCCAAGAACCCAGGGCCCATGCCCTCCCTCCCACAGACCCAAGATCTAATTTACCAGTGCCTTTTGTCTGCTTATCAATCCTACCCTGCTTCTCCCCTCTCACTCCTCCACCCCCACCTCCAAGTGTCCCAGATGGGGAAGGACAGGGATTGTGGACAGCTTGATGTATTTCCCGGTACATCCCCACAGACGCCATCACTAAGAAACAAAATAAACCCTCATTCCCACTACCACCTCCCCACCAACTGGGACTAAACTTACAACAGGAATTTTATGAATAAAAATAAATTTGTATAATCATACTAGCAATTTGAAAAGAAAATTTTTCTTTAATTTAAAAAAAAAAAAAATTTTAGGGGCACCTGGGTGGCTCAGTCAGTTGAGCGTCTGACTTCGGCTCAGGTCATGATGTCTCGGTTGTCGGTTCGAGCCCCAGATCGGGCTCTGTGATGACAGCTTGGAGCCTAGAGCCTGCTTCAGATCCTGTGTCTCCCTCTCTCTCTGCTGCTCCCCCGCTCACGTTGTCTCTCTCTCAAAAATAAACAAACATGGGGCGCCTGGGTGGCGCAGTCGGTTAAGCGTCCGACTTCAGCCAGGTCACGATCTCGCGGTCCGTGAGTTCGAGCCCCGCGTCAGGCTCTGGGCCGATGGCTCGGAGCCTGGAGCCTGTTTCCGATTCTGTGTCTCCCTCTCTCTCTGCCCCTCCCCCGTTCATGCTCTGTCTCTCTCTGTCCCAAAAATAAATTAAAAAAAAAAAAAAAAAAAAAACGTTGAAAAAAAAAAATAAACAAACATAAAAAGAATTTAAAAATATTTAACATTTATTTTTGAGAGAGACAGAGTGTGAGTGGGGGAGGGGCAGAGAGAGGGACACAGGATCTGTAGCAGGCTCCAGGCTCCAAGCTGTCAGCACAGAGCCCGATGTGGGGCTCAAACCCATGAACCCTGAGGTCATGACTTGAGCTGAAGTCGGATGCTTAAACCAACTGAGCCACCCAGGTGCCCTTTAATTTTTTTTTTTGAAATGTTTATTTTTGAGAGAGAAAGAGTGCGAGTGAAGGAGGGGCAGAGAGAGAGAGAGAGAGAGACAGGGACTCTAAAGCAGGCTCTGTGCTGTTAGCATAGAGTCCAATGTGGGGCTTGAACTCACAGACCGTGAGACCATGACCTGAGCTGAAGTTGGATGCTTAACTGACTGAGGCACCCCACATACTTTCTTTTAAAAGACATTATGGAGACAAATTTTTCCAGAGACTACTTGCTTTAATTAAGTACAATTTTAATTTTCTATTTTGATGTTTAAATTGTTATCTCTTGGCCAATGGGAGCCCCCTTTAAACTAGCTTTATTCTTTTAACCCCAACAGAACTTAGAAAGTGCCCTCCTTGCTGTCTTACAAAGAAATTTCCAGGACCCTCTTCACTCTCTCAGGCCTATGGCATGGAGGCTTCCACTTTCCCAGAAACCAGGCTAATTTTGAGCAGAAAGTAGTGATGCCAGAAACAGGAGATAATTCTACTGAGGGAGAGTAATGGTACTGCTACCAGATCCCTCCAGAGTAAGGGCTGGAAAAGATGAATTCTTAAAAATCCTGAGTTCTCGGGGCGCCTGGGTGGCGCAGTCGGTTAAGCGTCCGACTTCAGCCAGGTCACGATCTCGCGGTCCGTGAGTTCGAGCCCCGCGTCAGACTCTGGGCTGATGGCTCGGAGCCTGGAGCCTGTTTCCGATTCTGTGTCTCCCTCTCTCTCTGCCCCTCCCCCGTTCATGCTCTGTCTCTCTCTGTCCAAAAATAAATAAAAAACGTTGAAAAAAAAATTTTTTTTTAAATCCTGAGTTCTCATATTTTTAAAAAATTGTTTCAACGTTTACTTATTTTTGAGAGCGAGCGAGAGAGAGAGAGAGAGAGAGAGAGAGAGAGAGAGAGGGACAGCATGAGCAGAGGAGGGGCAGACTGAGAGGGAAACACAGAATCCAAAGCAGGCTCCAGGCTCTGAGCTGTTAGCACAAACCCCAACACGGGGCTCGAACCCATGAATGGTGAGATCATGACCTGAGCCGAAGTCAGATGCTTAACCAACTGAGCCACCCAGGTGCCCCTGAGTTCTCGTCTTTAATATTTACCTCTGACATCACCAAATGCTTAGTTACATGTTTTAGCCCTTCAACCAAATGATAGTATCTTATAAACCATAAAATTATTCCTTTAATTATAATTCTTAATTCTGACCAAGAATTACTTGTTTGGGAGGCAGTACAGCCTGCTGGTCAAGACTGTAGTCTTTGCAGTAGGCAGTGCCATTTAATTAACGGTGCAATCTTTGGCACTCTTAATTTCTGAGAGTTTGTTTCTTTATATGTAAAGTGACACTAATAATAGTACTTTACCTGATGAGGATGCTGTGAAGACCCAATGCGATGGTACATGAAAAACACCCAGAACAGTGGCATATGGAAAGTGTTCAAGCAATTTGTGCTGTTATCGTAATGGACTCTCCCAAATCTATAAGATACGAACATCAACATCAATTAAAAACATAATAGAAGAATAATAAGGTCTAGCATTATCCTAAGGTGGTTGTCCTTGGAATGCATCTCACTGATGTAGGCAAACTGTTTTGAGGTATTTGTAAAAAAATCGTTGCGATTATATTGATGAACACTCTCTTCTTGACCAAACATCACACAGTCTTCTCAGAGCCCCAGTTTTGACGAGGCATCTTCCTTGGGCTCTTCCACCTGCCTAGCCCCGTTTAAGCAAGAATCCCCCCACCCTTTTTATCTGATCATCGTGGCCTGCTTTTGACGAGAATCCCATTACCCTTGATGTCTCCCTTTACTGATATTCTACCCATTAACCCCCTCGGTCTGTTCCTTTGCTATAAATCCCAAGCTGTCTTTGACATCTTCAGAGTTGAGCCCCATAGGTCTCCCATGGGGATAATCTTGATACATAATACAAAAGTCCTGAAGAAAAGTCTTTCTTACCCTTTTAACAAGTGTTAGAATAATTTTTTTCTTGGACAATATCAACACCTGTCAAGTATTTCTTCGTCTAATTGTTTAAATTCACATTCAATTCAAAGCAGTTCAGTGTTCTAACAAGTGGAAACTTACTTTGGCACTTGGTTCCTTGAGGTGGCATGTAAGTAGTGGAGATTAAGAGAAGTCTGATCTGTGAATTCCCCTCAAGAAATGCAGAAAATCCAGTGGTTCAGTCTCCAAAGTTCTGTCCAAAGGCCCTTGCCACAGCAGTTGCATCCTCCTGGAGTGGCTCAATGTGTAGTTGGAAGTACAAGATTTTTATACACAAGTTTCTCTGGAATAATTCCAAATCATCTTTTACTTTCCTCAAGGACAGAAACTGTAGCAACACTTTTGGAATTAACAGATTCTTTTAGAAACTGGGCATCCCAAAATGTTAGTTTTAAACCTGGGTACCATGATCAATTGTCATTAAAGTTAACAGACAAAAGTTTAAAGTATACAGTTTTTAATACATTCAATTCAATTTGTTAAGCCCTTTTACCCTTGTTTTGACATGAAATATTTTAAATTTATCTTTCCTGACCAATTAGCTTTTTAGAGAACATTTCCTTACTAACTTTAATATGCAATTACATACACACATATGCATCAAGCATACATATAATTTACAATATTTAAAGTATGTCTTTAAATCCTTAACTTTGAAAAATATACAATCTTCAGGGATTCCTGAGTGGCTCAGTTGGTTAAGCATCCAACTCTTGATTTCGGCTCAGGTGAAATCATGATTTCAGGGTTGTGAGATCAAGCCCCTTGTAGAGCTCTGCACTAGGAGGGGAGCCTGCTTAAGATCCTCTCCCTCTCTCTTTGCCCCTCCCCGACTCATGCTCTCTAAAAAACAAACAATTCAGTGGAAACATACCTCCTTGCTAATACTTGAATAGTATAGATTGGATAATGAATTCTTTTAGAAGTATTATACTTTATGTACTGTTACTTTATGTCTCAGTTTTAATTGAACACTAAGGGAATGTGGTACTTAGAGAGTGACAGAGAGAGAGTGTGAATGGGGGAGAGGGAGAGAGGGACACACACAGAATCCGAAACAGGCTCCAGGCTCTGAGCTGTCAGCACAGAGCCCAACGCGGGGCTCGAGCTCACAAACCACGAGATCATGACGTGAGCCCAAGTTGACTGTTCAACCGACTGGGCCACCCAGGTGCCCCAGGAATGCAGTATTTTAATTATAACTCTGTCAGTATCTTTATCTAGAGGACTGTTGCCATTTTTGTCCTTCATTTTTTGTCACCAAGCAGGATTACATTTTTTTTCCTTTCAGATGGAGTTGGTGTAGTGTGTTCTTGGTTATCAATATACTCATGGTTTGGGGACTTTGAAATGGTAAATATTCATGGTGTGTGAAAAAGCATGATACATAACTGTACAATCTTAATTACATGAAAATGTTTAGTTGTGTAGATACACACGGGACCTAGGAGTCAAACTGTGATTATGGATGACTTTGTTCTTTATTTCTTGTGTTTTTCAGTTTTCTTTCATGCACCTCTTAACTTTAAATAATTTTTTAACCACCCCCCCCCAAAAAAAACCCCAGGAAATCATACTAATTTGAGATTGGTTGTTTCATCATTTCATTCTGAACTGAGGAAAAAGATCACACAAAACTCATGTAAAGGTTAGATAGTGGTGTTAAGTATCTATGTTTTGGGATTTTGTTTCAGTATCTTGGAATTACATTTACAGTGTATAGATCTAAATAATAATTCTGCCTGTTAGGATTAGCTAACTATACTACCTACCAGCTACTTTTTTTCATAGACCCTCAAGGAAACACCAAGCAGGACACCTGGTATTTAAATATGATTGTATGTGACTAATAAAAAGAGACAAATAGAAGTTTTTTAAGTTAGGTCTAAAATTTTCTTGTAACTTTTTAACTTTGTAGAAAAAGCATAGCTATTTTATTTACTTACTAGTGACAGTTTTTATCTTTTTAAAAGTAGTTTTGTGTTGAATTCCCAAGTCAATACAAGCAATGTTTCTGAATTTTAAAAACATACTCAAACTTCTGCCTTTGCATTGATCAAATACCTTTTAGACACCTGGAATATAAAGGAATAGTTGGGAGCCTGCCTTCAAGATTGTTTAAACTGCTTAAACTGTTTAATTTTTTAAAAACTTTTTAATGTTTACTTATTTTTGAGAGAGAGAGAGAGGGAGACAGAATATGAGTGGGGGAGGGGCAAAGAGAGAGGGAGACACAGAATCCGAAGCAGGCTCTAGGCTCTGAGCCATCAGCACAGAGCCTGACACGGGGCTTGAACTCACGAACCGTGAGATCATGACCTGAGCTTAAGTCGGATGCTCAACTGACTGAGCCACCCAGGCGCCCCTGCTTAAACTGTTTAAAACTCTCATTTGGACTTAGGGATTTTGCAGGGAGCGTACTCCTCTGCTAAGATTTCTGTTAAGTGCTGTGTTGTTTCCTCATATCAATTCAGTAAGAACTTTCACTATTCCCCGAGCTTCAACTATACCTCTAAGACGTACTATCTTGTCTAGGATAAAAGTCCTCATTAGACAGAATGGTTTATCTAAAATATTGCTGGTATTTCAATTCTATTCTAAAGAATTTAGGAACTTTCTAACCAGCCTTAATATATGTGCATCAAAAATGCTAATATTCTCTCTTAAGCATTTCCCTAAAAACTATAGTACTTAAGTGCATGAGAGAAAAATACTCGTAGTCTTAGTTTTACCTGGGGGAATTTGATAACCTCAATTAACATGTGAGTGCTTTAGGCTCACAGAAGAGTTATTAACTTTAATAAAAGCAGGAGAATACATTCTCAGTCCTTAGGTTAAACTAGCCAGTCCTTAAGTTAAAACCATAAACAGAACCGTCACTCAGGTCTTTATAATAAAGGTCCAGGTCTGAGAGACACAGCCAAAGCTGGGTGAAAGATGCCCCTCTAGAATTCAAGTATTTTACTTCAGCTACTACATAGTTCTGGCTGTTGCTTCAGATGCTTTACACAGTCACAAACGGCATTCTTCAAATGATGTGGTTAGACAGAGTTAGATGTTGCATTCACCCAAGAGTAAATCTACTAATTTTAGCAACAAGAGAAAGTGGCACGGTCCTTGGCCTAAGACAGTCTGTCCCACTGTCCCTTTGTCAAATACAATCAATCCCAGCCCTGGCAACAGTACAGTGAAAGAAGTTGGATTGCCCATCATTTCATTTTTTCCTGTGAGGGTCTTTACTGGTCCATACTATTACAATTATTGCAATTGATTTCAGATAATGGAGTCATGTTCTAGCCATCACAGCATTTTGTACTACATGGACAGAATAAAAAACTGTATTGCCTTTTTAGCCACAGAGAAGAGAAAAATAAATACACAGCTGTGGCTTGGGGCGTGGGGGTTGGGGGCACAGGGAACAATTTTAAAGACAGCTTGTGTTGTTTGACCGAAGCAACACATGCTTGAATCAGGCAACTACATTCATTGTTCTTTAAAACCTTAGTCTTCTATCCAGTAGACCTACTCTAAACTTAGCCATTTTATTCAACATGAGTAAAAGTTAATGCCTTCAGATTTCCATCGAGCAAAAATCTATGTTTATGTTTGTTTATATATACTATCCCATTTAGTTTTTCACTTAATTCATCAGTATTGTTGAGACACCAGGTAAAGAACACATTCAAAAAAATAAAAATAGGGGTGCCCGGGTAGCTCAGTTGGTTAAGCATCTGACTCTAGATTTTAGCTCGGGCCTTGATCTCATGGTTAGTTAAGTTCAAGCCCTTCATCAGGCTCTGCACTGACGGTGCAGAGCCTGCTTGGGATTCTCTGTCTCTCCCTCTCTCTGCCACTCCCCTATTTGTGCTGTCTCTCTCTCTCTCTCTCTCTCTCAAATAAATTTAAAAAAATGTTTTAAATAAGAATAAATAAAAAATCTTTTAATTATGTTTTCAACCCATGGTCAGTTAACCAACTTTCAGAGATGAGTTCAAATGCCATTCACCTTTTCTATAACATTTTTTCACACCATCATGTAGAACTTATGATATTTTAATATAGTCAGTGTGTGTCTCCCACATTAGATTCTGAGTTCTATAAAGGCAACACGGTATCTTTCTCTGTTTCGATTCTCTCAGCTTCTGGTATTGTATTTGCCACAAGTTAAAGGTTCAACATAACACATTCATTCAAAAACCACAGAAACTACATTTGCTTTATTAAATGGAAAAGGGGTATTTATTTAGATATATTAATTGGGCTTCTGGCAACTTAGGTCCATAAAATCTTGAAAAGCTGAGGAAGTTATGGACTAGGTATTCTTGGGAAACTACAACTCTGAGAACATATACCTCTCACTGGTTACTATAGTTCAGTTGGCACCATTCTCGAAACTGAAGAACTCATCAAAATTTTCACCTAGACAGCAAAGAAATACATTTCAATTCCCATTCCAGCTCCAGTCAATAGGTGATGGCTACAGTACATGGAAGTACATGGAAGTCAATGATAATGATAAAACCACAGCCCAAAACCTCTGGAATGCAGCAAAGGTGGTCATAAGAGAAAAGTATGTAGCAATCCAGGCCTTCCTAAAGAAGGAAGAAAGGTCTCAGATACACAACCTAACCTTACACCTTAAAGAGCTGGAAAAAGAACAGTCAATAAAACCCGAAACCTGCAGAAGACAGGAAATAATAAAGTTTAAAGCAGAAATTAATGATATCAAAACCAAAAATAAAAACCAGAACAGATCAATGAAACCATAAGCTGGTTCTTCGAAAGAATAAACAAAATTGATACACCACTAGCCAGTTTGATCACAAAGAAAAAGGAAAGGACCCAAATAAATAAAATCAAGAATGAAAGAGGAGAGATCACAACCAACACAGCAGAAATAAATACAATGATAAGAGAATATTATGAGCAATTATATGCCAATAAAATGGGCAATCTGGAAGAAATGGACAAATTCCTATAAACATACACACTACCAAAACTGAAACAGGAAGAAATAGAAAATTTGAACAAACCCATAACCAGTAAAGAAGTAGAATTAGTAATCAAAAATCTCCCAAAAAACAAGAGTCCAGGATCAGTTGGCTTTCCAGGGGAATTCCACCCAACATTTAAGGAAGAGTTAACACCTATTCTCTTGAAGCTGTTCCAAAAAATAGAAAGGAAAACTTCCAAACTCTTTCTATGAAGCCAGCATTGCCTTGATTCCAAAACCAGACAAAGACCCCACTAAAAAGGAGAACTATAGACCAATTTCCCTCATGAACATGGATGCAAAAATCCTCAACAAGACTTTAGCCAACCAGATCCAACAGCACATTAAAAAAATTATTCACCACGACCAAGTGGGATTTATACCTGGAATGCAGGGCTAGTTCAATATCCACAAAACAATCAATGTGATTCATCACATCAATAAAAGAAAGGACAAGAACCATATGATCCTCTCAATAGATGCAAAGAAAGCATTTGACAAAATACAGCATCCTTTCTTGATAAAAACCCTCAAGAAAGTAGGGATAGAACAATCATACCTCGAGATCATAAAAGCCATATATGAAAGACCCAATGCTAATATCATCCTGGGGAAAACTGAGAGCTTTCCTCCTAAGGTCAGGAACATGACAGGGGTGTCCACTCTCACCACTGTTGTTCAACATAGTATTGGAAGTCTTAGCCTCTGCAATCAGACAACACAAAGAAATAAAAGGCATCCAAATCGGCCAGGAGGAGGTCAAACTTTCACTCTTCACAGATGGCATGATAGTCTATATAGAAAACCCAAAAGATTCCACCAAAAAACTGCTAGAATTGATTCATGAAGTCAGCAAAGTTGCAGGATATAAAATCAATGCACAGAAATCGGTTGCATTCCTATACACCAACAATGAAGCAACAGAAAGAGAAATCAAGGAATCGATCCCATTTACAATTGCACCAAAACCTATAAAATACCTAGAAATAAATCTAACCAAAGAGGTGAAAAACCTATACACTGAAAACTATAGAAAGCATATGAAAGAAATGGAAGAAGACACAAAAAAAAGGAAAAAGATCCCATGCTCCTGGATAGGAAGAACAAATATTGCTAAAATGTCGATACTACCCAAAGCAATCTACATATTCAATGCAATACCTAGCAAAATAACACCAGCATTCTTTACAGAGCTATAACAAATAATCCTAACATTTGTATGGGACCAGAGAAGACCCCAAATAGCCAAACCAATCTTGAAAAAGAAAACCAAAGCAGGAGGCATCACAATCCCAGACTACAAACTGTATTACAAAGCTGTAATCATCAAGACAGTATGGTACTGGCACAAGAACAGACACTCAGATCAATGGAACAGAATAGAGAACCCAAAAATGGACCCACAAACGTATGGCCAACTAATCTTTGACAAAGCAGGAAAGAATATCCAGTGGAATAAAGACAGTCTCTTCAGCAAGTGGTGCTGGGAAAACCGGACAGCGACATGCAGAAGAATGAACCTGGACCACTTTCTTACACCATACACAAAAATAAACTCAAAATGGATGAAAGACCTCAATGTAAGACAGGAAGCCATCAAAATCCTCGAGGAGAAAGCAGGCAAAAACCTCTGTGATCTTGGCTGCAGCAACTTCTTACTCAAAACGTCTCCAGAGGCAAGGGAAACAAAAGCAAAAATGAACTACTGGGACCTCATGAAAACAAAAAGCTTCTGCAGAGCAAAGGAAACAATCAGCAAAACTAACAGGCAACCAAGAGAATGGGAGAAGATATTTGCAAACGACATATCAATTAAAGGGTTAGCATCCAAAATCTATAAAGAATTTATCAAACTCAACACCTAAAAAACAAATAATCCAGTGAAGAAATGGGCAAAAGACATGAATAGACACTTCTCCAAAGAAGACATTCAGATGGCCAACCAACACATGAAAAGATGCTCAACACCATTCATAATCAGGGAAATACAAATCAAAACCACACTGAGATACTACCTCACACCTGTCAGAATGGCTAACATTAACAACTCAGGCAACAACAGATGTTGGTGAGCATGTGAAGAAATGGCAACATTTTTACACTGCTGGTGGGAATGCCAATTGGTGCAGCCACTCTGGAAGAGGTTCTTCAAAAAATTAAAAACAGAACTAACCTATGACCCAGCAATTGCACTACTAGGTATTTATCCAAGGGATACAAGTATACTGTTTCGAAGGGACACATGCACCCCAATGTTTATAGCAGCACTATCAACAATAGCCAAACTATGGAAAGAGCCCAAATGTCCAGATGGATGAATGGATAAAGAAGAGGTAGTATATATATACAATGGAGTATTACTCGGCAGTCAAAAAGAATGAAATCTTGCCATTTGCAACTACGTGGCTAGAACTAGAGGGTATTATGCCAAGCGAAATTAGTCAGAGAAAAGACAGATATCATATCACTTCACTAATATGAGGACTTTAAGACACAGAACAGATGAACATAAGGGAAGGGAAGCAAAAAATAAAAACAAAAACAGGGAGGGGGACAAAACATAAAAGACTCTTAAACATGAAGAACAAACAGAGGGTTACTGGAGGGGTTGTGGGATGGGTTAAATGGGTAAGGGGCATTAAGGAATCTACTCCTGAAATCATTGTTGCACTATATGCTATGCTAACTTGGATGTAGATTTAAAAAATTAAACAAACTAAAAAAAACAGGTGATGGCTACATGAAGCTCTGATTTTGATGGGGCTTCATAGAATTAGAAATATATACCATAAGCAAGAGGAAGAAACTTATGGGGAAAAGGGCATGTATGACATAGAGACTGTCACCCCTGCTCTAAAGAAAACATGGCATGGGTTCGGGCACAATGAACACTTGCAGAGTTCTTTGATAAATTTTCTTCAAGGATCAGAAGTACAACTTTGAGTTTACAACTATTTTGTTGGCTCCTACTGAGTACTTTAGATGGTATGTCTTTCTAGAAAGTGAGACTACTTATTTTTTTAATCTGATGACCTCTGAGAACACTTGCTGAAATCAGGTTTCAGTTTTTTCCTTTAGAAAACAAAAGTACATTGTGCAGAAGCATTCTTAGAGAACATAAAATACAAATTACCATTTCACTAAGTGGCATACAATGAAACAAGTCTGTACATCCTTAACACTATTTTAATAACAAATGAGATTTCTAGTAAAGAGGTTTTAACATGCCTACTGAATGCTGTCACATCCATATGATGCACTGAATAATGTAACAAAAATAGAAACCAAATCAAAGTTCGGAACTAAAAATGGAACAGGAGTATTTTAACCACATGACGCTTAATACTGGTGCTAATTTTTACAATAAAAATAACGATTTAGAATTTGTAAAATGACAGCAAACAAGCACTTAATAAACCTCCTTACTGTATCTAATCTCATTAAAGTATTCAAAGGTAATTATTAAGCTGCCAGAAATATATCTAGTGAATATTGTATTTCAAATATTACTATGACTAAGTAACATCTGAAAATAAAATCCCATACTTAATGCCCTAGGTTATTTTAACTAGTTGTTTCATTGTAGAACTACAAGGATTTTTAGACTAACTTAAATAATATAGAGCTTTAAAAAAATTCACACTGAAAACACTTTATATTTAAAAAGGTTTTCCCCTCGAAAAAATTATGTATAAAAAAGGGGGATCCTGGGTGGCTCAGTCGGTTAAGCATCCAACTCTTGACTTCGGCTCAGGTCAGATTCTCACGGTTCTGAGCTCGAGCCCCACGTTGGTCTCTGCACTGACAGCTTGGGATTCCCTTTCTCTCTCCCCAAAAAAATTAAAAAAAAAAAAAAAACATAAGAAGATAGGTTTTCTGTTTAATATTATTTTCAAATCATCTGCTTTAAAAGAGATATTTAGCCTTTAAAAAAAACCTTCCTCTCTGCCATGTTGCAACTGCTGGCTAAGAAAAAATTCCACTTTAATCAGTCCATAAACTCAATCCTTGGCAGTTAGCTTTTTATTGGTTCCTGGTGAGGAAAATTATGCCCAACTGGAAAAAGAGCTTTGTGCTGTTGACACAAAATTTCACAATTGTAACCGTTCTGTCCATCAATGGATATAAAAGCAACAAACCAAAGATCAAGGAAGTAGGTATTTCTTCATCAAGCTTGCCAAGAGGAGAGACTAGCAATTCAAACAGGGAGAATGTTAAGCACAAATAATGACATTTGCCTCAGGCTAGAGTATCTAGAGTTAGGAGCTAGGAGCTGGATAGGAAAAGGAAGTAGGCTTGAACCTCACCTGAGTTCTTGCACTGCTCCACATCAGCTCAAAAAGCAGCATGAAACAGTTTAATTTCCCTCCATTAGGCACATTCCAGCTGCAGTCTGTAACTGCGGAACCAATTCCCACCTGAGGGGAATTGTAACTGAATCATACAAAGAGATCTTAAGAAGAGTTCCAACAGCATCAGTAGCACTCTGCTATTAACTTGATCTCCTGAAAGTACTACAAGATTTTATAACTTAAAAGCAAGAGCTGGGAAAAGGAGACAATAAATACTAATGTATTAATGCACAATTTAAACCTCTTAAAATCTCTCATTAAACTTGTGTTTCCATAAGTAAAAACAAAATTTCTTTCCTGAATAGGACGAAAAACTTCACTTGTACTGAATTTTTCTAGGATATCAGAATAAGCTAATGACTCTAACAATTTCACTTAACTTCAAAATTTCAGTTTTAGGAGCTCCTGGGCGGCTCAGTTGGTTAAGTATCCGACTTCAGCTCAGGTCATGATCTCAGTTTGTGGGTTTGAGTGTCGCATCAGGCTCTGTGCTGACAGCTCAGAGCCTGGAGCTTACCTTTCACATTTGAATTCCATGCATCATGATAAAGTACAGAACTGGATTTTAAAAATATTTATTTTGAGAGAGAGAGTGGGGGAGGGGCAGAGAGAAGGAGACCCAGAATCCGTAGCAGGCTTGTCACTGTATTTCATTCCCACTAGGTTGTAAACTTTGAGAGCAGACATGTAGCTGAATAATCTCTCTATATCTCAAAAGATAAGACACTATGCCAGTAGGTATTCATTAAATATTATCTAGAATACCCTTATCAATAGTTCATTCTAACTCCACTTTGTTGATGTGAATATAAGTAACCCCTCTGAAAACAACAAATGGAAAAAAAACAACTCAGGAAATCAAAGCAGGAACTTGCACAGGTATTTGTACACCCATGTTCATTAGCAGTATTGTTCACAATAGTCAAAATGTGGAAGCAATCCAAGTGTCCGTTGACAGACAAACTGATATACATAATGTGTTACATTCATATAATGGAATACTACTCAGCCTTACAAAGGAAGGAATTTAATTCTGACACGTGCTACATGGATGAACCTAGAGGACACAATGCTGAGTGAAATAAGCCGGTCACAAAAGGTCAAATATTTTTAATTCCACATATATGAGGTACCCAGAGAAGTCAAATTCACAGAGACAGAAAGTAGAACAGTGGTTGCCAGGGGCTGGAGGGATAGGGAGTTATTGTTTAATGGGTAGAGTTTCACTTGGAGAAGACGAAAAAGTTCTAAAGATTAATGGTGGTGATGGCTGCACAACAGTGTTAATCGTCAATGTACTTGATGCAAAGTACACTTAAAACTGGTAAATTTTTTATGTGCTTTTTACCTCCATAAAAAACAAAACAAAAAAACTCCCTGGATTTCACATCTTTTTACAAGCCCACTCCAGTAGTGCTTTTAACTAAGATGTTGGTTTTTAACTTGCATAATGTCATAATTTCACTATAGCTTGACACGTTATGCAAAACATAGATTTGGTGATCACGGAGCTGCTACACAACCTATCAGTGTTTCAGGCATCATCATGTAGCGGTTAAGAAGCACAGGCTCACTGGGGCGCCAAGGGTGGCTCAGTTGGTTGAGCGACAGACTTCAGCTCAGGTCATGATCTCACAACTCGTGAGTTTGAGCCCCGCATCAGGCTCTGCGCTGATAGCTCAAAGCCTGGAGCCTGCTTCAGATTCTGGGTCTCCCTCTCTCTCTGCCCCTCCCCCACTCATGCTCTGCCCCCCTCTGTCAAAAATAAACATTAAAAAAAATAATAATAAATAAATAAAACGCAGGGCTCAGAGCCAATCTGGGAGCTGGATGTGAGTCCCAGCTTCACCATTTGACCCATTCAGGGGCACACAGAATTGACAGTGTCTTAGTTTCCTCATATGTAGAAGTGGAATGAATAATCAGAGTAAAGGACGTATGAAGTGCTTACAATAGTTCCGGATGCATATTAAGTACCATACATGTGAACGAACATTATAATAGACTACCATTTGCTTCGAAGGGCGTTGTTTCTCAAAGTGCAATCTACGAATGACACGCATCAAACAAAATCACCTGGGTACCTTGCTTAAAACGCAGACTTCTGAACCAGCATCTTTGGATATAGGTTCCACTGTGTAAAATGTCCCACTGCAAAGGTGGAAAACTGGAGTGGGGATGGGAAGCACCTGGATTCAGATAAAGTGACCAGAGGGCCTTCTAGGAATGGAGAACCAGGGACAGTGGTCAGAGGACAACATTTCCCAAACTTTCTAGACGCTAAGAATCACAGAAAAATCTTAGTAGATATGTGCCCTTTATGAAAATGTCCCAAGTGAGTCTTATCATGGAAGTTTGGCAAATGCTGCCCTAGAGATTCCCACAGATTTTTAGCATATCCCAATCTGCTTTAAATGCAATATGTGGTGAAGGCCTGTGCTCCGGAAGTTCAAAGTACCAAATGAATCCGTTCACTCCAAACCACTTCAGCATTACTGGGCAGTAGGTCACAAAAGAGGAGGTGATCTTGTTCTCTCCCCATAAGGAACTTACTATAGGATGAGCTGTAAAACCCTTACTTTATTATCACATTACCTGGAATTACAAATTGTGAAGTAAGTCATGGACTTCAAAGTTGGTCTGGAGTACTGGTTGTCAAAAATGTGGTCCCTAAACTCAGTGGCATCAGCATCAAATTGTTAAAAATATAAACCAGCAGGCCTTATCCCAGAAGCTCAGGGAGTGGGGCCCAGCAATCTGCAGTTTACCCACCCTCCGGGTGATTCTGATGTTCGCTCGAGTTTGGGAAGCACAGGCCACGCAAAAGGGATCTCCTTCAGCGGTTGCTCGGCCAGAAAGTCACGGAATACTTCCAATCCCTTGCTTCCTTCCCAGTCCATTAATCTCTCCCCTCCCACGTCACATTCAATCAATCAGATTCACAGAAATTATCTACACATTTCAAAAACAACATAAAACTTTATTAAGAACATCTTATATTGTCATCAGATACAGCCAAAGAAAAAGGGGTAAACAGGGAAACTTCATCTTCCCATGTGCTACCGCCACCTCGGAACAGACTCACGTGCGGATGGCTGGAAGTACAGATGGCAACAAATGCTCTGTATAAATAAATTCAGTGTGTAACACAATGCTCCCTTTCTATACAGAGAAGAAACGGGTTTACACTTTAAAAAGCTTCAATATAGTGCAACAACTATGAAACAAGACTACATCTTTAGGAGCTATTTCTTAACAGAATAGAAAGCAGTTTTGTAGCTTTATGTTATTTCATATAATACAAATTTGTAGAATGTAAAATTCAGAAAGGGCATTCTAACTTTCCCAATTAATTTGTACTTTTAAGTTTTTTCTTTCTAAAGATTTCTCAGAACCAGTTCAATGACTACACTTTAATAGATGAGCTGCTCATCTACCGTGACAACTGACAACCTAGTTTTGTTCTTTTAATTTTGCAAATCAAGACAACCAGGTCATCCCAGCGTTTGCTGATTCTGAAGGAATTCTTATAGAAAAACCCTGATTCAGAGTGCATGTGAGAAGAGGTACCAAAATAGCTGCATCTGGACTGGTTTTCCTAGAGGGGGAGGGTGGCCTTTGAGCACAGCTGATTTTTCTCAGACTCCCGGGTTCCCCCATGTGGTTCTTTTACTTACTGTAGTGATGGAAGGAGCGGAGGGAACTCCAGGGAATCTGTTCAAATGGCCACTCCAGACAGCTCTCTGCACTGTTTGTGGAGAAAAGAGTGATGGTATCCATTCAAACCACAGTACCCCTGCGGCAAGTGTGGGGACATGCTTCTCTCTTGAGGGGCCGGGCCAAACTGCACTCAAAGATGCATGATTTGCCTCATGTTCATACACAGTGGAGAAAACACTCATGATTTCGAATGTGGTATTATAGTACCCCCATCTAACCCCATTTGTTGAGAAAATGTAAGTCTACCTTTTAGAAAAGAAGACCATTCACTGCTAAGGCTTACCATGTTAACATAAGGCTGAAAAGACAACTTCTAAACCAGACCGTATCATTTGTGTTTACAGTTAGTGAGTTAACCAACAGCTTAAAGGTTTGTGGAGGACTGGTCAAAGGGTGTGACTGGGGGCAGGATTCAGGTTGAGTACTATCACTTATCACAAATCGCATCAAGCTCTTTAAAAAAATAATGCCTTTTTATCATAAATATTTAGAACAGATACTGGCATTAAAATCAGTATCTAAGTCAGAAGTCTGTCTTAAATGGTGAAAATATTCCAACAAACTTCGAATAATTCAAATCTTCCCAGGAGTACGTAGTTTATAAATTAGTTTTAAATGGAAAAAAATATATTTTGAATGGATAAACCACCACTTTAACAGATCATAAATAAGGTGAAGACATTGAAAATAAATTAATATACAAGTTTTTGCTTTCACTTTAACAAGAAAAACTAACTTACATGGTATACTTTTAGAACAGGTATAACTAGGTTTTTATAATTGTGCATTTGTTACCCCACCACCCCCATGCTGAATCTTCTTTTTATATAATCTACACCTAGGGACAGAGGTACACAAAACAGACAGACACCACAATGTGTGAATCTGGCTGCTGCACACCATTTCCTTAGTTAGAGTGATGTTACAAATGCTGATCAGGATCTATTAGTAATTGTCAACCACATTACAAGTTAAGTACATTCATGGTTAAGTGGATTAGGTTCCCTGGTGACCTTTGTGTGGTAGTGTTTATAGGGAACCTAACTACTACTATTCTTTCTGTGAGAAAATGTGCCCAGAATCCCAAAAGTTGACTAAAAGACTTTGGAATATAAGCCATATATGGATGGGGACTACTAATATGTGTCTATGTTCTGGAGAGAGGCCAAACTGTTAAAAGCACTGTTTCCAGAACTTTTGGCTACCGAAAATAAATATTTGCCTTCTTCGCATAGAAATTCATTTTAACTATAATTTCTAATATTGAGAAAAAAAGAGTGAAGCCATTCAGACTAGAGAGACATAATTGGCTTGTGGGATTTAAAAGATGTTTTATTGACTATCTAATTTGAATCTGCTTACAAGGAAAAGCAAAATGTCTAATGTGTAATGAATAAAAAAAAATGTTTATCCTAAGTCATTATTGAGTACAAATCCACAGCTTAACAATGTGATTTTAAAAAGAAAGCAGGAGAGCATGCAACTGCTCTAACACACAGGGTTAGAAATAAAAGGTAAAAGTACATTTGTTTTGGTAATTCTAAATATACAAATATAATATTTGCCAGATCTACCCTGTAGTGTAGCACTGCTCAATTTCCAAATATACAGTCATTCAAAAACCTTAAGGAAACATTAAAAATGTTCCAGGCTATTTTACTGAACTTTAAGGAATATTGTGTTGAGATATTAGAGCTAAAAATGCTATTGTTTTTAAAGTTAAATGGCTAAGCGAATAATAAAAGTATTTTACGGTTCTTTTAATCCCATAGACGGCTTTATGTTAAAGGGATCAATTATGTTAAAAGGAGACTGATTTGAAAATAGCAATCAGTTCCAGAATCAAAGTTGTCGTCTTGGTATAAGGTCAAATTTTACAACATTTCCAAAGCATTTTCATATTAACCTACTCAAATAATTCTAAATAGTTTAATCAAGGGGGTCCCTACTTAATACTCCTTTTATTCTACACTGGCAGCTGGAATGGAACCCCTACAGTACTATTGTGGAAAAGTTCTCTAAGCTTTGATCTGACCCTCAGTTTAGTGTTCAATTCCTGACCTCTGAGGAATAAGGAATCAAGGCATTAAGAGGCACAGAACTGCTATTTTGGTCAGGGAGAAGGGTGGAGTTTAAGTTGGAACATTTAGTCCCTTCTACAATCAAGTCCTAACTATACCATAATAAAGTCTCTACCAACTCCTGATTAGTTCTCACCCTTAGGAATTACATACTATACAGTGATTAGATACTAAAGAAAAAAAAAGAAAAACACTTGAAAATACATGAAGAAATAGAAACATGGAATTTCTCACAAGGCCCTGGATCAAAAAAATTTACAAAAAGATCTTCTGAAAATAATCACTATTTGTGAGCTTATTAATACACAGAGATCATCACTTTGTTTAAACTAAGTCATGTTAACTTACCAATAAAATAGTAAACAAACCAACATTTTAAACAATTTTATAAATTACTTGTCACTTCTTTTGTTAGTCATTCTGTCAACCATATACAAAAATAACGCTACAAGACTGTCCACCTAACCTGTCTCCATCTCTTGCAAAGTCCTGGGCCCTGGAAAGAGACTGGTCATCAGTCTTCACTGTAGATGTCCCCTGCAAAGGGCAGGTGCATGTGGCTTCCAGTCACGTTGGGTAATCGGGATAAGTCTGGCAGGCTCTGGATCCGGGACCTGAGTTCTTTGCGCACCAGGGAAACTCTGGCTAACTTGCGCTTGTATTCCTATAACATCAAACCAGTTTCATTAGCATTCTGGGAGTTGAGAGAAGAGCTATCTAGCTAATGGTCTGCATAAAATCTGGTATTACACTCAGTTAATGCTAAAAAAAAAAAAAAAAAAAAGGATAATTACCAAGTTAGCATTAAGATCAAAGGAGGGGCTTTGGAAATATACTACTAGATAAACTCTATTATTATGAAAAACCATCATCTTAAACAGTTGTCACACACCTGTGAAAAGAAGATTACCATGTCAATATAGTTAACCTCAACATGTAAGATCTTCAGGTGTGAGCTTGGATAAGAAAAACCTCATACCTGTTTTCACAAACCTAAACTGAAATTTGGCACTGTTTTCAATTGTGAATTCTAGCAACAAATCACAGTATTATCAGTAACTGTGAATTTGTCTTCAATGGAAACAAGCTGCTATGATATTACATTACAGTTTTTTAAAGCTATCTTGAGCTGCTGACATTTATCATGACTTTGAAATAATGGTAATTCTCAGACCAAACATTAAATGTTATTTAATGTGTCAATAAAGAAGCATATATTATTGTACAAATATTATGTCAATAACTGTACTTTAATATAACTTGTTTCCTTTGTAATGCTAAGCAATTTATTTTCTACATTAAAATACTGAACTTGAGGTGCACCTGCTCAATCAGTTGAGCATTCGACTTCGGCTGAGGTCATGATCTCATGGTGCATGGGTTTGAGCCCTGCATTGGGCTCTTTGCTGACAGCTCAGAGCCTGGAGCCTGCTTCGGATTCTGTGTCTCCCTCTCTCTCTGCCCCTCCCCAACTTGCGCTCTGTCTCTCTCAAAAATGAATAAATGTTAAAACAAAATTTTTTTAAATATTAAACTTGAGAAGGGCCCAAAGCTTCACCAGACCACTAAAAGTTCCAGTGACCCCCTAAAAGGTTAGGAAACCTTGCAAACAGTGGCCTAAAGACTCAGAAACTGGAAACCAATCAAGATCATGTTTGGTTTTGAGGGAAACAGTCCACTGTCTCTACTGGGAATATCTCCTTTTAATGGAAGTTTCCAGACTTCCACATGGAGAGACAGGATCCTTCTATACTCCATTACCTAGTAGAGGTGGGACAGGAAGGAGGTAATCTAGAATATGGGTATTCTTCCTTCCAGAAAAAATTAGAACATCCTCCTTCTAACCAAGGCTGATCTCACAAACAAGACAGAACAGGTGAGTGATAAGCTTTCATTCTGGGAAGAAGGCTGATCCACAAAGAGCTCTTCTTTAGTGTTCCTCAGCTCTATACATCAGAATCAGCTAAGAAATTCTTGAAGAAACAAATTTTTCAGGAGAAGCTCAGTCCTCCTACATATCAATTAAATGAGGATAATTTCTAGAAGTGGGTCCAGAGTTCATGGATTTTACACAAGTTCCCCAAAGGATGCTAATACACAGAGTTATGAGCCACTTTGTTAGTTTTTCTGCCTAAAATGAAATCAACTAGTGGGGTTTCTTTGAATGATTGAACCTCCTCCTTTAAAGAATAACCACACGAGGGGCACCTGGGTGGCTCAGCTGGTTAAGTGTCTAACTTCAGCTCAGGTCATGATCTCATGGTTCATGGATTCACGCACCACATCAGGCTCTGTGCTGACAGCTCCGAGCCTGGAGCCTGGAGCCTGCTTCAGATTCTGTGTCTCCCTCTCTCTGTCCCTCCCCCACTCGTGCTCTGTTTCTCTCTGTCTCAAAAATAAACATAAAAAAAAAATTAAAAAAAAAAAGCCCATGTGGGGAAAGGGATTTGTCAGACTTACTGAACTCCACTATTCTAAAGGAAGGAGGAAAAGAGACCTTGGAAGCATGGGGGACTGGGCACAGTGGCAGGCAAAGCAGGTAAAGTTGAAGCCTGGAAAAGTTCAAGCATAGCTGAACTTAAGAGTTCACTGGCACCTAAGAGAGGTATCAATTCTTGCCATGTCTACCTGTCCCTGCAATTCTAATTTATCATGAAGATCAAGATGGAGTAAAAGAGAGTTTAATAGAAATCTGTAATCTCAAGGTATGATTTTCTTCTTCCCCATCCCCTTCACCAGTGATACACGCTGGAACACCAAGTAAGTTTTAGCACAGCAGCTCAGAGTGGCATACAAAAGATTAGCACCAGGATATTTCACATTCCAGAGGCCTACTTCTCAGTAGGCTCTCATAACACACGTCCACATTTAGCACGTTTCTTCCTCAAAACACACCGGTATGGGGACAAACACTTGTCTCCATCTGTCTCACTGTTCTTAGCTGAATCACTCTTGAATACATAATACATAAAGCACTCTGGGGTCAGCATGACACATTTAGATGTTGTTCAAACATGCTCAAAAGCAATCATTCTCTGCTAGAGACTTGAGAAATGTCATATGTGCTGTTAGTGGTCATTACTGCTCAGCCTAATTTTTAGTTTCTAGCATCCAGATAGGTTGTTCTTCAACTAAGATTTCATTCAAATGATACTGGCAACTAAAAGTCTTCAGCTTTTTTGGTATATACTGCAAACAAAATATTGGTAAATATAAACAAAAGCTACCATTTATTGAATGTCCATTATATGTCAGGCATTAAAATATGAACTCATTTAATCCTCTCAATAATCCCATGAGAAAAGTTATTATCCTTCATCAGCATGTGAAGTCATACTTTCCCAAAGCTTTCTGCTACTGTCACAGGCAGTATCTCCTACCCAGAAGATTTAAGGAACTGTGGCAAGCTGTCTGATGTGAGTCTGAAGAAGAAACTGGATTTCACCTTGTAACTACTCGATTACATGAACCAGGCCATAGTCCTAAAAGTTTTAAATTGCTAGACTAGGCAGTCTAGAAAGAGGCTCTAAGATTTCACAGGTTGGTTTTATATGGCAACAATGCTTTCACCAGGATGTGTGTATTACTTTGATTCTGAGGTACAATAACGTCAGTACTTCTCTCAGATCAGAATCTTCACAGCACCATGAATGTACTCCCCTCTTTCATAGCACGGCAGTCCTGCCATATGGCAAGTGTATATTTATTGAGTACTGGAGATACAGCATTAAGCAAAACAGATGAGGTGTCCTGCCTCCACAAAACTAACCTATCAGGAGGAAGGAGACATAAAACATAATCTCAGGTATAAATACAATGAAGAAAATAAAGTTGGGCAAAAGGAGAATATGATGGAGCAATACTGGGGAGGGTTAAGAGAGGATTAAAGATTGAAAGTGTTAGCTTTCAGAGCCACTGACCTAGAGGAGGCTGACTTCCAGCATGATACAGCCAGGAGCTCAAAGGCCCCACTCCTTGGGGCGCCTGGGTGGCTCAGTCGGTTAAGCGGCCGACTTCGGCTCAGGTCATGATCTCACGGTCCGTGGGTTCGAGCCCCGCGTTGGGCTCTGTGCTGACAGCTCGGAGCCTGGAGCCTGTTTCAGATTCTGTGTCTCCCTCTCTCTGACCCTCCCCCGTTCATGCTCTCTCTCTCTGTCTCAAAAATAAATAAACGTTAAAAAAAAAAAAAAATCAAAGGCCCCACTCCTTGGTGAGAACTATTTTTTTTTTATCTTTAAATTTATTTTTAACATTTATTCATTATTGAGAGACAGAGCATGAGCATGGGAGGGGCAGAAAGAGGAGGAGACACAGAATCGGAAGCAGGCTCCAGGATCTGAGCTGTCAGCACAGAGTCTGACGTGGGGCTCGAACTCACGAACCGCAAGATCATGACCTGAGCCGAAGTCGGACGCTTAACCGACTGAGCCACCCAGGCACCCCAGGTGAGAACTATTTTTAAAAACCCTACTGGCCATTTCAAGCCTTTGGAAATTATCCTAAAGGCAAAGGGCCTATGAAGAAACATCTATTCCAGAAAATCCATTAAGAAAGGCAAGCGTCTGTGGTATGTAAACCAAGATATTCCATCCCTCCCTACTCCCAGCTCAGTAAGGCAGAGTCCCCTGAGACTGCCGCAGCTAAGAACCCAAGGATCACTCCCCAACAGACAGACTTTCCTCCTGAGAAGGCTAGGCCGTTAGCATGTAATCCTCCGCAAGCTACCTGTTGCTTACACTGTCTGCCTCAGGATAGTTTAGAAGGCATGGGGCTCGGTTCTACTCAGCCCCCACTGGTGACAAAAAGGCTCTACCTTGGATGTGGCAAGCTGAGAATGCTGGGGCACTCACAACCCTTGCCCCCGACTCAGGAGGTAATGTTCTAACCCAAAGGGAAAAGCTAAGATGAACACAGGCTGCCACCCACCTCTCATTTTCACTAAGAGCTCAGCTCCTACAGCAGGGGTAACCCTAAAGAAAAGTTTACTATGGTCCCCACCCCTAGTTACAGACCCCTGACACAAAAGATTTTTGCCTGACAGAAGAAACAGGCAATAAAACAGAACCTAATCTCTTCACAAAGGAACTGATTTTAGTTACAACAAAGCAAGAAGTTGTTCAAGCCTAAGGGTACCGCCAAGAACGGTGGAAGCTACGGTGGAAGGCAATTAGGAGATTCATTCATAACAGGGGCTAAACTGAAGACCAACTAGTTTGCAGGACAGAAACGCAGTAAGACAGTTGGAAGGTGCCGTCCTGGTGTCAGATATCTAACAGTGGCCTCAGAAAGAAAATCAGTTATCTCGAAGAGGTAAGTGAACCCCCATGTTCACTGCAGCATTATTTACAACAGCCAAAATATGGAAACAACAAAGTTTCTATCAACAGATGAAGGGATAAAGATGATGTGGTGAATACGCACACACACACACAATGGAATACTATTCAGCCATAAGAAAAAAGATAATTCTGGTATTTGCAACATGGACAAACCTAGAAGACATTATGTTAAGTGAAATTAGCCAGACAGAGGAGCATCTGGGTGGCTTAGTCAGTTAAGCATCCAACTTTGGCTCAGGTCATGATCTCGTGGTTCATGGATTCAAGCCCTGTGTTGGGCTCTGTGCTGACCACTCAGAGCCTGGAGCCTGCTTTGGATTCTGTGTCTCCCTCTCTCTCTGCCCTTCCCCCACTTGCACTCTGTCTCTCTCAAAAATAAACATTAAAAATTTTTTTTTTAAACTAGCCAGAGAAAGATACATATTGTATCATTTATATGTGGAATCTTAAAAACAAACAAACAAACAAAAACAAAGGTGAACTCATAGAAACTGAGTAGAATGGTGGTTACCAAGAGCTGGGATGGCAGGGGGAAATGTTGACTACAGTTAATAATAAGGCTGTGTACTTGAAATTTGCTGAGAGATCTTAAGTGTTCTCACCACATATACACAAAACTATGTGAGATGATGGATATTAATTACCCCAATTATGGTAATCAGTTCAACAAAGTACACATACATCAAATCATCACATTGTACAGTTTAAATATATAAAATTTTATCTGTTTTATCTCAATAAAGCTGGGAAAAAAGAAAGCTCTTCTTGTTACATTAGTAAACCACCCACACCCCCCCCCCCGAAAAAAAACTAAAAAAGACCCACAAAAACCCCTAAGCATTGAAAGAGAAAACATACCTGTGGGCCCAGCGGCATACCTGTACTGTATCAGGTAAAGACAGGCGTGTGGAAGCCTAACCTGACAAGTAAACCAATAGGTAAAGGCCAATACTGGTTTATCAGTTATTTTCAGAACCTTCTCATCCTTTTCTAACTAAACCTGCATTTTGCAAAAACAGCTTTCAAAAAATTTATTTTGTGTTGGGTGCCTGGGTGATCTTTTGGTTCAGGTCATGATTTCACAGTTCGTGAGTTCGAGCCCCAAGGAGGGCTTTGTGCTGGCAGTGTGGAGCCTGCTTGGGATTCCCTCCCTCTCCCTCTCCCTCTCTCCCTCTCTCTCTCTCTCCCTCCCCTGCTCACATTCTCTCTCTCTCTCTCTCTCAAAATAAATAAACATTTTAAAAAAATCTGTTTTGTGTATAAACTTTTTTTTCCTAAAAGAACTTAATTGTGTTCCAGCACCAAAGGGAGGAACCTGAATTTTAAGATTTAAGATAAAAAATTTCTGGCACAAAAACAGACACATAGACCAATGGAATAGAATAGAAACCCCAGAACTAGACCCACAAACGTATGGCCAACTCATCTTTGACAAAGCAGGAAAGAACATCCAATGGAAAAAAGACAGTCTCTTTAACAAATGGTGCTGGGAGAACTGGACAGCAACATGCAGAAGGTTGAAACTAGACCACTTTCTCACACCATTCACAAAAATAAACTCAAAATGGATAAAGGACCTGAATGTGAGACAGGAAACCATCAAAACCCTAGAGGAGAAAGCAGGAAAAGACCTCTCTGACCTCAGCCGTAGCAATCTCTTACTCGACACATCCCCAAAGGGAAGGGAATTAAAAGCAAAAATGAATTACTGGGACCTCATGAAGATAAAAAGCTTCTGCACAGCAAAGGAAACAACCAACAAAACTAAAAGGCAACCAACGGAATGGGAAAAGATATTTGCAAATGACATATTGGACAAAGGGCTAGTATCCAAAATCTATAAAAAGCTCACCAAACTCCACACCCGAAAAACAAATAACCCAGTGAAGAAATGGGCAGAAAACATGAATAGACACTTCTCTAAAGAAGACATCCGGATGGCCAACAGGCACATGAAAAGATGCTCAACGTCGCTCCTTATCAGGGAAATACAAATCAAAACCACACTCAGATATCACCTCACACCAGTCAGAGTGGCCAAAATGAACAAATCAGGAGACTATAGATGCTGGAGACGATGTGGAGAAACGGGAACCCTCTTGCACTGTTGGTGGGAATGCAAATTGGTGCAGCCACTCTGGAAAGCAGTGTGGAAGTTCCTCAGAAAATTAAAAATAGACCTACCCTATGACCCAGCAATAGCACTGCTAGGAATTTACCCAAGGGATACAGGAGTACTGACGCATAGGGGCACTTGTACCCCAATGTTTATAGCAGCACTCTCAACAATAGCCAAATTATGGAAAGAGCCTAAATGTTCATCAACTGATGAATGGATAAAGAAATTGTGGTTTATATACACAATGGAGTACTACATGGCAATGAGAAAGAACAAAATATGGCCCTTTGTAGCAACGTGGATGGAACTGGAGAGTGTGATGCTAAGTGAAATAAGCCATACAGAGAAAGACAGATACCATATGGTCTCACTCTTATGTGGATCCTGAGAAACTTAACAGAAACCCACAGGGGAGAGGAAGGAAAAAAAAAAAAAAAAAAGAGGTTAGAGTGGGAGAGAGCCAAAGCATGAGAGACTCTTAAAAACTGAGAACAAACTGAGGGCTGATGGGGGGTGGGAGGGAGGGGAGGGTGGGTGATGGGTATTGAGGAGGGCACCTTTTGGGATGAGCACTGGGTGTTGTATGGAAACCAATTTGACAATAAATTTCATATATTGAAAAAAAAAATTTCCCCAGAGCAAAACCATTAAGAAATTAAGTTCTCTCCCTTAGCAATAAATAATGAGCTGATATATATGGCTTTTACTGCAAATGTATAGCATTCTGGCTACTCTGTGGGTATGAAAAACTTGAGATGCAAATCAAAACCACAATGATACCACTTCACAACTACAATTATGGCAATAGTCAAAAAAGATTTGACAATAACAAGTGCTGATAAACATCTAGAAGAAATGGAACCCACACACAGTGCTGATGGAAATGTAAAATGGTCTGGTAGTTCCTAAAAAATCAGAGTTACCATATAACCCGGCAATTCTGCTCCTAGGAATATACAAGAAGAGAAATGAAAATGTATGCCCACACAAAAATTTTAACATGAATGTTCATAGTTCACAATAGCTAAAAAGTAGGGGGAAAAAATCCAAATATCCCTCAATTGATAAGAGAAACAAAATATGATATAGTCCTACCATGTAATATTTGGCCTTAAAAAGAAACAAAGTACTGACATATGTTACAACATGAAAGACCCTTGAAAACATGCTAAATTAAAGAAGCCAGTTAAACAGATCATATACTGTATGGTTCTATTTATATGAAATCTCCAGAACAGCCCAATTTATAGAGACAGCAAACCCGAGTTTGCTTAGGTTTGGGGTGGGATGAAGTGAAAACGGATAAGAGGTTTCCTTTACGGTAGACAAAAATGATCTAAAATTATACATTGTAGTGATGGCTACGAAATGCTGTAAATATATTTAAAACCTGTACACTGTAGGGGCACATGGCTGGTGCAGTTGTAGAGCATGCGACCCTTCATCTCAGGGTTGTAATACAAAAAAAAAAAAAAAAAAAAAAAAAAAAAGCCCCACATTGGATACAGAGATTACTTAAAAATAAAATCAAAAACAAACAAACAAACAAACAAACAAAAAAACCACAACACCCTGTACACTGAAAACACCAAGTTACATGGTATGTGAGTTACATCTCAATAAAAATGTTAAAGAGAGGGGGAAAAAAACTCTTTGTGAATTAGTATGAGGACCTCAGTGCCACAAACAGTATTGCTTTTAATGGCAAATGGATTCCAAGTTTTGCTACTTTACAAAAAAATCCCCTTAAAAAAAAAGCATTAAGGATAGGGGCGTCTGGGTGGCTCAGTTGGTAAAGCATCCAACTTGGGCTCAGATCATGATCTCACGGTTCGTAGGTTTGAGTCCCATGTCAAGCTCTGTTGACAGCTCAGAGCCTGGAGCCTGCTTCAGATTCTGTGTTTCCCTTTTTCTCTGCCCCCACCCCCTCCTCGTGCCCTGTCTCTCTCTGTCTCTCAAAAATGAATAAATGTTCAGGGGTGCCTGGGTGGCTGAGTCAGTTGGCTGTCCAACTTCAGCCCAAGTCATGATCTCAGCACTGGGGAGTTCAAGCCCCACATCAAGCGTCGCCCTCTCTCTCTCTGCCCCTCATCTGTTCATGCTCTCTCTCTAAAAAATAAACTTAAAAAAATGAATGTTAAAACAATTTAAAAAGCCGTTCAAGGATAAATTAAAGGTGAGCTGGTTATTCTAGGTGCAGTAAATGCCAAGCTCATACAATACACTCTCCACCAAATTCCAACCTGACTTCTTGGAAAGACCAATCTGTTAATGCAAATATTACATAAAACCCAGTGATGAACATGAGTGATGGTCCAAAGGGTCAAACAAAAGGAATTCCATACAAAATAAACAGATATTGTTTATAATAACTGTTTGTATTATACATCACCTGCAACTTCTAACACCTACTGATTTATATACCAACAATTGAGCTGTCAGTGTGACAGTTTTCTGAGTTGAGATTCTAGCTCTTACTACATATTATTTGCAATTTTCAAACAAACGCATCATTCTGCTGTTTGATACTGAATTCGAAGGTCTCAAGTGATCTACTCCATACTTCATTTCAACTAACATTTCTTGAGTATCTACGATAGAAGGTGCCAGTCACTATCCTGGGAACACAAAGATGAATCATAACCCTTACCGAGAACATACAATTTAATAAGCATGCAAACAAATGAGTAATTACAATAAAGTATAAGATGTTCCATCAGAGGTGAAAACCGCTATGACATACGAGAACTGGAGGACAGAGGACTTTACCACAGTTCAGGGAGGGTTTTCAGAATTAAGGATAGGTGAAGAGAATACAACAGGATTATAGGAACAGCAAGATAACAGGCTAGAGAGGATAAATAGCATGACAGGAGCACAACAAGTCACTATTAGACAGTGCATGGTGCAAAGTGAAGAAATTAGTTCCATTACCAAATACAGTCACATTTAAGTCATGAGAGAACTGGTCTGGATATAGTATAGAAGAGGATGAACCTGAGGAAGAATCCCAATCAGGAGTTGACAGCAAATGTCTAAGGAAGAAAGACTAGGGCCTGGACCAAGCCTGTCGCGGTACAGCACTGCACAAATCACACCGTTCGTCAAGTAGCAATGCACTTCACACACTACGTTGGATGCACATAATACCTTAATTAAAAAGACAAAAACAATGTGTAGTAAGAAAACTCAGGGGCGCCTGGGTGGCTCAGTCAGTTGAGCGTCCAACTTTGGCTCAGGTCATGATCTCGCGGTCTGTGAGTTCGAGCCCCGTGTCAGGCTCTGTGCTGACAGCTCAGAGCCTGGAGCCTGCTTTGGATTCTGTGTCTCCCTCTCTCTCTGCCCCTCCTCCGCTCCTGCTCTGTTTCTCTCTCTCTCTGTCAATAATAAATAAACATTAAAAAAAAAAAAAAAAGAAAAAAGAAAACTCAGCAGCACTGGTTGTAGTTCTGATGTGAGGAATGAAGAAGTCTCAGGCTTGATCAGTGGCTAGATGGAGGTGTTGTTACCTAAAATAGCAAAAATAGGCAGACACTCCTTTGGGGAAGATAAACAGTACAGTTTTCATCATGTGAAGTGTGAGTTATCCTTGAGGACTTCTGGTAGTAGGTACTTGGAAATAGAAATGTGGTTTCTAGCATTCTGAACTGGAAGTAAGATTTCGGCTTGGGCAGCAGCAAATAAAAGTCTATGGCCCATTAAGCCTACATGGGTGTATACAGAAATGTTTCTGAGTCATTTTAAGCCATTTTGCCTCACCCTAACACAACTCTATCTTCTGCATAGCCACCATCAGCCAAGATTCTGTCAAACTCTGGTTTTTGTGGTTTCAGAACAAACAAATCTCTACAAACCTGATTTCCTGAATTATCTACCATACCACACTAAATCCTATGATTCTAATGTGCACCAAGAATATGGCTTGTCCCCTCCCATCCTTGGCTGGGAATCAGACATACAAGAAGAAAGAGAAGTAGGCTAACGACGGAAGGCAGAAATGTTCCCAGTATTAAAAAGAAATGAAGGGACACCTGGGTGGCTCAGTCGGTTAAGCGTCCGACTTCAGCTCAGGTCACGATCTCACGGTCCTTGAGTTCGAGCCCCACGTCGGGCTCTGGGCTGATGGCTCAGAGCCTGGAGCCTGCTTCCGATTCTGTGTCTCCCTCTCTCTCTGCCCCTCCCCCATTCATGCTCTGTCTCTCTCTGTCTCAAAAATAAATAAACGTTAAAAAAAAAAAAAGAAATGAAAAAAGCAGTCAAAGTTAATCAGGAAAGTATATACATGGAAAGGTTTGAACTTTTTTTTCTCAGGGAAATACTAATTTTCCCAACACATGCTTCGTGTACTGTGACTAGGACTATCCAACCCTCAGAAGAACAATATACCATTTATGTTCATCATCTGAAGAACTCAGCAATCATACTTAACCAACTCAAAATATCTGCTCTCCAAGTTCTTACGAGAATTCAATTCAAATTGGTTGTAATTTGAGATTTCAAAAAGATCCATTTAAAGCATTTCAAACTTGAAAAGTTTAATGGATTGCCACTGCTCAAGTGTGGGCTGCACACGGTGACTTATTTCTCAAGAGTAGAGTATGAAAAGAGAAAAAATCAACTAAGTTTACAATGAAGAAGCCTGACAAATACTGCCTCAGCCAGGTGATCAAGGGCACATCAACACTGATCAGTCATTTGAGAGTAAGTATCCCTGATAAAATGTGATGCAATTGACAATTTATGTCTGTGCTCTTCCTTTCCAAAATGCATGAACTCCAGTCTAATTTTAAGAAAAACACCAGACAAATCCCAAAAGAGGGACATGCTAAAAATCCCTGAGCAATATTCCCCCAAACTATGAAGGTCATCAAACACAAGGAAGGTCTAAAAAAGTGTCACAGCCAAGAGACTAAAGAGACATGACAATTAAATGTAATGTGATAACCCAAATGGGATTCTGGAATAGAAAAAGGGCATTAGGTAAAATTTGAAAAAAGTATGGAATTTAGTTAATAAAATATATCTATATTGGTTCACCAACTGTGGCAAATGTACCATACTAATATAAAATATTAACAATAAGGGAGCGGCAGTCGGTGGCTCAGTTGGTTGAGTGTCCGACTTTGGCTCAGATCATTATCTCACAGTTCGTGAGTTCGAGCCCTGTGATGTGCTCTGTGCTGACAGCTCAGAACCTGGAGCCTGCTTCAGATTCTGTGTCTCCCTCTCTTTCTGCCCCTCCTCCGTTCACACTGTATCTCTCTCTCTCAAAAACTAAACATTAAAAAATAAGGGAAAATGGATATAGGCTATATGAGAACTCTGTACTATCTTCATAGCTTTTCTGTGAACTTAAAATTGCCTAAAATAGTTTATTTAAAAAGAAGTCTAATGGACAAATTAAATATTTTCACAGATTACCAAAGCCACTTTGCATACATTCTTATCTTAAACTTCACAAAAATCCTGCAAGAGGTATCACTATCCTTGTTTTATGGATGAAAAAACTAAGAATTAGAAGACTAAGCATAAATTGCTCGAGTTATAAATGCCAGAAGCCAGCCATACAACACACTTTGTTTAATAACATTCATCAAAATTAATGAATAATAAACTAATAGATTAGTTATTCTTGGTCAAATGCTACAACAATCAGCACGCAAAAGGATGATATAATCAAAAGTTTTTCAAGATGTTTTGTAGAATACCATTTGTATTATTCACATTCTGATGCAGATTTGCTAAGAATATTGCAAAACCAATTGTAATTTCAGATTCTGAATAACATATTAGAGCAATATACTAAATTTATTAATAAAAATATGAGGAACTGGATAATATTAAGCCTGATCTGGATATAAAATTTTTGTGAAGTCAAAAATGGTACATCTTTAGAATCTTTTGTCCAAATTATTCCTCTTTTACCTGTCCAGGATCCTCATCCCATTTTTATCCTTCAAGTGCCAGCTTAAACCCCAAGCCGTCCAAATGAACCTTCCCTGATTACTTCTCCCACACTGAACTTTCACTACTATTTGACCACTCAACAACATCCTGCTTTGACATGCTGCTAACTATTCCCTATACTACACATAGGATACACAGAAAAAGTTGATGAATGAGAACACCAAAATAATAGAAAAAAATTTGAATCATCTGAATGGCTAAAGCCCTTTCACACAAATATATATACACGTTTCTGAAGAAATGCAATATTCATAAGCAAGAAAATACAGATCTTTTCTTCATATAATGGTTGAGTTACATCCTCTAAAAAAGTTTTGAGAAGAGGATATAAATAAAAAAATTTACCTGAATGTTTTTCTACTAGGAACAAATAACATACTTAAATTAACCAGAGGCAAACTTTACATCTTTTTCCTCTACAAATTCTGCCCTCTTTTCCATCGTAACCACCTTTGTTTAGCCAACAGCTATTTATAATATTTTATTTAATTTTAAGAGAGAGAGAGAGAGAGAAGAGAGAGATGTGTGAGCAGGGGAGGGACAGAGAGAGAAGGAGACAGAGAATCACAAGTAGGCTCTGCACTGTCAACATGGAGCCCAATGTGGGACTCAAACTCACTGTGAGATTATGACCTGAACAAAAGTCAGATGCTTAACTGACTGAGCCACCCAGATACCCCCTACAATATTTTAAATGAGACACAACTTAAACCCAGAACTAGTTTTTAAAAGTAGTCTCTACGACCAGTGTGGGGCTTGAACTCATGACCCCAGGATCAAGAGTCACACACTCCACTGACTGAGCTAGTTGGGTGTCCCCATAAGTGTATTAAGTACACATTATACTCTTGCTAGTGTATATGTTATGTATCCCAAACTCTACATCAAAAGATAGATTTTTTTCAGAACCCCAGGCTTCCTCATACCTTCTTCCAACTTTTAATCAGCTTTGTTGGGCTACTTTGGATTTAACTCACACACTGAAATAAACACAACTACTAGAATAAATGTTCTCAGGCAGTTCTCATGGCATGAGTATCACCTTGGGAATGAATGCTTTACAACTCACTCCTGTCAACTTTATTTAAGTCATTTACATCTCCTTCATTACTTCCTTCATTTTAACAAGGTCCATATTTCTGTCTTTCATTTACTGCAACTATCTCTGTGTTTTTTCATTTACAGACACACACCTGTCTCCATCCCAAGGACTGAAAACTATAGCACCAAGTACTTCAACATTAATGAATCAGGAGGTCTGATCTGCCTTGTGTACACTCAAAAGTGGGTTAATCTGAACCTTAAGAAAACGCTTTCTTTACAGCTGAGTGTATATTGAGTGTCCAATCTTCCCCATTTTAAAAGACCTACTTTAACACCAGACACTGCCACAGAACTTTTTCTACTTTAGTCTCACACTAACTTCCTATGTTTTGCTACTATTAGAGTTATTTCTGAACTTAAATACTACTACAGGGTTTACTAGTGGAAACATACTTTGCATCCAGCAGAGCACTGGGTATGAACAGGTCCCAGTCAATATTTCTGGGCATGAGGTCAGAAGATCTGGGTGCAAGTACTGCTTCCTGAATTTACTACCAAACGATTTTATGCAAGACTCCCTAGTATTACCTAAGCCTCAAATGCTTTCTTTATAAAATAGGGGTACATATTTTATAGAGTTGTGAGGATTAAATAAGTTAATGCACAAGTTTTTAAATTATGAAGTGCAAAGAAAACAAATGTCCCAAAATTTGTTCTTATTCATTTTAGGGCTGACCCACATACAGTTGTTCCAATTGCTTTCAATGTTTTAACTATTTTTTGAATTTAAATATTTATATGGCTGCCTTTTTCTTGCATATGCTACTAATAATTCCTCTCTTGTGTCTTGACTGTGACTTTTTAAAAAAAAGACTATGTAAGTGATGAATCACGGGAATCTACTCCTGAAGCCAAAACTACACTGTATACACTGTATGTTAGCTAACTTGTCAATAAATTATTTAAAAATAAATAAAATAAAAAAAGACTTGGGAGAATTTCAACTGCTTCCACATGCGGTCATTAAAAACCATGGTCAACAACTACAAGCATCATGTCTACCAGGTCACAGCCCCCTGTTCCCTATACACTTCCTGAGAGCCGCTGTAGCAGGAAGAATGCATCAAGCAAGGAAACCAAAACCCGATTCTAGTGAGCAAGTTGTGCAGTGTTTGTAGGATGCAAGTTTGAGCAGAGTCCAGGTTTCAGAATGCTCTGAAAACAGGGCTTTGAGAAGTCATTCTCTCACTTTTCATTTGTAAAATCAATCTTTAAAAAAATTTTTTTAGTATTTATTTTTGAGAGAGAGAGAGACAGGGTGAGAGCAGGGGAGAGGCAGAGAGAGAGGGGGACACAGAACCTGAAGCAGGTTCCAGGCTATGAGCTGTCAGCACAGTGCCTGACGCAGGGCTTGAACTCACAAACCAAGGTGAAATTGGACACTTAATCAACTGAGCCACCCAGACACCCCTGAAAAATCAATCTTCAGGATCCCTTTCAAGTAGAACAGTATGATGGGACTGGAAAGCACCCAATAAAAATAAAAAAGATATACTAGAATATTTTTTCAGCAAAGAAAACAGGAACATCTGAGCATGATGGTTAAAGACCACCCCACCCCAAAAGTATTTCTTAAAGATAGAGATAGGGTTGTAGTATTCTCATAACTCCTTATTTCCAACATATTCCAGAAGGCAAATATCTAAGCAATTTAATTTCTCCCTGTATATCTCAATATATGTATCATTAGACTGAAATATGATTTAGTTCTATTTAAAATTTATCTATTTTATCATTATTATTAGTCCTTATTATAACTAAATATTTGAGAATTAAGTGAATTCTTGGGCCACAAAAGAACTAATGTTGAACATAAGGCTAGTTATCTTCACTCAAAATAAATATCAAGACATAATCTTTATATTACAGAACCTCACTTTCACAATCGTGGTTCCTTTTGTTCTCTTGCAAACCCCTAAATGGTTTTGTTCTTTGACATGTATTTATGTCCTTTGCCTCTCTTAAAAAGTTAACACAAACATTTTTCTTAAGCCTCTCTCTTCAATTAAACTATAAGCTTTGATTCTCATTTTTCAGGATCCACTATAATTTATTTCATTTTGGTTCTCAGATTGGATCTCTTTCCTAGGATACAAAAAGTTAATAAAAACCCACAAAAGGGCAGTTTTTTTCTTTTAAGGCAAAAAAAATTCCATGATGTTGGGGACTTTCTGGAGACTGATTAGTCAAGTCGGTTGCCATCTCTAGGAGAAAGAGGGAAGATCTCAGTGGTTTGCTCTAACTTATCTTCTAAAAACAAATACCCAGGGGTACCTGGGTGGCTCAGTTGGTTCAGTGTCCAACTTCAGCTCAGGTCATGATCTCACGGTTTGAGAGTTCAAGTCCCACATCACGCTCTGTGCTGACAGCACGCAGCCTGGAACCTGCTTCGGATTCTGTGTTTCCCTCTCTCTGTGCCCCTCCTTCACTCGTACTCATTCTCTCTCTCTCCTCAAAATAAATAAACATTAAAAAAAAATTTTAATAAATAAAAATACCCAAATTTAGCTTGGAATCCAATCCTGCTTTTGATAATTTTTTTAAAATATAAAACACAGGTATCAAATCCTCTCTCATTTCTTCTCACATCCCAGTCCTCTCTGATGGAGTTATTTTTCCCTGACAGTGTGCAGCTTTACCATTTAATGGGAAATACTTAGGGTAAATGAATAACCTCTACACACCCTCTGACATCCTTTGAAGGCTTACTATCATTCTCTTAAATAAGTTTTCTAAAGGCAGATTTTACTTTAAAAATATCCTTGAAATGAGCAATTTCCACCTGTTAAGTTTCAATTCTATTACTGCAAAGGTTCATTAGCCTTCTAAATTGTTTGCAAACAAGTGGAAAAGACAAGTTTACTCAGGGACTAATTTTTCTGCAAGGAACCCAATGCCCACCTGGCTAGCAACTGAGGTTTGGAAAATCAATGCTAACTTGTAATGAGAATAGATACTGTTATAATTAAGTTTATTTATTTCTAGATGTAATTTAGTATACTGTGACCCTAACTAAAATTTTGATATACTTACTAAATGCCAATCATTGTTCTAAGTGATCCATTTAATCTTCATAAGAATTATTAACCATGCATTACATATAATGAAACTAGAGCACAATCAACCACTGATTAAGAAACTTCCTCAAAAGTCAACAGATTAAGGAGCAAAAAGGAATTCAAACCTAGACAGTCTGGGTTCATAGTCTTCATGCTTAACCATTAAGCTACCCTGCCTTTCATATCTTAGAATTATTAATGGGATGGGTATTCTGAAGTAGGTTATCCAACTGAAAGCTACTTAATACCAAATACAGGACCACCACAATGACAGGGCTAATTCATATCTATAAAACAAAATCCTGTAACTAAACGAATTGTGACTTGTATTAGGTAGTCTAATTCTGCCATTAAAACATCTCTGGAGGGGGCACCTGGTGGCTCAGTCGGTTAAGCATCTGACTTTGGCTCAGAGTTCGATCTGCTGGCTCAGGAGTTCAAGCCCTGCCATGGGCTCTGTGTCAACAGCTCAGATTCTGCATCTCCCTCCCTCTCTCTCTCTCTCTGCCCCTCCCTCTTTCACACTCTGTCTCTCTCTCAAAAATAGAAATTAAAAAAAAAAAATTTCTGGAATTCCTAATAGTGGAGAGTTGTCCTTTTCTTATGAATTATAGCACATGGGCCTATTAATGTTTTTAAACACAAGAGACCAATAAAAAACAGCAACACAAAGACACAAGGGAAAAGACACAAGGGGCTAGTCCAATTAGGAATGATGACGAATACTCCAGGAAAGCAGAACCTGCTGATAATGTTTTGACTTTGGTGGGGAAGAGGCTATCCAGAAGCTAATAGCATATAACTTAGGCTGATTCTGTTTATTAAACAACTTAAAAATCAAGTAAGGAGGGTTCCCTGGGTGGCAGTCAGTTAAGTGTCAAACTCTTGATTTTGGCTCAGGTCATGATCTCACAGTTCATGCCATCAAGCTCTGCACTGACAATGCGGAGTCTGCTTGGGATTCTCCTCTCTCTACCCCTTCCCTGCTCATGCTCTCAAAATAAATTTTAAAAACCAAGTGGGGAGAAGAAATTTAAGCAAATGAGCTATATCAATCAAGGTGATTTTTTCTATTTGTACTAAAGTTTAAATGAGGAGGTAGACTTAGTCATGCTATTTTTATTCTCGTCTTCCTGTCAAGTTTTTAGCCTCACTCCCTTAGTATGTATTATCCACTTACTAAAGAATGACTCTATCTCAGGGTCATAAAGATCTGCTAATCTGGGGCTTCCCAAATTGGGTGTCTCATGGAACACTGCTGCACAAGGTTTTAACAGGCAGAACATAACTTACAGATTCTGGGCTGTTTTGAAGCAAAAAATAAGTTTCTTAGCTACATCCCTGCTCCAACCCTTAATATGCTCATGTCCAGAGCAAAGCTCCAAGAGCAAAATCTGCTTTGTAAAATTCCTCAAAATCACTGAAACACATTTTTGAGGAATACATCCTACCATCTTGCAGGGCTAATAGTTTATATATAGAATACAAACAAGAGACCCAACATTTGTCTTGTCCTGGTCACTCAACCTCTTCTTGACAACTTCCAACAGCAAATGCACTACTGTATTTAACCTTCATTCTTGAAGAATAGTTTAATTGGATATAGAATTTTAGGTTGGTGATGTTTTCTTTCAGCACTTTTCATTCCTCTTCCCTTCTTTCTTGAGTGGTTCAGCTGAGAAACCCGCTCTAATTTTCATCCTATAGGTAAGAGGTCTCCCTTGCCCCAGTTCTTTCAAGGTTTTATCTTGGTTTTCTACAGTTTGAATAAGATATGTCTAAGTGTAGACTGTGGGTTTTTTTGTTTTGTTTCGTTTTTTGTAATCCTGCCTCGTATTTGTTCTTGGAATTTCCTAATCAGTGGCTTGATGTCAGTCATTAATTTTGAAAATTCTTGGCCATTACTTCTTCAAATACTTCTGCTTCAATTGTTCTCCTGGTGTTCCAAGAATATGCATGACATCTTTCCAAAATGATCCCATAATTCTTGAATCTTCTGTTGGGCTTTTTTTTCCTTTTTGCATTTCAGTTTGGAAATTTCTATTGATCTATTACATAGCTGATAGGTCATTTCCCCAGCAATGTCCAATCTACCGAGGTGACCACCAAAGGCACTCATTTGTCAGTGTTTCTCATTTCTAGTATGGTACCTACTTTTCCATCAGAGTTATTAACATATTAATCAGTTACTTTAAACGCCTGGTCTGACATCTCCAAAAGTTGTGTCCTACAGGAGTCTGTTCTCTCTCTTCAGACCGTTTCGTGACTTCTGACATGCCCTGTAATTTTTTCAAAAGCTGAACTTGATTATCAGGAACTGGGGTAAGTAGGCCTTTATTGTGAGGTTTTATCTTAATCTGGCCAGGAGTTGGGCTGTGTTTGCTGTAGATACAGACGGCAGAGGCTGAAACTCATTACTTTAATAGTTCTTTCATATTAATGTCATTTCTAACTAGCAGAATGGTCTTATCACCTGTAACATACCAACTGGTCCTAGTTTTGCGCTCTTGCCTAAACCCAACTCATCTCTTCTGATAGTTTTCAAAGCATGTGAAGATAGGTAGCCCAAGTCTGATCTCTGATATCCCCATTTCCTTCAACTGTTCTCCAAGGTATTTTGTTTCTATTTCTTGCCATCCTGGCCCCTACCTCTGGATACACTGTAGTTAATTCCATTAGTCAATGTGCAATCCAGAGTTGAATACAGAAACCCAGCTGTGCCTGAACCAGCTTTCAAAGAAACAGAACTTACTTGGCATATTCTGAAAACTTGGTGTAGCTTAACACTGTTTATACCAGCTACGTCACAATGCTAACTGCTACATGACCAGTGCTTTCTCTCATGAAGTGATGCCAAGCCATGTCCTAACTGTATTGATGCAGTGAGTTTAGGAGGAAATAACTGGAAGTTTTTAAGCAGAAAAAGTAATGCAAGATTCCCACAGATCCCCATTAATTTTGCACTGGTTACGAACAAAGGTCATTAAACTGTGAATCACTGTTCGTCTCAGAGGTGGCCTTAATTCAACTGAAGTTGTAAGCAAATTTATGTGCATATGTGGATTTTTCAAAGATGCTGGCAACTCAAAAGGTTAACAACGTCTATGTTCTTCTCGTATTCTATAATCTTCCTGATTTTCATGAACACTCATTTTTTTAAAATAAAAAAACCCTAAACACACTTAACCATATTCCCAAAAGTCAAACAGTAACTAGGATTTTATGAAGAATTAGAATACAAAACATATTAACTGCAGCATAATGTTACGTCTAGCATCTAGTAAGTCATCAAATTGATCAAGTTTACTGACAATGAGCTGCCTTAATATCTATGCATTTTGTTGTATGTGCATTGTTTTAAAATGTATTGTTAAATGAATGTATTGCTTATTAATCCTAAAAACCTCCCAAGAATATTACTTTATATTAGAGTCAGATGACTGTATCTTAGAAAGGTTCCAAGAAGAACAGGCTTTGCTCTGAAGCAGTTACTTTCTCCAAAAACTGATCTAAGCATGACCAGATTCAGGAGATGCTTAAAAAAGAATTCTCATGTTAGGAAGTTAAGTCTGACAGAGCTGTAGGAGACTGTTAGTATAAATGATGCACAGTTCTCCTTAAACTTTTCATTTACTGAACAACGTGAGAGGTTCACATTTTACTTGAACAAGTCTGATGTGTGCAATGGTATTAAAATTATCAAGACTTAAGTTCTAGTTCTAACACAAAACTTACTTCAAAAGCAAGAAGTGGATAAATTAAATGGCATAGTTACAAGTAATACCACTACTCCCCTAATTACAATGGTGTGCTGAAGGAATTAGACAAAAAAAGGCAATGACTTTATTAAAATTTAAATATTCTTGATAGTACATATTCCTCCACAATTTTGTCACAGAGATCTAGTTCTTTAAATAGGTCCAACAGGTATAACTTATTTAACTTAATATGGATAAATGGTCTTTTTCCTCCTTAAAGCTCCACTCCTATTTGAAATAAAGGAAACAAAAAAAAATAAATGCTGGCCAGCAGCTGTCAATGTTTAGAAAATCACTTACACAATTAAAAAAAATGAAACTGAATATACACAACTACTTAAAAACAAAAGAGTGGAACAAGTACATCAAAATATTAATTAACAAATGTTTTCACTGGTTCATGTAAACCAGTGGATGTTTTTTTGTTATTTCTTTTTCAGTATTTTCTGGATTTTTTCTTCTCCTTTTAAGTAGGCTCCACGCCCAATGTGGGACTTGAACTCACAACCCTGATATGAAGAGTCACATGCTCTACCGACTGAGCCAGCCAGGCATCCCTACTTTCTATAATAAACATGTATTGTTTTTATGCTGGGAGACTACTGTATGAAGAAAATGGCATATTGCTTTTATAAGTTGAATTAAGATAAAGTACTAAGAAATTCCCAAGTATAACATAAAGAATAGGGGGAAAAGTCAAGAGCACTGAACTTCAGAACGTTAATAGACCTTATAATACATCTACACCCTAAGGTTGAGAAAAGAACAGGTTTGATACTATACAATTTCTTCAAGTTCATATAGTAAATTCTAGAACCCATAACCCTTAAGTTCTAGGTTCATTAGTCTAAATCCATACTCTATTCATTGAAGACTAAGATATCCAAGTAGAATGTAAATTTGTACATACAGTATGGCTATTAACAGTTTTTCAAGATAAAATTTTTTTGTTTACTTATTTTGAGTGAGAGACGGGGGCGGGGGGGGGGGGGGGAGAGGGGCAGAGAGAGGGAGAGACAGAATCCCAAGCAAGCTCCACACTGTCAGTACAGAGTCTGACATGGGGCTCAATCTCATGAAACCATGAGATCATGACCTGAGCCGAGAGCAAGAGTTGGGATGCTTAACTGACTGAGCCACCCAGGCGCTCCCCACCCCCATTTTTTATTACAGTTTACAATGTTTCAAATCTATGATTTTCATAAGACAAAAGAAAATGTATGAAAATGTTCTCAGGAGCTAAGTGGTTTTAATGTATTCATTTAAATGGATTTTTCAAATTTCCTTGGAATATATTAATATTTCTGAGCCTCAGTGTTCTCATTTGTAAAACATGTGTAACTATGGTTATCTACCTCATAGAGCTACAAATAAAAACCGGACCAATACTTAGAAAAATTTTGTTCTAAAATGTAATTTACTTTTATTCACATTTTTAGGAATGCATTACATGGAAGATGGAGCACTGACTTACTATATTAAGTTTAAACTTCATCAGTAGCTTTACTTTTTCAGAATCCCACAAAGCAGCTCACTTGTCCCACTGTTTCAGTCTTATACTCCCATTTTACAGCCATTATGACTTTAATGCTATTGCTTATAGTTTGCTTGCTTACTTGCCTAGAATTCCCAACCATTCCTTTGTTGATAAGAATAAAAAAAGTAGAGAGCTTTCCCTAACAGGACTATGAGGACACTCTATCTGCTGATGGCTACTCATTAGGGGTGGGCTGGGACCTCCAGGTGTTTAGGCATTTTTCAGCACATCACAATGCTGGGTTTTCTTTTTTCTAAAGTTTATTTATTTATTTTGAGGGAGACCGTGGCTGAGGGAAGTGGCAGGGGGAGAGGGAGAGAAAATCCCAAGCAGGCCACATGGTCAGCACAGTGCCTGACACAGGGCCTAATCCCATGAACCATGAGATCAAGACCTGAGTTGAAATCGAGTCGGACATTTAACTGACCGAGCCACCAGGCGCATCCCTTTTTCCCCTCAAGTTTACTTACTTTGAGAGGGAGAGCGAGAGAGAGAGAGAGAGAAAAGGAGACAGGTTTCTATGAACTATTTCCTAGGGGAAATTTCTTCCCTCTGATTCTACTTACATATTGTCTTTCTGAAAATGCTTGGTGGTTCTGGTGATACCATCTTATGTAACTACAGACTGTAAGTACAACCTGCCTGGGTTGTCAGTAAAGTGGGCAAGATCCAACATGGATTACAGCAGTGAGTGGTTTTCCAGATACAGATGATCACCATCACTCCTGGGCCTCACCAGGCAGAAGGAACACTGCTTTTCCTCTGCTCCAAGATCCCATACAGACGGTTCCTCACCACTGCAATCTGGTCCAAGAAAGGAGATGCACAGGAGCTGACCCTCCTGGTTGTTTCCACTGGAGCACTCTTAGTTCCAACCTCCTGCTTCCAGGTGTTCAATGTGGGGCAAAGAACATTTGTGTAAACGCTCCCACCTGAAGAAGAGTAAATGCCAAGATGTGGTTCCTCTCTTCAATTCCTGTTCCGGATCTGCCTTCTAAGAATACTGCCATAGGGGGCACCAAACTGCATTTCTTCTATTAGAGCAGAGCTATTACATATTTTATATATAGTAAATAAAATTTCTTCATTTCCCATATATCTATCTCTCCATTTTATCTATACCTATCTTTTAAGCAAGGCGGATCAATCATTACAAACAGAACTTTCTGTGACAATGAAAATGTTTTGTATCTACACTATCCAACAAAGTAGCCAAAAGCCACATGAGGCTATTGTGCATCTGAAATCTGGATAGTGCTGAGGATTTAAACTTTGTTTTATTTAATTTTAATTATTATTATTATTTTTTTTTAGTTTATTTATTTTGAGAGAGCGAGCAGAGAGAGAATCCCAAGCAGGCTCCAGAGCATCAGAGCAGAGCCTGACGTGGGGCTCAAACCCACAAATTGAAATCATGACCTGAATCGAAATCAAGAGTCAAATGCTTAGCTGACTGAGCCACGCAGGCCCCTAATTTTAACTAATTTAAATAGCACAAACAGCAAGGGGCCTACTGAATAGCGCATGCAGCTATCTCTCTATATTTCACCTCAATTCCTTCATCTTGTCTTTCCATTTTATTTCTTTCTCCTCACTTACCCTCTTTTCATTAGATCTTTTTATTTTGCGTTTATGCAAATAAGATACGTAACATAATATATAAGGTATCTTTATATACATCTTTATTAGTTACACTAAGTTTTATATATTTATTCTAACATCTTAAAATAGAAGTCATGGGTAGAATGTCTGAACAACTATCCTGCTTTTGTTTTTTCTATGGAATAGAATGAAAATCTAAATCATCAAGGAAATCATGTGACACTTTGACTGCAAGTCTCTTAACGTAATCAACTACACTCCAGAACACTGGGGTGAAATATAGAAAACATTTTAGACTAACTTAATTTCTGAGACAATTACCTTCAAGAAATCATGAAAAATTACCAAAAGGGTGAATTGTCCCTAATTTTGCAAATTATTACAGTATTGCAAATACCGTACCTAATTTTATTTATTTATTTGGTACCTAATTTTAAAGAGGTACATTCCATAAACAGACAAGTAGGCCTTGATACAGATAAATCACAATCTCAAAAAATGATTAAACATATTGTTTAAGAGTTTAGGAATCCAGGCACAATCCCTGAGATGCTAAGAATATAACTAGCAATATAAACATCTCCTTTTTTGAGAGGAACTATAGATACAGTAAGACAAGACACAGGCTGGCTAGAAAACCTCCACGTTTTCTTGTTTGGGCCGGAACTTCTGAGGTAGTTACTATAAGCTGGGCAGTTTTAAGCACCCAATTCATGTAAATCACATAATAAACATATAAAGCAGGTATAAGTATTATCCCTATTTTACAGACGAGGAAATTAATGTACAAAGAGGTCAAATGCTTTGCTGAATGTCAGTGAGCTAATAAGCGGTGAAGCCAGAATTTAAACTCTTATAATCCAGTTCGAGAGTCTTCACTCGTCATCACAAAGCTAAAGTGCTTCCTGAAGTGTTCACTGCCCTAAGGCCAAAGTCACCTAAGAAAAACTTCTAACCACAGACCTATGTCCTGGCCTTATATCTTTAACACATAAAAACATTTTAATCTTTAATTCAGAATAAATATATTCTTAAGAAATCTAAAAAGAAAGCAAGCCAAAATAAGAAATGACAAGTCAAGGGGCGCCTGGGTGGCGCAGTCGGTTAAGCGTCCGACTTCAGCCAGGTCACGATCTCGCGGTCCGTGAGTTCGAGCCCCGCGTCAGGCTCTGGGCTGATGGCTCGGAGCCTGGAGCCTGTTTCCGATTCTGTGTCTCCCTCTCTCTCTGCCCCTCCCCCGTTCATGCTCTGTCTCTCTCTGTCCCAAAAATAAATAAAAAAAAAAAGAAATGACAAGTCAAGTTTTTAAGAAATCCCATAGGATGAAACACTAAGATAAGAAAGATATATTATTTTAAAAATTAATTTTATAAGAATCTGATGAACAACTTCCAAGAATGGCTGATGTTAAAAAAAAAAGAGGTTTAGGGGTGCCTAGGTGGCTCAGTCGGTTAAGCATCCCCAAACTTTTGATTTCAGCTTGGGTCATGACCTCACGGTTTGTGGGATGGAACCCTGTGTTAGACTCCGCACCAACAGCACAGAGCCTGCTTAGGATTTTCTCTCTCTCTCTCTCTCTCTCTCTCTCACTGCCCCTCCCCCCCTTTCAAAATTAACAAACTTAAAAAAATAAAGTGATGAAGTAGTACCAAAATTAACATGATCAAAAAGGCTGATGCTACATTGTCAAAAATATTACACCTCATAAAAAAAAAAATGCTTCAGAGCTTAGAAGTAAAGCTTATACACAGCAGAAATAAATACCATAAATTATTCATGCTGTAGTAAAAAACTGTATTTACTGGACCTTACTTAAATATTCTGTATTTTAAAAATAAGAAATATAAAGACACATTATAGGTCTTACTGTAGTTACATGTTGTTTACTGAAATGATGCTTAGATTCTCAGAGCCCATTGCTTTCATCAGACACACACTTTCACATATTTACTTGCATAATTCCTAAACCCATGGATTAGAAAAAGTAATGTAAAACCAGGGAGAGCAAAAGCTGTAAGCACTCATTGCAGAAAAAAAAAAAAAAAAAAAGATAAACAAAAAAAACCACATTAAGGTTTATAAAACTTAGTGTCTAATTAAACAGTATTTTACATTTACATTAAATAGGTCCAAACACTGCTGCAGATTGTATCAAGCTTTTCGAGGTGTAACTAACTTGTTAGGAACATTTATACTTGATTCTCCTATGGGTCACTTCAACAGGGAACCTGTGCCTGCTGGGACTCCCAATACCATGATGATCCAGGGACTGCAATAACCAAATCAGTACTGAATGCTGCGGTTGGTGTGCTGGCAAAACAGAGGTAAGGTTCCAGCCAGATCTGGGCTGACTTGTCAAACTCACAAAACTCTGGCACTACCATCTCCTCTGACTGATTTCCTTCTGACTTGTCCCAGAATGGGAGGATCTGTGAGTTGTCCAAGTAAAAGCTGTAATAAATCCCTTTGTTTCAACAGAGTCCCATAAAAAGGTGAGAAAACAATCTCCACTCCCAACATCAGACAAGCAGGCTGTAAGGAAGAATATAACAAAAACAACAAACTCAAGGGAAGGGGCACCTGGGTGGCTCAGTCAGTTGAGTACCCAGTTTTTACAATGGCTCAGGTTGTGATTCTGGGGTCATGGGATCAAGCCCCATGTGAGGTTCTGCACTGAGTGTGGAGCCTGCTTAGGATTCTCTCTCTTCCTGTGCTCCTCTCCCGCATACTCTAGTCAAAAAAAAAAAAAAAAGTTTGGAGCATCTGAGGGGCACAGTTGGTTAAGTGTCAGACTTTTATTTGTCTATTTGTGAGCTCGAGTCCCGCACAAGGCTCTGGGCTGTCTGTGCAGAGGCAGCTTCAGATCCTTTGTCCCTCTGTCCCTCTGCCCCTCCCCAGTTTGCACACATGCTCTCGCTCTCAAAAATGAACATTTAAAAAAAATACAAGGGATGGGGCACCTGCATCCAACTTTGGCTCAGGTCTGATCTCCCTGTTTGAGTTCGAGCCTGTGTCAGGCTGTGTGCTGACAGCTCAGAGCCTAGAGCCTGCTTCAGATTCTGTGTATCCCTCTCTCTCTGACCCTACCCCACTCTTAACTCTGTCTCTCTCTCAAAAATAAACACTAAAACATATTTTTTAAACACTCAAGGGAAACTAAAGGAAGATTATAGACATGAGGAAAAATGAAAAAAGATAAACATGAAGTCAAGATTCAGAATACTCAATATACACATAAGTTAAAGAGAGGGGTGCCTGGGTGGCTCAGTCTTTTTGGCGTCTGACTTCGGCTCAGGTCATGATCTCACAGTTCATGGGTTCAAGCCCTATATCGGGCTCTGTGCTGACAGCTCAGAGCCTGGAGCTTGCTTCGGATCCTGTGTCTCCCTCTCTCTCAGCCCATCCCCCATCCCCTCTCTCTCAAAAATAAACAAACATTAAAATTTTTTTAACTTAAAAAAAAAAGGAGAAACCATAAAAAATCAGAAGCAAAAATAAAAGGCAACTTAGATCTTTGCAATTAAAGGGAACATCAACATCAAACAAAATTACTTTTTTAAATGTTGATTTATTTTTGAAGAGGGGAGGCAGAGAGAGAGGGAGACAGAATCCGAAGCAAAAGCCTGATGTGGGGCTCCAACTCGTGAACTGTGAGATCATGACCTGAGCCAAAGCAGGACACCCAACCGACTGAGCCATCCAGGCACCCCTTAAACATCAGGCAAAATTAAAAGACCAATATCCTATGTATGTGTAGGCAAAGTGTTAAATGTGCAAGAGAAAGCAAAAATACATTAACTAGGCCAAAAGAAAAAAAGAAAAGACATGATCCAAGAATTCTACATTCAGTGAAGCAGTCAGTGATGGGTGAGCAAAAAAGGAAGCTGTTCTCAGACATGCAAGGACTTTTTGTTACTTTTCATGACTGCTATATCCTGTCCTTTATTTTGACATAGTTGACAGAAATAGCTATTCACGTAAATTTTTTCATGACAAATAATACATGAATAGCAATAACACAAAAAAAATAGGATTCTTTACACACCAATAAAAGGATCTAAGATCCTATAAACAAAACTGGGTCTATAAAAAGGAAGGGAAGAGAGTAAGGGGCTATTATTTCAAATTATGCATTTTCAATATCAAGAGCAGATTTTGGTTTTTATCTTCCATTCTGGATTTTTGGTATTTTCCATTTTCCCCAATGCATAAATGTGTATGTACACACACACACACACACACACACACACACACACACACACACAAATATATATATATATTTGAGCAAATACATTTGTGAAAATGTTAAGATAAAAAAGTATATATGTTCTAGCAGTTTTCCAGAAAATGAAAAAGACTGCTCTCAAAACAGTGTGTTCCCTTTACATCAGAAACATTCAAGTAGAGAATGTGTTTTGGGAAATGTTCTAGAATAATTTCCAGCACTGGTGCATTAAATTATCTCCAAACTCTTTTTAATAACAAGTATCAACTTTAGACTATATCTATCTACCTACCTATCTATCATCCCTTTATAACAACGATGAAACAAACAGCCCATTTAAAAAATAGACAAAGGACTTGAACAGACATTTCTCCAAGATGATAAACAAATAGCCAATCAATTAGGATGGCTACTATCAACAAAAACCCAAATAAAAAGTGCTGTCAAGGATGTGAGGAAATAAGAACGCTGTGCATTTTTGGTAGTAACATAAAATGGTGCAATTGTTATGAATGGTATGCTATGGTACATCAGTTTCTCAAAAACTTTGAAAATAGAATTGTCATATGATCCAGCAATACCATTTCTGGGTATAAACCCAAAAGACCTGAAAGTAAGGACTCAAAATAGATACATGCTAAGACCCCATGTTCATAGCAGCATTATTCACAACAGCAATAAAGTGGAACCAACCCAAGTATCCAAAAGACACATGGGAAAACAAAATGTGGTATATACATACCATGGAGTATTTCAGCCTTAAAAGGGAAGAAAGTTCTGGCACACGTTACAACACCAATAAACCTAGAGTACATTATGCTGAGTGAAGTAAGCCAATCACAAAAAGTGCATGATTCTACTTATACTAGGTACCTAGTCAAATTCAGAGACAGAAAGAATGGTGGTTGTCAGGGCTGGGGACAGTAGGGAATGAAGAGCTGCGTAATGGGTATGAGTTTCAGTTTGCAAGATGAAAGAATTCTGGAGATACGCTGCACAACAACGAGAATGTATTTAACACTACTGAAGCATACACTTAAAAATGGTTAAGATAGTCATGGCACCTGGATGGCTCAGTGGGTTAAACATCCTTGACCCTTGATTTTAGCTCAGGTCATGATCTCACAATCACAAGATCAAGCTCCACCATCAGGCTCCCTGGTGGGCATGGTGGCCTGCTTAAGATCCTTTCTCTCCCTCCCTCTACACACTCTCTTTCAAAAAATAAAACTTAAAAAAAATGTTTTTAAATAGTTAAGATGGTCAATTTTATGTGTATTTTACCACATGTTTTTTAAGTTTTTAAATTTATTTTGAGAGAGAGTTAAAGTGTAGGAGGGGCAGAGACACAGGGAGACATTGTTAGAGTGGAGCTCAAATTCAGGAACCATGAGGTCATGACCCGAGCCAAAGAGTTGGATGCTTACCGACTGAGCCACCCCGGTGCCCCAACTACGGTTTTTTAAAATACAAAAGCAAAAAATATACCATCACTTTAATGGCCCCCAGAATTTGCCCTACCAACTAGCTACTCTGAGAGCATTATGCAATTTAAATGACCTGGTAAAAGGAAAAGAGCAGAAAAAATCATTATGTAAAAATAAGGGTTTCTAATACTTATTATCAACTGTCTTCACACACGTTGTGTCATTATGAATTTATATCAATTAATATGCAGTTGAGACGTCTCCACTTCCACCTCCCTTTGTCACCAGACAGAATATCATTTTGTTTTCTTAAATTCTAGAAGACTGAGCATTAAAATTACCTTTGCCTCACTGCTTTCATTTTTTCCCCCTACATCTAGGACTTTATGAAAAAATTATCAGTGTCTGGGTAGCTCAGTCGGTTAAGCATCCGACTTCGGCTCAGGTCATGATCTCACGGTTCGTGGGTTCAAGTCCCACGTCGGGCTCTGTGCTGACAGCTCAGAGCCTGGAGCCTGCTTAGATTCTGTATCTCCCTCTCTCTCTGCCCCTCCCCAAGCCGTGCTCTGTCTCTCAAAAATAAACAAACATTAAAAAAAAAAAAAATTATCAAAAATAAGCAAGGATTTACCTAAAGTGCGATTCAAAACCATGTTTTTCTAATAACAAGAAACTGGAAAAAACAAACGCTAAACAATAAATAGCTGGTTAAGGAAATACTTCATTTTAGATAATGAGAATATAATCATGAGAAAATATTTACTGTAAATGTGTAAAAAAGACTACATAAAATAGCATACAATGGGATTCCATCTCTCAAATCTTATCAATGGTTCTTTAGGAGGTAATGAGATTTTAGGTGGCATCTGTGTGTGCTTATGAATGGTTTCTAAACTACGAGGAACATGTACTACTTTTACAACTAGAAAAACTCTGGTGTCAACTATATTTCAATTTTTTAAGAAAGCCAAAAAAAAAAAAACCCTTTAATTCACTCATATGCCAGTTATCTCAATAAAGCTGGGAAAAAAATAAAAATAATATACCTCACTGCACAAAAATGAAAGTGAAAAAGTTAAAAAAATTTGACCTGCCTAAAACCAAATCATCCTCCTCAGCAAAACTAGTCCCTTATTTTAGTATCCTTTTAGTCAATGCCAGTTTCATTTGCCCCATGGTTTCCAAAATTTCATTTATCACTGATTCCTTCTACTCTCTATGCTCAGACCCAATTAAATTATGATTCAATTGTTCCCATCCCGCCCACTCCTTTATTTTCTCAGTGCTATCACCAAGTAAGGTTCAGGCCTACATTATCCACAATATAAAACTTTCTAATTAAGCTCTGTTTCCCTATTGAAATTTGTCCCCATTGTAATCCACTCAGCAACTTCAATCAGGCTGTCAAATACTGCCACTGCCACCATTCCTCTCCATCCTTTGGACTGTTACAACCAGCAGCTCAAGCTGCTACATGCAGGTAAACACCTCCAGCAATAAAATTTTAATTTAAAATTTTCAGTACTATTTAAAACATTATTTCCTATAGTAAAAGAGTTAATATTAGAAATTTCTAATCATTAAATATCTTAGGGAAAGGGCAGCTGGGTGGCTCAATTGGTTAAGTGTCCAACTCTTGATTTTGGCTCAGCTCACGATCTCACATGAGTCTGAGCCCCACACTGGGCTCTGTGCTGACAACGCAGAGTCCTCTTGGGATTCTCCCTCTCTCAGCCCTTCCACTCACTTGCGCTGTTGCTGTCTCTCACAATAAATAAATAAAAAACAAATAACACATGCCTCAGGTAAAACAAAATTTTTCTTAAGCATTTAAAAAATGAAAATTAGGTTAAGCATCGGGGGGCTCAATCCCACAAACCTTGAGATCACGACCTAAGCTAAAATCAAGAGTTGGACAATTGATCAACTGAGCCACCCAGGTGCCCGAGAAAATAAAGTTTTATGAAATTAAATACTTTTGAAAATCCAGGAAAATACCATCTAGCAGATAGAGGGGAAGGATAACAAGAGTAAACAGTACATTCAGAAACAGGTAAAAGGCCAAGTAAATTAAGAAACATCTACTTAGCAAAATGGCATGAGAAATATCAAGTATGAAAGCTATTAAATATGTATAAAGTGGGAAGAAAGTAAAAATTCATGTATACAATAATCATTATTTAAATTGTAGATACAAACAATACCAAAAATAATACAAACAAAAATCTGCGTAAGTAAAGGTGGGTAAGACAAATTGGCCAATAGAATAGAAAAGGGACTAACTACATTCCCATGTGTACACACACACACACACAGACACACACTCGAATTAAGTATAACAGAAATGGCACTTCACAACATAATAAGAGACAGAGTCATTGATTAATCATTAATACATGACAAGGGACATTCACTATCACTTTCAATTAGATCTCTATGTCACATCATAAACAAACAAAAAATCCTAATGGATAAAAATATTAGGGGAAAAAACAAAGAAAAATAGCAAAGTATTTTTACAGTAATGAATTGAGAAGACCACCTTAACTATATCCAGAAAGCCCAAAATCTACAAAAACAAAGACAAATATTAACATACAGACTTAGAACCAAAGAGAAAAGTAGTTAAAGGATATAGGAAATTTGAAACGGAAAAAAATGGCTAGATTTTTTTTTTTTTTTTTTTAAGTAGGCTTCATGCCTGACACTGCTTCATGCCCATCACAGGACCCAAACTCATGACCCTGAAATCAAGAGTCAGATGCTCAAGCAACTGAACCACCCAGGCGCTGGGCAAGAAATATTTTTAAAAGATGACCAATCTGAGTGAACAAAAAAATAATTTTTGAAGTATCAGATATGCAAAAATTTAAAAGATCACCGATAGTAAGTGCTAGGTTACACAGGAAAAGATGTACTCCTACGATACGGAGTTTAAAAAGGCAGAACCTGGGGCACCTGGATAACTCAGCTGGTTAAGTGTCCGACTTCAGCTCAGAGCCTGGAGCCTGCTCCAGATTCTGTGTCTCCCTCTCTCTCTCTCCCTCCCCCGCTCACACTCTTGTCTTTCTCTCAGAAATAAACATTAAAAAAAAAAAAAAAAAAGGCAGAGCCTTTACACCTGAAACTAATATAACACTGCATCAACTATATTCACACATACATACATACATACATAAATAGATGCAGCACAAAAAAATTTAAAAAATTAAAACGGCAGAACGCTTTGGTGGGCTTGAGTATACTGTCAACACTTAAACATACATTCCCTTGGACCCAGATTATTTTATTCTGCTTCTAAGAATCAATCCCACAGATAAACTTGCACAACTATACAGGCCTGATCACCAGGATGGGATGTTCTCTGCAGCACTATATATAATGCACAAAACTAATAAAAGCAACTCAGTGGCTGCAATCTAACACCATGAGAAGAGGGACAGACTTAAATAAACAACATTCATACAACTAATATTATGCCTCATTTTTAAAAATGAGCTAAATAAGAATATACTGATGTAAGACTGCAAAAGATAAACACAGTCCTCTATGAAGCCCATCCTGACTTCCAAACCTTAGAACTATAATTTAAGAGCCATCAATCGAATTGTGATTTCCAATTTTCTATGTAAAACTACTCCATAAACTAGACAATTTTCTATGGAATCCTAGCACACTGTCAGTGTACAATGACATGATAGGGATTTGATAAAAGCATGTTTTTTTATACTGACTGTATCATGAAAAAGAATCCAAAATTGAGCATCAAAGACATTACCTTACTGAATGTGAAAGAATTTCTGATCTCTGTATTTTTCCCTCTCCAACAGTATCAAAATCAAAATGTCACTTTACGTTTCCTATCCATGAATGCTTTCCAAAATAAGCTAGGTGAACAAAAGTTAATGCAATAATTTTAACTTCTAAATGGTGAAATATGATTTCTACAATAATCTATGACATGTATTTTATAAATACAAATTAGATTAATAGTCCATTTAGACAGTAATCTGCTTAATAACCAGCTAAAGTTCCAAAAATGATTCATAATACCCAAAATTTTTAAAAACACTTCATCTTTTCATTCATTACAAATGCTTTAACAGCAACCTCCTTAAAAAACATGAAATAGACAATCCCTGAACTGATACTTTAAATTTTTGTTCCATTTAAAGAAAAAAAAAAACACCAAAAAACGAAAAACCAATGAGTCATCAATACCTGGTCAATGACAGGTGATGCTCAAAGATGCAGATAACTGAAAACTGTTTGATGACATCACAGCTTACATGGAAAGCATAAATCTTGACCTCTCTGTCTCAACTTCAAAGTGATGCCACCTACTTGACACAAAAAATGTCTAAATATCTAAAATCATTTCCATAATCTTCTGAGAAAGAAATCAGTTATAAATGATAATTTACAGAGTTCTGTGGAATGACTTCCTGATTTATTAGAGATCTAAATTCTTTTTTACTTGTAAAAAAATGTTTAGCATAATTTAGGTCGTCTCTTTTTACTATGATAATATCCACACTGAAAAACAAAAACGTTCCTAGAATACTTTAAGACAGTGATTTCTCTGAAGAGTAGATTCCTCTGGAGAGAGAGGAAGCAGAAAGAACTGGATAGGGTTTCAGTTTTTGCTTTGATCTTACATTTCTTTAAGTAAAACCTGGAAGCAAATGTGTCTTTTGGAGGCGGAGTCCCTGGGTTCTTAACAATTTACAATCTCTTTGTGACCTTGGGCAAGTTATGTAATTTCACTGTGCCTCAGTTTCTTTACCTGTAAAGTGGGGATAAACCTTCCTGCTATGTAGGATTACATGAGCTGACAGATATGACATGCTTACAATAGCACCTGACACATGGTAAATGTTACTGTTATTATTATCATCAACCTCATCACCAGAACTATCAACTACACAATCTAGCTTAAAGGAACTGGGAAAAGAGGTAACTGGAGGGTGACATCTGATCTATTCCTACACTTACATTTCAAACATAAATTCTATTTTTGTAACCAATAATAAATAACCAACTTAAGTGAAAAAGCATACAGTAGAAAAACAAAGTTTCAGTCTTGAATCTTCAAAAACATGAGACGATACAGGCTTTGGAGTTTGATATTTATTTTTAGCAGGAAGAATATGCTAATGATGATGACATCGTTAGAAGATACGCCCATGTCCAATACCTGCAACAGAAGCTCAATAGAAGTTAAAGAAACCATACCAAAAGACTAAAGACAAGAATTGCACATTACTTACCCTTAATTCTGCTAACAGTAAAACAAGTACAGTAGGTTTAAGACAAGTTGCATCACAAGATCAAAACTGGCAAGTTACGTATCACATGTATCTTTTTAAAACTGTTTACCTTTTCCTTTTTATGTACAATTGGGAAACCTTTCTAAAGGTGGAGCATGGTGCCAACAACTTTGCTCCACACTGAAAAGGGGTAATGCTAAACGAAGAGCTGAGAATTTGGGGTGGGAAAGCTCTTGATCAAACAGCAGGTCTCACAAGTAGAAGGGACAATCCTCTTTGGCATAGAGACTGCTAAAACAAGAACACTAACTAAAAGCAACTTAATAAAGGCAGTATCCTAACAGACCTACAAATTTACAGAGAACGGTTTAAATAAAGGGATCAGACAAGTTAGAAATCCTATTACATCGAATTACAATAGGAAATTGCTACAGCAATAAACAATTTAAACAAGAACTGGTCAAAAAAGATTCTTAAAAAAAACAAAAACAAAAACAAATCTGGCCCATCTACCCAACAACAGCTACTCTGCTCAAAGAAAATATGAGAATGTTTCTTTTTTCACCCTGCATCTCCAGATTCATCAACTGTAGCAATCACCATTTAATTTAAAGGAGCGACTTTCTACCTAAGGGTGTGTATGAGCCAGGAGTGAGGTGGCAATATGTTAAGCATCAGAATCAGGGATGGAACAAAAGAGTAACTTGAAGACTGACTTTGTGAACAAAACTGATGAATTGTTCAGGGACTGGGAGAGGGGGACTAGCATACCCACAACAAATTCTATGCCAAAAAACTCTTTTTATTTCTTGACTGTATACCTAAAAGCCTGCATGTACTCTGAACAGGAATTCAATAAACCCAACCATTATTTACTATAGATGACACCAGACTTCATACTAACTGCTATTTTCCCACTAGTTTTGTTCTTGAAGAGTTTAAACTCTTATGATGAATTACTATTACTGGGATTTCACATCAATAATTTTAAAAAGCAGCCCGTTTCTGTAATTCCACATTTCTAAGTTTACTTAGGTTGACTTGGTTCAAGTAGAAAGAAGCCCTTTCCTACAAGGAGAAGCTTACCTGGGCCACTGTCTAAAAATATGCAAAATGTACAGGAACAGAAATATTTTGAAATTCCTACCAAAAAATAAATTAAACAAATAAGCACTAAAGAAGGAAAAGGTTACGCACTTCCAATTTATGCTCTTTCTCTGCAAGGGCTTCCTTTTGACAACGAAGAAAATCTGCTAACATTCGAGTGAGTTGCTTCCTATCATCTATTTCAGCCGCCAATCTGCCATTGTAATCTGCCAGCAACATACAAGCATCCTCTACCATTTTAGAAAGCCTTTCTCCAGATTCTTTATCTAAGAAAAGCACAGAATAATAGAATTATTACACAACAAAAACAATGCCATATGCCGTTCCCTCACCCTGACTTCCAAAAAGTTCCAGATCACGTTTTCTTTTCTTACCTGTTATTTTATCTAGTAGAGATACTTCTTGGACTTCAACAGGCAAAGACGCTATCCTCTGATGAACTGCTGCATCACCTGAAGCTGCATTCTCTAGATCTTGTAATGCTCTAACAAGATCTAGAGTCTAAAAAGTTACACAACTTTAGAACCAAAATAAATGAAGCTTAAACAAACACAAAAGACCTCAATTTTATTTCATATTCCTTTATCCTTACGGGCTATATACTTGTTTAAAGTTTCAAGTATAAACTGCTTTTAAAGATAGTCCTTTTCTTTTATATATTAAGAAAAAGAAACTATACTATGTTAGGCATTGGAAATATATAAATTGGAAACTAAAATAAGACATGGCCCTCAGCTTTGAGGAAGTCATACTCAAGCAATGGAGACAGTGTAAAAATAATTACTGGGCTCTGAAAGTGACATGGTTGATTTATATGCCAAATACATACAGTGGTAGAAGGGAAAGCAGGCTATAACTTCAACCTAGACGTTACACGTTTTACATATGACATATTCATTATATTATTATACATGAGAATTTTTAATACTATATTAGATATTGAGGGAAGGAGGATACAAATCATGTTCTACTACAACACAGAAGGGTCTCACAAAGTCTATTTCTAAATGATGTACTTAAAGCACAAAAGCAATGTAGTTTTGGAATATGTTCAAATATGGTTATCTTCAACTATCCTACAGTTTGCTAATAAGATCATTAAGAGATCACAAAATTCCATATATCTGACGGCTAATACTTATATAACACTTAACCAATGTAAAAATTATTTTATCATTAGAATATTTATTTATACTGTTTTCATATAAGATATAATTAGGAAGAAAAGGCAAGTCTTTGCTGATAATTTCACAATTCATAATATTTATAAATTTACTCCAAAGAAAATGAATATTTTATTTTTACTGGTTTCCATCCCCATCCACCTCCTTTTTTTTTTTTTTTTTAATCTCTAAGACTAGTTCCTGGAACAGTAGGAAATTATACACACACTTGAAAAATATAGGATATAACCAATTCTGTGAATACACTGAGATGACACTGATAGATAGTTACTGATTTTTCTTTAAGCTATTCCCTGACCAAAAAAAAAAAAAAAAATGCTATCACTGGGGTCTAGCACACAGTAGATGATCCAGCATGATAACAATGAATGACGCCTAATAAATATACTATCCCATGTATGCTTTTAATTCATTACTATGTTTTTAAAATTCTAATATTTTACAAAATAATTTTGTTATAAGATACATCCCCCCTACAAATGAAAGTGAGCTTCCCCCTACAAATGAAAGTGAGCTTAAGAGCAATGACGATTATCATGAAGCTTTTTTTCTCGTGGGCCCCAATTAACTTTTATATTGTCATTTCTTAATCAGTCCTAGAAAGTTCTAAAGCTTTCTGAAGTTCTGAAAAGTCATCTGGCTTTATGGTCCCGATACGCATGCTTTCATCTCACATTCACATTCCCACATGAGTTAATTCTAAGTTTCTAGTGCTGGGTCAAAGATCAGACAAAAAAGCACAGTTGTCTGAAAACAACACTAGCCTACAACTTTCTAATAGAGGAGAATGAAATGAGTTCAAGCGGATCCTATGAAGAGAAATTTTAGTCATTCTTATAAAGAATGACACAAAATGGTAACTACAAAGCTGAACCACTGAAAATTAAGCAGTACAACTAATCTGAAAATAGTCATCATAAAATGAAAAGCAACAGTGTTTTATTTAAGTACTAGATACTCCTAAGAAGTACAACTGGAGTTAGTCTGTCATCAGGGAGAATAAAAAAGGATCAGACTCTGTATCTAAAACTCAGATAAAATACTGTTCATGGAATCATAAAAGGGCTTGTTGCACAAAGTGCTTTGTCTTAAATTATTACCAAATAGAAAAAAATATACACCTTAAGGTTTGGTTGTTCAAAACATTATGTTCTTATTACTTTTTTATTCAAGCTCTTGTCCCTGGTGATCATATGGGCTTCAGTACCTCCTATCAATGAGTGAACAGGTAGTTTGGTTCAGGTCCCAGCTGAGCACCTTGGTCAGATTCTTTCTGCATCCCCAGTACTACTACGAATATACACACAAAGTTCTAGGCAGTGATTGGTTCTATCTTTCTTTCTAGCTCCTTTCACTGGGGAAAGAGTTTCAACCAGCCTCTGGTTGCATGCAGTGAATTCAGGTCCAGTCCTCCAACTCCCATGGAGCACTGTGAGTAATTATTACCCTACAGGATACTTATTTCTGGAAATCCATGTCTGTTTCCTGACCAAAGCTCAGAAAAACCAGGCTCTGGCCCACATATTGAATTGTGCTTCTGTACCATTTCTAGTCCACAAAGATATTTACCTTGTTTTATGAGTATGGCTATGTCTTCATTTTCTCCTTTTAAATTTTATCTGTCCCTCCTATATGTTTGAAACATAGAAGGAGGAAGCTTTAACACTCAATGCCCACATAATTAAAAGTTAAAAATGTTTTTCTGGAATCATTTGATGGCTAAAGAATGCTATACTGTACCAACCTGGGAGGACATGGGGTATTAAGATAATAACTCTAACCTGTCTTATTTTACCATGGAACTATATGGTTCTATATAGTTACATAGAACTGTATGAGTACATGCTTGCTGCTATAACACTCATTTTTACATGTTTAAAAGCAAAAATACAGTAAAGGGCAGTTGTATATCTCTAAGAATGGCATTCTCAGTGTACTTAAATCATACAACAAAGGGTCTTATCATACAATGTTTTATTTATTTAAAAGGAAACTATTTAAGTGACAGATATCTCACCAGACCTAATCATACTTAGCAATCAGATAACCTCTTTCTATGTAAAATATAACTGCCTAATATAAAACATACAACATACTATAATAAACATAAGCAATCTGTTAATCAGAAGAGATATTCACAAAGCTTCTTTCTTGCACTCAGAATTATAATAAAAGTCCATTTATATTAGTAAAACCTCAAAATTAATAAAGCTTAGTGGCCACATGAAGTAATAGTAACACAACTCCCTTAACAGAGAAAAACTTCTACCTGTGGTGGTTCACTTGGAGATCCCAGAGAGGAACAGTTTTCATTTTCATCCACCTTTATCTGTTCATAAGTTCGCTTCCTAGGCTTCTTATCGCCATCTGAATTGAAAGAACATCAAAAGTTTTAATGAAAGGAAACATTTTAATGGAGAGATCACGATAAAAGATTACACACTTACACAGAGCTTGCTTAAGTTGTTCTAACACATCATTCTCATAAACAGACCTTTCTTCCCAAATAGATAATACCCTTCCAAGGTGCTTCTTACAACTTTCATCAGTTTCACTAAAGAAAAAATAAAAATATTAACAATTAACAGTGTTACTGAAAAGGCAATGGTGATTTAAAATACAGTCATTCATTCTCTGAGAAAAAGCAGTCCAAATTTTTACTGAGCATGACTATGTGATCAGAAGTTCAGTGAAGTGATCAAGACAGACATACTCCCAGCTTCCTTTAAAAGTTTACAGACATTTTTGTTTAAGATTTTATTTTTAGGTAATCTCTACACCCAACATAGGGCTCAAACTTACAACCCTGAGATCAATAGTCACACGCTCTGTCAACTAAGCCAGCCAGGTGCTCCCAGACATCTTAATAAACAAAAAATTACCAAAAAAAGTGCTTGTACAAGCTACAGGTGTTTATAGAGAAGATGCCCTTAACCTAATGGCGGCTGATTATGAGGCCAAGAAGATTTCAAACAGGTGATTTTTAAATTTATTTAACAAATATTTATTGATCAAGGCACTATCTTTGACACTGGAGACACAAATGGAGCTTTATGGCAGCTGTTATTTACAAGTGCCACAAAAAAGAACCAAGTATTAAAGAGAAGCATCATGCAGAGATCTGGCCCAGTTCAAGAGAGATTAGAAAAGGTATCTGAGCAAGCAGTATTTGAGATCTGAGGACTGGAACATCAAGGAAGTGGCAAACAGACTACTCCCAACCACGTCCTACTGCCTTCATCACTACCACTGCAGACTGAACTGCTATTACCTCTTGTCTGGATTTTTAAAGTCTTCTCATTGGTGTTCTCAGCTCTTACTCTTCACTCTATGCTCTACTATTGTAAATCAAATCATAATGCTCTTGAATCTGCTAAGAGCTATCAATCATACCAAAAATAAAACCAAAAAGCCTTATCCCAGACCACAAGGTAGATATGTTCTGCTTTCTGGCTACTTCTCAGTCCACATTCCCTTAATACCTTCTGCCATACAATTCTCCCTGCTGATGCTCAAACATGCCCAGCACACAACTGTCTCATTGTTTCTGCCAAGTATTCCCTCTACCTAGAATCCTGGTCTTTTAGATGCTCAAGTGTCTCATTTCACCCTTTCCTTCAAATGCCACCTCTCCAAAATAGTCACTCTTTATCTCATGAGATAAAGTTCTCATGAGCACTGTCATACTCTCTAGTTCTTCCTTACTTTGCTTCTTTACATTACTTATCTACTGGCATAATATATATTCATCTGTCCATCTAGTTATTACTTTGGTCATCAACTGAAATGTAAGCTCCACTAGGACAGAACTTTATCTTATTCACTACTGTATCTTTAGGGCTAGCACACAGTAGGCGGTCAAGAAATATTTTATTGAATTCCTTGGGAGAGGCAACATATATAAAAGCCTTAAGGGAGAAAGAACTTAAAGAGGTTCAGTTAGCTTCAACTGTGGACTATAAAGCGTGTGTGTGTGGAAGGAACGTGAGACATGTGTCTGAAGATGTAGACAGGGCCATGAAGAAGCATCATCACCTTAAGTCCTGCTCAGGACTTCAGACTTGATCTCTGGGATCAAGTTTTGAGAACTCAAAGGCAAGGGAGTGTTATGATCAGCTCTGCAACTGTGGCTAGTTTCCTAAATGGATTAAACAACACTAGAGGTTCTTGCAAATTATATAGAAATGACATTACAGAAAAAATCTAAACTGTGGGAACTATATATACTACATGGATAAGGGGAGTGAAAGAGAAAGGAGAATGTGATACACTATAAATTACACTATCAAAGAAAGTTTAAGATGACACCTAGTTTCTCATATGGGCATCCAGATAGACAGAGTTGCCATTCACTGGGTGAAACCTGAAGGAGGAGCAAGTCTGACAGGGCGCAGTGACGTGAATTCAATATGAGACAGAGTCCATCGGAGATGTCTGGAAGCATACAACTAGAAATTCCTTAGGCAATTAGACACACAGGTCTAAAACAAAACACATCCAGTGGCCCCTGGATGGCTCAGTCAGTTAAGCGTCCAACTTTGGCTCCGGTCTTGATCTCACAGTTAACTGAGTTATTAGGGTGTGTAATAACTAAATATATGCAGTGTATGAAATCACCCAAAGGTCAAGCGAAGAATATGACCATAGGAAGAGGGACTAGGACTGAACTCTTAAAAAATGGCAACATCTGAAAAGATGGTAAGATAGGATCTAAATTGAAAGATAAATAATATTCATTTAAGAAAGTAACATATGGTAGTATTTCATACACTGTAATTTTTAAAAAATGCATCCACTATGACTGAAGTTTTTGGGCATGTGGTGAGCATATTTTCATCCTTAAATCATTCAACACAGATCTTCACTTACCACTGAATTCTGTAATTTAGACTGATTTAACAGTCTACCCCAATAATGTTTACCCAGAAATCTACCAAATATTTGCATATGTTTGGAAATAAGCATTTAAAGAGAGCATAAGCCAAAGTACCAACTTTTACCCTTAGAACTTTTCTGTAGCAAAATTTTTCAACAGGCTTATAATTATTCTAAATAAATTCCTGTACTTCCAAAACACTTTGAAGTATTATCATATATACCCAAACACTAAAAAAACTTTCAAATTATATGCAAGTAAAGGGTACAACGTTTATCCAGAAATAATACCTGGAAAACAGACAGCTTTATAAGCACACAAATTTTCAATTCAATACTCATTCATTCTTAATGAAGTCCATTCCAAAATGGCAGTTGCTTTTTTTTGGTCTCTTAAAGGAAAATTGTTAATTCAAGTACTCCAAAAGCCTACCACTTTGTGACAGTTCAAAAATTTTCCTTTACAGAAAGTATTTAACACATTTACAAATGCCATTTATAGTTAAGTCTTTTCAAATGAAAATTTCAAAGAAATACATTCTCTGTTTTTTGTTTGAATGGCTTACAGTAAATTTTAACAAAAGGACATATTATGCATTCAAAACATTACCAAGCACCCAAAACAATTATCATACCTTGAAACATGTTTAAAAGCCTCCACTATAACTGGCGCAAAATCTTTTGTAAACTCCGGCCCCTTCCTTTTGCTGTTCTGAATGACATCATTGGCTAGGTAGAGAAAAGTAAGCTTCCTGTTTGGTTTGGCTGAAAAATAAAAAAATTTAAAAATCTACTTAAAATATCCTCATTTAAGTTAGACAAACATTCTCAATATCTGAATGAAGCAGTTTGAGAACTACAACATGGCTACTAACCTTTATGTAATATATTCAACTCTAGCTTCTCATTCTACTACCAAAGTCACAATTCTTTACCTCACTAGGTTTCTATAATTTCTGGAGATGGATCATGTGAGGAAAAAAGAGGACTCAAGAGGCAGAGAAAATCAATAATTAATCTGTTTCCTTGCACTTTTACCAAACTGCCCAAAATACTTACCCTTGATTCCTAGTCTTATCACAATTCCCAAATTAATAGTTTTATACACTGAATCCTCATGTCTGTAAAACTGCATCTCTGTAACTCTATCTGTACTAAATTTTGCTAAAACTATTAAACACTACCTGAAATAAAGCTTATTTAAAGTAAGATGGGACGCCTGGGTGGCTCATTGGTTAAGCATCTGACTTTGGCTCAGAAGTCATGATCTCATGATGTGTGGGTTCAAGCCCTCCATCAGGCTCTGTGCTGACAGTTTGGAGCCTGGGGCCTGCTTCAGATTCTGTGTGTCCCTCTCTCTGACCCTCCCCCGCTCATGCTCTGTCTCCCTCTCCCTCAAGAATAAACAAACATTTTTTAAAAAATAAAATAAAGTAAGATGGCAACTGGTACCATTAAAATGGTACCCTAAATCTTGAATTTGAATGTTTTAATACCCACGTTGACTTTACAGTCGATCATTAAGTTACTGTGAAATAAGAGTACAAAATGTAAAATAGGTTGAAAGAAACATCACTTCAATAATTGTGGATTTTTTGTTTATGAAATAAATATTTCCCAAGCTAACGGACTAAATGTTAGAGAGACCAAATGGGCAGTTTAGATTTTCTCCTGCTTTGAATTACATGACCTTAAATAACCGAATTCATCTTGACAAAAATATGTCCCTACTCACTATATTCTGTGGGAGTAGTCATCCTTCTAAAAAGAACAGAAAAGATTTCAACAATTATGGGCCAGAATACATTTTTACTGGTTACAAGGTTAAGTGGCTTATTATTAAGTATGACTCAAATAAGAGTCTCACAAATGGGTAAAATTTAGTTAGTTGAACATAATCTTTTGTACTATTTTCATAACGTAATTTTATTAGAATTAAATCTAAATTATTCAAAGTTGTACCATCATATTCAGAAACACCGTACTTTGTGGCATCCACATTCAATGATGGAGGAAACTTCTGGTCAGGAATGATAATCCAGTGCACCATTAATGTTGGCCACTTACTGGTTTTAAGACAAAAACAGGCAGGCTATATTTGGTCCTCTAGATTTGAGTATTCAGTTTAAGTGTTCAATGAATTAAAAGCCATTTCTGAGTTCACATCTTTCTTGAGGGGAAACTAGTAACACGATCTTACAAGAAACTAAAATACTGAGTTAGAGATGACCAGACTTTACAAACCTATGCTATCCACTGCAGAATCTTGTTTGCCTATCTAAAGATGTGGCCCCACACTTTTCATGTTTTTCAAAGTCTTGGAATAGACTAGAGATATGAAAGAGATGGCAATAACAAAGACCAACTTCTGATTTGTTTTTGGCTTGTCTGGTTAGATAAACTATACAGTATAACTGGTGAAGATACTAGGACCTTTTCCCATGAAGATGACAATAATGTCAACTTTCCCAATATTCAACCCTATTTTTTTTTTTTTTTTTTACCTAACCCTGCCCAAAGAAAATCTTACCCAAAGGAAAGGTTAATATTACTTAATCCAAGTATTTGCCTTCTCAGCATCAAAATGATTTTAAAAATTCAAATTTGTGTTATTACCCAATTGGGAGAGCATCTGCAGTACTTTGAATGGGTACCTGAACCAATGGGCTCCTTTTCCTAAATAACAGTAACATTCAGCAAACTTTTACTATGTGTTACACACTATGCTAGGCACTTTATGTATAATTTACATTTAATACCTAATTTAATCCAAGGAATGTGAGGTACCATTATTACCTTCATTTGGCAGTTTAACAAATTGGCATCAAAAGGGTTAATTGCCCACAGTGAAATATCCAGGAAGGGATCAGCCAGGATTTGAATCCAAAGTCCAACACCCAAGCTTCCCTCTTAATAATTGGACTATGCCTCTCATGACTATGTTATAAATGAAAGAGAATGTTACCTTTGGAAAAGATCAAGGAGCAACTCAATCAAAGTATTTTAAAATGTTAGCAGCATTATTCACAACAGCAAAAGGTAGAAACAACCCAAGTATCCACGGACAGATAAGTGAACAAAATGTGGTACATCAATACAAATGGAATATTATTCAGCCTTAAAAAGAAAGGATCCTGGGGCGCCTGGGTGGCTCAGTCAGTTAAGCAGCCGACTTCAGGTCATGATCTCGCGGTTCAAGAGTTCAAGCCCCGCGCTGGGCCCTGTGCTGATAGCTCAGAGCCTGGAGCCTGCTTCAGATTCTGTGTCTCCCTCTCTCTCTCTGTCCCTCCCCTGCTCAAGCTGTGTCTCTGTGTCAAAAACAAATAAACATTAAAAAAAATTTTTTTAAGAGAGAAAGAGAAAAGAAAGAAAGAGAAAGAAAGAAAGAAAAGAAAAAGAAAGAAAGAAGAAAGGACATCCTGACACAGGCTACAACATGAATGAACCTAGAGGATATTACGCTAAATGAAACAAGTCAGTCACAAAAAGACAAATACTATATGGTCCCGCTATATGAAGTACCTAGAATAGTTAAATTCAGAGACAGAGAGTACAATGGTTATCGCCAGGGGCTGGGGGAAGAAAGGCATAGAGAGTTACTGTTTAATAGGTATAGAGTTCCAGCTTGGTAAGATGAAAAGTTCCAGTTTTGGAAATGGATCGTGATGATGGTTTCATAACAGTGTGAATGTACTTAATACCAATAAACCAAACACTTAGAAATGGTTAAAATGGTAACTTCTGTTACGGGTACTTTACTATGCAAATTAAAAAATGTGTATTTTACAGTATTTTTTAAATCCATGGGCTACCATCTCTTAAAATTAATGCAGAAAAGTTACTACAATATACATTAAAGCAAAAATTCACAAGATTTCAAACTGCAGTTCCCAGTGTATTCCAAAAACAAACCATACCAGGAGCATGGATTTGGTATGGGGTACAAATATCAAGACATTATTTTCATTTTGTTTCCCTTGTGGAATCCAGGCTAAAATATGAGACATACCTAGAAACTGCTGTAATGTATACTCTTTTCCAAGTTTTCAGTGAAAAAATTTACTTTCATTTAAAGCTAGGTGTACCTTTATGTAGAGCAAATTAAACTAAAGGAACTAATCAAAACAAGCAATTCCAGAAGAAAATTACAAAAATGACTTTCAAGTGAATTTTGATAATTTGAAAATAACAGGGCCATAAATTTTTATTAAGGCATACAAAATTAACAGAAAGAGCAACAAACCATTTCATAATTCCTTAAAGAAAAACTGTTGACAATAAGGCTTAAAACCAAGTCTGATCTAGTCACTTCCTTTATTTCTACTGTCACAGGGCTCCTTATTTTCCAAATCTTCCATTCAATTTAAATAGTGTCCCATGCTGGGCACAGATCAAAAATAACCTTTCCTATTCAATCAAGAGCTTGTAAGCTCTATATAAACTGGTACGTGATACGTCACATCACTAAAAATGTAAGTTCTCTTTCTTTATTCCTTCTCTCCCACGATGTATCACACAAACACTGGAAACAATCTTAAATACAATATTATGTCCCAGTGTATCTGTATGTGTCTGTACTGCTATATTTGCACCAATAAAGTATAAGTAATTAAAGACTGATCAATATTTATATTGTGAAGAACCATTTTCTTATATCTCACCTGTCTGAACTATAAATTTTAAGCTACTATGGGTATTAAGTATAGCCCCTTTTCCTCGGACCTTGTATGTAAATAGGTACATCAAAACAAACAAATAAAAATAATAAAATCTGGCCAATATGTGAGGACATAATATTACCTAAAATGTTAAGCATATCCCCTAAAGGGCAATACAAGTTCAGTTCATCACACAAGTAAGAAAGAGTTACATAATTCACATAATTCAAATTAAAAAAAAGATCAACTACAAGGCTTCAAAAAGAAGAGTCTGGGCTATTAGATAAACAATATGAAACAAACTTAATTAGTCAAAGTACTACATAAATTCCACCTAGTTTCACCAATTCATAATCAGTTCAGAATTCAGTTTTACTTATTCATAATCAGGAACCAACAACGTTACTTATTTTCTTACACTGTACAAACCATATACCTATTCATTTTGACATAATACAGAATATTATAATATAATTTAATCACCCATGTTTTTACAGGGACTGAAATTTAAAATCACAGATAATAATGCCAATAAATACAACAAATAGCTAAAATTTTACTGTGTTACCTATTAACACAAGAACACTCTACAGAGGAAGCCCTATTAATGGGAGAAGCAGCAAAAAAACTGAATAAATGGGTGTCTGGTGACTCAGTGGGTGGAGCATCAGACTTGGCTTCGCCTCAAGTCATTCCCAGGGTCGTGGGATCACGTGGGGCATTACACTGAGCATGAAGCCTGCTTAAGATTCTCTCTCCGTCTGTCCCTCCCCTGCTCTCATATTCTCTCTCTAAACAAACAAAATAACTGAATACACACACACACACACACACACACACACACACACACACAATGAGCATTACTATAGGCCTTACAGAAAGAAATCAGAAGAAAAGCCATTACCTTGAAATAAAATTCTATTAAAGACTTACTACTGACTGTTGGACAGCCTCATTTATTTCCCTGGTAAACTGATGATCACTACAGACTAGAAGACATGCTCATATAGATAAATAGTTGGTTATATGGCAGAAACTAATTTTGTCACAGAAACTGTATAATCCACAGGTGATTCCTGAATGGATTCTGTCCCAGACAGGACCAGCTGCAGCTGGCTGCTTAACAGCTGAGGTGGGTGAAAAACGAGGTGGATAAAGCCAGCGTATTCCTGCACCATTGCCACAGTGCCTCAGATTTTTGGCAGCCCACCCTTTGCTTTAAAATCCTTCAAAGATTTTCTATTATTCTCCAGATAATATTTTAAATCCTTAATATGAACCAAAGGCCCAAAAATGTCTGTCTCTGCCATCTATACTACTCTCTTCATGCCCAATACAATGCCTCCTCTAACTTCCCCAACTCCTACCCATCCTTTAGACCTCAGTTAATAAGTTCTTCTGGTTTCCCTTGACCACCTAGTACACACAGGTCAGGCAACCCTGATACGCTCTCGGAGCACCCCATACTTTACTTTGAACACTTAATCCCAAAGATATCACTTTTATTTAATCTAATGCTTCCCAACACAACTAAGTTCCATTGAAAGCAACAACTGTCACTCTCATATACCAATCTATGGAATCAAGCCCAGCAGTTGATTCAAAATTTGTTCAGCTATTTACTAAATAACTTTTGGCCTAGACCTGTGCCTTTAATTATCTGTTCTACTAAGTTGGCTCCTGGTCTTTACCTTGCCCAACATAACAGAAGATGGGAACAAGGAAATAATTAAATCACACTGCTCTCATAAACCTCAACTTCAAATTCAGATTATGAAAGACAAACTTTCTTACAGATCTAGCAAATCTTGCTTATTTTCAATGTATTGAATTCAAATATTTTTATCTCTCCCTCCATTCTAGAGTTCTCACAAATCAATAACCTATAGAAAAATGGGCTAGTATGAATGGAAAGGTCAAAGAAATACAAATACTAAGCAATTAAAACCAACATCATTTTCCACCTATTAAAATGACTAAGATGGAAGTCTGACACTAAAGTTGGCAAAAGCATGAGTAAGATTATCACTTTTAGACAACTTCAGACATTGGTGGTTAATAAATAAATTAGTGCAACCTCTCAGAAAAATCATTTGGCAGTATCGATGAAAAATGTAAATACATAATCCCCTGACCCTGCAAATTTCATGTCTAGGAATTTACCCTATGGATATATTCTCATAAATGCACACAGAAATAATTAAGGACACTCATGACAACAACAAGAAAAAGATAACTAAATAAATCATGGTATATCCATATAATCCAATATCCTACAACTGTTCAAAAATGAGATATTTACATACTGATATGCAAAATTATCTCAGACATCTCAGACGTAGTGTTAAGTTATACATATTCACACAAACACAAACACACAACAGACAGACCTACTTTGAGGGAAGACCAAGAAGTAATTTGGGGAGGCGTGTGTGTCAAGAGTTACCAACAACTCATGTGTTGGTATATTAAACAATTAACTTGAACCTACATGCTGAAAACGCCTTTTGGGTAGTGCTGACTCAGTGCTCCTCCACCAATATGACTTTGTCCTGTAGGTGTATTTATCAATGGTCTCTCCTATTTCAATGTTTGGTAAAAACAAACAAACAGGCACACCTCCACCTACACCCAAACAAATGGACATCTTTCCCAGTCTAATAGGTTAAAATCAATTCAAGTTCCTGAAGTAACTTTAAATTTTTTTATTTTGATATATGCAACAAATGAATTTTTTAAATCTTAAAAAGAACAAACTTCATCCTGAACCATCAGACCACTATAAAGGACACTGTCAAATGGAAGAGTTCTGTTAGAATACACACTATATGGTTTGTTCACATTATGCCACTACAGTAGGATGGAGACTAAAAATTTTTTGCTCCTTTAAGAGTAACGTTTTAAAAATAATATTGTGGAATTCTCACAGCCACTGTGGAAAACAATACGGGGGTATTTACCCAAAGAAAACAAAAGCACTAATTCAAAAAGATCTACGCACCCCTATGTTTACTGCAGCATTATTTACAATAGCCAAGATATGGGAGCAACCCAAGTGTTCACTGGTGGATGAGTGGATAAAGATGATGGATACACTATGGAGTATTATTCAGCCATAAAAAAGGGATAAAATCTTGCCATTCGCAACACAGATGGACCCAGAGAGTATACTCCTAAATTAAATAAGTCAGAGAAAGAAAAATACCATATGATTTCACTCATATATGGAATTTAAGAAACAAAGAAAAAAAGAGACAAACACAAAACCAAACTTATAAATACAGAGAACAAACTGATGATTGCCAAGGGGAAGACAGTGGGTGGGTAGATGAAATAGATAAAAGGGATTAAGAGTACACTTATTTCGAAGAGCACAGAGAAATATACAGAATTACTGAATCATCAGACTGTAAACCTGTAACACTGTATGTTAATTATATTTGTATTAAAAAATATATGCATTGACTATTTCCTTATAACTAGGCACTGAAATTTGGTATTTTCCATATTCAATGATTTTATAATTTTATTAGCCAAATCTATTTCCTACAAGACCTCTTGGACCTTATTTAGAAAATCTTTGCACAGTGCAAGACTAGAAATAACTATAAACATGTTTTCCTTACAGGATTCCAGAGGTGATTTTTTTTTCAGTGTTGTATCTTTAACTTTATATATGGTATCAAGTAGAAACCTAAGAATCATTTCATATTCTAGCCTTTTCCGCATGAATTTAAAGTGCTTACTTTACCAAATTAATTACCAAATTACTACATAAAATGGGTTTCCTCATAAATCTCTGGTCTGTTCCTTCCATATATATTTTTATTTGTTATCAACATCACACTCTTCTACCTTCAGTGCCTTCACAGTCTGTGCACAATACCTCCATTACTGTTTTCCCTTCAAAACTGTCAAAATTCACAAAACAAAAATTAAAAATTGCCTTGGCTGTTCCTCCACATTTACTTTTCCCAATGACCTCTAGATTTAGAGGTCTTTTTTTTTTTTTTAAACCTTTTTATGTTTATTCATTTTTGAAAGACAGAGGGAGACAGAGCACAAGCAGGGGAGGGGTGGAGAGAGAGGGGGACACAGACTCTGAAGAAGGCTCCAGGCTCCAAGCTGTCAGCACAGAGCCCGGTACAGGGCTTGACCTCACGAATGGCAAGCTCATGACCTGAGCCGAAGTCAGATGCTCAACCAACTGAGCCACCCAGGTGCCCCTAGATTTAGAGGTCTTATAAAAGACCTTGCCTTGTAAAATGTCTTGTAAAAGAACACATTTCTTATAAACTGCCCTGAACTTATAAATTAATTTGGGGATAACTGGCCTCTTTGCAATACATTTTTACTTAGCAATTTACATACTACTGTGCTGTTTTAAATTTTACAAGTGTGTATTTTAAAACAATAAAAAGTAGAACTGTTTAGCAGTTATATTAAAATAAGCTTATTAAAATACTAATACCAGATGCAAACCAGAAAGTATCTTATAATATCTCGGACAAGAAAATACTAGTAAAAATACCAGTAAAACTGATGTGTCCCAGTTCCAATATAAAGACCAGTTTTGTAGGGAACATCTGCTTCCAGGAAGATAAGAGCAGATGTAGTTTTCCCTATTTTTCTTGGAAAGTACAACTATAAATCCTGGGCATTATAAATAAAACAAATATAAGAAGAAAAAAGGCAGCAGACAGGCTAGGGACCTTGCAACCCAAAGAACAATACAAAATGAGCTCTCGGGGTTTTCTTTTTGCCTTTATCTCAAATTGGGAGTTGAAAAAGTCAGCAACCCAGAAATCCTAACAGGTGCAGACATAAAGAGTTCCAACACAAACCTTCTCATTCCAGCCAAAGGACCAAGAAAAGGACAGCCTAGAAAGACAGAAAACTTTTAGACAATAACCAATCTACTCCAGCCAAACATGACAGGGGAAAACCAAAAACACAAAACAGTGCCCCACTCACATCCATACCAGCAAAGGCTAAGTAGGAAACCAGGCTGTGATATAGAGACTAACACCTCTCAAGAGTGGTGTCAGAGAAGGCAAAGTTAGAAAGGCCTGGACTTCCACCCTTACCCAGGGGTAAGAAGGCACTCCCCCTGGGATGTGCCAGTGAAGAGTCAGGATTTTCACCATGGCCCAGCAATACTAACACCACACATTCCTAAACCCCTTACTCTGTGGTGTCAGCCAAACTCTCACTTGCACTCAGCAGTAACAAAGAGTACCCAACCTTCCCCTGATGGGTTAATGTCATAGAAATCCAGATAAAACAGGATTACATAAAGTCCAGAGTTTCAAAACATAATACATACAAAAAATTATGAATCGGGGCACCTGAGTGGCTCAGTTGGTTAAGTGTGTGACTCTTGATTTTGGCCTAGGTCATGATCTCACACTTGTGAGATCCAGCCTTGAGTTGGCTCCAAGTTGGGCATGGAGCCTGTTTGAGATTCTCCCTCTCTCCCTCCCTCTCCCCTTCCTCCACTCCTCCCATTTGCACAGGCACACGCTCTCTCTTAAAAAGAAAAGTATGAATCAATCAAATATCACTCATTATACCAAGAACCAGGGGGATGTGAAACTGAATGAAAAAGGACAATCAATAGATGCTAACACCACAATGACAAAGGTATGAGAATTATTTTAAGGTATCCATCATAAGAACACTTCAATTAACATATGCAAATAAACTGAACAGACATCGTATCAAAATTTGTGGGATAAAGCTGAAGCAGGGCTGAGAAACTTTTAGCACTAAATGCATATAATGGAAAAAATGAACAAGTCCCAAATCACTAATCTAAACTCTCACCTCAAAAACACAGAATAATAAGAGCAAAATTAACCCAAGGAAACAGAATGGGGAAATAAAAGTAAAAGCAGAAATTAATGAAACTGAAAAGAAAACTAGAGGGAAAAAAAAATCAGTGAAACAAAGAGCTATTTTCTCCACCAGTTTTATTGAGATTTAATTGACATACATCATTGTACATCAAGTTTAAGGTGTGTAGCACAATGGATGGACTTGTACTGTGAAATGCTTACTACAATAAGTTTTAACATCCATCATCACATACAGTTGCAAAAAAAATATTTTTTCTCCATAGGATGAGAACTCTTAGGATTTACTCTTAATAACTTTGATTTATATAACACAGCAAGGTTAATTACAGTCACCATGTTGTACATTATATCCCTAGTACTTATTTACCTTGTAACTGGAAGTTTGTACCTTTTGATCTCCTTACAATGCCCCTTCCCACATTCCCACCTGTGGTAACCACGCCCCGATTGATCTCTTTTTGCTGAATCTGGGTTTGTTTGTTAACATATAAATAAGATCATATAGTATTTGTCTTTCTCTGACTTATCTCACTTAGCATAAAGCCCTCCAGGTCCATCCATGTTACAAGAGGCAGCATTTCCTCATTTTTTATGGATGAATAATATTCCATTGTGTATATATAAAACAATTTGTTTATCCATTCATCTGATGATAAACACTTAGGTAGTTTCCTTGTCTTGGTGATTGTAAATAATGCTGATATTATTAACATGGGGGTGCAGACAGCTTTTCAAGTTGGCATTTTCTTTTCCTTTGGATATATTCCAGAAGGGGAACTGCTGTGTCATATGGCAGTTTTATTTTTTAAGTTTTAAATCTATTTTAATTCCAATTTTAATTTTCTTTCTTTCAAAAAAAATTTTTAACGTTTATTTTTGAGAAAAAGAAAGTGCGTGCAGGAGAGGGGCAGAGAGAGAGGGAGACACAGAATCTGAAGCAGACTCCAGGCTCTGAGCTGTCAGGACAAAGCCCGATGAGGGACTTGAACTCATGAGTGGTGAGATCATGACCTGAGCTGAAGTCAGATGCTTAACCAACTGAGCCACCCAGGCACCCCTCCAATTTTAATTATTTAATTTATTTTTAATTCCATAGTAACTGTACCAGATTATAATCCCACCAATAGGACACAAGGGTTCCCTTTCCTCCACATCCTCTCCATCATTTCTCTTTTTGATGATGGCCATTCTAACAAGTGTAAGGTGATATCTCATTGTGGTTTTGAGTTGCATATTCCTAATGATTAGTAATGTTGAGCATCAAAGAGCTGCTTCCTTGAAAATATGAATTCAAATGATAAACTTCTACCAAGAATGACAAAGGAAAAAAGGGAAAACACAAATTTTCAATATGAGGATTACCACTGGTATTGAAAGGACAATTAAGATAGTAAGGGCAAACAATGAAAAACCCTGGACACATAAATTTGACACTTAGAAAAAATGGACTATAGTTCCTCAAGAAAAACACAAACCACTGCAAACTCACCAAATATATGAATATACAGAAAATATACAGAAAACCAAATATATGAATATACAGAAAATATATAGAAAACCTAAACAGCCCTGTAACAATTAATAAAATTGAATATGCAATTTTTTAACTCCCAAAAAAGAACTTTCCAGATCCAGATAGTTTCTGCCAAATAATTCTACCAAGCATTTAAAGAAGAGTTTTAAAAATTCTACACCTCTTCCAGAAAATAGGGGAACAAACCTCAATTCATTTTATGAAGTCAGTGCTACTCTGATTTCAAAACAAGACACACATGTGCATGCGCGCACGCGCGCACACACACACTATAGACCAACAGTCCTCCTGAATACAGATGTAAATACCCTTAACAAAATTAAGCAAACAGAATTCAGCTATATATATACGTAAAGAATTAACAACCACAAACAAGTGGGATCTATTGTAGGGATGCACAGCTTGTTCAAGATTTGAAAACTGATCAACATAATGCACCATATTAACAGGCTAAGGAAAATAAATCACATGATCAAATTGATGCAAAAAAGGCTTTTGACAAATTTCACCAACATTTTATTTTAGTATCTCTCAAAAACCAGGAACAGAGAGGAAGTTCCTCAACTGGATACAGAATCTAAAAATAAAACTACAGCTAACACTATATGTAATGGTGAAAACACTGCTTACCCACTAAGGAAAAAGACAAGGATGTCCACTCATCATTCTTATTCAACACTGTGCCTGACATGCCAGCAAGTTCAATAAGGTAAGAAAAAGAAAAAACCACAGAGGTCAAAGATGAAAAAATAAAACCATACCCATTTGCAGATGACATGACTGTCTACACAGAAAATCCCAAGGAAACCTACCAAAAAAACTCCTACAGCTAATAAGTATGTTCAGCAAGGTCACACAAAACAAGATAAATACTTTTTTTAAAGCTTATTTATTTTTGGAAAAGAGAAAGAGTGCACACGCAAGTGGGGTAGGGTCAGAGAAATAGAGAATCCCAAGCAGGCTCTACACAGATAGTAAAGAAAGGGGAAGATATGCCATGTTTATAGATTGGAAGACTCAGAGTAATAAAGGTCAATTCTCCCTACACTGATATACAAGATTAAAGAACCCTTATCAAAATCCCATCAAAATAATTTTTATTGATATAGACAAGAATATTTTAAAGTCTATACAGAAGAACAAAGGAACTAGAATAGCTATAATAATTTTGAAAAATATAGAAGAAATAAGTTTACTCAATTTCAAGATTTATTACATAGTTATAATAAAGACTATGTGTGATATTTATTGGTACAGGAAAAGACACACGGATCAATAGAATAGAGAACCCAGAAAAAGATGCATACAAATAAGCCCAAGTCAATTTTAACAAAGATGCAGAAGTAATTCAATGAAAGAAAGACAGCCTTTGAACAAACTGTACTGGAGATTCTAAACATCCACATACAAAAACTGAACCTTGACCTAAATTTCACCCCTTCCACAAAAATCGACTGAAAAGGCATCATGGACTTAAATGTAAAACTATATAAACATTTTAGAACAAAATGTAGAAGAAATCTTCAAAATACAGGGCCAAGCAAAGCTCTTAAACTTGATATCAAAAGCAAAATTCAGGGGCGTCTGGATGGCTCAGCTGGTTAAGCATCTGACTTGGTTTCAGTTCTGGTCATGATCTCATGGTTCGTGGGTTCAAGACCCACATGGGGCTCTGTGGTGACAGGGTGGAGCCTGCTTGAGATTTTCTGTCTCCCTCTCTCTGCCCCTTCCCTGCTGAGAAAAGGTCTAGGATGGATGATGATGCCAGTTGCAAAACAATGTGAAAATACACAGTGCCACTGAACTGCACATTTAAAAAATGGTTAAAATGGTAAGTGTATATTATATATAACCAAGAAAAAACATTAAAACATTAAATTTATGTTACATATACTTTACCACAATAAAGAAATGTGCACGTGTGTGCACACACACAGAGTCATGCACTCAAGGGTCCAGATACAACAAAATTAGTAGTGTGCGCTGCTTTGATAAGCAGTCAGGAATGTGATACACTTTTCAGCTGTGAATGTCATGTGAAAGATACAATGAATTTTAGTAGAATGGTCCCTCTACCTTTATTAATATTTAGGCACTAACCATTTTCACCCACACCTGCTTTTTACACTGACGTCAACACAGTCAAAAGGGGGAAAATATCTTAGAAGTATTACAAAAATAATTTTTACCTTGTGGACTCATACATTCCCTAAAAGGGTCTTGGTGATTCACTGACCACACTTTAAGAACCACTACCCTAAGAACTGATAAATATGGGAAAAGCAGAACAGTATGACAGACTGAAAATGGTGGAAATTTTCCAAGTTTTTCTCATTAAGGGAAATATTCATAACTGGAATTCATTATTTGTCTTAAAATGTTGGAAGTTCCTAAATCAGGCACTATCTTTAAAAGAAACTGTTTAAAAGCAAAACATTAATACTCCTTCCAAGCTCTAAAAATCTCAGATTCTACACTTTCCAACATTCATTAACTCATCACGTTATTTTACTTCATGCTAGATTCTGAGGCAACGAAGAAATAGGCTCAGTCCTCTAGCAATAGGAAACCCAACACAGAACCATTAAAATACAGTACAATAAGTAGTATAAGAATAGCAGTAGCAAGTACTTGATGTCAGAGTTGGGAGACCCAACAAATTTGAAGAGAAGGCCACTGAAATGGGAGTGTGGAGAGCAGAAAGAAAAAGAATGAAGAAAAATGAACAGAACCTTAGGGTTCTGTGGCACACCATCAATACAAACACACACATTACAAGAATCCCAGAAGGGAGGAGGGTGCATAAAGAATATCTGAAGAAACAATGGCCAAAAATGTCCCCAAATCTAGGAAAGACATGAATCTACAAATCCAAGGATTTCAATGAACTCGAAGTAGGATAAACTCAAAGAGACCCACACTGAGACACAGAATCAAACTTTAGGGCAAAGAATTATGAAAACAGCAAGAAATGACTCACTTTCACGCACAAAAGAGACTCAATAAGACTGAGTAACAAGAACAGCCAACTTATCAGAAACTATGGAGGCCAAAAGATGCCAAAAAATACTGAAAGATATCTGGCAAAACTATCTTTCAATACAAAGGAGAAAATAAGACATATTAACCTAAACAAAAGCTGAGGGATTTTGTCACTAGCAGATCTGTCCTACAAGAAATGGTAAAGAAACTCCGGCAGCCTGAAATGAAAGGATGTTAGATAGTAACTAGAAGACATATAAATAAAGATCATCAGTAAAGGTAACTATATAATTAAATATAAAAGCCAGTATTAATTGATGTTTTAATCTGTAACCCTCTTTTTGTTTCCTGTATGACTTAAAAGACAAATATATAGAACAGCAATTTTAAGTCTTTTAATGGGCACACAACTTACAAAGATGTAACTTGTGACAGTAATAACAAAGGGGGGGGGAGACAGCTCTATAGGAACAGTTTTTGTATGCTACTGAAGAAAAGTTAGTATCAATTCAAACTAGATCATTATAAATTTAGGATGTTAACTGGAATTTTTATTCCCAAAAAAGCATTAGGGACTATAAATGGACAGTTAACTCTTCCTGGGGACTAGGGGAAGCTGCAGAGAGGAGTAGGTAGACACCAGAGCTTAGAGGCTAAGAGACAGAGTAGAAATAGAAACAGAGTATATAAAACCACAGAGACACATAAAAGTGCAAGGTGTTTATATGACTTTTTTTTTTTTTAGGAAATTACATAACAAAATTAACCACATTAAAGTATCTAATTCAGCAGCAGTTAGTGCATTCATAAAGTTCCACAACCATCACCTATACAGTATTTAGTTCCAAAACATTTTTGTCATGCCCCCAGATGACCTCATACCCATTAAAGTCGTCCATTTTCCATTCCTCCCCTTCTCCCAGCTCCTGACAACCACTCTCTATCTCTGTGGATTTATCTCTTCTGAATATTTCATATGAATACAATCATAAAATGTTACCTTTTGTCTCTGGTTTCTTTCACTTCACATGTTTTTGAGGTTCATTCACAATGTGGCAGAATTAGCCCTTCATTCCTTCTTATTTACTGGCTGAATACTATCCTACTGCATGAATTCCACTGCACCATATAAATTCATTCATCCATTGATGGACATTCAGGTTGTTCGACCTTTTGGTACTCTGAATAGCACTGCTATAAGCAGTCTTGTAAAATATATGTTTGAATCCTTGAATATTTCAACTCTTTGAACATATACCTACAAGTGGAATTACTGGGTCATATGGTAATTCTATGCTAACACTGGTAAGGAGGACAAGCAGATGGCTGAAGAGACTAAACACAAGGAAATTAGATGGGAGGCTATTGCAAGGGTGTTAGTGAAAGATGAGGACTTGGGCAGTAGAGATAGTGCTAAAATAGCAACAAAATAGCTCAAGGTGAGGCACATATGGAAAGGGGCCAAGCCAAACTTAAAGTTCTGAGCTTAGGCAACTGGTGGACAGTAATGTCTTTCACTGGAACAGGAAAGCCACCCCCTCCCCCAAAAACAAAACAAAACAAAACAAAACCAAAAAAACAGTGGGATGAGAGAGTGGGGAAAGATGACATAAAGGGTTGTTTTGTGCAAGGTGAGTTTGTAGTGCTCAAGAAATACCATTCAGTAACATTGAAACAGGGGCTAAAAAAAAGGATCACTAAATGTGATCAGCATATTGACATTTCTACCATCACTTAACATCTAAAGCACCAAATTATAAACACATAAAATGAAATTATTTTTAGTCATGAAGAGTTTTCTATGTGCTATATGTCAGTTATAGCATATCAACTGCTTTTTAAAAATTCTCAAACAGGGACTTATTTGGATTAAATCCACAATTAATATAGTTGATTTACTAACGAAATCGTAGTAAATCCGGATAAAGCTGCTACGTTATAAGGGTTCTCCAGAGAAACATAACCAATAAAATATGTGTGTGTATACATATAAAGAGATTATAATATTAAAAGGAAGTAGCTTATAAGATTATAGACGCTGACAAGTCCCAAGATCTGCAGCTAGGTCCCGTGGGTCCCGTCTGCAAGCAGCTCCAGACCCAGGAAGAGTCCATGTTTCAGTGTGAGTCCAAAGGCAAGAAAGAACAGTCAGGCAGGAAGAGTTCCCTCTTACTTACAGGAAGGTCACCCTTTTTTAATTCAGGCCTCCAACTGACAGAGGTCAACTCACATTAAAGGAGGGCAATCTGCTTTACTCAGTCTATACATTCAAATGTTAAATTTCCAGAAATTACTTCACAAACATACTGTATGACCCAATACCTAGCTGCCTCGTGGCCCAGTCGGCATGACACATAAAATTAACCATCATTAAGTGCTGTTAAAGATAATAATTCATGATACTCTGCTAAGAAAACTGAATTTTCTGATAAGCAAAAATATGGTCCTTGACTACCCAAATAAATTTCAGTTATTTTAAAAAGTAATATATGAAACAGAATACAGTACACAGTACGATTTGTACAAATACTAGTGAAACAAACACTGTTGAGTAGATGAGGATTTTAAGCCACGCTCTTGAAGCAGATTGATGTTCCCTGAGCTAGACCAAAGCATGCCATCACAAAAATCAACTAAGGCAAGCCATTTTCTCACTTTGCAAAAAATATTTTTTCAGTTTTAAGTCTTTCTGTGTAATGTGGCTTAATCCTTTGACACATCCTTCTGTTAGTCTGTACTAGAATTAAACAAGATACATTTAGCACAAAATTATTCTAAAGTTAAGGGTGCACTGCACAATAGTCTTTACAAACCTTTATAAATATCAAGAACTGATACATAAACAAGCTTGAGAACCACTTATTTAAAGAATTATAATAAATACATTTAGAGTAAGACAGCATGATTCTCAGCCTAAAATGATTTACCATTAAAAAGATGTGAATTCTCTTTAAGCTAATATATAAACTGAAAAGGTCATGATCTCACAGTTTGTGAGTTCAAGCCCCGCACCAGGCTCTGTGCTGACTTGTAGTCTGGAGCCTGCTTCAGATTGTCTCTCTCTCTCTCTGCCCTTCCTCCACTCATGCTCGCTCTCTCTCTCTCTCTCTCTCTCTCTCAAAAATAAATAAACATTAAAAAAAATGGTACAATACACTAAGGCCTAACCATTTCTATCATGGTCTCTCTCTCTTTTTTTTTTTTAATGAAATTACTTTAAAAAAAAAATTTTTAACATTTATTCATATTTTGAGAGACAGAGCATGGGGGGGAGGGGGGGCGGGTAGGGGCAGAGAGAGAGGGAGACAGAATCCAAAGAAGGCTCCAGGCTCTGAACTGACAGCACAGAGCCCGACCGCAGGGCTCGAACTCACGGACCGTGAGATCATGACCTGAGCCGAAGTCGGATGCTTAACTGACTGAGCCAACCAGGGGGCCCCTCTATTATGGTGTCTAAGTCAGCTGAAACCATTAAGAAAAACACTAGAATATTTAGTAACAAAAATTAATATATAAATATTAATATTAAAAACAGACCCATCCTGTATGTTCATCAATAAAGAAACAGTTATAAATTTTGGTGCGTCCAAAAAACAGAATACAGGGGCGCCTGGGTGGCGCAGTCGGTTAAGCGTCCGACTTCAGCCAGGTCACGATCTCGCGGTCCGTGAGTTCGAGCCCCGCGTCAGGCTCTGGGCTGATGGCTCAGAGCCTGGAGCCTGTTTCCGATTCTGTGTCTCCCTCTCTCTCTGGCCCTCCCCCATTCATGCTATGTCTCTCTCTGTCCCAAAAATAAAAAAATAAAAACGTTGAAAAAAAAAAATAAAAAAAAAAAAAAAACAAAAAAAAACAAAAAACAGAATACAATGCAGTAATTTTTTTTAATGAAGCAACACCATTTTTATCAATATGCAACAATCTGAAAGATATATTAAAAGGAAGAAAAGCAAAGCAAAGCAAAGTCTACATGTTGGTCTATGTAATACTCTACCATTTGTCTAAACAAGAAAGAAAAAAATTATATATATGACTGTATATACATAGAAAATTCTGGAAAAATATATAAACTGTTAAATTGATTCTAGGTGGGGAAAATCTGTGGGTAAAGAAGAGAAGAATAATCGGAAGGAGTCTTACCCCTCTTTATAACCTTTTTTGGCTTTTGAATTTTACATTATGTGCATGTTGTTACTAAGATATATCTGTGTATTTTTTAATACACCTGGAAAGTCCAAGCATCTAATGTAAGCACAGTAAAATTTTTACTTAATTTCTCAGTTATTAAAGAAGGGACTAAGGAAAAATTATAAAAAGAAGAGATTCTAGGTACCTGAGAGCAGCCAAGAGTTATGCTACAGAACCAAAAATGACCAAATGACCTAGAAGACAGCAAGGTAACTAAATAATTCATTATAATCCTCCTAACGCATTTTATAAACATAAAAATTTCAAATATATTATGGGCACATGGGTGGCTCAGTCCGTTAAGTGTCCAACTCTTGACTGCAGCTCAGGTCATGATCTCACAATTTGTGAGATCAAGCCCCGAGTCCAGCTCCATACTGAGCATGGAGCCTGCTTGAGATTCTCTCTCTCTCAAAATAAATAAACATTAAAAAATATGTATCTTAGGGGTGCTTGGGTGGCTCAGTCGGTTAAGTGTCCAACTTCAGCTCAGGTCACAATCTCATGGTTTGTGACTTCTAGCCCCATGTCAGGCTCTGTGCTGACAGCTCAAAGCCTGGAGCCCACTTCAGATTCTGTGTCTCCCTCTGTTTGCCCCTCCACTGCTTGCACTTACTCTCTCACATTGTCTCAAAAATAAATAAACATTAAAAAAAAAAAAAAAGAGAGAGATACAAAGATTTGCAAAAATGTAAATCACTCCAATCCTTAATATTTTTAGGAAATCGTTATCTTTTACTTAATGTTATTTTATTAACATGAAATCAATTTGGGGCATCTGGGTGGCTCAGTCGGTTAGGTGTCCAACTTCAGCTCAGGTCATGATCTCACAGTTCATAAGTTCGAGCCCAGCCTGTGTCAGGCTCTGTGCTGACATCTCAGAGCCTGGAGCCTGCTTGGTATTCTCTGTGTGTGTGTCTCTCTCTGCCCTTCCCTTCCCCCCTTTCAAAAATAAAAAAACATTTTAAAAAAATGTAAAAATGGGCAAGAATCTGAACAAACATTTCTCCAAAGTCAACATACAAATAGCCTTAAGCACATGTCAATGTGCTCAATATCCTTAGCCATCAGGAAAATACATATGAAAACCACAATCATACTTTACAACCCAATAGGATGGCTACAAAAAAGACAGGCAATACAAGTGCTGACAAAGGTGTAGAAAAATTGGATCCTCATACACTGCTGGTAGGAGTATATGAAGCAGTCACTGTGGAAAAGTCTGGCAGTTCCTCAGAAGGTTAAACATAGAGTTTCTGTATGACCTAGCAATTCCACCCATAGGTATATATTCAAAAAAATGAAAAAACATTCACATAAAAACCTGTATGCAAATGTTCATAGCAATATTACTCATAATAGCAAAAAGCATAAATAACCAAATGTCTTATCAACTGATGAATGGATAAATCCATATAATGGATTATTATTTGGCCATGAAAAGGAATGAAAAATGCTACAACACAGATGAGCCTGGAAAACATTATACTAATCAAAGGAAATCAAGCACAAAGGATGACATGTTGTATACTTCCACTACGTGAAATGCTAAGAATAGGCAAATCTATAGACAACATAAACTAATGGATGCCTAAGGCTAGGGAAAGTGGAGGGGTTTGGGGGATAATGGCTAAAAGGCATAGAGTTTCTTTCTGGGTGATGAAAATGTTTTAAAATTGGCTATGGTGGTGGTCTCACAACTTTACGATACACTAAAAACCATTGAACTATACACTTTAAATGAGTGATTGTATGATATGTTAATTATATCTCAATAAAGCAGTTAGAAAACAACAAAATCCTTACGTTTTTTGGTTACACTCTATCACATTTCTCAGGGAAAATATGGCTACTTTATAGTCTTCATAAAGGCCTTGGGATATATACCTGCAAACAGAAATTCTTTTTTTGTCCCCACCCCAGAAATTCTTTAAAAGAGGCAAAAATAAGGAAGGTAGAACAAAAAAGGAAATCTTCATAACTGGATAATTACCATGTGTGACATTACCATTTTACCTGATTCTTATATTTTGAACAGTAATTTTTCCTACCCATGTCACATTTGTCTTCTTTAATCACTTCAAGAAACTAAAGAATGCCAAGCTTAATACAAAATGTTCTACTGATGTTACTTATTGATTTCTTTATTTCAAATTTGACCAATTCCTTTTATAAATATTTATTTTATAGAGATTATGTGAGGATTCACAATATCACAGTAAGATGGCTAAAACAATGCTGATATTCAGTTAACCATTCGCCTTATCATTATGCTACAGGCCATGGAGGATCCTAAAGCTGATGAGGAGGGATGCTGCGGTGGCTCAGTCAGTTAAGAGTCCAACTTCGGCTCAGATCATGATTCCTCACTTCATCAGTTCGACCCCCACGTCAGGCTCTGTGCTAACAGCTCAGAGCCTGGAGACTATTTTGAAATCTGTGTGTCCCTCTCTCTCTCTCTCTCTCTGCCCCTCCCCAACTTGCGCGCATGCGTGCGCACACAAACTCTCTCTCTCTCTCCTCTCAAAAATAAACACTAAAAAAAATAAAGTTGATGAGCAAAACACTGCAAAGGTGGGGGAACACAAAGGCTCTACCCTACAAAGGTACAGTCATGTCAAGGAAAGGAAACTTCTGGCAGATAATGCAAAACCAAACAAAACTGCAGCAGCAGCAGCATGATCATCATCACCATTACCACCATTACCATCATCACCATCATCACCCAACACCACTCTCCTCCTACAGTATCTATTCAATTTTTTTCTAATTATAAATCATTTAAACATATGGAAATAACCCCAAGCCCAGTTAATAGCACATCTTATCACTTTCCCACAGGTATCAAATGATTTTAAAAAAATACAAAATGTAAGATACCACAGATCCATTTTCACTTCCTCTCTCCCTTATGGTAAGCACTATCTTGCAACGTGATGTTAATCATCACTATGCATGTTTTTCTAACTGTAACTACAGGTATCTGTGAACGAAGCAGAGTATTGTTCAAACTGTTTTCAAACTTTACCAGATGGCATACTGGTCTGCACCTTGCTTTCTTAGCTCAACATTTTGCTTGTTTGTTGTTTTTTTAATTCAGTGATGTTGTTTCATGGAGCTCTAGTCTGTTCAGGAAAACTGCTGGTCGGTATTATATTCCATGAATGTTTCAATATATTAGCCCACAGCTGTTTCTAATTTTGTTACTAAGAAGCTACAATAAACGTAACTCCTTGAGGACATGTATTAGTTTCTAAGACACATTCCTAGAAGAACTGCTAGGTCAAAGGATATATACCTTCAACTTCATTAGGAAGTCATGGAGTTTATCTCCTTTTTACACTTCAACCAGTAGTGTAGGAGAGTTCCTGTTTCTCCCCATCTTCACCAATTCTTTTTTTTTTTTTCATCTTCACCAATTCTTGCAAACTGAAGGGTATAAAGTGGTACCTCATTGGTTTATTCTTTCCTTATCAGTAAGATTAAGTATCATTCATTGGCCTTTCAGGTTTCTGCTCATGGGACACCTTTAATAGTACTGCCATTTTTCTATTGCTTTGTGGTAGTTCTTAAGATAGTCTGGGTACCAATCCTTTACTGATTATGTGTTTCTAATACTCTTCCCTAACCCCCCAAAAAGTATAAGCCTTTTGCTTATTTCAAAATCTAGTAAAGTATAGGAGCAAAGACAACTACTTCCTTCTCAGAGTTCAGCTATTTTCCAGACCTTTATATCTTATGTTTCTCAAACCTTTCTGGTCACTCACAGATGATGAATTCCTCCCTGAGCACCAATACAGAGACACATATATGAACTGAAAAACCTCACTCCAAGGTCCATTTCTCTTAAGAGATTAACCACAAGCAAATACACAAGGACAGTTTGTTTCCATTCCCTATAGCCAATGCCACATTTTAGCTCCCATGTTAATACATCACATCATACAGCTTTCATATAGGTCAGTAAACAAGCATCCATTTTGATTAATAATGGCTGTTAAAACCCCTAATTAATAAATAACCAGCATATCGATACATGAGAATGAAGCATTAACGAGAAGCGCACATTCTTTCTACGCAATGAATTAAGAATTACGGTTAAAACCCAGACTTTAAGCAAATGATTTAGTCTCACTGACAATCAGTTCTTACAGATAAAGTCGCTCTGCAGAAGTGAAATGATTCTGAGTATTTTAGCGAGAGCAGACTACTGCTCAAAAAAGTTAACTTCATTTACAGGACTGATGTTTTGCAAAACAAACATGCTGCCCTGAAAGTACATAATCATAGAGCAAGAAAAGACTTTAGGTGACTCAATGTAACTCCCTCATTTTCAGGTAAGGCAACCGCAATCCAGAAATTAATAATAAATTCACCGAATGCTAGTCCTCTAAAATCTACAAATTCAGGGTTCCTTCACTGCATCAGGCATGGATGCAATTTCACATTCCCCAATTCTAAAATTCCGATTCCTCTATTAATTTTTCAAGACTGAGTTGATGCGTTATAGAAATGATGGAATTAACTCCCATCCGCACGCCAATCTTTTCCTTTCCACTTCCCTATTTTCACCCTTACCCTCCATTATAACCCACAGAATGAAAAAGATACCTGACTGCCTGAATTTCTGGCCCTAATTAGAGGCAGAGTCCTGAGTTCCTGGCTACGGCCTCTGTGTTAAATCAGAAGGAGTTGTGTTTTGTTTTGATCCTTCATTCCTTATGCAACAATACCTACTAACCGCAGGTTCTGCGGGAAGCGCAGTGCACGCCGCTCCTCCTAGCCGGCGGACCACCGACGCCAGGAAGCCGGGCACGCTGGGTAGGGCGGTGCCGGGCAGCGGGGAGCTGGGGTCGCTGGGGAAGTGGAGCTCGCGGGGAGGGGGATCCCGGCGGCACCAGGGAACAGGCCGGGTGGCGGGGCGACTCACCTTTACGCAGCTCCCGCTCCCACACGGTGACGATGGGCCGGGAGTGCTTGCGGTGGTGGATGAGCCACAGGGACAAGGTCTGCACGCTCTGCTGCGAGTTGCTCAACTCCGACAGCTTCTTCTCCAGCGCCGCCTCAGAGAAGGCTGACATCCCTCCGACACCGCGTTCACGCCGTCCCACGCGGTGGGGCTGAGGGGAGGAGAGTTTCGCCGCCCGCGCCGCGGCCTCGCCCCCTCACCCCACCCTTCCCCACGCCCTCACCACTGCTGCCGCCACATCCAAGACCGGCCGCAAACCAGCAAGATGGCGTCCGGCCGGCAGTGACGTCACGGCCGACCCACGCCCCGCCCTCGGAAGAGGCGAGGCCAAGCGGCAGGTCCTCTGAGCGGAAGGGCGGGGCCAAAACTGGCGCTAGGGAGGCATGTGGGGGCGTGCCGCTTGGGCCAGGCTGGGGCGGAGTGGGGGTTGCCCAGTCTGGAACCCTCGTGGGTTAAAACTGTCTGCCAAGAAAGGAGTGATTAAAAATATCTACATAGGCGTGTGAATTGGCATAGCCAATTTGGAAGACTATTTGGCGTGATAATTACATTTTAAAATTACAATTTCCCTGTGACCCTGCACTTTCGCTAATTGCCCTCAGTGCTAGGGAAATCGCATGCTTGCCCAAGGAGCTGTATGCTAGTTTCTTGTCAGGCTTACTAACCCTAAAGAGATGGGACATTCACAACAGATAGATGGCTAAAAATTGTAATACTGCATATTACAGAGTACATGCAGCAGTTCAAAAGATTAATAAATCCAGTGGTGAATTGGAGGGTTGTTTTTTTTTTAAGTTCCTGGGGGAAAATACAGTATAACATTTGTTTTTTTAATATAAAAGTGTATATTTTATATGAATTCATAAGTATGTAAATGCAGGGCAAAAAGTCTGGAAGAATATACACTACATTAATAGTGGTGTCAAAGGGAGGATCAGAATCGGAGTCCTTAAGCTATGTTTCTATTGTTTTCATTTTTTTACAAGAATGGTTTCACATATTCCTTGTATAATTAAAAACTAATTTCAGAAATCCCATAATTGGGGCGCCTGGGTGGCTCAGTTGGTTGAGTGCCCAACTGCAGCTCAGGTCATGATCTCAAAGCTTGTGAGATCAAGCCCCTTGTCGGGTTCTGTGCTGACAGCTCAGAGCCTGGAGCCTGCTTCAGATTCTGTCTCCTCTCTCTGCCCCTCCCCACTTGTGCTCTGTCTCTCTGTCTCTCAAAAATAAATAAATGTAAAAAAATTAAAAAAAAAAGAAATCCCATAATTAATCTAGCATTTTGACATATGACAAATGACATGATGTATGACAAATCCATACGTTTTGACATAGTACTACAATAGTTCACAAAAGAAACAGGTACTGTCACATTCTAAATATTAATACAAACTTCTAGAAAGATACATAAAAAAACACAGGAATTCTTATCTTTTGAGAAGCAGTGTTCAACAATTTTGCACCAACTGGGCATCAAATACGTTTTTTGTTTGTTTGATCGTAAGTATAGTTTATCTTTCCCATTAAAAAAAAATAGCATTTATTTTTGAGAGACAGAGACAGAGCACAAGTGGGGGAGGGGGAGAGAGAGAGACACACACACAGAATATGAGGCAGGCTCCAGCCTCTGAGCTGTCAGCACAGAGCCCAACGCAGGGCTTAAACCCAGGAACTGTGAGATCATGACCTGAACCGAAGTCATATGCTCAACCGACTAAGCCACCCAGGTGCCCCTCCCCCCCCCATTTTTAATGTTACTACAGCTTGAGGTTCTGCCATACCTCAAAAGGTGAGATGACTTCTTTCTCTTCCTCTCACTCCTAGGTCTATTCCTGTCTCTACACTCTTGTCTTTCCCTATTGTACATACTTTTGTTTTTCCAATCTACTTAGTCTAGTTTTTAGCCTTCACTTTGTTCAGGTTTAACTTACCTGTCTTCTGAGACCTCAGTGTATCTTCTACACTATTCTCGTTCAGCCACCAGAATTCCTACATATCATCTTCCAAATTATGTCTTTACCTAAAATTCTGATTCATCCCACTCCCTCCTTCTCTACCTCAATTCTACCTGAAATTTAAAGACCATCTTAAATTCCACCTTCTTTTCCTTCCCAGCCAGTTCAATGCATGTAAAAAGTTCCTTTACTGATTTGAATGTCTTCTTTAGCACTTACACTACTAATCTATGTTATGTATGCTTATATAGTTTATCTGTTCTCTCTCCAGCGAGATTTTGCTCTCAGTGACCCAGTAAAAGCACCAACTCTTCCGTCTGCCTTAGTCCTTGCTCTGATTTGGCTGTTCCTGCTCTGAACTTCTACAGTATTCTGTACATGTATGTGACATGGCTTTCCACACTAAGCTGTTAGTTCTATATTTACTGACATTGGTACTTATTGCTGTGTTTTAAAAATATTGGCTGTAACTGCATATGCCCTTAGATAATTATAACTTGTTTTCATAATATACTCTGACTATACTTCTTTAAAAAAAAAAAAAAACCTTCAAATTATGTCACTTTCTTTTTTTTTAAGTTTATTTATGTATTTTGAGAAAGCTAGAGACAAGCAGGGGAGGGGCAGAGAGGAGGTGGTCAGAGGATCTGAAGCAGGCTCTGTGCTGGCAGCATAGAGCCCTATGTAGGGCTCAAACTCACAAGCAGAAAGATCATGACCTGAGCCAAAGTCATGCTTAACTGACTGAGCCACCCAGGCACCCCTCCTCTGACTATACTTCTTGATTTGCCTTTCCAAATACAGGCCTCAAATTCAGAATAATGTTGGGACACCTGGGCGGCTCAATGGTTAAACATCCAACTTGGGCTCAGGTCATGATCTCACGGTTTGTGAGTTGGAGCCCCACATCGGGCTCACTGCTCTCAGCGCAGAGCCTGCTTCAGATCCCTCCCCTGTTTGCAGTCTCTCTCTCTCTCTCAAAATAAATTTAAAAAAATTTTAAATCAGAATGATGCATTTTCCCCCCATAAATTATCTTTGGCTTGGGGCGCCTGTGTGGCTCTAACCATTAAGCATCCGACTTTGGCTCAGGTCATGATCTCCCAGTTTGTGAGTTCAAGCCCCACATCAGGCTCTGTGCTGACAGCTTCAGATTCTGTGTCTCCCTCTCTCTGTCCTTCCCACTCATGCTCTGTCTCTCTCTTTCTCTCAAAAATGAATGAACTTAAAAAAAAAAAAAATTAAAGACAAAACTATCTTTGGCTTTCTTGGAATGGCCACTAAGTAACAAAGAGATGCGCTCCTTCAACTTAAAAAAAAAAAAAGATTGGGGCGCCTGGGTGGCGCAGTCGGTTAAGCGTCCGACTTCAGCCAGGTCACGATCTCGCGGTCCGTGAGTTCGAGCCCCGCGTCAGGCTCTGGGCTGATGGCTCGGAGCCTGGAGCCTGTTTCCGATTCTGTGTCTCCCTCTCTCTCTGTCCCTCCCCCGTTCATGCTCTGTCTCTCTCTGTCCCAAAAATAAATAAAAAACGTTGAAAAAAAAATTAAAAAAAAAAAAAAAGATTGTTGCAAGAAGAGACTAGACCAATATCACTTATGAATATGGAAGCAAAAATCCTTAACAAAATACTACCAAACCCAATCCATCATCCTATTAAAAGGATTATACATCATGACCAAGTGGGATTTATTCCAAGAATGCAAGGGTAGTTCAAATACAAAATCCAATCAATATTATACATCATATTAAAAGAATGAAGGTAGGGAACCTGGGTGACTTACTCGGTTAAGCATTTGACTTTGGCTCAGGTCATGATCTTGCAGTTTGTGGGTTTGAGCCCCTTGTCAGGCTCTGTGCTAATAGCTCAGAGCCTGGAGCCTGCTTCAGATTCTGTCTCCCTCTCTCTCTGCCCCTCTCCAACCCCCCCATCTCTCTCTCTCAAAAATAAATAAACATTGGGGCGCCTGGGTGGCGCAGTCGGTTAAGCGTCCGACTTCAGCCAGGTCACGATCTCGCGGTCCGTGGGTTCGAGCCCCGCGTCAGGCTCTGGGCTGATGGCTCGGAGCCTGGAGCCTGTTTCTGATTCTGTGTCTCCCTCTCTCTCTGCCCCTCCCCGTTCATGCTCTGTCTCTCTCTGTCCCAAAAATAAATAAAAAAATAAAAATAAATAAATAAAAAATAAATAAATAAACATTAAAATTTTTTTTTTAATTTCAAAGAATGAAGAAAAAAACACGTGATCATTTTAATTGGTGAAAAAACAAAAATTTTTGACAAAAATCCAGCATACTTTCATGATTAAAAAAAAAAAACCTCATCAAAGCAGGAATAAAAGGGAACTTTCTGAACATAATATTATATAATAATAATACATATATAATTTTATATATATAGCATAATAAAATGTATGGGAAAGCCCACAGCTAACATTATACTCAATGATGAAAGACTGAAAGCTTTCCTCCTAAGATCAGGGACAAGACAAGTATATAAATTTTTGCCACCTTCTGTTCAACATTATACTGGAAGTTCTAGCCACAGCAATTAGGCAATAAAGAGAAATACAAGGTATCCAAATTGTAAAAGAAGAGATAAAATTATTTCTATTTACAGAGGACATGATCTTACACATAAGAAAATCCTAAAAAACAAAACAACAAAAAAAAAAAACCCTAAGGAATCCACCAAAGCACTGGAGCTAATAAATTAATTCATCAGGGGGCGTCTGGGTGGCTCAGTAGGTTAAGCATCCAACTTCCACTCAGATGAAGATCTCATGGTTGGTGAGGTTGAGTCCTACATCAGGCTCCATGTTGACAACGTGAAGCTGGGAGCCTGCCTTGGATTCTGTGTCTCCCTCTCTCTGTGCCCCTTCCCTGTTCATGCTCTGTCTCTCTTTCTCTCTCAAAAAGAAATAAACATTTTAAATAATTTTTAAATTAATTCAGCAAAAAAACAAGACTAAGGTGAATACACAAAAATCAGTTGTAGTTCTATGTTCTACATACTAGCAATAAACAATCTGAAAATGAAATTAGTAAAACAATCCCACTTACAATAACAAAAAATAATAAAACACAGGAATAAATTTAAACAAGGATATTTTCAGGTATACACTGAAAACTGCAAAAATATTTTTGAAAGAAATCAAAGAAGACCTAAATAAGTGGATAGACATAACTTGTCCATGGATTAAAAGACATATGTTGTTAATATAACAATATTACATAAAACAATCTTCAAGTCCAATGCAATTCATGTTAAAACCCAGTGGCCTTTTGTGCAGAAATGGGAAAGCTGATTCTAAAATTCATGTGGAATTGCAAAGGAGACTGCATAACCAAAACAATCTTGAAAAAGCAAAGCAAAGTGAGTTTCAAAACTTACTACAAAGCTATAGAAATCAAAACAGCGTGGCATATTATTAAGTGAAAAAAAGGAATGAAGCAGCAATAAATGCTAGAAGATAGATGAACTTTAAAAGCATTATGTTAAATGAAAGAACTCATACACAAAAGGCACATACTGTATGATTTCATTTATATGGAATGTCCAGAATAGGTACATCCAGAGCTAGAAAATGGTTGCCAGGGGCTGGGGTGGGGTGGGGAGGGGGAACAAGGAAGTGACTGTTTAACGGAGTTGTTTTTTGCAGTGATGAAAATGTTTTAGAACTAGATAGAAGTAATGGTTGCAGTGCGTTGTAGATGTACTAAAAGCCACTAAAGTTTACACTTTAAAATGGTTACTTCTGGGATGCCCGGCTGGCTCAGTTGGAAGAACATGCGACCCCCTAATCTCAGGGTTGTGAGTTCAACCCCCATGTTGGGCATAGAGATTACTAAAAAATAATAAATAATAGGGGCCCCTGGGCGGCTCAGTTGGTTAAGTGTCAGACTCTTGATTTCAGCTCATGTCATGACCTCACAGTTCATAAGATAGAGCCCCACATGGGGCTCTGCACTAACAGCACGGAGCCTGCTTGGGATTTTCCCTCCTCTCTCTGCCCCTCCCCTGCTCATGTGCTCATGTGCGAGTTCTCTTTCTCTCTCTCTCTCTCTCTCTGAAAATAAATAAACTTAAAAAATAAAAAAATAAAAAAAACCTAAAAATGATTAATTCTATGTTATGTGCATTTCACTTCAGTACTAAAAAAAAAAAGGAAGTCTAATAGAAATAATTAGATTAATGGTTTATTTCATATTTCCCAAATTTTTTTTTTATTTTAGAGACAGAAAGAGAAAGAGCTCACGAGCAGGAGGAGAGGGACACAGGGAGAGAAAGAGAGAATCTTAAGCAGACTCCACACTCAGCACAGAGCCCAATGTGGGTTTTGATCCCACAACCATGGGATCATGACCTGAGCTGAAACGAAGAGTCAGACACTCAAGCAACTGAGCCACTCAGGCTCCCCCTTCCTTATGATTTTCTTGGTAACAATTTCTTTTCTCTAGCTTACTTTATTATAAGAATATGGTATAGAATACATCAAACACAAAATATGTGTTAATCATTTGTTTATGTTATTGGTAAAGCTTCCAATCAACAGTAAGCTATTAGTAGTTAAGTTTTAGTTATAGTCAAAAGCTATGTGTGGATTTTTGACTGTGCAGGGAGGTTGGCACCCCTAAACCTTGCCTTGTTTAAGGTCAACTGTACTTATATCCCTATAGACTTCTCTGAAATCATTAATATTACTAAAATGTTCCAGGAAACAAAGAAATTAGGAGATCGGGTACTTTGGCTGTTTTTCCCCGTACGTGTAAATACAGCCATGGTCACATCAGATGACTCAACAGCTCCTGTTCCAACAGAAGAAACATGATTACTGACTTCAGTGCAATAACAGATGATGTTCTCTAAGCAACCTTCCAATCAATGAAATCTTGACAATGGGTCTGAACATCACAGAATAGCATATCCTGCAGGCTGACTTCATCTGCCCTTGCTAACATGGGGAACTGAGAAAGGAAAAAGATAACCCTGGAAGCTGATAGCTGGGCTGTAGTGTTCCTAACAAAACATCAACTATCCTCATAGGATATAAAGAGTAACTGGACAAGGTCATTCTGTGACTGTTGTGGAACAAAACAGAGTCAAGGCCACCTTGAAACCACAAAAATCACTAACGTCTTCCTCTTATAACAAACATAAATGATTACAGCTCCTTTACCAATGATATCTCTAACCCCACCCACCTTAGTCCTTTGGCATTGTAGATACAAATTACCAAAGATCTACCCTCTCACCAAATTCTCCCTGCTTCCTGACAGCATCCAATCCAGAACAGATCCCTCCTTTCCCTAAAATCTCCATAGAATCACCCAACTCAAGCTCAAATCTTATAAGCCCTTCCCAATTCTTTCCTAAAGATGCACCCACAGTGTCTCTGATGTGTGTTCTTCAGTTGCAGCAAGCTAAATCAACTGAACTTTAACTTGATGTGGTTCTTGTGATCTTTCAGCTAGACAGCTTTAATATAAGATATACATCAAACTGTTAAATAGTGGTTAGCTCTCTGGGTAAGAAAACAGGTAATGTCTTCTTTACAATGTAGACATTTCAGTAAGGTTTGAGTTTTTGACCACAAGCATGCACTGAGAAAAATAATAAGTATATTTTGATTGGGGCAGGTGAGGGACCTCCATTGGCTCCCTTTGCTCTAAGAAAAAAACCACGTCCTTAGTCTGGCATACAAGGTTCACATTAATTGAATTCTACTAGTCTTGGCAGCCCCATTGGTCACAACTCCCCTATGTTCTCGAGCATCTAGCTGTGTCAGACTCCCCAATTATTTCCCAAGTCCTATGCAATTCCATTTTCCACTGCTTTCGACCCATTTAAACATGCAAACAATATCCTTCCTGCACCTGCCTGTTCTCCCCCACAATGAGGAACTTCCTTTTGAAGTTTAAATTGGCTTGAAAATTGGTCTGAATCTGGGGGCGCCTGAGTGGTTCAGTCGGTTAAGCATCCAACGCTTTATTTCAGCTCAGGTCTTGATCTCCCGGTTTGTAAGATTGAGCCTTACATTGGGCTCTGTGACGACAGCTCGGAGCCTGCTTGGGATTCTCTCTCTCTCTCTCTCTCTCTCTCTCTCTCTTTCTCTCTCTCTCTGACCCTGCCCCATGCGTGTCCCACTCCCCACTCAAAATAAATAAATAAATAGGGGTGCCTGGGTGGCTCATTTGGCTTGGCATCTGACTTTGGCTCTGGTCTGATCTCACCGTTTGTGAGTTGGAGCCCCGCATCAGGCTCCGTGTTGACAGCTCAGAGCCTGGAGCCCGCTTCAGAGTCTGTGTCTTCCTCTCTCTCTGACCCTCCCCCACTGGCACTCTGTGTCTCTCTGTCTCTTAAAAATAAATAAATATTTTTAAAAAATTAAAAAAAAATTATAAATAAACTTAAACAATGGTTTGAATCAATAGAATGAATGTACAAACAAAATGCAATACATACATACAATGGGATATTGTTCAACAATAAAAAGAAATTAAATTCTGACACGTTACAACATAGGTGAACTTTGAAAACATTATGCTAAGTGAAATAAGCCAGACACAAAAGGACAAATATTGTATGATTCCACTGTATGATTACACCAGGAACCTAGAACAGGCAAATCCATAGAGACAAAAAGTAGAATAGAAGTGACCAGGGGCGCCTAGGTGACTCAGTTGGTTAAGTGTCTGACTTCCACTCAGGTCATGATCTCATGGTTCTTGAGTTTAAGCCCTACATCGGGCTCTGTGCTGACAGCTCAGAGCCTGGAGCCTGCTTCAGATTCTGTGTCTCCCTCTCTCTCTCCCCCTCTCCTGCTCACGCTCTGTCTCTCTCTCTCTCTCTCAAAAAGAAATAAACATTAAAAAAAAAAAAAAGTGACCGCTACTGGGTGGCTCAGTAGGTTAAATGTCAGACTTCAGCTCAGGTCATGGTTTGTGAGTTCGAGCCCTGCATCGGGCTCTCTGCTGTCAGTGCAGAGCCCGCTTTAGATCCTTTGTCCTGCGCCCCCCTGCCTTTCCCCCACTCGTGCTCTCTCTCTCTCTAAAATAAATAATAATTTTATGGGAATGCAAGATGGTGCAGCCACTCTGGAAAATAGTATGGAGGTTCCTCAAAAAATTGAAAATAGAACTACCCTATGACCCAGCAATTGCACTGCTAGGTATTTTTCCAAGGGATACAGGTGTGTTGTTTTGAAGGGACACATGCGCCCCAGTGTTTCTAGCATCACTATCAACAATAGCCAAAGTATGGAAAGAGCCCAAATGTCCATCGATGGATGAATGGATAAAGAAGATGTGGTATATATCTATATATATATCTATATATATCTATATCTATATCTATATCTGTATCTATATCTATAGATATATATCTATATCTATATCTGTATCTATATCTATAGATATATATCTATATGTATAGATATCTATATCTATATCTATAGATATATATCTATATCTATAGATATCTATATCTATATCTATATATGTGTATATATAGATATAGATAGATATATACATGTATATATATACATATATACATGTATCTATATATATATACACACATATCTATATCTATATATCTATATAGATATATAGATATCTATCTAGATATAGATATATATGGCTAGATATAGATATATAGATATAGATATGTGTGTATATATATATATAGATACATATATATGTATCTATATATATACATGTATATGTATACATATCTATATCTATATCTATCTATCTATCTATATTATATATATACACAATGGATTATTACTTGGAAATCAAAAAGAATGTGAAATCTTGCCATTTGCAACTACATGAATGGAACTGGAGGGGATTATGCTAAGTGAAATTAGCCAGTCAGAGAAAGACAAATATCATATGACTTCACTCATATGAGGACTTTAAGAGACAAAACAGATGGACATAAGGGAAGGGAAACAAAAGTAATATAAAAACAGGGAGAGGGACAAAGTATAAGAGACTCATAAATATGGAGAACAAACAGAGGGTTACTGGAAGGGGTGTGGGAGAGGAGATGGGCTAAATGGGTAAGGGGCACTAAGGAATCTACTCCTGAAATCATTTTTGCATTATATGCTAACTAATTTGGATGTAAATTTTTTAAAAAATTAAATAAAAAATTAAATTAAATTAAAATTTATAAATAAAATAAATAATAATTTTAAAAAATTAATGACCAAGGGCTAGAGGGAGGAAGGAATGGGGAGTTATTGTATAATGGGTACAGAATTTATGTTTGGGATGATTAAAAATTTCAGGAAATAGTGGTGATAGTTGTACAACATTGTAAATATACATAATGCCACTGAATTATACCCTAAAAAATGATTAAAATGGAATTTAAAAAAATTTTAATGTTTATTTCTGAGAGAGAGAGAGAAAGAGAATGAGCAGGAGAGGGGTATAGAGAGAGATGGGGAGGGGTATAGAGAGAGATGAAGACACAGAATCAGAAGCAGACTCCAGGCACTGAGCTGTCAGCAGTTAGCCCAATGTGGGGCTTGAACCCACAAACCATAAGATCATGACCCGTACTGAAGTTGGACACTTAGCCAACTGAGCCACCCAGGTGCCCTTAAAATGGAAATTTTTTAATTAAAAAAAAATTAAAAATTTGTTTTCATGTTTATTTATTTATTTTGAGAGAAAGAGAGAGAGAGAGAGAACATAAGCAGGGGAGAGGCAGAGAGAGAGAGAGAGAGAGAGAGAGAGAGAGAAAATCCCAAGCCGGCTCCATGCTGTCAGCACAGAGCCCGATGGCTCAGCCTCACCAACTGTGAGTTTGTGACCTTAGCTGAAATCAAGAGCCAGACACTTAAGCAATTGAGCCACCCCAGTGCCCCTAAAAATTTTTTTTAAGTAGGCTTCATGCCCAACGTGGTACAGGGCTCAATGCAAGGCTTGAACTCAAGATGGTGAGATCAAGACCTAAGCTGAGATACAGAGTTAAATGCTTAACCAACTGAGCCACCCAGGCACCCCTTAAAATGATAAATTTTATGTAATGTATATTTTACCACAATAAGAAAAGAAAAAACTTGATTTGAATTTTTATTATACAAAATTTCAGGAATATACAAAAATTAAGAGAAAAATTTAATGAGCTTCCATGTACCCATCAACACTCAGAACAATTATCAATCCCTGGCCAAACTTCTACCCTTTCTCACACCCTCCCCTCACCATACATACACTGAATTATTTTGCAGCAAATCATAGACATTATATCATTTCATCAATAAATATTTTAGATGCTCCCTCTAAAATAATGTCTTGGGGCACCTGGGTGGCTCAGTCAGTTAAGCATCTGACTTCAGCTCAGGTCATGATCTCTTGGTTCATGAGTTCAAGCCCCACATCAGGCTCTGTGCTGACAGCTTGGAGTCTGGAGCCTGCTTCAGATTCTGTGTTCCACCAACTGAGCCACGTAGGCAACCCATGGCTTCTACTTCTAGATACAAGTAGCATCTCCCTCCCCTTTGTGACAACCAAAAATGTTTCCAGATAATTGTCAAATGTCCCATGGGGAGGCAAAACTGCCCCCAGTGAGAACAACTTCTTCAGAACTACCCTTAAGAACAACACTGACTATCAAAAAATTAAAGGGGCGCCTCGGTGGCTCAGTCGGTTAAGCATCTGACTTCGGCTCAGGTCACGATCTCACGGTTTGTGAGTTCGAGCCCTGCGTCAGGCTCTGTGCTGACAGCTCGGAGCCTGGAGCCTGCCTCAGATTCTGTGTCTTCCTCTCTCTCTGCGCCACCCCCCCCCCCGCACACGCTCTGTGTCTCTCTGTCTCTCAATAATAAATAAACGTTAAAAAAATTGTTTAAAAAAATTAAAAATAGAACCACCCTATGACCCAGGAAATTGCACTTCTAGGTATTTATCCAAGGGATACAGGTATGCTGTTTTGAAGGGGCACATGTACCCCAATGATTATAGCAGCACTATCAACAATAGCCAAAGTATGGAAAGAGCCCAAATGTCCATTGATGGATGAATGGATAAAGAAGATGTGGTATATATATACAATGGAGTATTACTCGGCAATCAAAAGGAATGAAATCTTGCCACTTGCAACTATGTAGATGGAACTAGAGGGTATTATGCTAAGTGAAATTAGTCAGAGAAAGACAGATATCATATGACTTCACTCATATGAGGACTTTAAGATACAAAACAGATGAAACATAAGGGAAGAGAAGCAGAAATAATACAAAAACAGGGAGGGGGGCAAAGCATAAGAGACTCTTAAATATGGAGAACAAACAGATGGTTACTGGAGGGGGTTGTGAGAGGGGGGACGGACTAAATAGGCAAGAGGCACTAAGGGAGACACTTGTTGGGATGAACACTGGGTGTTATACATAGGGGATGAATCACTGGAATCTACTCCTGAAATCACTGTTGCACTATATGCTAACTAACTTGGATGTAAATAATAATAATAAAAAAAATTATGGCTGAAAATAGTGATACATTTTGCTAACTGCCGATTGTGGCACAAATATTTCCACTTTTAACATCTGAGTTTGCCACCAGGGAGCTGTGCCTCATGCAGAGCAGAAGGCCCACCTACTTAAAAACCACCCCTCCCTGTGCACCAGCATTGAAACCAAAATGTAACAGGAACTCTCATGTTGATGACAACAGCAGAATAAAACAAAAAGGAAAAGAAAAAGAAGGTGGATACAGTATATAAGAGAATGTTGGAAGAAATACTTTAAATAATGACAGAATTGGTGGGAAGGCAAGCTGGTGCTGCCACTCTGGAAGAGTGTGGACGTTCCTCTAAAAATTAAAAATAAAACTACCCTATGAGCCAGCAATTGCACTACTAGGAACTTATCCAAAGGCTATAGGAGTGCTGATTCGTAGGGGCACATGGACCCCAATGTTTATACCAGCGCTTTCAACAATAGCCACAACATGGAAAGAGTCCAAATGTTCATCAACTGATGAATGGATAAAGAAGATGTGGTTTATATATACAATGGAATACTACTTGGCATTGAGAAAGAGTGAAATTATTCCATTAGCAACAACGTGGATGGAACTGGAGAAAGACAGATATCATACGTTTTCACTCATGCGTGGAACTGGAGAAACTTAACAGAAGACCATGGGGGAAAGGAAGGGAAAAAACAGTTTCAAACAGAGAGGGAGGCAAACCATAAAAGACTCTTAAATACAAAGAACAAACTGAGGGTTGATTAGGGTGGGGCTGAAGAGGAGGGAAGTGGGTGAGGGGCACTGAGGAGGGCACTTGTAAAAAAAAAAGAACTACACTGCCTATGTTTGTTTCCTGTCTGTCTTCACTTCTAGACTGTGAAATCCTTAATGACATAGACAGTTTCTTCTTCATTTTAGCGTCACCAGTGTCTGATTCTTACTGGGATCTTCACAGGAAGAAAGCTGGGAGGCCAAGTGAGTTTTGGTAGATCTTTACGGAACTTCACAAAAATCTGAAGCTATTAGGTCTAGCCTTAGTTACTTCTACAATATCCTAGTCCACTATTCCTGCAGCTTCTCTCAAGAAGTCAAGTCATTGGGATTCATCTTCCTGCAGAGGGGCTCATTTTGTTAAAATTCTTAGGGTGAGTGGAAGCTTGCTCACTCTGTTACTTTATCCATTGTCTCAACTCCACCCTCTGAATTCTTATAAAATGAACTTGATTTCAGTCAGGTTCATACGGCAGCCCTTCAGGTATGTGAAGACCACCCTTATATTTATTCATCAAATCATTCAAACATATACCTACTTGAACAAGAAAAAAGCCTCTCTTCCTTGAAACCTACCCCAAATTACCTACCAAAAAGTCTGAATGCTTTAAGCCCTCTAAGTGAGCCGCTCCCTGGTTCCCTCTAGTGTACATTCTCCCTCATTACAACAGCTAAAAACCCAACTTGATCAAACTACCCGTTGTATTCCTCATGGTCTTTGGCAGGAGGACATTGAGATATGAAACACCTAACATGAGCCGGGTGCTGCGGATACAGCAGTGAATGAAACAGACAAAAAAACTCTGCCCCTCATAGAACTTACATGGAGGTAAATAATGAGCCATGTATGTAAGTGTAATACAAAGCATGGTGGAGTAAGGGCCATGAGCAAAAGTAAATGGGGGGGAGGTAGTTTATGTTAGAATTTTCTTTCTTTCTTTCTTTCTTTCTTTCTTTCTTTCTTTCTTTATCTATCTATCTATCTATCTATCTTGGGTGCAGAAGAGATCCTCTTTCTCTGCATCCTCGACAACTTGTGTTAGAATTTTTAAATTGCTTAGCCAGGGAAAGCCTTACTAAGATGATATTTTGAGATCTGAAGGACAGGAAGCAAGGGTCAAGCAACTATTTCAGAGTGTTCCCAGCAGAGGGAATGGCAACAGCAAAGGCCCTAGGACAGGAGTGTGCCTGTTGTGGCTCAAGAAATAGCAAGGAGAAGTCCTAGGGTTGGAGGGGGGTGATCAGAGAGTAAGAGGAGGCAGAGAGTAAGATGAAGTCCGGGGGCGGGGAAGAACGAGCATACAGCACCTGCAGACCACTGCAGGGACTTCAGCTTTTACTCTGAGATGGAAAATTGTGGGAAAGTGTTGAACAGATATGTAACATGATCTTATTTACATTTTGTTTTATTTTTTTTAAAAATGCTTTTAGGGGCACCTGGGTGGCTCAGTCGGTTGAGCATCAGACTTTGACTCAGGTCATGATCTCATGGTCCATGAGTTCGAGCCCCGCATCAGGCTCTGTGCTGACAGCTCAGAGCCTGGAGCCTGTTTCAGATTCTGTGTCTCCCTCTCTCTCTGACCCTCCCCCGTTCATGCTCTGTCTCTCTCTGTCTCAAAAATAAGCATTAAAAATTTTTTTTTAATGTTTTTAAATGTTTATTTATTTTGAGAGAGAGAGACAGAGACAGAGCACGAGCAGGGAAGGGGCAGAGAGAGAGGGAGACAGAATCTGGGGCAGGCTCCAGGCTCTGAGCTGTCAGCACACAGCCTGATGCAGGGCTCAAACCCACTAGCTTTGAGATCATGACCTGAACTGAAGTTGGACTCTCAACCAACTGAGACACCCAGGCTCCCCATTTACATTGTAATGAAAAACAACAACAACAACACTCTAGCTGCTAGGTTGAGGAGTCACCAGGTGAGGGGTAGCATCAAGCCAGGAGACCAGGTACTTGTAATAACCCAGTGAGAGTTGATGGTGCTTTGGACCAGGTCAGAAACACAGGAGATGAAAAGCTGACAGATTCTAGATCTCTTTGGAAAGTAGAACAGGCCAGATTTACTGGTAGGGGGTAGGAGTGAAAGAGAGAAGAGTTACAACTGGAAGGCAAGTAGTTACCATTGACTGAGGAAGGATAGTGGGACAGCAGGTTTTTTAGGAGAAAAGAATAGGAATTCACATAACATTTGCAATTACCAGTGGAGATGTTGGGCAGGCAACCGAATAGCCCAGAATCCAGAAGAGAGATCTGGGTTGGAGTTATAACCTCTGAGTTTGGTGATGGACAGTATTTAAAGTCCTGAGACTGCATGAGGGCAGCCAGCTGGGAATGCAGGGTAACAGAGAAGGTCAGGGATTGAACTCAGGGCACTCCAGTATTTAGACGTTGGGGAAAGGCAAAGAAAGAAGCTAAACATATCCAAAGGAATTGCCATTGAGATAAGAAACTAGCAATGTGGAATCCCAGAAACCCGAAGAACGCATTTGAAAGGGAATGATCAAGTGTCAAATGTTGCTACAAGATAAGGATGAGAGTTGACCATTAGATTTAGCACTATCTTCCTTGGGACTTTTCTTTTCAAGAGAATATTTTATTCCATTATCCACCCCCCCCTTTCTTTGTAAAATATCATTTTTTAAAAAAAGTAAGCTCAGTGCCCCACATGGGGCTCACACTCATGACCCCAAGATCAAGTCACATGCTCCACCAACTAAGCCAGCCGGATGCCCCCAAATATCACTTTCTAATACACTACGTAAGTTGCTTATTTATCTTCTTGTCTGTCTATTCTTGCTAGAATAATAAAATAAATACTAGGGCAGGAATTTTTATCTATTTTGCTAAATAACAAAATACTGCATAGAGCAGCATCTGGTCATAGTAGGAGCTCAATAAATATTTGTTGAATGAATGGTTTTCAGATCCATCATTATGTTGGTCTGACATTTATGAACACGCTTGTTTGGCAATGTTTCTCTGAAGCTATTAGAATATGTTCTAGATAAGTCTTAAAATACTAAGGTGGTTCTCCTTTGTTTATAGCCTCGAATTTTATGGCAAGCTCAGCCTGTCTGGCGGACAATCGCCTTGCGACTTCATGCCTCCCTATCTGGCACCGTGTACTTCTACTGACCTGAAGAAAAACAAATCTATAGCCAGCCAACCCCACAGAGCTCAGGGTATGTTCCTCATCTCTAATAATGGAATCACATGTTTCAGGGGAAATGGAGAAAAAAAGACATTGGACATCAGATGGGGAAATCTCTTTTAAGACAAGGGTGCCCAACCTGAACTCCCAAATTTTTCAGCTTTTGAGGCTAATGGGAATTTAAGCCTCTTCTGTGGCATCACGTGGCATTGAGACTTTCGTCAAACCAATGAATCTAACCGAACTTCATTTTCTTCATCTGCGACTTGTAACTGATCAGGTCTACACAGCAGCGTTGTCATAAAGATTGAGAGGATTATGTATAAGCCTACAAGAGACTTTAATAAACGTTATCATTTTTACTTCATAACCCCTTCCCATTTGCCAAGTGTCTTCAGCCATGATAAAGTGGAAGCAGAGAGCTTTTTTTTTTCCCCAGTAACATCATACAATAAAAAAGCACAAATATGGTATGTGTCCTTCTGTGTCTAGTGTATTTCACTTCGCATAATGTTCTCATCATGGTTCATCCATGCTGTAGACAGTGAAATTTTTGAGTTGTATTTTTTCTCATGAGTGAGAAATTTTGCAATACGTCATTTTTTGTACAATGAAGAGCAATTTGAATCTTTGCCCGTGACCCCACAATTCATGTCATTTGTGACTTCCTCCTAGCCAAGAACAGGAAATACCTTTATGTTTATTCAAATATTTGTGTCCATTAGCAGCATTTTATCTTCCCATAGATCTTGCACAGATACATTAAGTAAAACTGGTTCTTTAAATTTAACACAGGAGAAAAACCTAATAGTTGAACACAGAGAGCATCATCTATAAATTCTAGTCATCCTCTCAATTTGTACAATTTAAGTTGCAGTAAAATTCCACAAGGCGGCAGACTGGTTCCATTAAATTGGCCTCAATGCACTGATTTTTAAATACATTCTAGATATTCCCAATATTGGCATCCCCAAGTATAAAACAAATTTTTAAGCCAACAAAGGGAATCTATGAAGATATTTTCTCCCAGAAACAACTTTACAAATCTAGTTGACAAGTTTTACCATTAAATTAGTTGTAATAGAATCTTAGAACTTTGCATTTAAACCACGAGAACATGACCTGAACCCAAACCAAGAGTTGGACACTTAACTGAACCTCAGGTGTCCCAAAAACTTGATATTTTAAATTGCGTAACTAGTTTAAGAGACAAAAATCTACCTCATCCTTGTTTTGGAAAAAAAAGTTTGAGGCACCTGGCTGGTTCAGTCAGTGGAGCGTGTGAATCTAGATTTTGGGATTGTAGGCTTGAGCCCCACACTGAGTGCAGAGATTACTGAAAAATAAAATCTTTTTTAAAAAGTTCTGTTGTGTTTTGTTCTGTTTTTTAAGTTTATTTATTTTGAGAAAGAGAAAGAGAGAGCGGGGGAGGGCAGAGAGAGAGAGAGAGAGAGAGAGAGGGAGAGACAGAGTCCTAAGCAGGCTCTGGTGTCAGCATAGAGCCTGACTCGGGCTTCATCTCACAGTGAGATCGTGACCTGAGTTGAAATCAAGAGTCAGACGCTTAAAGGACTGAGCCACCCAGGCACTGCCCACCCTCTCCACAGCCCCCCACTCCCCACCAAAAAAGTTTAACATACAGGACAATTTACTTTAAAAATTTTCAGTACGGTTCTATTCATTCTAATACAATATAGATTTGTGTAACTGCCACAAGAATCAGAATACAGAATGGTCTGTCACTTCAAAAAACTCTTTGTGTTACCACTTCATGGTCATACCTTCCCTCTGAACGCTAACCTTGGGAAACTACTCATGTATTCTCCCTATCTTACTATTTTTTCCAGAATGTTATGTAAATGGCAACATCCGATAGGTAACCTTCTGTATCTGTCTTTTTCTGCTTAGCGTAATGCCTTTCACATTCATGGAAGTTGTTGCCTGTATCAATGGTTCGTTCTTTTCATTACCGAGCAGTATTGCATTGAACAAATACACCAGTGTTGGCTATTCATTCAACACTTGAGGGACATTTGGGTGGTTTCCAGTTTCTTGCAGTTATGAATAGAACTGCTATGCAGCTTTTTGTGAAAATGTGTTTCAATTACTCTAGGGTAAAAACACAGGAGAGGGATTGCTGGGTCATGATGTGGGTGCATGTTTACTTTCATAAGAAATTGCCAAAAGGTTTTCCATAGTGGCGCATACCATTTTGCATACCCACCAGCAATGTATGAAAGTTCCAGTTGTGCTATATCCTTTCCAGTAATTGCTATTTATTTATTTATTCATTTATTTATTGTGAACTTGATACCACACGTGGGGCTCGAACTCACGACCCTGTGATCAAGAGTCAACTCAGCCAGCCAGGTGTCCTGCCAATACTTTTTATTTTGGCCATTCTAGTAGGTGAGTAGTGATACCATGGTTTTTAAAAATCATTTTTTGTTTTTAATTTTTTGATGTTTATTTATTTTTGTGAGAGAGAGAGAGAGAGAGAGAGAGAAAGTGCAAGCGGGGGAGGGGCAGAGATAGAGGGAGACACGGAATCTGAAGCAAGGTCCAGGCTCCGAGCTGTCAGCACAGAGCCTGGTGTGCAGCTTGAATTCATGAATCATGATATCATGACCTGAGCTGAAATCGGATGCTCAACTGACCGAGCCACCCAGGCCCCCCTTAAAAATCATTTTTAAAAGTTGTGTTCTATGGATCTTTAAAGGGAATATTTTTTTTAAATTTTTTTTTTCAACGTTTTTTATTTATTTTTGGGACAGAGAGAGACAGAGCATGAACGGGGGAGGGGCAGAGAGAGAGGGAGACACAGAATCGGAAACAGGCTCCAGGCTCCGAGCCATCAGCCCAGAGCCTGACGCGGGGCTCGAACTCACGGACTGCGAGATCGTGACCTGGCTGAAGTCGGACGCTTAACCGACTGCGCCACCCAGGCGCCCCTAAAGGGAATATTTTGATAAGAAATAATTTTTCTTGGCGTGCTTGGCGTGCTCATTTGGTTAAGCATCTGACTCTTGGTTTCTGCTCAGGTCATGATCTCGCGGTTTCATCTCATGGTTTCCTGAGTTCGAGCCCCACATTGGGCTCTGTGCTGGCAGTGTGGGGCCTGCTTGGGATTCTCTGTCTCCCTCTTTCTCTGCCCCTCCTCCGCTTGTGCTCTGTCTCTCAAAAATAAACAAAGGTAAACAAAAGCTTTGTAAATAAAAAAGACACAATACAAATTCTACACAAACTGTTCCAGAAAACTGCAGAGGAGGAAATATTTCTAAAAGGCTAGCATTACTCTTTCAACTTAGTATACAGCATTTATGGTTGTATTTCTAGTTTTTTCTAGATATAAGCACTTGGCATTTCTTAAGCCTTGCCACTAGAAATATGCTACTAGTTTCAGAACTCAGTAAGAACTTCGTCCAAAACAGCCAATAACATTTCAAAAACATTGTTCTACCCCTGACATGATTTACTAATTTGTATAGGATACTTCCATAGTTGGGAGATATTCAAACATCTTTTTTTGCTACCACTCGTGATAGAGGATTTTCATGTGTGGGACACTCTCTTAAGTAGTAACAGAGACATGAGTAAGATAGACTATGGCTTTTAATCTTTCTCAGTACTCTACATAAATTACTAAATGTAATTTCATAATGTTATAGGATTGACTATGAATCTACTCCCAATTTATTTTTGAAAAGTAAGTTACTGGGGCACCTGGGTCGCTCCGTCGGTTGGGCATCCGACTTCAGCTCAGGTCATCATCTCACAATTCGTGAGCTCAAGCCCCACATTGGGGCTGACAGCTCAGAGCCTGGAGCCTGCTTCAGATTCTGTGTCTCCCTCTCTCTCTGCCCCTCCCCCGCTCACACTCTGTCTCTGTCTCTCTCAAAAGTAAATAAAACGTTAAAAAAAATTTTTTTTGAGGGGCGCCTGGGTGGCTCAGTCCGTTAAGCGGCCGACTTCGGCTCAGGTTATGATCTCACGGTCTGTGAGTTCGAGCCCCCATCGGGCTCTGTGCTGACAGCTCAGAGCCTGGAGCCTGTTTCAGATTCTGTGTCACCCTCTCTCTGACCCTCCCCTGTTCATGCTCTGTCTCTCTCTGTCTCAAAAATAAATAAAAATCATTAAAAAAAAAAATAAATAAATTTTTTTTGAAAAGTAAGTTACTTCCAGATTGTATTATTTTTAACCATCATTGGAAACATGTTGCTTGCAGAAAGGCTCTTAACTAATAGTAACAATGTGACACATTACTGTTGGACTATTAGAGAACCACTACTCTATACTATTTGCTTATTTTATGTAAATTGTCTAATTTATTGCCATATTTTGCTTATAACATCTTCTTATCCTTTTGACTTCCATAGGATCTATCTTTTCTTTAATTTATAACATTGGGAATTTCTGTCATATCTTTTTCCTTGATCAATTTGGCTAGGAAGCTTATCAATTTTACTGATCTTTGCAAAGAAAGATCTTTTGGGCGCTTGGGTGGCTCAGTTGGTTGAGCACCTGACTCTTGATTTCAGTCCAGGTCATGGTCCCAGGGTCATGGGATGGAGCCCTGAGTTGGGCTCTGTACTGAGTGTGGAGCCTGCTTGAGATTCTCTCTCTCTCTCTCTCTCTCTCTCTCTCTCTCCACCCCTCTGTCCCCCCCCCCACCCCACTCACACTCACTTTCTCTAAAATAAAAAATTAAAAAAAAAACACAGCTTTTGGTTTTATTGATTTTATCTATTATTGGTCTATTTTATCTGTCACTGGTTTTTACTTATGGTTTTAGTTTGTATTTTCCTAATGATTATTTATGTTCAACATCTTTTCATGCCCTTATTTGCCACCATACATCCTCTTTGGTGAAATATCTGTTTGAGTCTTCTATCCACTTTAAAAATTTTTGCTTTTTTCCCCCTTTGTGTTATGAGAGCTCCTTACACACTCTAAATTCAAGTAACTTTTTGAACATGTGATTTGCAAATATTTTTCTCCCAGTCTCTCTTTTGCATTCTCACAAAATATTTCAATATTTATGAAGTTCAAATTATGTTTTTTAAAAATCTATCTATGTGTGTATCTATCTATCCATCTATTTATCTATCTATCTAGTGCTTTGGTGTCATGTCTAAGAACACTGCCTAACCTCAGGTATTGAAGATTTTCTTCTATAAGTTTCATTGGTTTATGTCTATGACCCATTTCAGATAAATTTTTGTACAAGATGTGAGGTTTAGGTAGATATTTATTTTTGCTCCAAATGTTCAATTTGTTGGAAAGACTACTCTATTCTCCATTAAACTGTCTTCTCACTTTTGTAAATAGCAAGTGGCCATCTTTGTATGGGTCTATTTCTGGACCCTCTATTCTATTGCATTAATTTATGTGTTCATCCATTGGCCAATACCAGAGTACTGATTATAGTAGGCTTATAGTAAGTCATAAAGTCAGATGGTATGATTCCATCAACTTTACTCTTCAAAATTGTTTTGGTTATTCTAGTTCCTTTGCCTTTCTATAGACATTTTATTTTTTAATGTTTATTTATTTTGAGAGAGAGAGAGAGCACACACCCATAGGTGGGGGAGGGGTGTATAGAGACTCCTAAGCAGGCTCTGCCCTCATGAACCGCAAGATCACGACCTGAGCCCAAATCAAGAGTTGGATGCTTAAAGCGACTGAGCTATCCAGGTGGCCTGTATATAAATTTTGGAATCAGCTTGTCTACCTTAAAAGATCCTGCTGGAATTTTGACTGAAATGGACTTACTTTTATGTCCAGCTTTCCAATCTATGAACATGGTATGTTTCTTAGTTTTTTTTTTCTTTTTTTAAAGCATTTTCTAGTTTTCAGCATATTTTGTTAAGATTTGTAACTAGGGTTGCATTTTGAGGGGAGCCATTGTAAGTGGAATTTTATTTTTAAATTTGTTTCCAATTGTTCATTGCCAAAAATAGATATGATTAACTTTTGTTTGTTGACACTGTATACAGTAACCTTGCTGAAACTGCTTATTAGTTCTTGGAAACATTTTTGTAGATTTCTTGGAATTTTGTATGTAGATAATTATGTCATCTGTGGCTAGGAAAAATTTTTATCTCTTATTTTCCAATTCATATGCACTTTAATTTTTTTCTTGCCTTATTGTACTGGTTAGGAGTTCCAGCAAGATGTTGAAAATGAGTGCTGAGAGTGGACATCCTTGCCTAATATCCAATTTTAGGGGAAAAGCATTCATTCTTTGACTAATAGGTATGATGTAAGCTATCATTTTATTGTTTTTTCTTAATCATAAATGGTTGTTAACCTTTGTCAAATATCTTTTCTGCATCAATTGATATGATCATTTCTTTCTTGTAGTTTTCTTGGTTTCAGTATCAGAGTAATGTTGGCTTCATAAAATGAGTTGGGAAGTGTTCCCTCCTATTTTCTAAGAGAGATCATTTACTGTTGGCATTATTCTTTTTTTAAATATTTAGGAGAATTCACCACTGAAATGATCTCAGCATGGAATATTTGTTTTCAGAAGGTTTTTTTGTTTATTTGTTTTTCGTTTCGTTTTGTTTTCAGAAGGTTTTAACCACAAATTCAATTTCTTTAACAGTTATGGTACTATTTAGGTTGCTTATTCATCTTGGGTGAATTTTGGTTATTTGTAGTTTTTTAGGAATTGGTTTATTTGCTCTAAGTTGCCAAATTTTTGTGAATATAGTTTTCCTTGATCCTTTATTTTGAACTAAAAATGAAAATGCAACATATTAAAATGTGTAGGTTGTAGCTAAGGCAGTATTTAGAGAGAAATTTATGATATTAAATGAAGATAAGTAGAAGTGTTTCAAATCGGTAATCTAAGCTTCCACTTAAATAAATTAGGAAACAACAAAATAAACCCAAAACTTATTTTAAAAAGTGCCAAAATTAATGCAATTGAAAACAAATAAACAATAGAGACAATCAATGAAACCAAAAAGTGTATTCTTTGTGAAAATCACAAAAATTGGTTGATAAACCTGTAGTCAGACTGATCAAGAAAAAAGAAAAGAGACACGTTATCAATAATAGCAATGGTATCACTACTAACTTACTGCTGTTATTAGGAGGATAAGTGAATACTTTGAACAACTCTGTGCCTATAAATTTGCAACTTAGATGAAAGGGATTAATCCCTTGAAAGACACACAGTACCAAAACTCACTCAAGATGAAATATCTGAATATTCTTGTTATCTATTAAATAAATTGAATACAGAGATTAAAAACTCCAGGGTCAGATTGTTTTAGGAGTGAATTCTAACAAATATTTTAAGGAAGAAATATCAATACCATTTCTACACAAACACTTCCAGAAAATAAAAGAGGAGAAAACACTTTCCTACTCATTTTATGCAGCCAGCATTATTCTAACACTGACACCAGACAAGGAAAGTGCAAGAAAACTACAGACCAATATCCATCATGAACAAATACAGAATAAAAATACTCAATATCTGCACACTGAACTCAGCAATACACAAAAAAGATAACATATCATCTACAATGGGATTTATTTTAAGAATGCAAGGCTGGTTCATTTAAAAATTAATTAACCTACTATATTAAAATTACATTATCATATCAATTGATACCAAAAAAGCATTAAAATTTTTTTTAATGTTTATTTTTGAGAGAGACAGAGCGTGAGTGGGGGAAGATCAGAGATAGAGGGAGATACAGAATCCACGGCAGGTTCCAGGCTCTGAGCTGACAGCACAGAACTGATATGGGGCTTGAACTCACGAATCGGGAGATCATGACCTGAGCTGAAGTTGGACGCCTAACCGACTGAGCCACCTAGGTACCCCACCCCCCTTTAAAATTTTTTTTTTTTTTATCAAAAAAGCATTTGACAAGATTCAACATTCATTCATAAAAATTCTTAGCAAACTAGAAGCAGAAAGAATTTCCTCAATTTAATAAAGGACATCTACAAAAAATTATAGCTAACACTTTATCTAATGGAGAAATACTGAATGCCTAAGATCAGAACAAAGCAAAGATGTCCATTTGCACCATTCCTATTCAACATCATACAGGAAGTCCTAGTATAAGGTAGTGTAATAAAGGAAAAGAAATAAAAAGCATACAATTGGAAAGAGAGGCATACAATAAGCTCTTCTCATAGATGACATTACTACATAGACAATCAAAAACTATCTACAAAAATCTTAGAATAGGGGTCTGTGGGTGCCTTGGTCAGTGTAGCATGTGACTCTTGATCTCAGGGTTGTGAGTTTGAGCCCCATGTTGGGTGTAGCTGAGTGTGGAGATTACTGAAAAATAAAAACATCTTTAAAAATCTCTCAGAATAAATGAGTATAGCAAGGTTGCAGGATATGAGGTGAATACACAGAAATCAATTTTATTTCTGTATACTAGAAAATAAATTGGAAATTGAAATAAAAACCAGAATGATTTATTAATGGCACCCAAAACATGAAATACTTAGGTATAAATCTAACAAAATGTGTGGAGGATTATGCATGCTAAACACTATACATCGATGAAAAAAAGATTTTAAAGACCTAAATAAATGGATAAACATGGTTGTTCATTGATTAGAAGACTCAATATTATTAACTTGTCAATTCTTCCCAAATTTACCTATAATTTTAACGTGATCGTAGTCAAAATCCAAGCACAATATTTTTGGACATTGAAAAAGTGATTCTAAAATCTTTATTGGAAAATGAAGACTAGAATATCCTAAACACTTTTTTTTATCCTAAACATTTTTGAAAAAAGTAAACAAAATTTGATATGTCATGATTTCAAGACTTGATTTCAAACTTGTGAAAATTTAGGGGCACCTGGTTGGCTCAGTCAGAAGAGCACATGACTGGTGATCTCAGGGTCATGGGTTTGAGCCCCACATGGGGTGTAGAGATTACTTAAATATATAAACTTAAAAACAATTCAGGGGATGTCTGGGTTGCTCAGTTGGTTGAACGTCCAACTCTTGATTTCATCTCGGGTCACGATCCCAGGGTCATGGGATTAAGCCCCTGCATTGGGCTCCGTGCTAAGCGTGGAGCCTACTTGAGATTCCCTCTCTCTCCTCCTCTGCTCTTCTCCCCTGCTCTTGTGTGCTGTTTAAAACATTTTTAAAAATTAAAAAATTCAGTAATCAAGACAGAATAGAAACTTCAGTAACAGATTCAAATAGCCAGAAAGTTATAATAGACAAAACAGTGTGGTACTGCATAAAGACAGATAAACAGACCAGTGGAATGGAATTGAGATTTTGTATATATGGTCAAATTATTTTCAACAAAGGTAAAGACTATTCAACAGAGACAGGACAGTCTTTTCAACAAATGGTCCTAGGGAAACTGGATATCCACACCTAAAAGAATGAAGTTGTGCCCTTACCTAATATGATATACAAAAATTAACTCAAATTGGATCAAAGAAGTAAGAGCTAAAACTATAAAACTCTTAGAAGAAAGCACAGAGGAAAAGTCTTGTGACATTGGATTTGGCACTGGTTTCTTAGACATGATATCAAAGGTACAGACAACAACAACAACAAAAAACAAATTGGACTTAATCAAAATTGAATACTTTTGTGCACTGTAGGACAATTTAACAGAGTAAAAATCCCCTAGAGTGGGGGAAAATATTTGGAAATTACATATCTGATAAGGAGTTAATATCCAGAATATGTGAGGAACTCCTACAAGTCAACATGAGCACGAAACAAACAGCCCAATTAAAACACAGGAGAAGAACTTGAACAGACAATTCTCCAAAGAAGATATAGCAATGGCCAACAAGCACATGAAAAGATGCTTACGGTTAGTCATTAGGGAAATGCAAATCAAATCCACAATGAGACACCACTTCCCATCCAGTAGGATGGCTATTACCAGAAACTAACCTACAAACAAACCAGAAAACCAATGTTGGTGAGGATGTGGAGAAATTGGAACCCTTGTGCACCGATAGTGGGAATGTGAAAATTGTGCAGTCGCTGTGGAAAATGGTATGGTAGTTCCTCAGAAAATGAAAGCTAGAATTCCCATACAATTCCACTTCTGGTTATATACTCCCAAAGAACTTAAAGTAGGGAAACAAGATATTTGTACCCCTGTTCCTAGCAACATATTTACAATAGCTAAAAGGTAGAAACAACTCAACTGTCCATCAATGGATAAATGGACTAACAAAATGTAGTATATACATATAATGAAGTAATATTCAGCCTTAAAAAGGAAGGAAATTCTGGCGCGTGCTACAACAGGGATGTTACTTGAAGACACACTAAGTGAAATAAGCTAGACTCAAAAGGGCAAATTGTAGGATTTCATTATATGGTATACGTAAATAGATACATAGAGACCAAAAAAAAAAAAAAAAAAAAAAACTTGGACAGTGGTTACCAGGGGCTGGAGAGGAGAATGGAGAATTACTGTTTAAAAGTTACAGAGATGCAGTACAGGGTGATGAAAAAGCTCTGGAGATGGATGGTGGTAATGGTTGCACAACACATGAAGATAGGTGATGCTATTGAACTGTACCTTTAAAAATGGTTAAAATAGTAAATATTATGTTTATTTTACCAGAATTTTTTTAAAGGAAAAATTCTTTCTAGTTATCAGTAACATAGTGTTTATGATGACAGCTATGAAATTGTGGTACTTTGCTACCTCCTTTCTCATTATACTTTGTATACTTTAATGGGAAGTTCAAGCTCTGATGTTTTTGGACTTGTAGTTTCTCTTTTTTTGGTCTACATTAGTTCCTCCTTCTCTGCACAGTTCCCCTCCCCTCTTTTTTTTGTTTTTACAAAAGTATTTTGAGAGAGAGCATGTGTGTGTGCACACGAGTGGGGGAGTAGGGGAAGAGAGAGAGGAAAGAATCCCAAGCAGGCTCTGTGCTGACAGCCTGACGTGGGGCTTACGAACTGAACCTTAAAATCATGACCTAAGCCTAAATCAAGTCAGATGCTTAACGAACTGAGCCACCCAGGCACCCCTCTCCTGTTCTTTCTCAAGCCCTTGACTTCATAGGATGGGGACACCAAAAAGGAGCCAAGTTTTTAAAAAGGCAAAAGATTGGGGCACCTGGGTGGCGCAGTCGGTTAAGCGTCCGCCTTCAGCCAGGTCACGATCTCGTGGTCCGTGGGTTCGAGCCCCGCGTCGGGCTCTGGGCTGATGGCTCAGAGCCTGGAGCCTGTTTCCGATTCTGTGTCTCCCTCTCTCTCTGCCCCTCCCCCGTTCATGCTCTGTCTCTCTCTGTCCCCCCCAAAAAAAAACAACAAAAAAAACAACAACAAAAAACGTTGAAAAAAAAAAAAAGGCGAAAGATTTATACAATTTGAAGAGAAACCAGAGTATATAAAGGAGACAAGTTTTTTTGTTTTTTTTTTTTTTTTTAATTTTTTTTTCAACGTTTTTTATTTATTTTTGGGACAGAGAGAGACAGAGCATGAACGGGGGAGGGGCAGAGAGAGAGGGAAACACAGAATCGGAAACAGGCTCCAGGCTCTGAGCCATCAGCCCAGAGCCCGACGCGGGGCTCGAACTCACGGACCGCGAGATCGTGACCTGGCTGAAGTCGGACGCTTAACCGACTGCGCCACCCAGGCGCCCCTAAAGGAGACAAGTTTTTAAAAGACTTCCTGAATTCCAAAACATTTCTTGTACTCTTAATATGCTAAAATGTTTTCCTTTAATCCTGAAATATTAAACTTTAAAAAAAATTGTTTTAATGTTTATTTTTGAGAGAGAACGCGAGTAGGGGAGGGGCAGAGAGAGGGAGAATACAGGAGAATACAGAATACAGAATCTGAAGTAGGTTCTAGGCTCTGGGCTGTCAACACAGAGCCTGATGTCGGGCTCGACTTCACGAACCATGAGATCATGACCTGAGCTCAAGTTGGATGCTTAACTGACTGAGCCACCCAGGTGCCCCCTGAATTATTTAATTTCTGATCCAGTTACGATTGTGTTTTTCTCTCTTTAACATAGATTACAGCAACAGGGTTTCTGATGAACAATGCCTACATTCCTAGGATCACCTTACCTGATGATATTATAAACAGCGTTAGCTATTTAGGATTCTTGTACCTAATGACTCTAAATCCATATCTTCCTATAATAACACTGAATGTAAATGGACTAAATGCTCTAACCAAAAGACATAGGGTATCAGAATGGATAAAAAAACAAGACCCATCTATTTGCTGTCTACAAGAGACTCATTTTAGACCTGAGGACACCTTCAGATTGAAAGTGAGGGGGTGGAGAACTATCTATCATGCTACTGGAAGTCAAAAGAAAGCTGGAGTACCTGTACTTATATCAGACAAACTAGACTTTAAAGTAAAGGCTTTAACAAGAAATGAAGAAGGCATTATATAATAATTACAGGGTCTATTCATCAGGAAGAGCTAACAATTATAAACGTCTATGCGCCGAATACGGGAGCTCCCAAATATATAAAACAATCACAAACATAAGCAACCTTATCGATAAGAATGTGGTAATTGCAGGGGACTTTAATATTCCACTTACAACAATGGACAGATCATCTAGACACAGGATCAATAAAGAAACAAGGGCCCTGAATGACACATTGGATCAGATGGATTTGACAGATATATTTAGAGCTCTGCATCTCAAAGCAACAGAATATACTTTCTTCTCCAGTGCACATGGAACATTCTCCAAGATAGATCACATACTGGGTCACAAAACAGCCCTTCATAAGTACAAAAGAAGTGACATCATACCATGCACACTTTCAGACCACAATGCTATGAAACTTGAAATCAACCACAGGAAAAAGTCTGTAAAACCTTCAAAAGCATGGAGGTTAAAGAACACCCTACTAAAGAATGAGTGGGTCAACCAGGCAATTAGAGAAGAAATTAAAAAATATATGGAAACAAATGAAGATGAAAATACAACAATCTAAACGCTTTGGGATGCAGCGAAGGCAGTCCTGAGAGGAAAATACATTACAATCCAGGCCTATATCAAGACACAAGAAAAATCCCAAATACAAAATCTAACAGCACACCTAAAGGAAATAGAAGCAGAACAGCAAAGACACCCCAAACCCAGCAGAAGATGAGAAATAATAAAGATCAGAGCAGAAATAAACAATATAGAATCTAAAAAAATTGTAGAGCAGATAAATGAAACCAAGAGGTTTTTTTTTTGAAAAAATAAACAAAATTGATAAACCTCTAGCCAGGCTTCTCAAAAAGAAAAGGGAGATGACCCAAATAGATAAAATCATGAATGAAAATGGAATTATTACAACCAATCCCTCAGAAATACAAGCAATTATCAGGGAGTACTATGAAAGATTATATGCCAACAAACTGGACAACCTGGAAGAAATGGACAAATTCCTAAACACCCACACACTTCCAAAACTCAAACAGGAAGAAATAGAAAACTTGAACAGACCCATAACCAGCAAAGAAATTGAATCACTTATCAAAAATCTCCCAACAAATAGGAGTCCAGGACCAGATGGCTTTCCTGGGGGAATTCTATGAAACATTTAAAGCAGAGTTAATACCTATCCTTCTCAAGCTGTTCCAAAAAATAGAAAGGGAAGGAAAACTTCCAGACTCATTCTATGAAGCCAGCATTACTTTGATTCCTAAACCAGACAGAGATCCAGCAAAAAAGAGAACTATAGGCCAATATCCCTGATGAATATGGATGCAAAAATTCTCAATAAGATACTAGCAAATCGAATTCAACAGCATATAAAAAGAATTATTCACCATGATCAAGTGGGATTCATTCCTGGGCTGCAGGGCTGGTCCAACATTCACAAATCAATGTGATACATCACATTAATAAAAGAAAAGATAAGAACCATATGATCCTGTCAATCGATGCAGAAAAAGCATTTGACAAAATTGAGCATCCTTTCGTAATAAAAACCTTGAGAAAGTTGGGATAGAAGGGAACGTACTTAAACATCATAAAAGCCATCTATGAAAAACCCACAGCTAATATCATTCTCAATAGGGAAAAACTGAGAGCTTTCCCCCTGAGATCAGGAACATGACAGGGATGTCCACTGTCATCACTGTTGTTTAACATAGTGCTGGAAGTGCTAGCATCAGCAATCAGACAACAAAAGGAAATCAAAGGCATCAAAATTGGCAAAGATGAAGTCAAGCTTTCGCTTTTTGCAGATGACATGATATTAGACATGGAAAACCCGACAGACTCCACCAAAAATCTGCTAGAACTGGTACATGAATTCAGCAAAGTTGCAGGATACAAAATCAATGTACAGCAATCAGTTGCATTCTTATACACTAATAATGAGGCAACAGAAAGACAAATAAAGAAACTGATCCCATTCACAATTGCACCAAGAATCATAAAATACCTAGGAATAAACCTAACCAAAGATGTAAAAGATCTGTATGCTGAAAACTATAGAAAACTTATGAAGGAAATTGAAGAAGATATAAAGAAATGGAAAAACATTCTGTGCTCACGGATTGGAAGAATAAATATTGTTAAAATGTCAATACTACCCAAAACTATTTATACATTCAATGCAATCCCAATCAAAATTGCACTAGCATTCTTCTCAAAGCTAGAACAAGCAATCCTAAAATTTGTATGGAACCACAAAAAAAAACCCTGAATAGCCAAAGTAATTTTGAAGAAGACCAAAGTGGGAGGCATCACAATCCTAGACTTTAGCCTCTACTACAAAGCTGTAATCATCAAGACAGCATGGTATTGGCACAAAAACAGACACATAGACCAATGGAATAGAGACTCCAGAATTGGACCCACAAAAGTATGGCCAACATAATCTTTGACAAAGCAGGAAAGAACATCCAATGGAAAAAAGACAGTCTCTTTAACAAATGGTGCTGGGAGAACTGGACAGCAACATGCATACGATTGAAACTAGACCACTTTCTTACACCATTCACAAAAATAAACTCAAAATGGATAAAGGACCTGAATGTGAGACAGGAAACCATCAAAACTCTAGAGGAGAAAGCAGGAAAAAAAACCTCCCTGACCTCAGCTGCAGCAATTTCTCACTTGACACATCCCCAAAGGCAAGGGAATTAAAAGCAAAAATGAACTGGGTCGCCTGGGTGGCTCAGTCGGTTAAGCGTCCGACTTCGGCTCAGGTCACGATCTCGCGGTCCGTGAGTTCGAGCCCCGCGTCGGGCTCTGGGCTGATGGCTCAGAGCCTGGAGCCTGCTTCTGATTCTGTGTCTCCCTCTCTCTCTGCCACTCCCCCGTTCATGCTCTGTCTCTCTCTGTCTCAAAAATAAATAAAAAACATTAAAAAATTAAAAAAAAAAAGCAAAAATGAACTATTGGGACCTCATTAAGATAAAAATCTTCTGCACTGCAAAGGAACAATCAACAAAACTAAAAGGCAACCAACGGAATGGGAAAAGATATTTGCAAATGACATATTGGACAAAGGGCTAGTATCCAAAATCTATAAAGAACTCTCCAAACTCCACACCTGAAAAACAAATAATCCAGTAAAGAAATGGACAGAAAACATGAATAGACACTTCTCTAAAGAAGACATCCAGGTGGCCAACAGGTACAGAAAAGATGCTCAATGTCTCTTATCAGGGAAACACAAATCAAAACCACACTCAGATACCATCTCACACCAGAGTGGCTAAAATGAACAAATCAGGAGACTATAGATGCTTGAGAGGATGTGGAGAAACGGCAACCCTCTTGCACTGTTGGTGGGAATGCAAACTGGTGCAGCTGCTCTGGAAAACCGTGTGGAGGTTCCTCAAAAAATTAAAAAATAGATCTACCCTATGACCCAGCAATAGCACTGCTAGAAATTTACCCAAGGGATACAGGAGTGCTGATGCATAGGGGCACTTGTACCCCAATGTTTATAGCAGCACTTTCAACAACAGCCAAATTATGGAAAGAGCCTAAATGTCCATCAACTGATGAACAAATAAAGAAATTGTGGTTTATATACACAATGGAGTACTACATGGCAATGAGAAAGAATGAAATATGGCCTTTTGTAGCAACATGGATGGAACTGGAGAGTGTGATGCTAAGTGAAATAAGTCATACAGAGAAAGATACCATATATTTTCACTCCTATGTGGGTCCTGAGAAACTTAACAGAAGACCATGGGGGAGGGGAAGGAAAAAAAGAAAAGGTTAGAGAGGGAGGGAGCCAAAACATAAGAGACTCTTAAAAACTGAAAACAAACTGAGAGTTGATGGGGTGTGGGAGGGAGAGGAGAGTGGGCAATGGGTATTGAGGAGGGCACATGTTGGGATGAGCGCTGGGTGCTGTATGGAAGCCAATTTGACAATAAATTTCATATTAAAAAAAAAAGGATTCTTGTACCTATATCCATTTTTTTCTTTCTCTACACAATCCTATAGTTTTGTGAGGGCCTGAGATTTTATCCAATTTAGGAGCTGCAAGCAAGCCTGAGATATTTCAGGGATAATGGCTGAAGACATGAGACTTCCGGGACACAAAGGATTTGACTGCTCACAGCACAGCAAGCATTTGCATCGGTACTTCTTGACCCCAAATCCTACAGTAGCAAAGTGAAAGGTCTCCAGTGGATGTTGTACATGGTATAAATCTGTGTAGCAGCTGAACCTGGGGAATTCACCTCATATACAAGCCTGATCTTTGTCTCTGACCTCATCCTTCAATGTTGTTCACTGAGAAATGACCCAAGCAAAGAGTGGTCAGGGTCCTCCATTCTTGACTTAGCTAGCAAGAATGTAGGGAGTCTTAGGGTACCAGGTAGACTGCCTTTCCCAGCACGGTTTTATTTCAAGCTTACACTACCCTCAGTTAACATGGTGAACATTCTTTTTTTCTAACCCCAGAAGCTATTTAAATAAATAACCTAGGGATTTATGTGCTGCTTGAAGTTTTGGTAAAATTCACAGCAAACAATGCCTTGTCTGGGAGGAGGAAGGCGGGAGTTTTGACAGGATTATTTTAACAGTAATTGACTTTCTATTTTTTTCTTGAGTGGCCATTTTCCAGAAAATCCATAAAGTTTTCAAGTATACATGATCTACTCTATGCATTTTTCATTCAAGGTATTACTTGTGCCTTTTTCTATCAGTCTTTTAAGTTTTCCCTACCCTTCCCCCACTCCCTGCCTGATCAGCTTGTTTCATATTCTACAGCTCCTACATTTTTTTTTTTTTAAACATTTATTCATTATTGAGAGACAGAGGGAGATAGAGCATGAGCATGGGAGAGGCAGAGAGAGGGGAGACAGAATCCAAAGCAGGCTCTATGAGCTGTCAGCACACAGCCCGGCGTGGGGCTCAAACTCACAAACCGTGAGATCATTGCCTGAGCTCAAGTTGGACACTCAACCGACTGAGCCACCCAGGCGCCCCCCTACATTTTCTTCTCGTCTCCATTCTCCCCCATATGGAGCCATGGAAACTACTTAAATCTTCCACATATCTACTAAGGAGTTTAACCTGGAGTAGGAATTATTTCCAGTTCATTGTTTTGTGGGCTGGTCCTGCACACCTTCCACCTTCAGAGTCTATGAAGTCTGTGTTCCCCAAACTCAAGGAACATTTCCAGCTCTTCCAGAACTTCCTCATCTCACAGTGATTTAGTAGTAGCAGTAAGGTAGGTCTGTGGGCAGAAGTCTGAAGCACAGTAATCATTGAACTAGAGGAGACACCTCATGTCATGCTTTGAGGCACCCTAAATCCAAGTCATTCTCTGGTTACCCATATCCATCCCTGTCACTTGGTTTGGGGAATAGAAATGATAGCCCAATTGACTCTCAGTAGGCCATCGGGTTTTGTCCAATTTTCTTCTGATTCTCTAGAACGTAGGGTATCAATGCTTCTCGGGCTTAAGGCCCTGGTTGTTATAAAAGAAAAACTAGGGGCAGCTTGGAACAGATTGTGGATCATTGTCTTTGTGGAAAAGATTTTCAAACGGAGTTAAGGCCACCTAATAATATAAATGAGTTGATATGTATAGTATGATCTGGATTGTACTTAAAATTAGACATCTCAAATTCATAGAGATGAAAGTAAAATGGTGGTTACCAGGGGCTGCGAAAGGAGGAAATGAGGAGTTGTTATTTAATGGGTGTAGAGATCCAGTTCTGCAAGATGAAAAAGCTCTGGAGACCCACTGCACAGCAGGGTGAATATACTTTAATGAATTGTATACTTACAAATGGTTACGACGGTAAAAGAGAGAAAAGAAAATCAGGTATCTGATACCAAGCTGACATGGGGGATTTATTTTGTAGAAAAGCAACATCTAGAGAATGCCACAGACAGCCCTAGTATGTCTAAAGTACTACATATAAACATGATAATTGCTCAAAGTGACAACACTGAAGCACTGAAAGATACCAAAGTACTTTCTGAATCCAAGAAGTCAAATTACACTCAGAATGGTTTTCAGGTCTTTACCTATCTCAAAGTTCTAATATACTGACATCTGGCAAACCAGATAACCAGAACACTCAACAACCAAGTTTTCTGACCATACATAAACTTACTCGTACTCATCCGGTATATCTCCATACAAATATTTTAAGATTCCAATTTCTTGGTTAAGCTATATATGCTTGGGCTCATTAAATATACTTAGACTTCTCTATTATACAAAGTTAAATGTACAACTAAATTAGTAAAAAGTGCTCACTGTGGTTTATTTTACTCTGACAAAAATGTTTATGCATGTGTACTCTATACTAATACTGCTTTTTTTTTTAATTCAAAATTTTCCTGCTCTTTTATAACTAGTTTTGTGACTTTTTTGGGTAAGACATCTGTGTCTTCTTTATTCTTACAGATTCTTCTTTTTATTTCTTAGCTTAAATTCAGTACAAGCTTTATTGGTATCTTAGGCTTTGTGTGCGTCCTTGTTCCTCAACACCAGCAGTTCTTCAGAGGCCTGACATCCAGCACGGGGCTTGCTGTGTTAGATTAGTTCTAGAAAAAGGATTCAAGACATTTTTCCTGAAATATACAGAATATGTCATGCCAAATCTCTTGTTTATACAATAAACTGGTAAAACTGGTAAATTGCACATACAGCTCATATTCCCAAAATAGAATAACTTAAATATTAAAACGTACCTTTATGTTACCACCAAAACTGACCTTATAAAGCACAACAAATGGAAATATTCAATTAAAAAAAACACACAAAATCCACTAACCGTAAAGTCTGCGTATCACAGCATAAGAACTCTCATTTCCCTATGACCTATTCAAACTACAGACAGCTATATTTTTTAAGCTACTCTAGAATTTACACCCTAATTAGAAATTTATACGAAACACAATTTTATGTTCAAATATGGAAATAAGCAACATAATTCCAAAACCCAAAAGTATTCCAGCATTCTGTAAAAAGAAATATCCCCAGCGGCTACATCCATGGTCACTAGCATCATTGTGCAGCATCTCAGGTACCTTAAAGAAAAAAAAAAAAAGGGGAACATTTAAGTTTTCAGAACCACAAATTTGTTTTTATTACAGAACAGTATACAGTATATAGTATACGGTAATATTAGTTGTATACGTAGCTGGATATACTGAGTCAACTCCTTAAAACAGGATCTTAAAACAGGACATGTTGACTCTAGCTAATACTGCCACACAGCATTTCCCAGCAGTTTATCTTTTTTTATGCTTGTTTATTTGAGAGAGAGTGCGTGCATTCGGAGCGCGTGCACCGTCAGCGCAGAACCCAATGTAGGGCTTGATCTCACGAACCACGAGATCATGATCTGAGCCGGAATCAAGAGTCAGACACTTAATCAACTGAGCCACCCACGCACCCCTCCCAGCAGTTTAATTAATAATGATTATTCACAGTATGCTCAACAAGCCACAATCTTTATTGGTCCAGTTTGCTCCACTATAAGATTAAGAGCTATACTGATTATGCTGCTTCAGTTACTGTGTATAGCTGAACTGAACATGACATATAGCTCACCTAAGTTCAGAGATCTGGAACTCTTACATTATATAGAAGTTCGGCAATCAGATTAGCTGGGACTATTGTGTGGATTTTGGTGACAAAAAAAAAGTAACTCCTTTGTCCATTAGTAAGAAACTTATGAACAGTTTCAAGTATACACAGCATGCCAACAAAATGTGACATGTGCTGGGTTTCCTACAAATCCATACACAATTCAATACCTGATTACTGAGATTCTACCTTCAAGAAGACACATCAGAAAGGGGTAGATATTTCTGTGTATCCTGATACACATTAGGATAAATGTGCTTGTGATCAATAATCCAAAAGGATAAACTCTAAAGAGCCTGTATTTTCTGTTACCTTACTAAAGTATGGACTCCCTTATCACTACTGCATTTAATATAAAGCCTTTTTATTATTTATTTATTTAAAAAGTTAGCTCTATCCCCAATGTGGGGCTTGAACTCACAACCCTGAGATCAAGAGGCACATGCTCTACTCAGCCAGCCAGATGCCCCTTAATCTAAAGCCTTTATAAAAATAAGGTTTCACTGAGCATTTTCTCTATTTTATCATTAATCAACACTATAATTAAACTTCTTAAAAACTTACCATATCAACCAGAGCAACATACATGAATAAGCCAGCAGTAAGTGCAAATATCCACATGGAAACATTTTCAGCATAATGACCAATGAAGATTCCCGTTGCCATTCCAAGATATGCCAGCATGGCTGACAGAGCATTATAAAGAACAGCCTGCTTAACAGTCATGCCAGCCTTTAGTAAAACAGCAAAGTCACCTTTCACAGAAAACAAAAAGGGACAAAGTAATGAAAAATCACTTTTAAGACACAAACCCAACAGATTTCCCAATTTACAAAATTCTCTAATTTTTTTGAGGGGAAAAGAAAAAGCAGCAAACTTGAGAATTACCCAGGGGTAACAGTGTTAGTGTAAATCACCTAACAGCTCTATAAATTAAGATTTTGGTTTTTAAGTTTGTGATTGTTTGTTTGTTTGCTTGCTTGCTTGTTTGTTTGTTTGTTTATTTATTTATTTATTTATTTTGAGAGAGAGAGAGAGGGCAGAGAGGGAAAGAGAGAGAATCCCAAGCAGGCTCCACACTATCAACACAGAGCCTGATGTGGGGCTCAAATTCACAAACTGAGATCATGACCTGAGCTGAAATCAAGTGTCAGATGCTCAACCAACTAGGCCACACAGGACCCCTAAATTATTTTTTTCCGGTTTTTGTTATGGCTTTCACTTTGTCGATGAATGATAAATACCACAAACCTACTATTTGTGGTCTTGCACTGTCTTCAACAAGCTTGTAACTGGCCATCAAGAAGAGGAGAGTGGAGAACAGAGGAAATGATTAGCATATGATAAAGGCAATTTATAATTAAGAGCTAAAGAGTCTAATGTTCTAGTTATAAAAGGAGAAAAAGAGACAAATTAAGATAGGAATAGCTGAGAGAGGCTTAATGAAGCATGAAGGATCTAGAATGTGGAACATAAACCAGATGTTGAGGATCATAAACATTGAGTAGGCAGATGGGAGGCCTTGTGAATGGCAGAACACATGCCAAGGAGCAAAAGTGAAAATGGCATCACAGGTGTGTGCACATATGTGTCTGTAAAAAGAAAAACAAGGACATGAACTGGGATCCAGAACAACTCTGGGAAGGTTTTAAGTCCTGGTGACAGAAGAGAAAAATATTCAAAACATAATTCATCAACTTCCCTTTTCTTCAGCTGTAACAAGTCTCTTTGCCAACTTATCTCTGTTAACAGAAGATGACTCTTATTCCTGTGGTCTTATTCATATTGTACGTATGAAGATAATGATCACTGATGTCACCAGCATGCTGGTGTAAGAAGATATGTGGTAGGGAAAGAGGACAAGGGAGGAGACCCAGGTTTCTCTCTGGCAACCCCACATGGACAATTGTGTAATTATACTTATAGGGTCAGAGTTCTGGCTGGAAACAAACTTGTACTCAGTAAGAAAAGAAAGCTAGACAGGTTAGCAGACTTCTAAGAAGGCATGAAAGTTACAAAGAAGTTTGCTGGAACTCTCAATAGCAAAACCCAGCAATACTAGGATACTTCCTAACCCTGGAAAATGCCATTTATGTGGTTCTCTTACCTAATTCATGTGGCAACTCGTGACAAAACACAGCAACAGAAGTACTTAAACCACTTGATAAACCTTCAGTAAAAGCAGCCCCTGGGTAAAAATCAGAGAAAGTTTGGCTACATTATATTGTGGGTGTTTTTAAAAACAACTTACCAGCTTACAAAACAAGGTAAAAGATGTGAACCATATTCTGGTCGTAAATAAACAGAACTTTCCCAGCTGCACTCCGTATCTCCTTTATAAGTAATGTTAGATTACATTCCATTAGGTTTACATTTCACAGTGGAGCATAAGCAGGTACGAGAGAGAAGGGAAAGTTCCACTATGCCTCAGAGTGATTAGAGGATCTTCCCACAGACCTGGGAAGTAACTGCAACCACATAAAACATTTATGTAAAAAATAAACTGATTTAAAAGGTTTAAAAGAAAACACAGCAGTCAGGAGTACAAATATGTTTCGCTGGCCTCAGAAGAATTCACTATGTAATTAGACTTGTTTACATTCATTCTTTCATTGTCTACCAAGGACAGTCTAGAACAAATGGCTCCCCCCATTTTAAAAGCTAACACCATATATAACTGACTGCTTATACAGAGTGACTGAGCACCTGCACGTCCTCCTTTGCTGCTCATGCTGTGCACAGTACATACCGGAGGGAGAGCACCAGGCTTCCAGGGGGCCAAGGCCTGGGCGCATCTGCCCGGCTGCACAACAGCACTACCTCCTGGGGCAGGTGGTTCGCTTTGCCAGGCCTCAGCTGCCTAACCGGTAATTATTTCCATTGCTCCTTCCAGCATCAAGTTACTAAAACTCATAAGTATTCTATTATCTCTTGATTGTGATACAACAATTTAACAGCAAAAACTAGTTTTTTGGATAGAGATTCGTAACTGAACTTATCAGATATGCCAAGATGATTTTGGTATAAAAGATGATGAAAATTCTCTTCCCTTAATACTATTTTATAGATAAGGGAACTTAAATGTAAACAAAAACAAAAACAAAACACATGCTCTGTACACATTAGATCTTGATCTTAAGACTGCAAATTAAAACAACTGTTGATAGTTACAAGTTAGGTAATGGGCTAGGCAGTTGTAGCACTTAACCTTACCTAATATTTATTGAGAACTTCGTTGTCGAAGTAGCTACAGAAGAAATAACATTTTGATAATCTTAGAAGTTAATAGCCTTATCAAAATCAACCTATTCTTTGTTAAAATTGGACTGGTAGTTTAATGTGACATTTTCAGAGTCAAACAACAAGCAACTATGTAGATGTATACCAATTGCCAGGCCATCGCTGAAATTGTGCAGGCCGTCGCCCATTATCACCATCCAGGCCAATGTGGCGATGCCGGCGTCTTTCAGCTCCTCCCGAGAGTAGCGCTGACTGTGGCTGTGGGGGTGGTGGTTTTGGTGGTGGTGGTGGTGGAGGATATGATGATAGTCATGATGGTGGTGAATGAGATCGTCTGATTGGCCGAGGGTATCATGGAAATGCGAATGGCATTTATTCTTGCACCCTCGGGGTACATATTCATTATAGACTTCTTGCGGATGAGCATGAGCTATCATGACCTCTTCTTCTTCCAAGATTGCTGGCTGTTGAGAATCAAAGTGGGAAGGCTCCTGTGAGTCTGCTCGTAAATAGCCTTCAGGTCCTAGGTATAAACACAAAGGACATTGGGAAAGAGTCAGAAAACTTTGTTAATGTGCCTGGATACATTTCAAACAGTCCCACTGACAAAGTCCAAAAAGATCTTAGAGCATGGCAAGTACTAAACAGAGTGATGCTTATGAAAAACATCATCAGGCTTCACAGCGACATGCAGAAGAATGAGCCTGGACCACTTTCTTATCCCATACACAAAAATAAACTCAAAATGGATGAAGGACCTAAACGTAAGACAGGAAGCCATCAAAATCCTCGAGGAGGAAGCAGGCAGAAACCTCTTTGACACTGGCTGCAGCAACTTCTTACTCAACACATCTCCAGAGGCAAGGGAAACAAAAGCAAAAAGTAACTATTGGGACCTTATCAAGATAAAAGCTTCTGCACAGCCAGTGAAGGAAACAAACAACAAAACTAAAAGGCAACCTAAGGAATGGGAGAAAATATTTGCAAATAACATATCAGATGAAAGGTTAGTATCCACAATCTATAGAGAACTTATCAAACTCAACAGCCAAAAAACAAATAATCCAGTGAAGAAATGGGCAAAAGACATAAATAGACACTTTTCCAAAGAAGACATCCAGATGCCTGACACATGAAAAGAGCCTCAACATCACTCATCATCAGGGAAATACAAATCAAAACCACACTGAGATACCACCTTACACCTGTCAGAATAGCTAACATTAACAACTCAGGCAACAACAGATGTTGGCGAGGATGCAGAGAAAGAGGATCTCTTTTGCACTGTAGGTGGGAATGGAAACTGGTGCAGCCACTCTGGAAAACAGTATGGAGGTTCCTCAAAAAATTAAAAATAGAACTACCCTACAACCCAGCAATTGCACTACTAGGTATTTATCCAAACAATACAGGTGTGCTGTTTTCAAGGGGCACATGCACCCCAATGTTTGTAGCAGCACTATCAACAATAGCCGAAGTATGGAAAGAGCCCAAACGTCCATTGACAGATGAATGCATAAAGAAAGTGTGGTGCGTGTATGTGTGTGTGTGTATATATATATATACACACACACACATACACACAATAGAATATCACTTGGCAAAAAAGAATGAAATCTTTCCATTTGCAACTACGTGGATGGAATTAGAGGATATTATGCTAAGTGAAATGAGCCAGTCAGAAAAAGACAAATATCATAGGACTTCACTCATATGTGGAATTTAAGATACAAAACAGATGAACATAAGGGAAGGGAAGCAAAAATAACAAAAACAGGGAGGGGACAAACAGAAGAGACTTAAATACAGAGAACTGAGGTTTGCTGGAGGGGTCGTGGGAGGGGAGATGGGCTAATGGGTAAGGGGCATTAAGGGAGACACTTGTTGGAATGAGCACTGGGTGTTCTTTGTAGGGGATGAATCACGGGATTCTACTCCTGAAATCATAATTGCAATATATGCTAACTAACTTGGATGTAAATTAAGAAGAAAGAAAGAAAGAAAGAAAGAAAGAAAGAAAGAAAGAAAGAAAAAGAAGGAAAGAAGAAAATACAAACATCAACAGGTTTTATTGAATTTTAAGAAATTAAATGGTCTCACAGATTAAGAATGGATTTTAAACTTTAGCCTTCAATAACAACCACTCAGATTCTTCCTTGATTTCTTCTGCCTTCTTATGTTTGTTTTTTCTTTTTCAAGTTTTTATTTAAATTCCAGTTAGTTAACATACAGTGTAATATCTGCCTCCTTATATTTTTGAAAGATGACTGTTTTCCTGATTATAAAAGCACCACATACTTTAGAAAAACATTTAAGAAAAATACTGAAATTCGGAAATAAAAAACATGCTTAATCCTATCATCCAACTTCTTCTGTTTTGAGGGCAAAGTTCAAGGAAAAACAAGTACTGTATTTGAAATACAATTATCACCAAGGACCATTTATTGTGCAAAGAGAAGTAAATTAAACTGCAACAATAAAGTTTTGTTTTTTTCCCTTTGTCTTGTCCACTGATGACACTTTTCTTGGGAACATTCTGACCCTGTGGTCCAATCCTAGGGCAGCTATTTCTGCTCAATGTTACATATTTCACTGGACTCCATTAAAAAGGCTGAAGAGAGGGGGCGCCTGGGTGGCGCAGTCGGTTAAGCGTCCGACTTCAGCCAGGTCACGATCTCGCGGTCCGTGAGTTCGAGCCCCGCGTCAGGCTCTGGGCTGATGGCTCGGAGCCTGGAGCCTGTTTCCGATTCTGTGTCTCCCTCTCTCTCTGCCCCTCCCCCGTTCATGCTCTGTCTCTCTCTGTCCCAAAAATAAATAAAAAACGTTGGGAAAAAAAAAATTAAAAAAAAAAAAAAAAAGGCTGAAGAGAGAAGAGACACAAGAAAAAGAGCAAGAACGTTTCACTTACTCTTTAGAGAAAAAAACATGTGAAAAAACAAAGGGTGGACAGGAAACCCTACAAGTAGGCAGTAGCAAAAAAGTAGTTTTTTCTCCTTTGTCAGCTGGCAACTATGTAGTGAGCACCTACACTGGCCAGTACCCTGCTGGGCACTGGGGATGGAATGGAGCATGACAAGGTCTCTACCTTCAAGGAAGTTACGTTCTTGTGGGGTGACAGCCATATTTGATAAGGAAACACATGTATAAATAAGGTCATTTAAGGCACCAGAAAGCATGGAAAAAAATAGAAAAGGTTAATGTGAAGGACAGTGACCGGGAAACCTTTGTCTTTTGGTGATCAAGGAAGGCCTCTGACCCCCAAATGATGGGAGAAGGAATTTGTGTGAAGATCTGATAAGAGGCTTTCAAGAAGAAACAACAGCGAATGCAAGGCTCCGAGATAAACCTGGTGTGCTCACAGAATGAAAAGGCGGCCAGTGAAACTGGACACAATGAACAATGAGAGAGAGTTCATGGCAAGGAGTCTGGTTTAAAAATTTATTAACTCAATCTGTCTAACAAGAAATGCCAAGCTAATAGTCAAGTTACAGGAAAAATAGGAACTTTACAGTGGAGCATCATGTTAGGTGGCACATCATGTCACTGAAAAGGATACAATATCACGTTGTGGTATTCCTGCCCAAAATGATCAATTAATCATAAAAAAAAAGAGAGAGAAACCCCAAGTGGGGGACAACTAGACGCAACATTTGATTCTGGATTATACTCTGGACCAATTTTTTCTTTGGGTGGAGGGAGAATATAAAGGAGTCATTAAGACAACTGGAAAACCTTGAGTGATATCTACAGAGACTAGATAATGGCATAGTATCAGCATTAATTTCCTGATTTCAGTAACTATAGAACACAGTGCCCTTTTTCTTAAAAAAAAAAACACATACTGAGCATTTGGGGATACACAGACATCTCATCTGTAACTTACTTTCAAGTGGTTTAGCAAAAAATTGTATATGTGTACTCACAGAGAAATAGAATGATAAATGTAGGTAAAATAACTGGGGAATATATGAAAGAGATACAGAAATTCTTTGTATTATTCTTGAAACTTCTCTGTATGTCTGAATTTACCTCTGGAAAAGTAAATATAATATAAACAACTTACAATTAAGAAGAAAAGGTATAAGATATTTCAAAAGTAAAAAAGAAAACATTTAAAAAGGGACATAGTCCCCTTTCTTCCAGATAGTCTAAACTGCCTGTAAATCACGGAGCAATCGACTACCTCCAGCCCTCAGATGTGTTAAGACTTACGATCGTCTGCATCTACTTTCTCCTCATTTGTTGAAAGTTGAGATTCATACTTGGACAGCTGCTTCTTAATCTCCAGATCATCATCATTTTCAGGTTTTTTCTGATTCTAAAATGGCAAGGGAAAGCCATACTTTAAAACAGTTGACTTGCTTAGGTGTACAACTGTAAACAAACAGTTAACCAAAAGATTCAGAAAAAGACAACACAGTAAACGAACTTTACTGGAATAAAAGTCATCCAAAGGCAGGCAGGGCCTATAGTTAACTTATACAGCACCTAGTAGTGTGTTCTAGACATAATAACTGCTCAGAAAGGTGAAGTGTCAAAGCTCCAATAATAGGAAATGTTGCAAAATCACATAGTCATCTTTCTCAATGTCCCCCATGTCATCTACTTTTAAGTGTGCTCTGGGAGCCTGTTAGAAATGAACAATCTTGGGCCACACCCCAGACCTAATGAATCAGCATAGGGATTTTAACTAGATGCCCAGATGATTCATACACACATTAAAATTGAACTCTGCCCCAGGTTATCAATTTGGAATCAACTAGAGACATTTTCTCCAGCATTTAGTGAGCTGCTAACCAACTACTTGGTTCTCTCTCCATTCCTCTTTTGGACACTGAAACCACATATTTCCTATACTTTTTATAACCTGAAACTATACTGTAACACTGATTAAGTATTTCCTATTAAAACTAAAATACTTTTCTTGTAATAAAACACCATTAACAAGCTTTCTTTTTTTATTTAAAAAAAATTTTTTTTAATCTTTATTTATTTTTGAGAGAGAGAGACAACATGTGAGCAGGGGAGGAGCAGAGAGAGAGGGAGA